>NW_027518689.1:31350000-33850000 GCF_043159265.1 Tasmannia lanceolata
AGAATGCAAATAAGTTGAAAAAATTTTAAAAAAAAAAATTAGTCAGAAGGTTGCTTTCCATATGGTAGCATCCTAAGAGGGCCTAACACTTAGAAATTGCATGATGCAGAGAAGGTTGCTCTCGTCTTATGATGTTGACCCTGAGGAAGCTAAGCCCGTCATCGATGCAAACAGCACGCTCCCTGCCGATGAGTCCGATGATGTTCCGCCCAGGTAAGAAAATCACACTCTTACATTTGCAGAATATACTTAGCCATTCTGTTTAATTTCTTAACGAGCTGTTGACAGTGAGTAGAAGTGCGAAGGCGAAGGGGAATGATCAGTGAGCTCCCAGTCCGCCAAATCGTTAATTACCAAAGGTATATCTTGTATGTTGTATTATATGGCTTCGAAGGTGGAACCAAAATAGCTAAATTGTCATTGAATGGGGAACTCTACCGCCATTTTCAGTCATTTTACTCTAATGAAAAAGTGTAGAAATCAAACAATGGGTGGTGGTGGTATGAGTTGTTCAGTATATGTAGTCATGTAGGTGTTTCTGTACAGATATGGTTGTTTTGAATTTCCAAGAAAGAGTTTTGACATTACGAATGCTGTAAGATTGTGTAAATCAACTTTGGTTTTGTAGTATTGAACACAACTCTTGTTTACTTGTACTAGGGATATTGAGATCCTTCTCTCTCTCTCTCTCTCTCTCTCTCTCTCACACACACACACACACACGCACGCACGCACGCACGTGCCCTTATATTATTGAAGAACACTACATCCTAGTGGGCCCCACCTTTAATTAATCCAGACCTTTCTTTTGATAGGTCTTGCTATGGTTACTCTATGGCCAAAATATTGTCAATCATGCAATCCTAGCGTCCAATCATATAAAATTTTACTGTTCAAAAAACTATATGCAGGCAATGGTTCACATTCAACTGATTAGGTAGACTTTTAGTCTATAAGAGAACCAAAGCAATGCATATCAAATGAACGGTCTGGATTAATCAAAGGTCATTTGGATATGAATTTTGAGAAGAGGGTTTATGGAGAAAGATGGTGATGGTTATTAAATAAGAAATCCAATCTCAACATGTTCCAACGGCTGTTTGAAAGTTAAAAATGATAGCACTCATTTGGCTATTGAAAATAGAGAGATTCAAATTTCAAAATAAAGTGAGGATGGCAAAATATCGAAACGAGAGTTGCAATCTACTATGAAATCGATACTTCACGGCTGCTATCAAGGACCACTGGAAGTGATTTTTTTTTTAATGGTACTGGAAGTGAATTACATATCTCTGAATTGAAGAAACCATGGCTGCAACCTCCTAGCTGGAAACCAAGAGAATTTTGCAGAAAGGCAAGACATTAAGATGGAACCCATATTTAAAATCTTTTGGGAAAGAAAATAAACTGAAAAAAACTGTTTAAAAGAGAGCATGCTTCACTTCAGCCTCATATGCTAAGTGAGAAATCCGGTTTGGTTTATGCCGCGGTCTGAGAACCCTTGCAAAAACAATGTCCACCGATCAGACCAAACCACAAAAAAAAAAAAAAAAAGGTGATGCCAGAAAGAAAAACATATTGCATGGGATTTTTATTTTCCCACTTTTTGGTTGTTTTGCATCTACTGGATCCCATAAAAAAATATGAGCAAAACCCAGCTGGCATTTCAAATGAAATCCATATAATACAATATCTTTTTTTTTTTTTTTTTGGAATGATATAATACAGCATGTTACAGGTAGATATCCCCTTTTTCAACAAGAAAACCACCTCTTGTTGTGAGGTTTGAGATCCATTTCTTGTGGATTCTGGTTATGGAACCAATTGATGGTTTTCCACCCCAAGAGGATGTTATCATTGAAAATGCTATGGAGGACGAATCAACTGATGATTTTTCACCCCAAGAGAATGTTGTCATTGAAAATGCCAACCAGAATCCACAAGAAATGAAGGATGTAGTGGCACTAAGGAGATCTTAAAGAATAAGGAAACCGGCTATCTCTTCAAATTACATTGTGCATCTTTCGAAGGTTGATCAAGAGTGTGCAAATGATGGAGATCCTTTGACGTTTTCACAAGCTATGGGCCATGAGGACTCTAATTTATGGCATGATGCCATGAAGGATGAATTAAAGTCTACGGCCAGGAATAAAGTTTGAGATATTATCGAATTGTGTAAAAGGGCTAAAGCCATTGACTGTAAGTGGGTTTATAAGATTAAAAGAGACTCTGCCGGCAATGTCAAATAATATAAAGCAAGACTTGTGGCTATCAAAAGAAGGGCGTAGTTTATCATGACACTTTTTTACTAGTTTCGGAAGAGGACTCATGAAGAAAAATAATGGCCCATGAGGCTCATTTTGATTTAGAGCTGCATCAGATAGATGTGAAAATGGATTTTCTCAACCGTACTTTAGAGGAAGAGATATACATGAATCAACCTGAAGGGTTTCAGTCTGAAAATGGTAGTCATTTGGTTTGCAAACTTGGTACCTCAAGTTTCCTTACAAGATTGCATATATCTTAAAGTCAGTGGGAATAAATTTATCTTTTGGTCCTATCCGTAGATGATAGTTTGCTGGCTACTAATAATTTAGGAATGCTATGTAGAGTGAAACAGTTCCTAACTCAAAACTTTGATATGAAGGATATGGGTGAAGTCTCATATGTCTTGGCATAGAGATTCACAGAAATAGATCTCAAGGTATCTTGGGTCTATCTCAAAAGGCCTACATTAACAAAGGATTACATGGATCATTAGATAGCTGCAAATAAGATTTTACAGTATCTTCAGAGTACAAAGGATTATATACTTACATTTAGACGGTCGGATCACTCAGTGGTAATCGAATATTCAGTTTCTAACCTTTTTAGGTGTCTCCATACAAGGAAGTCGATATTGGGGTATATCTTCTTTCTTGAAGGGGCACCATTTCATGGAAAAGCATAAAGTAAAGATAGACAGCTTATTCCACTATGGAGGCTTTATTGCATTCTATGAGATGACTATGCAGACATTATGGTTGCGGAATATAATCACAAGGCTTAGGATTCTGATTTCCATCTCCAACTCGTTAGTGATTTACTGTGATAATTCTGCTACAGTATTCTTATCTATCATGGAGTTCCATAAAGTTAGAGAGAATTTTCTGAATAATCGAGTAGCTATTAAGCGCATTCTACTTTACAGTTGACAGTGGATCTCATGACTAAAGACTTCTGCCTAAGTTGTATGCGTAACATGTAGATCATATGGGTTTTGTAGTATCTGGTGCTTATTTACGTTTATGTCACTTTTGGTTGCAACATAAAGATGATGATTCTGCTCATATGTTTTTACATACATTTTGTCTTATATAAATTGTATATACATCGAGGTTTGATAAGACGAACTGTCCATGAGGATAGATAAAGTTGGACTCGAATAAGCATATGTGGGCTTATTCAATAAAATTTTAAACCACGGATAAAATGCACATTAGTGTGAATCGGTGTATGTGAAACATAGAAGGTAACATTTCCGGTTGGAGGAGTATGCCATTATAATTCGTATATTTGAAACATACTATAAGGGTGAATGATAAAGACAGAGTTAAACGATATTTGGGATTGATGATTTTCCAAAATAATGGCCATAAAATTTTCAAAATAACTTTCTTAAGACTCTAAGTTATTTTGTGGATATACCAACGTGGACCAAGTGGGAGAATGCTGGCGTTTTTAGTGTGGCCCACATTGGAGGGACCTACTTTAAAGAAAACGTTGGCTTTTACTTATTCACTTTGTATCATATTCACAAAGGCAGTCTTAGGGATAAATACCAAGTGTTTTGAAACTCTAAAACATGTAAGTGTTTCAAATGTGGAAGGGCACAATTCGCGTGTGTGCCAAAATCTATAAATATGGGTTGCATTTCATGGAACAACACTCATACGTTATAGCTAACGTTCCATCATAAAGAGGGTCCCTAATCTGAGAGGAAAATTGTGCCTGCGATTCTATCGATCGAGCCCTAAGGTCTTCTACAGATTAGAAGATCTCCCTTCTCTTGGTCTTGCGCAGTGGAGATCGTGTTCATGGTTTGCCAAAGCTCGAGGGATTCATGATCTTCAAATCTAATCGCCATGGCAGAGGTAAGTTCCTCATTAAATTTAGTTAAACAAAGTTTAATAGGAAGACCATAAGCAGCCTAATCTTGCTTTCTTCGTTAAGCAAAGTAAGAAAGGGTGTAAATTCAGAAGAGAAATCTATAAACAAGCATCTTATGAGAGAACTCAATGGAGCTAATAGTTTCCATGCAGGGCCTAGAATTAGGGGAAAAAATGATGGAGAAAGACGGGGATGGTGATGAAGAAGAACTACCTGATTTGGAAAAAGATGGAGAGAATCAACCGAAAGATGAATCTTTTTTGAAGAATTAATCTCCCTTTTATACCTTTTTCAGTCTCTCGATTGACTTAGAAAGAGAGAAGTTGGATCTCTCTCTTTCTAAGGTTGAAAACGGGATTCTGTTTTAGGGGGGGGGGGGAACGGGCATTATTTATTGGAGCCACATCCACTAAAAGTACAATTAATTCGGCACAAATCCCCATAACGTAATAAATACACTTTGAAAATGGTTCAAATCAACAGTCCCATTTTCAAAGTGTTTTCCCAAAAAGAAGAAAAGAATTAAGCTCTCTACGTTCATTTATGTCCCACACCAAGAAATAAAAGAAAATTAATAGGGTACTGATATTTAGACTACCATATTTTGATAATTGCACCAACTTATTAAATCATAGTAGTGTGTGAATATCTAATGCCAGTGGTGATAATAAAAATTAGGGATTTGCTAGGCAATTCTGCGGAAAGCCATTTCGTGGCTGGCTTTTGCTTGTGAGAACAGCCACACAGGTTGACTTTTTGACAGATTTTGTCTCATTCATTTAGTGTATCTAAGGTGATTGTTCTATCATACAAAAAGTCCCCACGAAATTGCCTAGTAAATCCCTAAAACTAGACTTTTTATTTTTTTTGGTAGGCAAGCTTGGGTTAGGAGGACCCCTACCTATATATATATATATATATATATATATATATATATATATATATATATATATATATATATATATAGAGAGAGAGAGAGAGAGAGAGAGAGAGAGAGAGAGAGAGAGAGAGAGAGATATGAGAGAACATTTCCTACACACTTGTGTAGGTAAGTTACCTACACACTACCTTAAAATACAGTGGGGGCCCACATTGTTTGGGTGATCCAAACAATTCATTTGAATGGTCCTCACATAGATAGGGTGTCCACAAAAAATCAGATCCATAGGATCATCCCAACCCTTAGATTTGTGGAGGTAAAATTGACGTGTATAAACCTTCACAAATTAGTCCATTTTTTGCCTCCATAGTTTGAATGGTTAGGATGATTTTATAGATCTGATTTTTTGTGGACACCCTATCTATCTGAGGACCATTCAAATGAATTGTTTGGATCACCCAAACAATGTGGGCCCCCACTGTATTTTAAGGTAGTGTGTAGGTAACTTACCTACACAAGTGTGTAGGAAATGTTCTCTCATATATATATATATATATATATATATATATATATATATATATATATATAAGTGTTCCTGCGCACTTGCTCAGATAAGCTATCTGAGCAGCTGCTTCAAAAACTCATGTGGCCCCACATTTCTTAGGTGATTCAAAGCATTCATTTGGAAGGCCCTTCCATGGATAAGGTGCATGTGTACCAAAAATGAGTCATTTAGGATCATCCTAATCCTGCTATTTGCGGAGGGAAAAATGGTCAGAAAGAGTGTCTGTCCATTTCCCCCTCCACCTTTGATTGGGTTAGGATGATCTTATAGGGCTGATTTTTTGTACACGCCCTTTCCATGGAAGGGCCTTTCAAATGAATGCTTTGGATCACCCAAACAATGTGGGCCACATGAGTTTTTGAAGCAGCTCTTCAGATAAGCTATCTGATCAGCTGCGTAGGAACACTATTCTCTCTCTCTCTCTCTAGACGATCGAATCTATCAGAATTTAGAATGTTCAAGAGAGGGGGGAATCAATGGAAGGGATTATATCTCTCTCTTTGTATGGGCAATTGGTCTTATGAAAGATAATCTTATGTGGCGTTAGCTTCACTCCTTATCTCCCAGTTCTTGAAGTAGTCTAAATTTTCCTATATCTTTTCTAGAGTCAAGATTTTCGTCCATGGGCATTGATAGTCACCCTTGATGATATTAACTAAAGCAAGGGAATTCTGCTCTAGCCAGAGGTTTTCAATTCCCATTTCCTTGGCTAGGGTGATTCCATGGTGTATTGGGTTCAGTTCGAGACCATGGATCTCTTCAGTATCGTGTTGATGGATTAGTGAATCTGATATGTCCATCTGAATCCCTTAAGAGACAATGATTGCAGCAGCGTCTTTCACTAATGAGGTGTCATAATTCAAATTTATGAAGCACCCATTGACAACACTTTGGACTATCTTGCTTTGGGGTGGTGTGGCAGTCCAAATTTACTGCGATTTGGGCGCTTCTTTTGCTGTAAATATCATCAAGCTGCCAAAGGTAACAAAGTCTGTCCCAGGTATTTTCTAGGATGATTTGCAGCACTATTGTCTAGGATGAGTGCAGCTGTGTCTTTCTTCTCTTGATGGAAACTATCTTAGTAACTGTTTAATGGAATTACATATGTACCCTTTTTTAGTAGGTAAGCTCCGATCGAACCTCTGGCCTCAAGGTTGAAGGCCAAAGTCTTAACCACTGGGCTAGAGGCTCAATCTGTTATCCTTCGTACCCTTATCCTATTCTTAACTTTTTATGTTTTTTTTCGTCTTTTTTTATTATTTTTCCTTTTTTGTTGTGCTTTTTGCCAATGTTGTAACCTGACCGCTCTTAATAATTTAATTTTAATATTGAAAATTAAAGAAAAGAGGGTGAGCCTTGGCGCAACGGTAAGGTTGCTTCATTGTGATATGGTGGTCACGGGTTCGAATCACGAAAACAGCCTCTCTACAAAGCAAGGGTAAGGTTGTGTACATCTAGCCCTCCCCAGACCCTGCAACGGCGGGAGCCTCGTGCACTGGCCGCCCTTTTATTAAAAATTAAAGAAAATGAAAAATAGATAATATAAAGAAAAATTAAAAAATCAACTTGTAGAGAAAGAGAAGATCTTAGCGCATGTTTGGATCCAAGGATTTTTTTTTTCTTGAAAAAAACTTCCCCTAGAAAATCGAAAATCCAAGGCTTAGTTAATTGTCTGAATGTAGATTTTGGAATTCGCAGGTAAAACATTCCTCAAGAAGAAAACCGACTAAGACCTATTATTTTCTTTTCCAGCAAAATGAAGTTCTCATTTATCAGGCTTCTCTCTACCATGTATTCTCTATCTTCTTTCTCCTTTTCACGACTGCATTATTGAATGGAAAACCACATCTATAATGAGAAGGAGAAAGTTTGGTTTCCTGTTTTGTAAGTCTTTTTTTCTTCTACTATATTGCCACATGTAAGATGATTGAAGAGGTGTACTTTGTACCTCCTGAAGTCATATAGATCGGAATCCGGCCCTACCGGATTAGGAATGTGAAGGCCTTTCCTTCCCACTCCTGCTCGTAGCCCTTGGCCCCACTCATTGGATGATTTTAGACATTTGATCAAACATTATTAAAAAAATGTCCTTTAAGACGTCGCTAAGCCATTGATTTTTTTTTTTCTCAATGGCCAATGAGATCTTCATTTTAGTTGGTGCTATTTAATCATTTGTACTTTAACATGGTGCTTTCAGGAACTTTAACATGTGATTTTTTAATATCAATGAGTTGCTGGGTCTAGATCACCCAAAGTCATCAAGGAACCCAGGACCTACCGTGAGCTATGGCAATAGCTTTGATACCATCTGAAACAACTAATTACTCCAAAAGCTTAAGCTTTTAGGGTTGTATTATTTAATCGTTTATAGTTTAACATGGTGCTCCCAGGATCTGAAAGCTTTGACAAAAAAAAAAAAAAAAACGTTTTCATATGTTTAAAACAAAAAGTATTTCAAAATTTTTACTTCCCTCTAAAACCAATGACCACTTGGGCTTGGTGTGCAGAAGTTTAGACCTAAATTTTTTTGGGAGAGAACTTTCGCTGTCCTTTCACCACATTTAGACTTTTAACGTGTCTTCTCTATTTGGTGCTCTAACCATGGGTTTAATTTTTTTAATTTTCTTTTAATCTTTTTTAATACAGAAGTATAGTCTTAACCTTCTTAATGGCCATTTTGATATATATTACTTATTTTGCTCCATTGACTAACTAGCTTGATTCTTAATTAGTGTTAGAAAAGCAACTTAGGGTTTCTAATGACAGTTACCCTCTTGATCGCCATAAAGGATAGAAGAGCAACTTAGGGTTTCTACTGTATCATTAAAAAACAACTTAGAGGTTCTTTGTTAGAGAGATTGGTCACCTCTCTAATACAAACAAAATCATCATTGATCTCCTCTCTAACCAAGCCTCCCATCTTTTTTTACCAATTTTCTCAATTTTCATTAGTGGTTCCTTTGAGCAATGACTGTACATGCAAGTTCATGGATCGACGTTTTGTTTGAGTGGACACCCTATTAAAGATTTGTTTAATCCTGTAAGCTTCTCACTGCTACACCATATTTTCACTAAGGCCGTGTTTGGATTGCAAGAAAAACATTTATGACTTAATTTTTTTCTTGGGCATGATTGTAGTTAATTTAGAGAGATATTATCATATATTGAAGGTAGCACCAAGTAAAAATTGAATAGGGTTGGTTTAAGTTATCATTTTCAGCATGTAAAAAAAGAAGGAACCTTTAGTTTTCCTTTCAAACTTTTCCAAAAAAAATAAAAAAATCCTGCAATCCAAGCAGGGTCCAAGACGGCTACTATCATTGGCATTAGGACGGTGAGGTGGGAAATTGAGTTGTTGAGAGTTGTTGGGGTGCAGACATGATCGGCCAGGGAGAGGGTTTGTAGCTTTCTATGAACTTCATGGATATAAAGTAAGCCATAGAGATCTACGAGAAAAAGATCATTAACCTGATTTGTAGTAGTAATTACAAAATTATACAAATATGTAAAGGGTGAGATTGAGTCTATAATTGATTGATCACCACTACCCCGCTACATAGGAATTTCAATGATCAGATCACATAATAAATGACAAAATTGGGTGTCTACAATAATATGTGAAAAAGAAAGGCAAAATGTCCGATAAACGCCGACGTACTGACAAACAACATGAAACAAAAGATGCCAATGTCTACCAATAGACGCCGACGTCTATCAAAAGACGTCAGTCGCTATCAGTACGCTGGTGTCTATCCATCAAAAGACACCAGCATCTATCCATAACGCCAACTATTATCAAGCCAACGTCTTTTAGAATTGATTTTTGGATCATTCAACCTAACTACTTGCTAGCGCTTGGACTTGCACATGCACCTAGGCCCTCTATCTTCTCTTCTCATTCATATTTATAAAAACTAGAACTCTTTCTCACTTTCCAATGTGGAATTATTCATTTTCGAGAGAATGAGAGAAGACAAAGGCTTTTAACTTGAGTGGAAAACTGTAATTATATAAATGTTTGGAAAAAAATCTAATTTTAGTATTAATATACTAACAGTTTAAACGCACATTAGAGACTACCAGGCCTTTTGGAAATCGCTAATAGTCATTTGCCTAAAATTTATTAGCAAATAGTTTTGAAGTAAAATGTGATTACTTGAAAATAATAGTTTCAAGGGACTTTAAAAATGATATATTTATTTATTCGAAGAGATCTTAATGTCCCATTTGTAAAAAGATTACATTAAAATAACTCTAATTACGAATAAGCAGTGGCCATCCCCTATACCTTCTACACAATAGTGTATATTTTTTTCTACGCAACATTGTAGAAAAGTAAATGTAGTCTTATATTACATTAAAAGGCATATTATGCAAATAATAGCATTAGGGGTATTATTTTCTCATCCCCTTTTATTCAGCTTTTTCACGTCCTAAAGGGGTGGAAATGCTGTTATTATTTTATTTTTAAAAAAAAAGACAATCAAAAGAGGGTGAAAATATTGGAGAAGGGAGTAGAAACATCATTTTCCTTTCCATTAATATTAATAATAATCACCAGGTATATAAATAAAACATAAAAGGGTGGCCCAGTGCACGAGGCTCCCAACATTGTGGGGTCTAGAGAGGGGTAGATGAACGCAGCGTTATCCCTGCTTTACAGAGAGGCTGTTTCCGTGACTCGAACCCGTGATCACCAGGTCACAATGGAGCAACCTTACTGTTGCGCCTGTTGGAAATCTGTTGAGGGTACTGTTAATGATAGAAAACAGAAACTTGTTGCTTCAAGGCGTGATATCACTTTCCTTAAGACAAGATTCGCCCCCACTAGTAGTGTGCAAAGGGGATCCGCGAATTGCCTCCAAGATACAATGAAGCCTAGTAGGGAAGCCCTACTAATGTTTGATGACGTGTAGCACTAGCGGAATCAAACCCGAAATGCCCTTCCGAAATTTCAAGCCTTAGAGAAATCTCTAGATTCTGTTTCTGCAGAAAAACAGTATCTAGAACAGTAAACAAAAGAAAAACAGTATGTAGAAATACTTGGGGATTTTTGTAGGAGTGTAGAAGAGTGTAAGTGCAAAGTGCGCCAATAAAGCGCCACTATGCGCCCTATAGCCCATTGCCCACGCCGCGCGCGCGCGTGCGCGTGTGCGAACGGTGCGTTACACCGTCCCGCGGGTCCAACCATGGGTTCAACCCAATGTGCAATCAACAAGAGTTAGAAAAGGTTGTGCTTTATAAGCCCTTCTCTTTCTTTTCTCTCATCCGGTACGGGACTATCTTTTCAACTACACTTCTACATCCTTTTGTAAAAGCAAATATTTCCAAGAAAACATTTTCTTTTTCCCAAACGCTTTTGATAAAACATTTTCCAAAACACTAAAACATGTAATATACATGATTTTGAAAATGCAAAATCACTAACAATCCCCCACCATTTTCAAAATCAAAGAAAATTTTCTCATCAGGCTTGGAAATCTTATGCATAGATGAAGGTATCTCTCGATTTGAACCTTCACTTAGTGAGGACATATCAAAGTTAACCAGAATTGCATAGTAGACGTATCTTTGAACTAGCTATTCTATTTGGTTAACCGGATACGTCTCACACACAAGATTTCACCTCTTTGGGCAATTTCTAAAACCGACACATGTACTGGCCTTGTGTCTATATCTTGGTTTCATGAGCGCTCTAAAGACTAGCCAGGTCTCATAGGAAGCGGCACCACTTCCACACTCACATAGGTAGGCTTATCAAGAGTGCCCCTGTAACTAAAACACTCCAACACTATGTTAGAAGCCTATTAAGAGTTTAAATACTCAGCCTTCTCCTTTTAAACATTACAGGTACCAAGCACTTTACCTTGGTTTGCAAATAATACAGATTATAGTGCTTGCAATCACTCCATATGATGTACTTGGACTCATTGAACTCAAGACTTGATGTTTATTCAAGTGTTGAGTTGATGTTCCATCATTGGTGACTATTGGTTAATGGCTTTAACCCCATCCCTAATGATGTATTACACACCAGATCTCTTGCAAGAGCTTTAGTGAATGGATCGGCCAAGTTTTGGCTCGATCTCACAAAATCAATAGTTACTACTCCATTAGTAAGTAACTCTCTTATAGCAGTATGTCTAAGTCCTATATGTCTGGACTTACCATTATAAACATGATTATATGCCCTTAATAGTGTGGCTTGACTATCGCAATGGACATAAATCGATGGCATTGGTTTAGACCATAACGGAATTTCCAATAACAAATTCCGAAGCCATTCCGCCTCTTTACAGCATGTTGCCAGAGCTATAAACTCTGCTTCCATAGTTGAAGTTGTTATGCATGTCTGTTTCTTAGAGGCCCAGGAGACTGCTCCCCCACCAAGGGTGAAAATCCACCCACTGGTTGATAAATGGTCTATAAGCTCAGTTATCCAACTAGCATTAGAGTATCCTTCTATTACAGTTGGATACCCACTATAACATAAACCATAGTCTATAGTTTTCTTTAAATATTTTAAAACTCTATAGACTGCATTCCAATGAGAAAAACTAGGATTACTGGTAAACCTACTAAGTTTACCTACAGCATATGCTATGTCTGGCCTAGTACAAGTCATAGCATACATAAGACTACCAATTACACTAGCATACCCTAGTTGAGAGATAGTCCTGCCAGTATTAAGATACAACTTTATATTGGGTCAAAAGGTGTTGAAATGGGTGAACATTCAAAATGGTTAAACTTTTTGAGAACTTTCTCAATATAATGTGATTGTGTTAGAATAAGACCATTATTCTGTCTTATGATTCTAATACCCAAAATCACATCAGCTTCACCCATATCTTTCATATCAAAGTTTTGAGAAAGATATGATTTAGTACTTTGAATGCTTTCAATATCGGTACTAAAAATTAACATGTCATCAACATATAAACAAATAACAACACCTTTGCCACCCTTAAATTTACTGTATATACATTTATCTGACTCATGTATCTTATAACCATTTGACACTAAGACTTTATCAAATCTTTCATGCCATTGTTTAGGGGCTTGCTTAAGCCCATACAAAGATTTGATAAGCTTACATACTTTATGCTCTTGGCCTGGCAGAATAAATCCCTCAGGTTGTTCCATATACACTTCTTCATCAAGTTCACCATTTAAGAATGCGGTTTTAACATCCATCTGGTGAATGTGAAGTTTGTATATGGAAGCAAGGGCAATCAACACTCTAATGGTAGAAATCCTAGCAACAGGTGCATATGTATCAAAGTAATCAATACCGGGTTTTTGAGTAAACCCTTTGGCAACTAACCTTGCCTTAAACTTTTCTATGGTCCCATCTACTTTGATCTTCTTCTTGAAGGTCCATTTACATCCTATCGGTTTAGACCCAGGTGGTAGATCAACCAAAATCCAAGTTTTATTACCCATGATAGAATCCATTTCGTCATTAATTGCTTCTTTCCAAAAAGCAGCATCTTGTGACTTTATGGCTTCTCCATAGGTTTGAGGGTCACTTTCTATGCTTAAGTTTAACAAGACAGAACCTTGGAGTTTTTCCCTTGTCCCTTCTACCAGGTAGGTTACAAAGTCAGGGCCAAAACTCCTATCCCTTCTATCTCTTGAGCTTCTTCTTATTTTACTAGGTTGTACACTAGGTTCACCAACTTCTGTTTGTGATTCTAAAGGATGATCTACAGAAGTTGTAGGTTCAATTTCTTTAGGAATTGAAGTGAACCTATTTTCATAAAAAAAGGCATCTCTAGATTCAATTATGGTATTGACATCTATGAAATCATTAGGTTCTATAACTAAGAACCTATAGGCCTTACTGTGACTAGCATATCCCAAAAAGATACACTCAATACCCTTTTCACCTAATTTTCTTAACTTAGGTTTAGGGACTTTAACTATAGATCTACAACCCCAAACTTTAAGGTAACTTAAGTTTGGTTTCCTTTTCTTCCACAATTCATAAGGGGTTATATTAGATTTCTTACTTGATACCCTATTCAAAATGTGACAAGCTGTAAGTAAGGCTTCACCCCAAAAACTTTTATTTAAACCAGAATTAACAAGCATAGCATTAATCATTTCAGTAAGTGTCCTATTCTTCCTTTCTGCTACACCATTTTGTTGTGGTGTATAAGGGGCAGAAGTTTCATGGACTATGCCTACTGATTCACAGAAATGAGGAAAGTGATATTCACCACCTCTATCTGATCTGAGACATTTAATGCTTGTTATACATTGGATTTTCTACTTCAGTTTTATAAATCTTAAATTTTTCTAAAACCTCATCTTTATGACTAAGTAGATAAGCATAACAGTACTTAGAATAATCATCAATAAATGTAACAAAGTACCTTTTACCTCCCTTTGTGGGAACACTATGTATGTCACATACATCACTATGAATTAAATCTAACAAGTTAGAAGTTCTATCTACTTTAGGAAATGACTTAGTGATTATCTTGGTTTGCATGCATGTTTTACATCTATATACTAAGTCATTTTCATATTTAGGAATTAAGGTTAACTTAACCATATCATTCATTTTCCTAGTATTTACATGTCCTAAACGATTATGCCATAAAGATAAAGAAGAATCCAAAACATAAGCAAAGACATTCACTTTATTGATATTAAGTTTGAACATCTCTTCATACATATATCCATTCCCAACAAAAGTACCCCCCTTAGAAAGAATGAACTTGTCAGATTCAAATACAAGTTTGAAGCCATTCTTGTTGAGAATGCTTCCAGACACTAAGTTCTTTCTAACTTCTGGTACATGGTAGACACCGGTTAGAGTGAGTCGCTTGCCGGATGTTAACTCAAGTTCCACCTTGCCCTTCCCTTTGACTTCTGCTGTCGACGAATTTCCCATGTATAACACGCTTCCATCTTCAACTGTTTCATAAGTTGAAAACAGGTTCTTGTCTTTACAGACATGCATCGTCGCACCAGAGTCAATCCACCAATCATTGCCATCTTCAAGCATATTTGCCTCTGAAATCATGGCGACAAACTTTTCTTTGTCTGTTGGTGCACCCGACTTCTTAAGGATAAGAAGTCGGCACTCACTCTTGTAATGGCTTGGTTTGCCACAGTTGAAACAAGCACCCTTTCTTTTCTTATTCTTATTAGTCTTCTTTTCAGGGTGTTTGTTTATCTTCCAATTGCCTTTTCCTTGTTGGTTCGAATTCTTGACATTTTCCACCAAATGGATCTTAGAGGATACAGTTTCATTTTCTTTCTTGTCTTTGATTCTTGACTCTTCCTCAATCTTGAGGCATTGAGCCAAGTCTTCAATAGACATTTCATCTTTCTTGTGTTTTAGACTTTTTCTAAAGTCTTTCCAATTTGGTGGAAGTTTGTCAATAATTGACGGGACAATGAAGGAATCATCAAGAAGGATGTCTTGCAAATGAATTTGATTAATTACATGTTGTATTTCATGTAATTGATCAATAACAGACTTATCATCTACCATTTTAAAATTTAAAAATTGACTCATAGTGAATTTCTTGCTACTGCCATCTTCCGCCAAGTATTTGGCTTCAAGTGCATTCCAGATTTCACTTGCTGATCCCATGCCTTGATATATGTCAAATAGTGTATCTGACATAGCATTTAGGATGTGCCCTTTGCAAATGTAGTCATCCTGTTCCCACTTCATCCTTGCACGAGCCTCCGCCAAAGTTTCATTTTCATTTGCTGACGGCTTTAGAGTAGTGAGAACATGGACCACTTTGAGTGATGTCAAAATGAAGTGCAACTTCTTCTGTCAGCGCTTGAAATTTCCTTTGTCGAAACGTTCGAGTTTGACAAAGTCTTGGGTCATTTGACGAACTGAATAAAGTGCCATTGAAACAACAGTAGAAAATCTTGTCTTAAGATTTTTGGAAATCTGTTGAGGGTACTGTTGATGATAGAAAACAGAAACTTGTTGCTTCAAGGCGTGATATCACTTTCCTTAAGACAAGATTCGCCCCCACTAGTAGTGTGCAAAGGGGATCCGCGAATTGCCTCCAAGATACAATGAAGCCTAGTAGGGAAGCCCTACTAATGTTTGATGACGTGTAGCACTAGTGGAATCAAACCTGAAATGCCCTTCCGAAATTTCAAGCTTTAGAGAAATCTCTAGATTCTGTTTCTGCAGAAAAACAGTATCTAGAACAGTAAACAAAAGAAAAACAGTATGTAGAAATACTTGGGGATTTTTGTAGGAGTGTAGAAGAGAGTGTAAAGTCAGTCAGAATTGCCAATTCGATTTCTATATGAAATGACTGAAGTTTGCACATTTTTATAGACCATCTGGTGTCTTTTCAGTGTGAAAAACACCTCTACAGGGCACCTTTCCAGAATGTTTGAAATCTGACCGTTAGATCGCACCCATTGATATTGAATGGTCCTGATCGATTCTAGAGGTGACTGTTGGTTTGAGTAAAACCTCTCTCCAACCCAGTCATCGTTAGATCAACCATCTATGGTGTGGATCGCACCCCCTTGGCACATGACCGTTGGGGGAAGGGACACAACCCATTTGATCACACCCTTTGACCGTTGGAGTCATGGGCCCAGCGAAGTGCAAAGTGCGCCAATAAAGTGCCACTATGCGCCCTATAGCCCATTGCCCACGCCGCGCGTGCGCGTGTGCGTTGCACCGTCCCGCGGGTCCAACCATGGGTTCAACCCAATGTGCAATCAACAAGAGTTAGAAAATGTTGTGCTTTATAAGCCCTTCTCTTTCTTTTCTCTTATCCGGTACGGGACTATCTTTTCAACTACACTTCTACATCCTTTTGTAAAAGCAAATATTTCCAAGAAAATATTTTCTTTTTCCCAAACACTTTTGATAAAATATTTTCCAAAATACTAAAACATGTAATATACATGATTTTGAAAATGCAAAATCACTAACAGCGCCAAGCCAAAATGAAGAGAGTAAAATATCTCTAATTGAAAAAAGAAAAAGAAAAACAAGAATGATAAAAATAGGTGTAGATTAATGGAATCGTTTCCACTACAAAATCCGCGACGGGAAAAACTCTGTTGCTATTTATCCATCTCTGTAAAATAATTATTGCGACAGTTTTCCTTTCCATCGCCACTTTTAAACCTTTAGCAGCAGTCTGAAGAAGACTGTTGCTATGTTAATCCTTAGCAACCATTCTTTTTATTCCACAGAGGGATATAAGGAAATATAGTAATTAATAAATTGCTTTAGTTAATTAATTAGCGACAGATAAGTATTTTCATCATTATACATAGTTTAGTGATGGATGGGTGTGCAAGGTTCATAGTAAATTGTTAATTATTAATAAATTCGGTTAATTTACACATTACTTATGAATCATTTGTATTTTATTGCGCATGGTGCATGGATGTCTCATGCAGTCCAAACGTTTTGGCAACTTTTTGTTTTGCATCTTAGAATGGTGTATTTTTTGTTTTGCATCTTAGAAAGGTGGAAACACACAAGCTTCCCTCCCGGGCTAAACAGTCTTCCTCTCCATTTGTTGATCGCCTAACACGATGAAACTGGACAAAGTGACCTTCCACTCGATCTGGAATTTGGTCAATGAGCTCTGCAAATCTCCAACGTGGGGTAGCTCTCCTATCTAGCCACGTTAAGGGAATCTCCTTCCGCTACATGATTATCCACTATCCAGCTCTCTGCCCGTCGTCAATCTTATACCCTGAAGAACTGCTATGAATTCTACCTCGTTTGAATCCTTAATGCTGATTGGGCAATAAAAGGACCATCTAGTGCATTCTTCTTCGTCCCTAATAAGCCCTCCAATTCCTCCCGGGCTTGGATTACCCAAGCTTGAACCATCAAAATTTAATTTTAGACGCCTGTATCCGAGGGACTTCATCTGGGAGCAATTGTCACATCAAACTCTCGGCTATAACAAATCTCTGTCCAACAACATTCTACCCTTACCATGCCAAGGCATAAAAAACTACTTGTTTAGGAGCTGCTTGACCGAAGCTGGAACACCCATGACACCCCAAATAAGTCTAAAATTCTGACCCACACTTCCCTGGTGTACCTGTAATGTATAAACATATGGTCCATAGACTCACCCAGACCCATACATAAGGCGCAATGATCGACTATAAGCATCTTGCAAATGGTGAAGATAATCAATGGTCTGGATTTTATTTTGAAAGGCTATCCAACCGAACGCACGGACTCTAGGAGGAGCTTGAATGGACCAAACTTTTGAAAGTTGCTTGAAAGGAGAGGAGAAAGACGTGTAAATGTAGAAAGATTTCACTGAGAAGGTTCCAGAGGCATTTAGGATCCAAACCCTTTTTTCCCTTTCCTTGCTTCCCAATATAGTAGGACACAACCAAATGAATGCGAGGAGCTACCCTGTCCATTTCCCTCCCAAAAAATTTCGTTTGCAACCTATTTTCCAGGATACCTTGGTCTCCATTTATCTCTAGACCACCTCAACAAAAGCTTCGCCATTAATTTGAGGACACTCTAAAAAAATCAGGAAACTGTACCGTAAGAGGCTCAGTAGAACACCATTTATATGCCAAAATATAAACCCGACTCCTCCTTTGACCCTGTAACTCATACATTCTTAAAATTGGAAATTCTATCTTAAACACGGGTAGCCCTCTTTGTCTATTAAATATAAGTTGTAATGAATGTTATGCTTCAGTGGTAATTAATGTTGTGCATGATAATTGATAAATGATATAGCTAACATGTAGAAAAATCAGGGAACAAAAATGACGGAAAACAATCTAAAAGGAAATGAGAATTGCTATCGTCCATCGTCCATCGTCCATTGCAAAAGGCATTTCGCGGCTGGTCTGTCACACGTCAGACCAGCCAACTCTTGAATGGAGACAACAGCTTTTGTCAACATTCAAGAGGTGGCTGGTCTGACGTGCAACAGACCAGCCGCGAAAAGCCCTTTGGATGGACCCTAGCAAATCCCAAAAAAAATACTTGGCAATTAATGAGTTTTATCCATCACCATGTAAATTTAAAAAAATAATAATTGAATTAGCAACAGGTCATAAGTCATAACCATAGCCATATCTAACAGTGGCAACGAAATTGTCTGTCGCTATTAGAAAAAAAAAAAGAAAAAAAAATCAAATTATATGCTTTAGTAGTTTAGACCCTAGCATCAAGCTACAAGATTTTCACAGGCTTTATGAATTTAGACCCTAGCATTAAGCTACAAGATTTAGTGGACAGGACATCCTTAAGAAAATTTTCATAAAAAGAAAACTATAGCTAGCTATGGACCAGTCTAATAGGAACAGTTAAAAAAAAAGAAAAGAATACAGAATTCCTCTCTTATATTTTACCATTTTGGGTAGTCTTAAACTGATTACCAAACTGGATAGGACCATATGTCTATTCCCAGGTAAGCAAACACAATAACCATATCAGAGCAAACACCACACAAATCCTTACTTCATATCACAATAGCCATATCAAAGCAAACGCAATCATATATATCACAATAAATACTTCAAAAACCCTGACATTCATGGGAACTGCACCCCTTATTTTAGACCCTTTTCTGAATCCACACTACAATTCTAGAAACAGTATGAAAACCCACACAAATCCTTATGATCCCACACTACAATTCTAAAAACAGTATAAAAACCCACATAAATCCTTATGATCCCACACTACAATTCTAGAAAAGTTATAGAAACCCACATAAATCCTTACTTCATTCACATCAGGCAGACCATGCAACCTCATTTGTCTCCAAATAAATAGCCAAGAGATGAGTCTCCACCCGGAACTGATTTCACCTTGGTGGTAGGACGTTCCTAAAAAAAAGGATTAGTAAAATTCATGTACAAGGAAGGTGCAATATGACTTGCAACATACATATATATTTGGTTTACTCACTGTAATAAAGTTGCCAGTGTTCTGGCCTTGAGCTCTGTGGTAGTTGTTGGAGGCTGGTTGTTTTGCTGAAGGAACCGCGGGTGTTGTTGCCTTAGTCTTATCGTCGTCGGACGGAGGCTTGTTAGCCCTGTCGGAGACTGGAGGTGGGCTTGGCGGCTGATCTCCAAAGAGGTAGCCGAGGGAGCTTTGACCTCCTCCATAGCTTCCACCTCTACTCATGGCTGCACTCTAAATTCCTTTTTTGATGTTATGAACACAGTGAGAAAGAAAGCTAACCTTACTAGCCCAAGGGATTAGCCAATATATAAGAAAAATAAATGACTGTGGAATCTGATCATATATGCATGTGTGCATGTATGTGTAATGTGTGTGTGTGCGTGTATGTATACATGTATGCATGTATGTATGTATGTATTAGTAAGATGAATGCACAATGTCAGCATATATGCTTCATCCATTGTTTTGATGGCATCTAAAGAGGCTCTATATCATTTCTAAAACTATATATTATAACCATTATTTTTCAAATATTATTCTATTCAACTCAGAACCATTTGAAAATAATTTTTAGAGGTATCCAAGAAGGTCATTCATCTCTACGGCAAGTTTGTTCTTTTACGCATGCATGTATACAAACACATGCTAAATGTTTTGCTCTAGGAGAATAAAAAAACTACACAAATTGCTGGTGCATGTTGAGGCCAGTTCTGATGTTACAATTGAAGTGCTATTTGCTTTTAGGGTTTCCTTTTTTATATGGATTCATAATAACTTCATGAGGAAGTCTAAACTGAAGGGAGCCCTTGCAAAAAAGGGGTGAAAGGGCTCCCCCATTGGCTGCACATCACCATCATGTTTGACTTTTCAGCCCTTATTAATGCATGATGGTGATGTGTAGCCAATAGGAGAGCCCTTTCACCTCTTTTTTGCAAGGGCTCCCTTCAGTCTAGAATTCCTCTAATTTCATAGGGCTTTAGGATATTTTCTGGCTTAGGGTTTATACTTGTGGCTCTCTTTGTATAATCGAGATTAAAAGTAATCATGCTATAATCTACAACATAGTTCTCTCTCTCTCTCTCTCTCTCTCTCTCTCTCTCTCTCTTGTTATTGTTTAGTCTAACTAATCCATGGATAGTGTCATCTCTTCATGTCTATTGGTGTGTAGTCTCTACCAATCTTCTCTTTTATTTCTTAGTTGTTAAGAAAATGATTACACCAGTGCTTAAGTTCTGCACTTAGCAAAAGATAAGAGAAGTTGGTCAAAGGTCGACATCTGGTGGGCTCAATGTGCCAATATAAGACGTTGGTCGAAAGAGATGTAACTGCAAGATATCGTGTCGCCGGCCACTTGGCTATGCCTATATATATTCTAATCTAATCAATGAAAACTAGTGGCCATATTACTAATGAGGGTTTTGAGATGATTAAGTCGGGTGGAATCATGATCTTGGAAACTTTATTAAGACAAGGGAGTCCCAAAAAGTGATAAATTGTGTGGGACGTGGAGGAGTTTAAGGGACCCAATTGCCAATTTTACCACATAGTACCTTGTTTTCCTAAGGCAAAAGTGGTATGAGTCGGGTTGGAAGGAAGCTTGTGGGTCAAGGGAATCCCACTTAATTAGTGTGCCCTTTATTATCTAGCTTTTGCTTAGACAAGACTTGGATGCTATTAACTATATTGTCACATTCTTGGTAGGTGGCTGATTATATGCCTCAAGTGTGTCTTAGGTTGACAAATATAACCTAATCTCCTAATATATACTAATACCAGCTGTAACAATAATAATAAGGGAAATGATATATCTGCCCTTTTATTTACAGGGCCACCCCCTCCTAATGGATTTATAACTATGCAAAGATGTCACAAAAACACTAAAGAAGGGTGGCCATATGGTTAAAAAGGCCGGGGGATGCATTTATCACCAGCCTAATAATAATAATGATAATAATATTAGTAAAAATAATAATAATAGTTTTCTTTGAATGACAAAGAATTGAATTAATGAAAGTAGAAATGGGGCCAATCCTAGCGATCAAGATAATCAATACAAGACAACAGGATAGAGTAAAAGAAGACGAAATAACACAAAACACAAACCCATCAAGGAAAAAATCAAAGTTTTTCAAGTCCGCCCTCGAGACACCCTCCAAAGCTAGCCTATATACCATCACTATTAACCGACCTTCTAACATGATGAAAAGAGATGATGGATCCTGCAACTCCGTCGTGGATCGATCTCATCTATACAATAAGTAAACCTCCAGGGATGAACATGATTTCCCTTAACCATTTCATAACGTTTAGAGAGTCCCCCTCCACTATTACAAGATCAACTATGTTAGCCTCGGTCATTCTAATTCCTTGGTAGATCGCTCCGATTTCTGCCTCACTGGAGTAATGCAACCCCAATGGGGCCTAAGTAGGCCCACTTCGCATACCCACCTTTGTCTCGTAGGAGACTGCCTGTTCCGGCTAGGCCGGATTTTCCTAAACTTGAGCCATCAAAGTTCAGCTTAAAATATCCACTACTAGGTGGATTTCTAGCGTAAGATATGATTGGGGCCTTTGGTCACTGCTGGTACATTCCTTTGACGTACCGTCCCTGCCATAAGTCATTTGCAGACACATTTAAAAACCAGGCAATTCCCTAACCCAATAGATGGTCATTGCAATTACCTTAATATACATGTATCAAGGAGTCTTTACTAATCGTCTAAATATCCTGGCATTCCTCTCTTTCCATTATTATTAATACAATAATAATAATAATAATAATAATAATAATAATGATGAGGAGGAGGGATTTGCTACTTTGCTAGGGACCATCGCAGAAGGCATTTTGCGGAACGGCTATTGCATGAGAGCAGCTATGAATTAAATGAATAAGCCAAAATCTGAGCCTATGTGGCTGCTCTCTCATGCAACAGCAGTTCTGCCAAATCCCTTCTGCGATGGTCCCTACCAAATCCCTAATAATAATAGTTATTATTACCGTGGATAATAATACGACTAATTAATGCTGCAAGAGTGATCAAATTCTTGCTCGCCAGGTGGCTTAGAAAGACAAGCAACCAATCTTCTCCGTGCCTGACATGCTGAAATGGGTGGAGAAGAAGACAGGTGGCCAAAAAATAAGGGAAAATAATTTGAAAATAATTTCACAACACAAGATGACAAGTTGGTCATTTCATAAATAGAAAAAATTGAAAACAATGGTTCCCAGTTTACATGTACTAAGATCTAATTATAGACAATTCTACTTTAGTAGATTTGGCTCAATATGCTTTAGTTTTTTACACATAAAACAACCTAATTTGGAATCGCTTGATTTTAAGGATATCGACAATGATCTTCTGGTAAGAATCTATTTAGATATCTATAAAGCAAGAGATTTGCTAGTCAATTCTCAGATGAATTAAATGAATAAGACAAAATCTGTTATCATGAGGTGGCCGGCTATTCTCTCTTGAAAAAGTGAACAGTGAAATGGCTTTCTACGTAATTTCCTATCAAGTCTCATAAAGCAAATATGATGCAACCCTCTCCTAGCTGAGCTTCTTGGACTAAGGATCGGGACAGTGACAGACACATACCCAATTGCTCAATAACTCGGATACAGGAAAATAAATTTGCGTAAGTTCAGTAAAATGAGTGTATCTCCTTCGATATAGGTCGGAATGACCTAATTCCAAAGCCAAAATTTCAAGGACTTACAGATCTAAAACTTTGATGAAGAAAGTTTTTTCAAAAAAGTATTATAAAGTACTCGAAAGTAAGCTGGAAGTAGAATGTCCAGCAAAGATTAAATTAAGGGTATAGATAACAACTTCAAATGGCTACTCTTCAAAGTTGCCAAAGAAGGTAGGTAACATCAATTCTTCTAGATTGATGGTTGCAACTCTTCAAATATGCAAACGTTAGGAGAAAGCTCCTACTCTTCAAGGAAGGAGTGAAACTCTTCTACATTTCAAGGATGAACTTTTCAAGGTTTAAGGGAAATGCTCCAGGCAAATTTTCATTCAAAATTCAACTGAAACTTCATTACAGATGTTTGCTGGACTTCTATAGAGAAAATATAATAGAAGAAACGTTCAAGCTAGCCCACTAACTATTTTAGGGACTTACATACATCATTAATAGCTTAGGAACTCAAAACACATTGACTAATCAAAGACCTATAGACACAGTTTACTAAAATAGTCATAACTTTTCAACCACTTGATCAAATGAAGACCATAAATATCAATTGGAAACAGAATTCAAAGATCTAACTCTTCTTAGTTTACCATTTTTCATGATTCGCTCATCTAAAGGTCAAAAAAAGTGATTAAAAAACAATCAGAATCATTATGACGGGAATTGCAACTGGATCAGGCCCGAATTGGCATGTCTATGATCGTGGGCTGGGACTGGCCTTTATGCTTCGTGGATCCAAGTTGAGCTTGGACCTTATGTTAGACTTGAATGCGGGCTGATCTTCTCACTTGCTTGGGATGGTTCATCTGGGTTTCAAATTTGTCAGCCACATGGGTGTCGGCTACATCAAAATATCACAAGTTATTAGAGTAAGCTAATGTGGCTAGCCCAGAAAACTGATATTTTTTACGTGGGGGAAGATTAAGTGGTGTCTACCAGTGGGATAATTATTAAAAAAATGCAAAGTTTATGCTAAATTGTGAATAAAGGGTAGACATTTCAATTTTATAAAAAAATGGTTGTGAGGTGAGAGAATATGGCTTTTAGGACAAATATACTTCCCTTGCTTTTTTCCCCACCATCTTTTTAGGCTCTAATCCCTAAGCTATTTTCACCTACCCACTTCAATTTTTTCTTTCTTCTTCCCCAGCCCATCCAACATGAAAAACAACCATTGTAGCCATTGCCATCCTTTGCAAGCTCCAATCCCATTGTATTTTGGAAAAAAATAAAAATACCATTACTTGTCACAAATTTGAACTTAGGTGATAAACATAGCTCCAAGTAGGTCCATGCTCCTCTACTTAAATAGGGTTTACATCTCCTTTTCATGTTTTCATGTTATTTGTGCTTTGTTTATTTTCATAGTCTCTACCAGCCTCTTTGTTTGGTAATTACCATGTTTATCTTGACCTCTCTCTCTCTCTCTCTGTGTGTGTGTGTGTGTGTGTGTGTATAGAGAAAAGCTTGAATGGACATCGTATGTATATTTGGATTATTGGAACCATTACTTAGGCCTCGGATCCACAATTTAGTGGTTCCGAGGAGGTTAAATAGTGGTTCTAAGACTGTAAATTATGGTTCCAAAGTGATTGGTACATTGTAATACTACTTTATTGGTTGTCAAAGTAATCATGATTGTATCATTGGTCCTTTAAACATGTTGGAAACATTGCGTAGGCCTCAGAACCATAATTTAGTGCTTCTAAGAGGTTACATAGTGGTTCCAAGAGTTAAAGTAGTGGTTGGTACATTGTAATAATATTTTAGTGGTTGTAAAAGTGATCATGATTGTATCATTGGTGTTTTAAACATATTGGAACCATTATGTAAGCCTCGGAACCACAATTTAGTAGTTCCGAGAGGCTACATAGTGGTTCCAAGATTGTAAATTATGGTTCCAAAGTGGTTGGTACATTGTAATATTACTTTATTGGTTGTCAAAGTAGTGATGACTGTATCATTGGTGTTTTAAACATATTGGAACCATTATGTAGGCCTCAGAATCACAATTTAGCAGTTCCGAGAAGTTACATAGTGGTTCCAAGAGTGTAAATTATGGTGATGACTGTATCATTGGTGTTTTAAACATATTGGAACCATTATGTAGGCCTCGGAACCACAATTTAGTGGTTCCGACAGGTTACATAGTGGTTCCAAGAGTGTAAATTATGGCACCAAGAGTCCAAGTAGTGGTTGGCACATTGTAATAGTATTTTAGTGGTTGTAAAAGTGATCATGATTGTATCATTGGTGTTTTAAACATCTTGGAACCATTATGTAAGCCTCGAAAACACAATTTAGTAGTTACGAGAGGTTACATAGTGGTTCCAAGACTGTAAATTATGGTTCCAAAGTGGTTGGTACATTGTAATATTACTTTATTGGTTGTCAAAGTGGTGATGACTCATTGGTGTTTTAAACATATTGGAACCATTATGTAGGCCTCGGAACCACAATTTAGTGGTTCCTTGTGGTTCCGAGATGTTACATAGTGGTTCCGAGAGTGTAAATTATGGTAATGACTATATCATTGGTGTTTTAAACATATTGATACCATTATGTAGGCCACGGAACCACAATTTAGTGGTTCCAAGAGGTTACATAGTGGTTCCAAGAGTCTAAATTATGGTTCCAAGAGTCCAAGTAGTGGTTGGTACATTGTAATAGTATTTTAGTGGTTGTGAAAGTGATCATGATTGCATCGTTGGTGTTTTAAACATATTAGAACCATTATGTAGGCCTCGGAACCACAATTTAGTGGTTCCGAGAGGTTACATAGTGGTTTCAAGACTGTAAATTATGGTTCCAAGACTGTAAATTATGGTTCCAAGAGTCCAAGTACTGTTGGTACATTTTAATACTATTTTAGTGGTTTAAAAAGTGATCATGACTGTATCATTGGTGTTTTAAACATATTGAAACCATTACGTAGGCCTCGGAAACATAATTTAGTTGTTCCTATGAGGTTAAATAGTGGTCCCAAGACTGTAAATTATGGTTCCAAAGTGATTGTTATATTTTAATACTATTTTATTGGTTGTCAAAGTGGTCATGATTGTATCATTGGCATTTTAAACATCTTGGAACCATTACGCAGGCCTCGGAACCACAATTTATTGGTTCCGAGTGGTTAAATAGTGGTTCGAAGAGTGTAAATCATGGTTCAAAGAGTGTAAGTAGTGTTTGGTACATTGCAATAGTATTGTGGTGGTCGTAAAAGTGATCATGAGTGTCTCATTGATGTTTTAAACATCTTGAAACCATTACGTAGGCCTCGGAACCACAATTTATTGGTTCCGAGAGGTTAAATAATGGTTCCAAGACTGTATATTATGGTTCCAAGAGTCCAACTAGTGGTTGGTACATTTTAAAAGTATTGTATTGGTTGTAAAAGTGATCATGAGTATATCAATGGTGTTGTAAACATCTTGGAACCATTATGTAGGCCTCGGAACCATTATGGTTCCAAGAGTGTAAATTATGGTTCCAAGAGGTGCAAGTAGTGGTTGGTACATTGTAATAGTACTGTGTTGGTTGTCAAAGTTATCATGAGTGTATCATTGGTGTTTCAAACATCTTGGAACCATTACATAGGCCTCGGAACCCACTATTTGGAACAACTTTTCTGATATTTGGAACCACTATTTGGAACCCATTCGGAAGTCCGAATGATTCTTCGAACTTCCGATTAGAGTCCAGTAGAATGGCCTATCTACTGTACTTCAATCGGAAGTCCGAATCTTTGTTCGGAAGTCAGACTCGGAAATCCGAACGTAGCGTTGGACTTCCGTAGAATGGCCAAACTACTGGACTCCAATCGGAAGTCCGACGCTTCGTTCGGACTTCCGAGTCGGACTTCCGAACAAAGATTCGGACTTCCCATTGGAGTTGATGGTTCGTCCACAGATTGAAGGGTTAGGATGATCCGATGGAGCTGATTTTTTCGGCACACACTATCTATGTCAGGGCCCATCAAATGAACGCTTTGGATGATCCAAACAATGTGGGCCCACTGTGTTTTTGGTAGTGTTTGATTCAGGTATGGAGTTTGGAGAGTTGTATGGGGTCTTCATTAGCATTGACCATGGTTTTAAATTTCGACCGAAATCTGAAATTTCAAATTTCGGTGGAGACCGAACCGAAATTTCATTTTTCGCCATTTACCAAATTTCGGTCTAAAATTTCAGATTTCGGTCCTAAATTTCAGTCTGAAATTTCTATTAAATGCCATTATTTATTAAAAAAAAAGTGTTACAAAATTTCTGTTTTCGATGGGGTCCGAAATGGTTACCAAAACCGAAAATTTAAACCATGGCATTGACAGTGTTTCAAAAGAGGGGCCCTACCTTATACAAATTGAAACCAGAGGGGGTTTACTTGTAACTTTTTAAACATTAGGGGTTAAGTTGAATGTGTACAGTCCTTGTACAAAATGAAGGGTTAGGATCTTCATGTGGAGATACACGGGTACATCCTATATACGTCATGGTCCAACAAATGAACGGTTTGGATCATCCTTTGAAGTGAGCCCCACTGTTTGCAGCATATAAAATTCCTGCAGAGGGAGATGGGTAAAAAGAAGGTTTTTAAAAGACAAAGGCTATTCTTGTCATTTCCCATTCCTGACTGTACCTCACAGCCCCTCTTTCATTGTTTTGAAATGTCTACCCTTCATTCACAATATAACAAAAACTTTGCATTTCTTTAATAATTTTCCCTAATTATTATTATTATACGCCTATGTGAAAGACTATTTTTTCTCTGATAGAGGTGTAAATGTTAACCTGATAGGTTATGAATATTACCTTATCAGGATGAATATTACCTGTGAGTATGAACCCTCGTGAGCTAATATTATTAGATGATGGATAACATTTTAACGAGGAGGTGATGAATTTGTATGAAAAATTCAAGATTAAATGGCATAAGTCATTGCCTTACCAACCGCAAACCTATATATATGGAACAGTTGAGGCAGCCAACAAAAACTATAATGTCATTGTCTGACATTGATAAGGAATACTTGGAGAAGCTTTCTTATGCCATGTGAGCTTACAGCATTTCGGAAGAGGTTCATTCAAAGTTAGGTTACCAAAAATTTTTAGAGATTATAAATATATTTTAAAGGTCTTCACTATTTTAATTTATTTAAGGGATTTGCTGGGCAATTTTGCAGAAAGCCAGTTCACGCTGCAGAACAACCACACATGCTTGCTTTTTAGCATATTTTGTCTTATTAATTTATATCGTATACTACTAGAGTAACTTTTTTTTCGGCGTTCATGACCGCCGGTTCAAGCGCAAGCTATACATTTACTGGCATATTGCTAGCGTATTTTCATTCGCCTTCTAAACTACTGTCCGGAGAGACGGTGAATCGAAACAAGAAGAAAAGAGGAAGACCAAGAATGCTTCAATTGATTGAACCTGAAACATGTTACTCCTAAAATGTATATATGAGATGTTTTTGGATTAGAGTAAGAAATTTGTATTTATTACTCCATTATAACTATTTTAAATAATACTATATATAATGGCTACTGATGCTGGCACAACCATTGTTTGATACTTGCACTAACTCATCTTGTCTTTTATTATGTAAATAGCTTTCAAAGGTTGTTACAGTTCCTAAAAATCTTTATGAAGCCAATTTCAAAACAAAGACAAGATGAGTTAGTGTAATTAGTAAAAAATGGTAGTGCAAATATAAGTTCCCTGTGTACTCAACTCAACAAAGCCTTTGTCCCAAACTAGTTGAGGTCGGCTAAATGAATCCTTTAGAAAAAAATTCGTAGAGAAGGTAAAAGGCATCTATCCGGCCCTAATCCTGGCTCTAGTTGGGTTCTTCTACGTGGATCATTTTCTTCCATTCTATCATATCTAAGGTCATGTTCTCTGTTATGTTCCTAGCTATCAAGTCTTTCCTCACTATTTCTACCCAAGTTGTTTTCGGTCTGCCCCTACCTCCATCAATTTGGCACGAGTCGCCTCTTCTCACCGGAGCATCTAAAGGCCTACGTTGGATACGTCCAAACCATCTTAAGCGGTGCTCTCTCATCTTCTCCTCAATTGGTGTCACCCCCACCTTTTTACGAATGTCTTCATTTTTAATTCTATCTAACTTTGTGTAGCCGCACATCCTTCTAAGTATTCGCATCTCCGCTACACTCATCTTATGCACATGCTGCTTCTTGGTGGCCCAACATTCTGAGCCGTACAACATGGCTTGTCTCACAGCTGTCTTATAAAACTTTCCCTTCCACTTGGTAGGGATTTTACGGTTGCGCAGACCTCCTGAGGCAATCTTCCACTTTAACCAACCTGCTCTTATTCTATGGTTAACATCCTCTTCAATCTCTCATTCCTTATGTAAAATTGAACCAAGATAGCGAAAGATATCCTTCTTAGATACCTCATGTCCAGTCATATTTACTACATCCTCATCCCGGCTCCTCACATTACTAAAGTTATATTCCATATATTCTGCCTTAGTCCTACTCAGTTTAAAACCTTTGGATTCTATAGTAGTTCTCTATAACTCTAATTTAGCATTTTCTCATGCTTTGGTTTCGTCGATTAATGCTGTCATCTGCAAATAACATACGCCATGGCACCTCATCCTGATACCCTCCGTAAGCTCATCCATAACTAGAATAAAAAGATAAGGGCTTAGAGGTGATCCTTGGTGCAGTTCTATTGTAATTGGAAACTCACTCCGTAAGTTCATCCATAACTAGCGTAAAAATATAAGGGCTTAGAGCTGATCCTTGGTGCAGTCCTATTATAATTGGAAACTCACTAGACGTGCCATCCGTGATTCTGACACTAGTTACTGCTCCATCATACATATCCTTAATCACATCAACATATTTAGTAGGCACTTTTTTCCTTTCAAGGACTCACCACATAACACCCCTGAGAACCCTATTATACGCTTTCTCCAAATCAATGAAAATCATATGAAGGTCCTTTTTATTTTATCTAAATCTTTCCATTAACCCCCTAATCAAGAAGACAGCTTCCATAGTCGATCGTCCGGGCATGAAGCCAAACTGATTATCTGACACCTTAGTCTCTTTTCTTAGTCTATGCTCAATTATCCTCCCCCAAAGCTTCATGGTGTGACTCATTAGCTTAATTCCCCGGTAACTTGTGCAACTCTGAATATCCCCTTTATTCTTATAAATAGGTACTAATGTACTCTTACTCTTCCTCCACTCATCATGCATCTTCTTAGTCTTCAAAATATTGTTAAATAATCTAGTTAACCAAATCAAACCCACATCACCCAAGCATCTCCAAATCCCTATATAATGAAGTTTATTGTTTTCTTTTTCTTGTGTTGCATTTGTTTAGTATAAGTAGCTATTCTAGAATATGTGAGATGGAAAAAGGTTCTTCATTGCTAATTTTTTTTGGGTATTCTACGCTATAATTAAATATTTACAAATAGTCACTACAAGAAAAATGATATTCACCGGTGTTCAGGAATGTTGCTGCCCATAAGATAAAGCGTCCCTAAAAGTGTTTACCGGTAAAACCGCCGCTGAAATAAATTACATCGGCATTTACAAACGTCCTAAAATAGAAATTTTTGAATGCCACAATTAAAATATTCACCGGTGTTTAGAAAAAGCGTCGGTGTATATATACAAACAACGGCGGTTTAGTGAGTGTCGGTGAAAACTTTGATATCGTTTGGAAATTGCACTACCATGTGCCCGCATGAAATAGTCACTGACGGTTTGTGAACGTCAGTGAATATTGTTTTTAGCGGGTGTATATATATATATATATATATATATATATATATATATATAGAGAGAGAGAGAGAGAGAGAGAGAGAGAGAGAGAGAACGGTTCCTACGCACATGTGTAGATAAGTTATCTACACACTAGCTTAAAATACAGTGGGGGCCACATTATCTGGGTGATCCAAACCATTCATTTTTAAGGCTCTCTCATAGATAGGGTGTCCACCAAAAATCAGATCCATAGGATCATCCTAACCATTCGGACTGTGGAGGCAAAAAATGGATTAATTTGTGAAGGTTTAAAGACATCCATTTTACCTCCACAAATCGTAGGGTTGGGATGATCCTATGGATCTGATTTTTTGTAGACACCCTATCTATGTGAGGGCCTTTAAAATGGATGGCTTGGATCACCCGAACAATGTGGGCCCCCACTGTATTTTAAGCTAGTGTGTAGAGAACTCTCTACACATGTGTAGGAACCGTTTCCTCATATATATATATATATATATATGAGGAAATCCCTTTTGAAATCAGAAGGTTAGGATAACCTCTACAGATGATTTACGGGGTATAAAATATTTATGTTGTTGCCCATCCAATGAATGGTTGGGATCATCCTTAGAGGTGGGCCCCACTGTACTTTCTATCAGGGGCGGAGCCAGGAATTTACACTTTGCGGGGGAGACTAATTTACACTAAATGTGAGGAGCCGCTTACTATTACCGGCGAACGCCGGTAAATGTCTTCATGAATGCCGCTAAAAGCCTTTTCTGTTTTAGTTATAAAAGGGATTTTGCAAGTCATTTGTGTGTGTGTGTTTGGGGGGGGGGGGGGGGGGGGGGGGGGGGTTCACACCCCCACATCATATAAAACCTCCTGCTAAAATGTGTTTTTTAGGAGTTTAAAAGATAATATCTATCAGAAGACGGGTGACTGCTATGTATCTTTTCAAGTTTAAATTCCTCTTTCTAGTATTTTAATTTGAACTGTATAGTTTTTTTTAAGGGAAATGAAATATTCGCACCTTTTAATTACTTGGGCCACTCACTTGCATTGTAAAGGAGTAATCATAAAAGCAGTAGTGGGGGTTGGCTCACTTTTCTTTTTTAAACTGCTGATAAAGTTTTCTGAGTTAAATTGTTGGGAAAAAAAAACAAGAAGTGGAGATTATAAATTGGCAAACCAGTTTATATGAAGAATATAATTATAAAAAAAAAGTAATGAGGGTTAGCATTTGTAGAAGTTGCATTGAGTATTAAATCAAGTAATGAAGTATCCAAATGTAATAGTGAGAATGTCAAATTAAAATTACTATATAGCTTATATCAAGTAGATGATACAAATTAACAAAATTAAGATAGTTATTTAAAGGAGGAAGTCTAAACTGAAGGGAGCCCTTGCAAAAAAGAGGTGAAAGTGCTCTGCTATTGCCTACACATCACCCTTGCAAAAATCAAACATGATGGTGATGTGCAGCCAATGGGGGAGCCCTTTCACCTCTTTTTTGCAAGGGCTCCCTTCAATCTAGAATTCCTCTATTTAAAGATAGTTAGATAATAATTATAAAAAAAATTAAGATACATTGCATTCGTAGAATTTAAACTTAGTGTAGAATTAAAATGTATTGTTTGGGTTTCAATGACTAATAAGATTCGTGCGCTAATAATCAATTATTATTAAATGTAATCAAATAATCTGTGTTTTGGACTCACAATCAGTTCTCAAAATCCAACACAAACAGATCCTAAATTATTTGCGCACGGACAACTTTACTAGTTTCAAACAAGAGGATTGCTAGATTCACAGGCACCCCTTCAAAAGCACTAGAGCGCGTAAAGGGCAACCCCAATGGTCAATTTTCATTTCTGACAGTTATGATTGTAATATTTTGTGCCATCTTAAATGCAAATTGACCAATGGCAGCACCCTTTACTCCATTTTTTGCAAGGGTGCCTGTGAATCTAGCATTCCCCTTCAAATAATTCAAACGACACTTTTCAAAATAAATGAGAATTATCTAAATCAAACTTAAATTTTGAATCCACATCCTAATCTTTTTGTCTCTGTTAGAATTTTCAAGTTAATATCACACCCTAATTTTGTAGACATAATAAAATTTCGATTGTCTTATACATTTCTATGTGTAATTTAGAAAAATTAAATGAATACTGATATGGTAACCAAGAGTGGAACCGAACAAATAGCCTTTTCCCAGATGAGCAAACTTGTTCTTGTTTTCTGGCTTGTTGTTTCCTTAAAATGGCAAAACCACCTCTCCTATGCCATATGCCATGTGGTGTGTGGGGATTTGTTCAGTTCACACTTGGTTCCTAGCAGCATTCAAATTAAATATAAGTACATCTTGTAAATTGAAAAATATTATGGTTGCAACTTGAGTCAGGTTGGGTTGAGCAGAATAATTGGAGTCAAACCGAACCCAACTCGATTTTATTGTGAAAGCTCATCCCAAATTCCTAAAAATTGACCCAAGTTCCACCCGTAACAAAACATGTATTTTAGAATTAAACAAGGCAATTGATATCTGCAATACCATGTTTTATAATTGCAATAACTCATCGCGTCTTTTATTATTTAAACAGCTGGCAATGATTACCACAGTTCCCAAAAAAGCTCTCAGAAGCAGATTAAAACAGAAATGACGAGCTGAGTTAGTGAAATTATTAAAACATGGTAGTAGCCATGGTTTTAAATTTCGACCGAAATCCAAAATTTCGGATTTTCGGATTTCGGTGGAGACCGAAACCGAAATTTGGTGAAATTTCAGATTTCGGCTGAAATTTCTGAATTTCGGTCCGAAATTTCGAGAAAATGTAATTTAAAAAAAAAAAAAAAGTGTAACAAAATTTCGGCTGAAAATTTGGAATTTCGGATGTCGGTCCTAAATTTCAAAATTTATTAAATACACTTTTTTTAATTTATTATCAAATTTCGGAAATTCGAAGTACCGAATCTGAAATTTTAAACCATGGTAGTGCCAATACCAGTAGCCTTAAATAAATGCATTATTATATGAGGTTTGTACTAGGCTCCTGTCAGTTTAGCATTCCTCTTATTATATTTACATAATTTCGATAAAACAGGACTGATTTTGCCAAACAATTCTATTTGCAGATTGTTTACATGCCCTGATCAAGGGTTAGGATCATCTGATCACATTAATACTGATGGTGATAGACAGCCTACATTGCCCAATAGATCAACAGCCCTGATTACCACCTCAGTCCCTACCCTTATTACATAAAAAAAACTTAGATTGCGGGCCTTTGGTTTATGCCATTGTCGAATTCAAAGTTCAAACATCCAAAAAAAGGAGAGTTTTAGAGCTGTAAATCAGGGGCGATGCCACTTGTAAGGAAAGGGGGACAATTGCCCCCCTTATTTTTTGGAAAAAAATATATATATACCTTTATTTTTTAATAATTTTTTATACTTACCCTTTTTAAAAAAATATGCCCCCCTTTCCAATCATCCCTAGGATAGAAAACAAGTTTAAAATTTTAATGTTACCATTTTTATCTCCCTTCTTTGTGCAAAATTTACTATAATTTTTGCCCCCTTGTGCAAAATTTTAGATAGAAATTTTTTCTATCTTAATTTTAAGATAGATAAAAAATTACTATAAATTTTGCCGCTTGTGCAAAATTTCTGGCATCGCCCCTGGCTTTAAATTAACAAAAAATTTGAAACGTTTGTATAAACCGAAACTGAAGATCAGAAACCTTAAAAAACGCTTCCACGTGGCATTCCCAACGGTAACCTCTCCATTTCCCACTTTTTCCTACCAAACTCGTAGACTTTCAAATATCTCCGCACTTCTCTCTTCAAACCCAACCGTTCCATCTTCTTAGAGAGAGAGAGAGAGATCATTTTACTCTTATTAATACAATTCATTCTATCAAGAAAAAGGCTAATGGGGAAAATGAGAGAAGAATCTGATTGTAGATCACAATTAGTAATGGAGATCTGCACCATGTCATCTATCTCTGCTACCTGTGCTCACCATCGCCACACGAAAAAACCCTCTTTCGTCGATTGGTATCTTCTTCTCCAAGTATGTTTTCACCTACTTTGGTATTCAATTTAACATCCATTTTGTTATTGGTTTATGGGTTTGATTGGGTTTTCTCATTTGATGATTTATTTGGTGGCAACAGATCGATCAAGACGCAGGGGTAGATGCCATTCGTAGGAGATATCACCAACTGGGTAAATCCAAAAATCGATTATCTTCATTGGAAATATGATTATCAATTAAATCAACTTGTTTTGCTTCTGTGCTATATGTGTCTGCAGCTTTGCAGCTTCACCCAGATAAGAACAATCACCCAAAGGCTGAGGTTGCATTCAAGCTTGTCTCAGAGGTGAGATTCTTTGTTCTCGTTTGAACTCAACTCCTTTTTTTATCCCATCCAGTTATCAGCCAAGACTCTTTTCTATGAATTACTACTGATCAAAATTCATAGTTCAGAAATTCTAGGATATGCAGTGCGTAGGAAAGCCAATACAAACTCCTAAAGTATTGATTGAAATAAGAACAAAATTCTATTTAGCATTGAAATAGAAATTTTTAAAACAAAACTGGATGGCTCTGCAATACACTGAAATTCAGTTCCAAATCCACGACTACCGCCCAACCTGTACACGAGCCAATCAATTCAGACTCTAGATTCACCTCTTGAGTCTGCTATAGTCACAAAATCCAATTAATCAATGCGAGTCTTTCGGTCATAGCACATCCAAATGTTAGGTACCTAACCAATATGCTAAAAGACCCAGGACTAATGGATCAGACCCTTTAACCATGTCCTATACAAGGCTGGGTCCCACCGAGTCCCATAGCAAGGCAAGCCCCCACTAGGACCATAACACTTCACCATGCTTCCGCATCTGCTGTCCTCGAGTCATCCCTTCCATAGTGGCCCACTCTGTGGTCCCATACTCAGGTTGGGTCCCAACGAGTCTGGTACCTTTTTTCCAAGCAACCCTTTCTACAAGTCATCCCTTCCTCAATGGCCCACTCTGTGGTAACTCTCGCCCTCACAGCTTTCATTCTGGCTTCTTTAATAGGTAGCCCTTTCGAGGTACTCCTCTCTATAGGGTCGCCCCTTCCGTGACTCGAACACATGGTGATGGCTGCTCTGATGCCAAATTTTAGGTATCTAACCAATATGCCAAAATCCTCAGGACTGATGGAACGCCTTAGGCTAAACTTGTCCCGTACTAGGATGGGTCCCACCTAGTCCCATACTTAGGCAGGCACCCACTTAGGACCGTAACACCGTGAGGTGGTAAATTGAGTGGACAGTGCAGTTGATCATCATATGCTTTCTGTGGATGTTAGAGATGATACACAGACCATGTTTTGGAATACATTATAGTAAATTATTTAAAGGAAAACTAAAAGAAGGTACACTTCAATTTAAACTTCATCAGTTACTTATGGTAAATTGGTCTCTTCATTATTTTCAGGCTTATTCATGCCTCTCGGACGATGCAAAAAGAACGGCTTTCGACTACGAGAGACAAATCAGCTTCTGCAAGGAATGCAGCAGAAAGCCAAAGTATCAAACCCACAAATTTCACAACATTTTGAATAAAGAAAAATTGAACAGATGCAACACCATGGAACAGGCAAGATCATATAAAGTTTTGCAAGCTACGAAAGAAGCTCGACAGAGATTTAAGGAGGAAGCCAGGGTTATAGAAACCTGTTTAAGATCATATCAAGCATTTGGGAGAGAGCACCCAATTTTCAATCCATTCAATCCTCCACTGTTCCAAGGCTATCCTCACCAGAGGACTCAGATTCTCAAGAAACCCAAGGACTTTATGTACTTGCATACAGGAAATGAGCAAAATTATAAGCATGGAAGAGGTAAGCTTGAATCGCCGATCTTTGAAATCAGATTGTAAATCCTAAGCACTTTGGATCTTTCAATGTTCTTCAATAGAAAAATTACCCTAGAGATGTGGACTGCTTGTAATCTCGGACTGAAATTTCGGATTTCGGTGGGGACCGAAACCAAAATTTCATTTTTCGCCGTTTACGAAATTTCGGTCCGAAATTTTGATTAAATGCCATTATTTATTTAAAAAAAGTGTTACAAAATTTCGGCCAAAATTTCAGAATTTTGGCAATTTTGGCCGAAATTTAGGAATTTCGGTCCGGAATTTCAAACCAAATTACCAAATTTTGGACTGAAATTTCAGATTTCGGTGGGGTCCGAAACAGTTACCGAAACCGAAATTTTAAGCCATGATTTATAGTCCTATGGATTTTCACGGTCTTGGTTTGTATTTCTTTGATCTACAAAGGGATTTTTCAGAATATATGGAGAAAAGAAAAAAAGAGAAGCATTTACATTTATTTCAAATGATGATAATACGTTTATGTGGAACTGTATATGAAATTTTCACAACCATTCTGTTCTCCATAGGATCTACTTTCTTGAGTTCTACGAAAAAATAAAAGATTTTGGTTGTAATCTAATGCTGCATTTTATATACAATCAAGGTTCTGAAAGATCATTGTACCTCTAGATTATTTCATGGACTGCAAAATAAAAGATCAAAGAGATGGCATGGAGGGCCCCCTAATACTTCCTCCCCACAAAACAGAATAAAAATTGAATCTTTCGGCCAATTTTGTACCTTGAAATCGGATGGTTGCAAGAGAGCAGAAACTAGCTGGTTCATCTCTGTTAGGATGCCAACAATTTTTGTTTTTGTATTTTCATTGAATAAATCAGACAATTACGATATTTTGTGAGTTTTCTATAAAATGATATAATTTTGAAGGATTACTATAGGGACAATCGCAGAAGGCATTTCGTGGGCCTGCTGTTGCATGCATGGTTTTAAATTTCGACCGAAATCTGAAGATTTTGGTGGGGACCGAAACTGAAATTTCATTTTTCGCCGTTTACGAAATTTCGGTAATTACGGTCCGAAATTTCGATTAAATGCCATTATTTATTTAAAAAAAAGTGTTACAAAATTTCGGAATTTCAATCTGAAATTTTCAAAAATTCGATCCGGAATTTCGAACTAAATTACCAAATTTTGGACTGAAATTTTAAACCATGGTTGCATGAGAGAGCAGCCACATAGGCTTGCTTTTCAACAGATTTTGTCTTATTCATATGAGGTGCAGCCACATAGGCATTCTTTTCAACAGATTTTGTCTTATTCATCTGAGGGCTGCTCTCTCATGCAACAGCCGCCCGCGAAATGCCTCCTGGGGTGAAAATATCATCTCCCTATTTTAAATATTTTATATTCTTCGCAATCATTTTGGAGAAATTTTTGAGACAAATATTTGTGACTATATATGTTACTCACAATAGGAGTATGAGTTAATTGTCTGATGGTAATACAAGGGAAATGATATTTCCCCCCTCTGACAGATAAAATCCCCCCTTCAATGGTTTTTGTGAGAATGGTTCACTGCTAGAGGATAAATTCACCCCTTTGTAGACACCCCATTTTGACCGTGCCCTAATCCCTTCTTGTTTGAGCAAAGCCTCATCAAATAAACGAGATAGAACCCCAAATTTCACCCCAAGCTAGCTTAGGATCCCAGCTAAGCCCCTGCAAAATTTCAGGAAGAGCCGAGCACGTTTGCCCAGCAAACGGGCTGAGAGAGTATATGTAGTGCAATCAAGGGATGGCCCATTAGGTTTTGATTTTTATCCCAAAATCCTTGCTTTTTAATGAAAATCTAGGTCAACCTAATGCTTCAAATGCCCATGAACACATATTTAGAAGCCTCGAGACTTCAGAAAAGCCCCTGCAAAATCTCAGAAAAATCCGACGAAAATTTTCGGAAAAGACAAGCCAAGTTGGTACAGTTATCAAATATGGGAGGGGTGTATTATCCAAAGTGAATTCGCGCATTTGTGCGCTTATCAAATGGGGTGCCCTTATCAAATTTCTAAAAAAAAAACTATAAATATGAGATTAAGCCTCATTTTACAGGATCGAGTTCTTTTTTCTGAAAATCAAAGAGAGAGAGAAAGAGAGAGGGAGCTTGGGTTTTTCCATCGCCGGCCATCTCCTCTGACCGATCGGCAATCTTCTCTGGCAGCCTTCCTCCACCATTCGATCCTTCTCCGATCGTCTTCTCCGATCGGATCTTTACTTTCTTCGGCGACTTTCTCCTCCACCATCGCTCAGCTGCATTCGATCCACCTCATCTCCTCATCTCATACCTTAGATTTGCCTAGATCCGTCCCTTTTTCTTCATTTTTTCAGGCGAAACTCCATGGATTCTGGCGATTCAACCTAGCTCCGATCATCTCTGCAAGTCCGGCATCTTCTCCGGCAATGATTCTTCTCCGGTAGCTTCCTTCTCTGATCTAAGCTTCGATCGTCTTCCCCGACGATCCGTACCGGAATCCGGTAATTGAATCTCCCCTATTTTCTCCGGCTACCTCTGCAAATCAACCTCATTATCACTGAGCTTCGTCTCCTTCTCTTCTCCGATCAAAGGATTTCATTCATTCTTCTTCTTATTCTCCTTCGGATCCTTGTTTCACTCCTTTCTCATCTCAGCCGTTTATCTTCATCTTCCCTGATTGATCGATCCACCTCCCTACCGGTTTACCTTCTTCTCTGATCTTACTTTTCCGGAGGATTTTCGGTAGTAAAAAAAAAAGAGAAGGCCGAGATCTCAACTCCGGCAAACTCCGATTATCTTCTCCGGTAAGGCATTGCTGGATTTCGAACAATCACCTTCATCTGCAACTCCAAAGCTTTTCAGATCTGAGGGTGAAAATTGCAAAGTTTGCAAAGGAAGAGAGTAAGAGGTAAGTTCTATTTGATTTTCTTCTTTCTGCTATTTGATCTGTCTATGTCCAAACTTGTTTAAAAGTTGATTTTTATTTTTCTTTCTCTGAATGTCTTGTTTGTTACTTAATTAAATTAGTCAATATTATTAAGCAATTATAGATTGATTTATTTTTAAGGAAAAAATGAGCAATTCACACATTGTTTCAATGATTTGGAACCTTTGAAAAAATAAAGAGGAAAGAAGAAGACTTCTGAGAACTTAAATTTCAGATCATCATGTAATTTTTTTTTATATAAGTATATCATAATCATCACATATTTATTTCTTATTTCCATTGATGAAAACTTTGATCCTGAGGGATGCCTGTGCTCTGCTGCAATAAAGGATGTGAATTTCATGTATATTGGTTTATTCGTTGGGGGCATTATTAAAAAAAACGAATGTGTTTCTCTTCTTCTGTTTAGCTTTGCCTAGATCATTTCTTCAACCTGCTTCTAGTGATTAGTTTCTCTATCAGTCCCCTTGTACATATCCATTTCATTTTTTTTGTAATCCTATGTTCTCATTGCTTCCTTGCAATTGTTCATCATATTGGCCAAGAACTCAAATGGTTTTCTTATACTGATCCAATTAAGGTCATCTAGTAGTTGGCAGAGACTTTGAGATATCATTATGTAATTTTATACTATAAACCATGATAATTTCCCAAAGTTCTGTTTCAATTTCTCTTAATTGTGCAATGAAATAGTAATAATTTGTGTTATTTCCTATGCTAATTTCTTTAACAGTTTATGAAATAGTCGAGTTTAAAAATGCATTTTTTTTACAGCAGATTCTGTTTTAAGTGACAGTAACTTGATCTGGTTATAAAAATTGGATTGTATGTGGTTAATCTGCTGTTTGAGCTAGCGAAAAAGAGATTAAAATTTTTGTTGAATATGTTCAGAATAGGGAAATATATATGTGATCAAAAGCTATATTTTAAGTTTGGATTGAATAAATCTGTCCAGTTTTTTTTTTTAGCTATTGTTTTGGCATAGTTCATCTCTCAATTTCTAACATAATCTGTCTCCATTTTGTTTCCCCCCTGCAAAGCACTAAAATTTGTACAAATTAGAAATATCATTCAATATATTTAACCTGTTGAATGTTTAATGCTTGTCTTTTATACTAATCTTTGAGTTAGGTTTTGAAGATGGTAATAAATAGATTGTTCAGGTAAGAATATCTTGAGGCTTATAATACTTGTTTATTTATTTATTTAAATGAATTGTTGATAGGAAGAAGGAGATCAGATGACTACTCTATTCGATATCATCGACAGGAGTACTGTCTGATCTCAAGGTGGGATTAGAAATATTATCATGTGTATTTGATATCAGATGATTACTTTGGCATCATCTGATTTCATTGGAGTCCCCGTATTGGGGTTTGTGGTTGGTTTTGAAGTGTTTTGATATTGTTTTTACTTTATTAGGCTATCTAGCGGCTGGTCTGGACTAATTAATGTTATTTATCATTTTATGATTGCTATTAGATTGTATATTCTTCTTTGCTTAACACTTGATTTATTCTTAGAATAAAATTTGCAATTATCTGGTAGCCTTTTCTTCTCTTTTTTAGACTAACACAGTCTTATAGATTTCTGTTAAAATTCTTTGATATTAGAATTCCCTCTCGTTGCAAGGGCGATGAAGGCGCTAGCCTAAGCCCATCCTTAGGGGACTCGCTTAGTCCAAATAGCACTCCTCTCATTTATTTAAAGACTTGTCCAAGTCTTTATGGTGTGTATCCCCTAGAAATTAGAAATCCATTCATTGCAAGGGCAATGAAAGAGTTCTCTAGAGTCCTCTCAGGGAGACAGGCTATGTCTCAGACAGAGAAAGTTGTATCCTTTAGAGACAAGGTTTGTCTCATTAATGAGTCTATCCTTAGGAGACATGCCATGTCTCATCAACACCTCTCTTGGAGCTTATCTTTTTGTTTAGGAGTCTCACGCAATCTCATTTTTCTTTCTAAACCTCATCTTTGTGCGTCTTTTGGTTTTTGGAAGAACACCTTGCTCGGCTTGGCATCATACCCCGACCCTTATGGGTATTGGGTTGCACATTTGTTGCACCCTAGGGCTAGGTAGCTGTCCGGCCCGGCTGGGTGTTTTACCTTTGCCAAATATGCACAAGGTCTCTTTTTCCTTGTTCACATTTTTCTCTATCCTACCTATATGTCTAAGAGACTTGCCCAGTCTCATTAGCATCCTCCTCTTTGTGCATCATTTGGTTTTGGGAGAACATCCTACTCGGCTTGGCATCATACCCCTTACCCTATGGGTATTGGGTTGCACATTTGTTGCACCCTAGGGCTAGGTAGCTGTCCGGCCCGGCTGGGTGTTTTACCTTTGCCAAATATGCACAAGGTCTTTCCTTATTACTTGTTGAGCTTTATTTTAGTTTGATTAGTCCACTAGCACAGGAATCCGTCCTTAGTCTAGAGAGTCAATCCTCTTGTTCAGGAATCAAATTCTATCATCATAGGGGTTAGGATTCTATTCTACCTCTCATCGTATCATGTTTTTATCCACTCTTGCAAGGTATAGGATGTTGTCCAACCCTTGCAGAGCTGTGTTTCTGTTCTTTTCCCCCGCAAAGCATAGGATGCTGTCCAACCTTTGCGGGATATCAGGAGTCTGTCCTCCCCTTATGATGATAGGATTTGTCCCCTTTGAGTCAAAAATACTTAAAAACAACAAAAACATCTGAATAACCAAAAATCTCAAAAATCTTGAGTCATTAGGAGTAGTTAGGAAATCTGTTCCGAACTACGTTGGCTTGATCCCTTTCAACAGGGTACGTAGTGCAGCTTGGGATCCTATCCCAAGTCCAGCCAAACCTTTAAAAATAAGCATTTTTAAATCTTTCAAAATTACAAAAATCTTTCAAAATATTATTTTTTCGAAAGAATCTTCCTTTAGAGTTAGGAGGTTGTCCTAGTTAGAGAGTTTTTGAGTCGGGAGTTGCTCCCTCATTCGTTGTTTGGTTTGTTGTGTGTTTTATTTGTTTGTGTTAGAGTTAGGAGTGAGTCCTAGCTAAGAGTTTTACGCCTCCGTCCGGTCAGTTGGCGATCCACATCGCCAATTGATGACTAGGTCTAAGATGCGATAGATCCTACTGTTTTTCTTAGGATATACAGCCTAGCTACACATAGATTATAAGAACCACCTGCATTAGTTTAGGGCTAACCTGCATTTAGTTAGGGCATATAGGGTGTCCTAAAATCTACAATCCATTGGAATTTAAATAATCACGCAAGAAGCTTTAAGAACTAGTCCGGTCTTTTAGATCGAGTCTAGGATAGAGGTCTAGATGTCTTAGGCATCATAGCTTAGAATAGGTGCGAAGAACTACGTTGCCTTGATTCTCGTGGAGGCAGGGATACGTAGGCTTCTTTGGATGAACATCAGATCATCTAAAGACTCGGGCCTAGGTATAGATTAGAGTTTTAGGGTTGTATGGTATCGAGTCATTTTCTATGTTTTGCAGTGTTTTCTTACTTTATTGCGCAGACCTTATACTTTTTTTTTGGTGTGTCATGCATGTGTTTGTTCATCAGAACTTAGACACCCATTAGGCATGTCACTTATAACCTAGCTATGCTTAGGTGACACATGTTTCTTTTATTTTATCTTGTATGCCTTTGATTTCATCTCCGAGACATGCATGATTAGATAGACATCTTCTCGGAGATATTCATTCCCATTTCATATGATTTTCGCCCAAAGCTCGTCAAAATTATTAAGTAAATGGCATAAGAGACCAGGTGTTTGCACTTGGGCGGATGAGGTGCACTTTAGACCTTCCGAATTCGTAACCAGGCACGAACCTTATTTTATATCTCTGGTTATCCGTTGCAACAGAGCATAGTATGGGATCCAAGGCCCATTTGCCTTTTTCCTTGGATGGCGACTCTTCTTTGTTTAAGGTACGCCTCGAATCTGGGTTAGTCCCCGAATCGAGAGGTATCTCACCTTTTATATCGCCACTCATGCTATGAGAGGCACTTCTTTCGAGAGTTCCTTGGCAGAGCTCTCCATTCACGTGGATGATCCTGAGACTTAGTGTGGGGCCCGTTCCCCGCCTCTCTCGGATCGGGGTCCACAGGCTGGCGACTCTGCTGGGGACTTCTCTTTCGAGATATTGCCTAACTCTGTTAAAATGCCATTTGTTACTAATTTTGAAGAATTTTGGGCTAAAATCATTATAAATAGGAATTCAATCGCTTAGAATCCAGGGGCACCAAATAGATGTTTAAAACAATGGAATCACACACTGCACCACATGCATCATTTTATTTTCATTTTTCTTTTATTGATTTTATTATTATGGGCTCCACGGGATAGATACAGTGCGTGCCAGATGGGATGTCATTACCCTGCTGGTGCTATTGTATCTATTTCCAAGCTATGCGCCAGAGCTGCAGACGTAGACACTGGGTGTGCTGGTGTTCTACAGTAGCCGATGAGCAATGAACTTACTCTGTATAATGCTGGGTGTACTGGCGTTATACATCAAGGGTATGGTCATAAGCATAGTACCCTGCAGAAATGCCTGGGCCCTACTTTTATTTCATTATATTATGTATATATATATATATATTAGTTGATCCCTTTAGAACCAAAATTAGGGAACCCTTGCTAGGACACTATATATATGTACTCATATAGGACGAACATGTGCGACCAGCATATGTAAGCCTAGGATAGAAGTCAGCCTACCCATGTAGTGTAGAAGGGCAAGTCACGCCGTGATTGCCCGCCGCGTTATCTAGTACACTCACAGACACTTTTGAGTCAAGATTTTCTTGGCTCTGCTAGATCAGGTTAGGGCTGGTGCCCCTGGTTAGGGTACGTATGTATATATGTACGTGCATGTATTATATCTATTTGTAGATTAGGACCTGTCTCCTAGATTAGGTTTCCGTATCTATCGCAAGTCGTGTATTCCTTCGGACCTGATCGATGACATTGCTTTTACTTGGTCGTCACCTGGGTCGTGATCTATCCTGTGATTTTTTATCATATGACTATTCCAGTATCTTAGGTTTATGTCCAGAAGATTTCTTGATCTATTATCATCAGTTAGAGCTTTCTTGTTCTTTCAGTTGTGGGTTTAGCCGATGACTTTCTTTCATCATCTTTTATGGCCATGATCAAATCCTTGATTCCGTATTGTCCTGATCGGTTTTTGTGTTAATCTGTTAGACCAGGATCTGTCTGTCAATAGAATTTTCTGGTCTAACTATCAGCTACATAGTTTCATTCTCCAGTCTTCAAAATGGTTAATCATTTTCTCTGGTCTTTATTTTGATCATGGTCTATGTTTTGCCTCCTGAATGTACAGTGGTGTTGTTCCTTGTACATGTGTTACTCGCTAAGTCGATGTACGGTTTTGTCATCTTCTTGTACATACCCTATTTGTTGAGTCAGTTGTTCAGATCAGGCCTCTTTTGCAGTAGGTATTCTAGGTTTGATTCATCACTCCTTTGATGCAATCGATAGTATTTCTTTCACCTTTGTTGGGACTATATCTGTCATTTTGTCTTTAGATTGTGCGAATCTCTCCTATATATTCAGTTTTGTTGGTTGGTTAGATTAGAACCCTCTTTTTCAGTGAGGGATTCCTGGTTTAATCAATCATATATACATTCTTTCAGAGTCACCTAATTAGTGGTTTGTACTTGTCGCTCTCGTGGCCATGATCTTCATTTCCCTCTGATCGTGAGTTCATTCATGTTGTGTACACAGATCCATGTCATGTATGTATATTATCCTTCGACTGTGTACCTTTTCTTTTGATGTGTCATAGATCCATGTTGTGTATGGATATTACTTATTGGGTTGGATTTTGTTATCTACATGCTCTGTCTTAGATATGGTTGATAGCTTGTTCGCTATCTCTGTGACCATGATCTATCATTATCGATCCTCTTGATCATATAGTTGTCAGTGTTCATCATCAGATTTGAGATCCGGTCTATGACCTACTCCTGTCATTTTGTGGCCATGGTCTACCTTTCTGATCTATTCGAAAGTCTATGATTATGGATGAACAAAATCAGTGTCACCAGTTGTATCCTTCCCATATGATCGGTCAAATTTATCCCTATCATTTTATTATTCAGGATCATCTTCACTTTTTTCTAATCTTATCCTATCTGTGATTAGGTTAAATCATGTCGAACAAGGTTATGAGGAGCTGGATAAGTGAGTCAATTCAAGCTCTTCCGCGCGAGCGTGCAGAGTGGAGTGTGGCCGACAGATTCATTAGCACATTTAATAATTTGAGCGCATCCGGTGTGAACTGGCAATTTCTTCAAGCAGCTGCAAGACTCTGGGATCCTATTCTTCATGTTTTCCAATTTGGTCCCTTTGAAATCTGTCCTATATTCGAGGATTGGTGCGCCTTATTAGAACTCCCACCTGAGGGACTTTGGATCCAGCCTTCGAGTATAGCGTCTCCCCGTTCCCTTTTCTGTAAGCTTTTCGAGAACAAAACTGTTGATGCTATGCCCTATTTCAAGGACACGTACGTGCAATTCGATGACCTCATTGAGCGTTTTTCTAAAAGCATTGACCCTACCGATTACCGTTTTACAAATTGTCGGCGCAGTGCTTTAATCTTTGGTGTCCTTGCACGTCACGTTATCCGTGAAGATTCTAGTATTGCCCCTGTGACCTTACTGAGTGTAGTTGATCAAATTAACGAAGGAAGAAATCATGTCCCAATCATGCTAGCAGAAACCTTCTCTGGGCTAGACCTTATTGCTCGGCGAGAAGTTAAAGATAATTTCCATGGATGTGTCAAATTGCTTTATTTGTGGCTTTGTGAAAAACTCACCATCCTTCGGCCACGGAGCTCCCTTCAGTACACCCTCAAGGATCACCTTTCGTGGCAATCCATGGCTAATAAACCTCAATCCAATGATGATTGGCATAATTGGTTGCAACACGTGGAGAATGATCAATTCTATTGGGTGAGTCATTCATGTTTACACGTTATCACTAGCACTTACCCGCATCCATTTGTATACCTTATGGGTTTGGAAAAGTCAACCTTTTATGCTCCCACTCGTCTGCTTTACCAGATCACGGGAAATCCATGTCCTCCCGGATTTGTAACTCCTCCTTGTGAAAAGCTTACTCCCGATCTCATAAAGTCCATTGTAGCTGCTTGGGGAAACAAAGTTACATATAAAAGATTTGCTCTATCCTCTAAAGTCCAGCGGAAAGAGTTACCAGAAAAGCCCGTAAGCAAGAAAGCTCGGATTGAGGAGCCTTGAAGATCCATATCATGTTTTGTTATTCTGATTTCTGCATTTCCCTTTTTTGTCAGTTTGTTTATCCAGTTGTGATTAGAGATTAATATTTTTCATCCATTGTAATCACAATTTGAATCTTATTAATGAAAGTGTGTTTTTGTTTCTTTTGTCATTGTTTGATCAAAATAGTTTATCTCGATTATCAAAATTTTAATCTAGTGCTTATACTTCCATTTCAGGATTCTTGATTGAGCAACCATTGCTCCTAAGAAAATCCTTGTTTCAAAATCAACCTGGTCCCGTCAGTCCGCTGATTCCAGGCTGAGTCGTTTTTCTTCCTCACCAATTTCTTTTACCTCCCCTGCATTACCTTTCTCCAATCTCCAGGAAATCCCTTCGCCCGTCTAATTTCCTATCGCACAGATGGCCGACTCTGGAAGTGCTTTGGCCGAGATGAGTGAGATGTTGAAGGCTATGCTTCAACAGATGAATAACATGAATGAGGAGATAGCCCGTCTGAAAAATGATAGAGAATCTACCTCCAAGGAGCATGTAGCTCAGCACCCTTCAGCTATACCCCCTCCCCCTCCTGCAATGGCCAGGCCTGCAGTTTTGAATGTCGAAGACGATTTCGAAGATGGGCAGTATGCAGAAGAGAATTATCATCCTAATCTAGATAGAGCCAATGAGGACAGAGCGATGGCGGACAGAATGGATAGGCTGGCCCAGGAGATGGAAAACATAAAATTTCAAGGCCCGAAAAAGTTAAACATGGCCGATTTTATGTTGTATCCGGGAGTCACATTGCCTCCTAGATTCAAAGTTCCGGACATGGATAAATACGATGGGACCGGGTGTCCTAGGAGCCATTTGATGTCAGTTCTTCCACTTCTACAACAACATGGTTTGTCTCCAGAGCAAGTTGCTCTTCTATTCCCTAGATCCCTTGTTGGAACAGCTAAGAAGTGGTTCCTGAGTTTGAAATCAGAGGAGATCCGAACTCTAGAGAATATTGCAAATAGGTTCGTCGAACAATTCTCTATGGAAGAGGGGATCGATGTAACTAAGAGAGATTTGAAGGCGCTGAAGCAAGGTCACAATGAAACTTTTACTTCCTTCATCCGCAGATGGAGAAGGAAAGCAGCGCAAATGACTCATCGTCTTTCAGATGAGGATCAAACCAAGATTGTGGTGAAAAATCTGTCGCCGCAATATTATCATCATATGGCTATTCAGTATTTCCTCGATTTCAATCATCTCATTAAGACTGGGACTCAGATAGAAGATGCATTGGCTAAAGGCCTGAGATCTAGAGTATCGTCTGATGTCAGAGAGGGGAAGCGACCTGTGATGGCGCCGAAGGAAGTACATAATGTCAATTATGTCAGGCCCCCATCCAGGGTAATCACTGAAGTGAGAAGGCCGCCGATGGAGCAGAAACCTCCTCGTCATTTTGATCCCATTCCATATTCTTTATCTGTGGCTTTGAAGAAGTTGTTAAAAGACAGGAAGATCAAGCTACCTGACATTAAGCCTCCTCCCAACCCGTTGCCGAGATCCTGGAGAGAGGATCAGTTCTGTGATTATCACCGCAACACGGGCCATATTACTGATAGGTGTTTAGCTTTGAAACACCAAATTCAAAATATGATTGATAGGAAGGAGCTGTCAATCGAGTTACCCAATGTAACCAGAAACCCTCTTCCAACACATGCAATGCCGCCTCCACCTTCAGTCAATGTCATTTGCGCTGAAGAGTCTGTTATTGATCCTGCTTCCTTCATATGTGCTGTGGAATCCGAAGAACCCTATGTCTGGAAATTTGAAGAAGAAGATCAGTGGGCAGAATCCGAAAGGCCATATGTCTTATCCTGGAACGACCCTGATGTGGCTGGGCCATCAAACCAGTCATATGTTTTCCAGTGTGAGGATGAAGAGAAAGAATCTGAATCTTTGTACGTCTTAAGGGTGAGTGATGATGAGGAAGAAGAGATGCAAACCCCATATATCCTTAAGATAGATGATGAAGATCTGTTGCTCTTGAGCGATCAATGCGATGAGCTCCGCCATGTCACACGTGGTGGACGAGTCTTCAAACCAGCTGAGCTCAGAGTTGATAATCCTGCTGAGATTGCAAGAGCAGTTGACAGTCAGAAACAGAAGCAAAGACTCGATGAAGAAGAAGATAACCTGCTGAATCAGCTTAAGAAAACCCAAGCTAATGTTTCTATCTGGGGTTTACTGATGGCATCCCCAAAACATAGACAGGTTGTGCTTCGTGAATTGAACTCGTCCCAGATATCAGTTGAGATCACTCCTGACGAGCTGGTCGGTTTGGTGGCCATGACCAAGGCTTCAAAAGCCTTATCTTTCTCAGATGAGGACTTGCCTTCAGAAGGAAAGGATCATACTCGTCCTCTCAAAATTACCCTGCTTTGCAACCAGAAGAAAGTATCAGAAGTACTGGTAGACAATGGGTCAGCTTTGAACGTGTGTCCCTTGAGCACTGCCACTACTCTGGGGTTTGGGCTTGAAGACTTCATTCCGTCTGAGCAAGGCATACTGGCATATGATGGGACTCGAAGGGATGTTATCGGAACATTGGCTACTGAGATTGTCATTGGAGGAGAAACCTTTGACATTGAATTTCAGGTGTTGGATATCAAGACTTCTTTTTGTCTGTTGCTTGGTCGACCTTGGCTGCACAAGGTTGGAGTCATTCCTTCCACACTTCATCAAAAATTGAAATTCATTCGAAACAACCGGGTGATCACAGTCAAGGGAGATCCCGAGCCAGAAGTCGGACAAATATCTCAAGAGCTTGTTACTGAAAATACAAGAGATATCAGTCTGACAGGATTTTCAGTGGAGGTTTCAGCTATCACCATGAAAGAGGCTATGAGTGAAGAAATTATGTTTCTCTCTAGCACCAATACTCGGGTAGTCAAGATGATGCGCCGATTTGGGTATCTCCCAGGGGCAGGTTTGGGAAAGAATATGCAGGGTCCGACTGAACGGCCCGAGTTGAAAGCATCTGACGGGTTGTTTGGGTTGGGATACAAGCCGACTCGCAAGGAGGTGCAGGAAATGAGAGCCTACATGTTTAAATGGGCAGAATGTCGCCGCAAGGGTTTAGAGTTTCCAATGGGACCTTTCAGCAAAGTCATGAATGGTAGATTCCGAAAAGAGGGAGCTGATTGCCCTTATTATGGTTTCTCAGAGCCATGGTATGATGAGAATGGGACCAAGCTGCTAGGTCTTGAGATTTTCTTTGCAGATGAGCTGCCAGCAGAATTTTACAGTAAGCAGATTACAGAGGCAGTAGTGACAGAGGAACCAAACTCAGACTGGGTTGAGAACTTTGAGCCAGAACTCCTGAATCCTTTGTTTCAAACTGAGGCACCAGTCATTGCTATGATTGGGAGAGATGCACCTTTTCTGAACCCAGAGGACTATATCACCCCAGCCGAGGGACCTCTGGATAACTGGACGTCACAAGTTATACCCCAAGTAGTCTTTCAGTATACTCCAGTCTCTTCAAAAGAGTCAGTTGTTTCAAAATTTGTGTCAATTTCTGAGTCCGTCCCAGAGTCTGTCATTTCTAACTTTTCTTTTGATGCAGGTACTGTAGAGGTCGGGTCTACCTCTGGAGTGGGTGACAAGTCTGTCCTTGATGGTGTCAAGTCCAAGTCTGAGGATGTATTCATTGATTCTTCGTCTGTGTATATTTCTGTTTGTGTCGATACTGATGTCGACTTATTTTTTCATTCTGTTTCAGAGTCTGTAATGCCTGATGTGGGCGAGTCATCTGATGTAATCATTAATTCTGATGAAATAAAAGACTCTTTTGCTTATATTCCTGTACTTGTCTCTTCTGCTGATTCTGCTTCTGAACTTGATCAAGTAACTAATAATAACAATCAAGACTCCCCCTCTAATGAGGAAGCCGATGAAACTCCCCTTGAAATCAAGCATATGATTCAACAAGAGGAGAGTCGCCGCGCTAAACCACTTGAAGAGGAAATTGAAACCGTAAATATAGGTGATGAAACCTTAATTCGGGAAATACGAATTGGCAAAATTTTATCTCCTGAGGAGCGTGAAGAATTAATCACCTTGCTAAAAGAGTTTAAGGAGGTTTTTGCTTGGTCTTACGATGACATGCCAGGATTGAGTGAGGACATTGTCCAACACAAATTACCTCTAATCCCTGGCATCAAGCCGAAGAAGCAAAAACTCCGGAAACTTAAAACAGAATGGGAGTTGAAAGTGCATGATGAGGTTAAAAAATTACTTGAAGTGAAATTCATCGAAGTAGTTGAATACCCTAAATGACTCGCAAATATTGTACCGGTGCCCAAGAAGGATGGGAAAGTCAGGATGTGTGTCGATTTCAGAGATCTGAACAAGGCCAGTCCGAAAGATGATTTTCCGCTTCCGAACATTGATCTCCTGGTTGACAATACTGCTGGACATGCTTTGTTATCTTTCATGGATGGGTTTTCAGGCTACAATCAGATCAAGATGGCGCCTGAAGATATGATGAAGACGGCATTTATTACTCAGTGGGGGACGTATTGCTACAGAGTGATGCCGTTCGGTTTAAAGAATGCTGGTGCCACCTATCAGAGAGCTGCGACTACTCTTCTTCATGACATGATTCATAAGGAGGTCGAGGTCTATGTAGATGACATGATTGTCAAAGGCAGGACTCGGCTAGAGCATACAGTCGCTTTGAGAAAGTTCTTTGAGCGAATCTGAAAGTTTCAGCTTCGCTTGAACCCTAATAAATGTGTATTTGGGGTCACGTCAGGGAAGTTGCTTGGATTCATGGTCAGTGAAAGAGGAATCGAAGTGGACCCTCAGAAGATCAAGGCTATCCAAGAAATGCAACCACCAAAGACATAAAAGCAGATTCGTGGATTCCTGGGCAAAGTGCAATATTTGAGGAGATTCATATCTCATTTAACTATGACGTGTGAACCCATCTTCAAGTTATTAAAAAAGAATTCCTCCAAGAAATGGAATGAAGAATGTCAGGAAGCGTTTGAAAAAGTCAAGCAATGTTTGTCTTTACCTCCTGTCTTATCCCCAGTCATTCCTGGTCAACCGTTGTTGATGTATTTGTCCATCACGGATACATCAATGGGTTGTATGCTTGCTCAGCAAGAGACAGGGTCTAAGAAAGAAAAGCCCATTTACTACATCAGTAAGAAAATGTTGGAATATGAAATCAAGTACACTGTCTTGGAAAAGACGTGTTTAGCATTGGTCTGGGCGACTCAAAGGCTTAGACATCATCTTCTGTCGAACAAGATATTTTTGCTCTCACGGATGGATCCGTTGAAGTATTTGTTCGAAAAATCCGCTCTTACTGGAAGAACAGCCAGATGGTTGCTATTATTGTCTGAGTTTGACATCACTTATGTCACTCAAAAATCAATTAAGGGACGGGTCATCGCTGAGCAGCTGGCTGATGCTCCTGTTGAAGAGAATGCTTTTCTGAAAGCTGATTTTCCTGATGAAGAGATTATGGACATTGAAGAAGAAACTCCGAGTTCCAAGTGGCTTATGTATTTTGACGGAGCTGTCAATAATCACGGTCAAGGAATAGGGGCTGTTTTGGTATCTCCAAAGAAGGAGTACATTCCATTATCCATCAAGTTGCAATTTGAGTGCACCAATAACATGGCAGAATATGAAGCATGCATCGCAGGACTTGAGGCAGCTTTGGCTTTGCAAATTCAAGACATCGATGTATTTGGAGATTCAATCCTGATCATTTGTCAAATAAATGGGGATTGGAAGACAAAAGAGGCGAGGTTGATCTCATATCACACTTATCTCGAATCTCTGGTCAAAAAGTTCAGAAATGTCACCTTCACTCATCTGTCGAGAACAAGGAATCACTTTGCTGATGCTCTAGCCACTCTAGCTTCAATGTTGGACATTTCTGCAACGATGGAGGTTCAGCCTTTAGCTGTGAGGTTGCAATGAGCTCCAGCACATGTGAATGCCATTGAAATATCTGCCAGGTGTCCAGATGGTAAACCATGGTATACAGATATCAGAAATTTCATTTCAGGCAAGGGGCATCCGCCTGAAGCTTCCAGCAAAGAAAGGAAAACTCTTCAGAAGTTCGCTACTAACTTCATCATTTGTGGTGAAGAGTTGTACAGAAGGTCATTTGACGGTATTCAGCTTCTGTGTGTTGATGAAGATCAGGCTGCAGAGCTCATAGAGCAAACACATGAAGGTGTTTGTGGTCCTCACATGAACGGTAAAATGTTGTCAAGAAAAATCCTTAGACTTGGTTTCTATTGGCCCTCAATGGAAACAGATTGTTTCGCATTCGTGAAGAAATGTCATAAATGCCAAGTTTATGCGAATCTTATTCATGTGCCTCCGTCAGAGCTGCATTCTATGACCTCGTCGTGGCCATTCTCAGTATGAGGGATTGACATCATTGGCAAAGTCTATCCTAAATCATCAAGTGGACACGAGTACATCTTGGTGGCTATTGATTATTTCACTAAATGGATAGAAGCTGCTTCATTTGCTTCCATAACTTCCAATACAGTTGCGAAGTTCATCCGTGCGAATATCATTTGCAGATATGGAGTACCTCATGAACTGATTTCTGACAATGGATCTCATTTCAAGAAAGAGGTAGTGCACCTGTGCGAAGAGTTTAAAATCAAGCATCATAAGTCATCTCCTTACAGACCGCAGACCAACGGGGCTGTAGAGGCAGCGGATAAGAATATCAAGGTCATAATCAGTAAGATGACCGAGACTTATAAGGACTGGTCGAACAAGCTTCCTTTTGCTTTATGGGCTTACAGGACATCGATCAGATCCTCTACAGGTGTAACTCCATACTCTCTAGTGTATGGAATGGAAGCAGTCCTCCCTGTTGAAGTGAGAATCCCGTCCCTAAGAGTTATGATGGAAGCGAATATGTCAGAGTCTGAGTGGGCAAGAGCCAGACATCAAGAATTACAGATGATTGATGAAAAGAGGTTGAGAGCCTTATATCACATCCAAGGGTATCAGAGAAGAATCGAAAGGGCATTCAACAAGAAAGTCAAGGTCCGAGAGCTGAAGCCAGGAGATCTCGTCTTAAAGTCTTACCGAGCACCGGTGTTTGATCCCAGAGGGAAGTTCAGACCAAATTGGTCTGGTCCTTATATTGTTGATGAAGTCCTGCCCGGAAAAGCCGTAAGACTCCTCAATGAAAATGGAGAAAAATTAACAGAACCTACAAACCTGGACCAACTAAAGAAGTATTATGCTTAAATACACCAGGAGGTCGTCTTTGATCGATCAGAGCTTAAAAGCCAACAACCTCAAAGTCAAAAATCATTTGCAAACACTTTGAGCCTAAAAACAAAAACATTCTTTCTTTGATAAACTTAAACCAGGGGCATCTTTTATGACTTGCGTCATAAAAGATATTGAACCTGAACTACGTCATGACCTGATCCCTCTTTACAGGGTACGTAGGTAGCCTGATCAATTCGGGTTCGGTCAAATCCTTCAAACCTTTCAAATCCTTAAAAAAAAGGAAAGAAAGAACAAAATAAATAATTTTTGAAACCCAAATGGGCGAACTACGCGGACCTGATTCCCATTTCTTTGGGGATACGTAGGCAGTCTGGAGGGCCAGATTCGGTCAAATACATGAAAACTTACCAAATGTTAACCTGTTTGAACCCAAGCCTACCTAAAAGTCCTTCTGGTGTACTTAGGCCCAGGTTTGTAGAGAAACAGAAAGAAAATAAAAAAATAATGGAGTCTTAGACCCGCTAGACTGAAAACCCGCAAGGGCGGTCTAGGCAAAAGTTAGGGTCATTCGCCCGCTAAGCTGAAAACCTGAAAGGGCGGCTTAGGCAAAAATTAAGGCATACGGTCCGCCAAATCGAAAACCTGAAAAGGCAATTTGGTCATGGCAGTGACTTCATAAAGGACAGAACCTCTGAAAGCCAGCAAGACTTTCATTTCTTCGGCGGCACGGCATTGACCCGGCGTGCGTAGGCTTTTCGAGCAACAGATGATGTACCCCCGGCGGCCGGTCCGCCCATAATTGTGTTGATGACCCCCTTGAGCTGGGATCAGCGCACCTCCGGCTGTGGACTTGATGGTGGGGGAGATCGATTCCGAGTAGGGGGCGGCTGTGACCGTCGAGGGCTCTGGCCCTGAAGACTCATCTCCCTGTGCTCTCTTCTGTGGCCATCATCTTTGACATATTTTTTCAAGTATCCTTGACCGATCAGCAGCTCGATTTCTTCCTTGAGCTTACAACACTCATCTGTGTCATGCCCGTGGTCCCTGTGGAACCGACAATACTTCGACTTGTCTCTCTTGTTTCCCTTGGAGATCATCCTGGTCGGTCACCTTACGAATTCTTCTCCTCTGATCGCAGCCAGTATGTATCTCCGGGAAGTGTTGAGAGGGGTAAAGTTTTCTTCCCTCCTCTGGGGGGACCTCTCTCTTCGGGAGGCCTTATCGTCCCTACACTGCTTGGTAGGGTTCTTCTCTTCAGAGGTTCTCCTCCGATTCGAGTCTAAGGCTGCCAGAGTCTCTTCCACGACGATGTATTCCTCGGCTCCGGCAATCAGATCCGCCAGTGAGTACGGGTTTTGGCGAGCAACTGATCGGCGGAAATCGTTGGATCTGGCGCCTGCGAGGAGCTCGTTCATGGCGGCTGAAGGATCCAAATTTGGCACTTGGAGAGCCTCCCTGTTGAAACGGCTGACGAATGTTCTCAGACGTTCATTATCCTCCTACCGTAAGGCCATTAGGGATGCTGTTGTTTTCCTCGGCCTCAGGCTGCTCATGAAATGGCGGATCAGATCGTCCTCAAAGTTGCTGATGGAGTTCGGCTTGATCCTTGAATACCAGTCCCGGGTTGCACCGGTCAGCGTGGTCAGGAATGCTCTGCAGAGGAACCCGTCAGCGGCGCCGTGGAGGAGCATCATAGTCCTTAACGTCTCCAGGTGGTCTACAGGGTCGATGGTTCCGTCATATTGAGGAATCGTCGGCATTTTGAACCCTCTGGGTGCCGGCGCGTTCATAACATTGTCGGTGAATGGTGGTCTGCTTGAGAACGTCTTTGCAGCGGGCCGGCCTTGATCCTTTGCCAGCTCTTCTATACGGTGGTCTATCTCTTTTATCCTCCGTAGCATTGGATTAGCCCTCTGGTCTGCTCGGCCCACTGATCTGTCATTCTCTACTGAAGAGCTCAGAGCAGAACCGAAATGGCTTTCCGGACTCCTTCGACGATGCCGGGATCTTTCCCGCGGCGCACGGTCTTCCTTGGCTTAGTGCTTTTGCGCGGAGCGAGATCGTGACCTCCGGCGGTGTTGAGGCTCTGTATGGGCATGTCTGGTTCTGGAACGATGGACTCGCCTTGTGAAGTGGTGGGTCCGGTCTCCACTGAGGCGCGCTGGCTCTCCCCTGTGGGCACTCGATCTTTCCTGTACAGGTCGTGGGGCCTCTGGGGGATGCTGGGGAGGCGCTTGGATCAGATGTTGGTATTGACTGACAAGAGCAGTCATCTGTTGAAAGAGAGCTTGAACTTGATCCGGAGTGGGAGTGGGATTGAGGTGTTCCGAATGGGCCAGACTCTGCTCTGCTGTTGCAGAGGGAGCTACTACCTGCGAGGCGATTCGGTCTCTTTGAACACCGCGAGGTACTACAGCTCGGGTAGTTTGGGCAGTTGGTACCCGAACACTCTTTCGCCCTGCCATTTTGTATAGAGGATTTGAACAGCTTTTAGTTCAGAGTCCCACGGACGGCGCCAATCTGTTAGGCCTAAAATTGGTAACAGATACGGCAGTGACGTGTGAGCTGGGCTAGCAGACCTGAGGAGCTGAAGTGAAGGCATTGAATCCTGCACAAGAGCGCACGAGGTCAGAAGACCAACCCGGAGTTGTTGCTCTGGACGGGCCCTTCGACACTCAAGTAAGTATGAGCAGAAGTGCAGAGCCAAAACTTTTAGAATGGTAGTTTTTGAAGTTATTGCCCTTTGCTTTGAGCCTTGAGAGGTCTTTAATAGAGGGAGGCCTGGGGTGGTTGGATTACCTACCCCAGGACAGGTGTCCGTGGTAGGTCCTTTAAGGGCCATGTGTCGACAGCCAATTGGTCGTTGCTTTCCATACCTCATCAAACCCCGTCACTCGTTCCATCATATCTCCTTCCTTTTTTCACTTGCAGGAGTTCTCAAAGGAAAGAAAACCCATGTGTAAATGAAGAAATGTGTAGAAAGCAAAAAATAAAAAAACATGTGTAAAACTGAAAAAAAAAAAACCCATGTGAAAACCCCATCATCTCCTTCCTCTACCATGAAAACCCCAAACTAAAAAAACGCTAGTAAATCTACTTGGAGGTCTTGAGCAATATGAAGCAGTTCCTCCCTGTGGAACGATCAGATGGAAGAGACGAGAGGTGTTGATGGCTTCGAAGAGAAGTGGTAAGGATGACCCTTACGTCCCCGATCTTTCTTTGACGGGATTTCTCCACCCCCGAACAACTGAATTAAATGTTGACCAAAGCATAAAAACAAATTTAGGGAAAAACTCATAAAAAACTTTCTAAGAAAATTCTTTTCCACAATTTACTTTGTCATAGATCCAAACAAGCGCTTAGGAATGATTGTAAAACTTAGATTTTTCCGGGTACTAAGGGCGTGTCAATGAACACACATAGTTTGATTGATCCAAATGGTCTTGTTGGGGTTCCACTCAAAAGCAAATAGTCCCACATCTGATAAGTGAAATTGATGGGGATGGGTTATAAGGGAATGGGCACCCTCCCTCTAACGACTAGTTTTTAGGAGTGAGTTCTACCCGGTTAAAATTCCCGCAATAGGTCTAAACTAGATTTTTCTGGCGACTATAGGGGAGAGGACGGTATCCCAGATCCAATTGGAGGGTGTGTGGGACCCGATCCCGCGAGAGGGGTGGTGGCGCGAGCCGCCACGCACTATCCCTTGGTCTCTCGTACCCACGCGATTGGCGTGTGCCTTTCATTATTGATTTTAATTCGTCTTTTATGTGAACTTGGGATCACTAAGGCAATCCGAATTCCACACAAAAGAGACTGACAGAGTCGCCACCTAGATGTGTGATCTAGGACCCATAATTAACCAGAAATCTAGACTCGCTACCTGGTTACAAGAATGGAAGGTATGGGGATTTATCCACCACATGCACCATTCCTGCCCGATAATCGGTCTTCAATTCCAAAAGTTAACTCTTTTTAAATTCATTTTTAATGGCTCATTCAACTCTCTTGTTAATGTGCTATCTATGTGACATGCATCCTATGATCTAATTTCAATGTGAATCCTAAATGTGTATCTTGATTTCTTAATTGGTTTGGATTCAATCTAAGTGAAAGTTCTCCTAAAATTCTAATTTCATGGAAAATCCTAAGTGATTTGATTGTTTCAACAGTTTTAAAAGTGATTAGCCCGAGTCCTCAGATGGTCTGGTATTCATCCAAAGAAGCCTACGTATCCCCGCCTCCACGAGAATCAAGGCAACGTAGTTCTTCGCGCCTATTCTAAGCTAGGATGCCTAAGACACCTAGACTTCTATCCTAGACTCGATCTAAAAGACCGAACCGGTTATTAAAGTTTCTTGTACGATTATTTAAATTTCAGTGAATTGTGGATTTTATGACACCCTATATGCCCTAACTAAATGCAGATTAGCCCTAAGCTAATGCAGGTGGTTCTTACAACCTATGTGTGACTAGGCTGTATTTCCTAAGGAAAACCAAGGGTGGACTAGCGTATCCTACTCTAGTCATCACTCGGCGATATGGATCGCCGACTGACCGGACGGAGGCGCTCCTATAACTCTAGGACAGACCCCTAACTCTAAAAACAAGCACACAACAAACAAACAATCAAACAACCTATCAAAAGAAAAATCCTAACTCTAAAACTCTCTATCTAGGAGAAACTCCTAACTCTAGAGGAAGATCTTTTGAAAATAAGATTTTAAAGGTTTTTGAAGAAAGTTTTTGATATTATTTACAAAAAAGGTTTGGCTGGACTTGGGATGTAAATCCCAAGCTGCACTACGTACCTCGGAAGAGGATCAAGCCAACGTAGTTCGAAAACGAACTCTCAAACTACGCTTCTAAAAGAAACACTCACACTTCAGATTTTTTAAGGTTTTTTTATATTTTCAAATGTTTTTGATATTTTTAAAGTTTTCAAATGTTTTTGAGTTTTAAATTTCTAATGTTTTTGGATTTTAAAGCTTTTCCAATGCTCAGGACCTTTAGATGTTGTAGACACCCCATTTTGCTCTACCTTAATCGATAAAGAAATTAGGGTTTGTTTTCCGTCGGTTTTCCAATGTCTTTCTTTCCCGCATCCGTTTGTTACATTTCTAAATATTTTTGGTCATTTCCGTCGTGTTTCGCATTTTCCCGCTAAATGTTGAGAAGGATTATTCAGAAAAATCTAAACTAGGGAGAATTTGTACCCGTTTGTGTGGGACCCGCTGATGTGGGACCCGCTTGTGTAGGACCCGCTGATGTGGGACCCGCTTGTGCGGAACCCCCAAAGTGGGACTCACCATTAGCATGACTTAACTTTCTCTACCATTTCCACTAACTTTATTTTTCCCTTTTAAAATAACACCATTATCTCCATTACCATTATATATTCCATGATTCCCACCACCATTCCCACCATTCCATTATATATTCCATTATTCCCACCACCATTCCCACCATCCCATTATATATTCCATTATTTCCATCACCATTCCCACCATTCTCATTATCTATTCCATTATTCCCACCACCATTCCCACTATTCCATTATCTATTCCATTATTCCCACCACCATTCCCACTATTCCATTATATATTCCATTATTCCCACCATCATTCCCACCATTACCATTATATATTCTCCACCATACCCACCATTCTCATTTTTTATTTTCCACCTCTCCATCTTCTCCCACTAAGTTTTTCACTATATAAAGAGAGGAGAGGAAGAGGGGATGAGAGAAGAAAAGAGGACCAAGGTGGCTCATCTCATAAAAATCCTTCTTCCAATCACTTCCTCTATCAACAGTGAGGGAAACAAAAAAATAAAAGAAAATAAAACAAAGAAAAAGAGAAAGAAAGCGGAAGCGGATCAAGCGGCGGTGCGATTTTCGAATTTTTCGGCTCTCGGATTCGGCGAGGATTTCGATCACAGGTAGGTACTTAATTTTTAGATTTTTCTAGAATTATTTGGTATATTTGCATGATTTTTAGTATTTAATTGGATTTAGTTGAAAATTAAATATGTATGCTCAAAATCATGATCTCCATGAGTGTTTCGAAAATAAAATATATACTAAATGAATTCCAAAATTAATGAAATTTCGTGGGAAACTAATATGATACCAGTACATTCTACAATGAAATTTTGAGAATTTTGAGAATTTGTTTGGTATATTATTTTATGCTTTCTTTGAAATTTACCAGCTTTTGGAGGAATTGTTACTGACATCAGATCACAACTAAAATTCTTAAAATTTTTACAGTAGTCTTCAATCTCACATTTCTAGTTACTGTAAAAGTTTCAAGTGATTTGGATCTGTTTTCATATGGGATGTAGGGTTAATTCATAATCTGGTCTGAAAATTAAAAAATCTGAAACTGATAGTAAATGGTTTCCAATATTCATGAAAATTTCTCAGTATGTTATTTTTACTTATATCTTATTAATGTAGAAATTTCATTGAATTTAGATTCATATTTCTAGTGGTTTCTGTGTTATTTGTGCAATCTGGTCAATCAATTGTTAAATCGAAATTAAATATGAGCTTAATGTAAAAATCTGTAAAACTCTTTCCGTAAGCTACATTTCATCATATCTTGCTGCTGTAGAAATTTCAACTCATTTCGAATTCGTTTGCTACAATTTCACTTGTAAAATCACTCATATGTTTAAAATTGATAAAATTCATTGAAAATCCGAAATTAATTGAAAATCATCTGAATATTTCTAAAGAACCTTAAATCTCTGTCACACATTAACTCCTTAATCCATTGAAACAGAAATCTTAGGATCATTAGAATTCCCTGGAAAAATGGTCAGTGCATCCATAATCGTATCCCAATTGCAACCGATCTTTGACAATTTGAATACTTAAGCTATAGCATGTTGTTGGCTCCGAGGTTACTGTCCACGGAAATCCTGAGATATGCCAGGCAATAAGATGTTATAACCTAAGTATTAAATTGCGCAAGGAAAGAACGCACGATTCCCTTCCTTGGATGCTATTCTGGGCCGAAATTGGTGAACCCTAGAACCATTGGTAATCCTCAAGTGTCCATAAATCGAAAATCCAGGAAATCTGAAATTAATTAACTTCAAGAATTTGAATTGATTTGTCTCGAGTCTTCCGGAACCATTGGATTATGGTTTCCAATCTAAGAACCATTAGAGCCCAATTTAGGAACACTAGTGTTGTGTCGTGTCCTAAGTTTTAGGGAGTCCTAGAGTTAGGAGTCCAGCCTCATCACGGACGCTTGCTATGTATAGCAACCGTACCATAGGTCTAGTTACACTAGTCACCCGATCTTTCCCTAGGACAAGCCTAGTAAACTAGGATGTAGGCAAACCTGCATTAGTCTAAGGGACAACTTGCATTCAGATAAGAATCATATAGCATCTTAGATGAAATCCTAAGATAATAAAATCCTCAACTTGAATTAAATAATTCCTCTTAAAACTGTTGAAACAGTCAAATCCGTCTAAGTCGGTGTCCTAGTTGAGTTAGGCATATGTAGCTTAGCTTAGGTGCACCGAACTACGTCGACTCTGATCCCAGTGAGGCTTGGGTACGTAGGCAGCTTGGATGTCTGACGGCATACCACCCGCGAGTCGGCACCACAACAAATTGTGGTGTTTTGTATATTAATTTTCTTGTAAATACTTAATCAAATCAGTTAGGGTTTTCCATGAAATTAGAATTCTAGGAGAACTTTCACTTAGAATGAATCCAGACAAATTAATAAATCAAGATACACATCTAGGATTCACATTGAAATTAGATTCTAGGATGCATGTCACTTAGTTCGCACATTAACATAGAGTTGAATGAGCCATTTAAAATAAATTTAAAAGAGTTAGCTTTTGGAATCGAAGACCGATTATCGGACAAGAATGGTGCATGTGGTGGATAACTCCCCATACCTTCCATTCTCGTAACCAGGTAGCGAGTCTAGATTTCTGGTTAATTATGGGTCCTAGATCCCACATCTAGGTGGCGACTCTGTCAGTCTCTTTCGTGTGGAATTCGGATTGCCTTAGTGATCCCAAGTCCACAGGAAAGACGAATTCAAATCAATATTAAAATGCACACGCCAATCGCGTGGGAACGAGAGACCAAAGGAGAGCGCGCGGCGGCTCGCGCCCCACCCCTCTCGCGGGATCATGTCCCACAGATGTTTTCAATCTTAAAGGGAACACGCAAGAACAACCACAAACTAGGGCAAAGCCCTAAATCCAAAAGGGGAAACCCCGAACAAACAACTAACGTCTCAAAGAGACGAACCATAACAAGAAAGATAGCGTCCCAAGAAGAGAGAAAACGATCCAAGATCCCAAGCAAGCAAAGCTCTAATAAGACTGAGCTAGCCTCTAATTAAAGCGAAGTAATCAACAACTCTAAAGGAGAAACTCCTAACTAAAAATATTAAAGAAGGGTACAAATGAGCAAATGAGTCAATGACTCTCTAATAGCGGTGGAAAAATGAGTCAAAGACTCCACTGATAACAACTAAAGGATAGACGAGTCAAAGACTCCCTAAAAGAGATGGAAACACAAGTCAAAGACTCACTGACAACAACATCACACAAACAAATGAGTCAAAGACTTTTATATGAGGCAAAGCATGCCTCCTATGGGTACACCAATTTCGGCCCAGAATGGCATCCAAGGGAGGGAATCGTGCGCTCTTTCCTTGCGCAATTTAATACTTAGGTTATAGCATCTTATTGCCTGGCAGATCTCAGGATTTCCGTGGACAGTAACCTCGGAGCCAATAACATGTTATAGCTTAAATATCTAAATTATCAAAGATTGGTTGCAATTGGGATACGATTATGGATGCACTGGCCATTTTTCGAGGGAAATCTAAAGACCCTAAGATTTCTGTTTCAATGGATTAATGAGTTAACATGTGACAGAGATTTAAGGTTCTTTAGAAATTTTCAGATGATTTTCAATTAATTTCGGATTTTCAATGGATTTTATCAATTTTAAACATATGAGTGTTTTTACAAGTAAAACTGTAGCAAACGAATTCGAAATGAATCAAAATTTCTACAGCAGTAAGATGGGTATCCATGCAGCTTACGGGATGAATTTTGTGGATTTGTACATTAAGCTCATATTTAATTTTGATTTAACAACAATAAGACCAGATTGCAAAAATAACACAGAAACTACTAGAAATAGAAATCTAAATTCCATGAAATTTCTACATTAGTAAGATATAAGTGAAAATAGCATGCTGTAAGATTTCCATGAATTTAGAAAACTATTTACTATCAGTTTCGGATTTTTTAAATTTCAAACCAGATTATGAATTAACACTACAGCTCATATGAAACAAGATCAAAATCACTTGAACATTTTACAGAAGCAAGAAGTATAGAATTTAAGACTACTGTAAAAATTTGGAGAATTGTATCTGTGATTTGACATCAGTAACAATTCTCCCAAAATCTGATAATTTTCAAAGAATGCATAAAATAATATACCAAACAAAATCCAAAAATTCTCACAAATTCATGGTAGAATGTATCATTATCATATTATTTTCCCACAAAATTTCATTATTTGTGGAATCTGTTTAGTATATCTTTTAGTTTTCTTTGTTAAAAATCATGCAAAAATCCGAAAATATACCAAATAATTCTAAAAAATTCCGAAAACAGTGTACTTACCTGTGATGAGTTCCTCGCCGAATCCAAGAGCCGAAGAAATCCAAAAATCCGGCCGACGTGCGATCCGCTCCGCTTCCTTCTTTGTTTTTATATTTTCCTCTCTCTCTTTCTCTCTTATTTTCTCTCCCTCTCTTCTTTTTTTTTTCCTTCTCCTCTTTTTTTTTCTCTTCTTTTTTTTTTCCCTCTTCCTTCTCTCCTTTTTTTTTTCTCTCCTCTTTTTCCTTCTCATCACCTCTCTTTATATAGTGAAAAACTTAGTGGAGAGGTGGAAATAAATAATGAGAATGGTGGGTGTGGTGGAGAATAATGGAATATATAATGGTAATGGTGGGAATGGTGGTGGGAATAATGGAATATATAATGGTAATGGTGGGAATGGTGGTGGGGATAATGGAATATATAATGGTAATGGTGGGAATGGTGGTGGGAATAATGGAATATATAATGGTAATGGAGATAATGATGTTATTTTAAAGGGAAAAATGAAGTTAGTGGAAATGGTAGAGAAAGTTAAGTCATGCTAATGGTGAGTCCCACTTTGTGGGTTCCGCACAAGCGGGTCCCACATCAGCGGGTCCCACACCAGCGGGTCCCACATCAGCGGGTCCCACACAAACGGGTCCCACACTAGCGGGTCCCACACAAACGGGTCCCACACAAACGGGTCCCACACTAGCGGGTCCCACACAAACGGGTCCCACACCAGCGGGTCCCACATTCTCTTTTGCTCGGATTCTCATGAATAACCCTTCTCAATACTCAACGGAAAAATACGAAACATGACGGAAACGACCAAAAATATTTAGAAATGTAACAAACGGACGCGGGAAGGAAGGACATTGGAAAACCGATGGAAAAACCCTAATTTCTTAAGGCAGAGCAAAATGGGGTGTCTACACGCCAAGCATAGCGAACTTGGGTCCGGTCAAAATGGGGTGTCTACAGATGCCCCTCTTTGGCAGAGCGTGTGTAACACGCGAATGGCAAAGCTGAACAGACGACACATTTTGACTGACCCAAAAGCAAAACAAATTTTTGGTTTTTTTTCAGCTTTAAAATGATATTCACAAAGATAAAACTCTACCAACAATAGAGAGATAGCCTCTCACTAACTCTTAACTCGGCAACTAAGACATCTCAAAGAGATAGTCTCTCCCTAATACTCATGACTCAACTATCTAAAACAAATACGCAAGGGCTCTATTAAAGCAAACACAAACACACTCTTTTTAACAACAAAGCTTTAAGAAAACTAACACAATGAAATTATTTTTAGAGAATGTAGACCATTATCAATGCAAATATAAATCAATCACCCGAACAAATGTGAAACAATCACTCAAAGAGTCGGTAACACTCTGGGAGTTTCAAAACAATCACCCAAAGAGTCTGTAACACTCTGAGAGTCTCAAAACAATCACTCAAAGAGTCTGTAACACTCTGAGAGTTTCAAAACAATACAGAAATCTTTATACTCAAAGAGCCCTAACTACCCGAAGAGTCTCTAACACTCAAAGGGTCTCAACTACTCAAAGAGTCTCAAACGCACACGAAAAACCTTTATACTTGAAAGAGTCTCAACTACATAGAGAAACCTTTATACTCAAAGAGCCTCAACTACCCGAAGAGTCTGTAACACTCAAAGGGTCTCAACTACTCAAAGAGTCTCAAACACATCAAAGAAACTTTTATACTCAAAGAGCCTCAACTACCCGAAGAGTCTGTAACACTCAAAGGGTCTCAACTACTCAAAGAGTCTCAAATACATCAAAAACTATTTATACTCAAAGAGTCTCAACTACCCGAAGAGTCTGTAACACTCAAAGGGTCTCAACTACTCAAAGAGTCTCAAATACATCAAAAACTATTTATACTCAAAGAGTCTCAACTACCCGAAGAGTCTGTAACACTCAAAGGGTCCCAACTACTCAAAGAGTCTCAAACCAACACAAAACATTTATACTCAAGGAGTCTCAACTACCCGAAGAGTCTGTAACACTCAAAGGGTCTCAACTACTCAAAGAGTCTCAAATCAACACAAAAACATTTATACTCAAAGAGTCTCAACTACCCGAAGAGTCTGTAACACTCGAAGGGTCTCAACTACTCAAAGAGTCTCAAATCAACACAAAATATTTATACTCAAAGAGTCTCAACTACCCGAAGAGTATGTAACACTCGAAGGGTCTCAACTACTCAAAGAGTCTCAAATCAACACAAAATATTTATACTCAAAGAGTCTCAACTACCCGAAGAGTCTGTAACACTCGAAGGGTCTCAACTACTCAAAGAGTCTCAAATCAACACAAAACATTTATACTCAAAGAGTCTCAACTACCCGAAGAGTCTGTAACACTCGAAGGGTCTCAACTACTCAAAGAGTCTCAAATCAACACAAAATATTTATACTCAAAGAGTCTCAACTACCCGAAGAGTCTGTAACACTCAAAGGGTCTCAACTACTCAAAGAGTCTCAAATCAACACAAAAATATTCATCGATCTTATATCGAGTTCATTGATAGCATAGCAATCTCCTGCCGAGAATAAATGGGAGTGCATGATCTTTGCTGAAAGCAAAACTCAAGTAGATTGATGAGATTTTTAGGTGCTGACTCTCTTTAACAGATGAAAAGCATTCTAATGAGGTTTGAAGGATGCAGGAGTAGATTATATACCCCGTTGGGAATTGAAGTTTATGAAACTTTGACTCCAAAAGAAACAATTTGATCAAGGAATTCAACTCAAAGAGTATGTTCAAGCTTCTCTGGTTTCTATTTGCTAAGAATAGATATCCCAGTTATCATTGTGTAATATCTTTTATGACGCAAGTCATAAAAGATGCCCCTAGTATGATGTGCTTCCATGACAAGATTTTAAGAAAGCAGAACCAAGGTAAGTAGGAAAAATTTGAGTTTGCATGGGTTCTTTCTTTGGTATAATGGTAAGACCACCTTCACAAAGGCTGAACGTAAGAGTTCTTCATTTTGCTCAGTGCTTGAGGCTTTGATGTTTCAGGCAGGTCTGAATAACAAATCTCTTGCCCTTCTTTGATTCTTAAACCAGGATCTACTCTAGATTTTTCTTTACATTTCGGAAGGTGTACACCCATTCTCTCCAGTGCCAAACACTTTTGATTCTAAAAGAAAACAATGAGAAACAAGGAACAGACTCCTGAGGACTCTTTCAAAGAAGACTTACAATATTCATGGGACTTGACTAAATTTTGATTCACTCTTAAATCAAATGTGTTATTTTTAAATGGTAAGGTCAGCCACTCTTAGAGTAGTCTCAAAAACCATGCCAAAAGGCTCTAGTTTCCTCTATCAGGACATCCGTCATGGTTATACCCCTTCGGATTGCTCGGTTTTAATGCCCATAGTTTAAAAAGGTGTCAAAGTAAGCCTTGCTGACACTATTCGGATTCCAGGATCCTGCCCTATAGAGGTTGCTTCTCGGTCTCCTTGATTTGTCTTTTCGGAAGAAGTCAAAATTAATGTCTTCCAAGTTTTCAGTCTAAAAGACCACTTATCTCAACTTTTGCTTTCCAAGCTTTCAGTCTAAAAGACTACTTATCTCAATTTTTGCTTGTACTCAAACTTGGGAATTCTACGTAACTGAGGAACTCCTTCTGCTTCTATTCAACTCAACTTTTCATGGGAAGTATTTGCCTCTGACTAGATTGTCTCTTCAAGTTTTCAATCCAGCATACCACTACCCTTACCTTCTGATAAGTCAATCATTTTGCTTGTTGACTTAGCAAGAAAAACGACTTTCACCTTTCTCTAGGCCGCCCTTTCGGGTTTTCAACCTAGCGGATCTTCAGACTCTCATTCTTTTCTTTCTGTTTTTCTTTTCATTCGCCTCGAACCTTTACTTGTTTCACCAGAAGAACTTTCTAGGTGGGCTCGGGTTCAAAAGGGTTGAATACCTAAGGTTCTAAGGATTTGGACCGAATCTGGTCTAGCCAGACTACCTACGTACCCCAAAAATGGAGGATCAGGTCCGCGTAGTTCGCTGAAGGATTTTTCAAAGAATGGTTTAGCATTTAGCTTCAAAATTTTGAAAAGGGATTTTATCCCAAGGTTTGACCGAACCTGAATTAATCAAGTTGCCTACGTACCCCTGAAGAAATGGGGATCAGGTCCGACGTAGTTCGGGTGCATAAATGCCCCGGGTTTATAATGTGTTTGAAAAGAAACATTGGCTTTAAATTGTTGGCCCAAAGGGTTCTCAAAAGGATTTTAAAACGTTGGATTTTGGCTATTAAGGCTCAAACGTCCAATGATGGCCTCCTGATGTATTTGATGTACAAGCTCTTTTGCTTAAGGTTCAAAGGCTTAAAAAATTTTCTAGGAGTCTGACGGCATGTCAGGCAAAACTTCAACCACTGTGCTCCACTCTCATCTCAAAGATCTTGGATTTATGCTCAAGATTCCACCACTCCTTGTCCGAAAATCTTCTCTCAGTATTTCATCAGCTCCACAGGATGTCTGATGCTTATCTCTTTAAAATTTTACTCTTCAACTGGATGTCTAAAGCAGATGAAGTCTTGCTTTGCTCAACGACAGGGCATTCCCCTGGTTTATCCTTATAGGATCAAGCAAGACTACCTCAAACCCCTCTAAACAGGTTTATCAATTCTTTGCGCTCCTTAGGAGATAAAGTTTTTCCAATCCATTTCTCCCGAGTTTCGAATTTCGATACCACTATCAATGGCTTCGATTTCTTCTTCAAGTAGCTATGCTCGACGCTCTTCCTCTTGTTTGACCATCTTTCAAATCTCGAGGGGAATTTCGTCTGCATTCTCATCCGAGAAGGGGGTCTTGTAGTTGTTTTAAACATTTAATCCAAGAGTGAATCATAAAAAATTGAAGATACAGACTCAAATGCTTTATTGAATTGAAATACTTTGAAGTACATAGATGACTTTGAACGCGCCTCAGTAGGCTCTACATTGAATTTAATCAAAAAGCTAAACACCGACTCTGAACGAGAAAGACTGATTGACATGACACATTTTCTTTTCTTTTTTTAACATCAACATAACTGAACTTTTCCAAGTTCGAGAGAAGAAAGTTGATGTACACTTAATGAAAGACAAATCTAAAGACACAGGACACTTCTTCAAAGGTAGTGAACCGGCACTGAAAGTTTATAGGTGATACACCTTTCTTCATGATAATGATAATTATAAAGTTCGATCCCGAAGTAGGAATCCCAGAAAAGGCAACTCCACAAGGTCTAGGTTAAATGGGGCAACAAAAGGCTTATGCTGACAATGTGGGTAAAGCAATAGACTGATGTATCGAATGAATTCAGAAATGGTCAGTCTTTTGGAAGAAGGGCTTTTTGTTGAACACAGACTTTTGACTTAGAAGCAATCACACTATCTCAATAGTCATGGGATAAAAATTCTAAACAAATAGAGAAAAGAGTAATCTTGAAATACATCAACGGGTATGTTAATTTGGAAAGAATCCTCAATCTATTCCTTAAGATGTTCTTTGGGTATAACCGTTCTTCTTTTGGGAATGAAAGAGTCAGGAACGATAAACATCCCTAATCAGAATAAGTTTCGATCTCAGCAACGATCATGCACTCAAAGAATACAGGTAAGATCAAACTTTTCCATCAATGATTTCGATATGATCCAAAGGTAAAAGATATATGATAGGTAAACATTGATCAATGAAAAATCAATGGCTCAGATAATAGACCATGGCCATAAGAATGACAAAAGTAGAGTCCAGGGCCAGATCTAAAATCTGAATGATGGATATCAACAACTGTAGATCAATATGATTAGATCAAGATGAGATGAGATAGCATAAGATTGCTTTCAACGGATGGATCATGAATGACTAATCCTATGAGATCTTTGGAAATGAATGGGATTTACATCCTAACCCCAAAGGAAAAGTTTTTTTAATCTTCGCACATTTTATCAGTGTTACCTGAAGGCATCAACCCTAACCCTAATCTAGCGGAGTGGAGAGAGGATCTCGACTCATGACTTTGTTTGTGTACCTAGGACCGATCGTAGCCATTGGAAGATGGACTACAGCCTAATCTAGACACAAATGGGTAGGATATCCTAAACTAGGCTCACACACACAATTGGGTAAGATATCCTAAACTAGGCTCACACACGTGATGCACATGTGTTCGTATACTACATGCATGTGTGGGTTAATCTAGGGGTAAGGCCAAGAGTTCCCTTAGCGCGAATCCATGTTCGATATACTGTACCAGTGTCCGGTGTATCAGTACGTGAACAAGAGATCCGTTTACGTACCATAAAGGTACTAGGCTAAGGGTGGAATGCTTCTCTAGCACAGAGGCACCAGGTGATGAAATCCCAGTCAACCATGCTAGATAACACTCCGGGTTCCTAAAATAGGACGTGTGTGCATGTGAGATGCAGGGGTTTAGATGAAAGTGATGTAAGTGTGTGCAATAAGTTCGCGCAATCTATGATGCCTTCAGGTTTTGTTAGATTAAGTTTGAGTAAATGTGATGAGAAAATAAAGCATACAAACTAATCTAACAAGCATAAAAGAGATAGAGTTTTCATGAGCCAGTTGAAATAGATTCAAATGAGTAATCCTTTGGAATTGTAATGAAGTTAGGTGGTCCCCAGCAGAGTCGCCAGTCTGTGGGACCCGATCCCGCGAGAGGGGTGGTGGCGCGAGCCGCCACGCACTATCCCTTGGTCTCTCGTACCCACGCGATTGGCGTGTGCCTTTCATTATTGATTTTAATTCGTCTTTTATGTGAACTTGGGATCACTAAGGCAATCCGAATTCCACACAAAAGAGACTGACAGAGTCGCCACCTAGATGTGTGATCTAGGACCCATAATTAACCAGAAATCTAGACTCGCTACCTGGTTACAAGAATGGAAGGTATGGGGATTTATCCACCACATGCACCATTCCTGCCCGATAATCGGTCTTCAATTCCAAAAGTTAACTCTTTTTAAATTCATTTTTAATGGCTCATTCAACTCTCTTGTTAATGTGCTATCTATGTGACATGCATCCTATGATCTAATTTCAATGTGAATCCTAAATGTGTATCTTGATTTCTTAATTGGTTTGGATTCAATCTAAGTGAAAGTTCTCCTAAAATTCTAATTTCATGGAAAATCCTAAGTGATTTGATTGTTTCAACAGTTTTAAAAGTGATTAGCCCGAGTCCTCAGATGGTCTGGTATTCATCCAAAGAAGCCTACGTATCTCCGCCTCCACGAGAATCAAGGCAACGTAGTTCTTCGCGCCTATTCTAAGCTAGGATGCCTAAGACACCTAGACTTCTATCCTAGACTCGATCTAAAAGACCGAACCGGTTATTAAAGTTTCTTGTACGATTATTTAAATTTCAGTGAATTGTGGATTTTATGACACCCTATATGCCCTAACTAAATGCAGATTAGCCCTAAGCTAATGCAGGTGGTTCTTACAACCTATGTGTGACTAGGCTGTATTTCCTAAGGAAAACCAAGGGTGGACTAGCGTATCCTACTCTAGTCATCACTCGGCGATATGGATCGCCGACTGACCGGACGGAGGCGCTCCTATAACTCTAGGACAGACCCCTAACTCTAAAAACAAGCACACAACAAACAAACAATCAAACAACCTATCAAAAGAAAAATCCTAACTCTAAAACTCTCTATCTAGGAGAAACTCCTAACTCTAGAGGAAGATCTTTTGAAAATAAGATTTTAAAGGTTTTTGAAGAAAGTTTTTGATATTATTTACAAAAAAGGTTTGGCTGGACTTGGGATGTAAATCCCAAGCTGCACTACGTACCTCGGAAGAGGATCAAGCCAACGTAGTTCGAAAACGAACTCTCAAACTACGCTTCTAAAAGAAACACTCACACTTCAGATTTTTTAAGGTTTTTTTATATTTTCAAATGTTTTTGATATTTTTAAAGTTTTCAAATGTTTTTGAGTTTTAAATTTCTAATGTTTTTGGATTTTAAAGCTTTTCCAATGCTCAGGACCTTTAGATGTTTTCAATCTTAAAGGGAACACGCAAGAACAACCACAAACTAGGGCAAAGCCCTAAATCCAAAAGGGGAAACCCCGAACAAACAACTAACGTCTCAAAGAGACGAACCATAACAAGAAAGATAGCGTCCCAAGAAGAGAGAAAACGATCCAAGATCCCAAGCAAGCAAAGCTCTAATAAGACTGAGTTAGCCTCTAATTAAAGCGAAGTAATCAACAACTCTAAAGGAGAAACTCCTAACTAAAAATATTAAAGAAGGGTACAAATGAGCAAATGAGTCAATGACTCTCTAATAGCGGTGGAAAAATGAGTCAAAGACTCCACTGATAACAACTAAAGGATAGACGAGTCAAAGACTCCCTAAAAGAGATGGAAACACAAGTCAAAGACTCACTGACAACAACATCACACAAACAAATGAGTCAAAGACTTTTATATGAGGCAAAGCATGCCTCCTATGGGTACACCAATTTCGGCCCAGAATGGCATCCAAGGGAGGGAATCGTGCGCTCTTTCCTTGCGCAATTTAATACTTAGGTTATAGCATCTTATTGCCTGGCAGATCTCAGGATTTCCGTGGACAGTAACCTCGGAGCCAATAACATGTTATAGCTTAAATATCTAAATTATCAAAGATTGGTTGCAATTGGGATACGATTATGGATGCACTGGCCATTTTTCGAGGGAAATCTAAAGACCCTAAGATTTCTGTTTCAATGGATTAATGAGTTAACATGTGACAGAGATTTAAGGTTCTTTAGAAATTTTCAGATGATTTTCAATTAATTTCGGATTTTCAATGGATTTTATCAATTTTAAACATATGAGTGTTTTTACAAGTAAAACTGTAGCAAACGAATTCGAAATGAATCAAAATTTCTACAGCAGTAAGATGGGTATCCATGCAGCTTACGGGATGAATTTTGTGGATTTGTACATTAAGCTCATATTTAATTTTGATTTAACAACAATAAGACCAGATTGCAAAAATAACACAGAAACTACTAGAAATAGAAATCTAAATTCCATGAAATTTCTACATTAGTAAGATATAAGTGAAAATAGCATGCTGTAAGATTTCCATGAATTTAGAAAACTATTTACTATCAGTTTCGGATTTTTTAAATTTCAAACCAGATTATGAATTAACACTACAGCTCATATGAAACAAGATCAAAATCACTTGAACATTTTACAGAAGCAAGAAGTATAGAATTTAAGACTACTGTAAAAATTTGGAGAATTGTATCTGTGATTTGACATCAGTAACAATTCTCCCAAAATCTGATAATTTTCAAAGAATGCATAAAATAATATACCAAACAAAATCCAAAAATTCTCACAAATTCATGGTAGAATGTATCATTATCATATTATTTTCCCACAAAATTTCATTATTTGTGGAATCTGTTTAGTATATCTTTTAGTTTTCTTTGTTAAAAATCATGCAAAAATCCGAAAATATACCAAATAATTCTAAAAAATTCCGAAAACAGTGTACTTACCTGTGATGAGTTCCTCGCCGAATCCAAGAGCCGAAGAAATCCAAAAATCCGGCCGACGTGCGATCCGCTCCGCTTCCTTCTTTGTTTTTATATTTTCCTCTCTCTCTTTCTCTCTTATTTTCTCTCCCTCTCTTCTTTTTTTTTTCCTTCTCCTCTTTTTTTTTCTCTTCTTTTTTTTTTCCCTCTTCCTTCTCTCCTTTTTTTTTTCTCTCCTCTTTTTCCTTCTCATCACCTCTCTTTATATAGTGAAAAACTTAGTGGAGAGGTGGAAATAAATAATGAGAATGGTGGGTGTGGTGGAGAATAATGGAATATATAATGGTAATGGTGGGAATGGTGGTGGGAATAATGGAATATATAATGGTAATGGTGGGAATGGTGGTGGGGATAATGGAATATATAATGGTAATGGTGGGAATGGTGGTGGGAATAATGGAATATATAATGGTAATGGAGATAATGATGTTATTTTAAAGGGAAAAATGAAGTTAGTGGAAATGGTAGAGAAAGTTAAGTCATGCTAATGGTGAGTCCCACTTTGTGGGTTCCGCACAAGCGGGTCCCACATCAGCGGGTCCCACACCAGCGGGTCCCACATCAGCGGGTCCCACACAAACGGGTCCCACACTAGCGGGTCCCACACAAACGGGTCCCACACTAGCGGGTCCCACACAAACGGGTCCCACACCAGCGGGTCCCACATTCTCTTTTGCTCGGATTCTCATGAATAACCCTTCTCAATACTCAACGGAAAAATACGAAACATGACGGAAACGACCAAAAATATTTAGAAATGTAACAAACGGACGCGGGAAGGAAGGACATTGGAAAACCGATGGAAAAACCCTAATTTCTTAAGGCAGAGCAAAATGGGGTGTCTACACGCCAAGCATAGCGAACTTGGGTCCGGTCAAAATGGGGTGTCTACAGGGTGGTAATTAATTTACGCTTAATTAATATTGTAAATGAAGCGTATTTTATGAAGGATAATTTATCACATCATTTAAAATTTCTAATCAAGACTATATGCCCCTCCTTTCAAACGAACAATGTCTCAAGTTGATTCTATTTCTCTCTCTCCCTATTAATTTTTTTTCTTTTGTCATGGCTCTTCTCCTAAGCCCTGACCAATTTAGGTATTAACAACCCTAAAAGATAGATGCCCTAATACGGTTTAGATCAATTTCTTTGTATACAAGTTTTTTTTATTTAAAAGTTTAGATTAATTAATCATAAATAGGAGATTGATGAGTGCGATTATACCAGCACAAATACATTGGATCCCATCAAAACTCTGAACCTAAACGTGCTTGGGCGATAGTATTAGAATGGGTGACCTCTTACGGATTCCTTGTGTTGCTTAGGGTTGAGCCTGTAGCTCAACTGGTAAGACGCCTTGTTCCACAGCCAAGAGGTTAGGAAGTTCAATCCTAACTTACCAACCAAACAAAAAATAAATAAGGGATTGATATAATTGGTCCAACACTACCACATACTATCCAATTTTTGTGACCCACTTAAAGTTAGATTCTAATAGCTCTGAATAAGATCTAACCAATAAGATATCAGAAACCGAGAGATAGGTTGATCGAAATGATTTTTGAGGATGGACCAATGAAAGATCTCTTCTTTTTAGAAAGAAGGGTACAAGTGGCTTTCTTCTTAGAATTTTTCTTCGGAATTTGATTTTTGACGTTTATTGAGACTCACATGCACATACATCCAACCAACAGTTTATTAACTATTGGATTAAGAGAGGAGCGTCCACACAACACTCCAAAATCGGAGCTCATGCATTGCCATTCCACCACGTGGTGGACCCACACCAAACTCACGTTGGTCCCACAAAAATTAATTTGAAGACTCAGAACATTTGGGAAATAATACTGTAAACACCTAATTTTAAAAATAATTTCTTTTATATAAAAATCAAAGATTATATCACATATCAAATATAATTTAATACTTTTATTTTCTTTACCGACTTAACATACTTTTTAAGTAAAATTCAAAAAAGTTTCCCTTAATCTTCACAAGCCAACACACACTTTCATTTTTCCTTTCCCACTACTAACCAAGGTTTAAAATTTCGGTTTCGGACCGTAAAATTTCAAAATTTCGGTTGAAATCTGGTACTTGACCCGAAACTAATATTTTATTCAATATTAAATTTCGGTAATTTCTGTACAAATTTTGGTAATTTCAGTCGAAATTTCAGTGAAATATTAAAAAAACATATTTTTTGGGTCAAATTCGGAAAAACCGAAATTTCGGCTGAAATAAATGACCGTTTCGGTTTTGATGCATTTCAGTGTCGGTCTCCACCAAAATCCGAAATTTCAGTCCGGATTTCGGTCGAAATTTAAAACCATGCTACTAACTATGTATCCCATATTTTTAGAAAGTCAACCCGTCTGTTCCTTTCTCTCTCCCTCTTTTACTCTCTCTCTCTTCTATTTTAGCAAGTAATCATTCTATATCTTTTCTTTTCCAAATCTATACAAATCAAGACAAAGGGAATATTTTTCCTTGATTAATGCCAGTCCCAAACATCTATCTCCGACTCTCCTCCCTCTCTCTTTACGAAAGGGCAAAACAAAGCACTCTCTTACACATATACACTCTCTCCTCTTCTACAACACCAGACCATTCTCCCTTTTCCTTTGTTTTTTACAAGAGGACTAAAAAAACTCTTCTCTCAAGGATTCTTCTTTTCTCTCTTCCCAAAGCACCACTTCTCTTATTTTCTACAAAAGGACCAAGGCTCCTCTTATTCTCCCTCATCTCTTGGGCTGGCAATGGGGCGGGGCGGGCTGGATGTTGCATTCCCCGTCCCCGCCTCAACGAAATATCCCCGCCCCTGCCCCGCTTCGGGGATGGGGGAATCCCATCCCCCACGAACTAAAAGACAAACGCCAAAGGGCATATTTGGAATTTTAAAAACATAAATTTCTTTGAAAATACATATTATGTACTGATAATGGGCTAATGTAAGGTATTAAAATGGGGCGGGGCGGGCCCAGAGCCATCCCCGCCCCGTCTCCGCTCCGGGGAATTTTTAAAATCCACATCCCCGACTCCATCCTCGCCCAAAACGGGGAATCCCCGCCCCGGGCGGGGCAGATCCCCGTTTTCCCGGGTGTAATTGCCATCTCCGCTCAATCTCTTGCAAATCTTCCACTTTACCATTTTTTATCTTTCTCCTACAATTTCAATTTGGGGCAACTCAACAATCACCCAAGTCTAACTCGATCTTCACACAGAGCCTACGCGGTCCACCTTCACCTACTTCACATCTGCTTTCGTCGGATCCACGATCAATACTCGGATCAACAAATCACACGCATCAGGAAAGTACTTGATCCCTCTTATTTATTTCATTCCATTTATTCATGCTTTCATTTATTTAAAGTCCATATATCTGATTATCTCGTTTACTTTATTTATTGGCTATCTTATATTTCATTTACTAATCAGTCATATTCACTCTTACACACTAATATTTATTTTTCAATTTTATTGTTTTCAGATACATTCACGCTCTTTTTTTTACTTGGGACAGCCCCTCTAGTGTAAAAGAGTAGTCATAAGCCACAACTAATAAATACACTAGGGGCTGTCCCAAGTAAAAAGAGGGGCAAATGTATCACTTCGCAAGCATCTTTTGGGAAATAATATAACTCCCTCTTTTCCCCAAGGGCCACCCCTTCTTAGTGCAAAAAGAATAGTCAGAAACACACTAGACGAGGGTAGGGCGGGCGGGGACTAAAGGGGGGGCCAATATATCACTTCCGAACATCTTTTCTTTCGCCCATGCGCGCTTCACACATTTATCGCAGTGCAAATTGCCGACTTAGTTAGCCATTGCATACCTCATGACATAATACACCAATCAACAGCTATTAAAAACAAAGGGGGGATTTACTAGGGTCCACAGCAAAAGGTATTTCACCGGCGGGTCTGCTGTCTCCATTCACAAAGTGGGTGGTCTGACATGCGACAGACCAGCCGCAAAACCCTTTTGCGATGGACGCTGGCAATTCCCTAAAAAGAATATGTTACATGTCAAATAAACCGTTGGGTTAGGATAGCTTAGGATTCTTTTTTTCGTCCAATAGCTTGCAAATAAGTTAAATTTTATCCTTTCCTTTTTATTTCGTATTCAGTTTAGCTGCTTAGTAGTCTTCTTTTTTCTTATTGGATAGTCTGTTAGCTTTTACCTATTTTTTGGGATGTAACCGTTACAATCAAACTCTATTTAGGGTGTGTTTGGCATACCGTTTGAAATGGCGTTTGAAACGCCGTTTTGCAAAACGGCGTTTTCATGTTTGGTTGGCCAGATCAAAACGGTGTTTTAAACGGCAAATGCCCCAAAATGGAGGTTTAGTGGTAAAATGACCAAAAAGGGCATTGTTTGGTTGGCCTCAATGTAACTCAACTACTCTCTCATTAGGCCCAATATTAAAAGGTCATTAGGATCTCATTCAAACACAATTAAAATTAAACATCATTGCCATAAATAGTTATACTATTGTTCACCAAAAATAAATTTAAAAAGTGGCACAATGAGTAATTTAAATATCACATAATTCATCACGAATGCGGTCTCGAACCGACCCATGAAAGCATCATCATGTGCATAGTCAAATGTGTCATTCTGATCCATAGCATGATCATAACCCAAACCAACATCAACAATAGGCATATATGTATCATCATGGTCAGCTTTATCGAACTCCTCATCACGACTTGCATGCTTTCTGATGTAGTTGTACAGTGACATTGATGCTACAATTAGTTGTATCTGGGTCTTTAAATCGAATTTAGGCATTCGGGATAGCAAGGCCCATCTATTTCTCCTTATACGAAATGTGCTCTCTATAATGTTCTTAAGAGAGGCGTGTGCTTGAATAAATTTCTCATTTGAACCACTTATTGGTTGAGTACCATGTCGAAAAGCTGGAACATGTGACCTTTCTCCCTTGTACGGGGCCAAGTACCCCTTCATATTGGGGTAGCCAGCATCAACCACATAATATTTAACTACATCAAAATTTGAAAACAAAATTATGCAAGATATTATATATTATAATATATTAAATTTACAGTATTATTTGTATACTTACCTCCCCTTGGGTGAGAAAAATTAAGATCCGGCATACGCAGTGCCTCTGAAAAAATCCTTGTATCATGAGCAGCACCTTCACATCCTGCCCATGTAAAGGTGAAGCACATGTCAAAGTCACAGCATGCCATGACATTTGTTGAGGTGTAACATTTCCTTTCTCGATATGGAATTTGCTCTGTTTGAGGCACAATCACTGGAATGTGGGTGCCATCAATAGCTCCAATACAATCTTTGAAGTATGGATAAAATTTTGCCCTATTTTGGATGTATGCAGGAATAATATCATTGTAATTAGGCTCTGGCTTAATCATATCAGACGAAAATCGCATTGCACAAGTTAAGATTTTATGAAATTGCCGGCTAATTGTCTCTCCAGAATGTTGGAACCGCTCCTGCATATACCTATTAGAAACGCCATGTCCTAATGTCATCAGAAACATTGCCATTATCTCCTCAATAGACATTGCTTTCGTTGGTGTTAACCCATATCTTGTTTTGAATAAATTGCACAAATTCCTAAATACATGTTTCTCCGTACGAAGTTGCTTATAGCATCGATTTGGTGCACCATCTAATAGGTCCATGATAAATTTATGCCCAGTGTATTTACTTGTTCGGCATGGTGTCTTGCAAAAATACATAGAATAATACCTAATTGCATCTTGCACACCTTCAACAACCATGGCCATCAAATCTTCATCATCATAATCTCTGTCACTGTCAATTGATTCAATTGATGCATCTGACCCATCTCCTGAATCCATATTCTCTGCAAATCAAAAACCAACAACTAGCATATTCAAATCCCGTATGGCACACTAAGGGAAGATGTTACCGGTATGCTCCAGGCATCTATAGTGTAAAAACAGTTCAAAATAAATTATCAACGAATGAAAAAGGTATAGCCAAAAAGTTGTTCAATTAACATATAAAAACCAACCAGTTCAAAATAAAAGTAACAACCAACAAGTTGCAATAGCCAAAAAACTATCAGAAGTTCACAACCATCAATCACAAGATAAAAAATAACTTCACTTGTCAACATCCAAGTAACAAAAGTTCACAACCAACAGATAGAAAACTAATCGATGGGCTGGGGATAGTAAACATCGTCATCATCGAATGACGATTGCAATGGGACTCCCAACTCATAATGTAGACAGCCAAAATTTGTTTTGTCATCTCCCATAGCCACCCACAATGCACGATTCTCTTTCACCTTGAACAATTTGCAAGCAGCATAAAAATTTAGTGACCCCCTCTCATAACCTGGCAACAAGGCTACTTGCCTCACGATTTCAGTCATGTCAGCATCAAACTTCTCCATACGAACAGATGTAGTCGTGCTCCTGCTTTCCACTGCAGTCGCGAGACGCTCTATGGTTTTGGAAATATGATTTGCTACCGATCTTCTTTTTGTAACTTTTCTTTTACATTAGGCTCTCTCTTCCTTGCTACTACAACTGGTTCCGTCTCATCTTCACCATAAATAGGCTCATTTGAAGATACTGGTGTGCCTACATCTTCATCTCCCTCTTCCTCTATATCAAATAGGGTGGATGGTTTCCTATGTTGTGTATCAACTTGGCTTGCAGAAGGAGAAAATGCAAGTCTTCCAGTTGCAGAAACATCTAAGAACAGCTCCTCAAGATCCCAGCACGTTTCCAAGGCTCGACTCCTAAAGCACGCATACTTTTTATTTCTCTACACAAAACAAAAAAAGAAACATTATCATTTTACTGAAATAAAAAAAAAAACTTATAATAAAAATAAATTAAGTTTAAGTTTATTGATTACCTTAATTTGAGTATCCCACCAATCGTCTGATGCATCTATGCAATGCTTCGCATGATCAAAACCCAAACCAATTGCACTAGTCAACAAATAATGCCACAACTGCCACTCCTTTTTAGTCGAGTCCCAATGATTTTTCATTTGTTCCTTAGTGAATCCCTTGCCCGTCTTCTCATTAAAACCATCAGTTGCTAGCGCCCACCCTTCCTTACTCAAGTGTGAACCAGGTCTAAATCCCCTCCTACCTAAGTCCTTACATATGTCAATCCAAGCATAATAGCTATCAGTGTCCCATTGAGCTTTCTTAATAATCTATTTTCCATTTGCCTTCCCTTTTGTAGTATGGGAAGATTTTTTTTGCTTGATCACTTTCCATCTAAAAAATTCAAAGCGTGGAAAATATTGAGCATGTGTCACAAAAAATGAGCTAACCAAATGTTGGAAAATTCATTTTGGAAAACACTTCCAGAATGGGATTTTGGTCGGAATGACAAAAGGGAAATTGACCAAAGCTTTCGTCATTTCCAGTGTCTTTTTTTTTTTTTTTTTGCATTTCTTGGGGTTTCAAACTCACTTCCTTGTCTTCTTGAGCATGTGTCACAACATAGGGTTTCGTCTTTATTTTCCACACAAAATCCCATTTTGCTAGCAGCCTCATTCATTTTTTATTGAAAAGAAAACTCCAATAAAAAATCCTAAACAAACACCCTTATTACCTCTTAGAAGATATTACAATTCTTAAAAAACTATAAAAAAAACAATTACAAAAGGTTTAACAAACTGCGAGTGTTATTATCAAAGCATAGAGGTTGGATATCATTTCTCTTTATATTATCTATTAATTAATAATCTAGTAGGAGTGAGATCAAACGCTAACTCACCTACCAAATAAAAATACGCAATTTTAGAAGCATATACCCTAGAAGCACATGGGAGAGGGATCACATCGAATGCTCACCACACATACAAATATGGATAACATAAAATCTCTACTAAAATGTCTAAAACACAAGTATGACAAGGCACCAAAAAATAAGTAAATACAATTTTATATCAAAGTAATGATTCATATTTTTGGGTTGCAATGACTCACAAGTTCCTTTTTAGATCTTTTGTACTTTTCCCAAGATTCATTCAGATATTTGTTTACTATTTTATTGTAAGAAGTCAATAAAGCCAAAGACTTCATAGTACAATAGGTGAATAAAAATCAACAAAGAAAGGAAAGAGATTTTATACGGTGTAAACTCTTATCACCCCTTATTTTTCAAAAAATAATGTATGGACCAAACTATATGATGATCCAAACTGTCCATACGGCCATAGCTTAAAATAGAGAGAGAGAGAGAGAGAGAGAGAGAGAGAGAGACCGGTCAAATGGTGGGAAAAATAAAACAGAGCATTCGTCATGCTAAAAATAAAACAGAGACTGGAGAGAGAGAGAGAGAGAGAGAGAGAGAGAGAGAGAGAGAGAGAGAGAGAGAGAGAGAGAGAGAGAGAGAGAGAGAGAGAGAGAGAGAGAGAGAGAGAGAGAGAGAGAGAGAGAGAGAGAGAGAGAGAGAGAGACCCACTCCATATTCAAAAAAAAAAAAAAAAAAAACAGAGTCGGAGAGAGAGAGGTGTATACCTTGTCTCTTTTGGTGATGATTTGCTTTGCACAGATGGAGAGAAGAGGCAATGAGACGAGAGAAAGGTAAGTTTGTAAGAGGAAAACCTAATTATGCATAGAAGCTAAAAATAGTATCGAGATTTCTCCCCTTTTATTTTCTTTCGTGATTCTAGAAAAATGGGTTTTGGTGAGGGCAAACACGTAAAAATCCACAGCCCAAAATCTCCGTTCAAAACGGTGTTTTGCAAACGGACCTCCCTCCCTCCGTTTGCAAAACGCCGTTTTGAGAGTTCAAAACGGTGTTTCAAACGACATTTCAAACGGTGGCTGCGCACCCAAACACTCCCAAACGGCTGTTTGGCCCCAAAACTGTGTTTCAAACGCCAAACGGTGTTTTAAACGGTACGCCAAACACGCACTTAAAAGAGTCGAAGCAATGAATAAAAGGGCAACACTTGTGTTGTTATTGGACGCTTGGGTTTCCTCCAACTAACCCTCTGTTCTTCTTAATTTCTTTTTTCAATAGGGAAGGGAACTGAACCAGAATACACCAATTGACATAACGGAAAATTGCTATAAAAAGAGTGATTGTTAGCCTCTTTCCTAACAGCTACAATTTGGGCTGGCCGACGTTGACAAATCCCACCATGGATATAATTATAACCTTAATCCGATTAATGTTGACCCTCTTGCCAATCAAAAAAAATGTTGACCCTCTATGCATCATAAAATGCTAAACCATTGATTTTTGTAGTTCTATCATCAAACGGATGAGATGATATCTGTTCCGTCCCAGTTATGATCTTTGCCTTGTAATGGATTACAAGATCAATGGTCACACCTACATGTTAGGTAAATATACACGTCAACATTACTACCGGCGACATTCTCTACGTGACATTTTACTAGGCAAGGGAATTTAAAAACTAACGTCAGGAACATGCATTTAACGTTTTCAGATACACCCGGATTCTATAGAGAGAGAGAGTGTGTGTGTTAGAATATATGAGATCTCACCGCTGGATTAGGTTGAGATATTACCGTCGGATCATTGTGGTGGTGGATTAGGCAAGTAGATTAGAAGAGGTTTACAGATTAGGAAAGTAGATTTGATTTTATTTCATTCTATAGACCCGGATTCTATAGAGAGAGAGAGAGAAAGAGAGAGAGAGATTCTTTTCTTTTGTAACTCCGTATCTGAGGTTCGGAAATCAAGCTCATGGCTACCAGAATTTTTTCCTCTGCAAATTTCAAAGGCTGCAGTTTCGGACCAAATCCTCTCCTCAGTCCGAAACCCAAGTCATTCTTTGCCGGCGAATGTTACATTTTTTTCAAGTCAATCCAACGGACGGATGGGATTTTCCCGATGATGAGGAGGGGAAATAACTTGAATGCTTGCTTCGCGATGCATAACGAAAAACAGGTGAATCTAATTGAAGAAGAAGAAGAAGAAGAAAAGAATGAAAATCTAAGTTCCAGTACGAAGCAGATCATGACCGTTCGTGTGGCAGAGAGAATGGCAAGGAAGAAATCTGAGCGGTTCACTTATCTTGTGGCCGCGATCATGTCTAGCTTTGGGATCAGTTCCATGGCCATCGCTGCCGTTTATTACAGATTCTCATGCCAATTTGAGGTTTCTATTTGTTTTCCTTTTTTTCTTATAAATTTCTTTAAATTTTCATTATTATTTTTAAAAAATTTTTGTTTTATTGGTAGGGAGGAGAGATTCCAGTTTCCGAAATGTTCGGTACATTTGCACTATCTGTGGGGGCTGCTGTAAGTATCTTTTGTAATTCTGAGTTGAAATCAGGGGTGTTTGGGTAATTTTGTCTCTGATAGAGTGAGTGTCTGTATCATTTTTTTTCAGGTGGGGATGGAATTTTGGGCCCGGTGGGCTCACAGAGCTCTTTGGCATGCCTCGCTGTGGCAGATGCATGAGGTATTTTTATTCTCATTCATATAGTGTCCGTGTTGTTTTAGTAATGATGCTAAGTTGCGCCTGTGAGGTGATTGGGCCTTAACGTCTGCACTCCTCTGGATTTGATAGTCACACCACCGGCCGAGAGATGGTCCGTTCGAGCTGAATGACGTTTTTGCCATCATTAATGCCGTTCCGGCCATCGCTCTCCTCTCTTACGGTTTCTTCAACAGAGGCCTCGTCCCCGGCCTCTGTTTTGGTGCTGTGAGTATCTCTTTCTCTCTCATTCTCCTTCTATTGCTGATTCGACTCTGACGAGTTGACTCACTCCACCTTAATGAGCCTACTTAGTTGAGGGTAGTCTGGTTTTTTTTCCCGTAAGGCAAAATTTCAGAGGATCCATTTTTATTTATTTTCCATTATTATTAGGGAGGTGATAAATTCAACAGAGTGGGCCCAAGTGATTTTTTAAAAAAGAAATTACACTTTTTTATAATGTTCACGTTGTTCAATGATCTAAGCCATTTATCAGCCTACTTGAAATTAATGTGGAATTTCTTTCCTCCATGAATTTGCAGGGTCTAGGAATTACAGTGTTTGGCATGGCTTACATGTTCGTCCACGACGGCCTTGTCCACCGTAGATTTCCAGTGGGCCCCATAGCCAACGTTCCTTATTTAAGAAGGGTTGCCGCTGCTCACCAAGTAAATATATATATTATTTTGGATTTGCTAGGGACTTTCGCTGAAAGGCATTTCACCGCTAGCTGTTGCATGAGAGAGCAAAAGGCTAGAAGGGCTCCCTCATTGCTCCATCTCTCAAAGTGGGCAGAAAATCAATAAAGGGCATTTATTGCTCAGGCATTTCATAGTTTCCTGTGCCCACTTAGTGGCAATGGACCAATTGGGGTGTCCTTCTAGCTTGTTTTTGCCGGGGCGCCCTTCAGTTTATCATTCTTTCCTTTGCTGGCATTATTTTTAACATGGTTTCTTGTTTTTTGTTCCCAATATAGATGCATCATTTAGACAAATTTAATGGAGTGCCATATGGGTTGTTCTTGGGACCAAAGGTGAATTTCTTTATTTATTTTTCTTGTAATTCTGCTTCAGAATAGAGAAATGGGTTTGTTATGAAACCATGAAATTATTGTTTTTATGTTGGGTTGCAGGAATTAGAAGAGGTAGGTGGCATTGAAGAGTTGGAGAAGGAGATTAGTAAGAGAATCAAGCTCTCTAACAGTTCAAGCAACTGATAACCCCATTTGAGAAAATAGAAAGAATATGGGGTGTGTTAATGCCTTTCATTTTATTGAAAAAATAAGGAAAGATATGGAATATGTATGTATGATATAACTATGCTATATCTGATAGTGAAAAAAAACAAGAAAAAAAAGAGATTTAATGGGAATTTTTTATCATCAATCCTCTTCTCAGGTTGCTTCAAATTTCATTTCTCTCCCTCCCTTTTTTGTGCTTAGAGTTTTGTTACTGGGATCATTATGGAGAAATAGTAGGCTAATTGCCAAGACTTTATTGGCAGATCAGTTAAAACATGTCTCCAAATCAAGTCAGTCAGCCGTGTGGGCAGTGTTTTTTTTTTTCCCTTTTTATTAGAAAATGCTCTGAACATTAAATTACAGTATTAAGTTTTGCGGCTGCTTCTAATCTCAGTCGCAAGGGAGATAGGACAGGGCTCTGGATATTTTATATGGTGCATGAAGGTATAGTCCAACCGTTTCATGGCCAAGCAAGGTTTTAATCAGACTTGGATCAATTGGATTCGGGCCTGCATATCTGCCCCTTCTTTCTCAGTTCTTATCAATGGTATCCCTAAAGGGAAATTCTTTTCATCCAATGGTCTTAGGCAAGGGGACCCTCTCTCCCCTCTTTTGTTTGGCTGTGTAATGGAAATGTTGTCCCTCATTTTGGAAAAGGCATTAAAAACCAAGCAATTCTCCTCTCCATTCTCCCAAGGTAATCTTACTATTTCTCATCTTCTTTTCGCCGATGATCTAATGATTTTGGCCTCTGCTGATATTATGTCTGCTAGTAGTTTGCTGAAGTGCCTCAGGAAATTTACTAACATTACAGGGCTAGAAGCCAACAAGGATAAATGTGAAATCTTCTTTTTGAATTCCTCCTCTCAGATCAGAAACTCCATTCTTGACATATTTGGATTCAAGGAAGGTTCCCTACCTATTCGGTACCTCGGGCAGCCCCTGTTCTCCTCTAGGCTCTCTAATTTGGACTGTCAACCTCTGGTGGCTAAGGTTAGGAAGAAAATTCAGAGTTGGTCCGCAAAGACATTATCTATGGCTGGTAGAGTGGAGCTTGTTAGATCAACCCTGATGGCTTACCAAGTGTTTTGGTCTTCCTCCTTCAACATCCCTGCAAGCACCCTTGATTTGATTGCTCAATGTCTTAGAAACTATGTATGGGGGGAAATGAGAATAGGAAAACTATCCATACTGTGGCTTGGGATCATGTATGTAGGCCTAAATCTGAAGGCGGGCTGGGTCTGAGAAATATCAAAGATGTTAATCAGGCCCTGCAAACAAAAAATTTTGGAATCTGCTCAAAAGGCAAAATTCTCTTTGGGCACGATGGTTCTACAAGAAGATTCTTAAAGATAGAAATATTTGGACCACTAGAATGCCATCTAGACCCTCATGGTCCATTCGGAGTATTTTTAAAGCCAGGGAGTTTGCTGCAAATCACATGTGTTATGTCATTGGTGACGAAGCTGAGATAGATCTATGGTCTCAGCTTTGGCACCCTGATGGTAGGCTGGAGCGGAACTTCTCAAAGCAATCTACTGATCCCTTGCTTGCTGATCTTAAAATCCTCTCCCAAATTCATTTCCAGGGCTAATGGAATCCTATTATCTTAAAAGATTCTCTTCGGGAGGAAAGAAAATTCCTAAACAATGGCGTTTTTTCAAACTCAGGGCGAAATGATGTTATTTGGAAGCCTAATGCTGATGGTAATTTCACGCTAAGGAGTGCTTGGGATATTATTCGTCGTCAATCTACTGTCTTTTCGTGGACCAAATCCATCCGGTTCAAAGAGAACATCCCAAGGCACTCTATTGTTGCTTGGAAAGCAATTCAGGGTAGATTACTCACCAGGGACAAAACTTTCCTTGTTTCAATTGTTCATGACAAGTCCTGACCCCTTTGCTTGCATGCTGTTGAATCTACTGATCATTTATTCTTCCGGTGTGGATATCCTGCTTGGATTTGGCATTCTATTTTGTGGAGAGCTGGGTGGAGGCGAAGGCCTCTTCATAGTCTAGTGCTTGAGGAAGAGTAGCTTAGACTGCATTTTGGAGGCAAAGGTCAATTAGACCAAGCTATGAGAATCAGCTTCCAAGCCACTATCTATCACATTTGGAGAGAGCGAAATCTCAGGATCTTTGAAAACAAGAAGCATCATAAGACCTTCATTCTTAGAAATATTCTAGAGGAAGTCAGATTTAAAATTAATAGTTCTACACACTGCCATGACCTCCTTTCTGAAGGGAATATTCGTGTTGCTGCAACCATTGGGTACAAATTCTCCCCCCGGGTTATCAATGACAAATCCTGCTCCTGGTCTAAACCTCACGCAGGCCAGTTTAAGATTAATTTAGATGCTTCATTGGAAGAAAATGGTGCCGCAATTGGGTGACTAATCAGAAGCGATGATGGCTGCCTTCTATCCATGTTCTCTACTGAGGTTTCCAAAGCAGAGATTTTCGGGCTTGAATTACAGGCCATCGAAGCAGGTATTTGTCTGGCTTTTGAAATTGGCATTTCGAATATTTGGATCGAATCAGACTCTCTCTTTGCTGTGGAAGTATTACAAGGCAAATCAACCATCCCTTGGAAAAGTATTACCACTGTAAGTAATATCAAATCCTTGCTGGCCAAGCTCTCTAGATGGAAAATTTCCCATATCTGGAGGGAAGGAAATGCAGCAGCTGATTACCTGTCCAAGACCCATTGCCCTATTAAAGGCTTTGATATTGTTCCATTCCTTGCGTCGCCCGAGTTGCTGGACTTGATCGCAGAAGATGAAAAGGGTCAAGTCTATCCTAGATTGGGCTGATTTCGTTGGCCTCCGAAGAATCCTGTTATCTTGATTCGTTTTGAATCTGTTTTGGGTGGATTTGCCTGCTCTTGCCCCTGGTGGTTGGGGTTTATTTTCATATTATTCTTTACTATTGATTTGTAGTTTGTTTTCCTTTTTGTGGCTCTTGGGCCCTGGATAATGTATTCTCCTTTGTTTTTATTGATTTCTGGTAGGGGTCTTGCCTAACCCCAGCTTTCTTGTCAAAAAAAAAAACCCGTTCATACATTGGGCCACTAACATAATAAGTTGTACCCCTCTAATCATTTGTTAGATTTTGATTTTCATAATCATACCTTTTGGTCAAAAGACGGTATTTGTAAAAGGTTTTCTAAGTGTGTTTTGGAAAAGAAAAACTTTTCTTTGAAAAAGTTGCTTTTTACAAGAGAGTGTAGAAGTGATGGGAAAAAGGTAGTCTCACATGAGAAGTGAAGAAAGAAAGAGTTAGGCTTATATAGCTTTACTAAGCCTAACTCTTTCTCTGCTTTGTTTTGCTCAATGGATCTTAGCCATGGGTGGAACCACGGGACACACCATCCATGCACGCGGGGCCAATGGGCTATGGGCTATAGGGCGCATAGTGGCTCTTTTTTTAGGCGCAAGCCGCATCGTAGCGATGAGCGATTGGAGCCTTAAATTTTTTCAGATTTGATCCGAGCCGTTGGATCAAGATCGAGTTGGATCGGTCATGTGGATAGACCGAATGGTTTGGTCGGGTTGGGCCTTAAGTTCGGGCCCAACAGTTGGCCCAGCGGGCCTAGTGCTCCAACGGCTAATGTTCGAGCGGGTGCGATTCAAACCGCCGGATCGTAGTGTAACGGCTAGTGGATGATGACCGTTGGAGCAAGGAGCGCATAGTGGCGCTTTTTTAGGCGCACGCCGCATCGTAGCGAGGAGCGATTGAAGCCTTAAATTTTTTCAGATTTAATCTGAGCCGTTGGATCAAGATCGAGTTGGATCGGTCATGTGGATAGACCGAATGGTTTGGTCAAGAGCGATTGGAGCCTTAAATTTTTTCAGATTTGATCCGAGCCGTTGGATCAAGATCGAGTTGGATCGGTCATGTGAATAGACCGAATGGTTTGGTCGGGTTGGGCCTTGAGTTCAGGCCCAACAATTGGCCCAGCGAGCCTAGTGCTCCAAGGGCTAGTGTTTGAGCGGGTGCGATCCAAACTGTGAGATCTTAGTGAAACGACTAGTGGATTATGATAGTTGGAATGGGTCTTAGCCATGGGTGGAACCGCAGGAAGCACCATCCGCGCACACGTGAGCAATGGGCTATAGAGCGTATAGTGGCTCTTTTTTAGGCTCACGTCGCATCATAGGGAGGAGCGATTGGAGCCTTAAATTTTTCCAGATTTGATCCGAGTAGTTGGATCAAGATCGAGTTGGATCGGTCATGTGGATTGACCAAATGGTTCGATCGGGTTGGGCCTTGAATTCGGGCCAAATGGTTGGCCCAGCGGGCCTAGTGCTCCAACGGCTAGTGTTCGAGCAGGTGCGATCTGAACCGTCGGATCGTAGTGCAACGGCTAATGGATGATGACCGTTGGATTGTGTCCATTCTACACAACTGACAAGAGCCCAAAGGGTGCGATCTGCACCGTGGATGGGCGATCTAGCGGTTACGGGGTTGGAGGAGTTTTTACCCAAGCTAACAGTCACCCTAGGATTGATCTGGACCATAGAGTCGCGATGGGACACGATCTAACGGTCAGAAACAAACCCGCTATGGAAAGGTGCACTGTAGGAGTGTGTTTCTTACAGAAGAATCATCATAGACTCTGTAAAAACAGTAGAAAATGCCCATTCTATATAGAATTCGGATTTCTACTTTGGCACACAAAAAACTACTAATTCCAGATACATTTCTCCCTCTATTACACTCTCTTTAATTCCCCACAAAGTTCTGTTTTATTGTTTTTAGAAATCCTCTTCAAGTGTTCTGTTTTCTGCAGAAACAGACAATTGTGATTCAAATACTTGAAAAATTCAAGGGTGATTCAGGCTTAGTTCCGTTCAGTGCAGAACGTCATCAAGCAATCGGTTTGGAACCGGGCTTCATTGTATCTTGGAGGCAAGTTCGTGGTCCCTTGTGCACACTACTGGTGGGGTGAATATCGTCTTAAGGAAAGTGTTTACGCGCCTTGAAGGATCTTCTTATCTTCTTCTCAACCACTACACCAATTTTTTCCAACATCATTTCCATAGGATAATCCTGATCCTACGATCTATAGAGGTTTCCATAATGTACAATCACTCTATAGATAGGAGGGTTAGGATCATCATATGGAAAAGATTTTTTAGGGCATAACCTATTTACGTTGTAGCCCAACAAATGAAGAGAAATTATATGGTGCAAGGCCTTACAACAATAAGGCCTTTGTACGGTGGAAGTACCACCCTTGACATTTGATCCAACAGCAGCTCCTCAGAAAGCTCAAAAAGTGAGCTGCTGTTGGGTCAAATATCAAAGGCGGTAGGGGTACCGTATTGTTGTAAGGCCTTACACCATATAAAATCTCACAAATGAACAGTTAGGATCCTATCAACTGGGCCATATGGTACTTTCCTTCTGTGATCTGCCCTAGTTCCATGATCATACAAAGACTAATGCCATTTAAGCTCAATCAGAGGACAGCCTTGACTTGTTGTGGTTTGCCTACACTAATCTATCTATATGTGATTTATAGATGCACCAATTGTAATACTAAGATTGCGTGATCAAATCATGAGGTGAGTTTGCCCCATTATCAAGACATGGTCATGCTGCTATCAGTCCCCTTAAAATACTTTCACATATTGAATGCTCTCTCTCTCACACACACACACACCCTTTTGTTTGTCTTTTCTGGAAAATAAAGTTACTTTTTGGGAATTGATATTTTCATCCCATTTTCCAGTTTTAGATAATGACTGTACTTTTGTGGGATTTGCTAGCGTCCGAGTGGCAGAAGGCATTTCGCGGATGGGCTTTTGCACGTGACAACAGCTACCTCGTGAATGAAGACAAAATCTCTTCAAAATTGAGCCTATATGGCTGCTCTCACATGCAACAGCCCATCCGCGAACTGCCTTTTGCAATGAACGCGTACTTTTGTTTAACTTTTTCTCAAAATAGGGATTTGCAAGGCAATTTTATTTGTGGAAATGGAGCTGACTTTTGCACTAGAGAGAAGCCACCTCACATGAGTTAAATGAGTAGGACAAAATCTGCCAAAAAGTGAGCCTGTGTGGCTGTTCTCTCATCCTATAGTCAGCCGTGAAATGGCTTCCCGCGAAATTGGCTAACAAATCCAGTTAAAATAATGTCATTTTTCAAGAAAAGACCAATAAAGGTAGTGGAAATATCATCCCCCTTTCAGGAAAAAGACAAAATTAAAGAGGTGAAAATTTAGGAAAGTGGGGGCATAAATATCATTTCCCCCAACTTTCATACCTGATCCTACAGAATAGATTCTTGTTCACTAACAGAGAATCCAAAACCGAAAGCAACCACTACTTTTCCTTTTCTCCTCCTTAAAGCAAAAGGCCAAAACACAAAAAAGCTGTGAGTGTGATTTGCACGTCCCTTATTTTCCCCTCTTTCCTTCAATCCATCATTAATTTTTCATATCACCTCTTCCCCCAACAACCCATTTCTCTTCTAACCCTAAAATCCCTGAAATCGCTACTCAAACACAATGTCTTTCATTAGATCAGTAAGTTCTCCGTTCTTCATTTCATTGTCTGTTATTTCAATATCAACCCCTTCCCCAACAACCCATTTCATTGATTAGAATATTTCGTCTTCTGGCTTTCATTGAATTGATTGAAGGGGTTTTTAGTTTTTTATTTATTTTTACTGTATGATTGTTTTTCATTCTGCTAAGTAAGCTTGGTTTAGAAGGAACCTTACAAGTTCTATTTATATAATCTTTGAAAACATGCATTCGTCAATAGAATTGATGATTGTTTATTTCAAGCTCTCTGCTATTTTTAGTGGATTTTTTTGGGTACATTATTTATGACAGAATCTATTTTCCCTGGAATTTTGGTTCTTGAGAATGGTTTGTTATTACTACATTTGTTGAAGAGAATTGTTTTTCATTCTAATGCTTGTATCATTGTTTCTCTCACATTCTCTGATAGCTTTAATGTGATTTTGTCTGATATACTATTTTCAGTGATGGAATTGAGTTCTTTTCATATGGGTTTTTAATTTTTAGTAGTGTTTATCTGTGTGGACTTCGACTGTGGTCGATTGATTTGAGCGTCAATCCTAGGACACTTTTAAGTGTCATTGGGTTTTTGTTGATGTTCAATTTTCGAGCATGTGGTCCATTTTCTTTTCTTCTTCTTTTTTCGCTTTTTACTGTTTGTTTCATGCTCTCAGACGTCTTGATCTGTTTTTAGCTATGGTAGATTTAAGTTCTATATTTGGTTTTCGACAATGTACGACCTTCTGTCTTTTATTTTGCTGTGGACTGCTTTGCGCTTGAATCTTTTAATTGACTTTTAGTTTCAGTTGCATTCTTGCAAATGCTTGGTCTTCCAACTTTTGCTCTACTGATTGAAGAGATTGAAGATAAAGATCCTTTTATGACAGTTTATTTTGAGCTCTCTGGCATCTTGATTTTTTTTACTGTGAAATTTCTTCTTTCTCTCAGTTGGTTTTTAGAATGTATGTAGTATGTACCAAGGAAGCGGGTGCTCAGAATGGGGAATCTCGATTCCCCAAAATCGATTCGGAAACGGGAATCTTCTCGATTCTCTGATTTTGAGAATCCCGTTTCGGAAACGTGGGAAACACGATTCCCACTCTAAGGGAAATTCGATTCCCACTGTATGGGAAACGCATAGTCCACTCTATGGGAAGCACGTTTCCTATCTACCCTCCTTGTATCTTGCTAGTCCTCGTTTCTTCCTCTTCTTAGTATTTACGTGTAAAGTCATTTTAGTACTTAAGATTTACATGTAAATAAGGGAATAACCCCCATTTGAATCTACTAAAAATAGTTTCAAGACCCAAATCTAAAAGGATAAAACGTAAACTTTCCAGTTCTTGTACAAAATTCGAAAAAAACGTGTCGGGTCAAAATCTTAACTTCCAAACGATGGAGTATTTTTCCAATTTTAAAAATTCATAAATTCTATCATGTCCAAACATTATTAAATCTCAAAAGTCCGGTAAAAAAATCTCATAATTTGGTTTCTAAAATTTTTTCTTCTTGTCAGGCACTGGTCAACACGTGCATTTCAGGTGATAGTGATTTTCCTTTAAGTAAATGTTGGATCTTTTAATAAAAGTATTTTTTTAGGGCGATGATATTTTCACTCCCCCTGCATTACGCGCACGCTCCCCTTATAGTGTGATTTGACGTGAAAAGTGGGCAACTTTAACGCTTTTTGACGTCAAATCACTTTATAAGGGGAGCTTGCATGTAATGTAGGGGGAGTGAAAATATCATCTCCCTTTTTTTAATATTTGGTTCATATAATTATTTCTTATATTTTTTAGTAATTTTTTATTTTTAAAATTTTTTTAAATATTTAACTATGAAAAAAAATTCTTTGCCCCTTCACGCTTCCTGCTTTCCACCTTCCTGAGAGGCTTCGCTTCCCGCTCTGGCAACGGTATGTACACCTGGCATCCAGTTGCAGATGAATACCCTGTGGTTCAATCTTCAAAGAATTTTTTTCTTTATTTTTTTTTTTTAAATTGACCTTTATTAACATCGAAAGCTACCAAGAAGGGGACAAGTCGTCCCCAAAACAGGGAACAGGAATGTATCCCACCGGTATTACAACCTTCAAAGAATTTAAGTGGTGTGTTTGCTTTGTCTTCTTGGTGATACTAGTTGTTTCTATGAGGTTATGGTTTTCCCCAGTCGTATGTTCTTGGATTCTCATGTATCAGATTTTCTGTTGAAGTGCATTTTGAATTTTTGGAAAAGGAGCTTCTTAGTAATCTGGTAAATGGTGGAGGCTTTGGTCTGGTAGTTCCTACTTGGGGGAGCAATTAAACCCATACCAATTTAGCAGGCAGGGTTAAGCCCCTGTGGACTGTCGAACATTTTCCTTTTAACAATCCTTTCACGACTGCTGGTCTCTTATGTTACAGATTTTGTAGTTTAGTATTTCTGATTTACAAAATAATTGTAGCCTTTCTTAACTTTTTTTTCTTCTTTTCCTTTTCATTTTGGTAATTTTTTGGGATGTTGATTTCCCTCGCCATCAATTTCTGCAGGTCACATAGCATTTCCAGTTTTTAAGAAGCATTCTATGGAGTGTTCGTGAAGGCTGTCGTTGTTAAATTAGGGGTTTTACCATTTTGTGATAGAATTAAATTTTTTTGTAGTCCATCTTGTAAAGAATTCTGCCTTTAGTGTAAGAATGTGAATGATGTGCATCTTAAGCCTGACAATTCCTTATCTGGTGACTTGGAGTCCTCGTGTACCAAGGCCCAAATTTTTTTTTTTTTTATTTTAGCAAAAATTTATTAAAAGAGAGAAAGGGTGGCCAAGGAGGTCAACCCGAATAGATACAAGGGAAAAGAAGTGCCAAGAAAGAGGAAAAGAACAAGAACCAAAAAGCAGACCAAAATTAAGGGGGCTAGAAATCAAACCACTCCAAAGCAAGCCTATCTACTCCCTCTCTAGCCAAACCATCCGCTACTTTGTTTACCGATCTCTTGACATGATTGAAGGTTATTGAGGATCCTTCAATTTTATCAAGGATTTCGTCAAAGAAACGAACGAACCTCCATGGGGGAACAGGAGAACCTCTAAGCCACTTAGTAGTATTCAAGGAATCCCTCTCCACAATCACCCGATTAAGGTCTACCTTTTCCAGACGGATAATCCCTTGATGGACCACTCTGACTTCAGCTTCACTGGCATCAACTACTCCTATAGGCCCTGAAAATTGCCATAAAACATCTCCCATTTGGTCCCTTAGAACACCCCCCCCCCCCCAATACTAGCTGGACCCGGATTCCCCAAACTAGATCCATCAAAGTTCAATTTCCACATCTCATTCGCAGGGGGTTGCCAAATTTGAACAATTGAGCTTCTATGCTCCAAGCTAAAGCAGATCAATCTCTAGCCTTCCCAAAGGTCGAAGGCTGAGGCAAAACGAAATAAGGGGCGGCTCCTTGCTCAAGCTATAGTGAGCACTAAAACTCGAATGAAAAGGAAATAAGGCGACTTGGCAACACCCTCAAATACTCTAGCATTCCTTTCCTTCCAAAGGACCCATAGGGTAGCTGAAAGACAGAGATACCAAAGAACTTTTCCTTTCTTCTTCCAAGGGATCCACGACTAGCTTTCATACAGATCGGATGGCTTAGAGGGAAAAACCCCAAGATATCCCGAACCTGGCTAGAATACCACTCCATACCTGCAGTGGATGAAAATGTGGTCCCTGCCTCTAAACACAAAGCACAACGATCCACTATAATCATGTTTTGTTTTTTCAAGAAGTCCGCCGTTTGAATTCTTTCTCGGATAGCAGCCTAGCTAAAAATGCAGACCCTTGGAGGAGCTTGCATCTTCCACACTTTTGCTTCAATAGGGGAAGCAGAACCACGAACCAGATGATTGCAGAACGATTTGACAGTAAATACCCCAATAAATTCCCAGATCCAATCTCTCTTGTCCTCACCAGACCGACGAATAAAACAGCCTTCAAGAATCTCAAACAAACTATTCACCATGGGAAGTTCTCTATCAAAGATGTTTCTTCCGAAACCAGGTTTCCAAATGACCCTATCTCCCCTCTTTCAAAGCAGTCTTTCACCAATGCCTTTTTTTATTAGAAGCAACAACAAAAAGAGCAGGAAATAGGTCCTTCAAAGAAGAGGATGCACACCAGGAAGATAACCAAAAAGCAATTCTGTCCCCCGATTATACTCCGTACCGAATTCCCTGACTAAAACTATGTTTCATGCACATGATATCTCACCAAACAGTAAGGGGCTTCATACCATAATTGTCATTGGGGCTTCATACCCAGGCCCATTCTTTGTTATACTGTTAGAGCTTTTGATTGTTATGTACCTTGTATTATTCAGGGCATTCATTGATTGAAATTATTTATTTGTTAACTGGACCTTCAATTTCAGTCAAATGCATCTTCGGGGATGGGCGTTGCTGACCAATGCAAGCATACATTTTTGGAGCTACAGAGGAAAAAACTACATCGGTATGTGATCTTCAAAATCGATGAGAAGCGAAAGGAGGTTATTGTGGAGAAGACGGGAAGCCCAGCTGAGAGCTATGATGATTTTGTGGCTGCCCTACCAGAAAATGACTGCCGATATGCCATCTATGATTTTGACTTTGTCACCAAGGAGAATTGCCAAAAAAGCAAGATTTTCTTTATTGCCTGGTGAGGTTTATGCCACAACCTTAACATTTGAATTTTGGAGTTGTTATGTTAAATTTAACTTTTGAGTTCTATCATGTGCGTTGTGTCTCAAGAATTAGAAACTTGATGTCTTAAGTGCCAACATGCCCGTGTTTGTATTTGTTATTGAAATATTTAGTTGATACGGCCTAGCATGACAACCTTTACAAGACATCTCTTCTATACTTTGTAACAGAAACAACCTTTACAAGACATCTCTTCTATACTTTGTAAAAGAAATTAACCTAGGAATGCTCCAACTGATGGTGCCTGATATTTGTATTGGTTTTTAAAGTATGAAGATTTCTTATTTGAATACTAACTCTATTAAAAACAAGTAAGAACTTTGAGATTTGTTGATCGTTGCATGTATTTTTTATTGAATTATTTACTTGATACGCCCTAGCAAGGCAACCTTTATACGACATCTCTTCTATACCTTGTAACGCTAGGAATCCTCCAACTGATGGTGCCTGATATTTGTATTGGTTTATGAAGTGTCAGGATTTGTTATTTGAATACTAACTTTGTTAGAAACAAGTAAAAAACTTTGAGATGTATGGATCGAATCCTAAGTCTTACTAATGAAATTTCTAATGCAAACAAAGTTCATGAATTAGCCCATTATTAATTCAGCAAAAGATGATTCAAGAGAAGAAGGGAAGCGAATGCGCTCCAAAAGTAGGCAAGAGGAGAATAGAAACATCATGCTTACATTAATACTGGGCCCTAAAGATCTCCTTTTGTCACGAAAATGGATAACCGGGGTCACTATGATTTATGTAGATTTTTAGTGATTTTTATTTAACTTTTAGGTAAAGTTTCAGAAGGTTTTGGTGGGCGTTTTGGGGGCCCCTGTACAGTGCAAATGTGAATAGTGTTTTTAGGACAGCAACCTGTAAGACACTTTCTATTTCTTATTTTGGACTTCTCTAAAATCGAAAGTGGGCTTTATTTAGGTTGAGCGAAGGGCTAAAATTGATCCTATACCAATAATCATAATTAAACTAGAGTTATAAGGTATTTTGAACCTACGTATATAAGATAGATGAAGTTTTGATTTACTTTTCAGGAGGTCAATTAATAGCTACGAGTTCCCCCTCTTAGGTTTTACCCTTCTTTGTTCATGTTCCAGTCAAAACTTTTGTCGTTTATCTCTCTACTATTGTTACAATGTTAGCAGTGGATACTTGCAAGATCTGCTTCAAAAGGCTGTGTACCATACATAGTCGCAATGTGTGTATGCCCTCATGTTTTTGTACCCTATAGCATAAGAGTGAAACACTATTTTTAGAATTGTGTTTCTCAGTAGGAATTAACACCACTAGCGCCAAGACATCTTTTTCCCATAAATATATGCTTGTCTATGTTCACACAATGTATTTTTATGGATAATTACACTCATATCACTCTCTCCAAGTGGAATGAGTATTGAATGAATAAATTCTCTGGCTAGAATATAGGAGAAAGTCATGGATGTTCATGTTGGGTCTCACTTATTTGCATTAATTGAAGCGGTGTAATGTTAGAAACAACAATGATGCATATTCATTATGTCTAAACATCCAGTTCAAGCTCCCTCCAATTATGATAAAGTATAAAGGTCTTAGTTAAAATTTATAAATTTTGCTTCTTTCTGAAGCATTTGCATTATTTATTTGTAAGTTACAGTGGATTATATGGTTAGATTCCTATGTGGAAAAACAAAAAGGATGTCTGTCAATGGGCATCTGTGACATTCAAAAGAGAAAGTTGGCTAATTAGATTTACATTGATGAAGCAAAGAGATATAGTTTAGCAAGTTTACTGGGTGCACTGTGGATAGTACTCTTCCCACTTGGTCTCCTCCTGAAGGAGGGTCGTCCAAGAAAGAAGGCTGGTGATGCGATAGTGGAAAGAGTGGAGAAGAAACCTAGTTTCTTTGGGGGACAGAATCATCCTTGTTAAAGGAATTCTGGCAAATATACCTGTATATCAGTTCTCTACTGCGATGTCCCATCTCTGTAGTTAAGAGAATTGAGCAGATTCAGAGAAACTTCCTATGGGGAGGATCAGATGAGAAAAAGATTCACCTGGTGTGTTGGAAGGACGTGTGCAAGCCTATCAAATCAGGTGATTTGGGAATTAGGAATTTAAGACTGATTAATAGCAATGGAACTTGTCATGGGCTTGCCGACTTCCCATCTCCAACACCTAATGGAGGAGCTGGAAAAATGCTCCTCCTAGTTGAGCATCACTGGGATAGGGCAGTGCTGGGATTTTGTGGAAGAAGACATCCTTCGTGGATCGGTGGAGGGAAGAAATCAAGATGTTATTGTATTTTTTTTCTTTACTAAATCTGGTCACTGGTATTCCCGGTCCATCTTCCATTGAAATTTTGCAATCAGGACGGGATTCCTGGTCCCCAATACCATTTAATAGCAATGGAACTTGTCACTTTTCAAAAAAAATACTGCGCTTTTGGGCAAGTGCTTGTGGAGATTCGGGGAAGAAAGGGAGCAGCTTTGGACAAAAGTGATAGAAAGCAAATACGTGTCAATTAGCGGGAATTGGATCTCTGATGACAAGTATAGAAGTTCGGCCTTAACCCTATGAAGAGATATCTTGAGGACTAAGCAAAAATTCTTGGAGGGCACCGTATTCAGAGTCCACGAAGGGAAGAGTTAGATTCAGGTTGGATAAATGGTATTCTAAGGGCTCCGCTCAAGGATTTGTTCACTGATTTATTTGCAGTGATGGTTGACAAAGAAGGAACGGTTCAAATTGCTTTGAAAGGTTTGAAGGTCTCATTGCTTGGAACATTATATTTAGAAGAAATTTCTTTGAGAAAGAGGTGGATAAACTTGCTGTCTTCATTCATACAATAAAGTCTGCTTACATTATCAAATCTGAGAGCGACAAAAGGGTTTGGATCTGGAGCACATAAGGTCTCTTCACTGTAAAATCTTTCTACTTCCATATGCTAGATGCCCCTCAACCCTCTTTATCTCTCCATCGTTGTCTCCTAGGTGAGAGCTGTCTTTCCTTTCAAGTTCCATTCTAGTTATGACCTCAATAGATGCTGGAAGGAGATGTTTTGAGGTAGAAAGAGAGGGTCTGATCGCACCTTCTTGGGTTCCGTTGACCTGGATGGCTTGAGCTATATTTTGAGGAGTATAGTATGGGAAATCTGGGCCCGGCTTGGGTGGGAGGCTTGCTTAGAGATGAGGAGGGTGAAACCAAATGGGCATTCTTGGAACCCCTTGGGGTTAAGGATTCTATTGAGGCTGAGGTTAGAACGGGGCTCCGGGGCATGAGGATTGTTTATGCTAGCTTGTTGGATAGATTGATTATTGAGGGAGATTCTCTCAACACCATTAGATGGTTGGATTGTAGCATGCGGTACCCATGGAGATTTGTAGACTTGATCGATGAGATCCATAATCATGTGGATGGTCACAATGTCCGGTTTCAACATGTTGGTCGTTCGACAAATTGTGAGGCAGATCGTTTAGCCATGGAAGAGGTTAATCCGGCGTCCTTGGAGATATTCGATTATCTTCCTCTGTGATTATATTGCTCTTTTTGCCTTCTCCCCTTGTTTAATTCCTATGGTCTTGTATTCTACCCAAGATCCGTTCAGTCTCTTCTATTAATATTTATCTTGTCATTTCAAAAAAATAAAAAGAAGAGAAACCAGTGGTGAAGGATCTTACCTGGATTTTGGCCGTGATTTCTTACTGAAACCGAAATGTTTATGTTTCGCTGCTAACCGAAACCGAAGCCGAAGCTGAAATTTGAAACCTTGATCGTATCGAGTGGCAGGCGAGAAGATAGCAAATAATGAAATCCACAGGCCCCAATGATCATTGTCTAGGAAAAAGGATGGATGGGATAAATAAGTATCAGCAAAGAAGGCAAGTAATGGAGCAAATCGGCAGGGACTGGAGCTGCAGGTTGTTCGGAAATTTTTGTTGAAGTGTTTTTCATATCGGAGAAATGAGAAAAGGGATGAAAGGAGGGACACACAAAAGGGTAGGACACCCTTTCCTCCAAGGAACAACCAATCCCAGGTACAAAATCAGGCAAGGAAGTCGAATGATGGGTTCATTCCCAACCTCAACTGGTCCACAGTAACAAAGTTAGGGCAGACGGCTCTCTGTCTTTTTTCATGGTTTTAAATTTCAACTGAAATCCAAAATGTCACCCGAAATGACACATACCCGAAATGTTACATTATTTCGACCAAATTTTTTTTCAGAAATTTCGTCCAAAATTTTAGGAAATTCGACCACAAATCTCGATTTTTGTAACATTTCGTCGGATTTCTGCCTAAATTTTCCGAAATTTTGAAATATTATTTCTCGAAATTTTGACCGAAATTACCAAAATTTGAAATTTTGTAACAAATAAAATATTGTTTTTAACATCTCGTGAGATTTCGGCCGAAATTTCAAAATTTCTGTTTCGGTGAGGTCCGAAACTGGTACCGAAATCGAAATTTAAAACCATTGTCTTTTTTTAGTGCTATGTTGCATGACTCAATGGTTTCTAGGAGAAAAAAGGTATGAAATTCAAATTTGACGAAGCTTGGAAGGTTGTGGTAGATGAGGATGCAGCGTTAAAGAGAAGGTTCTTCTTGAATAAATCTTTGGTGCGAAAAATCTAATGGGACATGCTCTTTCAAAAACTTTAGAAATAGTCAAAACTGACCCTTCAATTATAGATGTGATTAATCTGGAAGGTGACAAGGTTGTACTTGTTTGTTTTGATCATGGAAGCCACCTAGGCCCTCAAAAGGAAGGTGAGTGGAGCTCTTCTTGCATTCTATGAATTGGAAAAAATGGGTAGCTAATGCTGAAAAATCGAATTAGAACTACTGGATTTTATCCTCTAAAATCTTAGTCCATGCTTGGAACATAAAGACTTGAAAAATTGGGGGAATGCCTCGGTAGGATTATAGAAATTAATGAAAGTAAAAGTCGAACTCGTTAACATTGAATAGGGTTTCCAATTCAGAAATTTGGCATCTTTTCTGCTACCTTAGAACGGTAATGAGAAAGGATGACCGATTGTCTGGCCACTCCAAGGCATTTTTCTTCGGTGGGCAGTGTTGGTGGCCAGGGATTCTATTTGCCATGGAAATCACAAACAAAGGATGTTGGTATGAAGGCCAAGGAGGAAAACGATGAGGTGGAAGAATTTCATTGGGAAGCCCAGGGTAGGTCTGACAGTTGTGGGACCCATGAGGAAGTCCGAAATTCAAAAATTGAATTCGGTCAAGGATGATTGAGTGTCGTGAGTGATACAACTGGTTGCCAAGAGCGGAAGGACGAGAAAAGCTCGGAGACACATGGCGGAAGACTAACAAAAGGGGGCCAACTAGCAATTTCTCCGGAGTCAATAATGCTTGCAGGGATACAGACGAGTTTTTGTAAAAGAAAAGGGCTTTGGTAGTGGGAGTTTTCTTTTAGAGTAGAACAAATAGGACAAGGTCATCAATAACCCGAGGGATTGGAAAAGAAAAGAAAAATTCAGGGGTCGAATATTGGAAAGAGACGTATTAGAAAATGAGGGAGGTAACGCTCATAGAGTGGATAGGAGCTAAAGCTCAAGGTGTCGATCATTTGGTTGAGGTTTCAGGTACGTCCTCGAATCTGCCCCTCATTTAGTGTCTATGCAAAGAGATTGTAAGGACAGGTCTTTCCAAATTATTGGAGGAAGAATGGGAGATGATTTCACGCCGCCTGATGCAAAGGGAGTTGAAGTCAATGGCGATTTTGAGATTTTTTTACCTTATTATACAATTATGGGTAGTTTATTTTTATTTTTTTGCTTATGTGAGTCTATATGTGTGCTTGTTCTAGCACTTACTGTAGTTTCATCCAAGTGTACATCATTTGCGTATGTTTTTATATGCTTTCGTAATTTTTATGGGATTTCCAGCAAAATTTCCATATGAAACCTACATGTTTTCATTTCCATGTAGTTTCATCTTAAGCGTACATCATTTGCACATGATTTTTATACGCTTTCGTAATTTTTATAGGGTTTCCCGAAAAATTTCCATCCGAAACTGTCATGCTTTCATTTCCATCATGACGGAACAACATACGGAAACCGAAACCGAAACCTGAAACCTTGCTTGAAAATAGTGGGTGGTTGTTAGTGTATTTTCAAAATTTTAGTCCTACATTGCTAAGAGGAAAAAGAAAGAAGATGCAGTGCAAAAAAGCTACAGAAGGCGTTATTGAGTGTGTTTTTTAGTAAGTCCCACATTACTTTGGAGAAATCTATAAACTTAAGTGGCTTTGAATAAGACCTTTCATCTTTCCTCCTCACTCCAAAGCCTTCACATATGTGAAGCCTCATGTCCATTCCATATGGCTGGCCTAGGGATTAAATAAATAATATATAAGAAAGGAATAAATAAAGGGAAATGATATCTGCGCCAAGTGTTTCGATAAACATGCGCTCCACTTGTTTGTCGTGTAGTATTTAAAGGGTTTAAAGAGCTTTTTGAGAACCGTAATATCCTCTGACATCCCTTTAAATACTACACGGCAAACAAGTGGAGCACATGTTTATCAAAACACTTGGCACAGATATCATTTCCCTAAATAAATAAATATAAAGCCATTTCAAATAAATAAATATAAAAGACAAGAAGATAAAAAAGTTGACCATTGACCAATGGTCACATTATCTAAAACAAAAATTAAATCTTTTCAATGTTTAGCGGTTGCTCAAAAGGTCATGTGGTGTGATGTGTGCAACGACTTTTTGCATAAGGGATGTTGGGACAATGAAGTGGCAACAAATTGTCACTATTATCGGGTGTCTTAGTTTCTCTTAACACTCTTTTTATTCTTTATTTAAATGTGGGTTTATTGGTTTGGTGTTAATCTTGGGTGTGTCTTAGTTAGATAAATGGACTCTAAATCTTAATTTTAGACACATCTACATCCTAATGACTTCTCTCTTATTGTTAAGAGTTTTTATTCTGTTAATAATAAATAATAAATAATTCTCCTAAGTGAGAGGCTCCTCCAGTGGGTTGGGTCAAGTTAAACTTTGATGGTAGTTCATTGGGAAATCCGGGCCGTGCAGCCATTGGAGGTCTTATCCGTAATAATATGGGTGGAGTTATGACATATTCGGGCCTTGCTGGTGTTTGTGATGCTAACAAAGCCGAGGCTAGATCGTTGCCTTTTGGTTTAAGATAGTATGAAAAGCACAATTTGGGCCCTCTCATCATCGAGGGTGATTCTTCAAATGCGTTAGCTTCGGCATCTAACAAGATCATTGGACCTTGGAAGCTAGAAAACGTTGTTGGGGAAATTCGTGCACATTATGTGCCTTAAGACCCGCCAATAAGTATGCTGACTGATTGGCAAAGGATGGTGTGAACTTGGCATCGGTCGATGTTACCCTGCATATATGCCAATTGAGGGCATTGGATAACCCAATGCTCTCTCTCTCTCTCTCTCTCTCTCTCTCTCTCTCTCTCTCTCTCTCTCTCTCTCTCTCTGTATATATATATATATATATATATATATATATATATATATATATATATATATATATATATATAGAGAGAGAGAGAGAGAGGGAGCTTTTGAATTTTTTTTCTGTTTACTTTGGTCTTGTTCTTTCATTCATATCTTTGTTATTTTGTGGGGGGTTTGTGCTACATGAACCTAGGTTTGGGGACATCTTGTCCCTGGTTTGTAATTCTTGCTTCACTGTGGAATGAAATCCGTTACTTTCCAACCAAAAAGAATACAAAAACTCTTTTTATTCTGTCTAAATGCGGGTTTGTTGGTTTGCTATTGATCTTGGGGTACAGAGCTCTTGATTTATAGTTGTGTGTGGACATTGTATACTGGTGGGTTTATTTCCGTAATAGCAACCTGCATAAGTGGGAAATAGAAATCTTTAGAACAGATCCTTAATTGGCTGCCTATCCCATTTTCCATAAACACACCTTAGCTTTCTTTCACTCTTCATCCAACTCATTGTTTCCATCACTTAAGTTGTTAGATGTTTATTTTCATATGTTGACAATAGTTGCTGTATTTGGGGGTTTACCTTTTTATTTGCCTATTCTCTTTTACCAGCTTGGCTATGAGCTCTCGTTTTCTTTTTAAATAAAATAATTGTCACCATTCAAAAAAAAAATTATAATCAAGTTTCTTGAATTCAATTCAAGAACTCAACATTCTCTTGTACTGTCAAGCTTACGCAAATGCAATCCTTTGGAAGTATTTTGCCGAACAGCAACGGATTTGTTATTAATGAAAGAGTCTGATTACACCCGGTCCACCGGACTGGTAGGGCCTTTCAATCCAAATTCTACCAGCGAAAGAAAAAAAACAATATAGTGATGGTAACTATGATGAAGCAATATCCTTGATTTATGGTTTCATAATTATTTACCTGACATGTTTTTAGAACATCTTGCATCCTAGTCCTTTTGTGAACTCTTATTTGGAAACAACCCAGATGCAAATGATCTCTTTCTATATCTAGCGGCTTTTTATTTCTATTTTCCTCGCTGCCATCAACGTCATTGATCATTTTGATTTTATGCATCAGGTCGCCATACGTATCTCGAATTCGACCCAAGATGTTGTATGCAACGTCAAAGGATCGCTTCAGGCGGGAGCTTGATGGAGTCCATTATGAGATTCAGGCAACTGACCCAACCGAGATGGACCTTGACGTGCTCAGAGACCGTGCAAATTGAGCCGATAAATGAAACTGATCAGGTCAAGAACGCAGCATTGAATATTTGATAGCGAATAGCTCGTCTATAAATAATTTTCCTTATTTTCAAAACTAAACCTACCAGCAGGTCTATTTGGCTTTTCATAAAGAGCGGCAATGATAGATACAAGGGAGCCCTTGCATAAAGAGCGGCAAAAGGGCTATTCATTGGATCCACGTCATTTTCAGTTACATTTTAAAATTGGTTGAAAAAGAAAAATCAGTTACATATGATGATGTGGATCCAATCACGAGCCCCCTTTTGCAGCTCTTTATGCAAGGGCTCCCTTGTATCTGTCATTCCTCATAAAAAAAATCTCCAGGAATATGTGATGGAAACTGGTATTACTAATATGACTCTTGTAAGGCATGATGCATGTATCATTTCCAAGAATATATTGATTTGATCAGTGGGTTGTACAAGTTTTTCATTACTCGCAATATTTAGATGCTTATTTATGTGGTTTTTGAAGCCATGAACAGTTGAACACAAGTCTGCACCTGCCCCAGCATAAACAGAAACAGAAATATCGAAATAATGTTTTTTTGCTGAATTTAAATATTCAGTTGCCAACAAGAGAAGTTAAAGATGTAATGCTCAGTTGTATGAGCAATACATGAAACTTCTCCCAAACCATCCTTATTCTCCAAGAGATGCATTCCAGACGATCTAGAAATCTAGACTGTTAAGATTGGTCAGCCTTAATTAATCAATTCTCAAAATCCAAAACGATCAGGCCCTTAGAGATCCATCCATCCAATTTTTACTTGAATAAAAGCTTGGGTCATAGAGCCAATTCATCCACTCTTTGAATGGGTAGCTATGCTACCAATGTTTCATTGATAATTGTGGTGGAATATTTTTCATAAGCAAAGCTAATGAGGAAACGTGTGTGAATTGCTGCAAGGTGTAGCTCCCAATTGCATAAGAAATTTAATTAAAAGACCTCATCTAGGATGATGTCCTAGAAGTGTTGATGAACTCATATTGTCCAATTACACCCAAAATACATAGTATTATTGAGAATGAAACAGACCCCTATCCTGCTATGATGCTAAAGTACAGTGGGCCTATTTCTTAGGATGATCCATACCGCTCATTCATTTGATGGGTAGCTAGGTTGTACCTCATAAATCATCTATAGAGGAGGGTTAGGATTATCCAAGAGAGATGATTTACAGGACGGCCCAAAAAAATAAACGGTTTGGATTATGTTGTACAGTCGTGCAGTCAAAAAAAATACAATGAGGCACAAATTCGTTGGAAGGGAAAAATGTTATACAGTAGAGATTTTTGGAACTAAGGCTCTGTTCACTTGCGTTCCCGGGAAAGCAAATCCCTGGAAACAGACTCCTTTTTTCTTGACAAGACCTTGACAAGACATAATTCTGGTGTTCACTTGCTTTCCTGAGAAAATAACAAGCCTGGGTGGAATATGTCAAATAATGACATGGAATTGCCAAAAATGACGTGGAAATATCTCTTTTCTCACTAGTGTGGGAAACCAAATCCCATTAGTCTCTGTTCACTTGTTTTCCCGGGAAAAGAAAAGAAAAGGTTTCCCGGGATTCTGACGTGGCATTAGGAAAAGAAATCCAGGGAAACTGTGTAGGAAAAGGTTTCCCGCACCTGTTCACGTGCGCAGGATCTATGCAGGAAAATGTTTCCCGAGAAACTGCTTGCCCACCTTTTATCACTAGTTTTCCCGGGAATGCAAATCCGACCAAAATAATGGGATTTGGTTTCCCACACTAGTGAGAAAAGAGACATTTCCACGTCATTTTTGGCAATTCCATGTCATTATTTGACATATTCCACCCAGGCTTGTTATTTTCTCAGGAAAGCAAGTGAACACCAGAATTATGTCTTGTCAAGAAAAAAGGAGTTCGTTTCCAGGGATTTGCTTTCTCGGGAACGCAAGTGAACAGAGCCTTATTTTGGTCGGATTTGCTTTCCCGAGAAAACTAGTGATAAAAGGTGGGCAAGCAGTTTCTCGGGAAACATTTTCCTGCATAGATCATGCGCACGTGAACAGGTGCGGGAAACCTTTTCCTACACAGTTTCCCTGGATTTCTTTTCCTAATGCCACGTCAGAATCCCGGGAAACCTTTTCTTTTCTTTTTCCGGGAAAACAAGTGAACAGAGCCTAAGACTCACATGATGATTTTATCTACCCCTTCTAGAGAGAGAAAATTTAGGGGTGCTGTATGTGCATTTATTTTGAGAGAGAAAATTTAAGTTTTCATGCGTTCGTTCCTTACGTAGTCATTATAATAATTCCTCGAAAATACAGATTTTTAGGACTCTTTCACTTGGACTAAGAAGGAGCCCCCCTATCTACTCATTTGTTTTCTTCATTATTTATAAATACAAGAACAATCTGTGTTCTTCCTTCCTTATCCAACCGACCATTAAAAATTGGATAGTTTGGAGTAGGGTGGAGGGGGTTTCCCTTGCTTGTTTTGGTTTCTTTGTGGTCTCGTTTTGCTGTTTTGGGAACCCTCCTTACGTGCTCTCTCTATTTCTGTTTTAGCTGCTGCTTATTTGGGCTTTGCTCTGCTGTTTTGCTTCCCTGTTTCTGCTGTCCTTCTATTTGTTAGATTCGTCGTTGGCTATTTTAGCTCTCTTGTCTTTTGTTTTTGGCCTTTGCCCCTGTTAGGTTAGCCTTTGCTTGTTTTCTGTCTTTTGTTTTGTAGCCTCCCCCCATATCTTTGGGGGCAGCTCTCTTGTTCCCCCTTCCCTTCCGCATGTGGTTGGGGTTGCTTTCTTTTTCTTCTCGCTCTATCTTTCTTTATTATCTAACATATCTGGTAGGGGTCTGCCTAACCCCAGCTTACCCATCAAAATAAAAAAAAATTGTTTTGAATCATTGAGAGAAAAGCTCACCACAGAGGTCATGTGGAACTAGGATGACAAATACAATTAGAAATCAAACTGTTGAGAGGAAAACCTAGTGCCCTTTCCTTCCGAATCCTTTGTTAAATTTGTCTGCCATCCCATCTGCAGATCTGAATTTGTGTTGCATCTTAAGATTAATCTTATGCAAAAGTGGAAAATCTTGGCAATTATCCCAGCAGGTCTTTACGGACCCATCACCCGTGATATCATGTTTGTTGAATCTCCTTCGATAAGTAAGCATTCCATCTAGAAATTATGAAAAATCGTCAACCCACAAAGTAATGCCCGCACGCACTTCCGCTTCGTTAGAATCATAGTCACCCCCTGACCCAAAGAAAACCTTTATCACTTGACCATTTGAATTATGAAAAAACACCCAACCCTAGCTCAACTCAGCTTACCTTTGGAACTTGCATCAAAATTTAGTTTTATCCAACCACAAGGAGGAGCCCTCCCATTTGGGTTTGGTAATAGCTTTTAGATCCTTTTTCCCATGTGGCATTCCTCTAATTCGTAAGCATCGCTTGAGTTGAACGTCTTCTTGCTATTTTTTGGCCAAATGATGAGATCAATCTTTATTTCCATTATCAATCTGTCCAATGTTCTGCACTCTTACTCTAAGCAATGAAAGTTATATTGTTCTTTTTTTTTTGAAAATTAGTTATATTGTTCTTTACTTCCATATTGCCAAACCATAACAAAAAGAGTTAAGGCTCCAAAGGACTTCCCGCGCAGTTTCAAAGGGACTCCAACCCGAATAAAAAATTATTTTCTCAATCGAATTTAGTAAATATATACCAATGGAACACCAAACCAATGTAAAAATGGTGAACCGGTGCCGCGACTGTCCAAATAAAGGTCACCAATACACGGTTGATAGCTCTCAAAATTCTTGCCTGAGGAGATTTCCTCCGGCAAACATGTTTTGTGATTGGGACTGTTGAATCTGATGGGCAATTCTACTGGATGACTAATCCAGGCTTACTCAATTGTGCTCATCTCAAATCTCCAATATGGTAGTCAAATATCACCATGTACAATTATTGACTACTCTGACTCCACATCCTTCACCAAAACTGCCACATTGTGAAACCACCACAGCATCTAATTTTGCTTCAGTCTCTGCCCTAAGTGATCCCCAAGTATTAATAAATGATTCATCACTCAACTTCAGTGTTACATAAGATAAGAGGCTTCTTAACACAAGTGGTAATGCAAGAAAGAGGAGAAATTACAACAAATGTCCAAGGAAGAAGAAAGCCAAGATTGATATACAATAGTAACTTTAGCAAAATATACTCAAAAGATAGTGTATAGAGACCCAAACTGGAGGGATATTTTAAGAGGGTCACTCATGGCCCAAGAACTGCCTTTTCATAGAAACTACCACAGCATCTAATTCCACGTTTTCATCTTTACTAACAATCATCTCCCAGTATATGGGCTAAACAATTATCCAACCGTTACATTAGTGTCGATAATATAAGCCCTTTTTAAATCCTCTAAAAGAAGGTGCACACAGACCATGTTAGATCCCCCAAGAATGTTTTTCCTGATCCATCTTAATACAAATGAGCTGATTAATTCTAGGAAATGATATTTTAAAGGTTCATTCATCAGGGTTGTCCTCCATTTTGGATCAAGTAACACAAAATACTGGAACAAAATACAAGCCAATTCTAGTCCTGGACACATGGCAAAACTCAAACTATGAGTGCACGGGTGTACATACAAACTACTGGAACAAGATACAAGCCAGTTCTAGCCCTGGACACATGGCAAAACTCAAACTATGGGTTCACGGGTGTACATACAAACTGCAATCTGTGCCTTTTTTGCAGTCCAAAAAGACTCAAATTGCACCTCGTAATCTGGAAGCACATGAGAACACATCCTACAAAGGCTAAATTCAAAATGACTATAGGAAGTACAGCAGAAGGCAAGTCGATGATGGAACTAGACCACCCAAACCTGCAAGCCCTGGGTTCCCTGAGCCAAGGTTTAAACTTTTGGTTTCGGTCGTCACAGAAACGGATACATTTCGGTTTCGGTGTAAATCTTCTAAAATGATGGAAACGCATAAAAACATGCAAATGATGAAATTTTTTAACAGTACAAATGGGGAATGCTAGTACATGCTTAGAAACCATCACATGATGGCGTAATCACACGCATGTCTAGAACAGTAAAGTCAATAAAGACGTACAATATAAAGAAGTATAAGAAAGTTCAATAACCAGTCTCCCTCTAAGGACCCCACTCTATGTCAATACCACAGATTTATGAGGTATATTGGTCCCATGCCGATCTGACATCCCATGCATAAGATATGGTTATTGATTTTGCCTACAAAATATCATTCTATGCGTTAATGGAATAAAATAAAATGCAAATAATAATATCTTTCCAATTTTTTTTGTCATTCCGACCATTTCGGTCGAATTTCAGGAATTTCGGTCAAAATTTCGGGGAAATAATGACGTAAAAGGAAATCATGAAAATTTCATTTTTGATGGGGATGGAAATGGAAACATTTCGGGGAAATTTAGGGCCACTCAGACAGGAGGAGGCTCCCATCAGGAGAAGGTTTGCTTCTATGCAAATACTCCATCCAATCTTCGCCCAAGACCTTCACAAAAAAGATTCAGACACCCCTCTACATTTAGGGAGAAAACCAGTCCGCCGCACAATGAAAGTGAAGATATGTTGTTGAATGGAGTAACTTCTCCTGGCCACTGCATCAAAAACTCGATCCTTTCATCTTTTCAAATCATCCAAAGCACTGCTAGAAGGACTAGAGTCCACATAGAACGGCCCCTCTTAGCCCAAGGTGTGCATCTCCACCCCATGATAAGTTCTGCCATTTGCTCTGGAAAACCCACTGCACCTCAAATAGACCAAGTGCAAAGGCCCAGATCTCGTCTGTTTTGGTGTTCTGTTTCAAAAAATTCAGTACGAACGGAGATTTTTTTAAGTTAAAAAACTAAAAATAAATCAAAAAATAAGATTTTTTTTATAAAATATAAGAAACCATCATATCAACAAAATCTAACAAAAAGGCACATTTTGCTACTTAAGACATCTACCATAGGCACGAAATTCGCTCTTCATGAGCCTAATTAATATGAAATTTAGCATAAATAGGTCCTTCGTTAGACTTCGAATGAGAATTGAGTTCCTCGTGTGGGCGTGTCATCCCTAAGACTTGCTTTCTCTGTATAGAGTGTCCAATGGATCCTTAGTGCCAATCGTAGAGACAAATGGCATCAACTACGGCTACGGCACTATTGCCCCTAACCACTCTCTCATCGGCTGCTCTGGCTCCACATTTCAAGTTCAATATATATACCAAATGTTAAATATAAAAATTAAAAAAATAAAATTAGAATGGTTTGGAAGTAGAAGCATTGAAATTTTTTAAAAAAAAACACCTCTTGAAGCTTCTGAAGGATTTGAAGCCATGAGTTTTGAATAAGTGATGGAAAATACGGCATTTGTTTAAAGCTCCCATTTGTTGGGAAATGGGAGGGTAAAAAGACATAGGATGCCCTTTAAACAGCCACAAACTAGGCAAAAAAAAAAAGGATAAAATGGTAAATGCGAAAACTAGCCAACAAACATTTCTTGAATTTTTCCAAAATTTTGGATCTATCACGGTGAGAACACCAGAATATTTTGCCCCGCTTCACTATACCGGTTTTGTTACCAACACGGTATGTTTCATCCGTCTGAGACGAAATCTCTGATTCCATAACTATGGCCGTAACCAACATGAATGAAACAACCGACATGATTCCGTTTTCAACCCACCACGATATCTTAAGTTGACATGTATAGAGTTCGGTAAAGTTTCAGACATTAAGAAAAAAATGCTACCACTTTAATATGTCAATTACAAAACTTCGGCCAATATATCGAAATTTCAATCAAAGAGCCTAGTAAAGCTTGGCTTTTCACATTTTTGTTTGGCAAGTGCCAATTTTATGTTTTGTTTTTTTTTTCTTCAATTATAGTGCAAATACATCAACTAATTATTGATTTAATGCATTTGAACATGGACTTGTGCAAGAATAGTCATTTTCATAGATTTATGGCTTTTAAAATTGGAAAAAACCATTTTCGAATAAACACTAATCATATATGTTAGCATCTAATGTTATTATATATGAATTATTCTTGCCCAATCTACCAATTGATTGAGTCATATTCATTTTTATTCTAAAAAATTAATTATTTATTTATTTTCATTACAAAATCCTTCAAAAATAAAACTATATTTTCTAAAAAAAAATATCTATGCATCTTAGCTTCTAACTCTTTTATGTGAATTATTATTGTCTAATCAACAAATCAATGGAGTAGGATTTTTTTCATTTCAAAAATTAATTATTTTATTTATTTAAAATCCTTTATATTTCTGTTGTTATATTGTACTCATTCATTATATTGTACTTTCTTTATAAAGGCGGCCCAGTGCACGAGGCTCCCGGCATTGCGGGGTCTGGGGAGGGCTAGATGTACTTTCTTTATGAAATTTGAAATTAATGAATGGAGTGCCTTTTTCTTACATTTTGTATTTATTTAAAGGAAGATGATAAATTCGCACCCCCTGTAGGATTATTCGCACCCTTTAACGTGAATTGACGTCAAAAAGCGTAAAAAGGGAGGGTAACGTGAATAGACTTTAACGCTTTTTGCCGTCAAATCACGTTAAAGGGGTGCGAATTTATCATCTCCTTATTAAAAACATATGTATAATTGGTTGTATAAATTTTCAATTTAGAATGGACGTTATTGTTCCAGACATGCACATATGCCATGAGGTGTTTGATCTTATTAAACCATAAAAGTGGGATGTCTTTCTTTGAATGGTAAACAATTGCATTCAAAAGAGAGAAAATGAAAAGCAAGAGGGCAGCAAGACCGAAATGGTCACCTCGTGAATTGAGTTCCAGAGAGGGGAAGATCGGCAAATTCATGTTTGTTAATAAATTCTGAAAAAGTCAGCACGCTCGCCGATGTTCTGCTACTAACAGCCCTCTCCTTGACACACCTAATCACATTGAAATCTCCGCCTAAACACCACAGAAAAGACCACCTCATCCTGATCTCCTCCAATTCTTCCCATAGGGATGGGATGGTCTATCGACTGACTAAACAGGTCCACAGATCCCCATGAATGTCCACATCGTATTATCTGCCACCTTTCTAACAACTACTGACACCAAAAACCTTCCCTTAAAATCTTTAACTAGAGTAAAATTCATAGCATTCCAGAACACCAAAATCCCTCCCGCTAAGACCACTGCATCCAGGGCCACAAAATCCCAATCATTCCTACACCCTAAGTCCCTTAGGATCCATCTGTTAGCTTTAGTCTCCTGAAGGCATAGAATATCTGGGGTATGCTTCATCACTGCTGGATTCACATGGGTCTTTTTATTTTTTTTGCCCAAACCTATGGTATTCCAACTTAGGATCTTCATCCGAAAAATTACTTTTGAAACCAACACCCCCACCCACCCACGAGATCCAATTCCTCCACCCTACCTTCCCCCTTGTTTCACTACTTGTTTTAGCTTGTTTCACATGACGCCCCCCTACCTCTTCCACTAGATATGCATATTTTGGCCATGAATCCTCTTCTTTGACATTTGAGACTTATTTTAACACTCCATGTCGAATGCTGAAATCCAAGATGATTTTGAACTATTGTTCACCCCGGATATCAAGTATACAACATCCAACTCTTCCAAGACCTCTTCGGGTGCACTCATTTTCACCATTTCCCTCTTCTCAAAATGTTATGGTCTAAGAAGAAGGTTCTGCTTTACCATTCAGGTGCACTAATCTTCATCATTTCCCTCCTCTTCCCAAAATGCTATGGTCTTTTTTAATGGCAAAAGCTACTTCCCACATCATTTTGGGCAATAGCATTCAACGGGGAACCATTCGAGCTAGGGAGACAATTTTTTGCCTTTGTTTCTAAATTCAACAAAGGCACACCACCCTCCATTTTTTATTTTTTTTATTTTTTTGTGAAAATGCACCACCCTCCCTGATAACCCTATTGGTTCTTGAGTTTCTACCCTCGAACCACCCATTCTATTCAGTTCTCTAAAACAACCTGCCAAGGTTTTCCTTGCAGACAAGTAGACAACTGAGAAACTAAGAGATGAATAGAATATTTTTTTCCCATTTCAACTCATTACTTCACAACCACCAATCTCAAGGAACCCAACTACAAACAATGATCACACTATGACAAAGTTTGAACTTCCTACAAACTGCAATTAATCTTTCATATATATATATATATATATATATATATATATATATATATATATATATATATATATATATATAGAGAGAGAGAGAGAGAGAGATATTTTCAACAGTATACACACAAATGTCCGTCAAGGAAAAGAGAAAATTGCCCGCTCTCATAGTCATGTAACATATTTGACTATTTTTCTCTGCCAAAAAGGCATGAACCAAAGAGGTATCATCCCATTCTTTACCACCTGGAAGCCTTATTCAACTGCTTAAATCTATCATAGCAGTAATATCCCCAAAGCCTACCACCTCTTATAAGAAAACGACAGAAAGAATTACAGAATTTATTGGGAGGAAAGATCAACCAGCATGTGCATTGTCTTTTTCAACTTAACCATACAAAAAAACAACCAAGATGAAGGCAATGTTTGACAGCATGAGCTATTAAGGACCCAATATTTCACATTCTGAAAGCAGCCATGGCAAAATCTTTCCCAAAACAATCTAAATGGAAGAGGCACACCATGCCCACGACACCCAAAACAAAGACCTTAAACGGTTAAAAAGACAATCATAGAGTAATCCATTTTCCTCGACATAACATATAGCCCCAAAGTCCCAAACAATATCTACACCAACAAGTCATTCACCACTTGTTCATAAAATAGTGGTCCTCAAACTTCACGAATACAACCCACTCATACTACACAATTCCCTAACACAACATTCCAGGCAAGTGGTTTCATGGGATCAATATTGATGTGCAAATAGCCATTGACCTCGTGTCTAAACTCCCAACATCAATCATTATCTCCTTTAGGACAAATCTTGAATAGATATTATCATCTTGTAAGATCAGTGATTGTTGTTCCCTAAGTTCTACTATTTTATTTTTTGTTATCTTTCATCCTGAAATTCAGCAATCAAGCTATTTAGCTATTTTTAGCACTGCACTCCTCTCTTGTTGAATCAAAGTGAAAGTGGTCCTCTTTATCATGTAACGCAAGCTTGATATAGGGAAGGTTTCTGCTTTTTCCTCTTTTGATTGTTTTTATTATTCAAATGTGAAATTATGAACAATCATAGACAGATATTAGTTTCTCAAACATCTAAGTCCACAAGTAGCAATTTTAAGTCCATTTCAATTAATTTCATTGAGTTGAAATGAGCTTTAAAGCTAAAAAAACTGAAAATGTAACAATAGATATAGCATAAAATAAATATAATTCTAGGTGTGAACCTCATGCCGCATATGATCCAAGGGAACTTTGCACCGTGGAGTGCACTTAGTGCCTTTAATCACAATGCATAAAACAAGCATTTGCTATTATTTGCCATTAAAAAAATGCTAGTTAATTATTTTAAAAGTGAAATAAATAAGCATACCTTTGTGTAGAGTAAAATAATCAAACAAAATATCATTAAAACCCATTCGAAATGAAGAAAGCAACTGAAAGCAAAAGCCTCCCATGTGTGAGTTCAAACTAGGGAATAAGAAAAAAATTCTATTAGTCAACTGTTCTCTTACACTACAATGCCATACACTGGCTAAAATCTTCTAGCGAAATAATAGCGTGCTAACTTCAGAAGCAAGTAGCAAGGATAAATACTAAACAAAAAACCACCCCACCTAAAATTAAAGAGTAAAAAAAAAAAAAAACAATGGAATGCCCAAAATGCGCGAAAGTAGAAAATAGTACCTCCTCACTGTACACAACCGATCCCTCTCTTCTGCTTGATCAAACCAGTTCATCTTGCTAGAAACCAAAGCAAAATACTTCCACCTTACCCAAACCCCACATTCTTGAAAATTCATTGAAATCCTTAGAAATCCACCACCACCCACCAGCACAAAAAGCCTTCCTACCCACCAAAGAAAGAGAAGAACCCGCGCTTCTTGGGCTCCTCCTCAACCATCACTGCCTTCATACTATCCTGCTCTACAAGCCTCCACGCCGCCTGCTCAAACGCAAGCCCAGCCAACGTCGGCGGCTTATTCAAAACAAGCGGGTACCCGCGATTCGTACTCCTAATCACCTCAGAATCCTCAGGAATCACACCCAAAAGCGCCAAACCCAACATTTCCTGAACATCCAAAACAGACATCATATCTTCCCCCCTAATCAAATCAGTCCTAACCCTATTCACAATCATCTTAATATCCTTAATCCCATCACACTCCAGCAATCCAGTAACCCTATCAGCATCCCTAAGACTAGTAATATCCGGCGTAGTAACAAGCACCGCCTCATTCGCCGGAGTAATCGCCGTAATAAATCCGGCGTCAATTCCAGCAGGACAGTCTATTAGTATGAAATCCGGCGAGCCCTCAGGGCGAGATTTTAGGGCATCAACAAGCCAAATTAGGGCTTTTCCACCAAACCCTAAAGGGAGTTTAGATCTAGGTTTGGAGATACATAGGAGTTCAAAATTGGACCAACGTTTGTCACGAACTAGGGCTTGATCTAGGCGGCAATCGCCATTGAGGACTTCGATTGCGGTGTAATTGACGCGATTTTCGAGGCCGAGAAGGAGGTCGAGGTTGCGGAGGCCGACGTCGGCGTCGATGGCGACGACGGAGAAGTTGAGACGGGCGAGGGAGAGGCCGACGTTGGCGGTGGTTGTGGTTTTTCCGACGCCGCCTTTGCCGGAGGTAATGACGATTATTCGTGGGGTTTCGCCGGTTAGTTGGGGTTTTCTGTTCCATTGGATGACTGATTGGAGTGGGGGGAGAGTTTTTTTGAGCTTTTTGGGGGTTAGGGTTTTGTGGGGGTTGAGGATGGGGAGAAGGGGGGAGGAAGTGTGGAGAGAGGATGGGTTTATGGGGAGTAGTTGCAGAGAAGCCATTGCTGATGCTCAGATAGAGAGAGAGAGAGAGAGAGAGAGAGAGAGAGAGTGAGTTTCTATGACTGTTGAGAAGAAAACATGATTGGGGGGAAGAAGGGAAAGCAGGTGCTTACTAGTATAGTACGTGCTTATGTCTGCACGCATAAATAGGGCTGCAACTCGGGTCGGGCGGGTCGGGTTTTAGAGAACCCAACCCTACCCGAGAAATATCTCGGGTCGGGTCGGGTTTTTTTTTCGGAAAACCCACGATTCCCAAACCCGGCCCTACCCATGATAAATCTCGGGTCGGTTCGGGTCGGGTCGGGTTTTTTCACGTTGGCGCAATTTTTTAAGGAAAATTCTTATTTGGCAAGGCAACTCAACTCATAGAAGCAGAACTTACACTCACATTACACTTGAATCAAACAATGTTGTAATCAAACAATGTTGTAATTACAATCAAACAATGCTGAATCAAACACTTGAATCAACTCAATTCATAGAAGCAGAAATTACACTCACATACAATAACAGTGGGTGCATGGGTTTTCACTTTTAACTTTTAACTAACAATAGAAAAAAATGTACATACTATAACTTATGTAACTCGGGTCGGGTCGGGTCGGGCCCCTTCAAACCCGGCTCGACCCGAGATTCATACGGGCTTTTGAATGCTCAACCCTGCTCGACCCGAAACCCATGAAACCTGAACTCAACCTAGGCTATTTTCGGGTCAGGTCGATGCGGGTCGGGTAAAACCCGGCTCGAGTTGCAGCCCTACGCATAAACATATCTGATATATTAAAATTCGGATTCTTTAGATCCATCAGACAGTCTGGGTCCATTAACACCCTTACCATAGCATTGTTATTGTCCTTGCGCGCTGTTCTGTTCGTTTGGGATTATGACAACCGACTGTGACCCCCCAAAGGTGAAGCCGGTGGAATAGAATTGCTTTCAACAGCACTAAGAATTCAGGCAAATCAAAGCTATTCTGGCCCTTGAGAATTCCAAGTCGGAGAATAGGGCAGGACGATTTACTGACCCATTCTCATTTTCTTTCATTCTCCACACTTCCTCACTAATGTGTACGCTACATTTTTGTTTTCCAATTGAAGGACCACACATTATGAAAGCCTCTATAGATCGGAAGGTTAGGATCATCCGATCGAAATGATTTTTGAGCCACAACTGATTTAGGTTGTAGCCCAACAAATGAACGGTTCGGATCATCCCATAAAGTGAGCCGTAGAAGTCCATGATCACCAAAAAAACATGTCAACTGTACGGTGAACATGACTATCACATTAACATCTCCATAGTCCTTGTTTTCAGCTAATAGGTGATGCCCATACGGATCCAACCATAAAAAAATTTCAAAAATATCACTCAACTGAGGAAAACTGAGAGAAAATCAAAGTGATATAACCTTATTAGAAGCACAGTTAGTCTTCGACCTTGTCATTTCATTTATGCTTATAGTTACCATTTCTATCCGGAAGCAAATTCTTGAAAAAGATATGAACAGAAGGAAAGCTCATGGGAAATAGGAAAGATCTGAAGCAAGAAACAAAGCCAACACAAAATCCCAAGTAGGTTTATACATTCCATGCATACATAAGCAATTGGGGATTGATAATTTGGAATGTTTCACATACACAACACTTACTGCAAAATATGAACAAAAGAAGGGAAGAGTTGATGGGAAACTGGAAAGATCTAGTGCAAGAAACAAAGTCAACGCAAGATCTCCATGCATATATAAGCAATTGGAGAATGAGAAATTGGGATGTTTCAATTACACAACAATTGCCATTCCTTTGTACGATGCTAAATTATTTCATGTACTTCTGCAGAAATTTGCGATGAAAGTCATTCCTTATGGTGTCGTTGATGAAGCGCTTGGGAGTTTTGGCTTCGCCACGAGTCTGGTTCTTAAAGACGACATCATCATCCCACCTGAAACATAGGAAATGTAGAAACACGGAAATCAGGAATTTGATTGATTAATAAGCAAGAGTCATTCATCCAGAGAAGGGATTTTGAGTTCTATAAACCTTCTTTTGACGTTGAAAGAAGTCGCATTGTTAAGTAGAGGGTTGCCTCGGATGAGGTCAGCTTCTTTTGCTTTCAGGTCTCCTTCCTGCTGTTGCCGTTCCTGCAGCATAAAAGAGACTTTTAGTTAACAATAGCCACTAATGAGCTTGTGCCCCATATCCTTTGTTTGGGGGTTTAGTTTTGTCAAATCATACACATCGATGAGGCGTACACGTCAAACACCTGAGGTGTATGCCTCGAGTTGGAGCGGTTAGCCTCATTGGGCATGCCCCTAGGCATTAAAACACTGCAATCAGTGAACTTCCGGTGTCACGTTCTTGTTTCTTTCTTTGTTAATCTAAACCCAATATCAAGAATAAGTTTGGCAGGGTTATAAAGGGTCATGATGATTAAGGGCCTCTTTGGATACCACCAAAATCGAAAATAATATTATTTGCAAAAGGGACATTAAGGTTACTTTGGAAGCCATTAACTAAAATATATAAATGTATTACAAGTTTACAACCACTATTTGCATGTAAGATTATATGCAAATCAGACTCTCCGCAAATAAAACTCCATATAAGCTCATATGAAATTAATTGTTAGGGGGTGTCCAAAGAAGCTCCTACTTTTTTATTTTATTTTTTCTCGCGAAAAGGCTTCTTACCTCTAGCCTCTTTCCATACAAATGACTACATAAAACTAACGGCCTGTTTGGTTGGAGACTAAGTCTGTCCACAATACAGACTTGTTAAACAATAATAGCTTATCCTGTGTTTTGTCAATTTTATCCACAGATCATTTTATCCCAGATACAGATCTGTTAAAGGACAATCTCTTATATTGTGTTTGCCAATTTTATCAACAGATCATTCGACTTCGACCCAATGATAGACTTATACTCGATTTTAGATAAGCTTATTTGAGGTCATTAAATATAAATGTGTGCAGCGGGGCTTGCATATTGTATATATGTTATAGATATTAATATATGTGTCCATGTGTATGTGTGGCAGCACATATACGCTTATACATATACATCTACATAGGCATACATGTATATACATCCCGACAGGATTTCAAGTATATAATCAAAGACAGAGGCGCCAATAGACAGCAATCACCTCCATTTTGTTCGATGATGGATTTCCTAGCTTTGATCGAGATGGATCCAGACTCCAGAGCACAGATCCATTACAGATCTCACGGCACACCACTACATCTAGTGCAAATCCAACCCACTCAGATTCAGTATCCAGGCGGGATCCCCTGTTGTTGGCATAGCTTGATGTTACATTACACCACCGATGTGTTCATCATAAACTAATCCAGCACATATTGTTCAGAATGTCAGAGATCGTTAGATTTTTAGTTTTTTATTTTTATTTTTGGGGGGTAGAATGTTTTTCTATGTCTTATGTGTATATGTCAGTTTGGACTTCTTTTTTATTCTGTTGTGTTTATTTATATTGCAAATTAAATAAACACAACAGAATAAATAGAAGTCCAATTTTATGTGTCTTATGTTGTGCTTGTTTATATTGTAAATTTGTCCTATGGGCCTTGCTGTAACCGTTGCACTGTTGGGGCGCCTAGTCCCCATTGTGTTGTGTGTATATGTCAGTTTGGACCTCTTTTTTACTCTGTTGTGTTTATTTATATTACAAATTAAATAAACACAACAGAATAAAAAGAAGTCCAATTTTATGTGTCTTATGTTGTAGTTATTTATATTGTAAATTTGTCCTATGGGGCTTGCTGTAAACCGTTGCACTGTTGGGGCGCCTAGTACCCATTATGGTAATAAGTTTATTGGCTTTAATGAAATCGTTACCTTATAAAAATAAAATATATTGTAAATTTGAAATATTGCATTAAGACAATTATGGGGTTTCGTGTTATTCACTGTTTTAAAAAGACAACCACATGTAGTTATGTAACTACTAGAACCTCCCAACTCTTAAAAGAGAGCCACGTACAAGTTTTCGGAATGATAGAATGAATTCCAAAATTTCGTGTGCCTCACTTTCTTTCAGGGTGTGACCTTTTGTAGATGCCTTGGTGTGAAATCAATGACACCTTGGTGTGAGACCAGTGATTTTTGCGTGAAGCAAGGCACATCTCTATCACTTCTCTCCTTTCTTTCAATCTGCCTTCTCTTTTTCTTGAACTTCTGGTTTTAAAACTCACAAACTTCATAAAAATCAATTCTCATAGCCTTAATTCTTCTTCTAATCTTCTCGGCCCCTTTTTTTCTCCAACCAAGACCAAAAGAAACCAAACAAAAAAATTAAGTATAAAGGGAAAGGCCCCTCTCTGCAGACACATCAAAAGGTCCCTGCAGCAAGTGACATTTTTTGTACTTTCTGGCCCCACCTTTCCCTCTGGGCTGGTCTATTGAGCTAAAATTTTAGCCACCGGCCCCACGTGACTACAAGTTGGTCCGGTCAAACCTGTTTGACCAATTGACCAGCAAAAGACCAAAATGCTCTAGTGCCCCAATTTGTCAAATCCAACCACAAATCGAAACCATATTTCAAATTTTAAGCTGTTCTTTTGGCCTTCTTAAAATCCTATTGCTACTTTTGATTGATTGCATTGAGGCCTAAATCTCTAAAATCCTCATATTTTAACTAGGTCACTTGAAAGGTCAAATCCTGCATATTGAGGTCTACTGAAACCACAAGAAACAACCGAAATGTTTCTGTTTCTATCCCCACCGAAATGAATACAAAACCGAAAGCGTATTAGAGTATACTGTATTATTATGTAGGTATTTGCTAGGGACCATCGCAGAAGGCATTTCGCGGGCTGGCTGTTGCATGAGAGAGCAGCCACCTATGCTCACTTTTCAACAGATTTTGTCTTATTCGAGAGGTGAATGCTCTCTCATGCAACAGCTGGCCTGCGAAATGCCTTCTGCGACTGTCCATAGCAAATCCCTAGTATGTATTACATAATTATATGTAAAAGAATTACATGTTAAATGTAGTGTATGCAAAAAAAAAAAATGGCATGTTAAATGTAGTGTATGCATTATGTACAAATATTGATATGCATGTTAAAGTGATGCCGAAGTGGTCTCTTTTCCCCAAGTATCATGTTAATATTCAATCATATGCATATGTTTCCATACACTTTTCATGATTTTACAAGTTTTCACAGAAATTTCCACATGAAACAGAAATGTTTCCGCTTCCATGGTGACCGAAATGGAAATTTAAAGCCTTGATTGGGGTATTGTTTGAGCCTCATTTGAGGTTGGGCACAGCAAGCCTAATTTGGCATAACTATTTAGAGGGGACTGCACTCATAGAACAGCAATGAAGAACCCAATCCCCATTGGAGCCTTTGGTGCTCTTAAGGTGTCAATTTTTGGTGTTAAACTTCTGAAATTGTTTTGTGATATTCAATTGCATGTTTAAATAAATTTCATGGTTCTAGTATGCTATGTGTGCATGAATATCAGTGTTGCACTTGTCACACATTCCCTTTAGGAGTCTTAAATGGTAAGATACATGCTTCTACACTTCACAAAGTTGTACCAATAGTAGACACCTGTCCTACTTAGGTTCTTAGTGTCAAAGCTGTAGAATTAGTCAACTTGTGACCTGTCCTTGTTCAACATAAAATGAGTAATAATAGGGAAACAGGTTCTACGACCAACCAGGTAACTGGGCAAATCAGTTTTTGCCACAGCATCAACAACCACCTCCTTCAATTTAAGTTAAACAGAATAATCGTCAAAAAGTAAGTTTTTAGTACACAAATGTTGATTTCCGGGTACCAAGCTCGGTCTTATGCCCAATTACCTTGTCATTTTCCTATATATAAACAAAATTATGTGTTTATATACATACATGCATGTGTGTATACATGTGGGATCGAAAAAAATGCAGCTAAATAGAAGACAAACTAATTCCAGGATACAGTTTTCAAGGTATAGAGCAATTCAAGAAAAGTTCATATACAGGACAACTCCATCCTGAATTATCAAACAGTCCCTCTCATGAGAAGGAGTTCAAGAACCAAGAGAATACAGGTCCATGTTGTAAGAAATATATAAAGGGTCAGTAGATCTAATTACCAAAAGTACCTAAATATCATAAGGAAATCAGTGAGTACATTGAACATATTAGCAACTTTCTACCTGTACTTTATATGATGGTTCACCACAACTGGCTTTTTTATATTAGCAGCACTTGTTAGACATTCCATTTAGGAGCCTCAAATAGTAAGACACGGGCTTCTACACTTACCCCAACTTTTACCAATAGTACACACCTGTCCTACTTAGGTTCTTAGTTTCAAAGCTGTAGAATTAGTCAACTTGTGACCTGTCTTTGTTCATTATATATATGAGTAATGCTAGGAAACCGGTTTAATGACCGACCAATAAAAAAAATCAGGGGTAGTTCCGACATATTAGCAACATTTTACCTTTACTTCATATGATAGTTCACCAGAACTGGCTTTATTATATTAGTTTTAAAGTTTTAATTCTACTAAGCAAAACCTTCACTGTCCCACTCTTCACTGATAACATCACACAGAATTTACAAACATAAGATGAGACAATAAGGACGCTCCAGAAAGGCATAAAAATTAAAAATGACTATCAAAGTTCACAGAAGACAAGTTGGCCTTCTGACGTTTCTCCTTGTCTATCAAATAGGAAGGAACATAAGGCCCATACAAAAAAAGAAGACCTTTCAAAAAAAAAAAAAAAAACCAAAAAGAAGAGGCTAACAAAGTTCACAGAAAACAAGTAAGCTGACCTTACGAAGTTTCTCCTCAGCTCTTTCTTTCCTTATCCGTTCCAGTTCAGCCATCAAAGCTAATGTGTCATCCTCATCATCATCCTCATCATCACTAACACAGTATTTTCAATTTCAGCAAATAATAAATAACCCAATTTGTAAATTGCCATCAAAAATTTTATTAGAAATAGTATAGAAAAAATGTAGTAAACTGATTTAAGATCATTTATCGATATAATAACATGGCAATGCATTTAATTTTTTTAATTTTTAATTTTTTGAAGAGTAATAACATGGTAATGTATTGTACAAAAACTAGATGAATCAGAAGCAATGGAGACATAGACGGTCCAATGAAATCCAATCCACATAATAATTTGACCTACTGACAGCAGCTATTGTAAAGGTCATGATACCGAATATTCAATACCACAAGACATAGAAGCGGAGATAATAAGCATGCATACCATAAAATCAAATGAAAAAGGCGTGCATTTGGAAGAAACTTGCGGTTGAAAAATCCAACAACTATTTTCAATCTTTTCTAAACCATGGAACAGAAAACAATAACTTAAAGGACGGGGGTGAATCCTTTCAGGATCCTTGAATGGTAAATCAACCATGAGGAACACAACTTACTGAGCCCAAGATGCAACTTTGGTCTATTCAAATTATGCATCTGACAATCTTTTACTACAGCATTCTAGCCAATTACCAAGATATAAAATCATTAGCAGAGTTCTAGATTCTCAAGGACAGGTATGAAAACTATGTTACATGGATTCTTCTGAATGGGTGAAGTTCCGTGTCGGACACGTCTTGGATTCCAATACTTCAGGATTCACAGCGACGCATCTAGATCTCTTTTATTTATTTATTTTCTGAATACTGCTACCATAACTTCACAATTACTGCATATTTTGAGTTTTACACATCCTAATAGTAAGATTCTTATATGAAACTAAACCATTTTATTTACTTAACCAATTAAAATTTTCAATAAATTACTTGCAAGAATTAATTAGCCGACCCCAACTAGTTTGGGACAAAGGCTTAGTTGAGTTGAGTTGCAAGAATTAAAAGTTGAGTATTGAATAAAAATATTTTAGATCAATGAATCTTCTATTTTGAGGTTTGTTGGATCTTAAACTTGATATCCGTGTCAGATTCCGACACTCATACCCATACTACCCATACTAATGCAACAACATATGAAAATTTGATACTCGTGTCAGAAAGAGCAAATAGCTGGCAACACACTTTTCTCACAGCATCACAAAAGAATAAAATGTGGTTGCAAGTCTCCTCAACCTTTTTTCAAGGCAGACACCTACTACCGAAATGAAACTTCTTTCTCTTCAATATATCAACAGCATTGATTTTTTGGAACGCCTCTGTCCAACACAAGCTTTGGACTTTAGAAGGAGCTTACGATCTCCAGAAATTACAAAAGTTGAATACACCTACTTCCCAAATGAAACTTCTTTCTCTTCAATATATCAACCCCAATGATTTTTTGGAACACCACTGTCCAACACAAGATTTGGACTTTAGAAGAAGCTTATGATCTCTAGAAATTACAACGGTTGAATACCAGTAATTTTACAAAATACGATGCATAAATGTTTTGTTAGTTTTCTTTAGACCAACTCTAAGAAAACAAGTTACGAGTGGCTCTATTTCTTTCAAAAAACAAGACTATAATTTTTTTGTAAAAACTAGCATAATTGCAACGGAAGATAATAATGCATGCCAATAATGTGATCGGATGTGTGTGATGTTTGCGTTTAAACATAACTGCAGAAATGATAACCTTTCATCTTCACTTTTGACGTCCACGTCGGAATCATCAGCATCAACATTTCGTGGAAGAAGCCGGTCTTCGGCATCTCTTTTTGTCCCTATATTGAATGTAAAGACGAAATAAATACCACAAAGCAAAGGTTTATTCAGTGTATAACTAAGATATGTCGTTGCAATTATAATGAATCTTCACCTTCCAAGAGAAGGTGGCCTGCACTTGCTCCTTTTCTTCGGTCTCTCTCTTCTATAACCAAATAGAGTTACATTTGAAATTAACAATAGAAACCAGACTTTCAAAATAAACAAAACCAATTCAAATAGAATAAGGATAAGAATATGGCCAATAAGACATATAAAAGAAATCACAACTAAAAAGGGGTACTCAAATTTCTCCACTACCAGCGTAGGTTTTATCCTTCGAAGAAAAATGCCTTCGCTCACGCTCTTCCAGCTCCTCTCGGAGATTCCTCTTTTGCAATTCCTCATGGGTATCCTGCCCTTCCCTCCTGGAAGCAAGTATTAAAGAAACCACTCATTTAAGGTTATGACATCATATCAAGATCAAGAACAAGATCTTCGAAGAAAAAGAACAAGAACATATGTGTGTGCGCTCATGTCTACACAAAAAGGCAATGGGAACCAAGTTTTCACGTAGTGCGTATACATGGTAATAGTATATATGTTTATGCCATAGTTACCAAGTTGGGAAACAAATTCAGGAATCGAAATGTGAAACGGAAGAGGGAAAGATGATGAAAAAATTAGAGGGGAAACGAGAAATGGTAAAGCAATAGAAATCATATGAGAAACTCATTGAGAAACGTCTTAGGAAACACCTTACAAACCTTTCAAAGACGATAGAAACGTCAACAGAAACGCATATGAAACACAAGAAAAACACAAAATACATATTTTTGTATATTTAGAATTTGTTTATTTTAAATTTCTACGAGCTTTTATGCCTAAATACATGCATTGAAAATTTTGCATAATTCTTATTGAAATTAGAAGCATAAATAAATGAATTATATATGCTCTTTACAAATTTTATTTTTAGTATAAGTTTTTACTTATTTCTATCTTTTATTACTATAGATACTATTATTTTCCTTTTCAAAATGTATTCCATAATATTTTTAGTGTGATTTCTGTAAAGAATTTTCCACACGTTTCATAGACGTTTAAATCTCGTTTCACATAAGTTCCCCTTATGTTTCCTACGCATTTCCCATATGTTTCCCGTGAGTTTCGGAAATGTTTCCCCAAATTTTTTTCATGGTTCGAAAACATTTCCGAAACGCATTTCGTGGCAAAGTGTTTCCCACCTGCCGAAGGCATTTCCGACAACTATGGTTTATGCTTACATTTATGATTAAAAAGAAACCAAGTTTTCATGTTGTATCTTCTGGTGGACCATCTCGGTCTTCCTTTTCTCATTGAATGGATTTGCAACCATTCAAAAAAAAAGAAAAAAATAAACCAAGTTTCCACGGAGAGTGTGTTCATGGTATTATTCATTGTTTAAAAGCTCCCCGGGTCAATAAATCTCACCTGAATCGACTCAATCAAAACATCAACTCGCCAGAGTCAATAAAAAATTGTCATGTTCAATCATTGACTAGCCCAAGTCAAGATAGTTATCGTGTCCAGTTCTTTTCCGAGTGGAACCTTTTGAACATTCTTATTAGTTTCATAGCACAGGAGTCTAATTCAAAGATAAACATGAATTTACCGATACATGCTAGCCAGTCATGCATAACCTTAATGCATCCAGCGTAGAGCATATTTGGCACTGCTCTAATATGGGCGGCATTGTGGCAATATAATGACAGTAAAGGTCAGCAAGCTCGAGCATCATAGAGAGATGATGGGTTCAGCAAGGAGGGACACATGTGCTCTGAAATCATCACAGAGAGCATATATGGCATTCCTTTCCTAGAGTGAGTAGGGTTCTTTTGCCAATATTGGGTCAGCAAGCCCAAGCATCACAGAAAGGTCTTGAGTTTATTATGGAGAAGGCACTCAGCATTACAACCTGACAAAAGCATGACCAAGCAAGCCATTTTTCCAAGCTCCAGGGGAAAGAAGGCCATAATGCACTGTGTAAGTCTAACTAATTTCAAGCTATTCAAAAAAAAAAAGTCAAACTAATTTCACATCTTTGGAGGAAAAAGGCATTGTTCTAAGTTCACTGCACAACTACAAAAAAAAAAAAAAAAGCAACAACACATAAAGTTGCCCGGTGAGAAACAGAAGCATTTCCTAGAGATTTCTGTTAAAGATTAGATGGTTCAACTAAAAGCGAACTCATCAGAAAAGAATCTAGAGACAGCTTGAAAAAGATGTCTTGAAATGTTATTTCTGACAGCCTTCCTAACTGATTTTCGATGATAACATTTAAGTAGATTCAATGTTTTAAGTGATCATTAAAATTTATTTAGAAAAGTATAGTACGCACAATCCCCTGGGTTCCTAAGGAACCAAAATACTTTAGCAACATGCACAATGATGGGCGGCCCAGTGCACAAGGCTCCCGCCATTGCAGGGTCTGGGGAGGGTTAGATGTACGCAGCCTTACCCCTACTTTGCAGAGAGGCTGTTTCCGTGACTCGAACCCGTGACCACCAGGTCACAATGGAGCAACCTTACCGTTGCGCCAAGGCTCACCCTCTAACATGCACAGTGATGAATAAGAAGAATATTTGTCATGTTACATATTTGATTACCTTTCATGTTTCAATTTAAGTAGATCCAATGTTTTAAATGATTAATGAATTTATGAAGAAAAGTATATCAAGCAACTATCCGGGATGTGGATCAAATGCATTCACCATGAGTAGGCGGGTTGTGTATCAAAGTTACACATGCTTTCCAAGCCTTTTTCACTAATGGTTTATCATGGAACACACATATATCTTAAGAAGTTTAAAACTTTAATAACAGATACCAAAGTGATTCACCAGCATAATCAGTGCAGCACTTAAAGAATTCCAATGGCATAGCATGTCCAGTTAAATGCATAATTCAATAAATTTATAAAAAAAAACTAAAATACACTATCCTCCTACCAAAAAGGGCAGCACATAATAAAGTTACTGTGTATATACCTGGGCTTTAAAGTTGTGTGAGCGGCAAGATCCCTTGAAGAGTATTTCTGAGAGGGACCAAAAATCCGAGTACCACCTTGCTCATTACCACCTTTTGCTGGAGCCCATGTGGGACGAGCTGCGGTCGTCATTGATTCTACTTCCTACGCTAACTACAAGATGAAAATAAAACTTCTATCAATATAGAGTAGATGATATGCAAGCGGATCTAGCAATTGAAATTATACATAACTATATAAGAAACAATGACCAAACTAGGGAGATGAGCGGGTAGCAAGGGAGATGAGCGGGTAGCAAGGCGCTTCAAATGGGTAACGGATAAGGAGGAGGGCATGAAGAAGTTGGAGTCTATGATTTCGAGGAAGCGTACATTTCAATCGCAGGTTCCAACGGAGGAGGCGGCTTTGGTAAACGGAATTGATGAAGAGGTATTTACTAAGGGTCTGTTCAGTTGCACAGCGGAAACGGAAATGACGTGGTAGTGGGAAAAGAAAAGGAAAAGAAACAGCTAAGAAAGCTGCAGGTGTGTGCATTCAGTTGCCAAGGAAACGGAAAAGAAACAGATAAGAAATTGCATTCAGTTGCCAAACCCCTCTCATCCTTTTCCCAACCCAAATAGAGCCCATCCCAATCAAATCCTATCCAGATGATAAATAGATACATAACCTAACTCTAAAACAGAACACAACCCCCTTCATCTTCTTCCCCAGCTCCAAAAAACGGAGCGAAAAAATGGAAACAAAAATTAAAGAACAATCAGGCATTGAAACCCACAAAATAAACAAGTCTTCCTCTCGAAAAAAATGAGTCTAAAATACAACCCACAAGCCAAATAAACCCAGATAAAAAAATGCCAAAAAGAAAAAAAGAATCTAGATCATGGGAGAAGATGCCGCAAAATACTGAAAATGCCCAAAAAAGATGAAATCAACATACCCTAACCTAAACCCTACAAACCCTAAACAAACCTTAAACCCTAAATCAACAAACCTTTAATCCAACCCTTGGATCTGAAGAAGAAGAAGAAAACGAACCTAAAAAGAACACTGAAAACCCCTATCCCAACAAGAACCCTCGGATCTGAGAGAGGGAGGGAGAGAGAGACGGAGAGAAGGAGAAGAACAAGCTAAAAACGACGAGAGAGAGAGAGGTAGATCTTACCGTACCGAAGCTCCGGCGACGTCGAAATCCTCGCGAGGAAGACGATGGGCTCTCAAGAAGAACGAGATGCGTGGTCGTCTTTTGTGTTGAGATGTGAAAAAGAGTCGCGATAGATGTATTTCCGAGAGAAATTTTATAAAATCGGAGCCTTTTTTACGGAATTAGATGGGCGGAAAATAACTTAACACGTCGGACTTCTCGGATTCCACGTCATTTTCCGAGGTTCCGAAAGTTTGGCAACAAAACAACCACTTTTGCTACTTTCCAGGGAAATCCTTTTCCGTTTCCTTTCCGCCCAAATCAGCGCAACTGAACAGACCCAAGGAAATTGAATCTCTACTATTGGATCTGAGGTATGTTCTAGATATTGCTGAAGTTTATAACTGTAAGAGGTTGGAATAGGTTTTTTTGTAAGTGCTTAAATGAATTGTTTTTTGGGGTTAAGGTAGATGTGCCTTTTGTGGGCACCCTTTTGGGGCCCAAAGTACATAGATGTGACAGGGACTCCTTGCCCGGTGGTTTGTAGGTTCTTTATATATATATATATATATATATATATATATATATATATATATATATATATATATATATATATAGAGAGAGAGAGAGAGAGAGAGAGAACGTTTCCTAGACACTGGCGTAATTAGATTACGCAGCGCACTAGTGGTCTTTGAAGCATGTTTAATATCAGCTGTCAGATCTGCTTAATCCAAACCCTCCATGTGAGAGAAAACGAAAAGGAATAAAAACCTAATTTAATCGACAGACGCAACTTTCTCCCTCTTGCTGGACTGCCTCTCGATGGAACGTATGTCTCTCCCTCTCGCTGGAACGCCTCTCGCAACCACTGGTATTTCATCTCTCTCTCCCTCTCTCTCTCCCTCTCTCTCTCTCTCTCTCTCTCTCTCTCTCTCTCTCTCTCATTTTCTCTGCAAGCAAAAAGGGTTTGGATGGGTTTCTTTTTTCCTTTTTTCAGAATGGGTTTTGCAGAGAGACCTACGATATGAAGAGAAAAAAATAGAGAAGAAAGGTTCTTAAAGGGGTTTTTAACAGGGAAGAGGATGAGTTGTAGATGAGATGAATGGGGTTTTTAAAGGGGTTCTTAGGGAAGATGAATGGGGTTTTCAGAATGGGGTTCTTAAAGGGGTTTTTAGGGAAGATGAAGCCTGCTATTTTTTTTCTACTTATTTGAATGGGCTTTTTATGGGGTTTTTATGGGGGTTTTGGTGGTGGAGTTTGTGTGGCTTACAAAATAGATACAAACTCCATTTGACTGCGTCTGTGAAGAGGATGAGTTGTTGATGAGATGAAAATTTTCATTTCTGCATTTCATTTGAAGCTCCAAAGGCCGGTGTTACGTTCTTATTTTCTAACGAGGGTTTTGACTGTAATAATAATAAGAGCTACTACTACTAAAAACGCGTTTTCTAAGGAGGATTCTGGGTTGACTGGTCTTAAGTCCCAACTCTCTCCAATGTTCAAATTCCTTTTTTTTCTATGCTTTTGGTTTCCTTATTTCATAGGTCACAATGTAATTAGGTTGTGCCTCAAAAATCATTTCCATAGGCTGATCCTAACCATCCCATCTATAGAAGTCTCCAGAATGTACAGTCCCTCTATAGACTATAGGGTTTAGATCATCCAATGGAAATGATTTTCTGAGCACAACCTATATATATTGTGGTCCATCAAATGAACGGTTTGGATCATCCTATGGTGTGGGCCGTACCGTACTTTTTGAAAAAAAAATACAAGTTCGTATGGTCACACGATCATCAAATTGGTTAGGGGTGCAACTCGGTCGGGTTCAACCCGAAAAAAGTCGGGTCGGGTTGAGTTCCGGTCGGGTTCAGGTTCGGGTTAAGTTTTCCCAACCCGGGTTGAGCTCGGGTAGGGCTGGCAACGGGGCCGGGCCGGGCCGGGCCGGATGTTGCATTCCCCGTCCCCATCGGAAGGACCATTCCCCCGCCCCGTCCCCGCGCCCGCCCCGCGGGGATTACCTAATCCCCGCCTCACACAAAAATCCTCACCTCGAAAAAACTTTTTAACACCCAAAAAAGAAAGAAAAGACAAGCTGTATTTGTACACTTACCAAAATATAGTAGTGCCACTATCACTAGCATAAAAAATATATTTACTATTAACTTAAAAAACACTAAAACAATACTAAAATAAGAGGATATTGATAATGGCTTGCATAGTAAAACGGGGCGGGGTAGGTCCATCTCCATCTCGATCCCCATCCCCCGCCCCGTCCCCGCTCCAAGTCGGGGAATCCCCACCCCGTTCGGGGCGGGGCGAATCCCCAGTTTTACGGGTGAAATTGCCAGCCCTAAGCTTGGGTTTGATTCGGCTTGAGGGGCGACTCGAGTGAAACCCAACATTTTTATCAATTTTTTTGTTTTGCAAGCTTAAAAACTCGGGTTGGGTCGGGTTGGAAAAATGGGTTCTCGGTCGGGTCGGGTCGGGTCGGGTTGGCGTCAACCCGACCCAAGTTGCACCCTTAGTAGTTTAGTAGAAATTACATAATGAATGGGCGTACAAACAAGTAAAGTATTTGACCCAACAGGAGCTTCTAAAAGTAAACTGTTGTTGGATCAAATATCAAGGATGGGACGACGAGTACGTGTGTTCGTATGCGTAGTTTCTTAAAAGTCGGTTGCTGTTGGATCAAATATCTAGGGTGCCATCTAGATAAACAAAAATGTACGCTCGGATACCAGATAAAAACTCATCGCAGCATTGCTCATATATATTGTCTTTTATTTTTACGACGATTCGATATTTGTGTTTGGCGAAACATCTGCAGCAGCCTTTTCTCTTCTTCTTCCTCTCGGTATTTTTTTTTATTTGGGGGATTTTCGACAATCTTTGCTGTAAGAGATTCTATCTCTAATCTTTATCATATCTGCCCTAAATTTTCTTTTTTGCACCCTATTTAGGGTTTCTATCGAAGTTCTTGGTCATGAATTTCTGATATTCCTTTTATTGTTTTGAATGTATAGGTTTCCTTCTAGGTTTTGTGTCTAGGGTTAGGGTTTCATAGCCTTCTGCTTCTAGGATTTGAGACTTTTTGTTTCAGTTAGGGTTTCACAGTCTGCAATTTGTGGATCTGTTCATTTTTTTTATTCATTAAATTATTATTTTTGATTGATATCCTATGTTTTTGTTTATGATTTTTGTCTTAATTTTTTTTTCGTAATTGTCAGAGAATCAAAGGTGAGGAGATCTGTCTGTGATTTTGTTATTTAATTCCAACAACACTGTAACATGTTGTGAAAAATTAGGCCTGTTCTAGTACCATCACCATGATCATTAAAACCGGATCTTTTTATGAAATCTTTTGAATTCTTTCCAAATGCTTAGTAATTAGTGGTCAATTGCTTAGTAACTACAGAGCATATATGATGGAGTTAGTGTAAAAACTAGTAAGTGAAAATCTGATACCAGTGAAAAGTCCCCAATTAAAAGTTTAGAATTTGATTTATATGTTCTTTTCTGGTATTCTCTCATCACATCTTATTTTGATTATACAAGTTACAAATGAATTGAACTGCGTTTACTAAGGTTGTGTTTGGGGATTTGATGTACACCCAAACTTACTCTTCATAATTTTAGTTCAATTCATCTGTAACTTGTATCGCCAAAATGAGATGTCTAAAGAGGAACCCAGGCAAGAACATATTAGTCAAGGTATAATCTTTTATTTTTGACTTTTTTTACTAATGTCATATTTTGACTTACTAATCCTCTAAGGCATTGGATGTATTACTGGACACACCCTAGATAATTAAACCAATATAATGATTTGTTTGGTGATGTAGACCTTTTTTATTTGAATGGTGATGGCAACATTCTGGTAATAATAGTTGGCATTGGGATCTCTCAGTGTGATTCTTAGTTATAGCTATAGTATAGCTAATGACGTAGGAAGAAATAGGGGTGTTCATTATTCGGTTATAACCGAATAACCGAACCGAATTGGTTTGGTCGGTTCGATTCGGTTTTTTTCCTTTTCGGTTCAGTTTCGGTTATCTCAAAAAAAAAATCGGTTAACCAAATAACCAAAATTATGATAAAAACCTTTATTTTTTGAAAACAAAAAGTGCTATATGGTTACTCCGTAGGATGATCAAAACCGTCCATTTGATTGATCACAATTTAATTAGGTTGTGCTCAAAAAATCATTTCGATAGGATGATCCCAGCCCTCCGATCCAAACCGAGATTTTGCTTTTTTTCCTCTTTTTCTCTCACTATTCAGTTATTCGCTTATAACCGATTAACCAAATTTTTAATCTGTTCGGTTTTTAGAAATTTCGGTTATCTAAATTTGATAACCGAAATTATTTCGGTTGTCAAATTTCGGTCTATTCGGTTCGGTTATAACCGAACGAACAACCTTAGGAAGAAATGTTGGAACATATATATAATTGAAAACTACCGGAAGTGAACCCCTCTCTCCCCTCTAATAATAACTACTGCCACTGGGGTTTGTCAGTGCGATTTTTAGTTATAGCTATAGTATAGCTGAATGGTGTACGAAGAAGTTCTGGCACACATATATAATTGAAAACGGTTCAACTGAGGGGGCCTACATTAGGGGTTAAGTTGAATGTGTCAGAAGCCACAGGGGGTCTAAGTGTATTTTTCCCTAAAAAGAAAACATACTACAACTACTGTTGTTTCTCATAAACAACCATTAATAATTAACTGAAACCTCATCATGCTCAGAACCTACAATCAGTCCAATCCAAAAAAATCTATAAGATAAATCCTTAATTGCCTTGCCTTGCCTAATTCCTATTCCTATACCTCATTCCTTTCTCCTTGTGCATGTTTCCTACATTGATCATTTGCATTCCAATTAGTTCCTACTAGATCTACTACTGACTACTTTGTATGGAACAGATGTGTTTAAGAACTTCAAAGACAAGGTGAGATTTGGACTCAATGTAGGTAAAGACATAAGGGGAATGATGGGTTTATATGAAGCTTCACACCTTAGAATAGATGAATGTCCACTTGTCATCTCACGGGTGGGCCATCGCATGCAAAGATCGAACCATTTCCCTCAAATTACTAGGTTAGACAGTGAACAAAACTTTTAGCCAACATTCTACAAAAAAAAAAAAAAAAAAAAATATGTTTGAACTTTGAACATTGAAAATACTCTAATCAAGGAAATTCTTGTGTGATGATCCATCAAAGGCCCCCATCTATTGGACGGTGGAGATGGTCTATGTATCTTGTTTCTGTATATTTTTAGACCAAGTTTATATATCCCACAAGCATGTTATGATAAGTGGACCAACACACCTTGTCTTTTATCAATTAATGAGCTCTCAAAGGCTATTACACTTCCCAAAAAACTCTCAACACCGGCCTTTGGAGCTTCAAATGAAATGCAGAAATGAAAATTTTCATCTCATCAACAACTCATCCTCTTCATAGACGCAGTCAAATGGAGTTTGTATCTATTTTGTAAGCCACACAAACTCCACCACCAAAACCCCATAAAAACCCCATTCAAATAAGTAGAAAAAAAATAGCAGGCTTCATCTTCCCTGTTAAAAACCCCTTTAAGAACCCCATTCTGAAAACCCCATTCATCTTCCCTGAAAACCCCTTTAAAAACCCCTTTAAAAACCCCATTCATCTCATCAACAACTCATCCTCTTCCCTGTTAAAAACCCCTTTAAGAACCTTTCTTCTCCATTTTTTTCTCTCCATACCGTAGGTCTCTCTGCAAAACCCATTCTGAAAAAAGGAAAAAAGAAACCCATCCAAACCCTTTTTGTTTGCAGAGAAAATGAGAGAGAGAGAGAGAGAGGGGGGGGGGAGGGAGTATGAGGGAGAGAGAGATGAAATACCAGTGGTTGCGAGAGGCGTTCCAGCGAGAGGGAGAGAGAGAGACGTTCCAGCGAGAGGCGTTCCAGCGAGAGGGAGAAAGTTGCGTCTGTCGATTAGATTAGATTTTTATTCCTTTTCGTTTTCTCTCACATTGAGGGTTTAGATTAAGCAGATCTGACGGCTGATATTAAACATGCTTCAAAGACCACTAGTGCGCTGGTAATCTAATTACGCCAGTGTCTAGGAAACGTTCTCTCATATGTATATATATATATAGGAAAATGATTGTACGCTCGAGTGTACCAACCTTATGGTACGCTCGAGTGCCCAATCACATGTGGGCCCACATTTTTAGGATGATCCAAAGCATTCATTTGAAAGGCCCTTATATAGATGGGGTGTCGTGGACCCCGATCCTGAGAGGACTGAGTGCGGCGAGGGACGCGAGATCCCCCTGCAATCCTCAAAGATCTCCACTTGTGAAGGAGAGCTCTACCAAGGAACTCTCAAAATAGGTGCCACTCTCACAGTATAGCATGAGTGGCGATACAAAACGAATGAGATACATCCTGATCAGGAGCCAAGGCTCGAAACCGAGATGTACCTAAAAATAACTCAGAGTCGCCATCCATGGATACGCCATGGAATCAAAACAAATGCTCTGTCTGCAACGGATAACCAGAGATACAAAAGGTTCGTGCCTGATTACGAATGGAGAAGGTCCGAAGAGCACCCCCAATTCGTCCGAGTGCAAGCACTTGGTCTCTTATGCCATTTATTATTAACTCCAAAGAATTTTGGGTAAAATCATGTGAAATGGGAACAAAATATCCCCGAGTGAACGTCTACCTAATTATGCATGACTCGGGGATGAAATAATAAGCACACATAAAGTAAGATAAAAGATGTGTCACCTAATGACAATTAGGTTGTGAGTGACATGCCTAACTGGTGTCTAAGTTCTGGTGGACATACACATGTAAGCTACAGCTAAAGGTATAAGATGTACAGGAAAGGAAATCTAAAATTAACAGTTAATCATGAATAGTAAATGAAATAAGGAATAAACAAAATGCCACGCAAATAACAGAATAATTAAATAAAAACCTACGGCGTGCACATAGCGCCTATTTACAATGGGGCGAATACATAGCGCCTAATATAAAATCCTAACACATCTCATCTAGAAAGCAGTAAATGACAGATAGCAATTGCAATAATAACAACCTATGGCGTGCACATAACGCCTATCTACAAAGGGGCGAATACATAACGCCTAATATAAAATCCTAACACATCTCATCTATAAAGCAGTAAATGACAGATAGCAATTGCAGTAATAAAAACCTATGACGTGCACATAGCGCCTATCTGCAATGGGGCGAATACATAGCGTCTAATATAAAATCCTAACACATCTCATCTAGAAAGCAGTAAATGACATATAACAATTGCAGTAATAAAAACCTATGGCGTGCACATAGTGCCTATCTATAATGGGGCGAATACATAACGCCTAATATAAAATCCTAACACATCTCATCTAGAAAACAGTAAATGACAGATAGCAATTGCAATAATAAAAACCTATGGCGTGCACATAGCGCCTATCTACAATGGGGCGAATACATAGCGCCTAATATAAAATCCTAACACATCTCATCTAGAAAGCAGTAAATGACAGATAGCAATTGCAATAATAAAAACCTATGGCGTGCACATAGCGCCTATCTACAATGGGGCGAATACATAACGCCTAATATAAAATCCTAACACATCTCACCTAGAAAGCAGTAAGTGACTGATAGCAATTGCAGTAAAAGCAGTAAAGCACTATAGTTAAGAAGGTAAACCTACGCAATGAGCAAACATCAGTAGATGATAGTAAAGGATAATAATCAGTAACCTAATAAAGATAAAGAATTACAGCTAAGCATGTGAGAACTACAGCTAAGCAGGTAAGAGCTACAACTAAGCAAGTAGGTAAGCTCTAATAAGACTGAGTTAGTCTCTAATGAAAAAACTTCTAACTAACCACACTAAAAGGGAGCGCAAATGAGTCAAGGACTCTCTAATAGTACTACCAAAAGAGAATGACTCAAGGACTCTCTAAAAGACAGGGGGGCTCTAACATGGGGCTAGGTAAGCCCCCCCCTTAAAGAAGAAACTCTCTAAATGAGACAAGACTTGTCTCCAAATAGGGACTCTATAAATGAGGCAAGGCATGCCTCATATACACAAATGTTGCAAACGAAGGATCTAACGAGGCTGGGCAGGTCTCCTAGTCACAAAGGACGCAAACAAATGATCTAACTAGACTGGGCAAGTCTCCTAGTCCCGAAGGGCACAAACAAAGGATCTAACAAAACTGGAAGCCTACTAAAGAAGAAAGGGGAGTGCTACTAGAAACGAGTGAGTCCCCCAAAGATGGGCTTGGGCTAACGCCTTCATCGCCCTAACCCGACAAAGTGCTTTCGTGATCGAAGAGATCTCGAAATGCAAAGAGTACTCCAAGGAACGTGCAAAGAGTGAATCCGAAAAGAGAGGAAATCCTGAACCCCGCAAGAAGGGATGGCCTTAAAAAGATGGGATCTTTAACCTTACAAAGATTCTAAGACATGAGAAGATGCAGGAGAAGGAGAAATGACCCTAAAAGGAAGAAACCTCTTATCATGCGAAAGTTCTAGGACTGGAAGAGGGGTCAAGAAACATTCCACCATAATTCTTCCCACAAAGACAAATTCCTAAGTGAAGAGAATCACTTCCTTTAGAAAAAGCCAATCCTAACAACTAGAAATGACTTCTAATTAAAAAGGTTGCAGAAGACAGTCATATCATTTAAAACAAGTTTGGGGGAAACCATGAGATATGATATTCTGATGAAAATCTCTAATCATTGATAACAATGGTATTGATGTCAAGCTTTTATGAGAGTACTGAAGCAAAATATTCCATTATAATCTGAGCAAAGGAAAACCAAACTACCCTATTCAAATAATGGTGCTAGGATGTACTGTCACTTTCAAGGTCATACTTTGTTACTTGGTGCACTAGTATCCCATTACTATTGTCAGGTTGCTTGATTAACTGTTGAACCTCTATGAAGGAAAATGGCATCATTAGAATATCACCTCCCATGGATTCTCTGAGCAACAACAAAATTGGTATACCATCTCAAAGTGGGGACAAGAATATTTTCGGGGAAATAGAACACCACGAAACATAAAGGCCCAACTCTTAGCAAATAAGCTGAATCTCTAAAAGCACAAGTTTTAAACTTTTTGAGGAGAAATCAAGATTCAATATTGTGAAACTGGGCATTAAAAACTATGCAATTCACATACACATGAGTACATGAGGTGCATAAAGATAATAGCAACCAACCCTCCATTCTATTACATTGATCTTCAACAGATTGAACAATGACAATTAATAACACAAGTTGGGAATTTAATTGACAACCAAGATAACCTGTTTGAGCAATAGCAATCATTCAACTTTATAATCATTTAGAATACTTTTGAAGAATGCTATTCTAAATGCAAAAGACCCTCACGAAGATATTGAGGAAATGACAATTGATTTCATATCATTTTCGGAATAGGCAGATAGATAATAGAGTTTCTGAATAGTTTTATTTGAAAGATATGCCCAGCTACCATGACTAAAAAAAAAACATAGCCTAAACCAAAGCAGAATGCAAGACCCATGAGTCCTCATGTAGAGGTGCACAAATCACTTCAAGAATTACAAACACACAAATCACAAGGAAAGTCACAGACCGAATGACAGACCCATGACCATGCTCTAATGATATGGGGGGGTCAAGTATCAGCCCTCCAATGTGATTAATCTCAATGAAGGCCAATCAACATGTAACTTGAAATAATACCATGTTCATGGTTTTCCCTGTTGTAAGGTACTTATTAAGAACATGTGAAATTTGAACAAGTCCATGATCCAGCAACAATATTACTGAAACCAAACCAAACCACTAGCTTCAATTAAAACAAGAGTATCACTAAAACTTTATCAGTTTATCAGGATTTAGAGAATCAAAAGCATAGAATTAAAACAAGCTAAATAACAAACATATTTGGAAGCTCAATTATCCCGACACAAGCGCCAAAATCATAAGAATTCAGGGCAAATTCAAAGCAAAAGCTGTATTGAAGATAAACAGAGAAGATACCTAATTTTTTTTTGGTGTTGAATTCTGCTTCTTACCTTTGCTCTTTCCTTTCTTAAGCTCACCTCATCAAGCTCTTTTTTTCTCTGAATAGAATATTCAGAATCAGCTCTTGATTATAGCTTTCTTTCCTATAATATCTCGAACTACAAGTGCACGCTACTTCTCCTAGTTTGGAATGATTGGATTCGAATAAAATTTCTGCTGAGTGATGAAGTCTAGTGAAGAAAAGATGTTCGGAAAGAAGAAATTGAAGCTAGAAAGGCCACCGACAGAGAAAATACTCTGATTCTCATGAAAAATCTTAAGATCAGAATTGGGTCGGAGATGGAGGTTTTCTGATCGGAAAATATGGAGAATGGGCTAGGGTTTTGTGGTAGTGGTAGACGAAGAAGAGAGTGGTGGAGGTTGGCCGGATTCCGATGGGTTTCCCGGAGAAGATGGAGATGGTGGCTGGAAATTGAGAAGGGGGTTTGATGGTGATCAGAGAATGGGATAGGAGGATTGGGGTTTTACTAGGGCTGTGATGGAAGAGGTGATGATTGGGGAGAGGATAGAAGTATAGATGGAGGTAGAGATGGTGAGAGTTCTCGGTCGGATTCCGGTGGGTTCGTTGGAGCTCGGCGAAGGTGGGCTGAGGTGAGGGAGATGTTGCAGAGATTGTGGAGATGGGGTTAAGGAAGGAGATGGGGGTAATCGGATTTCGGCAAGCTCGCCGGAATCAATGGGGATGGGGTCGGATTTCGAAGTGGGTTTGGGAGACGATGAAGAGGGGTTTCGAGGGTTTGATGGAGGTGGTAGTGTAGATGGTGGCTGATGGCGATAAGGAGGGAGCTGATGGGGGTGGAGGTGGCTGATGGAGGTGCAGAGTGGTTAAAGATGGTGGTGGCAATGGCGATGGGCGCCCGGAGAAGATGGGGCGAAGATGGTGGCCGCACTCTCCTCTCCTCTTTTTCTCTTTTTTTTTCTTTTGCTGCAAATGAGAAGAGCCTCCCAAAACCCTAATTCGTTGGGCTTTTTTAACCTAAGAGAAATGAAATATTAGTACCCCCCTTTTCCCCTTGGACAGCGCCCTAATGTATTGATTACTACTCTTTTTATACTACAGGGGGGTGCATGGGTAAAACAACCCTATGCAAAATAAAAATGAATTTAACCCCCCCTCCTTCCATGGACCACCGACCTTAGTGCAATCCCTAACAACCTTTAACCTGCAGGGGGGCCCAAGCAAAAAACAGGGGAGATAATTTTGAGAAAATATCTCCTCCTCCCTTTTGATCCTAGCCCTTCAAATCAGCTTTTTATTTAAGGGCCGGGATCAAAGGAAGCTCAACCACCTAGGAAGCTTCAATGAATGAAGCTTTTTATTTAAGGGCCGGGATCAAATGAAGCTTCCTAAAATGCCTCCTAACTAATCCTAGTCTTAAGTATCTCACTAACCTAGCTTAGGGCTTAATGGTGACTTGGAGGGGAAGAAAAGCATCTTCGCAAATTACAAAATTGCCCTGGTTCAGGATAATACACCCCCTAATTAAGTTACACACTAATCAGTATACCCCTATATCTCCCTGGACAGCCCACCATAGCAAATTTGAACTGGCTTTTTAGGTTCCAGCGCACCCCTATTTCTGGCTTTTTAGGTTCCAGCGCACCCCTATTTCTGGCTAAGTCGCTACCCTTATTCCTACACTACACTACTCTATAAACGTCGTCCGTTTGCTAGGCAAACCGCGACGGATTCTGATGAAATTTTACAGGGACCTTGGTGGGACCCTAAGCTAGCCTAAGGTGTAATTTAGGGTCCTAACACACTGATTTGAAAAAGTTAAGCACAAAATATGGAGGTGCAGGGCACGGTCAAAATGGGGTGCCTACAGGTGTGTACCAAAAATCAGTTCCATAGGATCATCCTAACCCATCCATTTGTGGAGGTCAAAATGGACAGACATTGTTTGTTCACAAATCTGCCCATTTTTGCCCTCCACTTTGAAGGGGTTAGGATGATTCAATGGAGCTATTTTTTGGTACACACACTATCTATGATAGGGCCTTGCAAATGAATGCTTTGGATCGCCACAAAAAATGTGGGACCCATGTGATTCGGCACTCGAGCTTGGTACGCTCGAGCGTACAATCCTTTTCCTGATATGAGGAAAATGATTGTACGCTCGAGTGTACCAACCTTATGGTACGCTCGAGTGCCCAATCACATGTGGGCCCACATTTTTAGGATGATCCAAAGCATTCATTTGAAAGGCCCTTATATAGATGGGGTGTGTACCAAAAATCAGCTCCATAGGATCATCCTAACCCATCCATTTGTGGAGGTCAAAATGGATAGACACTGTTTGTTCACAAATCTGCCCATTTTGCCCTCTACTTTGGAGGGGTTAGGATGATTCAATGGAGCTGATGTTTGGTACACACCCTATCTATGATAGGGCCTTGCAAATGAATGCTTTGGATCACATCATAGTTATAAATTCCGGTCGTTCCTTCCGGCCGGAATTCCCTGTTCCGGTCGGAACGATCTGGAAATGCAGAAAAAATTCAAAATAAATTCAAAAAAATTACTAAAATGCCATTAAGGCCGTTGGGGAGTGTATTTTACAGATTTGCCCTCGTTTTATGACCGTTTTATAGTTGTTGGGAGGGCATTTTTCGTCTTTTCCAAAAAAATTCAAAAAAAAATATATAAAAAATCTAAAAAATTACATAAATTCATTTATGGCTGTTGGGGAGTGTATTTTACACATTTGCCCTCATTTTGTGATCATTTTATAGTTGTTAGGAGGGCATTTTTCATCTTTTTGCAAAAAAATTGAAAAAAATAAAATAAAAATCTCAAAAATTACAGAAATGCCATTATAGCTGTTGGGGACTGTTTTTTACACTTCTACCTTCATTTTATGACCGTTTTATAGCTGTTGGTAGGGCATTTTGCGTCATTTTCACCCCAAAAGCTATAAATAGCCCTCTAACCATTATTTTTTCACAATTCTTTTTTCACAACTCATTTCCTCTTCAAATCTTCTCCTACAACGACAACTCTTGTATCTCCTACACTACACTACATACAACTATATCTACTTCTCCTACAACAACAAAGATCATCTCAAAAGCTTTTATTATTCCAATTCCACTACAAGCTCAAGAATATCAAAGGCTTTTTTTATCTCCTACAACAACAAGCTCTATTATACTAAAGACAAGGGCTTCTCTTCTACAACCTAAGGCTTCTTCAACTTATTCTCTCATCCAAAAGGCGTAAGGAAAGTTAAAGCTTTATTTGATTTAATTTCCTTTCATTTCTTATTCTCTTTCTCTCCATTTCAACTTAAAATGAGTTCTTTTGGAGGAGCCTCATCTATTGGTTCCGCACCCGCTAGATCGGATGACCCGGCATGGGCTTATGGCCTAGTAATTCCGGGTCAAAAAAACTGTGTTAAATGCACCTTTTTGTGAAAAACTCATAAAGGGTGGAGGTATAACCCGGTTTAAAGAACATCTAGCGGGTGTTCCTGGCGATGTAGCGGCATGTAAAAAAGTCAATGCCGATGTAAAATGGAGAATGGCACAAATGTTAGGCGAAATGAGAAAAGAAAGAGCTAGGGAAAGTGTATCAAGGGCAGAGGTGGGTAGTTTTTATGCCGCACCAGAAGAAGAAGATGTGGAGGAGGGGGAGGGGGATGAGGACGACGAACCTATGGGACCACCTCAGCCTAGGAATAAGGGGAAAGCAGTTGTTGTAGAACCGAGTGGGGCAAAGAGGAAAAAGAAGGGTCTTGTAGGGGAGTTAAGAGATTTCTTTGCACCATGAACAACCCCTGGATCCCAGCCAAGCATTAAGAGTGCTTTGGCAACAAAAGAAACACTTGATCGGGCAAATATGGCAGTTGGCATGCTTTGCTATGATGCCAACCTGCCTTTCAATATTGCTAATTCACCATATTGGCAGCCAATGTTTGATGCCATAAATGCAGTAGGCTGAGGTTATAAGGCGCCTTCTTTTCACGATTTACCGGGGGGGAGGGGATATTGAAGAAAACTGTAGAAGATGTAAACAACTACTTGGGGGAAGTTAAGAATTCATGGAAAACTAGTGGCTGTAGCATTATGGCTGATGGACGGACAGACACCAAACAACATGCCTTAATTAACTTTTTGGTGTACTGTCCTAAAGGAGTAGTTTTTCTTAAATCTGTTAATGCATCTGGCATAGTGAAGAATGCTGAGGCATTGTTTGCAATTTTTGATGAGATTGTTTTGGAGGTAGGTCCGGAAAATGTGGTGCAGTTTATAACTGATAGTGAGCCAAGTTATAAAGCTGCTTGGAAGAAGTTAGAAATCAAATATGCCACATTCTTATGGACTCCGTGTGCAGCCCATTGTTTAGACTTGATTTTAGAGCACTTGGGCAAACCAGATGTGTTTCCTCTCATAGGAAGCACAATTGACAGGGCTCGGAAGATTACGAGGTTTATCTACAACCATGCAGCTCTATTGAACTTGATGAGACAGAAATTCACGGGTGTGAGGGACTTGTGTCGTCCTGCGCGGACTAGATTTGCTACCAATTTCATTAGTATACAAATTCTGGTGCTTCATAGGAAAGCTCTACAACAGATGTTCGTGTCTGATGAGTATGCTGCTAGTAGGTACATTCGACATGGATTGATTGAAGAGATCGTGAGTACAGTGTTGGATAAACAATTTTGGGACAACTGCAAGCATATTCTAAACATCAGCGAGCCATTGGTGAAGGTGTTGCGTTTGGTAGACCGGCAAGACAAACCAGCAATGGGTTACATATATGAGGCCATGGATAGGGCCAAAGAAAACATCAAGGCTAGGCTAAAGAACAAGAAGTCAGATTATGCTCCCATCTGGAGGATTATTGACCAAAGATGGGGCAAACAGCTTCACAGTCCCCTCCATGCAGCGGGATACTTTCTTAACCCTGCTCTTTTTTTCAGTCCTACATTCTCCAAGCATCATGAAGTCACCCGAGGTTTGATTGAATGTATTAATCGACTAGTACCTGATGAAGTTACACAGGACACCATCACCAGTTATATTGAGAACTATCGGGAGTCCACTGACATGTTTGCAATGAAGATGGCAATCCGCAACCGAGGCAGATTGGGACCAGGTATATTGGTTTGTTCATTTAATTAAGTATATTTTATTTAAAATTTCCACAAGTAAATGCTTAACTATTATTGTTTCCTTTACAGTTGCATGGTGGAACTAGTTTGGAAATGACGTCCCGGACTTACAGAGTTTCGCCGTCAGAATTCTCAGCCAAACCTGTAGTGCTACTGGATGGGAAAGGAACTGGAGCACTTTCGAGCACATCTACTCGGCAAAAAGAAACAGGTTGGAGCACCAGAGGTTGAATGACTTGGTATTTGTCCATTACAACCTCAAGTTTCGAGAAAGGTATGCTACTTAATTGAATTAGAATTAATTTTCTCATATTTCACCACATGTCTTTAAATTTTAAGTATTACTTATTAATTTATGTTGGACATTCTTTTCAGGGACTTAAACAGAAGATCTTCTACCACTAGCGACCCACTGAGTATAGATCACTAGATGTTATAATGGATTGGGTTGCGGAAGATGAAGATGTTATTCTGACACCAGACGACATTGGATGGGAAAATATTGAAGCGCCTTCTAGAGTTGATGCAGCCGACGACGAGGAAGAGGACACAAACCTTGAGGACACTCCTCCAAGAGGTGGTGGTGACGGCGATGATGAGGGCTACCAGTCGGTTGAGTATGATGATCCTCAACCAGATTCACCACCATTTTGATTTAGATTTAGAGATGATATGAGATGTGGCTGGCACTATGTATTTGGCTTTTGTTATTCTATGTTCTAATTTTTTATGTCTTAGTTGTATTAAACTTTGGTTTTTAAGTAATAAAGATGTCTTTTAGTAGTATTAAACGTTTCGTTCCGGTAGTCAAAACGGAACGGCGACCGGAACGGAATTTATAACTAAGGATCACATACAGTTATTGTCGCCTTCCAAAAAAAAAAAAAACAAGAACAAAGCATAAATCTTTGATACTACCAGTAGAAAATAAGATCAAAGCACAAAACTTTGTTACCATTTGTAAAAGAAGAAATCAAAGCATAGGAAGCACCAGAGAAGAAATAAAAAGGAGACATGGAAATGTCAAACCGTCAAGATAAATCAGAGAGTAGAGTTCATACAATAATAAACATGGAAATGGCGACAACAATCCTTTCTGGTTGTAGGGCATGAAGACTAAATAAAAAAAGAACCGAGGAAAAAGAAAGAAGGGAAAAAAGATTTTCTTACCCCATAATAATTGGAAAAATGAAGTTGTGGCTCCTTGATTTTCTAGTTGAGTTATTGAAGCCTTTCTTTTAAAGAAATTGTTTAAGTTTTATTTGACTTCTTATTACACAAGTTGAAGTTTTTGTTGCTTTCCCCCACTGAATGCATTTCTTTAGATGGTCTACATGCATATAGTTTTGATATTTTAGCTTATGATTTTTTCATTGCAATCAGCTATGCTTCACTCATGTGGAGATAGACCTGTTGAAGTCTTTCATTGAGCTTCAGTAGTTTCGCATGTAGCTTGTCTATAAGATTCTTTCAGAGTCTTGCATTTCCCTCATATGTAGAGATTGACATTATATCAATTCCTATCGGGTTCAGATTTGAGCCGTTCGTAATCAGGTTTGAAAAAATAGATATAGTAGCTCTTCCCTCTGTGCTATTCTTACATGCCTGGCAGAAACAAAAAGCATCTGATCAAATCCCTGCCATCCTGACTAGAAAACTAAACTCACCATGCAGATAAAAGAAACTAGAAATCTTTCCCCTTGTCATTAAGTACCAGTGACCGTGAAACAGATAAAATCTCTGTTCTATGGGTCATTACAATAAGTCTCAGTCTAAATCATGAAGCTAAAGAAAATACATAGATACTTAAATATGGGTGGTTTGGAGACTGCACTCCTTAAATTCCACATTCTCAATAGGTAATTTGTCACTAGGATATGGGCAGGGCCCCGATCTGGATCTCTGTTCACTAAGTAAAACACACGGTTGAGGACTCACAGAACTCGAAACTCCCTGAATATCTGTGCAGTTCCATGCAGGTTTCTTCGATTCTGCCATTCCAATTGCCACATTAGAGATACAAATGCCAGTAAAAGGCGAATTGTGGAGCCCCTCTAATTTTCCAGCCATGGTGACATTCTCTGCAACCATATTACTATAACTGATCTTGTCAATAACAGGAATTGCCTTTGGATCCCAGTGTTCATCAGGATGGCTGCCATAGGCACCCGTCATCCAAAAGACATACTTCATTGTATGCATGGTAAAACCCTTTACATATATGTCTTTAACAAATGCTCCCCTACCAATAGCTGTTTTGATTCTCACCCCAGACTCTGAATTAATGGCTGTGATGTCTTCAACCCTAACATCCTGTATTCCACCAGACATCTCGCTGCCTAGAGCGATGACAGCACTGTGGGGTGAAATGCAGGTGAGCCTCCTGATGATCACATGTTGGGTCGGCATCCCAACGGCAATCCCGTATTGATCCCAACCACTTTTTATCGCAATACAGTCATCACCCGAAACAATATAACAGTCTTCAATTCGTACATTGGTGCAAGAATCTGAAATTAAGACAGAAACAGTTAGATCATGAGCACAATGATGTGTTGTTCTTGTTTGGTGATTCTAGAATTAGCACTCATTCAAAGTTCAGACACATTGCATCACTCTGAAAGAGTCGTGGTATGTGGTGCAATTTAATCACACTCATTAGATTGAAAACTAGAAGTTCAATGAGCAGACAAACCTGGGTTGATTCCATCAGTATTTGGAACATCAACTGGGGCAAGAATAGTGATGCCTTTGACAATGACATTGCTGCATATATAGAACTTAATCAGCACATTGAGACAAACTCGAAACAAATAAAACCATCATTTCTGAAATGTTCAATCTAGATCAGTTTTCTTCTCTTCTATAAGGTAGAGATTGTGTCAAACTAACATGTGCTTGGTTTAAATGTGATCTTCATTAAATGATGTTGATAAATACCAAATTATTTTGGTAAGAGAAGAGCAGACCTGCTATAAACAGGATGAACATTCCAATATGGTGAGTTCACCAATTTAATATTGGATATCAGAATCTGATCGGAATACATGATTTCGATGAGGAATCCACGTGTGTAGTTCAGCTCTTTCGCTTCGAATTTGTCCCACCAGATTTTACCCTGTCCATCAATCGTGCCATTGTCGCCTGAAATCAAAATAAGGCAAGCAAGATACATAAACAGGATGAACATTCCATGTTTGTCATCTTACTTCTGTTCTGTACATATTACAAAATATTTTGAGAATTTATAACCTCAAGGCATTTTAGGTATCCCAATTTGCAAATTTTGTAGACGATTATTTTGCAGACCAACAAAAAAAATAGTGGAAATGTCATCTGATATGGGTTGGAGTAATTGGTCATTTCACATTGGTATTAGAGCTATTGCCTTACGGTATGTCTTGGGTTCAAACCCAACAACTCCTTGATATTAAAAAAAAAAAAAACATGTATGACCACCTCACAAAAAGAAGAAGAAGAAGAAGAAGGGCAACTTGTGAGGGGGAGCGTTGACTTTAAATGATTAAATAACACCAACTCAAACAACTTGTGGAAGAGGAAGTATTAATAGCAGAGTCAGAGTGAGATGAGGCCATTGCAAGGATTGTTAAACACCCTCTGATATTATAAAAGAGAAAAGACATGAAATATTGCAAAAGAAAGAATACAAGAGAATGGAAGAGAATAGACATGATAATGGTGCATCATTTACCTTCTTTGGTAGCCATGTCCTCTATTTATAGTTGTTTTACATTCAAGAAACATTAGAGATTTTATATGATGGCCGACCTTTACATGTAAAGGTCGAAGAGAACCCCTCCCCTCCCTTGATTTTTGATCCAAGAAAAGCCCTCTTTTTTTTCCTTGGATAAAAAATCAAGGGGGCATGTTTTCTCTCTCTCCGCCCTTGTTATCACACGGTCGACCACCATATAATTTCTCACACATATCAACTACCACGTATAGAAACTGAATAACTACAAAAGTTCAAAAATAGAACACAAACTCATGTTGCATCACTTATCCACGTGAAGAATGATATTTAAAAAGGTAACTACTTTTGCAACTGTTGTTGTATGTGTGGGAGAATGAAATTCAAAAGGGCAACTGCTATTGCACATGGACAGAGATGCTATCTTTTAACTGGTTTGCCTCCCAATATTGGACTAAGATGATTGGGAGGACTGTTTTCGTCTGATTAACAAATTGGGTCGCCACGAATTGGGAAGTTGGATGAACTGAGAGTACCTGTTATTACAACATCAGTGAGATTTGATCCCATAATGAGGTTGCTATGCCTGCCACCAGGTAAATCTCTTCCTCTTCCATAAGAAGGCAAGGGAGCAATAATTGGCCATTCATTCATGTCCTGCAAGTGAATTATGAGCAGTTAAACAGTTATTTAAACATGATTAACAAAGTAAACTATTCATAATAAATTAGTTCATGAAATATTATTTAACTAATATTTTATAGTTTGAAGTCACCCAATGAAAAAACAACACATAAAAAATCATAATTATCAACAGTTTGCTTTTAGACATGCATCAAATGGTCAAGATCATGCATCAAATGGGGCACTAGATGCAGATCTTCGAGTTGGAAAATTGGCTAATTCTGGCTATTTCTGACATTCTTGACACGATTGAGGATCATTTCACAAATTTTCAACGTGTTCATAGGTCAGCCAATTGTGAGGCGGATATTCTTGCTTGTGCCAGTGCAAACCCTGGGAGTTTTGAGACATTTGACCACCTCTCCCCCTTGAGGCTTCTTGGTTTTCCTGTTCTTTGTTGTATAATATCTTGACTTTCTACTTAAAGTTCTAACATTAGATTCTGTAGAATATTATTCTCAAGTTTAGAATCCTTATGGACACACCACGATTACAAAGTGGGGGCCCACATTTGGTTGATCCAAACCATCTATCTGATAGTCCCTATGTTGGATATTCAATGGCTCAGATGTCATGCCCATTGAAAAATTAAGAACTCCAAGTATTTTTCTGTGTAGGGCCCACTAGCATACGTAGTACAATGGAATTTTTAAAAGAGAGCAGATAAAAGTCACATTAATAGCTATGCTTAATAATGCACACCGACCGTTCATCGGGTGAGACGTGCCTTGGACAATCAATGGCCAAAATTTTGCAATAGAAAGATGTCCTAGTCTCATTGCTGGTCCACCAAAGGAACCATCAAAACAACACTAACATCCTAAGCGTTGCCCCAAGTCACAAGTCTCAAAGTAGGGATGTTTAAAAAAAAAAAAAACCCCACATGGGGTTTACTTCATTTGCTGAGCCACAACGTAAATAAGCCGCACCCCGTAAATCATCTCGATCCATGAGATGATACAAACCCTCCGATCTATAGAGGGACTGCACATTATAGAAAGCTCTATAGATCTGTGCAGTCCATCTATAGACCGGAAGGTTAGGACCATCCTATGGAGATGATTTACGGGGTACAACTTATTTGCATTTTGGCCCACCAAATAAACGGTTTGGATCATCTTATAAAATGGCCCAAGTGTCTTTCTCCACCGCCCGCAAAATTTACAAACATTTTCATCCTTTTCCTATTCCCACCCCCTTTTGTTTGTCTTTTCCTGAAAATGAAGACATTTCTAAAAAAAGACAAACAAAAGGAGGTGTAAATATCATTTAATAAGTTTTTAATCAGACCTGAGAGGCTAGAATAACGGCATCCCTATGTAGATAGAGAGTGAAATGGCTGGTGAGATTAAAGCAACCCGTAAGCCATTTTCCTGCCGGGACCACGAGCTGTCCTCCACCGTTGGATCCGAATTGGCTTAGATGATCGATGGCCATCTGAAAAGCCTTTGTGTTCAAGGTCACACCATCTCCCACTCCTCCAAAATCCTTCAAAGATACAGTGTGAGCTCTGCAGTTCGTTGATCGATACGTACATGATTCTAAAATCCCAACTTGATGGCATTCTGCTCCTCTTAAGCTCCATAATCCCAACACTATAAGTAAAGATATCTCAAGAATCTGCATATTGAATGAAATGAAAATAAGATGGAAATCCTAAAAACATGGTTGTCCTGTTATCTCATTTCCTTTTTTTTTATTGTCTAATTCTATCTAATGAAGAAACCAAGAGATTTCATGTATTCGAAAGATAGGAATAAAGAGAGGAGAACCCGCATGCATTAAGGAATTGTAGAACAAAAAGAAAATAGGGTTATCTTTTTTCCATTACTTGAGAACTTCTGTGATTTTCCTGAAACTCCATTGTCGTGGATGCAGCTCTATGGGTCATTCTCAGATTGCAAGAGACTATATAGAAGAAAGAAGTTTAGATTAGCATAATCCGGTTATAATTACATTCTATCTTTCTGTTGGGTTTGTTTGTTCTAACGGGGATTTACTTAAAATATGCTCCCCATTGACGTGAGTTCGAATCCCATGGTCTTACCCGATTCGCGTGGTTTACCGGTCATTACCCCCATCCATAGGAAATAGTCCCGCCCTAAAAATTGGGGTATACCCTGCGTGGTTAATTGCGCATCCATAGGGAATAGTCCCACCCTGAAAATTGGGGTCGGGATACCCTATGTCATAAAAAAAAGTGGTTTTACTTTAAAAAAAAAAAAAAAGAGAGAGTAACAAGTAGGATTCGGTGAATGGTCCCTTGCAAATCCCTAGCGTCAATGGATTGATACTGCTTCTTGATAAATAATATTTCTCAGTCCCCTTCCTCTCCATTGCAAATTCCCATACTATTCAAAACCTTATAAATGTAAAATTTCCAATAAAAATATATTACTATAAATGTAAATCAATTTGTAGCTAAACTTATCTTATAAATGCCAATTTCTTTCTGGCCCTATTTGGATTGCGAGAATTTTTTAAAAGTTTGAAAAAGAAAAGGTTTTTCAGAATTTCTTCTTGTTTTTTTTATTACATTCTGTGATTACACATGAAAAGAATTAGCTTGAACCATCGTGTTCATGTTTTATTTTACAGGGACCTTTAATTTATCATGACATCCCTCTAAATAAGTCATAACCATATCATTTCCCACTAAACTATGCATTGTGGAAACATAAAAATTTTCCTAGGAAAAAAGTTTTCGACAAGAAATGTTTTTCATGCCATCCAAACAGGGTCTATGGTATCAAATATGCCTTACAAACTCAAATCTCTTCATAGTATAAATAACTTACAAGAATTATCAAATTAAGATGATGTTTAAACATATGCAAATATTCTACTCATGGCAACAAAATCTCCTATAAAGAAAGGGTGGCTGTAAAAATATTTCTCAAATGTATATTAATCAAATTCATTGAAGTGGTGTGCAACCACAAGTCTAGCCCATTTTAATTGGTCCCACAATAATTAGATGACCCTCGAACGTTCAGCAGTAATGTGTCTTTAGGCACCCGCTAAGAGAATCTGAAGACTTGATTTTGTTAATGTTGATTTACGTATTGGGAGTCAATGTGTTCAATGGGACCCGAATCATACACCGGGACCCACTAAATCAATGGTTGTCATGAGTTGAGTTCATACGATAATAAACATGGAAATGGAGACAACAATCCTTTCCGGTTCTAAGGCATGAAGACTAAATAAAAAAAGAGAACAGGAGAAAAAGAAAGAAGGGAAAAGAAGATTTTCTTACCCCATTGATTAGATAATAATTGGAAAAATGAAGTTGTGGCTCCTTGATTTTTCTAGTTGAGTTATTGAAGCCTTACTTTTAATGAAATTGTTCTTTTATTCGATTTCTTATTGTACATGGTGTAGTTTTTGTTACTTCCCCCCCACTGACTTCATTTCTTTAGATGGTTTGCATGCATATATATAGTTTTGATATTTCAGCTTATGATTTTTTTCCTTGCAATCAGCTATGCTTCACTCATATGTGGAGATAGACTTGTCGAAGTCTTTTATTAAACTTCAGTAGTTCTCCATGTAGTTTGTCTATGAGTTTCTTTCGGGGTCATGCCTTTCCATCACATGTAGAGATAGAAATTGAATCACCTCCTATCGGGTTCGGATTTGAGCCCCTTAGTAGCCCTAATTCAAATGCATAATCACTTTTGAAAACATAGATATGTAGCTCTTCGCTATCACCTTATGTACTGTTCCTTACAAGCCTGGAAGAAACAAAAAGCATCTGATCAAACCCCTGTCCATCCTGACTAGAAAACTCACCATGCAAATAGAAGAAACTAGAAATCTTTCACTTTATTATCAAGTACCAGTAAGTTAGAAACAGATAAAAACTCTGTTCTACGGGCCATTACAAGAGGAATCACTCGAACTCATGAAGCAAAAGAAAATACATTGATACTTAAATATTGGTGGTTTAGAGACTGCACTCCTTAAATTCCACATTATCAATAGGTAATTTGTCAGTAGGATATGGGCAGGGCCCCGATTCGGATCCCTTTTCGCTAAGTAAATCACACGGTTGAGGACTCACAGAACTCGAAACTCCGTGAATATCTGTGCAATTCCATGCAGGTTTCTTCGATTTCGCCAATCCAATTGTCACATTAGATATACAAATGCCAGTAAAAGGCGATTGGTGGAGCCCCTCTAATTGTCCAGCCATGGTGACATTCTCTGCAACCATATTACTATAACTGATCTTGTCAATGACAGGAATTGCCTTGGGATCCCAATGATCATCAGGATGGCTGCCATAGTTGCCCGTCATCCAAAAGGCATACTTCATTGTATGCATTGTAAAACCCTTTACATATATGTCTTTTACATATGCTCCCCTACCGACAGCTGTTTTGATTCTCACTCCAGATTGTGAATTAATGGCTGTGATGTCTTCAGCCCTGACATCTTGAATTCCACCAGACATCTCGCTTCCAAGAGCTATGACGGCACTATCGGGTGAAATGCAGGTGAGCCTTCTGATGATCAGATGTTGGGTCGGCATCCTAAAGGCAATCCCATATTCATCCCATCCACTTTTTACGGCAATACAATCGTCACCGGAAACTATATAACAGTCTTCGATTCGTACATCGGTGCAAGAATCTGACATTTAAGACAGAAAGCACAATCAGATCATGAACACATAGATAGGTTGCTCTTGTTTTTTTATTCTAGCACTCATTCAAAACTATAAGTCCAGTGAGCAAACAAACCTGGGTTGATTCCATCAGTATTTGGAACATCAACTGGTGCAAGAATAGTGATGCCTTTGACAATGACATTGCTGAATATATGAAACTTAATCAGCACATTGAGACAATCTCGAAACAAATAAAACCATAATTTCAGAAATGATCAATCTAGATCAATTTTTTTTCTGTTCTTTAAGGTAGAGATTGTGTCAAACTAACATGAATGTGCATTGGTCTAGATTGATTCTTTATAAAATGAGATTGATGAACACCAAATTAGTGTGGTAGGAGAAGAGTAGACCTGCTGTAAACAGGATGAACATGCCAAGATGGGGAGTTCACCAGTGTAAGATTGGATATCAGAATCTGATCAGAATACATGATTTCGATGAGGTATCCACGTGTATATTTCAGTTCTTTAGCTTTGAATTTATCCCACCACATTTTGCCTTGGCCATCAATCGTGCCATTGTCACCTAAAATCAAACAAAGGTGAGCTTGATGCATAAATACGATAAACATTCCAAGTTTGTCATCTTCTGTTCCATACATATTACAAATTATTTTGATAATTTTTAACCTCAGGGCCTTTTGGGCATCCCAATTTGCAAATTGGGTAGTACTTAAATTGTCTTTACAGTGATTATTTTGCAGGCCGATAACAAAATAGAGAGTGGAAATGTCTCAGAAATGGGTATGCTTCCCAATTTTGGACTAAGATGATGGAGATACCTGTTATTACAACATCAGTGAGATTTGATCCCATAATGAAATTGCTATACCTCCCACCCGGTGAATCTCTTCCTCTTCCATAAGAAGGCAAGGGAGCAATAATGGGCCAATCATTCATGTCCTGCAAATGAATTATGAGAGTTAAACAGTTATTTAAACATGATTAAAAAGTAAACCATTCATAATAAATTAGTTCATGCAATATTATTAGTCCAATATTTTATATTTTGAAGTCACCCAACGAAAAAACATCACATCAAAAATCATATTGACCAACAATTTGCTTTCAGAGATGCAATTGTATTAAATTAAAATATAAAAATGGTATTTATCCAGTGGTTTGATAAACAAACCGTTTGTTTATCATAGCCTGAGATTGTTTAAATTGATTGTCATGTGCCGAATCTTTGTTGTATAATATCTTGACTTTCTACTCAATGTTCTAATATTATTCCTGTTTGGATTGCAAGAAAAACTTTTGTGGTGGATTTTTTTTTCACTGAAAAGTTTTTTCTTTACACAATTTAGATTGAAATGATATGATTATGGTTAATTTAGAGGGATCTAAACGAAAATTACTGCAATCCAAACAGGGAATATTATGTTCTAGTCTGGAATCCTTATGGACACCCCACTATTACGAAGTGGACCCCGTATTTGGTTGATCCAAGCCGTCTATGTGAGGGTCCCTATGTTGGATATCCAATGGCTCATATGCCATGCCAATTGAAAAATTCAAAAATCGTTTAGGGCCCACTATATAGTACAATAGAATTTTTAAAGGAAAGCAGATAAAACTCATCCTAATAGCTATGCTTAATAATGTCGGTATGATCCGACCGTTCATCTGGTGAGACGTGTCTTGGATAATCAATGGTCCAAATTTTGCAATAGAAAGATGTCCTATATTCTCATTCCAGTCCCACCAAAGTAACCATCAAAGTAAAGGATGTGTTATATTCACCCCTTTTTCAAATTGGGACAGCCTCTCTAGTGTATTTATGGCTACTCTTTTACCCTAGAGGGGGCTGTTCCAAGTAAGAAAAGAGGGGAATATATCATTTCCCTCAAAATAACTCTAAAATCATATGGGTGGCCCCAAAGCACAAGTCTCAAAGTACATATTTTACATGCTGCTTGGGTGAAGTCCAATATTTTTCAAAAAAATAATCACATGGGACCCACTTCATAGTATGATCCAAACCATTCATTTGTTAGGCAACAACGTAAATTGCTCATCTTCATAGGACAATCCTAACCCTCCCATCTATAGAGAGACTGCACATTATAGAAACCTCTATATATTAGAGGGTTATGATAATTTCCTCAGAGAAAACTAAGGATGGAGCTGAAAAAGGAAAAAGTTTTTAGCACATAAATCTACATATATAGAAGTTGGAAATCAGACCTGAGAGGCGAGAAGAACAGCATCTCTCTGGAGATAGAGAGTGAAATGGCTGGTGAGATTAAAGCAACCTGTGAGCCATTTTCCAGCGGGGACCACAAGCTGTCCTCCACCGTTGGATCCGAATTGGCTGAGATGATAGATGGCCTTCTGAAAAGCCTCTGTGTTCGAAGTCACACCATCACCCACTCCTCCAAAATCCTTCAAAGATACAGTGTGAGCTCTGCAGTTCGTTGATGGATATGTAGATGATTCGGCTCTTCTTAAGCTCCATAATCCCAATACTATAAGTAAAGATAACTGAAGAACCTGCATATTTAATGAAATGAAAATAAGATGGAAATAGCCTTGTTTGATGAGAGAAAATTCAAGCATAGAGAAACCCCCATTTATAAAATAAAAATAAAAAATCTTTGATAACGCCATCTTTAACAACAGCTTAAGCTTTTGGAGAAATTGGTAGTTTCAATGGTATCAGATCAAAGGTTCCAAGTTCAAAAATCCTTGATATTAAAAGAGGGGCCACATGTGCCACGTCTAGGCCAACCCTAAAAAAGAGCCACACGTGAGGGGGAGTGTTAAAGTGTAAAAGATTAAATAATGCCATCTCCAATGGCTTAATCTTTTGGAGTTATTGGTTGTTTCGCAAGAACTCTTTGTGGACCATATAACAAAACTTCTGATTTAAACCGAAGAGAAAGAAAAAACTATACCAAAACCCCACAAACTAGTACCTTTCATGCAAAATGCAGAAACCAAGAAGGGAAAACACTCAAACCTACAACTTAGAGAGAGAAAAAACTGAAACAGGGAAAAAATGTCCCTCATGTAAACAAAAAAGAAAAGAAAAAGGACATGGATGGGATAATTTTCACTACTTGAGAACTTCTGAGATTTCTCTGCAACTCCATTCTCGTGGATGCAGCTCTTTGGATCATTCGGAGACTAGAATAGACTATTTAAAGAAGAAAGAAGTTTGGATATGCATAATCCCGCTGTTAGATTCTATTATTCGGTTGGATATGTTCTTACGTGGTTTTCCTTATAAAAGAGAGAGAATTAAAAGTAGAAATCGGTGAACCTGAATCCTGAAAGAGGAACTAAAGATTTCGTGAGGGACCCGTGTCCAAATCCAACTATAGGGCGCCGGGACACGTGGCTTAATCTGGATCCTCTATATGGTGGGTCCCAAGCAACGGATGGGATTTGCTAGGGACCATTGCAGAAGGCACCGGGCCGGCTGTTGCATGAGAGTACAGCCACCTCATGAATAAGACAAAATCTGTGAAAAGTGAGCATCTCATGAATAAGACAAAATCAGTTGAAAAGTGAGCCTGTGTGGCCGCTCTCTCATGGCCTGCGAAATGCCTTCTCGGATGGTCCCTAGCAATTCTGTTAGTTAATTTAAAACATTATAAACGTAAATTTCCCAATAAAAATCAATTACTATAAATGTAAATCAATTTTTAGCTAAAGATCTATCTATCTATAATGGGATTTGCTAGGGACCATATCTCGAAGAAGGCATTTCACAGGTCTGCTGTTGCATGAGAGAGTACCACATAGGCTCACTTTTCAACAGATTTTGTCTTATTCTTTTAAATCATCGGAGGAGGCTGCTCTCTCATGCAACAGCTTGCCTGTGATGGTCCCTATCAAATCCCATCTAACTATCCATCTATAATCAATCGGGATTTGCTAGGGTCCATCGCAGAAGGCATTTCGCGGCTGGTCTGTTGTATGTCGGACCAGCCACCTTGTGAATGGAGACAACACTGCTGTCTCCATTCACGATGTGGCTGGTCCGACTGTTGAATGGAGACACCAGTGTTGTCTCCATTCACAAGGTGGCTAGTCCGACATGCGACAGACCAGCCGCGAAATGCCTTCTGCGATGGACACTAGCAATTCCGTAATCTATCTATCTATAATATGGGAGTTGCTAGCGATTTTCGTAGAAAGCCATTTCCGCATTTGCATGAGATGACAGCCGCACATGTTAACTTTTTGGCAGATTTTGTCTAACTCATTCATCTAATATGACTCTAATAATCACATGCAAAAGCCGTACGCGAAATGGCTTTCCACCAAAGTGGCTAGCAAATCCCCAATAAAATATACTAAGCATGTTTCTTTCCATTGTTATTCACTTTCTTCCCTTGAAAAATATTTAGGGGAACCTTGCATTTCAAAACGTGACAAGTACAACCCCTGAAGTTACAATGGGTTTTTTTAACGTGATGGAATAAACGGCGAGGCGAAAATGACTAAAATGCCCTCGTCTTCCCCGACTGAAAATGAGATGGATATGGTGGGAATTGAATCTTGGATCTGTTGAGCCTTAATATGTGAACTAAAATCAAAATACTTTAATAAAAGTACTAGAAGAATAAGAAGAAACAAAATAGTAACTTGGATCTAAATCCAACGTAACTTGAATCACCAAAACACTTCAACGAATTGTTCAAAACCCCTATCTCAAAAACATGAAACCCATCTCATCTTCAACCTGGATACCTAAAAATATGCTCCAAATGTGCAGGCCCAAAATCCACTTTGAACCAGCTCCAAGCCCACTTCACTCATCTTCAAAACCATTCAAATCCAGATTCAATACCATATACATCTCATTTCTATACCCATTCCAACCCAGATTCAATACCAAACCCATCTCATTTCCAAATCTATTCATGCTCAGATTCAGTGCCAAACCCATTCAAATCCAGATTCAATACCATATCCATCTCATTTCTATACCCATTCCAACCCAGATTCAATACCAAACCCATCTCATTTCCAATTCTATTCATGCACAGATTCAGCCAAGCCCATTCAAATGCAGGTTCAATATCCCATCCCTCTTTGAAATACATCTCTCGGAGCCCAATTCACCCATCCAGATCGATAGCCGCTAGAACCCACCTTCGCAGCCACCCAACTTCGAAACCCATTTTGATTCCTTGACACTATCACATATCTTATTTCAGGTATATAAAAAAGCCCATTCATTTGCCTTTATCCCTGTTGATGGGGTGCGACAACGCAGTAGCCTGTTAGCTTCCAACACGTGGCTAGAGGAGGGCCCACCGCAGGACCCTCGCCAGCAGGGGTAGTTTAGTAATTCCCTCGGGGTAGGTGAACCTGAACCTATAGCTGGTCGACACCTGCGTTGGAGGCATTAACTCCCTACCTACCCCAAACTTTCCTTATAAAAAGGCTTCCAAAGCTCATAAATCGGGTATTAATTCTCACCCTCGACTCTTAAAACTCCCTCTTCACTCCGGTTCATACTGACTTGAGTGTCGAAGGGCCAGTCCGGAGTACACTCCGGGTCGGTCATTCTGACCTCGTTTGCTTCTGTGCAGCATACAGTTCATCCGGACTCTATTTTCTTCACTTCAGCTCCTTGGGCCCTCCAGCTCGGCTCTTACGTCACTGTCATATCTGTTAACTGATTTCGGGCCTAACAGATTGGCGCCATCCGTGGGACCCCTGAACTAAAGGCTGTTCCAACCACTTCACAAAAATGGCAGGACGCAAGAGTGCGCGGGTGCCAACCGCACGGACCACCCGAGCCGTGCTACCCGGCAGGACTCGAAGTGAGCGACTCGCCTCGCTGGTAGTTGCAGCCTCCGCCACGGCTGAACAGAACCAGCCTCGCTCCGTAAACCTTAACCCCATGCCGACTCCAGAGCAAGTCCAAGCTCTCTTTCAACAGATGACCGCTCTCGTTGGTCAGTACCAGCAGCTGCTCCAGGCACCTCCCCAACCTCCTCCGGAAGCTCCACAACCTGTCCTAGAAAGGCCAGAAATCCACAGGGGAGGGTCGTCGCGCCGTAGTGAAGACCGGACTCACCATTCCCCCAGACAAGTCCGTCACCCCATAGCCAGGCATGCGCAGACAGAGCCGCACCGCCGTCGGAGGTCTATGTCTCGCTCTGCGCAAAGGCGCCGAGCTCATGAAGAGCGCGCGCCACAGGCAAAATCAGGGTCCCGTCGTCGAAGTCCGGAGAGCCACTCCGGCTCCGCAGCAGGCCAATCCGTGGGGAGAAACAGGTCATCAGAACATAAAGACGACCCGGTGATGCGAAGGATAGAAGAGATGGGCCATAGAATCGAAGAGCTGGCTAAGGATCAAAGCCGGCCTATGTCTAGGGCGTTCTCGAGCAGAACGCCGTTCACCGACGATGTGATGGGTGCCCCTGCACCAAGGGGGTTTAAAATGCCAGCTATCTAGCAGTATGATGGGACCACGGACCCCGTCGACCACTTGGAGACGTTCCGGACATTGATGCTCCTCCACGGTGCGTCAGACGGTTTCCTCTATAGAGCATTCCCGACGACCCTCACAGGTGCAGCTAGGGATTGGTACTCAAGGATCCGACCGAACTCCATCAACAACTTCGATGACTTCGGGGAAGACCTGGTCCGCCACTTCATGAGCAGCCGCAGGCCAAGGAAAACAGCAGCATCCCTGATGACCTTGCGGCAGGAGGATAATGAACCTCTCAAAGCCTTCGTCAGCCGCTTCAACAGGGAGGCACTCCAAGTGCCAGATTTGGACCCCTCGGCCGCTACGAACGCGCTTCTCGCGGGTGCTAGATCAAATGATTTCCGCCGAGCAGTGGCCCTCCGGAATCCTCACTCCCTGGTAGACCTAATGTCCGGGGCAGAGGAGTACATATCTGTAGAAGAGACACTGGCAGTTCTGGATTCGAGTCGGAGGAGAACCTCTGATGACAGGAACCAAGACAGGCCCCATGCTAAGCAGCGCAGGGACGATAAGGTCGTCAGAAGGGACAAATCCCCGCACAGGAGGGAGGAAAACTTCACCCCTCTCAACACCTCCCGAAGGCATATCCTGGCAGCCATCAGCGGAGAAGAGTTCATAAAATGGCCAACTCCAATGATCTCCAAGGGAAACAGGAGAGACAAATCGAAGTACTGCCGGTTCCACAGGGACCACGGACACGATACAGACGATTGCCGACAGCTGAAGGAGGAGATCGAGCAGTTAATCAGCAGGGGCTACTTGAAAAAATATGTCCGGAGTGACACCCGCGGGAGTGACCCCAAGGAGAAGGGTCCCCAGGGTCGAAGCCCTCGACGGTCTCAACCGCCCCCAGTCCGAAGACAATCTCCATCGCCGCCCAGTCCACCGCCAGAAGCACACGGCTCCCAACCAAGAGGAGTCATCGGCACAATCATGGGCGGCCCGGCGGCTGGAGGCACCTCCTCTTCTGCTCGGAAAGCATATGCACGCCGAGTCAATGCCGTGCATGCATGCAGTAAGAAAGCGAAGACGGAGAATGAGATCTCCTTCTCGGACGCGGACCTTGACGGCCTGATATTACCACATGACGACGCCCTAGTCCTGACTATGCTCGTCGCAAACTGGGAGCTGAGGAAAATCCTGGTAGACAACGGGAGCTCAGCCGACATTCTGTACTATCACGCCTTCGAAAGAATGATGATAGGTGACGACCGCTTAAAGCCCGCGAACTCAGATCTTTTCGGCTTTTCAGGAGAAGTAGTCAAGGTTGAGGGACAAATCGAGCTTCCTGTCCTCGTCGGAGAGCCGCCCTGCCAAGCCTTCGCCATGGTCAACTTCCTAGTAGTGAGGGCCACCTCGGTCTATAACGCTATTTTAGGACGGCCTGGCCAGAACCTGATCCGCGCCGTCGCGTCTGCTTATCACCAGAAGATGAAGTTCATAACGCCCAATGGCGTGGGAGAAGTTCGAGGAGACCAGCCGCAATCTCGGGAATGTTATGCAATGGCGCTTAAGGGCAGAAATGCGACGGAGTCGTTGCCAATCGAGCTACTGGACCTGAGGGACGAAGCTCAGGGAACTCAGCTCGCCGAAGACCTTGTCCCCGTCCCCCTGTGCGAGAACGATGATGAAAAGGTAGTCCAGATCGGCTCCTCTCTGGACGACGGCGCCCGGCACAACCTCACCCAGTTCCTCCAGGACAATGCGGATGTCTTCGCATGGGCCCCCACGGACATGCCCGGCATCAACCCGGAGGTCAGTTCGCACAGACTAGGTGTCGACCCGACCTGCAGGCCGGTGAAGCAGAAGAAGAGACACTTCGCCCTCGAAAGGCAGATGGCGATCAGAGAAGAGGTGGAGAGACTCCTAAGAGCAGACTTCATCCGAGAAATCCAATACCCGGACTGGCTGGCAAACGTAGTCCTGGTGAAAAAGGCCAATGGGAAATGGAGAACCTGCGTCGACTTCACGGATTTGAATAAAACCTGTCCCAAGGACAGCTACCCGCTCCCAAAAATCGATCAGCTCATCGATGCCACCGCAGGTCACGAATTGCTCAGTTTCATGGACGCCTTCTCTGGATATAACCAGATCAGAATGTATGAGTCAGATATCCCGAAGACCTCCTTCGTAACGGATCAGGGGACCTACTGCTACCGTGTCATGCCCTTTGGCCTGAAAAATGCTGGGGCCACGTATCAGAGGCTTGTAAACAAACTCTTCCGGAATCAGATTGGCCGCAACATGGAAGTATATGTCGACGACATGCTGGTGAAAAGCCTAAGCTCGCAAGATCATGTCTCCGATCTAGAAGAAACGTTTCAAGTCCTGAGAGACAATAAGATGAAACTCAATCCCACCAAGTGCACTTTTGGGGTCAGCTCGGGAAAGTTTCTGGGGTTTATGGTCAGCCAGAGAGGGATAGAGGCCAATCCAGAAAAAATCAAGGCCGTGGTGGAGCTCGCTCCGCCGAAAACCATCAGAGAAGTGCAGCGACTGACAGGGATGATAGCCGCGCTGGGGCGCTTCGTCTCAAAATCTGCAGAGAGGTGTCTCCCTTTTTTCAATGCAGTCAAAGGCCTCAAAACCTCGCCCTGGACAGAGGAATGCCAAACCTCCTTCGAGGAGCTGAAGCAATATTTGTCCTCTCCACCGCTATTGACAAAACCGGAGCCCGATGAGGAGCTAATCTTGTATCTATCTATAAGCCCCCTGGCTCTGGCTGCGGTCCTAGTTCGTGAAGAGCGCAGCCAACAAAAACCGGTCTACTACGTTAGCAAAGCCTTGCACGACGCCGAAATAAGGTACCAGCGGGTCGAGAAATTGGCTTACGCGCTGGTAATGGCGGCCAGGAAGTTGAGACCGTATTTCCAAGCTCACACGATAAAGGTCCTAACTGACCAGCCGCTTAGACAAGTCCTCCACAAGCCAGATACTTCAGGACGACTGGTTAAATGGGCCGTGGAATTGAGTGAATTTGACATCCGGTACATGCCCAGGCCCGCGATCAAGGCTCAAGTATTGGCAGATTTCGTAGCTGAATGCTCCATCCCCCATCAGATCGCCGAACCTGAAATCGCCCAAGCCCCAGCAGCGAAAGGTGCTACTACAGCCGGAGAACCAGCAGAAGATGGAGCCAGAGCAGGAACCATCCCCCTGCCACCAGTTGAGCATGATCCTTCAATCGCCGAAGCACTTTGGGAAGTGCACGTGGACGGATCCTCAAACAAGGCTGGTTGCGGAGCCGGTCTGGTTTTAACCGGGCCGGACGGTTTCGCACTAGACTACGCCTTGAGGTTCGGCTTTCGCGCTTCCAACAATGAGGCTGAGTATGAAGCACTCCTCGCCGGAATGAATCTTGCAGTCCAGACCGGAGCCCAGAGATTGAAAGCTTACTGTGACTCCCAGTTGGTCGCCAACCAGATCCAAGGTATATACGAAGCCCGCGACGAGCGAATGATTAAATACCTCTCCCAGGTCCGGCAACTATCCTCCAAGTTCAGAAGTTTTGAGGTTGTCAGAATCCCCAGAACGGACAACACAAAGGCAGATGTACTGTCCAAGCTGGCCGCATCCGGATACACGACTCTCGGGAATATATGCATGGAGTTCCTACAGGCCTCCAGTATCGAAAGAAAGGCTGCTGAGATAATGCAGGTGGAACACGAGCCCTGCTGGATGGATGAGATCGTCGACTACCTGCGTAGTGGGAAACTGCCTGAGGCCAATAGAGAAGCGCGCAAGGTGATCCAAAGAGCAGCCCGTTTTTCACTCGATGGCGAGAACTTGTTCAAAAGATCCTATACTCTCCCATACTTAAAGTGTCTCCGGCCCAGCGACGCCACGTATGCCCTGCAGGAGACATACGAAGGTATTTGCGGGGAGCACTTGGGGGGCAAAGCCCTGGCGATCAAAGTCCTCCTGAGAGGTCTGTACTGGCCGACGTTGAGACAAGACGCGCTGACCCTGGTAAAGAGATGCGAGAAATGCCAAAAGTTCTCCCCCACCATTCATCAGCCCGCTGTATCTATGGCCCCAATCGTCAGCCCGCTACCCTTCGCTATTTGGGGGATGGATATCTTGGGCCCCTTCCCACCGGCCTCCGGAAGGCGCACCTTCGTAGTGGTGGCCATTGATTACTTTACCAAATGGGTGGAGGCTGAACCTCTAGCCCAGATCACCGAACAGAATGTGCAGAACTTCTTCTGGAAATCAGTAGTCTGCAGATTCGGGATTCCTCGCGCCTTGATAACAGACAACGGCAAACAGTTCGACTGCCGAAACTTTCGGAAGTTTTGCTCCGACCTGAAAATTGAGCAGAGGTTCACCTCCGTAGCACACCCACAGACCAACGGGCAGACAGAAGTCACAAACCGAATCCTACTGCAAGGGATCAAGAAAAGACTGGACGAAAAAGTTGGTCGATGGGCAGATGAGCTGTATCACGTCCTATGGGCCTATCGCACCACCCCGCGCACACCAACGGGTGAGTCTCCATTCAACCTGTCCTTCGGAACAGAGGCGGTAATACCTGTCGATGTAGGCACCCCGTCCGCTAGAATTTCCAACTTCAACGAACAGCTCAACGGTGACGGGCTCCGCGCGAATCTTGACTTATTAGAGGAGGCCAGAGAAGAATCCCGAATAAGAGTCGCCGCCTACAAGCAGAAAGTATCTCGCTACCGTGACTCGAAGATACGCCCTAGAGAGTTTCGAGTTAGAGATCTTGTCTTAAGGAAAGCTGCTATCTCCCAACCCAAGAAGGCCGGAAAGCTTTCCCCAACCTGGGAGGGGCCTTACCGAGTAAAAGAGGTGATTCGCCCGGGAAGTTATAGACTGGAAACACTCGAAGAACAACTATTACCACATGCCTGGAACTCGAAGAACCTTCGCAAATATCATCAGTAGCAAAGTAGCCGGCACACACAAAAAAAAAAAAAAAAACTTTGTAAATATCTCCTGAATGTGAATGAAAGAACCTTTCCTTTTTTACAAATGCCTTCGTGTCCGTCAGATTTCAAAACCCAGTTCACTAAAACTAGGGTACTCAACGTTTGGTTCGCCACGGCTCGTCTCCGCAAAGACCGGGAGCCCACTCCTGGTCCGGAACCAGCCCGGATGCAAAAACCAAAGCTCCTTCGAAACCCAGTTCACTAAAACTAGGGTACTCGACGTTTGGTTCGCCACGGCTCGTCTCCGCAAAGACCGGGAGCCCACTCCTGGTCCGGAACCAGCCCGGATGCAAAAACCAAAGCTCCTTCGAAACCCAGTTCACTAAAACTAGGGTACTCGACGTTTGGTTCGCCACGGCTCGTCTCCGCAAAGACCGGGAGCCCACTCCTGGTCCGGAACCAGCCCGGATGCAAAAACCAAAGCTCCTTCGAAACCCAGTTCACTAAAACGAGGGTACTCGACGTTTGGTTCGCCACGACTCGTCTCCGCAAAGAATCGGGAGTCCACTCCTAAGTCCATGACTCCTACCTAGAGCGGTAGTTACGCATCATACGAAAAAGCAGTGTAAACTAGAGACGGACAAGCATAGAAGAGGTAGACAAACAAAAGTTCTTTCCATTCATATGTTGGGGCCTCAGAGGACCATTACAAAAAGGGAGTGGGGCCTCCAAGGGGCCATTACAAAAAGGAATCAAGAAATCGCCAAAAAAGGGGAGAAAAAGAACTCAAGGCGCCTCATCGCCCCCATCCCGCGCTGAATCTGCCCCCGGGGGCAAGAGTGCGTCAGCTGCGGCCGGCTCCTCGCCAGTGAGCGTCGGTGGATCAGGTATAACCATCCTCGACAGGTCAACGCCCGGATTGGAATCCTTGACCTGCCCAAGGCAGTCAAAGAACCCTATCTTGTAGGCCTCACTGGATAGAAGAAGGAGTTCGTCCTCCTTCTCCTGAACGGCAGTCGCCTGCCTCGATAGGGCTCTCTCCCTCTGAGCGTTGAAGGCTTCCGTCGCTTCCTCCTTCTGCGCGGCCAGCTAAGCGGCAAACTCTTCTCTCAGCCGCTTGATCTCGTCGGCAGATTTTTCGACGGACTTCTTCAGCTCCTTCGCCTCCTTTTTCAGCTTCCCATTCTCCTCCTCAGACTTAGTTATAGCATCAGAGAATTTCTTACTCTTCCCCCGCAGATCATTGAAGTACACTCCGATCTATAAAATACAGATGAGCAAGTGTTAACACAAGCAAACAAAGCAGAAGGCGAACAAAGAGTAAGCGTACTCGTCAGCCATCTTACCTGATAAAGAGAAGAAAATACGGCCTCTTCGGCCGTAGTGGGCGGCTCGTGGAGAACCTGTTGCTTGTCTTTGTCAAGAATACATTTAGTTTGAATCTCTACAGCCACCCGGCTTTCTCCAAGGCCGGTATCAGTCTTTTGGACGGCCCAGTTCGGCCGACAAACGTTATCACGGGGCCTCGTCGGGGGTGGGAGGGTGCCAGCAGATGTCGCCACGGTCCTCGAGGACCCTGCGCCCCGGCCGGATGAACTCACCAGTTTCACTGAACTCTTGGCCTTGGGCGGGGGCGGCGCGTCCTGAGTCGGAGCCGGACTCGCCGTCTCTGGGGCCTTCCTTTTCTGGCCCTGACGGACCGTCCCGAAGGCCCCCTTCCTCATCTTATCCACTAACGACTGCTGCTGCATCTCTGAAAGATAGACGAAAACAAAACCAGTCAGAGACAAAAAAATAATAATAAATAAAAAAGAAAAGAAAAGGGGAGAGACGAATTTTAAAGGGGGCTATCTACGTACGTGCCCGGGTCGCAGTACTAAGGCCCAACCCAACCAAAACCTCTTCCCCTTGGAAGTCTGAACAATCAACAGGCCCCTCCCGGTCCAGCACCTCCCGAAGTAGAGCGAGGGTTATCGCATCTTCACCCTCAAGGAACGGTTTGCGACTCATCGCGACTGTATCCGGGGTTCCCCATTTCAAAGGGACCGGCCAAGGCTCGCTGGACTCCGCGTCCTCGACATAAAAGAACATGTTCCTCCACATGTGTATGGAGGTGGGAATGCCAGTGATCATTTTTATCTCCGGACGCTGGCTAATGTAAATCCAACCCCCACCCTTGTGCTTCTTCAATTGCGCACACGCGCGGAACAACGGTACTGACAAGTCCCTCTGAAGCCGGCCCCGAATGAGGTATACAAACCCCGTGAGCAGCCTCCATGAGTTCGGCGCCACTTGGGCCGGAGCTAGCCCGTAATGCTGAAGCACCAAAGCGAAGAAGGGGTGTAGAGGAAATCGGAGTCCGGCCCTCAGTGACTCGTCATATATGCAAATATCGGAGCTTTCGTTACAGGCTCTATCTCCCTCCGTCGCCTCCCTCAGTCCAAACCTGGATGGGATGTAGTACTTATCCCTAATCACTGCCATGGCGGACTCATCCAGGTAGTTCTCCTCATTTAGAGCCTGTATGTTGTAGGTAGGGTTGGCATCCATACGGGCCCGTGCCACGACCTCAACGGCCCGGCCCAGGTGAAACGTTGTGGACGCCTCGCCGGCGTCACTACCAACACTCCCCCCTTGTGGGACGTAACTATCCGTTAGAAGCGGAGCGGTGTTCAGGTCTAATATCGCCTCGTCCTCCCCCTCCTCACCACTACCTATAACAGTCACACTCGCCGTTTTCGGGGCCGGTGACCAGGTAGGCCTATCCTCGATCCTAATCAACTATCTAGACCCTGAACTACTAGAAGACGACTCCCCCGAACCGGACTCAGAACTAGAGCTACTAGACATGAAAGCAGGAAAAGAAATGAATGAGACGCGCTCAAGAAAAATTACCGGATCACACTAAATGCTCCCGAATCCACCGCCGTTCACAAAAACTACACGGCCCGAACTGACCTTCGCCGAACCAATAGAGAAAAAAGAGGGGGAGAAGAAGGAGAAGTAAAAAGTGAAAGTGAGAAGGTAAAACCCACTCTTATATAGATTTCTCTGAGGCGGTGTGCATTAAATGAAGGGCACACGTCTCGAGGACGCCCGAGGGGTGCCACGTGTCTTGTATTAATGGTGGGCACAAACTTCGAGATGAGTTCCAAGCAGTCCGGCCCAAGCCGGACTGGGTCGCTAAACGACAAAAGGCAGTCCGGCCCAAGCCGGACTGGATATGACGCGTTTCGCAAAACGACAAAAAGCAGTCCGGCCCAAGCCGGACTGGGTCGCTAAACGACAAAAGGCAGTCCGGCCCAAGCCGGACTGGATATGACGCATTTCGCAAAACGACAAAAAGCAGTCCGGCCCAAGCCGGACTGGGTCGCTAAACGACAAAAGGCAGTCCGGCCCAAGCCGGACTGGATATGACGCATTTCGCAAAACGACAAAAAGCAGTCCGGCCCAAGCCGGACTGGGTCGCTAAACGACAAAAATCAGTCCGGCCCAAGCCGGACTGGATATGACGCGTTTCGCAAAACGACAAAAAGCAGTCCGGCCCAAGCCGGATTGGGTCGCTAAACGACAAAAGGCAGTCCGGCCTAAGCCGGACTGGATATGACGCGTTTCGCAAAACGACAAAAAGCAGTCCGGCCCAAGCCGGACTGGGTCGCTAAACGACAAAAGGCAGTCCGGCCCAAGCCGGACTGGATATGACGCGTTTCGCAAAACGACAAAAATCAGTCCGGCCCAAGCCGGACTGGGTCGCTAAACGACAAAAAGCAGTCCGGCCCAAGCCGAACTGACGAAAATCCGGACTGCTCCAAAATTCGGACTGCCACAGATTCCGGACTGCCCCAATTTCCGGACTGCTCCAGAATCCGGACTGCCTCCAGATTCCGGACTGCTCCAAAATCCGGACTGCCACAGATTCCGGACTGCCTCCAATTTCCGGACTGCTCCAGAATCCGGACTGCCTCCAGATTCCGGACTGCTCCAAAATCCGGACTGCCACAGATTCCGGACTGCCTCCAATTTCCGGACTGCCTCCAATTTTCGGACTGCCCCAATTTCCGGACTGCCACAGATTCCGGACTGCCCCAATTTCCAGACTGCTCCAGAATCCGGACTGCCTCCAGATTCCGGACTGCTCCAAAATCCGGACTGCCACAGATTCCGGACTGCCTCCAATTTCCGGACTGCTTCATATTCAAGACTGCCACAGGCCAAGCCTCGACCACTTCCAATCGGAAGCGTACCCCACCATATTTCCCCAAGTCACCATAATAACTTGGAGAACTGGGGGGCAACTGATGGGGTGCGACAATGCAGTAGCCTGTTAGCTTCCAACACGTGGCTAGAGGAGGGCCCACCGCAGGACCCTCGCCAGCAGGGGTAGTTTGGTAATTCCCTCGGGGTAGGTGAACCTGAACCTACAGCTGGTCGACACCTGCGTTGGAGGCATTAACTCCCTACCTACCCCAAACTTTCCTTATAAAAAGGCTTCCAAAGCTCATAAATCGGGTATTAATTCTCACCCTCGACTCTTAAAACTCCCTCTTCACTCCGGTTCATACTGAATTGAGTGTCGAAGGGCCAGTCCGGAGTACACTCCGGGTCGGTCATTCTGACCTCGTTTGCTTCTGTGCAGCATACAGTTCATCCGGACTCTATTTTCTTCACTTCAGCTCCTTGGGCCCTCCAGCTCGGCTCTTACGTCACTGTCATATCTGTTAACCGATTTCGGGCCTAACACCTGTTTCTTATTTCTTGGTTTTTTTTAATGTTCATGACCTTTTTGCTTTCAGGGTTTCTCAAAAAGTACGGTAGGCCCATTCCATAGGATGATGCAAACCGTCCATTTGTTCAGCCATGCCACAACGTAAATGGGTTGTGCCGGAGATTGCAACGGCGGCCGTGATGAAGGAAAGGGCATAACCCTAATCCCTCTGCAAATGGCTTAAAACCAGTGAGGGTATTTCTGTCCTCAAAATCTTAACCCAGGTTAGTTTGGGCCATTCTGTCGGGTTAAACTAACGGACAATTGACGGAGGGGGCATACTTATAACAAAATGCAATCTCAGGGGGTGTAGTTGTCACGTTTTGAAAGTCAGGGTTAGAAGTGTATGTGTCAGAAACTAGAGAGGGTGTAAACGTATTTTTCCCAAAAATTTATTAGAAAACCTTTTCTTTGTACCTGATGTTTTGTTTTCATAAGGAGGGGCCTAATAGGGTTTGGGCCTGTAGCTCAATGGTTGAGGCTTTGTTTCTCGATGTTGAGGTCAAGGGTTTGATCCTAGCTTTTATTCAGTTTTTAATCGGACCTGAGAGGCAAGAATAACAGCATCTCTATGTAGATAGAGAGTGAAATGGCTGGTCAGATTAAAGCAACTGGTAAGCCATTTTCCAGCTGGAACCACAAGCTGTCCTCCATCGTTGGATCCAAATTGGCTGAGATGATCGATGGCCTTCTGAAAAGCCTTTGTGTTCGAAGTCACACCATCTCGCACTCCTCCAAAATCCTTCAAAGATACAGTGTGAGCTCTGTAGTTCGTTGATCGATATGTAGACGATTCTAAAATCCCAACTTGATGGCATCCTGCTTTTCTTAAGGAGAATTTATATGATGCCCGACCGTGAAAATCACAAGGGCATGGTGTCAAGGGTGTCAAAACCCTGACCCTTGATTTTTTATCTTGGTCAAACCACCTTTTTTGACTTCCCACCAAGATAAAAAATCAAGGGTGTGATTTTCACGGGCATCATATAAAAACTCCTTCTTAAGCTCCATAATCCCAATACTATAAGTAAAGATATCTCAAGAATCTGTATAATGAATGAAATGAAAATGAGATGGAAATCCCAGAATTCAAAGAGGGGGAAAATGATGATGTTCTTTTTCAGATAAAACCCACTAACAGAAAAGTAGAGAAAAGTCCAAAAACACATTTTGGGAGAAGAAAATTGGAAATTTTGAGGAAGAAACATAGGTCGTCTTTTTTTCTTTTTCTTTTTTTCATTAATTAACCTTCGATCGCTCTTTGAATAATAAAAGACCAAATAAGTTTGTGCAAATATAAAAACATGGTTGTCCTTTTATCTCATTTCCTTCTTTTTATTGTCTAATTCTATCAAATGAAGAAAAAAAAGATATTTCACCTATTCGGAAGATAATAATAAAGAGAGGAGAACCCGCATGAATTATGGAATTGTAGAACCAAAAGAAAATAGGGTTATTTGTTTCCATTACTTGAGAAATTCTGTGATTTTTATGAAACTCCATTGTCGTGGATGCAGCTCTATGGGACATTGTCAGAGTGCAAGAGACTATATATAGAAGAAAGAAGTTTAGATTCGTATAATCCGGTTATAATTACATTCTATCATTCTGTTGGATTTGTTCTCATGTGGTTTTACTTAAAATATGTTCCCCATTGACGCGAGTTCAAATCCCCCAGGCTTACCCGATTCGCATGGGTTACTGGTGATTACTCGCATCCATAGGAAATAGCCCCGCCCTAAAATTTGGGGTGTACCCAATAATAAATGGTTAATTGGGCGCATCAATAGGGAATAGTCCCGCCCTGAAAATTGGGGTCGGTATACCCTATGTCATCAAAAAAGAAGAAGAAGTGGTTTTACTTAAAAAAAGAGAGTAATAAGTAGAATCCTCAAAGGGAAACTATAGATTTTGCAAGTTAGAGAACTCCTGATCTTTTGTGAATTGCCCCCCTCAATCTTCTCTGACTAAGTACAATTCTGTTTAATGAGGGGACTGTCCAAATCCAGCAATAATAGGGTGGTATCAAATTCGCCTATAAACATTTCGACAAGAAATGTTTTTCATGCCATCCAAAGAGGTTCTATGGTATCAAATACGCCTTACAAATGTAAATTTCTTCATATTATCAATAACTTACAAGAATTATAAGGAAGAAATCTATAAACTATCAAATTAAGATGATGTTTAAACATAAGCAAATATTCTACTCATGGCAACAAAATCTCCTATAAAGAAAGGGTGGCTGTAACAATATTTCTCAAATGTATATTAATCAAATTCATTGAAGTGGTGTGCAACCACAAGTATAGCCCATTTTAATTGGTCCCACGATAATTAGATGACCCTCGAACGTTCAGCAGTAATGTGTCTTTAGGCACCTGCTAAGAGAATCTGAACAGTTGATTTTATTACTGTTGATTTACGTATTGGGAGTCGATGTGGCATGGGACCCAGATCATGTAGATCATCCACCGGGACCCCCTAAATCAATGGCTGTCATGGTATGATCATTAAGGTCATATCTTAACAACGATCAAAGGCCACTCAAACCCGATCGAGCCTGGCCACTTGTTTCAAGCGGAAGTTCTGATTAATGGAAATGGCAACAATAATCCTTTAGCATGAAGAATAAATGAATAAAGAGAACATGGGGGGGGGGGGGGGGGGGGGGGGAGGAATGAATGGAAAAGAGGATTCTCTTACCCCATTGATTCGATAATAATTCGAAAAATGAAGTCGTGGCTCCTTAATTTTCTAGTTGATTTATTGAAGCCTTACTTCGAAAGAAATAGTTTAGTTTTATTTGATTTCTTATTGTTGTAGTTTTTGTTACTTTCCACACTGACAGCATATCATTAGAGGGTCTGCATGCATATAGTTTTGATATTTTAGCTTATGATTTTTTCCTTGCAATCAGCTATGCTTCACTCATATGTGGAGATAGACTTGTCGAAGTCTTTTATTTAACTTCAGTAGTTCCGCATGTAGTTTGTCTATTAGATTCTTCCGGAGTCATGTCTTTCCATCACATGTAGAGATAGAAATTGAATCACTTCCTATCGGGTTCGGATTTGAGCCCCTTATTAGCCCTACTTCAAATTCATAATCAGTTTTGTAAACATAGATATAGTAGCTCTTCCCTATCACCCAATGTACTACTCCTTGCAAGCCTGGCAGAAAAGCATCTGATCAAACCACTGTCCATCCTGGCTAGAAAACTCACCATGCAAATAAAAGAAACTAGAGATCTTTCACTTTATTATTAAGTACTAGTAAGCTAGAAACAGACAAACACTCTATTCTAGGGGCCATTACAAGAAGAATCACTATCATGAAGCCAAAGAAAATACATTGATACTTAAATATTGGTGGTTTAGAGCAAGGTTGCCAGAGTGGGAATCGAAAGCGGGAATCGAAACGGGTATCGAAGGCGAGAATCGAAGGCTTCCAGGGAAGAATCCTGCTCAAGGTTGCCAGAGCGGGAATCAAAGGCTCCCGGGGAAGAATCCTGCTTCCTTGGTTTAGAGACTGCAGTCCTTAAATTCCACATTATCAACAGGTAATTTGTCAGTAGGATATGGGCAGGGCCCCGATTCGGATCCCTTTTCGCGAAGTAAATCACACGGTTGAGGACTCACAGAACTTGAAACTCCGTGAATATCGGTGCAATTCCATGCAGGGTTCTTCGATTTTGCCATTCCAATTTTCACATTAGATATACAAATACCAGTAAAAGGTGATTGGTGGAGCCCCTCAAATTGTCCAGCCATGGTGACATTCTCTGCAACGATATTACTATAACTGATCTTGTCAACGACAGGAATTGCCTTTGGATCCCAATGATCATCAGGATGGCTGCCATAGTTGCCCGTCATCCAAAAGGCATACTTCATTGTATGCATTGAAAAATCCTTTACATATATGTCTTTTACATATGCTCCCCTACCAACAGCTGTTTTGATTCTCACTCCAGATTGTGAATTAATGGCTGTGATGTCTTCAGCCCTGACATCTTGAATTCCACCAGACATCTCGCTTCCAAGAGCGATGACGGCACTATCTGGTGAAATGAAGGTGAGCCTTCTGATGATCAGATGTGGGTCGGCACCCTAAAGGCAATCCCATATTCATCCCATCCACTTTTTACGGCAATACAATCGTAACCGGAAACTATATAACAGTCTTCAATTCGTACATTGGTGCAAGAATCTGACATTTAAGACAGAAAGCACAATCAGATCATGAACACATAGATAGGTTGCTCTTGTTTAGTGATTCTAGAAGTCATTCAAAATTTGGTGAATCAGAACTATAAGTTCAGTGTGCAAACAAACCTGGGTTGATTCCATCAGTATTTGGAACATCAACTGGTGCAAGAATCGTGATGCCTTTGACAATGACATTGCTGCATATATGAAACTTAATCTGCACATTGAGACAATCTCGAAACAAATAAACCCTATCCTATCTATGTCAGGGCCGATCAAATGAATGCTTTGTATCATCCAAACAATGTGGCCCACTATTTTTTTGGTCGGCAGACGAGAGAAAGTTCTCTAGTTGATCATATATATATATATATATATATATATATATATATATAGAGAGAGAGAGAGAGAGAGAGAGAAAACGGTTTCTACACACATGTGTAGATAAGTTATCTACACACTAGATTAAAATACAGTGGAGGCCTACATTGTTTGGGTGATCCAAACCATTCATTTGATTGGCCCTCACATAGATAGGGTGTCCACAAAAAATCAGCTCCATAGGATCAACCTAACCCTTCGAACCGTAGAGGCAAAAAATAAACAAATTTGTGAAGGTTTATACACGTTCATTGTAAGCCCAATGGTTCCCACCTTGGCAATTCCCATCTTATTTTGATGATTCCAATACACAAGTGATTTAAGATCACTAATGTGTTTGATTGTCTAAGTTGTAGATCATAATTGCTTAAAGACAAGATTGCTTGGATTGAGGCCAAGAAGCTCTCATTGAACCACATTCGGAAGGTCAATGACATCGAAGATCCAAGACGAATGTAGACTTGAAGAATCAATTGAAGATCAAAGTCATTTTAGAATGTATTCAATCCAATCTTAGTTTAAGATTTTAAGAGGCATAAATAATGTAATCTAACACACCCCTAAAATGTTTAAGAGATTGTCCTTATGGTGTTCCAACAATGTGGAACCCTCATAGCAATCCTAACTTGGTGTAAAGTTGGAAGCCCAAGAAACAGAATTGAAAATCTGCTGCTGATAGGCTTCTCGGAACTCCGAGAAATCCTCGGAGCTCCGAGATTTGGTCCAGTAGAAATTTTCCAACTTCTGTTTGTATTCCCGGAACTCCGAGACCACTATAACTGTCAGAATTATAGCCGTTGGGAATTTTCGCAGGAATTACTACTATGCCCTTGAACGGTCATATTTGGGTTTTTCTATAAATATGGGCATTCCAAACTTCCCAATCATCAATCCTAACACTCTAAAACTCTACTTGAACATTCTAAGAGTGATCAAAGCTTGTTTATGCCTCTCATCCTCTAAGATTAGGATTTGGATCATTAGGCTCGATTTGTACATCTTCTACAAATCTTATAAACCCTTGTGAGGAAATTTTTGTTCTTTCTTTCTTATTCAAGAACATTGTATCGGGCGAGTGTTCGGAGAAACGCAGCCCACTCTCCGTGGTGAAGATTGCCACCAAGGTTAAAGGTGATCGGAATTGTAATCGACACCGATCTTCGCCGAAGTTAAGAAGATCATTTAGTGAAGCCATCAACGGGTTTGGTTGGTGGAGTGGAGTAGGCCTCGCGTTTTAAGGACCGAACCACTATAAATCTCGGGTGCACTCTCTCTTAAACTCTTGCTCTTTAATTGCATTGCACTTAGGATTTAACTCGTGCGCTTAATTTTCATTGTTGATCTCTTAATCTTCTAAATTGGGTTTGAGTTTTCAAAAGGTTAAAACTTGTTAGCAACCTAATTTTTTTACCTCCTCATTTGTTGCCAATTCGGGACCACCCTTGAAATTTCACGTTCATTTTACCTCCACAAATCGTAGGGTTGGGATGATCCTATGGAGCTGATTTTTTGTGAACACCCTATGTATGTGAGGGCCAATCAAATGAATGGTTTGGATCACCCAAACAATGTGGGCCTCCACTGTATTTTAAGCTAGTGTGTAGATAACTTATCTACACATGTGTGTAGAAACCGTTTTCTCATATATACATATATATATATATATATATGAAAAAAGTTTTTCTAGTCGGCCGACTAGAGAAGCTTCTCTAGTCCGCCGACCAAAAAACACAGTGTGCCCACATTATTTGGATAATCCAAAACATTCTTTTGATAGGCCTTGGCATAGATCGGGTGTGCCCAAAAACTCAACTACATAGGATCATCCTAAACCTTTGATTTGTGGAGGTTAAAAATGGATAGATTTGTGGAGTTTATACGCGTCCATTTTAACCTCCATAAATCGAAGGGTTAGGATGATCCTATGGAGATGATTTTTTAGGCACATCCTATCTATGTCAGGGCCCATCAAATGAATGCTTTTGATCATCAAAACAACGTGGGGTCACTGTGTTTTTAACCTCTACTGTCCATTTTTAACCTCCACAAATCGAAGGGCTAAGATGATCCTATGGAGCTGATTTTTTGGGCACACCCTATCTATGATAGGGCCCATCAAATGAATGCTTTGGATCATCCAAACAACATGGGCCCACTGTATTTTTGGTCGGCGGACTAGAGAAGCTTCTCTAGTCGGCCGACTAGAAAAACTTTCCTCATATATATATACTAGTAAAAAAACCCGTGCGATGCACAGGCCGACAAAGAACTGTACGGACCACATCATAGGTTGATCCAAACCGTCCATGTGATGGAACACAACATAAATAGGTTGTGCCCCAAAAATCATTTCCATAGGCTGACCCTAGCCCTCCAATCTATAGAGGTTTCCATAATATGTTGTTCCTCTTAAATCGGATGGTTAAGATCACTCTATAGATTTTTTATTAAAAAAGCATAAAGGAAGGGGGTAAGATTGAAATTATGTGGCTTTATAGGTTGATCCAAACCGTCGATGTGATGGAACACAACATCAATCGGTTGTGCCCGTAAAATCATTTCCATAGGTTGATCGTAGCCCTCCAATCGATATAGGCTGATCCTAGCCCTCCAATCGATAGAGGTTTTCATAATTGTTGCTCCTCTTTAGGTGTCCGAAATCCGTCAATATTTTGCAAGTGTCCTGCATGAGTAATAGAAGTAGTTCTTCCGTCATTGTCATATGTCTTTAACTCTTCTCGGTAGTTTTTCCCCGTAATTGTCATAGACAGGTACCTTGTGTTGGTACTTTTGTATGTAGATTACGATTTTACCCCCAAATAATTTCTCATAGAGTTAGATGTTAGATATCAGCAAATGGGTTAATGGCAAGAGTAATGATGACTGCTATATTTCGGGTGAATTAAATGTCTATTTTACCTTAATAGATAGTATGTACATATATGTTTATGATAGTATGTACATATATGTGGGGAGGGCAAAAAAGGGTAAAATCATGCACACTGACGTGTTAAATGGATAATAATTCTCCAATTTCTCTTCTACTATATATATATATATATATATACACACACACACACAATAGTAAAAAACCCCGTGCAATGCACGGACCGACAAAGAACTGTACGGACCACATCATAGGTTGATCCAAACCGTCCATGTGATGGAACACAACATAAATAGGTTGTGCCCCAAAAATCATTTCCATAGGCTGATCCTAGCTCTCCAATCTATATAGGTTTCCATAATATGTTGCTCCTCTTAAATCGGATGGTTAAGATCACTCTATAGATTTTTTATTAAAAAAGCATAAAGGAGAGAGAGAGAGAGAGAGAGAGAGAGAGAGAGAGAGAGAGAGAGAGAGAGAGAGAGGATTTTTGGAAGCTGAAAACTTAGTTTATTATTGCTTTTGCTTCATTAGTAGAAAATTCTCTTTGATAATTGTAACATTTTTGTTTTGAAGCTTGTATTCTATTTTATTTTATTGAGAAGTGGTTTGAGAGTTATGGATTGATTGATAACTCTGACCTTATTACAAGAGTTTAGTTTATTAGATTATCATCGATATCATTTAGAATTGTTCTAATATGAAGTTTGAAATGCAAATTGAGACCTTCCATGCTTATGGGACTGAGCCCTATGCAGTCGCTGTCACGTCAATTGCTTGTGCTGCTGGGTTGGGGGCGTGATAGAAAATGGTATCAAAGCTTAATTTTAGGATCCTCTTGACTTTTAGAACATAATATATGACTTTCGGAAATATTGGAATTTAAGATATGCTTTTGTGTACTGTTAGGGCATAGCTTTAAAAATCTAATAGGCAATCTGACGGTATGTTTTAATTTTGGGAGAATATTATTGTTGGGACAAGTTTTTCATTCGTACAAGCTTAGAAATAGTTTAATTTTATTGATTTATTAAGAACGTTAGTGTTGGGACAAGTTTTTCATTTGTACTAGCTTAGAAATAGTTTAATTTTATTGATTTATTAAGAATGTTAATGTTGGGACAAGTTTTTCATTTGTAAAAGCTTAGAAATAGTTTAATTTTATTGATTTATTGAAATAAGGCTTTAAGTTCTAACGTTCTGAATTTTTGTGCAAGTTATTCATTGCAATGCCGCCTAAGAGGAAACTCGCAGACTTCACCAGTGGAACGAGAGATGCGACCCCTCAAGTTTTGAATACTCCTCCACATGAGGACCCCAAAAGTACAGATGGAAACCCTCAGGGGTCGAATATTGATCATGAGCCTTGTATTGGTCTTGGACAGGTGGATATGGTTCAGTTGACGCAGACCCTAGTCGGGGTAGTCCAACGGCAAAATCAATGGCTAGACCAGCAGGATAATGAGAATCGGTTAAGGCGGCGTAGTGGAATTCTTGCAGTTAAACCTGCCAAAGTTTGAGAGAGCCTCCGATCCATTAGAGGCCGTGAGGTGGCTAGAGCAGATGGAGAAAACCTTTAAAGTTCTTCAGAGCACAGACGAAGAGTAAGTGTCATATGCTACTTTCATGCTGGAAGGTGTTGCTTATAGCTGGTGAGAGACAGAGCAGAGAATTCATGAGCGTGATGGAGAGCCATACACTTGGAAAAAGTTCAAGGAGGCATTCTATGAGAAGTACTTTCCCATGAGGGCACGTTTCCAAAAGGAAAACGAATTTTTAAGACTCCAACAGAGAACCATGTCAGTGACAGAGTATGAAGAGTTGTTCACTAGCCTGGCTAGGCTTGTCCCAGATTTAGTGGTAAACGAATCATTTCTAGCGCGACGATTCCAGCAAGGCTTGAGGCGTAGCATTAAGCACCTGGTGGCACCTTTTGAACTTACTACCTTTGGAGAAGTAGTGAGTAAGGCCTTGGTCGTGGAGAGTGGGTTTAATGAGGCCCATAGGTTGAGAGATGTTCGTCAAGGTTGAGTGATGTTCGTCGGAGGAAGAGGGATAGTCCTGGGGCAAGCAAAGAAACCGTGGGCCCAACGCATGTAGTTAGAAAATAGTTTTTTGAATTTTTTTTCTCTTTTTTTCTCTGTTATATGTTTTCCTTTTCTGCTTTGCTATGGGCATGTATGGTTTTGAGAAAAACTGCTTCAAGTACTTAAAAACCTTGTGAGAGGGGTGCATTTAATTCAATGTGTGGTTTAAAATCTGTGGAAGTGCTTATTACCTTTTTTTTTATGAAGTGCTTATTACCTTGTTTGGTTGTTATATGATTTCATGCACATTATGTTGTTGGATTAGTTTTGCCTACCTAAAATTTGCAGAGTAGTTTCCACTTTCTAGTCTTGCTTGTTTGTGCTTATAAGCATTTTCCGCAGACATCTTCAAATGTGCAGAAGATCGATTCTTATTTCCTCAAGCGTTTGATACAAGTGGGTAAACCAGCTGGACCCATATGCGTGGAGCCACTGCATTGCGTGTTAATAGAAGCATTCTCAAGCAAATTTGTCCACCGAGAGGAACATCGGCATGGGGTAGTGTCTGTCCACTCTTTTAGATGTTTTTTGAATCACTTTTTTATTTCTTTAAGATGCCTTTGATCACAATGTATTGTAAAAATAGGTGCCTTGACTTCTACCCCAAAGAAACAAGGGGACAACAATAATGTGGAAGGAGGACTCATTACAAATGATAAGGCCGAGCCCATTGTTGCCTTCAACAAACCGCCATGGCCACCTGTTATTGGTCCTTTCATTGTTCTCTCTCTGCTGGAAATGGGATCGAGGCAGGGATGGAAACGACGACTGACTGGTACTAAATTTCGACTGGTACTAAATTCCCTTTAATGTGTGTTACTGGATGTATAAATAAGAACCTTTCAACTATTTCATCTTTTGAGGATTGCTAAAATCTTGAGCAAAATTTTAACAAAAAAGCTGAGTAATGATGCCACAAAGTTCCAAAGATGGGAGTAATACACCAAAGCAGACAGGAGGAAAGGCTCAATTAACATTTTGTAGATCTTCAATAGCATCTGAAACAGAATTTGGTGATTTTCTAGAAATTCTGCAATAGGAAACAGTAGTGATTAGTAATATATAAGGTCATTCTCTCTAAGCTTCTGAAAAGAAAAATGCTAGGAAAGTAACATACTCTCAGTCATCTCTGGGAACTGGTCGAATAGGGAACTGATCATCTTGAGAAGTGTCTGAAATTCAAAGACAGTTGAAACATAATACATAAATTTGCTTCGCAACTAAACATGATTATTAGGATTGTTGGAAGCTTTAATGGCTTTCGATTTGTTATTTGCACCCTTTTTCTTGAGAAATTTCTTCTGGATTCTTATGACTATTATCTCAGCATCTGTGAAGATTAATTTTAGATTGATTAAAATGGAAGGAAAGAAAAGGTGATGGATTTACCAGCGCAAAGATTCCTGGTTTCACCGGCGTCTCAATCACAACTCGACCTGTCCTGCATTTCATAAAAGCACAGCAGTTTAGTTTCATAAACCTTGAATTAAAAATGCTAAAACAGAAGGGTTAAAGTGTTTGTTACTACTTAATGAGGAGTTTGTCTCCTTGGTTTAAGAACTCATAGAAGCTGCACCCTCTTGTGAAGGGGATATGTTTGCCTTGCCATTCTGCAACATCAATATGTATTTGTATCAGAAAGTCCTCTAACCCAAGAGAACTATAGGAAAAGATCATGGCAAGATGAAGATTATTAATTATGAGAGATTGAAAGTAAATGAGGCATTACCCATGTGCCACGTAACCCCGACAATGGTGCCATGTCCTTCATAAATCCTATCGATGACGAACATTGTGTTCTTCCCCATGCTGTTAGTCAGCTCGCGTAAGAAATACATCACTTCCTGTACTAGATCAATCAAATGTAAGGAATACATTGCTTTTTGTACTAGATCAACTAAATGTCTTGAGCAACAGTCGAAGTGGGGTGATTGATATCGGATTTGGTTGTTTCCTACGTAAGTGGGAAGTGAGTCCCCCTTTAATTTATGATTACTAATATGACTAGGATAGAGATGGAGAGTTAAGTTTAACTGTCTAGGTGTTTCTTAGTTTGATTGGGAGAGAGACCTAATCTGTATAAAGTAGTTGTGGGGAGAGAAACCACACGGCTAGGTGTTGTGGTGAGAGAATTGATGTGTGATTGGGTACCTAGGGAGTTCTTGATTGATCCTCTTCTAAGAATGTGCATTCTGCTTGAAGAGAGAAGGTTACCTGTTTTCCTTGAAATGGGTCAGGAAATGACAACTCTTCAAAGTAACAGTTGTCTGAGATTAACTTCTCTAATATCTCCAGGTTTTTGTTGTTGATAGATGAGTAGAACAGCTCAATTGTGGTAGACGGCCGAAGAGGATCTGAATGGAGATCAGAGCTGCCCGACTTGACGGGCCTTCTATCACAAAATGGTTTTCGTCCATCTGGTTTCAGATAAACTCTCCGGTAGATCATTCCCTTCGGATCATACAAACGCTTCCTGCAGAGGGCCAATGAATCTTGTCTGAGCTGCATATAAGGCCCGAAAATAGGCGCACCATAAGATTTTCCGGTTGCCTGAAACCTCAAGGCCAGAGGTGATGGAAAAACAGAGCCAGACATGGCTGAACCCAAATGGGAAGCCGTATCTCAAGCAGATTGATCAAGGTGTTTCTTTCTTAAGGAGGTATATGGTAACATGATGAGAGTGAAGGAATAGAGCAAAGGATAAAGAATAAAGTGTCATGATCTTCTTTTGTTGCTTAGCAAGAAATTAAAGAATATGTGATCAACCAGCAAATATTTTCTCACATTCTTTCTTTCTTAGGCTTCATTCATCATCCCCCTCATTATTCCTAGTTTCAACAAATGGGATCAGAATTAAGCAGTGCATGGAACATTATCTCCTTATTAGCAGTGAAACTGAATAATTGGAATTGCAGACTCCTTTTTGTCTTCTTGAGGAAAAAAAAAGAGATGAATAAATATAATAAAAATTGGCACTTGCTCTTTTATCGAAGCCTTGGATAGTTATAAAAAGGGATTTACTAGGGACTTTAGCAGAAAAGAATTTAGAATCCCTATCCATGCAGTAACATCATTTTTCAACCACTCGATTTTCATAGGTTCCCTACAACCTTGTAATGGGTGTTCTTCATTCTCAAGACTCGTTCTCAAGACTTAAATTCTGTGCCATTGCCTTAACTCTTTGCACTTATGATGAGCACTGCAACACCAATGTGCCCATACAAGGCTACTTGATGCAGAGGTCTTTTTCAAATTGGATGGCACCTAGATGGCAAAGGAGGTCTCCTAGAAAAGGGGTTGTATTTACTATTTAGAGTTTTCGTACCTCTGCTTGTGATTGCCCTGGAAGAATAGGGCTCACGGATTATAGGGAGGATTTTATAAGCTAAAACCTGTTTTATATATTTCTAAAAATGTAAAATCCAGGTTTTAGCTTATAAAATCCAAGTTTTAGCTTATAAAATACAGGTTTTAGCTTGTAAAATTCTGGATTTTACAATCCACACGAGAAGGCCAAATCCAAAGCCCTCCCAACACAATTAGAAGGGCATAAAAAAGATGATGGACTATCGAGGAGGAAAAGAATTGTTGAAACATTAAGGGGCGTTTGGATACGCGGTGATAGGGTCCGGACTCAGCACTGAGGGAATCCGGACTCAGCGCGGAGAGAATCCGGACTCAGCACTGAGAGAATCCGAACTCAGCATCCAATTAGCTGCTGGCACGTGGCCCTCACAAGGACCGTTGGAAGGCCAACACCTGTCCCCACTAGGTGTGGCACCTGGACCAATCAGGGACCTCCACCTGCCCTCCTTAGGTATGAAACCTGGTCCATACAGAGGCCACCACCTGGCTCAGAACTACCACCTGTCCTAGACAGGTGGCTCAGAATCACTATAAATAGCCTTCACTTGTGCTAAGGTGAGGGTCCTGGAAATCTGAGAACCAAAACTCTAAGCTTTTTGCTCTGACATTGCTCTACACTCCTGCTCATACTGACTTGAGTGTCGAAGCGCCCGTCCGGAGTATCACTCCGGGTTGGTCCTCTGACCCTTTTCTTTCTTGTCTGTACTCTGTGCAGCGCAGGACTCAACCAGCCATTCAGTCGTGGCTCGTTAGCTCGGACCACCCAGCCCTACCATAACCTGTTACCGATTTTAGACCTAACAGATTTGGCGCCATCCGTGGGACCACGCAACAAAAAGCTGTTCGAAATCTCACCCAGATAAAAATGGTAGGACAGACCGGCAAGCGAGCACCTCCGACTTCTCGGGCTACCCGGGCTACGGCCCCCCGCGAAGGACGAAGTGAGCGGCTGGCCTCACAAGTGGAGGTCGGGGCGGCCGTGGAGCGGACTTCGCCCCACTCGGACCGTTCAGACCCCACCCCGACCCCGAGGGAGATGAGGGCCCTTTTTCAGGAAATGACCGCTGTAGTTGCGCAGTTCAGGAATGCGGCTCCCGCACTCCAGCAACACCCCGTCGAGGTTTCTCGACCCGTTCAGAGGGGAGAAAGCTCCCGCAGAGAACGCGCGTCTCCACCCCGCGACCAAACTCGTCACTCCACTCGAAGAGACCACCACTCGCGGGACAGGAACGTGCGCCCTGAGCCTCGTCGACAGCATCACCGGTCACGATCTCCCTCCGTGCAGAAGTGGGACAGCAAGAGAGACCCTATGCACGGAGAGGGATCGCGGCACCGGCGAAGGAGTCCCCTCAGCCAGTCCGGATCCGCACGGAGCCCATCAGCCGTAAGGAGTAGACCTGCCCGTCTGGCCGAACAGAGGGATGATCCGATGTTACTGAGAATCCAGAAGATCGATAACAGAATCGAGGAGCTGGCTAGAGATCATGGCCGCCCTGCTTCAAGGATCTTCAGTAGCAATCCCCCTTTCACAGACAGGGTACTCGGTGCGGCAGTCCCCTTGGGCTTCAAGATGCCGCAGATCCCGCAGTATGATGGGACCACCGATCCCGTGGATCATCTGCAGACCTTCAGGACCACGATGCTTCTCCACGGGGCGTCGAACGGGTTCCTTTGCAGGGCACTCCCCACCACATTAACTGGAGCCGCGAGAGATTGGTACTCACGGCTGAAGCCCAAGTCCGTTGACAATTTCGACGACTTCGGGGACGACCTGGCCCGGCATTTCATGAGTAGCAGAAGGCCTCGAAAGACGACGGCTTCACTGATGGCCCTGAGGCAGGAAGACGGTGAGGCCTTAAAAGCGTTCGTTGGCCGGTTCAACAGGGAGGCCCTTCAGGTACCCAACCTGGATCCCTCCGCGGCAACGAATGCTCTTCTGGCCGGAGCCCGGTCCACCGACTTCCGAAGAGCAGTCGCCCGGCGAAATCCGCAGTCCCTGGCAGATCTGATGACCGGGGCGGAGGAGTACATCTCCGTCGAGGAGACTCTCGCTGCCCTGGATTCCGTCAGCAAGAGAAGACCAGAGGAGAAGAACCCCGCCAAGCAGCGTAGGGATGACAGACCTCAGAGGAAGGAGAGCAGCCCGTCCCGGAAGGAAAGGAGCTCCCCCCGGCCTCGAAAGGAGAGGAGCCCCCCGACGAGGGAGCGCTACACGCCCCTCACCGCATCTAGGGCTCAAATTTTGGCAGCCATCCGGAAAGAAGACTTCATCCGGTGGCCAAAGAAGCAGACGCCAGAGGCGGGCACCCAAGATATGTCCAGGTATTGCCGGTTCCATAAGAGCCACGGCCACGACACCAATGCCTGCATTCATCTCAAGGAGGAGATCGAGCAGCTGATAAGCAGAGGGTACCTCGGGAGGTACTTAAAAAATAACGACAACAGAAGGGAGCGCCAGGACAACCCGAGGCCCAGAGACCGAAGTCCTCGAGACGCCCAACCCCTGGGCGACCGCATCCAGGCTCCTGCCCCGGCCGTTCTCCCTCCTCAGGTACCTCAACCTCAACTCCAACCTCATGGTGTTATTGGTACCATTTCAGGAGGGCCGACCGCGGGAGGGACCTCTTCATCGGCCCGCAGGACTTATGCCCGGCAGGTCAACGTTGTCCATGCCTGCAGCAAGAGGGCCGAGCCAGAAAATGAGATATCCTTTTCGGAGGCAGATCTTGACGGTCTGATCCTCCCGCACGATGATGCCCTGGTCGTCACAATGCTAGTGGCGAACTGGGAAATGAAGAAGATCCTGGTCGACAACGGGAGCTCCGCCGACATCCTCTACTATCACGCCTTCGAACAGATGATGATCGGAGCTGACCGTCTGAAGCCGGCCAACTCAGATCTGTTCGGGTTCTCAGGAGAAGTTGTCAAGGTCGAAGGGCAGATTGAGCTTCCAGTTCTTATCGGGGAGCCGCCCCGCCAGTCCTTCGCAATGGTGACCTTCCTGGTGGTTAAGGCCAAGTCGGCCTATAACGCCATTCTAGGACGCCCCGGCCAGAACCTCCTCCGAGCGATTCCCTCCGCTTATCATCAGAAGATGAAGTTCATTACGCCAGGAGGCGTAGGTGAAGTCAGAGGGGATCAGCCCCAATCAAGACAATGCTATGCGGCAGCGCTGAGAGGGAAGAATGCGTCTGAGTCTCTTCCAATCGAGCTGTACGATCTGAGAGACGAAGCGCAGGTCACAGTCAACGAGCCCGCAGAGGACCTCATCTCTATTCAATTGAACATCGATGACGAACAGAGGGTTGTCCAGATCGGCTCTGCCCTGCCAGAGGCCGCGCAGCAGGATCTCGCTCAGTTCCTCAGGGCCAATGCAGATGTCTTTGCCTGGACTCCTTCAGACATGCCCGGCATTGACCCGTCGATTAGCACCCACGAGCTCGGCGTCGATCAGACCTGCAAGCCCGTGAAGCAGAAGCGTAGACACTTTGCACCGGAAAGACAGAGAGCCATCAGAGAAGAGGTGGAGAGGCTTTTGAAGGCCGATTTCATTCGTGAGATCCAGTATCCGGACTGGCTCGTGAATGTGGTAATGGTAAAAAAGTCCAACGGGAAGTGGAGGACCTGTATAGACTTCACAGACCTGAACAAGGCCTGCCCAAAGGACAGCTACCCACTCCCAAAAATAGACCAGCTCATTGACGCCACAGCAGGTCACGAGCTGCTCAGTTTCATGGATGCTTTCTCAGGATACAATCAAATCAGAATGTACGAGTCAGACATCCCGAAGACCTCATTCGTTACTGACCAGGGGACTTATTGCTATCGGGTGATGCCTTTCGGACTGAAGAATGCAGGAGCCACTTACCAGCGTCTCGTCAACAAGCTGTTCAGAAATCAGATCGGTCGAAACATGGAGGTCTACGTTGATGATATGCTAGTGAAGAGCAGAAGTGCTTCAAACCACGTCTCCGACCTCGAAGAGGCCTTCCAAGTCTTGAGGGAACACAACATGAAGCTTAATCCGACCAAATGTACGTTTGGCATCGGAGCAGGCAAATTCCTGGGCTTCATGGTAAGCCAGAGAGGAATAGAGGCGAATCCAGAGAAGATCAAGGCGGTAATGGAGCTGACTCCTCCCAGCACTATCAGAGAAGTACAGCGGCTGACCGGGCTGGTGGCAGCTCTGGGGCGGTTTATTTCAAAATCCGCCGAGAGATGCCTCCCGTTCTTTAATGCGATCAAAGGTATAAGAACCGCGCCCTGGACTCCAGAATGTCAAGCAGCGTTCGAGGAGCTGAAGCAGTACTTATCCTCCCCCCCCTTGTTGTCCACACCGGAGCCAGGGGAAGAGCTGATTCTGTACCTCTCAGCGGGACCCTTGGCAGTTGCGGCAGTACTGATCAAAGAAGAATCTAATCAGCAAAAGCCGATCTACTATGTTAGCAAGGTCCTCCACGAGGCAGAGACCAGATATCAGCGTGTAGAGAAGCTCGTGTGCGCCCTCATTATGGCGGCCCGGAAGCTAAGGCCGTACTTTCAGGCGCACACGATCAAGGTCTTGACAGGGCAGCCTCTCAGACAGATCCTCCACCGGCCAGACACTTCGGGCCGACTTGTCAAGTGGGCCGTGGAGCTCAGTGAGTTTGATATCAAGTATCTACCCAGGCCGGCGATCAAAGCTCAGATTCTCGCTGACTTCATAGCCGAGTGCACAGTTCCGGACCCAGACCCCGGGCTGGTAGCAGTTCCATCTCCAGAAGCAGAGCTGGCCGTGCCGGAGCCTCGAGTCGTTTCCAGAACATCACCGCCCCCCGGGACTGAGTCCGTCATCGCGCACCCAGTTTTTGATGAAGAGCCGCTCTGGGAAGTTTATGTGGACGGGTCATCGAATAAGACAGGGTGTGGTGCAGGACTAGTTCTCACCGGACCAGAGGACTTCGTCCTGAACTACGCCCTGAGGTTTGGTTTCCGTGCGTCCAACAATGAAGCAGAATATGAAGCGCTCATAGCCGGGATGAATCTTGCTGTGCAGACCCGTGCTCAGAGGCTAAAGGCGTACTGCGATTCACAGCTGGTCGTCTGTCAGATCCAGGGAGTATATGAAGCCCGTGAAGAGCGAATGATCAAGTACCTGGGGAGGGTTCGCAGTCTGGCCGTTCATTTCAAGAGCTTTGAGGTCGTCAGAATCCCCCGAGCAGAGAATGTAAAGGCAGATGTGCTGTCAAAGCTTGCAGCCTCAGGTTACACCGCCCTCAGAGAAATTCGTATGGAGTTTCTGAAGAGGTCCAGTATCGACGCCCAGTCCGTCGTGGTGATGCAGATTGACGATGAGCCGTGCTGGATGGATGAGATAATCAGGTATCTGCGCAGCGGAGAGCTCCCTGGAGAGAGTAAGGAAGCCCGTAAGGTCACGCAGAGGGCAGCGAGGTTTTCACTGGATGGCGAGACTCTATACAAGAGGTCGTATACCCTCCCGTATCTGAAGTGTCTTCGCCCCAGTGATGCCTTGTTAGCCCTGCAGGAAACCCATGAGGGAATCTGCGGAGAGCACCTCGGGGGCAAGGCCCTCGCCATTAAAATCCTCCTGAGAGGTCTGTACTGGCCTACATTGAGGAAGGACGCGCTGAGCCTTGTAAAAAAGTGTGAGAAGTGCCAGAAGTTCTCTCCGACCTTCCACCAGCCACCCGTTCCGATGGCCCCGATCATCAGTCCTCTTCCCTTCGCGGTATGGGGAATGGATATCCTAGGCCCCTTCCCGCCAGCCTCGGGAGGCCGTGAGTTCGTCGTTGTCGCTATTGATTATTTCACCAAGTGGGTAGAGGCAGAGCCTCTGGCCAAGATCACAGAGCAGAATGTACATAACTTCTTCTGGAAATCAGTGGTGTGCAGGTTCGGAATCCCCCGGGTCCTCATAACGGACAATGGCAAGCAGTTCGACTCGAGGAACTTCCGAAAGTTTTGTTCTGACCTGCACATAGAGCAGAGATTCACATCTGTGGCACATCCTCAGACGAATGGGCAAACAGAGGTGACGAACAGGACCCTCTTGCAGGGGATAAAGAAGAGACTGGATGGCAAGGCCGGGCGTTGGGCAGACGAACTGTATCATGTGCTCTGGGCGTATCGGACTACTCCGCGTACGGCCACAGGCGAGTCGCCTTTTAATCTCTCCTTCGGAACAGAAGCAGTGATCCCGGTTGACATCGGCGTCCCCTCCCCAAGGATCGTCCATTTCAGTGAGCAGCTCAACGGGGACGGACTCCGTGCCAACCTTGACTTGCTTGAAGAAGTCCGTGAGGAATCTCAGATCAGGTCGGCGGCCTATAAGCAGAAAGTATCCAGATATCATGACGTTAAGATCCGACCAAGAGAATTCCGCGCAGGCCACCTAGTCCTGAGGAAAGCCTCTGTTTCCCAGCCAAGAAGCGTGGGCAAGCTCTCTCCGACCTGGGAAGGACCGTACAGAATCAAAGAAGTCATCCGCCCAGGAAGCTATCGGTTAGAGTCCCTCGACGAACAGATGCTACCACACGCCTGGAATTCTAGAAATCTTCGGATCTACTATCAGTAATTTTGCTTGCCTTCAGAGGCTTGTAAAGAACTGCTGTAATCATCCAAGTTCTGTAATGAATAAAATAAGTTTCCCGAACAATTGTCTCTCTTTGAGTAACTCATTTAGACATCAGTATATAGAAGCAGTGGTGCACTCCGGCTCATCCTAGTGGCTTGGAGATCAGTTCCAGCCAGGACGCCCGCAGTGGAAACCACCTTCAATTATTTCCTAAGTGTTTGAGTACCAAGCTTCCAGCTCGGTTCTCGCAGACTTAGGACGAGCAGCAGTGGTGCACTCCGGCTCATCCTAGTGGCTTGGAGATCAGTTCCAGCCAGGACGCCCGCAGTGGAAACCACCTTCAAATATTTCCTAAGTGTTTGAGTACCAAGCTTCCAGCTCGGTTCTCGCAGACTTAGGACGAGCAGCAGTGGTGCACTCCGGCTCATCCTAGTGGCTTGGAGATCAGTTCCAGCCAGGACGCCCGCAGTGGAAACCACCTTCAAATATTTCCTAAGTGTTTGAGTACCAAGCTTCCAGCTCAGTTCTCGCAGACTTAGGACGAGCAGCAGTGGTGCACTCCGGCTCATCCTAGTGGCTTGGAGATCAGTTCCAGCCAGGACGCCCGTAGTGAAAACCACCTTCAAATATTTCCTAAGTGTTTGAGTACCAAGCTTCCAGCTCGGTTCTCGCAGACTTAGGACGAGCAGCAGTGGTGCACTCCGGCTCATCCTAGTGGCTTGGAGATCAGTTCCAGCCAGGACGCCCGCAGTGGAAACCACCTTCAAATATTTCCTAAGTGTTTGAGTACCAAGCCTCCAGCTCGGTTCTCGCAGACTTAGGACGAGCAGCAGTGGTGCACTCCGGCTCATCCTAGTGGCTTGGAGATCAGTTCCAGCTAGGACGCCCGCAGTGGAAACCACCTTCAAATATTTCCTAAGTGTTTGAGTACCAAGCTTCCAGCTCGGTTCTCGCAGACTTAGGACGAGCAGCAGTGGTGCACTCCGGCTCATCCTAGTGGCTTGGAGATCAGTTCCAGCCAGGACGCCCGCAGTGGAAACCAACTTCAAATATTTCCAGCTCGGTTCTCGATGCAGCACAGAAATAATACGTACAAAAAATAAGAATGCTGTACAGACAGTTGAACAAAAATGTATTTGTATTCAGTATTCGTATTACAAAATTGCTCTCTTCGCCGAGCTGGCTTACAAAGAATAGGCGTTACAAACTGTGCAAACAAAAAACGTATCACCAAAAAAGAAAAAAAGGCTGCTGCTCAGGCCTCCTCGTCTGCCACCACCTCGGTGACGACCTCTGCGGGAGTGAGGGCTGCAAGCTCGCCACCCTCTGCCGAGGAGACGGCGGCCACAGTCACCTCCGCATCTACCTCAATAGGCCGGGAGGAGTCCGGTTCGTCTTCCTCCTCATCTTCCTCATCCTCTGGAGGTGCATACGGGATGGTTAGCCCGTCCAAGGAGATGTCGGGGTGAAGCTTCTTCACCTGCTCGGAGCAGAGAAGAAAACCCGCCCTGTAGGCCTGGAGGCCTAAGTCGAAGTGCTGGGCCTCCTTCCTCTCCTCAGTTTCCTTCACGGCCTTCTCCACGGCCGCCTTCTCCTTCCTTCCGGCCCTCTCTGCCGAACTCAGGAGATCCTGCACGGCCTGGTTTTTGACCCTCTGCAGTTCGTCCTGTAAGCTGTTGAGTTCGGCCTCTTTGATCTGGACGGCTTCATTGAGCTCGCCGTTCTCCTTCTGGAGCTGGGCCTTTTCGGACTCGATCCTTGTGATCGTCTCAGAGAAGAGATATCGCTTCTTGGCCATATCCCTTGAGTAGACCTGGAGTTGATAGAGGGCGGAGCTGATTGCCGCTTCGCAGGTCTCCGACACCTCTTTTTCGACTGCTAACCGGTCGCGTGCGAGGACGCCCTTGTACATCAACTCTGTGGCCACCCGGGTATCCCCCAGGCCGGTGTCCGTTTTCTGCACGGCCCAGTTCAGGCGGAAGACGTTGTCGCCTCCAACCGATGCAGTAGCCGGCATGCCCAGTACTGTCCCGCCGTGCTTTGACCCTGTCGCCGCTCCGGACTTGGAGCTCTGACCCGTGGTGTCTGCCCGGCTCGATAGGGCAAGCTTATGCGTCGCCCGGCTGCTTTTCAGAGGCTTAGCCAGCGCGACCATCGGCGGAGTCGACTCCGGCACCTTCCTCTTCTTGCCCTTTGTTTGGGGCTGCTCCTGCGCTGGGGACGCGCCTGAGGACTGCTTGATTCTGTCCAAAAAGGACATCTGCTTCACCATTTCTGCAAAAGAGAACGGAGCGCAGTCAGAAATATGAAAGTTGAAAAACACTTCAGAAAAATAAATGTTATCCTATAGTATCTACGTACGTGCCGGCGTCGCACGACTGACCCCGAGTGCGACCAGCTCGGCCTCTTCTTCGAACTCTGAGCAGTGTACTGGACCTCGCTTGAGCTCTTCTTTGATCAGAGCGAAGGTCATATGGTCATAGTCCTCGAGGGCTGGTTTTTTACTAAGGCGGCGAGTGTCCGGCGTTCTCCATTGTAATGAGAACGGCCACTGCGAGCCCGGCGCGGTGTCCTTTACATAGAAGAACCTGTTCTTCCATGTGTGAATGGAAGAGGGTATCCCAGTGATCATTTTCATTTCAGGCCTCTGGCTAATGTAGATCCAGCCGCCATCCTTATGCCTCTTCAGGTGCGCACACATCCTGAAGACGGGCACGGTGGGGTTCCTACGGAGCCGGACTTCAAGAAGGTACAAGAAGCCGATCAGTGTTCTCCAAGAGTTTGGGACGACCTGTGTAACTGCCAGCCCGTAATAATTCAGTGCGTCCGCAAAGAAGGGGTGGAAGGGGAGCCTAAGCCCGGCCCGAAAGGCCTCCTCATATACGCAGAGGTCTGCGCTGTCGTTGCTGGCCCGATCCCCTTCGACAGCCGCCCTCAGAATGTACCGGCTAGGAATACAGTATTTGTCCCTGACGATCTGAAGCCTGTTCGGCCACAGATGGTTCACCTCGTATAGGGCCCCGATGTTATACTGCGGGTTGGCTTCCATCTGTGCCTCCGCTAGCACCTCGACTGGCATACGCGACGATTGAGGAACTGCCGCTTCGACGTCCTCATCATCGTCGCTGGTTTCTACCCGGTCCGGTCCGTCCCCACAGGCCGGAATTGTGTCTAAGTCCACGCTCATTTCCTCACCGCTCTCCTCGTCTATTATGATCACTAGCTCTTCACCCTCAACACCGGCCTCCACTATAGGTGAGGCCGGAACCGCCCTCTCCGACGCCTCGGACCCCGATGCGGTACTGGTCGAACCGGACTCCTTTGAGCTGGAGTCCGTCTCCGAACTAGTGCTAGACATAAAAAAGGAAGAAAAGAAAAGCTAAAAGCTAAAAAAGATTACCGAACTGAAGTGTTGGACGAGGACCTCCGGGCTCACTGATCCGAAGCGGGCAGAAAACTTGAGTAGCCGAACAGAAGAGGAGGAGAGTAAAAGATGAAAAGTAAGAAATGAAGAGTAAACTTCTGTATTTATAGAGAAGCTGGGAAGAGCGGGAAAAATCCCGCCCATTTCCGCCAGCCGGAGTGCGCCACGTCGCCTTCCGCATTAAATGCGCCGCTCGCATTAAATGCGCCGTCCGCATTAAATGCGCCGCCTGCATTAAATACAAGGCACAGGTCCCAAAGCGCCAGACGACAAAAGACCTGTCCGGCTGTCCGGACAGGATATGGCGCATTTAGGCGACAAAAGACCTGTCCGGCTGTCCGGACAGGATATGGCGCGTTCGCTAGGCGACAAAAGCGCTAGGCGACAAAAGACCTGTCCGGCTGTCCGGACAGGATAATTCAAAAGACAAAGACCTGTCCGGCTGTCCGGACAGGATAATTCAAAAGACCTGTCCGGCTGTCCGGACAGGATATGACGCGTTCGCTAGACGACAAAAGCGCTGGAAGACAAAAGAGTTTTACCAGTAAAGACCTGCCCGGCTGGCCGTTCACAGCCTTAGCCGAGCAGGACCACATGACTTCCTGAACCAAGGACGTCCAGGGCCTCTGGCCGCCCAGACCTCTGTTTAAAAATTTAGCCGTGCTGGATAGCCGAATGCCTTCTGCCCGGCCGTACTCCTTCAGGCCAAACGCCAAGGCCAGGCCAGGGCGCCAGGAGTCTCCTGTCCAGCTACTATTTCTCCTAGCTGAGTCTGAGCCCGGCCTCAGCTGCCTGGAGGTCTTAAGGCCGGCCCGACGCTGTCTTTACCTTCTCTTTGCTTCTTCTAGCCACTTTCATGGCTTGAAGAACCAGGGGGCAACTGATAGGGTCCGGACTCAGCACTGAGGGAATCCGGACTCAGCGCGGAGAGAATCCGGACTCAGCACTGAGAGAATCCGAACTCAGCATCCAATTAGCTGCTGGCACGTGGCCCTCACAAGGACCGTTGGAAGGCCAACACCTGTCCCCACTAGGTGTGGCACCTGGACCAATCAGGGACCTCCACCTGCCCTCCTTAGGTATGAAACCTGGTCCATACAGAGGCCACCACCTGGCTCAGAACTACCACCTGTCCTAGACAGGTGGCTCAGAATCACTATAAATAGCCTTCACTTGTGCTAAGGTGAGGGTCCTGGAAATCTGAGAACCAAAACTCTAAGCTTTTTGCTCTGACATTGCTCTACACTCCTGCTCATACTGACTTGAGTGTCGAAGCGCCCGTCCGGAGTATCACTCCGGGTTGGTCCTCTGACCCTTTTCTTTCTTGTCTGTACTCTGTGCAGCGCAGGACTCAACCAGCCATTCAGTCGTGGCTCGTTAGCTCGGACCACCCAGCCCTACCATAACCTGTTACCGATTTTAGACCTAACACGCGGATTTTAGAAACCAGGTTTTTAGTTTGAAATCAGTGTAAAAGAGGGTTCATGATCAGGCTGCTGTGTGCTGTCGTGGCAGCGTTTCATGGATTTTAAGCAAGAAAATCAGGTTTTAAAAATCTCTCCTGCAACTTGAGATTTCTAAAATCCGCGTATCCAAACGGCCTAAATGAAAGTAAAAAATTTAGTCTAAAACACAATAGGAAGTAGATCAATTTTTTTTTCCTTCCCTAATTTCGATGATTTGTCTGTATAAGGAAAAGTGCAGCACATCAGCCAACATCAACCCTCTGATTTGTACTCTTTAAATGGGCGGCCAAATAAAAGAAAGCCATTTGGCCACATTCACTGGAAAGTTTACACTCAAGTTGATTAGGATAGTCCTGGAGGAGGTACTTTTAGTGCATAGAAGAGTAGCAGATGAACGGTTTGGATCATCGAAGAGCACTCTGTTTGGATTGCAGGAAAATATTTTCCGTGGATAAGCATTTTCCAAGAAATTTGATATAGTTATAGAGGAACCCCTATCATTGTAAACTGAAGATCCCTCTAAATAAAACTCGAAATGCTGTGGTTCAAGTTACCTTTTTTTCATTTATAACCAAACAAGAGAAGCAACAGATTTTGGAAAAAAAAAAATATTTTCCAAACTTCTCTAGAAAATTATTGCAATCCAAACAGGGTCTAAAAGGCAAAAACAGGAGAAACACTTGTACCTATTCCCCCAAAAAAAAAAAAAAAAAAAAAAATAGAAGGAAGACAAAACACATATAAAAGACCCACAAAGAAGGCTTAGAAACGGAAGAATTGTGGTTCTCAAGGCCGTAGACCAAGTTTTGTATATCCTTTTAGCTGATGAGAATCAATTATGTCTGAGAATCAATTATGTCCTCTCTTTGAAGAAGTAATGGGAGGTCTAAATACTGTTTACTATGGTAACTATTGGGTTTGCACATTGGACCAACAATGCCCTGGAGCCAAAAGATCTCATAGATGGAGCAAACCTTGGACATGTATATGTTGGCGCTTTATGGTGTGGCCCACATTGGTGGGTCCCACAGAAGAGAAAACGTCAGTTTTTTTATTCCCTTTTCTACCTTGTGTTTTATTCACAAAAGAGTCTTAAGAGATTAATCCCAAGTGTTTAAGAACTCTAAAAACACATGAGTGTTTGTAGTTTGGAAGGACACATACTTGTGATCCAAAATCTTATAAATATATTGGAACACGCATACGTTTATAGCAAAGTTCCATCTTAAAGAGGCTCCCTCATCTGAGAGGAAAAATTGTGCCTGCGATTCCATCGATCGGGCCTTAAGGTCTTCTTAAGATTAAAAGATCTCTCTTCACTTGTCTGTAGTGCAGCTGAGGTTCGTGTTCGTGTGCGTGGTTCGTCAAAGCTCGAGGAATTCGTGATCTTCGATTCTAATCACCATGACCGGAGGCAAGTTCCGCATTAATTTGGTTAAAATTAAAGTTAAGAGTTGGTATCAGAGCTGCCCTTCGGGTTGTGGTGACTGGTTAAGGATAATTAATAGATTTTCTGTTTGATCAATTTACTTTCTCCGCCCAATCAGAACTTGCTTGATTAACTTTTGGAAAAGTATTTGATGAGAAATTGATTAGAATGTTCAGAAGAATCATTCCAGCTTAAATCTATGGTTTCTATCACTGAGATGGCGAAAATGCCATTAAAAGGGATGCTAAAAACTTGAGTTTCTGGGTTTTGGATTGAGCCTGAAAATGCCTTGCCGCCGGCACATAAGGGCCACGGACGGCGATCGGATAGTACGGTTACATTGCCCTTGATAATTGGAGGCCAACGCCATAGACGACGCTCTGATCCGATGAGTGGATTTCTCCTGCAGGCGTTTAAAGATCTGACTAGAAGCTATATTATAGCAGCTTTTATTATTAAAATAATCACGGAAGAAAGAGGGTGTGTTTCACCGTGATCTGCACCGTGATGCCGCCCGGCGTCATGCTGACGGGCGCGTCACCCTGATTCATACATGTTTTTTGTTTATTTTGTCTTTTTCTCAGATTTACTCCGGACATTAATTAGGGCCCTCAAATCTCATATTCTAGAAAAGTGTTGAATTGTACCCTACCTTTTTTTCGGCGTTCCGGACGCAATGATACTGGTTTCAGAAGCATCAGAGACCTGTAGGTTGCTGTTTTTGAAATTCCAACTTTTATTGTGCGTTGGAATTTTGGTTTTTCAAGATCTAAAATAAAAGATGTGATTCGGATTAAGTAAATCCAAAAGTATAATAAATATGAGCCTTGTTTTATAACTGGATGGGACACTGTTGCTTTGGTTCTTCAAGAAACAACAAAGAATTGTGCTAGTATGGTATATTATCCAAGAGATCAGAGTAAGTGACAAAATATTGTTAGGAAGCAGGTAAAGTTTTTAACATGGATATTAATAATTCCTGAGAAATGTTTTATCTTCTCAAGAAGCTAGTGAAGTCAATATTCCATATTAGATATGAGAAATTTGAAATATATATATACATATAAAGGAAAGTGTTGGTGAGCTTAAGCTCACCAAACTTATGGTGAGCTTAAGCGCCCAATCACATTAGGGCCTACTTTGTTAGGATGATCCAAAGCATTCATTTGAAAGACCCTTACATAGATGGGGTGTGTACCAAAAATCAGCTCCATAGGATCATCCTAACCCATCCATTTGTGGAGGTCAAAATGGACAGACATTATTTGTCCACAAATCTGCCCATTTTTGTCCTCCACAAATGGAGGGGTTAGGATGATCCTATGGAGCTGATTTTTGGTACACACCCTATCTATGATAGGACCTTGCAAATGAATGGTTTGGATCACCACATAAAATGTGGGACCCATGTGATTGGAGTGCTTAAGCTCACCATAAGTTTGGTGAGCTCACCAACACTTTCCTCATATATATATATATATATATATATATATATATATATATATATATGAGGAAACTGTTGGTGAGCTTAAGCTCACCAAACTTATGGTGAGCTAGCTTGCCCAATCACATGGGTCCCACATTTTGGGGAGTGATCCAAACCATTCATTTGCAAGGCCTTATCATAGATAGGGGGTGTACCAAAAATCAGCTCCATAGGATCATCCTAACCCCTCCATTTGTGGAGGACAAAAATGGGGCAGATTTATGTCTGTCCATTTTTGTCCTCCACAAATGGAGGGGTTAGGATGATCCTATGGAGCTGATTTTTGGTACACCCCCCATCTATGTAAGGGACTTTCAAATGAATGGTTTGGATCATCCTAACAAAGTGGGCCCCCATGTGATTGGGCAAGCTAGCTCACCATATATATATAAGAGAACGGTTTCTACACACAAGTGTAAATAAGTTATCTACACACTAGCTTAAAATACAGCGGAGGCCCACATTGTTTGGGTTATCCAAACCATTCATTTGATTGGCCCTCACATAGATAGTGTGTCCACAAAAAATCAGCTCCATAGGATCATCCTAACCCGTCGAACTGCGGAGGCAAAAAATGGACAGATTTGTGAAGGTTTATACACGTCCATTTTACCACCACAAACTATAGGGTTGGGATGATCCTATGGAGCTGATTTTTTGTAGACACTCTATCTATGTGAGGGCCAATCAAATGAATGGTTTGGATCACCCAAACAATATGCCCTGCCCTCCACAATATGCCCTCCCCTTACAATTCTATGGTGATCCAAACCATTCTTTGCAAGGCCCTATAGGATCATCCTAACCCCTCCATTTGTGGAGGATAAAAATGGGCAGATTTGTGGACAAATAATGTCTGTCCATTTTGACCTCCACAAATGGATGGGTTAGGATGATCCTATGGAGCTGATTTTTGGTACACACCCCATCTATGTAAGGCCCTTCAAATGAATGCTTTGGATCATCCTAACAAGATAGGCTCCAATGTGATTGGGCGCTTAAGCTCACCATAAGTTTGGTGAGCTTAAGCTCACCAACATTTTCCTCTCTCTCTCTCTCTCTCTCTCTCTCTCTCTATATATATATATATATATATATATATATATATATATATATATATATATATAGAGAGAGAGAGAGAGAGAGAGTTTTTATATGATGCCCAACCGTCAAGTAAATAGAACACGCGACCACCATGTGAAGATTAAGGTAATCATTTTCTTATCATATGGAGTGGTAGATAGCTTCAGTTCTACTTGATATTTTTTTTTATATTTTTTTTTATTTTTTTATATATTCTAGAAAATAGTGGGGTATTGTTGGATATTTTTAAAATATTTTGTTTTGTAAAATAGAAAAATGAGATTTTACAAAGGAACACTTTTTTTTATGTGAAAAGATATTTCCATTCAAAAGACACGTTATGGAAAGGTGATATTTTAAATGAAAGGGTGCCTCCATCATCTATAAAAGAAGGCATGTGATCTCATTTTAACGGAGAGAGAGTGAATTTTTTTTTTTTTTTGAAGAGGGCAACAGAATATGTATATATATGTATATATAGATGAATAAGCAGAACCGAGATGGTCCTGTAGGAACAATGAGAAAAGAAAATAGCAAGACAATAACTCAAGGGGGGAGGTAGTCAAAACACTCCAGAGCAGCCCGAGAAACACCGCTCTTAGCCAGGGAGTCGGTTGCCACATTGGCCGATCTCCGGATATGCTGAAAGACCATGGAGTAGCCCTTTGCTCTATCCTCTATCTCCTCAAAGAAAGGCACAAGTCGCCAAGGGGGAGAAGCGGCTCCCGAAAGCCAGCGAATAACATTTACGGAGTCGCCTTCGACTATCAGTCTGTCGCACTCCAAGCAAGGCATGGAGAGAATCTCGCTGTGAACGGCTCTAACCTCCGCCTCAGTCGAGTCGGCAAATCCAAGAGGCCCCGAATAGGCCCAAATGACTTCCCCTTTGTGATTCCGACATAACCCCCCCACTCCAGCCGCTCCTGGGTTGCCGATAGAGGAACCGTCAAAATTGAGCTTCAGAGACCCCGGCGGAGGGGGAGACCAGGAGGGCCGAGATTTCACTTTGGTAACTGATTCCATACATATGGTTGGCCACCCTTCCCAGAGGGCATAAGCAGAAACAAACCGAAAAAGAGGAAGTGAACGGGCACAGGAGATGACCGCTGCTACCACCTGTATATAAATCCAATATGAGGACCTGGCCTTCCCTTCGAAGACACGCGCATTCCGCTCTTTCCACAAGAACCACCAGGAGGCTAATAGACACATCTTCCACAAAATTCTGCCTTTCCTCTTCCACGGAGCCCAATCCCAACTCCGAATAAATTCGGCCATAGAATTGGAAGGAACCCAACTGACTCCAAATCTAGTAAAGAGATGACCCCAAATATAGGAAGCAACCTTGCAATGTATAAAGAGGTGGTCGATGGATTCCCCGGCGGATAGACATAGGGGGCAGTGATCCACCAGCCACATTCCTCTCTTCCGCAAGAAATCCATCGTCTGAATTCGGCCCCAGCTAACCGACCACCCAAAGAAAGCAACTCTTGGAGGGCACGCATGGCGCCAAACCGCGGAGGACGCATGTTCCACTAGATTGGGGATCAGATGGTTATAAAAAGATTTAACGGAGAAAATCCCCGACGGATTTCAAATCCAAAGTCGACGATCTACGCCCGAAGACTTGATGAAGCAAGAGTTCAATAAGGAAATGAGGGCGTTGTAATCGCTTAACTCCCGAACAAAGAAGGCTCTTCGAAACGTAGGAGCCCACTCCACTTGCCCTTGGACCCGAGCGAAACATTCCGAAACCCAAGCCTCTTTCTGAGAAGATACAATAAATAAGGCAGGAAACAAAACTCGGAGAGAATCAGACGAACACCAAGGGTCCTGCCAAAACCGAATGCGATCCCCCCTATAGACTCTGAAGCGAACTCCAGGGGCAAATAGGGACTTCAAACGCAATATGTCCCTCCATACCGTGATCCCTTTGTTTTTAAAATTATCAACGGAGTCCCAATTCCCATGAGCGGAACCATACTTACTGGCAATGACCCGAACCCACAAGGAGGAGTGTTCTTCTCCATATCTCCACAACCACTTGCCCATAAGGGCCTGATTAAAGAGCTGGATTCTCCTGATACCCAAACCTCCATTTTTAATTGGCGAGCAGACTAGACGCCATTTAAGCAGGGAGACCCCCTTGGAAGGCCCTGAACCACACCACAGAAATCGTCTCTGAATTTGCTCTATGCGCTTAGCAACAGAAGCGGGACAATGAAAAAGGGATAGAAAATAAATCGGCATATTAGAGAGAACGGCCTTTATAAGCACCAATCTACCTCCTTTGGAAACCAACCGGCGCTTCCAGGTGGCCAACCGACGCTCAATCCTTTGTATAATAGAAGCCCATAGGTTGTGTCTCGGACGGCCCACCCCGAGAGGGAGACCCAAATAGGTAGCGGGAAAGACATCTAGACCGCACCCCATAATTCCGGCGAAGGAGGAAGCATCGCTCTCAGATACATTAATCGCGTACAGCCGAGATTTGCCAAAATTGGATCGTTGACCTGAGACCATCTCATAACACCGAAGCATGGCTTTAAGGTTGAGAAGCTGGGAGAGGACCGGAGAACAGAACAGAAGGGTGTCGTTCGCAAACTGAAGCAGCGAGATTTCCACCTTACCATTTCCAATTAGGAACCCTTTATATAGCCCCATGTCACTACCTTTTTTCAGTATACTGCATAAGGATTCGGCCACTATCAAGAAAAGAAATGGAGAGAGAGGGTCGCCCTGCCGCAATCCTCTAGAGGATTTGAAGAATCCTTTTGCTGAGCCGTTGAGGAGAACAGAAAACCATGCAAATGATAAGCAATTCCGGATCCACCCTCTCCACCTTTTCCCAAAGCCCATACGACCCATAAGATAGTCTAAAGCGGCCCAATCCACACGGTCATACGCTTTCTCCATATCAAGCTTGCATAAGATGCCGCCTTCCCCTGTCCTCCGGTAATAGTCAATGGCCTCATTTGCTGTTAAGGAACAATCAAGAATTTGACGATTGCCTAAAAAAGCACTCTGATTTACCGAAATAATAGATGGAAGAACCACTTTGATACGGTCCGCCAGCACCTTCGCAAGCACTTTGTATAGGCTGCCCACCAAGCTAATCGGGCGAAAGTCTGATACTTTGGATGCTCCATCGACTTTGGGAATAAGGACTAGAAAAGTTGCCCCCGTCCCCTTGTCGAGAATAGCACCCTCAAAAAATTCTAGAAAAAAACGAACAAGATCCGATTTGACTGTGTCCCAACACGTCTGAAAGAATGCCAAGCAGAAACCGTCAGGGCCAGGGGCTTTATCCTGAGCTAGAGAAAACAGCGCGATTCGGATTTCCTCCTCAGAGAAGGGGATTTCCAATCCAGCAGAAGCTTCCAAGCTCAAATTTGAAAAACAAATGTCTTGGGGTATTGGGCGAACAAGCCCGTCAGCGGAGTATAGTGATCGGTAGAATGCAATAGTTTCCTCAATAATCCTCTCCCGGTCAGAGACAACCACCCCTTCCACTTCTAAAGATTCAATTCGGTTCCTTCGTCTGCGAGCACTGGCTATGGCATGGAAGAAGGCTGTATTTTTATCCCCCTCCAACAACCACTTGACTCGGGATTTTTGCCGCCAAGAGATTTCTTCAAGCTTTAACAACTATTTATGTTCTTGGATGAACCTTCCTTGTTGCTCAAAAGCCTCCGCCGATGCCGATCCACGATCAGCCAATGAATGGATCTCCAACAATCGGTCCTCAAGAACCCGCTTCCTGCCGAGAGCAATCTCTTTCTGCTCCTTAGCCCATGCTTTAAATTTCCCTTTGATGAACCTTAATTTTTTGCCAATGACTACATCACTGGGACCCGTGAAGGCACATTCCGACCACCAGCGGACTAATTGAGCCTCCAAGAGGGGATTTTCCAACCAAGCTAATTCAAATCGGAAGGGAGGGGGGCCCCAGGACTCCATTTTAGGGGACAAAAGAATAGGGCAATGATCGGATACAGAATGGGGTAATGCCTGCTGGTAAATTTCTGAGATAGCTGTCAACCAGTCGCCCGATAAAAGAAACCTGTCAAGCCGGCTCCGATTCGAACCTCTTGCCCATGTGAAAGAGGAACCGCCCAACGGTAAATCGGCTAGCTCATTGATCGTGATAAAATCAGCAAAAGTTCTCATACCCACAGTAATGCACTGACCCCCAAGTCGATCTCTTGAATCTAGAACTTCGTTGAAATTCCCCCCAATACACCAAGGAGCGGAACTTAAGCCACGCATCTGATTTAATTCTTCCCAAAATGAACCCTTTTCGGAAGGGGACAAAAGACCATAGACTCCTGTGAATAACCATTCTGATTTATCATTACATTTGCGGAAGGCTACAGATAGTGAGAAGACTCCTCGCCAAACATCCGAGCTGGCCCACAATACTGTATCCCATGCCACCAAGATACCCCCTGAAGCTCCTTTGGATGCTACGAAAGCAAAATTCCAATCAGAGTTGAACCCCATGCTTCTCATATCTATGTTACTGATTTGCTCCATCTTAGTTTCCTGAAGACAAACCACCTCGGGTCGCCGGAGTTTAACTATTGCTTTTATTTGAATTCGTTTCTCCCGAGAGCCCAAGCCATTGATATTCCAGGAGAGAATCTTCATCAACAACTATAGTGCGATAAGCTCCTCCCCTCCCCAACTCCAATTTTTCTTCCTTTTTTCTGTTGCTTGAGACCACTGCTATGCGATCCAGAGTCATAATTGATATCCGAGTGGAGCCGTATCAATTCTCTCTCCGTACGTTTCAGGTTTGCATCGGATATAGGAGCTGGAGATGACACTCCAGCGACCTCCCTCAATTCTGACACCTTTATGCTAGAGCGGTAATCTTCAGCCGGTCCCGGATAAACTAGGCCCAAATGGGAGCTGAGAGACACGGTATGATCCACCATCAATTCAATCACCTGATGGATAGTGACTGTACTAGAGACAACCCGGGAAGAAGAGAGTGTTGGGGCACAAAGCAGGGACTGGAGGTCTGCCTTGCTACACCATCGCGAAGAAGTAGGATGGGAGTATTTGCCGAGTGAAACCTGGACTAGAGAACGAAAGGGCCACCCCCTAGGGGTACCATAGAATAAATAACTCATACCTCCCCAGCAACGATAATCAAAGAGCACCACCCTTTGCCCCACCCGGCACTGAAGGGAAAAACAGTCTTCTCGAGGTAAAAAAAACCCCTGCTGATGGGATTTATTGGATTAGGTCCCCTCAACTGGCTGACCCCATTCTCCTCCGCTGTCTCATAATAAGATCGATTGTTGCCCGTGATATTGACTTGGAATTAAGACTCAGCTGGGTAGAGCTCAAAGCTGCCGAAGAGGAGTGGGCGGTTGAGATGGAAATTGTAAAAAGGGGCTTCAGGAGAACAGCAATCTCAGAGTAATATAAAGGGAGGTACGTGGATCCTAAAGCTGAGTCAACCCAACGAAGATATGCATACCCAGAACATATGTGATGAGGCCCTAAATCCCCCTCCCCTTCCTGGGACCCAAGGTCCGCCAGCGAAGAATCCCAAATGACTTTTGCCCCAACCCCTTGCTCATCAAATTCCGTGTGCTCCGAAGCGTGCACGTGACTGGCACCCACTCGAGAAGAGTCTCTTTGATACGGAGAAGACAATACGGAAATAATATCTGCATAACTGTTGACCTGAGAGTACGGAGAATCGGAGGAGGAAAATCCCTGGATAGGCCGATCGACACTGTGCCACCTGGGTGATTGTGTGGGACCCGTTGTTTGAAATTGAATATTTGCATCAGAGGAAAGGCTGATATCCGGCAACTCTTGCTGGTCCCGAGTAGAGGCGATTGTAGGGAGCGCGGAGTCCACCAGTCCGAGGTTGGCGACATTGAAGGCCGACACTGAGAGGAGCTCTGGGACGTCAATGGATGCATTGAATGCATGCTGGACTTCATTAATGGACGGTGGGTCTTCATTGATGGCACCCATGTTGGTAGTAATGAGAAAATTAACTTCTCCATCTACACCAACCTCTCCCATATCCTTATTTAAAGGGTGACCTACCACCTCTTCCTCAGCCAGCAGCCCATCTGGAGCAAGAGCTGATAAATTGGCAAAGTGTTGTTCTCCTTCGTCAATTTCCCGGGAGGCTAGAATCCAGCGAAGTGTGCCATCGATAGAGCTCTGGATAGAGATTTCATTTCCGGGGCGACCTGCAGTTACAATCTTCATCCTACCCACTCCATACCCGAAACCAGCGTAGCACGACACATCCACCTCCACCACCTGGCCTAATTTTTTACCGATTCGCCGAAAATTGTCTGCACACCAAGCTTCAGGCCGAACGCCTTCGATTTTCCACCAGGACGACTTCCCCCGTTAGGATATTTTTGATCCCATTGTTGCAGGTCTGCCAAAAGAGAATAGAATGAAGAGCACCAGTCTTTGATCAAATTCGCTCGATTAGCACCTGCAGGGATGGCAATGTGTATTTCAAGAGGAGCAATTTTATACACCACTGCTTCAGTCCCTTGACTGCTATTCTGAACAAGCCAGATCTCCAACGCATCCAGATCACCATCCCAACCCTCCTTCATCTTCCCCCATATTCCCAAGTCTGCATTACTGATAGATTTAAGAGGGACTACCTCAATGTTGAAGGCTACCCCTTCCGAAGTTGCAGGAAGCAAAGGCTCCTTTCTAATTGGCTCGGCAGGATGCTCCTGTGATTGAGGATGAAGCGGACGACTCACCACCTGAGCCGCTCTCTGTGATTGGCGTCCTGGAAAATTGAAATCCAAACTGGACCAGACTTTGTGACATTTCCAGCAGCTGGCCCTTCTACAAAAATTCCGGAAGGTACACCGGTGGCATCTCCAGTCTCCCAAGGCTCTACTTTGTCTTCGGTGGAAGGCATTCTCCAGGCGTCTGTTCTTCTTAGTTCGGACGGGAATCCAAGCCGCCTCTTCAGCTCGGAGAATCCGGTTGCTCGCCTCATCTGACGGCACCGACCGAAACGGCTGCCCACATTCCGTCCGGGCGCCCAAGTTACTAGGGTAAGGATTGGGTCGCCGGACTCCAAGCGGGGTTAGATTCGCCCCAGTTGCCCATCTAGAGCTCGCCCCCACTCCACGGCTGACTCCGCCGGAGTTCATAAAAAAATCACCAAAGTTTCCACCACCCAGCAAAATGTGTCACCCCCCAAATATTGTGAATCCCCCGGATTCAGAGTCATATCCCCAAGAGGAAACCGAGAGGGAGGAAGACACCGAGTCAAAGGGAACTGGAGACGAAGAGGTAGATGATACGGAGGAGGAATCCGATGATGCCACCTTCTACAACACAGAAACCTCCTCGTCGGAAACCTCGATTTCTGGATCGGAGAGGGAGGAGTTTGAGGCGTTAATGGACAGATACAGGTGGGGGGATAGATCTACGGCGGCTACTTCAACTCCGATGCCGTCAAACTCGGAATCGCTCCGGATCGCGTATCAACCACCCGAAGTGCGCCCAAGAGAAGAGCTACCCCCGACGAGTCCCGAATATTTTTTGGAAGAGAGAGTGAAATTTTAAGAATATGTATGAAAAAAAGGAAACAGAATTGTAAGGGGAGAAAGTTTTTTTTGGAAACAAATAGGGTACGGAGAAAGAGGTTTTCAGAATCTGTGAAAAAAAAAAAAAAAAAAAAAACGTGCAAATCTCAGCCCTAAATATTGGCGAAGAAATTGTAATGGTAGAAAGTTTTTTTTTGACGTGGAATTGGAAACATATTTTGGAAGGCGGATGCCACAGGATTGATGCTGGATGAGAGACTGTCCACTTCAGCATTAATAGTGAAACCCCCATCCTGCTGTATTATAATAAGGGAATTGCTAGCATCCATCGCAAAAGGCATTTCGCGGCTGGTCTCTCACACGTCAGACCAGCCACCTCGTGCATGGAGACAACAGCTATTGTCTTCATTCATGAGGTGGCTGGTCTGACATGCATTAGACCAGGCACGAAATGCCTTCTGCGATGGACTTATAATAATAATAGATATATAGATTATAATAGGTAGATTTTAGTGGATTTTGCAAATAGAGTAACCTACTATGCAGTATTTGCAAAAAGAGTAACATGTTTTGCTAATTTGCAAAAAGAGTACTTTTGGCCTTTTTTTTGCAAATGGGGGTGAACTTGACAGAAAGCTAACGTTACATGATTCTGAGTTAATGAAAAGACAGAAATACCCTTTACTCCTGAACGAAAAAAAGCATAAGGAGGAGATTGCAATAATCAATTATGTAATAATAAGTGATTGCAATAATCACATGCCATAACAGTAATCAAATGCTTGATAATTCCAAATGAACATGGCCTTGGCATATTTATAAACCTGAATTTTTATATGGTGTAAGCATGGTTTAAAATTTCTACCGAAATCCGAAATTTCGGACACCGGTGGGGACCGAAACCGAAAATTTCCGAAATTCAATTTCTCGCCATTTACCAAATTCCGGATTTCGGTAAATCTCTCTCTCTCTCTCTCTCTCTCTCTCTCTCTCTCTCTCTCTCTCTCTCTCTCTCTCTCTCTCTCTCTCTCTCTCTGTGTGTGTGTATATATATATATATATATATATGAGTTAAGTGAAGCTACACATACGTGTAGCTAACTTAGCTACACCGACTGCTTAAAATACAGTGGGCCCACATTATTTGGGTGATCCAAACCATTCATTTGATAGGCCCTCACATTGATAGGGTGTGCCCAAAAAATCAGCTCCATAGGATCATCCCAACCGTTCAAACTGTGAAGGCAAAAATTGATAGATTTGTGAAGGTTTTTACACGTCCAATTTTGCCGCCACAAATCGTAGGGTTGGAATGATCCTATGGAGCTGATTTTTTGGGCACACCCTATCTATGTGAGGGCCCATCAAATGAATGGTTTGCATCACCCAAACAATGCAGGGCCCACTGTATTTTAAGCCGTTGGTGTAGAAATTAGCTACACGTATGTTTAGCTACACTTTTCTCTCTCTCTCTCTCTCTCTCTCTCTCTATATATATATATATATATATATATATATATATATATATATATATATACACACTAGTGGGACACATTGCAAGGGAACAATTTTTTTTTCATGACATAGGGTATCTCAACTCCTATTTTTAGTCCAGGACTATTCATATGTGAACATTCTTATTAAAAGATAAAAGAGCTAGAGGAGAGGCAAACTCTCGTTTTGATTGCAGAGAATCACCAATCCTTTCATCGCCTCCTCCTTCAAACCCTATGGGCCAAAACATTCGTTGAAGAAAATGGAATTAAAACAAAGAAGATTATACAGTAAGCCAAGATAGAGTTCGGAATGCTCATCAGAAGAAAAATCAACAGTGTAAAAAAAGTTCCATTATGCCCTGTTTGTTTTGAATTTTGATAAACTATTGTAAATCAAAATCCAAAACAATCAGACCATTAAAACAACCAACACAATAGTCCTTCAACCCCCAAGACAAAACTCAACTCAAGTAAGCCTTTGTCCCAAACCAGTTGGCATTGGGTAATGAATCCTGTAGAAGATTTTCATGATGAAGGTGAAGAATCTACCCAGCTCATCTTCGGTTTGCAGAGTAAACATAAGATTTAGAAACCGAGGCCATGGGTCAATGGAGAAGGTATGGGGATCTAGGGTTTGTAAAGGTCTAGCTCGTAATGTGATACCGAGCTAAAGTAGAAGATAAAAGAAAATATAAAAGATTGATAGTGTGGTCACTTCAAGGGGAACCCAACCTCCGAATACAATATGGAATAAAGTTATCTGTTGTTCACCTTCCCAACGTTCAGTTACAAAATTAATAAGGAAATCACCAACACCCAATAGATTCCCATAACAACTCAACAACTTGTGATAGCTATCTCATCCTAACCAACATCTAACAGATAAAGAAATAAGAGATAAATATGTATTCATAACTACTGAATCTAAAAGATCAAGGGTAAAACAGAGTTAGACACGTATCATAATGGTGACCGGAAGAAATGGAGGACATGGCCGGAGGTGAAAGCTGAAATGATGGGAAATGAAGTGAGTTTTGATGGTGGCTGGGGAAGAAAATGGGGTTTCAATGGAGGAAGGTGGCGAGATGGAAATGGTGGAGGATTTGTGATGGAGAAGGGAGGAGCTCGCCGGAGTTAATGGGGGGTGACCGGAGCTAAGGTTTGAGGTGGGAAATGGTGGAGGATTTGTGGTGGAGATGGTGACGGGGACGAGGGGTGATGGTACCCAGATCTCCGGCGGGGCCACCTGAGAAGAAGACCAGATTCCTCTCTCTCTCTCTCGCGCGCGCGCACGCGCTTTTTACCCACAAACCCTAGGAAAAATGAGAGCTCTCAAACCCTAATCGCATGGTTTCACCTACTAGGGGGAAGCGGGGTAGAAACTGGGGGTAGTATTTAGCTCTTGTATTTGCTGCACATGGGGTTGGTATTGGCACACCTATGCTGGATATTTCACCCTGTGTCTTTTATTTATAGAAGTGATACGAGCACACCCCATCCTGTCTTTTCTTCTTTAATCTTCCTAGTGTGTGAAGGAATCAATATCGGCACACAAAAGACAAGATAAGTTGGTGAAAGTGTCAAAATAGGGTTGTATTAACATCATATGAACATGGGGATTCAAATAGGAAGGGTGCCAATACTAAGATGTGAAAGGCATTTTCACAGTTTTTCCACATTTCGGGAAAAATGAGACGGAAGACTGAGGCAACTAGATGAAGGGTTCTTATGGGCTCTGTTCACTTGTTTTCCCGTTGCAGTAAAGGAAAAGAAAGGAAAGGAATCTGACGTGGCAAAATGGAAAGGAAAGGAAAAGAAACTATGATTTTCCCTCGCTTTCTCGTTGTGCACTTGCCCAGAAAGCGAGGGAAAATATGCATGAAACAACTAAACAATCCAAAATGAAAAAACCCACATGAAACAATGAAAACTTCAACTCTTTTCCAAACAATTACTTCTTTGAATAAACCCACATGAAACAACTACAGTTTTTCAATTTTATTTTAAGAATTACAGTTTTTCTTTTAAGCGTTTGTTTGGATGCGATACAAGTGATTTGATTACAGGCATAAATCAATTTTACTTGAAATAATTTTAGTTGAAATATAATTACAGTTAAATAGTTTTATACTCCTTAGGTCTCACCTCTCATTTTCTTAGAAATCTAATTATGTTGTTTGGATGCCATCTTTTGAATTTCCTTAAAAATTGTATAAGTCTTATATCTTTTTTAACAATCCTGAAAACTAAGTCTTATTTGGCTAAAATTTCATGAATATTAATGATTTGTCTAATCCAATACACAGATTTTGCAAAAGAAGTCTCCTACTTTCTCAATATGCAAAATGAGCAAATCACATTTGGCAAAAATTTAAAAAGAGTAATGTCATTAGTTTGTGATGGAATAATCGATGACAGCTTTTTCCTGATTTATATAAAGACAAAATTAGGCTTTAAATCGGCCGCAGATTTTTCCTAATAAATTAAGAATAATATCTGTAAGACTCACATATTCGATATAATAATCGTAAATGCAACACCAACAAGCAAAATGCAAGATAGTTAATTTAGAGAGAATGAAATGTTTGAAACATGAACATTATTTTGACCAACAGAAGTATCCATGAAGTTTCTGTTACAAGTACCAGTATTGTATAATCTCAGACATATCTCGGACACAATATGACAGGCCTAGACAAGTACCACGGTATCACAAATCCAAACCCTTCTCCATGCTACAACACGTGTGAACTTGTCATAGAATTTTCCATGTAAATCTCAAAGCTGAGTTCATGGCTATTCTTCCAATATGAGCAAACAACTTCTTCGGTTCAGACAGTATGCTCATTACGTAATGTCAACTTAATTTATGCAATTTCACTTTATATGCATAAAGTAAACGTATTCAACACTCTGATTTTACTAAGTAATGGCAAATACATTTGAGGTTCTAAATTTAAGTTTATTGCATTGTATATGGCTTGTTGGGGTTTTTACATAAGCTTACACTAGTATTCAATTCAATACAAATAAATTGTTGTTTCAGTTAAAAGAGTGAAAGTGTGAAACTAAAATATTCTTTTAAGTTTCTTCTTCTGGAAAGCTACCAAAATCATGAGCTAATAATAACCATTGTATCAGCCAACTAACAAACATTAAAAATACATAGATCCTACAAGATGGCCACACATATTATCCTTGGCGATTGCCAGCAGGATTTAATAAAAAATGTCCAACAAAATGAACAAAATGGCATTAATTATGAATAAAGACTTCATTTAGATGGCACATCCGCACATGGATGCAACATATAGCATAAAACCAGCGACTATGGAAGTACAAGAAATGCAACACATTCAGTTAAACTTATTTAAAATGATGTAAATCAATAAACGGTCAAAATCTCACTATTGTCTTAAAGATAGAAAGCCTGCAAGGGTTGAAAAACTAAGGTTGCGATGCTAAATACCTTATACAGAAGTTAAGTAGCCCTTGATTATTTCAAGAAGCAAGCATAGGATTCACTTCCATCTACATGAGGCATGAATGATGAACAGCCACCCAACAGATCAGAAAGTCGAGCATACATACCTACCAGCAACATTGAACCATTTCTTCCTATAATGGTACTCACTCTTAAAAAATGACCTTAGAAAAGATTGAGTGACATATGAAATTGCACCATAAATAATAAAAGATTATGTTCTAGAGCTAATTCACATGTGAGAAAAAATTCATTTAGAAAAGATTGAGTGACAGATGACATTGCACCATAAGAAATAAAAGATTGTGTACTAGAGCTATTTCACACAGATGAAGTTGCGCCATAAAAAATAAAAGATTACGATCACCTCGCCAACCTCCAAGAAGTGATGAATGATGTGATTATCCCGGGAACTGATTCCCTTTTCCGCCCATCTATTGATATTCCTGAGAACCCACTTCAGTCGAGTCACCCCTTTCCACCCTTTCATACCTGACAAGAAAAACTATGGGTCAAACCATCTCTCCCCTAGCTGGATATCCTTTTGTCGCATTTCTAAGAGGATCTTTTGTCGCTTCTTTTGGTTGAGTAATAAAATATGTTGCCATAAAAAAAAGATTCATAAAACACTGAGAAGACGTAGCTTTTATAAATGTCAATAGAAACCAGTATTACAATATCGGTCTCCTCATAGACTTCAGAAATCAATCTACAGAAAGACAGCAAGCTTCTTGTAACAAACAATAAGAAAGAAAAATATGAGAACGTGAGACGGCAACAACACTTATACTGAGGAGTAAAACTGCTCCCCGGCAAACAAAGGGCACATTTGGAATATCTATGTACATGTTTATTAGGAAGTCTGGCTGAATTTCCTCACAGAGATTGAATTTGTTACCCAAAGCACTGCCTTCCAAGATCTCATTAATGACAATAGTTACCATCCTCTAGTAAATGCATCGGCATGTGCATCTTCACCAATTTGAAGCGACGACACAGCTTGTGCTGCTATAAGCCCGGCCGATTGTTCCCCCCGTCGACCTTTCTCTTCAAAATATGGTCCCTCGAGATCTCTTCCATGCATTCCAGGTGATAATGACCAACCAAAGCCCAAATCATTCCACTTGCATCCAGACCCATAAGCATCGGAAACCCATCCTAACCCTTCAACAGAGTACTTTGTAATGGTCTGGTAAGGTAGGCCAGCCCTCCTTCCTCCCATGATGAGGCCAATATTGCTAGTACGATCCCAAGGGTTGAACACTTCACTCTTGTTCAGCACAATCTGACATGAATCATCAGAATCGTCACATAGGACGTGGAGGGCTACTGCCTCGGCTATTGAAGCACCCTCTTCATCGAGTCGCTGCTGCTCTTCTTTCTTTTTCTGTTTTTTCTTTTCTAGTTCTGAGCGGATGGCCGCTGACGTGGCAAGTGCTTTCTCTAGGCGCCTCTTTTTCTTTTCTGCTTGTTTCTGACGATCCAGCTCATCTTTCGCCTGTTTCTTCTTCTCCTTCTTCATAACAGGTGGTACTGTAACACATCCTATATTATCCATGAATACTAATCTCAAAACAACCCCTTTCGCTCAAATTCTTCAAGAGAAATCCACTAAGAGTAAGCACATTTTCCAAAATTCATTTCCTAACAGTTCAATCCTAACTTTATAGTGGTCTAAATGTCAAATATCAAACTAACTAAAATAACATCTATGGGCCACGACCTACACCCATTCCGGTCTAAACGAATATCTCATCTTGCGAACAATGCAATCCCAAACAGAAACCACTGGACTTAGCAGAAGAGCGAAATGGTAAGCACTAACAGATGCGTATCCCGGGCCCATTCTTCGTAATTTTCCCTGGCCATCGCATTTACCCATTTCACACATCAAAAGGACAGATCCGTATGTCAAATTTCAGGTCGCAGAGATCAAACGTCAAATCCAACAACTCACATGGCCTGTTACTCCAAAAGAAAAAAAAAACTCAATTTGGAACTCAGGTACGATATGCATCACCATGAAAGCTTAACTTAAAATCTCACAAAAATAAGATAAATAAATAACTAAATTGTAACCCTAACCCCAACCTAACACAAAACGCGAACAACAGAGCAATCGTGAAGCAAAAAAAAGAGTCCCTCGATCGAAAAGAGAAGATGAAATTCCCCGTGGGAGTAATGCTTGAAACCCCAATTCAATCCAAAACCCTAATTTTTCTGAGAAACAGTAACGAGAACCGTGAAGGGAAAACAGGAGAGAACGTAATTCGACCTACTCACATTCTAATCAAATCAACCTACAGTGCTACAAAACCGCAAGACGAAATTCCTCATGGGTGTAATGCTCGAAACCCCAATTCAACCAAAAAAAAAAAAACCCTAATTTTTTTCTGAAACCCTAATTTTTGTGCGACAAAGTAAAGCGAACCGTGAAAGGAAAAAACGCGTGATAATGGATTTCGATCTACTTGCAAAAGATGAATGTAGGGAAAGAGTACATTCGAATCAGATCAACTAAAGTGCTACAAAAATGCTTCGATTTGAGCGGTGAATTGCGATAATTGAAGGAAAAAAGCAAACCGAGAGAACTCTAATGAAACAAGGAGAAATCAAAACATAAAAAACAAAAAAGAGTAAGAGAGAGTTTATAATTTATACCTCATGAAATTGAAGGAAATTTTAGCCGTTTCGAACCTTGGATGTCTTCATGTCGAGCTCAGGCAAGGTAAAAGAGACACATATAGAGAGATTTGAAATGGGTTTTTTAGTTTTTGAGTTTGGGATTTTTACTGACCTAATTCTCTTCAGAGAGAGAGAGAGAGAGAGAGAGAGAGAGAGTTTTGGTGTGGAATGAAAACTGGCGAAATGAGATTGGCGTGAGCGGTGACGGGAGTATGAAGCAACGAAAAGGGTATTTCTGTCATTTTAAATAAATATGGGACATTGTTGGTATTTCTGATAAAGAGGAAAGGTATGCGGTCGATGTGGCGTGGGCCAATCATTTTGGGGTCGGTCCAATGACACGCAATAACGTATAGATTTAATACAGATGATGTGCTATTAAATATCTAGATGAGTACCTAGCCTTAGATTAGCCTTGGCGAAAATCAACAGCCAACCACCATCTAATTGGCTATGGTATTTAGAACTTTAGAAATAACATAAGTTTTATGAGCGATGATAGATACTAGGGGCCCTTGCATAAATATCTGCAAAAGGGCTCTTCATTGGATCCACGTCATTTTCAGTTACAATTTAAAATTGGTTGAAAAAGTAAAATCAGTTACATTTGTATGCCAAGGCTCCCTTGTATCTATCATTGCTCAAGTTTTATTAGATGAAAAAGAAACTCATGTTAATACTAATCGTAAAGAGATATGGACAAGAATGGGTGTGTTTTGGACCAAAGGGTAGGCGCGATGAGGAACTTGATTCTCATCCCCAAATCTCCTAAGGGTGTGTTTTATTACTTTAGTTGGGTATGAATCCCTCAGAAGTGATGAGGTAAAGTAGAAAAGAAAATTAAAATCAGAAAAGGACATTCTCTGGTTGAGCAAAGTAGAAGGAGAGGCCGGTGGACGAAGAACCCAAACCCTAGGAATCGATGGTGAAAACAGCCCTTTCCCACTGATTAGAGGTTGTGAGATTCGGGATGTGTCTAGATGCATGGGTATGACAATGCGAAGGTCTACAAATCTTAGGGCATTCAGTCATTGATTGCAAGCAGCCATTGACAGCTAAAATTCTAAAGCAATGAAATCTTAGAAAGGGAAATACACATAACCCTTGCCAAAAGAAATTTCTAAGCTCATAACTAGAAATACACAAAACCCCTGCTTATACCCATTTCTGAGATCATCATCAGAAATACACAAAACTAGTACCGGAGAGAGGGACCCCAAAAAGCAACAAAAAAAACTCCCAAAACCTTGATCTCTGAGGAAATGGAGAAACCATAACCGGTTGAATCTCCAAAGCATGTTGAAACCCAAAAAAAGGAATGAAAAATGGGGTCCCTCTCTCCGGTTGATCTTTTGCTAAAAATGAATTGGAATTAACTCGAACCCAACCTGATTTTACGGTGAAATCTCAACCCAATCTCCCAATAATCGACCCGATCAAATTGCACCCTACCTACTCTAACCTCTCTTTTGTACCTACTGTAAAATAACAGGTAGTGTTTTATGTTGAAGCTTGATGTCTCGTTGTGACAAATCTAAACATCTCTACTTGATATTTTGCGAAGGCTTGGTCTTGAGCATTTTTAGTATATGTGTGAGTTCTAGTAAGATGCACAGCCATGGTCGGGACACCCGTTCCCTACGTGTCACGTTCATGATCATTTTTCTTATGTTTTTTATACGTTTTATTGTTTTGCATTTTTAAGAGACATAACTCCTGCGTTTTAACAGTGGCAACACTTCCCTAATTAGCTAAAAGCTTTTGTAATTCCCCCAAAGTCCTAAATAGTCAACTAGAAGAGTGTTTGATAAGGTGAGGAGCTCTATTATCAAAATGTGAAACAACCCAATGACTCCAAAAGCTTAAGTTTTCAGAATTGGTGTTACTCAATCATTTATACTTCAACTCTCCCCCTCACGTGTGGCCTCTCTGTTTTGAGTGGGTAGTACATGTGGACTTCCAATATCAAGGAGTTGTTGGGTTTAGAAACAAGGGAGGTTTGATGCCATGTGAAACAACCAATTACTCCAAAAGTTTAAGTTTTTAGAGTTGGTGTTCTTTAATCATTCTGTGTTGATCAACAGAAGATAAGAGTGTAGATATCACTTTCCTTTATCAATATAAAACATGCATGTGTATATATATTATGCACAAGTTTGACATTTAGAAATAGTCATTGATATTCGGACGACCATGTTTTGATAGTGGGACAAACTCATCTCGTGTTTTATTGTTCAACAAGCTATTAAAGGCTGTTATAATTGAGGTTGAGCTTCTAGCTCAATTGCTTTAAATTCCACCTTACCTACCTAAAAAAAGGCTATTACAATTTCCCAAAAGCTCTCAGCAGCCAATCAAAACGCACAAGACAGCTTGAGTTTGCCCCATTATGAAGACGTGTTGGCACATATATCAATAGGTTTAAAAAAATGTTGAGGCAAGTGACTAGGGACCATCGCATAAAGGCATTCCGTAGCTGTCTTTTGCATGTGAGGGCAGCCACCTACGAACTAAATCGAATAAGAAAAAATCTGCTGAAAAGTGAGCCTATGTGGCTGCTCTCACATGCAACAGCCAGCCGTGAGATGCCTTTCTGCGATGGTTCCTAGCAGATCCCTTGATAAAATGTTAGGATTGTACAGTTACCTTGATTTTTTAATGCAATAGGGATCCGAGATATGAACAGGGTTGAAGGTATCAAGATATCACATATGGGACCCATCCAGATACTTATATTTATTGTTGGGAAATGATATATCCGCCCCCATTTCTTCCCGAGCCACCCCTTGTAGTGTCAAAAAGATTAGTCATTAATGCACTAAAGAGAAAAAAAGTAGCTAATATATTACTTCCCAGTTCCCATTATGGACATAGGACATATTTAAAGGCAAGCATAGGACTAATAAGATGGATGTTCCAAATCATTCAAAGATGTGCCCACTAAGCAATAAATGAGGGTGCCTTCTCATGCCTCCAAGTTCTAACGACCTACCTATCATATCCTTCGAATTTCAATTTCACAAGATAATCTTGGTTTACCAGATATGCAACCCAGATAAACATTAACCTAAAACTAACCTGATGAGATATGGGATATTCAGATAGAATCCATATCTCCTTCATCTCCTATGTACCAGCCTACCAGGAAACAAAACAGTTACATTTGAAAAATCTAAAAGCTACAATTAAGAGTCATGTATCTATCACGTATCAGATAAGCAGTTATCTTTAATCCCAACATTGAAATCAATAGGATTTGTTAGGTTTTTTTTTTTTCCTACAATTCTTAAAATTCCCGCCAAAATTTAGGGGTGTCATTACCAAATATGAGAAGGGAGGAGAGAGAGGGAAGAGAGAGAAAGAGAGATGACATCATTACCTAAGAAAGAAAAAGAGGGGACAAGGAGTCTATGTCATACTCATAAGCAATCATTACAAGAGTGAGATTAAAAAAATTCTAGTGCTAAAAGGCAACCAAACATGGAATGGGACAAAAATTTTACTAAAAACTTCCTAGGTTTTAAATTTTACTAGCAACCAAACAGACCTTGGCCAAGAAATTAGGATTTTTGTGGAGAATGGCAGGATATGTGAAATTCCAGTGACGATTGGATATGTGAAATTAGAATTCTTGTGGAGAATAGCAGGATTTGTGTCTCACTTGATCATTAATTAGTCATTGAGAAGTTAGAACTCTCACAGTTCGACAAAAAGACAATGAACATTCATTTGTTCCCAATCCTTGTTGAGCCAAAGAGTCATTATACTAGGAATGCTTTGCAAACATTCTTTGAAATTTCGTAATTACCAGTTAGTCCATGCTTTTAGAAAATAATTTTCACACAATCCCCGAAACAAACTTCACTTGCATGGCCTAACAAATCCCCACATGCCACATGGCATGGGAGAGGTAGTTTTGCCATTTTCATGGGGAAAAAGGCGAAATATCAGCGAAGGATTGCTCATGTGTTGAGGCTATTTGTTCGGTTGCTCTCTTTACCCCCAAACCGGTTACCATATATTATTGTTTATCTTTTAAAATAACAAAATTACCCAAAACCGTCTCTCTTTCTCTCCATCGAACACATTCCACAACCAATGCTTTCTTTCTCTCTCAACATTGGTGGGGCCAACAACTGAATTGTTTAGGGAATGATATATTAACCCCCTTTTCTTCCTCGGGCCACCCCTCTAGTGTATTTACGAGTTACGACTACTCTTTTGACACTAAAAAGGGGTGACATGGGTATGAAAAGCGCAGGGGTGATCATGTATCATTTTCCTTATTTGTATATCCACATCTAAAAATATACATTATATGATGTACCTGCATTGCTTTACATATATGTTTTATTAAAACACGGGTGCCCTACCATGTTCGAAGGTCTAAGTAAGAAAAATGATATATCGACATCATTTTCTTTCATGGGGCACCTCTCTTAGTGTAAAGAGTGCAGTGATTAATACAATACCTAGGAGGAAAAGAGTTTGAATATATCACTTCACATAAATAATTCAGTTGTTGGACCACCGAGGGTTCACTTTAATAATATTTCTTTTGACAATTTCGAAGGATACAATATGATTATGATTAATTTAGAGGGAAATCATCATGCATTAAGGCCCTGTTCGTTTGGGACTGTGGCAGCCGATTGTGGTTATTGAACTCAATCCCAGACGAAAAGGGCCTGAATGTCTTTCTAAATTAGAATTAATAGGGTTAGTTTGGGTTATTTTGTGTGTGTGTAAATAAAGTAGGAAATTTTTTAACATTTTTCCTATCCAAACTTTTCCACAAAACGGGAACTTCCTTTTGTCTCTGTTAATTTATGCCATGTTTGGATTGCAGGACAAACATTTCTAAGGAAAATATTTTCCTAATAAAATCTCTTTATCTCCCCTGCTTAGTGGAATATTACAAATTTTAGGTATATCCTTATATAAATTAAGGTAATTGATATTGGCACTACAATGTTTTGATAATTGCACTAACTCACCATGTCTTCTCTTTTTAATTAGCATCCGACAACTTTTTGTGGAAGGAAATGATATATTCACCCCTTTTATTACTTGGCACAACACCCTCTAGTGTAAGAGAGTAGTCATAAATACACTAGATGAGGCTGTCCCAAGTTAAAAAAGGGTGAATATAGCTCTCCCTTTTCTGAACTATAAAATAAACTTTGACAACTGTCTAAATAATAAAAGACAAGATGATTTAGTGCCATTATAAGAAATGAGAGTGCCAGTATCAGTGGCCTAAATTAAATCAAACTCTAGCTGTGGTAGTTCAAGCCAAACAACCGAAAACATGAAATTTTAAAAAAAGTTTTTCATTTCCAAACGTTTCCAAAAACGAACGAGAGAGAGAGAGAGAGAGAGAGAGAGACGTGGATATACATACAGTGATAATAATCATTTAAGTTCGCGAGATTAGGGATTTCTCTTTTTCTTGGATCTGATGAAGTGAGAGAAAAGCGGTGAAGGGATTTCGAATCTGAGTTCGATTTAGAGAGAGAGAGAGAGAGAGAGAGAGAGAGAGAGAGAGAGAGAGAGATGACGGAGGTGATCCTCCATATCTACGACGTGACGAACAGTGCTTCACCCAAAACGAACAACACCATTGTTCAGATCAACAAGATATTCAAGGACGGTATCGGATTGGGTGGAATCTTTCACAGTGCTGTTCAGGTTCAGATTTTTTCTATATTTTCAATTTTTTTTTTTTTTGAATTTTTTGATGGATTTTGGTGAAAATTGATCGATTTTACGTAATGAATAGTTAGGGTTTCATGTTTTTGTAGTGTTTTGTTTCAATTGATGTGATGTTGATTGCTTGAAGCGAGATCTAGAGTTTCAATTTCGTATTCTAGGGTTCTCTATTTTTTTCTTCCTAATTTAGTGCTTTGAAGAATTTCAAGAACTTAAAGAAGTTCCTCTTCTTCATGTGGTGGAATTGCGCTTTGCATTTACAATTGCATGATGTTTTTGATTTGGCAATTTAGTGAAAAATTTTGAAATCAGTTGAAGCGTGATGAAGATAAATTGAGAAAATTGAAGACAAAAACTAGAGACCATATCTGCATGGATGCATCACTTATTTTATAAGAAGGTTAGGGTTTTGTCTGTTACCTGCTACTCTTAGGAGCTGTTTGGATTGCATGAAAAATATTTCTGATGGAAACTTTTTTCTCGAGAAATTTTTATCTTTCTGCAATTTAGAGGGAAACAATATGATTATGGTTAATTTAGAGGCTATCGTCATAAATTGAAGCTCCCTCGAAATAAGAATTGAATAGGAAATTTTAGAAATATTTTTCCTTTCAGAACTTTTTTAAAAACTACTTGCAATCCAAAGGGCCTTGAAGGATCCTTCTTTCACCGGATGCAGGGGCGGAGCTACATGTAGCTTAAGGGGGGCAGCTGCCCCTCTTGAGTTGGGCCAAACTCCTTTATAGGCCCACTCAATTGGGCCCAGCCTTACGTATAACCTTCCCTCCTTATGTATAACCTGCCCCCCTTATCTATAAATCCTGGCTCCACCACTGACCGGATGGGTATTTCCATTCCGTGATTTTAGTTTATAGGTTGCCACTGAAACCTTCATGAAGGGGCTTTCAGACAAAAAATCTCTGGGATGAGAAAACGGATCCTTTAAAGGGAGAATCATAATAGCATCATTTTGCTTCCATGCTATGAAAAGATATTTTTAATCTTTTGATCCCCTACATCGTTGTCCTAATATTCATACCCATATTTAGCAGATACCTCCTTTTAGGTCATCATACCCGCTTCATATAAAATCATAATCATACCCGCTTTTCAAGCATTTGGTTCTTGTTGCTCTTTTTTGGGGTAGGTAAGCTAGTATTGAACCTCCGACCTCCAGGTTGAAGAACAGAGCCTTGGTTATTGAACTAGAGGCTCAATCCCCGATTCTTTTTGCTCTATGAAATAGTTTTTCTCCTTATACAAAAATATAAGTGTCAATCATCAAAAGGATGTTGAGCCTTCGCCCAAGTCATGATGATGCCGGACGATCGAAGGAAAGACTAATATGTCGCTTTGATACCAATATGATGCATGATGATGTAGCTCTGATATCAATTCTGATGTAGCATGATTGAAGGAAGGACTAATACTTAGGTTAAGGAGACACAGAAGACGTACTCTCTTCAAATAACTCACCAAACTCCCCGTGAAAGAGGATCGAGAACCGTAAAAAATAAGGAACATATTCAAAGAATGTCACATTCATGGTAACAAACCGACTTCCAAATACTGGATCCAAGCAAATATAACCCTTTCTGAGTTGGAGCATAACCCATAAACATTACTTGAATGTCTTTTGGGTTTAATTTATTACTATGTGAAACTAATACATTGATAAAGCATATATAACCAAAGACAACATAGGGGAATGGGAAATATGGCTTTATCAAGACACAAAAGTTAAAACGACGATTTCAAATGCAAAATTTGGGATGGTGCATGGTTAAGAAGATATGCTGCAGTGAGCGGCGCATACGACCAATACTTCTTTGGCACTACGGAACTTTAAGAGTTTCCCTGGTCGCCCAACTCCTTCGGACCCTTGCTCTTTGCTTTATTGTTGCCTTGTTGGATGGGGAAGAGAAGAATAAGACTGTCTCTGGGTAGCGAAACCTACAATTGAGGTCTTTTAGTCTGGCTGCATACAAGATGAAAAGTTTCAAGAAGGTGACGATTCTTTTGCTCAGCCACACCAATATGTTGTGGGGTATGAGGACAAGAGCTCTGATGAATTGAGCCATGAGCATCCAAATATAGCTGCAACTCCTGTGTAAAGTATTCACGAGTATTGTCTGACCGAAACATCATAATTTTCTTAGTGCTCGCACCCAGTAAACTCAATAAAGAAGACACTACAATTGCCGGACTATTAATTTCCTTTGGGCAAATCATTCCTTTTCAAGGTCTTTTCGCGTCTACACCTGCCAGACTATTAATTTCCTTTGGGCAAGTCATTCCTTCTCAAGATCTTTTCGCATCTTTCCAAGAGAGAATCCACCTTCTACCATCATTTCAAAACGACAAAGACATACAAAAGACTCCTTCCGTTACAGGGATGAATATGACACCGCTGGAATCCACGCTAAATAGCAATTATATGCACCCTTTCCACTTCCCATTTAACGTTGATATTCCTTTCACCAATAAGGCTAATCACTCCATTACCGGACACATCACCGTAATTTCAGTCCCCGACGCCAAAAGTTTGAGTAGACAAACATCTTTTCCCCAAGCAATTCCATCTGGTCTAGCCTAAATGGTATGGGGCACCTTATCCACATGAGATGCCGGCCTTTCATAGCGGGATGGCCCCACCAAAACTGCCGTTCTTTACCAGGGGTACCTCCTCTTGTTCTGGAATCGGGTTTAGGGAAGGACCACTTTTTTATTTAAAGAATTCCTGGGAAGGAACCCGCCCTAAAACCCCGTGGCTACCACTCTAGGCATGAGTTTCCTTACGTGTCCATCTTTACCGTTGCACCTTACCATAAAAGATGTGGAAGTCCCATATCCGATGTTTCTCCAATATTTCCTTACATCCACGAATCTTCCTTTCCTAGACCAAGAGCGAAAAAGACTGACACGGCCAGAGGGGTGCATGTGATGGGACCCTTTCAACTTTGACCCTTTTCCTTTCTTAAAGGAAGAGAAATCCGTGTCACGGGCAAGGGCTGACACTTCTGACACGGATAACAATTTGAAATTTGAATTTGATGGGATATGCCCAATGGGATCAACAGTATTCGAAGCCAGGTTTTCCGGCAGAAAAGTAGATTGTATTTCTGACACTGACGCAAGCTTTTTCTGAGTCAAGAGGTCATGCTTCAGGGGGCCAAATTCTGAAGAGGGAGGGGACCTAATGAGTTGAGACTGTGGAACCAGAGACTTTGCATCAGGAACCAACAAACGTCTGTGGCCCTGAGATTCAATACCAATTGTATAACATTGACCCAAGATTTGAATTTGAATCGAGGACGGCGGGAGCTTCCACCAAGGGGCGAGAATTTTGGCAGATACAAAAGCCATACTTTGATTATGACTCCCTTCCATATTTACTTCTAACACTCGACCAAAGAGGTTACCTACATCTTCAGCTGTTGATGTGGCCCATACATGAAGGGGGATGCCATAGAAATTCAACCAAATTTCCTCTAGGCCCGGGATGAAGTCTTTATTCCAAGAAAAGAGAGAATGTAGTTGAAGGCTGGTAGCTACATTGTAGAAAAAGCTTTTTAGCAGATCATTGGAAGACTTTAATTATATCATGAATTGCTAATTAATTTGATGAGTTTTCATAAACCCAACAATTTCTGGCCGATAAACATCAATACTTAAAATCCTTACTTTGGGATTTCTCCTCTTAAATAAAACACTCCTTATTCTTCCATCTACCCACTTTCACCTATCTGGAGTGCTCCCTCACTTTCACTTGAAATTTATTAGTGCTCCAGAATCAATTTTTCCAATGACAAAAGAATGTGATTCTATTACATAAAAATAGAAAAACTGATTATTAGTAATGAATTTCTTTTTTTTTTGAATGGTGATTATTAGTAATGAATTAGAAAACCGTGATTCGAATTCTGAAAGCACTCTAAAAAAATAAGAACTGATTCTAGCTTTCAGAATGAGCATCACGAGAATGGTTAAAGGACGCAACATAAGCATTCAAATTGCCCCCGCAGGGCCAGTAGAGGACCAAGACCTGGTACCCGGAGTCCCCATTGAAGATGAGGTTGCATCAGACTCATCAGTGTTGACCATCGTAGGATGCATCAGACTCATCAGTGTTGACCATCGTAGCCAAGAAAGCCAAGTAAAAACTATGTTACACTCTTAGAGAATGTTATCCATGTCCCATGACGTCCCCCGACTGCAAATATAGCCCCAATCCCAAAAAATGCGTTTGCTGTGGGATTTTTTAAGGGTTTTTTATTTTTGGGAAATGATAAATGCGCCCCTTTTCATCACTTGGGACACTCAGCAGCAGTGTATCAATGACTGCAGAGGGGCTGATGTACTTCACGTCGGAAGGATTCAACGGATTTGATTGCCACGTACACTGCTGGTAGGTGTCCCATGTGATGAAAAGGGGCGCATTTATCATTTCCTTTTTTTTTTTAAGGGAGGGGAGAGGGGGGGGGGGACTATGGTACACTCTTAGAGAATGTTATCGGGACATGACGTCCCCCCAACTGCAAATATAGCCCCAATCCCAAAAAATACGTTTACTGTGGGATTTTTTTTGGTGGGTGGGTGGGGGGAATCTTCATAACTCACTCAAATCACACTAGAATTGAGTGGGACCAAATTCAGGAGCTTTCTACTCAGAAAGGTCCTTTTATGCCCCATGTTCCTCGCAAAAAGGCTTTGGATCTAGATAGAACATGATGCAACCAGAATTTGGATTTTTCAGGAATTTTCTTTGAAAGGTCTACAGAAAGATCAAAATAGCCCTTGAAAATCTTGGAAAAATCTCTATTATCACCAGAAGAATTGGGAGACCTAAAACATGTGATTTATTAGCCCTAGTGTTTGGCTGTACGACTGCTGGCGTCACCAGCACAACCCTATGATGTCACCCGAGTGGAGATTTTGTAGCTTCTAGATTTGCTTCAACCTGTCTCTGATTCCAACTTGTGAAGAAGAATCTGTAAATATTGAAGAGATGATGAAGAAAAGGAGATGAGGTCTCATAAAATGACCACACATGCCCACTAGCCATGATCTGCATAACACACCCAAAAGTACATATACTACGACACATATGATGGTGCCCATCACATAGGCATGAGGAACCCTATAGGTAGTTGTAGATCCTCTTTAGATTGTGTGTGCTTGTTTGATGGAGATTGGGTCTTCACTTCAAAGACCCAATCTCCATCAAACAAGCACACACAATCTAAAGAGGATCTACAACTATCTCCAAATGCCTCTCTAATAGGCACTCATGAACCACAACACTATAATCACTCTAATGGTAGCATGCAATATAGCACATCCTCTTTAGACATCAGATTGTCCAAATAATGTCTCATAAAATGACCGCACCGGTTCATTTTACCTCGTAAAGAACATGGGCCCCAACTAAGTTTGTGAATCTATATCAAGGTCTCATGTTGCGAGGACCATAGTTACCAGGGTGGGAAACGAAACGTGCAACGGAAACGGGAAACGCATGAAAAAAAATATAGGGGAAACGAGAAACGAAAAAACAATAGGAAATCGTATGAGAAACATCTTTAGAAACGCGAAACGCATTAGAAGCATTTCAGAAGTGGTAGAAAATACACACTTGAAACACAAGGAAAACACGAAATATGTGGTTTTGTAGATTTAAACATGAAAAATATTTCTCCAATTTTTTTTATCATGTTTCGGAAACGCATCTGAAGCGCATTTCCTGCGTTTTATGGGAAACGAGTTTCCCACCAGTGAGAAACGCGTTTTAGGGGAAACGGGTTTCCCACTTGCCTAAGGAGTTTCCGGCAACTATGGCGAGGACCTTGGAAATGTTACATGTGTATAGGTCTTGTTCTAGCTACTGGAAATTGATTGTATATGTATGGGCCTCTGAATATGTGCATGCATATTAGTTGTTAATGTGAATTTATCCCCCTTTTAAGTTTTATGTATAAAACATGAATAAAGGAATAGTATATACACAAAATAATTAGCCCAAAACATAATAACTATGGCTTGTACAAAGACAGTACACTTAATTAAGGGTAACAGCTAGTTCTAAGATATACATTTAGCATAAATATAATAAGTTTCAATTGTTCAAATTGTTTGATATAATGTTGTAAGTTGTAACCAACATAGGGAAATGAATGAAAAGCCTGCCAGCTTTATGCTCCTTCCTAATGATCAGTTTCGGCCCCATGCATGCCAGGTGAACATTGTCAGATTCGTTGATCTGACCAGGAACAGAAGTCAACCCATTTTGTTTGGCCCCACCTTGATTGGATGATCTTAACCCTTTAATACATTATGCTGCCTTTAGGGTTCTGCCAAGAGAAACTAAAGCGTTGATTCTTGTAGATTTTAATTGTACAGATGGATGTCTGTCTGTTCCTCATGGAACAAAGACCACGTGGGTCGGCTCATGATGGTCTACAAGATCAACGGTTCCGATTAGGTGCACATGTTTGTATTTGAGACCTAATGTTGATTTTTAGGTATATATGTATATGTATATACACACACTCATACATTGTCCAAGGCCACCGGGCGTTTGCCTAGACGAGGGAAGGGCCAAGGCCACCAGGTGTTTGCCTAGACGAGGGAAGGGGGTATGCTGCCTGGGTGTATTGAATACTTTTATTGCATGTTGAAGCAACTACTTTTAGCTATTATATTTTTCATAATATATGAAATAGACATGGGAATGGGAATTGAGGATAATTGCGTAATTCAATTTCATTCACCTTACATGTTCCAAACTAGATTCTTGTTTCCTACATTTTCCTGTTTCTCTTTCAGGTAGGCATTTGATACTTTTTTTCCATGATACTTCCATTTCAGCGTGCAACTTTCCTTATTTTGTCATCGGTGATTTATTACATCAAAACCATGCTTCATGGCACATTGTTGAGGATTGAAAGACATATTTTAAGATTTTGCCATTTTACTTTTAAGCAGATGATTTATTATGTAACAATGGTGGCAGGTTTATGGAGATGAGGAATGGTCGTTTGGGTTCTGTGAAATTGGCTCCGGGGTTTTTAGTTGTCCTCCGAGTAAAAATCCTATGTATACCTATCGGGAACACATTGTTCTTGGAGAGACAAGCTTTTCAGTCTTCAAGGTAAATCAAATTTTAAGGGAGCTCAGCCGAGAATGGCCTGGAAACTCATATGACCTGTTATCAAAAAACTGCAACCACTTCTGTGATGAGTTGTGTGAAAGGCTTGGTGTGCCAAAGCTTCCAGGTGACAGTTTCTTATTTATTTTTGAATAGTGGTTTCTTATTATTTCATTTTTACATTATTAATAAAGATTCCATGTTATTTGAAATATCTTTCAGTCAAATACACGATACTGCATACTTGTGCATATTTAGCTCATGTGGTTTCCTTTTCAATTCATGATAGCATTATAGATTGGGTTAATTATAAAGTGTAATGAGACGTGATCCTTACCCCCATTCGCACAAAGTATCATGGGGTAGGAGCTTAGTTATGAATTCCGTTTCGTTCGCTGTTTCGTTTTGACTACTGGAATGAAACGTTTCAGTATTTCGGTCGTTTCGTTCGAAACATTCGTTCCGCTACGACGACCGATTTTTTTAATAGTTAAAAATATGAAAAAATCCAAAAAATCAGAAATTGTTAAAAATCATAAGAAATAATTTTTTTTTGAATGACAACAAGCTCCATTAAAGGAGATAAAAAGGACCGAGATGGTCGATACGGGGAAAAATAAATACAAGAAAAACATAGGATACAATAAAACCAAACCAATAAGATAGAGAATAAAACTCAAGGAGGAAGGAAGTCAAACAACTCCAAGCCCTCCTTGGAGACCCCTTCCCAGGCTAGTCTATCAGCCTTTCCATTGGTGTAACACCTGACATGGTGGAATGATACCGACGAATCTCCCAAACGATATGCAATCTCATCAAAGAAAGGAGCAAATCTGCACATGGGAGCCCCTCAGCCAGCGAATGGCATTTAGTGAGTTCCCTTCCACCACCGTTTTGCCCATGAGATCTCTCTCTAGCATTTTCATGCCCTGATGCATTGCTCACACCTCCTCCTCGCTGGAGTCTGTATCTCCTAAGGGGCCTGAGAAGCCCATTTTGTTGTTCCCATCTTGTCTCTTAGAACACCACCAATTCCTGCTGGGCCCGGATTCCCCAAACTAGAACCGTTGGAGTTAAGCTTTAAAAAACCTTGAGTAGGTAGCTCCCATTCTTTCACTATAATGGGCCTTTGCTCTGAGCTAAAGCAAATATCCTTCCACCCTTTCCATAACTCGAAGGCAGACACAAATTTAAAACTTAGTGTGACCTTCACCCAGCTCTGAACTAAAGCATATATCCTTCCACCCTTTCCATAACTCGAAGGCAGACACAAACTTAAAACTTGGTATGACCTTCACCCAGGAAAATGTTATGGCTATCACTTTGACATAGGGATATGAGGAACTCTTGGCATGCCCTTTGAATAGGCGAGCATTGCGCTCTTTCCATAACACCCAGATTGTTGCGAGCAGGGATACATCCCAAATAATCTTACCTTTCTTCCTCCATGGGACCACCGATCAGCTTTCCAATATAAGAAACAATTAAATGACCGAATATGTAAAAGATCCAACATTTACTTAAAGAAAAATCACCATAAGCTGAAATGCCTATGTTGACTCCAGTTTGGACCGGCGCCTGACAAGATGAAATTTTTTTTGAGACCAAATTAGGAGATTTTTTTTACCGGAGTTTTGGGATTTAATAATGTTTGGACATGATAGAATTTATGAATTTTTAAAATTGGAAAAATACCCATCGTTTTGAAGTTAAGATTTTGACCCGACCCGATTTTTTCGAATTTTGTACTAGGAAAGTTGATTTTTTACCCTTTTAGTATTGGGTCTTGAAACTATTTTTAATAAATCCAAATGGGGAGTATTCCCATATTTACATGTAAATCTTAAGTAAATGGTCATTAAAATAGTAAAGACATTTAGAAACAGGCATTTCATAAATTTGGTGTTTTGTTCGGATTTCGGGCAAAACGAACGAATTGGAACGAAATCCGGAACAAAACGGCAAATATTGCCTTTCCGTTCCAGAACGAAATTTTTAGTTCGTTTCGAAATGGAAATGAAACGAATTTTGTAACTAAGGGTGGGCGTGTTGTCATCTCTCATATGTCAGTGAAAAATATATGATTAAAAAAATGTGATGGAAACAATCTGTAATTATGTTACCTCTTTCTTTTACATCCATACACAATCGATAGCTTTAAAGGGAATGGCCGTCTTTGCTTTAGATGGTGTAACTACTCAGTGAGATGGTCTTTCACATGAGTTTAGTTGAATCACCTAGACCACAGATCAAGAACGCACAACTTGATTCATAGATGTGCATTACTTGTGATGGACCTGGTTGATTCAAAGAAGAAAAAAAAAACACTTACTCAAATACTGCGACTCTGGCCTGAGAACAAGATGTTAGTGTGTTAAAACCATGATTGCAGCTGAAGCATAAATGGAGTCACATAACCTCTGTTATGCTGTTCAAAGCACCTGGCACATGGAGTCACATAGCCTCTGTTATGCTGGTTTTACTCGAATCGGATTTATTGCCTAACTGCTGTTCAAAGCTGGAATTGTTCTTCCTACTCTTCCAGCAGGAGTTTTTGTAGAGGAACCAGCCCGTTTTCTTTGATGAATCCACAAAGTACTCCTTTCTTGTAATATTCATTTGGACTTACATCCATTAATTTGGGGTTTGGCATAACTCATGAGAATGTTTGTACATGAGCCCCTTCATCTAAGCTGAGTTTTACTCCGAAGGTAGGGAAGCAGTTAAATATAAAGTATTTATCTTTGATAAAGTGGGTGTTTATAAAATTGTTGTGAAAGTTTTCACTAGAAAGGTTGAGAGGTGCTGGGGCTGCTAATGCAGCTAACTAGAGTGCCTTTTGTGGGATAAAGGAAGATCCTAACTATGGTGGTCTTGGCTAATTTTGTAATAAATAAGATGTTCCACTACAGTAGTTTGGATGTTGGGAACAGAAATGATAACATGATCAGGTTGAATTGCCTTTTCTTCATTATTAGAACGGTGAAAGATGAGGTGGTGTTGGCACGTCGGCTAGCGTCGTTGGTTTTCTCCCCATAGACACGAGTTCCCTCGGAGTTACCCGATGAACGTGGTTTACGGGTGATTGCGTGCATCCATAAGGATTAGTCTTGCCCTAAAATGGCGTGGGGACACCCTATGTCATCAAAAAAATAAAAATAAAAAGGTGAGGCGGTGTTTGATCATTGCTATACAAAGTGTAAGCCTTGACGCATGAGGTTTAACCCATACTTTTTCATAATCAATAGTAGAGAAAGATTAGGAAAAATAGAGGTAATCTAGAAAAGTTCGATATTGGTTTAAATGCTGAAAACTAACATAGACTAATATTTATATAACTGCATATTTTGTTCATTGAGAGACTGAAAAGTGAAGGAGAAAATCATTTTATGTAGCAGGCATTCAACATGGAAAGATGAACGATTGGAAATAAAATCCATATCCCCTCATAAATTTAGGAGACAAAGTTAATGGATCAACATACATAAAAAGGTAACATAATATAACTAAATGGAAGTCATGGTTTTGTAAAATTTGTCAGTTAATCCAAAGTTACTTGGAATATAACTTTAAAGTATGATTCATGAATGCTGAAGACAAATAGAAGCCTATGGTTGATAATTTTATGTCATTCATTCAAATTTGAAACATGTAATCAAGAAAAAAACTATTCAAATTTGATAATTTTAAGTACATCTTAGCCCTCCCCAGACACCCCGCAATGGCGGGAGCCTCGTGCACTGGGCCGCCCCTTTTCATTCAAATTTGAAACATGTTGTCAAGAAAAGTAACCTATATACATTAAATTTAGAATTGAACTTGGCAAGCTGGGGGTTCTCCTCACGTACGCTTCACATCAAGGGTGATTCGTATTGCAAGTAAAGTCTATGGACTAGCTCATAATTCAGCAAAGATGATTTGGGAGAAAAGGAGGTCGACTAAGATCCAAAAATAAGCCCTGAAGGCGATTGCAGCATGCGATTGAAGCATCATGCTAACACCAGTAATGGGTCGTCCATTGATCCATTCACCACATAAATTGGCCAGCTGGGTCAATATTATTTATGGAGATCGTCAGCCATTTTTATTTAATTTTGGGTGAAGTAGTGGAAGGTATCCTTAATTAAGTTTAGCAAGCAAAGAGTCTAATTTTATAAGTTGGCCTTTTGGGTTTCTTGGACAGCAACATTTATTACGCTTTCTATTTTTGTTTTGCTCTAATCTAAAATAGAAATTAAGCTTTATTTAGATTGGTTTAAAGATTGTATTTACATGTAATACACTTTTCAAAAGATTAATGAATAGTTACGAGTTTTCCCTATTTACTTTTAGGGGTTTTCTACTTATGATGGATTCCTAGTAATTTTTTACATCGAATTGATATGAAGGCAATGCCGATTCAGAAATCATTCATGTATTCATGATGACACCAAAGAAGTTATCAATCTGCATGAAAGGATTGATCGATTGGAGCAAATTCTCTAAGTGTTATAAAGGCTAGATCGTTGGCTCATGTCAATAGTTACTCCTTGAAGGGAAACCAAGGAACAAAGACGGGGAGCCGATTGATTGACACACCGACATCAACTCCTTTCATCGATGTGGAGCTCTTGAAATATGAAGTTCAAGGTAAAGATTGTGTTGATAGAAATTTAGGAAGAAATTAAGTGATGATCAATTTCAACATATTCGAGACTCTAGAGTGAAGATAGGAATACCTAATTTCTTGATAGATTTTGTTAAGAAGTTCCTCTACACATGGATCATAGACGAGATAATTCCCCTACCAAAGATCTGTGGAGTGTTTGTTGATTCAAACAACACTATTATATTGTTACCTTTTTTCAAAAAAAAAAAAAAAGACACTATTATCACCTCCGAAGAACATCAATGAAGAGGCATTACAGAATCTAATATCTTTCCGACGAGGCGTTCCTTGGGAGGAAAACTATTTATTCTTATTATTGTTTGAAGGATCTTATGAAAACATCTTTTCAAGGTAGATTGTGGGAAAATTACAATTGAAAGAAGCACACCCTCAAAACATGCAAGATACAATGGTTCATGAAAGGAGGTGGGATACTTGTTACTATGCTTGGTTTCAATTTAGATGGATCCAAGTAGGAGAAAGTGTAGTGTGATGTAGTACTGATGGATGCATGCCACATATTGCTAGGGATACAATGTCAATATGACCGGGATGCAAATCATAGGAGAGAAAAAGATATTTTTTATTTGTAAAAAATGGAGGAAAATTATACTTTAGCTAATAAAGGAGAATGTTAAACCTAAGTCTTAAACCGAGGTTTTGAACTGTAGCCTTGGTAATCTTCTTAAATGCATTGTTGGTGACCAAAAGGACAATTAGATCTAACACTACCTCATGCAGAGTTTGAATATAACTGATAGGGTCCTTTTGAAGTAGTCTATAGGACGAATCCAAACAACCTTCTTGATCTAGTGTTGTAGCTGATTATGATGAAGGTCTGTGATGACACTGAGGAGATGGTGACATGCATGAAGAGTAACTCCAAATAAAGTCTCAAGTCAATAAGCTTAGGAGGCATAAAGAATTTCGGGAACGCGATCTATGTCATGGATTAGTTACGCAAGAAACAGTTTCTAGTGGCCACATACAATAAGCTAAATAATGGCTGGACTATTTGTCATGTTGAATAAGATAATGAATAACACTTATGCAGTTATGCTATTTACGTACTATAGGATATGTGCACATCCAAAATCTTCAATGTTTCCTCGATACAAATACCATGGAGAGGGGACATGCATCATTGGGCAGCCATAGTCGGGGCGAGTTCTTCTCAGACCCAGCGAGATTGATGCATGTTTGGGACCACGGACCACCAAAGGGACCACAAGACCAAGGGAGTAAGAGGTTTCTTCTATTCGAGTTTTAAAAGTTTAAGAGCTTAGGGATTTATTTTTATAAACCTAAAATTGCTTTAAAAAGAGGCCTTTTCCACACCTTCTGGAGAACTTGCTCCAATGGTCAATCATGTGGATCAATAACCTTTTTCGATGCCATCCTCAAATGGTTACCTGAATCGAACTTGCTCCGTAAGTGATAATAGTTTGATCAAAACATGAATAGAGCAAGGTAAAACCCAAGATGCAATAGGGAAAACTCGTAACTATTCATTGGCCTCTTGAAAAGTACGTCAAAATTTTATACATATAGACCCAAAACACTTAAAAACCTTAATTTAAGCCTAGCCATTGGTATTGGATCAATTCATCTCTTATACCAAGCTAAATAAAGCTTAACTTTTATTTTAAAGCAGCCCAAAATAAAAGATGAAAGTGTGTTACATGTTGCTGTTCAAGAAACACAGAAAGCTAACTTTCAGAACTAGGTAACTTCTAAAATTACTCCTTCCTAGAGATAAATACTTTTTTCGTTTTTCACTGGGTGCACTACAAACTACTTAAACTTAAGCCAAAATCATTGAAAATCTCCATAAATCATTATGACCTACTTTGAGATTTGGATTGATCCGATTAAAAATCACCAAAAATCATTGACTGAAAATCTCTTTTTCCCCCTCGGACCTACTTTGAGATTTAGGTTGATCCGATTCTCCTCTCGATTTACCTTTGTTGATTTGTGGGCTTGTTTATGAACCTTGCTTGCATCACATTGGAATCGCTAGAAGAACCATCCTGTAAGCTATGTTGCCCAGGTAAGGCATGATAATCCGTATTGCGATGGGTTGGGTTTTTTTTTGGGGATTTGGTAGTGCTGAATCCCACTGGGCGTCAAGAGCTTGAATGAAGTGGATGCTTCATTGCTTCTCACCAATCTTTATATTTTCAAAAGAAACTTACTGGCAGACTTTTGGTGGAAGGTGGACCCTCCAATGCTATGACATGGTTATCTAGATGGAAGGTGGTCCCCCTTCAAAAGGAAAACCTACCGGGGAAAAATTATGTATAGCAGCCCAGGCCAAAGGTTTGGTTGCATGAATCAATTTCTATTACTTTTAATCACTTTTTTTTATGGAAATGATGTGTGATCTGTTTAGATTGTTCCTTAGAGTGAATACACATGATATATAATTTTCATTTGAAGTTTGTTCTATTGATCATGGCCTTATAGCTTTGTGTCTCTTACAGCTTGGGTGAACCGGTTTGCTAATGCTGGTGATACTGCTATGGAAGTTGCTGGGAATACAGCATTGCGAGTGAGATGACCTCTTTTGCTTCATTTCTCTTATCATGTCCTATTTCTTGGAAGTTATCTTTCAGTACTGGTTGTACTTAAAGATTAAGCTACCCTTATTCTGAAAATGCCTAAATCTGTGTACAATGGTGTTTTGATTTGATTAGTTTATGGATACCACTCATTCATGCTTTCATCTTTTATTGCAATGAGCATCAATAGAAAATGTACCCTTCTGTTGCATAATACTTCTCAACCCAGAGATTTTGATAGGCTTTGGAAATTATACTTATCGATTGTTTTTTTCGGTTGCATGGTACTTCTCAACCTGTTTTGTATAACTCATATTATTATTATTTTGGATTTTTGATGTTTCTACAATTCTACTACTTGTACTGACTCTACTGACATTCTTTTGCTTTAGCAATTAGCGTATGGAAGTTTCTGTCATAGTTGAAAGCATTTAGAGGATGGAATAGAGCCAAATGCTTTCATCTAAACTTCAGACTACAGAGAAATCAACCATTAATGCAGCATGATGGATGACATCTTTAGAATGGAAATAACCTCACTTTGAATGTATGTATCTCTGAAATTGGTCCTACGCTCTATTTGGGGAAGTTGAGGTTATCCTTAGTCCCAAAATTCCATCCATTGTCCCTAAATGCCAGTCATGAACCCACACCAGCTATAAGAATTCCAATCAGGTGCAGGTATTTGGAAAAAAAAAAACTAAAATTTTCCATATTCCCCCAAGAGATTTAGGGTTTTAGAAGTTGGGTACAAGTTTCACTGCTAGGCTGTTACCAATCTAAAAAGAATTTTCCCTTTCCCCTTTCAGTCTTTGCTTCTAAGCCAGTTGCTTTTCTGATTTCGGACTTTCAGGGGGCATCTTAGGCCCAGTGCAACCTGTATCTCTGCATCATTAGTTGTGATTATGTAGGACTGATAGTAATTATAAAAAATTTAAAATAGGTTAAATTTGGTTATCATGCAGTGATTGTGTTATATTAAGCCATGTATCATGTAACTAACCTTTTTTAAAGGTGGCCATCAAGTTGCAACAAATGTATGCCTCTTGGGCATTGATAAAGACTTCTCCTACTGCAATCAGTTATTCTAGAACATCTGTGAAAGCTTTGTGGTTAATCTTTTCACGCAACATTGCTAGAATTGTAGCTCACATTGGATACTAACTTGGAGGATATTTGTGATTCGTTTCTGACTTGTAGGAAGGTGATAAAATACATTGCATCAACAATGTTAGAAAAGGAACCATAGGCTTGTAAATATTGTCTCTGTTTCAGCTTATGCATACAATTAAAAGAGTTTAATTTACACTGAATGGTGTCCTGATCTCCAATTATTGCCTAGCTTTGAATAATGAAAGTCCTCGCACTAATTGCGATTATTCAGTGTGTAGATTGGGTCAAAGGATGAGTTAATTAAAATCGTGGGAGAAAAATAGGCCGAAGGAAACCTCTACATTGGCAGGACCGGTCCTTTTTTCCTGCAAGGCCTCTTTAATAGTTTTTGTCATATAATGGAGCTTGTAAGGGTCATGGTTTAGTGATGCTTTGAAACTACAAATGAATGGTGAGATCAGCTGGGAGGGGTACTAAGATCAAACGGGAGGGGCGGTGGTCTATATTTTCTTGTCCATTGCATCATAAAATCTTTTTTTATATCGTTGGTGACCATCATTTGGCATTCTCTGCCATTTGGTTTCCAAGATTTATGCTGGAATTTTAAGAGGCCTTGCAGGATATGATGAGTTTAGGTGTATTTAGTACTGATGAGAAGAGAGAATTAGGATTTTTTTTGACGGGAATGCTATCAGAATCATAATGTAATAGTGGGAAAATAGGCTATGAAGCTCTGGAATAATCTTATAATAGGGTAGGCTCTCAGGTGGAGGTCCATAGCATCGGATGTTAGCTATGGCTATTGGTCAAACATGGCAAAACATGGGGACCTGGGGAGCAAGCAAGAAAGGAAATGGTATGTTATGCTGGTGTTGATTGGGTTGAAGTTCCAAATGTTCGGAAATCTGTGTTCAGATTTTGCATATTTGTTGGCAAGAATAATGAAAACCAATGTAGTTTAGCCAGATCAAATGCAAAGTCAGAATGTGAGGCTTTAGTAGCAACAAAGCAATGGCTGAAATAATGTACCTTAGACAACTACACAGATGTTTATATGAAAAAAATAGTGACAGTAAGAAGCTATATATTGACCTGTGCCTCCATGTTGTACTTGATATTTCTCTTGTATTTTTTCTTCCTTTCTGCTTTGTCTTTATGTATTTGACTATTCTCGGTTGGGCTTTGCCTCTTTTCTTTAATAAAATTTCACCATTAAGAAAACTATATGATGTATCTAGGTCAAATGTGAAGGCAGAATATGGGGCTTTAGTAGCGACAAAAGCATTGACTGAAATGAACCTTTAACAACGCTAAAAATATATAAATGAAAAGACCTGTGCCTCCATGTTGTACTTGATAATCATAGTGCTTTGCAATGGCATTCCATCATGCTTGAAGGACAAGCCTATTATGTTCAGTTAATGAATCATATTAGTACCATCATCATTCATAAAGAGGTTAATAAATCATATTGCTAATGTAGTGACCGAAGGTTTATTTTGAGATAGACTGCATCTCTCGAAGCACTCAGTGTATCCATGGCCCCCTTCAGCTTGAGGGATAGTTCTAGAGATAAACTGTCATTAAATGTTAGATCCTAATTTGTGATATTTGTCCATCGAGGGTATGCGGTCATTTTGTTTCTTATTAAGTGCATAATATGTCAATCCTTATCTTTTTGTACCAATATTACACTGAAATTCTTGAGCATGCTAATTATAGGGATCACTTTTGCTTCAACAGACACTTGTATAAGACTTGCTTGGAGATTTATGTTAAATTAGAGGAACAGCAACACCATAAAGGAACAAAAATGAATAATTTGAATATTTATAGTAAAATGCCGGAGGAAAAACGCATGCATGATTCTGTGGTTCTGTTCCTTGATTGAAAATTCAGACCTCAGACAAATCGATGAAGTGCTTTAAAAGTTGCTTGTGAGATCAATATTGGCTACTTCTGAAAAATTGGATCAAATAGAAATGCTGTGATGCATCATCTAGATATATGCAATAACAATTGGATCAAATTAATATTTTGTTGGATTATTGCTGAGTCATGTTTCAATTATTGATTAGTTTGAAAGCTCTATGTGCAGCTATTCAATTTAATTTTCTCGCTAACTCATTTGATTCTGTTTAAAACATCAGTTTACTTGTTTGGTACTTGATTTATAACTGCATGGCTTTTTATTTTTTATCATTTTGCAGTTCAGACAAGCTAAGACAGAAATAGTATCTGCCAGCAAAGTGGCATACCGATTCATTGCAGGCATAGCCTCCAACTCCCCGTCTAATCCAGAGTCTCCGAGCAATTCCAACAGAGGCAATTCCAGATTCCAAGGTACCTGGTTCAAAAATCTCATTTCTGTTGGTGGCAAATCATCCACTAGCTCGGAGTTTCCAGACCAAGCCGAAGTAACACCTCAACAACGACAACAACCACCTACAGAAAAACCGCAACATAGTTCACAACACTACATTTGAGAATGGAGTAGTCGCTGTTAGATTGGTATTAATGAAAATTCCGCATTAAGATTGAAATTCTATTTCGTTCTAGAAATTGTGAGATTGATTTCTGTTATTAGTTTTTGCAATCCAAAACTGAAATGTTTAAAGATAAATTGCTTTGAAGGGATTATGATACAACAATCAAATTCTGAAAATTGTCCAAAGATATGCCACAATGAATGGGTGTCTCATCATACAATGTTTGATACAAATTAAGAATGTATTGCATTTCTCTCTTCCCTGCAATAGGCTTTCTGATCAGAATGTGGTCTATGAGATGTGGCTTTAGAAAGCATGGAGACGAGAGAATGAAATGCATTTGCTGCTATTCTGGACTTGATCTGACCTCTCTTCGGCCGAGGCCTTCTGACCTCAAAACTTCCGCCACCAAAAGCCGCAGCACGAACACCAACCTTGTTGCTCATTATACCAGAATATAGGTAAGAAACTTAGTCTTCTGATTTATGAATGCTTGTACATGGCTCATCTGCATTGATTGGGGTTATATTTATAGCAAATTTTGAAAAACAGGGGTCTGTTATAATAATTGCAGCATGGTTTAGGGAAGGTGAGGAGATCTGATGGGTGTTTTTCTGTGGGGGGGACATGCCAGCAAAGGTGTCTTACTGTACGAAGATTCCTTCCAACCCCAGATTGTGATTAGGAGAAACCAATTCCTCAAATGGTATTTTGATTCTGGATTAAAAACAGAGTCCAGCACAGTGTCGTTTAGATTGTCTATAAACACGTGCGGGTCCATCGGGTTTGGAAGGTCTGATGAATCAAGGAGCTGGGTTGCTTGGTTTCTCCAGCTGTTAATGTGGATAAGGGCACAGAGATCAAAGAAGAATCAAGGGTGGTTAGTCAATGTTAATTAGTTTAAAACAGAGTTGGTCTGAGGTTATGCAGAAATGGGTATTAGATTAACAGATAGACCTCTATGCTTAGGGAGGGCTTCTTGGGGAGAGGAATGAGCAATGTCAAAAGCTAGTTTTAATGTCAACACCCCTACTGATAAAAAAAATGTTATTGATGTAGCAGCACATGGTCAAGATGCTAAGAGATTAAACAATTTGGATTGTGCACGCACTGTGTGCACCGACCGATTAATATTGTCCCAAATGATTGATTGGATTAAACGATCCCAACCACCGATTTGGCAACTCCTACCCATTGGATTTCGCCATTGCTCCTCTCTCAATTGGGTTTTGATTTGACATTGCTCTTGTTATAGTGGGGCCTGCCAGAATTTATCTAGTAATCGGATTGGACTCCGATTTGGGCTATTCATGTTTTTGGGCCAAATTTGACTGAACCCATTACGGCCGTAAATAGTATTCTGCCCTAAGGATTTGTTAACTTTCGGCAGTTCAAAATGCTCAGTTGGTTTGGGAGTACAAGCAATAGGATACAATTCAATTTTTTATGAAATACTCAAAGCAAGAGTTCAAAATGCTCAAAAACACCCATCTGTATTAACATTTTTGCCAGAATTATGTGTGGAATTGTTAAGTAAAACCCATAGATTAACAAAATCCATGAAGGGGAATTCATGAATTCTTTTTCGTATACCATGTTCACATTGGTCTGTCCATTCGGCTCCGTGACCGATACTTGTGTACAATTTTTTCAACGCTTGTGCACTATATGACTAATTTATGGTAAGGCCTATTATCAGTGGGGCTCATGCACGCAGTTCATGAACAGGAATAATGCATGCAATATATCTGTATCATATAGCTCCCAACCGTTGATTCTACCACATTGATCGGATGGACGGCTAGCATCATTTGGCGCAAAAGTTTGACTTTGATGAACCATTCATTGTGTGGTCTATCGTTCTGTGGGGATTGGGTCCCACTCCCACCCACATGTGACAAGTTTTGATAGTTGTTTAAAGGATTAACATACGGAAATGATTTCAGCACTCCAATGTTTTGATAAGCATGCGCTCCACATGTTTGTCGTGTAGTATTCAAGGGCTTTAAGAGTTTTTTGACAACCGTAATATTCGTCTGAAAACCCTTTAAATGCTACACGACAGAAATTTGAGCGCATGTTTATCAAAACATTGGAGAGCAGAAATCATTTCCCTTAACATATTGAAACGATAGTGTGCCAAAACAGGAGTCATTAAGTAGTGATTTCTCATATCATCAACAAGGAATAAACAATGTAAATTCATAGACAAATCCAAATTTGCATGGTTTTCTGGTGCATGAAGACGATCCCACCCTGTCATGTCCCCTCATCCAGGGAAAAAACCCACCTTCTTTCCACTTTTTAGTACCCAAATCTTGTCCACATCTCTTACTACACCCAAATTCATTTGTTTAACTCTCTCTCTCTCTCTCTCTCCCCACCCACCCTTTCCTAGGCAGTTTCCTCCATGCAAGGAATTTACCTTGAACTTTCTTAGTCAACATCCCCACACAATATAAACCACACCCACCATATTCTACTACACAACATACCACTCTTCACTCTCCTATTCCCACATTCTTTCTTGTTCTACAATGACAAGTGCAAGTGCTGATTCAAGCTCCCAATCCCTCATAAGCAATGGAAAAAGAAGCAGTAGCAAGGGCAAGAAATGTTGCTTAATTGGATCAGCGGCTATTCGGCGTGTGATCGGTGTTTTTCGATGCCGATCCTCGGCTGAGGCAGCCGAAAAGAAGCCTATATCGACTTTCCGGCGTCTTGGGTCCTCTTGATCTTCTGTGAAAATCTATAAGGCCTGAGCAAATTCTGATATATTTCTGTAGATTTTTCTTCATATATGAAGAAAGGTAGATTGTCAAAATACCCACACACGGGAGATATGTGTAACAAAAGCTTCAACATTGGTTTTGAAACTGTGAAATGCCAATGAATTAATCGAGTTGAGGTACTGGAAAATAGTCATGTTAATGTTAGTGCCATGCAAGTATGCAACAATGTTATACGAGCAATGATATTTCCACCCCCTTTTGCAGCATTTTAAACCCCTTTTGTTTGTCCTTTCCTAAATATGGTTTCACATTTCAACCCCTTTGGACTCCTCTTTTCCTGGAAATGAAGACGTGTGCAGGAAAATACAAACAAAAGAGGGTGGAAATGCTGCGAAAGGGGGTGGAAATATCATTTCAAGTGTGTAGGAAAAAATATAGGTAGTGGTATGGTGAGAAAAATAATCACTTCCATTTTTGGCTCTTCTCAACAAAAGCGATAATTGTGCAATGGTGTTAGATGTTTTTGGTTCGTTCCTTGTTATGATCTCCAATTTGTTTTGCCTGAGAAATGATAAATGTGTCCCCTTGTTTTACTAAGAATACCCCCTTAATAAGTGGGAAAGTGAGATACAATTTGTCATATTGCTCCATTTATTTCTTTATCCCCTTCTCATCTCCCTGATTATCATATGCCAGTGTCCATGTAAGAATATGTGAGATTTTACCCTTAGATTGGGTTGAAATAAACTGTTGGTTCATCTTAGTGGCAGATTAGGCAAGTGGGTCAAATGAGGTAACCTAAATTAGATTAAAATAGTAATTAGGTTATTATATTCTTAATCATCTCTTTCTATCTTTATCATAATCTTTCTTTCTATGTTCATCATGTAAGTGCTAAGTTCTCTTTGTAATTCATCCAAGAATTAGTCAAATTCCTAATTTTTATCAGTCGAACTACACCACTCTTGGTTCCCCATCATAACCTATCTGCAAACAAAAGTGGATAGCCAATTATCCAATCCTAATATCTAATAATTTTGAGGATAGGTTATGCTGGAAAAGTCACATTCCTGATAACAGGCGAGAATCCAGCCATCCCTGAACTTTCATATGCCAGTGTCAAATAGGGCCATGCTTGCTGGTAGTTTTGCTTGCCAATAATACACATGTTCCATGCTAAAGAGAGCTCACCCCTTGCTTCAATTTAACCCTTCTCGGCAGCAATCTGGTGGTTTTTTGTTGAAGTAAAAAAAGAGAGCAACCATCTGATTAGTGACTAAGATTATCTGACATATTCCAATCGGCTTTATTCATATCAGTTACATAAATTATCCATATCAGTTACATAATCTTCATACTCCCTCTCTACTCTTACAGAGATAAACACTCCTAGCTGCTGCTTCACCTCAATCTTGTGCTCCTTCAATTTCCCAAGGCATCATACAAGATGGATAAACCATATACTCTGCCTTAACAAGAATGAGAGTTACTGAGACTAATTCCAAAGCTAAAAGGATTCCATTTCAATCATGTCGTAAATCTGATGTGTGGATGTCTTGTATTCTGATTTCTAAACCCGACTTGGGTTCTCTTCCATGGGGGAGATGGGGGATGCAACCAAAAATCAGGAGAGAATTTCTGGTATAAAAGGAAGATGGGCATTGCCGAATTTTGTGGGGGTAAACAGGAAAACTCGACCGAGTGAGAGACCCATTACTAGAGAAAGGCAACATCACGAGATGGATGTAAACGGCATAATTTTCGCTGAAGCCATTTTCTACGTAATGTAGGATCTAGTAGGATAAATGCTTCCCTTGCGCCCGGATCCTCGAGCAACTCCACAACATCTAGATACATCTCGCTATCAATTGAGATGTCCTCCATCTCTTTCAAGCACTTTAAAGCATCAGACAAACAACTTTGCACTGGTAGACGGGCAGCTTCCTTAGCAGCCTCTCTTTCTAATCGATCTTTCTCCTTAGCAGCCTCCCTTTCCAATAAAGCTTTCTCCCTTGCAAACTCCCTTTCTAATAGCGCTTTCTCCCTCGCAAACTCCCTTTCCAAACGCGCACTCTCTCTTTCCAATAGAGCTTTCTCCCTTGCAAGCTCCCTTCTTAGTCGAGCCTTCTCCAGTACAGCCTCCCTTTCCAATTGAGCCTTCTGCCTAGCTTGCGTATGGTCAAAATAATTGTTGAAGCAATTGCCAGGTTCCGATGTCCTACACTCCCTCCTTATCCCAGTTCTAGAACTCGGTGACTGAGAGCGCTGTCTAATTGTAAGTGGTGCGTCCCCTTCAACCGCACCTCCTTTATCATCATCATCAAGTGGCATGACAGTTCCCTCCAAAGGAGTCTCAGGATCGCCATCGTCCATACCCGGTGATGAGGATTCCACATGATGTGCGTCATCCATAAAAGCCCAATCTGTTTTAGTATAATGCAATTCCCCTTGCGCAGATGCTCCACCAAATATAATATCCAACTCCGTGACATTTTCCAGTGGTTTCGAACGAAACTGGGCTGCTTTTGAATTAGTCTGCATTGGACACAACATTATATTTCTAAAGTAGAGCTTGGGTTTAACTATATTACTACAATTGTATAAGAAATAGAATGGAATGATCTAGAAGCTACCTTCACATAATCCTCCCACTGCTTATCACTTGCTGTAATAGTCTGCTGCACCGGGTCCCATCCTAGTCCAGTGGTGTTCGAAATGAGCTTCTTCCAAGCACTCCACTCTTTCTTCAATTGTGCATGATAATTCTTGAATTTCATTCGTTCATAGTTCTTTTTTGTCCTTTGGTTGAACGTGTCTCTGATGGTTTTCCATCCAATTTTATTAAATGAAGTTGTAGGCCTGTTACCGGATAGGGTTTGCTCTAGCATCAGTTCAATGAAAATTTTCCTATGCACTGGGTTCCAAGTAGCCTTTTCTTTGCATTCGTAACGGTGAGCACTTGAACTGGCCATCTGATGATCATGGAATCGCATTACAAAAACAGACTAGAAACCAATGCAAGCTAGACATGTCAATGCCATATAACTTTCGAAAAGAATAAATAGGATATGAAATTGTCAATAAAAAATAAATAGGAGATGAAAAGATTCAAACTAAAAGTAAATTCAGCTATTTAGCTACACCAGGAAGAATCTGACAGATAATTCTAACTTGAGCTAAATCCAACTTCAAAATAAAACTAAATTTAGTTATTTAACCACTGACTTGGCAACCATTTTATCGAAGGGTAACACTGAGCTGATCTGAGCTTTCCCAGTTCCAAATTCATTTGCTACACCAGGCCAAAGGGACGTAGATCTGTTCCAAAAAAGGGGTGTAGAACTACTGAACTATGCCTCATTTCTAGGTAAAAGCTCGAGCAAACCAGTAAAACCAAAACATATGAACTCAACAGAAAACATGGATCAGAAGCCAACACAGACAAATATGCTGGCTGAAGATGTTTCGGTGTTGGTGGTGTAGAAGTAGAACCACAAATTTTATATATAATGGCTATTTTTTGGATATATCAGTTGCTGTTTTTACAATTTTATGTTCTTTTGTTAAGGTCGGAAAAGAAAGGTTTTTGTATCTGTAATTTTGTAGATGTGGTTTACATGTTTTTAAGGGTTGCTGAAAGCCCACGCAAGACGCTTACCTGAAAAGAAGGTTTATGATTTTTGTTTTTGGGTATGAGATCAATTATAAATTATTTTATGACATATATTCATCAACATTATCACTGCTGTTACTTATTATTGTTTATTACTAATGTTATCATGGTCTGTTATGTGTATGGCACTCCAATTTGTACAAGTATTTTTACATTCCTACCTTGGCTTTAAAACCAAAGTCTTTGCCTTTGCCATTCTAAAAAAGACAAAAAACAAAAACAGAGTCATTTATTTCATTCTTTGGATTGTTTTCAGACATTGACTGCATAAAGATTGCTTTTGCTTTTGGTTCTTGTGATAGGCTATGAACCCATAGCCATATATATGACTCTTTTATCGTAGGGTTGCTCATAATTCTTCATCTTTTTGTGAGTACATCGCGAAATCATGTTCATGAATAAGATTTCAGATATGGCCATTTCATATTTTCATATTTGTCTGAGCTGGCTTCTGATCCATATTTTCTGTTTAGGTCGACTTGAATTTCCAGAAAAAAGGTTAAGTTGCCTTGACTCTAACCCCACAAATTTCAAACACTACAATTGATGCTTTGATACCAATTTAATATGCAACTTATTATAACAAAAACAGGGATCCAAGAGTCGATGGATAGTTGGTGGTTACAAATATCAAGATACTTCAAATCTGGAATCAATTAAGTAAAATTATAGCAGAAACAATTTCAGCAACTAGCCTTAAATTGATAACCAATCCAAAAGAATAAATTTATAGCAAAAATTTGATCAAATCTAGGTTGATTACAACTATATATCAAATCCAAAAAAACCAAAATTGTTGTAAAAAACCTTCACAATCTTAAAAGTTTTCTTCTCTAAGAAAATGCCATGAACAACAAATAGGCAGTAAAAGCCTAACTCATTTCTTAAGAAAAGAAGATAGAAAGCTCTAAAACCTAAAATAAAAACTCTTCAATTTTGACAAAAATACTATTGGTATTCTCTTTGCACTTTGCATAGCTAGCCTCAATGTTAGCTCTCTCTTATTCATAAAAATATATACCAAATCTTCTATCAGCTCATTTTCAAACACATGCCTCAGACTATTCTCTTTCCCTTTGTGAAATTTGAATCACCTTTGGAAGGCATCAAGTTGAACTTCTCACCAATCAAAAAAAGTATAGCCAACCTTTTTACCGTATGCATAGCATCCCTATAAAATTGCCAAGGCCTCCTAAGCAAAATGTGACATACATACATAGGTACTATATCACACCACACTATCTTTGTACATGTTTCCTAAAGAAAATACAATCAACCATGCTAGGTGTATTTCCATCTTCAAGTTGAACCTATTCACAGTTTCTTGAGAAACCACATTCTAGCAACTACCAGAATCACTTATTTGTTTGGTTCTATGTCCTACAATAGAACACATGGTAGAGAATAAGTTATGTTTCAGCCAATGTGCCTCCTTAAGAGTATATAGAAGTCTCCTCACCAAAATAAGGTCATAAGAGAGTTTTTAAAGAGTATTAACTTCCTCTCCTAGAACGCCTCCACTGCCTTGTAAAATTCTTCCTCAAACTCTCGTTCTCCCATGTCTACACCCATTTCTTCTTGCACAGGCAGTTGTTATTGAGCTTCAGGACATTTGAATGAAATGTATCCCGTCTTTCGACACAGAAAAACACTACCTATTGGCTTTACTTAGGACCTTTTTTGGATAAAGTCGCTTGTAGAGCCATGGAAGTATTAGTGTATGGTTTAGAGGCCTGAAAATTACCTTGATTTGCACCTTGTTGGTCCATATTTGAGACCAGAGAGAAATGTCTATTGTTATTGATTAATGGAGCTCTAAATGGCACCCTATTTTGGATTTCCTTGATAGCTTGAGCCTCAAAAATAGCTCCAAAACGTGTGGATGCGCAAATTGTCATGGATGGATGGCTTCAACTTGCTCGAGTAACCTTGCGATTAGCTGCTCTTGGGTGTCTCCCACCTGATTTCAAACAAGTAACTTGTACATTTCCTTTGTGTATTAAAAACTATCTTCGTATTGAGTAAGTTTATTGAGTCATTCGCATAATGCTTATTAATAATTTAAGGGTGGGAATTTCCAATTGGAAAAATTGAGCTCTTTGAATTTTTCTTGTTTGTCACCACGTCTTCGCATAACCTCTAAGTATCAAAGTAGCTTACGACACCCATTTATGCACTGGCACTTGCAATCAAGAACTTTCTCCAGCATGGGTACCCAATCAACATACTCTTTAACTTCTCATTCTCTATAAAATCCGAAATTTCGACCGTAATCCCTTGTTCCTATAAATAATTTTCTTGTGGAATTTGATTCATAAGTTGAAATTGTTTTCGACCGTAACCTCTTCTTCAACTCCTCGCAAGTTGGTCTCTACGTGTTCCGACGCACCCCAAAGTTTGATGCATCTTTTGAATGATAATGGAAGAGCATAGTTTCATAACTACCCACTTTGTTGTCAGTATCTGTGTTTTTCTATACATAGTCAATCAAAACTACTTTCACTCTCCTGAGTTATGATAGTCAATCAAAACTACTTTCACTCTCCCGAGTTATGACTGCGTCAATCGGGTACTCGCACCACACTGAGTCAACTAGGATTTGCGGGCTCGCCCGAGTCGACTCCCTTTTACCTTGACCGCGTTCTTGTCCGTATCTGTTTTTCCGTACATAGTCAAAACTACTTTCACTTTCCCGAGTTATAACTGCGTCAACCAGGCACTTGCACCACATCGAGTCAACTAGGATTTGCGAGCGTGTTTTGGCTCGCATCTGCATTTCAAAACACTAGTTAAGAAAATAAATTGTGCGAATTGCTCTCTCATCTCCTCTCTTGTTCATGTCTCTCCTTGCTGAATCAATGCCCCTTGTTGAATTAATATCCTAACCTCAATATTCTTGTTTTCTTGTACATCTTCACTAGAGTAAGAATTGGGTCCTTTTTTGGAGGCATCTTGGCTCTGATATCAAATTATGCAGAACAAAACTGCAATCGAAGCCCCGATATCAAATGATGTAGAACAAATCTACGATTGCTACTCTAATATCAACTTATGATGCAACTTATAATAAAAGTAAAAATCCATGAGTTGATGGGTGGAGCTTGCTTACATCTATGAACAAGATACTTCAAATTAATTAAGTTAAATTACTACAGAAAATTTAAGCAACTAACCTTCAATTAATAACCAGTGCAAAAGAATGAACATTGCAGCAGAAAATAGATCTAATCTAGGTTGATTACAACCACAGATTAAAACCACAAAATTCTTGCAAAAATCTTCGTAATATTGTAGTTTTCTTCTCCAAGAAAATTCCATGAAGAGGAAATAGGCAACGGAAACCTACCTCCTTTCTTATTCTAAAAGATGCAAAAACCATCTCTAAAACCCAAAGCAAATACACACATATATAATAGAGAGAGAGAGAGAGAGAGAGAGAGAGAGAGATGAAAAGAACCTAGAAAGATCCAAATTCCTTATAAATCCCTCTGAACAGTGACATGAAAGGTGTCGTGAATGTGAACAGTGATGTGAATCGTGTCATGGGAGTGGAGTGGGCATAGTGTCATGGGAGGGGAGTGGGCCATCTTTTATCCCTATTCACTTAGTGATTAAAGTGAAACTTAAAAAAATACCTATTACAATCTTATAACAAAAATAAAAAGTCAATTGGTACTAAGTATGGGGCCCATTTGCATCAAAACTAGTCTCACGGATAATAGCCTTTCCCTTATGTGGCTCATGTCCATAGTGCTATTCTGGGCCACGAATAATCCCATTTTCGCTCTCCTTCATAGCTTTTAACAACCTTTGGATGTTTCATTCTGCACACACTAAATTCACTTCATCTTCAACCTCAACATGACGTTGTACTTGTATATCACACTCTCCCAAATCACATCTAACTTGAAACAGTCACATCCAAAAGAAGTCTAAATCTTCAAAACTTATAGAAATAAAGCATGAAAACAAATAAAGCAGCGAACACCAATGGTGTTTTTGTAACTGCATAGTCAATTCTGAAAGGAGGAAGATTGTGTACTATATAAGATATCTTCGCTATTGAATTAAATATCCTATAAGTTTAAATTTATCTACCTATGTAGACATCTTTACTATATAAGATACACTTCAATTCGAGTTAGGTCATTTATTATCATTGGTTTCTGTTATGTTCTGAGGATTTTTATGTGAAGATGTTGGAGTCTGGGTATTTGGTGCTACTAAAGTCTTCTTTCTGTCGATTTAGATGTTGTTTGCAATTACATAGCTCAATTCATATAAATTGGGATTAAGGTAATACTTTCTTCATTTTGTTTGGTCGCTGTCAGATTGTATTTAGATTGTTCAGAGTATTATCTGTACTTATCTGTTCCTGTCAAAATTTCTATTTATTGGAGTCTGAATTAAGTTTATTTGATTTTATTATTCTCAATTATGAAGAGCTAGTGTAAAATCATGCCATGGATTGTCAAGTTGTTATTCATTGATTCATCAAAGGGCTGTAGTAGATTTTGTATTTTTCAAAATTTGTCATTTTCTTCTGGAAGTAAAATTTACCACTAACCTAATTTGATATTTTATGGTCATGCCCAGTTCATTCCACTTGTCATCCATATCTAAGGTTTTCATGTTTGGCTGCTTTGTAATTCCTTCTGCTCCTAATTCATAACTATCTGAAATAGGTTCAACTCATGAAGTGTGTGTTAGTTGATCATACATTCATCTGAAATGTAATCATTTTTCCGTAGGTATTTGCATTTCTAAAACAAAAGCATGGTATTATGTGTCGAGATTTTATATGATCTGTGGCCGAATAAACAAGTGTTTTTCAAAAAGTACTGCACGGACCGCCTGATAGGATGATCCAAAACCGTTCATAGGTTGTGCCCCAAAAATCATCTCCATAGGATGATCCTAACCCACTGCTCTATATAGGGACTACAAATTATGGAAACATGTACAGATCAGAGGGTTAGATTCATCCTATGGAGATGATATTTGGGACACAACCAAGTTACGATGTGGCCCTACAAAGGAATGTTTTGGATCATCCTATGAAGTGGACCGTACAGTACTTTTTGAAAAACACTGGTTTATATGGCCGCACATCATATAAAATCTGTGTTGATTACCATTGTCTATAAACCATGCTTTTTGTTTACTTGCTTGATTTTATATCAGATCATTTTCATACCATTCATTTATCAGAAATGAACTAATGGATTTAGGTGTTTGAATTTGTGTGCAAGGAAGTTTGGTACGAGTTAGACATATCAATAAATTGTGATATAATTTTTGTGATGAAAAAGAATAGCTGATTGAAATCATGGTTTTAAATTTCCCCAAAATTTCCCCGAAATGACCGAAATGTTTCCATTGCCATCCCCATTGAAACAAAATCTACATGATTTCCTTTGACATCATTATTTCCCCAAGATTCAACCGAAATTCCCGAAATTCTCAAAATTTGACTCAAATGGTTAGAACGGCAAAAATAAAATAAAATGGAAAGATGTTATTATTTGAATTTCATTTCATTTCATTAATGTAGAGAATGATATTTGGTAGGCAACATCATTGAATTGCACAACAAAGTAACTGTATCTTATGCATGAAATGTCAGATCTACATGGGAAAAATAATACCTCGTGACTCTAAGTGGTATTGACATAGAGTTGGCGTCCTTGTAGGGGAGACTAAGCATTGTACTTTCTTATACTTTATTACAATGTACTTCTTTATGGGGGCTTTCCACTGTCCCTACCCCAAGTAGTCACCAACCAAATAGAGGAAAGTGGTCAATTATGGGGGCTTTCCTAGGGATTTCCCCAAAAGGATAGCAACCAAACTGTGCCAAATCTAAAGTAAGAAAGTAAAATTAGTGAAGACCAACTCGTGCCCTTATCTATATTCTTATTTATTTTTCTTATCAATAATTTTTAATGGTTAACGCAAATAGAAAAATAAAAATCATTGAGAGCATCTCATCCAAATTTGTCCTTATCTTTATTTATTCTGCTTATTAATATTTTCCTTATTTATCACTGACAAAAATTGAAGACCGAGATGGTGTTTTGGATGCTAAAGTGGGGACTTGTAACCAATTTCAAGCCAACTATTATTGAATCGAAATGTATATAAAGCTTCAGCATACGGATAGACCATAGAAACAGATATGCTACCATATAATACTTAATCTATAACACAAATGCCTGCCTAAATTCATCCTTCGAATAAATAAAATCATGCTTCTACAAATCTCATGACTTCATCTAAACGCCACAAACTTTCACTATCTAAAACAAGTTGTCCTTTCAGTTAATATAAAAGGCGCCTCCGGTGATATGCATATCAGAAAGTAATCAACACGCATAAATTTTCAAATAAACAAAAATGATGAGCTCAGTAAGTGCAATAACATAACGATACTGTTCCAGAAAGAGGGATCCTAATTACAAAATTTGAAATAGCAAGAAAATATATGAAAATTACCACCACAGCTTTGCAGAAAAGCTAATGCTATACCAATAAGAGCTCAATCAATGAAATAAGATCCTTGTTTCTAGATGGAAAACTAAACCTAATTCAACTCTCAAACACCTAAAATGAGAAATTTGCATCCATAACTCAACAAACACTCAAATGCAAAGGAATACACAAAGTCCCGAAAAATCCTACAGCATTACGACGATCTGGAAAAAGCAGATGACTCTGTTAAATGCTTAATTGGCCGTAACACAAATAAACAAAATAAAAGATAGAAAAAGAGAAGGTTAGGGTTGATTCGAGGCAAAAGGACCTCCCAACGGTTCAATTGGAGAGCAACCATGACTATCCTTTTCTCTTTTTTTATTTGTGTCACAGCCAATTAGGCACTTAATTCAGATAAAATACACAAGTATGAATCCAGTTTCCACTTATTCAACTGAAAAAATTAGGAATTTCACTAATTCTTGGATGATTTACAATTAGCTTAATGAGTGTTTATAAAAAAACACTCAAATGATAAACATAGAAACAAATCAAGGTAACAATGGAAAAAGATAAGTATGTAACATTCTATTCTAACCTAATCTACCACAAGAAAATCCAACAGTGAGATCACTCACACTCTAACAACAACATTGGAAGAATTAGAAAAAGCCTGAGAAACAAGCAATTTGATGGTGGGGAAATAGAACTTCATTAGAAAACCCTAAAAACCCTAATCCCGTTTTGAAATTTCGAAACAAAAATTTCCATAAGGAGGTGGTAAAGAAAGCATAAGCCCTAAACCACTCATCTGAGAAATCGGAAACGAGAAGGAAAGGTTTGAGTCAACTCACGTTTTAACTCTGCAAAAAGCGATCTCACAAAGATGGACTGTGATCTCCCCTTGCAGGCTCTATCTCTGCTTTGCCTTTCCGTTTGGATTGGGTTTCTCCGTGCAGGAGTACTTTATTTTTGGAGGAATGTTTTGGTGGCCCGCGACCTCATTGTAAGACTCTCAGACTCTTCACTATTATGCCAAAGTGGACCCCATCTTAGATTCATCCTAATCGTTCATCCTAAATAGTTCTACTAAGGGAAATGTTATCAGCACTACTGTATTTTGATGAGGGCACTCCTCACTTTATTAAAAGTACGGTATGGCTCGTACCATAGGATGATCCAAACCGTCCATTAGATGGGCCACAGCCTAAATAGGTTGTACCACAAAAATCATTTTCATAGGTTGATCCTAACCCTCCGATCTATATAGGGCTAGGATCAACCCAATCCGAGTTTTTAAGCTTACAAAAACAAATTTCATAAAAAAATGTCGGGTTTCACTCGTCAGGTTGCTCAAACCCTCAACTCGAGCCCAAACCTGAACTCAACCCGGGTTGGGAAAACTCAACCCGAATCTGAACCCAACCTGACTTTTTTTCCGGGTTGGACCCCTAGTATAAACAATATAGACACTTTCCATAATCAGGAATTGGAATCGGCATTCAATTTCTATTCTCCTTAAAATCAGGGTGAAAAGAAATTAAAAAAAATTAATTCAAAAAATCAACAAAAAATTAATTTCAATTGGGACAGGGGATCAGAATACGACCTCTTTGGGTGGAAATAGATTCTATTATTTTACACTTCTAATTCCGCCAGTGTGATAATTCTACCCACTTGATTTTAAAAATTATTCTGCCAATGTGTTAGTTCTACCCTTTTAATTTCGCCAATTCGCCAATTCTAGCATTTGCAATGGCTTTGATTGTCCAGACATTGCCCTTGCTGTAAGCAAGCTAAATCAACATACATAGGCAACGATAAGAACACTGACAATCTTTAATCACTTTTAAGATAAGCTGCATTTTAAAGGGTATCTCGTTGCTCTAGAAGGATATAGTGATGCAATTGGATTTCTGATTCAAGGTTTCAACGAGTAGATATGTCTTCCCCTTAGGTGGTGGTGCAATTTCCTTGAAATATGATAAGTAAACGTGTGTACTAGTTTTATTATAGAAACAAAATAGATAACCTTAGTCATAATAGGAGCTGAGGCAGAATGACTCAGGAATTTTATAACATATGTGCCTTTATGGCTAAGGCCGGTTTCCTAAAACTCTCAGCATTGTGATAGTCAAACTTTTTTAACCAAAGCCAAAAGTAAAACCTACAATGATAAAATGAGGCATATATAGGCCTAGGTTATAATTTGGTAAAATAGTATTTGAGTGAGAGAGCCAACCCCAACTAGTTTGGGACAAAGGCTTAGTTGAGTTGAGTATTTAAATGTGACAGAATGATAGCACTCAACTTTTGTAAGGTCGAGGGGAATTTGACAGATCCTCTGACAAAATTACAAGGCATCACAAGGAATAGTGTTGAAGCCCGTATCATAAATCATTAGTGATGCACACCTAACCTATGTGAAAGGAGATCCTTGGAATTAGGTTCAACAGATAATAATGAGCCACTAGATGGTTTGCTAACACTATCGAGAACCCCTACTCATAGATTCAAAAATGGAAGACAATATTCTCTGCAAATGGGAATGGTGGGTTTTAAACTCTTAATCCGTTCATAACCTGAAAAGGGTGGTATGAGAATTTGACCCAAGTGAATGTGGAGGTGTGGTTGCTTTCTATGAGAATTTAAGGGCCATTATTTAGAATCTACATAAAACTAAGATGAGGCATGACCAACATGTTCTAAAAATAAGAAAGAATCCCTAACTCCGTTTGGTTGCCGGAATTTTTTTGGTTTTTGGAATTTCTGTGGAACAAAAAACTCCCTGGGAGATTGGTGGAACACAAAAACTCCCTGGAAGTATCGCGGTAAAATAAAAATCCCATGTTTGGTTGACCGGACTATGGTGGGAAAAAATAAATGCTTTGTTTGGTTGCTTGAATTGTTGGGAAGAAAAAAAATTCTTCTACAAGCTTATTTTTGGTTCCTGGGAGTATTTTTTTTCTAGGGTAGGGTTTCGTGCGGGGTTATTTTGGTTCCTGGGATTATTTTGGGCCTAGCAACCAAACGTGGGTTTCTTGCGGAAATTCCACAAAAGTCCCAAGAACCAAAAAAATTCCGGCAACAAAACAGAGCAATCGAAGGTAGAGCGTGGGTGATAGGCTAGCTGGTTACTTACACCTACAGGAAAGGTTGATGGAATCTGACTCCATTCCTAATCAATAACGTGATTTGACAACCCTAACTTCCTAAGTAACAATTTAAGTCCAAAAGACAATAGTATGATTGCATTCTATCATTCTAATGTGCTCCAAATACTTTCGGTTTTCACATTTGAGTCTATTTTGAATTGGGCGCTGATATCCCCCCCAAGGCTATTCCCCGCCGCCCCCCCAGGCTATTCCCCGCCCCGCCCCGCCCCTCTCTCTCTCTCTCTCTCTCTCTCTCTCTCTCTCTCTCTCTCTCCACACACACACACAACAGGAACAGTTGGTGGGCCCAACAAAAACCGTTGGTGGAATGGTGGGCCCATCTTTGAACATCGTAAGCCCCGCCCATACCACACCATATGATAACCGTCCATTTGATGGGCCATATATGTAAATAGGTTGTGTCCTAAAATATTATTTCCATAGGCTGATCCTAGCCCTCCGATCCAAATAGAAACTACATCTTATGCAACCTCTATAGATTGTAGGGTTGTGATCATCCTACGGAAATGATTTTTGGGGCACAACCTATTTACATTGTGGCCCATCAAATGGACCACTCGGATCATCCTATGGTCTGGACGGTACATTTCATTTTCAAAAATATGGGTGGGGCCTAAATTGGTGCGAACCACACCATAGGATGATCCAAACCATGGACGGCTTGGATCATCCTATGTTGTGGACGGGCCTTAATGTTACTGTACGACCACAGGATGATCCAAACCATTCATTTGATGGGCCAACCCTTTTGGGGGCACAACGCATATACATTATGGCCCATCAAATGGACGGCTCGGATCATCCTATGGTCTGGACGGTACAGTTCATTTTCAAAAATATGGGTGGGGCCTAAATTGGGCCTTAATGTTACTGTACGAACCACACCATAGGATGATCCAAACCATGGACGGCTTGGATCATCCTATGTTGTGGACGGTACGCTTCAATTTGAAAAAATATCCGTGGGGCCTACGATTGGGCCTTAATGTTACTATACGACCAACTCCATAGGATTATCCAAACCATGGATGGCTTGGATCGTCCTATGTTGTGGACGGGCCTTAATGTTACTTTACGACCAACTCCATAGAATGATCCAAACCATTCATTTGATGGGCCACAATGTAAATAGGTTGTGCCCCAAAAATCATTTCCATAGGATCACAACCCTACAATCCATAGAGGTTGCATAAGATGTAGTTTCTATTTAGATCGGATGGCTAGGATCAGCCTATGGAAATATTATTTTGGGACGCAACCTATTTACGTTTATGGCCCATCAAATAGACAGTTTGGATTATCCTATGGTGTGGTATGGGCGGGGCCTACGTTGTTCAAAGATGGGCCCACCATTCCACCAACGGTTTCTGTTGGGCCCGCCAATTGTTCCTGTTGTGTGTGTGTGGAGAGAGAGAGAGAGAGAGAGAGAGAGAGAGAGAGAGAGAGAGAGAGAGAGAGAGAGAGAGTGACATATAGTTAAATCCTAACATTTAACGTTAGCCAGCCGTCGGGGGGGGGGGGGGGCGGTGGGGCAGTTGCCTACAAGGGGTGAGGGGAAATATCAGCGCCCTTTGAATTTTGTGATGGATTGCTGGAATTTTTGGTTAAAAATTTGGAGGGAAGATTCAAAATAAGAATCTCACTCTTGCTTTTAAACTTGTTGCATTTCAGTGTCGCATTGAAACTTGAACCCAAGACCCAAATGTGTTGTGAGAGTGTTTGAAATCCATTAGAAAAAGTTTAGTCTCACATTAAAAAGTGAAAGTAACTTTTGCCTCCTTACAAAAGGTGGTGTGAAGAGAAAAGCTTGGGCCCCTCAAAGGGCGCGTATGCGTATCTTATTTTAATTACCATTCATATGACTATTTTCAAAACAAATGTTTCTTCTTCTCCAAGGGGTGTGTTCTTCTCTATGAAGAGGGAAGAATGCCTATGCCCAGAATATACAAACATACACGAAAAAAATTTCTTCTCAACAGAGTTTCAAAGTGATTCGAAGAGGACCAGTAAGTGAGTGTACATCTACTAAAGCTTGCTACTGGCTGTTTTATCTTAGAGGTCGGTCCGCAGATTCCAGTTGCACCGTAGGGGACAAATACAATTCTCAAGGAGAGTGGTGAAGTGGCACAGCTTAGCCTCCTTCCTTTTGCAATTGCATCTTCTTCAACAGTCAGCAAACAGGGTTTTCGATATGCTTTAGACGTCACAATTCTTTAATACTTAGCTCTAAATCTTAGAGAAATACCAAACTTCGATACTTCCATAGCTCTTTGGAGGCAAAATCTGAGAAGCGCAACTTTGGACCCTTGCATTTTTTTATCTCAATTCACATGTCCCAAGAGTTTTTCTTTCACAATCGATACCTGATAGTGAATCCTAACCAATCGATCAAGTTGCAATCAGAGTGAATGCGCAGGACAGTTCCAAATTTTATTGGTTCTTGTTATATTTTCTTTACATGATGTATAATAGGACACGCATGTTGTGTGCTTTAGATTTCATATTCTGTCACGTTTAATTCTGGATCCATTTTTGTACTCACGATCAGGTCTCAAAATCCAAAACTAACAGGGCCTTTGTTTAGATTTTGAGAATTGATTATAAGTCCAAAACTGATTATTGGACTCAAAATTAAATGCAATTTTGAGCTCACAATCAATTCTCAAAATCCGAAACAAAGAGGGTCTTAGCATTGTTAAAAATTTCTTAACATATAAGCCTGAATGGGCTAGAATTTGATTGAAAAGTTGGGAGAATTTTTTTTTTTTTTTTTCCAGAATTTCCTGTTTTTCTTTGTTTGATTACACATTAACAAAAAACAACTTGAACCACGACAGTTCAAGTTTTATTTAGAGGGATATCCACATTAATAAGCCACAGCCATACCATTTCCCTCGAAATTGTCGAAACAAAAATCATTTTCACTCTAAATAGTGGAAACAAAAAACAAAATTTTGCAAGAAATATTTTTCTTGCAACCCAAACAAGGCCTAAGAGAAAGTCATGCCATGTTTAGCAACCATGAATTTTTTTTCATGGAATATTGCCTTACCAAGTATTGAGAGAGGGGTAGGGAGAGTGCGAGAGGGAGAGACTTGAGTGGTTACGAGTGAGGAGAAAGGATAAACCACCAAGGCATGGAACTATGAACTGGCACGTGAGTACATGGAAAGGCAAGCTTTAGAGAAACCACTAAAGCAGCTCCTTTATAATCTGAACTATGAGCCCAAGAAATAGGCTGTGCTCATCAAGGTCAACTACGGCCAAGATAAAGTTCCCAATAAAGGAGAGGACTTCCCTTCATAGATTATAACAGGATTAATCTGCCAAAAGGCCATGGGCCAATAGAGGAGAGGACTTCTACTTGACCAACCACCATTTATAAAGGCCATCCTATAGTTTTATGTGCAATTTAATGGCGTTTTCTGTACACCCACCAAGCCTAGTTTCAAATGCAACCCTAGTTTCATACCCGGTAACAACGTATCGGTTCGATAATCAAAACTCTGCCATAAGAAATTTTCAGTCTCTTTCCCAAAAAAAAAAACAAAGAAAGTTGGTCACCGACTCCTTCCTCTAAGATCAAGATTTCTGGACAACTGGATTGATAGCCTTCGTTTTGTTCGTTGGCCAAACAACACCATCTGTCCTGTTGAAAACGACAAGACTTCCATGCTCACCAACCTTCAAAACACTAGGGGGCTGTTTGGATACACGGATTTTAGAATCTTTGATTTCCTCAAAATTGTAGTTGGGAAGAGAGAGAGAGAGAGAGAGAGATCATTTCACTTCTCTTTAGAATCTTGGATTTTAAGTAAGAAATCCAGGTTTTAGAAATCTCTCCCCCATCCTGAGATTTCTAAAACCTGGAAACATGGGAAGATCCCCTACTGTCTTGTTGACGTAAAGAAAAGCGACAAATCAGAAAACAACAGCAGGTCTCTGTCTCTCGTCTCCCAACTACAATTTTGAGGAACTCCAAGATTCTAAAATCAGCGTATACAAACAGCCCCTAGAGGTATCTGTAACCCACATCACTGTTGGAATAGAGACTTTCCAGGTTTGGAGACTAAGGACGAGCAAATGCCCATTAAATTCTGACTTTCTTCCTCCAAATTTGAAGAGGTTTTTGGGGATGAGGCAGGGTTGTCACCTCAGCCAACAGCCCCCCGACATCCCTGAAAAATGCCTGGTATTTCTACTTTCAAATGCCAACCAAAACAAGGCATTTTGATGACATGACACCCAAAATCCCAGGATTTGCCAGGATATTGGGCAACCAAACAGTGCCTGAGGTATGTAAGGGGTGCACCCAATTCACTCTTCTGCTTCTTCCATTTCTTTTGGATTAGACAGGTGCAAGGCTAATCGTCTCATCATCGCTTAACAGCCATCCGATGGCCAAGCCATGAGAAGGAGTAAAGGACCTGCTCACATTTTCCCCTCCCCGGATTCTCTCCTAAACTGATCTTAGACAATATTTTGGGACCATATACACTACGTAATATATCATCAAGTACAAATACTGTGTACTTGATTGTAATTTATTTCCTACAACGCTCGCTACCGACTATAGAAAATACCTAAGCAGTATATCGAGCAAGTCGTCAATTTGGCAACCATCAATTGTTTTCCCATATAATATCAGTTTATCCAATGGCGAGGGAGGGAGGGAGAGGTAGAGAATTGAGAGGGAGTTAGGGACTATTGAGTGAAAAAATGCTAAAAAACAATGGAAAAAAACTCTACTCAAAATATAAATTATTTTCCCCCAATTTTTTACCCACTTCTCACCCTCTCTTCACTCATGCCCTCTCAAGACCCTCACACCCTCCTCACCCGTCTCTTACCACTTAGTAAACTAATATTCCAGGGGGGAAAAATTATCAGGGTTGCCAAACATGGCCTAAGAATCTTCAGCTCCTCTTCAGAAGATTTTGGTCCAGAAGGTTATTTCATGAGATTGCAAAGATATACCAACGCATAACAAATGAACAGTTGCTTGCCGCTGACTTACGTGCCATAACCTGATTAAAGAACCATGGGTGGCAATGATGAGAATGGCAAGAAACCAGAGAAGCTATTTCACACCATACTTTGTCTTTAAATCACTAGCCAAAGGAAAAAACAAATGAATGCCTAAGATTCACCAGCACTTCCCCCCTTTGTCTAAACTATATATATATATACACACACGCCCCTTTCAGTTACAACTTCTTTACGAGGACAACGATACTATATTCCATTATTTCTTCCATCTACTGAAGAGTGCAACATTACTTCCCAATGTACATGTAGTTTGAATATTGGTATGACACAACCCCTAATCAGTTTCTTTCAATAGGCTCTGATATAGTCTCATAATTCTTTGAAGTGCCAAAGTACCACCATTTCGATCTCCATAGTGATCTTCATCTACATTTCCAAATGTTTCTTTTTTCGGGGATTGATTTGTGTTTTTCTACATTTTTTATTCATACTACTGCTCCATATTTCGTTCTAGCCTCCTTCATCCTCCGCCAATTTGATTTTTGATGACTTGTTGATTCTGGGGACATTCGAATGCTCTACGCCCAGCCGATGACAATGCAAACATTCTGAGATGCACTGAACTGTTCATAGGCATAATAGTCCCTTGTCCAACATTTCCTCCCACAGGTTGGGGTTCAACTTATGTTCAAAGGGCGGGACTAGTTTTACACAACCAGCTTTAAGTTCACCAAAATTACATTCCTTGATCAACTGCCACTAGGAAAGAACATCCTCACTACCACCCAACTGATGATCTCTTAGACCTTGAAATCCAAGTGTATATGCATTGGAGACCTTTGAGAGCCAATTCATTTTAAATAATTTGATTTAATCCATTAGGATAATGTGATATTTTTAGAAACTTAAATTCATGCAATCCATATGGAGATATCCTTCGATGTAGACCCCTCAGCTTGAAAATGTATATCTCATGAATTGGTTCACCACAAACTTCATCCTCTTTTGGTTGCTTAGGTTTTTGTATCAAAAAAACCTTCTCCAACCAATAAAAAGTCCAAACATTAATCCGCGCGCAAATCTCCATGGAAGTCTAGGATGCCTACCTCCACTTCTGATTTGTCTCCAAAAAACAACCGCAACATACAATCGTAGACTTCGTCCTTAGCCAAACCCATCCATTGTTTGTTAAAAAATGGTAGGGATGATGTCCACAACCAATACATCCTTCGTCTCCAACTTCAGTCTCCAAAATCACTCTAAATTGAAGCTCTCCCAAATTCAGTCGACACTCTGAATTTATTGCTTTCCAACACGTGTGTCCACAGCTGTCGACACTCATTTCGACCCCCCTCCCCTCTCCAACGTAATGAGTTTTACACATTGCATTCCTTTCATTCTTTACTATTCATATCCAGATCCCGACTATCAGCGACTAAAGTGTACTAAAATGACTTGACGCCTAAGAAAGAAAAGAAATCAAATTGAATATAACTATACTATTTTTTATTTTTTTTTCAATAAAGGCAGATTTATATAAAAACAGAACTGAGATGGTCCTGAAGAGAAAAAAAATACAAGAAGTCAAGAAGGAAGATAATCAAAATACTCTAAATCTGCCCTAAAAACACCTCCCATAACTAGAGAATCTGCTTCAGCATTGGCTGTTCTCCTTACATGATCAAACACAATAGAAGAACCCTGAACCAGGTCCTCAATCTCCTCGAAAAAAGGCAAAACTCTCCAAGGAGGGATCGCCTTACCCGAAAAGCCAACGAATTACATTTAGGGAATCCCCTTCCACTATGATTTTGTCAAAAGCCGATCTATCCAAATACTTGATCCCGCTATGAACAGCTCTGACCTCTGCTTCATTTGAGTCTGCTACTCCGATAGGTCCCGAGTAAGCCCAAAGAACTTCCCCCTTGTCATTTCTACATAAACCCCCAATTCCTGCTTCTCCAGGGTTACCAAGAGACGAACCATTGAAGTTAAGCTTCATTAGCCCATCTGAAGGAGGATGCCAAGATTGGATGATTTTCACTTTGCTGACCCCTTCCTTACAGATGATTGCCCATCCTTCCCAAAGGTCAAAGGCTGAAACAAAATGAAACAAAGGGAGGCTCCTAGCCCAAGATACAACAGCAGCTATCAACTTTACATAAATCCAATAGGTAGACCTAGCCTCTCCTTCAAAAACTCGCGCATTCCTCTCTTTCCACAAGAACCACCACGTAGCCACAAGGCACATTTTCCAGAGAATCCTGCCTTTCTTTCTCCAAGGATTCCACTCCCAACTCCTAATGAAGTCAACCATAGTTTTGGATGGGACCCAACAGACCCCAAAGCGAGAGAAAATGAGACCCCAAATGTCTCTAGCTACCTTGCAATGGATGAAAAGGTGATCTATTGTTTCGCCATCAGATAAGCAGAGAGGACAGCGATCCACCAACCACATTCCATGCTTCCTCAAAAAATCCATTGTCTGAATACGACCACTGCAAACTGACCACCCAAAGAAAGCAACTCTCGGCGGACAAAAGAACTTCCATATTGAGGAAGACAGAGGCTCCGCTATACTAAAAATCATGTGATGGTAAAAAGTTTTAACTGAAAATAAGCCAGAAGGGCTCCAAATCCATACTCGACTATCTGCTCCCGATTTCTTAATGTAGTAAGCTTCTATTAGAGACAGGAATCCTTGAAGATAATTTAATTCTCTATCAAAAAAGACTCTTCTAAACTTCGGAGTCCAAACCACTTTCGCATTCACTCTTTCGAAGCAGTCCTTTACCCAAGCCCCTTTCTGAGACGACACCATAAATAACTCTGGAAAAAGCTCATTGAGAGGCACAGTCGAGCACCAAGGATCCAGCCAAAAACGAATCCTATCCCCCACATAGACCTTGAAACGAATGCCTTTTGTAAAAAGAACCTCCACCTTCAAAATATCCCTCCACACCGAAACACCTTTGAATTTATAATTTTCAGCAGAACACCAGTTTCCTTTCGTGAAACCATACCTACTTCCAATAACTCTAACCCACAAAGAAGACTGTTCTTCGCCAAACCTCCAAAGCCACTTTCCCAATAGAGCCTTGTTAAAACCTTGAACCCTCCTAAGACCCAATCCTCCAATTTTTATAGGGAGACAAACCGCACTCCATTTAACCAACAGAATCCCTTTTGAAGAACTCGATCCTCCCCACAAAAATATTCTCTGGATTTGCTCAATTCTCTGAGCTACACTCACAGGACATTTAAAAAGAGAAAGAAAATATATTGGAATATTTGATAAAACTGCCTTTATGAGAACCAGCATACCACCTTTGGATACCAAGTTACGCTTCCAGGTGTCCAATCTCCGCTCAATTCTGTGAATAATGGGGATCCATAAATTTTTGTTTGGTCTTCCCACTCCTAGCGGAAGGCCAAGATAAGAGGCTGGTAGAAAATCGAAGGCACAACCCAGGATACCTGCAAAGGAGGAAGCGTCACACTCGGGAACGTTGATCGCATACATCCTGGATTTCGCAAAATTAGATCTTTGGCCCGAGACCATCTCATAACACCTTAAGATTGCTTTAAGATTTAGAATCTGGGAGACAACCGGAGGGCAAAACAGGAGAGTATCGTCCGCAAATTGAAGAATCGATACTTCAACCCTATTGTTGCCTATTAAAAACCCTTCAAAGAGACCCAGCTCACTTTCTTTTTTCATCAATCTGCAAAGGGATTCTGCTACAATCACGAAAAGAAAAGGAGACAATGGGTCCCCCTGCCTCAAACCTCTAGTTGATTTGAAAAAACCTTTAGCAGAGCAGTTTATCAGAACAGAGAACCAAGCGGACGCTAAACAATTTCTGATCCACCATCTCCATCGGCCACCAAAGCCCATTCGATCCAGCAGATAATCTAAAGCTTCCCAGTCCACCCTGTCATAGGCCTTCTCCATATCAAGCTTGCATAGAATCCCTCCTTCCCCATTCCTTCTGTAATAATCGATATCTTCATTAGCAATCAAAGAGCAATCAAGAATTTGTCTGTTACTTATGAAAGCGCTTTGACAGTCCGAAATAATTGATGGTAAAACCACTTTGAGGCGATCCGCCAAAACCTTTGCAAGAACTTTGTACAGGCTACCCATCAAGCTAATCGGACGAAAATCCGAAACTTTTGACGCCCCTTCGATCTTTGGAATTAGGGAAATAAAAGTAGCACCTGTCCCTTTGTCGAGAACTACTCCCTCAAAAAATTCATGGAAAAATTTTAGTAAGTCAGATTTAACAGCTTCCCAACATAGTTGAAAAAAGGCCAAACAGAACCCATCTGGACCAGGAGCTTTGTCTTCCGCTAAAGAGAACAATGCTTTCCTAATTTCCTCCTCAGAGAAAGGAATTTCCAGCCTAGCAGATTCCTCCAAGCTTAAACTATCAAACGGATTCTCTTGAGGAATTGGACGAAGCATCCCATCAGCTGAGTACAAAGACCTGTAAAAATCAATAATTTCTACAATAATCTTCTCCTTGTCCGATACACAAACCCCCTCCACCACTAAAGATTTAATTCTGTTTCTTCTCCTGTGGGCGCTAGCCATGGCATGGAAGTAGGCTGTGTTTTTGTCGCCCTCAAACAACCACTTGACTTGGGATTTTTGACGCCAAGAAATTTCTTCGAGCAGCAGCAGCCTTTTATGTTCTTGGCTTAACCTTCCTCGTTCCTCATAGTCTTCTTCCGACGCCAGACCACACTTTTCTAGGGCATTTAGCTCCAGCATTCTATCCTCCAGGATCCGCTTCCTGCCGTGGTCAAGCTCTTTCTTCTCCTTAGCCCACTCTTTCAATTTTGACTTAAGGAATCTTAATTTTTTGCCAATGATTACATCAGCTGGACCTTCAAAGACACAATCAGACCACCATCTTACTAATCGTGCCTCCATAAGGGAATCTTCCAACCATGCTAACTCAAATCTAAAAGGAGCCGGACCCCACGACTCCATTTTAGGATCTAAGAGAATAGGGCAAATGATCAGAAACTGAATGGGCTAGAGCTTTCTGATAGACCTCCGGAATTATTGCCAACCATTCTCCCGAAAGTAAGAATCTATCGAGCCTGCTCCTGATCGATCCTCTGGCCCAAGTGAAAGATGAACAGCCCAACGGCAGATCCACCAACTCATTGATCGCAATGAAGTCAGAAAAATCTCTCATACCCGTAACCGATCCCCTATTTCTAAAATTTCATTGAAATCTCCCCCGATGCACCATGGGTAAGAGCAGAGATTTCTCATCTTTGCCAATTCCTCCCAAAAAAGACTCTTGTCAGCTGATAATGTAGGACTGTAGACTCCAGAGAATAACCAATCAGAATTGTCATTCGTCTTTCGGAGAGCTACAGAGAGAGAAAAAACTCCACACCATACATCCTTAATGACCCATTTAACCTTGTCCCAAGCCACCAGAATGCCCCCCGAAGCTCCTTTAGAAGCTAAGAAAGCAAAGTCCCACTCATTTTTGAACCTCATTATTCTCATGTCTATTCTGCTAATGTGCGCCAACTTGGTTTCCTGAAGGCACACAACTTCAGGTCTCCAAATTTTAACTGATTCTTTAATTTGGATTCTTTTCTCCTGGAAACCCAAACCATTAATATTCCAAGATAAGATCTTCATTAAAAACCTTAAACAGCGGTAATCTTCCCCGCCCTCACACCGAGGGCTCTCCCTTTTTTCTTTGAGTTAAGGCATTTACTGAGCGACCCTGAATCATAATTGATATTAGATTTTAATCTTACCAGCTCTCTTTCCTTCCTTTTCAAATTTGCTTCAGAATGGGTATTTGAACTTGTAACACCCCCAACCTCCCTCAGCTCAGCCTCCTTGATACTAGATCTGTATTCCTCTTCAGGACCCGTAAAAACTAAACCCAGATTATTGCTAATTTGCAAAGTGTGATCAACCATCAGATCAACAACATCCTTATGAGAGCCAGACCCAAGAACGTTCTCAGACAAAACAGGAGAAAGCTCTGAAACGAAAGGTAGTAAAAAGGACACCGCCTTGCTACACCACCTCATAGAAGAGAGATGAGAGAATCTTCCGGTCGATACCCTTACGAGGAATCGAAGAGGAAGCTCCCTAGCGCAGCCAGAGAAACAATTCACCAGCCCTCCAAGACCACTGTAATCAATCAACACCTTTTTGTAACCCAAAAAACAAAGAAGGAATGTACTGCCAACAGGAAGAATAAAATTTGAAACCCGGAGCTCGCATCGATTCTCCACCAGACTACTCCCCCTCGGTCCTTCCCCCTCAAGCGCCTCTTCTATCTCGAAGTTCAATCTGGTTCGAAAACCACCCGCTAGAATTAATTCATGAAAACACCTCTAAGCCATGGATCCCTTCAAGGAAGAAGAAGGAGAACCATATGAAAAATCCTCCCCACAGACGGCTAGCTGCAAATGTTCTGCTGGAGATCCATAGGTTCGATCCCGGATTCTATCGAGAATAAAAGCCTGGGAAGGGCTCGAACCTTTTTCTAAGGTAAAAGGAGAGAGAAAATTAGGCCCACTTCCATACTCCGGATGAGACCATGCGCAAGGCCCATAAAAAACGACTGGAGAAAAAGAGGCCCTAGGCTCCTCTGGACTTTTAAGGCCCACAGATGAATTATCTAGAGGGCCTACTGATGAAATATCTTTTCTTCCAGGAATATCTAGAGGGCCCACTAATGACACCTCAAAAACCGAGCCTCGAGATGCATCCCGACTAGTCGTTGGGGATAAGGCAGAGATAATATCATAAAAGCTGTTTACCAGAGAAGTGGACCCCTCCCCTGATGAGACGACACTGACAGGACCACACATACTCCTCCATCTGTAGACTTTTGGGGATCCGGATTTTTGAATTTCAAAACTTCCGCCAGCTGTAGCACCACTAACCTGCGCCCCATGCAGCGCACGGTAGTCTTGATTCGAAATGACCGCCGGATCCACCTCCCCTTCCTCCCTATCGGCGATCTCCGGCTCAACTGTCGAGGGAGATTCTTCTTGACTGGCATTGAATACTTCCTTATCCATATTAAAAGGATTTTCACCTGCTTCATAAACCCCTTCAATATCAGATTTAAAGGAGACCCACCTCTCGTCATTCCTAGCCAATCTTTCAGCCGCAGAAATTGCAGAGACTTTTATAGCATTCTCTTCTTCTTCATCTCTTTCTCTTGAAGCTAGAATCCACCTGAGAGCCCCATCAATAGAACTTTGAATGGAGAGCTCTTTACCAGGAATGCCTTCGGACAAAATCAGCATTCGCCCCGCCTCATAACCATTCCCCGCGAAGCAAGACGAGTCAACCTCCATCACCTTACTTATTTCCCCCCCTATTCGACGAAAGTTGTCTGCGCACCAAGCTTCAGGCGGAACTCCTTCTATCTTCCACCAGAATGGTTTCCCAGGCTTAGGAAATTTTGCATCCCACAACAAAAGTTCCTCAAGAGGAGAATTAACTGCAAGGTTCCAATCCCTAATTAATTGAAATCTGTTAATGCCCGAGGAAGTGGAGATTTGAATTTCCAGCGTTGCAATTTTAAAAACCACTACCTCTACCCCAAAACTACTATTTCGAGAAAGCCAGGCCTCCATCGCCTCCAAATCACCGTCCCATCCCTCCCTCATCTTCCCCCATAAGCCTAGATCTGCATTGCTAATAGACTTCAAAGGAACCACTTCGATACTGAATGCTATACCTTCCGAAGTAGCAAGAAGGAATTTCTCCACTCTAGCTCTCCCTACATCAACCTCTATTGGAATAGAAACAGGCACCCTTCTCCCCATCACTTCTGATTGCACTGGGAAATTGAAATCCAAATTCGACCAAAACTTGTTACATTTCCAGCATCTGACCCTCTTTCTGAAGTTTCTGAAAGCACATTTACAACACCTCCAATCTCCCAGAGCCCCATCCTTTCTTCTTTTGGAAACACTTTCAACTCTTCTCCCAGATTTGCTTTTCACTGGAAACCAATCTGCCCCCTCATCTTTTTGGAACCTATTTCCCATCCCAGTATCAGATACAGGGCCAAGCGGTAACATATTGGCTCCTGAAGCTACAGAGTTTCCTCCTTCTGCAAAACTCCTCCGATCCCCTAGAGGAGTCAAGTTTGCCCCACTAGCCCATCGAGGTCGAACACCCACTGCTCCACTTACACCGATTGAGGCCTCCAGAGGGACTCTATTGGCTCCACTCATAGAGGACATGCCTCACTAAAACCTCCTCCTTTCAGAGAAATGTGCAGGTCACTAGACATGATTAATCCACCAGACTCCGATTCCGAAACCCACGATGACACAGAAATGGAAAATGACACCGAAACGGAAGATACGGAAGTAGAAGAAGCAGAAGAAACAGATGAGGAATACGATGAGCCCTACGTGTACAACGTAGAAACCTCTACATTAGAAACATCAGTAACAGGATCGGAGAGGGAAGGAGTTCGAGGCTGAAATGGAGAGAACTAGAGAAGGTGACCAAGCTACTACGGCTAGCCTGAGAAGTACTCCCACTTCAATTCCACCCAACTCCGAATCTCTCTGAAGCGTTTACCAGCCACCCCTCAATCGCCAGAGAAGAAGATCACCGTGGCCACCAGCTCCCATGGCATTCATAGATCTATCCACTGATTCTTCCTCGGATTAATCTTAACACGAAGCCCCAACTAGATTTCGCTAGAGAAAGAACACGCCGGAGAAGAGAAGGAGCTAACGAGAGAGAGAGAGAGAGAGAGAGAGAGAGAGACGATAACTATACTATTTTCACAGACTATTATTATTGTAAAATCATCAAAGATGGATATCATTTCTAATTATCTCCAAAACCCATGAAAATTTGTTACAGACCTTATTGAAGAGAAACAGCTTACTTCTTTTGACTAGAAGCTAAACACGGGTCCTTTAACCAGCATAAATATGATATGTGACTCGGCTGGTGATGGCACTAGAAAGCTTGATTTAGACCCTGCTTTTCCCCTCCGTTTCTAGTCTTTTTGAGCTCAGAATATGGGAAGCCTTGCGGCCCCTTGCGGCTACATCACAATCAAAAACTGAACTTCATATGATATAAATGATCACCAAATTATCACTAGACTCAATAACAAAGAACTTGAAATCTATATTCAGTATGAACATCAACGATCGAAGGTGAAACAAAACAGCCAATGGTTCCTCTAGCATCAGATAACTAATGCTAGTAATACAGCTAATATTTTATACAGATATCTAATATGGCTAACAAACTTTAAAGAATTTAAAATTGCATTAGGAAAGACACAAATTGTACCCAATTTGTAATTTGGATGAAAATTGAAACGCACACTAAAGATTGCATGATAAAAGCAAGAACCTTTAGAAGAACAAGAATAAGCAAACAGAGACATCCCTCCTTTTTATTGGAAATCAGATTTTATTAGGCAGCAAAGATTACAAGAGAAGAAAAGGGAGAGATCTAAAACAAAAATGCAGTCCTCATGGGGGTAGAAAATCAAAGATCTCTAAAATACAGATCTAGTCACACCCGACCTAGCTACCCTATCCGCCTCTCCGTTAGCCGATCTCTTGACATGCTGGAATTGGACTAAACGACCATGTACTTGATTGAGGATCTCATCAATAAGCTTTGAAAATCTCCAAGGGTGAGGAGATCTCTCGCCCAACCACCTGATGACATTGAGGGAGTCTCCTCCACTATAAGGTTGTCCAAGTCTCTTCACACCACCAGTCTAATGCCCTATAAAACCGCTCCGACTTCCACCTCATTTGAGTCCTTAAAACCAAGAGGCCCCAAGAAGGCCCATTTAGTGGATCCCATCTCATCTCTAAGAAGACCTCCAATGCCTGTAGGCCCCGGGTTACCCAAACTAGAACATTCTTGTGAATGTTGTTTTTAGGTGACACAGTTTGCCCAGTGTCTGTGGCCCAGCACTAGTTCGGCTCACTGCCTAAGTCCCACTGTGATCAGATGACTGATGACCCTACCCCTCCCCAAACATTTCCTTGATAAGGAAAAAAAATACTTGATTCTAGTTTTTTTTTTTTGAATGAAACTTGATTCTAGAATTTTAAAAGAAGTTTCTGTCTTATCACAATGTTCATCAATGGCTGTGGATCATCCAACCATGGTGGAATCAGGGCAATGAGACACTAATGGCCAGCCACAAGAACAACAGAGATGATCAGCATAAAGTGTCAAATATACTGTATTGCCAGAAAAAAATGGTCACTTGAGTGTTTTTTTCTTTATATATATATATATATATATATATATATATATAGAGAGAGAGAGAGAGAGAGAGAGAGAAAACGGTTCCTACACATATGTGTAGATAAGTTCTCTACACACTAGCTTAAAATACAGTGGAGGCCACATTATTTGGGTGATCCAAACCATTCATTTTTAAGGCCCTCACATAGATAGGGTGTCCATAAAAAATCAGATCCATAGGATCATCCTAACCATTCGAATTGTGGAGGCAAAAAATGGACTAATTTTTGAAGGTTTAAAGACATCCATTTTACCTCCACAAATCGTAGGGTTGGGATGATCCTATGGATCTGATTTTTTGTAGACACCCTATCTATGTGAGGGCCTTTAAAATGGATGGCTTGGATCACCCAAACAATGTGGGCCCCCACTGTATTTTAAGCTAGTGTGTAGAGAACTCTCTACACATATGTGTAGGAACCGTTTTCTCATATATATATATATATATATATATATGAGAAAAGTGTACCTGCGCAGCTGCTCAGATAGCTTATTTGAGCAACTGCTTCAAAAACTCATGTGGCCCCACATTTTTGGGGTGATCCAAAGCATTCATTTGGAAGGCCCTTCCATGAATAGGGTGTGTACCAAAAATGAGCCCTTTAGGATCATCCTAACCCTGCCATTTGTGGAGGGAAAAAATGGCCAGAATCAATGTCTGTCCATTTTCCCCTCCACCTTTGATTGGGTTAAGATAATCCTATAGGGCTGATTTTTGGTACACACCCTATCCATGGAAGGGCCTTTCAAATGAATGCTTTGGATCACCCCAAAAATGTGAGCCACATGAGTTTTTGAAGTAGCTGCTCAGATAAGCTATTTGAGCAGCTGCGGAGGAACACTATTCTCTCTCTCTCTCTCTCTCTCTCTCTCTCTCTCTATATATATATATATATATATATATATATATATATATATATATATGAGGAAAGTGTTTCTAGTCCGGCAGACTAGAGATCATTCTCTAGTCCGCCACCCAAAAACACATGGGTCCCACATATTTTGTGGTGATCTAAAGCATTCATTTGGTAGGCCTCATCATAGATAGGATGTCCACAAAAATTCAGCTTCATAGGATCTTCTTAACCCTTTGATTTGTAGAGTTAAAAAATGGACAGATTTGTGGCGGTTTATAGCCGTCCATTTTAAGATCCACAAATCATAGGGTTGGGATGATCCTATGAAGCTAATTTCTTGTGGACACCGTCTCTATGTCAAGGCTCATCAAATGAATGCTTTGCATCACCAAAATATGTGGGACCCATGTGTTTTTGGGTGGCGGACTAGAGAATGATCTCTAGTCGGCCGGACTAGAAACACTTTCCTCTATATATATATATATATATATATATATATATATATATATATATATATATATATTCTTCGTAAGTGTGGCTGTGTCTTCCTAAAAAAAGGGGAGGCACGGTGCATGAGGCTCCCGCCATTGCGGGGTCTGGGGAGGGCTAGATGTACGCAGCCTTACCCCTGCTTTGCAGAGGGCTAAATGTACGTGTCTTCCTAGCATAGCTTTTTGAAAATTAGCAAGGAACGTGATTCCTAAAATGAGATACTTGATTCATTGAAAATTAATAATTAGATGAGGCCTGGCTTAGCATAAAGTGCAGAGTATACCGCATAAACAGAAAAAATGGTGACTCGACTGTGTCTTCATGTTTTTAAATTTTATTTATTTTAATTTTTTAGGTGTGACTGTGTCTTCCTGGCATAGTTCTTCAACAATTACTAAGGAACATGGTTGCAAAATGAGATACTTAGGCTTGACTATCGACAATTAATAATGGGGTGAGGCTCGACTTACCAAAGCATTTAAATGAATGGAAGACGATTTGGAGATAAAATCATAGGCAAATAATGTGATGGTTAAAGTCTTAAACAACCCCTAGTTAACAACTCAAGAATGTGTTATACAGATTAAATTACTTCATAAAAACCTTAATTCATAAAAACCTAAAGGTTTAGGCTTTCAGGCACCAAATCTCTCATTAATGGTTACCAGAATCCATATATTACAGAATTCATAATTTTTTTTGAATGATAAAGAGTTTTATTAAAGAAAGGAGAAACGGGGAGAACCTTAGAGACAGAGACATGAGAAATGATGAAGGAATCCTCAAGGAGGGAGAAAGTCAAAAAGTTCAAGGGCACCCCTCTCCACTCCGGAGTCCTGACCTCACTCATCTATCCGCCTTGTAATTAGCAGACCTTATTCACGTGGCTAAAACAGATAGCAGCGCCATCCACCCAATGACATTAAGGGAGTCCTCCTGTGTGATCAAACAATCCATGATAGATCTGTCTACTACCCTCAACCCCTGAAGGACTGCTCTGACCTCAGCCTTGTTGGAATTGGTGATTCCAATCGGGCCTGAGAAAGTCTACTTTACTCTTTCCTCATCATCTCTCAAAACCCCTCCTACTCCTGCTGGCCCGGGGTTACCTAGGCTGGAACCATCAAAGATGAGGTTTAATTTACCTTGGGCTGGCGGTTGCCATTGAGAGGATGGAGTCTGAATTAGCTCACTACCACAGAATATCCCTAGCCATCCATGCCATAGATCGAAAGCTGAAACAAACCTGAAGCTTGGTAAGATTTTAACCCACGATATTGTTATTACTACCACTTTCAAATAGACGAACTGGGCTGACTTACGAAGGCCCCTAAATCCCTGAGAATTCCTTTCCATTAATACAGCTTTTGTGGGAAGACCCAATCAAGACCGAACCTGCAAAGAACTCTGCCCCATACCTAGCCAGTCTGCAGTGGATAAACATATGGTCTACCTATTCGCCTGCATCCACACACAAGGCGCAATGATCGACTATCAGCATATTGTGGTTCCGCAGATGGTCTACTGTCTGGATCTTGTCAATGAATGCTGTCCACCCAAAAAGGAACATCGTCCAATCCCGAAAAGGCACCCTTAGATGCCCTTGAATGGAAAACAAGAGAGACTATGGGGAACCATATGATAATATAAAAGATCAAAAGAAATGGAGAATTGTCCCAGTGTTCCATAAACCATTGCACACTCCGCATTTTTCATGGACACAAGTCAGTTTGGTTCTAGTTTTCACTTCGCCAAGTTGTTGACTTGCTCGAGTCAGTTTCAATCATGTTAGTTTTAACTTTCAAGTGGGGCTCATCAGGTGGCCAAGTCAAGCTAAGGAAGCAGTCTTTCAGGATGTTCTTGTAATAAACAGCTCCCATCATATTTGTAAGCAGGCCATCTATTTCCAGTCCTTTCAAATGGTTGTGTATAAGAATGCTGTCTTTTCAGAGATTAAAAAAGCAGTTAAGAATTCTTACTTAGCAAAATTAGACACATTTAACTAAATTAAAATTAAGGGATGATTGGCACCCCTAGGTAACTTAATGTGTTATTTCAAATCGATGCCTTCTAAAGGAATTCTTTGAAAAATGTGTTTCCACAATATGAAAGCAAAGTAAATGACATATGTTAGATGCAGGCTCCAAAACCTTAATGAATCTTAATATAATTAAAGAATGTGAAATAAATTACTTAAATTAGAAGTAGAATTTTACAGCTCTGATACCATTAAAAAAAAATTATAGCTCTGAAGTGCAATACTACAATAACATTATTTATAATCTGACATTGGAGATGCATGGCACAGCAAGCCAAAATTCAATAGGCAGAGCTCCTAATTCATAAGACCCTGCCTCAGAGGAGAGAACTCAATAAATAAACTGCAACCCAAGGAGAGACAGTTATCTTTAATCAAACTTGGTTCATCCAGTATACATACAACAATGACTGCTTTTAAATCACACATATAGCACTTACAGAGCTTAAAACAGTTAGCCATTCATTTAGAAGACAACTCCAACAAGCCATACAGTGGAGGTATCTCTACTCTTCATGCTACAAAGACCCAAATTATATTATACAAGAAAACCTTTTAATAATATCCCAACTTACCTGATGTTGGTGGTTTCCCGTGTCTTGAATTATCGTCCACAAAATCCATCGGCAAAGGTGACCATGCCATCGGATTCTTCAAAATAGAACTCCTCCTCAAAAGCAGCATAAACGCAGTCACCACCAAGCTCATAAAAGCAAATCCGCCAAGAACCGAACACAAGAAAACACCAACGGTTCCACTAGACCGTCTCCCCGAAACCATATTCACCGAGAATTCTCCGTCGAGACTCCCCATGGAATTGTTCATCCTCATGATCTCCAACCCATTCAATATAGCATTAGCTCTCGAAGGGCTACTCATACTCGAAGGACCGATAGCTACCCTAACAACCCCCGGGCTCTCAGGTGCAACAACAAAGTCTACATAATAAGGGGAAGCCAGCATTTGGGTCGTCATATCAGACAGATCAAGATCTTTATACGCCAAATACCCATTAATGAACACATTGAAATACAGCTCATTAACCGCTAAGCTGATGATGTCACAGAAATGTAACCTAACAAGGTACTTATAACCCAAACTCACAGGAAAAACCCATGTTATAGGAAAATCTGTCCCATTCATTACTCGACCGGTATTGTAGACATTATCAGGAGCAACTTCGCGGGTTGCTCCACCAATTTGGTACTTAATTCGTCCGCTAAACGAAACAGCCTTAGAAAATGAACTTACTTTTAAAAAATTCTCATCTGGAATCCAAGTTCTCCATAAAGTATCATTAAAAGGGGTGACTTTAGGACCTCCTATATTGATCCTATAAATAGTCTCTAAAGCTTGTTTAGACAAACCATTATAATTCTCGATTTCTAAAGGAGTAACAAGCTTAGCAACATCAGAAATAAGTTCTTCAGGAGCAGTAATAACCTCTATAGCATTAACAAAAGCAAAAGATGATTTGCAGAATGGTACAAACGAGATTACCAAATTCTCTTCATCAACCCTAATTATATACTCCTTTATGACATGGGCATTGGTTGAAACCCTAAATTCACGCAATAGCAAAAACCCATTTGCAGAAACATGGAAAAAAGCAGAGCTGAGATTGTATTCTTGAGATGAAAATGGGGAAAAGTGAAGCCTTACCAAATGGGTCCCTTTGCTCTTGATTTGAAAACCATAGGATGAGGGTTTTGTGAAAAGTCTCGCTGTTTGGTAAAGAGATGGAGAATTTGGAGATGGGTTTTCGTCTTTCAGAGAGATCTTTCTGGTTGCAGAGAGACGGACAGAATCGGAATCGGAATCGGAATTTGAATCGGAGATGAAAACTCGGTTGTCAACGGTGGAATCAACGGTTGATCCGCAATCGAGGAGATAGTTATCGGAGGGAAAGAAGGCTGAGGAGGAATTGAAAAGGGTGGAAAAGAGGAGGAAAATGAAGGAAAAGGAGAGGAAAAGTTTTGATGGGTTTTTGTGAAAATTTGCCATGGAGAGATTTGGAAGAGAGATTTAGAGATTCATTAATTTATCTCTGCAACGAGTTTTGGGTGTTTTTGAGGGTTGGAATTACGCGTTTGAGAGGTGGAACGCACAGAGAGGAACATGGAAGGGAAAGAGAGAATTATTTTGGTGGGCCCCGCGACTTTTCCTTGATCTCCACCGTACACTTTGTTTGGGGGATTGATGAGTGGACCCAATTAAACAATCTGAATCGTTCATTAGTAAAAAAAAAGTATATGAAACGAACGACTAGGATTGTCTAAGTAATGTGCTTTCTTTTGATCGTATCAGATGTATAGGGCCCACCAGATGGACTACGAGGTAATAAGTAAGACCATTAGCAACATGTACGGTGGTGATCCAATCTTAAAATTAAAAGCAAAACAATCGAAAGGTTGTAATGTGATCGAGACCTGTCACAATTTTAATCAGAGAACCGACTACTGGTGAAGCGTTCAAGGTAGCAGTAGCTGTTTACAGATGTTAATGTTGACTTCGTCAGCGTCATGAAGTTAAACACGGTTTTCTAATGTCGTGACACGTCACCAAAAAGACAAGAAAGAGGGCTTAATTGTCAGTAAAATGACCAAAATATCCCTATTTTTGGATTAATTCTTAAAAGGGGATTTTGCAAAAAAGAAGTCTTCTACTTTACTTTATTTGCAAAAGTAGCCTCCTCGTTTCACAGTTTACAAATGAAATCGCACCCCTTGAATGTGAATTGACATTAAAAAGCGTTAACTAAACTGAAGGGAGCCCTTGCAAAAATGCCCATTACACTCGGTGATAATTTTTTGATAGAGTGGGTCTATTGAATTCTAGATTTCTGCTGATTCTCAAATCAATTTCAATAACAGTAAACTGTGCTTAAATAAGCACTTAGAGATGAGATAAGGATAAGCATTGTGAACGATAAGATCCAAAGAGATAATCCTATCCTAATCTATCGTTATTAGTAGCCCATCCAACAAACTTCCTAATTTAATCTAACCATATAGATGCAACGGTCAGATTGATATAATCTAACATGCCCCCTCAAACATATGTGGATTCAAAAATCTACATATGTTTGATTACAATAAAAATATCACTAAATAATGATAATAGAAAATCCCAAAAATAATTACCACACTGTAGAATCTTGATGATCTATGTGTTGAAGATGCTGCCGATGTTGATGAAGACGATGACTTCTGTCTGTAGCCAGATGACTGATGCCAATTGCCGGAAGATGATGTCACTTGGAAGATGAACGCTTGATGGAACTCTAGCCTCGACGGACAAGTTTTTATGGATCGATTTTGGATATCGATCTTCAAGGATGGATCGGTTTTAGATACTGATCTTTAAAGAAATGGGTCATAATGGACCAAGCCTCAATGGGCAAATCATTGGTCAGCTTTTGGTGCCAATCATCATGAAATTTGGCTCTCTCAGACACGAACCTCAAGTAACCGAGGCCTCTTAACTGAGTAGAGCTTCAATTTCAGGCACGCATCTCAAAGGTACCTCAATTGAAATATACAAAAGAAGAAAATAGAGGGAAAAAAAAGAAAAGGTGAAGAGAAGCGACAATTTTTTGCTAGAGATGGTGATGGCATTGATCAATAACCGTAGGATAATGAAGCGCAACAACGGAAATTTTCTTTTTTTGGGTTCGGACTGCAAATATATATTTTGGGAGTACATCAATGGCAATAGAGTGAGCACAAGAGAATTAAATCCAAGAAATTGAAATGAAGGAGTGCAGATATCAACCTTGGGGTGAGAATTTTATTAAAGACAAAATGGGTTGTGAGGATCAAATTAGAGGATGAATCTAAAATGCAAAAAGAAAAAAGAACATGAAAAATTGGAATGCAAGGGAGTGCAGTTATCAGATTTGGGGCATGAGTATTTGGGTATTGGCAAAAAGGAACAATGAGCAGCAACCCTAGATACACTGGAAATTTTGAAAAACGGGAAAGACATGCCAAAGACAGGGTGTAAAGATAAAAAAGAGGGGTGCTGTTTTCAACCTCCTTGCTCTAATGCGGGTGGACGTACAAATGCAGATAAAGAAAGATTGACAGGCAAAACGCATTCTCCCAACCCATGCCATGAGTCATTCTCCCATACCTTTGATTTCATCCCTAGCTTCTAAAACTCCTTCTATTTTTTGGGAAATGATACATCCGCCCCTTTTGATCAACAGGAACACCGACTGTCAGTGTATCAATGACTAAAGAAAGGCTGTTGTACTTATGTAAGAAGAATTCAATGCCCTTGATTGCCACAGACACTGACAGAAGGTGTTCTTGGTGATCAAAAGGGGCGGATACATCACTTCCTTATTTTTTTATTCTTTTCACCTTCAACCATAATGGGAAATGATATCGTGCGCTCCACTTGTTTGTCCTGTAGTATTTAAAAGGTTTAAAGAGCTTTCTGAGAACTATAATATCCTATAAAATCCCTTTAAATACTACACGACAAACAAGTGGAGCACTAGTTTATTGAGACACCTTGACGCATATATCATTTCCCACCATAAAATGAGATGTTTTGAGCCAAAACTAGTATGTCTCTTCATGGAAGTGATTAGGGTTCAGCCGTAGGATGCCATGAAAACCGACTTTCTGAGATTGATCGGAGAGGTGGCGGATCCGGAGTGTAGCAAAAGAACAACTAGCGGAGGTGGAATCAAGCAGAAGAGTGGGGATATGGATTTCTTCTCATCTCTGTTGAACTTCATCTATCAGGGTCGTGACGCAGGGCGAATAGCGGAAGCTCTATTACGACTAATGTGTGGAAGTGATAATGCGGAAGCTTAGGTATGAGGGAAGGTTTGTATGGGGTTTTGGGTTAAAGGTGTAGGTAATTGATTATAATTCTTGGGCTTGTTAGGAGGTAGTGTTAATAGGGTTTTGAGTTAATTCAAGAACTTAAGGGGCTGCTAAATAAATATGAGCTTACTGTTAACAAAGATGGGAGGTTGGTTATGGGGTAAGAGAATCAAGAATTGTTTGGGTAATTAATCGGTATGGGTCTGTTGGAGCCAAAGGTGGTAGTTTCATGAAAATTTGATTGTAGATGTAAGTAAGCGAACCTTCATCCATGTCAATAGGTTGCTGTTGGTGTGAATTAAAAGGGGTTTAGGATTCTCCGTTGGGATGTGATTTGGAGTTTAAGGGCAGCTAAAAGATGAGGGTTGAATGCAGGGCGATGCCAGAAATTTTGCACAAGGGGGGCAAAAATTATAATAATTTTTTTTCTCCAAACAAATGAAAGCACTGTTATAGTTTCCAAAAAAACCCCTCAAATGTTCATTGTTATATCCTTTTATATCCCTAAAAGGGGGGCATATTTTTTTAGAATGAAGGGAAAAACCTTCGCTTGGGAAGAGAAGAAGATATTTTTTATAAGGAAGGGAAATAAAAATGGTAAAATTAAAATTTTAAACTTATTTTGTAATCGGGATTCTATTGGCCATAATACTCTTTGCTGGTTTGCCCTTCTCTAACTACGATTAATACATCGGCAAAAAAATCGTTCAAAATAGTCGGCCTTGCTCCATTCTTTAATGCGCCTTTCTCGTTATAGTGTTATTCTTGACGGGCATTGACGGAGTAAATATATACTTGAGACTTCTATGTTATCACGTGTCAACTTGTTGGGGTTTATTTGAGTCAACAAAAAAACCCCTCTCTCTAACGAGATTATATATGGTGGCCGCCCCGCATCATTTGGCTGATCCAAACCATTAATTTTTGGGCCTTACGTAGATGTAGATAGGGTGCAGGGCGATGCAAGAAATTTTGCACAAGGGGGACGGGGCAAAAATTATAGTAATTTTTTTTCTCCAAACAAATGAAAGCACTATTATAGTTTCCAAAAAAAACCCTCAAATGTTCATTGTTATATCCCTTTTATATCCCTAAAAGGGGGCATATTTTTTTAGAATGGAGAGAAAAACCCTCACTTGGGAAGAGAAGAAGATATTTTTATAAGGAAGGGATATAAAAATGGTAAAATTAAAATTTTAAACTTATTTTGTAATCGGATTCTATTGGCCATAATACGCTTTGCTGGTTTGCCCTTCTCTAACTACGATCAATACATCGGCAAAAAAATCGGTCAAAATAGTCGACCTTGCTCCCTTCTTTAATGCGCCTTTCTCGTTATAGCGTTATTCTTGACAGGTATTGACGGAGTAAATATAGTTACTTGAGACTTCTATGTTATCACGTGTCAACTTGTTGGGGTTTATTTGAGTCAACAAAAAAACCCCTCTCTCTAACGAGATTATATATGGTGGCCGCCCCGCATCGTTTGGCTGATCTAAATCATTAATTTTTGGGTCTTACGTAGATGTAGATAGGGTGTATCCCAAAAAAATTTCTCCATATTGTTCATCCGAACCCTCACCCTCTATTATGTGCAAATTTCTATATTGTACCGTCAATTTTAAACCTCCATAAATTGGAGGGTTAGGATCATCCAATGGAGAAGATATTTTGGGGCACATCTTATATACATTAGGGCCCAACAAATGAACGGTTTGGATCAACCCAATTGATGTGGGCCTGGGCTGCACCCTCATACATGACTGGCCATCATATAATCTCCCTCTCTGAAAGATGTCTCTCAAGGGATCTGAGACCTTTCAATTAAATGGAGTGCAAATATTAGATTCTGCGTGTGTCCTATTAGTACACTTTGATTTAGGAATCATAGGTGAAAAAATTATCTCCATAGGATGATCCTAACCCTCTAATATGTAGATAAATTACATTTAGAAATATCTATAGATTGAAGAGTTAGGATCATCCAATGGAGATGATTTTATGGGCAAGGGCGCAACAAATCAACAGTTTGGATTGTGAGGAAAATGCCGACTATTTAGGATTCTATTGATGGTATTTAGGAGAATGATTTATTTCAAAATCAATGCCAGCCTATCAGTTTTAGCATCAAGAGGAGATGGGCGATTTTTTTTGCCGATGTATTAATTGTAGTTTTAGAAGGGAAAGCCAGCAAGGCACATTATGGCCAATAGAGTCCCGAATGGCTTCATATTGTCCCCCTTCCCTATTGGCCAATAGAGTCCCGAAACGCTAGACTTCCTCTTTTTTTTTCCCCAAAAATTAAGGGGGGCAATTGTCGCCCTTCCCTTTCATGTGCCATCGCCCCTGGTTGAATGGGGCTGCTTAATAGCTAATGAAAACTTGCATAAAAACAAGTTTAAATCTGCATAAAACAGAGTTAAATAACGAAAGAAAAATCAGAAGTTTTCATTCAAAAAACTTACGTTCTTCTTCTTCCAAAATAAAAGATAAGCAAGTCTTTCTCCGCCCAACGAAACTCTTTTTCTATATTCAAAAAGCACTAAAACGTTTACAATAGATGGCCATATTTATAGGCTTTCATTGGTAGATTTCCTGATCCTACTACAACTAAAACTAGAAACCAAAAGCCTAAAATCTCTCCTAATCTCATCTTAAAACTTTCCTATAAACTCTCAAAATTCCCTAAAGCTTAATACTCTTTGAACAATCAACCCTATGTAAATATCGTTCAACCCAAAATCCTAAGAAAACTAATTAAAAAAAAAGAATTTTCATCCAATAGAAACTTCTAAATAAAACTAATTAAAATTGGGGTCCTTGGTTAATAAGGGCCGTTGGTTTTAGCGCAATCTGATATTTGAATAATCTTGTGTTGATTGGCCTCGGAAAATATGATATTGCATAATCTCGATCTCAATCGTCAATTCGTATCATTACTTGTGTGATCTGACGGTCCAAAATAACTCGATCGTTGATTTGATGTGTTTGGCTTACGAACGGCGTAGATGCACTTGCATCAGCTCAGGTATGGCTTTGGAGAGAAGGAAGATGGCCTAATGGTTTGAGAATAAGAGATTTGGGCCAGGCAGTCCGGCGGATGGCTACATCCACCGTCCGCCGGAGAACGGAATTGCGTGGGTTGTGACCAGTGTCAGGCCTAGGTCAGATGGACCCGCTCTGATACCATATTGAATGCTAGATTTCTGCTAATTCTTAGATCAAATTCATTAACACTAAACTATGCTTAAATAAGCACTTACAGATGATATAAGGATAAGCATTGTAAACGATAAGATCCAAAGAGATAATCGTATCCTAATCTATCATTATTATCCCATCCAATAAACTTCCTAATCTAATCTAACCATATAGATCCAACGGTCAGATCGATATACTCTAACAGTCTCATGATCTCAACTCAAAACCAAGCATCAAATGGGGTCCAACATTTTACCTACTTGTTGAATTGGATGTCTTGAATTCAACCCGATTTGGATCCGCGATATTGTGAGTGACCCGGAAGTGGCATGCAAAGCCCCCATCCGCTCAGCCCGGCCTGTTATTTAACTAATTTCGGCCCGATTAGAATAAGCTTGTTTTAACCTAATTTTAGGGCTTATTTCCGTATTCATGTCTTAGAAGAGGGTTGAGAGCTAAAAAGGGGAGAAAAGGGTGTACTAGGGTTTTTTGTGATTTTGGTGAGAGATACTGATCTTCTCTTATAATCTCCTGTTTCTATAGTGGATCTTCTCGTCGTCTCCACCGTGGATGTAGACTTTGCCGAACCTCGTAAATATTTTTGTCTCTGTCAGTTTGCTTGTGTTTGGTTCTTTTGTTTTGCTTTGCCATTGAAATCGCTGCTATCTGGGGTTTTTTATGACACTACTATACAATGAGATGAAAAATCTGCTTCTTACAAACCGTGTGTGACATCTGCTTCTTACAAACCGTGTGAGCGTGCACGAGAGAGAGAGAGAGAGAGAGAGAGAGAGAGAGAGAGAGAGAGAGAGAGAGTTTATTAACACACTTTTTGTTACACCATAAAGACTCGTAGACTCTCCTTAAATCTAGCTTTACATGAGTATCCCACTATTGTTTCGTTCACTTCATAGCGACATCTCTTTCTTGTTTTAACAGTGTTTTTGTTCATCGAAAGCTCTCTTGTCATTCCCCTCATCACCAGCTTATTAACACACTTTTTGTTACACCATAAAGACTCATAGATTCTTCTTAAAGCTAGCTTTACATGAGTATCCCACTATTGTTTCGTTCACTTCATAGCCACATCTCTTTCTTGTTTTAACAGTGTTTTTGTTCATCGAAAGCTCTCTTGTCATTCCCCTCATCACCAGCTAAAGCTGAGAGACTCGAAATGTAGGTTATGAGCCAAACCAGATGAGCAGATAGTTGCCACCTCATGGCGCATCCCCTTCGGCCCACATACCAAAACGCCGACACTCGATCCTTCACATTCCAACAGCATCTCTGCAAGGAAAATGCACAAACACCCATATGATTTTTCGAGACTCGCTGAACGAAATGATAGGTAATCCCACTGGATGTGTGCTTTAAGTTATAATGTTTTGATGTGAGCATGGACCTGGTGAAGTAACTATTGAATTCAATCTCTCTTAAAGCAAAAGTGAAATACCAAAATATTCTTAGGGGCCGATTTTTTTTATTTTTTATTTTTTTTCTATAATTTTGGGGCCGTTGGGATAGCATCATTTTATAATCATGGATTTTTTTGAGAGCGAGTGACAGAAAAGCCATCCCGTGTTTTTCTCAATCCAAGTTTTAGAAATCTCAGGATGGGAGAGGGATTTATAAAACTTTTGGAATATAAAATCTAGGATTTTAGCTATCCAAACAAGAGAAATTATACGGTGACCGACCGTGAAGTTAAGTGTAGGTGGTACTTATAAAGTACCGCCCATGATATTTGATCCAACAACAGACTCTTAAGTAGGTGGCCCTTAATAAGTCTATAAAAAACCAACCAAAACAAGGGTAGTTTTGGGTTTTTCTTTGTAATTTAAAACACTTCTAACAATAACCATTTTAGTTCTTACTTTTGAGATCAGGCCTGGCGCCAAAGTGAACCTTGGTAGCTTGAATAAGGGATTGGTGTGGGAGACTCTCCAGCTCTCTATCTGCATTGTAGAACCATGATCCCGGTGACGCAGTTGGTGTTGCCACCTCCATGTTCCCTATCTGCTTCCCTTCCATTGCATTTTGTTTCTTGTTCCACAAAGTAGCACCACTAGCAGTCACAACTATTGAGACACATAAGAATAAAATGTTCAAGAGAGATCTTGACGAATACGAGAAGATCTGGTCGGTGTTTTGATCAATTGGGTATATGTAGTAACGGGTGACAATGCCCATAAGTATTAGGAAGATGACAAAGGAAGTCGAGATTATGGCACCTAGCCATAGCCAACTGTTTGGACCTAATATTGGATAGATGGGCTCATCAGCTGGGCTCGGTTTGAACCAGATGGTTCGAAGGAGCTTTTGGTTACCGGTCGCAGGCTCTTTCACTCTTGTGATGAAGGCCTCGAGTTGGAATTTGGTTCGGGAAATGTCGGTGGGGGTTCCATTGATAGGGAGGACAAGGTCTAGCATGGTGAGATCCTCATAGTTCTTGAAGCAGGAAATAAGGAGTATACGAGGAGTTGGGCAATTGGGTGTTGTGCTCTTGAAGATGAGTTCTCGGATGATTGAGATGAAAGGAGTAATGCCACTTCCTCCGCTTACCATCACTAGTGTGTCATGCCTGCAACCATAGAGTTTTTCTATGTCAATCAAGCTAGTAGGCCATGTGTTCATAAGATGGGAAATGATATTTCCACAACCATTCTTAGTATTTCCACAACCTTTTGAGCATGTTTGGCAACAATTGAAAAAAATATGGAATCATGGTTTGCCAAACATGAGAATGAGTGAGCGGCTGAGTCGGGCACTTTTTTTCTTTTCCCTGTTTTCCTCTCTCTCATGCCATGGCAAATCAAATTCTATGAAGTTCTTTTTCATGGTAGATAAACATGCCCTTTTACTTAGTCTTTTCCTAAAAATGGTTGCATTTTCACTCTCTTTGTTTGTTCATTTGTCAAAGCAAAATCCTTTTCGGAAAACAAATTAACAAACAAAAGGGGGTGGAACTGCAGGGATAAGGGGGCAGAAATATCATTTCCCTAATAAGATATATGTATATTTATGTGAGCCCGACAAATCATTTTAGTATCCTAATGTAATCATACTCCTAAGTCATATACTATATCAGTGACTAGACCTAATCAATAGCTAACACAATTTCCTCTCAGGTTCTCTTTCATGGTATTTGAGCATGATCTCTACGATCATTCCCAACTGCTTTGGAATTCTCTTTCAATATTGAATATCTTATGTGGATAATTCTATAACCTTAAGAAGTGAGTTGAAGGATGTCCGTAGGGTCCTTCGATGGAAACATCCAGGCGATCGATAGGAGAAGGTGACAAAAGGGTTTCATAGAGCTTTCGCGACCAACTGCCTTCACTCTTGATGATGACACTAAGCTTATCATGCTCCATGTTGCTATTAGAGCTAATTGTGAATGGGTGCCATTGCATATTGGAAATGCTTGGGATATTGACAAATACCATGCTTGTTGGAGTATAATTCAACCCTGCAAGAAGGAAACTTGGAGATTGGTTAGTGATCTAAACCATAGTTACAAAGTTAAGATTTAGGAACAAGTTGGCAATTGATCGAAAAACTGTGGAATGTTTGGGAAGAGTTTGAGAAGAATTAGAAAAAAAAAATGCATATGCTTTCCTAATTGTATAGCCTTTGAGAGCTCGTAAAATGTAAAACAAGGTGAGTTAGTCCCATTATCCAAACATGGCAGTGCGGATATTATGTGTGTGCGCGCGCGTTATTATTTAACACAACGCACTTAAGGATGGTTAAGTGCATGTGTTTGCTATCTTAGGATGTGAAGTCAGTTTCACAATGTTTTTTTCAATAATTTTTAATTTCCCAAGATATTTACGATTAATATATTAGAATTTAAATTGATACATTATTCTCCAGCTTTGCATTTAATTTGAAATTTTGGGTTTATTAATAAAATTCACATTTAATTTGAAAACTCACGATTTTTTTAATTTGCTAATGAGTTTTTAAAATTCCGAATGAGGCATAAAATGTGAGATATTTAAAAAAAATTCAATTATTTGAGGATTGTTATAACTATGATTTAAACAAAGTGCAAATTGACCCAAAAAAACATTCTATCTATGATCACAGCCTCACCTGGGGTCTTGGAGAAGTTCAGCTCCACAGTTTCACAAGGTAAAATACGGGCAGAAACAAGTCGAACACGCCGTCTTGATTGTAAGAATCTTAAGTATCGATCGACCAAGAAAAGGAAAACTCCAGGTAGAATAAGGCAAAAGAACGAGATCCCAACGTGCAATACGAAGAAGAAGAGGAAAAGGAAGTAGAGGTGATGGGTGTAGTAGAAGAGCTCAAACATCTTGCGCCTTGTGCAAGAGGAACTAGTAACCCACATGACTAATCCAGAGAGCAAAGCTAACTCCCCTGCCACATTTGCAACCCCAACTTTATCCCATTTTAGCATCTGCAAATGACAAAGAAGATGAAGATGTGCTTAATTATAGTTGATAATGATCATAATTTTTTTTTTGTTTCCACGGGGGAAAATAATCTGTGGCTTATTTTGTCAAACAACCGATAACTCCAAAAGCTTAAGCTATTAGAGTTAGTGTTAGTTAATCATTTATATTTCAACACTCCCCCTCACGCGTGGCCCCTTTTTTTGGGGTCGACCGTATACGTGAATTTTTAATATCAAAGAGTTGTGGGGCTTTGATTGAACCTAGGACCTGCCCCGAGGCAATAGCTCTGATACATGTCAAACAACCAATAACTCCAAAAGCGTGTTAGAGTTGGTGTTAGTTAATCATTTATACTTCAACAAATTTAGAAGGATATCGTTATAAATTAAAGGCTGACCTGTGGCGGTTCAATTTACTTTGTTTCATGAGTAATTAAACAATGGATAATCAGGAAATTCTGGAAAAGGTTCTCTTTTCAAAACTTTTTCTAAAAATTCCTACAATCCAAACAGGGGCCTTAAGTGAAATGATGCAAATTGAGGTAAATGAGGCCCTGTTTGGGTTGTAAGAGTTTTTTTTTTTTTTTTAGGAAAGTTTAGAAAAGAAAATTTTGTGCTTTCCAATGTTTGATTACATTTTGGAAAAAAGTTACTCTAAAGAGTGGACACAAAAAAGAAATCTCATGAAAAAATTATCCACAAGAAATGTTTTTCTTGCAATCCAAGCTGGGTCTTGGTTGCCAAATGAACCATAAAGAATGTTCTTTATGGATGATCCCATTACCGTCTGATCAAGATTGGACGGTGATGACACTACATATAATTGCAATCTAATCTAGATTGGATATTTATTAAGCTCTTTTAAATTGGAAATTGGTGTGAGTTATTACACCTGATCAATCCTCTTATTATGAAAAGACAAGTGATCTGATCTGGTACGGAACGCTATAGCAATACTTCCCTTTCAATGATTTAGATTAGGAAGGTGATGAAAAGCGAGCCCTACTTGTCCCATGTGGGCCCAAAAGCTTTAACAACAAATTTCATCATTTTTTCCATCTGATGACACAGCAAAAACGACTGAGGAAAAAATGGGTTTAGTCTCCGGGCCCACCCTCAATCCCATCTTTATCGTCAGCAACAAACAGATATAACAACAAAAAATCAAATATCAAAACAAATAATTTTTTCTTGTTTTTCTTCTCTGCCACAGACAAGTGGAATCACCGACCTCCCAACAGCCGACAAAACTATAAGGAGCTCAGCTTGCGTCAGTAACCATAGCAAAACTACCACATCCCAAGGTTAATTAGATTCTTGTAAGGAAGATGACATTAGTAACCATAGCAAAACTACCACATCCCAAGATTAATTAGATTCTTGTAAGGAAGATGACATTTATACTAATGCAAGTGAGATCGTATAGCAAAGTTGAGTATGGAAGAATTGTGAAACAACCATCTTACTCCAAAAGCTTTAGCTGATAGAGTTAGTGTTATTTAATCATTTATACTTCAACACTACCCCTCATGTGTGGCCCCCCTTTGTTTGGGTGTACACGTGGAACATGTGGCCCCTCTTTTGGATTAGCCGCACAACTCAACTCAACTCAACTCAACTCAACTCAACTAAGCCTTCGTCCCAAACTAGTTGGGGTCCGCTAATGAATCCTTTGGAAAATTTTCATGAAGAAGTTGAAAGGATGTACCTGGCTCAAATTGACTAAGTCTAATCCTGACATTAGTTGGGTTCGTCTTCATGGATCATTTTCTTTCATTCTCTTCTGTCCAAGGTCATGTTCCCTGTCATGTTTCTAGCCCTCAAGCTTTTCCTCACTATTTCTACCCAAGTTGTTTTTGAGTTGCCACTATCTTTTTTTACTCCATCAACTTGGTGTTTGGTATATAGTATAATGCTAATTATGTTATAATAAAAGCCCAATAAGATAATGGACCGGTGTAGTGGGCCTACATAGGGCTGGCAACGGGGCGGGGCGGGGCCAGATGTTGCATTCCCCGTCCCCACCCCACGGGGGAAATCTAATCCCCATCCCCGCCCCGCGCCTCCGGGGAAAAAATCCCCATACAATTCCCGCCCAATGAAATAAGAAATGTGAAAACTACTTACATATAGAATATAAGACAAACTTAAATCATAAGCATATTTTTATGGAAAATGATATTTGCACAACCTCAGTTGTCTTTTCTTCATTAATTTGCTCGTGAAAGCCTTTTGGAAATGAAATGATCATTTGATAGATCTTCAAATTTTAAATAAGTTATTTTTTATGATGCAAGGTACTAGTAATGAATCGGGGCGAGGCCAAGGTCCTCCCCATCCCCGCCCCCTCATCGCACCGGGGAATTTTTTAAATCCCCGTCCCCACCTAGATCGGGGAATCTCCGCCTCGAACGAGGCGAGGCGGGACGGATCCCCGGTTTTCCGGGTTAAATTGCCGGCCCTAGGCCTACATGGGCTAGAGTCCAGTAACCAGTCAATAACCCTAGTGTATCTCTATATATAGGGGCTGGAGGCAACAAACTAGGTATTCCAAACTAGATACCTAGGGTGTAATGCTTCAAGATTGTTAGGTCAAGCAATGATCATTTACTTTCGTTATGTGTTGAATAAGGTTGCAATTATTTGCTTGTATGTAGACGACATGTTGATTCTTGGTTCCGATCTCTCTGTAGTGAGTGACGTGAAATCAATGTTGGCTAAAGAATTCGACATGAAAGATCTGGTGTGGTGGTATGAAAGTAAGTTTTGATAGGCAAGGGATCACTCTTAGCCAACCCCATTACATTGAGAAACTATTTTCTTCATGGGGATACATTGAGTGTACACCGATTGAGACACCATTTGATTATACCAAAAAACTGAGACCTAATGAAGGAGACAGGGTTGATCAGTTGCATTATTCTAAACTGATTGGTAGTCTCATGTATGCGATGAGTTGTACTAGACCAGACATAGCCTTTACAGTAGGCATGCTGATTCGTTTCACTAGTAATCATGACCATGAGCACTGGAATGCCCTTATGAGGCTGATGAGATACCTTAAGGGTACTCTAGGTTATGTTCTATGTTATAGTGGTCATCCTCCTATACTAGAAGGTTATTCTGATGCATCATGGGGCTCAAAATTAGGAGATAGTAAATCTACCGGTGGTTACATATTTACACTGGGTGGAGCAGCAGTTGCATGGAAGTCAAAGAGACAGACTTGCATTGTTTTGTCATTTATGGAATCAGAACTTTATGTTCTAGCTTTTCCAGGAGATGAAGCAGAGTGGATAAGAAATCTCATCATGGACATTCCATTGATCCGTTTAAAGAGTAAATCTTTAAGTTTGTTCTGTGATAATCAAGCTACAATTACGATTGTAAAGAACTCACTCTTTAATGGTAAAAGGAGATATGTCAGGCTAAAACATGCCACGCTGAATTACCTAATAGAACAAGTTATTATCACTTTGGTCGATGTGCGAACGAAGGATAATATGGCCGATGCTCTCACAAAGGGACTGAACAAAGATTGAATATTCAAAATTGTGGGCGAGATGGGTTAAAGACTGTATAGACATGTATTAACCTACATCTATGTTATTTTGAATTTTTTGACTCTCCCTTTTTTGGCTAAGATAAGCACTTGATATGTTTCAATGATATTTACAGTTATTTTGTGTCATTCCACATTTGATGACATGTCATTTTTTGAAAAATTTGTTTCATTCCAAACTTGATGATACAACTTAACTTAAATTTGGATATGATGACTGTAACATTCCAAATGAAAATATGAAATGGTTAAAAGAAACTATTTAGGTCTTGTTCTTGTATTGAAACTTGACAATTATGCTTATTGATATTTATTTTTCAGCCATTATGAAATTGCACTAAATTCTTCTGGTAGAACTATACACAAATGATTGGATTCATTTTCATGAAATTCATATTTGGTAATTTACAGGGATTGACGAAAATGGAGGAGCTTGCCTCGATTTGAATTTTGATGAGGATGACTTACTTGATGAGTGAATCCTTATAGAGCAATGATGACTATTATTTTCTTTTCAATTGAATAAATAGTTCACTTCCATGCGAAACTGCTTTTGTTTGAGTTTAGATTATTTCTAAAACTCTTGGTTATTCTTAAAAGTATTTTTGTTTTCAGTTGGATTACGGATCTTTTTGATATGGTGATATGGATGATTCAATATTTTGTTTGAACATTACATTATCTATTGGATTGTGCTATATGTAGAACAAATGAGGAGATTGTTGGGTATATAGTATAACCCTAATTATGTTCTAATATAAGCCCAATAAGATAATAGACTGGTGTAGTGGGCCTACATGGGCTAGAGTCCATTAACCAGTCCATAATCCTAGTATATCTCTATATAGGGGCTGGAGGCATCAAACTAGGTATTCCAAAATAGATACCTAGGGTGTAATGCTTCAAGCAATCCTTGCTTGACCTAACACTTGGCACGAGTCACCTCTTCTCAGTGGAGCATCCAAAGGCCTACATCAGATATGCCGAAACTATCTTAAGCTGTGCTCTCTCATCTTCTCGTCAATTGGTGCCACCCCCACCTTTTTACGGATGACTTCATTTTTAATTAAATCTAACCTTATGTTGCCACACATCCATCTTAGCATTCGCATCTCCGCTACACTCATCTTATGCACATGCTGCTTCTTGGCATTCTGTTTCTATCCATGGGTTAGCCGGACATGTGGTTTTTTAATTTCAAAGAGTTATTGGGTTTTGAGCCAGGACCCCAATAACTCTGATACCATGTGAAACAACCAATTGCCCTAAAAGCTTAAGCTTTTCGAGTGGGTGTTATTTAATCATTTATATTTTTACAGTAATGCCGTTTCAAAAAAAGCAATCTCTGATCGACCTAGGGTTTCAAGAAACAAAAGAAAAATCAAAAGTCATGGGCTAGGGCACCACAAGTCTTTCACAAAACAAAATTGTAAAAAAAACCTCAAAACCAGACTACAAGCAGATATAAATATTAAACGAAAATAGCAAATGTACAAAAGCTTCTATCAAGCGAATTTGGATCGATCCGAGAGGCTCGATATATGATACAAAAATAAAGTATCATAACTAGATGCCTTGTCTCGAGTAGCCTCAAATTGATATAAAATTTACCATGATTCCACACTCAGATCAAAAGTTATGGCCAAAATGGTATCATCATACGTGTAGGCACTGCATATCATACCCTTTATTTTGATAGATACACCCACTAAAAGAGAGGGCCGTGTCTATCGAAACACAGGTGTGAACATAATAGAAACATCACACTGGTGTTTTGTTCAACATTAGTGAGATAAATAATACTTATATGATACTAATTACCTGTGAAATCTGGCTGGTCGCAGCAAATAAAATTGTGTAACATATGCCATGTGCGGTGAAGAGAGTCATGACTATGTGTCCCAGCCATATATGATACTTGATACTGGCTTCTGAGGTAAGACCCACAAGTGGCAAGATCGACGATCCTCGAGTGATCGGGAAGAAGAGAAAGGCACAACAGATGTTCCCCAGCAACCCTAATCGTAGAGCCGCACTGTCCAACTTAGCTTGCCATCTGCCAGTTACCACCCTTTCAATTGATTAGAGTAAACCAAGGCAATAGCTTAGTTAAATAGTTACAAAAGTTTTGATTCCCCTGTTTCTCTAAGGCTCTGTTCACTTGTTTTCCAGGGAAAGAAATGTTTCCCGGGAATATGACGTGGCATTAGGAAAAGAAATCCAGGGAATTTGTGCAGGAAAAGGTTTCCCTGGACTGTTTCTGGACTATTCACTTGCGCAGGAAAAGGTTTCCAGGGAAACTGCTTGGCCTTCTTTTTGCACTAGTTTTCCCGAGAAACAAAATCCGAGTGTTTTTGGTCGGAAATGAAATCCCTTAAAGGGTGGGAAATGGGCTTTTCCATGTCATTTTTGACTTATTGTAGAAATTCCACATGTGTAATTCTATTTTCCCTGGAAAGCAAGTGAACACCAGAATTCTGTGTTGTCAAGGAAAAAAGAGGCTGTTTTCCAGGGATTTGCTTTCCAGGGAACGCAAGTGAACAGAGCCTTAGGCTCCCTTCCTTTCGACGTAAAAATGGACATAAAATTTGTTTTATGTTTAATTTTTTAACATTAAACAAATTTTACGTCGAAAGGAACGGAGAGTAAAATGGGCGTAAAAAATTTGCACCCGTTTTTAAGTGAAAAAAATAGGCGTAAAAAATTTACACCAATTTTTAAGTGAAAAAATAGCTGTAAAATTTGTTTTATGCCCATGTTATGTTAAAATAAACAGGACCTATGGAACAATTTTGCTTGGTAAATGTTAAAAAAATTCTGGGAGATGGTTGGGAAGAGTTCAAGAAAACTTTGGACAGAGCACATGCATTTTCCTATTTTCACCATGTATATCTAATTTATATACTTAGCTTTCTAAATATGACAAAAAACAAAACAGAAAGCATGGAAGGATGTTTAACTGCATATGTTAGATGAGAAATGGCCAAGTTATTCATCGAATTCAGGTTTAATTCATAAAATTTTAATGTAATTTGAAAATTCGGGGATTTTGAATTATTGGTGATTTTTAAAGTTTTAAATAGGGTAGAATTTTTTTTGGGACTTTTCAAAAAAAAAAAATCCATAAATGAGATTATTTTGTAACTATGGATAAAAGAAATGCATATAATTGAATTTGACCGAAGGGATCTTACACTAGCACGCCAAGCTGGTCGGGCGTTTGCGAATTGATATCTGAGAAGCTGATGCTTAAATAGGAAGAGAAGGACCAGATCAAGAGTACAATAAACATGGAGAAAAAGGCCAGCTCAATTGCAGAAACAATCCCTAAAGGACCCTTCACAAGAACAGTCGCTTTTCGCAAAGCAAGCCAATGGTTTTTGTCATTGCTACCATTAAGTCATGCAAGTAAACATTCAATTGATCATTAAGAGAAGAAATACTGAAACATAACAACTAATTATTGTCATTATCATATTATTAGGAGATGTTTCTTAATATATTGTAGGAATTTCTTTTCTCATGGATAGCTTTTTGGGAATTGAAACAGCTAATGAGCAATGTATGAAACAAAAATAGAAGTGACAATATCAGATCAAGGGGGTGAGAGTATCAACTCCCTTGCTTCTTTATCAAAAAGGAAAAAACTTGTTTTGAACACACACACACACACACACATATATATATATATATATATATATATATATATATATATATATATATATATATATATATATATATAACGGTTTCTACACACATGTGCAGATAAGTTATCTACACATTAGCTTAAAATACAGTGGAGGGCATATTGTTTGGGTGATCCAAACCATTCATTTGATTGGCCCTCACATAGATAGGGTGTCCACAGAAAATCAGCTCCATAGGATCATCCCAACCCTATGATTTGTGGAGGTAAAATGGACGTGTATAAACCTTCACAAATCTGTCCATTTTTTGGCTCCACGGTCTGAAGGGTTAGGATGATCCTATGAAACTGATTTTTTGGGCACACCCTATCTATGTAAGGGCCTATCAAATGAATGCTTTGGATCACCCAAACAATGTGGGCCCCCACTGTATTTTAAGCTAGTGTGTAGATAACTTATCTACACGTGTGTAGAAACCGTTTTCTAGAGAGAGAAAACGGTTCCTACACATATGTGTAGAGAGTTCTCTATACACTACCTTAAAATACAGTGGGGGCCCACATTGTTTGGGTGATCCAAGCCATCCATTTTAAAGGCCCTCACATAGATAGGGTGTTTACAAAAAATCAGATCCATAGGATCATCCCAACCATACGATTTGTAGAGGTAAAATGGATGTCTTTAAACCTTCACAAATTAGTCCAATTTTTGCCTCCACAGTTCGAATGGTTAGGATGATCCTCTGGATCTGATTTTTTGTGGACACCCTATCTATGTGAGGGCCTTAAAAATGAATGGTTTGGATCACCCAAATAATGTGGCCCCACTGTATTTTAAGCTAGTGTGTAGATAACTTATCTACACATGTGTGTAGGAACCGTTTTCTCATATATATATATATATATATATATATATATATATATATATATATATATATATATATATATATATAGAGAGAGAGAGAGAGAGAGAGAGAGAGAGAGAGAGAGAGAGAGAGAGAGAGAACATTTCCTACACACTTGTGTAGATAAGTTACCTACACACTAGGTTAAAATACAGTGGGGGCCCACATAGTTTGGGTGATCCAAACCATTCATTTGAATGGTCCTCACAGAGATAGGGTGTCCACAAAAAATCAGATCCAGAGGATCATCCCAATGTGGGCCCCCACTGTATTTTAAGCTAGTGTGTAGGTAACTTACCTACACAAGTGTGTAGGAAATGTTCTCTCATATATATATATATATATATATATATATATATATATATATATAATCAAATACAATAAGCTGGGATGAAAAGAGGAGAGTTTTTTCCATTTTTTTGAAAATCACATGAGAATTACACGTCACATTTTTTGACTTTTTTGAACAAATGCACCCATTCAACTCATATAATTTCAATCCTACCCCACCCTTTATGCTTTTAACAAAGGCACCCATTAAATCATATAATTTCAATCCTACCCCCCCCCCCCCCCAACTTTATGCTTTTAACAAAGGCACCCATTAAATCATATAATTTCAATCTTACCCCCCTCATTTATGGTTTTTTAATCTCTCACGTGTCCCCTCTACACATGCAGCTTCTGTGTATATCTTATACACTGTATTTCTGTGTATAGAAATGAATTCGATAATTTAATGCTCCATTCAACTCATATAATTTCAATCTTACCCCCCTCATTTATGGTTTTTTAATCTCTCTGGAACTCACGTGTCCCCTCTACACATGCAGCTTCTGTGTATAGATTATACACTGTATTTCTGTGTGACGTGTAATTCTCATGTGATTTCCAAAAAAATGGAAAAAACTCTATTCTTTTCATCCCAGCTTATTGTATTAGATTTCTGTTATCACCAACGAGATTAGAAAAAGTAGCTATATTTTTTTAATATTTTTTTTGCTAATACGACGACTGCTCATATCAAAATCTCTATAGTTTGAAGAGTTGGGATCATATTAGGGAGATAATTTTTTCGGCGAGGCCTGTATGGTGGGTCGCAACAAATGAACGGTTTGGATCTTTGAATAAAGTGACCTCATGCAATAATTTTTTTAAAATGCACTATTTATGGTGTGCACTTTCTTCAAAGATCTCAAGTGTTCATAATTGGGTCAAGCTAAGGATTCATGATCAATTAGAGAAGGCAGGGAGTACTGGCTATGAGAGAATGGGTGGGGCCCACCTTGAAAAAGGCAGCACCCTTGATATTTGATCCAACAGCAGCCCCTTAAACCGATGGATACTCTGAGCAGTTTTACAAGGCTTATTAGGTGGGATTAGGGGTGGCAATGGTTAAGTTTCGGTTCGGTTCGACCCCCAAAACGAATCGAACCTAAATTTGAATCGGTTTGGTTTTACCGAATTGAAACCGAACCGGTTCCGCCAATTTTTATATCTACTCGATTTTTTAATGAACACTTAGCTCTTTTTAAAAATAACTTACTTTTGGTTCAAGTAACATAATCGTCTCCTATTAATTCTCTTCATGTGAAACATGCCCCTATTAATTAGGTTATTAATTTTAACGATAAACAAATCGTATAGGAGAGAAAATCACTCTCAAATTTTTTTTTAGAGATACCCCTATTAATTAGCTTTTGAAATTCCTATTAATTCAGTTTGAAAATCACTCTCAATTTTTTTTAGAGACACCCCTATTGATTAGCTTAGTGTGAAAACTGCTCCTATTAATTAGCTTTTTCTAAAAATAAGCTATAAAGCATTCTTTATACTTTTTTAATAAAAAATCTATAGGGTGATCTTAATCATCCGATTGAAGATGAATTATGGAAACATCTATAGATTGGAGGGCTATGATCAGCCTATGGAAATGATTTTTGGGGCACAACCTATTGATGTTGTGTTCCATCACATGGACTATGACGTGGTCCGTACAGTTCTTTGTCGGCCCGTGCATCGCACGGGGTTTTTTCTAGTACTATATAGTAGAAGAGAAAATAAGAGAATTTTTTGTGTAATTACACATTACTTTTTTGACTTTTTTTAACAAAGGCGCCCATTCAACACACATATTTTCCATCCTACCCCATCCTTTATGCTTTTTAACAAAGGCACCCATTAAAGCCATAGAATTTCAATCCTACCCCCTTCCTTTATGCTTTTTTAATAAAAAAATTTATGGGGTGATCTTAACCATCCGATTTAAGAGGAACAACATATTATGGAAACATCTATAAGATTGGAAGGCTAGGATCAGCCTATGGAAATGATTTTTGGGGCACAACCTATTTATGTTGTGTTCCATCACATGGACGGTTTGGATCAACTTGTGATGTGGTCTGTACAGTTCTTTGTTGGCCGCACGGGGTTTTTTACTAGTATATATATATATATATATATATATATATATATATATATATATATATATATATATATATGAAAAGGTTTCTGAGCTCGAGCTCAAAACCCACATCTCCTATTATTGTTTGAGTCATCCAACCCATTAGTTCTATAGGCTATAGTTAGGATTATGGTTATGGTTAGGATTATGAGTTATGGTTATGGTTATGATTTGTGGAGGTTTAGTATGGATGGCTAGAAATTATGGTCCTATAGATCGGATGGTTAGGATTATGGTATAGAGTTGCTTTGTTAGGAACACCCTATCTATGTGAGGTAGTATAGAATGAATGGGTTGGATGAGTCAAACTACTATGGGAGATGATGTATTCTAAGCTCTAGCTCAGCTTGAGCTGGAGCTCAGAAACCACGCTCCCATATATATATATATATATATATATATATATATATATATATATATATAAGGAATAAGTTTGTGCGGTCGACCCCACCTAAGCTTAGGTGCGGTCAAGGGCCTAAACACATGGGTCCTACATTTCTTGTGCTGATCAAAACCATTCATTTGCAAGGCCCCATCATAGATAGGGTGTGTAAAAAAAAATCAGGTCCATTGGATCATTCTAACTGCTTCAAAAGTGGAGGGCAAAAATGGGCAGATTTGTGGCAAGCAGTGTCTGTCCATTTTGACCTGCATAAATGGATGGGTTAGGATGATCCTATGGAGCTAATTTTTTGTACATACCCCATCTATGTAAGGGCCTTTCAAATGAATGCTTTGGATCATCCTAACAAAGTGAGCCCACATGAGTTTGGGGCCCTCGACCGCACCTAAACTTGGTGCGGTCAACCGCACAATCTTTTTCCCCCCTCTCTCTCTCTCTCTCTCTCTATATATATATATATATATATATATATATATATATATATATATATATATATCATTTCTTCTTCTTTCCTCTTTAGTTTTTTTCCAAAGAAAAATCATTTTAACAAAGATAAGTCATTGTGAAATCTTTTAAGATTGTTGATATTCTATTTTATTAGGTAGGACTTTCTCAACAATTCCTTAATCAAGATGTCTACATTAGTGAATATGAGTAGCTTTTACCCCTCCATGTTAGATTAATTAATAGCTTTTACCCTTCTAAGTTGATACATTTTGGTAAATAAGTTACTAATTACTTAATGAGTTTTGATTATGAGGAATACAGGAGGTAAATGGATTCCTTATACTCCCATCATCCCCTTTATATAGTTAAAGTACTATCTACAATTAATGCTGCATACCTTTTAATGTAATTACCACTTTTCTTTCCCAAGTGGAGATATACACAGCCTAGAACTGCAATGAATAGGATGGGGAATGTGAATATCAAAATATTGGTCCCTGCAACACCAAAAAAAAAATTAAAAATAATAAAAAGAAAAATCACAATAACCAAATACGAAATCCCATTAAACAAATTAATTTATCTAAATTTTCATAACCAAATCTACATTAGAAGAAAACAAATTAAGTAAATTAAACAAATTAATTTATCTAAATTTACACAACCAAATCTATATTAGAGGAAAACAAATTAAGTAAATTTATCTAAATTACATTAAAGAATTAAATAATTAAGTGAATGGTGATAAATATCATAAAAGAGGGAGCCAATAGACATAATAGATTATTTTATGCTGTGATATTCTTTATCGCACATAGACAAAACAAATCTATGGTGCCTATATATTTGCAATGAAAAAAATATCTTTTAAAAATATTCTTCTCTTTCAATATATAATATTCACTGTGTACATACAATAACAGAATCATGCCAATAGAGAATATTTTTATTATGTATCCAAAGTGGCCAATAAAGAGATGGGTGGGAATATTAAGACAGGGAGGTGAAAATGAGATATTTAAATAAAAAAGTAGAAAAAAAAAACTTTCCCAATTCCCCTTGTTTTTTGATGTCACAAACACCCAAGTTGGCCATAGTTAAAAAATCCTAAAACTATAAAATAAATAAATAAACTGGTATGTACTGGTTGTTGTTTTCCTTCTTCTTGTTGTTATCTATTGTGATAGCGTGAATGAATGGCGAAATTGAGTTTATCAGTAGGTTAGTGTAACGTAAGATAAACCCAGTGAAAAATCCCCCATATCTTGCACGTAAGATATCGGGGAAAATCCCCCAAGTGTCAAGGTGGAAACAATCCCCCATATCTTGCACGTAAGATAAACCCAGTGAAAAATCCCAACCTTGTGTTCCGAAATAGGTCGAATTGGTATCAGCTCGGATTTTGGGTAGCCAAATCTTCTTATAGGTGTTTGTTGGCATCACAATCCAAATCATCAGCCACCCAACAGACACTACCCCGAGCAGCACTTTGATTGCTGTTCGGGCACTCCTCTTCTCTCCACTAAAATCCCCAGACCCATTCACCATAGAATCCATCTGTATTTCGTTCACTACACCACTCAAACCCCTTGAGAGGAATGTATCTAAGATACCCTTTATTTATAGAGGTGCAAGATACCTCATTTTTTTTTTTTCAACTAAAAAAGAAAGAAAGGGAATGTTAAAGAATTTTTAAAATGGCATGATTCACGTCCATATTAAGAAGAAATTCCTTTGGCACGGCAAATTACTAGTCAACCTTTGCTCCTTTGATTAAACAGTGATTTTAGAGTGTCATGTATTATTCTTTATTCTCTTTGTGTGGGTTTATTTTATCTTTGATGGCAAGATTCATGCAGCAAATCATGAAAGGAACATTTTCTTTTTTAATGTTTCAACTTGACGACAATACAGTTGGTGCGGTTATCTGAATATATGAGTTCAAGGAATCACGAAGGAATGACTAGTTGATGGTGTGTGTTGGGTTTGATGTTCTAATTTTGTACTTGATTATGATGGTTTTCGTCATCTATGGTGGTACATAAGCTATCTTGTTTAAAGGGAAGTGATATATTTCCCTCTCATTTTTACTTGAAACAGCCCCTTTTGTATAACAACTGTGTTGTGAACATGCCCTCAAAAGGTAAGTGTAGCGAATGTAACTTTGCACGTGGTAAGCAACACGTTCGCGAGGAATAGCACACGACATACTCAGCATGTCTGTGGAGGGCACATGCTCTATTGAGATTAAGTGTGTCCAGATTATTTATCAGCCATTCACATTTTTGTAAATGGGTGAGATTTAAAAACATATTTTGAGTGGAATTAATCTCATTCTCAGGCGCAATTAGTCGGGATGAATGTGAAACAGACTCTCTTTTACTTTGAGGGGTTTAATTTATCTTGATGTCTCTCTATATAATCAAGAACCTTATCATCTTGTTAACTTACCAACTTCTCCAAAAGGCTTAAGCTGTTGGAGAAAGGCATTATTTATCTTTTATACTTTAACACTCCCCCGCACGTGTGGCCCACTTGGCAAACACGTGGCACATGTGGTCCCACTTTGGGCCGACCATTGCATGTGGATTTTTTGCTATCCGGGAGGTTTGAACTCGAGACCTTTGGCTCTGATACCATGTTAACTTACCAACTTCTCCAAAAATTTAAGCTAAGCTTAAGCTGTTGGAGAAAGGCGTTAATCTTTTATACTTTAACACATCTCTCCCTAAATTGTTGGAAAAAAATTTCCTCCAAAATTTATCTTCCTGTCCAAACTTGCCTTAATGAAAAAGAAAATGTGTCATGGTGACATGATAGAGGGGAAGAGAGATATAAAGAAATTTCCTAGGTGTTAGGGAGAGATGTTAAGGGAGAGATACGTGAAGAGATTTTTTAGGGAGAGAGAAAGATGAGATAGAAGGGCGGGGAGACGCGTGGGGTTGACCTGAGGAAATGCCAAGCCAACCCAAGCTGAAATTGGGTTGAACCCGTCGGGTTAGGGTAGAGCCAGGCCAAGTTGAACCTCTATTTGAGAGAGAGAGAGAGAGAGAGAGAGAGAGAGAGAGAGAGAGAGAGAGAGAGAGAGAGAGAGAGAGAGAGAGATGTACAACAACGAAAGAAAAACAAAAACATAAGAAAAAAAAAGGAAAATATTTTGAGATGGTCCATGATCTTATGCACTCCTCACTTGCTCAAAAACTACCTAATGAACCATAGTCACAAAATTCTCCGAAGAATGAAAAAATCTTAAAACAATCCATAGTTTTTATTCCCCGTTTTAAACTTCAAAAAATCCCAAATATTTCAAAATTTTAACATTGATTTTACGAATTAAATGCGAATTTGACTAATATTCATCAATATAAAATTTGTAAATCTAGTTAAATTTACAAAATTATTGAAAAACATTGTACGCGAATTTGATGAATATTCATCATTATACAATTTGTAAAGGGAAATGATTTCCGTACTCCAGTGTTTTGATAAACATGTGCTCCACTTGTTGGTCGTGTAGTATTTAAAGCGATGTCAGAGGATATTACGGTTCTCAAAAAGCTCTTAAAGCCCTTTAAATACTACACGACAAACAAGTGAGCGCATGTTTATTATAACCTTGGAGCGCTGAAATCATTTCCCTTTGTAAATCTAGTGAAAATTTCAAAATTATTGAAAAAAAGTTGTACGGAAAAGTAAACTCACATGCTTCATGCAAACAATTGCACTTAGCTATCCTTGTATGCTTTATGTTGTGTCTATATCATGGTTTTAAATTTCGGTTTCGGCTAAAATTTCGGGCTTATCCGAAATTTCAGTAGAAATCCCGAAATTTCAGGTGAAATTTCGTACACGCACACGAATTCCAGATTTTTGGGACGAAATTACGATAATTTCGTTTAAAAGCTTTCATGAAATAAAATAATATTATTTTATTATCAATTTCGACGAAATTCCTGAAATTTCTTAAATTTCGAACGAAATTTGGTAAATTTCGGGAATTTCGGTTTCAGTCCTCACCGAAATCGAAAATTCGGATTTCGGTCGAAATTTAAAACCATGGTCTATATATAATAAATATATGAAATTTAGATAGAAAAATACACCCTCCATTTACCCGAATTTTTCTAACATTTGTGTTAAAGTATAAAAGATTAAATAATTCCTTCTCCAACGACTTAAGCTTTTGGAGTAATTGGTCATTTCACATGGTATCTGTAGACACCCCATTTTGACCGTAACCTAAACCTTCCAAGTTTGAGAAAAATCCTATCAAATCAATGCTTTAGGAAGTCAAATTTCACCCCAAGGTAGGTTAGGATCCCAGCTAGGTCCCTACAAAATTTCGTCGAGATCCGAGCCTGTTTGCCTAGTGAACGAGCCGAGAGAAGACCGTAGTGTAAACCAGAAAGGGGGTGATTTTATCCTGAGAGGGGGCGAATTTATACTGGAACGGTGTAATCCAAATTTGAAAAAGACACGATTGTGTCGTGCACCTATCAAGTTTCGCGCAACAGCACGCCTTATCCACTGGTAGTGCCAATATCAGCAGCCTCTATTTTCTATAAATACTAGCTTAGCTTTTTTTTATTTTTTTTAATCAAGATTTTCCATCGTTTTAGAGAGAGAAAGAGAAAACCAATCTAGATCTCATACCCTCTTTTGTTTTTCCCTTATTCTCCGATCAAGTTTCATCTTCTCCGGCAAAATCCGCTTATCTTCTCCGACGATCTCCGTCAAGACTCCGGCTACATCGTTACAACGATCTTGCAGAAAGAGAGAGAGAGAGAAAGACAGAGAGAGAAAGAGAGATTTAGTGAGATCTGCCATTCATCTTCCCCGATCAACTTCCGGCCTCGTTTCGGTCAAGCTTCGGTCAAAAGATTTCTTCTATTTTCTTCTCATTTTTTCATTACAATGGCTGATCTTTTCATCTTCTCATCTTAGAAACCCTAATCTAAGAGTTTAAACCTTAGATTCGAGCTCCTATTTGCATTTAATCATAGATCTAAACCTTTGAATTTAGATCTAAACCTTTAAAATCTAGATTTGTGAAAAGAAACCTCAGATCTACACTCCTCCGTTGCTATTTTTGTTCATCTCACTGTTTTGATCTCTCAGATCTGTTTTAGAAGCCCTAAATTTTTCGATTTTCTAGGCTTGAACCCTACCTCCTTTGTTCATTTCCTTCTTCTCTGATCATTTCTGTTTGTTGACTCACCGGAGCTCTGGCGAGCTAAAACTCCGATAAAAAAAATCCCGGCCAATTATTTTACTTCAAGCTTATTTTTCCTTTGCTAGATCTATAGCTATAAATGTTATTTGTCATAGCTCAAACCTGAAGTATCCTTAGTTCAAGATCTGTGTGGTTTGTTGAAAAGAGGAAAGAGCTGGATTGAAGAAGAAGATCAGTAGAGTCTATTTGATTAAAAGTTCTAAACGTCAAATTAGGTAAGTAATATCATCAATTTTTTTTTAATTACTTGCTAAGGATAAGGAATATGAGGATTCTTGTTTAAATCACTTTGCTGAATATGTGATGCATGTTTTGCTTATCTTGTTTCCTTATGAAATTTTAATATATGAATGTAAAGATGATTTAAAATTGTTGCCAAAGCATTATAGTGTCTGTAGCTATGTCTTTGCAAATTAAAAAATTTATGTGTCTTATTTCAACAAATGCTTTTGGATTTTATTTTATGAAATTCTAATACAGTTTCTGTTTAGTTGAAATTTTCATAGTATTCATCTGGTTTGTCAAATTTACATGCTATGCCAGGTTGTTTTCTTTGGCAATACAAATTCGAGCATAAGAAATTATTGTGTTTATATAAGAGTCGAACCTATAAACATCATTTCCTTAATTTTGTGTTTTAAAAGAAAAGTATACTGTAAATCCTGAGTTTATCTCTTAATTACATGACCGATCAATTCCATTGCTTAGCATTGCTAGGGCCTGTATTGAAGTCTTAAATCAAAACCCTAACTACTCCATCCAATTCCTACAAGTTCTAAAGCATGTTGATGTCTGTAACTCAGTCTGACTAATCCTTAATGTTTTAATGTCATTATAATCTCGAATAGCTTCATTTGATTATATTTTCTATTTGATGCTAAAGAGAGCAATGTTGTTGACAATCATGATCTAGTACATGCCTAATTTTGATTTATGTGTTCATGTTTCTATTGTGTCACATCAGTCCAGTTATGTCCTAATTAGTATAAGAGTCTATTTATACTTTTATAGTCTATTTGAAAAGGGATGAAGGATTCTAGTGAAGATGTTGAGGTCAGCTAGTGTGCAGTCCATTTGATAAGTATTTGGGGGATAAAGTGAGTCATTGAATCAAATAGAATATTGGTTGGGCTGGTGATATCCCATAAATTCGGCATGTTTAGTTCACTTGATTATTGTCACTTATTCTATTAATGGCTCCCAATGCATTGAATATATCGGGTAACTGTCATTGATGCTGATTCAATATTGATTATTCATTCCCTTTGTAGTTGATTTGTAAAGATCTAGGAGATGCTTTTGATCTTAATAATTTTTTTTAACCATGTCTCTTAAGTTTCGAATTATTTATATTGGTCTGCTAATCATGCAAGTCTGTATTTTGAGAAGGACAAATTCCTAGTACCTTCTAAAGCTTAATTCTTAAAGCTTCATTGTATTCCTTCGCTTTCTACTCAGATTTCCCATCTGTCCATGTTTATTTGGAGTTCAATTTATTTATGCATATAGTAAAAGTGGTTGTACTATAATTGCTGTCCATTATTTCATGAAAACTGCTGCCCATTGTTTCGTCTCACAAGCACATAGTTGATGTCCACTGTTGTTAACCACTTGCTGTCCATTTTCTGCACATTTCTGCGCTGTGTTGACATTGGTCCAGCTCATTTTTTATGCACATTTCTACCCTGTTTGGACATTGGTTTAGCACATTTTCTGCACATTTCTGAACTATATTGACACTGGTCCAGCTCACTTTCTGCACATTTCTGCACTGTATTGACACTGGTCCAGCTCACTTTCTGCACATTTCTGCCCTGTGTTGCCACTGGTTTGGATCATTTTCTGCACATTTCTGCCCTGTGTTGCCACTGGTTTGGCTCATTTTCTGCACATTTCAACCCCTGTTCCATTTGTATATGGACAGCTCTCATGCCCCATTTGATATGCACACCTCCATCCCCTTGATAATAACTCAGCCATATCTTGATAAATGCTCAATCTTGCCCTGTTTTCTTTCAATGGTAACTTAAAATTTTGATGTGTGTATCATATAGCCTTATTTGTCCTCATGAATGTGGATGGAATTGTGTGAAATGAAAGAACCAGGAGTTTATGTATAATGTCTATGGTTGCGGGTGCGAATTGTTATATAACTATAGTCTCTATTTATGGCTAAATAATCTGTGATTTGTGTGTGTGTGTGTGTGTGTGTGTGTGTGTGTGTGTGTGTGTGTGTGTAGGTGTGTGTAAATTTATGTGCGTCTGGATTGCTACCTGTTGAAACTTATGAAATAGTAATGTTGGTACATTTGGAATATTGATTATTCTATCTTGGATAAGAGAAGCATGTACTATAGTTGAAGTGAAATTGTGATGTTATCAGAAATTTGATGTATACATTATTATATTTAAAAAAAAATTACCTGAAATTATTGCTTCATATCATGGAAACGTTATGAAAGAGAATATGTAGATACGAGAACATCCGGATTTGAATTGATCATTAGATGATGTAGTTCTTGTAATAATATTTCTTAGTCATAGACATTGATATCACTTAAATTCAACTATGCCCATTTAGTCAAAAATTGGCAAAATCACATTTTACATAAAGCAAGCTGAACTCTGTATGGTTGTGTAAATGATTGTAGGTGTTGGTGTTTTAACCTATCATTTTTTTTACGCTATCTATTTTTAGCATGGCTGTTATTATGATAAGTTCAATTGGAAAAGAGTTAGGGTCTGGTTCATGTTCATTTTTAGTTTTGGTACAAAATCTGGGATTTACAGATACAAGAGGTTTCTTGTTCAATGATTGGCAGATGTTGTCATTGAATTTGAGAAAATTTTTGAAAATAAAATTGCATTAGATATTTGTGGCTAGAACATAATTGGTAATGATTTACCCAGAGAACTTCTATCTTTAATACTGAAATTCATGTAAGATTCTAAGGTCTTGTTAAAAATATCAACTTTCACAATCTCATTGTTTTCGTACAGAGAATCATTTTCTGTTGGTTGGCATATGGAATGTCTATGGGTTTTCATCTCAGAACTGTGTGTCAAATAATCGTGTTGGAATTGATTGTTTTGGATTTGTCTAGGTTAAGTACAGGCCTTGCTCATACATTTTTGTTTCAGCCTTTGAAATTAGATACTTACTATATGATAGTGGGTACAAGTTTAGTCTTCCTTTAAAAATGCTTGCACTACAGCTGTTAAGTTCAGTTTTTCTTTTCAAAATATTACATCACCAGTTGGTACAAGTTCACTTAGCTACCCAATTAGTTTTGTATTGCAACATATGTACAATTCCATACTTTGGTATAACTTGTGTTCATTAGAATAGAAATTGAGATTGTATGAAGAGATGGGCATGTTTAGGTATGAAAATAATGCAGCATAGTTATCAACCAACACTTGATGATGTCTTATGCTTTGAAACCTCAAGTTGGGATCTTGTTTGTTCTGATCATATTTAAAGCTATATTTTTACATGTCCTTACCGCATTTGACATGTATATCTCACTATTGTGTTCTTTCAGACTGAACAAGGGTATTAAATGTTTGGGTATAAAAATAGATATTATGATAGTATTCTTGCTATGTAAAACTTGTTTGAGTAGTAAACTAAATATATTGAATGTTTAAGGTCATTACTTTTAGCTCATCCTTGTAGAGACATAATAGATTATGGTAATACTCATTGTTCTTCTTCCTCTTTCTTTTGGTAGAAAGTGCTTAATCTTTTAGGTGCTCTTATACATTAGCAAGCCCACTCCATAGGGGACTCGCTTAGTCCAAGTAGCATTCCCCTCATTTATTTTAAGACTTGCCCAGTCTTTTGTATCCCTTGAAACATAAGGTCCTTCTCATTGCCAGGGCGATGAAAGAGTCATCTAGAGCCCCTGTTTAGGGAGATAAGCTATGTCTCGTGCAGAGAAAATCATACCTTTTGAAGACAATCTTTGTCTCATTAGCGAGTCATACATAGGAGACTACCCAAGTCTCAAATAGAATACCTCCTTTAGGTTAAAGACCGACTTGGTCTGTTAAAAACCGTACCCATCTTGTCTTTGCAAGGGCAATGGAGCCCATCTTTGTGTTTAGGAGACTATCCTAGTCTCACTAGCACCCTTCTTATCTTCTCTTCTTTTAGGAGACTGGCTTAGTCTCATTGGCACTCCCTTCTTAGGTTTGTGCACTAGGAGTCAGTCCTTTCATATAGGAGTTAATCCTTTAACTAGAGTGTCAATCTTTCAGGAGTCTGTCTTATCATCATAGGGGGTTAGTATTCTTTCCAAACCTCTCATCAAATCATGTGATTTTTATCAACTCTCGCAAGGTATAGGATGCTGTCGAACCCTTGCAGAGTCGTGATTCTGTCTTTTTTCCCGCAAAGCATAGGATGCTGTCTAACCTTTGCGTGATATTCAAGAGTTTATCCTCCTCTTATGATGATAGGATTCTTTCCTCTTGTGTCAAAAACATCAAAAATATTTTAAAAATCCAAAAATCTCAAAAAAAATCTCGAGTCATTAGGAGTAGCTAGGAATTCTGTTTCCGAACTACGTTGGCTTGATCCCTTTCCACGGGGCACGTAGTGCAGCTTGGGATTCACATCCCAACTCCAGCCAATAAAAATAAACATTTTAAATCTTCTAAAAATATAAAAATTATTCAAAACCTTTTCAAAAAGATCTTTCTCCTAGAGTTAGGAGTCTGTCTTAGCTGTTTGGGGTATTTTAGAGTTAAGAGTCTGTCCTGATTTGTTGATATGGTGTGTCCAGTTGTGTGAGTGTCCCTAGAGTTAGGAGGCCTCAAGTTGATCGGTTAGACATTTAGTCGAACCGATGGCTAGACTAGGAAGCATATAGTCAGCCCATAGTTTTCTTTAGGATGCACAGCCTAGTAACACATAGGATGTAGGGCCCACCTGCATTAGCTTAAGGCTAATCAACTTGCATTAGTTAGGGCATATAGAGAGTCCTAAAAATTACAATTCACTTGAACGTAAGCAATTGTGCAAAAAGCTTTAAAAATCAGTCGAGTCTAGTGGATCGAGTCTAGGATAGCGGTTCTAGATGGTTAGGCATCGTAGTTTAGAATAGGTCATCGAACTACGTTGACTCCGATTCTTCCCGAGGCCGGGATACGTAGAACAGCTGGGATGGACGGCCATCTTGGTCCGAGTCAATGCATTAGAGTTTTAGGATTCATTTTATCCAGTTATGTTTAGAATTGATTTATGTTGTATGCTTTGCTGTGTTTTCTTACTTTCATGTACAGATCCTATACCTTTAGCTGTAGCATGCATGTGTTTGCACACCAGAACTCAGACACCAATTAGGTATGCCACTCATAACCTAGCTATTATTAGGCGACACTTCTTTCATTTCTTTTATGTGTGCTTATTATTCATCTCCGAGACATGCATGATTAGATAGACGTTTCCTCGGAGATATTTGTTCCCATTTCATATGACTTTCGCCCAAAACTCTTCAAAATTATTAAGTAAATGGCATAAGAGACCAGGTGTTTGCACTTGGGCGGATGAGGTGCTCTTTAGACCTTCCGAATTCGTAACTAGGCACGAACCTTCTTTTATATCTCTGGTTATCCGTTGCAACAGAGCACAGTATGGGATCCTTGGCCCACTTCCTTGGATGTCAACTCTTCTTTGTTTAAGGTACGCCTCGAATCTGGGCTAGTCCCCGAATCGAGAGGTATCTCACCTTTGTATCGCCACTCATGCTGTGAGGGGCACTTCTTTTGAGAGTTCCTTGGTAGAGCTCTCCATTCACGTGGATGATCCTGAGACTCGCGTGGGGGCACGTCCCCCGCCCCTCTCTCGGATCGGGGTCCACAGTTTCAGAGAGAATGTCATAGGTTTAAAACTCCTTGATATATATTAGAAATCCACATTGAATGGCCAACCCAAACGAGAGGCCACATGTGCCACGTGTAGGCCAACCCTAAAAAGAGGGCCACACATGAGGGGGAGTGTTAAAGAACAAAAGATTAAATAACTCCTCCAACGGCTTAAGCTTTTGGAGTAATTGGTCGTTTCACAATTTGACTGAGGCTCTGTTTCTTTCGATGTAAAAGTGGGTAACATAAAACAAATTTTACATCCATTTTACGCCGAAAGAAACAGAGCCTAAACGAATTATTCCCAAATCCAGTAACTATTATCAAGATCAAGAGGAAAAGCTGCTTACTTTTGAGATTAGGCCTCACACCAAAGTGCACCATGGTGTTTTGAGTAAGGGATTGGTAAGGGAGACTCTCGGTCTCTCCATCGGCATTGTAGAACATTGAACTTGGTGATGTTGTCGGCGTTGCCACATCCATGTTCTGAATATGCTTTCCTGCCATGTCGTTTTGTTTTTTCTTCCATAAGGTCACTACACTTGCTGTGACAACTATGATGATACAGATGAATAGCATGTTAAGAAGGGCCTTCGCCGAATAAGAGTAGACATTGTTTGTGTTGTGATCAATGGGATATATATATATATATATATATATATATATATATATATATATATATATATATATATATATATATATATATATATATATTAATGTGTGAGAATTCCCAGCAAAATGAGGAACATGGCGAAGGAAGTCGAGATTATAATGCCTAGCCAAAGCCAGCTGTTGGGGCCTAAGACCATGGAGATCGGGGCATCCGATGGGCTTGGCTTAAACCAGATGTTCGAAGGAGCTTCTGGGTGTCCATGGTGGTGGGCACCTTTTCTCTTGTAACGAAGACCTCGAGCCTGAGCTGAATGCACGATATGTCGGAGTGGGTGCCGGTGATAGGGAGGAGGAGGTCGAGCATGGTGACATCAACGTAGTTCTTGAAGACACAAATTAGGTGAACCCGCGGAACTGGGCATCCTGACATGATGCTCCTAAAGATGAGCTCTCTGATTATGAAGATAAATGGAGTGATACCGCTGCCTCCGCTTACCATCACTAGTGCCTCATGTCTGCATTATGACAAATTCTTTTTTCCATTAGTAAAACCTTTACGAATGAATCATTGCTAACCACAATCAGGTTAACAAAATCAAACTGAAAAAGACAGTACAGAAGGGAAAAGAAACTCTGGGTTTATGATTCCCTCCGTTGTCCAACACCGTGGAGCGCCAAGGCTCTATGGTAGGACTGAAGACAGAGTGGTGAGATAAGGAGAGGGAACGTAACCCTATTTACAGAGAGGAGAGGGGTTTACGTTACAAGATCTAAGGCAAAAAGAGCCATAAATTCCGTAACTACCCTGCACCGAGTTTTGTAATAGAAATCCAAAAGCTGAGAAATAAATGTAAATTTACGAGAGGAGCGAGAGAGCATGTCGAGAAACCGCCGGCGTAACGGCATTGATTAGACGAGAGGGGTTCGGGTTTCTCGAGATTTTGGCAGAACAACGGCGCTGTTTGGTCGAAGGAGCTTCGGGTTTGCCGAGATTTTGGCAGAACAACGACGCTATTTAGATAATAGGGAATCGTGTTCTCCGAAATTCAGCAGAGTAACGGCGCTATATGGACGAAGGGGCTTCGGGTTTGCCGAGATTTCGGCAGAACAACGGCGCTATCTAGATAATAGGGCTTCGCGTTCTCCGAAATTCAGCAAAGTAACGACGCTATATGAACGAAGGGGCTTCGAGTTTGCCAAGATTTCGACAGAACAACGACCCTATTATCGAAAATAGCTCGTAGTTCTGCAAAATTCAATAGAATAACGACGCTATTTGAAGGATGTTGCTCTGAATCTTCCGAAATTCGGCAGAATGCCAACGCCCAGTATAATACCTAAGAATTTCTTTACTTTATCTCTTCTAAAGCAAAGAAACTAAGATTTTATGATATTCAGAAGGGTTTTTGAACTGAAAAACCAGAAGTTTAAAATACTAAAACAGAGAATAGTTAAAACTTGAATTCTGATTTTTACTCTTACCCCCCTATTTATAGGGGTTCGGGTCACAAATTCGTAGAGTGCGAAATTTTCGCACTCTACAAAAATTGGAATTATCCAATTTTGCAGAGTGCGAATTGGGACCTAACAGGTTGGCAACATTTTAGAAAATGTGAATTTTCATCTTTTTTGTTTCGAAAAACGTGATTTTTCGTCTCTTTTGACAGGTTTTCAGGGAGTTTCAGCAGACCGTAACTCCACCATTTGGACTCCGAATCGCGTGCGGTCAGATCCGTTGGATTCATCATTCTGAGGATATTCCAATGAACCTAATATCGGTAGTTTTCGGAACACGGGGTATTTTTGGGTAAAAACAAATGCTTTTAACTCAAAGCTAACTTCTCGGTTGAAAGGCTGTGTGAAAATAGGCTTTTTGGCCGTGTCATGAAAGGCGGGATACCGTGTAAAGACAGACTTTTGTTTCACCCCTGCGGTAAAGTTCTTTTTTGAAAAATTATCCTAGTTTCATAACCTAGAGAAAGATTGAAAGAAAGACTACAGGTGCTCTAGGACTCGTCATGAGACTCTTCCTCGTGAGAATCTATCATTTGTTCCACCTTGACAAAATTGGGTGTCTACAATAGGCAAAATTAAAAGCTATTTTTTGGGGGATTCCTGTAGATATGTTTTCATCCAGGGGGTTTCTAGTAGTTTCACCTTTCAAAAATTCATGAGCCACCCTCGCCATATTACAGTGATATGGTTCACACACTCCCACTCCCACTCCCCCACACCCCACCACCACCCCCTCTGCAAACATATGCAGGCGCACACACAAATGCACACTCGCTCACACACATGCACACACACAAACACATGACACCCAAAACACTCACACACCCCGTCATATTACAGTTATACTATTTGCTTTAGAGAAATTTAGTAGAAAGGGCCCTTTTTTTCACCTGGAGAGAACTTTCTTTGGAATGCCTTTTAATTTCAATCGAGAGAAATCCATTTTATCTGTTTGTGAAACAAACATGGGCCATGGCAACCATGAAAAATATTCCATGGATTATTTGTGGTTCTAGTTGTGACTTGTGAGTGATGGGCGGAGAAGGGAGAGACTTTGAGTGTGTGTAAGGGGGGGAAGCATAAAAAGCTCCTAAAAGCCAGGAAAATAAAAGAACCAAATTTTAATAGATGATTTTTGGGCACTAATATGTTTTGATAATTGCACAGATCATCATGTGGTTAATTATTTAAGGTAAGTGATATATCTACCACATTTTTTTACTTGGGACAGACAGCTGCAATGTATCTATGACTGCAGAGGGGCTGATGTACTCATGTACTTCATATGGGAAAGATTCAATGCACCTGATTGCCACTAACACTGCTACAGGCTGTCCCATGCAAAGAAAAGGGGCCCATGTATCATTTCCCCTATTTAAATAGTTATCAAAGATTACTACAGTTCCCGAAATGTTCTCAAAATCCAATTAAAGAAGAAAAGACAAGCTGATTTTATGCAATTGTTAAAACTGCGAGTGCCAATATCAGTATACTAATATTTTTTACTAGTTTTAAGGATCTTTTATGCTCTCTCCACTTCTACAAACTCAATTCTCACCCTCTCCCTCCTCCTTCACCCCTCACATAACTGGTCCCACAAGTATTTCATGAAAGAACTTTTCATGGTTGCCAAACATGGCCTAAGTTGTTCCTTTTGCTAGGCAATTCCGCAGCTGACTTTTGCATAAGATAATAGCCAAACAGGCTCACAACTTATTAGAGAATAAAATCAGATTAAGATCAAATCTCCTCAGATTTGATTTGATTGGACTATATTGAGTAGTTGTGCTAGATTAGGCAAGTGAATTAGATTAGGTTTATCTCTTTCCCTTCTTCTCATGATCTCTTTCTATGTTTATCCCTATGAGTGTGTTTGGCTTGCCGGAATCAGGATCGGTAACGGTATCACATTCCAATCCAATTCCAAATCACGGATATTGATTCCAATTCCAATGTTTGTTTAAGCAATAGAATTTATCTAGGGGATCAATCCTGATTCGCATTTTAGTGTTTGGTACTGTCCAGACCGGCCTCGGAATGGAATTAAATTTTCAATAATTATTTCAATCAGTAATACTTGTTCTTTTCTAACAAAATATAAAACCGTATATCTATCTATCTATCTATAATATATACTAAGCATGTTTCTTTCCATTGTCATGTCTGTTTTCCAAGAAATTTTTTTGTTAGAAAAGTTATTTCCTATTAAATCTGTTCGTGTAAGACATGCCACTATTAATTAGGTTAAATTTGACTATAAGCAAATCGTGTGGGAGTGAAAATCTCTCTCAAATCGTTTTGAGAGATGCTCTACTATTAATCGTCTCCTCTTAATTTGTTTAGTGTAAGACATACCGCTATTAATTAGGTTACTTTCGACTCTAAACAGAGCATGTGGGAGTGAAAATATCTTCCAAATCGTTTAAGAGAAACCCCCATTAATTAGCTTTAGAAAAAAAACTAATCCCGTGGATACAAAAATCCATTTTTACTCTTGGGTGGGGCCATTGTTTTAATTTTTGAACCTCATGTATACTTGACCCAAACCTTGCATAGAGTAGGCCCCACCATTTTACGCCTCAGGTTTTGATGGGATAGAGCTACCGTCTCCACCCAAATCATTAGGGGTGGCCAGAACCGAACCAGAACCGAAGAACCGAACCGGAACTGAAGAACCGAACCGGAACCGAACTGTAAAAAAATATTTTTGGTCCGGTTCGGTTCCACTGATGAAGAACCGAAAAATTTCGGTTCGGTTCCGGGTCTAATGTTCTCGGTTCGGTTCCGGAACCGAAGAACCGAACTTTAAATATATATATATATATATATATATATAATATTTTTATATTTCTATTATACATATACTTAATAATATAAATTACTTATAATATTAATAAGTAATAGTTAATACTATTCTTATAATAAGAAAGTAACTTATATTATAACTTTAATTAAAAGTTTTTATAAATTATAATTAATAATTAATAATTACCCATTAGAACCGAAGAACCGAACCGGACCGAACCGATTATGTTCGGTCCGGTTCGGTTCGGTCCTACTGTGTAGTACGGTTCGGTTCGGTTCTTACGGTTCATGGAACCGAGAACCAAGAACCGAAAAAAAATGAACCGAGAACCGAGAACCGAACCGGTTGGCCACCCCTACAAATCATGAATATAGTAGTGTCCACCCTTTCACACCTCCTATTTTGATGGATAGGTGCCACCAAACAACGGAAGGGAGGAAGATCATTGTTTTTTACGCTTGAGAGGGAAGGAGGTAGTGGATATGGATCAAAAAAGGGAGAAAAGATCGAGCAGATATTTTCGCCGCAATTTTCTTTGATTCTGGGAATCAGAATACCACCCCTCTAGGCGGGTATCAAGTTGCGCCAAAAAATCCCTCTTTTTTCCGCACGGTATCAGATTTTCTTTCCCATTCCATTTAGTAAATTTCCCCAAACAACGGAATAGACCAGAACGTTATCAGATACCAATTCTGATATCCTATTCCAGCCACATAAGGGCTCTTTGTAAAGTATCTATGAAATCCAAATTTAGTGAAAATCTCAAAATTTATCAGCCCCCCCTCCCAAAATAAAATAAAATAAAATAAAATGAAGAAGCAAAGATTTTTGGAATTCTTAATTTATCATAAAACACCCATAGGGATAAACATAGAAAGAGATCATGAGAAGAAGGGAAAGAGATAAACCTAATCTAATTCACTTGCCTAATCTAACCCAACTACTCAATATAGCCCAATCAAATCAAATGTGAGGAGATTTGGTCTTAATCTAATTCTATTATCTAATACAACTCAACTCAACAAAGCCTTTGTCCCAAACTAGTTGGGTTCGGCTAAATGAATCCTTTAGGATCTGTTCTGTTGCATAACTTCAGTGGGAAAGGAAAATGAAAATACCCCTTTTTTCCCTAAAAGACAATTTTTTGGGTGTTTTGTTGAGAGAAACGGCGAATTTTCTGGTGGCGAAGTTGTCGAACATGACAACGCTAAAAAACACCTTTTTTCTTTGCCTTTTTCTCCTTTTCTTGTTTGCGCTTGGGAAGATTTGAATTAATTGAACCTGAAGCGCCCGTAATGGAGGGGTCATAAGATCTACCTCCACCATTATGGTTTTGGTTGTTGGAGCTTTCCTCTTGGCCGTGCGCGTGTAGCCTCCATCTCGTCCAACCGAACATTCACAGCAAAAAACATCTTCTGCATCTTCATGATTATTCTCTCTTGTCCCACAGCAAGAGAATGTACCTTATCTTCCAACCGTCTAATCCTTAGATCGACCATGCCTCCTTTGATACCACTTTGTTACGAATCCGATTCGGATCTCAACGGATTGATCTTCTTAGAGGGAAGATCGGCCTCTTGACCCACTTCGAGGGAAGGGTCGTCCTCCTTTGTGCGCAAACACAATTTTTGGGATAAATTCTACATTTTTTTAATTGTATTTCCTTATGTCTTTATACATTAAGGGCCACAATTGTATCTTACGTACACTTGCATAAAAGTAGGAGAAAGAAGAGGAAAACCCTAACTTAATGGACTCTTGATAACTCCTAACTCTAATTGTATCTTACGTACACTTGCACAAAGCAAATCCTACATATTTATAAAATTTAAACAACTTTATTCCACCCCAAGTGGGTACCGCATGAGCACGTAACAGTGTTCACATAAACTATAATACATTACACAAATCAATGTAAAATGGGAAAGCAATACAAATCAATGTAAAATGGGAATTGAAAGCAATAACATATGCCAATATTAGGGAACAATTATCGGGGATAAGTATGGAAGGGGCTGGGGAGATTGGGAGATCGGAGGTTCGTCAGGTAGAAAGGGGTCGGGAGCTTGGCGATCGATTATACATGTAAGGGATTTATTTCGTCCATGGGTAAGATTCAGGCCTGGAAGGGGAGATGCGGTGCGCTTTTGGATTGACCTTTGGGTAGGTGAATCACCTCTGTTTGTCGCATTCCCGGAGAGCTATTTAGACCGAGCTAGTCCCCTAAGGATGGGCTTGGGCTAACGGCTCTATTGTCCTAGCAACGATTTCCATGGAGTGCACAACATCAATGAGGTTTAGTATACACAAAGTTTAAGCTCTAGCAAGAAGCATATTGTAATACTTAGTTAGTGTCTTGACAAACATACATGTAACAACAAATATGCCCAACATTTCACCAAAGAATTCTAACTTTTAGCAATAATAAAAGAATAGCATACTTATCATTCATCATATCATCAAAATGAGTTAATTTTAATCATAAACACCCTAAACTTAATAATAAAAAAATGACAGATATCAATATCATACCCAAAATAAAGAACAGTTGAGTCCTTATCAGAATAATATAAGACTAATATCCTTAGTATCATTAACCCAAATATGCAGAGGTAATCTTCAAGGCAAAGTATTACTAACAGGTTCAATATATTACCAAATTCTATCAAAATTGAACTGTACTGGCTATAAGAACAAGAGCAATACCAATTGGTCCAGTTCCATTATCAAAACTGAACGGTAAGAATATCAACAAAAAATTACAAGTAGCAATTCTTAAGTTATTAGTAAGGCAAACCTTGTACCCTTTACAGAATCAAATAGTATTAAACAAGCCTAGTGCCATTATCAAAATTAAATATTGTGGATCAAAGAAAGACAAGCAGATATAGTATGATCATCAGAACCTGATTACAATAGAAACATTACATGCAAGTTTTTGTGTCATAGTCAACACTGTTGTAAAAACAAGCAAATTTCATATCTTCCTTAAAACCAATTGTAATTGATCACAACAAAATAAAGCATGCTTGAGATTCTTTTATTATGATACAATCACTTAACAATCCCCTCTAATTTCAAATTTCTTATAAGCAAATAATTAGCATATGGAGCAAAGCTATTGAGCATACATGACATATAAGAGAGACAATTAAATAAATAAACATGAAAGCAATATAAACACCCTGCTCAACTATTTTAGACTGATATGATTAGACCCCCCCCCCGTTTTTTAAATGATTTAACATCTACTGAACCAAAAGAAAACACAGTTGTGACTTCACTTGAATTTCCTCTCCAAACCTGGTTTGTAAATGGAACCCATTTTATAAGAAGTCCAACAAATATCAAGTATTTAAACACAAATATTACCAAAGCCTTATTAAGATGCCTTGTAAACCCATTGAATACTATATAATGAAACATTTCACAGATTTCATTGAACTTGGAAATCTCAATCTCATTTTTCAAGAGCAATCAAACAAAATTTCAATGCAATTGTCTTAACAAGCTTATACTACATCAGTAATCATCAGCACCCACATAAACTGTGTTTCCTTTGAATGAGTATACAAAACCACCTCATTCCTTTGCACAAGAAACCATAAAATCAAAGGAATGTAGATATGCAAATTCCACAAATAGGTGTAGGAAATTGACCAACTTTGTACACACAGGCAAGGAAATAAATCACATAATGTCACTGTAGATTTGTTCAACACCCATGATCTCAAGGTTAAAAATACAGCTCATGATGACAAAAGTCACAAAACTATGAAACCAGATAGCATTCAAAACTAAATGAGATTCAGTATCTTTAATCATCACAGAAAATCAAGCCACTTCATGGATCAAAACCAATTAACACCAGCTAGAGCGAATCAACAAAAAAATCACAGGTTGCTTATGTGAAAGTAAATGGCCAGCCCAAATAACCATGAGGTTAAAACACATGAAACCAGAAATTGATAATCCAACATGGTGATGAGACCTCATAACCATAGAACAAATAATTTTGAAATAATTATCAACATTAAATTACACCATTTTATCATTAAAGTGTGTTACGCCTACTGTCTTACCAAGCTCCCTATTGATCTCATCACAAATATGACACTGAAATATCTGGACAAAATTACAAACAAAACAGAATTATGAATCTGCTGACTGTCATTGTTCTTTGAAGATATAAAAAATTCAGGATTTCAAAAATGAAATGGATGTTCACATAATCATAACCTTAAAAAAACAAAACAAAGCCTTGAACATAGCTTTCTCACTATTACAACCTCTCATTGGAAACAAGAAATCCTGTTTGCACACCATTTTAAACCTGTAAACTTGGCTCGAATAAAAGAATATAAAAAGTTCTTGACACGGTTGACAGGGTATTTAAAAAACCAAGTCACATTACCGGTTCCCTTTAATCTCATGTACTTCATTTTTCTAACTTTAAGTTGGGTAAAGACTCTCTAAACTGATTTAAAGAACAAGACAGAAGTCCTAATAAAAATGCTATTATTAAAAGAGAAGAGTATAGACATCAGCCCTCTAAACCTTATGCTTCACGGGTAATCTCACAGGTGTCCCTAATCACCCTCTCATAAACAACCAATCCATCATATTATGCCTGACTACGTGCATAGCCTTGCTGATGTTGAGTGATTATCATCACAATGACCATATAACATGACAAGACCTAAAAAATAAACCATATGTTTGCAGGCGTAATTACTCTTCAAAACAGCACTACAAGCATGTACAATATATGACAACATACATATCTACTTTTATAGTCATGTGAACAAATGATTATTTGGTTGATAGTAAAATAGTTCAGATAACACCATCTCTTCATAACAAGTATAGCATATAATGATATTGAGCTTCAAATTAACAGGTGTATTTCCTGACTACAAGATTAAGTAGAACAGGAATGTGATATCAATGTACATAGATTTTGCCATAAGTATCAATGTACTCACACTCACATACACACACATACACACATATTCACACACCCACACCCACAGACGTTTATATACTCTCACAAATTCACATACCTACACACATATACTCCTATACACACATAGACACACACATATATACACACTTATAGACATACACATGTATTCACTCACATACACTGACATAAACTCTCACACACTTATACACACATTCACATACACACGTACACAGACACACGCACATAGATATACTCACAGCCACATAGACATACACCTCACCCTCCCGTTATATGAGAGAACAACCATATTACAGGACAGAATTAAGAATAAAGGCAAAAATAACTTCCAAGATAGAAATTACATTAGTATGATTCAGGCATGTATATTGAACATTTCAAAATTAGAATGGAATCCATTTTTTGAACCACATGATTTTCGCCCAAAACTTTTCAAAGTTAATAATAAATAGCATAAGAGACCAAGTACTTGCACTCGGGCAGATAGGGTGCTCTTCGGACCTTCCTCATTCGTAATCAGGCACGGACCCATATACATTTTTGGTTATCCATTGCACAGAGGATTTATTTTCGGGTTCCATGGTCTATCCATGGATGACGACTCTGAGTTTTTTTTTAGGTACGTCTTGGTTTCGAGCCCTGGCTCCAGATCAAGAGATATCTCATTAATTTATCGTCACTCGTGCTATGCTATAAGAGTGGCACATGTTTTGAGAGTTCCTTTGTAGAGCTCTCCTTCATGTGGATGATCCAAAGGACCGACGGGGACCGTTCCTCGCCGCCTCCTCCGGATCGGGGCCCACAGATATATATTAAAAATCCACATTTAATGGCCAACCCAAAAGAGGGGCCACATGTGCCACATGTAGGCCAACCCTAAAAAGAGGGGCCACACGTGAGGGGGAGTGTTAAAGTACAGAAGATTAAATAACTCCTTCTCCAACGGCTTAAGCTTTTGAAGTAATTCGTCGTTTCACAATTTGACCGAGGCTCCGTTTCTTTCGACGTAAAAGTGGACATAAAATTTGTTTTATGTTCATTTTTACAACACAAAACACATTTTACATTCATTTTTATGTAGAAAGAAACGGAGCCTAAACTATAATCAAGATCAAGAGGAAAAGTTGCTTACTTTTGAGATTGGGCCTCGCACCAAAGTGCACCCTGGTGTTTTTAGTAAGGGATTTCTGAGGGAGACTCTCGATCTCTCTATCGGCATTCTAGAACCATGAACTTGGTGATGTTGTTGGTGTTGCCACATCCATGTTCTGAATCTGCTTTCCTGCATATCGTTTTGTTTCTTCTTCCATAAGGTCACTGCACTTGCTGTGACAACTATGCTGATACAGACGAATAGCATGTTAAGAAGGGCCTTTGCCGAATAAGAGTAGACATTGTTGGTGTTGTGATCAATGGGATATATATAATAATGTGTGAGAATTCCCAGCAAAATGAGGAACATGGTGAAGGAAGTCGAGATTATAATGCCTAGCCAAAGCCAGTTGTTGGGGCCTAAGACCATGGAGATCGGGGCATCTGATGGGCTCGGCTTGAACCAGATGGTTCGAAGGAGCTTTTGGGTATCCATGGTGACGGGCACCTTTTCTCTGGTAACGAAGACCTCGAGCTTGAGCTGAATGCGTGACATGTCGGAGTGGGTGCCGGTGATAGGGAGGAGGAGATCGAGCAAGGTGACATCGACGTAGTTCTTGAAGCACAAATGAGGTGAACCTGCGGAATTGGGCATCCCGACATGGTGCTCCTAAAGATGAGCTCTCTGATTATGGAGATAAATGGACTCACACCGCTGCCTCCGGTTACCATCACTACCGCCTATGTCTGCATTATGAAAATTTCTTTTTTCCATTAGTAAAACCTTTATGAATGAATCATTGCGAAAAAAACTCCAGAAGTCGATTATTGAATCGCCCGATTCTACTCTACTTTAAATTAGCTGAGTTTCATCCAAGTCCTAGTTTTACCCTAGAAAGTCAATCAAGAACTCCTTTAGACTCACCCTAGTTAATGAAAAGTTGATTGTGTCAAGCATTGCTTGGGCTCTCGCCGAGTTTGAGTTTCTTAACATTGAGTTGAACTATTAGACAAGTGATTTTGACAAGGCATCAAACCGATAATGAAAGATGTCTGCTCAATACCTCAATTAAGAAGCCCTCGTGTGGGCATGACCTAAAACACCTCTAAAAGATCATCCCAAGCAATAAACATCGTTCTTGAAAGTTTGGCACAAATGCTCAATAAATTTAGTTTGAATAATTGTTTACTTATGGTTTATCTCTGAAGAGAGATTCTTTGGAAGGAGACATTGTGGATCTTATTTTTCTTCATAGCAGGATTGTTAGAGAATCTAGTGTCACATATTGTAGGGAGATTTGGGTTATTGTGGGTCTTTCCAGAGCCAGTGTCACATTCTTTAGAGATTTGGCTCAATATTGACCATTGTGCCTTATCTGTAGAGGTAAGAAACACGGAGGATCATATTTTTCTTCATTGCAGGAATGCCAGATAGATCTGGTGTCGCATTCTTGGGAGATTTGGGTCATCGTGGGTCTTTCTAGAGCGGTTAGTCAATTTCATAGCATGTGGGTTTTTCAACCCATGGAGGAGTAAGGAGGAGGATATTATGGAGACTGGTGCTATTGGCTTCGATATGGGTTATTTAGAAGGAAAAATGATCGTAGCTTTAGAGGGTTGGTAAAAAAGCTCATATTGTTTGTATATTAAAGTCTTATTGCTCCAAATCCTTCTCAATTTCAGGTTCGTTTCTAGTATTGAACTTTGGAGACGCTGGAGTGAGATTTATGACACTGGATGATAACAATGATTCCCATTCTCCTCGGTGGTCCCCACCTGATCATGGCTTGTTGAAGCTCAACTTCGATGTATCGAGCTTTGTTAGGCAATCCGGGACCTTCTGGTGTTGGAGGAGTACTTAGAGATGATCGGAGGATGACCAAATGGGCCTTCTCTGGCCCATTGGAATCACGGATTCCAATGAAACGGAATTGAGAGCTGTCTGGTAAGGCAACAATATTGCTGATGAGAGGGATTTAAGTAAGTTGATAGTAGTAGAGTGAGACTTGTTAAATGTTATCAGATAGACGATAGCCACCCAACCCATGGAAAGTTGCTGATATAGTAGATGAGATCCAGCAGCTAGCGAATAACAGATTTCCAGATCTGCTATCAGCATGTGAAGAGATAGGCAAAGTATGACATGGGCAGACTGGCCCAGGCCGGTTTTGCTGGTCTTTGGAGATTTTTTTATTTTCCTCCCCCTTGACTCCTTGAGAGCCTTTGTATCTTGTTCTTCGTATATTTTATGTTTTCCTTTTCTTGCTCTAACCATCTTGGTCGGGGTTTCTCGTCTTTGTCTTTCATTTTTGTTTCAATAAATTCTTCTTACCATTCAAAAAAAGTGTAATGATCACACAACCCCACATTGATGGTATGCAATTTGATGTGTTGGATGTGTTTTAAACCTTCTAAATGAGAAAATTGAAGCAATTCCATTGTTAGATTATTCAATTTTTTGTGCAAACCTAAAGAAGTTGGCAGAAGTAGGTCCATAAGGCCCTTCAATGGAAACATTAAGATGATCAATGGGAGCGGGAGATGAAAGCGTCTGGTAAAGCTTCTGTGACCAATTTCCTGCGCTCTTGATTATGACACTAAGCTTTTCTGGCTCCATGTTGCAATTGGAACTCACAGTGAAAGGATGCCACTGGAAAGAAGAAAGTATTGGAATGTTGATAAACATGATGCTAGTCGGATTACAGAACAAACCTGCAAAAAAAAAATGTATGATTCATCAATTAAAAGGCAAATCAATCATCTTCAACTATGTTATTTGATCCTAGCCCTACCAGGGCTCTTTGAGAAGTTAAGCTCAACTGTTTCACAAGGTAAGAGGCGGGCAGAAACCAGTTGAACCCTTTGTCGTGATTGTGAGAACCTTAAGTATTGGTCGATCAAGAAGAGATAAACACCGGGAAGAATGATGCAAAAGAATTTAATTCCTACATGCAAGGCGTAAAAGAATAGGAAGATGATATAGAGTTGGTGGGTGTAGAAGAACAACTCGAACGCTCTACGCCTTATGTGGGGAAACGCCATAAGCCACATGGTGATTCCGAAGACTAATGCCAATTCTCCGGCCACATTTGATACGCTGGTGTTGTCCCATTTTAGAATCTGCACCATTACAGTGAAATCTGTAAGTTTTTTACTTTTAATTTACCATTTGAATTTTTAAAAAAAGATTTCTATTTAGATTTCAATCACCAATGAAAAAAATTCTTTGGCTAGGTGAAAATGAAGAAAATTTAGAAGGATTGGACTTATGTTTGGGGAAAAAAAGGTGTTCTAAATTTCTAATAACAAGCTAGTTTATTAAACTTAGTATTGTATGGCAAGAAGAATTGGAATGTATTGTTTGACAGTGAAATCCTTTTTTAGTTATAGTCGTTGGAAATCAAGTGACTTGGAGAAGTAAGAAGTGGTAGATCCAGTGTTGAATTAGACTAGTGGTACCTATCGCATGGTTTATTTCAGTTACTTTGGCACAACAATCTCTTGCATGAGTTGGGATTCAACATAGAAGTCATATGAGTTTGTATTGTGAGTCTGTGACAATAATCTGTGGTGATTTTCAAAAAAGAAAAAAAAGCAAGGGATTTGCTAGGGAACATTGCAAAAGGCATTTCGCAGATGGTCTGTCGCATCTCAGAGCAGCCACCTCGTAAATGATGACAAAATCTGCTGAAAAGTGAGCCTCTGTGGCTGCTCCGAGATGCGACAGACCATCAGTGAAATGCCTTTTGCGATGACCCCTAGCAAATCCCAAAAACACTAATAATCTGTTGTATTGTGACAAGAAATGGCTTTGAAAAATAATCTGTTTTATTTTTCCTACTTGAGCCATGTTGTTGGTCAAAGCCCAATACGCGAAAAATAACAAGCCATGTGCAGTGAAGAAGGTCATGGCCATATGCCCAAGCCATATGTGATACTTAATGCTGACCTCCGATGTAAGCCCAAGGAGTGGCAAAATCGATGACCCTCGGGCCACTGGAAAGAAGAGAAAGGCACAACAGATGTTCCCAAGAAACCCAAGGTAGAAACCAGTCCTTTCCCACCTGCACACACCAACCATCATACTTCAGCATAAGATATGAGTATATATCAAGGTAATTGATATATTGTTTGAATATATCAGATTGAATCTGGTAAGATCTGATCGTTGGATCATTAGGTGTAGACACCCCATTTTGATCGGACCCAGGTTCGCTGTGCTTGGGCGAAGCCCCATTTAATCACCAAGCTAGGGTCCCGGATTGCATCATAAGATAGATTGGGGTCTCACCAGGGGGTCCCTGCCAAATTTCATCAAAATCTGACTCGATTTGTCAAATAAGGCGAACCCGGAAAGAAGTGGGGTTTGAATGTATAAAGGGGGGGCGATTTTATCTGAAAAGGGGATTGTCCGCAAGAGAAGGAGGCGATTATATCATGTTTATATAAAGGAAGAAGGGGGTTGAATCAGCCTATTCGGAGCCAAGCCAAGTTCGCGCGACTCATCTTCATTTGTGCGCCCATCAAATGGGTAGTGCGGATATCAGCTTTCAGATTTTTAATATAAAAAAAAAACGAAGAGCAGAGAAAAGGGGAGAATCATTTTCGTTTCTAAATCAGAGAGAGAGAAAGAGAGAAAAGGGAGAGAGAGATTCTCCTCTCCGGTCGTCTTCTCCAGCAAGATTCTGTCAGGATCGGGCCGGAATTTGGATTTGGCTTCCGATCAGCAGTTGTCGAAGCTATAACCCTCTCCCTTTATCTATTTTTCAACCATATTCTCTCCTCACAAACCCATTTTCCACCTCAAATCCCAGATCCAAACCCAAATCTGAGATCCAAACAGGTTTTTCTTCTCCGGTAGAATTCCGATTGATTCTCTGGCAGATCTGATTTCCGATCATCATGGCTCGATCTCAGAGAGAGCGAGAATTAGATCTGAAGATAAAAAGAAAGATCTGGTGGGAGAAGAAGTGGATCTGAGAAAAGGAATCAGAGAGAGAGAGAGGGAGAAAGGGATTTTGGAGATTTTCTTCTCGAGCATCATCTCCGTCCGGCCACCTCTGTCACCTCCGGTCACTTCTTCTCCGTCCGCGCACCTCTGTCACCTCCGGTCACTTCTTCTCCGGCAACACCATCTCTCATCTCCACCCTAAACCCATTTTCTTAACCCCCAATCTCCGACCGAATCCCATCCCCATCTCCAACCGGGCTTGCAACCTCCATCTCCCTCAGTAACTCCGGCTGGCCATCCTATTATTCTTTATCTCCATCATCCCCAATTTTCAAACCCCAAGATTCATCTCAACTCTCTCTAGATCTGTCATCTCTGAGATCTACCATTATCTTCACCTTCAAACCCTAATCAAATTTGAGAAAATCTAGATCTGAGGCCATTTCAGCCATCACTCTTTTCGATCTCCGGCAAGCTTTGCCGGAATGTCGTTGATTCTGACCGCCAATCTCTGTAAATTTCACCCTGCTCGTGCACAATTCGAAGGAAGAAGGAGATGTGAAGAATTCCTCTATAGCAGAAATGTTGCAAGATGTGGAGACCAGATCACAAATGGGTTATGTTGATTTTGGCCGATATTCCAGTTCCAACCATTTTGTAGCTGGTTTTGGGGATGTGAACTTTGTTCAAGGATTCTACAATGGTGACCTGGTGAATTGTGAAGCTAGCTTTGATAAAATGGGCCGCACAGCTCAGGTGAGTTAGCCCTGCAGATCTAGGTTCATTCAATTCCATAGCCTTGAATTCAAATGCATAAATCACAATTTTAACTCAAACTTCTAGACTCTGTATTACCTGCAATTAGGAGGGCATTTCTAATCTTCATTTATTCGTTAGAAATAATTTTAGCTTATCCATGTTCTTTGTAAAGTGTATGGTCAGCTTTGCTCTTTTATTGCCCATGAACGCCTGCTAATAATCCCCACTTAAGCATGAACTATGATCGTTGGAAGTGAGCTCTGCTAGTCTTGTTGTGAAATGGCAATTCGAGAGCAGACTTTGTGAAATCATGAGAACTTCAGCAATCAAACCATTCTGACCTTCTCTATGTGTTAGATGTGAAGCACTGTCTCTTGTGATGATCTTCATCTTAAGATTAATCTAGTGATTACAGTTGATATGTGTTCCCATTTAAGCTGCTGTCCATTTGCAGGATCCATGTTGGTATTCCAGGGTCTTGGTGCCTTAACCTTGGTGTGATTAGATCCATAACTTGTTTAAAAGTATATGGTAGCCATGATGCTCCTTTACTTTTGTTGAAGCAGCTAAAGGTGAGCATGGTTTAGGAGGATATAGTTAGAGGGCATAATGTCTCGGGTAATGCTATTGTCAAAGAACAGGGCCATTGTTAAATCATAGTAACATGGATGTTAATTGGCAGTTATTGATATTGACACCACCATGTTTGGCATGTATGTGACCTAATGTGTTTTTCTCTTTTGGCGAGCTTGCAAGATCCTGTTGAGAATTATGATGATATCTTGACAATTCTTCGAATGATATCAGGTTGTAGCTCAATCATGTTTTGATAGGCATATGCTTCATTGAGTAGTAAAGGACGAGGTAAATAAGGTGTGATTACAATTTGATGCTTGGGTGAATATCTTTTTGTGAAATTTGGGATGTTTGCAAGGCAATATCAATTTCTTGTTCTTTTTACATATGCATGTGCATATGTTGTGGTGAGCGTCTCCTTGTAACATCTGTAAGCTCAAGTTGTCTTAGATACTTGCAAGGTAACTGAGATTCCCTCCATTATGTACATAAGACATATGATTTGGGAATCATTTTTTCATGATGTATGTAAGTATAGGTCATTTCTGCATTTTGTCAAAATTATGGAGATCTCTCCCGTGTGAATTCAAGTCATTGGGGGTTCATGCTATGACAGAATGTTTCTTGAGCCAACCCCTTCCCTTCCTGCCTAGAGCTTTCGCAGGTTAAGGGATTTCTTCCATTTTAGGGTTCTTCATAGAGTCATCTAGAGCCCTCTCTAGGAGACACACTCTGTCTCATTGAGGTAGTTCTCTTTTGGAGACAAGCCTCATTTTGGACCTACCCTTAGGAAGGTTGCTTTAGTTTGGTAGGGAGTATACCCATAGGAGACATGCCTTGCCTCATTTATAGAGCCCCTATTTGGAGACAAGCCTTGTCTCATTTAGAGGGTTTCCATTTTTAGAAGACTTACCCAGCCTTATATTAGAGCAGCTCCTTTTAGAGAGTCTGTGACTCATTCCTCCTTTAAGTTGTAGTATTAGAGACCCTTTGGCTCATCTGTCTTTGTTAGTGGTTTTTATTGTAGAGTCGTTGACTCTCTCGTCCTTCGGGTAGTGTTGTTAGGGAGTCTTTGACTCAGTTGTCTTTAGATGGTTATTAGAGAGTCTCTGACTCATTTGTCTTTAGTAGGGAGTCTTTGACTCAGTTATCTTGCTTAGTAGTTTTATCGGAGAGTCTTTGACTCATTCATCTTTTCGTGGTGTTATTAAAGAGTCCCTGACTCATTTGCACCCCTCTTTAGTGTTCTTAGTTAGGAGTTTCTCCTCGGTATTGTCGTTGATCTTCTTTGTTAGAGACTAGCACAGTCTCATTAGAGTTTTTTTTTTTATATATATTTGTGATCTTAGATCATTCCCTCGTCTTTGGCGCTGTCTTGCCTGGTTTAGGGGTTTCCCCTGTTAGCCCTAGGGTTCGGCCCTAGGGTTTTGCCTTGTGTATTCCCTTAGGTCTTTGACCAAAAGGGTGAAAACTCTTTAGGCTTCGAAAATAATTGAAAACTTTAAAAAATATCAGAAACATTTGAAAAGCATTAAAACCGTTAAATCATTTGAAGTGTTAGGTTTTAGTTAGGAGAGTTCGATTTTCGAACTACGTTGGTTTGATCCTCTTTCACGAGGTACGTAGTGCAGCTTGGGATCCATATCCCAAGTCCAGCCAAACTTTTTGTAAATAATATTTTAAACTTTCTTCAAAAACCTTTAAAACCTTATTTTTCAAAAGATCTCCCTCTAGAGTTAGGAGTTTCTCCTAGATAGAGAGTTTTAGAGTTAGGTGTTTCTTTTGATAGGTTGTTTGTTTGTTTGTTGTGTGCTTGTTTTAGAATTAGGGGTCTGTCCTAGAGTTATAGGAGCGCCTCCGTCCGGTCAGTCGGCGATCCACATCGCCGAGTGATGACTAGAATAGGATACGCTAGTCCACCCTTTGTTTTCCTTAGGAAACACAGCCTAGTTACACATAGGTTGTAGGAACCACCTGCATTAGCCTAGGGCTAATCTGCATTTAGTTAGGGCATATAGGGTGTCCTAAAATCCACAATTCACTGGAATTTAAATAATCGTACAATAAACTTTAATAATTGGTCCGGTCTTTTAGATCGAGTCTAGGATAGAGGGTTACGTGTCTTAGGCATCCTAGCTTAGAATAGGCGCGAAGAATTACGTTGCCTTGATTCTCGTGGAGGCGGGGATACGTAGGCTTCTTTGGATGAATACCAGACCATCCGAGGACTCGGGCTAATAATTTAGAGTCTTAGAATTTGTTGTGTAGTTATTGTATGATTTGATATGTTTTCTTATTTTTTTGTACTGATCCTATACCTTTAGCTATAGCTTGCATGTGTTTGCACATCAGAACTTAGACACCCATTAGGCTTGTCACTCATAACCTAGCTATGCTTAGGTGACACATCTTTCATTTTATTTTATGTGTGTTTATTATTTGTATTCTCAGGAAATGCATGCTTAGGTAGACGACTCTTGAGGATTATTCCCATTTCACATGATTTTTACCCAAACTTCTTTGGAGTTAATGAAAATGGCATAAGAGACCAAGTGCTTCCACTCGGACGAATCGGGGGTGCTCTCAGACCTTCCCCATTCGTAACCAGGCACGAACCCATATATATTTCTGGTTATCCATTGCACAGAGGATTTGATTTTAGGGTTCCATGGCATATCCATGGATGGCGACTCTGAGTTTATTTTAGGTATGTCTCGGTTTCGAACCTTGGTTCCGGATCAGGACATATCTCTTTCTTTTTATATCGCCACTCGTGCTATGCTATGAGGGTGGCATCCGTTTTGAGAGTTCCTTGGCAGAGCTCTCCTTCATACGTGGATAATCCAGAGAGGGTGTGGGGGACCCGTTCCCTCGCACTCGTCCTCGGATCGGGGTCCACATTAGGGTGTTAGATTAGGTTACCTATCGGACCGACCCCGAGGGTAGCACCCAAAAAAACAGCAGCAGGAACATACTGTTGTGAAGGAGTAGAGGGCTAGAGGAGGGTGTTTGGAGGTTTGCACCCCATGATGGTGGCGAGTGGATGGTTAGATCGGCTGTCAGCTAGACTAAGATGTTTCTAGTGTTGTGGATAACATCTAGTAACTTTCAAGAATTTAGTATAATGATGTTTGCAGCCCTGAATTTTAAAAACACTGACTTTTGTTTTTAATATTTAATTTCGTAAATATTATCAATTAATAGAACTAGTTAAGAATTAAGAGCAACTCTCCATGGTGGATTTGGATAATACAGTGATAACTAGAGTTCTAGACTGACTCAATGAGTGCACTTGCACTTAACTGCATCTCCAAAATTCTTACATAATAGGAGATTCACTATGCTCACCTCATCCACCTCAATCGCTACTCTCTCCATTGCATCTCTCTCACTCATTTAATCAAACATCAGTTGTGCCACCTCATACCCTGCTCTTTCCATTGCATCTGTCTCACACATTTCACCAAACATTAGTTGTACATTCTAAAGATCTACCTCATAAGCACTTCTTGCCATTGCATATCTCTCTCTCTCTCTCATACATCCAATGATCTACCTCATTCCCTGCATCTCTCACACATTTTATCAAACATCAGTCGAGTATCCGAATGATGTGCCTCAATCCCTGCTTCTGCATTGCATCTCTCTCTCACACACACAACAACTAAGCTAAACTCAACCAAAAGGTAGTTTCACATATAAGTGAACCCCACTGATCTTAGATGAATTCATTCATGGGGTATGATTCTCATCGAGATCCAAAATAAAGTTCCACAAAAAGTTGAACTCTATATATACTGAAATAAAAGCATAGTCTTTATGACTTTAGAAGATTTAAGTAAGTCATCTTCATCAAAGTCCAAATCAAGACAAGCTCCTCCTTTTTCGCCAATCCCTGTGAATTACCAAATATGGATTTCATGAAAATGAATCCAATCATTTGTGTAAAACACTAAAGTATCTAGTTCTACCTGAAGAAGAACTTAGTACAATTCTATAATTCACGAAAGTATCTAGTTCTACCTGAAGAAGAACTTAGTACAATTCAAAATGGCTGAAAAAGTATCAGTATCACTCTCACCATAAGCATCATTGTCAAGTTTCAATAAAGAACAAGACCTAAACAACTTCTTTTGCAAATAATCATTCATAATTGTCAAGTTTCATTAAAGAACAAGACCAAATAGTTTCTTTTGCAAAGAACCATTTCATGTTTCTTTTTGGAATGTTACAGTCATCTTATCCATATTTGAGTTAAGCTGTATCATCAAGTTTGGAATGTACAACATTTCCCAAAAATGACATGTCATCAAATGTGGAATGACACACAACAACTGTAAACATCATCGAAACATATCAAGTGCCTATCTTGGCCAAAAAGAAGATTCAAAGATTCAAAATAACATGGATGTAGGTTAAGTCCTGTCTATACAGACTTTAGCCCCATCTCCCCCATAATTTTGAATATTCAATCTTTGGTCAGTCCCTATTGTGAGAGCTTCGGCCTATTATCCTTCGATTTCGTATCAATCAAAGTCATAATCCCGTGTTCTTGAGATAATTCAGCATACGGCTTGTTGCAGCCTAAGATGTCTCCTCTTACCATTAAAGAGTGAGTTCTTCACAACCATTGTTGTAGCTTGATTATCACATAACACACATAAGGAACTAATCCTTAACCCACTAAAGAACTAATCTTTAATCGGGTCAGTGGAATGCCATAACCAAATCAGATTCTTTATCCCTTAGCTGAAGTTAGGGGATAAAGTTCCAATTCGACGTCCACACAACAACAATAAATTTGTTGTCATCTGATTCTGAGCCCCATGATACATCAGAATAAACTTCCACAATAAGTGGATGGCTACCATAGTTTTGAGCATACTCTGGAATACATGAAAGGTATCTCATCAGCCTCATAAGGGCATCTCTATGCTCATGACCAGGATTGCTAGTAAAAGGACTCAGCATGCCAATTATAAAGGCTATGTCTGGCCTAGTGCAACACAAACATGAGACACCAATCAGTTTAGAATAATCTAACTGGGTCACACTGTCTTTTCCTTAGAGATCAGCTTCTTGGTATAATCAAAATGGTGTCTCAATCGGTTTGCACTCAATGCATCCTCAAAAAGGAAATTAGTTGGTCATATAATGGGCTAGGCCAATGGTGATTTCCTGCCTTTCAAAAAACTGACTTTCATACCAAGAATAATGTTAACAACACCCAGGTCTTTTCATGTCGAAGTCTTTACCCAAGGGTAGTTTCACATTTCTCATCACAGAAAGAGATTGCAAAGAAGAATCAACATCTACATACAAACAAATAATCATGACCTTATTCGACACAAAATGATAGTAAAGGCATTTATCCGAGTTATATGTCAGAAACCCAAAGCTCTTTACTATTTTGCCAAATTTCTGATGTCACAATTTAGGTGCTTGATTAAGACCATAACAAACTTTGTATAATCACATACAAATATCTACTTGCAGCCCGTAGTCTTAGCCCCTTTTGGCAAATCGACTAGCTGTCAAGTTAGATTTTCTAACAGAGAGCTCATGTCATCATGAATGGCTTCTGCCCACAACATAGAGTCCCTAGATCTCATCACGTCCTGATAGGATGATGGATCATTCTCCAATTGGTAGGTCACAAAGTCCTCACCAAATTCTTGGGGACTCTATCACATGGAGGAGCATATAGAGATTTAGGATGTGATTTGCAATCAAAGCTGCCTCTCCCCAAATGCAACTAGGCATGCCAGCTGACATTAACATGGAGTTTAACACTGAAGTTAACGTCCGGTTCTTACACTCAATTATGCCAATTGATTGAGGCGAGAGAGGAGTAGTAGTGTCAAGGATTACGCCCTAAGAGGCACAGAATTCCGTGAACCCTGTCAATGTGTATCTTCTCCTTCTCTATCACCCCTAACTCTCACACTTGCCAAATGTAATTGACATATATAATGGTATCTTATGAGTATTAGTAAGTTAGACCATTTTCTGATAGTGCACATGTCCCAATCGGTTGTGTAACAACTTAGGAGCAATTAGCGGTGAACTATCCTAACTAACAGTCTCATTATCTAAACTCAAATCAAACATACCATCTATCAAATATGCACAATCAAAATAGTATGAGTTAATAATCAAAGTTACTCTACCACACATAAATGAAGTACATATGCCAGCATAGTCTAAAAGCATAGTCTAAAAGACTAATAGAAATTAAATTCTTTTGAAGAGCAAGAACTACTTTAACAATTTTTAAAGTTAGTATTTGTCCTGAAGAAAAGGCCAAGTTCGTAGTACCAGCGTGAGGCACCTCTACCTCTGCTCCACTGGCCACTGTAACGGTCTCTTTCGGGGCAACAACATCAACTAGTAGTTTCTTGGAGTTGTAAACATGACAAGTGGCTCATGTATCTAACCACCAATCTGAAAAAGTACTGGCCTTACTGTTACCCAACATAGCAACAAAACTCTTAGGCTCAGTCTTACCCACCATCATATGAGCTTCCTTTTGTGGTGTGTCAGATTTAGCCTAGGGTGTTTGCACTCTGCAGCAAAGTGACCCCATTTCCCACAGTTGTGGCACTTGCCCTTCTTTTTCTGAAAGATAGGCTTTTTGGCCTCCAACTTGGGATGTTTACTTTTAGGTGACTTGGATTTCCAAGGTAATTTCTTGGGATATATTACCGCGTTAGCAGCAGACTGTTGCTGTCTAACCATCTATAAGTTATCCCTGGCTCGATTCTCATCTTCGATTCAAATGAATCGTTTGAGCTCATCCAGTCCCACTTGCACCTTTTTCGATACATTTCAGTTTTAAAAGAGTGCCATATGTAGACACCCCATTTTGACCGGACCCAAGTTCGCTGTGTTGGTGCGAAGCCTCGTCAAATTAGTGAGTTGGGGTCCCAAATTGAACCCTAAGGTAGCTTGAGGTCTCCCATAGGTCTCCGTAAAATTTCGTCGAGATCCGAGCGCATTTGCTCAATGAACGAACCAGGGCAGTGTGCGTAGTATGAATCCAAAAGGGGGATGATTTATCCTGCAGCGGGCCTACCCAAACAATAATAAGACAAATTGACGGGCGCGCCAATCAGATTTTGTGCGCCCATCAGTATGGTAGTGCCGATATCGCAGCTAATTTTAAAGTATAAAATCGCGAAGAATAGAGGAGGGTTTTGGATTTTTTTTTGCTGGAAATTTTTGAGAGGGAGGGAGAGAGAACCCAGATTCCAAACCCTAGCCTTAGCTTTTCATTTTTTTTCTCCGATTACCTCTCTTTTCCGACCGTTTCTCCGGCTACATCTACGGCAAACCTCTGGCTGAGCTCCGATTTCCTTCTTCTTCTTCTTCCAACTTCCTCCAACTCCGGCCGATCATTGCTATCTCGGATCTAAGATCTGAGATCTGAGGAGAAAAGCAGAAAGAGAGATCTGAGACAGAGAGAGAGAGGGAGTTGTAGAGAGAAAAGAGGGAGAGCATATCTCATCTTGTTTCATCTTCTCCGGCAGATCTACCGGCAATCCTTTCTCCGGTCATCCTCCGGCCGTGCTCCGATCGTATTATAGATCTCAAATTTGAGGATTTCTCATCTTGAAGCTTAAGAGAAAGTTGCAGATTGGGTAATTTCCCTCATAGATCTTGCCATTCACTTCACAAATCTGTCAAATCTCCATTAAAATTCAATCATGTCATTGGAGTTCCGACCATCATTTGCGCTCGAATCGTGAGATTTAGCCGCTAGTAATATTTGATTTGGAAGAGTAGAAAATCAAAAGGAAGAAAAGTTAGGGTTTCTCATTCTCCATCTTCTCCGGCAAAGCCTACCGGATTCCGGCAATTGCTCTACATCCAGGTGAATTCCTTCAACAATTTTTGGGTAATAATTTTCATTCCCTGTTTATATCTACTCTTCCATTTTCCTGTTGTTTTTTTTTTATATAATTCATTACTTGTTGTTGGAATGTGCTTGTGTTCTTGTGCTGAGTTCCTCATATGAATTCTGAGCATCTGATATTGATACTTGGATTAAATGCAAGATGTCTTGATAGTTATATGCCTCATGGTTGAAATAAATAAGAGCTGAAGTTCTGCCCTCAGTCCTAATTTTGTGTTGATTTTGATCTTTGAGATGGAATGTCCTAATGAACATTGATAGAATTAAGTTTACAATTTTGGAATCCTTGGGTACATATCTGGTATTGTTTGCAATCAAACTCCCATCTCTTGGCCAATTTGGCTTCCTGCGAATACATACAATAGAACCATAGTGATTTCAAGACTAACCTGGTAGTTTGAATAGAAATGAGTTTATTGCCATTGTGTATATGGGTTGGGGATGTTAAGATTTACTTCCAATTAATTTGATTTCACTATATTTCCTGAAATTGGTTGGGCCGGGGGAGATGCTGTAGCTCCCAAATGTAGTATGGTTGGATTGATTCCATTCTGTTTAAGATAGGCTTACTGGTTCAATAGGATGGTTGGAAATAATTTTCATCTAGCTATATTTTAGCCAGTACATGATTAAATTTTGTAGTCTCTCCTTCCATCCATCCTGTAAAAGTCATTCGGGAACCATAGTGACACTTTAGGCTATCTTATATCATGTACCTTTGAAGTTCAATTTATTAGTGTATACTTGCAGGGCTGTAAGATTTCCCTTTCATAGCGAGAATGAACTCAAGTTGCTTCAGATGCTTGTAAAAACCTTGAGGTCATTCTTACCTAAGTGTTCGAATGTGTAATTTTCAGGAAAGGATATTGTCTACTTGCATTTAAGTTTCAGGTTTGAATATAAGTGTAATCTGCTTTATTTGATACCCCTAGTTGTAGCTTTGAGAATGTTTTGAGTCTCACTCAAAGTTATTTGTTGAAGCGCATGAGGTGTCCTGGTCATATGTGCATAAATGGGTAAATGTTAATCATAACCCCTGCTGTGAGTTAAAGGCAATGCTTGATAGTGGTCATGCTTAGAGGCTTGTATTACTGCTTTTCTAGAATGTTTCGATGGCAGTTAGGTTCCTTACAGGTTTTGCAATTCTATCATCGCTAGGGCAATGAAGGCGTTAGCCTAAGCCCATCATTAGGGGACTTGCTCAGTCCAAGTAGCACTGCCCTCTTTAGTAGACTTTCCAAGTCCTTTTAGATACCTTTAGATATTTGATTCCCCCATTAGGAGACGTGTTTCGTCTCGAAAGGCAGTTCTCTTTCAGAGACAAGCCTTGTTGTTTAGTGTCTATCCCATAGGAGGCAGGCTTTGCCTGATTTACAGAGTCCCTGTCTGGAGACAAGCCTTGTCTCATTTAGAGAGTTTCCCCTTTAGGAGGCTTACCTAGCCTCATATTAGAGCCCCCCTTTTCTTTTAGAGAGAGTCTCTGGCTCGTTTTTTCCCCCTATTTTAGTAGTATTTATAGCGAGTCTTTGGCTTATTTACCTTCTTTTAGCAGTGTTATTAAAGAGTCCCTGACTAATTTGCACCTCTCTTTAGTGTTATTAGTTAGGAGTTTCTCCTTTAAAGTTGTCATTACTCCACTTTGATTAGAGACTAACTCAGTCTTATTAGAGCTTTGCTTGTTTGAGATCTTAGATTCGTTTTCTCTGTTCTTGGGACACTTCTTTACGTGTTGTGGTTCGTCTCTTTGAGACGCTTGTCGTTTGTTCGGGGTTTCCCCTTTTGATTTAGGGCTTTGCCCTAGTTTGTGGTTATGCTTGTGTGTTCCCTTTAAGATTGAAAGCATTTAAAGGTCCAGAGCATTGGAAAAGCTTTAAAATCCAAAAACATTAGAAATTTGAAACCCAAAAATATTTGAAAACTTTAAAAATATCAAAAACATTTGAAAAACATTAAAAAATCTTAACTTAGTTAAAATGTTGAGTTTTATAGCATATTAGGAGAGTTCGTTTCGAACTACGTTGGCTTGATCCTCTTTCCACGAGGTACGTAGTGCAGCTTGGGATTTATATCCCAAGTCCAGCCAAACTTTTGTAAATAGTATTTTAAATCTTTTTGAATAAGCAACCTTTAAAACCCTGTTTTCAAAAGATCTTCCTCTAGAGTTAGGAGTTTCTCCTAGATAGAGAGTTTTAGAGTTAGGAGTTTCTTTTGACAGGTTGTTTGATTGTTTGTTTGTAGTGTGTTTGTTTTAGAGTTAGAGGTCTGTCCTAGAGTTATAGGAGCGCCTCCGTCCGGTCATTCGGCGATCCACATCGCCGAGTGATGACTAGAGTAGGATACGTTAGTTCCCCCCTTTGTTTTCCTTAGGAAACACAGCCTAGTTACACACAGGTTGTAGGAACCACCTGCATTAGCTTAGGGCTAATCTGCATTTAGTTAGGGCTTATAGGGTATCCTAAAATCCACAATTTACTAGAATTTAAATAATCGTACAAGAAACTTTAATAAGTAGTCCGGTCTTTTAGATCGAGTCTAGGATAGAGGTCTAGGTGTCTTAGGCATCATAGCTTAGAATAGGCGCGAAGAACTATGTTGCCTTGATTCTCGTGGAGGCGGGGATACGTAGGCTTCTTTGGATGAATACCAGACCATCCGAGAACTCGGGCTAATAATTTAGAGTCTTAGGATTTGTTGTGCTGTTATTGTAGGATTTTATGTGTTTTCTTACTTTCTCGTACTGATCCTATACCTTTAGCTGTAGCTTGTATGTGTTCGCACATAAGAACTTAGACACCTATTAGGCATGTCAGTCATAACCTAGCTATGCTTAGGTGACACATCTTTCATTTTATTTTATATGTGTTTATTATTTTATCCTCGGGAAATATATGCTTAGGTAGACGACTCATGAGGATTGTTCTCATTTCACATGGTTTTTACCCAAACTTCTTTGGAGTTAATAATAAATGGCATAAGAGACCAAGTGCTTGCACTCGGACGAATTGGGGGTGCTCTCAGACCTTCTCCATTGGTAACCAGGCACGAACCCATATATATTTCTGGTTATCTATTGCACAGAGGATTTGACTTTGAGGTTCCATGGCATATCCATGGATGGCGACTCTGAGTTATTTTTAGGTACATCTCGGTTTTGAGCCTTGGCTCCCGATCAGGATGTATCTCTTTCTTTTTATATCGCCACTCGTGCTATGCTATGAGGGTGGCATCCATTTTGAGAGTTCCTTGGTAGAGCTCTACATTCACGTGGATGATCCGGAGGGTGTTAGGGACCTGTTCCCTCGCCGTCCTATCTCGGATCGGGGTCCACACCATGCAGATGGTAACGTAAATATGATTGCACCCACAAGAAATGAGTCACAGACTACTATTTTTTTCATTATGCAACTTAGATCTCAAATTCTCTAGATCAGTTACTTGAGGAGTGATTTCCTTGTCCGCTTGAAACTTGAAATCCATGAATTTGTCCACAAGATGGGTTTGGACAATTCCTCCTCCTTCTTGAATTGAGCATCTAAGTTGTCACATATGTCTTTAGCAGTGTTATATTTACTATAGGTTTCTGCATGACGGTCTGAAAGACAATTCAACAAGTAGTCTTTGCAGAAATCCTCATCTTTAAGCCATTGAGATTCATCAACTTCTTCATCCGTCTCAGCAAAGGTACTCAAAACGGTGTAAAAACAATTCACGTATGTCAGACCGAATTGAGTCTTTCGCTTCCAGGAATTAAACTCAGATCCACCAAAGGATTGAAGTTTGACCATCTCAAACGGCATAGTGTTCTTTTCCATTGTATATTTAAAAGGAAATAAAAATTGGAAAGAGTGCACCTGATTTGCGAAGCGCGATAACCAAATAAGAAGATCTAAGTCGCGAACCAAATCCAAACTCGAATCCGAGATATCCAAGATGAAACCCATCAGCAAGAGATTACCACCAAGGGAAAAAAACCCAAACCCAACCTATTGGGATTTACAGGAGGTGAACCAAGAACAAAGAACCAGCCAAGGCGAAACCCGAGGCGAGGGTTGTTCAGACTATCCAGCTGTCGGCAAAACTAGTTGGCAAGAACTGGTCTGAAACCAATTGCAAATCCCAAAACAGATTGGTCTTCTGTATAACTCGCAATTTACAAAGCTGTTTTCTTGCAAATCTTGTCCAGATTTCTCGCCAGAAATAGCCCTACGACAAAAACACCAACTGCCGTGAGTAAACCCCCAATATGAGCAACAATCCGAGCCGTGAGAAAACCCCCAAATTCCGAGTGATCTACGGCCGTGAGTTAAACCCCCAAAGAGAAAAAAAAATGAAAGTTCTTCTCCTTTCAAAATGAGAATACCCACTGGTTGTGCAGAGAGAGATTCGACTCTCGATTATGGGCTACCAGCGCCAGATATGGGTTGCAACCGGTGGTTGGTTGCACCTCCCAAGGAAGCTCTGATTTCAAACGGTGGAAGTATCTCTTGTAGCAGAAGCTTCATAATAAGGAACTAGATCTGTGTTGAGAGAGTTGTCTTTTTCAAATCGTGAAAAAGGAACCCCAAAAAATTCCGTCAGTGATTAGTCTCGCAACCCAAATAGAGAAAGAAGGGAGGTTGAACACCAGAAATTAAACCCACGTACAGATTTGGGCTTTATAGGAGGAAACCCAGACCCAGTCGTTCAATTGATTCAGATGGAACCCTTTTGGTGTCCACAAAAAAAAAATAGTAACTGGTCTGAAGAAAATACGTCAATTCGTGAAGACTTTCAAGAAATCCATGAATTTTGAGGCTTCTGTGTGATTCAAAACGAATTTTAGGGATTCAAAAAACCACGGCGAAATTTTAATTCTAATAAGGAATAAAACCCACGCCCAACAGGCCACAATTCTAACGTGAGATGAGCCAAGTATCCTCTTCTTGATTCCAACGGAAATAAAACCCACGATCTAGAAAGATCAGCCGTCTTCTTCTTTTGAGAGTTGAAAACAATGCTAAGAAGATCAAACAATCAAGCCCAAATCGTTGTTCCCAGTGAAACTTCAATCGAGGAATCCCATCCCAAAATTAAAACGAAGTCAAAAAACATTTTAGGGTTTATAGAATGATGCTTCAAGATTGTTAGAGTAATTAGGTCAAGCAAGAGGTTGCTTGAAGAATTACACCCAAGGTATCTAGTTTGGAATACCAAGTTTGTTGCCTCTAGCCCCTATATATATTAGATACACTAGGGTTTTAATAGATTAGTGGGCTCTAGCCCAAATAGGCCCACTACACCGGTCCATTATCTTATTAGGCTTATATTAGAACATACATGGGTTATATTATATACCCAACATAAGTCATTTCTTGTCTTTTACCAAATTAACCCCCCCAACATCTAGTTTGGGGGGTATTTTAGGAAGTCAAAAAATAACCCACCCAATCCTATAAATACAACTTTCCACCCCCTTCATTTCTCACTAAAGCTCACTCTCTCTCTATTATCTAAACTCTCCAATTAATTTCGCTCTCTCCCTAATCAAGTTCTCCCTCTCTCTCTCTCTCTCTCCCAATCAACTTCTCCCTCTCTATCTTCAATCTACTTCTCTCTCTAGTTAGTAGCACTAACTACTCATCAAGAGGGCGGCGAGTGGCGATTAACACGAGGGCAGCGATTGGCGATCAACAAGAGGGCAAGATTTTGCTCAAATAGGTTGAGGTTGGTACCCATTTAAATATTTAATTGTAATTCTCCTTTCACTAATTTTTTTAAAACCTCTCTTAATGGCCGATTCGGAAGAAGCTTTCTACCCCATTGGCCATGACAACAACCAAGTCATGGGCAATGATGAGTTAACGGAAGCTTGTTTTGGACGTCAGTGGAGTGAAGACGGGGTTGAATTTGAAGTCCAAAATGAACCCAACCTTAGTGCTAGTGGGAAAACTTCAACTGTTTGGTCTACCTTCACTCATGAAGAGATAGGACGTCCCGATGGGAAGTAGAAGTTAGGGCAATTTGTAAACATTGTAAAAGGGATCTTAGTTGTAATGTTTCGAGTGGAACGTGCCACTTAAAAATGCATGCCGACGCTTGTGGTAAAAAGCATGGCCCGTTAGACCCTAAGCAAACCCAACTAAGTCGCACGTCTAGTTCAATAGGAACATTTTCCTACTCTCATGATAATAATAGAAGAGAACTAGCCACATACGTTATACACTCTGAACAACCATTTGTTTTTGGAGAAGATAAACATTTTGAAAAATATGCTAAACAAGCTTTAAATTCTGCTTTTAAAAGGGTACCTAGAAACACTCTAAAATCAGACAGTTGTAAACTTTTTAATGAACATAAACAACAACTGGATTCATATTTTGAAGGATTAAATGGGAAAATTGCACTTGCTTCCATTATTTGGAGTACAAAAAGGGTTATTCATATATTTGTGTAACCGCACACTATATCAACTCTAATTGGCTTTTAGAAAAAAGAATTATTAACTTTAGTCTTATTGATTACCCACATACTGAAAATGTTATATCAACACATATTTTAAAAACTGCTCGTGAATATAATATTACAAAAAAAAAATTTCTATAACTCTAGATAATGCTAGTAATAATACTTCTGCAGTAGAGTTAATAAAAACCGAATTGAAACCTATTTTAAGTGAAAAAAAATTTCATATTAGATGTGCATGCCATATTTTAAATTTGGCTGTGCAAGATGGTTTAGCTCTTATTGACCTACAAATAGAAAATATTAAAACTTATATTACATTTATCAATTCTTCAATGTCTAGAAGACAAGAATTTGCAAAATTATGCAACAGCTATGGAAAAGAATTTTCTAAATTCAAATTCAAATTAGATGTTAGACATAGGTGGAATTCAACTTATTTAATGTTGAAATATTGCCTCCCATATAAAAATTTAATTCAATCATTTGGTAATGAAAATATACTTCAACCTCTCTGTTACACTGTAGGTCTCCCAGATTGGAACACTTGTGAGGGTTTTATGAGTTTTCTTGAAGTTTTTTATACTGCAACTAATGCTTTTTCTGTTGTTTATAAACCAACCTCAAACATAATTATGAGTAACTTATATAACATCACGCTTGCTTTTTAAAAAAATAGAACTAGAACTGAAAGAAATGAACAAATAATTGAAGTCATGGAGGCTAAATTTAAAAAATATTTTAATGAAATTCCACTTTTATATTCCTTCACTAAAGTAATGGACCCTAGGTTTAAGTTACAAGGTTTAGAAATCTTATTAGAAGAGCGCAATAACAACCTCGATAATGATCCTGAAGATTCAGGGAATAGTATAAATGAAATTAAATCATTATTAAGGTCTATGTATCATATATATGAGGTGGAACAAGGACAAAGAAGACCCAGTTCTTCTACGAGCTCGAGGCCTAAACATAATCCAATTTTTACTTTAATAAGCCTAAAAAGAGCAAAACCTAGTAGTGTTGGTGAAGCATCTTGCAATGAGTTATCATTGTATTTGGAAAATGAATATTATATCAATCCCGACGAATGGGAAACTCTTGAAATTTTGCCTTGGTGGAAAGCAAATGAGAAAACATATCCAATGCTATCCGTCATGGCACGTGATCTACTAACCCCCCGGTGTCTACAGTAGCATTGTAGTCTACTTTTAGTGTAGGTAACAGGGTTTTAGAAGACAAAATAACCAAAATGTCATAAAAAACATTGGAGGTATGTGTGTGCTTGAAGGATTGGCTTGATGCAGATGCTAGGATACAAGGACTGGAAGGCTCAAGCTCATCATCTGAAGATTGGTGACGACTTTTAATTTAGAAGTTAATGTAATTTCAAAGTTGTATTTATTTTTTCTCTTTTCTTTTCTTTAAAGGGTTAGAGGCAAGGTTCTATGTCCTCCTCAGCTCCTCTTTTCTTGTTATAATATTTGATATTAATAAAATTTAAAGGTGCCGCCCGGGTTCCTGGATAAATATTCCTGGCACAATCGATCTTTGTTTCTAAATTATTATTGTAAAGTAATTGTAAATGAAATTGACAAAAGGGGGACCAAGAAAATTGTAAACAAAAATTGACAAAAGGGGACCAAGAAAATTGTTCACAAAATTTGAAAAAAAAGGTTTTTTTTTTTAAACAGAACATTTCTCGGAACTCCGTGGGATCCCCATGGAGTCTCCGTGGGAATCCACGGAATTCCGAGAACAATTCTCGGAACTCCGTGGGATCCCGATGGAGTTCCGAGAAATGTTCTGTTTCAAAAAAAAAATTCTTGGAACTCTGTGGGGATCTCACGGAGTTCGGAGAAATGTTTTAATTCAAAAATAAATAAAAAACACGGGCCGGCACGACCCTACACGCCACGGCACAGCGTGCCACGGGCCGTGCCGTGCCTAGCCTCGAGGATTTCGGCCCTGCACGGCACGGCCCATGAACCCTTCCGTGCTGTGCCGTGCCATGCCCCGCTCGCGGGCCTATCCGGGCCTCATTTGGTCATGCCGTGCCGGCCCGGCACGGCCCATATCCGAATCCAAACACTACCAAAAACACAGTGGGCCCACATTGTTTGGATGATCCAAAGCGTTCATTTGATGGGCACTGACATAGATAGGGCGTGCCTAAAAAATCATCTCTAACGGATCATCCTAACCCTTCAATCTGCGGACGAACCAGGGGCCTACCTTATACAAAGAACCGTCAACTAAGGGGCCTACCTTATACAAATTGAAAGTACAGGAGGTGTAGGGGTAGAAGTGGATGTCAGAAACTAGAGGGGGTGTAAATGTAATTTTCCCTGGTTTTTGTATTCCTTAATCATACGGATGAGATGTCCATTCTGCATCAGACCGTAACCGTGGGGGTGACCTCTTGATGATGCATTAATGCAATGGTTCATCTGACTAACAAGCAAAGAGTTAGATATTTGAAAAGTGGTACGTCTTAACCTATACGTATGCCTGCTCTTAAAAGTAACATCATATACAATTCTGAATTGCCATATGCAAGATACAGGATAGAAATAAATTACTAACACAAAAACAGTCAATTATATCATAAATAAATTATTTACCTATCTAAATTTGAAATTAATATCCACTTCAACCCTAAATGGGACCGACCAATATCTAACATATCTAGACCAGATCCATTACTAAATTAATTCCACCAAACTTTTATGTTCTTTAATCAACTTTCTATTTCTTCATCTAAAATTGTGCATGGCAGTGTTCTGTTCTATTTCTTTTTTATCTTAAACACTCCATCGCAGGGTTGGTCGCACTAGTATTATATACATGAATAACGTTCGCACACATACCGTGCTAATTTCCTGTGTACATAGCACAAAATCCATCTCAAACCTTGCACAAGACCCCTTCTATATTACATCGACATAAAGCCAAACCTCTACTTGTTTCTACCAAGGAGAATGTTATACATGCTTTTGATACATCCACCCCTTATGGGTAGTGAATTCGGCCATTCAAGTACCAAAGATCACAAACAAACTCCATTTTTCATGGACATGAACTGCCTTCACCAATTAAAGCTGATGGCCTCAAAATGAAGATTATTTACTAAACCAGATGAGCAAATGGTTGCAACCTCATGACGCATCTCTTTGGGGCCAGAAACTAAGACTCCAATGTTAGATCCTTCACACTCCAGTAGCATCCCTGTATGAAAGAGATAAGACCAATTTAAGCATAGTGATTGTTGGAAATTAAGATTTTCATGACAGAATGTTAGAATATTTTCTGGAATTAGGCATAAATATTTATAGATGAATATCATCTTCATTTGATCAAGATGAAACACTGATAGGAAATGGGGCTAATTTGATCAAGATCATCTCCTAGAACATCAAACCAGGGCCAACTTCCCATCACTAATCAATCTCAATCAGACGGTAGTAAAATTTAGGTGTTTTTTAACCTGGAAAAGAATGCTTTCCTGGAGCGGAACTCAAAATATTATCGATAGAGTGAAGGAACCAAGAGGACTGGACGCCTTGCCTCGAGAAACATAGAAATGAGAAATAAAATAAGAAAAAAACATAGAGCTTGAAGACCTGAATTCTCTAATGTGCTATTCTCCCCATAAGAGAGATAGAAGCAAATACATAAACAAAGAAGATTTAGTCTCTTAAATCACTTATGCACTCCTCACTTGGTCAAAAAACTACCTAATGAACCATAGTTAAAAATTCTCCGAAAAATGAAATATTTTTAAAAGAATCCCAACTATTTCAAATATTTATCATTTTTCAAATTAATTGTGAATTTTAAGAATTAAATACGAATTTGACTAGTATTCATCATTATACAATTTGTAAATCTAGTGAAATTTTCAAAATTATTGGAAAAAAGTTGTACTGAAAAATAAACTCACATGCTTCTTGCAAACACATGCACTTCGCTATCCTTGTATGCTTTATGTTGAGTTTTATTTAGAAAAATATGTGTCTATATATAATAAATATATGAATTTTAGATAGAAAAATACACCCTTTTTCCATTTACCCGAATTTTTCTAACATGTGTTAAAGTATAAAAGATTAAATAATGCCTTCTCCAACGGCTTAAGCTTTTGGAGTTCTTGTTCATTTCACATGGTCTCAGAGCGAAGGTCTTGGGTTTAAAACTCCTTGATATATATTAAAAATCCACATGTAATGGCCAACCCAAAAGAGGTGCCACATGTGCCACGTGTAGGCCAACCCTAAAAAGAGGGGCCACATGTGAGGGGGAGTGTTAAAGTACAAAAGATTAAATAACTCCTCCAACGGCATAAGCTTTTGGAGTAATTGGTTGTTTCACAATTTGACTGAGACTCTGTTTCTTATGTGTAAAAGTGGGCAACATAAAACAAATTTTACATCCATTTTACGTTGAAAGAAACGGAGCCTAAGCAAATTATTCCCAAATCCAGTAACTATGATCAAGATCAAGAGGAAAAGTTGCTTACTTTTGAGATTAGGCCTCGCACCAAAGTGCACCTTGCTGTTTTGAGTAAGGGAATGGTGAGGGAGACTCTCGATCTCTCTATCGGCATTGTAGAACCATGAACTTGGTGATGTTGTCGGCGTCGCCACATCCATGTTCTGAATCTGCTTTCCTGCCATGTCGTTTTGTTTCTTCGTCCATAAGGTCACTGCACTTGCTGTGACAACTATGCTGATACAGATGAATAGCATGTTAAGAAGGGCCTTCGCCGAATAAGAGTAGACATTGTTCGTGTTGTGATCAATGGGATATATATAATAATGTGTGAGAAGTCCCAGCAAAATGAGGAACATGGCGAAGGAAGTCGAGATTATAATGCCTAGCCAAAGCCAGCTGTTGGGGCCTAAGACCATGGAGATCGGGGCATCCGATGGGCTTGGCTTGAACCAGATGGTTCGAAGGAGCTTCTGGGTGTCCATGGTGGTGGGCACCTTATCTCTAGTAACGAAGACCTCGAGCCTGAGCTGAATGCGCGATATGTCGGAGTGGGTGCCGGTGATAGGGAGGAGGAGGTCGAGCATGGTGACATCGACGTAGTTCTTGAAGACACAAATTAGGTGAACCCCCGGAATTGGGCATCCTGACATGGTGCTCCTAAAGATGAGCTCTCTGATTATGGAGATAAATGGAGTGATACCGCTGCCTCCGCTTACCATCACTAGTGCCTCATGTCTGCATTATGAAAAATTCCTTTTTCCATTAGTAAAACCTTTATGAATGAATCATTGCTTAAAAAAACTCCAGAAGTCGATTATTGAATCGCCCGATTGTACTCTATTTTACATTAGCTGATTTTCATCCAAGTCCCAGTTTTACCCTAGAAAGTCAATCAAGAACTCCTTTTGACTCACCCTAGTTAATGAAAAGTTGATTGTGTCAAGCATTGCTTGGGCTCTAGCCGAGTTTGAGTTTCTAAACATTGGGTTGAACTATTAGACAAGTGATTTTGACAAGGCATCGACCCGATAATGAAAGATGTTTGCTAAATACCTCAATTAAGAAGCCCTAGTGTAGGCATGACCTAAAATACCACTAAAAGATCATCCCAAGCAATAAACGTCGTTCTTGAAAGTTTGAACAAATGCTCAATAAATTTAGTTTGAATAATTGTTTACTTATTGTTGATTGCCGAAGTGAAATTCTTTTAAAGGAGAGATTGTGGATCTTGTTTTTCTTCATAGCAGGATTGTTAGAGAATCTAGTGTCGCACATTGTTGGGAGATTTGGGTTATCGTGGGTCTTTCCAGAGCCAGTGTCACATTCTTGGGAGTTTTGGCTCGTTATTGACCATTGTGCCTTATCTGTAGAGGTAGGAAACACGGAGGATCATATTTTTCTTCATTGCAGGAATGCCAGATAGATCTGGTGTCGCATTCTTGGGAGATTTGGGTCATCGTGGGTGATTCTAGAGCGGTTAGTCAATTTCATAGCATGTGGGTTTTTCAACCCATGGAAGAGTAAGGAGGAGGATTTTATGGAGAGTGGTGTTATTGGCTTCGATATGGGTTATTTAGAAGCAAAAATGATCGTAGCTTTAGAGGGACGTTGGTAAAAAATCTCATAATGTTTATATATTAAAGTCTTATTGCTCCAAATCCTTCTCAGTTTGAGGATCGTTTCTAGTATTGACCTATGGAGATGCTGGAGTGAGATTTATGACACTGGATGATAACAATGATGCCCATTCTCCTTGGTGGTCCCCACCTGATCATGGGTTGTTGAAGCTCAACTTCGATGTATCGAGCTTTGTTAGGCAATCCGGGACCTACTAGTGTTGGAGGAGTACTTAGAGATGATTGGACGATGACCAAATGGGCCTTCTCTGGCGCCATTGGAATCACGGATTACAATGAAATGGAACTGAGAGCTGTCTTGTAACGCATCAATATTGCTGATGCGAGGGATTTAAGTAAGTTGATAGTAGTAGAGTTAGACTTATTAAATGTTATCAGATAGATAGACGATAGCCACCCTACCATGGAAATTTGCTGATATAGGAGATGAGATCCAGGAGCTAGCGAATAACAGATTTCCAGATCTGCTTTCAGCATGTGAAGAGATCGGCAAAGTATGACACGGACAGACTGGCCCAGGCCAGTGTTGCTAGTCTTTGGAGATTTTTTATTTTCCTCCCCCTTGACTCCTTGAGGGCTTTTGTATCTTGTTCTTCATATATTTTCTGTTTTCCTTTTCTTGCTCTAACCATCTCGGTCGGGGTTTCTCGCCCTTGTCTTTCATTTTTGTTTTATTAAACTCTTCTTACCATTCAAAACATGTGTAATGATCACACAACCCTGCATCGATGGTATGCAATTTGATGTGTTGGATGTGTTTTAAACCTTCTAAATGAGAAAATTGAAGCAATTCCATTGTTAGATTATTCAATTTTTTGTGCAAACCTAAAGAAGTTGGCAGAAGTAGGCCCATAAGGCCCTTCAATGGAAACATTAAGATGATCAATGGGAGCGGGAGATGAAAGCGTCTGGTAAAGCTTCTGTGACCAACTTCCTGCGCTCTTGATTATGACACTAAGCCTTTCTGGCTCCATGTTGCAATTGGAACTCACAGTGAAAGGATGCCACTGGAAAGAAGACAGTATTGGAATGCTGATAAACATGATGCTAGTCGGATTACAGAAGAAACCTGCAAAAAAAAAAAAATGTATGATTCATCAATTAAAAGGCAAATCAATCATCTTCAACTATGTTATTTGATCCTAGCCTCACCAGGGCTCTTTGAGAAGTTAAGCTCAACTGTTTCACAAGGTAAGAGGCGGGCGAAAACCAGTCGAACCCTTTGTCGTGATTGTAAGAACCTTAAGTATCGGTCGATCAAGAAGAGATAAACACCAGGAAAAATGATGCAAAAGAATTGAATTCCTATATGCAAAGGCGTAAAAGAATAGGAAGATAATATAGAGTTGGTGGGTGTAGAAGAACAACTCGAACGTTCTACGCCTTATGCGGGGAAACACCGTTACAGTGAAATCTGTAAGTTTTTAACTTTTAATTTACCATTTGAATTAAGAAAAAAAGATTTGAATTTAGATTTCAATCACCAATGAAAAAAATTCTTTGGCTAGGTGAAAATGAAGAAAATTTAGAAGGATTGGACTTATGTTTGGAAAAAAAAAAGGTATTTTAAATTTCTAATAACAAGCTAGTTTACTTAGTGTTGTATGGCAAGAAAATTTGGAATGTATTGTTTGACAGTAAAATCCTTTTAAGTTTATAGTCGTTGGAAATCTAGTAAATTGGAGAAGTAAGAACTAAGAAGTGGTAGATCCAGTGCTGAATTAGAGTATTGGTACCTAGTGCATGGTTTATTTTAGTTATTTTGGCACAAAAATCTCTTGCATGAGTTGGGATTCAACATAGAAGTCATATGAGTTTGTATTGTGACAATAATCAGTTGTGATTTTCAAAAAAGAAAAAAAAAGCAAGGGATTTGCTAGGGGTCTTTGCAAAAGGCATTTCGCAAATGATGACAAAATCTGCTGAAAAGTGAGCCTCTGTGGCTGCTCCGAGATGCGACAGACCATCCGCGAAATGCCTTTTGTGATGGCCCCTAGCAAATCCCAAAAACAATATAAATCGGTTAAGAAATGGCTTTGAAAAATAATCTGTTTTATTTTTCCTACCTGAGCCATGTTGTTGGTCAAAGCCCAATACGCGAAAAATAACAAGCCATGTGCAGTGAAGAAGGTCATGGCCATATGCCCAAGCCATATGTGGTACTTAATGCTGCCCTCCGATGTAAGCCCAAGGAGCGGCAAAATCGATGATCCTCGGGCCACCGGAAAGAAGAGAAAGGCACAACAGATGTTCCCAAGAAACCCAAGGTAGAAACCAGTGCTTTTCAGCTTCCTTTCCCACCTGCACATACCAACCATCATACTTCAGCATAAGATATGAGTATATATCAAGGGAATTGATATATTGTTTGAATATATCAGATTGAATCTGGTAAGATCTGATCGTTGGATCATTAGGGTGTTAGATTAGGTTACCTATCGGACCGACCCCGAGGGTAGCACCCAAAAAAACAGCAGCAGTAAAATACTGTTGTGAAGGAGTAGAGGGCTAGAGGAGGGTGTTTGGAGGTTGGCACCCCATGATGGTGGCGAGTGGATGGTTAGATGGGCTGTCAGCAAGACTAAGATGTTGCTAGTGTTGTGGATAACTTCTAGTAACTTTCAAGAATTTAGTATAATGATGTTTGCAGCCCTGAATTTTAAAAACACTGACTTTTTTTTTAATATTTAATTTTGTAAATATTATCAATTAATAGAACTAGTTAAGAATTAAGAGCAACTCTCCATGGTGGATTTGGATAATACAGTGATAATTAGAGTTCTAGACTGACTCAATGAGTGCACTTGCACTAAACTGCATCTCCAAAATTCTTACATAATAGGGGGGGAGATTCACTACGCTCACCTCGTCCACCTCAATACCCTGCTCTTTCCGTTGCATCTCTCTCACTCATTTCACCAAACATCAGTTGTACTTTCTAATGATCTACCTCATAACCACTTCTCTCTCTCTCTCTCTCTCTCTCTCTCTCTCTCTCTCTCTCTCTCTCTCTCTCATACATCCAATGATCTACCTCATTCCCTGCTCTTTCCATTGCATCTCTCACACATTTTATCAAACATCAGTCGAGCATCCGAATGATGTGCCTAAATCCCTGCTTCTGAAATGCATCTCGGGTTGGGGTGGGTTGAACTCGGGTCAGGTCGGGTTTACGTTGGAAGAAGGGGTTCCACGGGTCAGGTCGGGTTGAACCTCGTCGGGTTAAAAATCAGATCGAGGAGGTCCGGAGACGAGACCTGCTTTTTCAATCCAGGATTTAATAATCTTTGAAAGTAGGAGAGATTTTTAGATTTTTAAATCCTGGATTTTAAGTAATTGTTGGATTATAAAATCCAGAATTTTTGCTATCCAAACAAAACTATGAAACTAAAACCTGGATTTTATAGTCTTGGATTGTAAAATCCATAAATCCAAACGGCTCGTAATAATCCAACAGTCGCATCTTATCAGATTTAATATGATTTATTATGACAGAGATTTAATATGGTGCATGCGCTGAAGTCCTATAATTTTTCAGAAAGTGTTGTGGTGCCCACTTTGTAGAGTAGTCCAAATCATTCATTTGTTAGGCCGCGACATAAATAGTTTGTACCGGATAAATTAGACATGACGAGGGCCGTATAAACACGTACCCATCATCCCATCCTTGATATTTGACCCAACACCAGCTCAAGAGTCGTACCACCTTTACATGTTTATAAGGCCTTTCATCATATAATTTCTCGGTTGTACCCAGCAAATCATCTCCATATTTAGGATGATCTTAACCGTCTAATCTATAGAGGTTAGGATGTTGTGGCCCAACAACTGAACGGTTTGGATTATCCAACGAAGTGGATCCCTTAGTACTTTTCGAAAAATACTCGACTTCGACTTCACGGGTGCACCATATGAAATCTCTATTGTAACATATTTCCACCCTATTTTGCTCGTCTTTTCTTGAAAAATGACTTCATTTTGTGGAAAAGCTAAATTATAAGAGGGTGAAAAATGCAAGTACTAATGAAAAGACAAACAAGAGGGGGTGGAAATATCATTTCTGGTGTATCAAAACCAAGTGGAGCGAATACTGTACTTTTTATCGTGGCTGTGGGAAATTCCCTTGTTGATTTTGGAGAAGCTGACGGTGAGATAAGTGGAGAAGGACCAGATGAGGAGTGCAATAAACATGGAGATAAAGGCCAGCTCCATTGCAGAAACAACTCCAAGAGGACCTTTCACTATAACAGGTCGTTTCCATGAGGCCAGACGATGACTTTTACTGCTGCTGCAAAAAGAACATGTGCAAGTATAAAATCTTTCAATCAATATCTTTCCATTATAGAACAGAAAAAAATGAGGTGGGTTCATCACACACACACACAGAGAGGGAGAGAGAGAGAGTTGGGTGTTAAAAACTTAAAACCCACTGGCTCTTCTATGAGTGTGGGTTCCACGCAAAAGCAAATATCCCACATAGGATAAGTAAAAGGATGTGGATGGGCTTATAAGGATTTGGGCACCCTTCCCTTAACTGCTAGATTTTAAGGGTGAGTTCAACCCGGGTCCTATGTCCTAACAAGTGGTATCAAAGATGGGGCATGATAACTCTAGTGTCTCCGAAGACGGAAAATGCCCTTGGGAAAAAAAGGCTCTCTATGAGTGTAGACATTCTCAATAATTTATTTAAAAGATATTCATGAAGAGGATTTATCAAGTGCAACTTGTTTGCTACATGTTAGAGTGTGACTCCGATGTATTTGAACCATTGATTGTCTGCTCATTGATCTCAGCTGTCTATCATTGGTGGCGCGAAAATTGTACAGATGATCAAATAATCAAAATAAAAAGAGATTTTTGCCTATGAATCCCTAATCTATGAAAAATATATACCAATTAGTTATTAAGAAAGATTTAGCCAAATAGTTTAACCATGTAAGAAGCATGGCCAACGAAGTTCCCAAATGTTACTTATCTTTAACAGAAATTAGATAATAAACTCTTTTTTACCAATGTATCCTTCAATTAAACTCTAAATGCATCATTGTTTTGCCCCAAAATTTTTGTTTTGTATTTGTGTGAAACTGCAATTTTTTCAAAGGTATTTTCGAAAGAAAGTTTGATGTAGGAGACGTTTTGAAGATGTTTATCAAAAAGTTAAACTTGTTGGCCATTTCATAATTGAATTAATTGGGAAATATTTTGAAGTATATATCAGTTAGGATTCTGCCGTCGAAGCCATTGCTTTGATGCAATGGATGAGAGGAACCATTGAATAGACCTCCATTTTCGATGATGTCCAATACCTAAAGAGTTACACCAGCTCATAGTGTGATATACAGTTGTACCGAATCATTCATCGTTCGAGTAATTTACACAAAAGAGGGCACCACTTCCGCAATATATACAAACCTTTCCATGTAATTGCCACCTTTCTTTCCCAAATGAAGATACACACAACCTAGTGCAGCAATGAATAGGATAGGGAATGTGTGTAACAACATGTTTGCACCTATAATAGCAGAAAAAACAGTAAGTAAAATGAATGGAGATAAATTTGAAACATAAATAAACAAAGTTTTCGTGAATAGAGAGTTGGGTGAAAAGCCTAACATTGTGTTCCGAAATACTTCGAATCTGTTCTCATTCTTATGTTGAGCAACCAGTTATTCCTCCACAGATTTGTGGGTGCCAGAACCCAAACCATCAATAATCCAAGGAAGCACAGCCCCAACAGCAATCTCATTGCTGCAGTAAGGATCCCTTTTTCTTGAGTAGAAACAGATCCTTTCATCTCTACCAGTTCTTCAGGAATGAAGACTAGAACTGGCTATTATAGAGACTAGTTTAAATAAGAATAACCATTGTTTAAAACATTCATGAGCCACCCTCGCCATATTACAGTCATATGGTTTACACACTCCCACACACTCCCCACCCACACAAACATGTGCAGGCGCACACACGATCGAACGCACACTCACTCACACACATGCACATAGGGATAAACATAGAAAGAGATCATGAGAAGAAGGGAAAGAGATAAACCTAGTCTAATTCACTTGCCTAATCTAACCCAACTACTCAATATAGCCCAATCAAATCAAATCTGAGGAGATTTGATCTTAATCTGATTTTACTCTCTAATACAACTCAACTCAACAAAGCCTTTGTCCCAAACTAGTTGGGGTCGGCTAAATGAATCCTTTAGAAAAATTTCATAAGATGAAAGGAATCTACCCGGCTCTAATCCTGGCTCTGGTTGGGTTCTTCTACATGGATCATTTTCTTCCATCCTATCCTATCCAAGGTCATGATCTCTATTATGTTCTAGCTATCAAGTCTAGTTATCCATCAATACCCTTGATTGGCGGTTCCTATCTCCATAGATAGGAATCACGTAGGATCATTTGTTCATCAACATCCCCGGCAAACGAAACAGGCAAGGTCGTATATTTGTTCTGAAAGGTCAAAAATAGTGTTACAAACCTAAATCGGTCCGCAACATATTTGATCTCCTTAGAGGGAAGATCAGCCTCTTGATTCACTTCGAGGAAAGGATCAGTCCTCCTTTGTGCACACAAACGCACTTCCTCGAATAATATTCTTCATTTTTAATTTAAGAAAGGCTAGTACATGTTATTTATAGAAAAACCCTAATCTAGATGACCCTTATCTATCAAAGTTTAACCATACTAAACAACTAAAGTGAAAATAAGAAAATAACACATATCTAAATAGATTTATTTAAGCCAAGTGGGGCCAGATAAGCACGTAACAAATAGTTTCAATCCTAGTGGTTAAGTGAGAATGCAGCCTGATCAGAACTCAGCAAAAACCCAATATCAAGTAGGTGTAAATAGATTTATTTGCAATCTGCTCATGAACAAGATAAAAGTCAATCTCCATGTGTTTGGTGCAGTCATGAAAAACTGAGTTAGCGGTCAATTAAATGACACCAATATTGTCACTCCACAGGATTGGGTCAAGTAAATATCTCTTTCTTCCTTTAGGCAAATTAGATTTCCAAAATAATTAATTAATTTAGTAAATCACTTTACACACACCACTATAGAATATGCACGTGAGTGAATACACCAATGCTAATATGTATATCCCCAGACATGTATAATTTTATATATATATATATATATATATATATATATATATATATATATAGAGAGAGAGAGAGAGAGAGAGAGAGAGAGAGAGAGAGAGAGAAAACGGTTCCTACACACATGTGTAGATAAGTTATCTACACACTAGCTTAAAATACAGTGGGGGCCACATTATTTGGGTGATCCAAACCATTCATTTTTAAGGCCCTCACATAGATAGGGTGTCCACAAAAAATGAGATCCATAGGATCATCCTAACCATTCGAACTGTGGAGGCAAAAAATGGACTAAATTGTGAAGGTTTAAAGACATCCATTTTACCTCCACAAATCGTAGGGTTGGGATGATCCTATGGATCTGATTTTTTGTAGACACCCTATCTACGTGAGGGCCTTTAAAATGGATGGCTTGGATCACCCAAACAATGTGGGCCCCCACTGTATTGGAAGCTAGTGTGTAGAGAACTCTCTACACATATGTGTAGGAACCGTTTTCTCATATATATATATATATATATATATATATATATATATATATATATATATATATATATATATATATATGTCTCATGCACTCACTAAATTTGAGACCCGAATTCTCAAAAAATCTGATTGGTCAAGCGAGTTATGAGCGGGATTGTCACAAGGATCCATGACTCATCCTACAGGGCTCGAACTGTGCCATTGTGACCAAGCTCTGTATTCCCACTATGATCGCACCTAGGCAAGTGACAGTCCCCGTCAGAGCATTGCCCTAAAGATAAATATCAGATTATCAAATTACCCTTTCATCAGATTTTCATGTGCATATCTTTCCTCTACTCCTCATTGATGTTACAAATGGGGTGTACATGTAGTGTATGTTGAAGTAGAAATGATTAAATAACACCCAACTCTAAAAGCTTAAGCTTTGGGAGTAATTGGTTGTTTCACAATGTTGAACTGAAATCATCATTTTTTAGATCCATCAAACAAATGATTTTAAGCTCTCATTTCTTACTATGTCAACTTTTACCTCGTAAAAACTTAGTCATAAAAGCAAATCTATATATAATAAAGAGGAAGGGAGGTTTACTATTCACCACTGATGTGGCAGCCCTCCCTTCCTTCCTCAAATCTACGTGGCCAATGAATTTCCTAGCATATACAAAATAGAAAAATAATTACCGGGTTACTTATTCCAAACGCCACACTATAAATTCTCCACGAAATCTTCTAAAATCTTCTCCACGATTTTCGGGCTTCCCATTGATATTCCACGATTTTCATGTACAATACACTAGTGTGACACCCGTGCGATGCACGTGGGCGATCCAAATAACTGAAAGTAAAGAAGATGACAGGCTGAACTGGTCAATGCAGGTAGGAGACAGAATGTAATGGCATTACAATACTCTTGTAGTACCAAACTTCTAATGTCCAACCGGTGAATAAACAAATCCATTATTCACCTGCATGTAGGTTATGTGATTGCTACCTAAAGCTTTACTTTTAACACATTTATATGGCCTATCTTGTAAACTCGATGCTAACGGCAGTGAAATTGTCCATTTTAGTTAATACACGCATATGATGTTTCCATTTTACAAATGCTTGGGATTTTAAAAATGGTACATGCATTCCCTACTTGAAGTTGATTCAATTTTGCCAAAAGAAAAACTTTTTATTGTAATAGATTCCTCTCATTAATCACGTCTGAAACCTTCAAAAATATTATTATCCCTCTACATATGGTATTCATCACCATTCCCAAAAATAATCAATAAAAAGCTAATATCTCTAGAACAATAAAATACCACAAACTAACGGAGTGAGATATATTTGTTCTAGAATATAAATCAATGTTATGCAGTAGGTAGTCCAATTCTGGGGAGAAGCACACCTTTGAAAAAGGAATGAATGGTCCACACAATTAATTTGCATTATATAATCAATGAAAGACACTGATCAAATATTTAGGAAAGCATAGTCAGAGGAAATAATAATGTTCCTGTTAAGCTTTATGCTGGAGCAGAGTTAGAAAAGAAATAGAATAAATCAAATGCAACATTTGGATGGCAAAGTAACATACATAAAGGCTAAATCGTATTTTGGCTCAAGTGTTTGTATTCAGCAATAGCAAAGGGCATTGATAAACCCAAAAAAAAAAAATCAAAGGCAAAATTTAGATGCAAACCTTTGTGAGCATCTATGCTTGCCAATATTCAGAGGAAATCCATTTGAGTACTATATATATTCTATTGTTCTATATACTTTCATGGCCTAATGGAATTGTAGGCTCTATTGGGTACTTCAATCAATAAAAAACAAATCAGGTACATGCCAATTTATTAATTAAAGGCACACACTACTACCACATTCAAGTAAGATCAAAAGCCAAAGGGCACCATGAATGAAATAGCATGAGCAGGAAATAAGAGAAAGTGTTTATGTAGGGATACTACTTGGAAGTTCAAATGCTTCAACTTAATAGACACGGCATTGCAACCCAAGTTAATAAGTGCAATATCTGAGCATAACCCATGCAATAGATTGACAATAATGTTAGAATAGCTCATGTTTTATGCATGATTGAAATGATGAAACAAACTTAGACACATCCAAATGTCCTAGCTAATTTGGGGTCAAGATATGTTGTGTTGAACTATATATCTATAGTTTTTGGTGGCTACCACCAGGATTAACTCATCAATAAAATAAAGAATATATGACTAAATCACCACTGCTGAAATGTAGGCATGTATTGTAATTAGACCCATCAATCAAATTGGCCCAAATGTGGAATCTTAGATGGAAAACGTGAACCAATTGGACATTCTAATTGTCAATTGAGTGACCCAGAAATAGATGGTCAAAGTGCAAAATAAATGAATGCAAAATCTGGGAAGTTCCCGTTAAGCTTTATGTAGGAGCAGAGTCAGAAGAGAAATAGAATAAATCAAATGCAACATCTGGATGGCAAAGTGAATAGATAAACCAGAAAAAAAAAAAATCAAAGGCAAAACCTGGATGCAAACCTTTGTGAGCATCTATGAATGCTTATATTCAGAGGAAATTCATTTGAGTACTATATTATATTGTTCTATTTACTTTCATGGCCTAATGGATAAGAGATACGGTCTTGTAAAAAAATTTGAATGCAAACGAACATACCTAAAGCTAACAATATCAGTTGGCCTTCCCTTTCCTTTCCACAGAGATGAATGCAGCAGGAAGATGAGAAGCTAACAAAGAAAGAAGAAGATTAAAAGAAGAAGAATGACAAATTTTATATTGTTTTTTTAGTTCATTATACCATCTTTTATATTGGTTTTTTGACAAATTGTTTAATCGACTCTTTTTACTGTGTTTTCTTTCATGGGAGTTCTACATCTTTTATATTGGTTTTATATTTTAGATCTCTTATGTTAACTTAAGAGGGTTTTACTTATTCTTAATTCAATATAAAAGAAAACCTATATCATAGAAATTTAGTTTTTTCCTTAACAAAATAGATAGATATATAGTACATATACCCTACTATAGCTTTTATATTGGAGAAGTGATATTTACGCCCCTTTTCATCGCCAGGACACCCAGCGCCAGTGTACGTGGCAATCAAGGCCACTGGATTCTTCTGATGTCAAGTGCATTAGCCCTCCTTTAGTCATTGATACTCTGGCGCCGGGTGTCCCTGGTGATGAAAAGGGGCGTAAATATCATTTCCATTATATTGTTAGTGTATATTATAGTAGAGATTTTACCTCTACCTCATCTTATGTTGTTTGTCCCACATGGCAGGTTTTTGCACCCGATACAATGAGGGCATGCTATGAACTTAAAACAGCCCACACTAGGCCAATTTCAAGTGACCATATAAAATGCATGCGAAATTACAATGGTCTTGACTTTATGCGATAGTAGCAATGCCGATCACACTTCCATTCAAAACTGTCACAATTATGTATAACAATCTCCCCTTCTTTTGTCATAACAATATATTCAATGTCTCAATATATGATTATATTTCTTCCGGTTTGTAGGTTCAAGTGTCAATCTTTATTGACCCTTTTTGTTTTGGTTTTTGAGAATTGATTTTGATTTCTACACTTGAATATTTCACTCGGGTTTAACTTTGGCACTTATAATCCAAAACTTATAGGGCCTAACATAACCGTGTGGGTATTAAGTAACTGGAGTCCGCATGTTTATTTCAGCATGATTTAGTTGGTAATATCCAATTACTGTTTATTTAAACACATAATTTCAATAGATGGCTTTCAAAAATAAATTATATGCACTTGCATTTTCACACAGACACATTAGTAAAGTGAAGGGAACCTCTTTAGGTTTGGACACATCGTGAGGGAAGGCCCTTGGTGGGATGATTCAAAATTGTAATTTGGATGTAATTTTTCATTTACTGCTATTTTTTTCATACAGAAGTCAGTAATTGAGAATATTGAAAATTTGACAGACAAATTTGATATGCAAGGACAGAAAACAGAAGAAGATAAAAATTAGGTCTTGCATTCTCTTCTGTTTTATATGCAAAAAAACAAAGATAACATAAAATCAAAGAGCTTAAAATTTTCATAGGCAATAACATAAAACCAAATAATCCAAAGAATATTTATTAGAGAATATTTTTTCTATAGAAAATATATGAAACAACTTGCACCATAATAATCATTCAGGCAACTTCATGTTTCATCAAGAGCTCCTGGAATCCCTTTGGTAAGATACAGAGAACATGTTTTATCAAAGGATATTAGCAATCATAAATTTTTAAATGGATGTGAATTAGCTTCTAGGGTTCCAATTTCATAGTAGCAAGTGAAACATATAGATATAAACATTTTTTATTTGTTCTTTAAAGATCTAAACCAACAGCTAGGAAGAAAAAAGATATAAAGCTGTTGACTCTGTACAATTTAGGAACCGTAAATTTTTGAAAACCCATTATAAAAAAATGAATGTAACATTGTATCTCTACAATTTAAATTGAAAAAAAAAAAAAAAAAAAACCAAATTTATGGCTTTATAGGGTTCCAATTTCAAAAAAAGGTCTAAACCTGTTGACTCTAAAGAAAAAGAGAATGAAACATTGTGTTTGTACAATTTAAACCTGTTGACTCTACAATTTAAATTTACTAAAAACAACCAAAATTATTTCATAAAACATGATAGTTAAAAGCTTTTAAAATTTGTTCTTTAAAGATCTAAACTTATAGCTAGGAAGAAAAAAAATACCATGATTTAAGAGATTAGGCAAAACAGAATTGATTACATCTCTTAAAACTAAACAATTAGAATTGAAGATGAAATCAAAAATATCTAAATAGTATATTTACCTTGGAGGAGAATCTGTATAATTTACGAACTGTAAATTTTTGAAAACCCATTATCAAAAACAAAAAAAGAATGTAAACCTGTTCTAAAGTTGTTAACTCTACAGTTTAAATTGACTAAAAACAACCAAAATTATTTCTTAAAACATGATAGTTAAAAGCTTTAAAATTTTGTTCTTTAAAGATCTAAACCTAGAGTTAGGAAGAAAAAAGAAGCATGAAGAGACTAGGCAAAATAGAATTGATTACATCTCTTAAAACTAAAGAATAAGAATTGAAGATGAAATCAAAAATATCTAAATAGTATATTTACCTTTGAGGAGAATCTGAACTGGTTGTGAATAAGGAAAAGAGAGAGATGTCGAGAGATAGATGGGGACGAAAGATGTGATGGAAAGATGTGAGTACCACCTTTTCAATTATCCAAACCATTCATTTAAGTGTTCTCACTGTGGAGATATGCCCCAAAAACCTAACACTAAACTTGTCGTTTTTAAATTGGTGATCGATCATCATTAATATCTTACCAAAACAATGAACGTTTGACAATATCTATATTTAACTTGTAGAAACATAGAAGCATATTTTTTTTTTTGCATGCATGTTGTTCGTATCTAGCACGTGGTATTTCCCTGATTAAGGAAAAGAGAGAGATACCGAGAGCTAGATGGGGATGAAAGATGTGCATGGGTTTTTATTAGGGCTGCAACTCGGGTCGGGCGGGTCGGGTTTTGGAGAACCCAACCCTACCCGAGAAATATCTCGGGTCGGGTCGGGTCGGGTTTTTTTTCGGAAAACCCACGATTCCCAAACCCGGCCCTACCCATGATAAATCTCGGGTCGGTTCGGGTCGGGTCGGGTTTTTTCACATTGACGCAAATTTTTAAGGAAAATTCTTGTTTGGCAAGGCAACTCAACTCATAGAAGCAGAAATTACACTCACATTACACTTGAATCAAACAATGATGTAATTACACTCACATCACACTTGAATCAAACAATGCTGTAATCAAACAATGTTGTAATTACAATCAAACAATGCTGAATCAAACACTTGAATCAACTCAACTCATAGAAGCAGAAATTACACTCACATATAGTAACAGTGGGTGCGTGGGTTTTCACTTTTAACTTTGGGATAATTAAATTTACACCCCCTCTAGTTTCTGACACATCCACTTCCACCCCTATAGTTTAAAACGTGACAAATACACCCCTATAGTTTCAATTTGTTTAAGGTTTGCCCCCTCAGCTGAAGGTTCGTCCATAGATTGAAGGGTTAGGATGATCCGATGGAGCTGATTTTTTGGGCACACCATATCTATGTCAGGACCCATCAAATGAACGCTTTGGATCATCCAAATAATGTGGGCCCCTACCCGAATCCAAACACTACCAAAATATCATCCAAATAATGTGGGCCCACATTGTTTGGATGATCCAAAGCGTTCATTTGATGGGTCCTGACATAGATAGAGTGTGCCCAAAAAATCAGCTCCATCAGATCATCCTAACCCTTCAATCTATGGACGAACCTTCAGCTGAGGGGGCCTACCTTAAACAAATTGAAACTACAAGGGTGTATTTGTCATGTTTTAAACTATAGGGGTGGAAGTGGATGTGTCAGAAACTAGAGGGGGTGTAAATGTAATTATCCCTTTAACTTTTAACTAACAATAGAAAAAAATGTACATACTATAACTTATGTAACTCGGGTCGGTTCGGGCCCCTTCAAACCCGGCTCGACCCGAGATTCATGCGGGTTTTTGAATGCTGAACCCGGCTCAACCCGAAACCCATGAAACCTGAACCCGACCCAGGCTATTTTCGGGTCGGGTCGATGCGGGTCGGGTAAAACCCGGCTCGAGTTGCAGCCCTAGTTTTTATATACATAGAAATATCCTTATTCAATGAGGAAATTGGGAGGAAGTTGCTGGGATTGGGAATATTGAGAAGAGCCTTGTGGAAATAAAATCTGCAACAAATCCTTATACAATGATGAAATGGGAAGAAAGTTGTTGAGATTAGGAATTTTGAGAAGAGAGATGGAAATAAAATCTACAAGTTTTTAGGTTACTTTTGGGAGAGCTTTTAGGAATTTTGAGGAGAGTTTTGGAAATAAATTCTGCAAGTAACTGCGACGTATATTTTTGGCCTATTTTTGGGGAAGTCCAGTAGATTACGATGGGCCCACATTCTGCAAGTATCTGTGGCATTTTTTTGCCTTTTTTGGGAAGTCGTATTTTGTTTCCGTTTTTTTGGGCAGTCACTTTTTTTTTTTAAACTATTGAATAGCCACGTAGATAAATAGCCGGATGGGGGAGCTATCCACGTGCGCGTGAACAGTGAAACCCCATCCTACTATAATATAATAGACTAGTTGTAGAACCGTGCGATGCACGTGGTGGCCCAAAAAAGAAAGCTTCATAACTTTTTTTTTGGAAAAAAAATATGAAAATAAAGAAAAAACATTCATAAGATATAAAGAAAATTTCAACAGAAGAGGGCATGAGAAATTTATCCAAAGAATTAAGGACATATATATATTTTTTAAAATAATGAATAATTGAAATACAGATCCAATTTCAAAAAAGAAATTCCCACAATTTTTAGACAATTTACTCGCAATTCTATAATTTTGTGAATTTGATTTCTATGGTTTTTTAAAATCTGGGTTTACATTTTTTTCTATGGGGGATAGGGGCTTTTTTACCTTTTTTTTTCTATGAAGGTGGAAGATTGAGAGACCGACAGCCCGGATTGGAGATTAAATGTCTTTGATGCGCCTGTGTCGACCTTCGACTCAAAGTGATTATCTTCATAAGACATTCTGTCACTCTCTCTGAGTAAACAATAGGTTGTAGAAGATAAAATCAAAGGACAATAAAGATTCACATTACATAATTGTAAAAAAAAAAAACAAAAAAAAGAGATTTCATTTAGAAATGGCAATGATTTTGTTTGGGGAAGTTGCCTTCTTTCAATATAATAAAGCATGATTCATTCACATTTTATCAGCGCAATAAGGAAATAAAAACATAAACACCAACCTCTAAAGCATACAATATTGGGGCAATGCTCCTTTTATTTATTTTCATCGTTATTTAAAATTTGCTTTGATTTTGAACTATGATATAAATGTTTGACATATTTACAAAGTTACCTATCTGAACTGGAGCCACCAGGAACTACCAGTCCACATAGGAGAAAAAAAAAATGTGGACCCACTGTGTTTTGGTAGTGTTTGGATTCGGGTATGGGCCCACATTGTTTGGATGATCCAAAGCGTTCATTTGATGAGCCCTGACATAGATAGGGTGTGCCCAAAAAATCAGCTCCATAGGATCATCGTAACCCTTCAATCTGTGGACGAACCGTCAACTGAGGGGGTCTACCGTACACAAATTGAAACCACAGAAGTTGAATGTGCCACCCAGCGTACCACATTCAGCTTTATATATAAGTAATAGATAGATTTGAGATGGAAACTGCCTTTTCGTATTCCACCTCTTGGAATTTGCAACCCTAATTTTATCTTAACGTTACTCCACACATGTGTCCCTTCCTATCCTCCCACGTTTCTAACGACACCGGATTTTTATTTTCGACGGATTCGTTTCCTCTTCAAGTTACCAGATTTATTGGTTTCCTCTTCAAGTTACCATATTTATTGCTCAATGACATTCTAAAATGTTGAGATTGCCCATATCTCCTCCATTTTTGTTCATATTCTCAGGAAATACAGTCGAATTATCTTCATCGATTCCATGATACGTGGAAATTCATGTACCCTTGTAGACACCCCATTTTGACCGTGCCCTAAACCTCTATGTTTGTGCAAAAAACCCATCACATCAGTGAGGTAGGACCCCAAATTGTACCCTAAGATAGTTTAGGGTCCCACTAAGGTCCCTATAAAATTTTGTAGAAATCCGAGCGCGTTTACCTAGCAAACGAACTGAGATGGAGTCGTGGTGCAAATACAGAAAAGGGGGGCGAATTATCCTGGAGAGAGTCTGCATGGATCCGAATGGGACGCGATGGAGCCGCGCGCCTCATCAATTTTTTGCACAATCGCGCGCTTATAAAAAATCGTAGTGCCAACATCATTACCCAAATTGCTTATAAATAGCAACTCAAGCCTCATTTTTTTAAAAAAAATTAGGATTTTCATTAGAGAGAGAGAGGAGAAATCCCCCAAAACCGAAACCCTTTTCTCATTTTCTCCGACGAGCTCTAGCACTCCGGCCAGCATATTTTCTTTTTGTTTTTCTTAAATCTTCTTCAATTTCCTTTGTTTCGGCACATCATGTCTCAATTTCAGTTTGAGAAACCCTAGAATTTCAATTTTTACCTCAAACCCTAACTGAAACCCTAGTTCTACTCTAAAGTATGAGATCTGAACTACTTATGTTCTGATTCACACCCTGAAACCTAAGATCGGATCTTCTCTTACCTTGTAAGCTTTTGATCTGGTAATTTTATGAAATCTTTGTGGTAATGGGAACTGAAAATTGAAGAAAACAGAAGATCGGATACATCATTTGCTTTCTATCAGAAAAAGTGTGCAATCAGAGGAGGACAAGCCGGTTTATGTTCTTGAGCATGCATAAATTTAATAATATTTGATCGGCACATCATCTGGTTTCGAAAGCTTCGATTGTACTAAAAATTCTGATTAGAACTCAGGTCAGTACTACAATCTAAAAAGTACTCTCTCTTATAATTCTTTTGGTTTCTAAAAATACTTGAGTTCATTGTTCAGATCTTAGAATGATCTTGTCTCTTTGTTTATAATTCCCTGTATGATTTTATATATATATATATTCCTGGCTTTAGTTCTTGAAGTTTGAGTGGAATTTAAGTCTAATGGATTCTATTAGAATGGAGATCAGTATAAGATGTTCTTTTGGAAATCGATTTTTCATCAAATATCTTGAATTTTGATGAATGTATCGCTTTTGGTAATTGAGAAAGACTTGCTGACATTATAGAACGGGAGTGGAAACACTTTTGGTTGCTTTGTTTCTTTTTTCTTAAATCTACAAGCATTAGCTGCATAGGAGAAGAAAGAAAAATTCAGATCTGATCATTCTACAAGTGATTCTTTGTCAATCTTTCTTGTAACTAAAAGAGAAAGAGAAGAGATTCTAGATAGAAAACAAAAAGGAGGAAATCCTCAAAAAAGGTATGATTCTTTTATTGCCTCATATGATTTTTAGTCAAACTTTTAAATTTTAGGTCATTTTGCAACGATGATATGGATCAGCTGTTAGGTCTCCTTGTTCTGTTTAATTCACTTTGCAGTGTTACACGAGTATAAATTCTAGTTCATTTATTGAGCCATAACCGTTAACTTGATTTCTTTGATTGTATAGTGTTGTGAATCATATCCAGATTGAATTTTTACCAGAAACTTTTAAAAGTTTTTTTTTTTTATTTATTTTTAGGTCATTTTCTTGAAACAGGATACTGGTATGTAATTGATTGATTGATCATAAGATAGTAAAAAAAAAACTATTTAACGAAACTAGCTTGATGAAGTGAATTTTATTTCACTTGACTTTGTTGTGGCATATATTAATTAGTTGATTCCTCTCTTTATATAATTGCTTGATGAGATTATTTCAAAAATAAGTTTGTTAGCATGTATCTGAGGTTATTTGCATGACATATGTCACAGTTTAAACCTTTTGGTACTTTATTTTCTAGCTTTTATGGTTGAAAAGAAGTATAAGAATTATTATGTTTATTTTGAATTTGAGGGTATGTAATCGAATAAAGCAAAACAGGGATTCTTATCTTCATTTCTTAGACAATCCATTGCTTCATGAATTTCTAACATTCATTTTATTAGTTATTTTAATTGCATGAATATGAGGGTGATAGTATTATTTTTCCCTTAAAAGCTATTTTAACTCTTGAGTTAAAACTGGGTTTTATTGCCTTTTCGTTCATATTTTGGGAGTTACAGGTCGGGTATAATATCACTAGGGGTTATTTGTCGGTTTACATTATAATGGTTTTCAATGCTCTTTTAAAGATTAATTCATGGTTACTTAGGCTTACAAAAGATTAACATAGTATTCATTTTATTTTATGAAAAGAATTATGTTTGCAATTGATGAATCTTGGAGTGAATGAGACATTGTCAGATATCTTTATTTTTTTTTACAATAAGTATTTTTAATTCGTCTTTACATTGATTTCCAAGTCATATCAGTCCATGAACATAATTGTTGTAATTAAGATACATTTAGGTCTCAAATTGTTATCCATTTATTCATAATTGAAGGTCTTAAACAAAATTGAATCTAAGGCTACAATTGCTGATTATTTTAGGCGTTCAGTTTGGACTGAAGAAATTTCATGAATTAGCAATTATGGTCAGTCTCTTGAATATGTTCCCACAACTGGTTACATGCTAGTTGATTTCACCTTGTTTGTAGATTAGGCTGGTTGGATGACAAATTCTCCCATTTATAAGAACAGCAGATGAATATTAAACATGTTTTGATTTATTATGTTCAATTTATTGCATGCTTGATATGAATTTAAATTCTATATAATACTATTTTGTGAGGAATCGGGTATTCTATAGCATTTTTTTACTCTGTTATAGCAAGGAAATGCATAGAATTATCTAGCTTTAGCTTGGTTGAATAAAACTTCGTATAGGGTATAGAATACTTGTGAATATATCATAGTTAATTACTTGGATCGCAACGCTTATCCTTATTTCTTTGGAAGATTTTCTTTACCGCTTTCAGGATGTCTTAGCCTTTTAGGTACCCTTGAACAATAGGTGTTCTTTTCGTTGCAATGGCGATGAAGGCGTTAGCCTAAGCCCACCATTAGGGGACTTGCTCAGTCCAAGTAGCACTCCCCTCTTTTATTTAAGAGACTTGCCCAGTATTTTAGAAGTGTACCATAAACATTAGGAGCCTTATCATTGCAAGGGCAATGAAAGAGTCATCTAGAGCCCACCCTTTTAGGAGACAAGCTATGTCTCGGTAGAAAGTCAAATCATTTGGAGACAGGCTTTGTCTCATCAGTGAGTGAATCCATAAGAGACTATTCAAGTCTCACAAAGTTGCACCCTAGGAGACTAGTTCAGTCTCATGCTAGAGCATTTCCCCCTCATTAGTCAGAGGCTAGCTTAGCCTTTTAGATACGTATCCTGATATATCATTGCAAGGGCGATGATAAGGATACTTGGAGCCCGCATCTGTGTCTAGAAGACTTGCCTTGTCTCATTAACACCCCTTTTAGAGTCACCAGTTTAGGAGTCAATCTACTAGCATAGGAGTCTGACCTTAGTCAGAGAGTCAGTCTCTCAAGAGTCAGTCTTATCATCATAGGGGCTAGAATTCTGTCGAACCTCTCATCAAATCATGTGATTTTATCCAACCTCTGTAAGGTATAGGATGCTGTCCAACCTGCATTAGCTTAAGGCTAATCAACTTGCATTAGTTAGGGCATATAGAGAGTCTTAAAAATTACAATTCACATGAACTTAAGCAATTGTACAAAAAGCTTTAAAAATCAGTCGAGTCTAGTGGATCGAGTCTAGGATAGCGGTTCTAGATGATTAGGCATCGTAGTTTAGAATAGGTCATCGAACTACGTTGATTCTGATTCTTCCCGAGGCCGGGATACGCAGAGCAGCCAGGGTGGATGGCCATTCTGGTCCGAGTCAAGTATTGCATTAGAGTTTTAGGATTCGTCTTGTCGAGTCGTGTTTAGAATTGAATTGTGTCGTGTGTTTTGCTGTGTTTTCTTACTTTCATGTACAGACCCTATACCTTTAGTTGTAGCATGCATATGCTTGCACACCAGAACTTAGACACCAATTAGGTATGACATTCATAACCTAGTTATTCTTAGGCGACACTTATTTCATTTCTTTTATGTGTGCTTATTAATCATCTCCGAGACATGCATGATTAGATAGACGTCTTCTCGGAGATATTCGTTCCCATTTCATATGACTCTCGCCCAAAACTCTTCAAAAGCAATAAGTAAATGGCATAAGAGACCAGGTGTTTGCACTTGGGCGGATGAGGTGCTTTTCGGACCTTCCAAATTCGTAACCAGGCATGACCCTTCCTTTTATATCTCTGGTTATCCGTTGCAATTGAGAAAGAATTGCTGACATTATAGAACTGGAGTGGAAACACTTTTGGTTGCTTTGTTTCTTTTTTCTTAAATCTACAAGCATTAGCTGCATAGGAGAAGAAAGAAAAATTCAGATCTAATCATTCTACAAGCGATTCTTTGTCAATCTTTCTTGTAACTAAAAGAGAAAGAGAAGAGATTCTAGCTAGAAAACAAAAAGCAGGAAATCCTCAACAAAGGTATGATTCTTTTATTGCCTCATATGATTTTTAGTCAAACTTTTAAATTTTAGGTCATTTTGCAACGATGATATGGATCAGCTGTTAGGTCTCCTTGTTCTGTTTAGCTCACTTTGCAGTGTAACATGAGTATAAATTCCAGTTCATTTATTGAGCCATAACCGTTAACTTGATTTCTTTGATTGTATAGTGTTGTGAATCATATCCAGATTGAATTTTTACCAGAAACTTTTAAAAGTTTTTTTTTCATTTTTTTAGGTCATTTTCTTGAAACAGGATACTGGTATGTAATTGATTGATTGATCATAAGATAGTAAAAAAAAAAAAAAAACTATTTAACGAAACTAGCTTGATGAAGTGAATTTTATTTCACTTGACTTTGTTGTGGCATATATTAATTAGTTCATTCCTCTCTTTATATAATTGCTTGATGATATTATTTCAAAAATAAGTTTGTTAGCATGTATCTGAGGTTATTTGCATGACATGTCACAGTTTAAACCTTTTGGCACTTTATTTTCTAGCTTTTATGGTTGAAAAGTAGTATAAGAATTATTATGTTTATTTTGAATTTGAGGGTATGTAATCGAATGAAGCAAAACAGGGATTCTTATCTTCATTTCTTAGACAAGCCATTGCTTCATGAATTTCTAACATTCACTTTATTAGTTATTTTAATTGCATGAATATGAGGGTGATAGTATTATTTTTCCCTTAAAAGCTATTTTAACTCTTGAGTTAAAACTGGGTTTTATTGCCTTTTGGTTCATATTTTGGGAGTTACAGGTCGGGTTTAATATCACTTGGGGTTATTTGTCGGTTTACATTATAATGGTTTTCAATGCTCTTTTAAAGATTAATTCATGGTTACTTAGGCTTACAAAAGATTAACATAGTATTCATTTTATTTTATGAAAAGAATTATGTTTGTAATTGATGAATCTTGGAGTGAATGAGACATTGTCAGATATCTTTATTTTTTTTTACAATAAGTATTTTTAATTCGTCTTTACATAGATTTCCAAGTCATTTCAGTCAATGAACATAATTGTTGTAATTAAGATACATTTAGGTCTCAAATTGTTATCCATTTACTCATAATTGAAGGTCTTAAACAAAATTGAATCTAAGGATACAATTGCTGATTATTTTAGGCGTTCAATTTGGACTGAAGAAATTTCATGAATTAGCAATTATGGTCAGTCACTTGAATATGTTCCCACAACTGTTTACATGCTAGTTGATTTCAGCTTGTTTGTATATTAGGCTTGTTGGATGACAAATTCTCCCATTTATAAGACCAGCAGATGAATATTAAGCATGTTTTGATTTATTATGTTCAATTTATTGCGTGCTTGATATGAATTTAAATTCTATATAATACTATTTTGTGAGGAATCGGGTATTCTATAGCATTTTTTTTACTCTGTTATAGCAAGGAAATGCATAGAATTATCTAGCTTCAGCTTGGTTGAATAAAACTTCATATAGGGTATAGAATACTTGTGAATATATCATAGTTAATTACTTGGATCGCAACGCTTATCCTTATTTCTTTGGAAGATTTTCTTTACCGCTTTCAGGATTTCTTAGCCTTTTAGGTGTTCTTTTCGTTGCAATGGCGATGAAGGCATTAGCCTAAGCCCACCATTAGGGGACTTGCTCAGTCCAAGTAGCACTCCTCTCTTTTATTTAAGAGACTTGCCCAATCTTTTAGAAGTGTACCATAAACATTAGGAGCATTATCATTGCAAGGGCAATGAAAGAGTCATCTAGAGCCCACCCTTTTAGGAGACAAGCTATGTCTCGGTAGAAAGTCAAATCATTTGGAGACAGGCTTTGTCTCATCAGTGAGTGAATCCATAAGAGACTATTCAAGTCTCACAAAGTTGCACCCCTAGGAGACTAGCTCAGTCTCATGCTAGAGCATTTTCCCCTCATTAGTCAGAGGCTAGCTTAGCCTTTTAGATACATATCCTGATATATCATTGCAGGGGCGATGATAAGGATACTTGGAGCCCGCCCTGTGTCCAGGAGACTTGCCTAGTCTCATTAGCACCCTTCCTTATTCCCTCTTCTTCTAGGAGACATGCCTTGTCTCATTAACACCCCTTTTAGAGTCACCAGATTAGGAGTCAATCTACTAGCATAGGAGTCGGACCTTAGTCAGAGAGTCAGTCTCTCAAGAGTCAGTCTTATCATCATAGGGGCTAGGATTCTGTCCAGCCTCTCATCAAATCATGTGATTTTATCCAACCTCTGTAAGGTATAGGATGTTTTCCAACCCTTACAGAGTTGTGATTCTATTCCCTCGCAAAGTATAGGATGCTGTCCAACTTTTGCAGAATATTAGGAGTCTGTCCTACCCTTGTGATGATAGGAGTCTGTCCTCTTGAGTCAAAAACAACAAAAACACTTGAAACATCTGAAAATCCAAAAATCTAAAAATTCTTGAGTCATTAAGAGAGTAGTTAGGAAATTCTGTTCCGAACTACGTTGGCTTGATCCCTTTCCATAGGGTACGTAGTGCAGCTTGGGATCCACATCCCAGGTCCAGCCAAACCTTTAAAACAAAACATTTCAAACCTTCCAAAAATATAAAAATTCTTCAAAACCCTTTCAAAAAAGATCTTTCCCTTGAGTTAGGAGTCTGTCCTAGATGCTTGGGGTGTTTTAGAGTTAGGAGGTTGTCCTGTTTGTGTTGATATGTTGTGTCTTGTCGTGTGAGTGTCCCTAGAGTTAGGAGGCCTCGAGTCCTGGTCTGTTAGACATTTAGTCGAACCGATGGCTAGACTATGAAGCATATAGTCAGCCCATGATTTTCTTTAGGATGCACAGCCTAGTTACACATAGGATGTAGGGCCCACCTGCATTAGCTTAAGGCTAATCAACTTGCATTAGTTAGGGCATATAGAGAGTCTTAAAAATTACAATTCACATGAACTTAAGCAATTGTACAAAAAGCTTTAAAAATCAGTCGAGTCTAGTGGATCGAGTCTAGGATAGCGATTCTAGATGGTTAGGCATCGTAGTTTAGAATAGGTCATCGAACTACGTTGATTCTGATTCTTCCCGAGGCCGGGATACGTAGAGCAGCCAGGGTGGATGGCCATTCTGGTCCGAGTCAAGTATTGCATTAGAGTTTTATGATTCGTCTTGTCGAGTCGTGTTTAGAATTGAATTGTGTCGTGTGTTTTGCTGTGTTTTCTTACTTTCATGTACAGACCCTGTACCTTTAGCTGTAGCATGCATGTGCTTGCACACCAGAACTTAGACACCAATTAGGTATGACATTCATAACATAGTTATTCTCAGGCGACACTTATTTCATTTCTTTTATGTGTGCTTATTAATCATCTCCGAGACATGCATGATCTTCTCGGAGATATTCGTTCCCATTTCATATGACTCTCGCCCAAAACTCTTCAAAATCAATAAGTAAATAGCATAAGAGACCAGGTGTTTGCACTTGGGCGGATGAGGTGCTCTTCGGACCTTCCAAATTCGTAACTAGGCACGAACCTTCCTTTTATATCTCTGGTTATCCGTTGCAACAGAGCATAGTATGGGATCCAGGGCCCACTTCCTTGGATGGCAACTCTTCTTTGTTTAAGGTACGTTTTGAATCCGGGCTAGTCCCCGAATCGAGAGGTATCTCACTTTACATCGCCACTCATGCTGTGAGAGGCACTTCTTTCGAGAGTTCCTTGGTTGAGCTCTCCATTCATGTGGATGATTCCAGAGAGAGACTGTTCATGGGGGCTCGTCCTCCGCCTCTCTCGGATCGGGGTCCACAGGCTGGCGACTCTGCTGGGGAATTCTTTCGAGATATTGCCTAACTCTGTTAAAATGCCATTTTTTACTAATTTTGAAGAAATTTGGGCCAAAATCATGTGAAATGAGAATTTAATCGCTTAGAATCCAGGGGTACCAAATAGGTGTTTAAAACAAGGGATTCACACACTACACAGCATACATCATTTTGTTTTTTATTTTCTTTTATTGATTTTATTATTATTGGCTCTATGAGATAGATAAGTACATGCCAGATGGGATGTCATTACCCTGATGGGATTGTTGTATATATTTCAAAGCTATGCGCCGGTGCTGCAGCCTTAAACACTAGGCGTACTTGTGTTTACAGCAGCCGATGAGCAATGAAGGATACTATGTATAACACTAGGCGTACTTGTGTTATACATCTAAAGTATGGATCATAAGCATAGTACCCGATTTATTGAGTCCGGAGCCCTACTTTCATTTTAAATATATTATGTATATGAATATATCTGCTGACTTAGTGAAACCCAATTAGGATCTGCATGTGCTTATATATATATATATATATATATATATATATATATATATATATATATATAGAGGAATATGTTCGTGCGCTCAAGCTCTAATAAGGAATGGTGCGCTTGAGTGCACCAATCACATGGGTCCCACAATTTCTGTGAGGATCCAAACCATTCATTTGCAAGGGCCTATCATAGATAGGGTGTGTACCAAAAATCAACTCCATTGAATCATCCTAACCCCTCCAAAAGTGGAGGGCAAAAATGGGCAGATTTGTGGTCTGTCCATTTTGACCTCCACAAATGGATGGGTTAGGATGATCCTATGGAGCTGATTTTTTGTACACACCCTATCTATGTAAGGCCCTTTCTAGTGAATGCTTTGGATCATCCTAACAATGTGGGCCTCAATGGTTTTTGAGCTCAAGCTCACGAATATGTTCCAACGCTCAAGCTCACAATCCTTTTCCTCATATATATATATATATATATATATATATATATATATATATATATATATATATATATATATATATATATATTGCATTCATATAAAGACGAACATGTGTTGCTTACACATGTTGGAGCCTAGATTTAGGAGCCATGTCCTATCCATAGATTATTGTAGCTCACCTTATGTGGCTACAACGCAGTCCTAGTACACTCACATGTCTGTCTTGAATCAAGTGTCTTGACTTTGCAGGATTATATTTAGGGCTAGTGCCCCTGGTTACGATGTATATGTATATATCTATATATTGATTATTAGATTGGGGCCTACTCTTTAGTGAGGTTTCCTTGTCTAATCTAATCAGTCATATCAGTCCGTTTTTCAGATCTAGACCCGACCAGTGGCTTTTACTTGCCCCTCTCATGGTCGTGGCCTATCTTTTGCTCTATTCTTTGAGATTTTGTCCATATATCTCTTGATTATAAGATCAGGACCTACTTTCTAGTAGAGATTCCTGGCTTGAATCAATCAGTCATGTCTATTCATCTCTCAGATCTAAACCTAGCTAGTGGCTTATACTTGTCACACTCATAGCTACAGTTTATTCCTTAACCCAGTGATGATAAATTTTACTTGTTTTTATCCTTCAGATTCAAACATCATTTATCCATTCTTTTGTTGTGTCATTCATATTGCGTATGTATTAATCAAATTTTTGCTTGTTTTGTCTTTAGATATGGTCGACAGTTTGTCTACTGTCTCTATGGCCATAGTCTATCATTGTTGATCTCCTTGATCATACAATTTTGACATCCATCTTCCAGATTTAGATCCGGTCTATGATCTACTTTTGTCATTTTGTGACCGCGGTCTCGTTTCTGAGTTTCTAATAATCTTTGATCATCAGTGGAACATTCGATGTCGCCAATTGTATCCTTCTTATGTTTGATCGTTAAGTTTATCTCTATTCTTTGTTTATTCCAAGTTATCTCCATTCCCTCACTATCCCGTCCTATCTTTGTGTCAGGTCTGATTATGGCGAATATTTTGCTGGACAACTGGATAGCCGATACCATTAGAGTTCTTCCGTCTGAGCATTCAAAGAGAAACATGGCTGATCATTTCATCAATTCATTCACTCATTTGAACAGTCGTGATATAAATTGGAAGTTTCTTCAAGCAGCTGCTGGACTTTGGGATCATGTTCTTCATGTCTTCCAATTTGGCCCTTTTGAACTCTGTCCCATATTTGAGGACTGGTGTACCCTGCTAGAGCTGCCATCTGAGGGACTCTGGATCAAACCTTCAAGAATAGAATCCCCTCATGATCTGTTTTGCAAACTATTCAAAAATAAAACTGTGGATGCTCTGCCGTGTTTAACGGATACGTGCGTGAAAATTCAAGACCTTGTTAAACTTTTTTCCAAAAATGTTGATCCTACTAACTCTTGTTTTCAGGATTGCCGACATATTGCTTTAATCTTTATGGTCTTCGCACGTCACGTTCTTCGCAGAAACTCTCATGTTGCATCTTTGACCCTACTAGGAGTAGTAGATCAGATCAATGAGGGGAGGAATCCTATACCCACCATGTTAGCAGAGACCATCTTGGGACTGGATCTTATTGCTTCCCAAGAGATCAAAGACAATTTCTTTGGATGTGTAAAATTGTTATATGTCTGGCTTGGTGAAAAACTTCAGGTTCTTCAGCGACAAAACCAAAATCCGTATACCCTGAAGAATTTCCGTGCATGGCAACCAATAGCTAGTCAACCTCAGTCCATTGATGAATGGCGCAATTGGTTGCAACATGTAAAGAAGAGCCAGTTTCGTTGGGTGAGTCATTCATGCTTCCAGGTTTTCACTAGCACCTACCCACATCCGTTTGTTTACCTCATGGGTCTTGAGAAATCATCTTTTTATGCACCCATGCGATTTCTCCATCAGGTTATGGGAATTCCATGTCCTCTCGGAGCCATAGTCCCTCCTCTTTGTGAAGATCTCACTCCTGATCTCATTAGATCCATTGTGGCTGCTTGGGGAAATAAAAATATGAAGAGGAGATTTTCTTTAGCATCTAAAATTCGATGTGGAGAAATATCGGAAGAGCCTGCAAGCAGGAGAGCTCGGATTGAGGAGCCTTGAGGGTCTATATTATGTTTTGTTATTTCGATTTCTGCATTTCCCATTATTGTCAGTCTGTTTATCCAGTTGTGATCAGAGATTAGTATTTTCATCCGTTGTAATCACAATTTGAATTTCATTTAATGAAAGTGTGTTTATGTTTCTCTTGTCACTATTTTATCAGAATATTTTATCTCGATTATCAAAATTTTAATCTAGTGTTTATATTTCCATTACAGGATTCTTGATTGAGCAGCCATTCCTCCTAAGAAAACCCTCATTTTAAAACCAACCTGGTCCCGTCAGTCTACTGATTACAGGCTGAGTCGATATTCTTCTTCACCTACTTCTTTTACCTCTCCTCTGTTACCTATTTCGAACTTCCAAGAAATACTTTCACTAGTTCAACCCACACCTGAACAAATGGCAGAATCTGGAAACGCTTTGGCAGAGATGAGTGAGATGATGAAGGCTATGCTCCTACAAATGAATAACATGAATGAGGAGATAGCCCATCTGAAAAATGACAGAGAGTCTACCTCTAAAGAGCATGCACCCCAGCACCCTTCAGCTATACCTCCTCCACCTCCTGCGGTAACCAGACCTGCCGTCTTAACTGTGGAAGACGACTTCGATGATGAGCAGTACGCAGAAAAGAATTGCCTTCCTAATTTTGATAGATCTGATAAGGGCAAGGTGATAACAGACAGACTAGACAGGCTGACTCAAGAGATGGAGAATATAAAGTTTCAAGGTCCGAAGAAATTGAACATGGCAGATTTCATGATTTATCCAGGAGTCACATTGCCTCTCAGATTCAAAGTACCAGATATGGATAAGTATGATGGGACAGGGTGCCCTAGAAGCCATTTGATGTCAGTTCTTCCACTTCTGCAACAACAATGTTTATCTCCAGAGCAAGTTGCTCTTCTATTCCCTCGATCCTTAGTCGGAACGGCTAAGAAGTGGTTCCTGATTTTGAAAGCAGAAGAGATCAGGACTCTAGAGATTATTGCAAATAAGTTCGTCGAGCAGTTCTCCATGGAGGAGGGAATCGACGTGACTAAGAGGGATCTGAAAGCATTGAAGCAAGCCCATAATGAAACCTTCACCTCCTTCATCCGAAGATGGAGAAGAAAAGTTGCTCAGATGACCCACAAATTGTCCAACGAAGATCAAATCAAGATTGTGGTTAAGAATCTGTCGCCGCAATATTATCATCATATGGCTATCCAGTATTTTCTTGATTTCAACCATCTCATTAAAACCGGGACTCAGATAGAAGATGCATTGGCTAAAGGCCTAAGATCAAGAATTTCATCTGATGTCAGAGAGGGGAAGCGACCTGTGATGGCACCAAAAGAAGTACATAATGTCAATTATGTCATACCACCACCCAGGGCAATCACTGAAGTGAGAAAGCCGCCGATGGAGCAGAAGCCACCTCGTCACTTTGATCCCCTCCCATATTCTTTATCCGTAGCTTTGAAGAAGCTGTTGAAGGACAGGAAGATCAAACTGCCTGACATTAAGCCCTTGCCCAATCCGTTGCCGAGATCCTGGAGAGAGGATCAGTTCTGTGATTATCATCGCAATACAGGTCACATCACTGATAGGTGTTTAGCTTTGAAACACCAAATACAGAACATGATCGATAGGAAGGAGCTGGCAATTGAATTGCCAAATGTAACCAGAAACCCCCTTCTGACACATGCAATGCCGCCTCCACCCTCAGTCAATGTCATTTGCGCTGAAGAGTCTGTCATTGATCCTGCTTCCTTCATATGTGCTATTGAATCTGAAGGGACCTATGTTTGGAAATTTGAGGAAGAAGATGAATGGACAGAAACGGAAGAGCCGTATGTCTTATCCAGGAATGACCCTGATGTGGCTGGGCCATCAAACCGTTCGTACATTCTCCAGTGTGAGGATGAAAAGAAAGAGAATGAAGCTCTGTATGTCTTGAAGATGAATGATGATGAGGAAGAAGAGATGCAAACCCCATACATCCTCAAGATAGAAGACGACGATTTGTTGCTTCTAAATGATCAATGTGATGAACTCCGTCACGTCACACGTGGTGGACGAGTCTTCAAACCAGCTGAGCTCAGAATTGATAATCTTGTTGAAGTTGCAAGAGCAGTTGACAGTCAGAAACAGAAACAGAGACTTGATGAAGAAGAAGACAACTTGTTGAATCGGCTCAAGAAGACAGAAGCTAATGTTTCTATCTGGGGCTTACTGATGGCATCCCCGAAACATAGGCAGGTTGTGCTTCGTGAGCTGAATGCATCCCAGGTATCAGTTGAGATTACTCCAGACGAGTTGGTCGGTTTGGTGGCCATGACCAAAGCTTCAAAAGCCTTATCTTTCTCAGACGAGGACTTGCCTTCAGAAGGAAAGGACCATACTCGTCCTCTCAAAATTACTCTACTGTGCAACAGGAAGAAAGTTTCTAAAGTGCTGGTAGACAATGGATCAGCTCTGAATGTATGTCCCTTGAACACTGCCACTACTCTAGGGTTTGGGCCTGAAGACTTCATACCGTCTGAGCAAGGCATATTGGCATATGATGGGACCCGAAGGGATGTAATTGGAACATTGGCTACTGAGATTGTGATCGGAGGAGAAACCTTTGACATCGAATTTCAGGTGTTGGACATTAAAACTTCTTTCTGTCTGTTGCTTGGCCGACCTTGGCTGCACGAGGTTGGAATTATTCCTTCCACGCTTCACCAAAAACTGAAATTCATTCGAAACAACCGGGTGATCACAGTCAGGGGAGATCCCGAACCGGAAGTCGGACAAATATCTCAAGAGCTCGTTACCAAAAACACAAGAAATGTTAGTCTGACAGGATTTTCAGTAGAGGTTTCAGCTATCACCATGGAAGAGGCTATGAGTGTAGAAATTATGTTTCTCTCTAGCACCAATACTCGGGTAGTCAAGATGATGCGCCGATATGGCTATGTTCCTGGAGCTGGCCTGGGGAAAAATCTACAGGGTCCGACTGAGCGGCCAGAGTTAAAAGCATCTGACGGATTGTTTGGGTTGGGATACAAGCCAACTCGCAAGGAGATGCAATAAATGAGAGCTTACATGCTGAAGTGGGCCGAATGCCGCCGCAGGGGCTTAGAATTTTTGATGGGAGCATACAGTATGGTCATGAATGGCAGATTCCGAAAAGAGGGAGCTGATTGCCCTTATTACGGTTTTCCTAAGCATTGGTATGATGAGAATGGGACAAAGCTGCCGGGTCTTGAGATCTTCTTCGCAGATGAGCTGCCAGCAGATTTTTATAGTGAACAAATTGCAGCGACAGTAGTGACAGAGGAACCAGACTCAGACTGGGTTGAGAACCTTGAATCAGAGCTCCTAGACTCCCTGTTTCAGGTTGAAGTACCAGTCATTGCGATGATTGGAGGAGATACACCTTTCGTGAACCCTAAGAACTGCATCACCTCAGCCGAGGGACCTCTGGATAACTGGACCTCACAGGTTATACCCCAAGTAGTCCTTCAGTATAGTCCAGTCCCTTCAAAAGAGTCAGTCGTTTCAAAATTTGTGTTAGTTTCTAAGTCCGTCCCAGAGTCTGTCATTTTTAACTTTTCTTTTGATGTAGGTACTGTAGAGGTCGGGTCTACTTCTGGAGTGGGTGACGAGTCTGTCCCTGGTGGCGTCGAGTCCGAGTTTGAGGACGTCTTCATTGATTCTTCGTCTGTACATATTTCTGGTTATGTTGATACTGATGTCGACTTGTCTTTTCATTCAATTTCAGAGTCTGTAACGCCTGATGTGGGCGAGTCATCTGATGTAATCATTGATTCCGATGAAATAAAAGATTCTTTTGTGTATATTCATGTACTTGTCTCTTCTACTGATTCTGCTTCTAAACCTGATCAAGTAACTAATAATGATAATCAAGACTCCCCCTCTAATGAGGTAGCCGACGAAACTCCCCTTGAAATCAAACATATGATTCAACAAGAGGAGAGTCGCCGAGCAAAACCACTCGAAGAGAAAATTGAAACCGTAAATATAGGTGATGAACCCTTAATTCGGGAAATACGAATTGGGAAAATTTTATCTCCTAATGAGCGCGAAGAATTAATCACCTTGCTAAAAGAGTTTATGGAGGTTTTTGCTTGGTCTTACGACGACATGCCAGGATTGAGTGAGGACATTGTCCAACACAAATTACCTCTAATCCCTGGCATCAAGCCGAAGAAGCAAAAACTCCGGAAACTTAAAACAGAATGGGAGTTGAAAGTTCATGATGAGGTTAAGAAGCTACTGGGAGTAAAATTCATCGAAGTAGTTGAATACCCTAAATGGCTTGCAAAAATTGTACCGGTGCCCAAGAAAGACGGGAAAGTCAGGATGTGTGTCGATTTCAGAGATCTGAACAAGGCAAGTCTGAAAGATGACTTTCCGCTTCCGAACATTGATCTCCTGGTTGACAATACAGCAGGACATGCACTCTTATCTTTCATGAATGGATTCTCAGGGTACAACCAAATTAAAATGGCACCTGAGGATATAATGAAGACAGCATTCATTACTCAGTGGGAAACATATTGCTACAGAGTGATGCCTTTTGGTCTTAAGAATGCTGGTGCCACCTATCAGAGAGCTGCGACTACTCTTCTTCATGACATGATTCATAAGGAGGTCGAGGTCTATGTAGATGAAATGATTGTCAAAGGAATGACCCGATCAGAGCACACAATTGCCTTAAGAAAGTTCTTCGAGCGAATCCGAAAGTATCAACTTCGCTTGAACCCTAGTAAATGTGTATTTGGGGTTACATCAGGAAAGTTGCTTGGATTCATGGTCAGCGAGAGAGGAATTGAAGTGGACCCTCAGAAGATCAAGGCTATCCAAGAAATGCAGCCACCAAAGACAGAAAAGTAGATTCGTGGATTTCTTGGCAAAGTGTAATACTTGAGGAGATTCATATATCTCATTTAACTATGACGTGTGAACCCATCTTCAAGTTATTGAAGAAGAATTCTTCCAAGAAGTGGATGAAGAATGTCAGGAAGCATTTGAAAAGGTCAAGCAGTGCTTGTCTTTGCCTCCTGTCTTATCACCAGTCATTCCTGGCCAACCGTTGTTGTTGTACTTGTCTATCACAGATACGGCAATGGGTTGTATGCTCGCTCAGCAAGATGCAGGATCTAGGAAGGAAAAACCCATTTACTACATCAGCAAGAAAATGCTAGAGTATGAAATCAAGTACACTATCTTGGAAAAGACATGTCTAGCATTAGTTTGGGCGACTCAAAGACTCAGACATTACCTGCTGTCGAATAAAATACTGTTGCTCTCACGGATGGATCCGTTGAAGTATTTGTTCGAGAAACCCGCTCTTACTGGAAGAACAGCTAGATGGTTGTTATTGTTATCTGAGTTTGACATCACTTATGTCACTCAGAAATCAATTAAGGGACGGGTCATCGCTGAACAGCTGGCTGATGCTCCTGTTGAGGAGAATGCTTTTTTGAAAGCAGATTTTCCTGATGAAGAGATCATGGACATTGAAGAAGAGATTCTAAGTACCAAGTGGCTTATGTACTTTGACGGAGCTGTCAATAATCATGGTCAAGGAATAGGGGCAGTTTTGGTATCTCCAAAGAAGGAATACATCCCTATATCCATCAAGTTACAGTTCGAATGCACCAATAACATGGCTGAATATGAAGCATGCATCGCAGGACTTGAGGCAGCTTGGCTTTGCAAATTCAAGACATAGATGTGTTCAGAGACTCAATCCTGATTATTTGTCAAATAAATGGAGATTGGAAAACAAAAGAGGCAAGGTTGATCTCATATCACACTTATCTCGAATCTCTGGTCAAGAAGTTCAGGAGTGTCACCTTTACTCATCTGTCGAGGACAATGAATCACTTTGCCGATGCTTTGGCTACTCTGGCGTCAATGTTAGACATTTCTGCAACGATGGAGGTTCAGCCTTTAGCTGTTAGATTGCAATGGGCTCCAGCACATGTGAATGCGATAGAGATATCAGCAAGATGTCCAGATGGAAAACCATGGTACACAGACATTAGAAATCTCATTTCAGGCAAAAGGCATCCGCCTGAGGCTTCCATTAAAGAGAGGAAAACTCTTCAGAGGTTCGCTGCAAATTTCATCATTTGTGGTGAAGAATTGTACAGAAGGTCATTTGACGGGATACAGCTTTTGTGTGTGGATGAAGATCAGGTTGCAGAGCTTATAGAGCAAACACATGAAGGTGTTTGTGGCCCTCACTTGAATGGTAAGATGTTGTCAAGGAAAATCCTTAGACTTGGATTCTATTGGCCCACAATGAAAGCAGACTGCTTCGCATTCGTGAAGAAATGTCATAAATGCCAAGTCTATGCAAATCTTATTCATGTGCCTCCGTCAGAGCTGCACTCTATGACCTCGCCATGGCCATTCTCAGTATGGGGGATTGATATCATTGGCAAAGTCTATCCCAAATCGTCGAGTGGACAAGAAAACATCTTGGTGGCCATTGACTACTTTACGAAGTGGATAGAGGCGGCTTCATATGCTTCCATAACTTCCAATACAGTTGTGAAGTTCATCCGTGCGAATATCATTTGCAGATATGGAGTACCTCATGAGCTGATTTCTGATAATGGATCTCATTTCAAGAAAGAGGTAGTACACCTGTGCGAAGAGTTCAAGATCAAGCATCACAAGTCATCTTCTTACAGACCGCAGACCAACGGGGCTGTAGAGGCAGCGAATAAGAACATCAAGGTCATAATCAGTAAGATGACAGAGACTTATAAGGACTGGTTGAACAAGCTTCTTTTTGCTTTATGGGCTTACAGGACATCGATCCGGTCTTCTACAGGTGTAACTCCGTACTCTCTAGTGTATGGAAGGGAAGCAGTCCTACCTGTTGAGCTGAGAATTCCGTCCTTAAGGGTAATGATGGAAGCGAATCTACCAGAGTCTGAATGGGCAAGAGCCAGACATCAGGAATTACAGATGATCGATGAAAATAGGTTGAGAGCCTTATATCACATCCAAGGGTATCAGAGAAGAATCGAAAGGGCCTTCAACAAGAAAGTCCGAGTCAGAGACCTGAAACCGGGAGATCTTGTCCTGAAGTCATACAGGGCACCGGTATTTGATCCCAGACGGAAGTTCAGGCCAAACTGGTCTGGTCCTTACATTGTTGATGAAGTCCTGCCTAGAAAAGTCGTAAGACTCCTCAATGAAAATGGAGAAAACTTAACAGAACTTACAAACCTTGACCAATTAAAGAAGTACTATGCTTAGATACACCAGGAGGCCGTCTTTGGTCGATCAGAGCTTAAAAGCCAGCAACCTCAAAGTCAAAAACCATTTGCGAACCCTTTGGGCCTAAAAAAAATACTTTTTTTCTTTGATAAACTCAAACCAGGGTTACGTCATAAAAGATATTGAACATGAACTACGTCATGACATGATCCCTCTCTACCGGGTACGTAGGTAGCCTGATCAATTCAGGTTCGGTCAAATCCTTCAAATCTTTCAAATCCTTAAAAAGAAAAAATAAAACAAACAATCTTTGAAATCCCAAATAGGCGAACTACGCGGACCTGATTCCCATTTCTTTGGGGATACGTAGGCAGTCTGGAGGGCCAGATTCGGTCAAAATACATAAACTTACCAAAGGTTAACCTATTTGAACTCAAGCCTACCTAAAAGTCCTTCTGCTGTACTTAGACCCAGGTTTTTAGAGAAACAGAAAGAAAAAGAAAAAATGATGGAGTCTTAGACCCGCTAGACTGAAAATTCGCAAGGGCGGTCTAGGCAAAAGTTAGGGTCATTCACCCGCTAAGCTGAAAACCCGAAAGGGCGGCTTAGGCAAAAATTAGGGTGTTGAGCCTGCTGGATGGAAAATCTGCAAGGGCATGCAGTCCAGGCAAAAATTAAGGCATGAGGTCCACCAGATTGAAAACTTAAAAAATACGATTTGGTCATGGCAGTGACTTCATAAAGGACAGAACCTCTGAAAGCCAGCAAGACTTGCATTTCTTCGGCGGCACTACTCCAAAGTCTGAGTAAGCGCCAACAGAGATTCTTCTGATACTCTCTAAGCTAGGGGGTTAAGACTAAGCAATTCCAAGGGATAATAACCACGATGGAAATACCAAAAAGAGGAATGAAACACCTTTAAATACGGTTTTCAAAAGATTCTAAGAGTGGTAGACTGTACCATCGTAAAATACTTATCAGACTAAGAAGCAGATTCAGTCTCTCTTCGAGTCTAAGTCATTGTGTCCTTCTAAGTCCTTGTTTGTTGGTTGTCAAAGTCCTTTCTTTGTCAAGTCAAGGTTAAGCCCCAAAGTCGAGTATGGGTAATCCTGTGTAGTCCAGTATCCCTCTCAAAGCTGGGGCAGCGAAAAGCAAGAAGGCAAAGGTGAAAAATGATGAAGTTGTGTCTCCTCAGGGGTGAGGCAGAGCAGAATAAAGTTCAGAAGAATGGCAGGTTCTCAGACCCATTTCAAGCATTAGCAGCTGGCAGAAATGGGATGAGCTATCAGTTAGATTCAGTATGTTGTTCATATGCAAAGTTTTGTAACCTCAAGTATTCAATGAAATGAAAACTTTTTGACCATTTTCCTGTGTTTTGCTCTCTTATGAATCTGAGCAATCAGGTCATAAAAGATATCAAGCAAACAATGGTGATTGAGATGTCTATTCTCAACAAATGAAAACAAGAGGAGCTTGAGCATTCTTTGAATCCGGCATCTCAGTCAATTTGTTTTCAGCAAAGTCAATGATTTTGAAAATTAGTTTTCTTCAAAACATTTTTTTAAATAATCTTCACAATGCAGTTTTATTTTAAAAATGGAAGGAGGCTAATACCCAAAATCTTATCAAGTCATTCAAGTTTTGTTCTCGGCAGAGAATGTGAACTCGTTTTTTTCTCTCGACAAGAGATGATCAATCGATCCCCCATTGGGTCAGTTGGATATCATCTTCTAATTTTGAATCCAATCTGATTTCTTTAATCATTCAGCATTTGCTTTCTACAGCATCCGTCCTCACTTCGCCTTTCACGTCATTTCAAGTCCGTTTTCGCGCGGCATTCTAAGTCTGTTTTCACACGCCATCTAAGTCCATTTTCACACGGCATTTTAAGTCCGTTTTCACGCAGCATTCTCAGTTCGTTTTCACACGGCATTCAAGTCAGTTTTCACAATGCATTCAAAGTCCGTTTTCATACGGCATTCAAGTCCGTTTTCACAGGGCATTCAAGTCCGTTTTCACGCGGCATTTCAAGTCCGTTTTCACGTCGCATTTTAAGTCTGTTTTCACACGGCATTCAAGTCCGTTTTCACACGGCATTCTAAGTCCATTTTAACACGGCATTCAAGTCCGTTTTCACATGGCATTCTAAGTCCGTTTTCACACGGCCTTCAAAGTCCGTTTTCACATAGCATTCAAGTCTGTTTTCACACGGCATTCATGTCTTTCTAAAGTCTGTTTTCACATGGCATTTGAAGTCTGTTTTCACGCGGCATTCAAGTCCGTTTTCACAAGGCATTCTAAGTCCGTTTTCATATGGCATTCTAAGTCCGTTTTCACACGGCATCCAAGTTCGTTTTCACACGACATTTAAGTTCATTTTCCTCATTTTAAGTCTGTTTCTACACGGCATCCAAATCCATCATATATCAATTGCTGAGTTACGAGTAGAAGAGAGGCTATCTCACCGTTGTTTGCAGAGTCAGAGTCCGGTGAAAGGCAATTTCACCAATTTTCTTTGTGATTATTGTTTTCAAAACCAAAAATCCAGATTTGATTTGCTTCTTTTTCGGGCTGGCCAAAATGGTTTGCCTGTTCAGCTTTGACATTCGCGCGACAAGCACGCTCTGCCAAAGAAGGGCATCTGTAGACACCCCATTTTGACCGTGCCTTAAACCTCTATGTTTGTGCAAAAAACCTATCACATCAGTGAGGTAGGACCCCAAATTGTACCCTAAGATAGTTTAGGGTCCCACTAAGGTCCCTATAAAATTTTGTCGAAATCCAAGCCCGTTTACCTAGCGAACGAACTGAGATGGAGTCGTGGTGCAAATACAGAAAAGGGGGCGAATTATCCTGGAGAGAGTCTGCATGGATCTGAATGGAACGCGATGGAGCCGCACGCCTCATCAATTTTTTGCGCAATCGCGCGCTTATAAAAAATCGTAGTGCCAACATCATTACCCAAATTGCTTATAAATAGCAACTCAAGCCTCATTTTAAAAAAAATAATTAGGATTTTCATTAGAGAGAGAGAGAGGAGAAATCCCCCAAAACCGAAACCCTTTTCTCATTTTCTCCGAAGAGCTCCGGTAGCACTCCGGCCAGCATATTTTCTTTTTGTTTTTCTTAAATCTTCTTCAATTTCCTTTGTTTCTGCACATCGTGTCTCAATTTCAGTTTGAGAAACCCTAGAATTTCAATTTTTACCTCAAACCCTAACTGAAACCCTAGTTCTACTCTAAAGTATGAGATCTGAACTACTTATGTTCTGATTCACACCCTGAAACCTAAGATCGGATCTTCTCTTACCTTGTAAGCTTTTGATCTGGTAATTTTATGAAATCTTTGTGGTAATGGAAACTGAAAATTGAAGAAAACAGAAGATCGGATACATCATTTGCTTTCTATCAGAAGAAGTGTGCAATCAGAGGAGGACAAGCCGGTTTATGTTCTTGAGCATGCATAAATTTAATAATATTTGATCGGCACATCATCTGGTTTTGAAAGCTTCGATTGTACTGAAAATTCTGATTAGAACTCAGGTCAGTATTACAATCTAAAAAGTACTCTCTTATAATTCTTTTGGTTTCTAAAAATACTTGCGTTCATTTTTCAGATCTTAGAATGATCTTGTCTCTTTGTTTATAATTCTCTATATGATTTATATATATATATATATATATATATATATATATATATATATATATTCCTGGCTTTAGTTCTTGAAGTTTGAGTGGAATTTAAGTCTAATGGATTCTATTAGAATGGAGATCAGTATAAGATGTTCTTTTGGAAATCGATTTTTCATCAAATATCTTGAAATTTGATGAATGTATCGCTTGTGGTAATTGAGAAAGACTTGCTGACATTATAGAACTGGAGTGGAAACACTTTTGGTTGCTTTGTTTCTTTTTTCTTAAATCTACAAGCATTAGCTGCATAGGAGAAGAAAGAAAAATTCAGATCTAATCATTCTACAAGTGATTCTTTGTCAATCTTTCTTGTAACTAAAAGAGAAAGAGAAGAGATTCTAGCTAGAAAACAAAAAGCAGGAAATCCTCAAAAAAGGTATGATTCTTTTATTGCCTCATATGATTTTTAGTCAAACTTTTAAATTTTAGGTCATTTTGCAACGATGATATGGATCAGCTGTTAGGTCTCCTTGTTCTGTTTAGCTCACTTTGCAGTGTAACATGAGTATAAATTCCAGTTCATTTATTGAGCCATAACCGTTAACTTGATTTCTTTGATTGTATAGTGTTGTGAATCATATCCAGATTGAATTTTTACCAAAACTTTTAAAAGTTTTTTTTTTCATTTTTTTTAGGTCATTTTCTTGAAACAGGATACTGGTATGTAATTGATTGATTGATCATAAGATAGTAAAAAAAAAAAAAAACTATTTAACGAAACTAGCTTGAGGAAGTGAATTTTATTTCACTTGACTTTGGTGTGGCATATATTAATTAGTTCATTCCTCTCTTTATATAATTGCTTGATGATATTATTTCAGAAATAAGTTTGTTAGCATGTATCTGAGGTTATTTGCATGACCTATGTCACAGTTTAAACCTTTTGGCACTTTATTTTCTAGCTTTTATGGTTGAAAAGTAGTATAAGAATTATTATGTTTATTTTGAATTTGAGGGTATGTAATCGAATGAAGCAAAACAGGGATTCTTATCTTCATTTCTTAGACAAGCCATTGCTTCATGAATTTCTAACATTCACTTTATTAGTTATTTTAATTGCATGAATATGAGGGTGATAGTATTATTTTTCCCTTAAAAGCTATTTTAACTCTTGAGTTAAAACTGGGTTTATTGCCTTTTGGTTCATATTTTGGGAGTTACAGGTCGGGTTTAATATCACTTGGGGTTATTTGTCGGTTTACATTATAATGGTTTTCAATGCTCTTTTAAAGATTAATTCATGGTTACTTAGGCTTACAAAAGATTAACATAGTATTCATTTTATTTTATGAAAAGAATTATGTTTGTAATTGATGAATCTTGGAGTGAATGAGACATTGTCAGATATCTTTATTTTTTTTTACAATAAGTATTTTTAATTCGTCTTTAAATAGATTTCCAAGTCATTTCAGTCAATGAACATAATTGTTGTAATTAAGATACATTTAGGTCTCAAATTGTTATCCATTTACTCATAATTGAAGGTCTTAAACAAAATTGAATCTAAGGATACAATTGCTGATTATTTTAGGCGTTCAGTTTGGACTGAAGAAATTTCATGAATTAGCAATTATGGTCAGTCACTTGAATATGTTCCCACAACTGTTTACATGCTAGTTGATTTTACCTTGTTTGTATATTAGGCTTGTTGGATGACAAAGTCTCCCATTTATAAGACCAGCAGATGAATATTAAGCATGTTTTGATTTATTATGTTCAATTTATTGCTGTGGAACCCGATCCGAGAGAGGCGGGGGGACGTGCCCCCACGCGAGTCTCGGGATCATCCACGTGAAGGAGAGCTCCGCCAAGGAACTCTCGAAAGAGTGCCCCTCACAGCATGAGCGGCGATGTGAAGTGAGATACCTCTCGATTCGGGGACTAGCCCAGATTCGAGACGCACCTTAAACAAAGAAAGAGTCGCCATCCAAGGAAGTGGGCCCTGGATCCCATGCTGTGCTCTGTCGCAACAGATAACCAGAGATATAAAAGGTCCGCGCCTGATGACGAATGGGGAAGGGATTAGGCGCCCCCGATTCGCCCAAGTGCGAGCACCTGGTCTCTTATGCCATTTATTATTAACTTTGAAGAGTTTTGGGTAAAAATCATGTGAAATGGGAACGAATATCCCCGAGATAACGTCTAGCTAATCATGCATATCTCGGAGATGAATAAGAAGCACACACAAAAGAAATGAAAGATATGACACCTAAGAATAGCTAGGTTATGAGTGTCATGCCTAATTGGTGTCTATGTTCTGGTGGACAAACACATGCATGCTACAGCTAAAAGTATAGGATCTGTACATGAAAGTAAGAAAACACAGCAAAACATACAATATGACAAACCCTAGACTCTAATGCGATAATTGACTCGGACCAAGATGGCCATCCATCTTAGCTGCACTACGTATCCCGGCCTCGGGAAGAATCAGAGCCAACGTAGTTCGGCGACCTATGCTAAACTACAATGCCTAACCTTCTGAGACCGCTATCCTAGACTCGATCAACTAGACCTGACTAGTTTTTAAAGCTTCTTGCGCCATTACTTAAGTTCAAGTGAATGGTAATTTTTAGGACTCCCTATATGCCCTAACTAATGCAAGTGGACCCTACACCCTATGTGTGACTAGGCTGTGCGTCCTAAGGAAAACCATGGGCTCTCTAAGCGCGTCCTAGTCTAGCCATCGGCTCGACTAAGTGTCTAACCGACCACGACTCGAGGCCTCCTAACTCTGAGGACACTCACACTACCAGACACGGCAAAGCAACACAATCAGGACAGACTCCTAACTCTAAGACACCCCACACGCCTAGGACAGACTCCTAACTCTATGGGAAGATCTTTTGAAAATTGCTGGTAAGGTTATTTTGAAGAATTTTTGAAGTTTTGAGAGGTTTGAAAGATTTTTGAAGCTTATAGAAGTTTTTGAAGTTGTGAAAGATATTTGCAAAAATGGTGATTTAAAAAAAAATGGTGATGAAAAAAAGGGTGACTGGACTCAGGATGCCAGCAGCACGCCTGAGCTGCCTACGTACCCCTCAGCTAGGGATCAAGCCATCCGTAGTTCGGACTAGATTTTCCTAACTACACTCTGATGACTCGAGATTTTTGAGATTTTTTATTTTTCAGATATTTTTTTTATGTTTTTGACACAAGAGGACATAATCCTATCATCACAAGGGGAGGACAGACTCCTGATATCCCGCAAAGGTTGGACAGCATCCTATGCTTTGCGGGGGGGGTGAACAGAATCACGACTTTGCAAGGGTTGGACAGCATCCTATACCTTGCAGGAACGGACAAAATCACATGACTTGATGAGGGGATGGATAGAATCCTAACCCCTATGATGATAGGACAGACTCCTGAAAGACTGAAGGACTGACTCCTATGCTGAAGACTGACTCTGAAAGATGGAAGGACAGACTCCTAAATTCTCTATGACAGACTCTACAGAGGAAGAAATCCATTAACCTGCGAAAACTCTAAGGCAGGAAGGAAAGGGGGTTGGCTCAAGAAGCATTCCGTCATAGCCTGAAGCCCGACAAGATATTCCCAAAATCGATATATCGTCCATAAACTGGTCAAAGTCCTGAAGACCAAGGAATTTCCTGACACCGAGGGAGATCCCAAAAATAGAAGAAGAACCAGTAGAGTGAGAGAATGAGACAATGGAAATGGGACATTGAAGCTCAAATCTAGTTGAAACTGGAGGGTAAAATGTGCAAGTTACCCTTAAAGTCCAGAACAAGAAATTAGAATGAAGGGCCAAACCTATGACATTTCGAACGAAACATACACATGTCTTTTGGATGCCTACTGTAAAGATCAGGAAGAGAAAAACGTAAGGATGCAAGGGACTGGATCCTTGCCCTTACACAGCCTCGGTATACTTCAAAAGTTGAGTATCAAAGTGAGGTTCAAGTTGGGAATGAGACTACATTTCCATCTTCTCTAGTGGAAATATAAACTCCATTTGCTAACGGGTCACGGGCTAAGAAATCTATAGAGGGTTCACTTGTATTTTAAGTGATCTCTCCCCTTGACAGAATCTGAATCAAAAGGGGGCATCATACGGATGTTGGGCTCATACAATATATGATCCACGATCGACCTCCACATTTCGATATTTGATAATGGCACTACCAATTTGGTTGCACTCCAATAAAGACCACGGGTAGGGAATGTAATCTAGACCAAGAAATGAAATCTATCATTAGGAAAAATATTAGCCCAACAATTCACACATAGCAGGACAAAGGGACACGATATGAGAAAATGGAACATGCGCTATCTCCTTCTCGCGTATGAGTTATGCTGCAAAGACCTCGAACAGATTATGGACTGTACATCGTCATAATTTGAGCAATGCGGGTCTTACCGTATTTCAATGATCATACTCTCTCATTATAAACCAAGAATGAAAACTTTGATGCCTGGCACGAGTTCTGATGTCCGATTGTGGCCCAATAGAATACTAGACACAACAGAGAGAGCATATGTACTTAGTCCTTTCCTGAAATCAATCTGAATTTAACAAAACAGGGAGTGAAATGTAGCTAGGACTAACTTAAGGGATTCATCAAAAGGAAGTAGCAGAAAGATGACAATCAAGAGAAAAATAGGTTTCATACAGATACCTCCCAAGATCCAAGCAACAATCACACAAGATTCATGGAACAGAATTCAAAGAAGCTGTAAAGCAACAAATTGCTAAACATAGCAAACATCAAAGCCAAGATTACCCACACAAGATTAAACAAGAAATGAAATTGCAAGGAGAAGATAGAACTGATATTACCTCTCGACCACGTCTTCTCCTCTTTGCCCAAAATGCCCAAGAAGATTCTTTCTTCTACCCAAGTAAATTCTTCTCCTTTTCTTCAATTTCCACAAAACCAGAGAGTTCTCAGATCTCTCTCCTTTCCCTTTTCTTCTTCTTCTTATGCTAATCCCTCCCAATTTCAGATCTGGGATGACAGGAAATGGGGATCCAATCGGCGGAGTGGGTGGCTATAATGGAGGCAAAGGGTATAGAAGTGGTGGCTATGGGTGGTGGTAATCGGAGAAAATGGGCATTTGACGACCAAAAAAATAAAAATGGAGGTGACGGCTGGGAAAACAGGGTCACGGAGTTGGATAAGAGAGTAAAAATGGATGAAATGGCCAAGAAATAGGGTTGAGAATGGAGATGGGCGATGGTCGGAGAAGGTGGGAGTGGCAGCTTGGGAGGCCGAAAATGGTGGATGGGCGGCAGCTTGGGAGGTCAGAACTCCGGCGAGATACCGGAGAAGACACGGTCGGGCCGAGCCTCCCTCTCTCTGTTCTCTCTCTCTCTCTCTCTCTCTCTCTCTCTCTCTCTCTCTCTCTCTGTTAAATAATAAAAGAAAAAAAATGGGAATGGAAAATAGAGAAAAAGGAGGTGGGATGGGTTTTCGAATGGGTAGAAATGGGATGGAGGATTTGGGTTTAATGGGGGTTGGGAAAAACAACGAGGTGGGGGAGAGGGTTTCGGTGGGTTTCGGTGGCTGGAGGAGGTGGAAAGGGGTCGGCGATGGAGTTGCAGAGGTGGTGGGGTACGGTGGCTAAGGGTGGAGGTTCGGGTATGGTGGAGGCGCGGCGAGGTGGGAAGAGAATGGTGGCGGTGGTTGCAGAAAAAAGGGGTTTTTCGACGGGAATGGGTTTTGGGTTTGGGAGGTGTGGAGAGGGGTTTGAAGGTGGAAGATAGAGGGGGTAGAACGAGGGAGATGGTGGCTTGGATTCCGGTGGGTTGCCGGCCGGAGATGGGTTTGGCCTCGCCGGATTCCGGCTGGCCGCAGTGGTGAAGAGGGTGAAGATGGGGAAGGTGGTGGAGAAAATGGGGGAAGAAGAGGAAGGTGGGGGGAGGAGAGGCTGGCCGGAGGGATGGTGGTGGCCGGCGGCTCTTCCTCCCTCTATCTCTCTGTGTTGTTTTTTTTTTTTTTTCTTTAAATGGGTTTTGCTGATGGAGGCTAGGGTTCGGGTTCGCAGAGGTGGTGGTAGAAAGGAATGGAGGAGGAAGATGGAGAGGTTGCGAGCTTGCCGGAGAAGAAGGTGGGTTCGGTAGAGCAGAGGGAGATGGTGGGAGTAGATGGAGGGTGGCCGGAGGAAATGGGCTGGCCGGTGGGAAGGTGGTGGCCGGCGGCTGGGCTCCCTCTCTCTGTTTTTTTTTTTTTTTTCTTCTTCTTCTTCTTCTTCTTTTCTTTTAAAATGGATGAGCTCCTCCTCTTCATGCAAGAACTCCCTTTGTTTTATACTTAGGGTTGAATCCCTAACTCTAATCCTAACCATCTATGTGGCACCTTCCTTTCCTTGGTTGTTCTCAACCCTTGATCCTCTCCTTCTTGCCCTAATTCTATCCTAGAAACCATAAAACATAGAGTGCCTAGTTGATCTAAGCCCTACACCTCATCTCTTTAATCCAATGGCCCATGTATGTTGCTTGCAAAGAAAGTAATGCCCATTTGAACTAAATACCCTAAGGAGAAGGCAATTTTACCCTCTTGCCACTATACCCTATTTGGCTTTTCTTCTCTTAAAGGTATATTATTCCCTCTCTCTTCTCCAAGCAACCCCAAGCTGGCTAATTCACTCCCCCCCTGCTTAACATGGGAAAGTGATTTAACACACGTACGCTTTGATAAATGCACTCCTAGGGATATTAGAGGCCTCTTAGGAATTTCGCACTGCAGTGGGCGGGTACCATTTCTTCAGGAATTTCGGGATTGGGATTTTATTCGATTTTGGGGATTTTAGGGCCTTGTCAAAATGGGGTGTCTACAATTGCATGCTTGATATGAATTTAAATTCTATATAATACTATTTTGTGAGGAATCGGGTATTCTATAGCATTTTTTTTACTCTGTTATAGCAAGGAAATGCATAGAATTATCTAGCTTCAGCTTGGTTGAATAAAACTTCATATAGGGTATAAAATACTTGTGAATATATCATAGTTAATTACTTGGATCGCAACGCTTATCCTTATTTCTTTGGAAGATTTTCTTTACCGCTTTCAGGATTTCTTAGCCTTTTAGGTGTTCTTTTCGTTGCAATGGCGATGAAGGCATTAGCCTAAGCCCACCATTAGGGGACTTGCTCAGTCCAAGTAGCACTCCTCTCTTTTATTTAAGAGACTTGCCCGATCTTTTAGAAGTGTACCATAAACATTAGGAGCATTATCATTGCAAGGGCAATGAAAGAGTCATCTAGAGCCCACCCTTTTAGGAGACAAGCTATGTCTCGGTAGAAAGTCAAATCATTTGGAGACAGGCTTTGTCTCATCAGTGAGTCAATCCATAAGAGACTATTCAAGTCTCACAAAGTTGCACCCCTAGGAGACTAGCTCAGTCTCATGCTAGAGCATTTTCCCCTCATTAGTCAGAGGCTAGCTTAGCCTTTTAGATACGTATCCTGAAATATCATTGCAGGGGCGATGATAAGGATACTTGGAGCCCGCCTCTATGTCCAGGAGACTTGCCTAGTCTCATTAGCACCCTTCCTTATTCCCTCTTCTTCTAGGAGACATGCCTTGTCTCATTAACACCCCTTTTAGAGTCACCAGATTAGGAGTCAATCTACTAGCATAGGAGTCGGACCTTAGTCAGAGAGTCAGTCTCTCAAGAGTCAGTCTTATCATCATAGGGGCTAGGATTCTGTCCAGCCTCTCATCAAATCATGTGATTTTATCCAACCTCTGTAAGGTATAGGATGTTGTCCAACCCTTACAGAGTTGTGATTCTATTCCCTCGCAAAGTATAGGATGCTGTCCAACTTTTGCAGAATATTAGGAGTCTGTCCTACCCTTGTGATGATTAGGAGTCTGTCCTCTTGAGTCAAAAACAACAAAAACACTTGAAACATCTGAAAATCCAAAAATCTAAAAATTCTTGAGTCATTGAGAGAGTAGTTAGGAAATTCTGTTTCGAACTACGTTGGCTTGATCCCTTTCCATAGGGTACGTAGTGCAGCTTGGGATCCACATCCCAGGTCCAGCCAAACCTTTAAAACTAAACATTTCAAACCTTCCAAAAATATAAAAATTCTTCAAAACCCTTTCAAAAAAGATCTTTCCCCTGAGTTAGGAGTTTGTCCTAGATGCTTGGGGTGTTTTAGAGTTAGGAGGCTGTCCTGTTTGTGTTGATATGTTGTGTCTTGTCGTGTGAGTGTCCCTAGAGTTAGGAGGCCTCGAGTCCTGGTCGGTTAGACATTTAGTCGAACCGATGGCTAGACTAGGAAGCATATAGTCAGCCCATGGTTTTCTTTAGGATGCACAGCCTAGTTACACATAGGATGTAGGGCCCACCTGCATTACCTTAAGGCTAATCAACTTGCATTAGTTAGGGCATATAGAGAGTCTTAAAAATTACAATTCACATGAACTTAAGCAATTGTACAAAAAGCTTTAAAAATCAGTCGAGTCTAGTGGATCGAGTCTAGGATAGCGATTCTAGATGGTTAGGCATCGTAGTTTAGAATAGGTCATCGAACTACGTTGATTCTGATTCTTCCCGAGGCCGGGATACGTAGAGCAGCCAGGGTGGATGGCCATTCTGGTCCGAGTCAAGTATTGCATTAGAGTTTTAGGATTCGTCTTGTCGAGTCGTGTTTAGAATTGAATTGTGTCGTGTGTTTTGCTGTGTTTTCTTACTTTCATGTACAGACCCTGTACCTTTAGCTGTAGCATGCATGTGCTTGCACACCAGAACTTAGACACCAATTAGGTATGACATTCATAACATAGTTATTCTCAGGCGACACTTATTTCATTTCTTTTATGTGTGCTTATTAATCATCTCCGAGACATGCATGATTAGATAGACGTCTTCTCGGAGATATTCGTTCCCATTTCATATGACTCTCGCCCAAAACTCTTCAAAATCAATAAGTAAATAGCATAAGAGACCAGGTGTTTGCACTTGGGCGGATGAGGTGCTCTTCGGACCTTCCAAATTCGTAACCAGGCACGAACCTTCCTTTTATATCTCTGGTTATCCGTTGCAACAGAGCATAGTATGGGATCCAGGGCCCACTTCCTTGGATGGCGACTCTTCTTTGTTTAAGGTACGTTTCGAATCCGGGCTAGTCCCCGAATCGAGAGGTATCTCACTTTACATCGCCACTCATGCTGTGAGAGACACTTCTTTCGAGAGTTCCTTGGTTGAGCTCTCCATTCATGTGGATGATTCCAGAGAGAGACTGTTCATGGGGGTTCGTCCCCCGCCTCTCTCGGATCGGGGTCCACAACCCTTTATACGTGTGAAAGAAATACTTATCTTTTAATTCGAAATCAGAGAGATTCGTGACGATTTCTTCAGCTGGTGTTCCCCATCCCAGGTATTTTATTTTATTTTATTTTTGCGTTGTTCTTCCTCACTACAGGGATTTTATTCTTTTGTTCTGAAATGCTTTCCAGTCATATCCATACTGGTGACAGAGTAGATGGAGAGCTATCAGCCACGGGTTTTAAGGCTTTCGCTTTTGGTGTTCAAGAATTTGCAGCGAATCTGTGATGAGTTCTTTTTTAACCAATCTTGATCTATGGTTGCGTTGCTCATGGCTCGGATCAGATCAGGATTATCATTTTTCTTAAAGTGATTTGATTTATTTTTACTTTTATTTTCCTTAAAGTAATTTATTTATGTTCAGGCTGACTATTATTGGAGTGTTGGGAATGCAACAATTTGGGTTGTGGACTTAATACTGGTAGAAATTTTTGCAAAAATTGGCAACGAGCAAACCTAGATACTGAAATTATCTGAAGAATCCTGGAAAAAATATCATCATTTATAATTCTATAGTGTTGGTGTTTGTATTCCTTAATCATACGGATGAGATGGCCATTCTGCATCAGACCATAACCGTGGGGGTGACCTCTTGATGATGCATTAAAGCAATGGTCCATCCGACTAACAAGCAAAGAGTTAGATATTTGAAAAGTGGTCTTAACCTATACGTATGCCTGCTCTTAAATGTACCATCATATACAATTCTGAATTGCCATATACAAGATACATGATAGAAATAAATTACTAACACAAAAACAATCAATTATATCATAAATAAATTATTGGGAAAATGACAAAAAAATGCCGTTTTTTGTACTATTATTGAAACAGCAATGGAAGTTGAAAAGGACAAAAAAAGAGTGCTTTTCACTGTTCACCCATTTTTCAGAAACGAATTGCCATTCACCCCATTCGAATAAACAAATACTTTTTTTTTACTTTTGAAAGTTACGTCCCATCTTTGAAATTGCATGTGATCATGTTACCCATTTATGTTGACTTTTTGAGAGATTTGCGGGAAAATGGCAACAAAGTAGAAAAACTATGATATTTTTTTCCGAAAGAATATAACAAAGTATGACTATTACATAAAAACTACGAAGAAAATGTAGAAAAGTATGACAATTACAGAAAAAAAGCCAAAATAATGGGTCTCCACGAGCACCCGCGGGTCCACCCAGACCGGCCCAGTTTTCACGGGCCGGGTGGACCTGCGGGTCATTTTCAAATGGGTCACAAAGGAGTGACCCGGACCCAAGAAAATACGGGCGGGCAGGGTCAACTCGCGGGTCCGAGACACTTCTTGCCAGGTCTAACGCCGGTGATTCCCCTTCGATGGAGAAGAAAACATCTTCGCCATGCCGGTGAATCCCCCATTATTTACACGCCGGTGAATCCTTCACTCCGCAAAAGTTTTATTCACGCCATTGAACCGTTTTTGCACACCGGTGAATCCCGTTGGAGATCGGCCGCCATAGTTGAAGGAACTTGAAGTAGGTTTTATTCTCATATTTTTTTTTTAGATATTTAACAGATGCAAAACCCATTGAAGTAATGGGTTTTTTCAGATGTGAGAGATTGAAAATCCATTGCTCCATTTCTTTTCTCATCTTCCATTGCTTTTGCAAATATTTTTTCATGGGGTTTTGTTAGGGTTTTGCTAAACCAATTTCAACAACTACTTAGGATTTTGTTAGGGTTTTGCAAAACTCATTTCAACCACTATTCTGTTAGGGTTTTGCTAAACTAATCTCCACCACTATTTTAGGGTTTTGCAAAATCAATTTTGAGTACTTAGGGTTTTTGAAATACAATTTCAAGTACTATTCATTTATGATTTTGTTAGGGTTTTGCAAAAGCTTTGTTAAAGTTTTTCTCTGTGGAGATTGAGTTCAATTAGTGGTTTGTGGTGAGGAATTAGTGTTTGAAATCTGTTGTAGTGGTTGAAATGTGTTGAAATAGTGGTTGAATTCTGTTTTACTGGTTGAAATAGTGGTTGAGATCTCTTTTAGTGGTTGAAATTGGTTGAATTAGTGGTTGAAAACTGTTCTAGTGGTTGAAGTGTATTGAAATAGTATTTGAAATCTATTTAAGTGGTTGAAATTGGTTGAAATAGTGGTTGAACTCTGTTTTAGTGGTTGAAATAGTAGTTGAAATCTGTACTCTATACTTATTGTTTGAAATTGGCTTGAAATTTTGGTTGAATTTGGCTGAAAGTTGACTCCGGAGTCAGCTCTAAGTTAAACAGTAGGTTTAAAGTCGACTCCGGAGTCAACTTTTGTGAGTTTTTTTTTTAAAATGAGAAACCGAAAGGTCATATTGAATGGGATGAACTTACCCTTCGTTTTCTTCTCTAATAAAGAAGCGAATGGGAGTCGGCTACCCTTCATTGTTTTCTCAAAAAACTAATTACACAGATTTAACAACTATTCCAACAATCCTCAACCACTAGTAAAGTAGATGAAATCCAATCCACTAACTCAATATGAACTAGATGGAATCCAGTCCAATGAAAAACATTTAGGCAACCCCGAACCAGTGTGGAAAGAGTTTGAACAACTCCTGACACACACTAACCACTACTGACAGTGTTGCGACCACTATTGATACCCTTTCAACCACTAATTACACAACTTAACCACTATTCCAACAATCCTCAACCACTAGTAAAGTATATGAAATTCAATCCAATGACTCAATATGAAGTAGATGGAATCCAGTCCAATGAAGAACATTTGGACAACCCTGAACCACTGTGGGAAGAGTTCGAACAACTTCTGACACACACTAACCACTATTGACAGTGTTGCAACCACTATTGATACTCTTTCAACTACTAATTACACAGCTTTAACCACTATTCCAACAATCCTCAACCACTAACCACTATTCCAACAATCATCAACCACTAGTAAAGTAGATGAAATCCAATTCAATGACTCAATATGAACTAGATGGAATCCAGTCCAATGAACAACATTTGGACAACCCTGAACCAGTGTTACCCTAAGTTTGAAGAACTACTTACACACATTAACTACTATTGACAGTGTTCCAACCACTATTCATACCCAAACACACAGTTTTAACCTATATTCCAACAATCATCAACCACTATTAAGGTAGCTGAAATCCAATCCAATGACACAATATGAGCTAGATGAAATCCAATCCAATGAACAACATTTGGACAACCTTGAACCAGTGTTACTCTAAGTTTGAACAACTACTTACACACATTAACCACTATTGACAGTGTTGCAACCACTATTCATACCCTAAACACACAATTGTAACCACTATTCCAACAATCTTCAACCACTATTATTAAAGTGGTTGAAATCCAATCCAATGACACAATATGAACTAGATGGAATCCAATCCAATCAACAACATTTGAACAACCTTGAACCAGTGTGTGAAGAGTTTGAACAACTACTTACACACATTAACCACTATTGACAGTGTTGCAACCATTATTCATACCTAGTCAACTACTAATTACACAATTTTAACCACTATTTCAACAATCCTCAAACACTATTACAGTAGATAGAATCAAATCCAATGACACAATATCTACTAGATGGAATCCAATCCAATGAACAACATTTGAACAACTTTAATAGTGTTTGAGGATTAATTGTAACACATGTTTGAGGATTGACTATAACACAAATAAATAGGTTTTCATAGAACACTCTACAAATCTACATACATTGTTTCACAACCACTAAATAAGGTTTACCTCAACCACCACAAAGCACAAAATGAAAAATGGAGAAAGAGAAAGAGAGAGACTACCTACACAGCAATCTCCAAACGCCTCTAATGGGAGGAGGTAAAAGGCAAAAGAGTAGAGGTTGAATATGATAGCTTTTTGGTAAGTGAAAATGACATGGGAAGAAGGCAAAAGGGATAAAAATGCTTTTTACTAGGTGAAAAGATGTTTGTCAGAGGGAATGGGCAGGAGGGGTAATTCGGTCCTCAAGAAAACGTGAACAGTGAAAAGTACTCCTTTTTTGTCCTTTTCAACTTCCCACTGCTTTTTCAATAATAGTACAAAAAACAGCTTTTTTTTGTCTTTTTCCCTAAATTATTTACCTATCTAAATTTGAAATTAAAATCCACTTCAACCCTAAATGAGACCAACCAATATCTAACTTATCTTAAACTGTGCATCGCACGGTTGGTCCCATTAGTATTATATACATGAATAACGTTCGCACACATCCCGTGCTAATTTTTTGTGTACATAATTAGCACAAAATCCATCTCAAACCTTGCACAAGACCCCTTCTATATAAAATCTGGTGATATACTGGGGTCCACTTCTGGGTCATGTGATAGGATCCTTCGATCTGATGGGAAACCAAACTATTTTCTACTGATTTTATTCTTTTCACTAACAAGTTTTAATGGGCAGGGATCTATTGATGTTTTTGTTCACCTATTTTTTTATTCTTCAAGATTTACAATAGAAAAGTTCATTATTCATGTCTTCCTAATAAAAATGCCACATTTTGTTGTAAAATATGTAAAATATTTCAAGATCATAATTTTTTCGACGCTCCGTGCATCGCACGGGTCTGCAACTAGTACAAATTGAAACTACAGGGGGTGTAGTTGTCACGTTTCAAACTATAGGCGTAGAAGTGGATGTGTCAGAAACTAGAGGGGGGGTAAATGTAATTTTCCCTTTATAATTCTATAGTGTTGGTTTTTGTATTCCTTAATCATACGGATGAGATGTCCATTCTGCCTCAGACCATAACCGTGGGGGTGACCTCTTGATGATGCATTAAAGCAATGGTCCATCCGACTAACAAGCAAAGAGTTAGATATTTGAAAAGTGGTCTTAAGCTATACGTATGTCTGCTCTTAAACGTACCATCATATACAATTCGGAATTGCCATATGCAAGATACATGATATAAATAAATTACTAACACAAAACACAATCAATTATATCATAAATAAATTATTTACCTATCTAAATTTGAAATTAAAATCCACTTCAACCCTAAATGGGACCAACCAATATCTAGCTTATCTAGACCAGATCCATTACTAAATTAATTCTCAACCTGGCCTACCCAAGGTAAAAGTTCCACCAAACACTACAAGAAAAAAGACATTCAGCGACGTTCTTTTACCAACGTTCACAAAAAATGCCACTAATATTATATATATACCGATGTTTATAAAACTACCGACAGTGAAGGATTGTTCCCGCGGGAAGTAACGTATCCCGCCCAAAACATGTGTAGTATTTCTTTACCGACGTTTAAGGAACGCCAATAAAAGTAATTATTTACCGATGTTTTATATGTTAAACGTCGGTAATTAATTGGATATATGCTTTCCTTTTTTTATGACGTTCACGACCGTCTCTGATTATTAGAATTACCGGCTTTTTTTTCCCAAACGTCGGTGACGTGTTAAAAGATAAACTCGCGCCCTAGCTTTTCCCACCACCACCCCCTCCCTCTTTCTAAAACGTTCTCTCCCTTATCTCGGCAAGAAATCCTCCAGAAAAACCAATTTTCGCCCTTCTAAATCGAAACCTCCCTTTCGTGCAAAAAAAGCCTAATCTCCGTGGAGAAAAAACCATAATCTCTATCCTCTCCAAATCATCTTCATAGAATATATGGTCCTAACCCTCGATCTGAAACGGGTAGGGCATATCATATAGCAGCCACAAACAATAAGAGGAAAACTGGCAATCATCTCAAAGTAGCTCTCCAGCTCTATCCAATCGCCTGTTAGGGTAAGTTCTCTACATTATTATTTTTTTCATTTTATACTGTTTTTGGGCTTTTTTCATAGATCATTTACTTTCTGCTTATTAGGTTTCTGTGCATTTGTTTTCCCTATTCTTCTTTTTGTTCATTGCCAATATAGCAGCCACAAACAAGAAGAGGAAACCCACATCGGCAATCATCTGAAAGGTGCGCTTGGGTTTATCCATTTTGTTAGCACATAACCCATGTAAATTTTTTTTTCATTGATTTTTATTTCCCAGTTTCTGGTATTTGTAGACTCCGGAGAGTTTGCGTTGAAACCCTAAGAATTTGTATAAAGGATTTACTCCTTTTATCTTCCCATTTCTTCATATTTTATATTTATTTATGATTTGAGTTTGTGTGATAGCAGGAAGTACATCTGGAGGTTCATGATTTCTTCCTATTTTATATTTCTCCTTGCCCTAGGGCTTTGCTTTTGTTTGATTTTTTTCCATCTAGGCTTTTATTTATTATTGTTATTGTTGTTGTTATTACATGCCTTGGAGTTCCAACAGTGAGTATTTTTTTTAATTAACCCCAAATTGTTGTCCAGATCTTGTGAAAGATTCATACTCAATCTGCCCTATTTTGTGTCCCGTCAGGTGTTTTTTTCTTTGGTTAAGAAAGCTTTCAAGTAGACCTGAAATTCATGCCATTCAATTGCCATGGAAGCGGTCAACGAAGACCACTTTTATTCAAGTTGTAAACGCCCTATTTACCCACCTAAAAACCCGTTGAGTGTGTGCTCTTTGCCATGTTCCATCACCCAATCAAATAGTCTAATTAGTGAGCCCATGATTAAATAGTTGCTAGTCACATTTTAAATTTGTATTAATGTCAGTTTGTACGCCAAACAAGCTGTGAACCAAGGGCATTAATTCCATTTGCTACCAAGGACATTAGCTCCATTAACCTCACATTTAATTTGGTACATCAACGCCCATTACTTCTATTAGCCTCAAGTAAGAACAATTGTGGAGAAGTTGTTACAACCAAATTCATTAACAGGCCATTACTGTTCTGTCTTTCAGAGTTTTTTTGTATTGGAGTGCAATATTAAGGAATGCATGTATGCTGTTTGTTTAATATCCTCTGAGAGTTAACAAGATTCTAGCGTCTTAGTACTTCCACAAGAAGTTGGTTGTGGCAACTATTTCAATTTATATGCTCAAAGTCTGTCATAACCTCAACTTGTGGTACTGTATCTAGAGAAGACACAACCTAATGTATATATAGTTTCATTTCACTGTTTTGTCAAAATTCATGATCTAGTCTATCTCAATTCATTTGAGAATAATGAATTATGTCATCTGAATGTGTCGTATTCATCTTCAAATCGTTTCTAACCATTTTCTCCCAATAGGTTGATTTCATTCTATGTTGCTTTTATCTCCTCTTTCTTGAATATTGCCTATGCGATGAAAAATTCTTCCCTTAGTTTAGGTCATAAGTAGCTTGAATCTTCATTATTTCCTCCTCATTTGTGTATTTATTTGATTTTTTTCTTCACAACATTGAAAGAGCAAATATGTTGGGGCAGTCTTATAGAAGAATTCTGAGATTGATCAGAGCTGTTGATCTAAACCGTCGGATTTGTGTGAAATTTTGAGGATTTTCTCAGATTATAGTCAACCAAACACAGTCAATTTTCAACCGGATTTATCAGTCAGAGTGTGTTTTATGATCAGTATTTTATCTGAAAATTGAAATCGTGCGGATTTAGAAAAACCTCTCAGATTTGAGCTTTTATGATCTGATTGAACTTGGATTTTGATAATTTCCTTCTAAAGTTATTTCCTGTCTCGTACTAAAGTTTGAAAGAAATCCAACAGCTAGATCATTTCTCGAACCAATTTCTAAAGTTATCTATTTTTCTAATTCCGAAAATTCAAATTTTGTTATTCTTGAAATTCGTGGATCTGTCCCGCATCAAGCAACCATCTCACCTTCTTTAGGAGAGTAATAAAAAAAGATCAAATCACAGATTTGGAAAGTTAGGGTAGCAGGGAGAGTAGCGATAAGGGCATCGACTGGCCATTCGGTGGTGGCGGTGGGAAGAGCTTTGCAATAAACAAAGATCAAATTACAAATTTGGACAGTTGAGGGTTGTGGGGACAGGAGCGATATGGCAGGGACTGAACCTGGCGTGGTGGCAATTGGAAGAGTTTTGGGCAGTTGAGGGTAGAGACAACTAACAGATGGGAGTGATGATAGTGCTTGTTGGATAGGTATGTAAATTTGGCAACAAAAGATGTGTTGGATTGCACCAGGTGATGCTTTTGATCTAGGATATATGATTTCCATATGAGGTGAGCCTAACTTTGAAAAGTTCTATTCCTTTTTTTTTTTCATAGGTTAAAGAGAGCAATTGATAAGTTCTATTCTTAAGTTAGAATAAATTAAAAATGCATAATAAGTTGGGAAACATATTGTAATACTTCGCCGAACTAGTTGTGATGCCTGTCTCATTGGTTTTGGTTGTTACTAAACCTAATGCTGCTATTTGCTTTAAGGTGCCCTAGGCTTATTGTACTAGACCTTTTTACCCGTTCCTTCACTTTCTTCCTCCTTCCTGAGTGCTTAAATTCATTTGATTTGCAGGTCATTGATTACTACTCTAAGAACTTTCTATTTCTTCATCTAAAATTGTTCATGGCAGTGCTCTGTTCTATTCTTTTATATCTTAAACAGTGCATCGCACGGTTGGTCCCACTAGTATTATATACATGAATAACGTTAACACACATCCCGTGCTAATTTTCTGTGTACATAATTAGCACAAAATCCATCTCAAACCTTGCACAAGACCCCTTCTATATTACATCGACATAAAACCAAACCTCTACTTGTTTCTACCAAGGAGAATGTTATATATGCTTATTGATACATCCACCCCTTACGGGTAGTGAACTCGGCAATTCAAGTACCAAAGATCACAAACAAACTCCATTTTTCATGGACATGAACTGCCTTCACCAATTAAAGCTGATGGCCTCAAAATGAAGATTATTTACTAAACCAGATGAGCAAATGGTTGCAACCTCATGACGCATCTCTTTGGGGCCAGAAACTAAGACTCCAATGTTAGATCCTTCACACTCCAGTAGCATCCCTGTATGAAAGAGATAAGACCAATTTAAGCACAGTGATTGTTGGAAATTAAGATTTTCATGACAGAATGTTAGAATATTTTCTAGAATTAGGCATAAATATTTATAGATGAATATCATCTTCATCTGATCAAGATGAAACACTGATAGGAAATGGTGCTAATTTGATCAAGATCATCTCCTACAATATCAAACCAGGGCCAACTTCCCATCACTAATCAATCTCAATCAGACGGTAGTAAAATTTAGGTGTTTTTTAACCTGGAAAAGAATGCTTTCCTGGAGCGGAACTCAAAATATTATCGATAGAGTGAAGGAACCAAGAGGACTGGACGCCTTGCCTCGAGAAACATAGAAATGAGAAATAAAATAAGAAAAAAACATAGAGCTTGAAGACCTGAATTCTCTAATGTGCTATTCTCCCTATAAGAGAGATAGAAGCAAATACATAAACAAAGAAGATTTAGTCTCTTAAATCGCTTATGCACTCCTCACTTGGTCAAAAACTACCTTATGCACTCCTCACTTGGTTAAAAATTCTCCGAAAAATGAAATATTTTTAAAAGAATCCAGAGTTTTTATTCCCCATTTTAAACTTTAAAAAATCCCAACTATTGCAAATATTTATCATTTTTCAAGTTAAATGTGAATTTTACGAATTAAATGCGAATTTGACTAATATTCATCAATATACAATTTGTAAATCTAGTGAAATTTTCAAAATTAATGGAAAAAGAAATTGAACACGAATTTGATGAATATTCATCATTATACAATTTGTAAATCTAGTGAAATTTTCAAAATTATTGGAAAAAAGTTGTACTGAAAAATAAACTCACATGCTTCTTGCAAACGCATGCACTTAGCTATCCTTGTATGCTTTATGTTGTGTTTTATTTAGAAAAATATGTGTCTATATATAATAAATATATGAATTTTAGATAGAAAAATACACCCTTTTTCCATTTACCCGAATTTTTCTAACATGTGTTAAAAGTATAAAAGATTAAATAATGCCTTCTCCAACAGCTTAAGTTTTTGGAGTTATTGGTCATTTCACATGGTATCAGAGCGAAGGTCTTGGGTTTAAAACTCCTTGATATATATTAAAAATCCACATGTAATGGCCAACCCAAAAGAGGGGCCACATGTGCCACGTGTAGGCCAACCCTAAAAAGAGGGGCCACATGTGAGGGGAGTGTTAAAGTACAAAAGATTAAATAACTCCTCCAACGGCTTAAGCTTTTTGAGTAATTGGTCGTTTCACAATTTGACTGAGGCTCTGTTTCATCGATGTAAAAGTGGGCAACATAAAACAAATTTTACATCCATTTTACGTGGAAAGAAATGGAGCCTAAGCGAATTATTCCTAAATCAAGTAACTATGATCAAGATCAAGAGGAAAAGTTGCTTACTTTTGAGATTAGGCCTCGCACCAAAGTGCACCTTGCTGTTTTGAGTAAGGGAATGGTGAGGGAGACTCTCGATCTCTCTATCGGCATTGTAAAACCATGAACTTGGTGATGTTGTCGGCGTTGCCACATCCATGTTCTGAATCTGCTTTCCTGCCATGTCGTTTTGTTTCTTCTTCCATAAGGTCACTGCACTTGCTGTGACAACTATGCTGATACAGATGAATAGCATGTTAAGAAGGGCCTTCGCCAAATAAGAGTAGACATTGTTCGTGTTGTGATCAATGGGATATATATAATAATGTGTGAGAATTCCCAGCAAAATGAGGAACATGGCGAAGGAAGTCGAGATTATAATGCCTAGCCAAAGCCAGTCGTTGGGGCCTAAGACCATGGAGATTGGGGCATCCGATGGGCTTGGCTTGAACCAGATGGTTCGAAGGAGCTTCTGGGTGTCCATGGTGGCGCGCACCTTTTCTCTGGTAACGAAGACCTCGAGCTTGAGCTGAATGCGCGATATGTCTGAGTGGGTGCCGGTGATAGGGAGGAGGAGGTCGAGAATGGTGACATCGACGTAGTTCTTGAAGGCACAAATGAGGTGAACCCGCGGAATTGGGCATCCTGACATGGTGCTCCTAAAGATGAGCTCTCTGATTATGGAGATAAATGGAGTGATACCGCTGCCTCCGCTTACCATCACTAGTGCCTCATGTCTGCATTATGAAAAATTCTTTTTTCCATTAGTAAAACCTTTATGAATGAATCATTGCTAAAAACACCTCCAGAAGTAAATTGAATCGCCCGATTCTACTCTATTTTACATTAGCTGAGTTTCATCCAAGTCCGAGTTTTACCCTAGAAAGTCAATCAAGAACTCCTTTTGACTCACCCTAGTTAATGAAAAGTTGATTGTGTCAAGCATTGCTTGGGCTCTAGCCGAGTTTGAGTTTCTAAACATTGGGTTGAACTAGTAGACAAGTGATTTTGACAAGGCATCGACCCGATAATGAAAGATTTTTGTTCAATACCTCAATTAAGAAGCCCTCGTGTAGGCATGACCTAAAACACCTCTAAAAGATCATCCCAAGCAATAAACGCAGTTCTTCAAAGTTTGAATAATTGTTTACTTATGGTTGATTGCTGAAGTGAAATTCTTTGGAAGGAGAGATTGCGGGTCTTATTTTTCTTCATAGCAGGATTGAGGACCTTTGTATCTTGTTCTTCACATATTTTCTGTTTTCCTTTTCTTGCTCTTACCGTCTCGGTCGGGGTTTCTCGCCTTTGTCTTTCATATTTGTTTTAATAAACTCTTCTTACCATTCAAAACAAGTGTAATGATCACACAACCCCGCATCGATGGTATGCAATTTGATGTGTTGGATGTGTTTTAAACCTTCTAAATGAGAAAATTGAAGCAATTCCATTGTTAGATTATTCGATTTTTTGTGCAAACCTAAAGAAGTTGTCAGCAGTAGGTCCATAAGGCCCTTCAATGGAAACATTAAGATGATCAATGGGAGCGGGAGATGAAAGCGTCTGGTAAAGCTTCTGTGACCAATTTCCTCCGCTCTTGATTATGACACTAAGCTTTTCTGGCTCCATGTTGCAATTGGAACTCACAGTGAAAGGATGCCACTGGAAAGAAGAAAGTATTGGAATGTTGATAAACATGATGCTAGTCGGATTGTAGAACAAACCTGCAAAAAAATGTATGATTCATCAATTAAAAGGCAAATCTATCATCTTCAACTATGTTATTTGATCCTAGCCTCACCAGGGCTCTTTGAGAAGTTAAGCTCAACTGTTTCACAAGGTAAGAGGCGAGCGGAAACCAGTCGAACCCTTTTTCGTGATTGTAAGAACCTTAAGTATCGGTCGATCAAGAAGAGATAAACACCGGAAAGAATGATGCAAAAGAATTGAATTCCTACATGCAAGACGTAAAAGAATAGGAAGATAATATAGAGTTGGTGGGTGTAGAAGAACAACTCGAACGCTCTACGCCTGATGCGGGGAAACGCCATAAGCCACATGGTGATTCCGAAGACTAGTGCCAATTCTCCGGCCACATTTGATACGCCGGTGTTGTCCCATTTTAGAATCTGCACCGTTACAGTGAAATCTGTAAGTTTTTAACTTTTAATTTACCATTGGATCACCAATGAAAAACATTCTTTGGCTATGTGAAAATAAAGAAAATTTACAGGGATTGGACTTATGTTTGGAAAAAATAGAAGGTATTCTAAATTTCTAATAACAAGGTAGTTTACTTAGTGTTGTATGGCAAGAAGAATTGGAATGTATTGTTTGACAGTGAAATTCTTTTTAGTTTATAGTTGTTGGAAGTCTAGTGACTTGGAGAAGTAAGAAATGGTAGATCCAGTGCTGAATTAGAGTATTGGTACCCAGCGCAAGGTTTATTTCAGTTACTTTGGCACAAAAATCTCTTGCATGAGTTGGGATTCAACAAAGAAGTCATATGAGTTTGTATTGTGACAATAATCTGTTGTGATTTTCCAAAAAAAAAAAAAACAAGGGATTTGCTAGGGACCATTGCAAAATGCATTTCGCAGATGGTCTGTCGCATCTCAGAGCAGCCACCTCGTAAATGACGACAAAATCTGCTGAAAAGTGAGCCTCTGTGGCTGCTCTGAGATGCAACAGACCATCCGTGAAATGCCTTTTGTGATGGCCCCTAGCAAATCCCAAAAACAATAATAATCTGTTGTATGGTGACAAGAAATGGCTTTGAAAAATAATCTGTTTTATTTTTCCTACCTGAGCCATGTTGTTGGTCAAAGCCCAGTACACTAAAAATAACAAGCCATGTGCAGTGAAGAAGGTCATAGCCATATGCCCAAGCCATATATGGTACTTAATGCTGCCCTCCGATGTAAGCCCAAGGAGCGGCAAAATCGATGGTCCTCGGGCCACCGGAAAGAAGAGAAAGGCACAACAGATGTTCCCAAGAAACCCAAGGTAGAAACCAGTGCTTCTCAGCTTCCTTTCCCACCTGCACACACCACCAACCATCATAATTCAGCATAAAATATGAGCATATATCAAGGGAATTGATATATTGTTTGAATATATCAGATTGATTCTAATAAGATCTGATCGTTGGATCATTACGGTGTTAGATTAGGTTACCTATTAGAACAACCAAGAGGGGAGAACCCAAAAAAAGCAGCAGGAACAAACTGTTGTGAAGGAGTAGAGGGCTAGAGGAGGGTGTTTGGAGGTTTGCACCCTATGATGGTGGCGAGTGGACGGTTAGATCAGCCGTCAGCAAGAGTAAGATGTTGCTAGTGTTGTGCTATGCGTGATCCAATCGACCCACTCTGATACCATGTAAAACTCATTGATTTTCACTTATCTTATTTACCATACAATTAGGCTTAATGAGTGTTTATATAGAACACTCCCTCAAAGAGATAAATATAGAATGATTAAGATAAGAAGGAAAATATATAATCCTAATCTAATCTAACTACCTAATCTAATATAGGTAACCTAATCTAAATCATGGATTCCTTCTGGATTTTAAAAAATACTGTTTGGATAACATCTAGTAACTTTCAAGAATTTAGTATAATGATGTTTGGATGCAGCCCTGAATTTTAAAAACACTGATTTTTGTTTTTAATAATTTCGTAAATATTACTACTTAATAGAACTAGTTGAGAATTAGGAGCAACTCTCCATGGTGGATTTGGATAATACAGTGATAACTAGAGTTCTAGACTGACTCAATGAGTGCACTTGCACTAAACTGCATCTCCAAAATTCTTACATAATAGGAGGGGAGATTCACTACGCTCACCTCGTCCACCTCAATCCCTACTCTATCCATTGCATCTCTCTCACTCATTTCATCAAACATCAGTTGTGCGTTCCAATTATCTACCTCAGACCCTGTTCTTTCCATTGCATCTCTCTCACACATTTCATCAAACAGCAGTAGTACATTCCAATGATCTACATCATAACCACTTCTTTCCCATTTCATCAAACATCAGTTGTACATCCAATGATCTACTTCATTCCCTGCTCTTTCCTTTGCATCTGTCAGACATTTTATCAAACATCAAACGAGCATCCGAATGATGTGCCTCAATCCCTGCTTCTGCATTGCATCTCTCTCTCACACAGATTTCATCAAACATCATCTATTACCACCACGCTTCTGAATCCGCCGTCCTCGGCGCCCCACTCTGTGACGGCTTTCACGCTGGCTTTTTTTTCCAGGGAGCCCTTTCCACAGGTCGCCCCTTCTGTGGTGGCCCACTCTGTGGCAACTTCACTCTGGTGGCTTTGACTCTAGCTTTTTTTATTAGGCAGCTCTTTCCAGGTAGTCCTCTCCACAGGTCGCCCCTCCTGTGACTCTAATAAGGGACGTGGTGGCTGCTCTGATACCAAATGTTAGGTACCTTACTAATACGGCAAAAGCTCCAGAGCTGATAGAACGCGTTAGGCAAGGCCCTTTAAACCTGTCACATACCAGGCTGGGTCCCACCCAGTCCCATACCTAAGCGGCCCCCACTTAGGACAGTAACACTACACCGAAATAAGGGCTTGGGCAACCCGACTCGAGTGAAACCGAGATGACCGGCCGAACTGGGTTGGGGGGGTTGAACTAGGGGTGTGCATTATTCGGTTAAAACCGAGATGACCGGCCGGTTATTTCGGTTCGGTTCCAAGGTATTTCGGTTCGGTTTTGGTTTCGGTTTTTGGAAAACAATATTTCGGTGTTCGGGTTGTGGTTAGGTTTTTGTCAGAAAAAATTCAGCTCAACCGAGAAACCGAAAGTAGAGAAAATGAGAGGGTACTTGAAAAATACTGTAAGCTATCTCCTGTCAGTTCTGCCAGAGATTCTTAAAAAGTAGGCTAAAATAGAGTAACCATTTTTATTTTATTTTTAGGGAAATGTTTTCAGCACTACTGTGTTTTGATGAGGGCACCCCTCACTTTATTAAAAATAAGGTATGGCCCATACCATAGGATGATCCAAACCGTCCATTAGATGGGCCACAGCCTAAGTAGGTTGTGACCCTAAAAATCATTTCCATAGGATGATCTTAACCCTCCGATCTGAATGTTAGAGGGTTGATCGTAACCCTCTTTAGATCGGAGGGTTAGAATCAACCTATGCAAATAATTATTGGGGCACAACCTATTTAGGTTGTGGCCCATCTAATGGACGGTTTGGATCATCCTATGGCACGGGCCATACCGTACTTTTAATAAAGTCAGAGTGCCCTCATCAAAATAAGTAGTGCTGATAACATTTACCTTTTTTTAATTGACAGCAACCTATTTTCCGTGTCCAAGACTCCAACTTCTCCTTTGACTAGGAAGCTACATCAAAACTACGGCTGGCAACGGGGCGGGGCGGGGCCGGATGTTGGGGTCCCCTACCCCTTCCCCTTTGCGGGGAATTTCCCCCCTCCCCTCTATAGGGATGGTGGGGAATCCCCCTCCCCTCCCCGCAGGGAATACCTAATCCCCTTCCCCTCCCCGCATCCTTCGGGGACAAAATCCCCGCCCCGCTCCAACATCACCCCCTCTTTAGTCATTGATACACTGATGATGGGTGTCCCTAATCAACTTGATGCAATTTCAATATATAAAAATGTTATAAACTAACATACTTGTAGACGAAGGAGATATATTTCTTACTCTTCAGAAAATAGCAAAATCCCTTGAAGTACTGACTTGACTCTTGAGTGTCCTCGCAGCAGTCGCACCAACAGGCGTTATAAACCCAAATAGATACCTGAGCAATGTTCAGAGGCTTGGGAATCACCAAAATGCAAAAAGTGAACTGTGTCCCTAACATGAGCAATGTTTCTTTTGTGTGGAGGAATTAAGGAAACCCTAAGTCCCTAGCCAAAATAAAAATGTAATTTATTATTTTATTTTCGCCACCGATGTTGGCACTACGATTTTTTGATAATGGCATACACTCAGCTTGTCTTTATTATTTCAACATCTATCAAAAGGTTATTATAGTTCCCAAAATGCTCTCAGAAGCTAATTAAAACGAAAAGACAAGCTAAGTTTATGTTTGGGGGAATCTTGTAGCCGATCCACAGAGTTTCTAATAGTTTTCCTAAAAAAAAAACACTTAAAAATATACAAAAAAATTGCATTGATTAACGGGACGAGCGGGGCGGGGAGGGGAGGGGACAACTACATCCCCTTCCCCTTCCCCTCCCCGTACCGGGGAATTTTTAAATTCCCCTTCCCCTTCCCCTATCAAATCGGGGAATCCCCGTCCCAAACGGGGCAGGGCGGGGCGGATCCCCTCTTTTTCGGGTGAAATTGCCAGCCCTAATCAAAACTCTCGGTTTGGAGCTCTCATCTAAGTGGGCCCCATCATAATAATGCCCCCATCAAATACCTATAATATCCAAAATGTCTGAAGCCTTTATAAAGACATAAAAGGCTAGTTTTGTCATTAACAAAAAAGCTACTTTTAGGAATCTGTCCAGAGTAATAGAAAGGGGGTGAGGTGAAAAAGTTAGAACTTAAAACTTAGGGTTGTCTTTCCATTTTAGCAACTAAGACTTAAGAGAAAGAAAGAGAGAGAGCAGGTAGGGTTTTCACGTTCTGCACTTCTGCCTCCTGCCACATCTCAACCTCTCAACTCCGGCTCCGGCCACCTCTCAAACCCGGATTTTGTAGTTTTGGATTGTAAAATCCATGAATCCAATCGGATCGTAACAATCCAACTCTGAACTGAATGTGAAAGTGGTTTCCCATCAGACGGCTGTTCCTGTAGCTCCACTCTCGACTTGGATTATAATCCAATAAAGGTCCGCATCTTATCAGATTTAATATGATATATTCTAACATAGATTTAATATGGTGCGTGACTGCGTTCACTGAAGTCATGTATTTTTCAAAATGTGTTGTGCTGCCCACTTTGTAGAATAGTCCAAAGTCCAAACCATCACCATTCATTTGTTAGGCCACAGCATAAGTAGGTTGTACCCGAGAAATTATATGATAAGGGCCTTATAAACACCTACCCATCATCCCATCCTTGATATTTGATCCAACACCAGCTCACCCATCAAGTGAGCTGCTCACCCATCAAGTGAGCTGCTGTTGGATCAAATACACCTTTACGTGTTTTTAAGGCTTTTCATCATATAATTTCTTGGTTCTACCCAGCAAATAATCTCCATATTTAGGATGATCCTAACCGTCCAATCTATAGAGGTTAGGATGGTGCGGCCCAACAAATGAACGGTTTGGATTATCCTAGGAAGTGGAACCCATGGTACTTCTCGAAAAATACTCATATGAAATCTCTATTCTAACATATTTCCATGGCATTTTGTTTGTCTTTTCTTGAAAAATGACTTCATTTTGTGGAAAAGCTAAATTATAAGAGGGTGAAAAATGCAAGTACTCATGAAAAGACAAACAAGAGGGGGTGGAAATATCATTTCTGGTGTATCAAAACCAAGTGGAGCGAATACTGTACTTTTTATCGTGGCTGTGGGAAATTCCCTTGTTGATTTTGGAGAAGCTGACGGTGAGATAAGTGGAGAAGGACCAGATGAGGAGTGCAATAAACATGGAGATAAAGGCCAGCTCCATTGCAGAAACAACTCCAAGAGGACCTTTCACTATAACAGGTCGTTTCCATGAGGCCAGACGATGACTTTTACTGCTGCTGCAACAAGAACATGTGCAAGTAAATCTTTCAATCAATATTTTCCATTACAAAACAGAAAAAATGAGGTGGGTTCATCACAGTGAGAAGAAAACTGAGAGAGAGAGACCCAAGTTGGGTGTTAAAAACTTAAAACCCACTAGCTTTCTATGAGTGTGGGTTCCACGCCAAAGCAAATATCCCACATAGGATGAGTGAAAGGATGTGGATGGGCTTCGGGCACCCTCCCCTTAACGGCTAGATTTTAAGGGTGAGTTCTACCCGGGTCTTAAGTCATAACAAGTGGTATCAGAGATGGGGCATGGTAATCCCGGTGTGTCTTTGAGGACAGAAAAAGCCCTCGGAAAAAAAAGGCTCTTCTATGAGTGCAGACATTCTCAATATAAAAGATATTCATGCAGAGGATTTATCAAGTGCAACTTGTTTGCTACATATTAGAGTGTGATTCCTATGTATTTGAACCATGGATTGTCAGCTCATTGATATCAGCTGTCCAGCTATTAGGCCGTTGCTATGGATCATTTGTGATGTGAACAGTGTACCGATGATCAAATAGTTGAAATAAAAAGAGATTTTTGCCTATGAATCCCTTATCTATGTAAAATATAAACCAGTTAGTTATCAAGAATGATTTAGCCAAATAGTTTAACCATCTAAGAAGCATGGCCAATGAAGTTCCCAAATGCTACTTATCTTTCACATGAATTAGATAATAAACTCTTCTTCACCATTGTATCTAAATGCATGATTGTTTTGCCCTTGATGTAGGAGACGTTTTGGAGATGTTTATCAAAAAGTTAAACTTGTTGGCCATTTCATAACTGAATTAATTGGGAAATATTTTGTAGATTATCTATTTATAGGAAAAAATCCTAACAAAAATCGAAGTATTTATCAGTTAGGATCCTGCCGTCGAAGCCATTGTTTTGATGCAATGGATGAGAGGAACCATTGAATAGACCTCCATTTTAGATGACACCATATAAATGTCCAATCCCTAAAGAGTTACACCAACTACATAGTGTGGTACAGTTGTACCGAACCATTCATCATTCAAATAATTTACACAAAAGAGGGCACCACTGCCGCAATATGCACAAACCTTTCCGTGTAATTGCCACCTTTCTTTCCCAAATGAAGATACACACAACCTAGTGCAGCAATGAATAGGATAGGGAATGTGTATATCAACATGTTTGCACCTATAATAGCAGAAAAAACAATAAGTAAAATGATTGGAAATAGATTTGAAACATAAGTAAACAAAGATTTCGTGAACAGAGAGTTGGGTGAAAAGCCTAACATTGTGTTCCAAAATACTTCGAATCTGTTCTCGTCCTTATGTTTAGCAACCAGTTATTCCTCCAGAGATTTGTGGGTGCCAGAACCCAAACCATCAAGACTCCAAGGAAGCACAGCCCCAACAGCAATCTCATTGCTGCAGTAAGGATCCCTTTTTCTTGAGTAGAAACAGATCCTTTCATCTTTACTAGTTCTTGAGTAATGAAGACTAGAACTGCCTATTTATAGAGACTAGTTTAAATAAGAATAACCAAATTCATGAACCACCCACGACATATTAGTCATATGGTTTACACACTCCCGCACACTCCCCCCACACACAAACACGCGCGAGCGTACACACAAACGCACTCACACTTACAAACATGCACACAATTAAGTTGTTACTTTAATCATTTTTAGAATGGAAAGCCATGTTAAAACAAGGTCAGCCGCAAAATGGCTTTCAAGTACTAGGGTGTGACTGGACCCAGCCGGTAGGGCTCCACCAAATTTTTAACTTGTGCATGTTAAAAAAACAGTGTGTTCCACCTTTTCCGAAGATCCAAACCATTCATTTGTTAGGCCCCAACGTAACTAGGCAGTGCCCTGAAAATCATCTCCATAGTCCTAACCCTCCATCTTATGGAGATGGTTTTCTCGACACTGCTTGTTTATGTTAGAACCCAACAAATGAATGGTTGGGATCGAAGAATAAGGTGGAAATATAATTGACTTGGAGCCTACTGCTTGTTTATGTTAGAACCCAACAAATGAATGGTTGGGATCGAAAAATAAGGTGGAAATATAATTGACTTGGAGCCTAAGAGTCATATTTTGACACGTGGATGATAGAAATTGGAAATACCCTTCATATTTTCAATCATTTATGTTTGTTCGTGAGGGGAGGGGTACTTTCATAACATTCAATAACCCTACTCAAAACTAGGGCTGCAACTCGAGCCGGGTTTTACCCGACCCGCATTGACCCGACCCGAAAATAGCCTGGGTTGGGTTCAGGTTTCATGGGTTTCAGGTCGAGCCGGGTTGAGCATTCAAATGCCCGCATGAATCTCGGGTAGAGCCGGGTTTGAAGGGGCCCGACCCGACCCGACTCGAGTTACATAAGTTATAGTATGTACATTTTTTTCTATTGTTAGTTAAAAGTTAAAAGTAAAAACCCACGCACCCACTGTTATTGTATGTGAGTGTAATTTCTGCTTCTATGAGTTGAGTTGATTCAAGTGTTTGATTCAGCATTGTTTGATTGTAATTACAACATTGTTTGATTACAGCATTGTTTGATTCAAGTGTAATGTGAGTGTAATTACATCATTGTTTGATTCAAGTGTAATGTGAGTGTAATTTCTGCTTCTATGAGTTGAGTTGCCTTGCCAAACAAGAATTTTCTTTAAAAAATTGCGTCAATGTGAAAAAACCCGACCCGACCCGACCCGAGATATTTCTCGGGTAGGGTTGGGTTCTCCAAAACCCGACCCGCCCGACCCGAGTTGCAGCCCTACTCAAAACCACATAATATTTCATTTTCCCAGATTTTACATCCATGACAATTCTCCCCTCTTCCTGGAGACTGTGGTTGATTCGTGTTACCCTTCCCTAACCCTAAGCCTTAACTATGTATAATGTGAGTAAGACCTAATTAGACACTTCTATTCGAAATGGATAGTGACTCTAAGTAAGATTTGAAAAGTACGTACTCCGAAAAGGATCCTACCAATAAGGAATTTAGGATGAACCGTGACCAAGACATAGGTGGATCCGATCCAAAGGGCATACATTGACAAGCTTACTTGCATCCACCGGATTGGTCCTCCGAAAAATGTGGGGCACGCATCTTTGAAATGATGTGTGCCTATCTTCCCACTAATGTTGGCCAGAATGAAGCTGATATCTTCCCCACTAATGTTTGCCAGAGTGAAACTGATACCAACCTCTATTACAGAGTAAACCACATATGGCCACGTTTCTTTTATACTGTTGACTCTACAATGGCCGTCGAGAATATTCGATAGCCTTTATATAGTGCGTGGTACTATATATTAGCCATCCACTAAACCTCCCATTTCGATTATTATATCCATTAATAATGGACACTAGTGTAGCTTTTATAAAATATGAAATTTCTATGGTTATGAAGTCTGAGGTATTGGACCTGTTGGGAATGTTGCCCTGTTTCCCACGGCAACGGTGGGAAAGTTGCCTTATTTCCCACCGTGCATGGGAAGGCAATAAGGCAAACAGGAAAGTTGGCATTTTCAGTGTCTTTGAGTGTTGCGGCAATAAAAGAGAATTGCTTCTTCTCTTTGAGGGCTGCGTAAAAAAACAAGAGGTCTTTGGTGTGTCGGCTGCCAAAGGAGAGAGACGAAAAAAAGAGAGACAAAGGGAGAAGAGGTTTTTCATCTCGGGGTTTTCTCTTGGGTTCTTTTTCGGGTTTATCTCTCGGGTTATCTATTGAGTACGGTCTTGGGTTTGAGAAGCAAGGAAAGGGTTGCGGGTTTTTGGGTTTGTGATTAATCCTTGTAATCCTTGTATTTTGTTTTTCTCATAGTGGAAGATCGTGTTTCTCGCCCGTGGAGTAGGCTTTGCTAAACCACGTTAAATCTTGGTGTTCATCTTGTGGCTTCTTTGCATGCTTTTATTTTTCCGTTAAATTTGTGCATGATCGGATCGGATTGCCCGGTGGATTTTCTCAACAAGTGGTATCAGAGCTCAGGTGGAGCGATCGTCGAGACTGGGTGGAATGGTTGTGGGTGTTGTGGTAGGATCGCGGTTAGAGCGATTTTTTGGGGTGGAAAGATTCTCAAAGAAGATTCTTGTTCGAGGTGGAGTGCTACACCGAAAAGTGCGAAGTAATCTGAGATGACAGTAAAATCGAGTTCTACCCAATTCAATATCAACATATTTGACGGAAATGGCAGTTCCACCCTATGGCAGATGAGGGTGAAGGACATCCTAGTTCAACCGGGCTTAACGAAGTCGTTGAAGGGAAAGGATGTGAAGCCAGAAAAAATGGCGGGTGCCGACTGGGAAGATATCGAGTCGAAGGCGGTCAGCACAATTCGACTATGTCTTGCAGATAGCGTTATGTTTAACGTTATGGAATAGGAAGATGCGCCTAAATTATGAGCGAAGTTGGAAAAACTTTATATGTTAAAAGGCTTGGCCAACTGGTTGTATCTGAAGCTGCAATTGTTCGGGCTGAAGATTTAGGAAGGCTGAGATCTTCTAGAACACATTACGGTGTTCAACGGGCTTGTGGATCAGCTCCACAAGGTTGACGAAAAGTTGAAGGAAGAAGACAATGCCCTTTTGCTTCGTACCTCACTTCCTGATTCGTATGACAACCTGGTGACAACTTTATTGCATGGCAAGGATACAATAATGTTAGAGAAAGTCACGGCATCGCTTCTATCGAATGAGATGCGAAAGAAATCTGTTCTTGGTGCAAGTGAAGAGCACGGGTTGGTTGTTCATGGTGGGAATCAAAGAAGAAGGTCGTCTGACAGGGGATCTGAAAAAGGTAAGTCAAGATACATGGTCGGCGGAAAGGGCGTGCAATGTTACCATTGCAAGAGATATTGCCACATCAAGAGGGATTGTCCAAAGCGAGCTGACCGGGAGGACAATGGTGCTACGAATGTTGTGGCGGCGGTAACGGATGAGCCGAGTAAAGAGTTTAGAGACGTTCTCACAGTCTCCACGGGTAATCACACTCCTCCTCATGATTAGTGGATTTTAGATTCAGGGTGCTTTGTTCATGTATGCTCCAGGAGGAAATATTTTGATAAGTTCCTGGAGACAAGGACAGGTGTAGTGTCCTTGGGTGACGGGTCTACTTGTGACGTCACGGAAGTTGGAACGGTAAAGATCAAAATGTCTGATGGAATGGTTTGTACTTTGGGTGGTGTGGGGTATGTCCCAAAGATGCGAAGGAATCTAGTATCTCTTGGCCGGTTGGACTCCAGGGGTTGCAGGTTTTCAGCTGCAGGTGGAGCCATGAAAATCACACGCGGCTGTATGGTTCTGATGAAAGGCGAGAAATGTAGTAGATTGTATCGTCTGGTAGGGGACACGATGACTAGTGTTCCAAAAATCTCGATGGCTAGATGGAAACAAGATAATGGTGTGCGCACAAGTAAGGTCTCTTTCGCAGTTGGTGCAGAGACATGTTTTCAGGTTGCAGACGATGGTGAGAGGGTGATAGTACCTGTGTTGGAGAGGATGGATCGAGATCCCTCTCCAAGGTTGACTAGGTGAGTCAATAGGTTGGCAGCTACACATGTGCGTTGGCTGTGTTGATCGAATCGGGAGGAGTCAGAACCAAGGAGACTAGTGTTCCTAAGATCTCGATGGCTAGATGGAAATAGGATAATGGTGTGCGCACAAGTAAGGTCTCTTTCGCAGTTGGTGCAGAGACAGGTTTCCAGGTTGTAGACGATGGTGAGAGGGTGGCAATACCTGTGTTAGAGAGGATGGATCGAGATCCCTCTCCAAGGTTGACTAGGTGACTCAACAGGTTGGCAGCTACACATGTGCATTGGCTGTATTGATCGAATCGGGAGGAGTCAGAACTAAGGTGATTCGAGGGTGTGTAACTGGTGAAGTAGAAGGCCAATGGTGGTTTGCGACAATAGTGGACCGATAGCGACATCAACGAAAAATCTTTAGGTGGCAGGGAAACAAGCCAAGTTGGAGATTGTTGGGAATGTTGCCTTGTTTCCTATGGCAACGGTGGGAAAGTTTCCTTATTTCCCACCGTGCATAGGAAGGCAATAAGGCAAACGGGAAAGTTGGCATTTTTAATGTCTTTGAGTGTTGCGGCAATAAAAGAGAATTGCTTCTTCTCTTTGAGGGTTGCATAAAAAAACAAGTAGGTCTTTGGTGTGTCGGCTGCCAAAGGAGAGAGACGAAAAAGAGAGAGAAAGGGAGAAGAGGTTTTTCATCTCGAGGTTTTCTCTTGGGTTCTTTTTCGGGTTTATCTCTCGGGTTATCTATTGGGTACGGTCTTGGGTTTGAGAAGCAAGAAAAGGGTTGCAGGTTTTGGGTTTGTGATTAATCCATTGTAATCCTTGTATTTTATTTTTCTCATAGTGGAAGATCGTGCTTCTCGCCCGTGGAGTGTCTTTGCCTAACCACGTAAAATCTTGGTGTTCATCTTGTGGCTTGTTTGCTTGCTTTTATTTTTCCGTTAAATTTGTACACGATCGGATTGGATTGCCCGGCGGATTTCTCACAGGACCAATGTTCACTATATTTCAAGCATTTTTGTTCATTCTCATCATTGCTTAAGTTGTGCCTTTTTTGTTTCTATTTGTCCTGTGGTGGCCCATCATGTCAATGATCGTGATTACCAAATGCATTTGCCATTCTGAAATGAAAAAGAGAGAAGAGTGTATGTGTGTCTACCCAACAAGGGTGTGCAAATATCAAATTTAATTTATTATAAATATGGTTGTTAACCGATGCAGTTCCGCTCGGATCCAGTTTGTTTTGGTCAAGATCTGTAAAAATCCCTTCTTGGTCGGATCTTTTTAGCGTGAGTCTGGGATCACAATCCATTTCGAATCAGAGCTTGCGGTTAATTAGGGGGAAATGATAAATGCGCCCCTTTTCATCACTTGCGACACCCGCTATCACTTCACATTTGGAGGGATGAGTGACCGTATCTATGACTGAAAAGGTGCATATGTACTTCACATTTTGAGGGATGGAGTGACTTGATTTATTTTTTTTGAAGAAGGCAACAGAATATGTATATATAGATGAATAAGCAGAACCGAGATGGTCCTGTAGGAACAATGAGAAAAGAAAATAGCAAGACAATAACTCAAGGGGGGAGATAGTCAAAACACTCCAGATCGGCCCGAGAAACACCGCTCTTAGCCAGGGAGTCGGCTGCCACATTGGCCGATCTCCGGATATGCTGAAAGACCATGGAGTAGCCCTTTGCTCTATCCTCTATCTCCTCAAAGAAAGGCACAAGTCACCAAGGGGGAGAAGCGGCTCCCGAAAGCCAGCGAATAACATTTACGGAGTCGCCTTCGACTATCAGTCTGTCGCACTCCAAGCAAGGCATGGAGAGAATCCCGCTGTGAACGGTTCTAACCTCCGCCTCAGTCGAGTCGGCAAATCCAAGAGGCCCCGAATAGGCCCAAATGACTTCCCCTTTGTGATTCCGACATAACCCCCCCACTCCAGCCGCTCCTGGGTTGCCGATAGAGGAACCGTCAAAATTGAGCTTCAGAGACCCCGGTGGAGGGGGAGACCAGGAGGGTCGAGATTTCACTTTGGTAACTGATTCCATACATATGGTTGGCCACCCTTCCCAGAGGGTATAAGCAGAAACAAACCGAAAAAGAGGAAGTGAACGGGCCCAGGAGATGACCGCTGCTACCACCTGTATATAAATCCAATATGGGGACCTGGCCTTCCCTTCGAAGACACACGCATTCCGCTCTTTCCACAAGAACCACCAGGAGGCTAATAGACACATCTTCCACAAAATTCTGCCTTTCCTCTTCCACGGAGCCCAGTCCCAACTCCGAATAAATTCGGCCATAGAATTGGAAGGAACCCAACTGACTCCAAATCTAGTAAAGAGATGACCCCAAATATGGGAAGCAACCTTGCAATGTATAAAGAGGTGGTCGATGGATTCCCCGGTGGATAGACATAGGGGGCAGTGATCCACCAGCCACATTCCTCTCTTCCGCAAGAAATCCATCGTCTGAATTCGGCCCCAGCTAACCGACCACCCAAAGAAAGCAACTCTTGGAGGGCACGCATGGAGCCAAACCGCGGAGGACGCATGTTCCACTAGATTTGGGATCAGATGGTGATAAAAAGATTTAACGGAAAAAATCCCCGACGGATTCCAAATCCAAATTCGACGATCTACGCCCGAAGACTTGATGAAGCAAGAGTCCAATAAGGAGATGAGGGCGCTGTAATCGCTTAACTCCCAAACAAAGAAGGCTCTTCGAAACTTAGGAGCCCACTCCACTTGCCCTTGGACCCGAGCGAAACATTCCGATACCCAAGCCTCTTTCTGAGAAGATACAATAAATAAGGCAGGAAACAAAACTCGGAGAGAATCAGACGACCACCAAGGGTCCTGCCAAAACCGAATGCGATCCCCCCTATAGACTCTGAAGCGAACTCCAGGGGCAAATAGGGACTTCAAACGCAATATGTCCCTCCATACCGTGATCCCTTTGTTTTTAAAATTATCAACGGAGTCCCAATTCCCATGAGAGGAACCATACTTACTGGCAATGACCCGAACCCACAAGGAGGAGTGTTCTTCTCCATATCTCCACAACCACTTGCCCATAAGGGCCTGATTAAAGAGCTGGATTCTCCTGATACCCAAACCTCCATTTTTAATTGGCGAGCAGACTAGACGCCATTTAAGCAGGGAGACCCCCTTGGAAGGCCCTGAACCACCCCACAGAAATCGTCTCTGAATTTGCTCTATGCGCTTAGCAACAGAAGCGGAACAATGAAAAAGGGATAGAAAATAAATCGGCATATTAGAGAGAAAGGCCTTTATAAGCACCAATCTACCTCCTTTGGAAACCAACCGGCGCTTCCAGGTGGCCAACCGACGCTCAATCCTTTGTATAATAGGAGCCCATAGGTTGTGTCTCGGACGGCCCACCCCGAGAGGGAGACCCAAATAGGTAGCGGGAAAGACATCTAGACCGCACCCCATAATTCCGGCGAAGGAGGAAGCATCGCTCTCAGATACATTAATCGCGTACAGCCGAGATTTGCCAAAATTGGATCGTTGACCTGAGACCATCTCATAACACCGAAGCATGGCTTTAAGGTTGAGAAGCTGGAAGAGGACCGGAGAACAGAACAGAAGGGTGTCATCCGCAAACTGAAGCAGCGAGATTTCCACCTTACCATTTCCAATTAGGAACCCTTTATATAGCCCCATGTCACTACCTTTTTTTAGTATACTGCATAAGGATTCGGCCACTATCAAGAAAAGAAATGGAGAGAGAGGGTCGCCCTGCCGCAATCCTCTAGAGGATTTGAAGAATCCTTTTGCTGAGCCGTTGAGGAGAACAGAAAACCATGCAGATGATAAGCAATTCCGGATCCACCCTCTCCACCTTTCCCCAAAACCCATACGACCCATAAGATAGTCTAAAGCGGCCCAATCCACACGGTCATACGCTTTCTCCATATCAAGCTTGCATAAGATACCGCCTTCCCATGTCCTCCGGTAATAGTCAATGGCCTCATTTGCTGTTAAGGAACAATCAAGAATTTGACGATTGCCTAGAAAAGCACTCTGATTTACCGAAATAATAGATGGAAGAACCACTTTGATACGGTCCGCCAGCACCTTCGCAAGCACTTTGTATAGGCTGCCCACCAAGCTAATCGGGCGAAAATCTGATACTTTGGATGCTCCATCGACTTTGGGAATAAGGACTAGAAAAGTTGCCCCCGTCCCCTTGTCGAGAATAGCACCCTCAAAAAATTCTAGAAAAAAACGAACAAGATCCGATTTGACTGTGTCCCAACACGTCTGAAAGAATGCCAAGCAGAAACCGTCAGGGCCAGGGGCTTTATCCTGAGCTAGAGAAAACAGCGCGATTCGGATTTCCTCCTCAGAGAAGGGGATTTCCAATCCAGCAGAAGCTTCCAGGCTCAAATTTGAAAAACAAATGTCTTGGATTATTGGGCGAACAAGCCCGTCAGCGGAGTATAGTGATCGGTAGAATGCAATAGTTTCCTCAATAATCCTCTCCGGGTCAGAGACAACCGCCCCTTCCACTTCTAAAGATTCAATTCGGTTTCTTCGTCTGCGAGCACTGGCTATGGCATGGAAGAAGGCTGTATTTTTATCCCCCTCCAACAACCACTTGACTCGGGATTTTTGCCGCCAAGAGATTTCTTCAAGCTTTAACAACTCTTTATGTTCTTGGATGAACCTTCCTTGTTGCTCAAAATCCTCCGCCGATGCCGATCCACGATCAGCCAATGAATGGATCTCCAACAATCGGTCCTCAAGAACCCGCTTCCTGCCGAGGGCAATCTCTTTCTGCTCCTTAGCCCATGCTTTTAATTTCCCTTTGATGAACCTTAATTTTTTGCCAATGACTACATCACTGGGACCCGTGAAGGCACATTCCGACCACCAACGGACTAATTGAGCCTCCAAGAGGGGATTTTCCAGCCAAGCTAATTCAAATCGGAAGGGAGGGGGGCCCCAGGACTCCATTTTAGGGGACAAAAGAATAGGGCAATGATCGGATACAGAATGGGGTAATGCCTGCTGGTAAACTTCTGAGATAGCTGTCAACCATTCGCCCGATAAAAGAAACCTGTCAAGCCGGCTCCGGTTCGAACCTCTTGCCCATGTGAAAGAGGAACCGCCCAACGGTAAATCGGCTAGCTCATTGTTCGCGATAAAATCAGCAAAAGTTCTCATACCCACAGTAATGCGCTGACCCCCAAGTCGATCTCTTGAATCTAGAACTTCGTTGAAATCCCCCCCAATACACCAAGGAGCGGAACTTAGGCCACGCATCTGGAGTGACTTGATTGCCACATACAATGCAGCTGGGTGTCCCAAGTGATGAAAAGGGGCGCATTTATCATTTCCCTAATTTGCGCGGGGGGAGAGGTTTGTCATTTTGAGTAGGATGCATGTGTTACTAAAATACCCTGCATTATTAACAAAAATATAAAGGGTATTTTCATACATTGGTGCTCTCCATTCGGAATTTTGGACCTCAAGATGTGGATCCGATGGACACATTCAAATCCAGCTATTGTGCTCAAATCCTGTCCATTAACGTTTGGACCATTTGGTCCGTTGATACCCCTAATTGTAAACATTCTCTACGTTTTCTTGCTTGTTTGTTATGAGATTTTATATGATGTATGGCCTTATAAACCCGTATTTTTCAAAAAGCACGGTATGGTCCACTCCATAGGATGATCCAAACCGTCCATTTGGATTGCCGCAACTTATATAGGATGTGCTCCAAAATGATTTCCATAGGATGATCCTAACCCTCCGATCAATAGAGGGACCACACATTGTGGAAACTTCTATATAGATCGGAGGGTTAGGATCATCCTATGGAGATGATTTTTGGAACACAACCTATTTACGTTGCGGTGATCCAAATGGACGGTTTGGATCATCCTATGGAGTGGGCAGTACTGTGCTTTTTAAAAATTACGGTTTTATACAGCCACACATCATATAAAATCTCGTTTGTTACGGTGAGTATAACTCTTTGTTTTTTTTAAGAGAGATCAGTGACGGTTGTGCTAAGAAAGCAAAGTACAAGTACTTTGTTAGTGGCTATTTTCTCTCTTCGTATGTAGTGAATGCTCCCCTTTTATAGTTTTTTGTTAGGGCTATTTTATCCATTGGCGTGTAGTGAATGCTCGGTTTGGATCTTCTATACTGGTGTCGTAAGTACTTTTTAAAAAATCAGGGACTGTAAGGGCTCCACCATATAATATCTCCTTTTATAATTTTATATGGTGTAAGCGTTTATAGATCAAGGGCAAGGAGCATCCTATGGAAATGATTTTTCGGGCACAACCTATTTACGCTGTGGCCCATCACATGGATGGTTTGGATCATCCTATGATGCGGTCCTTTTTTGAAAAATAAGGGACTATAAGGGCTCACACCATATAATATCTCTTAATTAAGAGCATAGTGACCGAAACCAAAATGGCACATACCCGAAACGTGTCATTATTTCGTACGAAATTTCAGGTGCGAAATTTTAGGGATTTCGACCATTTTTTAGATTTTTAATTATTTTATAATTATCCCAAAATTACCGAAATTTCATGGATTTCGATAACGAATAAAATATTTTATTTTGTCCGTAAGAAATTTCGAAATTTCGATTTCGCTGGGTCCGAAACCGGTACTGAAACCTAAATTTAAAACCATGATTAAGAGTATTTCGAACTTCCTAGACCCCTTGCTAACAGTCTGATAGCAAGCCTAATAGCAAGGGGTGTGGAAATATCAGTTACTTCTGAAAATAAAAAGTAAGCATGGAATTGATATTTCCACACCTCACACTCTTAGCTATTACAGGGGGGTCCGAGGAAAGTTCCTCTGACCCCGACATGAGCCAAGTTTTTCACACATGGCACGTTGTCATTGCTGATGGGCTTCTTCCCATATTTCTGCAAGTTTTCTGTGATCGTCCCTAACAAATCTCTTTCCAATATTTAGAAGGATTTGCTAGGGACCATCGCACAGTAGGTCCTGCTTTCATTACCAGTCAACACCATTACTTCAACATAAGAAATCATCTCCCTCTCGTTTTGATATTTCCACTCCTCACTCCTCTTCATGGCCTGTTCTCTCTTTCCCCCTCCCAGATCTCCCGCATTTCGAATCCTCAGAAAACCATTTCTCAATCCACACCGTCTCCCAAACAGTTCTCTTATTTCCCAACAACCCTTCCATAAAAAATCGCCCCCTCTCTTCCCTCCTCTCGCCCCTCTCTCAAATCGTGCCATAAAAACCAATGCCCTATTTAATCCACACACCCCTCTCATTTCTCCTCATGACCATTGGGGTACATGGACCGTCCTTTTCTCCACTGGAGCCTTCGGCATCTGGTAAAAAATTTCTCCTCTCCTTTTACATTGATTTCTGCTTTTCCTTTTTTCTTGAAAACTAAATTAGGGTTTTGGGATCAGGTCGGAGAATACCAAGATTGGAAGCACATTGAGTGGGGCCCTGGTGAGCACTCTGGTAGCCCTAGCAGCAAGTAATTTGGGGATAATTTCGTCTGAAGCTCGCGCTTATACGGTGGTTTTGGAGTATCTTTTACCCTTGGCGATTCCTTTGCTGCTTTTCAGGGCGGATTTGCGCCGTGTCGTTCGCTCTACTGGGACTCTGCTCTTGGCCTTCTTGATCGGAGCCGGTAAAAATTTAGGGAGATGATATCAGGACGGCCCTTTTTGATAATTGCACTAACTCGTCTTGTCTTTTATTATTTAAAGAGCTGTCAAAAGGTTATTACAGATTTACAGTTCCCAGAAAGTTCTCACAAGCCAGTTAGAAAAGTTAAAGAGAAGCTGAGTTTGTGCAATTATTAAAACATGGTTGTGCTGATATCATTTCCCAAAATTTAATAAGCTTTTTCAGTTTTAAGAATGATTCTGTACTTCCTTATTTTGATATTTGCACTCCTCCCCGTTTTCGGAAATAAGTAGGCAGAAAGTCACTTTCATGATCAAAGGGTGGTTCTGCACTCCCTTGTTTTGATATTTGCACTCCTCCCGTGATTGGGAAACAAGTAGGCGGAAAGTCACTTTTATGATCAAAGGTGAAAAGCCAATGACTTGTGGGTCCTACAAGGAGGGTGTGCCCAAAATATCATTTCCATAGGATGATGATCTAAACCTCCGATCTAGAGGAACTGCAACTCTAAGCTGTGAGAGTTGGGATCATCCAATGGAAATGATTTTTGTGGTGCAACCTATTTATGTTGTGGCCCATCAAATGGACGGTTTGGATCATCATATGGTGTGGGCCGTACAGTACTTTAAAAAAATACAGGACTCTACTGGCTTTCACCATATAAAATCTCATATGATTGAACATAATGAGGCAATCCACATTGTTCTTGGTCTCATACTGAATATCAACATTGGCAAAATTTTAAACTTGGGTTGATAGACCAAGGGCCTAAGATCATAAGATTAAGGTTTTCTCAACCACATCTGGCCAGACTTATGTTACTTGTTTTGAGTCCCAAGTGGGCCCAGCAAATGTCTTTTAGTAGGGAGTGTAAAAGTGAATTTTCTTCTTTTAGCATTTTTCTACAGAAGAAGGAAAATGCTGTCATGCTTGTTCTAAGAAATTGCTGTTTTATCACTTCCCTCCCTGTTTTATTTTCTAAACATTTTCCCATTTCATGGATTGCTCTTTGCTACTGAGCACAGATGTAATGCATATTATATCCAAATGATCAAATGTCATCCTCCATGTACTTTTGATCTTGAAGCACACTAATATGCATTTCTTTTTTCATTTCCCTTTCTTTTCTTACTAAGCCCTGTATGTAATTATTTATTTTATTGTGATATCACAGTTGCAACAACCATTGGAACAGTAGTAGCATATCTTTTGGTGCCCATGCGATCACTTGGTCAAGATAGTTGGAAGATAGCAGCTGCCCTCATGAGTAGACATATCGGCGGAGGTAATTTCAATGATTAAAAATAAAATCATTTTGGTCATTTCGTGTCGGTTTCATTGAAAATTTAAAACAATTATGAGACACCCTTATCTGTACATGTATCCTACAATTTGGAAAATGCCAAATGATATCTCCATTCCATTCATGTCCATATCTGTATCTGTATGTGTGTATCTTAGATGTCAATTATCACAATCTCATATTTACAAAGAAAGATTTAAGTCGCTCATCTATCCTCACAAATAAAAAAAGATTCTACTGACTTAAAACCTACTCAGATGTCATCCCTCGTAATTAACTTATTACATCAAAACCTGAAGCAAAAGTTCTGAGAAGCAGCGGTACTAAGAGATGCACATCATTGAAAACTAAGTAGGGAGCATCTTCATCAAACCTTGCACATAAGTAGCACTAAACATGCTTCATAGACTCCCATGATTCATTTATTCTGGTGGATATCAATTAAAAAAAAAAACCTCCAATCACCATTGTCTAGTATCCATTGAAATTTGGAAGGCATCTTTACATAAGTTCTTTGGAGCACCAGAATAATGCATCATGGAAAGTCCTGCCCAAGTGATATGTCGATGCTTCCTTTCAGCCACCCCATTCTAAGCCGACGTATTTGGGTCCCAAAACTCCTACACAATCTCACAGGAGTTGAAGAATTACCTGAAGGCATTGGACTCATGTTACCTGGATTCTTCAAAATGGGCGAAGTACTCGTATCAGACAAATCTCAGATCCAAATACATTTTGATTCACTGGGACACTTTTTGATCTCTTTTATATGTTTTTTTCTAAATACTACTACCACAACTTTACATTTACCACTTGTTTTGAGTTTCACCCATCCTAATAGTAATTTTCTTTAATAGAAATTAAAGCATTACATCTTAACCTGTAAATTTTTTAATATATTACTTATAACTATATTATTATGTAAAAAATTAAAATTTGAGAACTGGTTAAAATATTTTGGCGAATCCGTGAAACAATCTTTTTGTGGTTTGCCGAATCTGACACTCATTACCTGTGTCGGATTCCGATACTCGTTCCGGTACTAATGCAACATAGCATGAGAGGTGTTTCCCCCCCACCATCACTTGTAAGGTGTTTGATACAAGTGTTGCCCATTGTCTACCCTCCAATGAAATTTGAAAGGCCTTTGTCCATAACTTCTTTGGAGCACCGACATGAAACAACATGGAAAGTTCTGTATAAGTTACATAGTGATGCATCCATGCAGCTACGCCATTCTAAGTCGGTGTATGTGGCTCCCAAAACTGCTACACAATGCCATGAGAGTGAAAGAATTCCCTGAAAGCTTGAGAGGTATATTCCCCTCCACCATCACTTATAAGGTATGCTAAGTGACAATCAAAGGAGGAAAAAATGGAGAAAACATCAATTTATTTTTAAAATATATACATGTATATCAAGTGAAATCATCCACAAAAATAATGTAGAAACGAGAACATGCAATGAACAAACTAGGGCAGGACCCCAAACATTAGATTGCACCCAATTTTTGAGCTTACGACTATGGAAGATGCAACGCTTGAAAGCTTTATTATCAGATTTTTCGTACTTTACTATAAGCTTTATTTTTCATTTGAGAGAGCCAGTGATGCCATGTGAACAAAGACTAAGATGACTCATACAAGGGTAGGATATCAAAATGCAATTCAAATGTGAAGATCTGTCACTAGGATAACAATAAATTATAAATCACTATGTCATGTACCTCTAGCGAGGAGCTTCCCCAAGCATAGATCCCTCACAAGAATAAAAATGGTATAAAATTAAAAATATAAAATAACAAGAAAATTGAGAAGAAAATTTAAAAGCATATAATAATTTCTTTTGAAGACTAGGTTCACCAAAAAACGTTAGGAGCAAAAAGAACTAAAAGTAAGAATATTGAATTTGATCCTATTTATGCAAATAAACATTATTTGCTCTCTCCCATAATAAGTTTGCCAGTTCATTTTACTCGCACAATATTAATTCTTTATAATTAATTGAGAATGTAATTCACGTTGTTTCTACACCCAAGCACCTCACCAGTAATAAGATATAAAATGTCAACTAATAATAATGACTTATTTGATATTGTGCATGACTACCATGCAATTACTATTTGATTTTGATGGTGTGTGTGAAACTTATGCAGACGAACCTTTTATTTCTCAAGTATAATGTGATTTTTAACGAATATTTTTCGTTGCTTTAAAATCAGCGGTCAATTACGTTGCCGTTTCAGAGGCCTTAGGTGTTTCTCCATCAGTTTTGGCAGCAGGACTGGCCGCAGACAATGTTATTTGCGCAATATATTTTACATCACTTTTTGCATTGGCATCCAGAATACCTCCTGAGGCCTCAACATCTACTAATGGTGTGTAATACCTGTCTTATAATCTTGCTATCTGGTAGTACCACCTTTAGACATTGTTATCTTCTTCATGTGAAATTCTGTTTTCCCAATTACTATTTTGAAATTAATTCCTAATTATTATTAATGATTATTTGCAGCTATAATTTTTTTCTTTTTTTTGAAATTGTTGTTTTAAAGATTATCTTGTGCGGTTAATTTAAGGATTAGTCTGGAAATGCAGTCATTGTGGTTGAGGTTTCTTTGGAAATGATGCTAGTAGAAATTAGGAGTGTAAATGTATTCCATTTAAAAAAACTAAGACTGTAAATGTATTGCGGCTAGACAAGCGAGCAAAGGCCAATTGGAGTGTTTTGCATCATTTGAAACTACAATTGGAATTCACCTTCATTTCTTCATGACTAATGTTGAACAAGAAGGTTGTTGGTGGTGATAAGTCATATTTGTCATTTTGGCTGATTGCCTTCCTGCCATTTAAGATGAATCTGGAAAGAATTCCTGAATGTAATGAACATTATTTTACCAAACAGCTCAAGTGATTTCATATATTCTTCTACTTGTTTTAGCATGCTATTTTTTTGTTCTTTTAAGCCTAAATTGAATTGGTTAAGTGATCATGTTGGGTACCACAGAGATCTATAAACCATTAGATTACTTTAGGCGTGGAATTTATTTAATGGCAGTAGTAGCAGAATTCCGGTATGTTCTTCGTGATTCATGAAAATGGAATTTCAGTGTTACTTTCGTCCTTGGCATCTTGACCATTTTTTTTTCCTTTGGTTACTTCGCCAGAACTTTTTTGATCTAGCATTTATTGCTATCATAACTATATGAAGGATTTTATCTATATTTTAATTTTCAAAAAAAAAAAAACTATATGAAGGATTCAAATCATCTGATTAAAAATGTTGTAAGGTATTAGATATACTCAAAGCAGATGAAATTTGTAACTTTAAATATCATAAGATGCATCCGATGAAGAAACTTAAAACTTTTGCAGGTGATCTAAACGATACGGAAGCTATGTCCGGAAACAAGCTGCCTGTATTACAGATTGCTACAGCTCTTGCTGTATCCTTTGCTATATGCAAGACTGGCACTTATCTCACGAAATTATTGGGAGTCCAAGGAGGGAGCCTTCCATTTATAACCGCAATTGTAGTAATTTTGGCAACCATATTTCCAGGACAACTTGGCTACCTTGCACCTGCAGGCGAGGCACTTGCTTTGATTCTCATGCAGGTATATTCATTTTTACTGCTATACTATTTCTTGATAGGGATTCACTCCTTGATTTTCATTCTAATACTCTTCTGTATATAGCCTTGCTAGGGATCTTTAAATATTTTGCAAAGAAATAACAAGTGTCGCCTTTTAAGGAAATTGAAGCAAGTGTTTGATGATTTTGAAATTTCTGTTTATACTAAAAGTTCAAATCAATCATAGGATGAAGAGCTTTCATTCAATGCAGCCATCTGTATATTTTATCTATGCATAAGGATATGGTGATGTATCTGAGCAGAAAACCTTTCTCATCACTAGTTGTGTAACTAAGTAGTTACTTCATCCCAGTCATTTTCTTTGAATTGTATGTATATTCTCCTTTAAATATGATGAATCACAAAGATAGAGGTGGAAGTAGAAAAGATAAATTGTCAGAGTCTAAACTCAGTTATTTTCACAGAAATAGAATAATAATGAAAATAGATTACCACTCATTTTAAATAGGGTTTGTCAAAATGATCAAAATACCCTTATTATTAGTTTTGACTAGCTCTTACATTCTCTCAAGCTCTGTTCTAAAAGGCGGCCGCCCAGGCCGCTTAGGCGCTAGGCGCACAAAAAACGCACCGCCCAGGCCCTGGGCGTTTAAAAAAGCGGTCTCACCGCCTGGGCGTTATTAAGCGGCCGCCCAGGCGATGAGACGGCACCTGGGCGCTAAGCGTGGGCCTGGGCGGGGCGGGTTTGAAGACTCAGATGAAGAAAGAGTCTTGGTCTTGGAGGGAGAGGACAATGATTGGTGAAGACTGAAGAAGTGCTTGGATTTTAATCTTTTTTTGGTCACGGATTTGTGTTGTATTGTTAAATACTTAACTTATTAAGTACTTTATGCTTAATTTCTTATTATGTTTTTGACTTTTTGTTATTATTTAATGTTTAGTGCTTATGCATAAAATGGTTTGGATTTTATGTATTCAAGTATTTATATTTTATATAAAAAAATGCAAGATATTATGAACATATATTAATATCTAAAAAAATGAAAAACGCCTCAAAACGCCTGGGCGCGCTGGGAGGTCAGTTAGCCGCCCAGCGCTTTTTAGAACAATGCCCGCAAGCTAACATGGTCCACGTGGCATATTAAACTTGTTCACGCTTTGGTTTCAAATTTCGGTTTCGGAATGCGTTTCAGTCCTCACTGAAACCAAAATTTCAGAATTTTCGGTGGAAATCGAACGAAATTAGTCACCGGCTATTTTATCTCCTACAAAATTTCGATCGAAATTACTGAAATTTCGGGATAATATTAAATAATTATCATAAATTGAGATTTTTGGTTGAAATCCCTTAAATTTCGGATGAAATTTCAGGGTAAACAAAATTTCGACCGAAATAAACTACTATTTCGGGTTTTATCGATTTCGGATTTCGGTCGAAATTTAAAACCTTGTCACTAAGTGATAATGATGCTCAGTTCATTATTTGTAACGTAACATGAAAATATTTCACCACTCTCCACTTCATCTCGAATGAAGTGGTAGGCGATCTCAATATGTTTGGTATTGGCATGGAAGAATCGGTTATGTGACAATTGGATGGCACTTTGATTGTCTCAAAACAACACATGAGTATCGTCCCCAGATGGAGCTCCTGCATAAGATGTCTTGCTCACGTGACTTTTGTAGTAGTTGTGGTCATTGCTCTATACTCGACTTGTGCACTTGATCGGCTACTGTCTTCTACTTGCTATTGCAAAAGATCATGCAATTGTTCAAACTTCAAAATATGCAGTACCCTGTAGTAGATCTTCGAGTGTCAGGATCGCCGGCCCAATATGCATCCGAGTAACCCCATATCCCCAGTCTCTTCTTTATTTTTATTTTTTGAAATGTAATCCCAAGTCTCTTCTCTTACCTGATTTTTTAAAAACAGTCCACCGTTGTAGTCCCTCTGAAGTATCTCCAAATGTGTCTTCACTTCCTGCAAATGTTCCTCTCAAGTGTCGTGCAAATACTAGCAGCCTTGATTTACAACATAGGTAATATTTGGCATAGTGAGAATAAGATAATGGAGGAGCCCTACCATACTTTGATAAGCACATGGATCCTTAACTTTCTTGCCTTCTCTAGACCTTTTATTTTTAATTGTTATAAACTGCAGCAGTATTGTTGGCCAAGGCTAGGATGAATCTCACAGTGGTACTCCTGACCACAAGATTGAATTTCTTGTCAAGAGTCAAGACCATACTTCTGATTGTATCCTTTTGGCCACTAGTTGTGCCCTGTATTTGTCAATGGTTCGATCTAGCTTCTGCTTTTTACACCCATTATATCCTTCAAAGTTTCTATCTGCACTTGTCTTTACTTTCTATCACGTATCATTTTGCAAAGAGCTTCCATTTCTGAATGATGATCCAGCTGTTAAATGATCGTTCAGATTTTCGAAGAGTCCATCGGTTAATACTCAATAGGGGCCAAGTCTGTAGACCAAAAAATAGTTGGAAGACTTGGAATAAAAAGCATTAAATCACAAACTATGGCCCTATTGGCAAAGTGGTGGTGGAGGTTATCCGTCCAAACCAGATGATATAGGGGGGAAATTATGTAAGAAAAATACCATCCCAAGAGGGTCTCTTCTTTTAATGGAATGGAACTCCTCCCAATCCCGTCTTTGGAAATTTTGGAAAGTTCTTTTCCAAAGATAAGATATGATGTTGGTAATGGTTCCTCTTCTTTCTTCTAGCTCGATAAATTGTGTGGGAGCTCCATTCTAGCAGATGAATTTCCCACCATTTTCTTGAAAGCAGCCAATCCCATGGCCATTGTGGCTTACTTTAATGACAAAGATGGCTCTCGTGCGTCCATCCCACCTATTCTTAGGATGGCTTCTCTATCTGTCTACCTAATGAATCCATCTCCATGTCTTATAGACTTCATAGGATTGATATTGATCCCAATAAAATTCGTGAGGTCATTTGGGCTCCCAACTCCTTGGGATATTTCTTGATCAAATTTTATTCTATCTTGTATTCTAGGTATGCTCTTGATATTCCTTTTGTGTTGGATCCCGATCCATCTTCTGGAGCCGCTGCCTTCCTTGGGACTGCCATGCAATGAAAGATTCTTATTGGCGATCAATTTCATATGAGAAAATTTTGTGTGAGTTGTTCCCAATCCCCACAAAAATGATGCACATATAATACTCAAGTATAGTTACAAAGTGTGCCACTAGGGCCATCCTAATGATGGGCCCTATCAACTTTACATAAAACTCACTAATTAACATGAAATACTAACTCTAATAAGCACAATACTTTTCGTAGGAGTAGTGGACCCTATATAAGTTTTTCAACAACCTTCAAAAAGTCATTAACGATACAATAATTGAACTCTTGGAGAGAGCATAAAAAACGAACCGTTTTAAAGACTTTTTCTGTGTGTTCCTTGAGTAACAACTAGGAAGATGCTTGCTTGTCATTTGTGTAGATTTGCAGACCTTGGGATGTTTGGAAAGCTACCCCAGTTGTTTGGCTCAAGTTAAATTTCAACGGTATCAGTGAAGGTGTGGGAGATCCTCCAACTACCTCCAACAGGACTGTTTCTAACTCTAATGGGAGGATTATCTTTGCAAATTCAAGGTCCAATGGCAATGAACATTCGATTGATGTAGAAGTCTATGTAGTCATGTTCAGATATACTGTGTCTTGCAATTTGGGTGCCGAAGAATTTGGGTGGAAAGTGACTCTTTGATCACCATAAATGGTTGAGAAAAGATGCTCATCCTCATTGTCGTTTTCTTTATTTTGGGAAATTGAGACCCTTAGATCTTGCACGGTTGATTCCGGTGTTGCTTTGTTAGATGTTGAAATAGGGGATGAGATACCGAACCTATAAATTTTCCCGTTTCTCCATTTTGTAAAAGCTTTCTCTCGGTTTCATAGTTAGTTAATTGTTAAAAAAGATGTTACGCCGGTTCATCAATCCCTTCTGCTTTCTATTTACCCCCTTTATAACTAAACCTTTTGATACCTATGTAGGGACTAGCAATGGCTGAGGAGACAAATGATTCCCAAGCCAATGTGCCAAGAAACATTGTTCTTTTTTTTGGTCCCTTCTTTGTTTTTTAATTCGGAAACTGTATTTTTTTTTTTTTTTTTGAATGATTTAATTCAGAAACTGTTAATCTGACATATTGGGTTTTAACATGTTGACAACAGGTATTTTTTGCTGTGGTGGGAGCAAGTGGCAGCATATGGAATGTCATCCACACAGCTCCTGGTATCTTCACTTTTGCTTTCCTCCAAATAGCTGTTCATCTTGCTGTGATCCTCGGAGTAGGAAAGTTACTAGGCTTTGATCGGAAGCTATTGCTATTAGCTTCAAACGCCAATGTTGGAGGTCCTACTACAGCATGTGGAATGGCAACAGCAAAAGGTTGGAGTTCTTTAATAGTGCCTGGGATTCTTGCTGGCATATTTGGAATTGCCACTGCAACTTTTCTTGGCATTGGGTTCGGAGTGTTCGTTCTCAAGTATATGTGACTGTTTTTAAGGTAAAATATCACAATTGTACTGAGCCCATAAAATATAATTGTAGAAGTTATACTACACAGTTTTCCTTAATTGAAACAAAGTATTATTAAAAATCCCAAGGTTAAGAAGAGAGGGGGGATTAAATTATTTTACTAAACAGTTTCTCTGGGATTCTTGCAAGCTATTCTTTTGAAAATATACACTCGGAGAATAGAGGTATTTTGCTTATTTTATTCGACGCCAGATTCTGAAAACCTCATAGAATATTCAGAAGATTAAAATAAAAAAGAGCTGTGATTTGAATCTTATGAAACAAAAGGGGATGATTGTTGATCTTCTTCCTCTAAGAGATCTAATGGGAGGCAATGGCAGTAAGATTTTTCCTTAATGAGGGAATATTCTCTTGTGTTTTGTGTTCTCTTCGTCAACTAAGAGTAGGGAGAGTTTATAGAACCTGATCTCACAACGTTTATATGCTTTAATCTATAAAACATATTCATTAAAATTTCTAATGGCTAAAATATTACAATTGCATATTGCAGCAAGTTTTCCTAGTTTCTTTTTCTTATTTTGCTGATTTTTGTTTACTATTTTGCTCTCCCCATTAATGTTATTAGCACATTTGAGGCCGTGTTTCCTCGAATTAACTCATTGCTTCTTCATTTTTTTTTTCCCCTTATTTCTCCTTCTCTATTTTCTCTCTGAGGTAGTCTAAACTGGAGGGCACCCTTGCATAAATAGGGTGAAATGGCGTTCACATTGATTTAAACTCTCTTAAGCGCATTTATAATAGCACTGAAGTCAAAGGCGTTAAATACACTTTGCCAACTTTCAACCAATGGGGGTGCCCTTTCACCTTATTTATGCAAGGGCGCCCTTCAGTTTAGACTTCCTCTTTTTGAGGAATGCTAGATTCACAGGCGCACTTGCGAAAAAAGGCGCAAAGGGTCCCCCCATTGGCCAAATTCCATTTAAGATGGTGCAGAAAATTTACAATCATAAATGTCTTTAATGGAATTTGACCAATAGGGGTGCCCTTTGTCCCGTTTTTTGCAAGGGTGCATGTGAATCTAGCATTCCTCATGTGAATAAATTATAAATAAAAAATCATACATTTAATGCGTGTTGAATAAGTGTTGTGAATTTATCCTACAATGCACATTTGCTGTGGCTATCCTATCGAGGCCAGAGATGACCACGAGATTCTACAAATTCAATCTCATTGTGTATGTCTTTCCTTGCCCCCTTGCACAGTTGCTGCAGTTAAATGACTCATCTTTTCAAGGGAAATGAGTTTCACTTTTACTAATAAATCTTTTTGTTGAATTATTATAAGTTATTTTTCTTAAAGCATTTTTTTATGGGGAAGTGATATATGCGCCCCTTTTGATCACCAGGAACACCCTGTTCCTTGTCAGGGTTTGTGGCAATCACGGGCATTGAATTCTTCAGACAAAAGTACAACAGCCCCTCTTTAGTCATTGATACACTGACAGGGGGGTGTTCCTGTTGATCAAAAGGGGCGGATATATCATTTCCCTTTTTATGAGATAGCCCATCTGAGAAGCCTTATGTTTGATATCCAATCCCCTAAGGCCATGCCATAAAAGCTTTTCATGAAATATTAGCTTACCAAATTGTTGAGAGAGGCGTAGGAGAGTACGAGAATGAGAGACTTGAGAGGGCATGAGTGAGAATATATATGATGGGGAGTGGCAGAAAAATATGAAAAAATAAGGGATTTGCTAGTGCCCCTCGCAAAAGGCATTTCGCTGTTGGTCTGTCCAATGTCAGACCAACCACACAAGATCACTTTTCAGCAGATTTTGTCTTCAATCACTGTGTGGCCGGTCTTACATGCGACAGACCATCTGCGAAATGCCTTTTGCAATAGATGGACGCTAGCATTTCTTGAAAAATAAAATAGAGTTTTTCTTATGCCCTATTTTTCAGTCACTTCTCATCCTTACCACACTCATCCCTGTCATTTCTCTCACCACTTCTAAACCAAATTTCATGGAAAAAAATTTCAGGGCTACCAAACATAAAAGTCATGCCAATTAGACAATTCCATAAAAAAATTGAGGCCTAAAAGGATATTAGCCGGATTTGCTGGTGAGGTCCAGACAGTTGATAGTGAGAATCTTGGGTATCGGATATAGAGAGAAATTTTTTTTTGCGAGGTAGATTTTAAAGAGAGAGAAGAGGGGGGCAAATGTGTTGAAGAAAGGGGGCGAATTTTTCATCTGGCGAGTCATAAACATAAAATTGTGGGCCCAGATAGATGAGTTTACCATTCATCTGCTAGGCATCTGGGCCCACCAGCAAGTAAGTAATTCAGTTGAGAGCATCCTTCTTGTCGTTCTCTAATGTCTCAAAGCTGTTTTTGTCTTCACAGCTCATCTTTCTACTCTACTCTGATGGAGCTTTCTACCCTCTTTTTCACCTTCTCATACTCATGGCCTCCTCTCTCTACTCCACACTCCCTCCTCCTCCCCCATTTCCAAAATTCCCAACTCCATCACCCATTTCCCGCCATTTTCCAACTTACCCACCAACCACAAATCAATCTTTCATCTTAAGGAGCAAAACCCTTTTATGTCCTCTCACTCCAACCTCAAATCGAGTACTAAAAACTAAAGCCCAATTGAACTTGAATTCCCCTCTCATTTCTCCTCAAGATCAATGGGGAACCTGGACCGTGCTTTTCTCCATTGGCGCTTTCGGCATTTGGTAAATTATCCTCCTCTCCATATTTAGTTTTCATACTTTTTTTTTTTTTGTCTTTTCTGCTGAATCTGTTAATATTTGAATTTGGGTTTGAAGGTCAGAGAGAACCAAGATTGGGAGCGTGTTGAGTGGGGCGATTGTGAGTATTTTAGTGGGGCTTGCGGCGAGTAATCTAGGGTTTGTTTCATACGAAGCTCCCGCGTATTTGGTGGTGATGGAATATTTGCTCCCATTGGCTGTTCCTCTGTTGCTCTTCAAGGCGGACCTGCGGCGTGTCATTTGGTCAACTGGGAAATTGCTCTTGGTGTTCTTGCTTGGATCAGGTAATGCTTATTAATATTTTCATTTGTCCCCTTTTCTGCTCTTTAGTTTTGCTTTGTGGAATTTTAGTTTTTGAAGTTACTGTTTCTTTAGCATGATTGTTGGAGAAATTCTATTTTGGAGGATTTCTATTTTGTAAAATAATGCATCCACATCAGAGCGATTCTGATGTGGATTGATGATTCTTTGTTAAAATTAGCATTTTCATTTGTTGTATTATTATTTTGTTGGTATTTCTCCAATGACAAGCACTCTAGCACATATAATCAAGTTCATCGATAACAATTAGATTGTACATTATATTTTTACTTAGTTACTTGACTACGAAAGGAATCATGGATTTACCTCAGTAAAGCACCACATTTGACAAGGAAACCAGGACAACATTTTACACGTGGCTGCGTTATTTTTTTGGTGCCAATGTAGATTAGTATTTACTATTTAGTATTTAGTATTTACTTATTTGTATAATTAGAAGAAATAAGTTAAACTAGTCCCTAATAGAACATGCTTTGGGGCCATTTTAGTCATCCCTGAAAACATTTCATACCTTTCTTAAATATTTGCAAGAGTTAAAAAGTGGTTGCTAAGGGGAAAAATCCAGTAATGCTGGTGAATCACTTGATCCAATCTTTTGATATTTCCCACAGGGGCACACAAGATTCTTCCTTTTTCCAGGCCAAGAAGACTGCAAAATGCGGGTGAAAACTGGACCAAAGTTAAGCCTTTCTCTTGTTATCACTAGACCAGCTGGTTAGTGGGATGGGCCCACACTTTTCAAAATGTGAGAACTTTGTTTAGTTGATGAGTGATTTGGATAATTCTGTTATGACTTTTCTGTTGTTTGGTTTCCATGCATTGACGTTATAATGTGACCAAGAAATGCTAATAAGTAGAGTCAAGCATATTATGTCAAATTTATTCATTATCCCTTTCTCTCCCTCTTTTATTTGCACCGTGACACACCACTAGTATGTCAATTGACACTCTTGCCATGCTGTATCTTGTAACACATAGGCACACATTATTTTTCTCATTCTTGTTATAGATTAAGTCTCTGTTATATTTATATGTTTTCTTCTATCGTGACAGTTGCAACAATGATTGGAACAATAGTAGCATATCTATTGGTGCCTATGCGGTCACTTGGTCAAGACAGTTGGAAAATAGCAGCTGCCCTCATGAGTAGCTATATTGGTGGAGGTAAGGTCAAGGAACTGTAGTTACATGTTTTTTACACAAGCTTTTTCTAAGAAAAATTAGTATTCTGCAACCTCAAGTTTGGGTTTGACTAGCTGAGCCAGAAAGAGTCAAGCCAAAAAATCCAGTCTTAGTTTTCCCTAACCTGTCAAAAATAAAGTTACTTTTGAAACATAGCTCTAGTACCAGCTAATTCAACTCTACTCACTCTAGTTTATAAAACATTCACAAAATCAAGTTTGGTAAAATTCATAGAATGTGCCAGTATATCTATCGGAATTCCAATAAAGGCAATCCTTCGCATAATCCCATAATGAACTATTCATCAATAGTAAAATGTCAAGCTCTTTTCTTTCTTTGCTTTTGTATTAATGAGAAGATGTGGGTGGATTGATGAATGTAGTAAAATTAGGATAGAAAAGTAATAGTGGCAAAACATTAATAGGGAAACTAAAAAGGGAGGCTTAAACTTGAACCATTTGAAGCTTGTGCAAATAATTATTATTTGCTCTATCTCATGTAGATTTACTTTCAGACGTTTGAAGCTTGTGCAAATAATTATTATTTGCTCTATCTTATGTAGATTTACTTTCAGTATTCCCCTAATTGAACTTTATAAATGCATCGCTATTCTTATGGAATATCACCACTAATTTTTATATAATGTAATTCAAATAGAATACATTCTTGTTTGACAATTACAACTCCATCTATTTTACGCACTTCACCAATTTAAACTAATGATTCCATGTAAGGCCCTCCTCACCAGCCCTTTAAGTAATATGGTAAAATACAATAAGCAATATGTCACAACTAATGACATTGACTTTTTAGTGTTTCTTGTGATGACCTTGTTGCCACTATTTATCTATTAATGTGATGTGGAGTTTGTGCAGATCGTGTTTCTTTTCCCATATAATGTCATTATTAATAACACTCCGTCCTTGTTTTGTGGGAAAAATTCAGCGGTCAATTATGTTGCAGTTTCAAATGCTCTTGGCATTTCTCCATCAGTGTTGGCAGCAGGACTAGCTGTAGACAATATTATTTGTGTGATATATTTCACGATACTTTTTGCATTAGCATCAAGAATACCTCCTGAGGCTTCAACATCAACCAACGGTGCGCAGTGCTTTTCTTATTACTTTGCTATAAGCTTCTAGTTTTGAAATTCACAAATGGAACATAATGCTTGTCCTGTAAGATTTCTAACATTAATAATGTCTTCTTATCATTGCAAATTCCGCCTTCTGATTTATTTTTGTGAAATTAATTCAATTTATTATTATAGTTGATTGGATGGATTTCTTTTCAAAATATACTGTTTATAGTGCCTTGTACAAATGATATGAAATTCCGAATTGTAGTTTGAGTATTGCCTTTAACTCTGACGATTTTTAGAGGTTATTCCAATTCACCTTCTCTAAGGTAAGTCCTTTCCTATTTTTAATTAATGTCAATTTTTTGACCCAAGGACAAATAATTACAGGAAATAAAAAGTGAATACACTGATTAGAAATAGGAACCCCTCATAACATTATCCTTCACTAAGAGTAAGGTGGACCATTTTCTGATCTAAAGACATGGTTAAAGGTGATCTCCATCATCATGCTAATGTTGTGGATTCCCTCTAAACATTGGTAACTTGATTGCACGATCCAAAATAATTTCAGACCTTAGGATATGGATCCAATGAACACGGTACGGATCCAACTGTTGTGCTCAAATCCTGTCCACTAACATTAAGATCCTATGGATCCATTGTACTATTATTTTTTTTATTTTTCTTGAACAAGTAGTTCATTAAGGGAACGTTTGGATTACCCACAAGATTTAGTTTTGGATTTCTCACATTTGCAGTTGAGATTTGGAAATGGATCATATCCTGAGATTTCCAAATAAAGGTGTCAATTTTGGCTCGGGCTCGGAGGCTCGCTCGAGCTCGGCTCAATAAAAAGCTCTGCTCGAGCTCGGCTCGAATCCTTAACGAGCCGAGCCGAGCCGGCTCACCAGGCTCGTTAAGCTTAACGAGCCGAGCCTAATTTAGGCCAGGCTCGGCTCGTTAAGGCTCGTTAAGAATTTAATATATTTAAATATATATATTATATATTAATTTATACATTAAAAGGGTTGTCCAGGGAGTGAAAGGGGGGGGGCGGGGGCAAAATATGTCACTTCATTTTTGGAACCCCATTTGTTACTAGGACCACCCCCATAGTGTAAAAAAAATAGTCAAATTACACTAGTAGGGCTGTCCAGGGAAGATGAGGGGTGTGAACATAATATAACCCGAGCTCGGTAAGGCTCGCGAGCCTGGCCGAGCCGAGCCGAGCCCGAGCCTGGTTCGAGCCCGAGCCGAGCCGAGCCGAGCTTTTGAGCTTAACGAGCCGAGCCGACCCTGGCCAAGCTCGGCTCGGCTTGGCTCGTTTACACCCCTATTTCCAAATCATCTAATATAGTGGATTCAAAATCTGATTTTCAAATCTGTTCTGCAAGGCATTATTTGGAAATCAATATTTGTGGCAATTACCTTCACCTTCGCTGCTCCTTGACCTTGCTGCAGTTGCGCCAAACCAGAGAAGCACGAAGCGGGTGTGGGAGTGGCGGGGGTGGGGGGGGGGGCGGCAAGCGTGGGTGTCTAGAAGATTCTAAGGTTGGGAGCATCGTGGGAGCGTTAATGTAACATTTTCATCATGTCTTTCAAAATTCAAGTACATAAAAAATAATAAATCTAACCGTCCTCATTTTCATGCCCTCTTTCTTCATGCCTTATGAAGATTTGGCTCTGTGCTTGCTCCAATGAAGTACTTTGAACGGTTGGAAGAGTTTGATACAAGTAAGTTGGTGAGGGGATTACTAATGAAGTAAATAGGAGCGGGCTGGGAGCTCCATGGAGCGGTTTTCCATCTCTTCAGAATCGTGCTCCCTGGAAGCTCCTTCCTAAGGAGCGCCGAATCGAGGTTCCGAGTCGGGAGTGGCACCCCAAGGGAAGATTCTTGCTTCTAAGCGCCAAATGTCCCTCTCTCTCTCTCTCTCTCTCTCTCTCTCTCTCTCTCTCTCTCTCTCTCTCTCGTACAACATGAGCATGAGGATGATTGATGTATTTTGTATCCAAAACTAAAATCCAAATCCAAATCCAAATCCAAGAACATGAGGTATCCAAATGTGGCCTAAAGGTGAGAGACAAGATAAAAGCAAACAAAATGCCAGGCGGAAAAGAAAGAAAATAAAAACAAGAATACCCAATAAGCAAAATAAAAAAAAAGTTTGGGCAAAGCACGTAAGCCAAACAACCAAAATCTAATTGGACACAGACATGAGATCCCAGACTTGATCAATCTACACAAACTATAAATCTGGAATCTCTGTCCATGCTACATCATCTTTGCAGTGCACCCTGAAATCAATTTTTCTTCTTTTGCATTCCCTTCTCACAATGGGTATTGGAGCAAGTATAGTCTCAAAGGTCAATCATATAGCCTCCTTTTTTTTTGAACGAGGGAATATAATCTCTATGGAGGCCTTTGCGCACTTATTGTCTCTAGAGTTGACAATATGTCAACCTACATGAGCAATGTTAATATTACTATCAAAGTTTAGACCTACATGAGCAAAGTTAATATTACTATCAAAGTTTAACTTTAGCCAACCTTGCATAGGAGTCTCCAGGATAACTTGAGGCTTACTTGAGAGTATAAAAGAATCACATACATTTATCCATTCAGAAATTAAGGTGGTTAGAGAGAATTCTATAAGAAGGATCAATATTTAAAACCCTGAGGAGAGATGAGAAGAGGGTTCTCCATAAGCAATTTTTTCTTTTGTTATCAATGGGACTTCCCTACCATCTCCAAAATTCGCTTAAACAATGTAATTCATCTAGGTTGTAAATTACATGTAAACATATTGAAGAAACTTGAAAACCTTCTAGGTATGAGAGATCCAAGGTATTGGATTACAATATAGGGTGTATTTCCAAGGGAGTGAATGCAGAAAGTACAATCTCTAGAGTTGACAATATGTCTACCTATATGCTGATCTCCTGTGAGAATCTTTTCCTAGATATCAACCATAAGAATGGAATGGCTCTCGGAGAGGGAATGGGGTCCCCAATAATTGGATTGGAAGATGTTGCATCTAGCATAGACAAGTAACCGAAGGATTTGACAGAGAAGAGGTCCGGATTGGTAGGAGTCCAGATAACCTTGTCAAGATCTTCCAAAGAAGGGATATTTAGCAGACATCATAATAAATTCATTTTATGCCCTAAAGGAGGGGCTCCCGCTAAGTATCAGGGTAATCATTGGCACTGCTTGAGAATCATTCCAATCAATGTAATAAATGACATTGACCTAGGGGTTCATGGCTCTATAATAGAGATATGGGATCTCAAACACAGATTTCAGAAAAAAAGCATCCACGCCCAGAATAGAGAACACTCATGTAATGCATCCAAAAATAAAATCGATGGAACCCCCTCACACGACCTCATATCGGAAAATGGACATCACCACTGTGTTTCCTCAACAAGTTCTGAGTCGAGAGAAAACTCACAAATGTGATTTTTTTATTTTCCTCTAGAAAAATAAAAAAAAACATCAAATAGCTCCCAAAAAATAACATAATAATGGCATGATATGTGCATCCAAGCCATCTAGGTTTCAGACCTATTCTATAGACGTACGATGATGTTAGTTGTACAGCATGATGACTTCACCAATACATTGACTAGTCACGGGTCTGATTCTCTTAAAAAAATATGAAAAACCCCTTCCTCTGATACCAAGTTGGTGTTAATAGACATTAGAGTAGTAGAGGGAGAGAAGAGAGGAGATAAAGAGTTGGAGAGCATGAAATAGCTCCTTCAGGGCTATTCCTGTATATTAATGACATGGAAAAGAGCAAGGAATCAGAATAAATGAAGCCCCCCTCAAGTATAATGTAATCCCCATAGAAGAAATAACTCTTATTTCCTATAGCTAGGAAAAGACTTGCAAACTAAATCAGAATCAGAATTCCAATCTAAATCAGAATCAGAATACCACATGTTTGGCAAAGATCCCCTGGCATTTACTCTAAGGTAATTTTAGGTCTTATCATTCGGGTTAGTTAATCGTTAGTGGATGATTATGGACCGTATTTGTTTTGTTTTCCTTGAATGGTGAACATATGAGATTATGGAGCGTATTTTTATTTATTTTTTTGAATGTGAGCATAACAAATAACATTATGGACCATATTTGTTTTGCTTATCACCATGGGTCTATTACCATTCAGAAAAAATCAACCTGAGTATACTTTCAAGTGTTTCATCAGATTAGTTGCAAATTGTTTCCTTAGAATATTTATAATTAACAAATAATTATCTAAAGCTCCAAACATTCATCCTTATATGCCACAATAGAGCTTGTGACAATCGACTATGTGGTTTGATAATATTCTTATCAGTTGATTAATAATGTTTCAACTCATTGAACATATATGATACATGTGGAGTGTTGTGTAAAATTATAAGAGAAATCCTCTTATGGAAATTGAAGCTTTGGCAGATGGTCTAGTGGATGTGGAACCAAATCCAATAAACAAGCTCCACGTGTTACAGACTGCTGTAGCTCTTGCGATATCCTTGGCTATTTGCAAGATTGGCACTTACCTCTCGGACTTATTAAGAATTAAAGGAGGAAGCCTTCAATTCATAACAGCAATTGTGGTAGTTTTGGCAACCATATTTCCATCACAATTTAGCTACCTTGCACCTTCTGGAGAGGCTGTTGCTTTAATTCTGATGCAGGTAGGTTCAATTTCTTCTGAAAGGTCTCTGATATGTTTAATTTGTATATACTTTTATGCTGTTTCCTGGAAGTGCTTAATCTGTACTTTTCTTTGTATTAAAAGGCTCACATTAATTTATGAACAAATTTGATGGGTTGTTTTTGTTCTATTTTCTTGTTAGTATGAGAGATGGAAGTTAGTTTCATACACTTTCCCACTATCAGCATCTCTTTTAGGAAAATAAAAGGCAGGAAATCATTAGGACAGTTTTTTTTCCTTATTTCGTGAACCTCTTGCAATGTTCACTGAAATCATTGCTTTCGATATATTCTTTCATAAAAAATAAGCAGAGCCTAACTCCTAAATGATACATATCAATTATCAACCCAAATTGTGTTAATGTATCTATCGGAGAAGAAAGGCAATGTTTCTGTCGTTTCTGATTTTATTACTTCAAATAAAAGTTTTCTGTAAGTTGTTCCACCTAATAGGTTGATTTTCTTAGATCCTGAAAAATTGACAGATAACTACAGCGATAGTTAAATATTCAAAATCCTAAAACCTCATCTCCAATAATTCTTAAAAGTGCTCAAGCCATCTCCTTTGGAGTTTTAACATTTTACGATTGTGTACGTTAGAAGAAATGAAAAATGTAATGTGCACATAAAATTAGTTCTGCACTATATCTTATTTTTCATTCTTTGTGCAAATCCTCATATGTGAAGAACTTCAGTCCTCCTCAGGAAACCCTAACCTCTACAAATAATATTTCTCTTTCAATTAGTTTATCCGGTTTTGTGACAATAAATTTAGGAATTTCCATCCATTTGACTACTTTTTCTTGACGAAGTTTGATCATGAGCTCATCAAGTTACCTTTCTCACTAATTTAGACATTCCATTTTTCCCTTGTGTTGAAATTTTATTTTCAAGTTCCATTGACAATGTAGTCTCTATGATTTCATTCAAAGGCTAAACGCCTTGAACTATCTCTGCTGGTCACATGTTGTCGAGCAGTTGAGTTCTATCTTGGAGTCAACCAATTGTTGGGATGCGTTGATTGGAACCCTCAAGATTTCATTTCCTAATGATCCCAAGTATGTACCGAATATTATAAAATGTACTATGCGAGATGGGACAACTACAATGTGAGGCTCAAGGAGAGGATGTAGGAAATGCATTGATGCAACAATATTGTAAGAAACAACAATTGAACAAGGACACAACACTTGTCAGCAGGATCAAACACACCTTGTAAACAATAGTATCCTTCGAAGATAAAACCAAATGGAGGGTGTGTTGCTTTACGAGTATACTGGAATCCGTTTTGTAAACTGTATTTTAGTCAGCAAATTGACATCATCTTTGCTATTTCGGATTGAATAAGCAGCTATATCGTTAGTTTTCTTGGGTTGTAAATCTCAGACTGGCCTTTTCCTTGGTAAATCAATAAGGAAAGGTTCATAATTCCTCTATCTTTTCAATTCAGAAAGAGTTGTTCTCTGATAATTCAATGTGTTGGCTTTTTGGAGCATGTCCACAACAGGTCTTCTTTGCTGTGGTGGGAATTAATGGGAGCATATGGAATGTCATCAACACCGCGCCAAGTATTTTCGCATTCGCTTTTGTTCAGGTAGCTGTCCATCTTGTTGTAATCGTTGGTATTGGAAAACTGCTAGACTTTGATAAGAAGATGCTGTTTTTGGCTTCAAATGCAAATATTGGTGGCCCAACAACAGCATGTGCGATGGCAACAGCCAAAGGATGGGGTTCCCTGATAGTTCCTGCAATCCTTGCCGGCATATTTGGAATTGCCATTGCAACATTTATTGGTATTGGGTTTGGAGTGTTGGTGCTTAAAAGAATGTGATTTTTTCAAAGATATAATATTACAAACTGAGCTCTTATGTACCTTGAAAGATAATTGTATGATTGATCTTACAAATTTTCTTTGTATGGAAAGAAATTGTACGATTATTCCACGTATTTATTGGTATATTTGTGCAACCTTTTTTTTTTGAAAGATAAAAAATGAAGTTAAAAAATTAGAGGGGTGCAACATGAGGACTCCCAGGAGGTCACCCATCTTAGTACTACCTCGCCCAAGCACGCTTAACTTCGGAGTCTTATATTTGTGTAACTTGATCTCTTACAAACTTGACTTCTAACAAACTTAGACATTGGCAGCTGAACTTTCTAGTGTGCTTCTCTGAAGAAAAACATATCTGAACTCAATGAGGACCCCATTAGAGCAGCCACCATGTCACTGGAAGGGTGACCTGTCGAAAGGATTAACATGGTAAAAAAATGCCAAAGTGAAAGCCGTCAGAGTGAAAGTCACCAGAGAGTTGGTCATCGTGGGAGGGGCAACCTATGAAAAGGGCTACCTGGGAAAAACGGTCAGAGTGAAAGCCGCCACAAAGTGGGTCACCGAGGACAGAGGATGAGGAAGCGTGGTGGAATCTTGCTGGCCTAAGTGGGGACCTGCCTGGGTATGAGACTAGGTGGGACCCAGCCTGGTATGGTACAGTTTTAAAGATCTTAATCTAATGTGTTCTATCAGCTCGGGTGGTTTTGGCGTATCGGTTAGGTACCCAACATCCTCAATGGTGTCACTGTCTCACGATGGATGCATCCATTGATGAACGGACACTTCACCTTCTATTTAAAGACATGAACAAGATAGAATCTAAGGGTTTTTAGGATCTTGGCTTTGCGAGTGACCGGTTCTAGATTACCAACCTTAGGACGCCAATCTGACCTATCCTTTTTCAAGATAGAGTTGTATTAGAGCGGGAATCCTTTCAAATGGTGATAATAGGAGCTACATACATCTGATTGCATGAAAGAGATTCTAATGAGACAGAAATGGGTTTTATGAATGGGAAGAATGGTTTCTTTTCTTTCCCTTTTCCAACTCAATTTTCTATTTTTTCTCTTTCTTATTTTCTTTTTGTAACGTCATTGCAAATGTATGCATACTTGTCCAGCATTTTATTCTGCTTTAACCTCTCAATAATTTTCTGTTAACAGATTTACCAGCTTTAATAGAACACACGCTGATCACACATTGGTTCCCTAATTCAGAGTTATTTTATGGGGTAGCACAGAAGTTTAACTTTCTTCTTCTGATATATGCAAACACCTAAAATCATTTTTCATAAACTTTCTTACTCTTCTCTTCTCAACAAGGGTCCATTTGGATGTGCGTTATATAGAAGTAGAAGAAAGGAAAAATATATTCTCATTTATTTTCTTTTTCCTCCTAAGTTGAGAGGAAAGTCGTAAATGGCAATCAAGCAGCACCAAGAGGAACATATATCCTTTTAATTTTATTTTCCCATAAAAACACGATTTTGGTGTAACCAAATGGATCCTAAGGAGAAACTATCAGAGTTGGCGATGGATTTGGAGCTGTAGGTGGAGAAGTCAGAGCAGAGATCATCAGTGGCAGAGAGATGGTGGGTGTCTATGATGATTTTGAAGTTAAACACGTGGCTGCCTCAGTGTGTTGAGCGATAGTTGGAGGATATGAAGGAAGCATGATGGGGTCTAAGCGCCACGACTAACACAAGTTATGAGAGTTTAGTTTATAATTTACGTGCACTTGCGAGCTATATTATCAAATAATACTTGCTTCATGAATGCTTTCATTACGATTGCTCTCTCTGTTTCCTACTAACTTCTAAATGGTATTGAATGAATGGTCGAGGAGATATACAATTCTACTATAAAGTATTAGAAAGTAGAGAGGCTAACTATTTTGTATGCATTTACAGCAACATGTAGGACCAAATAACCGTATATACATCTATACAACAATGGGACCAAGTTTATGAAATAATATTTCCTATGTTATGGAACTTGTTGATAGATATTAAAGCAATCCAAGCATGACACATTGACTAACAATGAAGAGTACTTAGATACTTTGAAGAAACAAGTCAATTAAATTATGTTTTGATTGTGATGTGTTTGGATATTTAGATGATGATTTTGATAAGAATGTGGCTAGTAAAAATAAATGTCTAGACATGTATCATTCCTTGGAGGCGATTATCTCGTGGTCTGGTTAGAAAAGAAAAGGTGTGATGAAGACATACTTGGAGTAGCTAGAGGCACAATATACTTAAATTGTGAGTAGCTGGACATGTGACTAGCATAGTTTTCGATATCTACATGTGATGCATTCATGGGATTCATTGATCATTTCATGAACGCCACAGGAGGGGAATCCCAGTATATAGGAAATCGAAAGATGAACGGCCATCCATCCCAGTAAATAGATTATCAACTCCATATAGAGTAGAGATGCAATTTGGGACATTTTTTGAGAATTCGGGATGAACTTTTAACTTGAAATCGAGTTGAGTTTGGGTTGAATGCAATTCATTTTTTAAAAGCTCAACCCGGCTGGACGCTCGACCCCAGTTGCACACTTATAAACATCCATTTGAGGTAAGACAACCAAAGTTAGACATGTGTGGGAAACTTTCTTGTCATATTGATAACAAATATTGAGACTCTTTGGATTAAGGCTGTGTATTGAGATGTTTACCAAACACCTGTATGAACGACCATCTGAGGTAAGATATAGCCAAAGTTAGACATCCATAGGAAACTGTATTGTTATAGTGATAAGGTGTATTGAGATTGATTGGATTAAGGCTTTGTGTATTGAGATTTTTAGCAAACACTATTATAAACAACTATTTGAGGTTAGATAGCCAAAGTTAGACTTGAGTAGGAAGCCGTCTTGTTTTTAGTGGTAACGTGTATTGAGATTGTTTGAATAAAGGCTGTGTGTATTGGAATTTTTTAGCAAAAACTCAACCCTACCCAACACAACCCAAGTTGCACTCTTATGAACAGCCATTTAAGGTAAGATAGCCAAAGTTAGACATGTGTGTGGGTATTCCCTTGTCATAGTGATGATGGGAAATGAGATTGTTTGGATTTAGAGTTTTTGTGAACAACAATGCTTTTTAGCATGAAATGTGCATTGAGATTGGTTTAATAGGTATGATTAGTTTATTGGGTCTGATGAATAGGTTTCGTATCAAAGTATTGCTTCTGATATACATTTTTATAGGAATAAAGCATAGTGAACGGTGTGGTAAATAGATAACTATATTAGCCAACAAGTCCAAACAACCCTCTTCTTCATAAAACCTCTCCCACTTTAGTTTAGCCAGTTTTCTAAATCCATGTTCTAAATTCATCCAAGAACCCTATTCCTTCTACAACCACATCTATCTGATTTTAATTCTGCGAGTTTTCTAAATCCAAGTTTGTATTCATCTCATCCCCCAGAAGAACATTCGTACTTTTACATCTTCCCCATCACTTTTGTTCGGCCAATCCTCTATGAAGTTCTGTTCATACACTATATTTGGATTCGGCCAATTGGATAGTCAAGTGTAATAACTGATGCAACAAAAAACGAACAAAACAAATCAAATCTGACTAGTGGGAAGATAATAGGAAGTAGTGAATTAATATTGCGCCTGTTGTGGTCACTCTTTCTCAGTTTAATCTAGTTGAAAATCATTCAAGTTGTAATTATATAGCTATTGTTTCAAAAATTTGCCCACCAAATATGGGTATTTTGATCATTTCGATAAGAGCTAGATTCGGGCCCGACGATTGACTTGCGCAAGCATCATGAAACTACATCTTTTTAGCAAAATAAGTTCACGCTTTGCTAGCAGCTCTCATAAATTTATCAGAAGGAATTAGAAATATGGGTTTTATAAACAGGTAATAAATACTTGTGTTAACAGTTTGTTTTGCGTAGGTATTAAAAATTGGGTTTTGCTACCTTAAGGTGCATTGGAAAACAAATTTTACAATCATTTACACATTGTTTGATACTTTAACTAATGGTTTCAGGGTTAGTGATATTCCTCCCCTCTGATGCATATCCCCCCCCCCCCCCCCGCTCTCCTAAGGGCACTCGTTATTTGTACAACCATCATATCTAGATAGCATTGAAAAAATATCAGCTCAACCATATTTTTTTAAAGAGAATAGAGTTCCTGAGGTTAACCTCATATAAGCTTATATGAGGTGGCGCTCACAAAACATAAGGCGCCCACTTTGTTTGGATGATCAAAACAATTCATTTGCAAGGCCCCATCATAGATAGGGTGTGTACCAAAAATTAGCTCCATTCGATCATCCTAACCCCTCCAAAAGTGGAGGAAAAAATGGGCAGATTTATGGGCAAAAAGTGTCTATCCATTTTGCCCTCCACTTTTGGATGGGTTAGGATGATCTAATGGAGCTGATTTTTTTGTACACACCTTATCTATGATGTGGCCTTTCAAATGAATGCTTTGGATTATCGTAACAATATGGGCCCCTTATGTTTTGTGAGCGCCACCTCATATAAGCCATATAAGGTTAACCTCAGGAACCCTTTTCTCTTTTTTAAAAGAGAATTGCTAGTGCAAAAGGCATTTCTCGCATGTCAAACCAGCTACCTCGTGAATGAAGACAACAGACCTTAGCAAAAATCCCTTTTTAAAATGAGAAAGATGTGGTTATTTGCCCAAAAATGTCATACTTTGTATCGAACTTGGATTTATTAAGAGAATGTTACTGATTTGCACAACTTTAAGAGAATGTTTTGAAAGAGCTGTCTAATGGTTATTATGAGTTTTCTAAAAGTTATACAAGAAAGGTAACATTCAGCGTGTTTTCCAATGAATACGACTCTCGATGACTGTCAAAAGAGCTGATATTTTTCAATTTTTGCTAACCCTCGTCTCTTAGTATCTAGAGAGCTGTCAAAAGGTTATTACATGGGTTGTGCAAATAACAAAATATGGTTGTGCTGATAACATTTCATTTTTAAAAGTTACTAGTAAAAATGCACCCAAATATCAGTTCAAATAGTGCAACATGAAGTGGCAATCTAATATTGGACTGGATTAAAAGGAACAACTGCCTAGGATCTATTGATATATGATAGGGAAAACAGTATTACTTTATTCAACTATCACTTGAAATAGTGTAAAATGAGGTGGTAATCTAATATTGTACTAAAATTTCAAAATGTCTTAATTGGAGCTTTGTGTTTGTCATACGTGCAATCAAGTTTCTATCAGAATAATCACAAATTAAGTTCTATAAAGCTCGTTTGGATGGCGAAAGGTTTGTTTTTTGGCATGAAATGGCCTACATAATGTGATTATCGAACTTCATAAAAGCAATTCAAGCAGAATGCAAATATAATCCAAAGGAATTCTCAGATCATATATTGCATATTTCAGAGTAAGAATATAACAAACAATGCTTTAAGAAATGAAAAAAAAATCAATCAAAATAGGAATAAAAGTAACCAAGCATCCATCAATCAAATAGGCTAAATATATCAGTAATTGCTCTCAAAAGCTCTAAACATTTGTCAATCAAACATAATATTGCATTAAAAAATAATAATTGCATTAATCCTTCAAAGACATCCTGTTAAGAAAGTAATATGGAATACACCCCATAGCCTATATACCCCATAGCCTAAAGGTAAAAGAAAAATTATTAATACATGAACATTGATAAAGAAGCGCTAAAACAACGAAGTTTTTGTAATAACACTACTCACCATATTTTGATGATCGCACTCCTCACTTTATTAAAATGTACTGTATGGCCCGTACCATAGGATGATCCAAACCGTCCATTAGATGGGCCACTGCCTACATAGGTGGTGCCCCAAAAATAATTTTCATAGGTTGATCCGAACCCTCCTATCTATAGAGGGTTATATGTTGATATAAACCGTCCATGTGATGGAACACAACATCAATCGGTTGTGCCCATAAAATCATTTGCAGAGGTTGTATTTTGCAATAGCACTACTCACCGTATTTTGATGATGGCACTCCTCACTTTATTAAAATGTACGGTATGGCCCGTACCATAGGATGATCCAAACCGTCGATTAGATGGGCAACTGCCTACATAGGTGGTGTCTCAAAAATAATTTTCATAGGTTGATCCGAACCCTCCGATCTATAGAGGGTTATAGGTTGATCTAAACTGTCCATGTGATGGAACACAACATCAATCGGTTGTGCCCATAAAATCATTATCATTTCCATAGGTTGATCCTAGCCCTCCAATCGATAGAGGTTTCCATAATTGTTGTTCCGCTTAAGGTGCCCGGAATCCGTCAATATTTTGCAAGTGTCCTGAATGAGTAATATCAAGTAAACTTTAGTAATTGTCATATGTCTTTACCTCTTCTTGGTATTTTTTTTCCGTAATTGTCATAGACACGTACCCTTTGTCCGTACTTTTCGTATATAGATTACAATTTTACCCTAAAGAAAGTAGGTAATATCATAACGTCTTATGCAAGAGAATAAGCATAATACACTTGGGATATAGATGCAATTTTTGCCTTTATATATAGTAGTTAGATTATATGCTTAGATGTAGGCATATGCTGTTTTTAGAGAAATTATACGGTGTAAGGGCTTACAACAATAACGCCTTTGTAAGGTGGAAGTACCACTCTTGACATTTGATCCAACAGCAGCTCCTCAAAAAGCTCAAAATGTGAGCTGCTGTTGGATCAAATATCAAGGGCGTTACCCGTTACGCCTACCGTATTGTTGGAAGCCCTTACTTACACCAAGTAGAAGTTAGGATTATTTTACGTGGGACCCACTTGCTTTCACCACATCCAACAATCCTGCCGTTTGAAAGCAAAATTGATTAATGGTCCAAATTCAACCCGATCTCAAGTTAAATTTTATAACTTCTAGCCCAAGGTGGACCGGACCGTCTGTGTCCAATTCTAAAAGGCAACTTATGTTTGCACTACCATGTTTTAACAATCGCACAAACTCAGCTCGTCCTTTCCTGAAGGTTATTACAATTCCCAAAACCTCTAAAAAACCAATTAAAAAGGAAAATACAAGATGAGTTTGTGCAATTATTAAAACATAGCAGTGCCAATATCAGTATCCTTCTAAAATGAGCACATATTGAGAGAAGTCTAAAATTGAATTTAAATGTTATTTAGTGTACATTTAGGGCCGTTTGGATACCTCATATTTTGTATTTGGATTTGGAATTGGGTTTTGGATACAAAATGAGTAGATCAGCCAGCTCATGTTGAGGGAGAGAGAGGGAGACGGTACTTCCTAGTGGAGGGGAGAGGTTGAGGAGCAAAGAGGGTGAAGGAAACTTAGGGGTGCAACTCGGGTCGGGTTGGGTCTGGTTGAGGCCAACCCTAACCCAATCCGAGATAGCATTCCCTCAACCCTAATCCGAACCTCAGGCCTAACCCAACCTGCGTCCAAATTGGCTCGGGTCATCTACGACCAAACAGAAAAATAGAAGAAAGAAATACATAATCTTGAGAAAATCAAGATAAAATTAGAAGAAGGAGGTCGGGTTCGGGTTGCCAAGGCCTCAACCCAAACCCAACCCAAATTTAAATCGGGTTGGCTTTTCCCAACCCAACCCAAGAAAATGCCAACCCAACCCGAGCCAAAATCGGGTCGAATCCGTCGGGTTCGGGTTGAGCCCAACCCAAGTTGCACCCCTAAGGAAACTTCCACATCTGTGGATTTCCAATTAATTATTTCCACAGCGTATTTGGAAATCTGAAAAATCAAAGGATTTCATCCGCATCCAAATCACAACGCAAAATGGGCTGCAAATGTGAGAAATCAAAATCAAAATCTTCTCGCATCCAAACGGGCCCTTAAGGTTGTATTCTTTAACCCATTCCCTGTTTCTCCAAATCCCCAACTTTGACCCAATAAAACTGCCAAATTTCTGAAGCAAAGGGGAGTCCCTCCAAATGATTCTATTCCGTTCTCATTGTCCACTCTGAAATGCCGAGAATGAAAAACATTAACCTTGGTAACTTTTTCTATGTCAATTTTCTGATTCTTAGGTGGTAATTAAATAATATCGCTGCTCACAATTTCATTCCAAAAGCGTGTTTTAGGTGAAGATTTTTGGAGCAGCACAATGAACCCGTCTGGAATAGGTGATCATTGGATATCTGCTACCGACAATCACGTTGCCATTTGGTAATTAACCAAATTCCCATAGTAAGCACAAAAATTCAACTTTCTATGCTTCTCTCAATGTTTCAAAATTGCAATAGTCAGACTTTAAAAGCTTAGACGGTGGATGTAAGCCCCTCCAACCCCCTTTTATTACACACTTTCCCTTCTTAATTTTCACGTATAACACTGAAAATAAATGCGTAGAGCTGTTTTTAAGAAGAGACACTCAAAGAAGTGTCAAATGATATTTCCACAGCCTTCCAATATTTTGACCATCTAGTGAAAATAACTTCATGTTCGAAGGTACGGTAGTGGGATGATGAAAAACCAATGAGATGATGATTAGTGTTACTGATGTTGCTTTCCTTAAGACAATATTCACCCCTAAACAAAGAAGTGTGAAATGATATTACCAGAGTCTTCCAGCATTTTGACCCCTTTTTTACTTGTCTTCTCGTGAAAATAACTTCATGTTGGAAGGTATGGTAATGGGATGATGAAAAAATAATGAGATGATGAATAGTTTTACTGATGTTGCTTTCCTCAAGACAGTATTTGCCCCACCAACTATTAAACTGATGTGCACAGGTAATCATGAATTTCTCTCCGAGATACAGTTGAAGCACGGTAGAAAATTTACCTATGTCTATTGACGTAATGCACAAACAGTAATAAACCTAAAGCACCTTTGGATTGAGGCAAGTCTGTAATTTGCATAATAACAAGAGGGAAATGATTTCAGTGCTCCAATGTTTGATAAAGATGCATGAGGCATTTTGCCGGATAGTATTTAAAGGGTTGTCAGTAGAATATTACGGTTCTCAAAAAGCTCTTTTAAGCCCTTTAAATACTACATGACAAAATGTTTCGCGAATCTTTATCAAAACAATGAAGCGCTGAAATCATTTCCCTAAGGGCCTGTTTGGATGCCGAGAAGATTTTGATTTTGATTTCTCACATTTGCGGCCCTTTTTGCATTGTGATTTGGATCCGGATCAAATCCTTGGATTTCCAAATCAGTGACTTACAGTGAAAAGATCAGATTTCCAAATATGTAGTGGAAATAAGTAATTGAAAATCCACAGATCTGGCAGTTTCCTTCACCCTATTTGCTCCTCAACCTCTCCCCTCCAGTAGGAAGTGTGTTGGGGGGGTTCCACGTGAAAGCAAAATAGTCCCACATCAGAAAAGTGTAACGATGTGGATGGGCTTATAAGGGAATGGGTTCCCTCCCCTTAACTGCTTGCTTTTGAGGGTGAGTTCTATCCGGGTCCCAACCGTGGTATCAGAGATAGGGCGTGGTAACCCCGGTGTGCCTCCGAGGATAGAAAAATCCCTCGGGGAAGAATCTCAGTAACTCCGATATGCCTCCGAGAATGAAAAAATTCCTCGGGGAAGATCTCGTAGTTCCCACGTTCCTGCGGCGTGGCGGGGCGAGATTGTCCACGGTGCTTCCACGTGGAGGGGGAGATTGTTGGGGGGTTCCACGTGAAAGCAACATAGTCCCACATCGGAAAAGTGTAACGATGTGGATGGGCTTATAAGGGAATGGGTTCCCTCCTCTTAACAACTAGCTTTTGAGGGCAAGTTCTACCCGGTCCCAACAAAGTGCCTCCTTCCCTCTCTATCTCCCTTAACATGAGCTAGCGGAGCTATTCAATTTGTATTCAAAACTCAATTCCAAATCCAAATACAAAATTTGAGGTATCCAAACGGGCCCTAAGGCTCTGTTCACTTGTTTTCCCTCTGCAGCAAAGGAAAAGAAAGGAAAGGAATCTGACGTGGCAAAATGGAAAGGAAAGGAAAAGAAACTGTGATTTTCTCTCGCTTTCTCGCTGTTCACTTGCCCAGCAAGCGAGGGAAAATATGCAGGAAACTTGTTTTCTCGCTGAAATCGAACCTGGACCCATCTATTTGAACCCATTAAACTTTTATATATATATATATAGATATGAACCAAAAAATCGAAAAACCCATTATATACTTGTTTAAGCAATGGAAAATAGTAAAGATGGAAAAAAAAAACACATCTATCTGAACCCGTGTATCTGAGTTAAAAAAAAAACCCATTATATACTTGTTTAAACACCATATATCTAAACCCATATAATTGTTTTCCCAGGCTAATAATAGAGGCAAACAAGTGAACCTGTGATTTTTGGTAAAAAAGAAATAAAAAAATCCCAAATCTACAGAAGAAATAATAGATCCATTTAGAAATCCATTACATAAAGTAACATTTTGTATATCTGTTGAAAATGGTTCGGATCTGAGGAAATGGGTCTTTTTTATGTTTAAGATCTTGGGGCTTTTTCATGGTAGGTTTTGCTGAAAATGGTTAAGAGACAGAGAGGTGTTTTGAAACACATAAAATGGTTTTGATCCGAGCAGAGACAGAGATAGGTGTTTTCAAACCCAAGATTTCGTTGAGAAGAGAAAATACACCAGAGAGAGAGAGAGAGAGAGAGAGAGAGAGAGAGAGAGAGAGAGAGAGAGAGAGAGAGAGAGAGAGAGAGAGATGACGAGAAGGTACCTTTGCCGGCGTGTGGTGTTGCGTTGCTGGAGAACGGTAGAAGATGGAGTAGCTTCATTTTTTGCGAGAGAGGCGAGAGAAGAAAGACTTGCTTTTTGTCGTTGAGTCGTTTCTAGGAAAGCGCGACTTATTTTCTCGAGAAAACGCAATTTTCCTACCGATTTGGGAAGAAAATAAAACGGGAATATAAGGGAAACCACATTTTCCACGTACTTTTTTTGTCTTTCCACGTCAGATAATAAAAAGGGACGGGAAAGTAAGTGAACACCCGTTTTGTATGTTTCTCGGGAAAAAAAAGCCTACTTTCTTTTCTTTTCTTTTCTTGAGACAACAAGTGAACAGAGCCTAACAGAATACCAAAGAGAAAACAACGAAAGAAATATAAAGAACGAATGTAACAAGGCTTTGAGAGTACTTAGAATGCTCAGGAAACGCTAGAGTATAATCTCTACAATGAATCTTCATATATGTGTGCAAAATATGAGTTTCTGATCTTTGCAGACTTTTGGTGTCTTTTCTGTTTGAAATATACCTTCAAAGGGCACATGATCAGTTCGGGCTGAAATCTGACGATTAGATCATGCCTAATCGCTATTGTATAGTCCAACTCGACTATGACATTGACAATTGGCTTGTGTAAAACCCTGATTTGCCATATAACAGTCATTTGACTGTTAAATCCTCGACCAATTGCCCATATAACAGTCATTTAACTTCACAAAAAGTAGTTATTTTCTTCTTTTTTTTGACTTCACAAAATTTTGTCAAGTCTCATTTAGCGTTCACCAAGAAAATGATGACCATATTTAGAGATTGTATTAAGACCATGTGTGTCTGCAGCTGATGAGTCCTGCATGCACGAAAAGAAGTCACCCTTGACCCAGACCACGACTTTCTACCTTAGCCATCCTGAAAAGAAAACGGCAAAAAAGACCTGTTAAAGGCCTAGCTTGCATATTATAAGATAGTGAAATTATATAGTATTCATGCGTCACACTTAATGAGGTACGAAATAGGTTCCGCCCATGACATTTGATCCTTTTACCCAACTACACCCTCTGAAAAAGTCCGATGTTGAAACATAGAACACCTTATAAAATATCTCAGAAGATGATAGCACTACTTTGTTTTACACTTTTTTGTTTGGATGTTGATAGCTTCTTAAGTATTGTAACAGCTGTGAAAAGGTAATCAGAGAAGTGTGAAACAAAGTGATTTAGTGCCATTATCAAAATATGATAGTGCGGATATCAATGCCCTTAATTATGTCAAATGCTGTTGAGAACACTTTATTGTGATAGAATAATACCAACTTCTTTATCCATCAACAATCCTCATTTCTGCCAGAAGAAGATAAATGCTTGATTTTTATGTTCCTGCATTGCATAAGAATTTGCTAGGCAATTTCGCGGAAAGCCACTTCATGACGCCCTTTTGCAGGAGAGAATAGCCACACAGGCTCAAGTTTTAGCGGATTGTCTTATTCATTTAATTCATCTGATGTGAATGTTCTCTCCTTCAAAAGTGAGCCATGAAATTGCTTTCCGCGAATTGCCTAGCAAATTCCGCCTGTATAATCAAATGATGCTAAGTCTTTGATCCGTCCTTGTTTAGGATACCTCCACGAAAAGATAAATTATTGATTTTTTACTCTTTTTTTGTCTTACACGTAGGATATCCGCTCCTCATGGGACCCAAGAACTGATCGTTAACAATTATGTCATTCTCTTTTACTAGCATGCGAAGAAAAGAAAAAATCAACGCACATTACTGAATGATTAGAAATGCTTGTCCAAGAAAAGGCAGATCCCTTTTGAACCAGTCTGCTAACAAGGGGAATGACATATCCACCCCCTTTTTGTATTGCCCCCTCTACTGTAAAAGAGCAGTCACAACCATGGTTTCAAATTTTGGTTTCGGAATGCATTTCGGTCCTCACCGAAACCGAAGTTTTGGCCGAAATTTTGGACGACATCCATAGAAATCAAATAAAATAATATTTTATTTCGTACAATCCATAGAAATCAAATAAAGTAATATTTTATTTCGTACAAAATTTCGGTGAATAAAATCCAGATTTTTTGGTGATATTCCTTCAATTTTTGGGGAGTGAAATTTCGGTAGAAATAAAGTAACGTTTCGGGTGTTAGGTATTTCGCTTTTGGTATCCACCGAAACCCAAAATAACAGGACCGAAATTTCAGATTTCAGTTGAAATTTAAAACCATGGTCACAACTCACAAATACACTAGAGGAGGCTGTCCCAACTAAAAAAAAGGAGAATATATCACTTACAACTTCAAAACTACCTTATGATGTTCATATATTTTCATTGCAAGGGTATCCTTTTTTTTTTTTTTTTACAGAGTAGGAGCTCCTTGCTGCATGAACACGTTGACAAGATGTCGCAATGCTTTGCTGCATGAACACGTTGAGAATATATGCAAACTGCACTTTCAATTTATTTTTCTATTATGGGTTAGCCGTGTCAATACATTACATATAGATAGGTCACAATCTGGACCATGCAAGAACACAGACATATGCAAAGAAGAGAGATAAAGATGAGACGAAACTGATGGCGATAGGAAAGTCTAGTTTTCTCAGTTGTCGTCAACATAGTTTTGAGCCCACGACGAAGCTACCCTTCCAGCCACGATGGTGCTACAAGACCGGATATATATATATATATATATATATATAGAGAGAGAGAGAGAGAGAGAGAGAGAGAGGAAACTGTTGGTGAGCTTAAGCGCACCATAAGTGAGAGAGAGAGAGAGAGAGAGAGAGAGAGGAAACTGTTGGTGAGCTTAAGCGCACCAAACTTATGGTGCGCTTAAGCTCCCCAATCACATGGGTCCCACAGCTCCATAGGTGATCCAAACTATTCATTTGCAAGGCCTAATCATAGATAGGGTGTGTACCAAAAATCAGATTCATAGGATCATCCTAACCCCTCCATTTGTGGAGGACAAAAAATGGGCAGATTTGTGTCTGTCCATTTTTGTCCTTCACAAATGGAGGAGTTAGGATGATCCTATGGAGCTGATTTTTGGTACACACCCTATCTATGATAAGGCCTTTCAAATGAATGCTTTGAATCATCCTAACAAAGTGGGCCCCCATGTGATTGGGCGCTTAAGCGCACCATAACTTTGGTGAGCTTAAGCGCACCAACAGTTTCCTCATATATATATATATATATATATATATATATATATATATATATATATATATATATATATAAAAGCTTGCTACTCGGTCTTGTAGCTAGCTAAGCTTACCTACTCAGTCGAGTGATCCAAACCATTCATTTGAAACTCCCTTACCTAGATAGGGTGTCCACAAAAAATCAGACCCATAGGATGATCCTAACCCATTCAACAATGAAGGGAAAAAAATGGACAAAAATGGGAAAAATCTGCCCATTTTTCCCTCCACTGTTGAATGGGTTAGGATCATCCTATGGGTCTGATTTTTTGTGGACAACCTATCTAGGTAAGGGGCTTTCAAATGAATGGTTTGGATCACCCAAACAATGTGGGCCCCTACTGTATTTAACTCGACCGAGTAGATAAGCTTAGCTACAAGACCGAGTAGCAAATGGTTTGGATCACCCAAACTGCGTTTGTCCATTTTTTCCCCTTTTTCCCTCCACTGTTGGAAGGATTAGGATCATCCTATGGGTCTGATTTTTTGTGGACACCCTATCTCGGTAAGGAACTTTCAAATGAATGGTTTGGATCACCCAAACAATGTGGGGCCCCTACTGTATTTAACTCGACCGAATAGATAGATAAGCTTAGCTACAAGACTGAGTAGCAACACTTTTCCGTATATATATGTATATATATATGAGAAAAGTGTAGCTACACATACGTGTAGCTAACTTAGCTACACCAACGGCTTAAAATACAGTGGGCCCCACATTGTTTGGGTGATGCAAACCATTCATTTGATGGGCCCTCATATAGATAGGGTGTGCCCAAAAAATCAGCTCTATAGGATCATCCCAACCCTACGATTTGTGGAGGCAAAAATGGATGCGTAAAAACCTTCACAAATCTGTCCATTTTTGCCTCCACAGTTTGAAGGGTGGGGATGATCCTATGGAGCTGATTTTTTGGGCACTCCCTATCAATGTGAGGGTCTATCAAATGAATGGTTTGGATCACCCAAACAATGTGGGCCCACTGTATTTTAAGCCGTTGGTGTAGCTAAGTTAGCTACACGTATGTGTAGCTTCACTTACGCACACTAGTAAAAACACCTGTGCGATGCACCAGGCGAGAAAAATATAAATGGTTAATCACTTTCTCATTTGATGCGGTGGAGTATTTCACACTCATGCTTTGACAGGTGGGTCTCATGCACCATCTATAGCCAAACCCATGCATTCGAGTGGGACCCAGAATATTTTGAAAAGTGGCCGAAATCCATAGTATTATGTACCAAATGCACACGTTCTGTGTTAAAAATAATCAGGTTCGTCAATATTTTGAAAGGTGTCATGAATCCGTAGTATTATATAATATGTTCACAAAAATCCATAGTATTATGTAACATATGCACCCAATCCGTAATTTTGCAAAGAAAAAGGCCACCATGTTGACTCTGTGGACAAAATGTATAATAAAAAATTCATAAAGCAAGGTAAAATAGGTATTGTGAAGTGGGTAGGATTGAAAATATGGGGCTTTAATGGGGGCTTTTGTTAACAAAAGCAAAAAAAGGTGATGTATAATTCTATTAGAATTTTGGAAGAAATTCAAATAAATGTTTCCTTTTCTCTTCTGCTATATATATCTATACTTATATATAAAGCTGAATTTCTTTTCCAATGCTCTCCTAAGGGCACTCATTTTTTGTACAACCATATCTAGATAACTGATGGGGTGTGAAAACACCAGCCTCTCACAGGCCGCCACCTGTCCCAGAGTAGGTGAGCTGCAGCCTCTCACAGGCCGCCACCTGTCCCAGAGTAGGTGAGCTGCAGCCTCTCACAGGCCGCCACCTGTCCCAGAGTAGGTGAGCTGCAGCCTCTCACAGGCCGCCACCTGTCTCAGAGTAGGTGAGCTGCAGCCTCTCACAGGCCGCCACCTGTCCAGGACACCTCACCAGATTTTCCTATAAATAGAGGATCAAAGCTCAGACCAATGGGTAATGCAAAAAATCCCTTCTCTCCCTAAAAACTCTTAGACATCTCCCCTTCACTCCTGCTCATACTGACTTGAGTGTCGAAGGGCCTGTCCGGAGTAAAACCCGGTCTGGTCTTCTGACCTCGCTTGCCTTGTGCAGGACTCAGCCCTCATAGCAGGACTCTTTCTCGACCACCTCACTCCTCGTTCACTCCGGTCCCTCAGGACTCAGCTCCCCTAGTCATCCAGCTCAGCTCTTACATCACTGATGTACCTGTTATCAATTTTAGGTCTAACAGATTGGCGCCATCCGTGGGACCCCAGAACTAAAAGTTGTCTTTACACATCCCACTCACAAAAATGGCAGGACGCAAGAGTACGCGGATGCCTACTGCGCGGGCGCGGACTACCCAAACCGCGCTACCCCGCAGGACCCGGAGCGAGCGAATTGCATCACTAGTAGTAGCAGCTTCTGCTACAGCAGAGCAGAGCCCGGCTCGCTCAGAACATCTGAATCCCTTGCCCACCCCGGAGCAGGTTCAAGCTCTATTTCAGCAGATGACAGCCCTCGTTGGGCAGTACCAGCAACTACTTCAAGTGCCCCCTCAACCTCCCCCAGAGGCTCCGCGATCTGTCCAAGGAAGGCCAGACGTCCACAGGGGAGAGTCATCACACCATGGTGAGGGCCGAACTCATCATTCCACCAGACAAGTCCCTCACCCCGCGACGAGGCATGCCCAAACAGAGCCTCATCACCGTGAAAGGTCGCGTTCCCCCTCCGCACAGAGGCGCCGAGCTCATGAAGATCGTGCGCCACCAGCGAAACGCCGACCTCGTCGTATGAGTCGGGAGAGCCAATCCGGCTCCGCGGCGAGCCAGTCTGTGGAAAGGATCAGGTCCTTGGACCACAGGACGGATCCGCTGCTACAGAGAATGGAGGAGATGGATCATCGGATAGAGGAACTGGCGAAGGACCAGAGCCGGCCCGTCTCCAGGGCGTTCTCAAGCAGGACGCCATTCACTGATGATGTTCTGGGTGCCCCAGCACCCAGAGGGTTTAAAATGCCCGCCGTCCCTCAGTATGACGGCACTACAGACCCCGTGGACCACTTGGAGACGTTCAGAACAATTATGCTCCTCCACGGAGCTTCCGACGGCTTTCTTTGCAGAGCGTTTCCAACGACGCTGTAGACACCCCATTTTGACAAGGCCCTAAACCCGCATATTCGAATAAAATCCCGAGGTCAGACGGAAAATGAATGAAATTAATCCGAGCAAAAGAGAATGTGGGGCCCGCTTGTGTGGGACCCGTTTGTGTGGGACCCGCCTGTGTGGGACCCGCTTTTGTGGGGCCCACTTTTGTGGGGCCCGTTTGTGTGGGGCCCGCTGGTGTGGAACCCGCTGATGTGTGGGGCCCGCTGCTGTGTGGGGCCCGCTGAGTGTGGGGCCCGCTGATATGGGACCCGCTGCTGTGTGGGGCCCGCTGAGTGTGGGGCCCGCTGATATGGGACCCGCTGATGTGTGGGACCCGCTGATGTGTGGGGCCCGCTGATGTGTGGGGCCCGCTGTGTGTGGGGCCCGCTGATGTGTGGGGCCTGCTGATGTGTGGGGCCCGCTGTGTGTGGGGCCCGCTGATGTGTGGGGCCCGCTGTGTGTGGGACCCGCTGATGTGGGACCCGCTGATGTGTGGGGCCCGCTGCTGTGTGGGGCCCGCTGCTGTGTGGGGCCCGCTGATGTGTGGGGCCCGCTGATGTGTGGGGCCCGCTGTGTGTGGGGCCCGCTGTGTGTGTGACCCGCTGGTGTGGGACCCGCTTGTGTGGGGCCCGCCGATGTATGAATAGTACTTGGTAGGTCCTACTGTGAATAGTAGTTTTGAATAGTAGTTTTGAATAGTAGTTTTGAATAGTAGCTTTGAATAGTAGCTTTGAATAGTACTTATAAATAGTAGCTTTGAATAGTAGTTTTGAATAGTAGTTTTGAATAGTACTTATAAATAGTAATTATGAATAGTATTTTTGAATAGTAATCTTGTATAGTAATTATAAATAGTAATTATAACAGTCTTCAGCACAGGAGTCAGTCCTTCAGTCAGTCCAGGAGTTTTTCCTATCATCATAGGGGTTAGGATTCTGTCCATCCTCTCATCAAGTCGTGATCTTTACCCGCTCCTGCAAGGTATAGGATGCTGTCCAACCCTTGCCGAATTATTTTCCTGTTCGTTCCCCCGCAAAGCATAGGATGCTATCCAACCTTTGCGGGATTCCAGAAGTCTCCCTACCCGTATGATGATAGGATTTTATTCTCTGGTGTCAAAAAACAATAAAAACATTTCAAAAATACTTGAAAACAACAAAAACATTCCAAAAAACACTTGAAAATTCAAAAACATCTCAAAAACAATTCAAAATCCAAAAACATAATCAAAATCAAAAATCTCAAAAAATCTTGAGTCATGTGCAGAGTAGTTAGGAATTCAGTCCGAACTACGGATGGCTTGATCCCTAGCTGAGGGGTACGTAGTGCAGCTTGGGGTCCACATCCCAGGTCCAGCCAAACCTTTGAAAATAAACATTTCAAATATTCCCAAAAATACAAAAAACTTCAAAACTTCCATAAGCTTTCAAACCTTTGAAAATAAACATTTCAAATATTCCCAAAAATACAAAAAACTTCAAAACTTCCATAAGCTTTCAAACCTTTAAAAATAAACATTTCAAATATTTCCAAAAATACAAAAAACTTCAAAACCTTTTCAAAAAAGATCTTCCCCTAGAGTTAGGAGTCTGTCCTAGATATTTAGGGTGTTTTAGAGTTAGGAGTCGGTCCTGATTTGTATTGATATGGTGTGTCCTGTCGTGTGAGTGTCCCTAGAGTTAGGAGGCCTCAAGTCGATCGGTTAGACATTTAGTCGAACCGATGGCTAGACTAGGAAGCATATAGTCAACCCATGGTTTTCCTTAGAATGCACAGCCTAGATACACATAGGATATAGGGCCCACCTGCATTAGCTTAAGGCTAATCAACTTGCATTAGTTAGGGCATATAGAGTCCTAAAAATTACAATCCACTTGAATTTAAGCAATCGCACAAAAAGCTTTAAACATCAGTCGAGTCTAGTGGATCGAGTCTAGGATAGCGGTCCTAGAGTTTTAGGCATCGTAGTTTAGAATAGGGCACCGAACTACGTTGGCTCTGATTCTTCCCGAGGCCGGGATACGTAGTGCAGCTAGGATGGATGGCCATCCTGGTCCGAGTCAAGCATTGCATTAGAGTTTAGGGTTTGTCGTGTCAAGTCATGTGTTGTGTTGTATGCTTTGTTGTGTTTTCTTACTTTCATGTACAGATCCTATACCTTTAGTTGTAGCATGCATGTGTTCGTCCACCAGAACTTAGACACCAATCAGGCATGTCACACATAATCTAGCTATTCGTAGGCGACACTTCTTTCATTTCTTTTGTGTGTGTTTCTTATTCATCTCCGAGACATGCATGATTAGCTAGACGTTGTCTCGGAGATATTTGTTCCCATTTCGCATGATTTTTGCCCAAAACTCTTCAAAATTAATAATAAATGGCATAAGAGACCAGGTGCTAGCACTTGGGCGAATTGGGGGCGCCTAATCCCTTCCCCATTCGTCATCAGGCACGAACCCTATTTTATATCTCTGGTTATCCGTTGCAACAGAGCACAGCATGGGATCCAGGGCCCACTTCCTTGGATGGCGACTCTTCTTTGTTTAAGGTACGCCTCGAATCTGGGCTAGTCCCCGAATCGAGAGGTATCTCACTTTACATCGCCGCTCATGCTGTGAGGGGCACTCTTTCGAGAGTTCCTTGGTGGGGCTCTCCTTCACGTGGACGATCTAGAGAGACTCGCGCGGGGGCCCGTCCTCCGCGCCCGTCCCGGATCGGGGTCCACAGACGCTAACTGGCGCGGCAAGAGACTGGTATTCCAGGATCAAACCGAACTCCATCAACAATTTTGATGATTTTGGAGAGGATCTTGTCCGCCACTTCATGAGCAGCCGCAGGCCAAGGAAAACAACAGCTTCCCTGATGGCCTTGCGACAGGACGACAACGAGCCTCTGAAGGTGTTCGTCCGCCGATTCAACAGGGAGGCACTTCAAGTGCCAAATCTAGATCCCTCAGCAGCAATGAATGCGCTCCTCGCAGGCGCCAGGTCTAATGAATTCCGTCGAGCGGTGGCTCGACAAAATCCGCACTCACTAGCGGATCTTATGGCCGGGGCAGAAGAGTACATAGCGGTGGAAGAAACACTGGCAGCTCTTAATTCAAATCGGAGGATAACCTCTGAAGAGAAGAATCTCCCTAAGCAGCGCAGGGAGGATAAACCTCCCAGGAGAGAGAAGTCTCCGCCTCCTCAGAGAAGAGAAGAAAACTTCACGCCTCTCAACACCTCCAGAAAGCACATACTGGCGGCGATCAGCGAAGAAGAGTTCGTGAAGTGGCCTGCTAGAATGATCTCCAAGGGAAACAGGAGAGATCCTTCAAAGTACTGTCGGTTCCACAAGGACCACGGCCACGACACAGATGATTGTTGGCAACTCAAGCAGGAAATTGAGCAACTCATCAGCCGGGGCTATTTGAAAAAGTATATCCGAACTGACAGCCGCAACCAAGAGCGCAGAGGAAAGAGCCCCCAGGGCCGCAGCTCTCGAAGATCACAGCAGCCCCCTGCTCGGGACAAAACCCCTCAGCTGGCCAATGCGCAGCCTGAGGCACCCCAATCTCAGCCAAGGGGGGTCATCGGTACAATTATGGGTGGGCCTGCGGCTGGGGGCACCTCCTCTACCGCTCGCAAAGCATATGCAAGGCGAGTTAACGCCGTGCACACAACCAGCAAAAAGACGAGAACGGAGAATGAGATCTCCTTCTCAGATGCAGATCTGGATAATCTTATCCTGCCCCACGACGATGCACTGGTTTTAACCATGCTCGTTGCCAACTGGGAGGTGAAGAAAATCCTCGTAGACAATGGGAGTTCGGCGGACATTCTATACTACCACGCCTTTGAGAAAATGATGATAGGCGACGACCGTCTGAAGCCGGCGAACTCAGATTTATTTGGCTTCTCCGGAGAGGTCGTGAAAATGGTGGGGCAGATCGAGCTCCCTGTTCTTGTCGGAGATCCACCTTGTCAAGCTTTCGCCATGGTCAACTTTCTGGTAGTAAGGGCCACTTCGGTCTATAATGCTATCTTGGGACGGCCTGGCCAGAACCTCATCCGTGCAGTAGCCTCGGCCTACCACCAAAAAATGAAGTTCATAACCCCCAATGGTGTGGGGGAAGTTCGAGGAGATCAGCCTCAATCCAGAGAGTGCTACGCAATGGCACTCAAAGGCAAAAATGCAGTGGAATCACTGCCAATTGAACTGCTCGATGTAAGGGACGAGCTCAGAGGGACTCAACCTGCTGAAGACCTCCTCTCCATCCCACTGTGCCCAGAGGACAGTGAGAAAGTCGCTCTGATCGGTTCCTCCCTCAGCACTAGCATTCAGCACCAGCTCACCAATTTTCTCCAGGACAATACAGATGTCTTTGCATGGGTTCCTGCCGATATGCCCGGCATTGATCCAGAGATCAGCACACACAGGCTCGGTGTTGATTCAACCTGTAGACCGGTGAAGCAGAAGAGACGACATTTCGCCTTCGAAAGGCGGCAGGCAATAAAAGAAGAGGTGGAGAGGCTTCTGAAGGCTGACTTCATTCGCGAGATTCGATACCCGGACTGGTTGGCAAACGTAGTCCTAGTCAAGAAGACTAATGGGAAATGGAGGACCTGCGTCGACTTCACCGATCTGAATAAGGCTTGTCCTAAGGACAGCTATCCACTCCCGAAGATTGACCAACTCATTGACGCCACAGCGGGTCATGAACTGTTGAGCTTCATGGACGCCTTCTCCGGATATAATCAGATCAGGATGTACGAGTCGGATATACCAAAGACCTCATTCGTCACAGATCAAGGGACTTACTGCTACCGAGTTATGCCCTTCGGCCTCAAAAATGCCGGAGCTACTTACCAAAGGCTTGTGAACAGACTTTTTCAGAACCAGATCGGCCGTAACATGGAAGTCTATGTAGACGATATGCTGGTCAAAAGTCGGAGTGCGCAGGATCATGCGTCTGATCTCAGAGAAACATTCCAGGTCCTGAAGAAGCACAACATGAAACTTAACCCCACCAAGTGCACATTTGGTGTCAGCTCGGGGAAGTTCTTAGGATTCATGGTGAGCCAGCGAGGGATAGAAGCAAACCCAGAAAAGATCAGAGCCGTGATGGAGCTTACTGCTCCAAAAACCATCAGGGAAGTCCAGTGGCTCACGGGAATGATAGCGGCGTTGGGTCGCTTTATCTCCAAATCAGCGGAAAGGTGCCTCCCCTTTTTCAGCGCGGTCAAGGGACTCAAGACTGCGCCCTGGCCGGAAGAATGCCAAATCGCATTCGAAGAGCTGAAAAGATATTTGTCCTCTCCGCCATTATTAACAAAGCCGGAGCCGGGCGAGGAGCTATTTTTGTATCTCTCCATCAGCTCCACGGCTCTAGCAGCGGTCCTCGTCCGTGAAGAGCACCGCCAGCAAAAACCTATTTATTATGTCAGCAAGGTTCTTCACGACGCAGAAACAAGGTACCAGCGGGTCGAGAAATTGGCTTACACGCTGGTAATGGCCGCCAGGAAGTTAAGGCCGTACTTCCAAGCTCACACTGTAAAGGTCTTGACTGATCAGCCACTTCGACAAGTTCTCCATCGATCAGATATCTCCGGGCGACTTGTGAAATGGGCTGTAGAGCTAAGCGAGTTCGATATTCAGTACGCACCCAGGCCAGCTATCAAGGCCCAAGTACTGGCAGATTTTGTAGCCGAGTGCACTATCCCCCAGCAGGTCGCCGACCCTGAAGCATTGCAGCTCCCAGTTATAGAGAAAGTAGTCCCTGAAGAGCATATGACAGAGGAAATTCAAACGGAAATCAGGCCACCGTCAGCCGGACAGGACTCCATAACCAGCACACCGACTTGGGAAGTATATGTCGACGGATCTTCAAATAAAAATGGCTGTGGAGCTGGCCTCATCCTCACTGGGCCTGATGAGTTCACTGCGGATTACGCCCTGAGATTCGGGTTCCGTGCATCAAATAATGAGGCGGAATATGAGGCCCTCCTTGCCGGAATGAGCCTAGCGATTCAGACCGGCGCCCAAAAATTGAAAGCATACTGCGACTCGCAGCTGGTAGCAAACCAGATCCAAGGGGTCTACGAAGCCCGAGATGAGCGTATGATTAAATACCTCGCCAAGGTTCGCCAACTTTCCAGCCGGTTTGCAAGTTTCGAGGTCATCAGAGTACCAAGAACAGAAAATGCCAAAGCTGACGTGCTGTCAAAATTGGCTGCCTCTGGATATACCACTCTCGGAAGCATACACATGGAGTTTCTACAGAGGTCCAGCATCGACAGTAAAGCCATGGAAGTCATGCAGGTGGAAGATGAGCCGTGCTGGATGGATGAGATCATGGGTTATCTGCGCGATGCTAGACTCCCGGAGGATAAGAAGGAAGCTCGTAAGGTGATACAGAGAGCTGCCCGATTCTCCCTCAGTGGTGACAATCTATACAAAAGGTCATATACTCTCCCATATCTGAAGTGTCTGAGGCCGAGCGACGCCGCGTATGCACTACAAGAGACTCATGAAGGAATTTGCGGAGAACATCTGGGGGGCAAAGCTCTGGCGATAAAGGTGCTGCTCAGAGGACTGTATTGGCCTACTATCAGGCAGGATGCCCTGGATCTGGTTAAAAGGTGTGAGAGGTGTCAGAAGTTCTCTCCTACCATCCACCAGCCCGCTGTAGTAATGGCTCCAATTATTAGCCCGCTTCCCTTCGCAGTATGGGGGATGGACATCCTGGGCCCTTTCCCACCGGCCTCTGGAAAGCGCATGTTCGTGGTAGTGGCGATCGACTATTTCACTAAGTGGGTGGAGGCAGAACCTCTGGCCCAGATCACTGAGCAGAATGTGCAGAACTTCTTCTGGAAGGCAGTAGTCTGTAGATTTGGGATTCCCCGTATCTTGATCACAGACAACGGCAAACAGTTCGACTGCCGGAACTTTCGAAAGTTCTGCTCGGACCTAAAGATTGAACAGAGATTCACTTCGGTTGCTCACCCCCAGACCAATGGGCAAACGGAAGTAACTAATAGAATCCTGCTTCAGGGGATAAAGAAGAGGCTGGATGAAAAAGCTGGGCGATGGGCAGATGAGCTCTATTACGTTCTGTGGGCTTACCGCATTACTCCTCGCACGACGACTGGTGAATCGCCATTCAACCTCTCCTTTGGTACTGAGGCTGTGATACCAGTCGATATAGGCGCTCCGTCTCCCAGAATCACCAGCTTCAACGAGCAGCTTAACGGCGACGGGCTCCGTGCCGATCTCGACTTACAAGAAGAAATCCGGGAAGAATCTCGAATCCGGGTCGCCGCTTATAAGCAGAGGGTATCAAATTATCACAACTCCAAGATTCGCCCCAGAGAATTCAGGACAGGAGATTTGGTCCTGAGAAAGGCAGCCGTCTCCCAACCGACGAAAGTCGGGAAACTCTCCCCGACTTGGGAAGGGCTATATCGAGTGAAAGAAGTTATCCGGCCAGGAAGCTATAAGCTGGAGACACTCGAGGAGCACTTATTACCTCACGCATGGAACTCCAAAAATCTCAGGAGATATTATCAATAGACAAAATGTACGGCGTAAAAAGGTGACTTTGTAAATTTGTAAATTTGTTGTTATAAATAAATAATCTTTTTTGCAGACTTTGTTTCACTCTTACTCTCTGGAAACCCAGTTCACAAAACTCGGGTACTCATTGGAAACCCAGTTCACAAAACTCGGGTACTCATCGGAAACCCAGTTCACAAAACTCGGGTACTCATCGGAAACCCAGTTCACAAAACTTGGGTACTCATTGGAAACCCAGTTCACAAAACTCGGGTACTCATTGGAAACCCAGTTCTTAAACTTGGGTACTCACTGGAAACCCAGTTCTTCAACTTGGGTACTCATTGGAAACCCAGTTCACAAAACTTGGGTACTCATTGGAAACCCAGTTCACAAAACTTGGGTACTCACTGGAAACCCAGTTCTTAAACTTGGGTACTCATCGGAAACCCAGTTCACAAAACTTGGGTACTCATTGGAAACCCAGTTCACAAAACTTGGGTACTCATTGGAAACCCAGTTCACAAAACTTGGGTACTCACTGGAAACCCAGTTCTTAAACTTGGGTACTTACTGGAAACCCAGTTCACAAAACTTGGGTACTTACTGGAAACCCAGTTCTTAAACTTGGGTACTTGTTGTTCCTAAACTTGGGTACTTGTTAGAAGACCAGCTCGTCACAATTCGACTATCAACAGCCTCAGTCCCAGGTTATCAAAATTAAAAAGACAAGTCGAGCAAATCACTCAGTTGAGAAATATCAGAGACAGAAAGACAAATGTGATTTCATTGATCAGAATATGTGGGGCCTCGAGGGCCATTACAAAATTCATTTTAAAGAGGCTGCTAAGAGCTGCAGGGTCTCAAGGACCATTACAAAATGAGGTCAAAATAAACAAAAAAAAAATACTAAGCATCTGGAAGAGAGGTGATGTCAGCAGGAGCATCAGTAGGAGCATCTGGCTCCTCATCAGTAATCTTCGGCCTGGCAGGGAGAGTCATATTCTGCATCACTAAGTTTGGATTGCAGGCCTGGAGCTCCTGGAGGCAGTCGTAGTATCCAAGACTATAAGCCTCGCTCGACAGGCTGAAAAGTTCAGCCTCCTTCGCCTCTGTGGCCTCCTTCACTGCCGTCTCCTGCCTCTCTTTGGCTCTTCCTCTTTGGGCCTCCATGGCTTCGGCAGCCTTGACCAGTTTCTTCTTCTCTGAGGCCAGATCCTCCATCAACAAACTCTTCTCCTCCTGTACTCGCCCGATGCTCGTTTGAAGCTCCTGCACCTCAGTGGCCAACTTTCCGTTCACCTCTTCAGATGCAGTAATGGCTTCGGAGAACTTCTTACTCTTCTCCTTGAGGTCATTGTAGTAGAGCAAGATCTGCAGAAAGAAACAGGCATCAGTATGGTCAAAGGAAGAAATGGGCAGAAAGTTAGCAAACGGATCACCTCTTCCTTACCTGGTAAGCTGAGGATAACACAGCCTCCTCTCCTGTAGCTGGCGGCTCGTGAAGGACCTGTTGCTTGTCCTTCCGCAGCAGACACTTGCTCATGATCTCTGCTGCTACTCGGCTCTCGCCTAGGGCAGTGTCATCCTTCAGAACGGCCCAATTGGGTCGAAAGACGTGCTCACTAAGCCCCGTAGGAGGACGAGCTCCAGAACCGGTTCCAGTAGAAGCACCACCGGACTTAGAAGAGCCACCGCCCTGGGCAAAGGGGCCTATTAGCTTCACCGTAGTCTTGGCCCTCTGAGATGGGGGTGGAGGAGTGCCTTGTGATGGGGCCGGACTCGCCAGTACAGTCGCCTTTCTCTTCTGGCGCTCCTGTTGTGCCTGTGCAGCACCCTCCTGTGCCCGTCGCTGGGCTCCCTGTCTTATCTTCTCGACAGTCGATTGTTTCTTCATTTCTGCCAGACAAGCGAGCAGTCAGAAGCAAGCATATAAAAGTAAACATATTCTAAAGACAAGTCTAGCTACATACGTTCTGGAGTCGCGGCACTCACGCCCAGTCCAACTAGCACCTCCTCTCCTGAGAACTCTGCACAGCGGATAAGGCCTGATTGCTCAATCTCCTTCCGCATCAAGGCGAAAGTCTCTCTGTCCTCACTCTCGAGGAGCGGCTTTCAACTTAATTTGGAAGTGTCCGGAGTGTCCCACACTAGAGGGACAGGCCAGGGCTCACTGACCTCCTTATCCTCGACGTAGAAGAACCTATTCTTCCATGAATGTATTGACGAGGGGATGCCGGTAATGATTTTTAGTTCAGGGCGCTGGCTGATGTAGATCCAGCCCCCTTCCTTATGCCTCTTCAGATGTGCACAAGCACGGAATAGCGACAAGCTCACGCTCCTCTCTAACCGGCCGTGGACAAGATACAAGAACCCAGTTAGTAGTCTCCATGAGTTCGGAGCTACTTGAGCTGGGGCCAGTCCGTAGTATCGAAGCACCGCTGCGAAGAATGGGTGCAAAGGAAATCGGAGTCCCGCCCTCATCGACTCCTCATAGATACAGAGATCTCGACTCTCGTTACAGGCTCTGTCTCCCTCTATAGCTGCCTTCAGTTCAAATCTTGGAGGCACACAGTACTTATCCCTAATGTCGCCTAGCATGGACCTGGTGAGGTAGTTCTCTTCGACTAGAGCTCGCAGGTTGTATTTTGGGTTGGCATCCATCCGCGCTCTAGCGACTACCTCCACCGCCTGACCAGGAAGGAATGTTGTAGACGCCACAGCAACGTCACTTTCAACACTCCCTTCTGCTCGGGAGAGACTACCAGTGGGGAGTGGAGTGGCGTTCAAGTCTAAAAACACCTCGTCCCTGTCCCCTCCGTCGTCGCTATCTACAAGATCTATCCTAGCAGACGTCCTAGCCATTACAGGCTCCTCTGGCGGCCTAAATTCTGAACTACTGCTAGTGGAGGACTCCGTACCGGACTCGGAACTCGAATTACTATCAGACATGTAGTAAAGAGAAGGGCTGAGAGGAATACCGGTGAGTGGAGCTCGTCAAGTCCTTGCGTAACTCGAATTGCGAACTGAGAACTGACAACTGAGAAGTCGGAGCTCCCAGAGCAAGAAAAAGATGAAAAGTAAAAAGTAAGAAATGAAAGGGGGTAAACCTCCTTTTATAGCTTTTCAGAGGCGGTGGGGCATTAAATGCGACGCACGCATCTCGAGGACACTCGAATGGCGCCACGTGTCCCATATTTTATGACGGACACATTCTCCCACTCAAAAAATACGATCAAGCACGCGCGTGTTCCTACGTGCATGAAAATTCACATCTCCGCTCCGTACTCCATGCTCCGCACTCCATGCTCTGTACTCCATGCTCCGCACTCCATGCTCCGCACTCCGTACTGGATCTTTAAAGCCGAACTGGATATAACGCGTTTCAACAAAACGACAAAAATCAGTCCGGTCCGAACCGGACTGGCCGCAAGACGACAAAAATCAGCCCGGTAAAAGCCGAACTGGATATAACGCGTTTCAACAAAACGACAAAAATCAGTCCGGTCCGAACCGGACTGGCCGCAAGACGACAAAAATCAGCCCGGCAAAAGCCGAACTGGATATAACGCGTTTCAACAAAACGACAAAAATTAGTTCGGTCCGAACCGGACTGGCCGCAAGACGACAAAAATCAGTCCGGCAAAAGCCGAACTGGATATAACGCGTTTCAACAAAACGACAAAAATCAGTCCGGTTTGGACCGGACTGGCCGCAAGACGACAAAAATCAGTCCGGTAAAAGCCGAACTGGATATAACGTGTTTCAACAAAATGACAAAAATCAGTCCGGTCCGAACCGGACTGGCCACAAGACGACAAAAATCAGTCCGGCAAAAGCCGAACTGGATATAACGCGTTTCAACAAAACGACAAAAATCAGTCCGGTCCGAACCGGACTCAACTTCCAGCCGGACTCCGGACTGGATCTCCGAACTCAACTTCCAGCCGGACTCCGGACTGGATCTCCGGACTCCACTTCCAGCCGGACTCCGGACTGGATCTCCGGACTCAACTTCCAGCCGGACTCCGGACTGGATCTCCGGACTCCACTTCCAGCCGGACTCCGGACTGGATCTCCGGACTCAACTTCCAGCCGGACTCAGGACTGGATCTCCGGACTCAACTTCCAGCCGGACTCCGGACTGGACCTCCGGACTGGATCTCTGAACTTAGTTTTCTGACTCACTCCCAGACAATGCCTACCTGTTAAGAGAATCGATTGATCACACTTTCCCAAGTCTCTCAATGACTTGGGAAACTGGGGGGCAACTGATGGGGTGTGAAAACACCAGCCTCTCACAGGCCGCCACCTGTCCCAGAGTAGGTGAGCTGCAGCCTCTCACAGGCCGCCACCTGTCTCAGAGTAGGTGAGCTGCAGCCTCTCACAGGCCGCCACCTGTCCAGGACACCTCACCAGATTTTCCTATAAATAGAGGATCAAAGCTCAGACCAATGGGTAATGCAAAAAATCCCTTCTCTCCCTAAAAACTCTTAGACATCTCCCCTTCACTCCTGCTCATACTGACTTGAGTGTTGAAGGGCCTGTCCGGAGTAAAACCCGGTCTGGTCTTCTGACCTCGCTTGCCTTGTGCAGGACTCAGCCCTCATAGCAGGACTCTTTCTCGACCACCTCACTCCTCGTTCACTCCGGTCTCTCAGGACTCAGCTCCCCTAGTAATCCAGCTCAGCTCTTACATCACTGCTGTACCTGTTACCGATTTTAGGTCTAACAATAACATTGAAAAAATATCAGCACAACCATATTTTTTTAAAAGAGAATTGCTAGTGCAAAAGCCATTTCTCGCATGTCAAACCAGCTACCTCGTGAATGAAGACAACGGACCCTAGCAAAAATCCCTTTTTAATATGAGAAAGATGTGGTTATTTGCCCAAAAATGTCATACTTTCTATCAAACTTGGATTTATTAAGAGAATGTTACTGATTTGCACAATTTTAAGAGAACGTTTTGAAAGAGCTGTCAAATGGTTATTATGAGTTTTGTAAAAGTTATACAAAGAAACGTAACATTCAATAAAGGTTTTTCAACCAATGGGATTTAGTAAAACTCTACTCTGCTGTTGTTGGTAGTCGTGCCAATACAACAAGTTCCTCCTTTAATTTCATTCTACGTGGGACCCACTTGCTTTCACCACTTCCAACAATCCTGCCGTTTGAAAGCAAAATTGATTAATGGTCCAGAGAATTTATATGATGTGGCCGTGAAAACACGTGAAGTTTAAAAAAGTAGGTACGCCCACTTTTTTTTAATGATCCAAACCTTTCATCTACTTGGGCACAACGTAAATAGGTTGTGCCCAAAAATCAGTCCCATAGGATGATCCTAACCCTCCGATCTGAACTGGTCTGAATATGGAAATTTTCAAAAATCATTTATGGAATCTTCTACAGATCGGAGGGTTAGGTTCATCCTATGGAACTGACTTTTGGGACACAACCTATTTGCGTTGTGCCCAAACAGATGAACGGTTTGGATCATTCAAAAAAAGTAGGCACAACCCACTTTTTTTAGACTTCACGTGTTTTCACGGCCACCCATCATATAAACTCTCAATGGTCCAAATTCAAACCTATCTCAAGTTAAATTTTATAACTTCTAGCCCAGGGTGGACCGGACGGTCTGTGTCCAATTCTAAATGGCAACTTATGTTTGCACTACCATGTTTACCATGTTTTAACAATTGCACAAACTCAGCTCGTCCTTTCCTTTTTAAATAGTTGTCGAAGGTTATTACAATTCCCAGAAGCTCTTAAAAACCAATTAAAAAGGAAAATACAAGCTGAGTTTGTGCAATTATTAAAACATAGCAGTGCCAATATCAGTATCCTTCTAAAATAAGCACATACTGAGAGAAATCCAAAATTGAATTTAAATGTTATTTACTGTACACCATTTTTAAAAAAAATGTTATTTAGTGAACATTTAGGGCCCGTTTAGATACCTCATATTTGTATTTGGATTTGGAATTGAGTTTTCGATACAAAATGAGTAGATCGGCCAGCTCATGTTGAGGGAGAGAGAGAGGGAGAAGGTATTTCCTAGTGGAGGGGAGGTTGAGGTGCAAAGAGGGTGAAGGAAACTTAGGGGTGCAACTCGGGTCGGGTTGAGGCCAACCCTAACCCAACTCGAGATAGCATTCCCTCAACCCTAACCCGACCCAACCCGAGCCTCAGGCCTCCAAATCGGGTCGGGTTGAGTCAGGTTGGGATTGGGTCATCTACGACCAAACACAAAAATATAAGAAAGAAATACATAATCTTGAGAAAATCATGATAAAATTAGAAGACGGAGGTCGGGTTGCCAAGGCCTCAACCCTAACCCAACCCAGAGGGTTGGCTTTTCCCAACCCTAACCCAACCCAACCCGCGCCAAAATCGGGTCGACCCGTCGGGTTCGGGTTGAGCCCGACCCAAGTTGCACCCCTAAAGAAACTACCACATATGTGGATTTCCGATTACTTATTTCCACAGCATATTTGGAAATCTGAAAAATCAAAGGATTTCATCCGGATCCAAATCACAATGCAAAGTGGGCTGCAAATGTGAGAACTCAAAATCAAAATCTTCTCGCATCCAAATGGGCCCTGAAGGTTGTATTCTTTAACCCATTCCCTGTTTCTCCAAATCCCCAACTTTAACCCAATAAAACTGCCAGGTCAAGGCGGGGCTGTTGCCCTCCTAAGATTAAGAAAATTTTCCATTAGAACCTGTTCATATAGGCAAGTGCACCCCTCCTCTCTCTAATGCCCTCCCCTTTCTGTCTTGACCAACTAAAGTCTTCATTTTTTTTATTATTCTCAGACCAAGTACGAAGTACCAAAAGAAAATTCTGCATTAGGTCTCTGTTCACTCTCCTTCTCGAGAAAGGAAAGGAGAAGAAAGTAAGCCAAATTTTCTCGTGATTGGACACGATTGAACATCTTCCACCGTTCACTCGTTTTCTCGGCAAAGCTGATTTGCACACGTGGAAAATATAAATAATTACGTGGAAAACCAACTTTATTGCACTTTCCCTCTAAATTTTCTCACCAAAAGGATGAGAAAATCCATTTTCCTGAGAAAACCACTTTGCCTGCATACTTTCATTTCCTTTCTCGGCCAAGTGAGTAACGAGAAAAAAGAATTTTCTCACAGTTTCTTTTCCTTTATTTTTCAATTTTCCACGTCAGATTCTTTTCCTTTCTTTTCTTTTCTTGCAGCTAGAAAACAAGTGAACTGAGCCTAAAGGAAGGACAGAAGGCAAAAGTAAAGGTATAGGTAATAATGAGGTTTGAGGGAAAAAGTAAAAAAGAAATTGATATTTTTGCATTACGTGAGGATTTCCTTTGAGGCAAAAGACAAGTTCACTACCTTGTCTTTTGTGCAGGTGTCACAACAAAGAATTTCCTCTGTAACTTGCAAAACGAAATCCCATTTTGCTAGCACCCCAATGAGATTTTATATATGTGTATCCCGTGTAGGGGTGGCAACGGTTCGGTTTGACCCCCAACCCGAACCAAACCGAAATTTGAATCGGTTTGGGTCTACCGAACCGAAACCGAACCGAAATTTGAATTTTCGGTTCGGTTCGGCCAATTTCACCTCCCCTTAATCATAATCATTGGAAATCGGGGGCAACAGTTCGGTTTCGGTTCGGTTTGAAATTTGAATCGGTTTGGTTCTACCAAACCGAAGTTTGAATCGGGTTGGTTTTACCAAACCAAAACTGAATTTTTGGTTCGGTTTCGGTTGGATTGCCACCCCTAATCCCGTGGAGATGATTTACACGGTGTAGCCTATTTACGTTGTTGCTCAACAAATGAACAATTTGGATTATCATATGAAGTGGGCCTCATAGTACCTTTTTAAAAAATATAGTATTCCAGGTTCACCGCAACATGTAAAATTTTAGGAATTAGGGCGCTTGGAATTTATTAAATCACTAGGATTCTTGGGACATGCTATGCATGGGTGTAAAATAGTGGACCCCACCCATGTGTAAATAGTGGGTCCCATTACATCAAGAGGTGGGCCCTTAACGTGCTACAGGAGACATCCTCAACCAAATTTGCCCCCTCCGGCTCCGCCTCCCCTCCAACTGATCTCATTGTCCACTCTGAAATGCCGAGAATGAAAAACATGAAAGAATGCAACCTTTGGTAACTTTTTCTATATCAATTTTCTGATTCTTAGTTGGTAAAAAACTATCGCTGCTCACAATTTCATTCCAAAAGCGTGTTTTAGGTGAAGATTTTTGCAGCACCAGAATGAACCCATCTGGAATGGGTAATCATTGGATATCTACTACCGACAATCACGTTGGCAGTTGGTAACCAAATTCCCATAATAAGGACAAATTCAAATTCAAATTTCTATGCTTCTCAATCTTTGAAAATTGCAATAGTTTGACTTTAAAAGAGTCTTGGACGGTGGATGTAAGCCCATCTAACCCCCTTTTCTTACACAGAGTGTCGGTTGTTAATTTTCACGTGCTACACAAAATAACTGCGTTGTAGAGATGTTTTTAAGAAAAGACAAACAAAGAAGTGTGAAATGATAATTCCACACCCCTTCCAGCATTTTCACACGTTTTTCACTCATCCTTTCCACGTAAAAATGGATGTAAAATTTGCTTTATGTTGTAAAAATGAACATAAAACAAGTTTTACGTCGAAGAAAATATGGTAGTCAGGTAGTGGGAGGATGAAAAACAGCTCAAGAGGATTTGGTTTATGGTGTGTTAGTGATGCCGCTTTACTTAAGACTATTCACCCCACCAACTATGAAACTGATGTGCACAGTGAATTTGTCTCCAAGATACGATGAAGCTCGGTAAAAAATCTACCTATGTAGTTTGAGGTAATGCTCAAACAACAATAAATCCGAAGCACCTTTGGATTTAGGCAAGTTTGTAATGAACATGTTTTTGTTTTGCAGAATAATAGAATAATACCAAGTAGAAAAATGAAAGGAATATAAAGAATGAATGTAAGAAGGCTTTGGAGAGTACTCACAGTGCTTAGGAAACACTATACAATGGATTTTTGCACATGTGTGTAATCGGTGAGCTTCTGATCTTATTATAGACCTTCTGATGTCTTTTCTGTTTGAAATAAACCTTCAAAGGGCATTTGATCAGTTCGGGCTGAAATCTGACCGTTGTTGGATCACGCCGGATCGCTATTCTATAATCCAACTCGACTCTAATCGCGGTAATAAGGTAATATTTTATTATTTCCTAAATTTCGGCCAAAATTTGGTAAACTTAGATTGAAATTTCTGAAATTTTGGATTTCGTGAAATTTTGATTTCAGTTTCGGTTTCAACCAAAATCCGAAATTTTGGAAATTTCGGACTAAAAACCATGAGTAACAGATCTTTTATCTTATGGGTAAAGGAGGCTACTTCTTCATTACTACATGCTATCATAAGTGGGACAAAAACTCATAAACATACCTAACATAACTCAATTGTGGAAATAGGTTGATGACTTTTGGATCCAATTCGTCCAAATAGAAATTCATTAAAAGATTAGTGAGAAGGCCGACACTTGGGATCCCTCTATTCATTGACCAATCTTATTCTGTCCTGATCCAGAATTTGTAAATTCAGAAAGGCGGAAAACATCTCAAAAGGCTCAACTTTGGCAGAAAAGATTTGAAAATATAGATTTTTTTCACTGTTGTAGCTGATTTGGAAATCGAAGGATCTAATCCGGTTCCAATTCTGAACTGCAAATGTGAGAAATCCAGATCTAAATCTTGTGGGCATCCAAACGTGGCCTAAAGGTAAGTTTTTAGTACACATGACAAGTGTTGATTATCAGGTACTGAGCTCGGTCTTACGCTCGGTTATCATTTCGTTTTCCTCTTTGAAAAGAAGAATATTAAGAAGATGGGCTGTTATGCTACTTCCTAAAAGACATTTATACTGCCCCGGTGCGCAGAAAACATCTTTATTAGATGATCCAAGACCTTGATCCAGCAAGTCTTATTTAGGGTTCACCAAGAAAAGCTAAAACCGCTGATTTTGTAGTCTCTTATGTTATGCATGTTCTTTTTGAATTAGAGTTTGAGCCAAGACGATGTGTGTCTGCAGCTGATGTTGTACAAGATCAATGGTGTCAATTTCAAATACATAGACCCCAAAATTGCCTGTCACCCCTTACCCAGGCCATGACCTTCTACCTTAGCCATCCTCAAAAGAAAACGGCAAAAAAAGACCGGTCTAATAGATATAGACATATAGTGAAATTATTTAGTATTCATGGAGGCCCATGATATTTGATCCATTTATCCAACCAACTACAGCCTCTGAAAAAGTCTGATGTTGAAGCATACGAACACCTCATAAAGGGAAATGATTTCAACACAACCATGTTTTGAAACAAGACGCTCATGTTCCCAAGAAGCACTTACGTGAAAATTAACTGCTAAAAGTCAAGATGGCCCTTTTGCGGCTCTTTATGCAAGGGCTCCCTTCTATCTATCATTGCTCATTAAAACATAGTTGTGCTGAAATCGTTTCCCCTTATAAAATATCTTATAAAATGATAGCACTACTTTGTTTTACACTTTTTTTGTTTGGATATTGATAGCATCTTAAGTACTGTAACAGCTGTGAAAAGCTAATTAAAGAAGTGTGAAACAAAGTAACTTAGTGCCATTATCAACATATGATAGTGCGGATTATTTTGTTCCTGCATAGGGATTTGCTAGGCAATTTCGCTGAAAGCCATTTCATGATGCCAAATTCCTCCTGTATAATCAAATGATGCTACGTCTTTGAGCTGTTCATGTTTAGGATACCTCTACGAAAAGATAAATTATTGATTTTTTAGTCTTTTTGTCTTGCACGTAGGATGTTCGCTCGTCCTGGGACCCAAGAACTGATCGTTAACAATTATATTAGGGAAGTGATATATCCACCCCTTTTGATCACTAGGAACATCCCCTGCCAGTGTTTGTGGCAATCAGGGGCATTGAATTCTTCTGACATAAGTACAACAGCCTCTTTTTAGTCATTAATACAGTGACAGGGGTTCCTGGTGATGAAAAGGTGGTAAATATATCATTTCCCTTATATTATTCTCTTCTAATAGTATGCAAAGAAAAGAAAAAATCAACCCACATTACTGAATGATTAGAGTCCACTGAGACCTGAAATTTCGGACCAAAACTTCGGATTTCAGTTGGAAATTTAAAACCATGTTCACAACTCACAAATAAACTAGAGGCTGCTGTCCCAACTAAAAAAAAGAGGGGAATATATCACTTACAACTTCAAAACTACCTTATGATGTTCATATATTTTCATTGCAAGGGTATCCTATTTTTTTTTTACAGAGCAAACAGCCACCCTAATTTATCTAGGAGCTCCTTGCTGCATGTGCACGTCGACAAGATGTGTCAATGCTTTATGCGATTGGGGTGTGAATGGATATTTGAAAATTCCATTACCGTCCGCATCCGAATCCATTTAAAGCGAATATTATCCGGATCCGTTTCAAGCGGATATTATCCGGATCCGTTTATGAGATATCCGGCTCGTAGCGGATGCGAATCTGGTAAATGGTATATCCGATCCGTTTAACATCCGAATCCGAGAAGTAAATTCTTTTTATTTATTATTAATAATATCATTAATATTTATTTTTAGTAATGACACTCTATCTTTTGTTTCTAAAAGAAAAGTAAATTTTCTTTTTAGAAAAAAACAAAAACAAAAAGTGTTTTGGGTAGGAAAGGAAGTAATCTCTCATTTTAAGGGCATTCTTGGAGTTTGACATGGCTTCTTTATGAAGCAACAAATGTGGGCTGTAGGATGAAAAAGACAAATGGATGATGGTGATTGAAAGAAGATGGCATAGTTTCTAGAGAATTATAGAGCAAAAAGGCCATAGTCATTGATGGTAATGGACAGCTCAGATCAATTTTCCAACTTAGGGTTATATAACAACCCAAAATGCAATTAAAAAATGGGACTTCTAAGGTTTGCAAGGAGAAGCAAAAGAAAGGAGGAGGCTGAGACACCATCTTTGGCAGTCCTTGGTGCCTCCAATCCCACCAAAATCCACTGCCGCCCCTCTTCACCTTCTCACAGCCACCGCCAGTCACCTCCATCTCTAACCCAATCATCATCTCCATCCCCATTTCTCTTCATCTTCCACAATCAGCACTCCCACTTCCACTGTTCAAAATAGCCCAAACCCATTCCATCATATACATAAAAAAGAAAACACCCAAAGACCACTACCACTACCATCATCCATCTCCACCACCTCTCTCTCTCTCTCTCTCTCTCTCTCTGCCTTTGTTTTAAAACGAAGAAGGGAATCTCATACATTTTAGGGTTTGAGAGTTAATTTTGTGAAGAGAAGGTAGAGGTATGGTTTTAGGGTTTGGAAAATTTATTCAAGGAGTAAGAATGAGAAGAAAGATAAAGTGCTGCAATAAAATGTTCGAATTTACCGGATAAACGGATACGGATAATATCCGAATTCGAAAAATATCCGACGAATACGAATTCGGTAATAGATATTAAATATCCGTCAAATTCGAATCTGAATCCGAATTTGGATAGTGTATACTGTAATCAAATTTGGATATAGCTATATCCGATTCGAATTCGATCCGTTTACACCCCTATATGTGACCAAAGATAAGGGGAAATGATACCAGCACTACCATGTTTTGATATTTCCACTTAAGCGTCTCGTCTTTTAGTATTTAAAGAGCTGTCAAAAGGTTATTGAAGTTTTGAAAAAGCTCTCAAAAGCCAATTAATAAAGAAAAGACAAGCGGAACCATGCAACTATTAAAACATATGGTTGTTCTGATATCATTTCCTAAGATAAGATGGGCTCCAAGTAGGATATTATTTACGATATCGTATGTTTTTTTAAGGGAAAATCTAAGATTCATTTAAGACCCGATCTACTCGAGATAGTTTCTTGGGTTTGGGTTGGGTAACTGAATTTTATTTTATAGAACTTCCTGATGAGACATAAATACGGCACTGCTTCCAAATCTCGCCACGTGTCGTCCATGCACCAATAAAGCCTAAACATCATGAGGAAAGATGGTGATAAACGACAAGACCATGCGGATTGCGACACGTATCACCTTCTCGCCGTCCAAACTTCATCATCACAAATTTTGGAAGGGATTATCCAGAAAAACCACGCGCGCCGTCAAGAAAGGGGAACGGCCCAATCCTGCCAAGGAAGGTTTTCTCTCCATAATGATGAAAAGGTCCGCACGCCCCCCTTTAAAAGAGGGAGAAGGGAAGAAGAGAGAGGACTCTTTTTGGATCTCCCACAAGACAACCAAAAACAGAAAGAGGCAAGGCAACAGCAGAGGAGGCCGGGAACTTAATCTCACTCTCCCTGTTAGTCCCCTCTGACCCATCCACCCCCACACCAAGAAAAGAATCTGCGCCTTAGTCTTGGTAAACCTGATCGAACCCTCTCCTCTTCTCGCTGTTCTTTATATTGATTGGTCGAAGAATCTGACTTGGGTGTCGAAGTGGTCGTCCGGGACCCACCCCGGACCCACCCCTGACCCCCTATATTTGTCATTGCAGACCTCGCGGATGCTCTCTACCAACCGCGCGATCGCAGACCCGGATTCCGACGCCATCATATTGGCGCCATCTGTGGGACCCGTCGAGTATTGAACGCCTTACGGCAATGAGAAACCACACCCAACAACAAGAAATAGGGGTAATGACCAGGAGCCAGGCCCAACACGCGCAAACCCACACCTCAAGTTCCCGGGAGCCAAACTCGCCGCTCTCGGGCCGACACCAGCCCTCCTCCAGCACACCGCAGATGGTCCCCACCATGGAAATGTTTAACGAACTCTGCCAAGAGCTACTCCAACGTTTGCCTCCGCCTGAACCTCCAGCCCCAGGGAGGCCCCCAACAACACCTGACCGGACGGAAGCCTATGACGAAGGTGACGAAGAACGGCCGGGGGGGTGTCATCCCCGGCGAAGGCGAGCACCGGCCCGCCGGACGCCCTCTCCATCGGCAAATAGCCCTTTGCCTCCCACAGCCAGGGGACACCAGCGAAACGATGGAAAGCAAGCTACGTTCAGCCGTGCTCCCCCTGTCCGGGAGGCTCGCTTCCAGGAACCACCCCCAGCCCGGACAGAGGAGGTGGCAACCTCAGCGCAGCCCCCCGGGCTGGACCCGCTAGCCGACCTGCAAAGGGAAATCCGAGAGATAAAACTGGAAATGAAAAAACCTTACGCCCACAACATCCTCGACGAATGGGAGAGGAAAACGGCATCCCCGTTCACCTCGGAGGTCTTAAAGACCCCAGTGGAAGCAGGAATAGACCTCTCCCGTTTCGGTCTATACGATGGGAGCACAGACCCTCTTGAGCTCCTCCAAATTTTCAAAAGGGTAATGACGCTCCGGGGCGCGTCGGACGGATTCATGTGCAGAGCCTTCGCCTCTTTGTTAAGAAAAACCGCTAACGACTGGTACATGAGACTGGAGCCCGACTCCATCGCATCCTTCCACGAATTCAGAAGGAAGTTCAGCGCAAGGTTCGCCAACAACCGCCTCCGACACGATCCGGCGGATGCCCTCTTAGTCCTCCGACAAGGAAATTCTGAGCTCCTCCAGAATGCTCTCGATCTCGTGCTCGAAAAAAGAGAGCAAGCCCTCCTCCGAGCCACCTCCTACCAACAAAGGGTGGCACGATACTACAACGCCCGAGTGAAAAAACGCATGGTAAAGCCCGGAGACCTAGTACTGTGGCGGGCGGAGGTATCTGACCAGCAAAACACCGGGAAACTCGCACCAAAATGAGAAGGACCCTACAGGGTCGTTCAAGCGCTCCGCCCCAGGGCCTACCAGCTAGAGCACCTCGACGGGGCCCCAGTTCCTCGAAGTTGGAGCATGGATAACCTCCGAGAGTTTTACCAGTAAAAAGGAAGGGTAAGGTCCGTGTTTTCTTTTAAGTTATGACGGATGTTTTGTTTGTTTTCTTTTTGTTATTTCCATAAGCAAAGCCATGTTTTCCCCTTTACAAATTAATGGAATAGCGTTCCTACAAAGGCCATATGCATCTCTACTTTCCGGCCTATGATGAATAAAGGGCCGGGAAAAGACAGGGACTGGGACAGAGGTAGCATCTAGGCTGATCCCCCCGAAAATACCCTAAAACGCTCCCCATGAAAAAAAGACCTCCCCTTTTTTTTTAAAAGGGCAGGCGGAACCCATTAACTCCGAGCTGATCACTCGAGCGGAAGATGGTCCTTCCACGAACAAGACGCCCTACAGGGGCGCACTGGAAGTATTCTCGCCAACCGAATTAGAATTTAATAACCAGCGGCGAAGAAAAATACTGAAAAGCTCAAATGACCCAATCGCATTGTATATAAAAAAAAGAAGAGAGTTCAAATAAGCTATTACAGACCCAGCACATCGATAGAACCATAAAAAGAAGCAAAAAATTCCAAGGCATCCGAGCCTCACCGAGCCCCCGCAGAGGTCTCAGTAAATGTAGGAGCTTCCAGGGCAACTGCCGGATCCTCGGCCGGTCTCGTGGCATCCACTGGTTCCGGCAAAAGATCCTCCGAAACAGCTTCCTTTGCCTCGTGCACCAACTTCTCAAGAGGAAAGGAAGAATCAACCTCGTGAACGCGCCGCCGGCACTCCACGAAAGCATCTATCTCAATATCCACGCTGAACGAGGGTGCGGCCTTGAAAAACTCCTCAGAATCTCGCCATTCCTCCCGCACCTTCACCACCTCCTCAGCATACGTTTGCCGAGTCACCACTAAGTTATTTTCCGCACGGTTCCTCCCATCCTCAGCCAGCTGGAGTTCCCCCCAGAGTTCAGAAACGGTGTCGTCAAGCGCCGCCTTTTCGGCCAGGGCCTTCTCCAGGTCCTCGCTCAGCTTGCGGACTCGCTCCTCGAAAGCACCGATCTCGGACTCGTCCTCAATCATGTACTGCAGCATCTTCCTGGCATAACTTTGAGCCTACAAAAGCCCCCGCCACATGCAAACCATTAGAGAATTGCCACGTGCAGTCTCACAGGCAACAGAAAAGGGAAAATACAAGCAGAAAAGCCAGCCACTCGGTACTTACGCAGGACATAGATTGAAGGTATCGGGCCCCCAGGGCCCTGCGGGGGAAGCTTTCTAACTCAGCCTCATCGACAGGAAGGGCGGTCATCAGCCCAAGCTCCACCCCGACCCGGGGATTCCCAAGGACACTATCCTCAACGCCGATCTTCTAGTCAGGCTTAAACAGTTCTCCGTGTGCCCGGTAGCACTGCGGGGAAAACTCCATTTGCTCCAGAAGTAGCTTGGTGTAGACACCCCATTTTGACAAGGCCCTAAAATCCCCAAAATCGAATAAAATCCCGATCCCGAAATTCCTGAAGAAATGGTACCCACCCACTGCAGTGCGAAATTCCTAAGAGGCTGCTAATATCCCTAGGAGTGCATTTATCAAAGCGTACGTGTGTTAAATCGCTTTCCCATGTTAAGCAGGGGGGAGTGAATTAGCCAGCTTGGGGTTGCTTGGAGAAGAGAGAGGGAACAATATACCTTTAAGAGAAGAAAAGCCAAATAGGGTATAGTGGCAAGAGGGTAAAATTGCCTTCTCCTTGGGGTATTTAGTAAAATGGGCATTACTTTCTTTGCAAGCAACATGCATGGGCCATTGGATTAAAGAGATGAGGTGTAGGGTTTAGATTAGTTAGAACACTTTAGGGTTTTAGGGTTTCTAAAATGGAATTTTTGTGGAGGAAGTAGATCAAGGGTGGAGAGCAACCAAGAAAAAAAGGATGCCACATAGATGGCTAGGATTAGACTTAGGGTTTTAACCCTAAGTATAAAACAAAGGGGAGTTCTTGCATGAGAGGGAGGGAACTCATCCATTTTCAAAGGAAAAACAAAAAAAAAAAAGAGAGAGAGGAGGAGCTGCTGCCACCACCACCTTCCTCCCCCTCCGGCCGAAATCAGGCAAAGCCCAAGCCAACCACCACTACCCAAACCGACCATCAGCCAGCAAACCACCATCAGCCAGCAAAACCCATTTCAAAAAGAAAAAAAAAAAAAAAACCAAATACCTTCTTCTCCGGCAAGCTTGCCGGAATCCGGCAAGCCGCTTCCCACCCCCACTTTCTCCACTCTTCATTTTCTCCACCTCTTCTTCCCCCATTTTCTCCACCACCTCCCTCGTCTTCACCCTCTCCACCACCACGGCCAGCCGGAATCCGGCGAGGCCAAACCCATCTCCGGCCGGCAGACCCACCGAAATCCAAGCGACCATCCCCCTCATTCCATCCCCTCCATTTCCACCTTCAAACTCCTCTCCCCTCCCATCTCTACCCAAAACCCAGCTCCAAACCCACCCCGGCCGAACCCCCTCTGCAACTCCTCCACCCCCAAAAACAAAACAAAAAAACAGAGGTCAAGGCAGCAGAGAGAGAGAGAGAGAGAGAGAGAGAGAGAGAGAGAGAGAGAGAGAGGAGGGAGTGCTCCGGCAACCTACCTTGCCGGAATCCGGCAACGTCACTCCGGCCGCTCCACCGAGCCATCATCCCCAACCTCTTCCCACCTCCTCCAGCCACCCAAACCCTTCGAAAATCCTCCACCATGCCCAACCTCCATTAAACCACCACCCCCACCAAGCTTCTCCACCGCCACCCCCTCTTTTACCCAAAACCCAAAAAAAAAAAAAACCGAAAAACAGAGGAGAGAAAAAAAAAAGAAGAAGAAGAAAAAGACCCACTCCGGCCGTGCCTCCCCCCTTTGTCTCCATCAGCCACCACCGCAACCCTCCCCGTTTCTTCTCTTCCACCACCCTCGGCACCACCACCACCATTTTTATTTTCTTTATTTTTAAAAAACCCCAAACCCAAAAATCCGACCCACCGGCCCTCCTCTCCTCCCTCATCCCCATCGGCCACCGTCACCACCGGCCACCCTCTGCCCTTCTCCCCAACCCATTTCAAAAACCCAAATTTCTTCTACCTCCCCCACAGCCGCCGCACCTCCCTCTCTGTTGTTGGCGATATTTATCGCAAAATAAAAAAAAAAAGGAGAGAGAGAGAGAGAAAGAGAGAGAGAGAAAGAGAGAGAAAGAGAGAGAGAGAAAGAGAGAGAAAGAGAGAGAAAGAAAGAGAGAGAGAGAGGGAGCTCTCCAAACCCTTTTTTTTCCAAGTCTTCTCCGCACCTCCCTCTCGGATTTTGCGATATCTGTCGCGAAAGGAAAAGAAAAAGAGAGAGGAGGGGGAGCTCGACCCCCAACTTCGTCTCCTCCAGCCGGCCTCTGCCCGTCCGCCAATCGCACCCATTTCCACCGATCATCCCGTTTTGGCATCCCGCCATCAGACCTGGGTTCATAGCGATCTTCAGGTATGTCATTCCTCCTCCTCTAACAGCTCGGGTAACATTTCCATTTATTGCTAATATTGATCGCACTAGATGTTTATCCTTGCTTCGTTTCTTTCGATTGAATGGTGTCTATTGCATCTATTTTGGCCCTGAACATCGGGTAATGATTGTGATCGTCGGTCCTCTTTAGTTGTGGCTTTGATATATGTATTTGAATGCCCTGAAATTGCAGATGGAATGGGCTATGATTGGGGTTTGCAAATAAACTTCAGTTGTATTATACTTTGATTACAAACTAATTTGGGACTGCTCGGTCCTCGCAAGTTGGTCTGGGTTTTTTAATGCACTCTGCAATTCTAACTTGTTTTTTTGGATACCTCTGTGCTTACAAATCGAATTTAGTTGTATTACTTTTTGATTATCCTTGCCACCTGTTAATGATATCAGGCTTGTGATTCCCAATAGATTCGGCCATCCAGTTGGCCTATGGGGTATTCTTCCCTTCAGATGCTCTTGGCCAATATTGACATATTCACTCAGGGCATCGGTAATTCTTGGTCATTTTGTCTGACTAGCCGGTTGTGTGGTGAGGCCCTAAGACCATTTTTCTTCTCCCTGCTAATTGGGCTTTCTTTGTGTACTTCTAATTGAATCGTAGGAATCTCGGAGCCTGCCCTTCCCTTTTCACTCATTCTTTTGGGGTTTGTGTTGATGCTTGGGTTTCGTCTTTTAGAGTTTCCTTTCGTTTTTAGAGTCTTCGCAGGTTAAGGGATTCCTTTCTCTATAGAGTCAGTCGTAGAGAGTTTAGGGGTCTGTCCTACCGTCCTAGGGTTTGGGAGCCTGTCCTACCCTTGTAGAGTTTAGGATTCTGTCCTATCCCTTCATAAAGTTTGGGATTCCGCCTTTCCATCTTCCAGAGTCCGTTTTCAGCGTAGGAGTCAGTCCTTCAGTCTTTGAGGAGTCTGTCCTATCATCATAGGGGTTAGGATTCTGTCCATCCTCTCATCAAGTGGCGTAAATTTTATCCGCTCTTACAAGGTATAGGATGCTGTCCAACCCTTGCAGAGTCGTGATTCTGTTCATTCCCCCCGCAAAGCATAGGATGCTGTCCAACCTTTGCGGGATATCAGGAGTCTGTCCTCCCCTTGTGATGATAGGATTCTGTCATCTTGTGTCGAAAAAAATCAAAAACATCTGAAAAATAAAAAATCTCAAAAATCTCGAGTCATTAGAGTGTAGTTAGGAAAATCTGATCCGAACTACGGATGGCTTGATCCCTAGCTGAGGGGTACGTAGGCAGCTCAGGCGTGCTGCTGGCATCCTGAGTCCAGTCACCCTTTCACCATTTTTTTAAATCACCTTTTTTGTAAACATTTCTCACAACTTTCACAATTTTCACAACTTCAAAACCTTCCAAAACTACAAAAATTCTTCAAGATAACCTTGCAAACAATTTTCAAAAGATCTTCCCATAGAGTTAGGAGTCTGTCCTAGGCGTTTAGGGTGTCTTAGAGTTAGGAGTCTATCCTGATCTTGTGGATTTGTCATGTCTGGTCGTGTGAGTGTCCCTAGAGTTAGGAGGCCTCAGGTCGTGGTCGGTTAGACACTTAGTCGAGCCGATGGCTAGACTAGAACGCGCTTAGAGAGCCCATGGTTTTCCTTAGGACGCACAACCTAGTCACACATAGGGTGTAGGGTCCACTTGCATTAGTTAGGGCATATAGGGAGTCCTAAAAATTACCATTCACTCGAACTTAAGTAATGGAGCAAGAAGCTTTAAAAACTAGTCAGGTCTAGTTGATCGAGTCTAGGATAGCAGTCCTAGAAGGTTAGGCATTGTAGTTTAGCATAGGTCGCCGAACTACGTTGGCTCTGATTCTTCCCGAGGCCGGGATACGTAGTGCAGCTAAGATGGATGGCCATCTTGGTTCAAGTCAATTATCGCATTAGAGTTTAGAGTTTGTCGTGTGGAGTCGTGTTGTGTTGTGTGTTTTGCTGTGTTTTCTTACTTTCATGTACAGATCCTATACTCTTAGCTGTAGCATGCATGTGTTTGTCCACCAGAACTTAGACACCAATCAGGCATGACACTCATAACCTAGCTATTCTTAGGTGGCATGCCATTCATCTTTTTTTTTTGTGTGCTTCTTATTCATCTCCGAGACATGCATGATTAGCTAGACGTTATCTCGGGGATATTCGTTCCCATTTCACATGATTTTTACCCAAAACTCTTCAAAGTTAATAATAAATGGCATAAGAGACCAGGTGCTCGCACTTGGGCGAATCGGGGGCGCCTAATCCCTTCCCCATTCGTCATCAGGCACGGACCCTTTGTATCTCTGGTTATCTGTTGCGACAGAGCACAGCATGGGATCCAGGGCCCACTTCCTTGGATGGCGACTCTTTCTTTGTTTAAGGTGCGTCTCGAATCCGGGCTGGTCCCCGAATCGAGAGGTATCTCACTTCACATCGCCGCTCATGCTGTGAGGGGCACTCTTTCGAGAGTTCCTTGGTGGAGCTCTCCTTCACGTGGATGATCTAGAGACTTGCGTGGGGGCACGTCCCCCGGCCTCTCTCGGATCGGGTTCCACACTTGGTCATAACCGACCCTTCCAGCCGACTCGACATGTCCTCCGCGAAGGCAGCAGGAGGACGGGCCCCACGGCCGGCTGTCCCGTGTTTAGCACAAGAAGGGGCAACCCTCTTGGCATGAGGCTCCAACTCCCGGGGAGGAGACCTAGCCGTACCCCTCTCTCCGACCGATCGACCGGAAGAGCTAGACGGCGCGGATGGGGGAAGCCTAGTTTGCGACCGGTCCAACCTGGCCGCGGCCATAAAACCGGAGGGAATCTTCTTACGGCTAATCGGACCCTTCGCCGCCGCCGCCGCCACAACCCCCTTTCCCCTACCAGCATCACCAGAAGAAGACATACCTGCTGCAAAAACAGAAGAGCTACAACAACTCAGAGCAAAGAAAACGACAGCTAAAAAAAGGGGGGGGACAAACCCAGGGAAAAGGGCTCACCACGATGACTGGCGAAACTCTCCCCCACTTCCTCGCCCGTACAGCGGGCCCTCCTCTCCATAGTACCCAGCAGACCGAGCCTCCTCAGACCCCTCTCCCATCTAAACTCAGAAACGTCAATAGCCTCCCCAGATGCGAGCTTCTCCAAGTCGAACTTACTACAGTAGGACTCGTCGGGGAGGGATTTCCTTTGCCACTCAACAGAGCTCCTCCAAGAGCGGGGGAAGCCCCAGCCAGCATCTGACGGGGGAATAACAAACACGTACTCCTCTTTCCACTTCTAAATGGAAGAAGGCAAGTTCACCGCAATCTTCACCTGAGGGCACTGGGTCAGGTACAACCAGCTGTCCTCCCCCTTCACCAATGGGCTAAGGGCAACGCAACTCCGGAGCAGAGGAAGGGTAGGCTGAATCTTATGAAGACCCGCCTTGGCCACAAAGGCCAAGAGGGTACGCCAACTATTGGGCGCCAGTTGGGAGGGGGCCACCCGGTAAAACTCAAGGGCCTCTACTATGATACCCAAGAGCGGAAACCTAATCCCCGCCCGAAAAGCCTCCACGTAGAAAGCTACCTCTTCCTCCTTAGCGCCCTCACACACCCCATCCCTAAAAGAAGGAACCCTAATCCCGTAATCCTCTAGAATGTGAAATTCCCTCCTAATCCTCTCCGCCGCCCCTTCTTCCAAAGAACTCTTACAGCACGCCACCCGACCGGGGAGGATAACGGCACCAGACCGAATGTCCCTAATCTCCGTCTCACGAGCAGAAGAAACTTGAGTGGGAGATCCAAAGGGAGCGGCCCCCAACGACGATCCAGAAGCCCCGGAGCTATCTTCTAACTCCCGAGGCAGCTGTTCATCTCGAGAGCCGCCACCCCCGCCCTTTACCAACTGCCTCTTTTTCCTTGGCGGAGCCCTCTCCACTACTTCTACTGACTCGGTAGACGGACTCTGAGAACCGGTCGCGACAGGCATCGTAAAATAACCAAATGTCAGACGAAATAAAAAGCACAGAACTCATCGAGGCAGACAAACGAGGAAGGGCAAAAACCAGAGAGAAGTTGGTGAAAAGCAGTACCTACAGAAATCGCCGCAGAAGGAAGCCCACTTCACCAGAGGAAGACAAAGAAATAAGACAAGAATGAAATCCCCAAAAAGGCTTTAAAAAGAGCTAGGGTTTCGACACACGTTGATTAATCTCCCTCCCTGTCTAATCGGATGGGACGTGCACACGTGGCGCCGACTGAGGAACTCGAGGGAACCGCTAGAAGTCGAAGTGCCATTCCCCCTGACTGAAAAGACGTTTCTACCCTAACTTCCCCAGCAAGCCATCCCAATAACGTCCCTGCCTAATGAAAGGAAATGCTCGGATTTCGAACCACTCGTGTGTACACAGTTTCGAATCCTCGCCACCTAGTGAAAGGAAGGGCTTGGATTTCGAACCAACCGCACGTGCCCAGCTTCGAATCCTCGCCTCCTGGCCAAAGGAAGGGCTCGGACTTCAAATCGCCCGCGCTGGCCCAGTTTCAACCCCTCCCCACCTAATGAAAAGGAAGGGTCCGGAGAGGGGGAAACCAAGCAAAGGGATCCGACCTCAGAGCCACTAGAGGAAAAATACGCACCCGGACCCAGAGTCATGCAACGAGAGCTCGACATACGAACCCAACAGGCGGAGGAAACTAAACGCGCTAGGTAAAGGCTCGGAACCCCGCGCAGGTTCGGGCAAAGCGTCACAATTCCTCGGAACAAGAAAAATACAATTCCACCAGATGGAAAATACCAAGTATGGTGGGAAGAGGCTTGGAACCCATCACAAAGGTCTAGCATACAATTCCACCAAATGAAAAATACCAAGTCCGACTTGAAAAGGCTCTGAACCCATCACAAGGGTCCGGCAGGGCCACTAAAATTCCACCAGATGAAAAATACCAAGTCCGGCGGGAAAATGCTCGGAACCCATCACAAGGGTCCGACATACCATTCCACCAGATAGAAAGTACCAGGTACAGTGGGAAAAGGCTCGGGACCCATCACAAGGGTCCGGCATACAATTCCACCAGATGAAAACTACCGAGCAGAGTGGAAAGGGCTTGGGTCGCATAACAAAGGCCCGGCCTTACTTCTACCCCTCCGCTCAAATAACTCGACTACTGCGCAGATGGAAAGGAAGCATAAGATACAAGTCAGAAGTACAAAAAGAAACTATTCATAACTATTTTCTTTTGGCCCACGGGCCTACAAAAAGGGGGGAGGAGAGTAAAGACAAAGAAGATAGGGCACGCAGGCCCCAAAATCCCCGACAAGGAAGGGGAAGAAAGGAAAAAGAAACAGAAAAACAGGAGAAGCCAGAAACTAATAAGAAGAAGACTCCTCTCCCGAAGGGTACCCTTCCTCTTCCCAAGAGCTCTCCAGCAAGGGGTCCACCTCGTATTCAAGCAGCTGCTTGTTGAGGGAGTGAACCTTTCTCTGTAATGCCTCGTTCTCCCGCTTCAAGTCCTCAAACTTCTTACCCATCTTCGAAACCCGGCCACGCAGTTCCATCCCCTGGTTATAGGCCCGGGAGAAAAAAGACTACTCCCTGGCGACACGGAAGCGAGACGACGTGTCCTTCCTAGGCAAGGAGGAAAGACGAAGGGGGGGAAAGCCTGAGAAAGGGCTCGAGTCCCTCCTAGCCCTTTTCCGGTGGGCCGTAAGGTCCTCCTCCGAGTCGGAGGACAGGTCGGGGTCACTCGACGATTCCTGGGAAAGAGGGGCTTTGCCCCTAACCCACGAAGGGGAACCAGACATGTTACCAAAAAAAGGGAAAAGGTGCGGAGAAACACCTATCTCAGAAAGAAAGCAATGACAGAACGCCGGGATGGTCTTCCTTTTTAAGCTCGAGGGAGAAACCCTTGTGTCTCGAAACAAGGCGACCCATCCGACACGTGTCTCATCCCTATCGGGTAACTGACCGGAAGCCACATAATGACGCTACCATTTCCCGGGGATAACCGCCGAATAAAACGACACTTCTCCTCGTACTCTGGAGCCCCATAAATGCCCTCGTCAAGATAGGGGAGCGGCCGAATCCTGCCAAGGAAGGATTTCTCTCCATAATGATGAAAAGGTCTGCACGCCCCCCTTTAAAAGAGGGAGAAGGGAAGAAGAGAGAGGACTCTTTTTGGATCTCCCACAAGACAACCAAAAAAAGAAAGAGGCAAGGCAACAGAAGAGGAGGCCGGGAACTTAATCCCACTCTCCCTGTTAGTCCCCTCCGACCCATTGTAGACACCCCATTTTGACGAGGCCTGTGGACCCCGATCCGAAGATAGGCGGCGAGGGAACGGGTCCCCACACCATCTGGATCATCCACGTGTGAAGGAGAGCTCTACCAAGGAACTCTTAAAACGGATGCCACCCTCATAGCATAGCACGAGTGACGATATAAAAGAAAGAGATATGTCTTGATCCGGAACCGAGGTTTGAAATCGAGACATACCTGAAATAAACTCAGAGTCGCCATCCATGGATATGCCATGGAACCCTAAAATCAAATCCTCTGTGCAATGGATAACCAGAAATATATATGGGTTCGTGCCTGGTTACGAATGGGGAAGGTCTGAGAGCACCCCCGATTCGTCCGAGTGCAAGCACTTGGTCTCTTATGCCATTTATTATTAACTCCAAAGAAGTTTGGGTAAAAATCATCTGAAATGGGAACAATCCTCAAGAATCGTCTACCTAAGCATGCATTTCCTGAGGATAAAGATAATAAACACATAAAAAATGAAAGATGTGCCACCTAAGCATAGCTAGGTTATGAGTGACATGCCTAATGGGTGTCTAAATTCTGATGTGCAAACACATGCAAGCCACAGCAAAAGGTATAGGATCAGTACGAGAAAGTAAGAAAACACATCAAAACATATAATAACAACATAATAAATCCTAAGACTCTAAATTATTAGCCCGAGTCCTCGGATGGTCTGGTATTCATCCAAAGAAGCCTACGTATCCCCGCCTCCACGAGAATCAAGGCAACGTAGTTCTTCGCACCTATTCTAAGCTAGGATGCCTAAGACACCTAGACCTCTATCCTAGACTCGATCTAAAAGACCGGACCAATTATTAAAGTTTATTGTACGATTATTTAAATTCCAGTGAATTGTGGATTTTAGGACACCCTATATGCCCTAACTAAATGCATGTTAGCCCTAGGCTAATGCAAGTGGTTCTTACAACCTATGTGTAACTAGGCTGTATGCCCTAAGGAAAACAATAGGATTGCTAACGTATCCAAGACCTAGTCATCAATCGGCGATGTGAATCGCCAACTGACCGGACGGAGGCGCTCCTAGCTAGGACAAACTCCTAACTCTAACACAAACACACAACAAGCACATAACAGAAGACAAACTCCTAACTCTAAAACAACACAAACAAGCACACAACAAATAAAAGACAAACTCCTAACTCTAAAACTCTCTATCTAGGACAAACTCCTAACTCTAGAGGAAGATCTTGTTGAAAACAAGGTTTTGAAGAAAAAGGGTTAAAGCATTTATTAACAAAGTTTGGCTGGACTTGAGATAAGAATCTCAAGCTGCACTACGTACCTCGTGGAAGAGGATCAAGCCAACGTAGTTCGAAACGAACTCTCAAAATAACAAACACTTACAACAAATCAACCATTTTTTATGTTTTAAGTTTCTAATTTTTTTTATTTTTTTTTTTGATTTTTAATGATTTCAATGTTTATGAATTTTAAAATTTCTGATGCTTTCACCCTTTTGGCCAAAGACCAGAGGGAATATACAAAACAACACCCTAGGGACAAACCCTAGGGTGTACAGGGGAAACTATGCTCTAATAATACTATTATAAGAGCAAATGAGTCAAAGACTCCCTAATGACAGTAACTGAAGAATAAATGAGTCAAAGACTCTCTAATAAAAGCGACTAAAGGATAAACGAGTCAAAGACTCTCTAATAGGAGCAAAAGAGGGATACAAGAGTCAAAGACTCTTCAAAAAGAGTAAAAGAGGGATATAAGAGTCAAAGACTCTTCAAAAAGAGTAGATGAGGGATATAAGAGTCAAAGACTCTTCAAACAGAGTAACTGAGAGATACAAGAGTCAAAGATTCTTCAAAAAGAGTTGCAAACACGAGTCAAAGACTCTACTGACAACAACACAAGCCAAAGACTCCACTAACACCAACTAAAGGATGGATGAGTCAAAGACTCTCTAATAACACCATCTAAAAGATGAATGAGTCAAAGACTCTCTAATAATACCATCTAAAAGATGAATGAGTCAAAGACTCTCTAATCAAGGGCTGACTCCTATGCTAATAGACTATCAAATAAGGAGAAACTCAAAAGCAAAAGGAATAAGAGACGCCGTGCATATTTGGCAAAGGTAAAAACATCCAGCCGGGCCGGACAGCTACCTAGCCCTCAGGGTGCAACAAATGTGCAACCCAATACCCATAAGGGTAGGGGTATGAAGCCAAGCCGAGTAGGGTGTTCTTTCAAAACCAAACGGCGCACAAAGAGGAGGTTTAGCAAGAGAATGAGACCGGGCGGTCTAAAAGGAAATAAGAGACATTGTGCATATTTGGCAAAGGTAAAAACATCCAGCCGGGCCGGACAGCTACCTAGCCCTCAGGGTGCAACAAATGTGCAACCCAATACCCATAAGGGTAGGGGTATGAAGCCAAGCCGAGTAGGGTGTTCTTCCAAAACCAAACGGCGCACTCTAATAACACCATCTAAAGGATGAATGAATCAAAGACTCCCTAACAGCGCTATCTAAAGGGCGAGTGAGCCAAAGGCTCTCTAATACTACACTTAAAGGAAGAATGAGTCAAAGACTCTCTAATACAGCCACTAAAAAAAAAAAAGATAAACGATTCAGAGACTTTCTCATACTCTAAAAAGGGGGACAAATAAGACATAACATGTCTTTTAGCTCAAAAGAGAGACAAACCATGGATGCTCCCTAAATGAGGCATTATATGCCTCCAATGGGAAAAGGCGGGCTCTAAGCAACGAGGCTTGCTCCTCGATGGGAGCTGCCTAACGAGACGAAGCGCGTCTCCTTATGAAGGACCTTACTAATGAGACCACAATGGTCCTCTAAACGAAGGAAAGGATCTATCTAAAGGTGTCTAAAAGACTTGGAAAGTCCACCAAGAGAGCAGAAAAGAGCTACTAGGCAATCTCAAATTTCCATTCAATTCTTATATAAACAAATCAAGTACTAAGCAAAGAAAGACTTACAACTAAAGAGTACACAACATGTAATAATAGCAATCATAGCATGTAGCCTAATGAAGTAAAAACAATATCAAACACTCAAACACTTCAAAGCCAACCACAAACCCCGATACGGGGACTCCACTGAAATCAGATGATGCCAAAGTAATCATCTGATATCAAATACACATGATAATATTTCTACAAACCGCCTTGAAATCAGACAGTACTCATGTCGATAATATCGAATAAAGTAGTCATCTGATTTCCTCCTTCAATTAAACAATGTATTTAAAATGAAATTAATTAGCCCAGACCAGACGCTGGGTAGCCTACAAACTTAACTAAATTACAATTACAAAGACTATAAACTTGCAGGACAGTAATTATGCATTGATGGATAATAGATATGCATTTTAGCTTAACCCAAAAATCATCATTACAAAAATAATGAAAGTATGGAACAACAGCTATGGCGATAATTGCAGCAAATATGTGCGTTTTAATTCACCCAAGATCACGATTACCAGCTTAGAAACATAAGACAACAGCTATATATTGATGGCAGAAGATATGTGTATTTTTAATCCATCCAAAACCACAATTATAAAGCGTAAAACCAAAGGACTGCAGCTATGCTACAATAGGCAGCAGGTATGTGTATTTTTAATTCATCCAAAATCACAATTATAAAGTGTAAAACCAAAGGACAGCAGCTATGCTACAATGGGCAGCAGGTATGTGTATTTTTAATTCATCCAAAATCACAATTATAAAGTGTAAAACCAAAGGGCAGCAGCTATGCTACAATGGGCAGCAGGTATGTGTATTTTTAATTCATCCAAAATCACAATTATAAAGTGTAAAACCAAAGGACAGCAGCTATGCTACAATGGGCAGCAGGTATGTGTATTTTTAATTCATCCAAAATCACAATTATAAAGTGTAAAACCAAAGGACAGCAGCTATGCTACAATGGGCAGCAACATGGACAGCAACTATGCAAAAAATGAGCTAAACTTGTGTCCAGAACAGGGCAGAACTGCTGTCCTATGCAAACCATATAAAATCTGTGTGACGCATACCTTGAATCATTATGGTATTGTTATCATTTTCAAATGTACAGATGTATTTTTTTTTTATATATGCATTTCAGAGATAGGACACATCATTATTTGAAATCTAAGAATTCTATCTGAATAGCAAGATCTCAAATAATCCAAATTCTAAAGCTAATCATGAAGGAGAGAATATTTTGACATTTATCACTCGAAATCCCATTATGATTGCAACAGTGATTATGCTATAACTGTGAAGTAACAGCCCTGTGCTCTTGACCCATACTAAAATAACAACTATCAAATATATAAGCTTATAGTACAGTAGCCATCTTGGAACCATTACCATTACTAGAATTCCCTGTTTTAGAAACAATAGGCATATTTGAGCAATTTGAATAGCTGTTATGTTCAGATACCTCATTAACAACCTTATTAACTGGCTTGCAATAGAACCCATAAAACTTCTAGCAAAATTACATTCTGGATCACCATGACTAACCCACTATTTAATATACAGAGGACAGCAGAATGCACAGAATTATATCTAAATTGGGGCTAAACTATGGACCGAACTGGCTGACCTGGGTTTGCCAAACAGGGGCTGAGATTAAGCCATAACAAGAATTATCGCCATGTATAAAATTGGGCTAAAACATGAAGCATAACCCTGGGTTAAAATGAGCTAGCAGGGAGCATATTCATGGGACAAATTAAATCTAATAAGTCAAATATGCACAGCATTCAATTGATTCAACTAAAATTCTGGAGTTTAAATGACATAATTGTCCCATAAATTTCAACCAACAATCTCAGCTATGAAGCTTCACATATATAGCCATGAAATCCCATTGATATCCCCATCAATACACAGACATATGTATGCTTATACGTATGGCACACATGAAGGTAATCACACAGGTGAGATAAAATTCTTCATGTATGAATAGAAGTATATTATTTCCAAAATATAACACTATTGATTTCCAGATCCAAGAAATTTCGGTCATTAGATGACAGAATAAACTCAAATTGAACAATAAATATAAATAGTAATAAAATATATGTAAATAAAAAATAAAAATCAATAGAATCACAAGCTTTTTATAATATAGTAATAATAGATTAACACTGTCTCCTCCATCGAGGAATAAAACAATCAACATTTCAACACAAAGCTTAGTATCATATGAAGAATGAACAGATTCTAAGTAGGAAATACTAGATCTATAATTTAGAACAAAGATCTACTGTAATAGAGACTCTTAGCCTAGACAATTGAAAAAATATAATATGATGACGGTACTTACCTCTAGAATTTGAGCTATCTTATGAATTTCTCCACTCCCCTTTTGCAGATGACGAACACTCCTTCAGAATTTTTCCAAAAATTGAATTAAATGACTTAGAGTCATCGGATTAGAGCTCTTAGATCCAGATCTACTATCTCTCCCTTAATCTCTCTTCTTGCAAGTCTCGGATATTCTCCCAACACTCCAGATCTCTTCTTCTATCGAGCTATTGGATCAACGGTTGAAAACTCAGATCTGAGCCACGAATTTACAGATTTTGAACTTTAAAAAGCAAATAACAGATCAGGTAACAAGTTGCTGAGATTGGGGTTTAGAAACCTTCATAGGAACGAGGAAGCTCAAATCTAAAGCTTTGAAGTTTTGGATCTGAAGTTTTGGAGTTTGAGCTAGGTTTTCAAATCTGAAAAATGAAGATTCTAGGGTTTTTAAGCTCAAAATTTATGGATCAAGGTTTGAAAACTCAGATCTATGACTCAAAGCTAGCTAGGAGGAAGATGAAGGAGAAATAACAATCTTGCAGCAAATTTGAAAAGAGAAAATGTGCCGATCGGAACTTAAATTCCGACCAATAGATCTGCCGGAGAAGATCGGAGATCTTACCAGAAAAAATGAAAAGAGGAGTAAAGGTTTAGGTTTAGGGAAAAGATATAGAAGATCTAAGATCTAAAGTTTATGCAGAGATCAACGACACGAAGAGAAGAAGAGATAAAAACAGAAACTAACCGGAAAATGATCGGAACGGAATTGCGATCGGAGAAGATGATCACCGACGGAGGGAAGAAAACAAATTTGGGTTCCGGATCTGGCTTTCTCTCTTCTCTCCCTCTCCCTCTCTCTGCTTTCTTAAGAGAATGAAGATCTTTCTCCCCTTTTCTGCTTCTCACAACCTCGGATCGGAGGTAAGGTTCCGACGAACGATCGGATCGGAAGAAGACGAAAAGAAAAACCTCTAATCTCTCACTCTCTCGCTCTCTTTCTCTTTAAAAAAAAACGAAGATGAACAGTGCTCTTCTCTCTGTTGATTTTTTTTTTTTATATTAAAACCACTGTGTTGATAACCGCACTCCCACTTGATGGGCGCACAAATCTGGATGAGTCGCGCCCGCCATTTTTGTCTTATTTGGCCTGGGCGCGACCATCGCAGGATAATTCGCCCCTCTTATACACGAAAATGATATATTTACCTCCTTTTCTTCCCTGGACAGCCCCCTTTTCAGATTAATCACCCTCCTTTTGATTTATGCTGCGCACCTTCTCTCGGCTCGTCTTATTTGACAAATCGGCTCGGAAATTGATGAAATTTTACGGGGATCTCAGGGGGACCATAAGCTGCTTCCGGGCTCAATTCGGGACCTCGACTCACCAATTTGACAAGGTTTCGCACAGGCACTACGAACCTGGGTCCAGTCAAAATGGGGTGTCTACAGATGCCCCTCTTTGGCAGAGCGTGTGTAACACGCGAATGGCAAAGCTGAACAGACGACACATTTTGACTGACCCGAAAGCAAAGCAAATTTTTGGGTTTTCAGTTTTAAAATGATATTCACAAAGATAAAACTCTACCAACAAAAAGGGAGATAGCCTCTCACCGACTCTTAACTCGGCAACTAAAACATCTCAAAGAGATAGTCTCTCCCTAATACTCATGACTCAACTATCTAAACTAGTTAACAAAGATGAACTAACAATTATAAAAACACAAACACACACATTTTTATATTAGGCTAAACCAAAATAGACATAACCCCTGCTCAAAGAGCAGAAACCAAACAGACAAACCAATTACTTCAGTCGCCCAAAGAGTTTTCATTTTTCATTTTTTTTTTTAATTTTTTTAGAAACCTGCAAAATAGGCCAAAGACCAATGTATTGAAACTCGTCCAAAACAAGTTCAAAACCAAACACTCAAAGAGTTTTTTTTTTTTTTTTATATCAAGCTGGTGTCAAAGTACACATAACAATTGCTCAAAGAGCACAAACCAAACAAACAAACCAATCACTTCAATTACTCAAAAAGCTTTCATTTTTTTTGTTTTTTTAGAAACCACGTTGCAATTTGTCTAAGACAAGCACAAACTCAAACACTTAAAGAGTTTTTCCTTTTTTAGAAACCTGCAGAAATAGGCCAAAGACCAATGTATCAAAACTCGTCCAAAACAAGTTCAAAACCAAACACTCAAAGAGTTAAAGGTTTTTTTTTTTTTTTTTTTTTTTTTTTTTAGAAATCTGCAAAAATAGGCCAAAGACCAATGTATCAAAACTCGTCCAAAACAAGTTCAAAACCAAACCCTCAAAGAGTTAAAGGTTTTTTTTTTTGTTTTTTTTTTATTTTTTTTTATTTTTTTATTTTTTTTTTAAATCATGCCGATCAGTCAAAGACTCGATCAATTACCAGGGTAATCGAATATTCGAGCTAAACTCAAACTTCTAATACCCGAGGCGAGACTAAGTCTCAAGCCCAGCGATAGTCATACAGATCATTGCTGAAAATAAATCTGTGTAACTATCCGAGTAATTCTGACTCCTCTCTTTCAAGGTAGCGAATCACTCCGGATCACGCGGTTCTGCTAAACAGTTCCACGTAAATCCAAACTCGTAGGTCCTGCTAAACAGTCCCCTACAAACCTCTTCGCAGATACACATGGCTCCTAACACGTTAGGAAGCTGCACATTGCGGAACGATGATCATGCAAGTCACTACGTGACATTGCAATACTAATCATCGGGGCACTAAATACCCGGGAGAAAGAAGAAAAGACCAATCCGTGCAACACAGGATCGGAAATATTTCCTTATTAAAATTTTTCAAAAAGACCAAATCGTGTAACACAGGTTCGGTAATCTCCAATTCTATTAAATTCTTTCAAAACGACCAAACCGTGTAACACAGGTTCAGTGATTTCAAACTCTGTTAAAATCTTTCAAAAAGACCAAACCGCGTAACGCAAGTTCGGTAATTTCCATTTCTGTTAAAAATCTCTTTCAAATAGACCAAACCGTGTAACACAGGTTCAGTAACCTCCATTATCTAAAACCTCTCAAAAATGACCAAACCGTGTAACACAAGTTCGGTAATTTTTTTCTTTGTAAATTTTTTTCAAAAACAGATTGAAGGAACAATCAGATAGTGCAACACTAAATCCGATAATTTCTTATTCTATTAAAACACTCTTCAAAACACTTGAAGAAAAGACCAGATCGTGTAACACATATTCTGGTAATTTCTATCTTTATTAAGAAAAACTTCAAGACAGCAGGAAGTTGAGAAACTCACAATGACTGAAAGAAAAGATCAACTCTTAATGATTTCATTGATGAACCAGTCATCTCTTCGCAAAGAGTAACTAAGATGCATGATTTTTATCAAAGACCGGACTCAAGTAACTTGAAACAATTTTTGAAGGTCAAACCTTTTTCAAAGACGCAAAGCATTCTATTGAAGTTTAAAAATCGCTGGAGTAAATTCTAAACTCCTCTGAGACAAAGATTTTCCAGGAATTTTAACTCCAAAGGAGAATAACTTGACTAAAAAGCTCAATACAAAGAGTGTTCGAACTTCTCTAGTCTCTATTTTATAAAGATATTTATCTCAAGTATCAATGATTACTTGACATCTTTTATGACATAAGTCATAAAAGATGCCCCTAGTATGATTACTTCCATGACAAAATTCATTAGAGAGCAACAAAAAGGGAATGGGCCAAAGGCTTTTATTACTGAATATTTTGAGATTACAACAAATTTTCTGATAAACACTTGGGTTTACAAGGCCTTTCACCGGTACAAGAAACTTGTTCTATTCGAAATTTTCTCATTTCTGCCATTTGCTGATACCGGAACTGAGCTAAAAGCTTGTCGACATCTGAACACTGCTCAGCTCTACATTATCCACAGGAACCACAAATTCTCTGCCTCTCTGAGCCTCTGAGTCTTTATCACCCCGGCTTTGGGAGGAATACTGACTAAACAGGATTCTGGAAATTGACTTTGACTTGACAACAGACTGACTTTGACAGATAATGACCAAAGACTTTGACGAGTTTTAAACAAGACTCCAAAAGATACTGAATCTGCTTCTTAAACTGATAAACATTTTAAAAGGGTCAAAGGTCCATCACTCTTAGAGTCTTTTAAATACCATGTTTTAAGATGTTTCAACCTCTTTTCAAGATCTCCGTCATGGTTATTATCCCTTCAGATTGTTTAGTTTCAATTTCCTAACTCAAAGAGTAGCAAAAGAAACTCTGATGGTACTTACTCAGACATTAAAGAAGATCCAAAAAGAAAAATAGAAGTTCAACCAGCTTTCAGAAAGCTCTGTCCTTCGTGAAGTCTTACCATGACCAAATCGCCCTTTTGGGTTTTCGATTTAGCGGACCGCGTGCCTTAATTTTTGCCTGGACTGTCTGCCCTTGCAGATTTTCCATCCAGCAGGCCCAATGCCCTGATTTTTGCCTAAACTGCCCTTTCGGGTTTTCAGCTTAGCGGGTCTAAGACTCTATCATTTTTTCTTTTTCTGTTTCTCTACAAACCTGGGCCTAAATACACCAGAAGGACTTTCAGGTAGGCTTAGGTTCAAAAAGGCTAAACCCTAATGTATTTGCCTGTTACTGGACCGAATCTGGACCCTCCAGACTTCCTACGTATCCCTGAAGAAATGGGAATCAGATCCGCGTAGTTCGCCCCATTCGGCTTTGCAAAAGACGTGACCGAACCCGAATTAATCAGGCTACCTACGTACCCTTAAAAAAGGAATCAAGTCATAACGTAGTTCAAACTACTTTCATTTCTTTTTTTTTTATATATATATATATATAAATGCCCCTAGTTTGGGTTCATCAAAGAAACAAATTGTTTTATAGGCCCAAAGGGTTTGCAAAACGGTTTAAAACATTTAGGCTGCTGACTCAAAGCTCAGGTCGATCAAAGACGGCCTCCTGGTGTATTTAAGCATAATACTTTTTTAACTGATCCAGGTTTGTAGGTTCATTTAATTTTTCTCCATTTTCATTGAGGAGTCTTACGGCTTTTCCAGGCAAGACTTCATCAACGATGTAAGGACCAGACCAGTTTGGCCTGAATTTACCTCTCGGGTCAAACACCGGTGCCCTGAAGGACTTTAAAACAAGATCTCCAGGCTTCAGATCTCGAACACGAACTTTCTTGTTGAAAGCTCTCTCGATTCGCCTCTGATATCCCTGGATATGGTATAAAGCTCTCAACCTCTTCTCGTCTATCATATGCAGCTCATCATGTCTGGCTCTAGCCCAATCAGACTCTGGTAATTCAGCTTCCATCATCACTCTCAAAGAGGGAATCCTTACCTCAACGGGGAGGACTGCTTCCATTCCGTACACCAAAGAATATGGAGTTACACCTGTTGAAGATCTGATCGATGTCCGATAAGCCCATAAGGCATATGGAAGCTTATTCGACCAGTCCTTATAAGTCTCAGTCATCTTGCTAATAATGACTTTAACATTCTTATTTGCCGCCTCTACAGCTCCGTTTGTTTGAGGTCTGTAAGGAGATGACTTGTGATGTCTTATTTTAAATTCTTCACACAGGTGTAACACCTCTTTCTTGAAATGCGACCCATTATCTGAAATCAGCTCATGAGGCACTCCATATCTGCAAATAATGTTGGCACGGATGAACTTCGCAACTGTATTCGACGTTATGGAAGCATACGAAGCGGCTTCAATCCATTTCGTAAAATAATCAATGGCGACCAGAATATACTCATGCCCGCTCGAAGATTTCGGATAAACCTTCCCAATTATATCAATTCCCCAGACTGAAAACGGCCATGGAGAAGTCATAGAGTGCAACTCCGAAGGAGGAACATGAATAAGATTTGCATAGACTTGACACTTATGGCATTTCTTCACAAATGCGAAGCAATCTGCTTCCATTGTGGGCCAATAGAATCCAAGCCTCAAAATCTTTCTAGACAACATCTTGCCATTCATATGAGGTCCACAAACTCCCTCATGGGTCTGCTCAATAAGCTCTGCGGCTTTGTCTTCATCAACACAGAGAAGCTGTATGCCATCAAATGACCTTCTGTACAGCTCTTCACCACAAATAACGAAGTTGGCAGCCAACTTCTGAAGAGTCTTCCTCTCTTTGCTTGAAGCTTCTGGAGGATGCCCTTTACCAGCAATAAAATTCTTGATATCTATATACCATGGCTTCCCATCTGGACACCTGGCTAAAATCTCTATTGCATTCACATGCGAAGGGGCCCACTGAAGCCTGACAACTAGCGGCTGAACCTCCATTGATATAGAAATGTCTAACATCGAGGCCAAAGTAGCCAAAGCGTCAGCAAAATGATTTCTGGTCCTTGACAAGTGAGTGAACGTAATGTTCTTGAACTTTCTGACCAAAGATTCCAAATAAGTGTTATAAGGGATCAATTTATCTTCTCGAGTTTTCCATTGCCCATTAATCTGGCAAATGATCAAGATAGAATCCCCAAACACATCAATATCTTGAATTTCCAAAGCTAAGGCTGCCTCTAACCCGGCGATGCAAGCTTCATACTCGGCCATATTGTTCGTACATTCAAACTGTAGCTTGATAGAAACAGGAATATACTCTTTCCGAGGGGATATAAGCACAGCTCCTACTCCTTGTCCTCGACTGTTGACAGCTCCATCAAAATACATAAGCCACTTAGTACTTGAAGCTTCTTCTTCAATATCCATGATCTCTTCGTCCGGAAATTCTGCCTTCAGAAAAGCATTTTCTTCAACGGGTGCATCGGCCAACTGTTCAGCAACAACACGCCCTTTAATTGATTTCTGAGTGACATAAGTGATGTCAAACTCAGACAATAACAACAACCATCTTGCGGTTCTTCCTGTAAGGGCCGGCTTTTCAAACAAATATTTTAACGGATCCATCCGCGAAAGCAAAAAGATCTTGCTCGAAAGCAAATAATGTCTAAGCCTCTGGGTAGCCCAAACTAATGCTAGACATGTCTTTTCTAACACCGTGTACTTTAACTCGTACTCCAGCATCTTCTTACTGATATAGTAAATGGGCTTCTCCCTTTTAGACTCTGAATCTTGCTGAGCAAGCATGCAACCCATTGCTGTATCTGTGATAGACAAGTACAACAACAACGGCTGACCCGGAATGACAGGTGATAGAACAGGGGGCAAGGATAGACACTGCTTAACCTTTTCAAAAGCCTCCTGACACTCTTCATTCCATTTCTTCGAGGAATTCTTCTTCAGAAGCTTGAAAATAGGTTCACATGTCATCGTCAGATGTGATATGAACCGTCTCAGATATTGAACTTTGCCAAGGAAACCTCGGATCTGCCTCTTTGTCTTTGGCGGCTGCATTTCTTGAATCGCCTTAATCTTTTACGGGTCTACTTCGATCCCTCTTTCACTGACCATAAACCCTAAGAGCTTTCCTGATGTAACACCAAAGACGCACTTATTCGGATTTAGGCGAAGCTGATACTTCCTGATTCGCTCAAAGAACTTTCTCAGGGCAACAGTGTGCTCAGGTCGAGTCTTGCCTTTTACAATCATGTCATCGACATATACCTCGACCTCTTTATGGATCATATCATGTAAAAGAGTTGTAGCAGCCCTCTGATATGTAGCACCAGCATTTTTCAGACCAAACGGCATCACCCTGTAGCAGTAGGTACCCCACTGAGTAATGAACGCTGTCTTCATCATGTCCTCGGGCGCCATCTTAATCTGATTGTAGCCTGAGAATCCATCCATAAAAGATAGAAGAGCATGACCAGCTGTATTATCAACCAGGAGATCAATATTTGGAAGAGGAAAGTCATCTTTAGGACTTGCCTTGTTCAAGTCTCGAAAATCGACACACATTCGAACTTTCCCGTCCTTTTTGGGCACCGGTACGATGTTCGCAAGCCATTCTGGGTATTCAACCACTTGAATGAATTTTACTTCTAACAGTTTCTTTACTTCTTCATAAACCTTCAACTCCCATTCAGTTTTGAGTTTTCGGAGTTTTTGCTTCTTTGGCTTAATACCAGGGATTAAGGGTAAGCGATGCTGAACAATTTCTTCACTTAATCCTGGCATGTCATCATATGACCAAGCAAAAACTTCCTTGAACTCTTTGAGCAAGGTGATTAATTCCTCACGTTCTTCAGGAGATAAAATTTTGCCAATTCGAATCTCCCGAATCAAGGTTTCATCACCTATATTCACAGTTTCAATTTCCTCTTCGAGTGGTTTTGCTCGGCGACTCTCATCCTGTTGAATCATGTATTTGATTTCAGGGGGAGTGTCATCGGCATCCTCATCAGAGGGGGAGTCTTGATTGTTATTATTAAGTTTATCAGATTCTGAAGCAGAAACAGTAGAAATAAAAGTAGGGACAGAAATATACTCAGAAAACTCCTTTATTTCATTGAATGTTGAATCAAGTACATCAAATGATGAATTACCCACATCAGGCTTTACAATAGATTCTTGAAACAAATTTACAGACTCAACGTATAGATTGACATTTGTGTCAATTGACTCTGAACTATGTACTGAAAGAATATCTGATTCAGCATCTGACTCAATTCCATTGGAAGAAGGGGAATCACCATCGACCTCGGAAGACTCAACCTTTATAGTACCTGCATCAAAAGAATTGTTAGAATAAACAGACTCTGAATCAGACTCAAAGACTGACATGGACTCATGAACAACAGACTCTTTTGAAGGGACACGACTGTTTAGGTAAGTAACCTGAGGTATGACCTGAAAGGTCCAGTTAGTCAATGGTTCCTCTGCCGGGGTGATTAAGTGAGTAGGATTCAGAATCACGGCCCTCTGATCAATCACAGCAATAATCTGCGAATCTTCAAGGAACATTGAATTCAGCAGGCTCGGCTCTATATGCTCTGCCCAATCAGCTTCTGACTCAGCTTCTGTCTGCACACCGATCTGCTTGTCCTCTAACTGCAAATCGAAGAAAATTTCAAAACCTGGCAACCTCTGTCCTGAATTCTCATCCAACCAAGTTTCGGCAAAACCACAGAAAGGGACATCAGCACCCTCTTGTCTAAACCGGCCATTCATTGTCAAATTAATTGGCGCCATTGGTAATTCTAACCCTCTTCGGCGACATTCAGCCCATTTCCGCATCAGCTGCTTCATCTCTTTAATCTCTTTCTTTGAGGGCTTGTATCCCAGCCCAAATAGACCGTTGAAGGATTCGAACTCAGGAAATTCGGTCAAACCCTGATGGTATTTCCCCAGCCCTGCACCTGGCATGTATCCCTGTCGACGAACCATCCGAACGACATTCGAGTTTGTACTGGTCAGGAAACAAATTTCCTCATTCATAGCTTCTTTAAAGGTGATGGCAGCCACCTCTAGTGAAAATCCAGTTAAACTAACATCCTCAGACTTCTCCATTGTCAGGTCCTGAGTAATCAGTCCTACTTCCAGGTCCGGGTCTCCCTTTACAGTTACTACTCCGTTTTTACGAAGAAATTTCAGCTTTTGGTGAAGAGAGGAGGGAACAACTCCGAACTTGTGCAACCAAGGGCGTCCAAGTAACAGCAAAAACGAGGCTTTAATGTCCAAAACTTGAAATTCTATTTCAAAGTCTTCTCCTCCGATTTGAATTTCAGTTACCAGGGTTCCGATAACATCTCGGCGAGTACCATCGTACGCCAGAATACCCTGTTCAGATGGGATGAAGTCTGCGGGACCAAACCCAAGAGTTGTAGCTGTACTCAGCGGGCAAACATTCAAAGCAGAGCCATTATCAACCAACACCTCTGGTACTCTTTTCTTATTGCAAACAACAGTGATTTTCAAAGATTTTGTGTGATCTCGGCCCTCAGAAGGCAGATCATCATCAGTGAAAGACAAAGTCTTAGACACTTTTGTCATGGCAACCAAGCTCACCAATTCATCAGGAGTAGTGTCAACTGAAATCTGTGCTGAATTAAGCTCTTGAAGGACTAATTTTCTGTGCTTAGATGAGGCCATGAGTAAACCCCACACGGAAATATTGGCCTGAGTCTTTTTCAACTGCTTTAACAAGCTCTCTTCTTCTTCATCGGCGCTAACCTTACTGACCTTATTCTGTCTCTGGTTCTCAGCGTTTCGCGCAACCTCTGCAGGATTTTCTACACTTAGCTCTGGAGGTTTGAATACACGCCCACCTCGGGTCATATGACGCATTTCGTCACAAAAGTCATCTAGCAACAACAGTTCATCTTCTTCAAAATCCTCAGCCCGTAGGACATATGGAGCTCTTCCCATATTTCTGACATTGTCAGTCTGAAATACACAAGATTGAGATGATGATGACTCAGCAACTTCGTCGTCATCGAAGGAAATCACGTAACGCTCTCTCCTTTCTGTCCCTTCCAGCTCTCTATCATCAAACTTCATGACATAGGTTTTTTCTGTGGTAATGGCACAAATAAGGGTTGATGGATCAAGCAGAGGCTCACTAGCAAAAATTGCATTGATAGTAGGAGGAGGCATGGCATGATGGTTGGGAAGTGGGTTTTGAGTGACGTTTGGTCTCTCCACTGCCAATTCATTTTTGTCAATCAGATTTTGAATGGCATGCTTCAAGGCCAAACAATTTTCAGTCAAATGCCCTGGACCTCTATGATATTCACAATATTGGTCCATCTTCCAGAATGTGGGCAAAGGATTGGGTGGAGGTTTGATATCTGGGAGCCGGATCTTTCTATCTTTCATGAGCCTCTTGAATATCATTATTATGGGATATGGAAGAGGATCAAATTTCCTGTCAAATGTACCTCTCCTGGGTGCTCTGGCAGCTTCTGTAACAACCTTGGCCACAGGCCTGGTATAACTGACGGCATGAACTTCCTTGGGCTGGACCATAGGTCTTTTCCCTTCTCGAATCTCTGTAGAAACTTTTGCTCTCAGACCCTTTGCTATGGCATCTTCCGTCTGAGTACCAGTCTTGATCAGATGATCAAAACTCGGATAATGCTGAGGAGCAAGAAAATGAAAGTACTGAGGAGACAAACTTTTCAGAACCAGCTTTATCTGTTCTGTTTCAGACATTCTCTGGCTCAGCTGAGCAGATTTGCGTCTCCAACGCCTGATAAAGAAAGTAAAGGTCTCTTGAGGACCTTGCTTCAACTGCTTTAGGTCCCTCTTTGTGACCTCAATACCTTCTTCCATCGAGAACTGCTCTATCAATTTCTCAGAAATGTCCTCTAGGGTTCTCACTTCTTCAGGTTTCAGCCTTAGGAACCATTTCTTCGCAATCCCAGTTAAAGAGATCGGAAACAACTGCGCCATCTGTTCACGGCTCAGACCGTACTGCTGGGACAAAATGATAAACCACCTCATGTGGTTACGCGGACACCCGGTTCCGTCATATTTGTCATAATCAGGAGCTTTGAAGTTGGGCGGCAGAGATACTGTCGAAGACAGTATCAGTTCAGAGACATCAAACTTCTTAGGCCCCTAGACTTTCATCTGCTCCATATCATGAGCCATCTTGCTAAATTTTTCGGACATTTCTTTTTCAAATTTTTCAAACTTTTCTTTTTCTCCATCAACTTTTGGAGCGCAATACTCTGCAGCGTATTGGGCGTCATCTATATCAACCTCAAAGGGCGAGATATCAGGTCTACGCGCTTCCGGAGATGCAGCACGAGTATGCTGAAGTACAGGTCTAGAGGTGGAAGTCTTATCACTTATCTGAGTCTTCATGTTGGCCATCTCTTCTTTCATACCCGCCATGTCCCGAGTAAGGTTTTTCATCATCTCTTGCATGCCCAACAAAAGGTCTGTTGTGTCAGCCATTTGGTTCACTTCAAAGGAACCGGAAGACTCAGGTGAAGGAGATAAATGAACCGAAGATGACACAGGGGAATCAAAGTGGCGAACGAGTCTAGACACTGAGGTAGGTCTAGACCAGGTGGGCTTAGCTTGAAAGTCTTTTCTGGGAGCGATGGTTGCTATCTTTCAGAATCCTGGTTGGAAGTTAACAAACTAGATCAAATGATTGACACATGAGATAAGATAGTTTGCACCAATAGAGAGAAAAGAAAAACAAACATCCTTTGTATTGATCATATTGACAGGTTACAACGCCAATGATTGGTTACAATATAAAATGCTGAAACCCTGAATCACTGACTGTCTATAACATGCATCAAGTAAAATTTTTTTTTTTTAAAAACTTTCATCTATAACGAGATCAGATTTACAATTTGCGACTCTGACTATATTCAAGTAAAACAAATGAAGACAATAAAAGAAATGATGGTTTCAAGCTGAAGATCCTCAAGATTCTGTAATCCGAGCTCTCTTGGCCTCAAGCTTTCCGGGTAACTCTCCACGTCGGACCTTAGATGTTAAAGCAAACCTCTCTTTCATGACCTTATTTCTCCAAGCAGCTATGATGGACTGAATGAGATCAGGAGACAATTTTTCACACAAAGGAGGTGTTACAGCTCCAGGGGGACAAGGGCGCCCTGTGATCTGATGAAGAAGACGGATTGGTGCATAAAAGCTTGACTTTTCTAACCCCATAAGATATACAAAGGGATATGGGTAAGTGCTAGTGATAACTCGCAAGCAAGAATGACTCACACAACAAAATTGGGTTTCCTTCACATGCTGCAACCAATTACGCCACTCATCAATGGATTGTGGTCGGTTGGCCATTGGTTGCCAAGATGAGAAATCTTTCAAGGTGTACTTGTTGTGGCTTATCCTCTGGAGGATAGTGAGTTTTTCACAAAGCCATACGTACAAGAGTTTGACACACCCAAAAAAATTGTCATGAACCTCCTGACGAGCAATAAGATCCAGTCCGGAGAAAGATTCTGCGAGTATGGTGGGAACAGGATTCCTCCCTTCATTAATTTGATCCACCACAGCTAACAGGGCCAAAGGAGCATTATAAGAATCACTACGAAGCACGTAACGTGCGAAGACACCAAAGATTAAGGCATTACGCCGACAATTCTGAAAGCGGGAGTCGGTAGGGTTGACATTTGTAGAAAAAAGTTTGATTAAGTCCTGGACTCGCACGCTTGTGTCTGTGAGGCATGACAGAGCATCAACCGTGGAATTTTTAAACAATTTGCAGAAAAGATAATGAGGGTCATCTGGATTCAAAGGTTGGACCCAAAGTCCCTCCAATGGGAGCTCTAATAGGACACACCAATCCTCAAAGATGGGACAAAATTCAAAGGAACCGAATCTAAAGACATGAAGATCAGGATCCCAAAGATTGGCAGCTGCTTGGAGAAATTTCCAGTCTACACCGAGTATGCTCAGATGATTGAAGGTACTGATAAACTTTTCGGCCATACTCCTTTCTGAATGCTCACGAGGGAGAGTTTTAAGAGTCTCCTTTATCCAATTCTTCAACACATTATTGGCCATGATCAAACCTAATCATCCAGACAAGACAAAATTATGAGAAAAAGGAGATACCCATAAACAAATGAAAGGGATAAATTTGCTGATCAATTACAGGAGAAGGATACAATCTGAGACATTTGAATTTTTCATCAAAGATGAGAGATAATCAAGAGATCAGACAATAGACCACGGCCATAAAATGACAAAGTAGGTCGCTAACCGGATCCAAATCTGGCGATGAATATCATCAACTGTGTGATCAAGAGGATCAAAATGATAGACCATGGTCATAGAGACAACGGACAAGCCATCAACCAGATCTAAGACATAACAAGTAGACAGACAAATAAGGATCTAATCCTACTGAATGATGTATACGTGGGAATCCAGATAAGGTAGACCGACTCCAAAGGATAGCAACCATGCTTAACATATTTTTGGATAAAATCCAGCAGCATAACGACTATACGAGGAGGTCAAGGTCCAAACTAAGTAAACTGACTCTAAAGAGTAGCAGTCATGCTCAAAATGTTCTGCGAAAAATTCGACAGCATAACGGCTAAACAAGAAAGTCAAGAAAAGGTAAACTCACGGTTTTCCTAACTCTAAGAAATAGCGATTATGCTCAAAACATTTTGCGAAAAATTCGGCAGCATAACGACGCTAGACAAGGAAGTCAAGAAAAGGCAAACTCACGGTTTTCCTAACTCTAAGGAAATAGCGGTTATGCTCAAAATATTCTGCGAAAAATTTGGCAGCATAACGACGCTAGACAAGGAAGTCAAGAAAAGGCAAACTCACGGTTTTCCTAACTCTAAGAAATAGCGGTTATGCTCAAAATATTCTGCGAAAAATTCGGCAGCATAACGACGCTAGACAAGGGATCCCCATAACTTAACCAAAGGTATATGAACAATGGTTACCAGAAAAAGGTAATCAACTGATGGACTGAGCAGCGGTGAAAATATACTACAACGGGTCAAAACCCTATAATCAACAGATCAGGGACTAAACCTGGCCAAGGTAATGGCGATCAAAAGTCACTGGCTAGATCTAGATCTGAATAACGAAGGGATATAACCAATTGAAATGAATAAGGAACTCTAACTAAGAGGAGAACCCTAATATACATATAATCAGTATATATAAGCATATATATATACACACAAATCCTAACCAGGGGCACCAGCCCTAATTCTAATCTAGCTGAGTCAAGAAAATCTCGACTAAAGACAGACTGATAGTGTATTAGGACCGTGCTGTAGCTATGCAAAATGAGCTACCCTAGTCTACAAATGGGGCAAAGCTCCTAACTCTAAGCTCCACATGTGTAAGCAACACACGTTCGACCCTATATGAATGCAATATACTTATATAAACACGGGTACTTCCTAGTTGGATTTCACTAGGTCAGTAAGTATATACATAATATATAAAACAAAGGAGAGCTCCGGACTCAATCTACTGGGTACTATGCGTATGAAACATACCTAATATGTATAACACAAGTACACCTAGTGTTATACATAGTATGTTTCATTGCTCATCGGCTGCTGTAAACACAAGTACACCTAGTGTTTACGGCTGCAGCGCTGGCGCATAGCTTGGAAATAGATTCAACAGTACCATCAGGGTGAAGACATCCCAGTCGGGTACGCATTGAATCTATCCCGTGGAGCCAAGAAGGAAAAACAATGAAAGAAATAACAAATATGATAATGCATGATGTGTAGTGTGTGAATCCCTCGTTTTAATTACGCACCTGTCTGGTGCCCCTGGATTCTAACGATAGAATTCCCATTTAAAATGATTTTAACCCAAATTCCTCCAAAGTTAGTAAAAATGGCATTTCTATAGAGTTAGGCAATGTTTCAAAAACTCCCCAGCAGAGTCGCCAGCCTGTGGACCCCGATCCGAAGATAGGCGGCGAGGGAACGGGTCCCCACACCATCTGGATCATCCACGTGTGAAGGAGAGCTCTACCAAGGAACTCTCAAAACGGATGCCACCCTCATAGCATAGCACGAGTGGCGATATAAAAGAAAGAGATATGTCTTGATCCGGAACCGAGGTTTGAAATCGAGACATACCTGAAATAAACTCAGAGTCGCCATCCATGGATATGCCATGGAACCCTAAAATCAAATCCTCTGTGCAATGGATAACCAGAAATATATATGGGTTCGTGCCTGGTTACGAATGGGGAAGGTCTGAGAGCACCCCCGATTCGTCCGAGTGCAAGCACTTGGTCTCTTATGCCATTTATTATTAACTCCAAAGAAGTTTGGGTAAAAATCATCTGAAATGGGAACAATCCTCAAGAATCGTCTACCTAAGCATGCATTTCCTGAGGATAAAGATAATAAACACATAAAAAATGAAAGATGTGCCACCTAAGCATAGCTAGGTTATGAGTGACATGCCTAATGGGTGTCTAAATTCTGATGTGCAAACACATGCAAGCCACAGCAAAAGGTATAGGATCAGTACGAGAAAGTAAGAAAACACATCAAAACATATAATAACAACATAATAAATCCTAAGACTCTAAATTATTAGCCCGAGTCCTCGGATGGTCTGGTATTCATCCAAAGAAGCCTACGTATCCCCGCCTCCACGAGAATCAAGGCAACGTAGTTCTTCGCACCTATTCTAAGCTAGGATGCCTAAGACACCTAGACCTCTATCCTAGACTCGATCTAAAAGACCGGACCAATTATTAAAGTTTATTGTACGATTATTTAAATTCCAGTGAATTGTGGATTTTAGGACACCCTATATGCCCTAACTAAATGCATGTTAGCCCTAGGCTAATGCAAGTGGTTCTTACAACCTATGTGTAACTAGGCTGTATGCCCTAAGGAAAACAATAGGATTGCTAACGTATCCAAGACCTAGTCATCAATCGGCGATGTGAATCGCCAACTGACCGGACGGAGGCGCTCCTAGCTAGGACAAACTCCTAACTCTAACACAAACACACAACAAGCACATAACAGAAGACAAACTCCTAACTCTAAAACAACACAAACAAGCACACAACAAATAAAAGACAAACTCCTAACTCTAAAACTCTCTATCTAGGACAAACTCCTAACTCTAGAGGAAGATCTTGTTGAAAACAAGGTTTTGAAGAAAAAGGGTTAAAGCATTTATTAACAAAGTTTGGCTGGACAGATAAGAATCTCAAGCTGCACTACGTACCTCGTGGAAGAGGATCAAGCCAACGTAGTTCGAAACGAACTCTCAAAATAACAAACACTTACAACAAATCAACCATTTTTTATGTTTTAAGTTTCTAATTTTTTTTTTTTTTTTTTTGATTTTTAATGATTTCAATGTTTATGAATTTTAAAATTTCTGATGCTTTCACCCTTTTGGCCAAAGACCAGAGGGAATATACAAAACAACACCCTAGGGTGTACAGGGGAAACTATGCTCTAATAATACTATTATAAGAGCAAATGAGTCAAAGACTCCCTAATGACAGTAACTGAAGAATAAATGAGTCAAAGACTCTCTAATAAAAGCGACTAAAGGATAAACGAGTCAAAGACTCTCTAATAGGAGCAAAAGAGGGATACAAGAGTCAAAGACTCTTCAAAAAGAGTAAAAGAGGGATATAAGAGTCAAAGACTCTTCAAAAAGAGTAGATGAGGGATATAAGAGTCAAAGACTCTTCAAACAGAGTAACTGAGAGATACAAGAGTCAAAGATTCTTCAAAAAGAGTTGCAAACACGAGTCAAAGACTCTACTGACAACAACACAAGCCAAAGACTCCACTAACACCAACTAAAGGATGGATGAGTCAAAGACTCTCTAATAACACCATCTAAAAGATGAATGAGTCAAAGACTCTCTAATAATACCATCTAAAAGATGAATGAGTCAAAGACTCTCTAATCAAGGGCTGACTCCTATGCTAATAGACTATCAAATAAGGAGAAACTCAAAAGCAAAAGGAATAAGAGACGCCGTGCATATTTGGCAAAGGTAAAAACATCCAGCCGGGCCGGACAGCTACCTAGCCCTCAGGGTGCAACAAATGTGCAACCCAATACCCATAAGGGTAGGGGTATGAAGCCAAGCCGAGTAGGGTGTTCTTTCAAAACCAAACGGCGCACAAAGAGGAGGTTTAGCAAGAGAATGAGACCGGGCGGTCTAAAAGGAAATAAGAGACATTGTGCATATTTGGCAAAGGTAAAAACATCCAGCCGGGCCGGACAGTTACCTAGCCCTCAGGGTGCAACAAATGTGCAACCCAATACCCATAAGGGTAGGGGTATGAAGCCAAGCCGAGTAGGGTGTTCTTCCAAAACCAAACGGCGCACTCTAATAACACCATCTAAAGGATGAATGAATCAAAGACTCCCTAACAGCGCTATCTAAAGGGCGAGTGAGCCAAAGGCTCTCTAATACTACACTTAAAGGAAGAATGAGTCAAAGACTCTCTAATACCGCCACTAAAAAAAAAAAAGATAAACGATTCAGAGACTTTCTCATACTCTAAAAAGGGGGACAAATAAGACATAACATGTCTTTTAGCTCAAAAGAGAGACAAACCATGGATGCTCCCTAAATGAGGCATTATATGCCTCCAATGGGAAAAGGCGGGCTCTAAGCAACGAGGCTTGCTCCTCGATGGGAGCTGCCTAACGAGACGAAGCGCGTCTCCTTATGAAGGACCTTACTAATGAGACCACAATGGTCCTCTAAACGAAGGAAAGGATCTATCTAAAGGTGTCTAAAAGACTTGGAAAGTCCACCAAGAGAGCAGAAAAGAGCTACTAGGCAATCTCAAATTTCCATTCAATTCTTATATAAACAAATCAAGTACTAAGCAAAGAAAGACTTACAACTAAAGAGTACACAACATGTAATAATAGCAATCATAGCATGTAGCCTAATGAAGTAAAAACAATATCAAACACTCAAACACTTCAAAGCCAACCACAAACCCCGATACGGGGACTCCACTGAAATCAGATGATGCCAAAGTAATCATCTGATATCAAATACACATGATAATATTTCTACAAACCGCCTTGAAATCAGACAGTACTCATGTCGATAATATCGAATAAAGTAGTCATCTGATTTCCTCCTTCAATTAAACAATGTATTTAAAATGAAATTAATTAGCCCAGACCAGACGCTGGGTAGCCTACAAACTTAACTAAATTACAATTACAAAGACTATAAACTTGCAGGACAGTAATTATGCATTGATGGATAATAGATATGCATTTTAGCTTAACCCAAAAATCATCATTACAAAAATAATGAAAGTATGGAACAACAGCTATGGCGATAATTGCAGCAAATATGTGCGTTTTAATTCACCCAAGATCACGATTACCAGCTTAGAAACATAAGACAACAGCTATATATTGATGGCAGAAGATATGTGTATTTTTAATCCATCCAAAACCACAATTATAAAGCGTAAAACCAAAGGACTGCAGCTATGCTACAATAGGCAGCAGGTATGTGTATTTTTAATTCATCCAAAATCACAATTATAAAGTGTAAAACCAAAGGACAGCAGCTATGCTACAATGGGCAGCAGGTATGTGTATTTTTAATTCATCCAAAATCACAATTATAAAGTGTAAAACCAAAGGGCAGCAGCTATGCTACAATGGGCAGCAGGTATGTGTATTTTTAATTCATCCAAAATCACAATTATAAAGTGTAAAACCAAAGGACAGCAGCTATGCTACAATGGGCAGCAGGTATGTGTATTTTTAATTCATCCAAAATCACAATTATAAAGTGTAAAACCAAAGGACAGCAGCTATGCTACAATGGGCAGCAACATGGACAGCAACTATGCAAAAAATGAGCTAAACTTGTGTCCAGAACAGGGCAGAACTGCTGTCCTATGCAAACCATATAAAATCTGTGTGACGCATACCTTGAATCATTATGGTATTGTTATCATTTTCAAATGTACAGATGTATTTTTTTTTTATATATGCATTTCAGAGATAGGACACATCATTATTTGAAATCTAAGAATTCTATCTGAATAGCAAGATCTCAAATAATCCAAATTCTAAAGCTAATCATGAAGGAGAGAATATTTTGACATTTATCACTCGAAATCCCATTATGATTGCAACAGTGATTATGCTATAACTGTGAAGTAACAGCCCTGTGCTCTTGACCCATACTAAAATAACAACTATCAAATATATAAGCTTATAGTACAGTAGCCATCTTGGAACCATTACCATTACTAGAATTCCCTGTTTTAGAAACAATAGGCATATTTGAGCAATTTGAATAGCTGTTAAGTTCAGATACCTCATTAACAACCTTATTAACTGGCTTGCAATAGAACCCATAAAACTTCTAGCAAAATTACATTCTGGATCACCATGACTAACCCACTATTTAATATACAGAGGACAGCAGAATGCACAGAATTATATCTAAATTGGGGCTAAACTATGGACCGAACTGGCTGACCTGGGTTTGCCAAACAGGGGCTGAGATTAAGCCATAACAAGAATTATCGCCATGTATAAAATTGGGCTAAAACATGAAGCATAACCCTGGGTTAAAATGAGCTAGCAGGGAGCATATTCATGGGACAAATTAAATCTAATAAGTCAAATATGCACAGCATTCAATTGATTCAACTAAAATTCTGGAGTTTAAATGACATAATTGTCCCATAAATTTCAACCAACAATCTCAGCTATGAAGCTTCACATATATAGCCATGAAATCCCATTGATATCCCCATCAATACACAGACATATGTATGCTTATACGTATGGCACACATGAAGGTAATCACACAGGTGAGATAAAATTCTTCATGTATGAATAGAAGTATATTATTTCCAAAATATAACACTATTGATTTCCAGATCCAAGAAATTTCGGTCATTAGATGACAGAATAAACTCAAATTGAACAATAAATATAAATAGTAATAAAATATATGTAAATAAAAAATAAAAATCAATAGAATCACAAGCTTTTTATAATATAGTAATAATAGATTAACACTGTCTCCTCCATCGAGGAATAAAACAATCAACATTTCAACACAAAGCTTAGTATCATATGAAGAATGAACAGATTCTAAGTAGGAAATACTAGATCTATAATTTAGAACAAAGATCTACTGTAATAGAGACTCTTAGCCTAGACAATTGAAAAAATATAATATGATGACGGTACTTACCTCTAGAATTTGAGCTATCTTATGAATTTCTCCACTCCCCTTTTGCAGATGACGAACACTCCTTCAGAATTTTTCCAAAAATTGAATTAAATGACTTAGAGTCATCGGATTAGAGCTCTTAGATCCAGATCTACTATCTCTCCCTTAATCTCTCTTCTTGCAAGTCTCGGATATTCTCCCAACACTCCAGATCTCTTCTTCTATCGAGCTATTGGATCAACGGTTGAAAACTCAGATCTGAGCCACGAATTTACAGATTTTGAACTTTAAAAAGCAAATAACAGATCAGGTAACAAGTTGCTGAGATTGGGGTTTAGAAACCTTCATAGGAACGAGGAAGCTCAAATCTAAAGCTTTGAAGTTTTGGATCTGAAGTTTTGGAGTTTGAGCTAGGTTTTCAAATCTGAAAAATGAAGATTCTAGGGTTTTTAAGCTCAAAATTTATGGATCAAGGTTTGAAAACTCAGATCTATGACTCAAAGCTAGCTAGGAGGAAGATGAAGGAGAAATAACAATCTTGCAGCAAATTTGAAAAGAGAAAATGTGCCGATCGGAACTTAAATTCCGACCAATAGATCTGCCGGAGAAGATCGGAGATCTTACCAGAAAAAATGAAAAGAGGAGTAAAGGTTTAGGTTTAGGGAAAAGATATAGAAGATCTAAGATCTAAAGTTTATGCAGAGATCAACGACACGAAGAGAAGAAGAGATAAAAACAGAAACTAACCGGAAAATGATCGGAACGGAATTGCGATCGGAGAAGATGATCACCGACGGAGGGAAGAAAACAAATTTGGGTTCCGGATCTGGCTTTCTCTCTTCTCTCCCTCTCCCTCTCTCTGCTTTCTTAAGAGAATGAAGATCTTTCTCCCCTTTTCTGCTTCTCACAACCTCGGATCGGAGGTAAGGTTCCGACGAACGATCGGATCGGAAGAAGACGAAAAGAAAAACCTCTAATCTCTCACTCTCTCGCTCTCTTTCTCTTTAAAAAAAAACGAAGATGAACAGTGCTCTTCTCTCTGTTGATTTTTTTTTTTATATTAAAACCACTGTGTTGATAACCGCACTCCCACTTGATGGGCGCACAAATCTGGATGAGTCGCGCCCGCCATTTTTGTCTTATTTGGCCTGGGCGCGACCATCGCAGGATAATTCGCCCCTCTTATACACGAAAATGATATATTTACCTCCTTTTCTTCCCTGGACAGCCCCCTTTTCAGATTAATCACCCTCCTTTTGATTTATGCTGCGCACCTTCTCTCGGCTCGTCTTATTTGACAAATCGGCTCGGAAATTGATGAAATTTTACGGGGATCTCAGGGGGACCATAAGCTGCTTCCGGGCTCAATTCGGGACCCCGACTCACCAATTTGACAAGGTTTCGCACAGGCACTACGAACCTGGGTCCAGTCAAAATGGGGTGTCTACAAGGCCCTATAAACCCTAAAATCGAATAAAATCCCAATCCCGAAATTCCTGAAGAAATGGTACCCGCCCGCCGCAGTGCGAAATTCCTAAGAGGCTGCTAATATCCCTAGGAATACATTTATCAGCGCGTACGTGTGTTAAATCACTTTCCCATGTTAAGCAGGGGGGAGTGAATTAGCCAGCTTGGGGTTGCTTGGAGAAGAGAGAGGGAATAATATACCTTTAAGAGAAGAAAAGCCAAATAGGGTATAGTGGCAAAGGGGGTAAAATTGCTTTCTCCTTGGGGTATTTAGTAAAATGGGCATTACTTTCTTTGCAAGCAACATGCATGGGCCATTGGATTAAAAAGATGAGGTGTAGGGCTTAGATCAACTAGGCACACTATGTTTTTAGGGTTTCTAGGATAGAATTAGGGCAAGGGAGAGGATCAAAGGTTGAGAAGAACCAAGGAAAGAAAGATGCCACATAGATGGTTAGGATTAGAGTTAGGGATTCAACCCTAGGTATAAAACAAAGAAAATTCTTGCATGAAAGGGGGGGCCTAATTCCAAAAAAATCAAGAACAGAGGAGAGGGAGCTGATTCTCGTTAAAAAAAAATAGAGGGAGAAGAGCAGAGAAGAGAAAAAAAAAAAAAAAACCACCATCTCCTCCTCCACCATCTCCTCCTCCACCATAGCCTCCTCCACCTTGCCTTCTCCCCCAAAACCAATTCTACCCTACCCACAGCCACCACCATCGGCCAGCAAAACCCATTTCAAAAACAAAAACAAAAAAAAAAAAAAAACACACACACACCAAACACCATCTTCTCCGGCAAGCTTGCCGGAATCCGGCAAGCCTATCCCCCTCCACCTTGCTTTCTTCTTCTTCTTCTTCTTCTTCTTCTTTTCTCCACCACCGAACCCCACCAAAACCGAAATCCCCTTTTCTACACCCAAAAAAACCGAAACCCATCCACCATCCTCCACCCACCTCCACCATCCTCCACCTCCAGCACCACCACCACCCAACCCTTCGAAAATCCTCCTCCATCTCCACCCTCACCTCCCTCCAAACCCAAAACCGAAACCCCCTTTTCTACACCCCAAAAAACCAAAACCCATTTCGGAAAAAAAACCCAAAAAACCCATCACCGAACCACCACCCTCTTCAAACCCAACACAGCCGCCCATCCATCCACCTTCTTCCACCCCCTCTGCCACCCTCCTCCACAGCCGCAACCTCCACTCTCAGCCACCACCTACCAAACCCACCTCCCCCAACACAGCTACCGATCTTCTCAAACCCCCTCTGCCACCCAAACCACCTCCTTCACAGCCGCCCACCTCCAAGCCGCGACCGCACCCAAACCTCTCTCCACCGCCAGCCACCACCACCTCCTTCGATCACCTCTCCAAACCCTTTTTTTTAAAAAAAAAACACCACCGCACCTCCCTCTCTGTTTTTTGCGATATTTGTCGCAAAAGAAAAAGAAAAAGAGAGAGAGAGAGAGAGAGAGAGAGAGAGAGAGAGAGTTGAAGGAGAGAAGAGAAACCCCATTTTCGTGAACACAGGAGGGGTTTCTCGATTTTTTATTTATTTATTTATTTTTATTTTATTTTATTTTATTTTTTTGTTAGAAAAATTAGAGTGAGGGGAAGAAATTACAGAGGTGGACTCGAGCTCCACCCTCGATCCGCGGCTTCCCCATCGCTGCCGATTAGCACCACCATTGCCATGCCCAAACCCACCTCATCCTCACTTGAGAACCCAAACTGATCCCTTTTTCGTTTTCGCCATCCCCAAGCTTCGATCCGTCAAATCCCAAGCGCAACCAACTCCAGCAAATCATTCGAGCCCTGCCGATCATCTTCAATCTGAGGTAATTGCTATTCTCTTTCTTTTACTAGTTGTTTATAATGTGAGTGGTTTGATTATCGTGGAAATTCAATTTACCTGAGCATTGCTAGCCTTGTTTTAACTCCTGGAGTATTTCTGGTCCTTGAAAGCATGGTATATCTACACCCCTATAGTTCGATCTCATCTTGGGTTTTCCTATTGGTTATTATCCTAAGGATGTAAAAGGTTCATGAATTTTGTCTTGTGATTAATTCCTTTGGTCTGTTAAAAGTTTTAGTGTTTGAATATATGACTGAAATCATTATAGATGAGGTTTGAGATTCCTTGTGTTTTTCAATTTGGAAATGAGAACCGTGCTAAGTTTGCCAATGCATGAAAAGTAGAGGTTTGCCCAAATACATGTTGAGATGATTTATCCTAAAAGATGTATTTTCCGTGTTTGAATGAGATTTGAATGTCTCGTGGGAGCTATGAGAGCTCCGTGGGTTAATGTTAGAGCAAGTTATCTTAAACATGTGCTCAATCCTGTTTGCATGCTAGCTAACCCAATTTCATTTGCTTAGTTGAACTTCCAGCATATTGACTTTAGTCAGGAGAGGCGGGAATAGTAAAAGATGCTTCTATTCTTGTATTTGCATGTGCCAGGTGCTATTTCTTGTCTCTTTCCCCTTCTAGGATCCTTATAGAGTTCGGGGTTCTTTTGTGTTTCTGGTTCCCCTTTATTATCATATTTCCATAGGGCTCAGGCTATGACGGAATGTATCTTGAGCCAACCCCTTCCCTTCCTGCCTTAGAGTCTTCGCAGGTTAAGGGATTTCTTCCTCTTTAGAGTCAGTCCTAGAGAGTTTAGGAGTCAGTCTTACCATCCTAGGGTTTAGGTGTCTGTCCTACCCCTGTAGAGTTTAGGATTCTGTCCTATCCCTTCATAAAATTTAGGATTCCGTCCTTCCATCTTTCAGAGTCAGTCTTCAGTATAGGAGTCAGTCCTTCAGTCTTTCAGGGGTCTGTCCTATCATCATAGGGGTTAGGATTCTGTCCACCCTCTCATCAAGTCGTGCGTTTTTTCTATTCACTCCTGCAAGGTATAGGATGCTGTCCAACCCTTGCAGAGTTGTTATTCTGTTCATTCCCCCCCACAAAGCATAGAATGCTGTCCAACCTTTGCGGGATATCAGGAGTCTGTCCTCCCCTTGTGATGATAGGATTCTGTCCTCTTGTGTCGAAAAAAATCAAAAAACATCTGAAAAATCAAAAATCTCAAAAATCTCGAGTCATTAGAGTGTAGTTAGGAAAATCTGGTCCGAACTACGGATGGCTTGATCCCTAGCTGAGGGGTACGTAGGCAGCTCAGGCGTGCTGCTGGCATCCTGAGTCCAGTCATCACCTTTTTTTTTACACCCTTTTCACACCATTTTTGCAAATATCTTTCACAACTTAAAAAACTTCTATAAGCTTCAAAATCTTTCAAACTTCTCAAAACTTCAAAAATTCTTCAAAATAACCTTACCAGCAATTTTCAAAAGATCTTCCCATAGAGTTAGGAGTCTGTCCTAAGCGTGTGGGGTGCCTTAGAGTTAGGAGTCTGTCCTGATTGTGTCGATTTGCCGTGTCTGGTCGTGTGAGTGTCCTCAGAGTTAGGAGGCCTCGAGTCGTGGTCGGTTAGACACTTAGTCGAGCCGATGGCTAGACTAGGACGCGCTTAGAGCGCCCATGGTTTTCCTTAGGACGCACAACCTAGTCACACATAGGGTGTAGGGTCCACTTGCATTAGTTAGGGCATATAGGGAGTCCTAAAAATTACCATTCACTCGAACTTAAGTAATGGCGCAAGAAGCTTTAAAAACTAGTCAGGTCTAGTTGATCGAGTCTAGGATAGCAGTCCTAGAAGGTTAGGCATTGTAGTTTAGCATAGGTCGCCGAACTACGTTGGCTCTGATTCTTCCCGAGGCCGGGATACGTAGTGCAGCTAAGATGGATGGCCATCTTGGTCCGAGTCAATTATCGCATTAGAGTTTAGGGTTTGTCATGTGGAGTCGTGTTGTGTTGTGTGTTTTGCTGTGTTTTCTTACTTTCATGTACAGATCCTATACTCTTAGTTGTAGCATGCATGTGTTTGTCCACCAGAACTTAGACACCAATCAGGCATGACACTCATAACCTAGCTATTCTTAGGTGGCATGTCATTCATCTTTTTTGTGTGTGCTTCTTATTCATCTCCGAGACATGCATGATTAGCTAGACGTTATCTCGGGGATCTTCGTTCCCATTTCACATGATTTTCGCCCAAAATTCTTCAAAGTTAATAATAAATGGCATAAGAGACCAGGTGCTCGCACTTGGGCGAATTGGGGGCGCCTAACCCCTTCCCCATTCGTCATCAGGCACGGACCTTTTATATCTCTGGTTATCTGTTGCGACAGAGCACAGCATGCGATCCAAGGCCTACTTCCTTGGATGGCGACTCTTTCTTTGTTTAAGGTGCGTCTCGAATCCGGGCTGGTCCCCGAATCGAGAGGTATCTCACTTGACATCGCCGCTCATGCTGTGAGGGGCACTCTTTCGAGAGTTCCTTGGTGGAGCTCTCCTTCACGTGGATGATCCCGAGACTCGCGTGGGGGCACGTCCCCCCGCCTCTCTCGGATCGGGTTCCACACCCATCCACCCCCACACCAAGAAAAGAATCTGCGCTTGGTCTTGGTAAATCTGATCGAACCCTCTCATCTTCTCGTTGTTCTTTATATTGACTGGTCGAAGAATCTGACTTGGGTGTCGAAGTGGTCGTCCGGGACCCACCCGAACCCCCTGACCCCATGTGTTTGTGATTGCAGACCCCGCGGAGGCTCTCTACCGACCGCGCGATCGCAGACTCGGATTCCGACGCCATCACTTCCATTATTTATTCACATATGAATTGATTGTGAAACAAAAAGGAGGCTATCTTAAAGTTAGTCATTGTGGGGATATATTTAAGTGGAAATATAAAAAAGGTGGCTATATTTAACGACGTCGTGAATAAAAAGTATAGAAGCCCAGACTCATTTTTATTGGAACCTTTTCACAAACTTGTTATCACTTGTGGAAAAAATGAAAAAAAAACTAACCGGAACACCATCGTGGCTGGCAGCGTAGCTTTGTTGTGGGCTCAAAACTAAGTTGACGAAACTGAGAAAACTAGACTTTCCTATCACCATCAGTTTCGTCTCATGTTTATCTCTCTTCAATGAATATTGGCATGTCTCTGTGTTCTTACAAGGTCCAGATTGTGACCTATCTATATGTAATTGAAAGTGCAGTTTGCTATATATATATATATATATATATATATATATATATATATATATATATAGAGAGAGAGAGAGAGAGAGGAAACTGTTGGTGAGCTAGCTTGCCCAATCACATGGGTCCCACATTTTGGGGAGTGATCCAAACCATTCATTTGCAAGTCCTTATCATAGATAGGGGGTGTACCAAAAATCAGCTCCATAGGATCATCCTAACCCCTCCATTTGTGGAGGACAAAAATGGGGCAGATTTGTGTCTGTCCATTTTTGTCCTCCACAAATGGAGGGGTTAGGATGATCCTATGGAGCTGATTTTTGGTACACCCCCCATCTATGTAAGGGACTTTCAAATGAATGCTTTGGATCATCCTAACAAAGTGGGCCCCCATGTGATTGGGCAAGCTAGCTCACCAACAGTTTCCTCATATATATATATATATATATATATATATGTGTGTGAGGAAAGTGTTTCTAGTCAGTCGGCTAGAAAACCTTCTCTAGTCCGCAAACCAAAAAACACAGTGGGCTCACATTCATTTGATAATCCAAACCATTCATTTGATAGGCCCTGGCATAGATAGGGTGTGCCTAAAAAATCAGCTGCATAGGATCATCCTAACCCTTTGATTTGTGGAGGTTAAAAAGGGACAGCACCTCCACAAATCAAAGGGTTAGGATGATCCTATGGAGATGATTTTTTAGGCATGTCAGGGCCCATCAAATGAATGCTTTGGATCATCAAAACAACGTGGGCTCACTGTGTTTTTAACCTCCACTGTCCATTTTTAACCTCCACAAATCGAAGGGCTAGGATGATCCTATGGAGCTGATTTTTGGAGCACACCCTATCTATGCCAGGGCCCATCAAATGAATGCTTTGGATCATCCAAACAACATGGGCCCACTGTGTTTTTGGTCGGCGGACTAGAGAAGGTTCTCTAGCCGACCAACTAGAAACACTTTCCTCATATATATATATATATATATAGAGAGAGAGAGAGAGAGTGTATATATATATATATATATATATAGAGAGAGAGAGAGAGAGAGAGTGTGTGTGAGTGAGGAAAAGGATTGTACACTCGAGTGTACCAACCTTACGGTACGCTCGAGTGCCCAATCACATGTGGGCCCACATTTTTAGGATAATCCAAAGCATTCATTTGAAAGGCCCTTATATAGATGGGGTGTGTACCAAAAATCAGCTCCATAGGATCATCCTAACCCATCCATTTGTGGAGGTCAAATTGGACAGACACTGTTTGTCCACAAATCTGCCCATTTTTGCCCTCCACTTTGGAGGGGTTAGGATGATTCAATGGAGCTGATTTTTTGTACACACCCTATCTATGATAGGGCCTTGCAAATGACTGCTTTGGATCACCACAAAAAAATGTGGGACCCATGTGATTGGGCACTCGAGCGTACCATAAGGTTGGTACGCTCGAGTACAATCCTTTTCCTATATATATATATATATATATATATATATATATATATATATATATATGAGGAAAGCTTATCTGCACTCAAGCACATAAACAGGGTGGGGCTACATTTTGGGTGGGATCCAAAGCATTCATTTGATGGGCCCTTTCATGGGTAGTGTGTCCACCAAAATCAGCTCCATTGGATCACCTTACGGTGTCCAATTGTGAAGCCAAAATGGACAGATTTGTGGACAAACAGTATCTGTCCATTTTGGCCCCACAAATGGACACCCATTGGTGATCCAATGGAGTTGATTTTTGGTAGGCCCCCTATCCATGATGGGGCCTTCCAAATGAATGGTTAGGATCACCCCCACAATGGCCCCACCCCCTGTTTCTGTGCTCGAGCGCAGAAACCCTTCTCTCTCTCTCTCTCAATATATATATATATATATATATATATATATATATATATATATATATATGAGGAAACAGTTTCTGCGCTCGAGCACAGAAACAGGGTGGGGCCACATTTTGCGTGGGATCCAAAGCATTCATTTGATGGGCCCTTTCATGGGTAGGGTGTCCACCAAAATTAGCTCCATTGGATCACCTTAGGGTGTCCATTTGTGGGGCCAAAATGGACAGATTTGTGGACAAACAATATTTGTCCATTTTTTGCCCCACAAATGGACACCCATTAGTGATCCAATGGAGCTGATTTTTGGTAGGCCCCCATCCATGATGGGGCCTTCCAAATGAATGGTTAGGATAACCCCCTCCCCAATGGCCCCACCCCCTGTTTCTGTGCTCGAGCGCAGAAACCCTATATATATATATATATATATATATATATATATATATATATATATATATAAAGAGAGAGAGAGAGAGAGAGAGAGAGAGAGAGAGAGAGAGTTCTTACTCCACAGAGTAGATAACTTATCTCCTCCTTCGCCTTAAAATACATTAGGGGCCCACATTGTTTCGGTGATAGAAGCCATTCATTTGATGGACCCTCACATAGATAGGGTGTGCCCAAAAAATCAACTCGATAGGATCATCCCAACCCTTCGATTTGTGGAGGTTAAAATGGACGGGTATAAACTTCTACAAATTTGTCCATTTTTTACCTCCACAATTAGAAGGTTAGGATGATCCTATGGAGCTGATTTTTGGGGCACACCCTATCTATGTGAGGGCCCATCTAATGAATACTTTGGATCACCCAAACAATATGGGCCCACTGTGATTATGGCTGACTAAGCAGATAACATTATCTGCTCGACCGAGCAGGAACACTAAGCCCATATATGTATGTATAGTGTGACCCATCTTTTGATTCTTTTCCAATGATACAAACTATTCACTTTTGCACCCCTCTAATCTGTAAATTTTAAAAAAAAAAATTCATTTGTCGAGCCATAACGTAATTTGGTTGTGACATAAAATCATCTATAGAGAGACTTTTATATGATTTCGGCATTTATTTCTAGAAGTATTGTCACGCCTACCTTATTCCAAGATCCAAACCATTTATTTGGATAGCCTAAGTCTCCAATGTAACGGAAAAATCATCTCTAAAGGATGTTCCTAACCGTTTAATCTATAGAGGTTTCTATAATGTGCCATCCTTCATAGAAGAGGGTTAGGACCATCATTTAGAGATGATTATTAGGGCCAAAACATTTTAAGTATTTTGGATCTTCTAACAAGTAGGGCCTAATTTATTTTTGGGATTTTTGCTGATTAGTCCCTATATGGCAAAATAATTCCTTATTGGTCCCTAAGAAAAACATATTATCTTAGTAGTCCTATTTTTCGAAAATATTTGCTACAAGGTCCCTAAAACTCACCTACGTCAATTTTCTTCGTTAAAAATTCTAATATGGCAAATTTACCCCCAACCCATTTAATATGTTTTAGCCTTGTATGATTTCCTTCCATTATTTTTGGAACAAAAACTAAGAAATAAGCAAAATATTATCTCTTCCAATATTCTCTTCGAAAATCTTGTAAAATCTTTCAAAGTTGGTAACGTTTTAGGCCATTTTGACTTTCCTTTGACATTCTCCCTTCTTCTTCTCCTAAGAAAAGAAGCTAAACCCTAGTTCTTATTCCCAAAACAAAACTAAAAACCTACTGTATTGCAATCGGTGGCCGTGATTGATTGGTTTGTAAGAGATTTTTGGGAACTGTAGCAGCTGTTTAAATACATGATGGATTAGTGCTTCTCTTATAAAATGCCTTCCACTTAGGCCCCATTGGATTGTAGGAATTTTATTGGAAAAGCTCGGAAAGGAAAAAAAATCTAAAATTTCTTATTTCTTATACATAAAAAAAGATAAGGTAAACAACCCTATTCAATTTTTCAGTTAGGGACCTTCGGCTTATGATGTTATCCCTCTAAATTAGTCAGACTTAATTCCCCTCTTAAATCATTGAATGAAAAAAAAAATTCCATAGAAATAATTTTCTATCAGAGTTATTTTCTTGCAATCCAACCAAGACATGAATTTCTTGGAAAAGTTAGAAACGAAAAATATTCCTAAAATTTCTTACTTTATTCCTACCCTATTTAATTTATTTTAGAAGGATTTTCAATTTATTTAATTCCTAAAATGATTTTTTTGTCAAAGGATTTTCGAAGAGAATTTTGGAAGAGATTATATTTTGCTTATTTCCTAGTTTTTTTTCTAAAATAATGGAAGGGAAATAAAAAAACGCTAAAACTAATTAAATGGGTTGGGGGATAAATTTGCCGATTAAATGGGTTGGGGTAAATTTGCCATATTAGAATTTTTAACGGAGAAAATTAACGTAGGTGAGTTTTAGGGACCTTTTAGCAAATATTTTATAAAAGTAGGACTACTAAGATAATATGCTTTTCTTAGGGATTAATAAGCAATTATTTTGCCATGTAGGGGACTAATCAGCAAAAATCCCTTTATTTTTTGAACAATACTTTTTTGAAAAATACAAGGATATCTTATAAATGACTCTATTTAATGTTTTGACAATGGAGGCAAACTCACCTTCTCTTTTAATATTTAGGGAAAGTTACATTTACACCCCCTCTAGTTTCTGACACATCCACTTCTACCCCTATAGTTTAAAACGTGACAACTACACCCCCTGTAGTTTCAATTTGTATAAGGTAGGCCCCCTCAGTTGACGGTTCGTCCACAGATTGAAGGGTTAGGATGATTCGATGGAGCTGATTTTTTGGGCACACCCTATCTATGTCAGCGCCCATCAAATGAACGCTTTGGATCATCCAAACAATGTGGGCCCATATCCGAATCCAAACACTACCAAAAACACAGTGGGCCCACATTGTTTCCAAATAATGGCTCGCAGAAAAGATTTGAAAATATGGATTTTTTCACTGTTGTAGCTGATAGGGGTGGACATGGTTCGGTTCGGTTCGGTTTTGGGGTATACCCAGAACCGAACCATATATAATCGGTTCCTTGAACTTGGAACCAGAACCGAACCATATATGTTTGGAACCGAACCGAACCAAAACCATATATAATCGGTGCGGTTCGGTTCGGTTCTGGGTTTACCCAACCTTCACCGAATGTAGATATTTTGCCTAATCGTATTTATAATCGGTTTGGTCCTGTTTATATATGAACTACAAAGACTAACGTGCACGAATTTGGAATAATCAGGCACAAATTTGCACAAATTTGGACAATGCAAAAATTATATATGACCTACAAACATGCACAAATTTGGAATAATCAAGCACAAATTTGGGGGGTGTATTAAAATTTTAAAGGCAAAGCAACACGTTAAAGATGGGTGAATTAAAAGGGGGTGGGGTGATTTTATCAAGCGATGAGGCATTGGGTTTTAAGGTGAGGGTCGGTTCTCGGTTCGGTTTTTGGTTCTGGCATCCCAAACCCAGAACCGAACCGAATTTCCATCGGTTCCAGGATATCAGAACCGGAACCGAACCATATAAATATGGAACCGAACCGAACGTTCGGTTCGGTTCCTTGGTTCGAACCGGAACCATGTCCACCCCTAGTAGCTGATTTGGAAATCGAAGGATCCGATCCAGTTCCAATTCTCAATTACAAATGTGAGAAATCCAAATCTAAATCTTGTGGGCATCCAAACGTGGCCTAAACGTAAGTTTTTAGTACACATGACAAGTGTTGATTATCAGGTACTAAGCTTAGTCTTACACTCGGTTATCAGAGAATTTATATGGTGGCCGACTGTGAAATTTACAAGGGCAGAGTGTCAAAACTCTGTTATTAGGGCTGCAACAGGGTCGGGTTGGGTCGGGTTTTGCAAAACCCTAGCCCAACCCCAGCTGCCATTATCTTAGCCTTGACCCGCCCTGACCTTGAGTCAGGGCTGAAAATCCTCAACCCAATGCCCGCCCTACACGGTTCAACCCAACCCTTGCCCCCCTGATTGGGCAGGGCCGGGCCGGGCCGACCCTGATTGGGCCGGGCTAGCCCTGCTTGGGTCGGACCGAGCCGGGCAATTTTACATGTTTTCCATCTGTTTTATTGTCAAAAATCAAAATACTTCCACACAATCTATAATTCTAATTGATATATAATTTTTGGTGATAAATACATAACCAAAATCCAATAGATGGAGGAATGAAAAACAGAAAAGCTCAAGGGTGGGCCACGGGTAAAGTGTAAACAGGGTCGGGTTGGGTCTGGTCGGGTCGGTCAGGGCGGGCCAGGGTAAAGTGTAAAGGGGGTCGGGTCGGGTTTGGTCAGGTCGGGTCGGCCCAGGGTATCAACCCTGAACCCGACCCTAAGTCAGGGCCAAGAAAATGTACCCAAACCCGCTCTCAGGGTCAGATTTTCCAACCCTGACCCTGTTCGGGGTCAGGGCGGATCAGGGCTCACAGGGCCAAACTTGCACCCCTAGCTGTTATGCTACTTCCTAAAAGACAATTACTGCCCCGGTGCACAGAGAACATCTTTATTAGATGATCCAAGCCCTTGATCCAGCAAGTCTGCTATGTTTGGTTGCCGGAATTTTTTTGATTCTTGGGACTTTTGTGGAATTTCCGCAGGAAACATACGTTTGGTTGGTGGGCCCAAAATAATCCCAGGAACCAAAATAGCCCCGCACGAAACCCTAGGAAGGAAAGAAAAAATACTCCTAGGAACCAAAAATAACCTTGCAGAAGAATTTTTTTTTTCTTCCCAAGAGTTCAAGCAACCAAACAAAGCATTTTTTTTCCCACCATAGTCCGGTCAACCAAACATGGGATTTTTATTTTACCGGGATACTTCCAGGGAGTTTTTTTACCCACCAATCTCCCAGGAAGTTTTTTGTTCGACAAAAATCCCAAGAACCAACAAAATTCCGGCAACCAAACGGAGCTGGGTTCACCAAGAAAAGCTAAAACCGCTGATTTTGTAAGCTCTTATTTTATACAAATTTCTTTTTGAATTAGAGTTTGAGCTAGGACGATGTGTCTGCAGCTGATGTTGTACACGATCAACGGTGTCAATTTCACATACATGACTCAAAAATTGCTTGTCACCCTTGACCCAGACCATGACTTTCTACGTTAGCCATCCTGAAAAGAAAAAAGTAAAAAAGACCAGTCTACGGCCTAGCTTGTATATTATAATATAATGAAATTATTTAGTATTCATGCGTTACGCTTAATGAGCTGCCAAACAGGATCCGCCCATGACATTTGATCCATTCATCCAACTACAGCCTCTGAAAAAGTCCGATGTTGAAACATACTAACACCTTATAAAATATCTTATAATATGATAGCGCTATGTTGGATGTTGATTGCAACTCAAAGTATTGTAACAGCTGTGCAAAGCTAATTAAAGAAGTGTGAAACATAGAGAGTTAGTGTCATTATCAAAATATGATGGTGCCAATATCAATGCCCTTATTCGAAATGCTGTTGAGAACACTTTGTTGTGATAGAATAAGGGGACTGATATTTCCTCCCTCTTACGGATAAAATCCCCCCGTCCCCTCATTTAACGTTATTCGTTAAGTTTTAAAGGCAACAGAAAAACGTTAAAGAGGGTGAATTTATCCTCAAACAGAACTGTTCTCACAGAAACCGTTAAAGGGGGGATTTTATCCGTTTAAGGGTGGGAAATATCATTTCCCTTTCGCTGATCGAAACCCACTTCATGATGCCCTTTTGCAAGTGAGAACAGCCACACAGGCTCATGTTTTAACAAATTGTCTTATTCATTTAATTCATCTGAGATGGATGTTCTCTCCTGCAAAAGTGAAACGGCTTTCCTCGAAATTGTCTAGCAAATTCCTCTTATACAATTAAATGATGAATTATTGATTTTTTAGTCATTTTGTCTTACAGTAGGATGTCCACTCGTCGTGGGACCCAACAACTGATCGTTAACAATTATATCATTCTCTTTTACTAGTATGCAAAAGAAAAGATAAAATCAACCCACATTACTGAATGATTAGAAATGCTGGTCCAAGAATAGGCAGATCCCTTTCGAATAAAATGACATATCCAACCCCTTTTTTTACTGCCCCCTCTAGTGTAAAAGAGTAGTCACAGCCATGGTTTCAAATTTCTGTTTCGGTCATCACCGAAACCGGAGTTTTGGCTGAAATTCGGACCGAATCCAACGAAATCAAATAAAGTAATATTTTATTTCATATTAAATTTTGGGCCAAAATTTCTGAAAAAATATTAAATAATGAATAAAATTCAGATTTTTTTGGTGATATTCCTTAAATTTCAGTAGAAATAAAGTAACGTTTCGGGTATTTGGGATTTCGCTTTCGGTATCTACCGAAACCCGAAATTTCAGATTTCAGTTGAAATTTGAAACCATATATGGTCACAAGTCACAAATACACTAGAGGAGGCTGTCCCGACTCTAAAAAAGAGGGGAATATATCACTTACAACTTCAAAACTACCTTATGATGTTCATATATTTTCATTGCAAGAGTATCCTATTTGTTTAAGACCCGATCTACTCGAGATAGTTTATTGGGTCAGCATGGGTTGGGTAACTGTAAATTTTATTCCATTATTTATTCACTTATGAATTGATTGTGAAACAAAAAGGTGCCTTTATCCGTGCCTATATTTAACAACGTCTTGAATAAAGAGAATAGAAGGCCAGACTCATTCTTAGTGGAGCTTTTTGACAAACTTGTGATCACTTGTGGAGAAAAAAAAACCTAGCCGGAGCACCATCGTGGCTGGCCAGGGTAGCTTTTTTGTGGGCTCAAAACTATGTTGACCAGGACCGAGAAAACGACTTTCCTATCACCATCACTTTCGTCTCTTCTTTGCATATTGGCATGTCTCTATGTTCTTACATGGTCCAGATTGTGACCTATCTATATGTAAAGTATCGACATGGCTAACCCATACTAGGAAAATAAGCTGAAAGTGCAGTTTGCATATCTTTGGATCATCCAAACATTGCAGGCCCACTGTGTTTTTGATAGTGTTTGGATTTGGGTGTGGGCCAACATTGTTTGGATGATCGAAACCGTTCATTTGATAGGCTCCATCGGATCATCCTAACATTTCAATCTATGGACGAACCGTCAAGGGGGCCTACCTTATACAAATGAAACTAGTTGTCACGTTTTAAACTATAGGGGTAGAAGTGGAGGTGAACTAACTAAAGGGGGATGTAAATGTAATTTTCCCTATTTTTATTTTTATTTTTTCCAGACGGGATTCCCGTTTTGCTTGCAACCCCTCTTTAATATATTTTAATCGGCTTGTCAGAGCTTGTCCGGAACAATAATAAGCTTCGACAGGTGTTTAAATGATAAAAGACAAGATGAGTAGGTGCGAGTATAAAAAGATAAGGGCCAGTTTTTCCACACCAACCTCGTGAAAGAAGCTAGTTTTTATCTTGTTCAGCAGTAAATCCCTAATAAAGAAGTAAACGCCCAACATCATCCAATCTAACTTCATTCACAGACTTGATAATATAATGACACCTGATAAAAAATTCGTGCCACCTCTTTTTTGATATCAACACCACTTCCCACCTTTTACTTAAAACATTGATTCCTAAATCAAAGTCAATCAATAAATCCAAAAACGTCAAGAACTAAATGGGGCATAAGCCATGGAAAAGAACCAAAAACATGAGTCTGATTTCTGAATTAGAAAATAAAATCAAAAATAATAAAAGGAAATTTCCCTAAAATATCTAATCAAAAAATCAGTTTCTCTCGTCTCTAGAAGCTGCACTGAATAGCTAGCCTTCTATTTTGCTATATTAAATTTCTTTTTGCAGTTTCACATGAAATTTGTAACCAGACAACACACTCACCTCTGTTCCTCACAATATTTCACTCATCTCACCTTCCCTGCATAAACCCACATCGACTACCATTTTTCCACTCTTGTCGGAAGGCATTATTCGGCAGCAATTTCTCCGCGGAGACTGCATCACATCATCACAAAAATAGATTAATTAATTACAGATTTTATATGGTGTACAGTGTAGTCCTGTATTTTTCAAAAAGTACTGTACTGCCCTTACATCATAAGATGATCCAAACTGTACATTCGATCGGCCAGAAAGTAAATAGGTTGTGCCCCAAAAATCATTCCTCAATAGATTGGAAGGCTAGGATCATCCCGTGCAAATGATTTTTTAATGGACGGTTTGGATCATCATAGTACTTTTAGACAAATACAGCGTAAAGTACGATGAAAGTACCGCCTTGCCCTTGATATTTGATCCAACAGCTGCCCTTGATATTTGATCCAACAGCTGTTTGGTGGATCAAATTTCAAGGATGGGAAGTTGCGTACGGGTTTGTACAATCAAGGATTCAAGGGCGGTACCGCCCACACGGGACTCGACGGTCGGGCACCCTATAAAAAAAAAAAACTCGAGATCTTATATAATGTGTGTGTGGCCGTACGAACCCATAATTTTTAAAATGTACAGTACGGTCCACACTGGACCGTAGGATGATCCAAACCATCTATTTATTGGACCACAGTATAAATATAGGTTGTGCCCAAAAGTCATTTCATGATCTATAGACCTTTCCATAATGTGCAGTCCATCTATAGATTGGAAGGTCAGAATCATCCCATGGGAATGATTTTGGGTGCCCCATAAAATGAACGGTTTGGATCATCCTATAGCGTGGGCCGTACCATACACTTTTTTTTAAAAATCCGGGTTTGTACGGCCACCCATCATATAATTTCTCTCCATTCTAACAACAGAAGGTTGGTAAAGATTTTGTTACCTTGTCCCAGAGTAACGGATCAGGCTTCTTGTAAACCTCTATCGTGTCAATAGTAGAAGGATCCGCCATTTTCCACCGACACTTAGGATGAGCGATTCGGTGACGGGCATAAACGGTGACCGTAATCTTCAGGGTCGGATCATAACGGGCCGAGGAGAGGTAGAATACAAAGGGTTTCTGACACGGATTCCTTGCAACCGGACGCGTGTTAAAAGCATAGGCAGTGTAATCGGCTCGTCTGTACCAGTTGAGGAAGGTCCGAGAAGGCATTTCAATCTCTCGAGGAGAAAAAATGCCACGAAATATTTGAACGGCGAAGCCCCATGAGACTGAGATGGTCCAGCTCTTTGCTTTGTCATAGCATATTGACTGTTGCATTATTCCGGCCGAGTCTAGAGTTGCCGGGACGAATAGTCGCCGCAGAGCTTCGAGGCGAGTCACGTTTGGGAAGATGGGTTCGACTACGTCTAGGTGGTGGAGAGAGACTAGTGGTGTGACTGGGTGTGCTGCTAGTAGTCCGAATAGGTTTCCATAAACATCATACTGAAAGAAGAATAATGTATTAGAGAAGAATGTGACTAGAAACAGAGGAAAAAACTAGACTCAACTAAGCCTTTGTTGGGGTCGGTTAATGAATCTATCCCGCTCAAATTGACTAAGTCTAATCCTGATACTACTTGGGTTAGTTAGAAGGATCATTTTCTTCCATTCTCAAAGAGAGGAAAACAACCCAGTTAGGAGTTAAGAAAATTAGAAACCAAAAGGTTAAAAGATATCTGCACTACGATGTTTTGACAACTGCACTAATTCACTGTGGCCTTTACTAATTAACTAGCTGTTAAAATTTCCAAAAAAAGCTGTCAGAACTAAGAAGCAAATTAAGAAAGAATACACAATGTGAGTTGGTGCAAATATGAAAGCAGAGTGCCAATATCAGTAGCCAACCCAAATTAGAAAAGAAGAGATCTGAACACAAGAACAGAGAAGAACAGGACTAGGAATATAGAGTGAAAAAAAAGGAGAAAAACCCAGTTAGAAGATGAGATTAACCAAATAGAGAAAACCAAATTAGAAAAGAAGAGATCTAGCAAGAGAGAAAAAAAACGCACTTGGGAAATAAGAAAACACATATTTGAACTAAAAAAGGGAAAAAAGAGAGCTGTATAACAAAATATAAATCAGAGAAGAACAGGAAAACCCAACTGGAAACCAAATCCAAAAAACTAGTGTTTCCGGTAAACAGAAGCTGCAAAAAAACCAGAAACAGAAAACTCTACTCAATACCAGGATAAAACTTTTCCGGATTTTTAGCAGAACCTCATCGTATTTCCCGGATTTTGTTTCCTCATGGGATTTTTTGGAGATCCCAATTTATCATGATTCATGAGAGGATAACAAGACTCAGTTGAGATATAAGAAAAACCAACTTAAAATTGAAGAAAAAAAAGAGCTACAAAAGGGAAAAAACTGATTTGGACCTGGTGGAATCCGATTTCTTTGGTGAGAGGCACTCCAAGCTCAGCCATGCAGGCCTGGATCCGATCATCACTCCCATACAATCCAGGATACCTCTGTATACAACGATCCTGCATTTTCTCTAAAGCCACAGCTAAAGGATAACTAATAGCAAATCCTCCACCACCATAAGCCATACCATAAGAAAAATAAATATTCTGCAAATGACTTTCAGACAAACTCCCAATATAATAAAACTCCTTATGATCATACTTAGACAAAACCCTAACCAAATTCTCCACCAAAAAAACAGTATCATCATCACCCATCACAAACCATCTCACATCTTTCATCCCTAACCTCAAAGTCTCAGACACAATCCTCGATATCCTAATCGCCGACCGGTGACCTTGCCGGTTACTATACGAGAACTTCGAAGTATCGCCGGAGATCTTAATCGACGGTAGCCCTTCATTGATCCGATATTTGACACTCTTATCTAACCATACAATCCCTCTCATTTGCTTAGGTTTATACCATAGCTTAATGTAGTTCTTCCTCTTTTCCCATAACCTAGACGAAGCCGCGATTCCGAAGACTATGTGTTTAAGCCCTAATTGAGAACTCTCCGGCGGTGGAATCGCCGGAATGCCGGCAAAGGAGATGTTGGGTATTGCTAAAGAAGTTTTTAGACTGAGATTTTTGTGGGTTTCTTTGCAAGGATGAGGGGAAGAGAGGAGCTTTAATGTGTAGACTGTGTAAGTGAAGAATACAAAGAGAAGGAGCCAAAGCATGAGTTTAGGGAGAGATTTTCCGGTGACCGGAATGGGTTTGTTGAAGAAACTCCGGTGAGTGGTGTGCCCAGATGTGATTTGATCCCAAACCAGTTTTTTCTCCCCATCGTTGTGGTTTCCTTTCATGATCTCTTTATTCTTTCACCCAAAACAGAGAAAAACAGGGGTTTCTCGGTCTTTGTTTGTCCACTCTCTTTACGTATTTTCTATCTCTTGTTTGAAGAGGGCACTTGCAATGAGTAATGTGAGATTTTTCTTCTTATGCTGAGATGAAAATCAGAGTAGAAAAGGAAAGTGGAAAGAGAAGCGTTGAGATGAGAATCAGGTTGCACATTCATTCTCACCGTATGGGCCTTCTTTCTATTTTAAATAGCCTTGTTTTTTTTCTGGGTTGCTTTTTGGGGAAATGATATCAGCACAACCATTTTTGATAATTTTGCTAAGTCATCTTGTCTTTTAGTGTTTAAAGAGCTGTCGACTCAAAAGGATATTACTTTTCCTAAAGAAGCTCTCACGAGCCAATTAAAGGAGAAAAGACATCTGGGTTTTGTGCAGATATCTAACATTTCTATTTTTCTTAAATATTCACCAATTTTTCTTCCCTTGGCCACCCCCTTGTAGTGTAAATACACTGGAGGGGGCTGGACCAGGGAGAAAAGAGATTGAATATATCACTTACGTTTCTTAATTGCGTTTGCTGGAACGTGGAAGAGATAACGTATAATATGCTAAACAGCCATACCGTCGGAAACAGTCATAATGACAGAAATACCCTTCATCTCTGCTCATCTCTGTCGAAATGTCTGTGCATATACGGGTCTTGGGTGTATGCTTTATTTAAATACAGGCTGTCATTTCTCATTGCATTTAGTGCAGAATCATGCAAATTTCGGCATGATTACTCGTGTAATAAAGAGGTTGTTTTTGCAATTTAAGTGAAAAGTTAGGGTAATTTTCACGATTACTCGAGTAATAATTAAGGAGCATCCAAAGTTGAGAAGCAGAAAAGCAAGAAGCAAACTGAAATCTGAAATGCGGTGAGAAATGACAATATTAACCTTAGGTCCTTGTCACCATTGAAAGTTTCCAAAGTGTGTCCTAGACTCCTAGTGCCGAGCATGGTTTTAAATTTCGACCGTTCGGTGGGGACCGAAACCTAAATATGCCGAAATTCATTATTTTGCCATTTTTGGAATTTCGGTCCAAAATTTCGGAATATGCCATTTTTTAATTAAAAAAAAAGTTTGGAAATTCGGTTCAGAATTTCGGACCAAATTTTGGACCGAAATTTCGGAAAATCGGTCCGGAATTTCCAACCAAATTACCAAATTTCGGATCGAAATTTCAGTTTTCGGTGGGTGGTACCAAGACAATAACAGCAACAGCGTGGGTGGGTGGTCATAAGGGATGTGGAACCCACGCAACAAAATTGACTTACCTACCACATGTGGGTCCCACCCCCAGCATTTGGTTAGCATTAATACAACTTAGAAGAACAACAAGCTTTGCCAACACGTTTTGAAGGAAAACCCTTTTCTTGTGGGCATATTTTCCCGATTAAAGTAAAAGAGAAACCACCTCCACATTATTCCTTCCTAATCCATGCATATTAATTTCAGCAAAACAAGAGTCTGTTACAAGTGATTATCAAAGACTGAAAAAGAAATGAGTGTTCACATCCGATGGATCACATGGGTGGACACTATGTGACCGTATTGCCGGTGTTGAATGGGTAAGGAAACCAGTTTTATAACCAAACCGAGCAAAACACAGTTTGCTAGGGACCAACAACCACTTTCCTCAGTTTAACTTCAAATGGAAAATCTTCATAAAGTGACCGCGCCTGGCCGCTCTCTATGACCATATCATTTGGGAAGTGATATATCCCCCCCTTCTGATTACTTGGGACACCCAACAGCAGTGTACGTGGCAATCAACCCCACCGAATCTTTGTGACGTGAAGTACATCAGCCCCTCTGCAGTCATTGATCCGCTGCTGCTAGGTCTCCCAAGTAATCAAAAGAGACTGATATATCTCTTCCCAATCATTTTCCTTATATATGGATACCATTAGGTTCTGGTTCAGTTGCATTCCTCGGGTTTTCCAACCCAAGGAAACGACGTAGCAAGATGAGGAGAAAGAAAATAAAGGAGAAAAACACTTTCTGTTATCGGGAAAAAGGCCAAAAAAAAAAAAAAGAGGGATGGAAGAGGGTGATGTGTGTGTGTGAGAGAGAAGAGAAAAGCACTGGTCCTGGCCACTTTGTTCGTGTCATAATGGCTGCCACATTGGCTGAGGGAGAAAACATGATGTATTAACCATGGCATTATGATGGAAAGTTTGAAGGAATTCAAGCCCTTTTTCCTGACCTTTTCCATGGCAAGTGCCGCACCAAAACGGGCCATAGGGAAATTATCAACATATGAATATTGATAATTATGGATAGACTGTAAATTTCAGCCAAATGGTTACTAATTCAGCTCATCGATTTCTGATTGTGAAAACCGCTCACTACCTCACAAAACATTGCTAAATAAACAGATGGATATCTGGATACACAAAACAATGGATAATCCTTGATTGATTCAATCAGATTGTATGGGTTTCAGACTGTAAATTGCACCATGACTTTGAGAAGTACAATCACAGCGAGTAAAATGGATTGCAGTACATAAAATGATTTAACCTTAATCTCTGAATGGGTAGTCACAGTCAAGTGTAAAGGACATAGCAATAAGTAAAACAGAAATCTTCTTTAGAGATCTGAGAAGCCATTTCTGAAGATCTGAGATTCTGATAATAGTCAAATTGGGGTGAAATGATATTCTGTATGGATTTTACATGTTAAACGAGTACTGAAAAAACCCAATTCCACAATAGGGTTTAGCCATAAAAAGGGATAAGATTTCTGTATGATTTTACACTTAGACCAGAGTCCTCAAAAAACCAAGTTCCACTATGGATACCTAAGTTGTCGATTCTATTCTATTCACCATTTCGTTTTGGACAGTGTTACCCTGGAACCATGGTTTAAAATTTCGGTTTCGGTAACCGTTTCGGACCCCACCGAAAACCGAAATTTCGGTCTGAAATTTGGTAATTTGGTCCGAAATTTTGGACCGAAATTTGTAACACTTATTTTAAATAAATAATGCCATTTAATCGAAATTTCGAACCAAAATTACTGAAAGTACCGAAATTCAAAATTTGGTAAATGGCGAAAAATGAAATTTCGGAAAATTTCGGCTTCAGTCCCCACCCGAAATTTAAAACCATGAGTGGAACAAAGCATTTTTGGTATTTCGGTCGTTTCGTTATTGAAAAAAAACCACGACCGGAGAATTTTTTAGATGAGAAGAAAGTAGTAGATGAAGTGAAATTAGTACGGATTAGTATGCTTATGAGAGATAAATGAGAGGTGGTAGAAGAATAAAAAAAAGGGATCCCTAGATTTATATAGGGGTTTGTGGAAGAAAAAGGGTGATGATAAATTCGCACCCCTTTACAGGAGAGTATGTGGGCTTTTAAGTAGGGCTGCAACTTGGGTCGGGTAAAACCCGACCCGAAAATACCTTGGGTTGGGTTCATGTTTTTCGGGTTTCGGGTCGAGCCGGGTCTACGATCCAAAAGCCCGCATGAATCTCGGGTCAAGCCGGGTTTGAAGGGGCCCGACCCGACCCGAACCGACCCGACCCGAGTTACTTAAGTTAAAGTGAAAACTTAAAAGTAAAACTCACGCACGCACACAATCACAGGGACTCTTTCCATCTTTTGTTTGTTTCCCCCCTTTAGTTCTAGGGTTTCAAGTTTCAACTAAAAAGTTAATGCACTAAATAGTTTGTTGTTTATCTCATATGAGTATATAATCATTTTCATTTGGTAATGCATCAATTTATTCTCTTTGGACCAGTTATTAGTTAATGCACTAAAGAGTTTGCCATGCTTGAGTTTTTCTACTTCTATGAGTTGAGTTGCCTTGCCAAACAAGAGTTTTCCCTAAAAAAAATGCGTCAACGTAAAAAACCCGACCTGACCTGAGATTTATCATGGGTACGGCCGGGTTTGGGAATCGTGGGTTTTCCGGAAAAAAACCCGACCCGCCCGACCCGAGTTACAGCCCTACTTTTAAGGCTTTTTAAAGTCAATTAACGTCAAAGTGGTGCGAATTATCTGATTAGGGGGTGCGAATTTATCATATTACCCAAGGAAAAAAAGAGCGAAAACACCTTCCAACGGTTATAAAATGGTCAAAATAAATTAAAAGATTGATATGATTGTCTTGTATTAGTCAATATACGTTAGTCTCTGAGAGTAACTCCCGTTATCCTGAAGGCAATTCTAGACAGAACTCATGAACTCTAAAACTGATGTCAAAAGTCCATTTTCAGGACCAAGCAGAAGAAGAAGTGGAAGGCAGCAACCCAGAAGGACCCTTCAAAAACCAACATTATCTATCTTGTTCCATTAATCATGAAGGACCCTTCAAAAACCTGAAGGTCTAGGATTCCCTTTAGCAAAGTTCAGTTTCAAACCCTGACCAGAGGTATGCCCCAACGATTCTTGGTTTATCTCTGGTTTTTATCGATTTTTATCAGATTTCTAGTTTCCTAGCGTTTATGGCTCTATCTGGGTTTCCTGAAATTTTGCTGGATTTGTGTTTCCGGCACTGAAGGCTTGCTGACATCAGTTTCTCTGGTTTTCCTATGTTTCCATGCATCGTGGTTTACATGCAACCAAACGTACGACACTTTACCACTGCCCTACGAGGAGCTACTTGGCTTGTATCCTCTTTGTTGAATACTTTCACCACTACTCTGCGAGGTAACTACATGCAACCAAACAAAGCCTTAGATATCATGTGCATGCTTATCTTTGTTTTTTTCTAATTTTTATGAAGCTGGTGCTAACTTGTGTACTGAATTGAGAGGCATTTTAGATGACCTTAGATAGGTTTGGATTGAAGGTTTTGATTGAGATGCTCAACGCTAGTAAGGAGCCTCCATGGTCTATAAGTTATTACAAAGAGACTCCTTCTTGTACAAGTAGTGAAGAACTACACGAGAGCTGTGGTTGGCCCGGATATGCACCGGAGATAGGGAAGTTTGTGTTTAGCTGGCTGGGATACGACATTAGTAGGGGTTTCATTAGAATAGATTTCCTTGAGTCTCTTCTCCACCTAAAAACGGATTTAGACGGGGAAACTCGGTTCTTAGGAATGCTAAGAGGCGAGAGATGGGGGTACCTGCTAGTTCTTTTTATGAGGCACCCACAGGAGAATTTATCCTGGAAGAGGAAGAACTGCTGAAACTCCACGAAACCTTCACAAGGGTTTATGTACAAAGAACCCGCGCCGACATACCCACTCACGATCTACTAAAGGGAAAATAGCTTGATATTGGTTCAAATCCAATTCTTGAGAAGAGGCCAAGCGAGAGACTATAAAAGATCTCATTTTTTAGATCAAAAGCTTAGGTTAACCCACCAATATAGAGAAGGCAATCAAGCAGCGAATTCTCTTAGGCTCTGTTCACTTCTTTTCCTTGGTGCTGTTTCCCCTGGAAAACAGCCTTTTTTTTTCCTGACAAGACAGAATTTCTGTGTTCACTTCTTTTTCAGGAAACGCTATTATCAGATGTAGAATTTCTTATTTAAAGGCTAAAAATAACGTGGAAATTGACTTTTTCCCTGTTACTTGAGATTTGCTTTCCGATTAAATATATCGGAAAGAGGCTTTCCATGGAAAACGAAGCCTTTTCCTCTTCATTCCTTTCTCTTCTGCCATGTCACCTGGAAAGGAAAGGAAAACGAAATCCTTTCATTTCCTTTACGGGGAAAAGAAGTGAACAGAGCCTTATCTAATTTCGTATGTGATATGAAATGTAATCAATTCTTTTGGGAATGGAAAGATCTCCTTAGTCCTACAAGGGGGCTTTAAGGTATGATGTATTGAGAATTCCTAATATTCGGTCTACACGATTTCTTTCCTTCTTTTTTTTTGGGTTTTGAGGCAAGGTGGATACGTCCTCCTCTTGTATCTTTCGCTTAATATCAATAAAATTTAATGTGTTGCCCGGTTTCCTAGATAAATTCCGGGTTGAAAAACTTAAATGGAGTTTGACGAATGGGGGCGCGCTTTACCCCCTTTTTAGCAAGGGCACCTGTGAGTGTAGCATTCCTCTATTATATAATAATTAAATATTACATGATAAGAACACCCAAAGTTCTATTTTTTTATTTTTTTTTAAAAAAGAAAAGAGAAATGATGCTTTACACAATCTAGGGTCTCATCCCAAAGATGAAAGTTGGCAGCTATACCCTAGGCGATGACAAGAGGCAGCAATCCAATTGGCCAAAACTTATGAAGATCATCCAAGCACAAAATGGCATATAACATTAAAATCCAACCAACAGACCTAGGTCCGGTCACATAGGGCTACAATTGAAGCAATATATACAACCCACATGGTCACTTGACAAAACCTACTCCCAAGAAACTAAGAAAAAAATTACTCTACATCAATAAAGAGAGGCTCGCCGACAATCCTTCAGCAAAGACCAACTCGAATAAGGGACCATTATTTGCAAGCATAGTGGCGTTGTTGATGATGGTGATGGTGGAGGCTGTTTGATCTACTACGCTAACTTTTGCAACCTTGGTAGCCTTAACTTCAGTGACCAACACCAAAAACTAACTGAGACACAATGTAGCCCATACTGTATTCGAAAAATATAAATTCCATAGTAAAAAGAAACAGAAAAAGTAAAGGTAAGCAATTATGTCAAAATAAGAAACTAACATGTTGGCTAAATTTATCTTCTCACTCTTCACCACAGTTTTCTGTGTAATTAGCTTTCCTAGGAACATCAAGCAACTGGACAAAGATATGATCATAAATTTGACCACGGTATCTTGGAGGAAGTAGCATATGTAACATGAATTTACATTTTATGTCTACCCAAGTATTCTATTTTTTTTCCTTTGACTTGCAGCTATACCATTGTTTTCTCTTTCTACTTATCAGTGAGTACATTATTCTGAACTTTGGCAATGTGAATTCTAACATGACAGGAAGTGTCAGCAAAGCATGATGTGACAAATAAACAAGACAATTTTCATTGATTAAGGAACATCATAATCTAAGTTCATACATCACAAAAGTTGAGGAAAAAATCTAATTACTCATAGTTTCTTTTTCTTCCTGTTGAATGATGATTACTCATAGTTTATTTGCTTGTGCTATAATTTATCAGTGAAAAAACATAATTTTGGGGGGGGAATTCAGATATATGCTCAATTTCAAAAGGCATATATCCTTCTCAGTAAAGAAACTACAAGAAAATTAGATCAATGCAGAGATTTAGTCACATCATGGAAGAAATGGACATCAACAGGAAACTTTCTTCACTATACCTGTAGCTGACCAAATCTGCATCTGAATTAGTTAAAATGATGGGCCATTGAATACTTGAATCAAGAAAGAGCAAGTAGTGTTTGGGCTATCTCTCTTTGCACTATTAAAGCTTTGCTGAATTGCCAAATAGAATAACATTTTAAAGTAGTGCCAAAAGGATCATATGAAGAGCAGATGTGGATATTTATTTTTTACATGGATAGAAAATATAATAAACATTGGACCCAGTGAGATAAATAATTCAGATTAGAAAGCATTCCCAGTCCACTCCCAAGCTTTTTTGCACCTTGGGTTATTGTGGGGAAACAAGGAATCATAAACCACACTACCTGAGTAAAATCCATGCAGATTTTCCGGGTGAACAGACAGTAGAAAATAGATGTTAGATTTCAAAAATAGGACCTAAATTGGAATAATTTTTCTTGGTTGTGGCTGATGACTTACAATGCTGATTTAAAGGAAAGATGAGGTGCCGATCTAAAAGCTGCATTTAGCTAGTTTGAGGACAGCAAACAAATAAATAAATAAACCAGAATAAATAAATCTCTACAAGACAGGAAAAACAGAAAATGATATTTCCACCGTTATGTATCAGAAGTTGATGGAGCTATATGCATGATAACAGGCTGGTCTTTGTCGAATTATATGCCTTCACCAGAGCTATTCATCTTTAGTTTTAAGCATAAGAGATTCATTTAAATAAATGAATTTTCACGTTTGCTATGTTGTCCATAGATTAATTCGTCCTGCTTTTTCAGAATGAATTGATTGTTTACAGGATAATCACTATCTCAAATCTCGAACCCAAACACAAACTTGTACTAATAGTTTCAATAATAAGCCATTTACATTTTGAAAATGCTCGGATAGCTATCCTTAAATACTATTAAAGACTAAACTCATCTCAAAGCTATCTGCAGACATGGTTAACTCCTACAAAATGATTGAACCGCAAAAACAAGGAGCTTTAATTACCCTACCTAGTTCCATCTTAATATGAAACCCCACTCCTTAAGGTAAACATGTTATCCAATTGGCCAAAGATCCCAATCACCTTCTATATTTGCATGGGAGCTGACAGTAGATTAATACTTTACCAATGAAAATTATAACAAGAGTAACTTTGAAAAGTTGAAGAGATTTGTTAGAAATCATAGTGCCAGTGTGTCGTTGAGGTACAATTATTTTAAACCCGAGAAAGAAAAAAGTAGCAAGCGAAATTGCAGCAGCTAAATCAGAGGAAATAGAAATGGTATAAAAGGCATATATCATTATGGAAAAACTCAAATGCGTAGGATACACACGAATATGCTTGCAAGAAATAAAACAAGATTTGTGTCCATGTCTTGCCTATACATATCCGTGTCCAGCATAGGATCAAATGCATAGGATACACACTAACTATGATTCATAAGTACATAAATTTTTAATTAATATGATCATCCAAATTTGGTTGACACTCTACCTTGCCTTCTGTGAGCACACATCCATGTCTGCATTAGTTCTGCCGTGGATAATAAATGTTGGGTACTATACATCTCTGCATGAATTGGAAATTTTTCTTGACTATACATCTCTGCATGAATTGGAAAATTTTCCTTCCGAGGACACTCTTTGGTCTATTGCATCATCAATAATCAATCAGACATGTCCTCCGCTCCACTAAACTGATCCATGTCTTGCCCTCGTGCAATTTTATGTCGTGGTGAAAGGCCATCTTCACCAGCCGACCTTCCTCTCTTTGAATTCAAAATATCAATCTTGGAGTTTGCATACTGCTGAAAGATATAAAGTCGGGATATTAAGGAATTGTGTCAACAGAAAATACAGACAACCGGGGCTTCTCGACGTTTTGGGTAGTTCTAAACTCTTAATTCCTTAATATCTCCAGCCAACATTATCAGAACATTAATTTTTACATTAAAAACTATCAAAATTTAAACACCAAGAGGCAATCTGTATGTAAATGCTGACTTTTAAAAACATATTATGGTGAAAAATGTAGATCCGATAAGCACGACATGATAGAAGCTGAATAACAAAAAAAAGATACAGACTTAATGATAGAAAGAGAAGTTAAAAAACGTTTTGATAATTCTATAATCTTCACTGACGATTTCAAATAAAAAACAAAAACAAATAGCATTATGGAATAGAATGCTGAAGATTAAAACAGACCTTTTTTTCCTGAAGAGAGATAAATTGCTTCAACAGAAAAAGGTTTACAAGTGCATGTAAGGGGCAAGGATTCCCCGAACAACAAGAGATCTCTAGTCACTCCCGATTTACCTAAATGGTCAGCCAACTCATTAGCATTTTTAGGAACACGAACAAAGGTGATTCTCTTCTACCTACACATCTCTAATACCATCAGTGAACTTAGCTAGCTTCCACGTCCTGTCGGAATTACCATTAGCCCAAAACACTACGTTAGATAAATCACACCCCACAATTAGTGACCCTTCCATCAGCCTCTGACGCATCAGCACTACCGATAGGACCTCAAAACGAGTGGAAGATGTCACCCTCGCTATTCCTAAAAACTCCTCCAATGCCTGCTAAGTCGGGGTTGCAAAGAGAAACCATTAAAAATGAGCTTCACAAGATTGAGAGTGTGGGGCTGCCATCTAGGAGAGATTTCTTCATCTTAGGAATCCTGCCCATCATGATTGCTATCCAATTCTCAAGAATTCAGTCCGTCACCAGAATTTTTTACGCACCAACACCAAATTCGCAACACTAAACCTGATGTTCCACGCCAACCGTTTAGGAGTGGAGTGAGGAACATCAAAAGTGCACTGGTTTCTTTCCTTCCATATCTCCCACCTAACAGCAAACAGAATGAAGTTCCATAGAATCACGCCTAAGGAGCGCAAGTCCCCCAAATGCCAACTTATCATAAGACCCAAAACTGATTCCGAAAAAAAAACCCATTGTATAAAATCACCCAAAACTTAAAACGAAATGTTTCTAGGGTTCCGTAAAATATTTTCCATCAAAATGAAGATAATATTATGTATGAAACCATAAGCACAGAATTTCAAATAAAAAAAAAGTCCCATGTCTTGTAGCTAAAGATTCCTTCTTTTAGGAATCCGGTTTCATATAAAGTAGGAAACAGGTTTCCCAAAGCTAGGGTGTTAACTGTTAACTCAAAGAGAAAAGCCTCTGCATTTGAGTGTGCAGAATGCAGTGTTGTTTAGGGTCTACACCAGAGTGTGCGACGACATTCTGCTTATAGCTCTGAGAAGCAACTAGATTCCCATCTATAAATCTACAATACTCAATAGTCCAACATCTATCAGAAGGAGATCCTACTCAATCTGTGTTAGGGGGCTGAGACCCCACCGCCAATAACAACCGCCGATCTACCACCGACGAACACACGGAAATACCCAAGATCTTGCACTACAAGATGGAGAAACTATATGCCAACAAACCATAACCACAAAGGGAGTAAATCACAAGCAATCAAGAGAAGACAAGAATATACGTGGTTCACCACAATGGGCTACTCCACGGACAAGGCAAGGTTTTAAATTTCGGTTTCGGTTTCGGTTTCAGTAAGAAATTTCGGACGAAATCTTGTAAAAATTTCACCGAAATTTCCGAAACGTTTCACCGAAATTTCCGAACATTTCACCGAAATTTTACTTTTCGTTTCGGCGAAGTTTGATACTTTTCCGACTCACTGTGAATTTCGTTTCGTTTTCCACCGAAACCGAAATATATTGGCCGAAACGAAACGTTTCGGCCGAAATTTAAAACCATGGGGCAAGGCAACATTCAATCCACTATTTATAACCAAAATAGTACAATGTTACCTCCACCGGTAAAATCCATCGATAAAACCCTTCTCCCCAACCTTCTATGTAGCCACAAAATAACCTCCAAGTCTCCACACTGAGTACATGGAAAAAACCCTCCTTCAAGAAGTAGTTGGAAAATCCTCCAACACAATGCTTGTGCTATAATAGACAAAATCCAATGGAGAAGAAGATGGAAGAAGAACACACCTTGAGTAAACAAGAAGATGAGCAAAAAAAAAACCCTTTTTGCTTCACCACAAAAAGTCTTCCAAGAGCCCAAGAGAATACCCCTCTTTTTGCTCTAACCTTTTCTCCTCCCTTCTCTTCTTAACACCTTGAGTAACCAAGTAGAGAGCCTTGCTTTTGCTTCACCACAAAAGCCCTCCTAGAGCCCTAAGAGAAAACCCCTCTTCTTGCCCTAGACTTTCTCCACCTCTCTACTCTTCTCAAAGCCTCACCCTCTCAAGTTCTAACCCCTCTTTTAAAACCTTTTTTTTTTTTGTATTTACAAACACCCCACTTAACATACCAAGTGGGACCCAAATAAAAAACAAACAAAGAGAAGGTGATTATGTATCACCGATTCAACAATCTCCACCTTGATGCATAATCACATACTTACCAAGCCTTCCTCTTTGAAACCAAGACACTTTCGACCTTTTGGAAACACCACCAAAACTCATGCCTTGTTCTTTTGAAGCGCTTGCATTTCTTCTTCCATACCCTTTGCCAACCGCCATGTTTGCAACATCATCAACCATGGCACCTCCCAATAAATGGTACAAGAGCCCAACCCGGTCTCCCTTCATGATTACAAGAGCCCCTCTAGAAACTTTGAGGACCCCTTCTCCACCCGAAAATTTACAACCCTCCAACTCCAAAGTAGGCAAAGAAATCAAACCCTTTGGCATATCCGGAACATGCCGGACATTCTCAAGTGTGTGGATCATCCCATCAAACATCCTCAGCCTAACCGAGCCAACACCAAGTATTCTACTAGTTGAGTTATTTCCCATTTTCACCAAGCCTCCTTCACACGCCTCATATGTGGAAAACCAAGATCTATGCAGGCACATATGGTGAGTAGCACCCGTGTCAAGAACCCAACTTTGATGAAATCCGAATTACAATCCGCCACCAACACCTCATCCTCTATTACACCGGATGCGGCTACCTCCACTTGGTTTGCCTCCTTAGAATCTTCGCTCATCTTCTCCTTACCTTTCTCACTTCTGGAGTTAAAGCCTTTTTCGGAATCGAATTTCTTCCTTCTTGGACAACCCTTTTGAAGTGTCCACTTTCACCACAATTCCAACAACCATTCTTTCCATCCTGCCCCTTCAACTTAGATCGGGGTCTTGACTAACTTCTTGAAAAACTATTCGAAGAGCCACCACGGTCCTTACCTCTACCTCTTATCATATAGGCTTCCGATCCAACCTCTATTGAACTCCCCAAAGAAACCCTTTTCCGGAGTTCTTCGGCAAGTAAAGTACTACACACCGAATCATAGTCAAGAGAATCACCCATACTACAACTTAGAGTAGTAACCAAATGATCATAAGATTCCGATAGAGTGCAAAGTAAAACTACCGCTTTGTCTTCATCTTTCATCTTCTCTTCAACGCTTTCCAATTGACAAAGAATGTTGTTAAACTCATTTAGATGGTTGGAAACATTTGAACCATCCTTCATTCCTAAAGAAAACAACTTTCTCTTCAAGAATATCCGGTTTGTGAGAGACTTAGTTTGGTACATACTCTCCAACTTTGACCACAAACCCGCCGCCGTCTTCTCAAGCGCAATGTTAAACAAAACATCATTAGACATGCTCAACCGGAATGTAGACATAGCTTTGAGGTCCATGTCTTCCCAATCATCATCCGACATGCTAACCGCTTTCTTTTCCTTTCCCCCCAAAGCTTTGTGACACCCATTTTGGATCAACAAATCTTTTACCTTCATCTTCCATAATTCAAAGTTTGTCTCCCCATCAAAGAGCTCCACCTTAAATGTGTTGCTAGTCATTTTCTCAAACCTTGCTTCTCTCAAGCAATTTCACAAACACCTTGTGTGCAAAAAACCTTGACGCTCTGATACCACTTGTTAACAACCTCCGATCTACCACCGACGAACACATGGAAATACCCAAGAACTTGCACTACAAGATGGAGAAAATATATGCCAAAAAACCATAACCACAAAGGGGGTAAATCAAAAGCAATCACGAGAAGACAAGAATATACGTGGTTCACCACAATGTGCTACTCCACGGACAAGGCAACATTCAATCCACTATTTATAACCAAAATAGTACAATGTTACCTCCACCGGTAAAATCCATCGATAAAACCCTTCTCCCCAACCCACAAAATAACCTCCAAGTTTCCACACCGAGTACATGGAAAAAACCCTCCTTCAAGAAGTAGTTGGAAAATCTTCCAACACAATGCTTGTGCTACAATAGACAAAATCCAATGGAGAAGAAGATGGAAGAAGAACACACCTTGAGTAAACAAGAAGATGAGAAAAAAAAAAAAAAAAAAACCATTTTTGCTTCACCACTAAAAGTTTTCCAAGAGCCCAAGAGAATCCCCTCTTTTTGCTCTAACCTTTTCTCCTCCCTTCTCTTCTTAACACCTTGAGTAACCAAGTAGAGAGCCTTGCTTTTGCTTCACCACAAAAGCCCTCCTAGAGCCCCAAGAGAAAACCCTTCTTCTTGCCCTAGACTTTCTCCAGCTCTCTACTCTTCTCAAAGCCTCACACTCTCAAGTTCTAACCCCTCTTTTAAACCCCTTTTTTTTAGTATTTACAAACACCCCACTTAACATACCAAGTGGGACCCACTCACAACAAAATAAAAAACATACAAAGAGAAGGTGATTATGTATCACCGATTCAACAATCTGCATCAGAAAAACTTCCCCACTCTCAAGCAATCTCTTTTTGAAAATAATTGTTGTACCTAGTGCACCCATTAGATATCACCAAATGAGTTGAACTGCGTCCCAGTGATCAGCAGTAGGAGCATGCATAAACTGATTCACTATACTAATAGAAAACACAATATCATGACGTGTAATCAAAAAGTAAATAAGCCTCCCAAAAAGAATATGATACCAACTGAGGTCCTTGAACATGCCTCCATCAACCTCTAGTAGATTGACCGATAGGAGTATCAAGAAAGAAAAGATTAGGAATAAGAACAAGTCAAAGTAAACAGAGAAGAAATGAACACGGCAGCAAAAATAAGGGTTACGTAATAGATAAGATGAATACTGATAGGTCGTGATTAAAGAGATGAAGATTAGGAATAAACTGAGTTCCAAACACGTTAAAAAAAATATTGAAATAAATCACAGCAGCTAGAACTGGGCGTACGCAGAAAACTGAAAAAGAAATATAGACGACTGAACTTCTTCAGAAAAAAAAATATAGAAGACTGAAAGAAGAAAAGAAAGATCAATAAAACAAACAGGATAGCTGTTGGAAATTATGAACAAAACCGTGACATTTGGAATTGGGAAAGAATAAAGAAAACAAATCACATGCAAGGAACCATGATTTTAGATTTGAAATAAGATTAAAGAAAAAGGAAAGAAAACAACAGATAAAACCATGGGATTTGACAAAAATGAATTGGGAATAATCAAAGAATAAGAAACTCACAAGCCAAGATTAGAAGCAGAGAAGGTAAACATTAATTTCACAAATCAAGAGACCTACCTCGTAAAGATCCAGGCAATAGTGAAGACAGGAAGAAGATAATACAAGAAACCCACCTTGGTTCTAAGAATACACCTAGAAATTTAGCAACCTGCCTAGATATAAACATCGAGAATCCACAGCAATTGGGGATGAAGCTCTCAATCGATTCTCACAAATTTTTTCATCTCCCCGAAGTATATTATCCCCTTCTTTAAATAAAGAAAAAACAATAAGAATTTAACTAGGACTACGACTTTCTAGTATATAGTATATACTATAACTAAAACTAGGGCAACCATTATGATGGGCCCATCCAACTTACTCAGTAGTTACTCATTATAATAAAATATATAATAAACAACAGAAATAAAGGTTAAAATACTTTATCTCTTAACACCATAAACAACTTTCCTGACTTTTTTCATGGCCAAGATAGTTCACCCCCATCCATAGTAAACTACTTCAGAAAGGAAGTACAATCACCTGAGGATTTTCCAGATAATTATCTTTGAATCACAATTGGCCATGTCAGAAACCATCAAGAAGTTTTATTCAGGCATCCTGTCCCAGTAAAAATGCAACGCCCTAGCTTTTGAGTAAGCAAGAAAACTCAACTCAACTCAACTCAACTAAGCCTTTGTCCCAAAACAATTGGGGTGAGTAAGCAAGAAAACAAAACACAAAAATTTAATTTTAAAAATAGCGAAGCAAATTAAAAATGCATACATTTTAAGCGCATATCTTTTTCTGACACTCATAACTATCATCAAATATCATACCCGAGACATTTGAAACCATATAATCTAGGAGATGGTGAAGTTATAATACCTGACTTGAGGGCATTCCTCCGGATTCCTTTAGTTCCTCAGCTGCTCTCCACCTTATAGTCACTCTTGAAGGTACAGGATAATGTTCGACCTCGTCAACAGATCTTCCCTCTTTTGCCCTCTTTTTCTGTAAAACAAGCTTCATGGGAAGAGGCTGCATTGCAAGGAAAAGTGACGGGAGTCAAGTCCAACCTTCACCCTATCATATCAAAATGCGGACCCATCCAAAACAATACCAAGTAGCGTGCAGCCTCATCATCAAAATTGACAAGGTATGTAGTGGGATCATCAGCATCATCGTCACCCCTTACCTGTCGAATGAGGAGGCAAATTTTCAATTTCCACTTGAACTATCTAGTCCCCTAGAAAATGCTTCAATTGAGCAATCTGATGCGCAAACATATGTTTAAGCAGAACCAGACATTAATATCATTTTTTTTTTATGATATAGGGTATCCCCACGCCATTTGAGGGCGGGACTAATCCCTATGGACGCACACAATCACCCGTAAACCACATGCAACCAGACATTAATATAAATGAACGTAGAAAAAACAAACAGCACAGCATCTTTGACACATACATCCCAGTGATACTCTCTAATCCATGAATACTGAATGTCTTCATGTTCATCATACATATCTTTCGACAGCTGCCACCATAAAGAAAATGAATTAGCGAGACATAGTCGATGAGAATATTCTTTTATTATAGTAACAAACTTTACGAATACCAACAACTAACAGGTAAGGGTATTAGATTCATGTTCCCTAAATTTAACTGCTGCTGAAACTAAATAAGTACAATTCTTCTGCAGGTACCAACCACCAAATGAACATATCAGTATTAGCAAATCCTGGTAAAATACAATGAACATCTACCATGATCACTTTTCACCATACTTGAAAACATAAAGTAGCTAATGTTCATGAGATAGGAAAAAGGAGCCATCTTTAAAATGCAGAAGAGAAGGCAATGAGAAAATGTTAACTCCACCTCGTCTGGTGCAGGAACCATGTATGCCAAAAACTTCTCTGGCTTAGACGGATCTGAACCTGTTACTACGTAACTTTTCATGATAGCCTGTCTTGAACATTAAGGGTAAATTAGCATAGAGATGGATGGAACATGACTGAGACTGATTGATCTAACTTAAGTGTAAACCTGCCCCCCCCCCCCCCCTCCGGAAAAAAAAAAGAAAAAAAGCTCACATGTGATTCGTGTTCATCGCGAACAGATTGATCTAACTTATTGTATAATTCTGAGTCAGCTGTAGGATCACCATCAAAGGCTGCCATAACAAACCGATCATCATACCTGATACAAAGACATTACGGTCCAATTACCTCAATGTCAATAAGAAAATGGTGTGATAACAATGTGATGAAAATAAAATTTTGTATCAAATAATACTAATTTCAAATCACTCTGACCCATCCCAGTACCTGATTCCTCCATTTCAACAGTTTGTCATGCAAGTTGATGCAAAATTTACGAGATCCTAATTTACTTTGCTGTTATTTTGTTGCATCATTCGAAAACTATTTACATATGTCTAATACTATAATGTACCAGTATACAGTTGTTTACATTTGTTCATGCATCATTTGTTAAATATTCTAACTTTACTTACAATTAAATTAAACAGTTTGCCACATTTGATATTTTTTGGCTATGCATAACACTCAGATCCAGGACTAAGCCCACTCAAAATTATCCGTTTATTTTTTTAGATTTCTGGTGGCACAGTCATACAAGTATTTAATTTTTTTGTGTTGTCATAGATCTTTAGATATACCGGCGTCAAAATAAACCATTCTATTTCATGGACTGATACTCAAATTTCTGAAAAATCAAGAAACATGTACTTTCACATACATGCACAAACCCGACACAAAGCTTTTATACATTTACAGTACAATGCATAAAAAATTAAGTTGTGATGCATACCGATCAAAATAAGGTAACAGTGGCAGAATCTCAACGGGCTCTAGATTAGGATTAGTTTGATGGACTGGGCATAATTTGGATGCCTTGAATGAATCTTCAATTGCCTGGATTTGTTTTTCCCTGAGAAAATGAAGACAAAGATTTGTAATGGTACTCGACTCCCTTAAATTTCTACATTGAAGAAATACAGCATGGATAGGTTTGCATCAACCAACCTATTATTCAGATTCTCCAAGAATAGATTACGACCTTCCCTTGTTTCCCGCAGTTCCTTTGCTTGTTTTTCTGTTAGCGACTGCAAAAGTGTCCAGGAAAAAATATGAAATTACATGTTTATTTTTTAATGGTAACATGATATTGATCTCCAAGATTATTATTTTTTTAATGGCATTGATCTCCAAGATTATTTTTTTTTAATGCCATTGATCTCCAAGATTTTAAAAGCATAGAGGTAACTCATACCAGTTTTGCCGCATCCATGCTAAGAGGAGAAATATATTGCGTCTTAACCAGCCAAGAAACACCTTTATCAGTAGGCCTGTCTTTTCTTCTTATGCCATCTTGTTTGACAGGGGTTAATGCCTCTCCATCACGCAGTAACTCTTCATCTTCTGGAGCAAGAGGAGGCTTTATCTTGGGAGTACTGTTGAAAGAAAAGACAATTGCAAATCCGAATTATTTAATTGAAGTGAAAATTATTAAGATTGCTATCTGAGATACGAATCCAAAATTATGGTAGGTACTTACTTGTACACACTGATGTCAAGTAGGTCAAGGGATATCCCTAGATCTGGCTCAACAAACAGTTTGTGCTTGTGCATTTTCTCCAATGATGTAATGGTGTATTTGGTGTATCTGCAACATGGATCCAAAATTTTAAGGTATGAATAGCATATGGCAATAAACTCAATTAAACTCAAACAAATCAAAAGACAACTAATAGTAGCTTTTTGTCTGCTCAAAAAAGTTTTGGTTTCAAAATTCCAACTAGGGACTACTATTTTTGTTTTTTGGTTGCAATGGCTACCAACTAGCGACTACTATAGGAAGAAATCGTCAAGCACCAGTGATGGGGACATCAACGAAGGTTGATGTCGTCAAGATTCCATAAAATAAAACTGCTATTCTAGTAAACTCAAAACATTAAATCAATGCCATTCTCTGATCGCATAGTTACACTTTTCAATGGTATACTTCAAATGCAACTAGTTTGAAAACATGTGATCGACGATTAAATCCATGTAATCACTACCACTTCATAAGAGAAATATATAAGGTACAAAAAAATAGAAGTGCCGTACATCCATCAAGTTTCATTATAAACACTCGCCTTGAATATTTATAAACTCATTCAGATACATTAATTTGCTATCGGCGCTGACTATATGATGCAGTGTAGTAAAAAAGAAAGTTCTGAAAGAATTTTTTCACAGGAAATTTGTTTTCTGTGTACTCAAGATCCACCGCAAGCATCTCTGTTTTGCAGTATTTTACAGTTTCATGCCTCAAAATATGGGTAAAAGTTCAGTGATGGGATTAAATGTTTATTTGATTTAGTTCCTACAATTAGGGTTAAGTTTGGGTAATGTTAAGAGTGAAAACTTACATATGCATTGAGATTTCTACAACTGGTTCCTATGTTTACAAGATGATTTCTACAATTGGAGGCTAAACTAGTGGAAACTCCTATCGATTCTGATCATATGCAAAGTGATAAAGAAGGGGTCCTTTATCAAATAAAAGAAGATTTCTAAGTTTGTATGTCGTCTTCTCTGTTCATCCCTTACGAGGCCTGACAATGCATATCCAATAAGCATTATCAGCCAATATATACATGCCCCTTGTACTTCTCATCTATAGAGCAAATTATCATGTATCTCAAGTACGCTCCAAGGAAAGGATTACAAATCAATAATCAAGGTCACTTCAAGATTGGACCATACACAGATGCTGACTAGGCAGGCTCAGTTGATAACAGAGGATCTATCTCCAATTACCTCACAATGGTTCGAGGCAACCTTGTTGCTTGGCGAAGTAAAAAATAGTCAATTGTAGCTCAATTGAGCACTGAAGTAGAGTATAGGACAATGGCTCACGGAGTGGCTGAACTCTTATGGTTGAGATCCCTTTTGTCAGACCCGCCTATGCAATTATATTGTGACAATATAACTGCAATAAACATCGTGACGAAGCAGATTGAAGTTGGCAGACAATTTAATAGAGAAAAGAAAACATCTTAAGCATCTTAAGAAGTGTGTTAACCATTTGTAAAATCTGAAAACCAACCTGTGGATTTTCTTACAAAAGGGATGGTCAGCCCTCGGTTACAGCAAGGCTACTCACCAACTTGAGGGGGTGTAGGGAGAGTTTTTTTTTTTTTTTTTTTTTTGACAAGTATGTAGGGAGAGTTACTAGTCTTATTTATGTATGACCCCCAACTTATGGGTATTTTACTCTTTCAATATGAGTTGATTATATGTGATGGGGGTGAGAGATAACAATCCTAATCAAGCATTCCAACATCTACGTCTTCTTCCCCTTTTTTTGAACTGATACATCTACGTCTTCTTCCCTTCTTGTTCTTTTCTTTTCTTCTTCCAATGATTACAACCAGTGGTTCAAAATGCGGATGAAGGTCAAAATGCGGCCAAAGAAATTCCTCGTCAACTTGGCATGACGAGGTCGAGTACTTAGTTGACGCAGAAAAGTACTCGATCGACGCGGTCATAACTCGGGAGTGAAAGGAGTTTTTATTGACTTTGTAGGACAAAAGGCAGAAGGCGGCCAAGATTAAAGGGAGTCGACTAAGGGGAGTCCACTATGACGTCATCTTACTTCTAACATCAACTACATCTGGATAGTAACGACCATTTCATTCAAAGACTAATTTATTCAAACACAACTGATGAAATTCTACTTCTACACCCATGACATATGTAAGTCATGCAGGCAACAGAGTGATTTTAGACTCATCAAACATGGGAATTAGATGGAAAACAAAAAAGGCTATTTATTTAGTACACAACATGACTTTATGCATTGAGAACAGCTGTGACATTGGAATTAAAGCAATGTAGCATACGGTTCATGGAAGATTCCCAGAATAAGATAACATACTGATCTTTATTAGTGTTCAAAGATAGCAACTTCGGCTGTGCTGTTGGATCTGGCAACTCATTCCTGAACCTTCAAAGAGTAAAACATAACAGGAGACAAGATTCAGTATTAAACATAAAGAAAATGGGTATTAATCAGAGTGCATTATTTAAGAAAATACTTAGCCGGAGAAAGTGAAATTCAATTACCAACCAAAACCCATTATAACATGATTTTATTTTTTTTGAATGGCAATGATTTTTTGAGAGAGAGAGAGAGCAAAGCTCAGCGACCAATAATGATCAAACATGATAAACTCTTTTTTTTTTTTTTTTTTTTTTTTTTGAAAATGAAATTCACATTCCCAAGCGAAAAAAAAATGCATGGAAATTAACAAAAGTGAGGTTAGCCATTCTTTAAAATAAATAAATGTAGGTGCTTGAAAACTCAAGTGCAACTGTGAACTGATGCAAATTGAAAAAGCAATCCCAATAAGAATAGACGAAAGATGTAAGGAATTCTTTATAACATACTCACTTTAACTTGCACAAAAACGTCGTTGGCTTCCTCAATCTGTTATCAAACCTTTCACCACCCAACAACGGAGTACTTCGCCTCTCCAACACGCGCGATCCCGGTGTTGAGTTGTGTGCCTTGACACCAGAAGATAACACCTGTGTCTTATTTAGCACAGTCGACTGGGACGCCTTCAACTGCTGCTGCCTCTTTTCTTCCTGCCTCTGCTTCTCGTACTCCCTCTTCTTACGCTCTCTCCTCTCTTCCTCTGTCTCAACCCTTCCAACAGCCGCAGATGGACCATTTGCAACCTGAGGAGCTTTCCCCAATGGAGCACCAGAAGCCTTCTGTTGTTTAGAAGGGACAACATCTTTCGGGAGGATCGCTTCACGCCAATTGGCACCATTTGCATCCTTTTTTACCTCAATCTTATGTTCTCTATGATTACCAATAGAAGCTTCTTTGTGTAAAGAAGACTGAATTGGAGGATTGGGGTGGGAAGGAGGAGGAGGAGGGGGTGGAGGGAGAGAAGGAGGGGGGAAAGAGGGAGGAGGTGGGGGCGGCTCGTGGGGGTTGAACTGAGGAGGATATAGAGAAGAGGGATAGTAATTGGACTTGGGTTGGGGTTGGGGTTGTTGGTGTGAATTCATGGAGGACGAGGGCGGTGGAGGAGGTAAACCGTACGATGAGGGTCGTATGGGTGGGGGCGGAAATGGGTATTGTTGTGATTGCTGTTGTTGATGATGATGGTGATCGTTTTGAGTTCTTGACGATTTAAAAGGTTGGGAATTGGATCCATATCCATGGTGAACATTCGAATTAGGGTTATAATTAGGATGAGGAGGGATAGAAGAGTGTGATCCACCGCTTCCAAAGCTGCGATTTTGATTGTAATGAGGAGGAGGTGGAGGGAGAGGGCTTTGATTTGGAGGGGTGAAAGAGGATTGTGGAGGGAAGGGTCTGAAGGAAGCCATGGATGACTTAATTAGCTAAAACCCTATCAGGAATAGATTTCATTCTCTGTTTGGTATCTTCTTTAGCTAAAAAGAAGATCAAAACCCTAGAGAGAAAGAAAAATCTTGTTTTTAGTTACATTGTTTTGAGAAGATTGAATTTTTAAAGAGAAAAGTAAGAAAGAATCGGTTTACGAGAATGGGATGGAGAGTGGAAGAGAGCTTACCGCTGATGAAACGGGAGTCGTATACACTGGGATTAAGGTGTATGAATGATCTTTGAGGAGAAAGAGAGAGTAGTGATTGAGATCCGGAGGAAGACCTTAAAAACGCGCGTTCTTTATCTCCCTCCGCGCAGACACACACACTCTCCCTCTCTACTTCCACTAATATTTGAAACAAGATCGTATTCTGGAGAAGCAAATGTTTGTTGTGGATTTTCATTTTTGGGTCTGAGTTCTATTGGAATTGGCATCCTATTCTGATTCAGCCCATTCCAATGTCTAGTTAAAAAGGAAGGAATTAGAGGGGCGGGAATGACATGGTTCCAAAATAAGAGGGGGAAATAAATCAAATAATGATGGAAGATGTTTCTTCCCTCCCCAAGAGATGGTATTCAGATTCCACTCCAGACTTATTATTTTATTGGAATTTTATTTTAATTTTTTATGCATTCTGTTTCTAGGGGAATGAGAATATGATGCCAATTCCAATTCATAAATAGGCAATCCAAACGAAGCCCATACTCGTGGGCCCTTCTACTAAACAATCCAAACCATTGGTGTGCAAACATCCTAACTGGACACTTTTAAATTTGCTAACAATCCATTGAACGATAACAAATTTGAAGGACAGGATAGCTTGATAGCAAGACTTACAAGTCATGCTCATCCACACCCAACGGCTAATTATTTATTTGGATCATAAACAAGTGGGTCATTCGTGTATTTTTTTGTTGTTGATGTAATTTTTGAGAAAATACATACTCTCCTATAGAGAAATTATATGATGAAAGGGCATACAAACACATAATCATCATCTCATCCTTGATATTTGATTCAACTCAACTCAAGGTGGCAAACAGGCCGTGCGGGCCCGCGAGCCCGGTTCCAATTTAGAAAATGCATATTTTTTTAGGAAAACCCGAAAATACCCCCCAAAAGTTGTTCCAAACGGCTACTTTGTGGGGTATTTTCGTCCAAAACATATATTTTCATAAAATTTTGAAAATACCCCTCCAACAACTCTTTTTTGGGGGGTATTTTGGGATTTTCATTGTTTCAATCTTTTAGATTCCCTAAATACCCTCCCCTACAACTCTTTTTTGTGGATATTTAAGTCATTTCATGTATTTTACCAAATTTATCCCCCCCCCCAACAACTCTTTTTTTGGGGGTATTTTTGGATTTCCATTATTCAAATCTTTTACATTCCCTAAATACCCTCCCCAACAACTCTTTTTTGTGGATATTTAAGTCATTTTATGTCTTTTACCAAATTAACCCCCCCCCCAACAACTCTTTTTTTGGGGAGTATTTTGGGATTTTCATTATTTAAATCTTTTACATTCCCTAAATACTCTCCCCAACAACTCTTTTTTATAGATATTTAAGTCATTTCGTGTCTTTTACTAAATTAACCCCCCCCCCCCAACAACTATTTTTTTGGGGTATTTTGGGAAGTCAAAAAATAACCCATCCAATCCTATAAATACAACTTTCCACCCCCTTCATTTCTCACCAAAGCTCACTCTCTCTCTCTCTATTATCTAAACTCTCCAATTAACTTCTCTCTCTCCCTAATCAAGTTATCTCTCTCCCTAATCAAGTTCACCCTCTCTCTCTCCCAATCAACTTCTCCCTCTCTCTCTCCAATCTACTTCTCTCTCTACTTAGTAGCACTAAGCACTCATTAAGAGGGCAGCGATTGGCGATTAACACGAGGGCGGCGATTGGCGATCAACAAGAAGGCGAGATTTTGCTCAAATAGGTTGAGGTTGGTACTCATTTAAATATTTAATTATAATTCTCCTTTCATTAATTTTTTTTTAAACCTCTCTTAATGGCCGATTCGGAAGAAGTTTTCTACTCCAACATTGGCCATGACAACAACTAAGTCATGGGCAATGATGAGTTCATGGAAGCTTGTTTTGGAGGTCAGTGGAGTGAAGATGAGGTTGAATTTGGAGTCGAAAATGAACCCAACCTTAGTGCTAGTGGGAGCCAAGCTCATTCTCGCTCTAAAGTTAAAAGGGGCAGAACTTCAACTGTTTGGTCTACCTTCACTCATGAAGAGATAACACGTCCAGATGGGAAAGTAGAAGTTAGGGCAATTTGTAAACATTATAAAAGTGATCTTAGTTGTAATATTTCGGGTGCAACGGGCCACTTAAAAAAGCATGCCGACGCTTGTAGTAAAAAGCATGGCTCGTTAGACCCTAAGCAAACCAAACTAAGTGGCACGTCTAGTTCAATAGGAACATTTTCCTACTCTCATGATAATAATAGAAGAGAAATAGCCACATATGTTATACACTCCGAACAACCATTTGTTTTTGGAGAAGATAAACGTTTTGAAAATATGTTAAACAAGCTTTAAATCCTGCTTTTAAAAGGGTACATAGAAACACTTTAAAATCAGACAGTTGTAAAAATTTTAATGAACGTAAACAACAATTGATTTCATATTTTGAAGGATTTAATGGGAAAATTGCACTTACTTCCGATATTTGGAGTACCAAAAATAGTTATTCATATATTTGTGTAACCGCATACTATATCAACTCTAATTGGCTTTTAGAAAAAAGAATTATTAGCTTTAGTCTTAATGATTACCCACATCCTGGAAATGTTATATCAACACATATTTTAAATACTGCTCGTGACTATAATATTACAAAAAAAAATTTCTATAACTCTAGATAATGCTAGTAATAATATTTCCGCAGTAGAGTTATTAAAAACTGAATTGAAACCTATTTTAAGTGAAAAACTTTTTCATATTAGATGTACATGCCATATTTTAAATTTGGCTGTGCAAGATGGTTTAGCTCTTATTGACCCACAAATAGAAAATATTAAAACTTATATTACATTTATCAATTATTCAATATTTAGAAGACAAGAATTTGCAAAATTATGCAACACCTATGGGAAAGAATTTTCTAAATTCAAATTAAATGTTAGACATAGCTGGAATTCAACTTATTTAATGTTGAAACATTGCCTCCCATATAAAAATTTAATTCAATCATTTAGTAATGAAAATATACCCCAACATCTCCGTTACACTGTAGGTCTCCCAGATTGGAACACTTGTGAGGGTTCATGAGTTTTCTTGAAGTTTTTTATATTGCAACTAATACTTTTTCTGTTGTTTACAAACCAACCTCTAACATAATTATGAGTAACTTATATAACATCACGCTTACTTAAAAAACAAATAGAACTGAAAGACATGAATAAAAAATTGAAGTCATGAAGGCTAAATTTAAAAAATATTTTAATGAAATTCCACTTTTATATTCCTTCAGTACAGTAATGGACCCTAGGTTTAAGTTACAAGGTTTAGAAGTCTTGTTAGAAGAGTGCAATAACAACCTCGGTAATGATCTTGAAGATTCAGGGAATAGTATAAATGAAATTAAATCATTATTAAGGTCTATGTATCATATATATGAGGTGGAACATGGACAAAGAAGACCCAGGTTATTCTACGAGCTCGGGGCCTAAAAATAATCCAATTTTTACTTTAATAAGCCTAAAAAGAGCAAAACCTAGTAGTGTTGGTGAAGCATCATCTTGCAATGAGTTATCATTGTATTTGAAAAATGAACATTATATCTATCTCGAAGAATAGGAAACTTCTAAAATTTTATTGAGGTGGAAAGCAATGAGAAAACATATCCAGTGCTATTCATTATGGCACGTGATATACTAACCCCCCCGGTGTCTACAATAGCATCAGAGTCCGCTTTTAGTGAAGGTAACAGGGTTTTAGAAGACAAAAGAACCAAAATGTCATAAAAAACATTGGAGGTATGTGTATGTTTGAAGGACTGGCTTGATGCAAATACTAGGATACAAGGACTGGAAGGCTCAAGCTCATCATCTGAAGATTGTTGGAGACTTTTAATTTAGAAGTTGTTGCAATTTCAAAGTTGTATTTATTTTTTCTCTTTTCTTTCCTTTAAAGGGTTAGAGGCAAGGTTTTATGTCCTCCTCAGCTCCTCTTTTCTTCTTATAATATTTGATATTAATAAAATTTAAAGGTGTCGCTCGGGTTCCTAGATAAATATTCCGGGCACAATCGATCTTTGTTTTTAAATTACTATTGTAAAGTAATTGTAAATAAAATTGACAAAAGGGGACCAAGAAAATTGTTCACAAAATATGAATTTTTTTTTTTTTTTTTTTTTAACTCCGTTGATACCCACGGAGTTCCAAGAAAAATATTTAATTCAAAATTAAAAAAAAAACACGGGCCGGCCGGGCACGATGGGCTGCGGGCCATGCCGTGCGTAGCCTTGAGGATTTCGGCCCGGCCCGGCACGGCCCGTGAACCCTTCCATGCCGTGCCGTGCCCGGCCCGCGGGCCTATCCGTTCCTCGTATAATTTCTCCTCTCTTATATCAGCTCGTCCTTCAATGCAATTTTTTCTTTCATCTTTGGAAATTCTAAAAATAAGGTCATTCTTCGCCACTTCAAAATTGATATTTACGAGGTCCCTCTTTTTCCTCATTTTGTGGGATCTGATATGTTAATTTGAATTCTTTATCTTACCAAGGGATGTCCGCTCGAATGGAACCAAGACCATGTGGGTCACCTCTTTAATGATCTTGGTTTCACATACATGCCCCCTATTCTAAGTCCCAGAGTTGCCTTTTACCATTGCTCATAAAAATGACTTCGTACATATATAGTTGTTTTCCTGGTTGAACTATTAAACACTATTTATCAAGATACAAAAGGGCCAAGTTTGACCCAAGCAAAAAGGGTTGAGTTTTTACTTGGCCAAGTTACTTGGCCTATTAAACCCTATTTATCAAGATACTTGGCTTACGTTGGACATATATTAAAGAGGCATTTTTCCAATACTCCATGCCCAAGCTTGAGTTTCAAGGCATGAAACCCGACTCGATCATAATCGTTACTGGATTCTCAAATTTGTTAATTGACCGTGGAATAGGAGGAATCAAAGAGTTACATATCAATGTACAAAAAGGGTTTAATTTTGTGAACAATGGACTTAGCATTGCTATCACAAGAGTCACAAAACCTTATATATGGACAACCAAATAATCTTGCTGAATGTATAGCTCTACAATTAAAGAAGAAAATGATATCAGCACAACCATGTTTTGATAATTGAACTAAGTTATCTTGTCTTTTATTAGTTAAAGAGCTCTCAAAAGGTTTTTACAGTTCCCAAAAAGCTCTCACAAGCCAATTTGAAAAGAAAAGACAAGCTGAGTTTGTGCAATTATTAAAACGTGGTAGTGTCAATATCAATGGCCTTAAAGAATAGATTTTCATTTGGAAAGGTAATGAAATTTAATTTGAGGGCATATATGATAACCGAGCTTACAGGATGAAATATAAAAAAATTAGAAACTTGATGACTTTCAATTGGAAACAGTAAGGCATTGTCTTCCTCCACCTTTTCCTCCACATATAACACCGTTGAATATGGTCATGTGTTTCGGAAGATTCTTGAATCTTTAGCTTGTACAATTTAATTTTTAGATATAGTATGTTTATCAAGCTAGCTCTTCGACATGTAGAGCTTATCCAACTTCTCACATAGTTTCAACACTAATTCTTCCCATATAAAATTGAACATAATGTTGCCAGACATAGTCAAATTGTGTTTTTGACCCTCGACTTGATGCCCTTGAACTCCTCATTCGTTATCTTCTTCAGTTTGCTACTCTTTAGCTTCTACAACTTTTTTTTCGTAGGTAAGCTGGGATCGAACCCGCGACCTCAAGGTTGAGATACAATCTCATAACCATTGAGGTACAGGCCCAACCCCTTTATCTTAACAATTTAGCCGAGAATTGTTGAACTAGAATTCTTTTCTCCGTCCTCAATCAAAAACTAAAGCTACTTCTATCAAATTTCTCAATCTAAAATTTTGATGATGAGCATTTGCTATCATTTTAGATCACCCTGTACTTCTAAACAACCCTCTGTAAAGTCCCCACCCCCACCCCCCCACACACACACACACCAAAAAAAGGCCTCAGGAAGGACGAGTAGAAAAAAAACTCTTTTAATACAACGATCAATATAAACAATCCTAGATCAATTCAATAACCTTCTAAAATTTTTTAAAAAAAAATTAGATAATAGATTGCGGAACCCTACTCGAACGAGAATCTCTTAAATAAGCTTTCCAACTTTGTTATTACTCTCCAATTTGATCGGCCCAACTTGGCTCTGATTTCCCTTAGTAGAAAATTGACAGAGCAAAGTTTATCTGATAATGTGCAAAGCATTGAAAAGATAATGAAAGGAAGCAAACAAATAATCACACGAAGATTTATATGGTTTGGAAAATATGCCTACATCCATTGGGGAGTTCATGAACTTCCACTATTTAAGAGAAACAAACCATGATTAATAGATTTAAGCCAGATCCCATGAACCGATGAAGCGTAAACATTTCCATCTCTAAACTTTAATAACCCATACTCAAGCCCTTTCTCTACATTGAATACACTCTCTAATACTCATGAGATACTTCTTTTTCCTTTTGTTTCACGTTAGGTTTTTCCTAGAAACCCTGCACAAATTGGTTCTCTATCCTAAACAAATGACATATTAAACTCCTAGTCAAACAAGGAAATAAGCTACTAAGACAAAAGACCACAATCCCATGTTTGGAGCTCCATTTGGATACATGCATTTTACAATCTAGGAATGCAAAATCCTGGATTTCACAAGATAAAACCTTGATATATTTTATAAGCTAAAATTTGGATTTTACTATCTTGAGATATAAAATCCAAGTTTTAGCTTAAAAATACAGGTTTACCATGCCCTTTCTTGAAAACTGAATGTTTGGTCATCCTTTTTAAATAAAGACAAATATAAAAGTGTGAAGATGAAAGAAAATGGGCTAGAAATATCATTTCCCTATATAAAATTGGTAAGAACTTACAACCTCCACGGAAGCCTTTTAATTACTCGTAGAAGATTCCATATGCCTTGTGAAGTACGTTGTAAAGTGTAGAAAACCATTAAAAGAAAGAAGAAAAAGTTGCTTGTATGGATTAGGCGTGAGACAGCAAAATATCTCATTTCCTAGTGTGGAAGTAAAAGAGGAGAGTCAAAGTGGCTGGAGATTATTGTCAATTTTCATCTCATTTATACTCTTCTTCTTATCATTTGCATTGAATATTGTATAGTCTGTGCGTTAATCATTGTCACTCTGCGTGTGTCGAAGAAGGAAAGAGTATTTGGATTTTTCATTAGGACTTACATTCAAGACATGGGTATCTTATAATAATCTCATTAATTTATTCTCTCCTTGTCATTTGCATTGACCCTTTATCTTCTGGGCATTAAGATTTCAGTACCTTAGAAAACTAAATTAGATCATCTGTCCAAATCTACACCGTACACGTGGCATGGGTAAGCTAATCTAAACCGATCATTGGTTGTAGGGGTGCAACTTGGATCGGGCTCGACATGATTTTTTCTCGGGTTGGGTTATTGTTGAGAATTTGGGCAACCTGGTCCGACTCAACCCGAACTTGACACTGTCCTCTAATTTTATTGTGATTTTGTTTTTTCCTGTTTTTTGCCTATGCTAAACCAAAACCAACACGGCTCGACCTGACCCGCTTTGGAAAAAAGCGGGTTAGATGGACCGGGATAGGGTTGGGAGATCAATTTAGCAGTGGTTGTTTGGCTTGACCGTCTCATCCTGAGGCTAGCTAGGGTTGGGTCTGGTTAGGGTTGAGGTAATGCTACCTCGTTGGTCTCGACCCAACCCGAGTTGTTCCTCTAATCAGTATGGCATGTTGTGGGTGGGATAATGCTTTGAAGTTGATTCAATTGGGCCACCTTTGATCATTACCCTTTGAATGTGAACGCGGTGGGTAAATGTCCAGAAACTGCTTCATTTGGACCACCTTTGATCGTCTCACTTTCACCTTTTGAATGTGCACACCTTGGTATATTTTAAGTGTCTAAAAGCTGTCATTAGTTGGATGTCACAGACTTCAGAATTTTTGTGGCCTTTTAATTTATCAAATTCAGAAACGAATTTCCGGATTCTTTACAAATTCGTTGCCATTGAGCATCAGGCGAATGGAGCTTTTTGTTGCATTTCGAACGAGGGAAATGATAAATGCGCCCCTTTTCATTACTATGCCATAGTAATGAAAAGGGGCGCATTTATCATTTCCCTCGAATTGGAGCTTTTTGTTTGATAAGTTTAGGAGATTTCACTAAACAGGAATGCTTTACAAAGAAAATTAATGGTGCTTATATAGAGCACTTACATGATGAACATAGAAAGTAAATTAAGATAATTGTTGAAGTCTTGCTTTCCCCTTCTAATCTACTTGCCTAATTTATTTAGTTGCTTCATTTAGCCAAGTTACCCAATCCACCTCCAAGATGATCCAACGGTGAGACCCTAACCCAGTCTAACCGTTGGATCCCACAAATTCTAACATTGTTGCCCGACCCATCTCGAAGTAGTCGAGGGGGAAATCAAAGAGGAAAACTAATGGGAGCATCTTACATGCAAAAAGCTCCTGACTGGCCTAGTTATCGGTGGAGGTTTGAGTAAAAAAATTCCTACCAATCGACGGTTTCAAAGTTCAATGAGTTGCGGCAGGTTACGAGGATTAAGCTCTGCTAGTGGCAGGATTTGAAATAGATAATGTAGGACATCTGTTTACTGCATGGATGGGAGCATCATATAGCAATTAATTATCGACCAATATTTATGATTTATCAACATTTACATTCCAACAAAAAAAATCTTTAGAAGGCAAGATTTCTCACCCAAAATACCTGGTTTATGGGCATTATGATTGAGAAATTGGCTCTTTGTGATTCATCCCTTGGTGATACAAACTAATATTTTTTTGTTAAGTGAGCTAGTATTGAACCTAGGACCTCGTGACTGGGGTACATTTCCCATCTCTACTAATTGAGCGACAGGCCCAATCCCCAAAATTACATATTATTAGATGTTGTAGACACCCAATTTCGACCGAACCCTTCTCCCCATAGATGAATAAATTTCCGAAACCACAGTCCAAAATCTTTTGAAAATTTGAGCCTTAAATTGAGAAAGAACTCGAAAGTGCCCATTTGCAGAACGTGGTTGAAGCCTTTGTGGAGCCTGAATGATCCAACCCCCCATCAATCTCCAATGACCACACTCACGTTTAGTGCCTAAAAGGTTGCCCGTAGCTTTTCCTATTTCTAAGCATTTCAGGTAGAACGGGCGGAAGATGGGAGAAGAGACGAGTCGAGTCAGTGCTATTATCAAGGCGTAGTAGTGCCAATATCGTTTCTTTTAGCAAAAGTGAAGGGAACCAATTTCTATCTAGCCCCCCCTGATAGTGTAAGAAGAGTAGTTATAAATACATTGGAGAGGCTGTCTAGGGGAAGAAAGAGGGGGGGCAAAAATATCATTTTCCTTCTTTAAAGCCCAAATCAATTAGGGTTTTTGAAGAGGGGCTCTTCATTTTCTTCTCCAGGAGGAGAGCCTCATCGATAGCCGCAAGAGGGGAGATAGGAGAGAGCAAGAAAATGGGTCTTCCTCATTTTTTCTCCCAACAGGGAATCCTTATTTGCAGCTGAGAGAGAGAGAGAGAGAGAGAGAGAGAGAGAGAGAGAGAGAGAGAGAGAGAGACGACTCCGGTCATCTTCTCCGGCGGTCCCGCCGGAGATCTAACCTCCATCTTCTCCCAAACCCTCCTCCATTCGGCCACCACCAACCTCCATCAAAACCCACCTCTAATCGCGAATCCTCATCTCCTCCACCTCCATTGCAGATTTTTTGCCATTGAAACCCACCTCCCATCACAGCCACCAACCCCCACCGCCATCTTTATCATCTCCGGCAATCCACCGAGAACCAACCCCCACCACCACATCCACTGGTTCCTATCATCTTCTTCGCTCATCTCCTCCCTCAAAACCCCATTTCCTTTCACCCAAACCCACCACCATCAGCCACCCCTTATTTCTCTGCAAATCCGACAACCCCTCTTCCAACCTCGGCCACCGGAATCCAACCACCGGAATCCGGCACCACCACCATCATCTTCTCCATGAAACCCTCCTCCATATCAATTTCGAAAAAGGGGATCAATCGACTTGATTTGTATTTCTTTCTTCTTCTTGTTTTCTTTTCTTTTAAAAGAGCTTGTGGAGGAGTATAGAAGAGGGGAGAGGGAGCCATCAATTTCGGATTTCATTGACGCTGTTTTGCCCAATATCGACACCGGCAGCGGAAAATTAAAAGGTACCTACCCCAGCTCAGGGGGAGAAGCGCAACTGCTTCATTGGCTTGCTCAATTACTATAAAGAAAAGAAGATCTTAACGAGGTAAAAATGCCTCATAGTTTTTTTATATTCCAACCCTTCATTGGTTAGTCATAGCTCCTTCAATTCCTCTTGTTTGCTAGAAAATTAGGTTCAATTGCCATTGTCTATAATATTTTCTACAAAATATCTTCATGAGAAGCCATTGGTCTGTAATTGGTGGAATCAGCGTGATTAAACATCTTGATATTTTTAGAGAAATGGTGATTTAAATGATTTGAGATATGATTGAGATGGCTGGGCTATTTGGTTACTTTTATTTGCTTTGAAAGAGGGCTTGTTACTTGAATACATGGTTTATTAGGAGTTTTGCTAGAAATTCATTTAATCTGAGAATCTCATGGTCGAATGACGGGGAACATCTGCACCCTTGGGTATTGCTTAAATTCATGTGGATATTTGCCCTGTTTCTGATTATGGCACCGAGTCATGGGTTTGTTATTAATTTGATTTTTAAATGCAATATGATGTTTAATTTCCCGTGGTGAATGGATTGGGGAGACATGTATGCTTAATTGATGTAGGAAATCAGATGATACAAGTATCATCTGATTTCACAGGAGACCCCATGTCGAGGGTATGTTTGTGTGTATCACTTGATTTTTGTTTCTTTACCCTATGTTGTGGGTATTACTGGAAGGATTTGTTTTCACTTATTTCTGGAGCATCTGTAGATTCCTGGAGTTTGACATTTTCATATATTTCCTGAACCGTTCTTTGGTTGAGTTAACCCTTGGTTTCTATATTTTGATTTGAAAATGGCATGTGTTAAGTAGATGATGTTTCCGGCATGACTGGTTTTGTTATCTGGTCCCTTTTGGATTGGTTCTAATACCTGATCATTGTGAGGATGTCATTTCCTTGAGACATTCGCCTGTATTCCTAACTGAATGTGTTTTGGGCCTTCATTTCGGATGGCTATGATGAGGCTACTCGGAGCCCCTCCTTTTTTTCTTTTTATCTCTACCCCTGTGGGTTTTTGTATCGATATTCAGGTTTATCTGGGATTTCTTGAGCAAACCCTTGTCATCTTGATTTTCCATTAGAGCTTAAGTTTTTCGTAAGTGTTTGGCATTTCCATCGATTTTTAAGAATTTTCCTCTTGGGTTAGGGCGATGAAGGCGCTAGCCCAAGCCCATCCTTAGGGGACTTGCTCAGTCCAAGTAGCATACCCCTCCTTTGTATATAGGAGACTTGCCCAGTCTCATCAGATGTTTACGTCATTTGTGTCTCAGAGACAAGCCTTGTCTCATATAGGGAGTCTTCCTTTTGCGAGGTTTACCCAGCCTCATGTTAGAATAACCCTTTCTTCTAGCGAGTCTGACTCATTTTTACCTCATTCTTGGTAGCATTATTAGAGAGTCATTGACTCATTTGTACCCCTCTTTAGTGTTTTTAGTTAGGAGTTTCTCCTTTAGAGTTGTTGATTACTTCACTTTGATTAGAGACTAACTCAATCTTATTAGAGCTTTGCTTGTTTGAGATCTTGGATCGTTTTCTCTCTTCTTGGGACACTACTTTCTTATTGTGGATCGTCTCTTTGAGGCGTTAGTTGCTTGTTCGGGGTTTCGCCTTTGGATTTAGGGCTTTGCCCTAGTTTGTGGTTGTGCTTGCGTGTTCCCTTTAAGATTGAAAGCATTTAAAGGTCCAGAGCATTGGAAAAGCTATAAAATCCAAAAAACATTAGAAATGTGAAACTTAAAAACATTTGAAAACTTTAAAAATATCAAAAACATTTGAAAAACATTAAAACCGTTAAATCATTTGAAGTGTTAGGGTTTAGTTAGGAGAGTTCGATTTTCGAACTACGTTGGCTTGATCCTCTTTCACGAGGTACGTAGTGCAGCTTGGGATTCTTATCCCAGGTCCAGCCAAACCTTTGTAAATAAATCATTAAACCCTTTAAAAAAAAATAATACCAAAAATCTTCCAAAACATTGTTTTCGAAGAAGTCTTCCTCTAGAGTTAGGACTTTGTTTTAGATAGAGAGTTTTAGAGTTAGGGTTTGTCTTTGATTTGTTGTGTGCTTGTTGTGTGTTTGTATTAGAGTTAGGAGTTTGTCCTAGAGTTATAGGAGCGCCTCCATCCAGTCAGTTGGCGATCCACATCGCCGACTGATGACTAGGTCTAAGATGCGTTAGTGATCCCATGGTTTTCTTTAGGAAGCACAACCCAGCTACACATAGGTTGTAGGAACCACCTGCATTAGCTTAGGGCTAAACCTGCATTTAGTTAGGGCATATAGGGTGTCCTAAAATCTATAATTCACTGGAATTTAAATAATCGTTCAAGAAGCTTTAATAATTAGTCCGGTCTTTTAGATCGAGTCTAAGATAGAGGTCTAGGTGTCTTAGGCATCCTAGCTTAGAATAGGCGCGAAGAACTACGTTGCCTTGATTCTCGTGGAGGCGGGGATACGTAGGCTTCTTTGGATGAATATCAGACCATCCGAGGACTCGGGCTAAATCGTTTAGAGTCTTAGGATTTGTTGTTTTGTTATGTTGTGTGTTTTGCTATATTTTCTTACTTTCATGCGCAGACCTTATACCTGTAGCTGTAGCATGCATGTGTTCGTCCACCAGAACTTAGACACCAGTTAGGTATGTCACTCATAACCTAGCAATATTTAGGTGACACATCTTTTATTTTATTTTGTGTGTGCTTATTATTTTATCCCCTGGTCATGCATGATTAGGTAGACGTCTTCACGGGGATATTTTGTTCCCATTTCACATGATTTTGCCCAAAATTCTTCGAAGTTAATAATAAATGGCATAAGAGACCAAGTGTTCGCACTCGGGCGAATTGGGGGCGCTCTTCGGACCTTCTCCATTCGTCATCAGGCACGGACCTTTTGTATCTCTGGTTATCCATTGCAAACAGAGCATTTGTTTTTGGTTCCATGGCGCATCCATGGATGGCGACTCTGAGTTATTTTCAGGTACATCTTGGTTTCGAGCCCTGGCTCCGGATCAGGATGTATCTCTTTCTTTTTATATCGACATTCATGCTATGCTATGAGGGTGGCATCCGTTTCGAGAGTTCCTTGGTAGAGTTCTCCTTCACACGTGGATGATCCAGAGGGTGTTAGGGACTCGTTCCCTCACCGTCCTCGGATCGGGGTCCACAGATGTTTAGATTAGATTATTGGTCTGATTTTTGGCCACTAGTTTTTCTTGGAAGCCCTCTCGCTCATCGTTAATAAAAACAGAAGAGCGAGGTATACAATAAGATGATTTCCAAGGAGACTACTCATCCTATTGGGTGACCCGGTTTTATGTGAACCCAAGTTCATATAAACACACACTGCGCACGCCGGGCCGTGGCCCGAGGTCTGGGTAGCTTTTTGTTGCAAAAAACATTTTGGTTTTTCTAATCAATTCTTAAACAATTTTATGATACTCATTAAATGTGAACCGTTTCATATCTCCAACTGTTGGAAGAGAAACGCCTCAGTCTCTTAATGGGCATTTATTTTTCCTAAACAGTCATATTTCTCTCTACAAAATAGACAGATGGAAGATTTGTTTGACACAGATTTTTACATATTGTTTTGCTACAAAAAGATACAGTTTTACAATTAAAAATCTAGATTTCTCTTCCTTTTTCCTCTGTTCCATATCTGAGCACAGTTTCAAGGTGGTTCTAAGTGGACCAGTTTGCGAGTGCACGTGGACTGGAGCCTATTTGCGCTTTTTTATCTTGGAGCGTCAATTTGCGAGTGACCATGTGGCACAACTTAGTCTTCCTTCCTCCTTCATCAATAATATGATTTTTAGAAAGGGTTCTGTCAAAATGATAAGTGCAATATTTTTTTCTAGTTTCATTTCGATTCTGGAATTTTTAACGGTACACAAATTTTGGTTCTGACTTTCACCAATTTGGGGCTGAGTAACCAACTTGGATTCAAGTAATCAGTTTTGGGTCTAAGTAACCAAGTTGGGTTCGACTTTCTTATTTATGGGCTCGATTAAGCCATAGACCGGTCCCTCTCTGTTCTGTAATCTATATTCCAGCAATCTTAAGAATCATAGTAATCTAATCATTTTATCTAACATATCTACGAAAAAATGACCTTTAAAACCTTGGTTTGAACCAAGAAAGGTTCCACATTATGAAAATGTGAAATGATTTAAGGATAGTTTAGGTTGTGGAGAAATCATCTTTTCTAAGATCTTATAACATTTAGGATCTAGTTGAAGCAGCAGCAAAATCAAGGTAAACAAAGATAATTCATCAGTTACTTACTTGTCATGCCCAGACTCTTTAACTGTAACTCAAATTTCATAATACGATAATTCTAAATATTATTAATGATATCAAACAAACTTAATTTTCAGAAGGACAAATTATTTAATAAATCAATGAATCTCAAAATACTCCTCAAATAAATAAAATAAGGTGTGGACCTCTAAAATAAGGGAGTTAAACTCCTCAAAATAAGTTCCTAATTAACAAATAAAAAGAGAGAATAAACCAAGTGTTTTCATCTTCTAAAAACCTCTCTAGTTACTTTTGCCGGCCTAGTAGCGAATTAACTCGACCGATCATCTGAAACAAGGTAAATGAAGAGTGATTTAGATAACCCAAGAAGTAATCACTAGCCTTAACTAACCAGATCAAGCATGAGATAAAATATTTTGAAACAGATATTTTCAGGTAACTCATTTACAAAATTATAAGCAGATATATATATATATATATATATATATATATATATATATAGGGATTTGCTAGCGTCCATCACAAAAGGCACTTCGCGGACGGTCTGTTGCATCTGACAGTAGGCTCACTTTTCCGCAGATTTTGTCTTCATTCACAAGGTGGCTGATGTCAGATATTTCGATGCAGCAGACTGTGGACCCCGATCCTGAGGACGGTGCCGAGGGACGTGAGATCCCTCCTGCAATCCTCTAAGATCTCCACAACGTGAAGGAGAGCTCTGCCAAGGAACTCTCGAAACGGATGCCACCCTCACAGCATAGCATGAGTGGCGATATAAAAAGAAAGAGATACATCCTGATCCGGAGCCAGGGCTCGAAACCAAGATATATCCGAAAATAACTCAGAGTCGCCATCCATGGACAAGCCATGGAACCAAAACAAATGCTCTGTTTGCAATGGATAACCAGAGATACAAAAGGTCCGTGCCTGATGACGAATGGAGAAGGTCCGAAGAGCGCCCCCAATTCGCCCGAGTGCGAACACTTGGTCTCTTATGCCATTTATTATTAACCTCGAAGAGTTTTGGGCAAAAATCATGTGAAATGGGAACGATCCTCAGGAATCGTCTATCTAAGCATGCATTTCCTGAGAATAGAAATAATAAGCACACAAAAAATAAATGAAAGAGGTGTCACCTAAGCATAGCTAGGTTATGAGTGACATACCTAATGGGTGTCTAAATTCTGATGTGCAAACACATGCAATCTATAGCTAAATGTATAAGATCAGTACAAGAAAGTAAGAAAACACATCAAAAGAAATACAATAACTACCCAACAAATCCTAAGACTCTAAATTATTAGCCCGAGTCCTCGGATGGTCTGGTATTCATCCAAAGAAGCCTACGTATCCCCGCCTCCACGAGAATCAAGGCAACGTAGTTCTTCGCACCTATTCTAAGCTAGGATGCCTAAGACACCTAGACCTCTATCCTAGACTCGATCTAAAAGACCGGACTAGTTATTAAAGTTTATTGTACGATTATTTAAATTCCAGTGAATTGTGAATTTTAGGACACCCTATATGTCCTAGCTAAATGCAGACTAGCCCTAGGCTAATGCAGGTGGTTCCTATAACCTATGTGTAACTAGGCTGTGTGCCCTAAGGAAAACAATAGGATTGCTAACGTATCCAAGACCTAGTCATCAGTCGGCGATGTGAATCGCCAACTAACCGGACGGAGGCACTCCTAGCTAGGACAAACCCCTAACTCTAAAACACAAACAAGCACACAACAGATCAAAGACGAAATCCTAACTCTAAAACTCTTTATCTAGGACAAACTCCTAACTCTAGAGGAAGATTTTTGTTAAAACAAGGTTTTAAAGTTGAAGGGTTAAAGCATTTTTTATTTACAAAGTTTGGCTGGACTTGGGATATAAATCCCAAGCTGCACTACGTACCTCGTGAAAGAGGATCAAGCCAACGTAGTTCGAAACGAACTCTCAAACTACGCTTCTAAAAGAAACACTCAACACTTTATCTATTTTTTTTAAGGTTTTTTATATTTTTAAATGTTTTTGATATTTTTAAAGTTTTCAAATGTTTTTGAGTTTTAAATTTCTAATGTTTTTGGATTTTAAAGCTTTTCCAATGCTCAGGACCTTTAAATGTTTTCAATCTTAAAGGGAACACGCAAGTAATACCACAAACTAGGGCAAAGCCCTAAAGCAAAAGGGGAAACCCCGGATAAGCAACTAGCGTCTCAAAGAGACAAACCACAACACGTAAAGAAGTGACCCAAGAAGAGAGAAAACGATCCAAGATCCCAAGCAAGCAAAGCTCTAATAAGACCGAGTTAGCCTCTAATCAAAGCGAAGTAATCAACAACTCTAAAGGAGAAACTCCGAACTAACAACACTAAAGAGGGGAACAAATGAGTCAGAGACTCTCTAATAACACTACCGAGTCAAAGACTCACTCTAAAAGAGGAGGCCACTCTAACATGAGGCTAGGTAAGCCTCCTAAAGGGGAAACTCTCTACACGAGACAAGGCTTGTCTCCGAGACACAAATGACGTAAAAAAAGGAATAAGAGACCCTGTGCATATTTGGCAAAGGTAAAACACCCAACCGGGCCGGACAGCTACCTAGCCCTAGGGTGCAACAAATGTGCGACCCAATACCCATAAGGGTAGGGGTATGAAGCCAAGCCGAGTAGGATGTTCTCCCAAAACCAAACGGCGCACAAAGAGGAGGTTTAGCAAGAGAATGAGACTGGGCGGGTCTAAAAGGAATAAGAGACCTTGTGCATATTTGGCAAAGGTGAAACACCCAGCCGGGCCGGACAGCTACCTAGCCGAAGGGTGCAACAAATGTGCAACCCAATACCCATAAGGGTAGGGGTATGCTGCCAAGCCGAGTAGGGTGTTCTCCCCAAAACCAAACGACACACAAAGAGGAGGTTTAGTAAGAGAATGAGATTGGGCAAGTCTTCTATATACAAAGGAGGGCTCAAAGTATCCATATCATTGCCCTTGCAAGAGGTAAGCAAGGCTAAGACAACTAAACTGACCAAATTGGTCTCAAATGGTTCTTACGACGGAAACCATAATCCAATGGTTCCAAGAGACACAAGATGAATCGATTTCAGTTCTTGAAGTTAGCAAATTTAAGATTTCAGGGTTTTTCAGTTTTTGGACATTTAAGGATTACCAATGGTTCTAGGGTTCACCAATTTCGGCCCAGGATAGCATCCAAGGAAGGGAATCGTGCACTCTTTCCTTGCGCAATTTAATACTTAGGTTACAGCGCCTTATTGCCTGGCATATCTCAGGATTTCCGCGGACAGTGAACCTCGGAGCCAACAACATGCTATAGCTTAGGTATTGAAATTGTCAAAGATCGGTTGCAATTGGGATACGATTATGGATGTACTGGCCATTTTTCCAGGAAAATCTAAAGATCCTAAAAATTTCTGTTTCGATGGATTAAGGAATTAATATGAGACAGAATTTTAAGGTTCCTTAGGAGCTTTGTGAAGATTTTTAATTAATTTCGAATTTTCAATGAATTTTATCAATTTTAAGCATACGAGTGATTTTACAAGTGAAATTGTTGCAAACGAATTCGAAATGAGTTGAAACTTTTACAGCAGCAAGATATGATGAAATGTAGCTTACTGAAAGACTTTTACATATTTTTACATTAAGCTCATTTTTAATTTTGATTTAACAATTAATTGATCAGATTGCAAAAATAACACAGAAACTAGTAGAGATAGAAATCTAAATTCTATGAAATTTCTACAGTAGTAAGATATACGTAAATGTAGCATGCTGTGAGATTTTCATGAATTTAGAAAACTATTTACTATCAGTTTCGGATTTTTCAATTTTCAGACCCGATTATGAATTAACACTACATCCCATATGAAAAAAGATCCAAATCACTTGAAAGTTTTACAGAAGCAAGAAGTATGGAATGTAAGACTACTGTAAAAAATTTGAGAATTTTATCTGTGATTTGATTTCAGTAACAATTCTCCCAAAATTTGATAATTTTCAAAGAAAGCATAAAATAATATACCAAACAGAATCCAAAAATTCTCAAAAATTCATGATAGAACGTATCAGTATCATATTATTTTCCAACAAAAATTCATTATTTTTGGAATCTGTTTAATATATATTTTAGTTTTCTTCATCATAAAGATATTTTTGAAGAGTTTTCTATTTTTTAAAACACGATTTTCGAGAAAATTACGACTCGGGAAAACATCCCCCAACCTTGTTCTGATATGATAAACACAAGAAAATTTTCAAATTCCAAAAAATAGATCATCCTGAGATGGCTATTTTTTTGAATTTCGTAATTACTCGACCCACATTTTAAATAAAATTCTACTCTTCACTCAAATTCTAAAAAACCTTTGATCTACTGTCCGATCCGATCCGATAGTCATTTTACTCTATTCAAGTAGAACATCGTATTAAATTTTGGGACGAAACGGAATTGAAACACTCATGCAGATCACGATTTTAAGCACACACATTTAATATTCAATTAAATTCAATTAATTGCTAAAAAACCATGCAAAATTCATAAAAAATACCGAATGATCTTGGAAAAATCAGAGAACAGTATACCAATCAGTGGTGGAATTCCTCACCGCATCCAAATGCCGAAAATTCTGAAAATCGCGCCGCCGCCCGATCCGCTCCGTTTCCTTCTTCTCTTTTTCTTTGTTTTTTTTATTTTTATTTTTCTCTCTCTTTTTTTTTCTTCACAGCAGAGATAGAGAGTGTGTGAGAGATGGGGAATGAGAGTGGGAGAGTGAAAGTGATTGAGAGAGAAATAGAGAGAGTGTGAGAGTAGCAGAGAGTGTGAGATAGAACTTGAGAAATGAGAGAGATAGAGTGATGAGGAGCTGCTGTTTTTTAGGAGGGACCTTCGCTGCTGTTTCGAGGAGAGGAGAGGGGGTGAGCGGTTGAGCGATGGAGAGATAGAGGATGTTGAAAGGGTGGGAAGAGAAAGCTTTGAGAGATGAGAGGGGCTGCTGTTGAGGATGAGATGGGAGATGTTGAGAAGGTGGAAATAAATAAATAAAAAAGAAAAAGAAAGAGGGTGAGTGTGAGAGAGAGAGAGAAGGTTAGATGGAGCTGCTGTTGTGGAAAAGATCTAGGGGAGAAGGATATGGGAGATAAGGTAGGCTGCTGTCGTTCTCTCCTCCCAAAAACATAGCATGATGAGGGTGACGGAAAGAGTGAAAGAGAGGGAACAATAACTCTGTTTTTTCGGTTTTTATCTTTACTGCACAGAGAGGGAGTATGTGAGATACAGAGGGAAAGAAGAGAAGAGGGAAACAGAGTGAGGGAGAGAGAGAGAGAGAGAAAGAAAGAACGAGTAAAACAACAGAGATAGAGCCGTTGAGGCTCTGTTTTCTGTCGTTTTATTTTTCTTTCCTTTTGTGTTTTTCTTCTCTTAGTGGGCTGTAGATGGTTGGGTATAGACGAAGGATCGAGATGGGCTATGGAAGAGGGGTTAACGGAGAGAATAGAGATCGTGGAGAGTGCAAGGGACTAAGAGAGAGCTGTTGTTCTCTCCTCCCACGAAAAACAGAGCCTCTGTCCTTTTTTTTTTTGTTTCCCTTTTTTTTTTGTTTTTCTTCCTGGTTCTTTTTCTTAGCAGAGAGACCCCTGGAAAAGGTAGGGGAGAGGAGGTTGAGAAGAAGTTGAGATTCCCCTGTGAGAGCCCGTCCCCTCGAAGGAGAAGACTGCTGTTTTTATCCCCTCCGAGAAAATTGCCATGGGGAGCAAACGAAAAAAATTTTCCTTTCTTTTTCAAACACTCCCCCACTTTTTATTCTCTATTCTTTTCTCTTTCATCATGCCAATCAAATTCTCCAAAAATGACATCTGCCCATGCCCATCTGTCAGTTCCCATTGTCAGCTTCTTTATATAAAGATCACCCATCAACTGCCATGCCCATCCGTCAATTCCCATTATCAGCTTCTTTATATAAAGACCCCCCAATCAACTGCCGGTTCTGTTCTTCCCTCCATGCTTTTCACAAGAAAAAATAGCCAGTGGCTATTTAAATATTAGGGACATAAAGGAACTGCCGTTTTGATTTTTCTTTCTCCCATGCTTTCATATGAAAAATGGCAAGTGGCTATTTAAATATTATGGACAAGCATTGTTGCTATGCATGTTCTCCATCCGATGCAAGACAATGTACATGGACATTGGATTTTGTTACTAATCAATAAGAATGCCCATAATGATTGGATGATAATTCATTTCTAACATAGAGGGCTGACACCTTGGCGTAATCCACAACATCCATTCAATTAAGTCACTATATTGATTAACTTGTACCCCTAATAAGTCCCTTTAGGTGGTCCAAACCACTCAACTAACATGCCTCAATATAAATAGATCACCCTCTTATCCCCTTCTATAGGATGATCTTAGCTATTTAATTGATGGGCCGCGACGCAAATTGGCTGCCAAGATCATTTCCATTGAGTGATCCGAACTGTCTAAATGACGGGCAACAATGCGAATTGGTTGCATCCCGCAATTCATTCCTTGGGCTGATCCATACCATCCAATTTATATGGGCTGCAATCAAAACGATTCGCTCTCCTCAAATCCTCCTCGTAGGATGATCTTAACCGTACAAGTGACAACCCTTAATGTAAATATGCTGCAGCTCTAGAAATCAGCCCCTTAGGACGATCCAAACCGTCCGAATGATGGGCCACAATTGATGATCTTGACCGTTCAAATAGTGGGCTGTGATGTGATTAGTTGTACCCTTGAAATTATCTCCGTAGAATGATCCACCTTGTCCAATTGATGGGCTGTCATCTTAAGATTTTTTTATTTTTCATAATATAGAGCCCATGCCAGACGAAATACGCTATGCCCTCCATGGATATTGGTTTCGTTTATGCCTTTCATCAAAACAAAATGCGGACCCCCCTGTTTGATCCAAATCTAAACAAATGCTCAAGGCGGGCCCACCAAACGGATCCAAATTCTCTTTTGCTCGGATTCTTATGAATAATCTCTCTCAACACTTAACGGAAAAATGCGAAACATGGCGGAAATGATTGGATGGGGTTTTGCCCAAGCATAGCGAACTTGGGTCCGATCAAAATGGGGTGTCTACAGATGCCCCTCTTTGGCAGAGCGTGTGTAACACGCGAATGGCAAAGCTGAACAGACAACGCATTTTGATCGACCCGATAACAAAGCAAAGCAATTTTTTTATTTTTTTTTTTCGGTTCTAAGAACGATATTTGCAAAAGCAAAACAGTAAAATACATGACAACAAAAATCAAAATTTAGAAGCAAATAAGGAGATGGCCTCTCATTGACTCTTAACTCGGCAAACATGACATCTCAATGAGATAGTCTCTCTCTAATACTCATGACTCAACTATCTAAACTATTTAACAAAGATGAAGGAATGATTATAAAAACACAAACACACACACTATTTCTTTTTTATCAGGCTAAGCCAAAGTAAACATAACAATTGCTCAAAGAGCACCCGCCAAACAAACAAACAAATCATTCCAATCACTCAAAGAGTTTTCATTTTACCACCGAGTTTTTATCCTGGAATCGACAGCCAGAAAACACCTGACATAACAAATTTAGAGGTCGAAGGAAGAAACAAAGTCTATAACATAGCAAAGCTAGGAGCAAAGAGATACATCGAGTTTTTATCCTGGAGTCGATAGCCAGAAAACACCTGACATAACAAAGTTAGAGGTCGAAGGAAGAAACAATGGCTATAACTTAGCAAAGCTAGGAGCCAAGGAGATATATCGAGTTTTTATCCTGGAATCGAGAGCCAGATCATTCAAAACGGGTAAAGAATTGTTTGAGAAGACTCAAAGTTTCAATACCGGATTTCAAAACGGGTAAAGAGTGTTTGAGAAGACTCAAACTTTCAATACCGGATTACAAGACGGGTAGAGAATATTTGAGAAGACTCAAATTTTCAATACCGGATTTCAAAACGGGTAAAGAATGTTTGAGAAGACTCAAACTTTCAATACCGGATTACAAGACGGGTAGAGAATATTTGAGAAGACTCAAATTTTCAATACCGGATTTCAAAAAGGGTAAAGAATGTTTGAGAAGACTCAAACTTTCAATACCGGATTACAAGACGGGTAGAGAATATTTGAGAAGACTCAAATTTTCAATACCGGATTTCAAAACGGGTAAAGAATGTTTGAGAAGACTCAAACTTTCAATACCGGATTACAAGACGGGTAGAGAATATTTGAGAAGACTCAAATTTTCAATACCGGATTTCAAAACGGGTAAAGAATGTTTGAGAAGACTCAAACTTTCAATACCGGATTACAAGACGGGTAGAGACTATTTGAGAAGACTCAAATTTTCAATACCGGATTTCAAAACGGGTAAAGAATGTTTGAGAAGACTCAAACTTTCAATACCGGATTACAAGACGGGTAGAGAATATTTGAGAAGACTCAAATTTTCAATACCGGATTTCAAAATGGGTAAAGAATGTTTGAGAAGACTCAAACTTTCAATACCGGATTACAAGACGGGTAGAGAATATTTGAGAAGACTCAAATTTTCAATACCGGATTTCAAAACGAGTAAAGAATGTTTGAGAAGACTCAAACTTTCAATACCGGATAGGAGGGATGATATCTCAAGCTTTTTATTCTGAGAATGACGGTCATGTCGCTCCTAACATGACCTCCTAGAGGTCAGAGAGGAGGAAAGATAGTTAAAACATAGCACAGCTGGAATAGATCTGGAAATCATAACCTTTACCACAGGATATAACCCAAAGGCACTTGATAAAATCTCGCGGGCATTGGCCCTTTTACACAAATAAACCAAAATTCTGCCTATATTTTGAAAAATGCAAAACTCAATGGATTGGATTTTTCTAAAAAAAAACTGATCAAGGAGCCCAGCTCGAAAGGGGATGTTCGAGCTTCTCTTATCTTTATTTGACAAGAATAGCCATCTCAACCCTAAAGTTTTGTTCGACGTCTTTTATGACTTGGGAAACCAAGTCATAAAAGATGCCCCTAGTATGATTTTATTTCCATTACAAGATTCGAAAGAGAGCCAAACGCAAGGGTTCAACTAAAGGCTTTCATTTCAAAGAAATGCTTGAGGTTACAAAGCTTTTGCAAATACAAGAAAACGGGTTCTGCTCAAAGCATTCTTCCTTCTGCACTTTCGCGATAACACTCCAAATAAACTTGAAAAGTTGTCCCTTCTGAACTCTGTTCTGTTCGGCTCTGTCCGCAGGAGATGCAACTTCTTGCTTCTAAAGTTTATCACCCCAGCCTCAAGAGAAGTAAAGGCTAAACTTGACCTTAAAGACCTGGCTTTGACCTGACAATGAAAGATTTTTGACACACGATAAACGAGACTTTGACAAATGACAGACGAAAGCTTTGACAAATGCACAACATAGACTCTAAAAGAGACTGAATCTGCTTCTTAATTTGATAAATGTTTAAGGTGGTAACAGTCTACCGCTCTGAGGATCTTTTGAATACCGCATCTAAAAGTGTTTCATTCATCTTTTCGGTATTTCAGTCATGGTTATTACCTCCTTTGGATTACTTAGTTTTAACCATTTTAACTTGAAGAAGTATCGAAAGAGATTATGCTGGCGCTTATTCAGACTATGAAGTAATGCCAAAAACAGAAGCACAATCGGCTTTCAAAAGCTTGGTCCTTTGCGAAATCACTGCCATACTGAATTGCCCTTTTTAGGGTTTCGATTCAGTGGACCGCACGCCTTAATTTTTGCCTGGACTGTCTGCCCTTGCAGCTTTTCCATCCAGCAGGCTCAGCACCCTGATTTTTGCCTAAGCCGCCCTTTCGGGTTTTCAACTTAGCGGGTGAATGGCCCTAACTTTTGCCTAGACCGCCCTTGCGGGTTTTCAGTCTAGCGGGTCCAAGACTTCATCATTTTTCTTTTCTCTTTTTTTTTTTTATTTCTCTACAAACCTGGACCAATAACACCAGAAGGACTTTTAGGTAGGCTTGGGTTCAAACAAGTTAACATTTGGTAAGTCTTGAGCAATTAGACCGAATCTGGACCATCCAGACTGCCTACGTATCCCCAAAGAAATTGAGAATCAGGTCCCGCGTAGTTCGAGGTTAATATCTTTTATGACGAAAGACATAAAAGATGCCCCTGGTTTAAGTTTGACAAAGAGGTTTTGTTTTTGCTCAAAGGAGTTTAGCAAAAAGGGTTTTCATTTTTGAAATCTGGGCTATTGGCTTAAAAAGCTCAAGTCGTCCAAAGATGGCCTTCCAGTGTTTTAGGCGTAATATTTCTTTAACTGATCCAGGTTTGTAGGTTCTGTTAATTTTTCTCCATTTTCATCGAGGAGTCTTACGGCTTTTCCCGGCAGGACTTCATCGACAATATAAGGACCAGACCAATTTGGACGAAACTTCCCTCTCGGATCAAATACTGGTGCCCTATAGGACTTCAAGACAAGATCCCCTGGCTTCAAATCTCGGACACGAACCTTCTTATTGAACGCCCTTTCAATCCGCCTTTGATACCCCTGGATATGGTACAGAGCTCGTAACCTCTTCTCATCTATCATCTGCAGTTCTTGATGTCTGGCCTTCGCCCATTCAGATTCTGGCAAGCTTGCCTCTATCATCACTCTTAGAGATGAGATTCTGAGTTCAACAGGCAAAACTGCTTCCATTCCATACACTAAAGAATACGGAGTGACACCTGTAGAAGATCTTATCGACGTCCTGTAAGCCCACAAAGCATAAGGAAGCTTGTTTGACCAGTCTTTATAAGTTTCTGTCATCTTGCTGATGATTACCTTGATGTTCTTATTTGCTGCTTCAACGGCTCCATTCGTCTGCGGCCTATAAGGAGACGACTTGTGATGCTTTATTTTAAACTCTTCACACAAGTGCGCTACTTCCTTCTTGAAGTGAGAACCATTATCTGAGATTAACTCATGAGGTACTCCATATCTGCAAATAATGTTGGCACGGATGAACTTTGCAACTGTATTCGAAGTAATGGAAGCATACGAAGCGGCTTCAATCCATTTCGTAAAGTAATCAATTGCGACCAGAATGTATTCATGCCCGCTTGAAGACTTCGGATGAACCTTCCCAATTATGTCAATTCCCCATACTGAAAACGGCCATGGAGAAGTCATAGAGTGCAACTCCGAAGGAGGTACATGAATAAGATTTGCATAGACTTGACACTTATGGCATTTCTTCACAAATGCGAAGCAGTCTGCTTCCATTGTGGGCCAATAGAATCCAAGTCTCAAAATCTTTCTTGACAACATTTTCCCATTCATATGAGGTCCACAAACTCCCTCATGGGTCTGCTCGATAAGCTCAACTGCTTTGTCTTCATCAACACACAAAAGCTGGATTCCGTCAAAGGATCTGCGATATAACTGATCACCACAAATAACAAAATTGGCAGCTAATTTCTGAAGGGTTCTTCGCTCTTTTCCAGAAGCCTCAGGTGGATGCCCTTCACCAGATATGAGATTCCCGATGTCTGTATACCAGGGCTTTCCATCTGGGCACCTGGCCGCTATTTCGATAACGTTCACATGCGCTGGCTTCCATTGCAATCGCACTGTAAGCGGTTGGACCTCCATTGTTGCTGAAATGTCTAACATAGAAGCCAGTGTAGCCAAAGCATCAGCAAAATGATTCTTTGTTCTGTACAAGTGAGTGAACGTAATGCTCCTGAACTTCTGGACCAAAGATTCGAGATATGCATTATACGGGATCAATTTATCTTCCCGAGTCTTCCATTTTCCATTAGTCTGGCAAATGATCAAAATGGAATCTCCAAACACATCAATGTCTTGAATCTGCAAAGCTAAGGCTGCCTCCAGTCCGGCAATACAAGCTTCATACTCGGCCATGTTGTTGGTGCACTCAAACTGCAACTTGATAGATATAGGAATATACTCCTTCTGAGGGGATACGAGTACTGCTCCTATTCCCTGACCCTGGTTATTGACTGCACCATCAAAATACATTGTCCATCTGGTATTTGGAGTATCTTCTTCAACATCCATAATCTCTTCATCGGGAAATTCAACCTTTAGGAATGCATTCTCTTCCACAGGGGAATCAGCTAACTGTTCTGCAATGACCCGCCCTTTAACAGACTTCTGAGTGACATAAGTAATGTCGAACTCAGATAACAATAACAGCCACCTTGCGGTTCTTCCAGTAAGAGCAGGCTTCTCAAACAGATACTTCAACGGATCCATTCGTGAAAGCAGAAGTACTTTACTTGATAACAAGTAATGCCGGAGCCTCTGAGTTGCCCAAACTAATGCTAGACAGGTCTTCTCCAAGATTGTATATTTCACTTCGTATTCTAGCATCTTCTTGCTGATGTAGTATACTGGCCTTTCCTTCTTTGACCCTGAATCTTGCTGAGCAAGCATACAACCCATCGCCGTATCTGTGATGGACAAATACAACAATAATGGCTGACCCAGGATGACTGGGGATAAAACAGGAGGTAAGGATAAACACTGCTTAATCTTTTCAAAAGCCACCTGGCACTCTTCGGTCCATTTCTTCGATGAATTCTTCTTCAGAAGCTTGAAAATAGGCTCACAGGTCATGGTCAGGTGAGCTATAAACCGTCTCAGATACTGAACTTTCCCGAGAAAACCTCGGATCTGCTTTTCGGTCTTCGGCGGTTCCATCTCCTGAATCGCTTTGATTTTCTGAGGATCTACTTCGATTCCCCTTTCACTCACCATGAATCCAAGTAGCTTTCCTGAAGTAACCCCGAATACACACTTGCTGGGGTTTAGACGAAGCTGATACTTTCTGATTCTTTCAAAGAATTTTCTTAAAGCGACAGTATGCTCTGGTCGAGTCTTTCCCTTGACGATCATATCATCTACATAGACCTCGACTTCTTTGTGGATCATATCATGAAGAAGAGTAGTTGCAGCTCTCTGATAAGTAGCACCTGCATTCTTCAACCCAAAAGGCATTACTCTGTAACAGTAAGTTCCCCACTGAGTAGTAAACGCTGTCTTGATCATATCTTCTGGCGCCATCTTAATCTGATTATATCCTGAAAACCCATCCATAAAAGATAACAGAGCATGACCAGCTGTATTGTCCACCAGAAGATCAATGTTCGGAAGCGGAAAATCGTCCTTCGGGCTTGCTTTGTTGAGGTCCCTGAAGTCCACACACATCCTGACCTTTCCGTCCTTTTTGGGCACCGGTACTATATTCGCTAGCCATTCTGGATATTCAACAACTTGAATGAATTTTACTTCCAATAGCTTTTTAACTTCATCATGAACTTTTAACTCCCATTCTGTTTTAAGTTTTCGAAGTTTTTGCTTCTTTGGCTTTGCGCCAGGGATTAGAGGCAATCGATGCTGGACAATGTCTTCGCTCAATCCCGGCATGTCATCATAAGACCAAGCAAAAACCTCCTTGAACTGCTTAAGTAAAGTGATTAATTCCTCACGCTCTTCGGGAGATAAAGTTTTGCCAATTCGTATTTCCCGAATTAAGGTTTCGTCACCAATATTTACAGTTTCAATTTCCTCTTCGAGCGGTCTTGCTCGGCGACTCTCCTCTTGTTGAATCATATGTTTGATTTCAAGGGGAGTTTCGTCGGCATCCTCATCAGAGAAGGAATCTTGATTATCATTATTAATATTATCAGTTTTAAGAGCAGATTCAGTACTTGAAATGGAAACAGGAGAAACAGAAACAGGAATGTATGTAAAAGAGTCTTTCATTTCATTCATAGAATTGGTTACATCAAGAATGGAATAGCCCACAGCAGGCATTGCATTGGACTTTAACGATGTATTCAAAGACTCAACAGACAACTCAACATTGAACTCAACCAACGCTGGCATATGTGCAGTTGAAGAAATAAACTCATCATCTAAAGTACTCTTGGACTCGACCTTATTAGAAAGAGACTTGTCACCGACTCCGGAACCAGATCCAACTTCTACGGTACCTGCATCAAAAGAATCGTTAGAATAAACAAACTCAATATCAGACTGGGAAGTAGACGTATACTTAGAGACTACTGACTCTTTTGAGGAAACAGGACTATACTGAAAGACTACTCGAGGTAAAACCTGGGAGGTCCAGTTGGTCAAGGGTCCCTCGGCTGGGGTGATTAACTCTGCGGGGTTCAGAATGAATGCATCTCTGCCTACAACTGCCACCTCTGACGCTTCGGTCTCACCGCCAACCACTGGATATTCAATCTGAAACATGACATTCAGACAGCTCGGCTCTAAAACATCGGCCCAATCAGTTTCCGATGCTTCCTCAGTAATCCGAACACTCATTGGCGCTTCTGATAACTCCAGGTTAAAGAATATTTCGAAACCCGGAAACCTCTGCCCTGTCACATCATCGGTCCATGGCTCAGCAAACCCGCAAAATGGAAAATCTGCCCCCTCTTTTCTGAAAATGCCGTTTCTGACCAGACTGATTGATCCCATAGGCAATTCTAGTCCCCGGCGGCGGCACTCGGCCCATTTCAGCATGTATCTTTTCATTTCCTTGACCTCCTGCTCGGTCGGCTCATATCCCAGGCCAAAGAGACCATTGAAAGTTCTGATCACAGGCCACTCAGTAGGGCCTTGATGATATTTGCCCAGCCCTGCGCCCGGAATATAACCTTGTTTACGGATCATCCTGACTACATTCGAGTTGGTGCTAGTCAAGAAGAAAACTTCCTCGCCCATGGCTTCTTTCATGGATATGACCGACACCTCCAGTGAAAAACCTGTCAAGCTGACATCGGCTTCCTTCCCAACTACTAGCTCTTGTGAAATCTGCCCAATCTCTAAGTCCGGGTCACCCTTTACAGTCACTACCCTGCCGTTATGAACAAACTTCAACTTTTGATGAAGGGTAGAAGGGATAACTCCGACCTTATGCAGCCAAGGTCGACCCAATAACAGCAAGAAAGAAGCCTTAATGTCCAATACTTGAAATTCGATGTCGAAGTCTTCTCCTCCAATCTGGATTTCAGTGGCCAGGGTTCCGATGACATCTCGCCGGGTGCCATCATACGCTAATATACCCTGCTCAGAAGGAATGAAATCCCCGGGCCCGAAGCCCAAAGTTGCTGCAGTACTTAGAGGACAAATATTCAGAGCGGACCCATTGTCGACTAGCACTTCGGGTACCCTTTTCTTGTTGCAGATCACAGTAATTTTGAGTGAACGGGCATGGTCACTCCCTTCAGGAGGTAAATCATCGTCCGTGAAAGATATTACCTTAGAAGTCCTAGTTACCGCGACTAGGCTTACTAACTCATCGGGAGTGATCTCAGTTGACACCTGAGCAGCATTCAACTCCTTGAGTACAACCTTCCTGTGCTTAGACGAAGACATAAGTAGGCCCCAAATGGAAACGTTTGCTTGGGTCTTCTTCAGCTGCTTCAACAGATTATCTTCTTCCTCATCTGCACTCGGCCTACTCTGCCCCTGATTCTCAGCTGCTCTTACTGCTTCTACAGGGTTTTCTGCTCTCAATTCCGCGGGCTTGAACACACGGCCACCCCTGGTAACATGACGAAGCTCGTCACACTGATCTTCTAACAGAAGCAAATCATCTGCATCCATTCTCAGAACATACGGAGTTTCAATTACCTCCTCTTCTTCAAAATCACCCATCCTTAGAACATAAGGCGTTTCCTTTTCTGCCTCGACATCTTCACATCGAAGGACATATGGAGAGGACGCCTCTGCCAAGCTGGTGCTCCCCCTCCAGAGGGCATAAGACCTTTCTCTTTCCATCTCCTCGATCTCTTCAGGATCAAATCTTAGAATATAAGGTTCATCAGGAGTGATTGCACAAATGAGAATGGATGGATCAAGAACTGGCTCCTCGACAAAAATGGCATTCGTCGCAGGAGGAGGAATTGCACGATGATTGGGAAGGGGATTCCGAGTTACATTGGGCCTTTCCACCTCAAGCTTTCCGTTCTCTAACATAGTCTGGAGCGCATGCTTTAAGGCCAGACATCTTTCAGTGAGGTGACCCGAATTTCTGTGGTATTCACAATACTGGTCTGCTCTCCAATATGGGGGTAACGGGTTAGGTACTGGCCTAATTTCAGGTAGCCTGATTTTCTTATCCCTTATCAACTTTTTCAGAATCAGAGGTAAAGGGTATGGGAGCGGATCAAAGTGCCTCAGAGGTTTTTGTTCTACTGGGGCTGGGGCTGGTCTCGCCAGCTCTGTTACAGTCCTGGCCTCCGGGCGAACATAGTTTACGTGGTCAACTTCTTTCTGTGCGACCACGGGTCTCTTTCCTTCCCTGATCTCTGATGGGAGCCTGGCCCTCAGACCCTTAGCTATTGCATCCTCAGTCCTCGTCCCAGTCTTAATTAGATGGTCAAAATCGGTGTAATGCTGAGGGGACAAAAAATGGAAATACTGCGGCGACAAACCCTTGATCACCAGCTTGATCTGATCTTCTTCTGATAGCCTCTCGCTTAGCTGGGCAGACTTTCGACGCCAACGACGGATGAAAAAAGTAAAGGTCTCCAGAGGACCTTGCTTTAACTGCTTGAGATCCCTTTTGGTAACCTCTATCCCCTCTTCCATAGAAAACTGCTCTACAAATTTGTTGGAGATGCTTTGTAAGGTCTTCACCTCTTCGGGCTTTCGACGTAGAAACCACTTCTTCACCACCCCAGTAAGAGACATTGGAAAGACCCTGGCCATTTGCTCAGGAGATAGCCCACACTGCTGCGACATCTCAATAAACCACCTCATATGATTCCGGGGACATCCAGTCCCATCATATTTGTCGTAATCGGGGGTTTTGAATTTAGGGGGCAAGGTGACTCCCGGAGACATTATCAGCTCAGATATATCGAACTGCTTTGGGCCTTGATGCTTCAAGCTTTCCATTTCTTTTGTCAGCTTCTCCAATTGATCAGCTACCTGTTTTTCTTTATTATATCGGGCCACATCTGGAATGCAATATTCTTCAGCATACTGCCCTTCCTCTAGGTCGACGTCTACTGGTGAAATGAAAGGGTGGTTCAAATTTGCAGGGCTCGGATTTGCCGGTATAGCGGGAGGGGGTTGAACCGTAGGTGCTCTAGAAGTAGAGACCTTTTCATTAGACTGGGCTTTCATTTGGGCCATCTCCTCTTTCATAAAGGCCATATCCCGGGTAAGATTCACCATCATCTCTTGAATTTTAGTTAGCGCATCATTGGGTTCAGCCATTTGGACAGACTCTAGGGATTCAGATGATTCAGATAAAGAGGATGCAGATTGTTCAGGTAAGGTTAACGGTTCAAATTGACGAATGAGTCTAGACGTGGTTGACTGTCTAGACCATGCAGGTTGACTGACACCTGAGGGAGCGATGTTTGCTCGATTTTAGAATCCTGTATTGGAAATTAACATACTAAATTAAAACGATAAGCATTGAGATAAAGTATTCTGTACCAAATAAGATAAGAGAAAGACATAAATGCTATTCCATTGATCAATAGTCAAAATGTAGTTACAATCAAAACATTAGTCTTTGTTAACAATTGGATGAAAGTAACCATTTACAATGAAATTTGAAGAAATTAAAATGACAATTTCATGAAAAGGAATCTTCAAAGCTCTTCGATCCGAGCTCTCTTGTTTGCAGGCTTCTCCAGTATTTCTCCCTTCCGAAGTTTAGATGCGAAAGCAGATCTCCTCTCCGCGATTTTGTCTCTCCAAGCAGCTACTATGGATGCAATGAGATCAGGAGTAAGGTTTTCACAGCTAGGTGGTGTGATAACCTTAGGAGTACAAGAGTGTGCGGTAATCTGACAAGGGAAGCACAAAGGTGCATAGAAAGATGATTTCTCTAAACCCATAAGATAAACAAATGAGTATGGGTAGGTGCTGGTGATAATTTGTGGACATGATTGACTCACCCAATGAAATTGGTTTTCCCTTACATTCTGCAGCCAATGGCGCCATTCATTAAGCTGAGATTGCTTAACCTTTGTCTTCCAAGAATGAAAACTCTTAAGAGTGTACTCAATGCTGTTTTGTGGCTGAAGGATAGTGAGTTTCTCACATAGCCACACATATAACAGCTTAGCACATCCGAAAAAATTATCCTGCACCTTTTTACTAGCAATGAGGTCTAAGCCATAAAAGGTTTCGGCTAGCATTGTAGGGACAGGATTTCTCCCCTCATTTATCTGATCTACTATCGCCAACAAAGTGAAAGGGGCGGCACTAGAGTCTCTGCGAAGGACATGGCGTGCAAAGACAACAAAGACTAACGCATTACGTCGACACTCCTGAAAACGGGAGTCAGTAGGATCGACGTTTTTGGAAAACAACTCAATGAGGGTCTGAAATTGCACATTTCTCTCTGTTAAGCAATGCAGAGTTTTCACAACCTTATTTTCGAATAATCTGCGAAAGAGATCATGAGGAGAGTCTATGCTCGAAGGTCGGATCCAAAGTCCCTCAGGAGGAAGCTCTAGCAAGGCACACCAATCTTCAAATACAGGACAAAGTTCAAAAGATCCAAATCGAAAGACATGGAAGACAGGGTCCCAAAATCCAGCAGCTGCTTGAAGAAACTTCCAATTTATACCACGACTATTCAGATGGGTAAAAGAACTGATGAAACGCTCGGCCACACTCCTTTCTTCACATCTCAACGGAAAAGATTTAACAGTCTCAGCTATCCACTTGTCTAACAAATTATTCGCCATGATCCGACCTAAAATTCAGATAGGACAAAGATCAGGAGAGAATGGGGATAACTTTGCATAGACAAATGACCAGGGTAATCTGAAAATCAATTTCATTAAAAAGATGAACTCTGTGAAAATGAATTTTTCATCAAAGATGAGAGGTAGCCAATAGATCAGAAAAATAAACCACGGCCATAAGATGACAGAAGTAGGTCATAAACCGGATCTAAATCTGGTGATGAATACCATTAACTGTACGATCAAGAGGATCAATCATGCTAGACCATGGTCATAAGGACAGCGAACGAGCTATCGGCCAGATCTCAAGACAAAACAGGTAAGGATCTAATCCTACTGAGCAATGTATATATGGGAATCAAGACAAAGTAGACTGACTCCAAAGGATAGCAATCATGCTCAACATGTGTTGCGAAAAATTCGGCAGCACAACGGCTATACAAGGAAGTCAAGGTAAGGCAAACTCATGGTTTTCCTAATTCTAAGAAATAGGGGTTATGCTCAAAATGTTCTGGACCAAATCCGGCAGCATAACGACGCTAAACAAGGAAGTAAGGTAGGGTAAACTCATGGATTTCCTAACTCAAAGAGATAGCGATCATGCTCAAAATATTCTGGATAAAATCCGGCAGCATAACGGCTAGACAAAGGATTCCCACAACTCAACTAAAGGTATATGAACAACGGTGGTAGGATAAATTCGGAATATGGTTACCAGAGAAAGGTGACCAAATGAAGGACCGACCAAAGGTGAGAGCATATATGACAACGGGTCAAATCCTATAATCAACAGATCAAAGGACAAAACCAGGTCAAGGATATGGCAAGCAAAAGCCATTGACTAGATCTAAATCCGAATAACGAATGGATATAACCAATTGAAATGAATAAGGAACTCTAACTTAAGAGGAGAACCCTAATATACATAATCAGTATATATAGGCATATATACATACACACAAATCCTAACCAGGGGCACCAGCCCTAATTCTAATCTAGCGGAGTCAAGGAAGTCTCGACTCAAGACAGACTGATGAGTGAACTAGGACCGTGTTGTAGCCATGTAAAATGAGCTACCCTAGTCTACAAATGGGACAAAGCTCCTAACTCTAGGCTCCACATGTGTGAGCAACACATGTTCGACCTTATATGAATGTAATATACTTATATAAACCCGGGTACTTCCTAGTTAGGTTTCACTAAGTCAGTAAGTATATACATAATATATCAAACAAAATAGGGTTCCGGACTCAATCTAATGGGTACTATGCGTATGAAACATACTTAATATGTATAACAAAAGTACGCCCAATGTTATACATAGTATGCTTCATTGCTCATCGGCTGCTGTAAACACAAGTACGCCCAGTGTTTACGGCTGCAGCACCGGCGCATAGCTTGGAAATAGATTCAACAGTACCATCAGGGTGTAATGACATCCCAGTCGGGCACGCATTCAATCTATCCCGTGGAGCCAATAATAATGAAAAACAATGAAATAAGTAAAGAATAAACAATATGATAACATATGATGTGCAGTGTGTGAATCCCTTGTTTTAATTACGCACCTATCTGGTGCCCCTGGATTCTAACGATAGAATTCCCATTTAAAATGATTTTAGCTCAAATTTCTCCGAAGTTTGTAAAAATGGCATTTTTATAGAGTTAGGCAATGTTTCAAGAACTCCCCAGCAGAGTCGCCAATCTGTGGACCCCGATCCTGAGGACGGTGCCGAGGGACGTGAGATCCCTCCTGCAATCCTCTAAGATCTCCACAACGTGAAGGAGAGCTCTGCCAAGGAACTCTCGAAACGGATGCCACCCTCACAGCATAGCATGAGTGGCGATATAAAAAGAAAGAGATACATCCTGATCCGGAGCCAGGGCTCGAAACCAAGATATATCCGAAAATAACTCAGAGTCGCCATCCATGGACAAGCCATGGAACCAAAACAAATGCTCTGTTTGCAATGGATAACCAGAGATACAAAAGGTCCGTGCCTGATGACGAATGGAGAAGGTCCGAAGAGCGCCCCCAATTCGCCCGAGTGCGAACACTTGGTCTCTTATGCCATTTATTATTAACCTCGAAGAGTTTTGGGCAAAAATCATGTGAAATGGGAACGATCCTCAGGAATCGTCTATCTAAGCATGCATTTCCTGAGAATAGAAATAATAAGCACACAAAAAATAAATGAAAGAGGTGTCACCTAAGCATAGCTAGGTTATGAGTGACATACCTAATGGGTGTCTAAATTCTGATGTGCAAACACATGCAATCTATAGCTAAATGTATAAGATCAGTACAAGAAAGTAAGAAAACACATCAAAAGAAATACAATAACTACCCAACAAATCCTAAGACTCTAAATTATTAGCCCGAGTCCTCGGATGGTCTGGTATTCATCCAAAGAAGCCTACGTATCCCCGCCTCCACGAGAATCAAGGCAACGTAGTTCTTCGCACCTATTCTAAGCTAGGATGCCTAAGACACCTAGACCTCTATCCTAGACTCGATCTAAAAGACCGGACTAGTTATTAAAGTTTATTGTACGATTATTTAAATTCCAGTGAATTGTGAATTTTAGGACACCCTATATGTCCTAGCTAAATGCAGACTAGCCCTAGGCTAATGCAGGTGGTTCCTATAACCTATGTGTAACTAGGCTGTGTGCCCTAAGGAAAACAATAGGATTGCTAACGTATCCAAGACCTAGTCATCAGTCGGCGATGTGAATCGCCAACTAACCGGACGGAGGCACTCCTAGCTAGGACAAACCCCTAACTCTAAAACACAAACAAGCACACAACAGATCAAAGACGAAATCCTAACTCTAAAACTCTTTATCTAGGACAAACTCCTAACTCTAGAGGAAGATTTTTGTTAAAACAAGGTTTTAAAGTTGAAGGGTTAAAGCATTTTTTATTTACAAAGTTTGGCTGGACTTGGGATATAAATCCCAAGCTGCACTACGTACCTCGTGAAAGAGGATCAAGCCAACGTAGTTCGAAACGAACTCTCAAACTACGCTTCTAAAAGAAACACTCAACACTTTATCTATTTTTTTTAAGGTTTTTTATATTTTTAAATGTTTTTGATATTTTTAAAGTTTTCAAATGTTTTTGAGTTTTAAATTTCTAATGTTTTTGGATTTTAAAGCTTTTCCAATGCTCAGGACCTTTAAATGTTTTCAATCTTAAAGGGAACACGCAAGTAATACCACAAACTAGGGCAAAGCCCTAAAGCAAAAGGGGAAACCCCGGATAAGCAACTAGCGTCTCAAAGAGACAAACCACAACACGTAAAGAAGTGACCCAAGAAGAGAGAAAACGATCCAAGATCCCAAGCAAGCAAAGCTCTAATAAGACCGAGTTAGCCTCTAATCAAAGCGAAGTAATCAACAACTCTAAAGGAGAAACTCCGAACTAACAACACTAAAGAGGGGAACAAATGAGTCAGAGACTCTCTAATAACACTACCGAGTCAAAGACTCACTCTAAAAGAGGAGGCCACTCTAACATGAGGCTAGGTAAGCCTCCTAAAGGGGAAACTCTCTACACGAGACAAGGCTTGTCTCCGAGACACAAATGACGTAAAAAAAGGAATAAGAGACCCTGTGCATATTTGGCAAAGGTAAAACACCCAACCGGGCCGGACAGCTACCTAGCCCTAGGGTGCAACAAATGTGCGACCCAATACCCATAAGGGTAGGGGTATGAAGCCAAGCCGAGTAGGATGTTCTCCCAAAACCAAACGGCGCACAAAGAGGAGGTTTAGCAAGAGAATGAGACTGGGCGGGTCTAAAAGGAATAAGAGACCTTGTGCATATTTGGCAAAGGTGAAACACCCAGCCGGGCCGGACAGCTACCTAGCCGAAGGGTGCAACAAATGTGCAACCCAATACCCATAAGGGTAGGGGTATGCTGCCAAGCCGAGTAGGGTGTTCTCCCCAAAACCAAACGACACACAAAGAGGAGGTTTAGTAAGAGAATGAGATTGGGCAAGTCTTCTATATACAAAGGAGGGCTCAAAGTATCCATATCATTGCCCTTGCAAGAGGTAAGCAAGGCTAAGACAACTAAACTGACCAAATTGGTCTCAAATGGTTCTTACGACGGAAACCATAATCCAATGGTTCCAAGAGACACAAGATGAATCGATTTCAGTTCTTGAAGTTAGCAAATTTAAGATTTCAGGGTTTTTCAGTTTTTGGACATTTAAGGATTACCAATGGTTCTAGGGTTCACCAATTTCGGCCCAGGATAGCATCCAAGGAAGGGAATCGTGCACTCTTTCCTTGCGCAATTTAATACTTAGGTTACAGCGCCTTATTGCCTGGCATATCTCAGGATTTCCGCGGACAGTGAACCTCGGAGCCAACAACATGCTATAGCTTAGGTATTGAAATTGTCAAAGATCGGTTGCAATTGGGATACGATTATGGATGTACTGGCCATTTTTCCAGGAAAATCTAAAGATCCTAAAAATTTCTGTTTCGATGGATTAAGGAATTAATATGAGACAGAATTTTAAGGTTCCTTAGGAGCTTTGTGAAGATTTTTAATTAATTTCGAATTTTCAATGAATTTTATCAATTTTAAGCATACGAGTGATTTTACAAGTGAAATTGTTGCAAACGAATTCGAAATGAGTTGAAACTTTTACAGCAGCAAGATATGATGAAATGTAGCTTACTGAAAGACTTTTACATATTTTTACATTAAGCTCATTTTTAATTTTGATTTAACAATTAATTGATCAGATTGCAAAAATAACACAGAAACTAGTAGAGATAGAAATCTAAATTCTATGAAATTTCTACAGTAGTAAGATATACGTAAATGTAGCATGCTGTGAGATTTTCATGAATTTAGAAAACTATTTACTATCAGTTTCGGATTTTTCAATTTTCAGACCCGATTATGAATTAACACTACATCCCATATGAAAAAAGATCCAAATCACTTGAAAGTTTTACAGAAGCAAGAAGTATGGAATGTAAGACTACTGTAAAAAATTTGAGAATTTTATCTGTGATTTGATTTCAGTAACAATTCTCCCAAAATTTGATAATTTTCAAAGAAAGCATAAAATAATATACCAAACAGAATCCAAAAATTCTCAAAAATTCATGATAGAACGTATCAGTATCATATTATTTTCCAACAAAAATTCATTATTTTTGGAATCTGTTTAATATATATTTTAGTTTTCTTCATCATAAAGATATTTTTGAAGAGTTTTCTATTTTTTAAAACACGATTTTCGAGAAAATTACGACTCGGGAAAACATCCCCCAACCTTGTTCTGATATGATAAACACAAGAAAATTTTCAAATTCCAAAAAATAGATCATCCTGAGATGGCTATTTTTTTGAATTTCGTAATTACTCGACCCACATTTTAAATAAAATTCTACTCTTCACTCAAATTCTAAAAAACCTTTGATCTACTGTCCGATCCGATCCGATAGTCATTTTACTCTATTCAAGTAGAACATCGTATTAAATTTTGGGACGAAACGGAATTGAAACACTCATGCAGATCACGATTTTAAGCACACACATTTAATATTCAATTAAATTCAATTAATTGCTAAAAAACCATGCAAAATTCATAAAAAATACCGAATGATCTTGGAAAAATCAGAGAACAGTATACCAATCAGTGGTGGAATTCCTCACCGCATCCAAATGCCGAAAATTCTGAAAATCGCGCCGCCGCCCGATCCGCTCCGTTTCCTTCTTCTCTTTTTCTTTGTTTTTTTTATTTTTATTTTTCTCTCTCTTTTTTTTTCTTCACAGCAGAGATAGAGAGTGTGTGAGAGATGGGGAATGAGAGTGGGAGAGTGAAAGTGATTGAGAGAGAAATAGAGAGAGTGTGAGAGTAGCAGAGAGTGTGAGATAGAACTTGAGAAATGAGAGAGATAGAGTGATGAGGAGCTGCTGTTTTTTAGGAGGGACCTTCGCTGCTGTTTCGAGGAGAGGAGAGGGGGTGAGCGGTTGAGCGATGGAGAGATAGAGGATGTTGAAAGGGTGGGAAGAGAAAGCTTTGAGAGATGAGAGGGGCTGCTGTTGAGGATGAGATGGGAGATGTTGAGAAGGTGGAAATAAATAAATAAAAAAGAAAAAGAAAGAGGGTGAGTGTGAGAGAGAGAGAGAAGGTTAGATGGAGCTGCTGTTGTGGAAAAGATCTAGGGGAGAAGGATATGGGAGATAAGGTAGGCTGCTGTCGTTCTCTCCTCCCAAAAACATAGCATGATGAGGGTGACGGAAAGAGTGAAAGAGAGGGAACAATAACTCTGTTTTTTCGGTTTTTATCTTTACTGCACAGAGAGGGAGTATGTGAGATACAGAGGGAAAGAAGAGAAGAGGGAAACAGAGTGAGGGAGAGAGAGAGAGAGAGAAAGAAAGAACGAGTAAAACAACAGAGATAGAGCCGTTGAGGCTCTGTTTTCTGTCGTTTTATTTTTCTTTCCTTTTGTGTTTTTCTTCTCTTAGTGGGCTGTAGATGGTTGGGTATAGACGAAGGATCGAGATGGGCTATGGAAGAGGGGTTAACGGAGAGAATAGAGATCGTGGAGAGTGCAAGGGACTAAGAGAGAGCTGTTGTTCTCTCCTCCCACGAAAAACAGAGCCTCTGTCCTTTTTTTTTTTGTTTCCCTTTTTTTTTTGTTTTTCTTCCTGGTTCTTTTTCTTAGCAGAGAGACCCCTGGAAAAGGTAGGGGAGAGGAGGTTGAGAAGAAGTTGAGATTCCCCTGTGAGAGCCCGTCCCCTCGAAGGAGAAGACTGCTGTTTTTATCCCCTCCGAGAAAATTGCCATGGGGAGCAAACGAAAAAAATTTTCCTTTCTTTTTCAAACACTCCCCCACTTTTTATTCTCTATTCTTTTCTCTTTCATCATGCCAATCAAATTCTCCAAAAATGACATCTGCCCATGCCCATCTGTCAGTTCCCATTGTCAGCTTCTTTATATAAAGATCACCCATCAACTGCCATGCCCATCCGTCAATTCCCATTATCAGCTTCTTTATATAAAGACCCCCCAATCAACTGCCGGTTCTGTTCTTCCCTCCATGCTTTTCACAAGAAAAAATAGCCAGTGGCTATTTAAATATTAGGGACATAAAGGAACTGCCGTTTTGATTTTTCTTTCTCCCATGCTTTCATATGAAAAATGGCAAGTGGCTATTTAAATATTATGGACAAGCATTGTTGCTATGCATGTTCTCCATCCGATGCAAGACAATGTACATGGACATTGGATTTTGTTACTAATCAATAAGAATGCCCATAATGATTGGATGATAATTCATTTCTAACATAGAGGGCTGACACCTTGGCGTAATCCACAACATCCATTCAATTAAGTCACTATATTGATTAACTTGTACCCCTAATAAGTCCCTTTAGGTGGTCCAAACCACTCAACTAACATGCCTCAATATAAATAGATCACCCTCTTATCCCCTTCTATAGGATGATCTTAGCTATTTAATTGATGGGCCGCGACGCAAATTGGCTGCCAAGATCATTTCCATTGAGTGATCCGAACTGTCTAAATGACGGGCAACAATGCGAATTGGTTGCATCCCGCAATTCATTCCTTGGGCTGATCCATACCATCCAATTTATATGGGCTGCAATCAAAACGATTCGCTCTCCTCAAATCCTCCTCGTAGGATGATCTTAACCGTACAAGTGACAACCCTTAATGTAAATATGCTGCAGCTCTAGAAATCAGCCCCTTAGGACGATCCAAACCGTCCGAATGATGGGCCACAATTGATGATCTTGACCGTTCAAATAGTGGGCTGTGATGTGATTAGTTGTACCCTTGAAATTATCTCCGTAGAATGATCCACCTTGTCCAATTGATGGGCTGTCATCTTAAGATTTTTTTATTTTTCATAATATAGAGCCCATGCCAGACGAAATACGCTATGCCCTCCATGGATATTGGTTTCGTTTATGCCTTTCATCAAAACAAAATGCGGACCCCCCTGTTTGATCCAAATCTAAACAAATGCTCAAGGCGGGCCCACCAAACGGATCCAAATTCTCTTTTGCTCGGATTCTTATGAATAATCTCTCTCAACACTTAACGGAAAAATGCGAAACATGGCGGAAATGATTGGATGGGGTTTTGCCCAAGCATAGCGAACTTGGGTCCGATCAAAATGGGGTGTCTACACAGACCGTCCGCGAAATGCCTTTTGTGATGGACGTTAGAAAATCCCACACACACACACACACACACACACACACACACACACACACACACACATATATATATATATATATATATATATAATTCTAATACTATATAGCAGAAGAGAAAAGGGATAATTATTGTCCATTTAACACGTCAATGGGGATGATTTTTACCGTTTTTTGCCTCCCCACATATCTGTACATACTATCTATGTGAGGGTAAAATCGTAATCTACATACGAAAAGTACCGATGCAGGGTGCCTGTCTATGACAATTACGGAAAAAAACTACCGAGAAGAGGTAAAGACATATGACAATAACGAAAGAACTACTTTATATTACTCATGCGTGACACTTGCAAAATATTGATGGATTCCGGGCACCTGAAGAGGAACACCAATTATGGAAACCTCTATCGATTGGAGGGCTAGGATCAGCCTATATCGATTGGAGAACTACTTTATATTACTCATGAAGGACACTTGCAAAATATTGACGGATTCCGGGCACCTGAAGAGGAACAACAATTATGGAAACCTCTATCGATTGGAGGGCTAGGATCAACCTATGTCGATTGGAAGGCTAGGATCAACCTATGGAAATGATTTTACTGGCACAACCAATTGATGTTGTGTTCCATCACATGGATGGTTTGGATCAACTTATAAAGCCACATAATTTCAATCTTACCCCGCTCCTTTATGCTTTTTTAATAAAAAATCTATAGGGTGATCTTAACCATCCTATTTAAGAGGAACAACATATTATGGAAACCTCTATAGATTGGAGGGCTAGGATCAGCCTATGGAAATGATTTTTGGGGCACAACCTATTTATGTTGTGTTCAATCACATGGATGGTTTGGAGCAACCTATGATGTGGTATGTACAGTTCTTTGTCGGCCCGTGCATCGCACGGGGTTTTTTACTAGTATATATATAGAGGGAGGGAAACTAAGGGAATTATTTGAATTTCTGGTTTGGATCAACCTATGATGTGGTCCGTACAGTTCTTTGTCGGCCCGTGCATCGCACGGGGGTTTTTACTAGTATATATATAGAGGGAGGGAAACTAAGGGAATTATTTGAATTTCTCCCAAAAATCTGTGAGAATTACCCGTCACTTTTTTTTACTTTTTTTAACAAAGGCACCCATTCAACCCACATATTTACAATCCTACCCCATCCTTTATGCTTTCTAACAAAGCCGCCCGTTAAAGCCACATAATTTCGACCCTACTCATTTTCCGGCATTATATGAAAAAGAATAAGTATTTTACCACCCACCTTCTCCAAAGGCTACGTCTCGCCCATCCTTTGCAACTTTATGTGTTCAGAGATTTGTCCTATTCGGCGTGGTGAAAACTACAACGAAATACTATTTCTAGAAAGTTCGCTAGCAATAATAAGTACCGAGAGAAGCTAGCAATAGTAATCATTACTACTAAACTTTTTGGAGGAAAATTAAGGAACAAGGGTACCTATATATGACAATTACGAAAAAAACTACACACAGGAGGTAGAGAAATATGATAATTACGAAAAAACTACTTTTCTGATGAATTTTTTTGAGGAAATTACGAATTCGTTACACCTTTACAAATATTTACGAATTCCGAGCACCTAGAGATGAACAACATATGATGGAAACCTCTATAGATTGGAGGGCTAGGATCAGCCTATGGAAATGATTTCATGGGCACAACCTATTGATGTTGTGTTCCATCACATGGACGGTCTGGATCAACCTATGATGTGGTCTTTACAGTTCTTTGTACGTGTTTTAATTGCCATGGTTTCCATCATGTGGGTCCCACTTCTACGATGACATATCTTGGATGGACCTTCAAAATTTTTTTTTCCTAAAGCACCATAGGATGATCCAAACCGTCAATTTGGTGGACCTTAAAACCAGTTTTTTATACAGCTGTTTGTTTTTTGGGACGGCGATGAATTGACCCGATGCATTCACCCCTGATTTGTCAAAATGGACTGTACAACCCACACCATAGGATGATCCAACCCGTCCATTTGATGGGCCACAATGTAAATAGGTTGTGCCCCAAAAATCTACTTCTTATTTGAATGTAATTTGTACATGCCAGTGGTAAGGCATCTTTTGATAACCATTAATGTTTTTTCTCGCCCGCGCATCGCGCGGGGTGCTCCACTAGTGTGTGTGTGTGTGTGTGTGTGTGTGTGTGTGTGTGTGTGTGTATATATATATATAATGATAAGAATTTCAAAATCAACATTTCTAAAGTTTTTGCAAACTCCAATTGCATAAAACAATTTAGAATGCAAAACATTTTTGAAATTCACCACTATGGCCATATAGGGGTGCAACTCGGGTCGATTTTTTGGTAATTTGGGTTGAGCTTTTACCATAAAAATAGGGTTACGTTTGGGTTGATTGCCATTAATCTTTTAGCTAAAGCGCAGCCCGGCCCAAATTGCACGCCTACGGCCTCACTAATCCATGTGACGGCCTAGTACAGTAAATTCACATTTCACCCCTATGGTAGGGCTCAATATAGTATTACCACATTTCACTCCTGTGGCAGGGTTTAGTATAATAATACTATGTTCTCACACCTTCCCTTTGTCCTTTTCGTCTATGTTGCCATCTCTGACTTGAGTGTCGAAGTGGCCGCCCGAGCCACAACTCTGGACCCACTGACGCTTTATTGTGAGCGCAGGATCACAAGCTCCACCAAGCTAGTACGAGCAGCTGGATTTTGGGCACCATCAGCAACCAAGGCATGGTAGGGATTGGAAGCATTTTAGGAACTCTGTGTGCAACATCATCTACTCCTTTGCTTGGCGAGTTCATGTCCGCGCTCTTCATTGTAGCATGTGTATTTTCTTAATAAGATGGAGGGATAGAAGTGGAGAGCAACTCTTTCAATTCTTAGTAAGGGAGAGCTCGGAGACTAGTCCAATGAGAATATGAGATAAAGACCTGACTTTGTATAGAGCTATATCATTTTTTGCTTAGGGAAATGATAATCCCCCCATCCGAAACAGATAAAATCCCCCTCCTTTTAACGGTTTCTGTGAAAATGGTTCAGTGGTTGAGGATAAATTCACCCCCTGTAACGCTTTTCATTGCCTTTAAAACTTAACGAATAACGTTAAAGGGGGAGATTTTATCCGTCAAAGGGGGGAAATATCATTCCCCTTTTGCTTATTATTAAAAGCACCAACCATCTAACATATCATTTGCTGAATAGGGGGCTTCCAGTAGAATGTTCTATTTTATGAGGGGTCTTCTTTACCCTATTGTGCACTTGTAATCCTCCTTTTTATATTAATAATTGTTACCTTTTTTTTTATAAAAGAAAGGTAACCTAAGACACAATTTGGGACCATTTGGATGTAAAAACTTTGCAACTCTGGATTGTAAAACTCTAAATTTTAGAACCTAATGCCTGGATTGTACATTTTTCAGGATTGCAAAGTTCAAGTTTTAGCTTATAAAATACTTGTTTTAGCTCTACAAAAATATCAACAATTAATGATCATCCTTATCATTAGAGAGACACTACACCAAAACTAGGTTTTCCCTACGGACAAATCCATAGGGAAAAGTACCAAAATCCATAGGTAAAGACTTTTCCCTACGGATTTTAGCATGCTCAACTTCCGTAGGCTAGGTGGGGGTAGGGAAAGCCTTTTCCCTACGGATTTGAAGTTCCGTAGGGATATGCAACCTTTACCTACGGAATATTCCGTAGGGGCAGTATTGAACTTTCCCTACGGAAGTTAACAAGTCTGTAGCTAAAGATGTCACTTTCCCTACTGAAATTCCTGAAAATCCGTAGATAAAACATATTTTTCCCTATAGCATTTTGAAAAATCAGTAGGTAAATGGTGCTTTTGCCCACGGAATATAAATTAATCTGTAGGGAAAACGGTGCTTCCCCCTACGAAATGTCTAAAAATCCGTAGGTAAAAGGTGTTTTTTCATATATAATTTCAATAAATCAGTAGGTAAGAGGTGATTTTCCCTACGTAATTTTGAAAAACCGTAGGGAAAAGGGGCCTTTTCCTACTGAATATCAAACAATCAATAGGTAGAAGGTAATTTTCCCTAAGAAATTTGAAAAATTCGTAGGGAAAAGGGTCCTTTTCCTTGCGTAACTTTCAGAAAATAAGTTGGCAAAATGTGCTTTTCCCTGCTAATTTTGAAAAGTAAGTAGGCAAAAGGTGTTTTTCCGTACGGAATTCCCAAATAATCCATAGGGAGAAAATGCTTTTTCCTACAGATTTTCAAAAAATCAGTAGGTAAAAGGCACTTTTCCGTACGGACAAATCAAAGTGATCCCTCTGTAAAGGTGTTTTTTCCTACGGAATTTCAAAGTAGAATTTGTAGGGATAACCTTCTCAAAAAAAATTTAATCCATTATAAATAATCAATTCCTGTGACCTAATGTACCTGTACTTTCCATAAACAATTTATACATACTATCAAAATTTTTACAATTATAACATCTATTTCCACAACAACATATACAAATATAAAAAAATGTTGTCTTTAGAATATCTATAAAATCACAATCCATCCATGACAAATATCTTGAAATTGTTTCATTAACAAAATACTACATTGGTCTGTAGATATCCCATTTTGACCGGACCCAAGTTCGTGTTGATTGTGAAAAACCCCGTCCAAAGAATGAATGGGTGCCTCAAATTTAACCCTAACATAGCTTAAGGTCCCCCATAGGTCTCCGTAAAATTTTGTCGAGATCCGAGCGCGTTTGCTTAGTGAATGAGCCGAGAGAATGTACGTAATACGGACCAAAAAGGGGAGCAAATTCATCTGAAAAGGGGGTTGTCCGCAGGAAAAGGAGGCAAATATATCATTTTCATATAAAAAGGGGGGTGCATAATCCCGTCCGGGCCGCGCTTGATTCGCACGCCCATCAACATTCGTGCGCCCATCAAATGGGTAGTGCGGATATCAGCACCCTTAAAAAAATCACGAAGAGCAGGAGGAGGATTTTCATTTTCATAAAAAAACAGAGAGAGCGAGAGCAGAGGGGACTTGGGTTTTTCTTTTTTCTTCTTTCTTTTCTTTTCTCTCCTCCACCGATTGTCTTCTCCGACCGTTTGCCGGAGATCCTACTTCCGATCGGAAGTTGTGAGAGAGAGAGAGAGAGAGAGAGAGAGAGAGAGAGAGAGAGAGAGAGAGAGAGAGAGAGAGAGAGAGAGAGAGAGGAGAGGGAGAGAGAGGGAGAGGGAGAGATGTGGATCTAGAACTTTTTGTCCGAAACCATAACCCTCCGATCGCCTCTCTTTTTCCAACCGTTTCTCCGGCTTAGGCCGAGGCTCTGGCCAGTAGAGAGAGAGGAGAGGGAAAGTTAGATCTAAGAAGAGAAAACACTTCCCCAAATTCTTCAAATCCTAACCGATCCCCTTCTCCGATCATCTGGTTCTGCTTCTTCTCCGATTGATCTCTCCTGAGATCTGATCTAATTTCCGATTTCTCCTCCTCCAATCTCCAGATCTGGTAATTTACCCCTTAGATCTGATCATTTACCCAGCAGATCTGTCTTTATAAGTTCTGGATTTAGGATTTAAGAAGGATTTTTTATTTTTCTCTTCAAAAATCTGGGAAAAGAGAGAGAGAGAGAGCTCGCCGGCCTTCACTTTCTCCTGCAATTTATGCCAGAATCCAGCAATTAGCTGTAAATCAGAGCATAGATAATACCAGAGAGGGTTTGCTAAGAAATATTAAAGAAGAAAGAAGGAAAGATCAAGATCTCGTGATCTCGATTTGAGCTCGAATACTCTCATCTGGTAAACGTTTGAAATTCCATCTTCATTTTCCATTTCTGACCCCTGATATTTACTTGGTGTTCATTTAATTTCCAAGCAAATTATTAACTGAGTATGTTTGGATGGAAAGGAGGGTTTAAAAAAGAAAGAAAAGAAAGGATAAATGGTCCATTTGTTAGAATTCTGAAAGGAAAAGGTGTAAAAGGGAGGAGGAGTTTGATGTGGGTTTTGAGATTATTAGAAAAGGGAGGGCTATTGATTGTCATTGGGGGGTTCGTGAAGAGGAGGAAAAGGGGACTCTTGTTCAGCCGGAGCTCAACACAACTCAATTCAGTTGGGAATCATATATCAACATAGTGGTTTCTAAAATACTAAAAGGAGTAAAGGAGGAGGCCTACAGAGGAGAAGGTAATTAAAGTTTCTTTGGGTCCGAGAAATTGAGAGACCGGAGAAGAGAAGAGGTCCGGCAGAAACTTCCATCTACACCATGTTCGCTAGCATAACCATCAGCGTCCCCAACCGCGGCAGCTAGTCTCCTTCAGCATAGGTAAGGTCCCATTACTCATTTGATATTTGGAGTTAGAACTAAAAAGCCTATGAAAATAGCATGGATTTGGTCTTCATTTTCTTTAGTAACTCAAAATAAATTCTTGCCCATAGAGTTTTAAGTGTTTCAGGAAAAATTAATTTCTGAAAATTTCTTCTCATTGCCCCTTGTTTGGAACGATCCATCTAATGCCCAAATCACATGTTATGTTGATAGAGACCCTTACTGTTGAATCAACTGAAATGAGAGCATTCGGTACCTAGTGTACCTGTTGCTTGTAAATAATCTCCAAATGCATGCATACATACTATTGGTTCAATGACCTAAGAAGAGAAGATAATACTCTGACATTGTTGACTGGTCGTAATTGCATTTTTAGTGTTGAACTTCTGAGTTGCCCACTAGGCGCCATGAAATTGTTCAGTCCAGTGTTATAGTTTTGAATTGATTTTGTGAGTCTTCATGTGCGCATTCGAATATCGTTTTGAGGGCGTATTTTGGCCATGAATTGTGATCTTTGATCCAAATATCTAGAATATCATTTTGAGAGCTGCATTTTGGCCATGAATTGCGATCTTTGATTCAAATATCCAAAATCACTGAGAGTTAAGATTCAATCACCTAGTGTAGCTCTCACATCAATTTCATGATTTTTTAATATAGACTTTCAAGTAATGCATGCACTATGTTTGGTTTTGATCTCTTCCCTGTCATCTGTTGTCATTTGCATTGAGTAGTAGAAGTAATTTGAGCTATGCAATTGTGTGGCTTTCAAAAATTCCAACTGCTGTTCAGTCTATTTCTTCATTGCTAACATTGGTAGTGGAATATCGGTACAGGTTCAGTTTCTCTCTATTGTCAGCACTATGTGCGTTAGTGGTGGTACAAGTTTATACCCTCACTTTGGTATTTGCAGCCACCATCTCACCATTGATACTGCCAGCCCCACTTTGTTGTAACAGTTTCAGCCCATTGTTGCCCCTGTTTTGGCTATTCTGTGAGTGGTAGTGCTCCTTGTTTTTGACACAGCCCAACCCCTGTTGGCAGAAGTGTTCATCAAATGTACTAAATAGGGCTTATTAGGGGAAGGAAATAGGGGCGATGAAGGCGCTAGCCCAAGCCCATTATTTTCTCGGACTTGCTTAGTCTGAGTAGCACTCCCCTCTTTCAATTAGTAGACTTACTTAGTCTTTTAGACACCCTTATTCATTAAACCCCTCCATTTTAGGAGACATGATTTGTCTCGCTGGGTAGCTCTCCTCTGGAGACAAGCCTCGTTGCTTAGAGCCCCGTATTTGGAGACGGGCTTGGTTTCATTAGAGAGTTTCTTCTTAGGAGGCTTATCTAGCGGCATGTTAGAGTCTCCCCCTCCTTCTGGGGTGAGTCTTTGACTCATTTTTCCTTTAGATAGTGTTATTAGAGAGTCTTTGACTCAGTTGTCTTTAATGGCATTGTTAGAGAGTCTTTAGACTCGCTCGTCCTTTGGATGGCATTGTTAGAGAGTCTTTAGACTCGCTCGTCCTTTGGATGGCATTGTTAGAGAGTCTTTGATTCATTCGTCCCTTGATAGCGGTATTAGAGAGTCTTTGACTCATTTTTCCCTTTTCTGTAGTTGCTTTTAGGAGCTTCTCCTTAGTGTTGTCGTCACTCTTGTTTGTTAGGGACTAACACAATCTCATTAGAACTTTACCTTCTGGGATCTTAGATCCTTTCGTCGTCTTTGATAGTTAGCTTACCTGGTTTAGGAGTTTCCCCTGTTAACCCTAGGGTTTGGCCATAGGATTTTGCTTTGTATGTTCCCTCCGGTCTTTGACCAAAAGGGTGAAATCAGAAATTTAAAATCCAAAAAACATGTTAAAACATTTAAAAATCCAAAAATATTGAAATACCTTAAAATTCAAAAAAACATTTTTAAAACATATAAAACTCAAAAACATTAGAAATTTAAAACATCAAAAACATAAAAAAAAATATCAAAAACCTTAAATCTTTTGAAGTGTTGAGTGTTTTAGAAGTAGCGTAGTTAGGAGAGTTCGATATTCGAACTACGTTGGCTTGATCCTCTTCCGAGGTACGTAGTGCAGCTTGGGATTTATATCCCAAGTCCAGCCAAAAATTTTGTAAAAAACGTTTTAAACCTTTTTGAATAAACAGCATTTGATTTCAAAAAGCTCTTCCTTTAGAGTTAGGACTTTGTCCTAGATAGAGAGTTTAGAGTTAGGTTTTGATCTTTGTTTTGCTGTGTAATTGTTTGTGAATGTTTTAGAGTTAGGGGTTTGTCCTAGAGTTATAGGAGCGCTTCCGTCCGATCAGTCGGCGATCCACATCGCCGAGTGATGACTAGAGCAGGATACGTTAGTCCACCCTTTGTTTTCCTTAGGAAGCATAGCCTAGTTACACACAGGTTGTAGGAACCACCTGCATTAGCTTAGGGCTAATCTGCATTTAGTTAGGGCATATAAGGTGTCCTAAAATCCACAATTTACTGAAATTTAAATAATCGTACAAGAAACTTTAATAACTGGTCCGGTCTTTTAGATCGAGTCTAGGATAGAGGTCTAGGTGTCTTAGGCATCCTAGCTTAGAATAGGCGCGAAGAACTACGTTGCCTTGATTCTCGTGGAGGCGGGGATACGTAGGCTTCTTTGGATGAATACCAGACCATCCGAAGACTCGGGCTAATGTTTTAGAGTCTTAGGATTTATTGTGTTGTTATTATATGTTTTGATGTGTTTTCTTACTTTCTCGTACTGATCCTATACCTTTTAGCTATAGCTTGCATGCGTTTGCACATCAGAACTTAGACACCCATTAGGCTTGTCACTCATAACCTAGCTATGCTTAGGTGACACATCTTTCATTTTATTTTATGTGTTTATTATTTGTATTCTCATGAAATACATGCTTAGGTAGACGACTCCTGAGGATTGTTCCCATTTCACATGATTTTATATGAACTTCTTTGGAGTTAATGAAAATGGCATAAGAGACCAAGTGCTTGCACTCGGACGAATTGTGGGTGCTCTTCGGACCTTCCCCATTCGTAATCAGGCACGAACCCATATATATTTCTGGTTATCCATTGCACAAAGGATTTGATTTTAGGGTTCCATGGCATATCCATGGATGGCGACTCTGAGTTTATTTTAGGTATTTCTCGGTTTCGAGCCTTGGCTCCGGATCAAGACATATCTCTTTCTTTTCACATCGCCACTCGTGCTATGCTATGAGGGTGGCATCCGTTTTGAGAGTTCCTTGGCAGAGCTCTCCTTCACACGTGGATGATCCTAGAGGGTGTTAGGGACTCGTTCCCTCACCGTCGTCCTCGGATCGGGGTCACATGGTCACACCCATATCAAAACAAAATACTACGTTGTTCGACATCTTCGATCATCTCCTCTTCATCGTCTTCATCATCTCCTCGATCCTCATTATCATTTGCGATTTAACAATTTAACCTAGAAACACAAGCCATATATAAATTAATGATAAATGAACATGTGCATATATAGTAAATCCATTTTCAGAATTTAGATTGCCACTTAAAACTAATTGTACACTTAAGGACCAACAATATTGAATCAGGATTTAAATTTCATTTGTCTAATCTTGTCATTAAGCTATCTTGGAAATTGAATTCAAATGACATTGGGCTGAAGAAGAATTGAATCCAGGCCATGGCACGAAAAAGCACAATGGTCGGTACATGATCTGTTGAGATACTAAGCCTCTATTATGTGATTCGTTTTGAGTGAAAATAGGAGTTGCAGAAAAAGTCTTTTTTTTATAATTGAAGAATTAGAAGTCAGCAGAAGACTAGCAAATTATCAGATGGAATTTTGATGCTTAGAGATGTTGAGCAGTTCATGTCATTGTCTTGGATTCAAGAGTTCCTTGTCCCAGCATCACAGATTTTGAGTATTCCCAACTGAACTTTATCATGTTGCATTATATAAAAGAAGTCTACATGTTTTACTCATTGATAACTCGAATGAGTAATATTTTATAAACTAATAACCTCATATATATATATATATATATATATATATATATATATATATATATATATATATGTGTGTGTGTGTGTGTGTGTGTGTGAGAGAATAGAGTTCCTAAGGTGTCACCTCATATAGCTTATATGAGGTGGCGCTTAAAAACATAAGGGGCCCACTTTGTTTGGATGATCCAAAGCATTCATTTGACACGCCCTCACATAGATAGGGTGTGCCCAAAAAATCAACTTCATAGGATCATCCTAACCCTTCCATTTGCGGAGGTTGAAATGGATGGGTATAAACCTCCATAAATCTACCCATTTTAAACCTCCATAAATGAAAGGGTTAGGATGATCCTATGGACCTGATTTTTTGTAGGCACCATATCCATCTAAGGGCCTTTCAAATGAGTGGTTTGGATCACCCCAAAAATGTGGGCCCTTTATGTTTTGTGAGCGCCACCTCATATAAGCTATATGAGGTGACACCTTAGGAACTCTATTCTCATATATATATGTGTGTGTGTGTGTGTGTAATATTCAATAAACTTCATGGTTATTTGTATACCGTTGGCCAAACCAGCTGTTGATATTTATTTTTGGGAACTGTAACAACCTTTTTGCAGCTAATTAGGAAATTAGAAAGAGAGAATAATGCCCATATTATAATATTACAAGTAAAACTGTTGTGCCCTACTGAAGAATTCCTCTATAACCACATATGCACTCCTAAGACATTTTAAAACATGTAAGAATAGAAGTATAGCAAACTACAGGTTTTGTGGCTGCTCTCACATGCAACAGGCTGCCCAAGAAATGCCTTCTGCGATGGACGCTAGCAAATCCATTAAAAGTATGTTTAATTTCTGCTTGGAGAAATCGTTATCAATTTATGTTTAATTGGGAGTAGGTGGTGAATATACAACTCATGACTAAACCCTTAGAGTGACCTTATATTCATCTAACTGCCACTTTCAGTTGTGCCATAAAAACCATGAAGTAATAGGTAGCCAAGATATAATGCTCACCAATCAGACGCTGAAAATTCCAGCAAGTGGCATGAAGGTCAATGGGTACAGAAGCATCACATTCAAATGGTCATTTAGCAAATTGTCCTTCAAATTCACCATCCACCGAAGAGAAGTTACGCTCAATATCATTTGGTGCTGGGGAAATCTAATTTCCTTCTCCACAGCAGCTTGGTATGTGGTTTAAACTTTAAAGTATGCTTGTGGAGATGAAAACAATAAAAAGGTTCACAAGGAATTCAACAAGAATTACTATCAAGGGATCCAATTCAAGGGTTAGCGCAATGCGAGGGTCGTCTGTGTTCCTTGGAGTGACGGGGATCACATCACTTTGGTTTTAGATGGTGACCCACTTTCCCATGGAAATAAGGCTTTGTTTGGATGCCACATGCCTGGTATCCTCAAGGATTTGCCAAGCAAAAAAATGAGTTTTTCTTCAACTTTATAGTGCTTGGTTGCCAATGTAGCATCGAAATCCCTAGAAACTATGAGACAAATTTCAGAGATAATAATTGCATGTCTAGTGACATGGCATCAATGTCCCCTCCCTTTACTTTCCAAGCCAAATTTGGCTTTCTCTCTTTCTCTCTCTCTTTTCTCTGTCTTCTCTTTCTATAATGGTAATTACACTCCCTCCCACTGCTCTACTAGGTTGGTAACCAATCACTACTTATCACTTTTCCACAAGGTAAATTCTAGGTAAATCAAGTATTTGTATCCTCCCTAGTGACTACGTATACCACTAATCTACAAGGTAAGTACCTGTATCCAAAAAGAGCCAAGGTTGAAGAGGTTTTGAAGATCATGGAGTGGGAACTTGTCTGAAGTGATGGATGGCATCATAAGCTTTGAAAGGTGTATCTGTTCATTTCCAGTCATAAGATTGCTGGATGCCTTATTGTGGAACCAATAAGAAATGCCGTTAGACTTTACAGTCCTGGGGAAGTGACTTCAACGGACTCGGCAAGTGAAAAGTGTAAAGATGTCAAGCATTGCTGACCACTATCGGTATGCAACTGGGCTTGGGGACTAGCACGTACTTGTAGTAAAAAAGGTAATTGGTGATACACCTCTATTATGCATATGACACTATTATCTTCATAGAGGAAACAATTGTTGAACACTACAACATACCACACTTGGATGTCAATCAAGAAGGTTTTAAGGAAGTCATCTGTTGCAATGCATTCCTATGAGCCTTTTACATAATGTTTTCATAGTGAAGAAATAAAGAGAGGAAAGCAGAGAGAACATAAGCATAGGTATTGCAAGAGATAACAAATTAAGAACTATTTGATGATCATCATTATTACAACTAAATTGGATTCATAAGGGAACATATACCCACAATCTCTTAGTTCAAAAATGACAAATTAGCTTTTGAAGGTTGTTACAAGTCCCTTGATTCTTTCAACAGCAAATAAAAAGAGTAGCTATGAAAGTAGTGAGTTAAATTATCAAAACAAGGGAGTACAAATACCATTTCACTTATAAGAATCCTATGTACTAACTGAGTTCACATGGGAGTGAATTGTTTTACTCTTTGTTAACTCATTTCGTATCTCTCACTTGCATGACCATCTCAGTTCTGTGAGTATCCATTTCTCTGTTGCATTTTTAATGAAATCATTTTTTGCCACTGTTCAAGAAAAAAATGACAAGTTTACGATAGGAAGATAATACATACTTGATTGCATATAAAATTCTGTAGCCATTACAGATTCCGAGAATTTATATGATGGGTGGCCGTGAAAACACGTGAAGTCTAAAAAAGTAGGTACGGCCCACATTTTTTGATGATCCGAACCGTTCATCTATTTGAGCACAACGTAAATAGGTTGTGCCCCTAAAATCATTTCCATCGGATGATCCTAACTCTCCGATCTGTAGAAGATTCAATAAATGATTTTTGCAAATCTCCATATTCAAATCAATTCAGAACGGAGGGTTAGGATCATCCTATGGAAATGATTTTTGGGGCACAACCTATTTACGTTGTGCCCAGACAGATGAACGGTTTGGATCATCAAAAAAAGTGGGCCGTACCTACTTTTTTTAGACTTCATGTGTTTTCACGGCCACCCATCATATAAATTCTCACAGATTCCAATGAATAGGGTCCATTCCATACAGAAAATTAAAAAAGAAAGAAAGGAAGAAAATGAAAATGTATGAGATGTTTGGAGAGGTGAGTGTTTGGAGAGATGTAAGTGAAACCCTCTTGTAATAATGATATCTTTAAATGAGCAATCTACTTAAGCGTTGGTGTTGAAACTGCAGAGATTTAGATATTTATAAAGCAAAACAACTAATAAATTTCCCATAAACAACAGATAGATAACAAATAAAAAATATAAAACTAGTGTTGTCATGAACTCATGATATCTACTAATGACTATAGTTGGGAATCCATACCAAGAACAAGAATTGCATCTTAGATTAAACAAATATACAAATTATCTCTCCATACCCAATGAAATTTTATAGGAAGTGAACAACAAGAATTAAGTTTCTTACCCTAACATGCAGTCACGACTGAAATTGGGTAAAAAGCCACATGAGAGAGTCGCAAACAACCAGAAATCTCCTTGTGTTCAGCTTTGTAACAACAGTGTAGAAACCTACTCTCGGTTTCTGAGAAAACCCTGGAATCCCATCAAAATACAATAAAAACAATAAAAAACCAAGATAAAATAATCATTCAGAACCAAGTCCACAAAGATAAACCCACAAATCTCATTTCCTACATTATCAGAAGGTATTGCTAATTAATGGATTTAGGGTTTCTATCAATCACAAACACTAATCTTAAATAAGAAATAGACATGTTAACAAAAACCCTCGACCCAAATGTAAAATGATGGAGATAGGGTAGTGTAAAAAAAAAAGGGAAACGAGTCCACCGTCGTTGTCGGGAATGGGTGCTCCAACAGGCAGCATCCTCCTTAGAAGCTCCATCATCCTCTTGTTTACAGAGAAACCCTAACCCAAATTCCAGAAACCCTACAAAAAGAAAATTCAACCACCTCTTTACATAGAAACCCTAACCTCAAATTTTTGAAACAAAAAGGAGAATGCATTTGAAGCTTCTGCTGCAAAACACCCATTTCCCTCAAGTGTGGATTATAAAGTAGAAATAGCGAGATAAAAAACAAAAACGACACCACCCATTTCCTTTGATGAAAAATCCACAAAAGAGAACATTTGAAACAACCATATTCAATTAAAACAAATTAGGGCATCTCCATTGCCTCTATTTCCATGAACTTTTCACGTTCACAATACTCTTGAAACAACTGCAAGGAGCTTGAGAGAGGCGGGGAGAAGAAAGGGAGAGAAGGGGTTTCGGTAGGGGTGAGTTGAGGGATAAAGAAAGAAGGAGAAATGGAGAATAAGGTGTTTTCAGGAGATGTGGGGTGTGAGAGACAGAAGAATGAGAGGGTGGATTTGGCTATGGAGCTGGTGGAGGCGGAGAAAGGGAGTCGCAGCGATAGGGTTGAGATAGAGAAGGGGCAATAGTATAACGAGAGAGGGTTTACCCCTTTTGCGGTTATTTTTATCATTTAAGTAAAATGCTATGGGCATAACAGGAAAATTAATTCAAAAATTTACATTTCTCCACTCCGCTCCCGCAAGGTAAGGTCCGTAATGTATGGTTTAGCCTTTCCCTACGAGATTACTTACTCAGCCATAGGCAAAATTTCACATATCCCTACCGAAAAATGATGGTTTTAGTAGGCACAAATATTTTGCAGGCATAAATGTCATGTTTTGCCTACCGATTACTGTAGTAAACCATAGGTAAAAACTATATCCCTACAGATAAATCAACACCCATAGGGATATGGTCTATTTCCCTACTGTTTTTAAATCTGTAGGGAAAAGATGTAACTATAGTTGGTAGGGAAAGCCCAGTTTTGTTGTAGTGAGAGTATAGGGGGTTTTGGGGTTTAGGGTTTAGGGGTTTTATGGTTTAGGAGTTTCGGGGTTAGGGCATAGGGGTTGGGACTTGAGAGAGAGAGAGAGAGAGAGAGAGAGCGAGAGAGAGAGAGAGAGAGAGTCACCTGACCGGGCACTGTCCCTAGTGTTAAGAAGTCGACACGTCAGCAGGGATATCCGAGGGATTCTCATTGGTGCTGGTGCAAAAATCGGGGCCCACGCCCACTCCCCTCAGTACAAGGACACCTTTGGGAGTATGGCCACGACTACCCACGAGGTTGGAAAGAAAGAGTCAGTCAGCAAATGGGGCATACTCAAATTTGGGTGGGCCCCACCATAAATTTGGGAGCTATCTTCTGAAGGTGGGGCCCATCCTCTGTTCATGCTTTGTAGACTGACGTCACACTAGAAGCCACTTATCCTTGTCTCCGTCCTGCATTAAAACAGGAGTGGGGGCTTTGGGTTTCTCCCCCACACCTGCGATTTTACTCTCCTTAACTACCACTCTATGAAGTTGTTGAAAGCCACAAACCCTAGGTATACCCCACACTCCCCCTAGATTTTCAAAACACACCCCCTCCCTATTATCCACCACATGTGAGAGATCCAATTCGACCCGTCCGATGGACAATATTTTTTATGGCTTGAAGATGCCACCCTATTGTAATTAGACCTGGCAAAAGCGACCCGTGCCCGCGGGTCGGGTCGGGTCAACCCGCGGGCACCTGCATTTTTACCGTATTTTTTAATTTTTTTTTTGAGAATGTTATCAGCACTACTGTTTGTATGAGGGAACTCCTCACTTTATAAAAAGTACGGTATGGCCCGCACCATAGGATTATCCAAACCGTCCATTAGATGGGCCATAGCCTAAATAGGTTATGCCCCAAAATTATTTCCATTGGTTGATTCTAACCCTCCGATCTATAGAGGGTTAGGATCAACCCTCTAACATTCAGATTGGAGGGTTAGGATCATCCTATGAAAATGATTTTTGGAGCATAACCTATTTAGGCTATGGCCCATCTAATGGACGGTTTGGATCATCCTATGGTGTGGGCCATACCATACTTTTAATACAGTGAGAGTGCGCTCATAAGAAAACAGTAGTGTTGATAACATTTCCTTCTGTTTTTTATTTTATAAGAATTTGCTACCAAACTTCTCCTATGGCAACTTCTCGGCATGTGGCCATCGTGGTGCAAAGATGCGCACATGGCAAATGTTGCTAGCAAACAAAAAAAAGTAATCATTACACAAAAAAAAGTAAAATAACTAAAGTTATAAAGTTTTAAATGAAAAATTACCTAAAAATGGTTATAAAGTTGTAAAATTATGAAAAAAATACCAATAAAATATAGAAAGTTATGACAATTACGAAAAAAACAGATGCGGTCAAATCATTGTGGGTGACCCGCGGGTTGACCCTGCCCACCCGCGGGCCGCAAGGGTCACCTAAATTCTGATCCGCAAAAATGCGGGTCATTTCCTCACCCGACCCGTGGACCCGCACCCGCATCACCCGTGGGTTGACCAGGCCCGACCGCCCGTTTGCCAGGTCTAATTGTAATACTAATACAGTGAAACATGGCCACTTTTAGGGGAATTGATATATTCTCACCCTTTCCTTCCCTGGGCCAGATCCCTCTAGTGTATTTATGACCAGGTTTCGGACCTTGAAATTTTGAAATTTCGGTTGAAATCTGGTACAAAACCCGAAACCAATATTTTATTCAATATTAAATTTCGGCCGAAATTACCGAAATTTCTGTGAAATATTAAATTAATATAAAAAAAACAGATTTTTTGGTCAAATTTTGGAAAAACTGAAATTTCGGTCGAAATAAATGTCCGTTGTGGTTTTTATCGATTTTGGTGTCGGCCGAAATAAATGTCCATAATTATGACTACTGTTTTAAACTACAAGGGGTGACCTGGGAAGAAAAAGGGGTGAATATATCATTTCCCTTATGATTGGCCCACCTTGGGTTTTTATGATGGAGTGTGAATCTTCATTGACACAAAATTCAAGCGAATCGGACAACCATGACATGCAATAGTATGCACACTTTTTCGTTGAATACGTACTATTCGACAGTTCACATTAAACAAACAAAACAAAAGAGATGCCCACCTCCTTTTTTATAGTCCCACCCCTTTTTACTCTCTCTCTCTCTCTATCATTTTTTCCTCAAAAGGGTACAATCAAACTAAGCTTTCTTTGCATCAGTTGTGAATTTGTGATGGCCTAGATTTAGCTTCTTCCTAATGACAATCACATATGAACAAGGGGTATCTTTCAGCTTCCAATATGGAATTTTCATTTATTTAATTAAGGTATATTTGGTTGCCATTTTAATATTATTATGTTTCATGCATTTTTGTTATAGATTATTTTTTATACATTATTGAGAATCATTCATTTATGATGCATAGATAAAGATAAATGTGATCCAATAAATTGTGCTAGATTGAATAAGTGGATCATTTACCTTTGATAGATCATAACTGTGTACTTTGTGGGTCATACCTTGTATCTCCCATGTCTTAGAAGCCAAACCAATCAAACAATCTTAGTTTGTCGATCAAATATATATACTCGCAATGTTTATTGTTCCTATCTTTCAGATTAAAAATCTAAAGGGATAAAATGACCCTAATTTAGTATAAATAAGGGTGTCAATGGACACAGATGGTCCGATGAATCCTAAGGATACGAGCGTTAATGGACATGATTTGAGCACAGCGATCGGATTCGAACCATGTCCGTTGGATTCATATCTTAAGGTGGTAAATTATTTTTAATGCCAAAATCACCAACACTTAGGGATGTCATTAATGGACAAACAGGTGGATTTGAGCCGTTTCCATTGGATATTCATATCCTAAGGTCTGAAATTATTTTGGAGCGTGACCTAGACATAGCCACAAAATCAAATGGATAGTACTGGATTTGAATGAAAAATTCCCTTCATATTTTTATTCATTTATATCTATTCATTAAGGTTTTTTTCCTAACGTTTGTTGAGTCTACTCAAAATTATCAACAAAAATTTGATTGTATTTCGCTTTTTTGGTGATCCATGACAATTAAGTAGGCCCTATCACTCCCATGGGCAGTTGGATGAGAAATGGATCACCACCCAGACTCATAAAGTAAGATTTGAAAAGCACTCCGAAAATGATCATATCGAAAGTGAATATGTTGATGTCCCCAAGTATGTAAACATAGCAAAAATACCCATTTAAATACCCAACTTGAATGATGAACCTATATGAGAAAGTTAGCTTGAAATTAACATGCAAGGTTTTTGGGAAAAAACGTAGCATAGTGTCCACAATCACATCATTTTCATGTGGGCATTATTCCCACGTGGCTCTCTCTCTCTCTCTCTCTCTCTCTCTCTCTCTCTCTCTCTCTCTCTCTCTCTCTCTCTCTCTCCCTCTCTCTTCATGTGGGCTTTATTCCCACGTGTATGGGTGTAAACGGATCGAATTCGGAGCGGATATGGCTATATCCGAATTCGGATTCGGATTCGGATTCAACGGATATTTAATATCTATTACCGAATTCGTATGCGTCGGTTATTGTTCGAATTCAGATATTATCCGTATCCGTTTATCCTGTAAATTCAAATATTTTATTACAGCACTTTATCTTTTTTCTCCTACTTACTCGAATAAATTTTCCAAACCCTAAAACTAGACCTCTACATTCTCTTCACAAAATTAACTCTCAAACCCTAAAATATATGAGATCCTCTTCTTCCTTTTAAAACAAAGGGAGAGAGAGAGAGAGGGAGGCGATGGGGATGGGGATGGATGATAGTGTTGGTAGTGGTCTTTGGGTTTTTCCTTCTTTTTTTTGTATATGATGGAATGGGTTTGGGTTATTTTGATGGAATAAGTTTGGGCTATTTTTGTTTTTATTTTTATTTTTCTAAAAAGAATATTCACTTTTCTTATAGAAACAAAAGATAGTGTGTCATTACTAAAAATAAATATTAATGATATTATTAATAATAAATAAAAATGATTTACTTCTCGGATTCGGATGTTAAACGGATTGGATATACCATTTACCAGATTCGCATCCGCTAAGAGCCGGATATCTCATAAACGGATTCGGATAATATCCGCTTAAAACGGATTCGGATAATATTCGTTTTAAACGGATTCGGATGCGGACGGTAATCGAATTTCCGAATATCCATTTACACTCCTACCCACGTGGGTCTCTCTCTCTCTCTCCTCTGAAACACTAAGAAGTCTTCATTTTTTCTGTTTCCTTAAAGTGAAAACTAAATGTACCCTAAATGTGAAAAATTCTACTTATAATTAGGGATTAGTCGATTCCAAATTATTCATGGTAAGAATACATTAATCAGCAAAGGTGCTTCAGTCTCTTGTTTAGTACCCATCAATTAAAAATACCGAACCAGTAAAGGACTGAGCGTTGCAGTTATCAAATGTACTAACAATAGCTCTCTCTTTTTTTTTATTTGGAAGGTATATGCGATTAAACAATTAATGTCAATATTGCCACCCAATCCACGTTTCATAATCAAGTAGGCCCCACTGTTGACGGCTTGACGCCCTAAAATATCAAAGATGGGCCCACTAATTGCACCCACCATGTTAGCATGTTGGAGCATTTAGACATGGTACGTAGGCGTGGGGTGTGGCGTTTCTCATATCATAAATTTAGTTATTTTAAATTCCACAACTTAAGCAATTCTTTTTAGTGGATTAAACATATACACTTAAATGAAATTAGAAAGACTATGGTCTAGTAGGTTTGTAATTTTCCTAGAAAACAAGAAAAAATTTGATCTTCCATGGAAAATGAACTAACCAAATGCACCGCAGTTGAAGTTTTATTTACGGGGACCGATACTTTATAATGAAATCCCTCTAAATAAGCCTTAAACTTATGATTTCTCTCTAAATCGTGGGAACGAAGAAAAAAAATCCTATGAAAATATTTTCCACAAGAAATGTTTTTTACACAATCCAAACATAACTTGAAAAGAATTTTCCAACACTCTAATAATGTTATCAGGGTGTTAGGGTTGGGGTTGCAAACCTCTGCGAGCCTTGCATGTGGGCCAGAACATGCAGATTTCTGATACACTCAGAGAGGGTGGGGCCAAGGCAATTCCAGCCATATCCTCCACAAATCATTTTCGTAAATTACACATACAATTTCAAGTGTACTATCAATGACTGATTTCATTTAATATCCTAAGGGAATGTTCTCAAAAGTTGTTATAATTCCAATTCAGTACAATTACTTAGTAGATATTATTTAAATTCAATTTACTTAGCAAAATGAAAATTTTCTCTTTTCTCTTTATTTAATCAGATGGCCCCACCAATCCATAACGGTTGGAACCTCCTTGTCTTGAATCTCTCTCTTAAAAAGGACGATAGACTATTCGTCTCTCTCTCTCTGGATGAAGTGGATTCTCTCATCTTCATCTGAGTCATTTATGGGAATTGAGATCGCTTTTAAGGGTTTTCGATGGAATGACCAAAGAATCAATATTAGTTTTTTGTTTGAAATTGTGAGGATGGTTGTAGCCATGGTTTCAAATTTCGGTTTCCGAATGCGTTTCGGTCCTTACTGAAACCAAAATTTCGGCTGAAATCGGACTAAATCAATTAAAAGAATAATTTATCCCGTACAAATAATATTTTATCTCATACAAAATTTCAGCCGAAAGTTTGGAAAAATATTAAAAAATGAACAAAATCGAGACTTTTTTTCAGGATAAAAGAAATTTCGAAATTTTGTAACGTTTCGGGCATACCTGATTTCGGTTTTCGATCTCCGTCAAAACCCGAAATTTCTGATTTCGGTCCAAATTTAAAACCATGGCTGTCGTAGGTCAATGGGGATAGACTGCCATGATACCATGTAAAATAATGAAAATTTCACTAAATATCGATAAGCTAATTCCTTAATCTATTCTACCTACCTCATCTAGCATCCAATGTTGAGATCTCACATATTGTCATATTTATGTTCATCAAAACGTGGGCCATTACTAAATTTTACTTTGAACAATCGATTTTTTAAATTCACAATGATTGCCCCACAAGATCAATTACAAGAAGAAAAGAAGGGAGGAGGAATTGAAGAGGGTAAAGAGTGACCGTACGTCCGGTGTGGGTGAGGTTGCCCCATGCTTTATAGTGCATTACAATAGTAAGGACAAAAGACACAAACAGAGCGTATACAGTACGCAGTGTTAAGTGTATTCTCTATCTCTCCTCTAAAAATCTCATCCTTTTTCCCACGTAATAAAACAAAAAGAGTTTGAACAGCAGAGCATGCATACAGCAACAAGGACGATAGACCCAGGGCCAGTCTGTTAACGTACGCAGCGTGCGTATTGTTCTATCGCCCCAAACAAAAAGCCCCATACGAAAGTGATGTCAGCACAGGAGTGGTTTTATCTGTGTAGGGAAATGATATTTCCACCCCTCCCCTTTTTTATTTGTTATTTTCTAAAAATGATTGTATTTCCACCCATTTTATTCCACCTTTTGAGGAAAAAAACAAGGAAATGATAAGAAAAAACTGGGGGTGCCAACCGAAACCACTACCTCGGATCGGATCTACTTATGTCTTGGTTACGATCCGTTTGGATCCCACGGATCCTGTTTATGGGCCATTTGCATACATGGATTTGTCATGCTTGATTGTAAACTCCTGGATTTTATAATCTAAAACCTGTATTTTATAATCCTAGGTTTTAAAATATTTTATTTTGAGTAGTTTTTTAAATATTACTAAAATATCCCTCATAAGAAGACGTAAATAAATGAAAATATGAGGGTACTTTTATATAGGTTACTAATATTCTCACTACCATATTTTGATAATGATACTAGATTACCTTGTCTTTTATTATTTAACCAGCTGTAAAAGAGTAGTCATAAATACACTAGAGGGGCTGTCTCAAGTTAAAAGGGGGGAGAATATTATTCTCTTCGAAAAAAAGCTCTTAGCATCCAATGAAATAAGAAAAAAAATGTGAGTTTGTCTCATTATCAAAACACGGTAGTGCAAATATCAGTAAACTGTGTTGACTCATTTTTACTTTAGTTGAGTATTATTCAAGTCCCTATTTTTTCCTATAAAGTCGATCAAAACTCTTTTGACTCTTCTGAGCTATGATAGCCTCAAAGGAGTACTTTCCCGCGTGTCAAGTACTTGAGTAGTGAGTGCCATGTTGTGCTGAGTCGACTAGGATTTGCTTTGACCGCATTTTAACACCTTGAGTACCATGCTGTGCTGAGTCGACTAGGATTTGCTTTGGCCATATTCCAACTCGCATCTGCATTTTGAAACATTGATATTCAGATCAAGATCCGAAATAATTTTGGACCTTCTGATTCGGATCCAACAGACACGATTCAGATCCATGTGCCCAAATCGTGCCCGTTAACGTTCGGACTGCCTCGGTCCATTAGTAATAATAGGCCAACAGGAGTGGTGGAAATATCATTTCCCTTAGTAACAAAATCTTCCTAGATACATAGAAAGGGGGAAGAAGAAGAATACAAAGGAAAGGAAAAAAGGCGGAGAATGCGTGAGAGGACCACCAACTTAAAGGAGAAAAAAAAAGAAGAAAGCAGATGCGGTCCCATGTCTAGAGAGAAGAGAGAAGAGAGAAGGAGGGGGAGTTGGGCCCGCTTTAATAAGCGTTTAATTGGAATTAGTTGGAAAGTGGGGCCCACATAAGTCTCGGTCTATACCAGCCCCTATTTTCGGAACATTTTACAGGCGCATCTATTCCTCCCCATCTCAAAAGACTTCATTTCAGAACTGAGCACAGAAGCCATCTGAAGAAATATCAGAAAAAAACTTTCACTTCACTCTGCAAATTGGGATTCGTGTCCTTCAATATTTCCTCAATTTTTTTATAAATTTTCATTGGGATTACAAAACAGAGATCAGAATACATAGATTCGTATTGGGTTCTTTTAAAAGGCGGCTTATTGTTTGTAACAGGCAAAGGACTAGTTTTTTATTTTGATTTTGGTTTTGATTTTCCTTTTTCTTTTCTATTTTCATTTGGGTTTTCTTTTTATATTTGACTATACTGAGGAAATCAAATCATCGTCATCATCAATCATCTGTTATTTCTGCCGAGATTTGCAATGATTTTACTAGGTTGGTTTTCATATCATGCTATGTTGGGTTATTAAGAGAGAGCTCCTCTTCTCTCCTCTTCTCTTCTCTTATACTTTGTACTACATCTAGAGGGACGGTTGAGATATCAAAATCTCTATTCTTCTAAAACCGGTAAGGATTTATAACATGTAAACAAAGTTTCCTTTACTGTTGGCATCCAAAAAGTTTCTTCCTTTTTCCAGGCTTTTCTCTTTCATTTCTCCTGTTTTCTGTGATTGGTTTTTGCTTTTGATTGGTTTTTCTTTGTGGGTCTTTTTTATTTTGAGAGTTTGGATGGAACATGGGGTTTTAATGGAATTTCAGTTGCAAAATCAGGAACAAGGGTTTTCATCTATGGCTCATGAATCTCGAGAACACAAGTTTTCTTCAGGATTTTTGTACTCAGATTTCTCTTCAAACAACTCAACGATTCCTCAACTCGATTCTCAGATGCAGAGTTTTGAACCAAATTCAGAGGTTTTTAACTTACAGATGGGTATGGAAATGTTAGGGTCTCGAAACCCTATTTCTTGGAAAGGGTTTTCCTCAAAATCTGGTAACCATGGTTCATCATCTTCCAAGAATATGGCTGATACATCCGATTTTTATCATTCTGATTTCCAAAAGTCCGATTTTTTGGGTGCCGGGTTCTCCGAAACACAGAATCAGAATCTGATTAATGCACCCGAAACGGGGTGGCAGGAGAATCGATTATTAGTTGATGATTCTTCCTTAAGATGTGTTTTTCCTGGCGAAAATGAACGGCCAAGTCAAGGGCTTTCTCTTTCTCTTTCTCCCAACAAGCCTTCGAATATCGGGTTACAAAAATACCCATATGGATCTTCGAATTTCAGAGATGGTTTTGTTGGAAAATCTACAGATTTTTACCAGCATGAAGGTCGATCTTTACCTTCTTATTCGGATTCTTTTCAGCAGCTCAAGAACTCAAAGTACTTAGTTCCTGCTCAAGAGCTTTTGAATGAGTTTTGTAATTTGGGTACTAAGCAAAATGGTGGAGGATTCAAACCAAAGTCTAGTAAAACAAATAGATGGGAAGAAGGGGTTTCTTCACAAAGCCAATCTCAGTATTCTTTAAATCTTCTCGAATTGCAGAAAAGAAAAGCAAAGCTAGTTTCCATGCTCAATGAGGTTTGCACCTTATTTTCGTTTAACTTTCTATATTTTTCTTTTTTCTACTCCAAATATCAAAACCCATTTTATTATTTTTGAGAACTTGCCCAACTTTTACTGGTAGAGAGAGAGAGAGAGACTGATTGATTGGTTCTGAGAGTTATGAATCTCGAGCTAATTGAGAGCTCTGAGGGCCTTCCATTAATGATATGCTGCGTTTGGGTAGTGACAGTTTGACAGTTCGGGTATTTGATTTACTTTTAGAAAACTTTATTCCCTTTCCTCTTACGTAGCATCTCTCTCAGTAGAAAATCTTCCTTGCTGTAATTACGTCTTTTTGTTTTGTTTGAATCCATGAAATGAAAATAATCTACCACTCCTTTCTCTTTGTTTTTTTCCTTTCAACTTGAGAATATTTCACATTAGGGTTGTAATTTTGCAGTACTTTTTAGCAGTTGGCAGAACCTAAAATACCTGTACTGCTTCAAAACTTACATCTTACTTGGATAATGGTGTAAAAATTAGAAGTCAGGATCTTAGTATAAGATAGAGATGACTGATACAGATATATAAGATCCCTGATTTTATTTTACTATGAGGTAATTAATTATAAGCTAAATATATATAGTCACAATGGATGATTCACCTTTCATGATTGCATGGGTTTAAATGTTGTTAAGGATTAAAAACATATTAGTTTTTTATTCTCTTTTAACCAAATCATTTGGTTAAGATATAAGAATGAAAACTCAGTATTTTATGCTTGGATGATTTTAGATCTTGGTAGACAAGTATTTACACCATGTGGGTTACTTTTTTTTTATTCTGTTCTGCATTTATATAACTGCCTTTTTAACCAAAGGACTTAGTTACAATGTAAGAATGAAATTTCATCTCTTATGCTTGCATGGTTTTAGATTTTTTTACAGTAGAATTAGAGCCAAATTGGTTTTCTTTTGTTCTGTTTTTTCCCCATCAATATAACTACCCTTTAACCAAAGGACTTGTTTCCAATATAAGAATGTAATAGTCTTGTTTTTCTCCAGGTGGATAGAAGATACAGGCAATATTGTGAGCAGATGAGGGGTGTAGTGTCCTCATTTGAAGCGGTGGCGGGCGACGGTGCAGCGACTGTGTATTCGAGCATGGCATCGAAGGCCATGTCGAGGCATTTCAGGTGGCTGAGAGATGGCATTGTGGGTCAGATTCAGGCAACAAAGAAGGCAATGGGGGAGAAGGACCCAGTTGCACCAGGAACCACTAGAGGTGAAACACCAAGACTCAAGTTACTTGACCAAACCATTAGACAACAGAGAGCTTTTCAGCAGATGGGCATGATTGAAAATCATCCATGGAGACCTCAGAGAGGCCTTCCTGATCGATCCGTTTCAGTCCTTCGTGCTTGGCTCTTTGAACATTTCCTTCACCCGTAAGTCCCTCTCTCTCTCTCTCTCTCTCTCTCTCTCTCTCTCTCTCTCTCTCTCTTTCTCTCTCTCTCTCTCTCATGGAGACCCTTACAAATAAACCTAAACTACATTGAATTTCTTTTTCTTGAATGCAGATGCTTCTGGAAGTAATTAATAAGTGTGGGAAGTGATATATTTGCCCCTTTTATTGCTTGGGATAGTGGTTGGGACTTGGGACAACCTCCTATACTGTATTTATGACTACTCTATTACACTAGATGGGGGCTGTCCCAAGTTAAAAAAAAGGGCAAATATATTATTTCCTATAATTATAACCTTGAAATCTAGAGTGAGAGCTTCATGATATTTCAACTAAGGCCATGTTTGGCAACCATGGAAAATTATTTCATGGAATATTTGTGGGTCAATTGTGTGAGAAGGGAGGAGAAGGGAGAATGAGAGACTTGAGTTGGTGGGACTATGGGAGTGGAGAGATCATCAGAAATCCCTACCTATTTAAAATTAGTTTTTTGTTTTCCTGATATTTAGGAGTTTTTCATGCTCCCCTCACTCCCACCTCCTCAAATTTCTCCATCTTCCAACCATCTCTCACACCTGGCCACAATCCATGTAATATTTTTTCAAGGTTGCCAACACATAGCCAAAAGTTAAAATGTATTAGTGTGTTATAATTTATGGCATAAACGAATTTATTGTGCTTGTTGGTCGCATGGAAATATTTATCATAGAAAAAAAATATTTTCTCTTACAATATATTGATTTTTTTTTTTTTTTTTGAAATGGGGTTTTTATATTATGACAAGAAGAAATATTTTTATTATTCATCTCCAACCACTACCTATTAATAACCAAATAAGTGAGCTATAAAACTATATATTGAAAAACATGAAAAGATGAACAAGTACTTATTAGGTGATCTTTCTAAAGTATGATCGTCTTTGCAAGTAATATGCTGAAACATGAAGAGTAATTAATCTACGCATTTCAATAGCTAGAATTTTAAATTTGTTGCTATTTAAAGCCATTGGTAGAACTAGTTTGCACCATATTATGGTGAAACTCTTATATGTTGGAAATGTGATAGTTCATCCAACGGTCTAAAATCTAAACTGTGATCAGCTAATTTCAACATTGCATAGGCAACCGTGCGAATCCAACAAATGGGGAACCTTTCAAAGGGATAGTTAACATAAATCTCTTTCTGTTTTAACTATCCATTAGTTGTTTAACTTGAAGAGTTATGATCATTTGATTAGTGATTTTCAGCCATTCTCAATCAAAATGGGGCCCACCAAATCTATTAACATGTCTAATACATGACGATATCACCCTAATTCGGTGCATATATGTTGCACCGAATCATTCCCCATTAATCATGTCGTCTACCAATCCCTTATTTAATTGTCTTAGGGCCTCCTTCGATACCTCTCAAAATTACTTGTATATAATCTTATACGAAAAAGGTTTTGAAGTTAAATATGAATGTTTGCAAATAATGGTTGTAATAATATTAGAAATGATGTAGTCTATGTCTTGCAAAGAGACCACAGTGTCCTCTTTACAAATATGATTAAATTAAACCCGTTTGGTTTTATTGTCTTGTTTTTCACATTGCCATTTTATTGTATTGCTTCCCATGTCATGTGGGTCTATCTTTTAGTTTCCAAGTTTAACTAGGAGAGAGAAAAGAATTAGGTTGTTTTATAGAAACCTAATGTTATCTAATATCTAAGGCCTCTTTCACTGTAGTGTACAGTGGTGAGAGGTTTCTTGAGTGGGAAAAATGAGTTAGAGGATACAGGGAAGGGTTTTGGGATAAGTTGCAAAAAACCTGTTCTTGCCTAGTAATATTTCTCATCGACTTGGGCATGGACATATGCACTGTTTCTGAACCACGTAAGCACTCATGTTATTTTTGTGCTTGTCATTTTCTTATTTCCCTTGCACATTATCAAATCGAATTAGGCACATTGGATTTCTACAACGTGCTGTCAGTGCCACTTTTGAGACATGGTCGAAGGAAGAAGAACCAAGTATTTTTTTCAGCGATTCAATCCTATAGTTTGATTGCATGTGGTGTGTTTTTTCTCATTGTTTTGGTGTTTGGAAATAAGAAGAGGTGATTTAATTTAGATGAGGTTTCAATCATTTAAAGTCAATTTGAATCAGGTTTTGATCGAATCATACCGTGTTTGCAGGTTTTAGAAAAATAGTAGGTAGAGAGCACCAATCAACATGTTGGATGTAATTAATTGTTCAACTCTTGGATTTTAGCCTTTTTTTTAGAGGTTGAAAGGTGTCTTCTGTTAACAACACTCAAAGTAGGTGATCAACATATCAACTTGTGTTAGAGTTCTGTGGCCAGTGTAGCGATCAATGGGCGGAATATTGATTGATACTCCTAAGATTTCAATTAGCATAAAGGTGTTGGATGGAAAGAATGAAAATCTAGCGAAGATAAAGCGTGATGAGTTATAGATGACAAATCAAAGTCTTTTTGGATTAGACTAGGTTATATTGTCTCAAGGCAGCTTGACATGTTCATTAGTTATGTTGATCGAGCAGGTGGATTCAGAACCAGGATGATTTGATGATGCGTATAGCGAGTACATCTGAAGGCTAATGGATGTTTGGAGTAACAGCAAACGGAGATTGTTGGGTTTTACACCGTCTTGTTTTCAACGTCATGTAGGCCTTTTCTTGTTGTTTCTAATTAACCAACAGAGAGAAAGAGAGGAGTTAAGTATTGTTAGTGTCAGTGGTAAGCTTAGTTATTAATTCCGTTTTTATGAGTAGTCCGTTTTGCTCACTGGAATGGAATGCTATGGTATTTTTTATGTTTAATATTTTTTTTAGGAAAGGAATCTACAACGTACAGGAGGATTTTTTTAATTAAATAGTTAAAAATTCAAAATAATGAGATCCGCAAAAGTATAAAAAAAGGATAATTTTGGATTTTAGTCTCTCGTTTCACACGTCACCGGGTTTATCTTCTAGTTTTCTATTTTACTAGGAGAGAGAGAGAGAGAGGGATCGATTTTGTTTTTTGAGTGAAAACTGCTATGTAAGCTCTCTTGACCATGAGTTTGTGAAGCTTAGAGATTAAGTTTTGGGAAATGATATCTGCGCCTAGTGTGTTGAGAAACATGCGCTCCACTTGTTTGTCGTGTAGTATTTAAAGGGTTTAAAGAGCTTTTTGAGAACCGTAATATCCTCGGAAATCCCTTTAAATACTACGCGACAAACAAGTGGAGCGCTTGTTTATCGAAACACCTTAGCGCAGATATCATTTCCCTTAAGTTTTTAGTAGCCGTTTCATTAAGTTCACGAATGTTTTGGCGTTTCTTCTATTTTGTGTTCCTTTCTGTAAAAGTATCTACAATCAGTGTTTTTTTTTTTTTTCATATGGGAGATTTGCTAGGTCCACCACAAAAGGTATTTTGCGGAACGTCTGTTTCATGAGAGAGCAGCCACCTCATGAATAATGACAAAATCTATTGAAAAGTGAGCCTATGTGGCTGCTCTCTCATGCAACAACGTTCTGCGAGATGCCTTTTGCGATGTACCCTAGCAAATCCCATTTCGTATAGTTAAGAAATTTAAAATAAAAAACGCTCTATGAAAGTGTGAAATTAGAGATTTTGATATATTTTTACCTTCTCATTTGTGGATAGGGTTAAAAGAAACAATTATAAAATCATCACTAAAAGGGGGTAAAATGGAAAATTAGCCAAAAAAGTATTTCTAATTTTTTTTTTTTTTTTGAATTTTTAAAACGGACAAAAACATAACAAATCACAGAGCAGAATATTTTATATATTTGTTGTGTTGGAAAATAGAACATTTATATTGTTATGGATCTAGCTTGGGGAATCCTAGGACGACAGGAGTAGACGGTCTTCTTTCTGATCATGTTGGTCGCTCTTGTTGGGCATTCTCAGGCTCCATTGAAATTGTTTATTGCAATGAGGAGGAAGTTAGAGCCGTTTATCAAGGTACTATGCTGTTAGACTATGATATCCTTGATAAGGTAATAGTGGGGGGTACTCATTGAAAGTGATAATATGGTTGAAAGCGTCTCTTCCCCATCCTTGGCGATTTGCTCATTGGTTGGATGGGATAGTTGATCGAGTAGAGGGATCCCTCATCTCCTTCCATCATGTAAGAAGATGGCAAACAGTACGCCAGATAGGCTAGCAAGGGATGGAGCATCTAGGCCGGCTTTGGAATTAATTATTTGACTTCCTTCCCTCTTGATTTGGAATTTGCTGCACATTTTGTTTTTCTCTTTTCATTCTCGGGGTGTAGATTGATCATCTCGATAGCTGGGCTAATCCACTGGTTCTTTATTCTTATTAATCTAATTCTTTATCATTAAAAAAAGAAGACTATGATTGTTTTTGGGATCATTTGATCTGATTTTAGATTGAACAGCAAGGAACCATTATAATCTTCTTGTTCTTACTTATAGTGATATTTCTTGTTTTATCTTTGTGCATGTTGTTTTCGTTTTACGTTTGCACATAATCGGATCGAATTAAGCATGTTGGGCTTCTATGTAATCAATTTTTGGTGGAATCTAAAGAGGACCTTCATCTTCTACAAATCTATGTCATAGTCTAATACTATTGAGCTTTTTCCCTTTTTAGTAAGAGCCAAACACAGCTGTTATCAGGTGAGTAGTAGGCCATGCAGAGACTTCACCTTTCATCTTTTCTTCTTCTTACAATAATACATGTAGAATATCAATGGGTAACGGATTTCATGTTATATATTATATATTATATGTCATTTGCTTTGATACAGGTACCCTAGCGATGTGGATAAGCACATCTTAGCTCGACAAACAGGACTCTCTAGAAGCCAGGCACGTCTTCATCTCAAACGTATCTTTCAATGATTAGATTCTCATCGCTATTGTCCTTAGCTTCCTACAATATCTATTTCTATATTCTTTCTAATATTATATCATATTGTAATATTATATCGAAATATTTTATATATATTATGTTGCATTTGCTTTTGTTTTTGGGAAATGATATCTGGGCCAAGGTGTTTCAATAAACAAGCGCTTCACTTGTTTGTCATGTAGTATTTAAAGGGTTTAAAGATCTTTTTGAGAACCGTAATATCCTCTGAAATCCCTTTAAATACTACATGACAAACAAGTGGAGCGCTTGTTTATCGAAACACCTTGGCACAGACATCATTTTCCTTGTTTTTTCATGAGAAAATCCAAACCCTATAGAGTAGTTTATTGGTAATCATACATGTATATGTTTACACAGGTCTCAAATTGGTTTATAAACGCAAGGGTCAGGCTGTGGAAGCCAATGGTGGAAGAAATGTATTTGGAAGAAACAAAGGAGCAGGACAATAGAGACCCAGCTGGAATTTTAGGGCTCCAAGACAACAGCCGCCCAGACCCACAACACTCCAACCAAAACCCTAACCCTAACTCTAATCGCGACTCTCAACCGCGCCCAGAGGATCAAAAACCCACACCTGAGCAACTCGTCCACGACTCAGAGTCACTTTCTTCCATCATCCTCAACAACAAGAACCCAGACAAAAGGAACCCTAAAGCTGGGAAAGGCGAAAATCACCACAACCCACATCAACTTCTGTTTGATAAAACTGAAAATTTTGGTGCAATAGACTTGGATTTCTCGTCTTACAGCCATGCAGCGAGCACAGTGACCTACACCAACAGTGGTGGCCATGGGGGCGAGTCGCTGACCTTGGGCTTGCAACAGCACGGCGGCGGTGGGGTCAGCCTCTCGTTCTCACCGGTGTCTCAGAACTCTCTTTTCTTCTCTAGACAGCATATGGAAGAATGCCAACCAATTCAGTACTCCATTTTGGATGGAGAAAATCAGAATCTTCCTTATAGAAACTTTATGGGAGCACAGTTGCTTCATGACTTGGCTGGTTAGAGAAGAACAGTGGCTTGCTTGCTTTGTCTTGGAATGGGAGTTCTATGGATGGGTGGAGACGATAGAGGGATGGGTATACATTTGATACTATTATACATACGTAGAAGTAGTGCATGTATATTGGTTTCCATGAGGTATATATAGACATTTGAAAATATTGAAGGCGGTTTATCTAGGTTTGTTTCATGGATCCAGACTGCTAGGTTTACATCCTGTGTTGATAGTCCCGTATGGACTACTTGCTTTGGCTAGCTCTTTTGATGTCTAATAGCTTTATATGTTCTCATTGTTTCGTACGTATCTTGATGCAAGAGTATACATAAACCTCTCTCTCTCTCTCTCTCTCTCTCTCTCTCTCTCTATATATATATATATATATATATATATATATATATAGAGAGAGAGAGAGAGAGAGAGAAAGATTTTAACGGTGCTCGAGCGTGAAGTCCAGTACATAGGTACGACAGAAGTACCACCCTTGATATTTGATCTGACGGCAACCTACCTTTTAAGAGGCTGCTGTTGGATCAAATATCAAGGGAATTGTACCTCTACACTAGACTTCATGCTCACAGAATAAAATCTCTCTCTCTCTCTCTCTCTCTCTCTCTAGCTCTCTCTCTCTCTCTATATATATATATATATATTATATATATAGTAGAAGAGAAAATGGGAGAATTATTTGAATTTCTCCCAAAATTCTATGAGAATTACACATCACTTTTTTTGACGTTTTTTTAACGAAGGCACCCATTCAACCCACATATTTTCAATCCTACCCCTCCTTTATGCTTTTTTACAAAGGCACCCATTAAAGCCACATAATTTCAATCTTACCCCTGAAAATCCTACCCCCTCCTTTATGCTTTTTAACAAAGGCACCCATTAAAGCCACATAATTTCAATCCTACCCCCCTCCTTTATGCTTTTGTAATAAAAATAAGTGGGGAAAGTCAACATAGTGATGTTTTTTCTTTGTAAAATTACGGATTGGGTACGTATGTTACATAATACTACGATTTTTTGTAAACATATTACATAATACTACGGATTCAGGACACCTTTCAAAATATTGACAAATTCCCGGCACCTTAAGAGAAACAACATATTATGGAAACCTCTATAGATTGGAGGGCTAGGATCAGCCAATGGAAATGGTTTTACGTGCACAACCTGTTGTGTTCCATCACATGGACGGTTTGGATCAACCTATGATGTGGTCCGTACAGTTCTTTGTCCGCCTATATATATATATATATATATATATATATATATATAGAGAGAGAGAGAATAGAGTTCCTAAGGTGTCACCTCATATAGCTTATATGAGGTGGCGCTTAAAAACATAAGGGGCCCACTTTGTTTGGGGTAATCCAAACCACTCATTTGAAAGGCCCTTAGATGGATATGGTGCTTACAAAAAATCAGGTCCATAGGATCATCCTAACCCTTCCATTTATGGAGGTAAAAAATTGGCATATTTATGGAGGTTTATACCCATCCATTTCAACCTCCACAAATGGAAGGTTTAGGATGATCCAATGAAGTTGATTTTTTGGGCACACCTTATCTATGTGAGGGCCTATCAAATGAATGGTTTGGATCATCCAAACAAAGTGGGCCCCTTATGTTTTTAAGCGCCACCTCATATAAGCTATATGAGGTGACACCTTAGGAACTCTATTCTCATATATATATATATATATATATATATATATATATATATATATATATATATATAAGGGAAACGTTTTCTACGTGATACCTCCAATAAGTTATCTGAACAAGACAAGAGCTCAAAAAAACATATGAGCCCACATTGTTTAGATGATCCAAAGCATTCATTTGGATAGTCCAAAGATAGATACATAGAGTGTGCACAAAAAATCTGTTCTATTTGTGGAGGTTAAAGTGGATGGGTATAAACCTCCACAATTTGGTCCATTTTTAACCTCAAAAAATTGAAGGGTTAGGATATCCTATGGAGCTGATTTTTGGGCACACCCTATCTATGTAAGGGCCTATCAAATGAATGCTTTGGATCATCCAAACAATGTGGGCCCACATGTTTTTTTTAGCTCTTGCTCAGATAACTTATCTGAGGTATCGCGCAGAAAACATTAATTTTCCCATATATATATATTGTGTGTGTGGATGGGAGGAGGGGGGGGGGGTGATGATGATTTGCTATCGTCCATTGCAAAAGGCATTTCATGGATGGGTTGTTGCATGTGAGAGCATCAAAGTCTATTGCATTTCGCCCTTGATATCTTATCCCTATATATATAGATGTGAGAAATTATTTGGTGCCCAGCCGTGAAGTCCCATATGAGAGGTACAACAAAATTATCACCCTTGATGTTTGATCCAATAGCAGCCTCTTAAAAAGTGGGCTGCTATTGGATCAAATATCAAGGGCGGTACTGCCGCCCTCACGGGACTTGCATGACGCTCGGGCACCATATAAAAACTCATATATGTGTGTACGCAATATTCGACTCACTTTTTTTAGGAGATAACAGCCATGGCTCACTTTTTCAAAAGAGAACAACCACTTCACATGAATTAAATGAATACGAATACTGCGAGAAATACATTCATTGGTGACAGATAAAATCCTTCGACAAAAGATGAAAATACGTCGCTATATGTTACGAACCCAAATCGGTTCGCAACGGATTTGATCTTCTTAGAGGGAAGATCTGCCACTTGATCCACTACGAGGGAAGGATAGTCCTCCTTTATGCAAAAAGACACAATTTCTAAGAAGATTTCTTCATTCATTTCCATTAACATTAACATGTGCTATCTACTACGAGCGAAGGATCAGTCCTCCTTTCTGCAAAGAGACACAATTTCTAATATGATTCTTCATTCATTTCCATTAACAATAACATGTGCTTATATTAAACACTTAATGATAAACATTGAAATGTTAAATCTTAATCTAATTAGTATCCTGGTCTATATATCCTAACAACTAAATATATCAAATCTGGTAAGATTCGATCTTATTCTTTAAGACAGCATATTAATTTATATCAAATCTGGTAAGATTCGATCTTATTCTTTAAAATAGGATATTAATTTATTCCACCAGGCACATAAGAATCCACCCGCCTTGAAATAGCAGCTACCCTGTCCTCTCCAACCAAGGTTGGAGATTGCGGACCAATTGGTGAAAAATCCGATCTTGCGTATTTTCCGAAAGTCTTTTTCTATAATTTCACAAAAGCACTTTTGCAACCCCTCTTTTTAAGAGAGAAGTGACACCTCATAAAATCGAATTAAATGAATAAGACAAATTTATCTATGAGGCAGCTTTTCTCTCGTGAAAAAGAGGCGCCACAAGGCTTTTTGCAAGATAAATTCCTATGAAAGGCTCATGTGGCACGATCTAGATTCACCATTGGACTCTAAGCAGTGATGTCCTTTACCGTCTTGGCTAGCCACTCAATGTGTATGGTAGTGCAGAAAACGAAAGAAACGAAGACTAGGATGATTTGTTGGTTTTCAGACATCCGACACCTTCATTCGCCACCTTCATTGTTCTTCACGCCCTTTCCACCCATCTTAACATTGGTGGGCGCATTAAAAGCCAGTGGGGTCAGTCCAGCCTCCTCGATAGGGAATTAGAAAGCTGTAGTTATGTTTTGGGATCGGAGTATTTTGGTCATTTTCCATGAAATTAGGATGTTTTGGTCATTTTTAATGAGATAGAGATACTTTGGTCATTTTCTATGAGACAAGATCATCTGGCTACTGTCCATGAGTTAAGGGTATTTTAGTCCTTTTATGTGATAGAGATACTTTAGCCATTTTCTATGAAGTAGGGGTATTTTGGTCATTTTGGGACCAAGTGGTAATTTGGTTATTTTCTATAGATGAGGACATTTTAGACATTTTCTATGTGATAAGGGTGTTTTGATCATTTTCTTTGAGATAAGGGTACGTTGGTCATTTTCTGTGAAAGATGGGTATTTTGGTCATTTCAATGAGATAAGGTCAATTTCTTTTCTCTAGTATTTTCTTATTATTTCTTTTTTTTTCTCATTTTTGATGATTTCTTATTTCTAAAGGATTCATTTAGCCGACCTCAACTATTTTGGGACAAAAGTTTTGTTGAGTTGTGTTGAGTTGAGATTTTTACTGTGGATACACAAACTTACCCCGATTACTTACCACATTTGTACTTACTATGGTTTTGGTGGTAAGCCACTTCAAGAATTTAGAGGTAAAAAGGTAAATGAAGGGAGGGAGGGCAGTAAGGGGGTAAGTACATGATTTTACCCCCACTAGAACAGGCATAGATTTTTGTAGGGGCTAAACAAATGTTTTACCCCTTTATTAACCCTCACTATGATAGATCTTATAAGGCTCTCTTCCTTTCAATGTAAAATAGGAGTAAAACAAATTGTACTTGTATGGAGCTAATTTATCAATGATGGCAGCTACTTGATCTATTTATCGATGGGTTTTTCATAGTCTCACTGGAAAAAAATTTAGTCCACTGAGTTGAGTCATCATGGGTTCTTCATAACATACTGAAAAATTCCTATACAACACACTTATTTGATCCTGCAACCTCTATTGCCCTAAAATGTCCTGTAGAAAACAAAAACAAGTTGTATATGATGCCCAAGTGGGAAGTCCTTCCTTTGATATTTGATCCAAAAACAGTCTCTTAAAGTCAAGTTCATTGGCCCGAGGTATATTGCCCTGAAAGTCCAATGGACTAAAGTATTGCCTTTGAAGTCCAATGGGCTGTTGTCGGGTCAAATGTCAAGGACGCGGAGGACTTCCCCCTCGGGCACCATATAAAATCTTAAAAGAGAGAGAGAGAGAGTAATCAGCCATAATGAGCATCTATTCTTTAGTCTGACAAGTGACTCTTTTTTTGATGGGTCGACAAGTGACTTCGACGGTCGACAAATTGCTCTACTTAAGGACAGACTTAGTAATTGCCAACTAACCAAATAATTATTTGGACCCACCGAAAAGGAAAGTATGGAAAATAATATTTTTGATGGGAAAAAATTTCCATAGGAAATAAAATTGTAGGGTCCAAGTAGGTTTGTAGTTTTCTAGGGGTGCAACTCGGCTTAGGTTGGGTCGGGTAACCCTAACCCAACATGAGATAACATTCCCTCAACCTAACCCGACCCAACACAAACCTCAGGTTGAGGATGGTCAATCCGCCTCCAAATCGGATTGGGTTGAGTCGGGTTGGGTTTTGGTTCATCTAGGGCCAAACAGAAAAATACAAGAAAAAAAAAATATAATCATAAGAAATTCATGATAAAATTAGCGGACGGAGGTCATGTTCAGGTCGGGTTGCCAAAGGCCTCAACCCTAACCCAACCCAAAATTAAATTTGGCCAGCTTTTCCCAAGCATAACCCAACCCAATCCTAGCCAAAATCGGATCGGTTCGGGTTGAGCCTGACCAAGTTGCACCCTTATAATTTTCTTTAAAAAATAAGAAAAATTATTGATTTTTGACAACTAATTTCCACGAAAAAATAAGTTTACCAAAAAAGCTACTTTTTTTAATCATATTTTTACTATCAAACATGTGCCTACGAAAGAGGACAAATTGTGCTGAAAGTATATAAAAATATCCTCTTGGGTCCCCACTCGAATAACAATTGAGCAAACACGCGCCCACCATACCTTCGCATATAAATCCAATCGTCACTACCGTTGTAACAGAAAAAAAAAGAAAAAAAAGATGGCAAAATAAAAACACAGAACACTCCCTTTCTTCTCTCTCTCTGCTTCAGAAAAACAACTATGGTCTCTCTCACTCTCCCCCCTTCGTTAACCTATTCACGCTTCCATTGCTGCGAGGACTCTCTCGGACGGTCTCGATCGAGACACGTGTCATCCGACAATGGATTAGGGGTTTTCCCTGAGAAATCTCCGGTCTCCGGTCTAATCCCTCGTCCTCGCCGGATAATTCTAGTCCGGCATGGGCAGAGTGAAGGGAATGTGGACGAGAGTGTTTACACGATGGTTCCTGATCCAGAGATTGGGCTCACGCAAAAAGGATGGAAAGATTCTGAGGAATGTGGTAGGAAGATTAGGGATTTGATTGAGAAAGATCAAGTGGATGATTGGAAGATTTATTTCTATGCTTCTCCTTATGAAAGGACTCTCCAGACTGTTAGGGGATTGGGGAAGGTGTTTGAGAGAGATCGGATTGTTGCTGTTAGAGAGGAGCCTCGTTTACGCGAGCAAGATTTTGGTATGTTAGTTTCATGCTATCTTTTTTTTTTTTTTTTTTCAATTCAATATGCTGAATTGCGTAAAATCTAGCAAGTATTGAGGTATTGAGTTATCTAGTTCTGTACTTTGTAAATTGAAATGCATCTTATGTGATGTGATTTGGGATTGAGAGAGGATCAACAGTGAGTGTATTATGTTATGACTTTGTTTCTTTAGAATTGGAATGAAGTGTTTATTTTGTTAATTTGGACTTAAGAGTGAGTGAAAACTTGAAGTTATTTAATTTGAATTTGTGTATGGAAATATAATGTTACACACAAGACTGACAATTCATCACAATCTGACTAGTAACTAGTCGCTGGACTCATTACTCATCTATACTGTATAATGGGAAAATGAGGGTGGCCATGGTGAAGCACTGAGGTTATTTAAAAGCTTCTTAATGTAAACGTCAGAGCACCAGACCCACTGGGAGTCTGAGGATAGATTCAGGCTGGCTGGGGTTATAGTGTGGAGGGACATCTTGGGATTTATAATTAACTTCTCAGAAGGAGAAAGGTTCGGGGTCTATTCTGGCGATCGAATAAGGTTTTGGCTTCATAAGTGGTGCTCGCAGCTTCCCTTGAAGGACATATTTCCTGACCAGCCTATTTGTGGTAGCAGCATCCAAGGAGGTTTCAGTGACGAAGGAATTTCTTCGGCAGAGAACTTCAGTCTGTCGGTAGGTTATTGGTGACATTGGAAGGGTGATACATCAAGATGGATGCTGAGGATAAACGGGTTTGGATCTGGAATTCCTCTAGGGTGTTCATGGTCAAATAATTCTATCATCTTGTGCCTTCTCCTGCCTCTTTCAGAGTAGCTATGGTATGAACCTTCCAGGTTCCGCCCATGGTATGTACATTTGGATGGGCTGCCCTCCTAAACAGGATTCAGACAATCAACTTCCTGCTCAAAAGGGAGATGCTGATCATTGACCATTGCCCTCTTTGCATAGAGGTCGGGGAATCGGTGGACTACAACTTTATTCATTGTAGGGTGGCTAGGGAGGTATGGAGCCGCATCCTGATAAGATTCGGATTATCGTGGGTTTTCCTCGCCATGCTTATAGAAGTGTTGGAGGGATGGACAACTGTCCCGTGGGAGAAAAAAGGAAAAATTCTTTGGAATGTATCGTTGTTGGCTACCATTTGGGTCCTTTGGAAGGAAAAGGAATGCCGGAGTTTTTAAGCGATACTCTAAAAATTCTTCTTTTCTTTACTATAAAGTGGTAGCCCGAGTCATCTTCTGGGTAAAGATTCTCCCGTGCTTTAGGTTTGTGTCCGCTTTCGACCTATAGAAAGGGTGGCAAGAAATATGTGTTAGCAAAGAGCAGTGCCCGAAAGGCTTGAAAGTGTGGGAACCCTTTCCCAGGGCTATCTAAAACTTAATCTTGATGGATCGAGCTTGGGAAATTCCGGTCCGACCAGCTTTGGTGGTGTTTTGAGACATGAAGCCGGGCCCGTGATTTGGGCTTTCGCGGGTCCCATAGGTATCACTGATGCTAGTGAGGCGGAGCCCGGAATTTACACTTGGGGGGGGGCCGGACTAATTTTCACTTGCCTGCATTGGTCATTGGCGGAGCCATGGCCACTAAACTACCTAAGCATGCATGGCTGTACATGCACTTTTAAAGGGATTTTGCAAGTCATTGGGGGGGGGGGGGGGGGGGGGGGGGGGGGGGGGCGCATTGCCCTCCTCATGCTACATGTGCCTCCGCCCCTAGGCGGAGGTGACAACTGCACAAAACAAGATAGAGAATTGCAAAGGGTTGAACCATTGACTCTAAAGGGGAGCTAAAACCTATATATTAATCTTTCAAAACCCCTTGAGATTTTGAAAAATCTCTCACCCCTTCTTTTTGTTGATGACAAAGAGGGAGTGAAATTGGAAGATATGTTTTAACCCTTGGCAATTCTCTATCATGTTGGGATGATTCCAAACACAAATGATTGTGTGTACTAATAAGTTTCGTTATTTAATTTCTAGCACAATACCAAAGTCAAGGAAACTTGGATCAAGGCTTTGAAGCATGCTTGAAGATCAAAGGGAGGGATATCCATGAAGATCAAAGTGAAGACTTGAAGTTGAAGTCCAAATGGAAGATAAAAAAGTTAAGTCTTTTGAATTAGACTGTAAAATCCAATCCCACTTAAGATCCTTTAGAGAGGCACTTAAATTAATCCTAAAAAAGGTTAAATGTATCATAAAAATCTAGTGGACCAAGTCCCATAAGCCAAAGAGGAAGACAAAAAGGAAAAAAAGGCTAAAATTGGCTGGGTCTGTGTCCTATGAATAATAACTATAGGGATTTTGCAAATATTTTTGAAATTATTTTTAACCAAAAGTAGGCTCTCTTAGCTTTCTGTAGAGCACAAGATCATCAAAATCGGATAAGACACGAGAGAGATATGAGCTTTTGAAGTTAACTGCACAAATATGGAAACAGTGAAACAAAATCGTTGACAGACATTTGCGTCTGGGCAGTCGTCTGGTCGCTGTAACGACTAGTTTTTTACTAGCTGTTAGAAGCCGAAACCGCTAGTTTTGCTTGGTTCTTTTATATAATGGGGTTTCACTCCAAACTTTCAAGACACACTCTCAAACAACTTTGGAATATACTATTGAGTGATTTCACACCTGCCTCTCTTGGTTATTCTTGTGAGGGATTGGACTTATGCTTAAACTTGTATATCATTCTACTTTGTTTTTTAGCCAAACTGTTGTAGCCTTTGAAGGCATTCCCTCTTTCTTTACTTTATCTTTGTAATTGGCAAGTCTTTGAAGACGCAAAGACATCTCTGAAGGTGAGTGCCTGGGTGACGCCATCCATCTCCGTTTCGCAAGTGTGTCGCTCAATCATAGCCGAACTCATCTTTCAAACATGCCTCCCATCGAAAGGATTCTGACCCCACATGATGATTGAAGTTGCAAGTGACTGCACTCAATTCCGCCCATCCCTTCCTGAGACTCGGGATGAAAGAAACCTTCTAGATAGAGAAATCCCCCCGGTCCCCCCTATTAGTAAGGCTCGACTCCGATACCCCCGAAAGGAAGGCCTAGTTCCCCCTATCAATGGAGAAGGACGTGTCCCCTATTCGTGCCTTTCAAAGGTAGATGGTAAGACTGCTGCCGGAATACTGATCGGAGCCTTTTATTTGAATATCAATCTCATCGATATCATCGATCTCATAGGTATCATACCAAATCCCATCAATCGAATCACTTTTTCGAGAAATACGAGACATCTAAGTCGTACAAGTAAAGAGATCTATTCATTGATAAGAAAAAGAAAAAACGTGATTTCTATCTAGGTAAGTGATGTCCCCCTTTTCTAATAAAGTAGCAAGCCGAACTAATGATTGTCGGGAGGCGTTCAGCTACCTCGATTATTGTATTGGTTTGATCTTCACCATTAAGAAGATCAGGTTTTAGCGGAACCACCAACGGTTTTGGTGGAGTGGAGGTAGGTCTTGGGTTTTGGACCGAACTACTATAAAAATCTACGGTGCACTTTTTCTTATCTTACTCTCCGATTTTATTTGTGCATCTTGGTTTTTATTTTCTTGGGTTTAATTGTTAAATTTGTTCCTTGGTTGTTTAGTTTGTTAATTAAGTTTTTAAGAAGGGTAAATTTTTTCTAAAACCCAATTCACCCCTCCTCTTGGGTTGCCTTCACCTGGGCCTCACATAGGGGTTTTCATATATGTAATTTGTAGTCTTTCAAGCTAAATTGATGCCTAAGATTTTTTTCCCCTCAGATCAAACCATAATATGAGGTCCTTTGCTGACTTCATTGCTAAGTTTGAGCTAGTAAACCTTCCTCTTTCAAGGGCTTCCTTCACATGGTATCGTGGTTAGAGTAGAAGTCGTATTGATCTCTTCCTTATTTGTCATGGTTGGCTTGAGTTAACTCCTAAGGTTTTTCAGAAAGCCATGCCCCACTCCGTCTCTGATCATAGCCCACTTATCCTTGATCCTTGATTGGAGTCATGGGGGCCTCCTCCTTTCAGATTTGAGTTATCGTGGCTTTGCTTTCCTAATATGGTGGAAAAAATGGGTGATTGGTGGTTGTCTGCTTCTGCAGAAGGTCCAACTGATGTTTTGATTGGCCTAAAATTGAGGTTTGTGAAGAAAAAGTTGAAAGAGTGGGTTGGTGGAAGGAAACTTTGGATTGAGGATCGCATGGTTGAGCTAACTGCCTTAGAGGAAAGTGGCCTTGGTGACGAAGTGGAGTGGGAAGAATTGGGAAGGTTAAAAGAAGAGCATAAAAGTGTGCTTTTTCAAGAGGAGATTTCATGGTGTCAAATATCTAGAGTGAAGTGGTTGTCGGAAGGGGACAAAAATATGGCATATTGTCACGCTATGGCTAGTGCTAGGAGGAAAAACAGAATAGAGTCGCTTAATGTCAATGGAAATATGGTGAATAGCAAAGAGGAGATCTCTAAAGCTATCTTGGATTTCTATTCTTCTCTATACTCATCAGAGAATACGGTTCGACCCATTCCCGAGGGAGTTGAGTTTAATAACTTATCATTAGAAGGGTGTTCGAGGTTGGAAAAACCTTTTGGGGAGGAATAGATAGAAAGAGGATTATTTTCTATGGGTAAGGATAAGGCTCCTGGGCCCGATGGCTTTTGTTTAGCGTTCTTCCAATCGTGCTGGTCGTATGTGAAGCCTGACATTTTACAGTTCTTTAATGAATTATATGATGGATTGTCTCTGGATAGGGGAACGAGTGCGACTTTTATCACCTTTATTCCTAAGGTGGAGGGGGCCTCAAAGGTCTCGGAATACCGTCCCATTAGCTTGGTAGGATGTTTGTATAAATTGTTGGTAAAAGTTTTGGCAGATAGACTGAAAAGTGTGCTTCCATTAATTATCTCGGATAGTCAAAGCGCCTTTGTTAGCAAGAGGCAAATACTGACTTCTATAAAAAATCTGGAAAAGGTGGTGTCTTATGTAAACTGGATATGGAGAAAGGTTATGATAGAGTTGAGTGGGACTGTTTGGACTACCTCTTTGGGAGGATGGGTTTTGGTAGCTGGTGGCGAGGATGGATCAGAGAGTGTGTTTCCTCTGCTTGGTTCTGTATTCTTATTAATGGATCCCCTAGAGGTTTTTGTAAATCATCTAGAGTTTTAAGGTAGGGGGATCCCCTTTCTCCCTTTTTGTTTGTTATAATTGCCAAGACTCTGAGCTGGTTAATAAAAAAGGGTAATAATTTGGGGCTATTTGAAGGTTTCTAGATCGGCCGTGATTATCTGGAAGTGTCATTACTCCAATTTGCAGATGATACCCTTCTCTTTTGTGCTCCTGTGGAATATCAGATTTTGAACTTAAAAGCTACTCTCAGATGCTATGAAATGATTTCAGGTCAGAGAACCAACTTTCAGAAATCTAGGTTGTATGCTTTGAACTCTTCACGGGATGATCTATGTGGTTTTGCCCGAATCTTGGGTTGTAAGGTGGAGGCTCTGCCATCTTCTTATCTTGGTCTTCCCCTAGGAGTTGGGAGACCCAATAAAGTATTATGGGAGCCTATTGTTGAAAGAATCGAGAGAAGATTAGAAACTTGGAAAAGGATTTTAGTATCTAAAGGAGGTCGGCTAACACTTGTTAAAGCGGTGTTAGGAAACATCCCTATTTACTTCCTATCTCTTTTCAAGTGCCCTGTGAGTGTAGTGTTGAGGATTGAGCAAATTCAGAGAAGGTTTCTATGGAGGGATCAAAGGATAAGAAAGGAATTCCATTAATTAAATGGGAATCTGTTTGCCTTCCATTCGATAGGAGGGGGGGGGGTCTGGGAATTGGAAGAGTTAGAGACTTCAATCATGCTCTTTTGGGAAAATGGTTATGGAGGTTTGGGGTAGAGGAATCTTCATTATGGGTGAAAGTGATAGGGAGTAAATATGGTTTCTCGGCTGGTAAATGGGGCTTGGAGGACTTATATAACAAAAAGTCGATAACAGTGTGGCGGGATATTCATAAGCTGAGTTACCTTTTTTATGGTGGCATTCGATATAAAGTCTACTCCGGTGACCGTATTAGATTTTGGGTTGATGTGTGGTGATCAAGTGAACCTCTTGTGAGTTTGTTCCCTGACTTATATGCGGTTGCCTCCCAGAAGGAGGCATTAGTTGGTGAATGCTTTGAGTGGGAGGGCAACAGTGTGAATTGGGTGCCAAGTTTTAGAAGGAATTTTTTCAATAGGGAGTTGGATTCAGTTTCCCAGCGATTAAAGTTAATTGGGGGAGGTTACATCAAAAGATCTGGATATGATAAGAGAGTATGGATTTGGAATTTGTCTGCCCTCTTTTCTGTTAAGTCCTTCTATCATCATCTTGTGCCCTGCGGTGTACGCTCTATCTCAGCCAAGGTATGAAAATTTCGTTTCCTTTGGGTGGGCCGTGATTCATGGCCGAATCCAAACGATTGATTTTCTTTAGAAACGGGGCATATTGCTCGTGGACCATTGCCCCTTATGTTTGGAAGATGGTGAATCTATTAACCATCTATTTATCCACTGTAAGGTTGCTAGAGAGGCGTGGAGCCTCATTCTTGTGCGGTTTGGAATATGTTGGGTTTTTCCTCGATCTATCCCTATTTTAATGGCTTACTGGGAGAGTGTCCCTTGGAAGAAAAAAGAGAAGGTGTTATGGAATATTTTGTCTTCTTGCCACATGGTGGGTTATTTGGAATGAGAGAAATCCTAGAGTCTTTAATGGGTTGGCCAAATCTCCATATTGGCTCTATATCAAAGTAATTGCTCTTTCTATTGCTTGGGCGAAGAGCCTTTCATTGTTTCAATTTGTCTCGGCCCTTGATTTATGGGAGGGGTGGCAAATAGTGTGCAATGAAAGTGAAGCAAGATCTCAAATCATTGAACATTGGGAGCCTCCTTTGGTGGATTGGCTCAAGTTCAATTTTGATGGGTCTAGTTTGGGCAATCCGTGGCCGGCGGGCATTGGAGGTCTATGTAGAGACTCTTTTGGGTCGGTTTTGTAGTCCTTTTCTGGCCCTATTGGAGTTGGTGATGCAATTGAGGCGGAGGTTAAAGCGGTGTATCAAGGAATTATAAAAATTGACAAGGCTCTTTATAGTGAGACAATTGTAGAGGGTGATTCTAAAAATGTGGTGCGGTGGCCTTCGGGTTCGGCGGCTCCCCCTTGGAGATTTTCATCTTTTTTTTTACGAAATTGCGGATTTAACTCAAGGATCCTCTATTGTATTTAATCATGTAAGAAGATTTGCTAATTCTGAAGCAGACTCTCTAGCTAGGGATGGTGTGGTTAGGGTGAGGTTGGAATGGTTTGATTTCCTTCCCCCCTGATTTCTTGGTTTGTTTTGTATCTTTTCTTCTCTGTTTGTTCCTTTGAGGACCTCCTCGGTTCTCTTTATTAACATTTCAAAAAAAAAAAAAAGATTTTTTTCCCCCTAATTTCTTGTTCAATTCTATGTGACTGACCTCTTAGTGATTTGATAAGTTTGTCTAGAACTTGTATCTGGTAGATATTTGTGAAAAATCTTTCTGATTTTGTTTACTGTTTATCTTTTTAAGTTTGTCTTGAACTTAAATCTAGTAGGAATAATTGGGAAATCTGTCTGATTATGCTTACTGAGTCCTTTCTACTATTTGTGAAAAGGAAATTTTCAGGACAGGGAGAGAATGCGGATTGAAAAAACTATTCGTCTTCGCTACGGTCGTTTCTTTTACCGCTTTCCTAATGGGGAATCAGCCGCTGATGTTTATGACCGAATTACTGGTACTACACAGAATAGAAAATATGTTCAAATACACCATGCACTGTTTGATGCATCACTTAGGATATACTCATTAATTGTTTTTTTTTTCCTTTTGATCTTATTTTCTACAATTAAGGTGCCGAGCTTCAATTTATGGAGTGTTACTGCTACAGGCTTCCGGGAGACCCTCAGGGCAGACATTGACATTGGACGCTTTCAGCCACCTGGGCAACGAACAGAGAACATGAACTTGATAATAGTGTCACATGGCCTAACATTGCGAGTTTTTCTGATGAGGTGGTATAAATGGACTGTAGAGCAATTTGAAGGTCTCAGGAATTTTGGCAATGGTGGAATGCTTGTTATGCAAACGGGCTCTGGTGGAAGGTAGTTGTTTGATTTTATATTCATTTAGATTTTCCATGGAGTGCATATTAACTACAAAAGTATATTCAAAGTTGTTGCTTTTATATTCATTGCAATATTAGGGCCTTTTGTTTCTAGAATTTCCATGGAGTGCCTATCACTTATGAAACATTTTCATCGGAACTCCAATAGCTACTTATTACATTTCTTTGGACATTATGGGAACATAAAAAAGCTTGACTTTGCAGATGCTATTAGAGTTGTGGTATATGATGCTGAAATTCACTTTTGTTAGAAATGGTGATTAGGTTAATGAGGAAGAAGAAGAGTGAAGATGATGGAGAGTCTCCACTAAGGAGCTCCCTCATGTAAATGATGTATATATAGGCCCAACTAGTGCAACGTGTGTACAATGACTACAATATCCTCTAGCTTACAAGTAATGCCTAAACTACCCCTACACATTATTCAACACTCTCCCTCAAGTTGGAGTGTATATACTATGGAACTCCATCTTGTTACAAAGAAAACTACAACAAAAAAATAACCATATAACAAAAAGGACAATAATCTCATACACACAACCAGCTTGGTACCAAACTCCTCCTCAAGCTGGTGTGGTGAATACATAATGAAAAATATAACAAAAAGATTGCAATGGTCACAAGAGTACATCAGCGAGATCAATGGCCATCGGAAAAGAACAACGCCCCCTATAGCAGCACTAGGGCGAGAGCAATCACAACAGGGCCTCCCGTTGAATGAGAACCCGGCTAATAAATCTGCACACTACGAAGGATCGAATGGAGACACCTTGGCAGGGAAATACAGCGATCCAAAGAGCAAAATAGGCACACCAAAGGCGTGCACACGAGCAACGACGAAGTACCATGAGCAGAGACATCAGTTGAGCAGTACAACACTAATAGAAGAAGAACAACCACCTAAAAGATGAACGGAACCAACCAATGATGGGGAACACCATCGTTTGGAGATACAAGGTCGACAGGGGACACCGTTGCCTGGAGATAACATGGGGATACCATCGTCTGGAGACAAGGTGATGCAGCACCGTGAAGGGAAATAGAAGAAAGGGGAGAGAAATAGACGTAAGGGGATAGAAGAAGAAGAAGAGAATATAATAGAATGAGAAGAATAGAAGAAGAATAAGAAGAGAAGAAGAGACGAAATTAGAGGAGAAGAGAAGAATATGAGAAGAGGAGAAGAAGAAGAAAACAGTTGAGGGGAGAATCAATCTTTATTCAATAATCATTCAAAGTTAACAATAAAGCTGTAAAGAGGCCTATATATAGGCAAATAAACGACCTAAAAAAAAATAGAAACCTACTAAAATCATAATTCTTAAAAATAACATGAAAAATAAAATCCTAGAAACTAATAACATGGAAAAAATACTAGAAACTAAATAATGCGGAAATAAATCATAATATCTGCATCACAAGGTCGACGGGGGACACCGTCGCCCGGAGATAACCAACCAATGATGGGGGACACCATCGTCTGGAGACAAGGTTGACAGGGGACGTCGCTTGGAGATAATCAACCAACGACGGGGACACAATTGTCTGAAGACAATATCGACGGGGGACACCATTGCCCGAAGAAAACAAACCAAAGATGGGGGACACCATCGTCTGGCGACAAGGCCGACAGCATCACGTTGCCTGAAGAGATAAGCCCGAAAGCCAAGCTAACGATCAAGCATATAGCTGGAAAATGAGAAGTGGATTGCAACGCAAACCACGTTGAATGTGCAAAAACTATGCCAAGAACAAAAAGAAGAACCAACAATGCGAAGAAGCAACTAACATTGCGAAAAGGAAACCAAACAACCTAAGAATGGTGAAATACATCAACTAGAGAAGACAACATGACATACGAAGAAAAACAACCACCAACCAATAATAACACGAAGTATGAAGAACATAAAGGAATCACCAACAACACTCCTCGAGCGAGAGACTACATCAGCCCGGAGACAAAAAAAGACAACATCAGAACACTCCTCCTCAAGTTGAAGGCCGACTTGCAAAGAAAAGAAGACTTTCAAGGCACAAAATCCCTCTTAAATATTGCATCAAACACTTGGGGTGCACCTTGGAGAGCGAGGGAAAGGCCATGGAAGCAAAAAAAAAAAATAGAAAAGAGAAAATAAAGAATTTGGGGTGGAGTTTTGGGAATGGAAAAGGATTTTGGGGAGTAGATTTACACAAACACAAAGGCCATAGAGGCCAAAAAAAATATAAAAAAGAGAAAATAAAGGGATTTCGAAATGAGATTTGGGGTTGTAGATCTAGGGTTCAGGGATGAAAAAGGGAACTCAAATGGGATTGGTGGTGAGAAAGTATGGAGATATGTGGATATGGATGGAGAGAAATAAAAAACAGGAAGATGGAGATATGGTCACAGACAGAAGGGGGTTTTGCGTGAAGAGAGAAATAAAAAACAGGAAGATGAGAGAGATATTCTAGAGTGGTTGGCACACAACAAGAGAATATAGGGGAGAGAGATTCTCGGCAAATAGGTTTACATAAAACCCAAACATGGGTTTGCGCAAATAGAAAAAGCCACAGAGAGAGGATTTGCGAAGAGAGAAATCAGGGAGAGAAATCAGCAGTTTGCGCAAAATAAAAAAAGGAATGTAAGCATGGGTCTTACAGCAACAGAGAGAGGTATCTTGGGGAAAGATTTTGGGGATTTGAGGAGAAAATTTAGGGTTTCGGTTTTTCGGCAGCGAGAGATGAGAGAGGGTTGCGCGTGAGAGATTGGAGAGAGATATATACGTGAATGATAGTGAGAATGGCGTGGAGAGAGATGACTCTTCTTCTTTCCTTCTTCCTTTCCCAAGGATCTTTGCTCTGATACCATGTTAGAAATGGGGATTAGTTTAATGAGGAAGAAGAGTGAACATGCTGGAGAGTCTCCACTAAGGAGCTCCCTCATGTAAATGATGTATATATAGGACCAACTAGGGCAACATGTGTACAATGACTACAATACCCTCTAACTTACAAGTAATGCCTAAACTACCATTACACATAATTCAACTACTTTGTATACTCTTGGATTAATTCTGGAACTCTTAAAGGCGGATTTTTTTTTGAATGGTAAGGTGGACTTCTCCCTCGTGAACTTGTTTAGTATCAAGGGCTTTCTGTGCATGCGCATGCGCACGCGCACGCACACCCACACACAAACACATAAATATGGATTCGTAGAAAGCCAATTTTGCTGCTTACTTTTACAGGAGAGAATGGCCACCTCAGATGAATTAAATGAATAAGACGAAATCAGCTGAAAGGTTGAGTTCAGGTTGAGATAAATGAACATGAGTTGAGTTCAGGTTGAGGTCTATGCCAACTCGACCCGATTCAAACCCTACATTGTTTTTATTAATCTTTTATCATGTCTTCCTCTTTAATTTTCGCATTTCAAACCTAAAAGGCTAAAAACCCTAACCCATTTCAACTCTCGCCCCGTTCTCCCTCCTCATTTCTCTTCCCTTACACCTTTACCATTAAGCTCTCGAAATCCGGTGAATCTCCCCTTCCCTTACCCTTTGAAAATCCATCGTTTCTCCCAACTCTCGACCTCAGCTGTATCTCTGATGATTCTCTCCCTTCCTATGCCCACTGCAAGAAGAAGAAATGAAGAGAAAGGAATGGCTTTCAGCATCTCTAATCCCTGCGACATGTTGACATGAAACTCTCCCTTAAAAAGAACTTCTCTATCAATAGGTCTGCTTTTTTATGGTCTTGCATTTTGGGGGATTTCTTAGCTCTATTATCTTTTATATATCTCTTTGGTTTTTTTGGATCTATTTGTGAAATATTAGTATGGAACAATTGTTTCCCCTTTCTTTCAATGGTTTGGTGGTTCTGTATTCTATGGAGTTTATCTTTCGATGGTTTGGTTACTCTATTCTGTCTAGAGTTTTTTTTTCCTAGTCCTAGCGATTCTCTCCCTTCCTAAGCCCACTACAAGAAGAAATGAAGAGAAAGGAATGGCTTTCAGCATCTCTAATCCCTGCGACACGCTGACACGAAACTCTCCCTGAAATCACCTAGCAAATACCTAGAAAAACATGCACAAACTAGAGATTTTAAAGCCTAGTAGCTTTACAGATGCAGTGCAATATTTTGCAGATGGTCTACATACTTTTAGTCGTATCTTATGCATGTTGACAGCTATAGCTATGTAATACTAGTGTTCATTTCTACAGTTTGTTGAAACATATGAGCTTTTTTTTTTTTTTAAAGTTAGAGATTTATTATAAAGCGCCGACCATAGAAACATATGAGTTTGTGATTTAGCACTTCCTCTACATTGATGCTTTCATCTATCATATGGGCCTTCTTTCCAACTATAGATTTTTTCATTAGGGATAAAGTTTTCGTTTGTGATCATTGCTGATTAAATATATTTATTACTTGCCATTTTTAAGAATAGTTTTCTTTGTACATATTGAACCATGTAGAGAGCTCTTTTTGGTTAGTGAAGAGTGCTCATTCACTAAAACCATTTTCATATTATATGTTAATAAGAAGTCCTTGGCTTTGTTGCATCTGCAATATCAAAACCATCATTCATCTCATATAAGTTAACATCTTCTGTCACGTTTGTACTTTGTATGCATATGAATTTTGAATATAAGGATATATACAAACATATCTGCTACAAAATTCTCCTTCTAAAAGATTTTATTTTCGTGGGAGTCCTCCCACAATTGTACAAGTTGTTATGTATATTTCCTCCCTTGAGAAGGAGACTATCTGATTCTATTCAATAGAAAAAGATTGAAGGAGGAAATTAGCCTCGTTAGGAGGAAATGCATCTTCTTGATGAGCCTCACCACTGAACAAAAAAAAGATGAGAGAGGAACGATGGGAACTAGGATGTTTTCATGTTGTATGACTTTGATGTATTGCTGAAGTGTTGTGGTTAGCATAGGGCTTACATCCTTAGCTTAGGACATGCCTAGATGTAGGTATCATCTGCAGTGAGAAGTTAGGAAATTAGACACATCATAGTAGGTAGGCTAGTAGCTAGGTGCGTTATGTCCATGTAACGGGGAGTGCCTTAGGATGGGCTTTCCAACTATCAAGGTAATTGTAGGCAACCAAAGATGGCAGCCATTTAGTGGACACTTAATTCAGACGCTTGAATTAACATGAAGTTGTGAGCGAAAAGAGATGTAATGCAGCCCTCTCATCTGCCTATGTTCTAAGCAGTTACTAACTGTTGTGTAAATTAAAAAAAGAAAAAAAATCCCTTGTGTGGTAATAACAGGTTGCTTTTGGTGGCGTTTGTGAGCCTTTTAAGGATTTGAGTCTCTTATGACTGATCCATGGGATCTCCTATCTGCAGTGACTGACCATTCCCATAATAACTGAGTCTCTTGTTGTGGTTGCTAGCTGTCTTTGCAAACAAATATTAATGTTTTTGCCAATTTTTCCCAGCATGGGCTGATTTGCAATGACTAAAATGGTTCAAAACTCATGTACAATATTGTTCTTGTCAAAAATGCCTATTCAGTTTTTCAAATCTTTTTTTTTTTAAACAAAAGAAAACAAATGACAAAAAAAGAAAAGAAACGAAGGAAAATATTACAACAATTGCATTTCGTATCTATAGAAGAACTACAAAGTTTGGGCTAATCTACCTGCATGAGAGTTTCCTTCGCAATGAATGTAGAAGGAACACTCGCTGAGGCACCAAAAAAAGGAAAAAAGAAGAAGAAGGGTGCGAGCCATATCCAGTAAATACCTCATCTTCCGCTCAGCAACCCCATTTTGATGTGAAGTATATGCAAAGAAAAATATTCTCTGGCATTGTCAGTACATAGACATCCAATAGAGCATTTATAATTGATTACAAAGGTGAAAGTAAAAAGTGCGAAAAGCAGAGAACAGCTCAGGACTAACTAGACGTGATGGGAATGACACACGATGGTATTTGCCCAACTCATAGGGCTCCCTCACAACGAAATGATGTAACAGGACTCGAGACAAGGCCATATTGGCGCAACTTATCGAAGGAGGGATGTCCCAATCGCCAGTGCCACTGAAAGGTGTCAACCGAGCTATGTAAAGCGATTGTGGTCCTCGGTTGATCAAGGTAATAAAGATCGTTCACCTCACGACGCGAACGAATCGTCCTCCTTGTCTTCGGATCCTGAAAAACACACGGAGGGGTAAAACATACAGAACAATTTAGATTTTTGGTTAATAGGCTAGCAAAAAGTAAATTTAAAAAAAAGTAAAATTAAAAGATCGGAAAATGGGGTGGCGGATAATCTTGCAAGGAGAGGAGTTCAGCTCGAGTCTTTGGAGCATTATGATTTCCTTCCTCCTTGAGATCCTTTTTTTCTCGCTCTCCTATTCATTATGCTTATTTGTTCTCTTACTTCCTCTCTTCCTTTTATTTCTATTTGACCATCTCGATCTCTTATTAATGCAATTCTTGACCATTTAAAAAAAGAAAGTAAATTAAAAGAAAACATAGGAACGCACAATACAGAGGATAAAGAAAGACTAGAGGACAGAGAGGCTACCCCTACTTCTAAGATAGAGGGATAGTCCCATCTGCTAAAGTAATGGAAGAAGGAGATAAAAGAGAAGACTGACCAGCGCCATGACCACGGCGCCCACGACCGCGGCCGCCACAGACACCACAACCGCTACAATCATAACTAGACTGCACAAGTACAGAGTGCTCAACTGATGAGTCACTCATGCCCTCAGCTCTCATGGAACTCTAAACACGGGAGAAAACCTCGTCAAGGAAGTGAGAGAACTGAGGCCCACAATCTGCTGACAAATAGAGAGGAACTCGAGCCCTAAGGCATCCAGGAATTGCGCCACTCTCACGTCCTCCTGACGCCTGGCTAACACTGTAGCATCCGTGGTGAATGGCAGGTACATATCAAGTTGCTCACATAAAGTCACAAATTGGGTGTAAAAATTGGACAATGGTTCACCACGCTGCAAATGTAAGAGTTCCGAGTAGACATTACAGATCCTCGTCAGGTTGTTCACACTGGAATAGAGGGTTTCAGCACGTTTTCAAATCTCTTTGGAAGTGCGAAGATACATCACGGGACTAGCAATCTTCGGTTCCATGCTATTCCACAAAAGAGTCTTGATAAGCGCATCCTCCTGTCTCCACTTCGCGTACGACTTGTCATCAACAGGGGGCATTCCGTTCAATATACTCAACTTTGCCCGTAGCCAGAAGAAAGGTTTCAACTGCCATACGCCACGTATGATATTTAGAGCCATCCAACTTGATGGATGCCATCTAAACCATTGGGATCTCCATGTTTAAGATGAACTAGTAGATGTGAGATGAACTAGTAGATGCATCCATGAATGCGTGAAGCGTAGAGGAGGGATGTCAACCCACCACTAGAAGAAGCAATAAGAACAACCATCAAAGGAAGAAAATCACTAGGGCGTCAAGGAGGCAGGCCAGCACAACATCAAAAGGCTTCGGAACAGAAAGGATCTGAGCACACAGGAAACAAAATAATTGTAGACGAAGGAACCACCAACAACATAGTTCTAGAGGCTCACAACAACAAGAAATATGGGTCAGAAGAAAAGGTTCAAACCATTAGAATGACGGATAGAGGCGCGGCAAGCGTAACTGGAGGGTTTGGTTGGGAGAAAACCTTAGAATGGGTTTTGGAAGGCATGGTGCGGCATCCAAGGGAAGGGGTGGGGGTGGTGCGGCAGCAAGGGAGGAGGTGGGGGGTGGGGTTGCTGCCAAGGGAAGGGATGAGAGTGGCAGCAGCTGGTGAAGGTGGGGAGAGAGAAGAGGGGCGGCGGCTGGATTGGGGCAAGGGAGAGGGGCGGCGGCTGGTTTAGGGCAAGGGAGAGGGGCGGCAGCGGGGAAAGAGAGAGGAGAGGGGCGGCGGCTAGGGTAAGGGAAAGGTTCTTTTTGTGTGTGTGTGTGTGTGTGTGTGTGTGTGTTGCTTCACTACTGCGGAATAAGAACCCAGAGCTCTTATACCATGTTCGATCTAACCTAATATCAATGGAAGAAAGAGAAGTAGAGGAGAAGAAGAGTGAAAAAGAAAGTGAGGGAATGTAATTGATCTCTCACAATGTATGATGTGTGTGTGTGTTCACTTAGGGTTACATACAAAGACTAAAATACCCTTCTAACAACCAAAATATATGGGTATGATTATGGTGTGGGTTTCCATGGCCAATGTTCCGAACATAAATTGTATTAATTTATGTATTAATATGTGATGCTGCCATAAATGTCGTATTGAATTTTTCATCTGCAGTGACCTTGAATTTCAGGATTTAGAATGCCTAGACCTGTAGGTTTTGGATACTGAGATCCATACCCAAATAGCTGAGCTAGATTGTCTTCCTCTAACATAACATAGGTTACATGTGCTATCACTTGAAAAAATCTTTGCTGGACAAAGTAATCAATCTGATAATTAGACCTCATAGGCTCATACATGAACTCATTTGGAATTGGCAAAACACGGTGTTGACTGTTGGAATTTGTCCCACGAGCCTAACAAGAGTGCCTGTAAGAAATGAAAGCTCGAGTCCATGGGAAATTGAGGTTCCCTTCATGAAACCACTTCAACACTCCATCTAACCATATGGGATAATCTTGTTTCCTTTCTAGAATAGCAATGTCTAACACTACTTTTATTGTAAATATTTTTAAGTTTTTGATATTCCTTGTTTTAAAGTTGAAGCTAGAAGTAATTTATAATTTGAAAGTGAAATTCCATTTACATCTATGATTTGAACAGGTATAGCTTATTAGTTCATCACAGCATTGAGGAGCTGAGAGAGCTAGGTTTAACAGATGCGATGCTTACTGATCAAAACTGGTACCAGATTGTAGCCTTGCATATTTCTCTGTGGTTCCGATTGTTTCAGTTCCAGTAAATTGAAAATTTCTAACGGACTATTTCTTTTCTAAACTTGATTTATGCTGATCATTTTATTTCTTGGTTTCTAATCCAGGCAAAAAACTGCGAGGCCTGGTGAATTGAATTATGACTGTACAACATCTGGACCATCTTTCTTCACCCATTTTAAGTAAATTAGTATATTGGAAGATAGATGTGGGTGGATGATGGCGTTCAGCAAAGGATATCCACCATAGCCGCGATGCTTGGAGCTGCAACTTTGGTATGTTCACATAGCCTGCCTTAAGCTTGGTAACAGTTGTTTCCTGGTTAGGTTCAGCTTTTGGGTGAATTGTCTTGACCCAAAATTTGTAAAGCTGTAAAAGATAGCTAGACTGACAGATAATATAGATAGCTAGAATTACAGAAAATATATATACCAACTGAAAAAGCATGCCTATAAGCAAAATGGAGGGATGCTTTGAATCACATGTATGAGCGATTTGGTCTTGGCCTTTGCATCTTGATAATGAGCAATTGGTCTTGGTATGTGTTAAAAGTAAAAAAAGAAGAGACTTGGATGAGATGAGTCAAGATGTAGATGGAGGGAGAAGAAGAAAAGAAGAAAGAAGAAAGAGATATTGTTGGGTTTGGTAGAGTAGCCCCATGAAATCCGTTATATAAATATACACACACACACACACACATATGTATGTCTGTCTGTATGCACGTATACGGGTTGAAAGACAAATTATGATATTGCCTTGCCATAATCCACATGATAACTCATTCTAATCTCAACACTCCCCCGTCAAGTTGGAACATATGTATCATCGATTTCCAGCTTGGAACAAAGAAAACTAAAAGTCTAATACATGTTTAAGTAAAAGAGTGAAGAAGAAAGGTCTTGGAGAAGATCAACCAAGATCTAGAATAGAGGGGAAATAATAGGAAAAGAAAGATGTTATAGGGTTTGATGGACTAACCCAATGGAATTCGTAGTTTTTTATGTATAAAAGTGTTGAAAATAAAAATAACTATAATGTCATCACTGATAGTAGACCTTATCATTTTTTGGAGGATAACAGTTTTATTTATTGCTGTAACCAGGATACAACAATGGGGATAAGACGTCCTCGAGAGTACAAGGAAAACAGCAATCATCCCAAAAATCACAACACGCCCCCATTAAAGCACTCCTTCAGAACTCGGAAAAACAACTATAACATAGCACATCGGTTAATTTTTGCACAACAGATTGCGTAATGCCAGCAGAGGCATAATTTTCTTACAATCTGTGAAGTGTCCCTTGATATTGTCGTGATCTCTCTGACAGTTGTTGCTACAGGAGTTGGTTTTGAATTTCACAACCCCAAATTGAGCTCATCAAGAGAAGACTTATAATCCAAGATCCTAGCCTCAATGGTATCCCTACTTGGCTCCCAACTGTTAAGAGCAGAATTCCTTTTCTAGAATCCCATTGCCAATGTTGGTACCCATCTTATCTGAAATCAATCCTACGATTCCAGGACCAGATAGATCTCGCACACCCAGCAACCTTGAAGTCCTTGGAGCAGTGATCCTTCTGTCAGATGATGAACGGTTAGCAATAGCATTCCACTAACCTGCTGAAACAGCAGATCGTCTGCAAGCTTAGTCCCTTTGTTCTTAATGAGTTTTAAACCAACAGTATCATCCGTTAATTTGCTACCCTTCTATCCCCTCTCCTTTTGTTTTTCTATCCCCTCTCATCCCACCTCCAATGATGAGATTCTTCTTCTTCTTCCTTTCTTTTGATGATGGATTTGATGTTTTATGATTTGGACGAGATCCTTAATCTCTGGTATTATGTTGGCGAGTTTCCAAGGGCCAAACTACTTGCAGGTTGCCCAGGCAATGGCATTTGTAGAGTCTCCTATTATCACTCAACGATTGCCTTTGGGTCCCGAACTCCATATGGGGAAGGAGCGTTGTCGTTTGCGAGGTCTCGATCATTTACATGGGCCCACTTCTCATTCCATTTGTGGGAATTTGATGATCTATAAACCGTCCCTAACGAACGATCGGCTCATGTTTGAGCATGATGACTCACTTCGTGCCGACCTGTTGCCAATAAACTTTCTGCCTTATATGAGAATGGAAAACTGGAGCATATTCTGCATCGGTGGATGAAGAATTGCGAACATCAGAATTTCTGGTTGACCTTTTGCCCAGAAAAAAAGATACTTTTTTTCCATTCGAGAAGATGGACCAAGCCGGGCTTGTGTGTACCATCTTAAGCCCCACAAGAGGGCTTTTGCTTCTGCCTTGTTTGCATCAAATTCTTCCTCCGGCTCAGAATACGACATTAAAGGGCCGTTTGGATACGCGGATTTTAGAATCCGGGATTTCTTCAAAATTGTAGCTAAGAGACAAGAGAAGAAGCACACCAGCCATCGTTTTTGACTTGTTTTTTCACTTTTCGCTCTTCTTTCCGTCAGCAAGAGAAGAGCAAATCCTCCCATATTTTCAGATTTTAGAAATCTCAGGATGCAGGAGAGATTTTTAAAACATGAATTTCTCACTTAAAATCCAAGAAACGCTGTCAGGCCAGCATACAACAGCTTCATCATGAAACTAAAAACCTGGATTCTAAAATCAGCGTATCCAAACGGCCCCTAAATGTCTTTCATTTGATTCACGAATGACACCTCCTTGAATAAAACCTCTTTGTATAACACCTCCTATGTCTGCTCTATTGGGGTTCCCTTTAGAGCTACCATCGAAGTTGACTTTTAGTGAATCTACGGAAGGAGGTAGCCATTTGGGAGTAATTTTGTACTTTGCTTTTATTTCTTCCATTCGAATCACGAATAACACCTCCTATGTCTGCTATACCGTGGTTCCCTTTAGAGCTACTATCAAAGTTGAGTTTTAGAGAACCAACACATGGAGGCAGCCATTTGAAAGTAATTTTGTACTTAGCTTTTCTTTCTGTCACGACTGTTGCCATTCTAGGGATATCTTTACCGTAGCTGGATTCCTCCATTTTGACTTGTTCTGGTCATGGAAACAGCCTCTTTGCAAAGCAGGGTTAAGACTGCATATATCTAGCCCTCTCCAGACCCCGCAATGGCGGGTAGCCTCATGCACTGGCCACCATTTTTTTTTAAAAAAAATTAATCACCGACATAAAATAAACCATCAAAAACACATTTTAGTCTCGACACTACGTCTTTTACATTGAGACAAGTTTTCTTTTTTGCTGATGGAAGACTGCTTTTCTTCTGTCTTTTGCCATCAACTTTGGCAGTTTGGCCTGACATGACATTAGTGGACCCAATTAGAGTTTCTTCCTGATGTGCTGCCTCATAGTATTCGTCCCCAAAGCATGGAGGTTGTGTGTGTACACATATGGAAATGATATCCGCACTCCCTATTTTGATGAGCACCTCTCATGATTTTTTTCAACTTTTCTTAGAACAATGGGACTGGAGAATCCACTCTCCTGTGTGATCGTCGAAGATTGAAATGAGAATATACGAACTTTGGAAAACAACAAAACGAGGACATGAATAATTCAAGGCCCAGCTTCTTTCATTTTTTATTGAAGGACAGGAAAGGAGAATCAACTCTTCCACTTGACTGTCCAAGTATGAAATGATACTGGGCGAACTTTGGAAAATATCTATACGAGCACATGAATAATAGAAGGCAAACCTAGTCTCTTTGATTCCTGGACAGTGAATATAGAACAATCGGAATAGAATATTTAGGGGCTGTTTGGATACGCAGATTTTAGAATCTAGGTTTTTAGTTTGAAAATAGTGTAAAAGAGGGTTCATGATCAAGCTGTTGTATGCTGTCCTGATAGCGTTTCTTGGATTTTAAGTGAGAAATTCAGGTTTTAGAAATCTCAGGGGTTTTTAAAATCTCTCCTGCATCCTGAGATTTCTAAAACCTGGAAATATGGGAGGATCTACTACTCTCTTGCTGACGGAAAGAAGGGCGAGAAGAAAAAAACGAGTCAAAAACGACAGCTGGTCCGCTTCTTCTCGTCTCTTACCTACAATTTTGAAGAAATCCCAGATTCTAAAATCCGGGTATCCAGGATCTGCTACTCTCTTGCTGATGGAAAGAAGGGCGCGAAGTCAAAAACGACGGTTGGTCTGCTTCTTCTCTTGTCTCTTGGCTACAATTTTGAAGAAATCCCAGATTCTAAAATCTGGGTATCCAAATGGCCCCTTATTACTCTTTGTGCGAGCGTCAATGATTGAAATGAGAATCGGCAAACTTTGAAAAATAACTTGATGAGGACATGGGTAACAAGATTGGAACCGAGAGTGTAACCTAACAAATCCCCACATGCCTCATGTATGGAGTGGTAGTTTGCCATTTTCTTGGAGAAAAAGCCAAAAATCAAGCGAAAGATTGGTAATGTGTTAAGGGACTATTTGTTCTGTTCCACTGCTGGTCCCAAATCGGTCACCATATCATTATTCAAGAATTTATAATCTCTAACATGTATGTACTGACGGGCAAACATTCTGAAAAATGAAGGGCTTTGATAAATTCGCACCTTTGAAGGAAGGTATGTGGCAGACTTTTAACGCTTTTTAATGTAAATTCACATCAAAGGGGTGCGAATTATCCTACAGGGGGTGCCAATTTATCTTTGCCCAAAAATGAATTGGGCATGGTTAAACGACGGTTTGACCCATGCCAGTATTAAGAAGTTGTCCAACGTTTGTGTATCTCCCTTGTTGGAACTGCACAAGTCAACAGTAAAAATGCAAGATAAATGTAGAAGTACCAATTTCAAAACAAGGGGTTGCTGGTATGGTAGACAATTCCACATTGATTCTCTTGCTCCCATATTTAGAGCCGGTGACTAGACCTGGCAAACGCAACCCATGCCCGCGGGTCGACCTAACCCACCCGTAAATTTGCGGGCACGGGAGGGTTTTAGTGACCCGCCAAAACCGATCCACGGGTGACCCAACCCGCAAAAACACAGGTCGGGTCGGGTCAACCAGCGGGCACCCGTGATTTTTTGGATTTTTTTAAACATTTTTTATTTTAAAATAGAAAATGAGATCAAGGGCTAAGAGCATCTCACTTTTTGAGCTGGAATAGTGGACTTGTGTTTGGAAATCAGCCCTTCTAACAGCATCTCACTTTTTGAGGACTCCCAACCTCCAACAACTCATCAGCATTACTAATTTACTATACATGAATACACTCCCTATTTTTCAAAATGGATGATTGGAAGGTACAGGCCACACCATAGGATGATCCAAACCGTGCATTTGATGGGCCATAATGTAAATAGTTTGTGCCCAAAAAATCATTAGCATAGGATCATTCTAACCCTCCGATCTAAACTGGGACTAACAATATGGAAACTTCTACAGATCGAACGGCTGAGATTGTCCTATGGCAATGATTTTTGGGGCACGATCTATTTACGTTGTGGCCCATCAAATAGACGGTTTGATCATCCTATGGTGTAGGTTGTACCGTCCATTTTGAAAATTAGGGGCTCATACATAGAAGGGGGTGAATTTATCACTTCCCAATAAAAACTTTGTTTTGGAAAAACATGAGGGTAACCCGCGGGTCGACCCGACCCACCCGCACTGGGTATGGGTCACCCGGTTGCTGACCCGTAGGAATGTGGGTCATTTTGACCCGCAACCCGAGTGACCCGCACCCACATGACCCGCGGGTCGACCGAACCCGACCCAACCATTTCCTAGGTCTACCGGTGACCACGGAGTCAGGGATAGAAGATAAACCCCCAAAGCATCACCACCCCACCGCAGAATGGATGTAGCCTAACCCTAAGACTCAAAATAGAAGAGCACCATTGAGGGGTTGATACAAAAAGGCTTGCTGAGAAGCGGGAGGGCCCATTGTCTCTTCGCCCAGTACCAAACTTCTTCTACCAGGAACCTATCCCTCAAATTGCCTATCAAGCAACTTTTTAGGGTCTTCTTCCTATCATTAACCACATCGATTGGGATAGTGAACAAAGAGGTTTTCTCATCCACTCTAAAAATGAGGTTCTCCTTGGGGGTTGTCTTAACCCATGTTTTAGCCACCTCTACCTTTTTTTCTAATCTTCGCCCCTAAACATTTCCTGCAGACACTACGTGATCCAAAGTTGTTGTAGCTGCACTTCAAGCATTTTCATTCGCTTTCGCTTTGAGTTGGGCCAAACCTCCTGCCTTCATCGGTACCATTTCTGAAGTCTAACATCCTTGTCATCATCTTCAGGTCCTCCTGACTCCCTAGAGACCGAGGAAAAGATCTGGGAGGAAGCCATGCTAACTCTCTACTCCCCCCTTAGCTTATAAAAATCAGAGATCTCCGGTGTAAATACCTAAAAAACCCCAAATGAAAATTCATTTTTTCCCTTTGGGGGAGGGGCTTTTTGTCCCTCTTGTGTTTTATTTAATTAGGGTTTCTCAAAGAAAGCCTATAAATACATCTCTTAGGAGTTAATTAAAACCCTAAACACGTTTTCTACAGCCTTAAGAGAAGATCTCCGTGTGGGAAAAGAAGAAAACAAAGTTTTGGAAATAGAGAGTGAAGATCAAGGTAAGAACTATGTTCTTTATTGATTTATGTTATTAGAAACCCTAAAACAAGAATTCTGTGATCTTAAAAAGGTGAAAGAGAAGGTTTGATTTTGTTTAAGATGTGTCTTATGACTGATCTCGAGTTTCTTAGGATTCGCTTTGTTATGGAATCCCTAACGAACCCAAGATCGTATCGTTTTGGTTTTTAGAAAAGTTTGTCTTGAAGGGTCGAACAAAAAAGTTTAGATTATTTTTATAATAATTATATGTGTCAATTCGAGGGTGCAAATAGATTAGTTGGATTCCTCTCGTCGATACGAATCCAATGGATCCAACCACGCGCGAATTGGAGCTAAAACGAGAAAGTTTGGTCCGTAGAAGTTTTGGAAAAATAGGGGACGAATATGAAATTATCTCAAAGAAATTGTGAAACTTTAAAAATTCATAACTTCTTTGTTTCTTATCCGTTTTCAAAGCTCTTATACTCTACGGACATGCCAGAAACGAGTATTTTCTGTTAAAAATAGTTTCAAAATTTTTTGGAGACTATAATGATTATAGTTCCAAAATATTAAAAAAGAACCCTAGGACGGTTTACCGATTCTTTTCCGATGGGGCACCAAAGGGTGTCTTGAGTAAGTATATATATGCCTGATAAGATTGAAATTAATAATAAAACTCATGGAGAATATTCATACTCTTGATTGTAGGTGATTATGAAAAGAAAAGTAATTCGATATCAAGGTATGTAATTTCGTACTACTTTAGTGATATGATTTGCCATTGAATGATATGCCTTTTTGATTTGTAACTCCCCAGTCTCTTTGAATATGTGAAACCTGTGATAACCTTAGTCTTTGATTTGGGTCTTGCATGCTTATCCTTTATTAAATACAATCTATTAAATTTTGTACTCATTGATAGCCTACGATTTTCGCATTGAATATGTGACCCTTTTGATATAAGAACCTTTTGATCATTTTATATTCCCAACTATTCTGAAAAATCTTGTGGAACAAATGTGAATCACAATCTTTGGGACTTTGTACGTACCTTTGGACTTTGTGTATATGTGAACACCTTTTGTGAGGCTTAGGTATATATGTAAACTATAAGAGCCTGCACCAATGGGGGTTATACGTTGGCTTTTGGGTCCCGTCAGTGGGTGCTATATGCTGATCCTGTCGACAGGTATATGAACTCAGAAACTAGTTTCGAACCGCGGGCAGTCGGATAAAATAACTTGCTTTTGGAGCTAAGCTGATTACCTTTGGGTGATTTCGTACATTTTTATCGCTTTCAGTGATCTCTTAAGACTTTATGACTCCTCTTATTGAGACCCTCTCTAATGTGATACTTTGAAATATTACTTTGGGAGCTTTGTTTCCTCAGTTATTGTATTTGTATCAATCACATCATGTGCATCTTATACCATTTTCGTTTACCTATTAACCCTCTCTATGTAGCATGCTTTTGACCCTACTTTTATGGTTCGTTATTATGTACTGAGCTTTTCAGCTGACTGTGGTTATATTAACATTTTCAGAGTTTTGATTCTCGTGAGGTGAATGAGGAAGAAGAAGCTTAGTTTCGGAACCGTAGGAGCTTGGAGATTTTTATTTAGCTTATTTTCTTTTGCTTCAAACCGTGAGTATTAGCAAACGAATGTGCTTATTTATTATGGTTCAGGGGAGAGTTGAGATTTGATTTGACCATGTTGAGTCCACATTACTTGAGACGTTAATATTCTAGTTATGGAATGCCAGGCTTATTTCTGTTATTGCTTTGTAGCCTTGTATGCTTATGGAATTTATCTTGCAGGTGTACGACGCTGCCACGTCCTACGCTCAGGGTGGGGTTTAGGGCGTGACGTCCGGCAACAACTTTTGAAGATGCCTAGGGTATAGAAAGCTTCCTAAGCTGAGTATCCACAGTCCACAAGATCTAAAAAGAAAGGGGATACCCAGTCGAGGCTGAAACCACAAATGCACATGTTTGTGATATTCTTCAATCCCAACATTAGGTTTGCATGCCGACGGGAGATTGCATGCCGGCGGTTAAAAAATTCACGGACAGATATCCCTCCACCCTTTTTAGCAAAACTAGTTATCTCACCCCATTATGCTTCCAAAGAAGGACATCTCCTTCATTTTTACGAGTTCAGATATGAAGTAGGCAAAAATTTCGTTGTCTTTGAAGAAGACTACTGACTTATGTAGATCCAAAGCGCCTCCAAAGTCGCTTCGGCTTAGTAATGTATAAATGATTAAACAACACCAAATCTAACAGCTTAAGCTTTCGAAGTAACACCAAATCTAACAGCTTAAGCTTTCGAAGTAACTAGTTGTTTCACATGGTATCGGAGATACTGCCTTACGTCAGGTCTTGGATTCAAATCCTTAAAACTCCTTGATAATAAAATCCACAGGCACGGCCAATGAAAAAAAAAGAGGCCACACGTGAAGGGGAGTGTTAAAGTATAAATGATTAAATAACACCAACTTAAGCTTTTCAATTAACTGGTTGTTTCACATATTCATTTGGAGTTTAATTAGCTAGCTGACCGTGTCTTGATTAATGAGAATGGTTAAAATATATCTTAGGTATGGCAATTTATTTCGTAATCAAGATCGTTGATCTAATATGCCATCATTAAGCGATCTAAGAGGATCCTAGTCACATTCCAAACAAAGGTCCCAACCGCAAGATTGAGGCACCTGAACAATCAATGGTTCGGATAAACTAAAAAAGATGTCTTTTTCAACACACTTGATCACTGGTCCGAATCATTAACTAGTGATCAGGATCGAAGGCAATGAATTCCCAACCTGATTTTAGGACCTTTTCATGCTCCTACTCCCAACTTTTGAAGTGTCAAGTTTCTCCTAACCCCTCGCCCATTTCCAACAAATGGCCCCAAAAATATTATATTGAATATTTTTTCAAGGTTGCCAACTGTGGCCAAAATGGATTCAATCATAACTCTAATTACATGGTAAAAGCCCCGCCAGATGAACCATTGATGCCGATAACTTTCATCCCCTTGGGACTTTGGGAGTAAATGTGGGTCTTAGATCATGGCTTGAATCACAAGTTGTTATAGTTATTTTCATCTTAGTTAAATATCCAAGATTAAAAAAGTTAATCTAGCCATTGAACACAGCAAAAAACATGCAATCAAAATAAAAAGTTTCAAGTAATCAACAGATACAACATTTAATATATAAATCCACATTGTCCAAATGTAATCTCTTGAAGAGTTTAACTACTTTTGTCACAGCGGACTATGAGTCAACTCAAGTATATGATTTCAGCTTCTGGTGAAGCTCTTCGGAATCGCAACAACTCCTCAAAAATCTTTAATTTCTCAGAGACCATATTCTTAGCAATCTGAAAATACAATGTCTCAAGCACTGGTGCACTAGTGAGTATTAATTTTATGAATTTCATGTCAATTGTTGTGCCTAATATCTCTGTCATCTTCACAGTTTTGAGGTAATTGAACAAGCAATCCAATTGCTCTGGTGCTTCCCAGAAAACAAGTTCAACAAGTCCAAAAGTCGCTTCTGCATCAGAATAGACCTACAGATATCCATGAAATTAAAATCCATTAATACATTTAAATTACAACAATACACATCAAAATACAAGGTATGTTCAAAAGTACTTACCGAGATTACAAGTTCTTGCAATTTAGGGGAGCTTTTACACAAGCAAAGAGCAGCTGAAATCTCCTTTGAGTTTGCGATATTGATTTTCAGAGTAATTTTCTTTAGACAATCATATGTAGTAGGAAACCTGTTTGGTATGTCACCTAAAGCCAAAACCTATTATCCAAGCGAAAAAAGAGAACATAAGGGACTTACCAAGTGAATTTCAAAAGAGAAGTACAACATTAAGTTACCTGTAGAGAATAATTACATAGTTCAAGACTTTCGAGTCTATGTAGACTGCCGTGAGCCTTGATTAAATTGCAAGTTTCTCCTTGCTCAAGATATTTGGACGTTGTGACAGCCGAATGCGAATCAATTATTAGAGTAGATAAAAGTGAAGTATTCTCAAAACAAAGTACTTCGAAAACACCACCGAGGTTCGAGTATCGAAGATTCGGGGCATGAATTCTAAGATGAGTTATATTATCAATGTTTTGCAGTATCAATCTCTCAAGAACTGGGCAGCTGGAAATTAACCATTCCAATGTGTTGTTGGTAATGATAACTCTTTGAAGATCGAGGGTCGTCAGATTACAAAAGCCTTTGAATGTGGAAGGTGGCTTGAAAACACAAAAATATAACTCCAAATGGCTCATTTCACGGCATAAGAAGAGGCAAGAAGGAACCTTATAATGCTCATCTCCACTGATATCAAGGATGAATTCCTTAATCTCGTTTCTCCACAGAAAAATTATCCACCGATCAATATCAGAACAATTGTGCAGGTAATAGGAACACCTAAACTTGTGAATTGAACCTTTATGGTGTAAGAGAACTTGATCAATAATATTCACAAGCTTAAGCGTATTGAGCGTCTTATCTGTAGATTGAGGTGGCTTACATTGTTTATCGAATACAAGTTGAGGAATAGTGACCCATTTAAATCTCCACTTGCTCGACAAGATACTTGTTCGCACCGCATCCTTTAATGATAGGCGGACGAGAATTGTGTCTATAATATTCTCTGGTAAATTGCTGATCATATCTAAGTTTAGAACAGGCACGTTCTCCAATTCGCAGAAGGAATTCATTTTTTTATTTTCTTCTGAAATCAAATGAATAAAATTTTAGCCAAAGTTACACCAAACAAAATGCAGTTAAGAGAAATGAGATCTATATGAGAACGCTTAATAAAGATGCTAATCATACTAAGTTCAAATACTCTAAATAAAAATGAAGAATACTGAAAATGTTGTTCTGAGACACTCACGACGATCTACTAAAGCATATATTTGTAAGATAATGTGTCCAAATTCAGAAGGGTCCCTGGGAAGCTGGAAACCTTGTTAAGAAACCCCAATCAATCCATAGGGAACCAAAATGAAAGGATTGCCCTTATTTATACTATAAAAATGAGACACGAAGTCTAATTCAAGAATCATAAGATTTTCTTGTGGTACAAACCATATTATGCTGATAAAAACCAAGAAATAGGAGACCCAAATTAAAAAAAAAAATTCCAATAGCTAAATTCTACTGAAATTAAACAAATAAATCTAGAAAAAGACTTCGAAAGAGAGTTGACTCTAGGTTGATGATGGAGAACAAACTGCAAGGAATAAAACTTAAAAAGACCTTACTCTTCTCTTCACCAGGCTTTGATGATTTTCGCTTGAAACTTTAGGAAGAGACCCAGGAAAGGACCAGGCTTTTCTCCTCTTCCACTGTCTATGGTACTTTTTTCATATGAAAATTTTTATTTCTTAATCTCCTAATATACATACTTATATACATTAAACAGGTAAATTTGAAATCCATTTATTACGTTATTAATTGGAACTTCAAGGGAATAAAAGATACACAAAAAATAAGAACATGCAATCAACTTCCATATAACATGGTGCATGGCTAACATATTTTAATGCACATACATAACACACAAAAAATCCTACAAGTTTGGATTTGATGGTCTGACCATGGTCTGAAAAATATGTTTTTTCATGAAATTGCAAAAATATCAAAAAATAACCATATCTCAAGAGAAAGTTACCAATCTACCCCTATCTCATGGAAAATGACAAATTACTAATACCTTATGGAAAATTATCAAAGTAACTCTTTATATGTAAAATGAAAAAAATTGCTATATATCATGGAAAATGACTACATACCCACATTTAATGGAAAATGACAAAAAATATCCCTTATTAAAATGATTGAAACACCCATTGTCTAATAGAAAATGACTAAAGACTCTCTTATGGAAAATGCCCCTACTCGTGAAAATAAGAAAATGCCCCTACTTGTGAAAATGAGAAAATATCCATTCCTTATGAAAAATGGCGAAAGTACCTCTGTCTCAGGAGATAGATATTTTAGTTCATTTTCCATGAGACAAGGGCATTTATTTCATAAGATATGGGTATTATTTGTCATTTTTCATGAGATATGAATACAGTTAGGGCTCCCATAATTAATGCTCCATAAATTTATAATCTCTTATATCCTATTGCTAAACCAGGAACCGACATTGTTCCTACGCTGGTAATTTATAATCTCTTATTTCTAATACTTAATAAAGAAAAATAGAAAAATCTAGTAATATAAGATATAAGAGTCCTTTCGAAAAAAAAAAAAACAGATATAAGTGTACATTCTTAGAAAATTTTGTTCAAAGTACATATGCATTACAATACTATATGTAGGTGCAGCATAGGAGAAGGAAGAGAATAGAAATAGAAAAGAAAACAGGTGTCAAAATTCACAGATCCTAATCGCATTCATACCACTAACATTCTGACAGGATTGGAGGGTGTGTATATCCAATATGTTTCTAACCAAAAGTGTGTAAGACCATCAACTCATCTCTCTCAAATGACAAGAAGTGTGTTGGGGGTAAAATCGGTATACCCGGTACCGACCCTCACGTCAACCCAAAGTACAAAACTGGTTCGCTATGAACCCCTATAAGGGAACTACGGTACCGAGTTAACTCTTCCACCAAAACCGTGTCACACGTATCACCAAGGCTACTCTCCCAAACATCGGCACCGACTCTCAATGAAATCAGACACGATTGCGGAAATCCCGCCATCAAGCGACCAATCCGGATAACTGTTACGACAAGTACGCCCCACACGAATTCAAAGATTCCCGCCAAGGCTACCACGCCCCATCTCCGCCCAGAATCCCAGGAATCACACCCCTACGATTATAACCGCCGCCCATCACGGCCCACATGACCAAAATCAAGGGCACAATTGACATCGTGGGTCTCCTCCCCCATAAAAGGGCAGCTACGCACACAAGCAAAGGGATCGAATCCAATTTTTCTCCATCTGTTTGGTAACTTGTCTTGGCCCTCCCCTTACTCATCGTCCATTATCTGTGTTGCCCATCTCTGACTTGGGTGTCGAAGTGGCCGCCCGAAGCCACAACTCCGGGTCCACTGACGCTTTCTCTGTGAGCGCAGGATCACAGGCTCAACCCAGCTAGTACGTGCAGTCGGATTTTGGGAGTCATTTTGTAAGACCGTTCATCTCTCTTTCCACACTCTCTCTCGGTATTAGATGCTGAAAAAGAAATGGAATTTAAGAGGTGATGAGATTGCAAGAAAAATCGGGTGATATACTTATTTTTCTAATACTTAATATGTTCTAATATTTTATATAAATAGATGCCACCGGGAATATAAATTATAAGAGAACCAACTGTATTTTGATCTTTTCCATGAGGGCAATTTGATCATTTTTCATGAGAGATGGATATTTTTCTTATTAGTTATTCCCCATGAGAGAGGGTACTTTGGTTATTTTTCATTATATGACTATTTTTGTTATTTCCACGCCAGCATAGTAGCAGACTTTGGTCAAAGTCATTTTCCATGAGATAGGGGTACTTTGGCCATTTTTCATGAGAATGCTTAGGTAGTAAATTATGCATGTCCTTAATATGCAGTAGTGATGCCCACCTGTTCGGCGAAATGCCCATAAGAACAGTCTGTTGTTTTTTGGCTGATTGCAAATAGATAACTGTAACCTAAAAACCTGATTATCTCAAGGAATAAATTTCACACCCACTTCAAGTAAATCATGAGTCCTCTAGCAAGAGCATCAGAACGTAACCCGATTTCCACATAAAAACAAAAAAACAAAAAATCAGCACAAAGAGAGAGAACTTTTACTCATGTATTTATTAGAAGGGTTTTTCTAAGGAGAAATATAAATTTAGACATAGTTTGAGATTACTTTGTTATATGTTTCCAATAATCCTTGGCAAATCTGAAACCCAAATTACAAATGATGGAGCAGACTGATAAAGAGAATACCTAAACTCTCCGTATATCTCTTTTGGGGGAAGGTGCGCAAAGTATAAGAAGATAGATTTTAGGGAGAGATTAGGTAGATCACGAACAAAACTGATCATTTATAATTCATGAAAACCCCAAAACCCTGATTTTTTACTATCGATTTCTTTACAGCCAAAATGGTATGTTTTGCTTACCTTCAAGATATTCTCAGTTCGAAATCTTCTTCTTCTTCTCCTATCCTTGGTTTTTGCACGGAGTAGCGGTGGGAAGAGAATTGCTGGTTAAATTGAGGGGAGTTTTCTTGAGGTTTACGTTTCCTTAGACGCAATGGGGAAATAAAAGATAGTGGAATCATCCTTTTTTTTAATAACTTTCTTTTTTACGGATCCACTCCTGATAGGAACTTGTGAGTTGGGACTACTGACTACTCTTTTTAGCTTTTAGCCTTTTACATTATAAGGGTGGCCAAGGGAAGAAAAGGGAGCGAATAGAGGGAAGTGATACATTAGCCCCCTATACGTACTTGGGACGGCGACCTATTTATGGCGGCTCATTTACATGAGAAGGATGAGAAGGGGCTGCCCAAGTAAGAAAAAGGTCTGAATTTATCATTTCCATTCTGTTCTTCCGGTATTTTTTTCACTCTTCCCCGATATCTCCATATGGGTTGCTAGCCAATTTTTAAGATAAGTGTAAGAAAAAGGTCTGAATTTATCATTTCCATTCTGTTCTTCCGGTATTTTTTTTCACTCTTCCCCAATATCTCCATATGGGTTGCTAGCCAATTTTTAAGATAAGTGCATCTGGGCGCTTTTAATTCACCAAAAAGAAGGAAACTCTCAGAATTTGTACGCTTACCTTCTTTGTTCTGAATTTCTGATATGGTTTCGGCCTTTTGATCTTCCATCGGACTAGGTTTATTTTTTTTCTTATGTTATTTCTTTCACTGGGTTTTATATTTCAGATCTTTCCATGACAATACAATATCCTTCTCTATTGATTTAAGACAGACACCAACATCTTAGAATAGCCTTTTGATTAGGGCTGGCAACGGGGCGGGTCGGGCCGGATGTTGGGGTCCCCTACCCCTTCCCCTGCGGGGAATTTCCCCCCTCCCCTTCCCCTCCCCTCTGCGGGGATGGTGGGGAATCCCCCTCCCCTCCCCGCGGGGAATATCTAATCCCCTTCCCCTCCTCGCATCCTTCGGGGACAAAATCCCCGCCCCAACATTACCCCCTCTTTAGTCATTGATACACTAATGCTGGGTGTCCCTAATCAACTTGATGCAATTTCAATATATAAAAATGTTATAAACTAACAATCGATAGGCTAGCTGTTAATTAAATTAGCAAGAGATTGTCTTTATATATTGATTGAAATGCTGGGTAGCAACGAACGTCCAGATTTCACTTGTTTGCAGTGTTTTTTTACTTGAAGATTTAATAAGAGAGGGCAGATCCATATTCGGTATTTGTGTGTGGACGATGGATGGATGGACCCATTGGACCGACAGTAGCTGTTGTTGGATGATGGGATTTCCGCACATTGCTAATTGGATTCGATCCAACTTCAATTTTAGATCAAGTGGTATCATAGCCTGCCACTTAGAGTACCCAACATCCAAACCCCATTTTGGATCATTAATTTTGGGAAATTTTATGAGCACTACTGTATTCTGATGATCACACTCTGACTTTATTAAAAGTAAGGTATGGCCCGCACCATAGGATGATCCAAACCGTCCATTAGATGGTGCACATCCTAAATAGGTTGCGCCCAAAAAATCATTTCCTTAGGTTGATCCTAACCCTCCGATCTGTAGAGGTACTGAATGATCCTATTCCTCTATAGATCGGAGGGTTACGATCAACCTATGGAAATGATTTTTGGGGCACAACCTATTTAGGGTGTGCCCCATCTAATGGATGGTTTGGATCATCGTATGGTGCGGGCCATACCATACTTTTAATAATAAAATGCAATTTATTTTGGCTACCGATGTTGGCACTACAATTTTTTGATAATTGCATACACTCACTCACTCAGCTTGTCTTTATTATTTCAACATCTGTCAAAAGGTTATTATAGTTCCCAAAATGCTCTCAGAAGCTAATTAAAAGGAAAAGACAAGCTAAGTCTATGTTTGGGGGAATCTTGTAGCCGATCCACAGAGTTTCTAGTAGTTTTCCTTAAAAAAAAAACACTTAAAAATATATAAAAAAATGGAATTGATTAACGGGGCGAGGCGGTGCGGGGCGGGTCGGGGAGGGGACAACTCCATCCCCTTCCCCTTCCCCTCCCCGCACCGGGGAATTTTTAAAATCCCCTTCCCCTCTCAAATCGGGGAATCCCCTCCCCAAACGGGGCGGGGCGGGGCGGATCCCCGCTTTTTCGGGTGAAATTGCCAGCCCTACTTTTGATCTGAAAATGAAGGCTTTGGCGTGGTGGCTGTTGCTAGTTGGTTCGCTTCGCCTGGCTTCGATCTGGTTCGGATTCTTCGACATATGGGCATTATGGCTCGCTGTCTTCTCCAACTCTACAAGTCAGTTTGCATCGATCCTCTCTCGCATTTGACATTTTAGTTTAATTATCATATCTGATATTTTTGTTTCACAGTTGTTAAAAATTTAGTTCTGTGAGGAGCAATGACCAAGAGGACTTGCTAGAAAGGGAATGATTGATTGACGAATACATATTTTTACAATGATAGTAAGTAGTGATGGATGTCATTTTACTCCTTTGCTGTGAAATTCATATTGTGCATTTGATTTGTTAATGTCTGAATGACTTGAGAGAACAACATGGGCTTGGAGTGGGAAATGAGTTCGTTTAGAGAAATGGGTGTGATTAGATATGGACAAAGCCACAAATTAAGGCAATGTCTGGCAACCATGATTTTTTTTTTTTTTTTTTTTTTATGATAAATCAGTTTCTCCAAGTGGTGAGAGAGGCGTATGAGGGTGGGTGGAGGAGGGAACTTTTTTTTATGACATAGGGTTTCACTACCCCAATTTTTAGTCAAGGACTATTCCCTACGGATGTGTGCAATCACCCGTGCATCTAGGGGAGCGTGCCCATGACTCTAGTCAACGAGCCACACCAGTACGGGCTGTGGACAGATTTGAGAGGACACGAATGAGTAGAGGGTGAGAAGTGGCTAAAAATAAGAAAAAAAATCGATCATATTTGGGGGACAGTTTTTTGTTGTGACCTGGTGGGGTGGGGGGGGGGAACCTTGGCACAACGGTAAGGTTGCTCCATTGTGACCTGGTGGTCACGGGTTCAAGTCACGCCTCTCTACAAAGTAGGCATAAGGCTGCGTACATCTAGCCCTCCCCAGACCCCGCAATGGCGGGAACCTCGTGCACTGGGCCACCCTTTTTTGTTTCCTTGTTTGATGTCTTTTCTTACGATCTCCTCACTCGGTCCCTCTCTTATCTATCCATCTACCAGCCTCCATCACCATTGGGTAAGCAACTATTCCAGGAAAAATTCAGGGTAGCCAAATGTGCCGTCAATGGATGCATATTGTTTGGATTTGAAAACAAACATATAATATACAGAAACATAAAGAAGAAGAAAAAGAATAAACCGTTGAAGATGATGGAAGCTTAGTTATCAATTCCGTTCCGTTCCGTTCCGGCCGGAACGCACCGGAATTCCGGAACGGAATGCCTATATTTTCCGTTCCGGTCATTCCGGCCGGAATGGGGTTGGAAAGTTGGAAAAAATAAAAAAAATTCAAAACAAATCCAAAAAATTACAGAAATGCCCGTATGGCTGTTGGGGAGTGTATTTTACATATTTACTCTCGTTTTATGACCGTGGGTGTGTTGTTTGGAGGGCTATTTTCGTAATTCAAAAAATTCCCAAAAATTCCCCTCGTCGAAGTTGAACAAAAATTCCAAAAAATTCACCATACCCACTGGATTTTTTTTTCATATTTTTAACTTTTTTTTTTTTTTAAATTCCCCTCGCCGGAGCGGAACGGAAAGTTTCGAACGAAACGCCGAACAAAACGGCCGAAACACCGAAACGTTCCGTTCTAGTAGCCAAAACAGAACGGCGACCGTAACGGAATTTATAACTAAGGATGGAAGTGGTTAGTTCCCAGCCTTTTCACTATTGAGAAGGTGATTTATTTTGTTATTCAGTAACACTCATTTGAAGGATTCAATCCCCATCTAACCACGGCAAGAAGACTGGAGTAAAGTGGGACTTTATGTGGAAAAGCACACTCATCCATTAGGCCATGTTTGTCAGCCATGAAAGTTGTTTCCATGGAATATTGGTTTATCACTTTATCTAGTGGTGGGAGAGGGGCAGCGAGGGGGTGGGAGAGGAAGGTAATTGAGAGGGCATGAGTGATGAGAGGGTGAGAAGTGGCTAAAAAATAGGGAAACGAAAAACTATATTCAAAATAGAGTTTTTGTTTTCCTTATTTTTCTGCTACTTCGCATCATCTACCCAACATGCCTTCTCAATTCTCCCCCTCTCCCCCTCTCCCCCTTTCCCTACCTCTCTCTCAACACTTGGGAAGCTAATATCCCATGGAAAAATTCATTATTGCAATATTGCCAAACATGGCCTTAATTACACTCGATTGTTGAGATGCATGCCATATGTTTGAAGCTTGACAAATGTTGATTACTATGAATTGAAATCTCCTCTTTGAAAAGTGATACCTACAATGGATTGATTATAAGTTGGGTTGAGAAATGAATTCATTGAAAGATGAATTTGGGGAAGCATCTATTATACAGCATTTTTTTGCGGTAGGTAGTCAAATGTGTTAAATGGATCTGACTTCTGAGAAAAGTGAAGCAAGAAATTTAAGAATTTGAGAGGGGAAATGTTTTCCTGGTACCTCTTGTGGACTAGTTCACAGCGACACTCGACAAAGCACTTAATTTCCCAAACTTATCAGTCAAAAGATCCCAATTGAAGTTGTTCAAGAATTGCTACACACAAAAGATGGGAATTATTTTAGTTTTGCTAGTGTAACCCGGACCAGCCGCCACAGCTAGATAGAAACTTTTTTTCCGATGTAGTGATGTTGGAACTGGATGTTCTTATTCAATTAAAGACTGGATTTTGCTGAAAGTGTAGTTTTTACGGCTGTCAAAATAAAATGTTTTATCATTGTTTATTTGAGCCACGGCCATAGTCCATGAGGTCCATCATTGCAGCCTCACATTCTAACTTTTTCGATAACTTTATTACAAAGATATTATTAGTTGATTCTTGCTTGACCAAGATAACACCAATAATACTACGTTAAATACATTAATGGTGGTGGATCTTGGGTATGTATCTTCTGCAAAATCTACACCACAGAGTCCACCTAGTTATAACAAAACTCTTGGATTATATCGGATTAGTATATGGTGTGCCTCACGGCACTCAACATCCTTTGAACTTCCTCCAATAAGGGTTTCACCCTAGCAGGAAATTGATAGTCTAGCTTTCCTCAAATTGCAATGGTTTATGAACTGAAATTTAAGGGCAAAACAGAATGAGAATGCTTTGGACTTGGTAAATGAACTCCCTTATTATCATCTTTAGACAAGTAGAGTTGCTTGATGACTTAGAGATTGCTTTAATATTTGGTGTTGCTGATTTATTTGTCTATCATGGAACTTTAGCATAAATCCGTTGAACTTAGTGCCAACAGAAATGCCCATTATCCAAAAGATTATGGAAGTAGGGACCTTTGCTGGCTGTCGGTTACATCTTTCAAATGCAAATAAAGCATTTAGGGGCTTCTTATTGGCATTCTTCTTCCAATATACCTTAGTAGAGTTTGATTTTGCTCCCCCCCCCCCCCCCCCCCCCCCCCCCAACTCTCCTATTATTTCTTGCATGGATATATCTCTGTTGCAGTTGTTTGCATTCTTTTTTTCTTTTTTCTTTTTTCTGATGATGCTCTGGCTTTACTAATCATTTTAGCGACGATTTTGGTAATTTGTTGCTCTTCAGTTCCCATAAGGTTGCGTGAACAGTGTATACAGAAGAAGCAAATGAGCTATTAGTTCCTCATATCACCCTATTAGACATTCCTAAATTTATGGAAAGATTTTCGTTTCTTTTTCTTTTTTCTCATTCCAAGGGTAAAGAAACTAAGAAAGACCAATATTGAATGAAACTTTGCTTAGGTTCTTCAGTCCATAGGGAGTACTTGTGACATGATGTTTTGGCAGTCAAGTGTTGACAAATAAGGAAGGACATGACTGTAATAGGCAATGACATGGGACGTCTATGAGTTTTGTGGTGAAGTCTGTGTTGGTGACTGCAAAAAAGGGTCATTATGTTTTGGGCGCAAGAAAGGACAACATCATGGACGTATGCTTAAATCTGTGACAAGATTTTTCGGAATCCCTTGGGTCTCCTACTCATTTCTTCTCTAAGCTTTGTTTTTGGATTCATGTGCGAGAATCAATTGCACATTTTTCTTCAAAATAAATCGCAAGTTCTGGATGTGTAAAGGTTCAAATAGTTGTTGAAAGATATTTCTAGGAGAAAAATTTGAACATTTTCAAGTGACAATAGGAGTGAATGTACTTAACTTGTTTTCTTCGATGAAATTTTAACATTATCCACATTCCACATCCCCACACTTTTGCCCAAGGTGGTATTGTTGAAAGAAAGCACAGACAATAGAAGCCAAATTATCAATGATCTTTGCTAGTTGCTCTCCTTTGAGTCTCTAGAGTCTAGATTAATGCATTTTAATCAACAATCTGCATAATTAATAGGCTGCCAATTTCTTTTTCCTGAAATCATATATTAGAAGTTCTTCTAATTAGTACATGAAGATAATGTGGCTGCTAATTTTCCTGAACATGCCAACAAGGTAGAAAGAAAAATATTTCCCATCATCCTAGTGTATCAGAGGGATGCATGTTTGTGGCTCTAGTCATCTAAATGAGGGTTATAGATGCCTACACCAAGCAGTCGAGAAAATAAAAGAGGTAATTGATACTCCATGCTAAAATCGGATTAAGCATTAAAGGTAGTGCGTGTGTGTGAGAGCGAGAGAGGAGGGAGGGAGGCTAGATCACACAACAAGATGTTAAAAAGTCCTCAAGGCGAGTCGTGGGTTTGCTCCCCATAGACGCGAGTTCGAGTCCCCTCGGAGTCACCTGTTGCACGTGGTTTTCGGGTGATTGCGTGCATCCATATGGATTAGTAAATGGTGTGGGGATACCCTCTGTAAAAAAAAAGCTCATAAACAACTTTTAAATGTACCTTTCTCTCTAATTATAGATTTAGACTCCTAATTACCTTTCTTACTTGAGTTTCTCTCACAAAACAAGTAACCTATCCGTTTTCAAAAGTAAAATCTGTCAAATTTGCACCAGGTGCACTGCGCTTTCCCTTGCCCAGATCTTCGCCTTTGGAAGTCAACTAATGGTGACCTGCTGAAGACTGGAGCCTCGTAACTTCTGACTCCAGCTGTTCCAAGAGTCTCCGCTAGTTGAACCACGTCCAGTAGACTCCCTGTTCCGCTCATCCCCTTCGTCACCCGTCGGGGCATAAGCTCCCTCTTGCTAACCCAATTGGGCTCAAGTGCCTGAAAAAGTTCCACCAGTTGAAACTAAGTAGAGAGACTACGCGAACGAGTAGGGAAGGAGCGACGAAGGAGCAAGTGATAACGAGCGACTGTAAGGAGAGGAGCATGGAGACTAACCAATCTATCTTTGATGATAGCAGTGGAAGAAAAGTCACCATCGGATTCAAAGAATGAAGAGACATTTCTGGAAATCTATTCTAGATTATAACTGAATTGTGCTGCAAAATATCCATTATCAACAGTACCAAAACTTCTCAAACACTTGGAAAAAACCTACAAAACCAACTACCTATGACTTGTTAGAAGGCTAGATTATTCAAGAACTACCATCAATTAAAAAAGTAGACACATGGCAATTAGAACCTCCTTTGAAACTCCTTAATAATATAGTGATGTCATATGACCATCAAGCAAATGTCATCCAAATTAGCTTGTGCATCAGATGCCTTCACTTGAACATGGAAAAATAAAAAAATCATAAAGTTTATGACTAAAGTTAAGTTGCAAAGTAGTTAGGGTTGTAGAAGGGAAAAAGAAAGAAAGAAATGGATGAAAAGGAAACTGTGCTAGCCACCCATCCCACAAACATCTTTAATTCATCACTTCCGAAAACCCAAGCTGGACCCGCCTACTTCCTACGTAAGTCACTTAAGTGACTTGAATATAGAAATATCAATAAGACAAAATTACCCCTATAGATCAAAACTTCCTCAAGTTGGATTCTAGATAGCAATAATGCCTACACCTGCCTAAGCTCTCAAGACAGACTGGTCTTCCAAAGACCCATAGTAAGAATATCCGCTAACTGTAGATGGGAAGTGATTTGTGGTGGACAAGGCAGTCCATCATCGAACTTTTCCTTTACGGAATTTCAATCCACCTCAATGTGCTTTGTGCGGTCGTGTTGGACAGTATTGTGAGGAATACTAATAGCTGCGTTATTATCACAATATAAACTCATCAGGCTTGGTATATCAATCCCAAAATCTTCCAATAAAAACTTTAGCCACACCAGCTCACATACTCCATGACCCATGTATCTATACTTTGCTTCTGCACTTGATCTATCCGATACTGATTTTTCTTCGCCAAATAACGAGTTTACTTTCGACTAAAGTGCAATAATCAAAGGTAGAGTACTAGCTTGTAATTGATCATTATAAGCTTTAATCCTCAAGTGACAATGTCTTGCAAACAATATTAACTTTCCATGATATTAATTCAAGTATCAAAGAATTCTGAGTGGTTTCTGAATGCAGTGTCTTGTGAGTGTGCATAGACTGACTAACTGCACTCATAACATCTACGAGTACGATATCAAGTTGAGCGAGAGACAAATAAATCAATTGAACTACCAATCGTTGAATTCTCTATTCATAAATCTATTGTTATCCATTCGCATCACTCAGTTTGTGATTCTGTTCAATTGGAATATCAGCTGGCTTTGCCCTAAGATTACCTGTCTCCTTATGTAGATCTAGAATTTATTCCATTGGGAAATAAAGAATCCCCTTTATGAGCGGGAAAAGTCAAATCCATAAAAGTACTCAGCCTACCGAGAACCTTGGGTTTTAACTTTTAACTCTTTTCTCTGATAATGTTTAGGTTTTTTTTCTTCGAAGAAGACATAAAATTGATGGGGGTGTCATCGGTGACTTCGAAACTATAGGGTTAGAAGTGAAAATGTCAGATAGTTGAGGGGTCTATCTGTATTTTTTCCTAAAATTTTTTACAATATGGGGGCATTCTTGCTCACAAAAGTTGTCATTACACCTCTCAACAAAATGGTATTGTTGAAAGAAAGAACGAGCATCTTCTCTCCATTGTCAAAGGTTCCACTTACCGCTAGGGTGATGATGCTTGTATTGGTGTTCATCTGACTGTCAGTTCTCTATGCTACTCCCTACTCCATGCTTTTGGCTGTGTTTGATTTGTTCACCTACCACCTCATGAGAGATATACTCTCACGTCGTGCTGCCAAGTGTGTCTTCCTTGGCTATGGAGATGATCAGAAAGGTTTTCATAATTATGTTCCTGGCCATCGTCGTATGTGTGTTCCTCGTCATGTGATATTGTCTTCCATAATACTCATATCCTTCCAATCTTTCGTAATTACCTTCATTTGATGATGAAGCTACTTCACTCCATTCTCACCCAGACCTATAATCACTCATAAGCAGAAAAGGAAAGTACACATCCCATAACCAACTTCATAATCAATACCCTCATGAAGCTTAGTTATTCTCCAAGCTTTAATTGTAAACCTTGGCCAACATTCTATTCCTTAGACTTATAAACAAGCGGTAAAGCTGGAGTGTTTGAAAAAGGTTATGGATGAAGAACTGCATGCTCTTTGGGAAAGTGGCACTTGAGATTTAGTTTCATGCCCACCTAATGCACCAATTATTCAAAGCAAATGGGTCTATTCATTCACTCTTGAGTCTAATGGAAGCCTGGATAGATATAAGGCTTGTTTAGTTGCTTAGAGATATAAAGAAGAGTAAATATTCACTCCAGTTGCTAAAATGACTATTGTTCGAACTCTAATTGCAATTGCATCTGTCATATAGTGGCTTCTTTATCAAATGGATATCAAGAATGCCTTTTTACATGCACCAAAGAAACTGAGCAATCGGAGCCGCCGGACCAAGACTCGCTGCCGGTTGATCCCATAGTCTCAAACAAAAGATGGGAGTTCGCGAGTTCTTTGGGCAACGAGAGCCCTCACAAGGAGTTCTGATTCTCAGAAACTCCATTGGTGAAGGGACTTGCAGATGTGGATATAGGATAGGAAGCTTAAAAGATGTCTATCTAGATATCCTTGCAGCGGGTTACTCTGTACTTGAAGCCGTCCAATTGCAAGAAATCGATCATGATTGTTGCAGAAAAAGCCTAATCCTTCTTGGTAATGGCAAAAGTTTAAATAATTCTCCCAGATCCTCGCCAAGAAGTTTCCGAGGTTATGATTACGGATCGGGAATGAAGAAAATTTCAGGCAGGAACCTCAATGGAGTCGAAAACCAGAGTACAAACGATACCCTGGGAGAGGCTCTGATTACGGATCGGGAAATGAAGAGAATTTCAGGCAGGAACCTCAATGGAGTTGACAACCACAGTACAAAAGAAACCCTGGGAGAGGCTCTGATATGCAGATGTATCCTCAAGCTGGGGATTGGAAATGTACAGCTTGCGGATACCATAACTTTGGCAGATGAAATATCTGTAGAAAATGCTAACCGAATAGAGAAGAAGAAATTGGAGGAGCAGAGACTATCCGAGAATCTAGGTGGATGGAGGAGAATAACCAAGAAAGTACCTGTGAAAGGAACTATCCGGAAATTACTATTTCTGTAAAAGAGGTCGAGGAGCATATGCAACTTCTTAAGAACTGTCTGGTGGGGATCATGAAGGATAATTCATGGCAACTTGTGAAGCTATGTTATTGGGCTAGAAGAGCTTGGAATCTCCCTCAGCTTCCAAAACCTCATGTAATCAGTCCAAAGAAAGTTCTTTTCACATTCCAATCAGAGAAACAAGTGGTAGAGGTGGTTAGACAAGGAGGCGAGGCATTAGGAGGGGATATTGAATCCCTCCAAACATGGAACCTAGCCATGCACAATTGAGCTAAGACTATATATTTAAGATTTCACGACATTCCATTACATGTGTGGACCCTATCTACGGTTGAAGCGCTGGGTAAATTATTTGGGCAGGTTCTACAAGTCCAATTATCAGGGAACCATGAACACTGCATGGCCTTTGCTTCTGCCAAGGTTCTCTTATCACAATGAAAGTTTTTATTATTTTTTATTAAAATGAGAGTGAAGAACAAAATCTTCTTAATTTGTATGACAATTATATCCACTGAGGAAAACATTAATTGAGGCAACCTTAATGATCGATTGCAATTGGGGCAAGCAGCCAATGCACAGGAAGTGGAAAACCATAATTGTAGGTTGCCGGAGGAAGAATTGGCCGCCGAGACGGATAAAAAAGAAAAAAAAGGATTTCTCAACCGGAGGGGATTGGACCGTTGGGTATTGACTTCAAATTTGAAAATAGAGATGTTGCAGAAACATCGCTGGCAGACATGTTGCGGCCAAGGCAGGTGTGACCAATGAACGTCGAGTACCTGTATCGACGTCTAATGGAGAATTATATGCAGGCACAGATGGCAACAATAGGTATTTCGCCAGAAGGAAGGATGAGAAGAAAAATATCATAAGAAAAGATAACTATCACAGTCCCGAGGAATGATATCGTCGCCCAGCGTAAGACTCAAGATAATCATCATAAAGATTTTTGGGTAGCTGGGAAAAGATCAATTTTTAATCGCGTAACACCTGGCGGACGTGGCAGGCCCACGATGAGGCATATGAAAAGCTTCCGCATAAAAAACGCTTTGAACAGGCGTCATGCGTACGGGCGTGATAAATACTCGATGTATTTATTATTTGCAGATAAAGAGAAAGGAATACCTCTATATAAACAAAGGGAGGGAAGGAAAAGGGAGAGTAGTGGAGGTAGAGAAAAATCAGAGAGCCTCGCTTCTGCTATTCTTCACCTCTTACGTAGTTATAAGATGGCTGAGGATTCCTCATCTTCTGGCAGGGAGTTCAGGGAAAGAGATTTTAAAAGGAAAAACAAGGAGGATACAGAAGATGTTAAAGATGAAAAAGGAAAGGTCGCCATCAAGAGGAGAAATAGTAGAGGCTTACCTAGACCTTCAGTGGAATTTTTTTTTGAGGAGGCAAAGGGTAAAGAGGACAAACTAGAAGCCCTGACAGGCAAAAGAAACATAACTGATATATGTGTTCCAATGCACCATCTTCCGTTCTTCAGAAAGCTGCTAGAGGAGGAAAATAAAGCTTTGGAAGAGGAATCTAAGTCGACATCGGAGGATGAGAAGGCATGGCTGAACATAGCAGGGTTCCTTCACGAGAATCGGCTTTTTCTCCTGACTCCATGGATGTTGAACTCAGTGGGAATATAAAAGGGTGCATGGAAAGGGCTGCCGGCGAAGAACCTGTCGAGCGGGCCGAAGAGGTTTCAATGGAGGAAGATAAGGTTTTTCTGAGGAATTTGGAAGGATGCCAAAGATGGGGACTGCTTTCTGGATAGATTTTGAGGAAAATGTGGAAAAGACACTGGAAATGCTGATGGAAATTGAGAAGCGGGATAGGGCGGAGAAGGGGAGCTCCAGGCAAGGGACTTAGAGAGCTCAAAGTTCTACAAAAATAATGAGGGGTACCTATTCTGTAAAAAGTTTTTTGGTAAGAAGTTTTTTGGTTCTGGGATCGGGTATAGTTTTTTTGGGGATTCCTTGACACAGGAGTTGTCGTAGGAAAAGATCGAAAATCTGCAGTGGCGTCTCCACTGCTTATCCCCTATACGGCTGTACCGTTTCGAGGGTTTTTGCTTTGACCTTATGTAATGGAGTCATATATTGAGACTCTGGATGGGAAGGTGTTCTTTTCAAGATTTTCGAGGTAGATCGCAAAAGTTTGTTGGAAGTTCTTATGCTTTGAAGGTGTTCTATTCAAGATCTTCGAGGAAGATCGCAAAATTTGTTGGATGTTTCTTATGGGTTTTCTATTCAAGATCTTTGAGGAAGATCGTAAAAGTTCGTTTGGAAGTTCTTATGTTTTTTTGGCTGGATGGGGAATGTAAATGGAGATAGTTCTTTTTCTTGGATAGATTTTTATTATTTTTTAGGGCTTTGGAGTTCTCTCCTTGGCCGTCGTACGATGTAATCATGTGGGACTTCTGGTCCCTTCTTCATATATCTTTCGTATGAATTATTAATATATATATATATATATATATATATATATATATATATATATGAGGAAAGTGAAGCTACACTGCCGGTGTAGCTAACTTAGCTACACCGCCGGCTTAAAATACAATGGTCCCACATTGTTTTGGTGATCCAAAGAATTCATTTGATTGGCCCTCACATAGATAGGGTGTCCACCAAAAATCAGCTCCATAGGATCATCCCAACCCTACCATTAGGCAAAAATGAACGTGTAAAAACCTTCCCAAATTTGTCCTTTTTTGCCTCCACAGTTTGAAGGGTTGGGATGATCCTATGGAGCTGATTTTTGGTGGACACCCTATCTATGTGAGGGCCAATCAAATGAATGGTTTGGATCACCAAAACAATGTGGGCCCATTGTATTTTAAGCCGGCGGTGTAGCTAAGTTAGCTACACCGCCGGTGTAGCTTCACTTTCCCCTCTCTCTCTCTCTCTCTCTATATATATATATATATATATATATATATATATATATATATATATATATATATATATATATATGTCAATTTAAAAAAAAAAACAATGCCTTTTTACATGATGAGCTCATTGAAAATGTATACATTGTGCCACCCCCTTGACTACTTATTCCTACATCATCCCCTTTGGTTTGCATATTGAATAAATCCCTTTATGGCCTTAAATATGAACCATGCGTATGGTTTGGAAAATTTCCCACCACAGAGATTTCTCACAGATTTCAATATAGTGCGTCCGTCGTTGAAAATCAGGAATTACTATCCTGCTTATCTATATTAATAATATTATTTTAAAAATAATCCTGATAGTATTTCAGGACTAAAATCCTTCCTGCGGTCCTCATTTAAAATGAAGGACTTGGACCTTCTTACCTATTTTCTTGGGTTGAAAATTACAAGCTCGAAAGGAGGAACCCTTGTCACTCAAACCAAATAAACTCGAGACTTAATCTTTCTTGCACATATGATCAATGTTAGACCTAAAATCGGTAACAGGTACAGCAGTGACGTAAGAGCTGAGCTGGATGACCAGAGGAGCTGAGTCCTGGTGAACCAGAGTGAGTGAGTAGCGATGGAGTGGCTGAGTCCTACACAAGGCAAGTGAGGTCAGAAGACCGGACCGGGTTTTACTCCGGACAGGCCCTTCGACACTCAAGTCAGTATGAGCAGGAGTGAAGGGAAATGTCAGAGTTTTTAGGGAGAAGAGGGTTTTTCGTATTACCCATTAGTCTGAGCTTTAGTCCCCTATTTATAGGGAAGATCTGTTGAGGTGTCCTGGACAGGTGTCCAGGACAGGTGGTGATCTGTGAGAGGCTGGATCTCACCTACTCTGGGACAGGTGGCAGCCCGTGAGAGGCTGGATCTCACCTACTCTGGGACAGGTGGCAGCCCGTGAGAGGCTGGATCTCACCTACTCTGGGACAGGTGGCAGCCCGTGAGAGGCTGGATCTCACCTACTCTGGGACAGGTGGCAGCCTGTGAGAGGCTGGATCTCACCTACTCTGGGAAAGGTGGCAGCCTGTGAGAGGCTGGACCTCACCTACTCTGGGACAGGTGGCAGCCTGTGAGAGGCTGGTGTTTTCACACCCCATCAATCAATGAAAAGGTAGTCGAGACACCACTCGAGCTTGATGAGAAATATAGTGAATAAGATGGTGTGCCTCTTGAAGATATGACTACATACTGAAAACTTGTGGTTAGTTTGGTGTATTTGACACTGTCTAGGCCATATGTTGCTTACTCTGTTCTGATAGTGGGTCAATTTGTATCTTCTCCTTTATTGTTCACCTCACAGTTGTGCATAGAATTATCTGATAGTTACGAGGAACAGTGGGTCGATGACTCTTCTTTCTGTTCTCTTCTTTGGAGTTGATTGCTTATGTTGATACTGACTGGGCCCCGCCACATACGGGTTGATGTATGTTCTTGGGAGTTGGGAGATTCTCTCATCTCCTAAAAATGGATGAAACAAGATGTTGTTTCCAAATCATCAGCTAAAGCAGAATACGAATCCATATTAGACACATCCAATGAGATTGTATGGCTTCGAGCTCTTATCCAACACCTCTTCATAGAGTTAATAAGAATGCAATTCAGATCAATACCAACACTGTTTTCTTCATGAGCACACAGAGCATATTGAGATGGATTGCTGCTATATCCGTTAATGCTATGATAGAGGGTGGATTACATTGCCAGATATTTCTTCAACAAATCAGCTTGCAAATATTTGCACAAAAGCAATTACTTGAGTTAGACATGAATTTTGAATTCACTAATGGATGTTTTATGATCCAATGCATCAATATGTGGCAAAATGTGGAAAACAAGTGACTTATATGCATCATGTTATGATGCTTTTAAGTCATTTCTTTTGAAATGGAGGTGCATATAAATCATATGGTGTGCATTAGATTTATACACCAAGAGAATATTAGATTTATACCTATAGTATTCAACAAATTCTCCATTGGAGATTAATATCATGAGTCACATTTTGATACTGCTTAGAGAATATCAGATTGATATTCTTGCCCAATCGATACTCATGCAGGGCAAGTTAAAATTAATCATAGTTATTATCCATATATTACAATTTTAAGGCCAAGTTAAAATTAATCATAGTTATTATCCATATATTACAATTTCAATATCAAACAATGTAACATACACCTTGTCTCTTTAGATATTTAGCTTGCAGATTTCTTTGGAAATCTGTCAAAGTCCACATTCTTGCCACGGATTCATTTATGTTCTCAAAAGGCAAGTACTCTGCCTAATGTCAAAACAAATTTTCATTTTTTGTGTCCATATTAGCTTGACTGACACGTAGTTTTTTTTTTTGTGGGATATTGTGTTTCATGAGGTTGCATTTCTAACTATAGTATGTTCTTTCTTTGCAGTGACTGAAGTTCATGGCCGATCATTTGGTGTTTGGACACTTTTGACATGCACAATCTGCTTTCTCTTTGCGTTCAACCTTGAGAACACGTGATATATAAGACAATGAGCCTTGCCAATCTGACGATTGTTGGCATCTTTGCAGTTATTAGAATTCCTGCTATTATTTGATGTGTTATTTTGAGGTTATTCCATATAATCATTCCTTCTTAATTTTTATTATTATTATTATTATTTTTGCTTTCTACTTGAACTTATGGGTAATAGATTCAGTCATTTCTATGGAGATGGCTTTTCTTTAAATGTCCACCTATGAAGAATGGGTTCTTTTTGATGAATATTCACGAGGATTTGGCTGATATTCTCATTTTGATGATTTAAATTATCTGTACTTCCTAATCAACTCAAGTGACTGATTAGTTAGACTGCAAATGCTTATGTAATGATATTTTTCATTTCTAATATAATTGCTGTACTATTCTTTAAATGACCTATGTTTTGGTGACGAATGAATTCATCCTTTGGGGCTTCTCCTATTTTATCCTCTTCCATATTCATAGTCTTCTATGGTCTCCGAGAGTCAGAGCATGTTTTGAGCTTTCATAAGTCAGATCTGAATATAAAGGCACTCCTTTCCATCTCCCTATAATCTCCTTGATCTCATTCGTTAAATCCTTTTTCTCCTTTTCAAATATCTCTCATCTCCTCTTTCATCTTTGTCACTCTATTTTTTTTGCCTAAAACCCCTAAGCAATGCCTAAGACTATTTGTGCTCCATTGCTTCCACATCTCTCCCTCCATTTCTCTCTTGTTCATCTAATTCAGAATAAACCTTCTCTTCCTCCATTGTTCTCGTCACTTTCTGACTTTCTTTATCTTTTTTTTTAAATTACCATCTTTGTATTCTTCACTCTCATTCCCTTCATTCTCGTTCTTACCTCAACTTGTTTCAATCCAGCTACCTAGTGATAATTTCATTATGCGTGAAGTACAAATCGTACCAATTGCTTAATGACAAGATATCCTTGACTATCTTGACGGTGCCTCTCTTTCTTCTCCTGAATATGCATGAGTACAAAGGATAAGGATAAAACAAGCGCTTTCATGGATTTGAAATCCTCAATTTCAATCTTTGGAGACAGCCAAGGATCAAAACATCATATCTTGGATAGGCTTTCTCTGAAATTTTAGCTGAGTATTCAATATGCTGACTTCTTGTGATCTCTGGATATCATTACAGACATATCAGCTATTGCATTCTTGTAAGTTTGTATGTAGATTTATCATTGGATACAAGACAGACCACGTGAATAGTGTGGATTCTCCTGTTTGCCATCTCTCTTCTTCTCCTCTTACATCATTCTCCATCTTTGATTTCTTCACACAAAATGTTTTAGATCATTTTGAGTGGTGTTCTATACGGATAATTTTTCTTCTCATGGCCGTGGACTAGACTGCTATTGGGTTTGTGATATGGACATGGAATGCGGCCAAGGACATGGAGGGCATAGAGTAGACCGTAGTTAGGAAATTTTTCTCATGGAATAAAGGCAAGGAAATAAGAAGGCTCTCAAAGGAATGAATTAGGGTCTCAAACTTTTGACATCTTGTTTTCCTCCTCTGTTGAAACTAAGATATATCTCCAAAGAAAAAGTTTGCATTGATTTCCTTTCCTTTCCTATAGCTGCTATGTTTCTGAACCATGAGTGCATAGTCAGTTCGGATCTGAATTTACACTCAACTTAATTCAAACTTGATGATTTCTACGACCTGAATAGTAGCCTGTGTTCTGGTTCAAGCGAAACCTTTCCCTGCTTTCTTCAATCTTGTTTGATCCTGTCTCTGTTCTAATGCCAATCGAACTTGATCTGAATTTGACTGAGACTACTCTAATCTTTTGGTGTAAATTAGAAACCGAGAGGTTTTTTTCTGCTGTTTGTTCTATACACGACTCGCATTCAAAATCTTATGGGCGAATTGTTGAAGATCTGCTATGATTCAGATCGTCTGTTCTATATTTGCTATGAAGTTGTTAAATTCTTGTCAACAGCTCCATCAAGCTCAGTCTTAAACTGAGTTTCCAGTTCTTGAGTGCTAGACTTAAGAGTGCTCTTCTAATCCCTTGGTTAAGCCGTGGCTGTTCTTAAGACTCACGTTGACAGAACTAGTTTGTTAAGTTACTACTGGTAGCCATTGCTACATTTTCCAAGATCGAGAAGCTTAGCTTTGATTCAATGTTACTGTCATTCTAGTTACTCTTAATTCACTGGCCGAATCCTAATTCAGTTGTATACAATATTTCAAAAGCTGAGATTCCAGTTCAGCCAATGAAGGTTTGCTATCTTTTGAATTGAATTGTGAAACAAACAGGTCAAGACTAGGAAATACAAGGTATGTGAGAATATTATGACCATAAGAGAATATTATGGTCGCCGCCGAGGCTTATCTCCGGGAGATTATGGCTCCGGTGGTCCCTTGGGTGCTAGTAGCTGGATATTCGGCTCAGGAGGCTTTTCGTTCGTTAGGATTGTTCAGGGTGTGTTGCAGAAGACTCATGATTCTTTTGGGGCAGGGAAGTGGCGATGATGGATCCCATTGGTCTTCCCCGAGATCTTTCCCTAGAACCCCTGGGAGATTTGAGGAGGGAAAGGCTTCCTTTAGAAGGCCTGATTCTGGATTGAGAAGAAATCTAGAAGAGTGGATGGCTTCAGGGGGCAGTTCTCCCATGCCAAGGCTAGTGACTGGAGGTGCTCGGATTGTGGATATTAACTTTGGGTCGCGAAGCCGTTGTAGGAAATGCTCGCTGGCAAGAAAGGAAAAAGTTTCTGGTGGGGGTTCCCCAGAGTAGATAAGGCGGTCCTTACTGGGGAGCCTGAATCTAATAGACTTACGGAGATTGAAGTACCATTGGATCAAGTGGTGGAGCGAAGACTGGCCCTCAAAAGTTGCTTGCTGGGTAGCATGAAAAATAGTTCATGGCTCCTGGAAGAGATCTGGGCTTGGGCTAAAAGACTTTGGGGCCTTCTTCAGCTAAAGAAACCCTTTACCCTATGCCCTACAATGGTTCTATTCAGTTTTGATTCGGAATTGCAAGTTTCCTCAATCCTGCACAAAGGAGGGGATGCTCTGGGCAGTTATCTCCTCTCGCTTCAGCCTTGGTTCCCTGCGTTTAACAATGGTGCAAGATCTATTTGGATAAGATTCTACAATATCCCTCTTCATGCATGGTCCTCTGCAACAGTGGTGGCTCTAGGGGAATATTTTGCCCATGCTCTTGAGGTCCAACTTTATGGGCACCATGATCACTGTATGGCTTTTGACTCGGCTAAAGTCTTGGCTTCTATGTGGAAATGCCTGGAGCCTTTTATAAGCCTAAAGGTGGAATCCAGTTCTTTTTTAGTAGGAGTTAAAGTGGTGGCTGAAGTCCCCCCCCATTAATGGGAGTTGGCAGTCCTCTTGCGAGTCCCAACCTAAGGAAAAATTAATTTCTCCTGAGGTTTCCGGCTATCGGACTTCTAATGAGTTAATGCCGGGGGAAAAGTATTTCCTGGAAAGCAATGGACAGAAAAATCCTGCGGAGAGGAATTCAAAGGTTAGAGTGCCGTTGTGGCAGCCCTCCCAGGAATTTGAAGCGCTCTCTAAAACTAAAAAGAAGTTACATGGTCAGTAGAAAGGAAGTTGTCATCTCGAGGAAGGAAAGGACGGCGTGGGCCGGATAATGATAAGTGCTTATTTAAGGCGAGGACACTTGGCATCTGGGGGAAGGTTAATCGAAGTCGTGAGGCAGAAGGAATAGCCCTGCAGTCGGCAGTAGCAGCGATACCGAAGCAATCAGAAAATAGTGATAATGACGGCCACAACAGAGAGGCGGGGAAACCAAAAATAGCACTAATTGATATAGCTAAATCTACAAGGAAAAGTGTGAAATCAAAGAGGAGGCTTTTCAGCCTCCATGTTGAAACAACCAGATCCACACGTAGGGACCAGAAATTCGAAAATCATTTATTGGCCACAAGGGGTGGTCTCTCCTCCTTTAAAAGGAAGCTTCAAGGTCATTTTGTGAGGGAGGAGAGGAAAAAAAAAATCTCTGGTTTCAGAAATTAAGAAAATGTTGGAAAACTTTGATAATCCCAGTAACTCCACCTCTTCAGGGGAGAGAGGCGATAGAGACAAAAATATGAAAGGGAAAGGAACTTCTAAGGAGGATGGAGAGGGGTCCAAGCCAAAAAAGACCTGGGTTTATGACGAAGCAAAGGCCTCTGAAGAATTTCTGATCCCTAGAGAAAGGTTTCTGGCTATATGAAAAGAGGATTGGAGACAGTTCAAGAAAGATGCAAGGGCGAACACTGAGGAATTTCTTAAGTTGACGGGTAGGCATGACCCTAAAGAAATTTGTATCCCAGCCTACAAGCTCCCCCATTTCAAGGAGGCTCTGGAATTAGAGCGTAGAGAGAGGCGGCTGAAATGGGAAGCGCAGATGGCCCTTGAAAACTTAGAGGTGCCTCCCCTGGTTACGATTCCTGATGAGGGGTCTAAATTTCTAGGGATTCTCTAAACGTGGAAGTTAGTTAGCTGGTTCGTTCGCACTTGGCTTGGAAGGAAGAGTCTAAAGGTAAGGAGGTAGAGGTGGGTTCTGAGGATACTAGAGCCTCAAAAAAGCAGAAGGAGATTGATTCTGATGAGTTTGATGAGTTGCTGTGAGTGGGGGATGTTTTTGGGATTGGGTATGGTGATAATTTGGAAGAGACGAGGAAAATGTTTCTGGGTATGGAGGAAAGGGACCGACGGGAAAGGAAGAAAAAAGAAAAAGAAAAAGTGGTTGGTGAAAGGGGGGCCGAGGGTCGAGGACCCTGAAGAAGTAGTTGTCACGCCCCTCTTTTGTACATAGTCTGTGCTTAGGTTGTAGGTTTTTTAGAGTTCTTTTGTATCTGTTTTGGTAGGATTATCAGTTTGGAAGTCTTTTTGGTTTGATTATCAGCTTTTACAAGCAGTTCAGTTTGAATAGGTGGCTGGATCTTCGGGGTTTATAGGGTAAGGGTGTTGGTGATGTTTATCGTTTTGTGGGAGGGTGGTTTTTCCATTGGGCGGTTGTTAGTTTAAGGAGATTTTTTTTTTTAGATTTTCTCATGAGAGACCATGGGAGTGAATTAAGCGTGGAAGATCCTCGCTAAGCTTGAGGGACTATTTGGTCTTTCGCTTTATGAGACACCTTATTGTGGCTTTCGTCTTGAGGAATTGGTTGTTAAGATTGTTGCACTAATTAATCCAGAGGAAGTACGCGAGCAAATTAAACGATGTAGATCTTCATCAAGCTTCAAACTCTTTGGCCTTGGCTGTTTCAGGCACTAATCTGACCTTGGAAGCTGTGGAGCAATCTCAACGAAGTTGATTCCCCTTAGCTTGATAGACTCTGGTCATTCGCTTTGGGTGACATCCTTCCTTTGACCCTGTACTTGTCCTGTCTGGAGTGAAGAAGAACTGTTTCTTGGTTTGTAGGGAAGTTGGTAGGCTTGTAGCCTTGTTTGTTAGATGTTTTTGCTGTGGAACTGGCAGGATGGATTACTTATCTTTATCTTGATGTAATTATGAATAGTTTCTACTTTTGTTTCACCTGATGGGTCAGGAGTATACTCTTTTCAGTTTTGCTATGTAAATGCAAGTTGGGACCTTTGGTCCCCAATGTAATTCTTATAGTATAAATATATTTTGTCAACTTAAAAAAAAAAATCTTTTGAATTGAATTGAACTTCAATATTTCAGGTTTGCTTGCAAGTTCCAGAGTCTCCAATTCTGGCATACCATAGGCCATCAGTAGATAACTTGTTTTGGAACAAGTCTAGCCTTCTTCAGCTAGATCCTCACCTGAGCTAAGATTAGACCTAACCGTATTTGAATCCATTTCCACCTCTCACCTACATCAGTTTGACAAATAGGCCAACAGTAATTTCAGCATAACTCTTCAATGCCAAACAGTGTTCACTTATCACCTAAGTAAGCAGTTGAGCAACCTTTCTCTCTCTCTGCCGACTAAATCTTCAGAGATTATAAATACAAATGAACCACAATTCAGATGAGTGAGGTAATATTTCTTCCCTTATGGGAAATGACACTTATCTTCCCTTCCCACACCTTAGTTCTGTGACTACTACTTCTTGATTTGGTAGGCTGTCTCTGGATGATTTTATTGCTTCTAGCAAGCAAAATAAATTATTATGTCTTCAGTTTACTGATCAATATAATCGGTATTGTTTTCACACCCTCTACTGTCTTTGTGAAGGATCTGGGTCCAGAGAGAACTCTCACTGAAGGTCTTCAGCATGGAAATCTTTATTTCCTCTCCAGCTCACAAGATCAAGGCCCCACTAGAAAATCTGAGGCTGCTGTTTTGGATAGGTTTTCTGACCGTGATTCCATCATATTGCATGGAGATCTAGCTCTTATATAGTTTTTTTTTTTTTGTGTGTGGACTTGGAACACTTTAATGCTCTACTTACAGAGTTTTGGAACACCACCTCTGGCTTGTTTCTAATAGGGCCTAGAAAAGAGCATGTTTTCTGTTTCCTGTTAGTGCATATAGAATTGTTATTTTCATTTCACACACACATTTGCCACGTAATATTATTACTAGTATTTATAAGTATCAGTGAAAGGCAGGCTCTTGGAACACATTTTACTTACACATCTCTCGAAGTCACACATTGATTACATGGTGAGTCTATTAGTTGGCAGTGGTATAACCTCTTTTGAGTTGTTTTAGAAGACTGAAGGTGCCAGTTTGGCTTGATTTGGATGTTTTGGATGTATCATGAGCTGCCCCATCAGGCCATCACCCTTGCCCAAACCTCCTCTGGACCGACTTTTGTTAGTGCATTTCTGCAGAAAAGTCATTAGTGTGTTGCTCAGTCCACTTACGACCATGGTTTTAAATTTCGGCCGAAATACCGAAATTTCGGATTTCGTACTGGACCGAAATTTAAAACCGAAACCGAAATTGCCACCGACATTTCATTTTCGGCTGAGGCCAAAACCGAAACAGAAACCGAAATTTCAATCCTTGCTTAGGACAACTACTTTTGACCCTCTAATTAATGAGGGGGCTTCTTTTATGCATGTCTAGATTCATCATGTATCTTTGTCAATATATGGCACTTTAGTGCTAAATGTGATCCAAATGTGCAATTTGCATGGTTAGGTCATGGCTCCCTTGATCTCAGTTTTCACTGTTATATCTTGAAAGGGTTGGCTGAGTTCATGCTCGTTCAGTATGTTGGAGATATATGCTTTCAGGCAAGAATTAGGAGGTATTTCTTCCCTCCATTTCCCTATATGACATAGTCGGTGGTCCATACAATAGATGCCTTTCTTAAGCAAAAAATATACAATGTTTAGGAAATTAGATATGTTAAACGTACTAAGGGTATTATGGTCATAATATGCTAATTATTATAATTAATATATCGTATGGGGGGAGTGAATGCTTTAATGCATTCCAGACTCACGCCCCTTCTCCTCTAAGTTTCATACTCTCCCTCTCCCTCTCTCACTTCATCTCCCTCTCTCTATTTCCCTCTCATACATAATATAGAACATCAACATGGTATTAAAGCTGATGTTGTGAAAGATTCACATCAACAAAAAAAGGTTCATTATTCCCTTCTTTATCTTCATTTTTTCAATTTTTTGGGTTTTTGATTTTGTTAACCGAGAGATTTGAGAATGAATATTGTGTGTCAGCCTCCTTGCCCTAACACACACATATATATTTATTATGAAAAGACTATAATCCCCTTAGGCTACATAAGCTTATTCTAACACTTCCCCTCAAGCTGGAGTATGAATGTCATACATGCCCAGCTTGTTACATAAATCACGCAATCGAACTCCATTCAACGGCTTGGTAAACATGTCTGCAATCTGATCATTCGTTTGAGTGAACTCGGTTTGAATTTGGCTTGTCTGAATCCTGTGACGAATAAAGTGACAATCCACTTCTATATGCTTAGTTCGTTCGTGAAATACCGGATTCATAGATATGTGAATGGCTGACTTGTTGTCACAGTAGAGGGATGCAGGTGAGGAGTATGAGAATCCAATCTCTGACATAAACGACCGTAGCCAAATTAATTCAGAGCTTGTGTAAGCCATGGCCCTATATTCGGTTTCTGCACTGGATCGTGACACAACGTCCTGCTTCTTACTCTTCCAAGATACTAGATTTCCACCTATGAAGGTACAATAGCCATTAGTAGATCGCCGGTCAGCAGGAGATCCGGCCCAGTCTGCATCAGAGTATCCCTCAATCCTCAAATGGTTATGCTTCATGAAGAGAAGACCTTTCCCGGGAGCTTTCTTCAGATACTTCACTATCTGAATCACAGCTGACCAATGTGATGTCCGAGGCGCACTCATATACTGGCTAACCACACCAACATCATATGCAATGTCCGGACGAGTTACTGTGAGATAGATCAATCGTCCTACTAACCGTCTGTATCGACCAGGATCTTCTAGTGGCTCCCCCTGATCAAGTGAAAGCTTGACATTCGGATTCATAGGAGTTTGTGCAGGTTTTGCCCCCAGAAGACCTATTTCTTCCAAAATATCAAGAGCATACTTCATTTGGGACAAAGATAGCCCTCTTTGTGAATGTGCCACTTCAATGCCTAAGAAGTATCTCAGAACACCAAGGTCTTTTGTGCTGAATTCATTCTGAAGGAAATCTTTGAGTCGTTGTATTCCTGCTTTGTCATTCCTTGTAATAACAATATCATCAACATACACAACCAGGAGAATCAAACCATCCTTGCTTCGAGAGCTGAACACAGAATGGTCTACAGCACATTGTTTCATACCAAATCGTAGGATGGCCTCACTGAATCTCCCAAACCAAGCACGGGGAGACTGTTTAAGACCATAAATCGCCTTTCTAAGCTTACAGACGGTATGCTGCAACTCCCCTTGAGCAACAAACCCTGGTGGTTGCTTCATATGCACCTCCTCCTGCAAATCACCATGGAGGAACGCATTCTTGATATCCAACTGATATAATGGCCAAGACTGATTCACGGCCAAAGAAATCAATACACGGATGGATGGAATCTTTGCCACTGGAGAGAATGTCTCAACATAATCAATCCCATTAGTCTGAGTAAAGCCCTTGGCAACAAGACGGGCTTTTAACCTCTCAACAGAGCCATCAGGTAGGTATTTGACGGTGAACACCCACTTACATCCGACTACCTGAGCACCAGGAGGAAGGGAAGCCAACTGCCATGTCTGGTTTTTGGCCAAAGCATCCATCTCAGCCTCCATAGCTGCTCGCCATCCCGAATCAAGCATAGCCTCTTGAGCAAAGCGGGGAATAGAAACCGATGACAAAGATGATATAAATGCGGTATACGAAAGAGATAACCGAGCATAACTTACCGCATCAGAAATAGTGTGATGAGTGGCACGAGAACAAGTACGGCTCGCAATGGGGGCATCAAGAGATTCATCAACCTGAGTAGCATCATCAGATGATGAGGGTAAAGGACCCGCTTGCTGAGAAGAGATGGCAGGGCATGAAGGCTCAACTGAAGTAGTAAAACGCTTGCGATTATATACCTGGAAGGGACGCTGAACCGGATCCGGTGTCAAACTGGGAACCGGAACCGGCAATGGCAACGGAGGAGGAGATACCGGTAAAGAAGAGGAAGCAGGAAAGTAGGGAGTATCCTCAAAAAATGAGACATCAGCACCGATAAATTTGCAGCGAAGCTGAGGACTGTAGCATCGATAACCCTTCTGGGTTCGTGAATAACCCAGGAAAACACACTTGACTGCCCTTGGGGCCAATTTATCAAGTCCTGGGGTGAGATCCTGAACAAAGCAAACACACCCAAACACCTTGGGAGGTAACGGAAACGGATCCCCAGAAGGGTGTAACACCGAAAAAGGGGACCGATTGCTAAGAACTGAAGATGGTAGACAATTAGCCAGAAAGCAGGCTGTAAGCATAGCATCAGCCTAAAAAGATTTTGGAACATGCATCTGATACAGAATGGTGCGAGCTATATCTACAAGATACGATATTTTTCGCTTCGGCAACACCATTCTGTTGTGAAGTGTGGGCACAAGACGACTGATGAATAATTCCACGACTAGAAAGAAACTCCTGAAAACCGTGCCGATCAAAAAAATACTCACGGGCATTATCAGTACGTAAACATTTAAGGGAACATGAGTATTGATTTGTAATTTCAGCATAAAATAAACAAAATGTAGAAAACACCTCAGAACGATCCTTTATTATATAAAGCCAGGTCATCCTGGAAAAATCATCAACAAAAATAACAAAGTACTTCCCACCAAACATAAAAGGAGTACGACATGGACCCCAAACATCGGAATGCACTAACTCAAAAGGACTACTGACACGACTAACAGAACGAGACGGGTAGGAAACACGATGGTGTTTTCCATACTGACAAGACTCACAATGAAAAGGACTAATAACACCAGAAACAACGGAAGAACACTGCAGACGCTCAGGAGAAGGATGACTGAGCCGGCAGTGCCACATAAAGGAATCTGCTGAGGTACTAAACGCCGTGGGAGTGATAGCATCATCCAGGTAGTATAGGCCATCTGTCTCATGCCCCGAGCCAATCATCTTCCCAGTCGCAAGGTTCTGAAAAACACAATAAGACAGAAAGAATGTTATTAAACAATTAAAGCGATTAGTAAGCTGACTAACAGAAAGAAGATTGCAGGAAAAAGTAGGAACACAGAGTACAGATGATAAGAATAAGTGGGATGTGGCTGTAACAGTCCCAGTGCCTGAAATAGGACATCAAGTCCCATTGGCCAAGGTGACCATCTTAGTAGGAGCACAAGAAGTAAATGAACTAAGAAGTGTACTGTTACCGGTCATATGATGAGAGGCACCAGAATCAATAAGCCAGGAAGCAGAGTGGCTAAGGGAGCAAGATGGGTTGCTACCTTCTGTGGCAAGTTGAGCAGCCGGTTGTTTCCCTTTCTCCTGTAGGCGCAAAAGTGACTCATACTCAGTCCGAGAGACGAGCATGGTGTCTGAGGGAGCAGGAGTAGGTGCAGCAGGTGTCTCAGAAGCGAAGTGGGCGGCTCGAGCGGGACGCTGCTCGGGATAGAGATCGTAACAAAAATCAATAGTGTGACCCTCCATGTCACAATGACTGCAATAACGTGAGCCACGACCCCCATACGTACGGCCTCCCCCTGAATCTCGGCCAAAGCCACGGCCCTGTCCGCGACGACTGCGACCACGACCCCTAGCACGAGTGCCCCGAAAGGAACCAGACTGGGCAGCAAAGGCGAACTGGTCACCAGCAACAGAGATAGTCGGATCGAGACGTAGAGTGCATTGAACGCGAGAAAAGATCTCATCCAAAGATGGGAGCGTGCCTAACCCAAGGATCTGCTGCCGAAGAGGGACAAACTCAGGCCCTAAGCCATCCAAAAACCGAGTAGTACGGAGCTCATTCTTCTGTTGAGCCAAGACCTTAAGGTCGGTGGATGGGGGATGATAAATATCAATCTGCTCACAAAGACGAACAAAATCCGAATAGTACTCAGCAACAGTCTTATCTCCACGCGAGATACGAAAGAAGTCACTGTAAACATCAGTAATCCGCGTGAGATTATTGCTGCCGGAATAGAGTGTCTCAGCATGCAATCAGACTGCCCGTGATGTATACAGAAATAGCATGTGGCTCGCAATCTTTGGTTCCATACTCTGATAGAGAAGAGACTGAAGCTGGGCATCATCCTTACTCCACTTATCATACCCAGCATCTTTAGGATCCGGAGGATCCGTCGTGATGAAACGTAACTTACCCTGACCTTGTAAATAGAGGTGAACAGAACGACTCCAGGCAGGGTAATTAGCACCATCCAATTTAATGGATGCCATAGAGGTCACCGACACCGGAAATGAACCGGAGGAAGAAGCTGATGCTAAGGCCATAATCAACACCAAAACTCAAATGGGATGTGGGTGAAGCAGACCAGACAAGACACACCACAACAATCACAGAAAAGGGCAGCCAAATATAGACAAGCAAATCACCACGAAAAATAAACAATCGGAAGGAAAAACCACAAACATCCGCCGGAAGGACCCCGAAAAAACAAGCACGAAGCCTCATACTTGTGGAACTACAACGAAACATAGAGACAAAGCTTAACTCATCAAGTAAGAAGTAAAGAAAAATGTAACAAAGCGGAGTCGCGACCAAAAAAAGGTGAGAAATGTAACGGGAAGATTTAGGGCATGAACACCCGACGGCTAGAAGAGAAAAACACTATCCTTATAGGTCAAAGAAGATGGGGAAAGATGTTACAAAAGAAGAAGGGAGAACGCGTAGGGGGGGCAAACATGGAAGAGTAGGGTTTTCCAGGGGGCGCCCAGGGGGGGCAAACAGGGAAAGTTGGGTTCCCGGGGGGCGCGCATGGGGGGCAAAACAGGGAAAGTTGGGTTTCCATGGGGCGCGCAGGGGGCGCGCAGGGGGGCAAACAGGGAAAATTGGGTTTTCCATGGGGCGCGCGTAGGGGCAACCAGTGAAGAGTTGGGTTTTCCAGGGGGGACAAACAGGGAAAGTTGGGTTTCCCAGGGGGCGCGCAGGGGGGTAACCAGTGAAGATGGAGGAAGAAAAAGAAAAAAAGAAGAAGAAGAAGTTAGGGCATGGGCATGGGCTTCAATGGAAGAAGAAGTTAGGGCATGGGCATGAGCTTCAATGGAGGAAGACAAGAGGTCTTCAATGGAGGTCCCTAGGGCATCGAGAAACCCTAGGGCTCTGATACCATGTTAACAAAGATATTTGAGAATAAATATTGTGTGTCAGCCTCTTTGCCCTAACACACACATATATATTTATTATGAAAAGAATATGAAAAGACTATAATGGCCTTAGGCTACATAAGCTTATTCTAACAGATTTCAACCCTAATCATTTAGCCTTACTAACCCAAACCCTTGTCAAACCCCATCCCTCTACTTCTCTTGGATTTTCGCCCCCCCCCCCCCTGTTTCTTTTTTTTTCGTCTTATTCGAAAACCCTTATTTTTGTGTTTTGCCTCTTTTTTTGGGTTTTCACTTCCCATCTCCGTCGGTCGTCTTAACCTAACCCTAACCCTAGCCACACCTTTCCCCTACCCCACCCTTTATTTTCGCCCACCTCTCTCTTCCCCATCTTGTGTTTTTCCCTCATTCCATACCCTACACAATTTGACTAAAACTTTAACTCTAGTTTCTCTATGTAATTGTTTGAGACCTCTACATTCGGGTGCGTGATTACCTTCTATCATCACCACGCTTCTTTAAAAATCAGCACCTTCCATACCTTTTCTTTATGATTTACTCATTTTTTTCCGCATGAATTCTTGGTTCGTGCTTATTACGATCATTGTGCTGGCGGTGTTGTGATTAGTCGTAGATGATTATTGGAGGGTACATGTATTGCCTGTGTGGTTAGTTGGTTGTTGGTGTTGTTGGTGCAATTGTGGTGATTATCTTGTGGATGGTTTGCTACATATGTTTTGCCCTCCGTGTGGTTGCTTGTATCTGGGATTGTGATATTTATTGTTGGTGTTAGTGTGATTGTTGCAATAGGTTGTTGAGTGCGGTGTTGGAGGCTCATTTTTTTGTTGTGGTTGGATTATATTTGTTGGTTGTTCTATTGTGGTGCTCTTGTTATGGAGTATGTGGACCCTCCGCTCGGCAGTATCTGCCTTTAAGGTTGATGAGACTCATCCTTCGTCATATGATGCTCAGTCTAGTTACTCTCATGTTGAGCCTCCTCTTTTGACGATGTCCATTAAATTGGATGGAACAAATTACCCCTCGTGGAAGATGGCCATATATACTTATCTACTTGGCCGTAGGAAGATACGTTTTCTTGAGCGCCCTCCTCCAGCTAGTACTGACAAGTCATATGAACTGTGGTGCGAGGATGATGTTATGGTTCGCTCATTTTAATGGGGTTGTATGGAACCTCATATAGCTACTTCCATGATGTATCTTCAGTCCTCGAAAGAAATCTGGGAGCAGGCATCTACGATGTATTCAGGGGTGGATAATCTAACCCGTATCTGTGATCGGTTTTCAGATTGGTTTAATCTTCAGCGAGGAGACAAACCGGTAGCGTCCCATTACAGTGATTACCTTGCTCTCTGTCAGGAGCTTGACTTATTGTTGTCTTGTTGATCCTGAGTTTCTTAAAAAGCGTCAAGAAGAGATGAGAGTTGTTCGATTTCTTTATTCTTTGGGGCCTGACTATCTCCAGCTTCATCAACAACTTGTTAGTTCTGGTTCGCTTCCCACCCTGGCAGATGTCTTCTCCTGTGTGTAGAGTATGCGAGCGGTTCAGCTTGGTGACCCTATGGTGGATGGGTCGGCTCATGTGACATATGTTGGGGCCGATCGTGGTGGTCGTTTTGGGCGCGACCGCGACGGTGGTGAACATGGCTGTGGCTGTGGATGTAGTGGTGGCCGAGAGTTAGGGGGAGGTTGGGATGGTGGTGGTCGTGGACGTGAGCCTCGTTTTTTGCACTCATTGTCGTATGGATGGACATACCGTTGATTATTGCTACGATTTACACCCTGAGCTTCGTCTCTACAGAACTACGAATGCTTCTGCTGCTGCTTATGATGGTGTTTCTTCTTCTGATGCTCCATCTGTGACGCCTGATACTCTGGTTGTCCCTCGTGCAGAATATGAGGAATTTCTCTGTATCCGGGACAAAGGAAGGCAGCCCACTGCCACGTTTGCGCATCAAGGTAGCCCCTCATGTTTTCTCTCTGGTAGTTCCTCTGGTCCATGGCTCATTGATTCAGGAGCCTCACACCATATGACTGGTAATCCTAACATTCTCTCTTCTTTCCAGTCTGTTCCGTCTATGGGTCCTTGTACTGTTACCTTGTCTGATGGGACTACATCCCTTGTTTCTGGCATGGGTGTAGTCTCCATCTCAAAGGGTCTTCACTTGTCTTCCGTTCTATATGTTCTGTCTTTTCCTGTTAATTTAATATTTGTTCGTCAATTAACGCAGTCTCTTAACTGTTCTGTTTCCTTTTTTTCTTCTCATTGTGTTTTTTAGGACATGAAGATTGGGACGAGGATTGGCTTGGGCCGTGAGATTGATGGCCTTTACTACCTTGATCAGGCTAGTGCTAGTGTTGCTCTTCGTACTTCGGTAGATGCCTATCAGTGGCATTGTCGTTTGGGACATCCACCTGTGGATATGCTTAGGAAGTCTTCGTTTGTTTCAACTCCAATTCCATCTTTTTTTGCGAGTCTTGTGAGTTGGGAAAACACCATCATATGTCCGTCCCTTCTCGAGTTAGTAGTCGAGTGTCTCGTCCATTTGAACTTATACATTCTGATGTTTGGGGTCCAGCTAAAACTACTTCGTTAAATGGACATAAATATTTTATCATATTTGTTGATTATTATTCGAGGACCACGTGGTTGTTTTTAACTTAAAGATAGATCTCAAGTGTTTAATGCATATCGTAATTTTTATTTTGAGGTGGAAATCAATTTAAATGTACGATTAATTGTTTGCGTACTGGCAATGCTAAGGAATATTTTTCTGTGGATAATGGCTTTCATGATTTTCTTTCCTCTCGTGGTATCATTCCTCAATCATCAAGGGCACACACATCACAACAGAATGAAGTCGCTGAAAGGAAAATTTGTTATTTGCTGGATATGATACATACGAATATGTTTCAGATGAAGGTTCATAAGATTCACTGGGGAGATGCAGCCCTCACTGCATGCTTCCTAAGTAATCGTTTTCTTTCTTCAGTTTTATCTGGTCAAACGCCATTTTTTGTCTTGTATCCTTTGGAGATCCGTTTCCTTTAGTGTCACGTATCTTTGGATGTATGCGTTTTGTTCATAAATTGTCTCTGGGAATTGACAAGTTAGACCCTCGGGCAGAGAAGTGCATTTTCTTGGGTTACTCTAGAACCAAAAAGGTTATAAATGTTATAGCCCTTGCCTTCGAAAGACATAAGTTTCCTCGGATGTCACATTCTTTGAGGACCAGCCTTATTTGTTTGGGTCAGGTCCTCAGTTACATGTTGACATCTCTAGCCTTCCCATTCCTTTAGTGATGGGTCATTCTCTGCCAGGTCCTGTGGGTGCTCCAGACATTGCCACAAGTTCTTCTGTGGACCCTAAGGATTCTGAACTGAAAACTTTTACTCTGGGACCTCGCCAGGTCGTTCTTTCGATGACTGAAGCACCATCTCAGCCCACTGATCCTCTTCCACAGTCGGATTGTCAACCTTACGGTATTTGTTCTCCTATTCATGATTCACCTATTGCATCCCAGACTAGATCACCTACTGTGGCTCATCATATTTCTAATTATGTGACTTATGAGCATCTCTTACCATCTTTTCGGTCATTTGTCTCTAGCATGTGTTCAATTACTGTGCCTAAGTCAGTTACAGATGCTCTCAATCATCCTGGATGGAAGGCTATTATGGATGTTGAGATGGTTGCACTTCACTCCATTAAAATGTGGCAGTTGGTTTCTCTTCCTTTTGGTGCCCAACCTGTTGGCTGTCGTTGGCTCTTTGCCATCAGGTACCTACTAGATGGGTCTATTGAACGTCTCAAAGCCCGCCTTGTTACTAAGGCGTACACTCAGACATTTGGCGTTGACTATCAGGAGACTTTCTCACCGGTTGTATTACAAATAGCACAACATACCACCAGTTCTCCTCTATGCTTCCAAGGGAACCATTCTCCATCCTTCGAAAAGGAAAGAACTACTCACCCTTAAAAGTAATAGTAGATTATACATAACTAGTCTATGAGTTCCAAAGAGATGCCTTGCTTTTCTAGAGAGCTAGGATATTTGCATATTGATCATACCCACAATCCTACCAAAAGATGGAGCATGGACTTCCACCAGCATTAAAACAACACTCCTAAGTAAGGTCACTAGAATTTTACAGCTTCAAATATCAAACCTCTGAAATGAGAAGAGGGGTGTGAATTGACTAATTAAAAATTTGGGGCTTAATTAATTAGATTACTAAAGTCAATTTACCAATTAAGCCTTAACAAGTCTAACCCTTGATTAATCAATAAAGATATTAAGAGCTAGGGTTTGGATGTTACTTTAAACATGCATTCACTAACCCTTGTTTTAATTAAAACATAAACATAAGTTGGGTTAGAGATTTCCAATCACCACAATGTGCAAATGAGAAGGAGAAGATGAAAGCATCCACAAGGCACAAGATTTATAGTGGTTCGGTCATAACTTGACCTACTCTACTCTAAGAAACCGGCTGGCGTGAGACAATGACTCTGGTACCATGTTTTTTGGTGAGAGATATTGATACCTCCTCGAATAATACCTTCTCGAATAATACCTCCTATGCCTGCTCCACCGGGGTTTTAGCACTACCATCGAAGTTGAGTTTTAGCCAACCTACAGGAGGCAGTCATTTGTGAGTAATTTGCACTTAGCTTTTCTTTCTATCACGATTACTATAGCTGGATTCCTCCTCACCGTGCGTCTTTTACATTGAGACTAGTTTTCTATTTTGCCGGTGGAAGACTGCTTTTCTTGTGTCTTTTGCCATGAATTTTTTTTTATGGCATATGCTCTTGTTGGATCCATTCTCTTGATATTGTAAATAGAGATGGAGTGGCTAAAAAATACACATCCAATGTTCCCATCACATAAAACTCTACGAATGCATGATATTTAGGATATTGCACCTCCTTGGCGGGGCTGACCATATGCACTTTGAAAGTTTAGCCTGACATGACATTAATGGACCCAATTAGAGTTTCTTCCGGATGTGCTGTCTCATAGTATTTGTCCACAAAGCATGGACCGTGGGTGTGTGTACACATATGGAAATGATATCCGCACTCCCTATTTTGATGAGGACCTTTCATCTTTATTTTCAACTTTTCTAAGACTTTGGGACTGGAGAATCCACTCTTCTGTGTGAGCGTCAAAGATTGAAATGAGAATATACGAACTTTGGAAAACAACAAAACGAGGACATGAATAATCCAAGGTTCACTTTCTTTCATTCTTGATTGAAGGACAGGAAAGGATAATCAACTCTTCCACATGACTGTCCAAGTATGAAACGATAGTGAGCGAACTTTGGAAAACAGCTATACGAGGACATGAAAAATCAAGGCTAACCTAGTCTCTAGGGCTGCAACTCGAGCCGGGTTTTACCCGACCCGCATCGACCCGACCCGAAAATAGCCTGGGTTGGGTTCAGGTTTCATGGGTTTCGGGTCGAGCCGGGTTTGAAGGGGCCCGACCCGACCCGAGTTACATAAGCTATAGTATGTACATTTTTTTCTATTGTTAGTTAAAAGTTAAAAGTGAAAACCCACGCACCCACTGTTATTGTATGTGAGTGTAATTTCTGCTTTTATGAGTTGAGTTGATTCAAGTGTTTGATTCAGCATTGTTTGATTGTAATTACAACATTGTTTGATTACAGCATTGTTTGATTCAAGTGTAATGTGAGTGTAATTTCTGATTCTATGAGTTGAGTTGTCTTGCCAAACAAGAATTTTCCTTAAAAAAATTGCGTCAACGTGAAAAAACCCGACTTGACCCGAGATTTATCATGGGTAGGGCCGGGTTTGGGAATCATGGGTTTTCCAAAAAAAAAACCCGACCCGAGATATTTCACAGGTAGGGTTGGGTTCTCCAAAACCCGACCCGCCGACCCGAGTTGCAGCCCTACTAGTCTCTTTCATTCTTGAATACAGATAAATGGGAATACAATATTTACTCTTTGAGGAAGAGTCAAAGATTGAAATGAGAATCGGCAAACTTTGAAAAATAACTTGCTGAGGACATGGGTAACGAGATTGGAACCGAGAGTGTAACCTAACAAATCTCCACGTGCCTCAGGCATGGAGGGGTTGTTTTGCCATTTTCATGGAGGGAAAGCCAAAATCAAAGGAAAGATTGGTAATGTGTTAAGGGGCTATTTGTTCCATTCCACTGCTGGTCCCAAATCGATTACCCATATCGTTATTCAAGAACTTATAATCTGTTTCATGCGTGTACGGACGAGCAGACATTATGAAAAAAATAAAAATGAAATTGGCATGGTTAAACCACGATTTGATCCATGCAGGTAGTATCCTACATTTTCTTATTTTGAAATTCTAAAGGGGAAGTGATATATCCGCCCCTTTTGATCACCAAAATCACCCCCTATCAATGTTTGTGGCAATCAAGGGCATTGAATTCTTCTGACATAAGTACAACAGGCTTTAGCTGCTCTTCAGTCAGTCATAATCGCACAGGTCATTCATACAAGGGATTTCCTAGCGTCCATTGCATCGCAGATGGTCTGTTGCATGTCGACGAGCCACCTCATTAATGATAACAAAAGCTGCTGTAAAGTGAGCCTGTACAGCTGGTCTGACATGCAACAGGCTATCTGCGATGGACACTACGCAATGATGCTAGCAAATCCCTTCACAAAAATACATAATAAATATAGGAGTGCCAATATCAACACAGGAGGCTGCTGTTATTAGCTCCCCTCCTCAGTTCTTGGTTTCTACAAGCTCTTTGATCGACAAGAACAATTACAACAAAGGGTCCCACCAGCTCTTGAAGGGAAGTGATATATTGGACCCCCTTTCTTCCCTGGGCCACCCCCTCTAGTGTATTTATGACTACTCTTTTTACTCTACAAGGGGTAGCCTGGGGAAGAAAGGGGGACAAATATATCATTTCCCAAATCAACAGCTTGAATCGTACTTATTACAACATGAAGTATCTGACCATGGACGGTATGGTGTGTCAGCTTGTGTAAACTTCCATGCCGGATCTGCTCACTATCACCAATGCACCACGCTCTGAATTTAATAGGTTCTTCTTTTCATTTTTCTATCTAGCCCCTTTTCTTCCCCAGGCCACTTCCTTCTAGTGTAAAAAAAAAAAGGCAGTCATAAAATATTAGGGGTGCAACTCGGGTCGGGTCGGGTTGAGACCAACCCGGCCGGTCCTGCCCGACCCGACTTTTTTTTTTTATAGTTGAACGGTTGAACCCATCGGGGTTCGGTTAATTGGCCCCACACCGTCAAAACATGAGGTGTAAAATGGTGGGGTCCACTCTATGCTTACGCTTGGATGGAGATTGTAGGACCCACTCCATCAAACCATGAAGTAAAATGGTGGCCCACCCGATGCATGGATTCGAGTTTTAGTTGGGGACCAACCTTATCAAAACATTGTGTCAATGGTGGATCCCACCACATGCATGGTTTGGGTAGGGATGATACACTCAAAGCTACAGATCATTAGTAATGAGAATAATCTTATTTGATGTCCTAATAATGATAGAAAATTCTTCATCAAATCTGCATGAAATTTGATATGAAACAATTAATCTGCCCAAATATGGACTAAAGAATAATATTTTTATATGGAAACTTCGGGCCTTTTGATGATCACGTTAGAGATAAAAATATTAAAATAGCCTCTAAATGTAATTGTTGTAAAGGAAGAAACTATGGAAACCTTAAATATTTGTTTATATAAGGTGATTTGCTTAGTGATCTATTGAAATTTTTTCAAGTATTTTTAAAGACAATCCTAGTATTGATTGAGATTTGTTTTCTTTAACTTTTGAGTAATGCTAAGGAAACCGAGAGTACCCCAGAAAAGGGGACTGAACAAATGGGTTCTCGCCATAATATCACAAGTGATGTGTGCCATCGCTTAGATACAGGGAAATCAACAAGATCAGATTTTTTTTTTTGCACACATGTCACGTTCTCATTGCAGGTCCCTTGCTCGGTGGAACTCTCGGTCTCCATATCATTTTCCTTAACTTTTATGATATGAATGCTAACTTGTTAGCTAAACTTAGAGCAATGAGAGATGGCCTTGGCTACAGTGTTGCTTTAGGTATCAAGAAAATCTAGATTGAATCCTATACTCTTGTCCTTATTAAAAAAGTTAGATCCCATGGCCAATTTATTATATTACAAAAAAACAGAGAGAAATATTATCTCCTATGGAATTTACTATAATTCAAATTTGTAAGGAAGATTACTCCTATGGAGTATATTCCTTAAATTTGTATCAAATTATTCTTCTTGTTTCTCTTCTTGGAGGCAAGGTTTTATTCCTTGCTCTTGTAACAATCATTTTTATTAATAAAATTTAAAGGATTCCCGCCTTCTTCTCTTTATGCGTTATGCATTGATTGCTACTTTTCTTGTAACCCTCACCCTCTCTTTTTCTTTTCAAAAATCCCTTTCAGCTCCTCTCTTTCTACATCATTTACCACTTTCCATTGTCACTCTCATACTCCCTTTCCTTTTTGTTTGTTTTCCCTCTGTCCCTCTTCTCAAGGCAACCCTTTATCCTTGATTCAAATTCATAGTAAAAACCGCCCCACTTCATTTTCCTTCATTACCAAAACCACCCTATTCCCCCATTTCACAAAAAACAACAAACAAACAATCCATGGCACTCCTCAAAACCCACACCCAAACCCATCACAAATCCAAGCTTCGTAATTCTCGTGAAAACCCCATCTCATCCTCCTCTTCTCCCATTCCACCCCAACCCTTGTTTCAACCAGTAATGGATTCTCAATTCATGCATTCTTCTTTTGCTCCATACCCTTCAAGCTACAATAAATTCAACAACGCCCTCAATGCGGGCCTCTTAAACCCACTGTCACCCCCTCCGAATCCGGACAAAGCCCGGTCGAGTCCGACCCTGTTAGAGATGATGTCGAGTGAGCCTGATTCTCACTCCAGAAACCCTATTCCTGCCATGAATTTTAATCCCCTTGTGAAATCTACAATCTCAATACAAGATAAGCAGGTTTTGTTACAGGAACGAGTGTTAGAGATTATGGGTGGTTGTAGCCCTGGGAATCAGTTTAATAATTTGAGTTCTAGTGATGTGAAGCTAACACTAAGCTCGAAAGATGGTTTGAGTGTTTCGATGAATGTACACCGTCAGATTCTTGTGGCCCATAGTAGATTTTTTGCTACTCAGATCTCTGATCATTGGTCTAAGCAGCAGAGATCGTTGCCCCATTTGGTTGAAATTTCAGACTGTGATGATGTTGACATTTATATGGAGACTCTTCGTCTTATGTACTGTAAAGACCTCAGAAGAAAGCTCATGAAAGAAGACGTTTCGAAAGTTTTGGGCATTTTGAAGGTAATTGCACTAAAATTTCATCTTCTGATTTAAGTTTTGGGTTTGGGTTTGTTTTTGTCTGATGGGTTTTTTCATCTTTTTAGGCTTTCTTTGCATCATCTTTTTTCTTTTCTTTTTTTTTAAATTTTGGGTTGTGGGTTTGTTTTTTCTTTCTGGGTTTTTCTTTTTCTTAGGTTTCAGCTGCAATTGCACTATTTTCTTCATCTTCTGATTGAAATTTGGGGTTTGGGTTTGTTTTTGTCTTGCTGATTGTTTTGGGTTATGGCTCTGTTTTTTCTCACTGTTTATTTTCCTATTCTTTGGTTTCACCTTCAATTGCACTGTTTTCCTCTTCTTCTTCTTTTTTTTAATTGAAATTTTGGGTTTGGGTTTGTTTTTATCTTGCTGGGGTTTTCATCTTCTCGGGCTTCCTTTGCATCATCATCTTTTTTTTCTTTTTTTTTAATTTTTGTATGAGAGGAAAGAATTATTACATGTAATTGATGCAGTCAATAGCTGAGGTGTACTAACAAAACTAGTTTGATGAATCTTTCCTACTGAGATAAAGTATTTTGTATGTTTGTAGAAAGGAAAACAGTGCCATTGTGATGCAATCCAAAAATTAGCAATAAATTTTGAAGATGGCTATTTTAGGACGATTCACGAGTGGAAGTTTCACAAGAGGAAAATACGGAAAGTTTCATAAATAAGGAGGCGTTTTGGCGGAATGGAAACTTGCTAAGCTTACATGATATGGGAAACATACATTCTTGGAAAGCTTGCAAGATTACAAGCTTTAAGATTTAGCAAGTTTCAAGATTTGGAAAATATGATTTCTTTTTCCCTTGAGTATGTTGTTTCTTAAAAGGTTATCATTTTCTAATTTAGCTATTTACTATATTTGAGAGGCTCTAGTTGTTTTTCTTATTTGTAGCTAGTTGTTAGCTAAGGAAACTTTAATATTTTAGATAGATATGCTAATATTATTTTTAGCTACTTTTAGATTTTGGAAATCTTTTGGAGATGTAATAAAAGAAATGGAAGATTAGAGTTGGGGGGGAGTTTTTGAGATTGAATAAAAATTTATATTCACGGCATACGTGAGATTTAGTACGAGTTCTTCTTGTTACTTGTTCTTTCTTGGTTTTGTTTGATCTTGGTATTTTGAGCTGCGCCACATTGTCTGACCAAAAGTGTTTGATCTGACATTTATACTAAGTTTGGACCATGGCAAACAAAATATCTAACAATCATTGTTTGTGATATATGTCATCACCTAATCATACTAGATTACCATCTATCACATGTAATAAACCTTTTTCTTTCCTCTAATATTTTGAGTTAAGTCTCTGTTTTTCCTTACTGGGTTTTTTCTTACTGGGTTTTTTCTTATTCATAGGTTTCAGCTGCAATTTTTTTCGATGCGGGGGTTTTATCATGTCTAGAGTACTTAGAAGCAGCTCCATGGGCAGAAGAAGAAGAGAAGGTAACTTCTCTGCTCTCAGAGCTCCACCTTCAGACCGCGGGAGCAGGTGAAGTACTTAAAAGAGTTTCTCTCGAATTCGGCATGGAAGAAGAAGAAGGAAGCAGCGAGGAAACCCTTCTACGCCTTTTACAAGTGGTTCTAGAAGGCAAAGATGAGAAGGCGCGGAGAGACATGAAAGGCCTAGTTTCGAAAATGCTTCGAGAAAATGCCTCTCAGAAAGACCTCAGCAAAGAATCACTCTACTCTGCCTTCAACAGCTGCCTGAAACTCCTTCGGTCGCATTTTCTCAGTGCGGCGTCATCGGATTTTATGAATGTGGGTCAGATTTCCAGGCAGGCAGACAATTTGCACTGGATTCTCGACATCTTGATCGACCGCCAGATAGCTGATGAGTTTGTAAACTCATGGGCGAGTCAGAGTGACCTCTCGGAAGCGCATTCTAGGGTTCCGGCGATACACCGGTACTGTTCAAATTTTGATTTTCACTAGTCTCGGAGTGATCTTCATGAACAATAATATATGGTTATATAAAGCACATACAGATAAACATATAAAGGTAATTAGATAATGTGACACAACCAATTACTCCAAAAGCTTAAGCTGTTGGAGTTAGTATTATTTAATCTTTTATATCTTTAACACTCCCCCTTCACTTGTGGCCCCTCCTTTAGGATTGGCCTACATGTGGCCCCTCTTTTGGGTTGGCCAATTAGATGTGGATTTTGAGTTTTGAACACAAAACCTTTGCTCTGATACCATGTGAAACAACCAATTACTCCAAAAAGCTTAAGCTGTTGGAGATGGTGTTATTTAATCTTTAACAGATAAGATGAAGATAAATATAGGATTAATGTTCTACCTACCAAGATAGATAGTATAATCTCACCTTCTAAGGTCATATCTTACCATATATGATCTGATGTATCTTAACAGGTACGAGGTGAGCCGGGTTACATCGAGACTGTTCGTCGGGATCGGAAAAGGGCAGATTTTGGTGTCTAAGGAGGTGAGGTGTTTACTGTTACAGACATGGTTAGAGCCATTTTATGATGATTTTGGGTGGATGAGAAGAGCTTGGAAGGGGCTTGATCGGAATGTGATTGAGGATGGTCTTAGTAATACCATTCTCACATTGCCATTGGGTTGGCAGCAAGAAATCTTGCTTGCCTGGTTTGATAGATTCTTGAATTCGGGCGAGGATTGCCCCAACATTCAGAGGGGTTTCGAGGTGTGGTGGAGGAGGGCTTTTTGGAGAAGGAACAATGAGTCTGAACAGTCTTGACAATTCCGGATTGAAAATTCATGCTGAATTGGGGAGAAAGAGATTGGATTCCAGAATGTAGAGAGATTTTCAGGTAACTTGAAGCCAGTCTTATTCGGATTCTTCCAATCAGTTATTATTAGCTGAAAAGAGAGGGGGTCTCAGGGAAGAAATCAGAATCATTCTAGAGGTTTATTTCCTGTTTTTTAGGCTGTAAATTCGATACCTTTGCCTTTTGTTTTATGCTACTGTAAATTCTAGAGATTCTTCCAATAAGTGTTTTATGCTACTGATATTGGCACTACCATATTTTGATAATTGCACAAATTCATCTTGTCTTTTATTATTTAAACAATCTTAAATGTTATTATTACACTACCCACAAATCCCTCAGAAGCCAATTATGATAGAAAAGGGTAAGTTGGGTTTGTGCAATTATTTAAACATAATGTTGCCAATATAAATTGCTTTTTTTTTTTTTTGGTTCTATTGATTTCTTTTTTAGAAAAGCATAGTGAATTTATTTACAAGGAATAATGATATGTTATTCATATTCAGGAAGATCAAGAATTTGGCTGAAGATAAAAAACAGAAATAAAAAAGTGCCTAAGAAGTAAGAACTGATAATGGGACAGGAGAGATTTTTTATGCTGTGTGGTGTGAAGTCCTGTGTTTTTTTTTCCAAGAAGTGGAGTTGGGGCCCTCTTTATAGGGTGATTCAAACGATTGAGACACAACATAAATAGGTTGTGCATGTATCATGTAGATCATCTCAATTGGATGCTCCTAACCCTCCTATCTCTAGAGTTTTCTTTGGCCCTCTACAGATCGGAGGGTTAGGATCATCCTATGGAAATGATTTGCGGGTTACGTTGCGGACCAATAAATGGACGGTTTGGATCACCCTATAAAGTGGGTCCCAGTGTACTTTTTTTTAAAAATAATCAACTTCACGTATGCACAACTTGTAAAAACCCTGTGATAGGGTGTATTTTGAATGAGTCATTTTATAGACAGTATTATACAATTCCTGGTGCAGTGTCATACAAATGTTTATGGGTCATTTTAGAGCATGTTTAGCCGGATTGGAAAATATTTAGGTAGAAGTCGTCCGTTTAGTTTGGCATCTGGTGAGTTGTTCTACAAACATGACTGCAAAATTTTAGAAGAGATGTGATATGATAAACTAGTTAATTTTTCTTCTGTATTTTCTGTTGTACTTAGGAATTGAATTCGTAAAGAGCAAGGGATTAAGTTGGACATATGGTACAAAAAGTATTTTTCTTGGATATGCAGCTGGAACAATGGAATATACTTTGTAGGATCATATTGTCTTAAAGGTTGTTATTAGTCAAGATGTTTTCTTTAGGGTAATGATATCAGTGCTCAAATGCTTTGATTACGCTCAAATTTCTTGTCTTTTAGTATGTAAAGAGCTTGTGAGAGCTTTTTGGGAACTGTAATAACCTTTTGACAGCCCTTTAAATACTAAAAGACAAGAAACTTGAGCTTGAATATCAAACAAAACATTGGAGCGCTGATATCATTTCCCTTTCTTTACTGAAAATTTGTTGCAAAAATCAAAGTGCAACCAAACTTGAAGACAATCTACTCAACTCAGCTAAGCCTTTGTCCCGAACTAGTTGGGGTCGGCTAATGAATCCTTTACAAAATTTTCATGAAGAAGGTGAAAGGATCTACCTGGCTCAAATTGACTACACTAGTTGGGTTTGTCTACATGGATCATAAACTTGAAGACAATAGAGATGTTTAATAATGAATCTATAGAAAATGTTCAAGTTTAGGAATAAGAATTTCATAGTGATCAAGACCGACATGGAAGCGACTAAAAATCTCAATTATTGCTCCAGGATTATGTGACAACTTATTCTTGTGGAACAAAAAACCATGAACTGAGCTCCAAGAAAGAGGCATGTGATTATGAGGATGCTATCCATTGACTAGTAACCATGGAGGAGGAGACAAAGGCTCAATATAAATCAATGACGTAGGCTTTAGTTAAATAACCAAGACAATATGCCATTCGTCTCCATCGACTTTTATTCCAATGAAAGCTTGAGACGAGTGGAAAGAGAGAAGGTTTTAATTGGTAGAGTCGACGATCATTCCTTGGCGAAGAACCTCCAAGTCGAGCCATCCTTGATTAAAAAACCATCAAAGTAAAAAACGAAGACACATTTTTGATTGCTAGTAAATTGTGCAACTGAGTAAATTGTGTTTGAGAGAGAACTTGAGAACATTAGCTAATGAAATTTTGGACGAGGAAATAGAAATTTTAGAGTTATCATTGTGAGAGATGGCAAGAGAGACCCATGGCCTCATGGTGGTTCTTGTGGAAAGAGAGGAATGCTCGTATCTTTGAAGGGAAGGCTAGATCTCCCTATTGGATTTATATTCAGTTGATAGCTGCGGTCATATCCTGGGCTCGAAGCCTTCCTCTGTTTCGTTTTGTTTCAGCTTTCGACCTCTGGGAAGGATGGTCAATCATATGCTTGGAATCGGCTACCAAAGTGAAAATCCTCCCCTCCTGGATTCCTCCTCCTCCGGGATCCCTGAAACTTAACTTTGACGGATCGTCTATCGGCAATCCAGGAATGGCAGGAGTAGGGGGGTTATGTAGAAACCACAAAGGGGAAGTCCTCTGGGTCTACTCGGGACCTATCGGAGTGGCAGACTCAAACGAGGCAGAGGTACGAGCCGTTCATAGCGGGCTTCTCTCGATGCCTCGTCTAGAGTGCGACAAAATTATCGTCGAAGGGGATTCCTTAAATGTTATTCGCTGGCTTTCGGGTAACGCTTCTCCCCCTTGGCGATTTTTGCCTCTCTTAGAGGAAATAGAGGACAGGGCTAAGGGCTCCTGAATAGTTTTTCGCCATGTCAGGAGATCAGCCAATGCGGAAGCAGACTCCCTTGCCAAGAAAGGAGTCTTTCGGGCCGCGTTTGAGTGCTTTGACTATCTACCTCCTTGAATTATTGTACTGCTATCTTTGTATTATCTTTGTTCCTTCAGGACCACCTCGGTTCTGTTTTTACATATATATATATATATATATAATCTGTTGCCCTTTTCAAAAAAAAATATCTTGTTGGACCATGAGATGAATCCAAAAATATCTGATTTTGGAATGGCCAGGGTTTTCAGAGGAAATCAATTTAGTCCAGATAATACCATAAGAGTTGTTGGAACAATGTAAGTGCGTTATTATTATGTGTAGAAATAAAAGCAATAAGATTATATTCAACAATGACAAATACATATTGGGCTATAGAGAAAACTGCAATTGGACATCAAAAAAAAAAGAGAGACCCATTCCCTAAAAAGAGGGTGTCGGAACCTGGATACTAAGTTTTGGATGTCGAGTGGGGTCGAATCAGACTCATGTGATTGGTGGAAGTGTCAGTGTAACACTTGATCGAAAGAGGAAGAGAGTTTGCAGCAAGGGCATTCGACAAATCATTAGATTTGGCAGCGAAGTGGAGAATAATTTTGGTGTCGTGATAGAGAGGCTCCAAAGTACACCATTGGAGGAAGATGGGGGGTCGGATTGGATCGGGTTGAGGCAAGGCGAACCCTAGCCCAACCATAGATACCATTCCCTCAACCCTAACCCAACCCTACCCAACCTGAGCCTCGGGTCGATGATGGTCAACCCTATCCCAACCTGCCTCTAAATCTCTCAACCCTAACTAACTGATCAAACCTGTTTTTCCCAAATCGGCTCAGGTTGCGTTTGAGTTCACCTAGGGCCAAACAGATAAATAAAAGAAAAATCATAACCCTAAGAAAATCACAATAAAATCAGAGGACAGAGGTCAGGTTTGGGTTGGGTTGCCAAGGACTCCACCCTATCCCAGCCCGAAATTAAATCGGGTTGGCCTTTCTCCCATCCCTAACCCAACACCCAACCTGAGGAAATGCCAACCCAACATGAGCCAAAATCGAGTTGAACCCGTCGCATTTGGGTTGAGCCCAACCCAAGTTGCACCCCTAGCTGGGAGTGTGGGAAGCCGAGGATTGACACCTGAGAGTGAGACCCTCCACTAGTATTTTAGGATCTAACAAATGAATGGTTTGGATGATCCAACCATATGGGCCCATGTACTTTTAAAAAAAATATGTGCCTACACCATATAAATATATAATATACCTCATAAATGGTACTGTTTACAATTGTGCAAACGAGTTGCCTTGTTCGACAGTAATTTTTTTTCCGTAGAACTGATATGGATGGTGGGATTCAATGACTTGGTAATCTAAACCATTCCTATAGTGGGTCTTTCGATCGAAGGTTTAATTTAATTCTTTACCATTCAAAAAAAATAATTCATCCATTGGACAATCCTAGTCGTTCATTTGCAGAAGCAGCTGTATTGATGTTTATTAACTCTGTGAACTATCCCTTTTTGAGTTTTTATATGGAGCAAGTGGTGTTATTTCTGTAGCCAAAAAAGTACTGGGGGCCAGATGAATTGATAATCTAAACCATTCATTTTTTAGTATCAGCTGTAGATAATCCGTCCCCACATGATGAGTGGCCGTATGAACCATTATTTTTCAAACAGTAAAACCATAGGATGATCCAAACCATACATTTGGATCACCACAAAATAAATAGGGGGCTGCCCCAAAAATCATTTCCATAGGTGATCATAATCCTCCACTCTATAGTGGGACTGCACATATGGAAACTTCTATAGAGGGTTAGGATCATCCTATGACAATGAACATAGGTGCCAGTATCAAAAGGGATGCCCATTAGGTATTCATATTTGCACACATTACAAATCTCAACTACACCGTATTCATATCAAAGCATCACTATTTTTAGATTGCAAACGATTTGGAAATGATATCACCACTAGGGGTGTAAACGGATAGAATTCGAAGCGGATACGGCTATATCCGAACTCGATTACAATATACACTATCCGAATTCGGATTCGACGGATATTTAATATCTGTTACCGAATTCGATTCCCGCGGATCTTGTTCGAATTCGGATATTATCCGTATCCGTTTATCCGGTAAATTCGAACATTTTACTGCATCACTTTATCTTTCTTCTCCTTCTTACTCCTCGAATGAATTTTCCAAACCCTAAAACCAGACCTCTACCTTCTATTCTTAAAATTAACTCTCAAACCCTAAAATATATGAGATTCTCGTCTTCCTTTTAAAACAAAGGCAGAGAGAGAGGGGCGGTGGGGATGGATGATGGTGTTGATAGTGGTCTTTGGGTTTTTTCTTCTTTCTTTTTGAGGTATACGATGGAATGGGTTTGGACTATTTTGAACAAGGGAAGTGGGAGTGCTGATGGTGGAAGCTGAAGAGAAATGGGGATGGAGATATGAATTGGGTTAGATATGGAGGTGATTGGCGGTGATGTAGGTGGCCGTGAGAAGGTGGAGAGGGGTGGCAGTGGATTTTGGTGGGGGTTGGGGGCACTAAGGAATGTCGGAGATGGTGTCTCAGCCTCCTCCTTTCTCTCTCTCTCTCTCTCTCTCTCTCTCTCTCTCTTGCTTCTCCTTGCAAACCTGAGAAGTCTCATCTTTTAATTGCATTTTTGGTTTTTATATAACCCTAAGTTGAAAAACTGATCCGAGCCGTCCATTTACCATCAATGACTAGGATGGCCTTTTATGCTTTAGGATTCTTTAGAAGCTATGACATCTTTTTTCAATCACCATCATCCATTTGTCTCTTTCATCCTACAACCCACATTTGTTGCGTCATAAAGAAGTCATGTCAAACTCTAAGAATGCCCTTAAAATGAGAGATTACTCCATTACCCACCCAAAACACTTTTTGTTTTTTTTTTTCTAAAAAGAAAATTCACTTTTCTTTTAGAAGCAAAAGATAGTGTGTCATTACTAAAATTAAATATTAATGATAATAATAATAATAAATAAAAATGATGTACTTCTCAGATTCGGATGTTAAACGGATCGGATATACCATTTACCAGACTCGCATCCGCTAAGAGCCGGATATCTCATAAACGGATTTGGATAATATCTGCTTAAAACGGATTGGGATAATATTCACTTTAAACGGATTCGGATGCGGCCGGTAATCGAATTTTTGAATATCCATTTACACCCCTGATCACCACTACCTTATTTTGATGATCGCACTCCTCACATTATCAAAAAGTACCGTATGGCGTGCGCCATAGGATGATCCAAACTGTCCACTAGATGGGTCACATCCAAATACGGTAGTGGTGATATCATTTCCCTTATATATAATTTGCTCAACATTATCATTACTGTTTTGTAGCAGTTGAAAGAGATGACAATTTCTCATAGACTAGTTTTAAGTGAAATATTGATAAAATTATGGAAATGATTTCAGCGCTCCAATGTTTTGATAAACATGCGCTCACTTGTTTGTCGTGTAGTATTTAAAGGGCTTTAAGAGCTTTGTGAGAACCGTATGTAAATAGTACACGACAAACAAGTGGAGCGCATGTTTATCAAAACACTGGAGCGCATGAATCATTCCCCTAAAATCAATATGAAGACCAAAATTTACTTCCACTAAGAGTGCTCAACAAAAGGCCAGTTTTAGATTCTACCATCAAATACTCAACTCATATGGGAAAAGAAAAACTAAAATTGACAATACAGACCATTCCTAGAATGGGCCCACTACTTCCCCTGTTTAGCATTTGCACCTGGTTCCGCGTGGGACCCTATCCCAAGTGTCATAGCCGGTTGGGGCAGTGCCATAGTGGTGGTCCACTGTATAGATGTCATAGATCCACGTTTATCTATTTACTTGCGTATTTATTTTCATTTCATGGATTTTGGTAACTATTTTGCAGGTGCCATCATCAAAACCAACGAGTGTTTTTATAGATTACATTGTGATCTAACATTGGAAATTTAATGGATTCATGGAAATGAATCTTTCCAATTATTGGGGCTGGAAGCCTAGAATAAGAAAAGCCCCAATCTCTATTATGGACTGTAATGGGATAAAGATCGATTCACCAAATCTACAATTTCTACCAAATATAAAAACACAAATCTAAAATAAGCCATTTTCAAATCCAAATCACATGCCAAATACAACAGTTGAATTACAGAGGCAAATGCAAAAATCTAAAATAATCCATTTTCAACATAGCAAAAAATCTATTCTGCCATACCACAGAAATCCAAATTTATTATTAGGGCTCATTCCACACTAATTCCTAAAATGCAAAGAATGGAGCCTTTTGAATGGTTTTGTGCTATGTTAGAGAACTTCCAATATACAGGCATAAAGAAGGATAAACCCAAAAGGAAAAAGGCTTGTTGTGTTTGCACTTCTGCTCATGATATACAATATTAGAGAAGGGTTGGGAGGAGACAGCTAATTCCTAATATCTCTGATAACATTGAAATGCCCAATTTGACCAAACATTTTCTTAAAATAGATATCAGTCCAAATTTCATGCAGAACAGCTCTATGGAAATGGATGGTTACCTACCCAAAAAAAACAGCTCTATGGAAATGGATACTCAAATCCTCAATCTTTCTTAAGATGGTGCCTTTTATATACTATTTCAAGAATACAGTCAAAATCCCAAACCTAAGTAGAAAATTAAGAAGAACCAATTACTCTTACCTTTCCACAACTCGGGAGTTCAACTAATAAAACTCAACAGAATTACCAAAGATAGATAATAAATCTCAAAACCCAAAAAAAAACCTGTCCTTGTTTCTAGCTTTCCTTATATTAACACTTCCAATAGTCAGAAATCAAGAACCAACCATGCAATGTAAAACCATAAAATTCCAAAATCCCTAAAACCGTAGAGACTATTGGATTGATGAGTGGCCTAAATCAATAGAACCAGCCCATCTATATCAATCCTTTTTTCGCAAATTAATATTTACTGAAAATTCCTAATTTCGTATCTTCTTGAAGACTGTTGGAGATTATGTCTATAGGAATTTTCTGATAATATTAATTTCTACAAATCTAATAATAAGAATAATAACCAAAATTAGTCAAAATAAATTAATCAAGAAAAGGGTAAAAATAGTTTTTGGGATTGAGGTACGCGGGAAATCACGCTCTCCTTAGAGAAGATTCAACAATCCATTGGGTCTCTTCCGTGCAGGGATTGATCCCTCGAACTCGTCACCTGTATTCAAAAAATAATAAAATATATAAGGTGAAAAATGAAACAAATGATGTAGGGTTTTTTTCCAAGGATGAAGATGGTCTTTTTCAAGGAAGAATACTTTTCCAAGGATGAAGATGGGCCCACATTATTTGGATGATTTTTTGGTAGTGTTTGGATTCGGGTATGGGCTCACATTATTTGGATGATCCAAAGCGTTCATTTGATGGGTCCTGACATAGATAGGGTGTGCCCAAAAAATCAGCTCCATCGGATCATTCTAACCCTTCAATCTATGGACGAACCTTCAGCTGAGGGGGCAAACCTTAAACAAATTGAAACTACATGGGTGTATTTGTCACGTTTTAAACTATAGGGCTGGAAGTGGATGTGTCAGAAACTAGAGGGGGTGTAAATGTAATTATCCCTAAAAAATAAGTACGTATGTGGCAACTTATAGTTCATCAAGAAAAATTGCCACCAATACTAAATAAATTGGTCCTTATTTGCAAATTAGGGTGTGTTCGGCAACCATTCTTTGGATGGTCTCTCATTTTTTACTTTTTTCTTCCAATTTCTCCATATCCTCGCAAAATGATGCAGAAGAACGAGTTTTTGTTAGAAAAGTGATGTGCAAATCTGTAATTTAGGATTCGAGAATACATTATAACAAATTAACCTCACAACTTGAAGACAAAGATCAATAATACTATTTTCTGCAATAATAATCTGTAAAGAAAAAAAGAAATCGTTAGATCACTTATCGAGTTGAGGCACGAAGAATCTTCGCTGTCCTTAAGGCAAATCTCGCCCCCACTATGACGAATCAACGGTGCAGATGGGCGTCTCGGCGTATGCCTCCAGGATACAACAACTCTCGCTCCAGAGGTGTGCACTCACGCAGCCCGGATGCCTAAGAACTCGCTTATATTTGCCAAAAGCCTTGAGCAGAAAACCAGAGAGAAAAACAGAGAAGAGAAAGAGCAGAAGAAGAATCCGTGAAGGATATCTTTCTGTTTTCTATAAAACCGATTTATATAGAAAGGTAATCGACACGTTAGGGTGAAACGTCGCACTCTTTTAGTGCGTGAGAGACGTTTTCCAAACGGTCACTAAACCACGATTAAGGAATCTCAAACGGTAAAAAAAGAGTTAAAACAAAAATAAATAAATTCTTGACCGTTAAAAGGAAAAATAAATAAATAAAAAGAAAAGCCTTAAGTCCACGCACGCGGCCAGCCGAGCCGCGGCGGGCCGGGCACCGCGCGTGTGTGGTAAGATCAAAAGCCCACCGGACCCAAGTGGGCGATCCGTGCGCGTAGGATCCCCATGACCTCTTGCTTATTCACAAGGTTAAAAGAGTGAAAGTATATATATGGCCACTCTCATCCTCTCACACTTCCCATCTAGGACTAAAGTTTTCTCATGACTTTAGTCTTTTTGGAGGGAAGCCCAAAAGCATACATATAAAGACTAAAAACACCCCATTGTAAGTTTGAATTACAAAAAGACTTTTTTCACATAAAAAGTCAACAGTTTTCACCCTTGTTTGTCTATCAGAGCAATTTTCATTCTCCTGTTTTTGCATATTTCATCGTCGCGCATCCACGAGAATGATAAAATTGTCCAAAGCCGCCCTTAATTTATTTGCAAATGGGACATTGAGGCAGAAAGCCATTAACCATATATGAGCACCCATTGGTTACTACATGTAAAACCTGTGCTTGTTTGCAAAGTTAATTATTATAAGTAAATCTTATTTACAAATAGAACACTATTGCCAGTTTGGAAGCCAATAATTTTTGTAGATATAAAATTATTTATAACTACTTTGCATATAGAATTTTATGCCCACAAGATTTTGAAAAAAAAGGGCTGCCCCGTGCACAAGTCTCCCGCCATTGCGGGGTCTGAGGAGGGTTAGATGCACGAAAATATTTTGAAGTGCCTAAATATGCCCTATATCATTTCTAAAACTATTATAACTAGGGAAAATTCTCAAAAAAATATGATTTCTATCTGAAATTCTCAAAAAAGGGTTAAGTTGGCTAATTTCTCAAAAGGGGGTGAAACGCATCCCAATGAGTGTTTTTGGACAAAAACGCCCTTGTGTTGGTTTTCCCTCCAAGAAAGTAAGCAACAAATCCCAATGCATTTCATCTAACATTTTGACCTTTTTACCTTCTTCTTCCCCATGCCAAAATCAAACTTCATTGTCTTTGTAAAAAATCCAAACTAAATTCCATTGCAGAGGGGTGAAACTCTCCTCTCCTAAAATGTAGATTTTATTGGATCTTTTATTTTTCTTTGGCTATCAAACCTAAGCTTCTCAAGTAGGTCATTTGTGATACATTTGCATAGGTTTAACATGTTCCTTACAATGCTATGGTGTATTGTCATCATCTTGTTTATTTGTTATGGATTTGTTAGACATTTGTTATTGTCATCATCTTCTTTACAATGCTATGGTGTATTGTTTAGATGGCCAAATACTTGGATGTATGGTGTATTGTCACTCGGATGTTATGGTGGTTCATAGTTTAGATGGCCTAATACTTGTGAGAATGACTGTATTTATAGGGTTTTAAACACTCACAAGCACTCATTATACATAGGAACCACTAATTATACTTAGGAACCACTAATTATACCTAGGAACCACTATTTACCATTATGTAGTGGTTCCAAGGTATAAATAGTGGTTCCAGAGTAAAAATATTGCTTCACACAATCTAATAGTGCTTGATTGGGTGTCAATGTTGCAATAAATTTATGAACAATGGATCAAAAAGTTTTCTAAATACTCGGATGTTATGGTGGTTCATAGTTTAGAAGGCCTAATACTTTTGAGAATGACTGTATTTATAGGGTTTTAAACACTCAAAATCACTCATTATACCTAGGAACCACTAATTATACTTAGGAACCACTAATTATACCTAGGAACCACTATTTACCATTATGTAGTGGTTCCAAGTTATAAATAGTGGTTCCAGAGTAGAAATATTGTTTCACACAATCTAATAGTGCTTCATTGGGTGTCGATGTTGTAATGAATTTATGAACAATAGGTTAAATAGTTTTCTAAACACTCGGATGTTATTGTGGTTCATAGTTTAGATGGCCTAGTACTTGTGAGAATGACTGAATTTATAAGTTTTAAACACTCAGAAGTACTCATTATACCTAGGAACCATTAATTATACTTAGGAACCACTAATTATCATTATGTAGTGGTTCCAAGATATAAATAGTGGTTCCAGTGTAGAAATATTGCTTCACACAATCTAATAGTACTTCATTGAGTGTCAATGTTGCAATGAATTTATGAACAGTGGGTTAAATAGTTTTCTGTACACTCGGATGTTATGGTGGTTCATAGTTTAGATTGCCTAATACCTGTGAGAATGACTGTATTTATAGGGTTTTAAACACTCATAAGCACTCATTATATCGAGGAACCACTAATTAAACTTATGAACCACTAATTATACCTAAGAACCACTATTTACCATTATGTAGTGGTTCCAAACTATAAATAGTGGTTCCATAGTAGAAATATTCCTTCATACAATCTAATAGTACTTCATTGGGTGTCAATGTTGCAATGAATTTATGAATACCTGTATGATGGAATGGTGGAAAGGTCGACCTTTTCACATGTTTTACACCTGTCTGGCGGAATGGTGGAAAGGTCGACCTATAATTGGTCTTCCTACCTGTTTGGTCAAATGGTGAGAAGGTCGACCTATCAAGGCAAATTCCTACATGTTTATACATATGCTATACCTGCAGGTCGACCTATTACGGAAAATTCGCACCTGTTTGCGAAGAACGTAAAAAGGTCGACCTTCAGTTGTGACCCGTACAATATTATTTGCATTGTATTTCATTAGATCACCCTGTGGAAATGATTTTTTAGGCACAACCTATTTGCATTGTGGCTCATCTAATGGACGGTTTGGATCATCTTATGGTGTGACCCGTGCAATACTTTTTTGAAAAATACTGGAGTATATGGGTTTACACCATATAAAAACTCTTTCTCATGAAGAAACAATATAGATCTTCCCTATCACTAAGTCAAAAGCCAAAAGTACTTATGTAATTGAACACAATTTGGAGAAGGGCAGTGAAAAATTCACCTAGTATTTTTCAAATGGACTATACAACCTACAGCATAGGATGATCCAAACCGCCCAATTGATGGGCCACAACATAAATAGGTTCTGCCTCAAAAATTATTTCCATAGATGATCCCAACCATCCAATCTATAGAAGTTTCCATAATCTAAGTCCCTCTTTCGATCGGATGGTTAGAATCATCCTATGGAAATGATTGTTGGGGCACAACCAATTAATGTTGTGGCCCATCACTTGGGCGGTTTGGATCATCCTATGGTATGGGCTGTATAGTCTATTTTAAAAAGAATGGGCTGAAATCATCCTAGAAGGGGGTTGTACAATGGAGTTTTACCAAAGGCAAGACTTTCAACACTTGGCATGGGGAAGAAGAATCTAAAAAAGGTGAATAAGGTTTGTGAAATGCATTGAGATCCGTTTCTCAAAAAGGTAGAGGGAAAAGCAACTCAAGGGCATTCTTGTCTTTAAACATGCCTTGGGATGCGTTTCACCCCTTTTTGAGAATTTAGTCAACTCAACCCTTTTTTGAAATTTTCAGTTAAAAATCACAGTTTTTTTGAGAATTTTCCCTTATAACTATTATTTGAAAATAAGCCTTTTGCAATTTATTGGCAAATGATGTCAGCAGGACCACGTTTTAATAATTGCACAAACCCAGCTTGTCTTTTCTTTTTTAATTGGCTTGAAGAGCTTTTTGGGAACTTTAACAGCTCTTTAAAAAATAAAAGACAAGAAAGGTTAGTGCAAATATGAAAACATGGTTGTGCTGATATAATTTCCCTGTATAAGGGATATGCTAGGCAATTTTGTGGAAAGCCATTTAGCAGCTCACATTTTCAAGAGAGAATAGCCACCTCACATGAATTAAATGAATTACGGGTGCAACTCAATACTTGGGAATTCAGGTTGAGCTTTTACCTTAAAATCAGGTCGGGTCAGGTTGATTCCTATTCTTTTTTTTAGCAAAAGCTCAACCCGACCCGACCCCAGTTGTGTTGACTTTTTATGCAAAAGTCTTTTTGTAATTCAATCTTACAAAGGGGTGCTTTTAGTCTTTTACATTGGCTTTGCTTTTTGCTTTAGGGCTTCTCACTCAAAGTTAGAGCTTCCCTCCAAAAGGACTAAAGCCATGAGAAAACTTTAGTCCTAGATGGGAAGTGTGAGAGGGTGAGAGTGGCCATATATATACTTTCACTCTCTTAGTCTTGTGAATGAGAAAGAGGTCATGAGAATCCTATGCGCACGGATCACCCACTTGGGTCCGGTGGGCTTTTGGTATTACCACACACGCGCGCCGCCCGGCCCGGCCCGGCCCGGCTCGGCCGGCCGCGCGCGTGGGCCCAAAGCCTTTTTATTTTCTTTTATTTCTTTTCTTTTTCTTTAATCATTATTTAATACTTTTTACCGTTTGAGATTCCTTAAATCTTGGTTTTGTGACCGTTTGGGAAACGTTTCTCACGCACTAAAAGAGTGCGACGTTTCATCCCAACGTGTCTCTTATTTTTCTATAAAAACGGTTTTACAGAGTTAGAAAGATACACAGAACAGATTCTTCTTCTGCTATCTTCTCTTTGGTTTTCCTTCTGGTTTTCCCCAACCTTTCTGATCAAGGCTTTTGGCACATATAAGCAAGTTGTTAGGCATCCGGGCTGCGTGAGTGCACACCCCTGGAGCGAGAGTTGTTGTATCCTGGAGGCATACGCCGTGACGCCCATCTGCACCGTTGATTCGTCATAGTGGGGGCGAGATTTGCCTTAAGGACAGCGAAGATTCTTCGTGCCTCAACTCGATAAGTGATCTAACGATTTGTTCTTCCTTTACAGTTTATTATTGCAGAAAATTGTTACTGTTGAAATCTGCTTTTGGAGTTACCAGATTAATTTCGTATAAGGTATTATCTCATCCTAAATTACAGATTTGCACATCAATTTTTATAACAATCTTAAGGCAAATCTTTACGATCTGTGATCTGTAATTTGGGATTCCGATTATTGGAAATTAATCATCATGACTTCCCAAACCGAAAGACCGGAAAAATTTGATGGATCGGATTTCGGTAGATGGCAAGAAAAGATGCGATTCTTTCTGACCTTTCTGAACCTAGATTATATCTTGAATGCTCCTGAACCATCACCTGATGAGGAAGAACCTGCAAGAACCCATCTCTCTGAGAAAAGGAAAAGAGACAATTATCTCTGTAAAGGCCATATACTGAGTTGTCTCAGTAATCAGTTGTTCGATGTATTTTTCAGAATTGAGTCTGCCAAAGAGTTGTGGGAAACTCTAGAGCAGAAATACCTGGTTGAAGCCGCGGGTTCTAAGAAACTTCTTATTGGAAAATATTTCCGATATCAGATGATAGATGGAAAATCTATTATGGATCAAGTAAATGAGATCCAGTTGATTGTTTCTGATATTCTTGCTAGAGGTATTAAAATAGAAGAACAGCTCCAAATTGGTGCAATCATTGAAAAATTACCACCTTCATGGGAGAAATTCCAAGACACCCTTCTGCATGACAGAAATGATTTTTCTCTTCAAGATCTATTTGTATATCTTCGAACTGAACCGTTTCAGAAAACAGAAATCAATGGCCTATGAGTTTAACTCTAAGGCAAATCTCACTGAATCTTCATCTGGAAAGAAAATCTATTATAAACCTGGGTCTGGATCTGGAAAAGGAAATTTCAAGAAAAATAATAAGGACTTCAAGAAAAAGAAAGGTAACTGCTTTGTGTGTGGGAAAGCAGGTCACTATGCTAAAAACTGTCGCAAAAACGACAAGAAGAAAAACCCTCAAGGAAATAATGCGCCTCAGGCAAATATGGTTGAAGATCAATATCTGTCGGCTGTAGTATCTGAAGTGAACCTGGTTAGCAACGTGAAGGACTGGTGGGTGGACACTGGTGCCACCAGACACATCTGTAGTGACAGAAGTGTATTTTCTTCCTACGAGCTTGTAGGGGATGGAGAGCAGCTTTTCATGGGAAACTCGTCATCATCTGCTGTGGCGGGTAAAGGAACAGTCCTATTGAAGCTTACATCTGGAAAAGTTCTGAAGCTCTGTGATGTCCTTCACGTACCAGATATAAGAAATAATCTGGTGTCTGGGTCACTTCTGATCAAGAAAGGTTTTAAACTAGTTTTCGAGGCTGATAAATTTGTCATTACTAAGAATGGTGAATTTGTGGGGAAGGGTTATTCCAGTGAGGGTTTATTCAAACTGAATGTATCTGAGAACATTATGAATAAAGCATCTTCTTCTTCTGCTTATATTATTGATTCTTCTTGTTTATGGCATGGTAGGCTAGGTCATGTTAACTATGCATCTTTAAAGAAAATGATGACCATAGGTCTAATTCCTAAAAGTGATCTAATAGTAGATAAATGCGAAATTTGTGTGCAATCAAAGTACTCTAAGAAGCCTTTTCATAGAGTAGAAGAAAGAAAATCAGAACTTCTTAGTTTAATTCATAGTGATGTATTTGACTTAAACAATGTTTTAACTAGAGGAGGAAAAAGGTATTTTATTACATTTATAGATGATTTCTCTAGATTTTGTACTGTTTATCTTATTAGATATAAAGATGAATCATTTGATAAATTCATTTCATTCAAATCTGAAGTAGAGAATCAGTTAGAAAAGAAGATCAAAATCCTAAGATCTGATAGAGGAGGTGAGTACACCTCTAATGATTTTAGTGCTTTTTGTGAATCTCATGGCATAATTCATCAAGTAACTGCACCTTACTCTCCACAACAAAATGGAGTTGCTGAACGTAAAAACAGAACTTTATTGAACATGGTAAACTCTATGTTAGGGAGTTCAGGTTTACCTCAGAACCTATGGGGAGAGGCTCTTCTCTCTGCTTGTTATATTCTAAACAAAATTCCATTTAAAGATTCTGACAAAACTCCTTACGAGTTATGGAAGAATAGAAAACCGCATTTTAAATACCTTAAAGTGTGGGGGTGCTTAGCTAAAGTTAGGATTCCAGATCCTAAAAGTTCTAAGTTAGGTCCTAAGACTGTTGATTGTGCATTCATTGGATATGCACAAAACAGTAGTGCATATAGGTTCTTAATCTATAGATCAGATCATGTTGATATGCATCCTAACACCATAATTGAATCCAGAGATGCTGAATTCTTTGAAACCATATTCCCTTATAAAACTAGTCTAAGTGAGAACACACTAAAAAGACCCAATGAATCTATAGAAAAAGAGCATCAAGTGTCTGAGGAATCTGTAGAGCCTAAAAGAAGTAAAAGGGCAAGAGTAGAGAAAAACTTTGGTCCAGAGTTCATTGCCTATCTTCTAGAAGGAGATCCAAAGACATATAAAGAGGCAATGTCACTTCCAGATTCTTCATTCTGGAAAGAAGCTGTCAAGAGTGAAATAGACTCTATTTTGAGTAATGGGACATGGATCTTGACAGATCTGCCTCCTGGTTGTAAACCTATTGGTTGCAAGTGGATCTTTAGAAAGAAATTAAAAACTGATGGAACTATAGATAAGTTCAAAGCTAGACTAGTAGCTAAAGGGTTTAAGCAAAAAGAAGGAATGGACTTTTTTGACACTTACTCACCTGTAACCAGGATAACCACTATTAGAATCCTTATTGCCATAGCTGCAATCTATAACCTTGAAATCCATCAAATGGATGTCAAAACAGCCTTTCTGAATGGTGAATTAGATGAAGAGATTTATATGGATCAACCTGAAGGCTTTGTAATCCAAGGCCAAGAGCAAAATGTATGCAAACTTATAAAATCTCTATATGGTTTAAAACAAGCACCAAAGCAATGGCATGAGAAGTTTGATAGTGTGATGCTATCAAATTGATACATAATAAATGAATCAGATAAATGTGTTTATAGCAAATTTAGTGGGGATAGTGGTGTTATTGTTTGTCTGTATGTAGATGATATGTTGATCATCGGAACAGACATAAGTGTAATTAAAGTCACTAAGAAATTTTTATCAAATAATTTTGATATGAAAGATCTGGGAAAGGCAGATGTAATCCTGGGTATCAAAATAAATAGAAACCCAGAAGAAATAATTTTAACTCAGTCTCATTATGTAGAAAAAATATTAAGGAGGTTTAATCAATTTGATTGTAAACCTGTGGCTACCCCATATGATTCTAGTATAAGATTATGTAAGAATAAAGGGAGTGGAGTAGATCCACTTGAATACTCTAGAGTTATAGGGAGTCTAATGTATTTGATGAACTGCACTAGGCCAGACATAGCCTATGCAGTGGGTAGACTCAGTAGCTATACCAGTAATCCTGATAGTGATCACTGGGAAGCACTAATTAGAGTATTGAAATATCTTAAAGGAACCATAAACTATGGTTTGCATTTTTCTAAATATCCTGTTGTACTAGAGGGGTATAGCGATGCCAATTGGGTATCTGGATTTGAGACCAAATCTAGGAGTGGATATGTCTTCACTCTAGGAAGTGCAGCGGTTTCTTGGAAGTCTACCAAGCAAACTTGTATAGCCAGATCCACTATGGAGTCTGAGTTTATTGCTTTAGAGAAAGCAAGTGAGGAAGCCGAATGGCTTAGAAACCTTCTGTCTGATATTCCACTTTGGAATAAGCCAGTACCAGGTATTACAATCCACTGTGATTGTCAAGCTGCTATTGGAAGAGCAGGTAATAATGTATATAATGGAAAATCCCGACACATTCGTCGGAGGCATAACTCCATAAGACAGTTGTTGAAGAATGGAGTGATAACCATAGATTTTGTAAGATCAATTGATAATATATCAGATTGTCTTACAAAAGGACTAAATAAAAATTTAGTCATAAGCACATCGAGGGGGATGGGGCTGAAGCCCACTGTTTAGATCACCTATAACAGGAACCCAACCTATCTGACTGGAGATCCCAAGAAGTAGGTTCAATGGGAAAAACAAGTTATTTGAGTGATCTGTTTTGCACCAAGTTGTATGTGAATTAAGTTCACTAAGCCTATCCCTATGGTGTGGGTGAAACCTGTAACGGTAAGAGGATGAGTTGTAGGACTCTTAATGTTATCTATAGCTGACTAGCTGTCATGCTGATTGTCAGTGGGGTGCGTAGTTACAGGGCACTCCTGATAGATACACCTATATGAGTGTGGAAGTGTGGCCGCTTCCTATGAGAATTGGGCTAAATTCTCTAGAGCTCTCATGAAATCAGGATATAGCACATGGCCGAAAAGTGCAACACCGTATGAACTTGCTTATGCCTTCTATGTTGTGTGTGTGGTATGTTGTTTCAGTTTATTACTAAAAGTGCTTGGTTCAAGACGTATATTCACCAAGTACTTGATAAACTCGATATACCTGCACTAAGTAAAGGTTCAAGTCCAAAAGACACCTCTACTGATGCATAACACATCTTGCCTTGATCAAATCTATTTACATTTATGATTTATTTCTTGTAATTTTGAATTAGTGGGGGATTGTTGACTTTTTATGCAAAAGTCTTTTTGTAATTCAATCTTACAAAGGGGTGCTTTTAGTCTTTTACATTGGCTTTGCTTTTTGCTTTAGGGCTTCTCACTCAAAGTTAGAGCTTCCCTCCAAAAGGACTAAAGCCATGAGAAAACTTTAGTCCTAGATGGGAAGTGTGAGAGGGTGAGAGTGGCCATATATATACTTTCACTCTCTTAGTCTTGTGAATGAGAAAGAGGTCATGAGAATCCTACGCGCACGGATCACCCACTTGGGTCCGGTGGGCTTTTGGTATTACCACACACGCGCGCCGCCCGGCCCGGCGCGGCTCGGCCGGCCGCGCGCGTGGGCCCAAAGCCTTTTTATTTTCTTTTATTTCTTTTCTTTTTCTTTAATCATTATTTAATACTTTTTACCGTTTGAGATTCCTTAAATCTTGGTTTTGTGACCGTTTGGGAAACGTCTCTCACGCACTAAAAGAGTGCGACGTTTCATCCCAACGTGTCTCTTATTTTTCTATAAAAACGGTTTTACAGAGTTAGAAAGATACACAGAACGGATTCTTCTTCTGCTATCTTCTCCCTGGTTTTCCTTCTGGTTTTTCCCAACCTTTCTGATCAAGGCTTTTGGCACATATAAGCAAGTTGTTAGGCATCCGGGCTGCGTGAGTGCACACCCCTGGAGCGAGAGTTGTTGTATCCTGGAGGCATACGCCGTGACGCCCATCTGCACCGTTGATTCGTCATAGTGGGGGCGAGATTTGCCTTAAGGACAGCGAAGATTCTTCGTGCCTCAACTCGATAAGTGATCTAACGATTTGTTCTTCCTTTACAGTTTATTATTGCAGAAAATTGTTACTGTTGAAATCTGCTTTTGGAGTTACCAGATTAATTTCGTATAAGGTATTATCTCATCCTAAATTACAGATTTGCACATCAATTTTTATAACAAGTTGCACCCCTAAAATGAATAAGACAAAATCTACTAAGTGGTGGTTGCTCTCTCCTGATCAAGTGAGTCGTGAAATGGCTTTCTGCAAAATTGCTTAGCATGGCCCATATCTATCTATCTATCTCTAAGATGAGAAATTATATGGTGTACGGCCTTTACAACCCAAGGCCTTGGTAGGGTGGGCGTACCACCCTTCATATTTGTTCCAACGACAGCTTCTCAAAAGTCTTTACACCATATTAAAACTCATATCATATATACTAAGCATGTTTCTTTCCATTGTCATTAGCTTTTTTTACTAAAAAGTTTTTATTGGAAATTATTTTCAAACGAGATACGATTTTGACCCCACCACCACCACCAACCCCGACCCCTCACTCTCTCCCTCTCCATATAAATTAGAGGGTTGCTGGCAAAACGAGAACCCCGTTTGGGTAAAAAAAAAAAAAAAAAAAAAAAAAAAGGGCAAGAAGACAAAGAAGGGGCACTAATCCCCAGAAAAGCCAAAAATCAATTTGAAAATGAGAAACTCGTGCATTAGGGTGGGCCCACAATCTTGCACTAATGTTTAATTTTGATGCGGTGGAGCCCACCATCTCCACCTAAATCATTCATAGGGAAGGCCCACCATTTCACACATTATTATTTTTTGGGGTGGGGACACCATTTCAAATCTCATGTTTTGATGGGCTGGTCCCACCATCTCCAGCAAAACCCATGCATAGGGTGGGGCCCTCTATTTTGCACTACTCATCTTTTGATGGGTGGGGCCCTCTATTTTGTACCTCATCTTTTGATAGGTGGGGCCCATATACTACTTCAAGCCTAATAAAATAAGTACAAGGGAGCATTATTCTCTGGGGAGCTTCTCATGTAAGAATTGCATGAGAAAGTTTTTATTGGGCCCACCTATAGAGCATCTACATGATTAGAACACTTCACCTAGGCACATAGCTATGCCTATCAAAGGACCCAGACAATCCAGCGGATCCTTTGGATCTCGCTCTAAATAGATGAGACATTGTCAGATGATTTGGGCCCGTTGGGGTGTCCCATGTGAGACATAGACACAGCCTTTAATTAATTAGATGGGACCAAACAGTCAAAAAAGTCCAACAGAGTGTCCTAGATCTTAAAATATATTTTATAGCAAAAACATCTCCTTCATATTTTTTTACCTACAGCCTAAACATGAGGGGTATTTTCAGTATATAGCATCTAACATAGCAAAATTAAAAATTTGCAATTCATGAATTTAAATCTCTCTCTCTCTCTCTCCAAATCACCACAGTTCATTGTCCACCTTCTTCATTGAAATCATATAGTAATAGTAAAACACACACTATTCTCTTTATAGGGGACTGAAACACATGCACATACAAAAAAAATCAAACTTTGTGGAAAATTTTAGTTCTGTAAAATAATGGTAGAACACAGGACACTCAAACGGACACTAATTGTTGATGGGACTGTGACATGGACACAAAGGTAAGATCCAACTCCGACTGAATGAGACCCAACCTAGTTAGGATTTGAATGGCCATAGGTGGATCGGATTCAATTTGGTTTAGTTTACAGCTCGACGCATAGCTTTAAAATATTTCCAATTGGACAATCTTAGGCTTCCTTGGATGCCACCAAAACTGGCCCTCATTTGCAAATAATATTATTTTAAGTTGATCTTACTCTAAAATGGAGCATTAAGGTCTTCTTAGGAGCCATTACTATAGCATCTCTAAAATTATCTTAATATTATTTACAAATAATTAAATTCAACTTTATAGGCATTTGCAATATAAGATTACACGTGAATAACTTTAGAGGTACTAAAGAGGAGTTCCTTAAACCACTCAATTAGTGGGACATATGAACAAACTTAGGGCACGTTTCACTACGATGAATTTTTTTTTTCATGATAAATCGGTGTTTCCAAGTGGAGATGAGGGTGAAGTGGCTAAAAATAAGGAAACTAAATACAAGAAACTAGTCTTTGGTGATGAGAAGTTGCAAAAAAATTGATTTTTTTGGTAGAGTTTTTTGTTTCATGGATGTTAGACCCTGTTAGGGGTAAAATCGGTATACACGGTACCGACCCTCAAAAATCATCCTCCACTATTCGGCCAGGTCAAGTCAACCACCACAAGCAACACTTGTTAACGAGTCATACCAAGATCCTCACAACATCTTTCCTTCATTCGGTATCGAACCTCGAGGGAAGCCAGACATAATCACGGGAATCTCGCCATTAGTCGATCAATCCAGGCAACCGTTACACATACGACGCTATAATCAAATTCAAAATGTCCCACCCAAGATCTCCACCCGGAATCATAGGGAATCATATCTCCACGATCTTATCCTCCATCCAACTCACCCCACGTGGGCTTAAATCAAAGGCTTGATTAATATCTTCAAGATCGTGGGTCTCCTCCCCTATAAATAGGGGTCCACGCACTCAAACAAAGGCAATTCGAAATCAATTCGCCTCCTCCTACTCTATTCTGGTCTAGTAACTTCTCTTGGCCCTCCCCACCATTCATCGTCCATTGTCTGTTATTGCCTATTTCTGACTTGAGTGTCGAAGTGGCTGCCCGTAGCCCACAACTCCGGGCCCGCTAACACTTTATCTGTGAGCACAGGATTACAGGTTCTGCCAGGCTAGTACGTGCAGTCAGATTTTGGGCAGCATCAGCCCTTCTCAGTACTTGGAGATGCTAGTTTCTTGATTTTAAGCCACTTCACCCGCCCAATCCCTCTCACACCACTTGGAGGCACCAGTATATCATTTAAAAAAATTCATGGTAGCCAAACATGCTTAAGGTTCTGTTCACTTCTTTTCCCTGGAAAGGAAATGATTTCATTTTCCTTTCCTTTCCAGGTGACATGGCAAAAGGAAAAGGAATCCAGGGAAACTGTCAAGGAAAAGGTTTCGTTTTCCTTGGAAAGCCTCTTTCCGATATATTTAATCGGAAACGAAATCTTGAGTAATAGGGAAAAAGTCAATTTCCAAGTATTTTCAGCTTTTAAAAAAGAAATTCCACATCTGATAATATTTTCCTCCGGAAAAGAAGTGAACACAGAAATTCTGTCTCGTCAGGGAAAAAAAAGGATGTTTTCCAGGAAAAAGAAGTGAACAGAGCCTAAAGGAAAACTGATTCACATTGCCCCCTAAACAACTCTAATCAAATGGTTAGTATATAAGCTGTACTCTTAGGGTACAACTGACATTTCAAGGCCTGGAATTAGAGAAGAGGAGGATTTCCATTCAGGATGAACAACTTGAACTATATAATCTAACTAGACTTGGCATTCCTCAATAGTGGGGTGTAACTATCAAAAGAAGGGTTAGGATTGTGTTGGGTATTTTTAGAGCAGGACCCTGATGAATGGTTAGATTGGTGTTTGAGTGGATCATTGAGTCATTCAATCTCTAATTAGAGTTGGAATTGATTTTCTGATACCGAGTCAATCAAAACTCCTTTGACTCACTCGAAATTGTCATTGGCTCTACTAAGTAACTCATTTTTACCTTGGCCTAGTATCCGAGCCAGAGTTCTGAAATGCAGGTTAAGATCATTGAACAAGTGGATGGGCCCCAGCTGCAAAACGCTATGGCCAGCTGCATTTCCCTGCGTACCATGGGATCGATAATACTACCAGGTAAGCCTGAAATTTTTGCAGAAGGAAATTGAGCAGGATTCAAATAGTTCAATCCAATGCCATGCTAAGGTTACATCGATCTGGTGAATTTACAAAACAGAGATCTCAGCACATGGGTCTTTGATTTTTTGAGCGAATTTCCATGGACATAGATACGAAAGTAAAATTGAATTGAAAAGTCCATATTAAGTGAAAGGAGAAAGAAGACAGTAAAAGGGATGAACATTTTCTCCTCGAAGGGTATTTTCTATAAATAAGCTAGTCCCAAATCTCAACACTTGGAATTCATTTCTCAAAAGCCGTTTTCAAATAACAAGTTCAAAAGAAAAACAATGTTAAATTTCTTCTTTTCCTTTTGAACTTTGAAAATCCATTGTTAGTCTAAAAGAAAAAGCAAGAAAAAAAATGAAGATAGAGAGCGAGAGAGAAGGAGAGGGTTTATAGTGTTGATTTGAACTAGTGTTTAAAAACACGGATGTGACGCAGAACACGGCCCAGAAAAATTCATGTCGGCTCGGCACGGACACCTCCAAGAATCGGATGAAGCGGTCATAACTCAGGAGAGTCAATGGAGTTTTTATTGACTTTGTAGTGTAAAAGCAGGTTGTGATGTGGTGCAACACGGAACGCGGCCGAGAAAAATCCTTATAGACTCGGGTCAACAAGTTTTTAAACACTGATTTGAACAGAGTAGTCAAATCCGGTCCGACTGGGCAGCAGATCCGGGTGAGCAGTCCAACGTTTGGGGAAGTTGACCTTTTCGAAAGATTAAAAGACCAATCAAATCCAGTCGTTAGTTCCTCTTCACATTCAGCAATCTCTACTTTTTCCTAATTTTAACCAGCCCAAACCCAACGGCCAAATGTTCAAACCAGAAAAAATGTATAAAAAAAAGAAGAAGGAAAACATTGGGAATTCCACTGCATTCAATCTCTCAAAAAGGACGACTAGATTCCATTTTTCTAAAGAACTGAGTGGATATTAAAAAAAAGGACTATACAAAGATAACAGAATCCTCTGAACTTACATTTGGGGTTCCTTAAAACCATCTCTTTTTCTCTTTACTAATTCTCAGAAACTGTAATATACACACTTCACCACCCAAATAACACCTCTTTCTCTATCTCTCTCCTACAAAGAAGCATAATACTCTCCATAGAAGTCTACAATTCCGGCCTCCGCGCAGAGCCTTTCATTGAAAGCCTCTCTCATCTCTTCAGGAATAAAAGGAGTTCTACAAAGAGGGCACGTTTTCTGATCATGATCCATCCAACGGTCGAGACAGCTCCGATGAAATATGTGCCTACAATTCGTCAACCGTCGGATCTCTTCTCCCCCTTCAAACTCATAAAGACAGACCGCGCAACTTTCCGGCGTGTCGTCCTCGCCTGAGCTCAGTTCCTCAAACCTGACCACCGGTAAGATCTCTCTAATAAGCATAGCAGATACGGAATGGGATTCCGGCCTGTGGTCTGACCTGTCCGGCCATACAATGTCGGAATCGAGAAAATCTCCAAGACCCAGAGATCTAAAAAGTATGTATATGAGTTTTCTAACAAAACCCAGAAGAGAAAATAAGTGTAAAAGGAGTCTAGGAAGGAATTGCTCGGAATAGAAGACGGGAAAGCCCATAACGATTGGAATTTCGGCTTAAAGGTTTTGCTGTATTTGGGTTGTTATAAAGGGTTGGGGCTATATGAATGCCCCCATGTTTTTGGGAAACTACGGGGAAAAAAGAAGGTAATCATTTTAAACGTTTGAATAGAGGCTTGGATAAACTTGAATAGTCATTGACCATTCTTTTGAAAATTAATGAGAGTTTTATCTAGTTTGGTGGTCCACTTCACTTGCTTAATTCAGGTTGTCCTTGTCTTAACTACCACTACCACCAGATGGGACCAAGCCATCTTGTTTTTTTCCTGGACCGGTTGGTATTGAGGAGGATGGATGTGGGTCCACTGATGCAGGTGTGTCTCGCTATGTCATGAAGATCGACGGTCAAGATTGTCTTTTTTTTTATTGGATACTCTACCGTAATCTTGAGATTGATCGACGATCTGGATCGCCTGATTGCTGATTCGAAGTCCCGGGTAGTCTGATAAAGGGTCAGACAATCTTGACTGTTGATCTTCATGACCTGATAGTCTGATAGTCTCAAAGAGAGGTTCGGACTGTGCTCCATTCAGAGCGGGACCCTTTAATTGACTGATCAAGATTAGCTGCACGCATGTAGGGTAAGTAGGGTAACCTAATTAAATTAGCAAGTAAAGGAGTAAAATTTTGGATTGAGTTTGTCTTTGGAAAGAGGCTCACATAGAACGCCATGTGACGAACCATGAGTCTTTGATTGCCCTTGTAAACTCTATTTTCACATGGCTCTGCCTAAACACTATTTTCACATGGCTCTGCCTAACCCAATTTGTTCTTTCTCACCATTTGGAAGGATTGTGATTGCTACTTCCATCCTATGATTAATAAAATAAATAGGATTTCCATCACCCATCCTGTCAATTATGCAACACCAAGTGATATCTTTCTACTTTGTTGAAGAGGTGGGCCCATGATCTAAAGATTGATTTGGGTGTCTTTCATCACTAAGACACCAGAACCAAACCCATGTGCCACACAAGTTGTTTCGCTAAAAATCAACTTTTTCTACCAGTGGGTAAACTACACATGTGTCCTCTTCTAAATCGTGTATCTAACCTCTCTCATTATAAATATGTTTTTGGGGTTAGATACAAGGGAACAAGGTTGGTGGATGCTCTGACTACATTGTCACTGAGAAAATCCAAAGACCCAACGAACCAAAAGACCCTTTTCTCCCTTCCCCATTGAGCCCACATCAGATTGAAGAAATGGGAAGAGATTTGGTGTGCAATTTAAGAGATTTTACAAGTAACGAAGACTAAAGTAGAGCCTGCAGAAATGATATAATAATTAAAGATGAGTGGGGGAGGAGCTTTGCTTTTTTTCAAAGGATATCTATCCAATCTTCACCCAAATAGAGAGTTGAGATAGGCCCATACACAAAACAAGAAAATGGGTGTCGGTGGGTGGAGCCCTGGCCAAGAGGCCGCGAGGGATGTGGTGGCACCTACTGCCTATGGGCCAAGACATGGAGGCCCACAGGGGAGGCCTCGAGATAGAGTGTGTCCCCCGACATTAAGTCGCGGAGCTTGCAGACCTTTGTTTGTCACTTCCTCTGTCTCGGAGTCGGCAAGGAGAGAATAGGATAAAGAGTAAGGTGGATCAAGGACTTTTGGTGAGAAGGTTTTTCTCAGCCGTACACGTGGAATGTGAAGAGTGATCGTGATCGTTGATCTTTTTTGGTAGGTAAGCTAAGGTTTGACAGGACCCCTACCGGTTTATATTAGATAAAGAGAAAATGATACATTCATGGGTGCAAAACACCATCCTTGACTCAGAACATATTAGATAGAGATCCAAAATCTCGGGATAGACAAAAGCAAAACACTAAACCTAAGAGATCAAATTTCTCAATACTGTTGAGTTACATAATCGGCTAGCTTAATGGGAGCATGTTGGGATCATTTGGAGCTTCTTAGCCACAACGGTGGTAGTTGGTGCTTGTCAAGATATCCTTGGTGAAGAAGTTCAATCGGTGCTTTGAAGATGGATATGAGTTGAAGGGTTAGTGGACTCGGCATTGAGTTGCTAAATCAATCAAACTACAAGATATGGAGAACATGTATGAAGACTTATCTTGTGAGAGAAGATTTATGGGAGGTTGTTTGTGGCAATGCCGTTGTAGCTCCGGAAGATTCACAAGAAAATGCAGATGTATTGAAGGCGTGGAGGATGAAGAATGCTAAGGCCGAATTTCTTTTGAAGCGGTCTACTTCGCATGACTTGTTTGAGCACATCACTGGGTGTAAATCGACAAGTGAGATTTGGACTACTTTTGATGGATTGCTCAAAATGATGTTGAGGTTGCAAAGCTAAAGGATGAGCTTTCTATTCGTTTTGAGATGAAGGACTTGGGAGAGCTAAGTCACTTTCTTAGCTTGGAGGTGAAAACTTTGAAAGATGGAGTGCTAGTTTCTCAAAAAGGCTATGCGGAGAAATTAGTTGGAAGATTTGGGATGAATCAAAGTAAAAGATCTTCTACTCTTCTTGATCACAACATAAAGATAAGGCGGGGAGAAGGCAAGCTTCTTCCGGATGCACGGCCATACCGTGCTCTTGTGGGTAGTCTCATCTACTTGACTATCACAAGACCCGATATTTCTTTTTCCGTTGGGCTTGTTAGTCGCTATATGTAAGCGCCACAGAAACCACACTTGGATGCGGCAAAGAGAATTTTGAAGTATGTGAATTCTACCATTGACTTTGGGTTGCTTTACAAGAAAGAGGTTTATTTTGTGTTGAATGAATTTACCGATACCGACTATGGAGGGGACTTGGATGATCGAAGATCTACTTCCGGTTATGTGTTTTTGTATGGATCGGCGGGTGTTTCTTGGTGTAGCAATAAACAAGATTCGGTTTCTCTTTCAACAACTGAGGTGGAATATAAGGCCGCCGCTCTTGCATCTCAAGAATGTGTTTGGTTGCGGTGGTTGATTGGAGATGTTCATTTACCTATTCACAAGGCGACGACTATTCTTGGTGACAACCAAAGTGCACTCAAACTTGCCACAAATTAGGTTTGTCATGCAAAAACAAAGCATATTGAGATCGAGCATCATTTCATTCGTGAAAAGGTGTTAGATGGTACAATTGGTGTAGCGGAAGTGAGGAGCAAAGAGAACATTGTCAATATCTTTACTAAGTCACTTTCCAAAGGACCATTTGAGCTACTTCGGGATAAGCTTGGAGTAGTTTCCAAAAATCACTTTAAGGGGGAGTGTTAAATTTTAAAGTGTATTTTTTAGGTAGCTTTATTTTATTTTTATTGTGAGTGTTGTAGTGAGGGCAAATATGTACTTTTGTGTCCATGGGCATGTTGGTCTTTTTGCCTAGCTTGCACATGTGTGAACCACACATGTTTGTTCCATCTTTTCCCACTACGGACCTATTTCAAATTCAAATTTTTACTTGGAACTCTAGACCCACTACTTCCCTAAGCATTTAAGGCACCACTTTCTCATACCCACTACCACTTACCTAAGCTATCTTCTCTTTACTTTCCTTGACCGAGCCTAATTCTCATTAACTTCATTTTGGTAGAGATTCTCCACAACCTAGACCTCCATTGAAGCTCTCTTGTGTGCAAGCTTTCCTCTTGAAGTTTTATTCTTTTTATTGTTGTTTATCTTGTAGTGTTGTTCTTTCTATCATATATTGAAGCACATCTCTTTTGGGCATTGTTATTCTTCTACTTGGTTGTTCATCTTGGGCTAGTGTAAACTTTGGTTTCACTATTTGAGAAGAGGATTTTCCGGTGTTGTGAAATCCGTCTTTTTCTATAGATCCTGTGAGCTACCAATTGGATTTGCTATAGATCAATGATTGTCATTACCAAACAATCTTAACCTTCTGATTAAGGGTTTTTTACACTACAAGAGGTTGGACCGGGGAAGAAAAGTGGGAGAATATAGCTTTTGACTGGAGTAATGGTTGCTATTTTGATCAATGGATCCAATCACGAGGTAGAGGTGAGGCCCGTTAATAATGAATGGTCTTTGGCAAAAGTGACTTGTTCAAAGCGATTTTCAATTATGAAATGACTTTCTCCTTGAAAAGTATTTCCAGAAAGTCCCTACACAATACACTCGAATTATTTTTTCCTGACAAAATACCCTTCAATCTCTTCTAAAATTATATTTTCTTTGCCTAAAAAAAACTAGCCTTTGCTTCTTCTCACATAAAAAACAACAGCGGCTTTCATAGGGAAATAAGCCGAAAAAATTGGGATTTTTCAAGGGGGAAGAAATTTATTGTTGATGTAGATCTTTCTCCTTTTCTTCTAATAAAATCTCATCATTTCAAAGAAAAAAGAAAAAAAGATCAAGCTTTTAGAGATACTCAAAGGTCCTTTTGGCAAAGAAAAAAAAATTGTATCTAATGTATTTCAACACAAGTGACATTTAGCTAAATCATGATTCTTGATGACTAATCTAAATATTTTACATATTAGGGCTTCAATTAGTTCTAATGGGCAATTAAATTCCAGATTGATCTAATGGGTAGGATCACACATTTGTGACCATTTCATGTGCGGGCCCAACAAATCACCTAAACTCCACATGGTTTTTGGGCTGGCTATGGTTATTACATGGGTGGACCCAACAAATCAGTGGTTGGAATCCTTGAATGAATTCATAAAACTCGTAAATAATGTATAAGATTGAAAATTTTGAGCATTGGGTTTGCTGAATGAATTATGGTAGGGGAACAAGTTTTATGACCAGCACGAGCAAATCATTTATTGCCACGACAATGGAAAAGGGCTGCAACCACTTCCATCAGTTTTAAATTAAACAGGAAACTCATCAAAGAGGGGATTGTTTTGGTACATGTTGCACACTTTGGTAGTTGGATTCCTATACCATTTTCCTTCCTAAAATTCTTAAAATACAAAATAGAAGCACTTGGATTGGCAGTATAGACAAGAGAGGATCACATGGATTGCTACATCATTTTCTTTGCTAAAATTCTTAAAACACAAAATATAAGCACTTGGATTGCTGTTGGAAATTCTTTTTACAGAAGGGGTTTTGGTTACGGTTTCGACTTTGGGAAAGTTTTGGCTTTGTTGCAGTTCCACGCGAAAGCAAAGATTAAACATCGGAAATGTGAGAGATGTAGATGGGCTTATAAGGACTTGGGCACCCTCCCCTTCAAGTCTAGTTTTTAAGGGTGAGTTCTACCTGGCCCCAACAGGTTTCATGTAGATGGGCTTAGAAGGACTTTGTCCGGTTTCCTTTTAGGTACTATTCCCGGTTTCTCTAGCATTAATCAAAGAATAAATAAAGGGTTGGTATACAAACATTTCATCTTAGTATACAAAGAATTTAATTATCTGTTTCTTCTTGGTAAAATGAGTCTAAAACAAATTTTACCTCCCTCTCTCTCTCTCTCTCTCTCTCTCTCTCTCTCTCTCTCGCTCTCACTCCTCCCTTCGAAACTATAAAATTGTAATTTTTTTATTTATGACATAGGGTATCCCCACCCAATTTTTAGGAAGGGACTATTCCCTACAAATGCGCGCAATCACCCATAAACCATGTGCATCGGGCAAGCTTGGGGGATTCGAACTCTCGTCACTAGAGAGCATGCCCATGACTTTAAGCCAAAGAGCCACACCCGTACGGTTCTAAAATTGTAATCTTCACTTCCAAAGTGGGTTGCTACCCTTTTTGACCGGGAGGTTTGGCAGGTGTACTTTAAAAGCCACCACCCATCATATCTCTTTTGTAACCCAACTAATCTCCCTTCATTTTTTATGTATAACATGTTCCTTCATCTCTCTTTTGTAACCCAACTAATCTCCTTTCATTTTCGATGTAACATGTTTCCTTCACATTCATTTTCTGTTGTATACATCAATCTAAAGCTTCCCATCCCCACCATAATATGCCACTCTATCTCATTGATGTAATTCTCCCACACACACTCAAATCTCAATCTTCTTTGTCTATTCTAGTCTACTAACTTCTTTTCCTCGTAGTCTTGGTAGAATCCAAGATTAGAGTCGTTGGACCCCACCACTTCCTTCTAATTATTAGTGGGCATGATTTCCCAGTCACAACTTCATGAGATGATAACAAGACATTACCCGGCATGGCTATGTACTATGGATCAGCTGCCCATGTGAGTATGTCGCTTCTCTCTCTCTCTCTCTCTAGGTAGCTTAACTACAACAAAGTTGGGTTTTACCGGCGGTCAAAACCGTTAGCAAAAATATTACCATATGTTAATAGAGGTTATATCAGCGGTTTACAGTTGATCATAGCTTCACCGCTTAATAATGTGGCATCGTTAAAGCCTCTATTGATGTCCGCCAGCAAAGGTTTGCCTTTTTACCGACGATTTTAATAGCCAAACTCACCATGTAGAGGCGATCAGCTGTGCTCATAGCCACCTTTTTAATATCTTTATCGCCGGTAAACAAAAAGGGTAGCCCAGTGCACGTGCACAAGGCTTCCGCCATTGCGGGGTCTGTGAAGGGTTAGACGTACGCAGGCTTACCCCTAAAAATAAAAATATAATATTTTTAAAAAACTTAGACCTATTTATTTTAAAAAAAATTAATTTCGAACAAACTCAGTACGTAAGAGCTGTAAACTTGTAAAAACGAAAAAAATCCAAAACAAGCATGAAAACTAAGGAACTGCATTTTTCATTGAATAAACTTTTGACCTACATCTACCTACATGCAGCCAAATCAAATTAAATGCACCAAATGAGTAATCTAGAAATCAGTCATGAAAAAATAAAGTTCCACAAACTAGATTCATGTTAGGACAAGTGCTGACCCTGTAATGAAAGCGAACTGGAAAAAAACATGACCATTTCCTTCATGATCCATACATGTGCATTCATTACAACTGTTAGGCAAGCAAAAGATCCCACATCCGAATGGTGAATGTATGTGGACAGGCTTATAAGGACTAGGGCACCCTCCCTTTAACTGCTTACCTCTTAAGGGTGAGTTCTACCTGGGTCCCTACAACAACAAAGTTCCACTTGGCCCCAACAACTACGAAGCGAATTTCCTGGGTTTTTGAATCCCCAAATGTTTAGTACTTAATTTTCTACACTTGATAACAATACAAGAGAAGCTAATTTGAAATTTATGTTGAAGAGAAGAAAAAAAAAAAAAATTTATCCAAATGTGTAAAAGCATTTCTTGAAGAGGGAAAAAAGAAAGGAAACAAGCTTAAAATATCTACAGTAGCTTTAGGAGGGAGGAGAAGGAATTGGAGAACCAACAGATTTAATTTGGGAGGAACACTGTCCAAACATCAAAGAAATTTTTCTCCAATCTGTATTCTTATTCTCACAAAAGTCACTCAATGAAAGAGAAGCTTCAAGGAAGTGCATGGAAAAAGGAGCTGTGTTGAGACTCCTTGGTATAGAATAGTCTTAGCAATCAACCAAAATATTTCATAAGAATCGTCCACCTCCTGATGCATAGCAGATTAAACATGCCATGTAGCTGGAACTGATACAGGAATAGCATAATGCCGCGGTATGCATGCTAGATATATGTAATTCTCATGTTACACTTCGGTTTATGTAGGATGTGTTTGACTGTACATCAAGATCTCAATTTGGGAACTGAAATGAAAAACAAACCTCATTCTAATCTTAATCGTAAAAATTTGTGTTTGCTTGGTCATATATACAGTAAACAGCAATCTAAAAAGGCACAAGTTGCACCCAAATGGAAGTTTGGATGTACATTCAATAATATCCCCAAGTGTACAATTAGTATTTATATGTCATAGTTTCAAAACTCCCTCTATCAGAATCGTTGACTTTCCCGAGTTGACTCCCTTCTACCTAGGCTCCGTTCTTGTTTGGGTCCTTATTTTGCAATAAATAGTAAATAAAAACTCCTTTGACTCTCCCGACTTATGATGGCATCAACCGAGTACTCAGCTGCATCAACCAACTACCTGATAACGCCACACCGAGTTTACTAGGTTTGCTTTGGCCGCATTTTGAAACACTGATGTGACTTGCACATGGCGTAATTCTTTATGTACGTTCCCACTGGCCAAGTTAACAAGATGAGTTATATTTTTCCACCATGGTCTTGGCCTCTTGGTACTCCCTCAGTTAAGTAAGAGAATAGTGAAAACCACATTCCCTATGCCCAAGTGTCTCCACTAAGGCCTGGTAAGAAAAATTAACAGTTACCAAGACAAAATGAGCTGGATTTCTGGTAATTTTGAACGTACTAGAAATTTCATCATAGAGTGATTCCAATAGTGAAATATTGATAAAAAAACATGGAACTACATACAATAATCAGCACTTACATCACCAGGTAGAATGATTTCGGCGTGTTCAAATCTGACTTGGAGTGGTTTGAGAGGGGACCCTTCACCAACTTGGAGCCTTCTTAGTCAAACTTGGGAAAGAAATGGAGAATGTATATGGATCAAGAAATGGGTGAGTGGGGCTTAATTAAGGAAAAGATTTTCTTCTATTATGGTTTTGAGTGAGGTGAGGTGTTAGAATTTCAAAAGTTTTCAAGAGGCCAAAAGTTAAGGGATTTTTTATTTTACCGGGATTTTTTCCCCCACCATAGTCCGGTCAACCAAACATGGGATTTTTATTTTACCGGGATACTTCCAAGGAGTTTTTTTTCCCACCAATCTCCAAGGAAGTTTTTTGTTCCACAAAAGTCCCAAGAACCAAAATTTTTTTGGCATCCAAACGGAGCTAAGGTGAGCTAATTGAGGTGCAAATTTGGAAAGATCCAAGAGCCTTCCTATCTTTCGCTCAAAGCAAGGTTAAAAGGGACTTTTCACTAGGTAATTTTAGACCTATCAATTTAATGATCAAAGGTTAAGATCACCCCATCAATCAACCGTGCTTACATCAACTGATATGATTGCATGTACTAATTCCAAGAACAGGCAAAAATACTTCCGTATTTTGAACTGGTCCTCATCGGCTTGGCCTATCCTAAGTGCAATTTAGTAATTTTTATAGTTTAATTGTTAACCATTGATCAGAATTTGATAAATGGTTGAGAATGATCACTGCAATATTAGTTGATGTCATCAATTTTTCCCTAATTTTCATCTTTAACAAAAATAAAAAGCATGCAAATCATGACAAATTTGGAAATCCATGTGTCAAGAAGACCATGCTCGCATTAAATCAACTTAATTTTTATGTATATTTCTGTTTCAAACATTCTTATTCTTTTGTTTTTTTAATAAAAAAACTTATTTAACTCGTACTATTTTACTATCAACAAAGATCCAACTTAAGCAAATCAAAGTTGCTTGTAGTCTACTTACAAGAAATAGATAAAGTAAGAGTGACAGGCCTCCTAGGATGTTTGATAGAAGTGTTTCCTATCACTTATTTTGGTCTTCCCCTTGGAAATGGTCTGTCCGAAGAAGAGGGTGTGAGACCCTAGCATGGTTTTAAATTTTGACCGAAATCCTAAATTTCGGACCACAGGCCTCCTAGGATGCTCGATAGAAGAGTTTCCTACCACTTATTTTGGTCTTCCCCTTGGAAATGGTTTGTCCAGAGAAGAGGGTGTGAGACCCTAGCATGGTTTTAAATTTTGACCGAAATCCAAAACAGAAGTTTCGGATTTCGGTGAGGAACGAAACGAAATGGTACAGAAACCGAAATTTACCAAATTTCATCAAAACTTGTAATAAAATAATACTTTTTGATTGAGTTAAAGAATTCCGAACGAAATTACCTTCGGAAATCACCAAAAATTTGGTAATTTCGATTTTCGTCCTAAAAAACTGGGATTTCCTGCGACAATACCAAATTTTGCCCGAAATTTTGGGATTTCGATTGAAATTTCGGTTTCAGATAAGTACGAAATTTTAGCCGAAACCAAAATTTAAAACCATGGACCCTAGTAGAAAGGGTGGATATAAGACTTTCAACTTGGAACAATAACTCTAATTAAAGCAGTGTTGGTTAGTATCCCCATTTACCACCTCTCCCTTTTTAGATACTCGATTAGTGTTATTGAGAGAATTGAGTAGATTCAAAGAAAATTCTTATGAGGAGGCGCTTCTGAGAAGAAAAAGATGCATCTAGTCAATTGGAAGGAAGTCTGGAAACCCACAAAAAATGGTGGGATTGGGATTTGTCGGTTGACAGAGGTCAATAAAGCCCTTCTTGGGAGTGGTTGTGGAGGTTCGACGAAGAGAGATCCCATCTTTGAACAAACGTAATTGAAACAAATTACGGATCACGACTTAGTAATTGGATATCAGATAATAAACTTAGGCCCACTGCTCTTACACTTTGGAGGGATATCTTAAGGCAGAATTTTAAATTTCAAAAAGGAATCAGATTCCGAGCTTATAGGGGTTACAAAGTGATTGAAATAAGCCGCTTGTGATTCAGTTACCAGATCTCTTTAGGGCCTCCTCGAATTGTGACGCTCTCATGAAGGATTGTTATGCGAGAGTAGGAAACATTGATTTCTTAGATAATTGAATTCAAGAGGAATTTCTTTGAGAGGGTAGTGGATAGGAATGCTTCTCTCATTCACTTGCTAGAGTCTTACTACGTTAGAAAGATTGGAAGTGATAAAAGACTTAGGATTCTGAAGCATTCCAACTCCACTTAGAGTATGTGTGTTTGCTTGGATACTTGTCAGTATAGAATTCAGACGATTGATCACATTCGTCATTGTCACTTGCTCATTGTAGGCCACTGTCACTAAACTGGGGATATGGCTGAATAGATTTTGCCACATCAGTATCCTTATGTCTCCCTTGTTGGCTGACATGTAATGGGTTTCAGTCCCTTCGATTCTCTTTGGCAAGGGAGCGAACAATTGCGAGTTTGCAGATCTGTCTCACTCTAAATCGAGCTTAATCTCTTAGGCCTTGTTGTTTTGGCTGTTCGTTTAAGATTTTGACAACCAATTGTAAGTGCCAAACCGATAATTAGACTCAAAATTAGGTTTACATTCGAGTCTAATAATTGGCTTAGCACGAATAGGGCCTTTGAGTTTTGAGAACCGGTTGTGAGTCCAAAACTAATTATTGGATGCAAATTTAATGTCCTGTTTGTTTGAGATTGTGGCAGCCGATTGTGATTATTGGACTCAAAATTAATGCTATTTTGAGTCCAATAATCTCAATCGGCTGCCACAATTCCAAACGAACTGGGCCTATACATTAAGGCCGTGTTCATTTGAGATTGTGACAACCGATTGGGAGCCCCAAGCCTATTATTGGGCTCAAGCCGATTGGGAGCCCCAAGCCTATTTTGAGCCCAATAATAGGCTTGGGGCTCCCAATTGGTTGTCACAATCTCAAACGAACAAGGCCCATGTCAGTCCAATAATCGGTTTAGCACTCACAGTCAGTTGTCATAATCTTACATGAACAGGGCCTAATTTGAGTCCAATAATCAGTCTGGACTCACGATCGGTTCTCGAAATCCAAACAAAGAGGGCCTTGGTGCGGAGAGAAGAAGAGGATTTGCGTTGTTCGAACTTAGTAGCTGAATTCAGCCGTAGGGATCAATTGCTGTATTGGGTGGCAAGATAGCACGGAGGAGACAGGGTTTTCACTTGGGTTTGAGAACAAATGGGGGCTGAACGAGAGAGAGGGATTTGCGTCGCTTGAACTTGCTGAATTCAGCCGAAGGGATCAATTGCTGTATTGGGTGGCAAGATAGCATAGAGAAGGAGACGGGGTTCTCACTTGGGTTTGAGAACAAATGGGACTGCATGAGAGAGAGAGGACTTAATTACCGTATCAGCTCAGCCATTTGACAAAAACAAAAGTAGTTGCCACACTAAGGCCCTGTTTGTTTTAGATTATGACAACCGATTGTAGAGTCCCCTACGAGAGAAAATTAGATGGGGGTCCAATAATCGGATAAGGACTCCAGAATCAGTTGTCATAATCTAAAACAAACAGGACTTAACTTGGCAGCCGGAGAGGATTAGATGAGAGGTGACATGGCATGGGAAAATCCTACCACTATCAGTCATTTTATTTTGGTGGGTGGACAACCAATTAGAGCTCTATCCAACTAGTCCCCAAAGCATAACTGTAGAAAAAAAAAAAATTATGTGGCTGCTCTCACATGCAACAGCCCATCCGCAAAATGGAAGATAGCAAATCCCAAAATACTATTGATCCATGTACATAGAGGGGTGGACATGGTTCGGTTCGGTTCCGAGGTAAACCCAGAACCGAACCACTCCCTGTCGGTTCCCAAAATCTGGAACCAGAACTGAACTGGTGAAAACTGGAACCGAATTGGTTCAGTTCTGGGTTTGCAAGAAGTAAAAAATATGCTTTGTTTTGTGTGAGCATAAGAGGGATTTTGTGTGAGCAAAAAATCACAAATACATCCAAAGCCCCTTGTTTTGTTTTAGAATTACTAAATTCTTGGCCTCAAGAATGATATCAACACCCACAACTTTTTTGGCATTTCACGTATTTTAAAGTCACACAACTTTTTTGCCATCTCACGTATTTTAAAGTCACAACTTTTCTGGCATCTCACGTATTTTACATGGCATACGGGCATATGATAATTTTTCCCGGTTCGGTTCGGTTCTCGGTTCCAGGTCCCCAAACCTAGAACCGAACCGGCCGGTTTCAAAACCGAACCGAAGCAGCCGGTTCGGTTCGATTCTTCGGTTTTAATCGGAACCATGTCCACCCCTATTACATAGTATTGAAGTAGAAGGAGAGGACTATAGATTCTCATTTCTTTACTTCCTTTTTCTTCTTGAATTGAGAGGAAAGCCAAACTACGTAAGAAAAAAGCCTCACTTAGAAAAGATTAATGATATGGTAATCGGGCATGGAACCAACGAATAGCCTCTTCACACGTTAACAACCAAACACAGCCTCAAGAGAAATTTTTGTAGGAAAGGTGGCTCCTACACGGGCTGAGTCGCAGGAAGGCTTTTGCCTTTTTCGAAAATTAATTTTCTCATCATAAAGCGTTTGATCGGAAAAAGATGCAATCTTTAATCTACACTTTACAACTTTCATGGCAGTCAAACGAGACCCTTGGAAAATTTACAGCCCACTAAAAAAGACCACATTTACAGTGAAGAAAGGCTCGTGACTGATAAATGGCATCCAACACTATTATGAGGAGGAAAGATAAGCATGTTAACTATTGGTGTCAAACGGTGGTCACGATCATAGACCATGGCAAGCAGGGCCCGCGGATCGGCTTGCTCAATCCGGGGCATGGAGGGACTCTTTTTACTTTGGGGCTTCTCTCCCGATGACGTGAATCACTGTATTCTCTTATTTTTAGGGCAGTGATAAATCGACCCATATATCTTAAATTGACCCCCAAATAGGGCTGTGCTTAGAGAGAGAGAGAGAGAGATGGGGTCGATTTATCACTGCCCTATTTTTAAAATCTTAATATAGTCATCTTTTACTCAAATAAAAAAATCCCAAGCAGGGCCCACAAAAAACCAAACCATTACTCTCCCAAGTGGTGGATCCCACTTATCATCCGAAACACTCACAATACTAGAAACGGACTCCAGTCTCCACATAGCCAATGTGTGGTTGGAAGTTGGAACTTCTCACTCATCAATTGCATCATAGTGCACCACTAAGACTCTGAAAAGTAGAAAACTACAGTTGGAAAACTCAAATCCTCTCATAAAAGACTACTACTTTGATAGCTAAAAAAAATACCAAAAACCCAGAAATGAGGAAAAACCATCTCTCCTTCTCCCTTTCATTTCTTCTCCCATTTCTCATCCTCCATCAAACCCAAGCCCAACCTTCACTCACAGGCTACACCTGCTCTCCCAATCAATCCATCTACCCCTGCCAAACCTACGCCTTGTACCGAGCCTCAGCCCCAGATTTCCTCGACCTAGCCTCCATAGGTGACCTCTTTGGCCTTAGCCGATTAATGATATCAAAACCCAGCAATCTCTCTTCTCCCTCCACCCCTCTCTTACCAGACCAAAACCTTCTCATCCCAATCACCTGTTCTTGCACATCAAATCACTCCTACGCCAACATAACCTACCAAATCAACTCTGGTGACACCTTTTGGATTGTCTCCACTTCTAAATTCCAAAACCTCACCACATACCAAGCTGTAGAACTAGTAAACCCTTCTCTAGTCCCCACCAACCTTACCATAGGAGTCCAAGTAGTTTTCCCCATCTTTTGCCAGTGCCCCACCCAAACCCAGTTGAGAAATCGTACCAATTTTCTCATCACCTACCTTTCCCAACCCTCTGATACTCTCTCCTCAATAGCTTCCAAATTCGGATCCAGTACTCAATCTCTAATCACTGTGAATGGGCAAACAAATGTCACCCCTTTTTCTACTATTTTGGTTCCTGTTTCTGAAATTCCTCACCTGGTTCAACCCTCAGTTTCTCTGCCCTCTCCGCCTTCGCGTGAGAGAAAGGGGGTTATTATAGGGCTATCAGTTGGTTTGGGGGTTTTGGGTCTTCTTTTGTTGCTTTCTCTGGTTATAATTGGATTGTTTTGGTGGGTTTTGTTCAAAAGGGGAAAAGGGGGAGTGGAGAAGAAGAGATTTGAGCCGTTGCTTAGTGATAATTTTATGGCTGATGTTTCAGATTGCTTGGACAAGTATAAGATTTACCGTATAGAGGAACTGAGAGAAGCAACAGAGGATTTCAATCCGAGGTGTGTTATTCAAGGGTCAGTCTATAAGGGATCTCTGAGAGGTGAGATCTATGCCATTAAGAGAATGAAATGGAACGCCTATGAAGAACTTAAGATCCTACAGAAGGTAACGCAGTACATCTTTTCTTCTGTTGTTTTTAATCTTTTTAGCTTGTAGTCTATGGAAAAAGGATAAATTATTAAATTCATGCCTCTTTTTATTTAAGCTCTTGCTTTGGTTCTGAAATGTTATTGTTGATCGTATTCAATGAAGAGTTCAAATCAAAGAATGGGGTGGAAATGACCTCAAAAATAAAAAATGGGGTGGCAATATTTATTAGGAAACTGATATTTATGCCCACTTGTTTTGGGTACATAGACCCTGGAATTGCCTCTTAAAATTGCAAAGGAGCCTCCTCACAGCCAATCAGAAGAGTTAATATTGAAGGAGGGATGTGCCCATGGAAAAAGAGAAATTGAAATTCGCTTCCTTTTCTTGTTAGTTGCTATTTTATTTATTTATTTTTTAGTTTGAACCCTTGATACAGTGCAACTTTGTGGAAGCAAGTCTTTATATCTGAACATGTTGTTCTAATTTAAGTATTTTAATTTCTGTTAAAATTATTTTTCAACATATTGTCCTTTTCAAAATTGATTTATCCACAAAGAAAACGTTTTATTCAACCATTTAGGGGGGTCATGGTTATGAATTCTTAGAGTTCTACACTTATATTTTGAAAGATTTATATGGCGGTCGGTCTTCAAAGAATAATAGTCCTGTTAAGAATACAATTGAGGACCATTAATTAGTTGGTTTTTGCCATGAATATGCCATGAAACAAAAACTTCTTCATTGGATGATCCCAAGTATTCGTATTACAGTCCATAAAATGTGGAATTCAGAAACTAAAAAACTACAGTATCATCCAATCAATATCAGACGATGATAAGGTTCACTAATAGTTAAGTATCTCTGTGTCGGGTTATACCTGTTATAAGATTACAATTTTTTTATTTTTTGCTTTATTTTCTATTTTTTTATTTTAAATATTTTTGGCCATGTAAGTCTATTCTTGCAGATTGAAACCTGAAAACAACAGGACTAAGGCCACTGACCTCAATTCACTAGAGGGATGCTCCTTACGACATCATACGTGGGCATGGGCATCCAAATATACAAATAATACCACAAATAATAGTATAAGAATTCGTTTGAGGTCAAGGCCAAAACTGTGGTCGACATTTTTGTTTAAATAAATAGCTTCAGATAGTGATGTTACTATATTATTGTGAATTTATGAAATGTGGGAATGATGAGACGGTGTAAAATACTCTAAAATATAGAAAGTTGCAGTGCAATTTGATAATTTATTAAGAAACGTTCGAATTTGGAGTGCAAAATGCTCTTAAGCTTACATTATTGAATATTATGATATTATTACTGTGTGTTGACACTTTAGTTTGTAAAAGGTTTGAAACCAGTCATATGGGATTGTAGAATTTTGAGTGAGAATTCAGGCTATGGAAGCCAATTTATAGGCTTGTAAATTGACGGTGGCCGATTGACGGTGGGGACCACAAATGAATGATTTGGATCACTGAAAATGTGGCCCCCAGATGTACTTTCAATTGACCCTTATTTTTCTTTAGAAACGCAATGGACCAGACACTCTGGAGAATTACTTCTATTGTTATTTATGTTTGCCATATATAAGCTAATGCGAGCAGGTGGGTTAGGTAACAAGAAGTTTTTCCTGATGCTTGTGCTGGTGGGCTGTCTTTTTCTTAATGCTCGCTACACTAATAAGCAATTTTTTAATGGAAACACTATCCAAACTCCCTTGTCTTTTGATTGGTATTCCTCAATTTATTAATGACTAATTTGGTTAGTTGATTTTTTATTTTTTTATTATTATTTTTTTGTGAATTGTAACAGCCTCTAGCGGCTAATTAGAAAAATGTGAGGTGAACAGTGGAGTACCATTATCAAACAAGGGATGTAGGTGGCACTTCCCATTTTTAATGTCTGTTTGCAGTTTGTGTGCCAACTCATGGTTGTAGGAACCACTCTTCCATTGGTGAAGAGTAGAAATGGAAGATTACATCTTGTTGCAAGTTTCAACTACCTTTTTTTATATTCCTAATGACATCAGCACACCTTTGTTTTAAGAATATCACCTCTCATTTTATTTAACACTCTGTTCTTAAAACAAGGGATTGGCAATACTATTTTCCTATTCGAAAATAGATTCTAAAGAGCTTAGTGTGTCTATCTAATTGTTGATTTTAGCTCAAAATTAGGCTAATCTGAGCCCAAGGGAGTGATTTATGTATCCTTAGTATGGCCTACTCATTGTTTTTAACACTGGGTTTTTATTTGAATAACAGGTAAACCATAGCAATCTGGTGAAATTGGAGGGCTTTTGTATAGATCCAGAAGAAGGGAACTGTTATCTAGTCTACGAGTACGTCGAATATGGATCCCTTCATTCATGGCTTCATAGGGATAATAAAGGCAATAAACTAGACTGGAAAACCCGCCTACAGATTGCAGTCGATGTTGCGAACGGCCTCCAGTACGTCCACGAGCACACCAGGCCTAGCGTTGTACATAAAGACGTCAAGAGTAGCAACATTCTCTTAGATGGAAACTTGAGAGCTAAGATTGCTAATTTCGGATTAGCCAAGTCGGGTTGCAATGCAATCACCATGCACATTGTCGGCACTCAAGGTTACCTTGCACCGGAGTATATTGTAGACGGGCTTGTGACTACTAAAATGGACGTCTTTGCCTTTGGGGTCGTATTACTAGAGCTAGTTTCGGGTAGAGAAGCTGTAGATGACGAAGGGAAGGTACTTTGGATGGATGCAGAGACAGTGTTTGAGAGAGCAAAAGAGGATGGAGATGAGGTTTTGGGTGCAATGGTAGATGGGGCGCTTGTTGTTCAGAGCTGCTCAATGGAGAGTGTGATGAATGTGTTGGCTGTTATAAGAGCTTGCTTACAGAGAGAAACTTCTAAGAGGCCTAGTATGGTGGATGTTGTCTACATGCTCTGTAAGGCCGATGAATTGCATTTTGATTTCTCAGAAGATGGAATCATTCCAAGTGGAGTAATGGCGAGATGAACTCAAAACTAGTACTGGTCAGATGTTTGGTGTTCTTCCCTCTGTTCATTTGTTGGGGAAATGATTTATTGTAGAAAAATAAAGAACAAGGAAGATGGAGAAGATGCGCGGGTGGGGTGGGGTGGCGGGCGGCGCAGAAATGATGCATTGGTGTTCATTCCATGTGGATAAATTACAAAATGGAGTTGAAAACTTGAAATCGGCAGCATGTTGAACATTTCAGAGTATTAGATCCTCTTTTCTGCCATGAAGACATTTCAGCACTTTTAATCCTTGATACAAATATTTCTGATAATATGGATTTATAATGATTTTATTTCAGATGATTGGGAATATCTGTTCTTTTATCTGATTAGTTTGAAGTTGTTATGATAAAATGCTTGTTTATGATAGTGTCTATATTATATTGAGAAAATGACAAAAAAAAAGGGCTTTCATTTGATAAAATCGTGTGAAGGGGGGAGTGTTGTAAATGACCAAAGTAGAGTGACTTTGACGAGAATACCCTTCCTTACATACGTTTTTCTCTCTCCCTCTCCCTCTCTCTCTCTCCCTCTCTCTCCCCTATCAAATCAACTGAGAACTATGATGATTACTTTCAGCTGTTGGAAATATAAATTTTAGAAAATCAAAGCACTTTACCCACCCACCTCTCTCTCTCTCTCTCTCTCCCTCTCCGGCGGTCTTCTCTACCTCTCTCGTCGGTCTTCTCTACCTCTCTCGCCGGTCCTCTCTCTCCCCGCCACCGGCACAAAAGAGGTTGGTACCCCTCTCACTGTGACTTTATTTTTTTAAGATGGGTTTTTTTTTTGGAAATGGCCTCACCGTGACTTTCTCCTTCACTTTTTGTCAAAGATCAATGGTTAAAACCCAATAGTTTTGGAAAAAATGGTTTAAATCAATATTTGTGAAAAATTATTTTTTAAAACCCTTAATATATTTTCTCATTTTTCAAAGATCAATGGTTTAAGAGATGGTTTAAAGCAATAGTTTGTCATAAATATATTTTGAAACCCATAATCTGCATGGTTTAAACCACAAATTTGTAGAAAATCAATTGGAAAATTCGTAATTTCTACAAAATCAATGGTTTAAACCTACAGTTTGTAAGAAGTTGAGATATCATTGGTTTAAACACCTAATATTTTACAACTCAGTTGAGAAAATAGCTAATTTTTCAAATAATTTGTCACAGATTATTTGAACAATCAATTGTTTAAACCAATAATGTGTGAGATATCATTGGTTTAAACCACTAATATTTTATAACACAGTTGAGAAAACCTCTAAATTTTCAAATATCAATGGTTTAAATCAATAATTTCTCACAGATTATTGGTTTACAACCCTAAAGTTTGAACAATCAATTGTTTAAACCAATAATGTGTGAGATATCATTGGTTTAAACCACTAATATTTTATAACACAGTTGAGAAAACCTCTAAATTTTCAAATATCAATGGTTTAAATCAATAATTTCTCACAGAATGTTGGTTTACAACCCTAAAGTTTAAACAATCAATTGTTTAAACCAATAATGTGTGAGATATCATTCGTTTAAACCATTAATATTTTATAACTCAGTTGAGAAAACCTCTAAATTTTCAAATATCAATGGTTTAAATCAATAATTTCTCACAGATTATTGGTTTACAACCCTAAAGTTTGAACAATCAATTGTTTAAACCAATAATGTGTGGGATATCATTGGTTTAAACCACTAATATTTTATAACACAGTTGAGAAAACCTCTAAATTTTCAAATATCAATGGTTTACAACCCTAAAGTTTGAACAATCAATTGTTTAAACCAATAATGTGTGAGATATCAGTGGTTTAAACCACTAATATTTTATAACACAGTTGAGAAAACCTCTAAATTTTCAAATATCAATGGTTTAAATCAATAATTTCTCACAGATTGTTGGTTTACAACCCTAAAGTTTGAACAATCAATTGTTTAAACCAATAATGTGTGAGATATCATTGGGTTAAACCACTAATCTTTTATAACTCAGTTGAGAAAACCTCTAAATTTTCAAATATCAATGGTTTAAATCAATAATTTCTCACAGATTATTGGTTTACAACCCTAAAGTTTGAACAATCAATTGTTTAAACCAATAATGTGTGAGATATCATTGGTTTACACGCCTAATAATTTAGAACTCAGTTGAGAAAACCCCTCATTTTTCAAATATGAATGGTTTAAATCAATAATTCCTCACACATTATTTGTTTACACTCCATTCCATTGCTTCCTTTGTAGGGGCATAAACCACCATTCGACTGTTTCACTCCAAAGTACCATTCTATTGCATTGCACCAATACTAACCTCCCTTCCTTGGAAAGGTATGTAGTTCCCTTTCCATTCTCCTCTCTTTCCATTTTTAGCACATTTAAATTGCATTAAACAACTTCTAATCAGTGTTTAATTTTGTCTTTACAGGAGAGGGGAACGAAGGGCTTCTTTTATCTTACACATCGACGGCACTCTAAAGGATGTGCTATCATTTGAATACGTGGGCGGCAAGATGTTGCCTCTTATTGTTGGTCGGAGAGCAAAATATAGAGATTTTGATAATCTAATTCATAGCAAAATTAAGACCAATAGAAGTGACGTTTCTCTATTTATAAAGTGTCGATATGTTTTCGACCCATCTCATATCATCTTATATGATATTCGAGATGACAACGACCTTGATCTAGTAATGATGCTCTTTGATAGTACGGTCATTAACACTGTGAGCCTATATGTAACTAAAGAGTTCAGATTCGGAAGGAACAATTCTCCGGAGCCTACGATTCCTTCCTCATTTGCAGAGGCTTCGAGGCCGAATATTAGTACTGTCCCCGTGGTTCCTGCATCACCGATTGTAACGGCCGTTGGTTGAAAAAAGAAAAGAACGCTTGGCGGTATTCATACCATACATCGGTAAATTATAGTATTGAACGTTGGGTGCGATTAATATTCATTCATTTCATTTGTAAATCAATTACTTTAACTTTAATTGGCTACCGATCTGCAGGTATGAAGTGGACTTGAATCAGGATTTTGAAGATCCCACTTTGAATTAGACCGACGTGATTGAGACCGACTTTGAGAAAAGCCAACCAGGCATAAACGATTGGGACTTCTGTAGGGATTTTGGAGGTGATATTCATGCTATTGATTTGGTTCGACCGAACGATGGCAGTAATGACGACGATGAAGAGGACTTCGGTTATGATGAAGACGACTTCGGTTATGATGAAGATGACTTTCGTTATGATGAAGAGGACTTCGGTGACGATGATGAATTGGGTCATGAGGAGGAGGATGAACCTAGTAATTATGTAGGCAATGCTTTGGGAAATACCAATATAAGGCAGCCAATGGAAGCGGATGAAATGGTTGTAGGGGGTGATGAAGTAAATGTGATCGTGGGACCTGAGGATTTCACGGTCGGGGCAATCTTCCCAAATCTTAAAGTCTTTCAGAAGAAAGTCACAGAGTACGCAATCCGGCATCGGTTTGTGTTTGTCCCACAAGAGACAAATCCCACAACGTACGGCGTTAGATGCAAGGATCGTACATGCCCATGGCGTATCACAGGGACCACTTATACATATTATGTTAAGGTAAAAACATTTATCCCTCAGCACACATGCTCAAGCACAATGAAAGGGAACGATCATCCCATGGGCACAGCAAAGTGGGCTGCTGAGTGCTCTCTAGCCTTATTCGAAAGCCCAGAAGATGTTAGGGCTCCTATGATAAGACGGTACATCAAGGCCCACTGGAGTATAACAATGTCGTATCGAAAAGCCCACATGGCAAAGATGATCATACAGGAAATTATGTGTGGGAATGCCGAAGCGTCATATCGCATCCTGCCTGCATATGCTGATGAGTTGGTAAGAAGGAATCCTGGCACAGTAGTGCAGTTGTGCCGAACTCGAGAGCTGCGGCCAAGAGGGGATGATACATTTGGGCGTTTCTTTTGGTCATTTGGCCCTAGCATTAGTGCGTTCAACCGAACAGTTAGGCCCCTCGCCCTAATTGATGGGACCCATCTGCGGGGGAAGTACAGGGGGACTCTACTAGCCGCAACTGCGATAGATGGCAACAATGGGTTATTCCCGCTGGCACTTGTAGTAGTCGAGGCCGAGACGTATGAAAGCTGGGTATGGTTTTTGCATTTGTTCCGTCAGAATTTCATTTCGGCAGGACAAGATGTCATCACGATTGGGTCTGACCGGATGAAGGGGTTGCCTAGAGCCATAGCGGAAGCTCTCCCAGGGTCGTACCATTTCTATTGCATCCACCACCTCAGTGCCAACTTCCATGGAAAATTTAAGAGTGAAGATCTGCGGAAACTTTTTATGAATGCTGCATATTCCCTAAGGGAGGGTGCTTTTAAGAATGCGATGGAGAGTATTAAAACCATGAGTAAAAGCGCAGAGAAATGGATATCGGAGATTCCTAAACAAAATTGGGCCAGCTCTTATTTTGAAGGTTCTAGATATAACGTGCTGACAACTAACGCGGCTGAGAGCTTCAATGCACTTTTAAAGGGCGCAAGGGAGCTGCCTATTGCAGCACTTGTCGAACAGACAAGATGGAAACTATCTGACTTCTTTCAGTACCGTCAGAAGGCAGGTACGAAGTGGACGACTCGTTTGACCCCAAACGCGGAAGACTGGTTGGCCGAACAATGTATTCTAGCAGGTGCTTATATGGCGCACCAGTGTGGTTGGATCGTATATGAGGTGAAGTCCAAGTACCACGTTGATGAGGTGGACTTAGAAAAGAAAACATGTACGTGTCGTTTGTTTCAAACGATGGGAATGTCGTGCTCCCATGCAATAGCAGCCATGGGACTGGACCAACGAGACCCATACAGTTACTGCGGGGAATGGTATCATGCCGATACGTATCGGAGGACTTACGATGGAGCAATTTATCCCATGTTAGACCGATCGCAATGGCCGGAGTGTACCCATCCTTTGCCGTTGGTATTGCCGCCAAAATCAAGACGACAGCCAGGCCGACCGAAAAAAGTGAGAACGGAGAGAGGGATGCAAAGAGGAGTGCACCATAAGTGCAGTACTTGCGGTCAACTTGGACATAATAAGAGATCGTGCAAGAATCCGCCCATCGTAACTCCTCAGCCAAACATGGTCCCAATCGGGCCTTCCGCAGCAATGGAAAACCGGTATGTAATTTTTGAACTTCTGTTTACTCTTATATTATGATCCTCAATACAATACGTGCCCCACCTTGAAACTATTCTACTAAATTTGATTGCAGGCCCGTCCTATCCTGCCCGCATCCGTTCTTTTAAGTAGGATTCTTTTGTTCTATTTTTCGGATCATTTGAATTGAAGGAACTTGGATTTCGTTGATAGAAACTGTTTCGAGGGTCGTCATCTAATGTTTTATCGAAAACTTCTGGTCTAAGGACCAATGAAGCACTGCGCAATTCAGAAGTTTGGATTCATCTGAAGATTATGAAGTTATATGGGAATGGCCTAGAATTATGTGTAGTCTATTTTTGAGAAATTTTACTGTTTGATACCCTATAATGTACAGCCTTCAATTTGTACCTAGAAAATGGTTGATTAATGAAGTTTGCAACACAGGTTTCATTTTAGATGCTACTTTCATGCCATTTGCAAATGGGGGCAATTATGAAGGCAAGTTTTGTTCTACCTAAAATGGGTATCCTTGATCAAGCACACTCACTGTCAAAAAGTATAAAGCTATATAAATATAAAGCTCCAAAAATATCCAACCATCATATAGCAGCTGTAGAAATATAAAGCTAATACAGCCCAAAACATCCAGAAAGAGACTCAGAATATAGCAAATGAGTCGGACAAAAAAATTGGAGCCATCAGCAAATAATTGCATCCATCTACTGCTCTGGAGGAGGTGGTGGTAGATAAGAAGAGGAACTGCCCGGGTGCTTACTCGACGGACCACCGGTGAGGTACTGATAAAGGGTAGAGAACTGGGCGTCAACGTGAGTCGAGAGCGATTGGAAACGCGTAGACATCTCTGTGTCAACATGGGTAGTGAGCCGCTCAAACTGCGTGGTCATAGATCGCTCAAGGGCCTCCTGCATGGCTGCGAAATCCTGAGACAAATCCGAAGAGGCATAGGGCGCCGCAGGGGCCTCAGTGTCCGGAGCGTCCTCGTCTTCTTCTTCATCAGGGTCTACGGCAACTTCTTCATCAGGGTCAACGGCAACAACTTGATTCGCAAGTGCCATGCGCCAGAAGGTCCGATCATCAAAAGGAGCGGTGGGAGTGTCGGTTGCCTCACTCTCCAGAGTGATACCGAAGTGGCGAAATACAAAGGTAAGGAGCATGCCATACGGCAGTGAGGCGCGGTGTCGAGAAAGAGTCTGGAACATGAAGCGAAAGATGATGTATGGTAGACAAAGCCGGCGACCCTCAAGGATGCAATATATGATGTATGCCTCAAGGGGTCGGATGGCATCGGTCATGCCACCGCGTGGGGTGAAGTTGTTGAACATGAAGTTATGAAGCATTTTGGCCACGGGTATGAGGTGAGAAGTTTGCGCAAGCATGTTGGGCCGATAGTGCTTCGTAATTCGGCCAAACACAGTGTCGTGATCAAGATCTGGGAGGGAATGGATCCCATTGCTTGGCCAAAAGTAATGGTCAAAGCCGTCGGAACTAATTGCGAGAATCTCAGCAAGTTGATGAATATTGAGTTTGATGGGGGTGTTCTTGACACGAGATTCAATTCGGAAGTAAGAGGGAGTGATAGTGAAATTGGTATAGAAAAGACGAACTAACCGAGGGTAGACAAGCTCGTTGAGATGAAGAAATTGGGTCCACCCAACGGCATCAAATCGCGCTTGAAGGTCGAAATGGTGGATAACGTCGGGCTCAATAAATCGGCCGGTGAGGATGCCCCGATTAGCCAGTTTTGGCCATGTCTTCTTGGCTTGGGCGGAGGAGAAGTATGAATCGGAAATAAACTCAGTTTCCCGAAGCGGAGCTTTAGCCTTGGCTCTCTTTCTTGATGGTCCTTCATCGTCTCGGCCGTCGGAGGAATGGCCAAAGTTAGGATTTTTCGTTCTAGGCATGGTTGGAAAATTAGGGTTTGAAGAGAAGGAAAGAAAAGAGAGAAAAAGAGGGATTTGAAGCCCTAAATGGAAGAATATGACGAAAGAAGGGGGGAGAAGGAAGAAAAACGGGTTGCATGTAGGATGGAGAGGAGAGATTGGGGAAAAGAAGAGGAAGGGACACCTAAAAGATGGAAAAATGAGAGAAAGAGGAAAGGGTTTCAAAAAAAATGGTGTGGGTAGGGTTTAGGAGAGAAATGTAGGGTTTCGTAAGGAAGAAGAGGATCGAGGATGGAGAGAGTATGGATGGTGGATTTAGGGGGAAAAATAAAAAACAAAGGAGGTTTTTGAGATGGAGGAGAAAAAGGGAGAAAGAAAAAAATGAGAAAAAATGAGTCGGTCCACTCTTTATGCGCGTCTGGGCCGACTCTCGGAATTCCGCACAATACATTCGGAATTCCGAGACATTTTTTTTTATCATTTCGGTTACTGCGGAATTCCGAGAAAATTCGCAGAATTCCGCAGTACAAAATTCGAATGTCGACGTTTGGGATATGGGTAATGCGGAATTCCGAAAGTAATCGCGGAATTCCGACTTCGGAATTCCGATAATTTTTCGGAATTCCGCAGTAAGGTTCCCACGAAATTTTTTTTTCCTTGTTTAATGTTTCCCCAAATTTCTCACTGATTATTGCCCACAATTTGTCATCTGATTTTTCGCCACGGAATTCTGGGTTCAAAACTGATTATTTGGTCACAAATTTATCACCGACTGAAGTAATCAACTTTCGGCTTACATTGGATCTCAAAATCTAAAACAAATTTATAGAGTAAAAACCATCATCCATGTATTTGATAAGATCCACATATAGAACAACAGAGATGTTTTCGTGTTGGAATGTGTACCACTTACATATCCGTGTAAAGCCTATCTTATTTACAACAGCATTTTCTGGTGGTTGGTAGAAAAAGACAAACCAAATACAATGTTGATATAAAAGATTATTCGGAATTCTTCCGAGCCTTTACCCACATATAAACATTACAGGGATATTTTTTCTTACAAGCCTACATTTCAAATGGAATTCAACCTCGCCAAGCCTGCCTGTTCATGAACTCCTACAAGTTCAGAACCGTGCCACACCGGCCTTCTAAGAAATCCTCAAACAATTTTCGTCTCATCAGCGCTATATCTGCCTGACTGAACTCAGGCGGAACGTCACGTGCGAGGCAGTCCATCTCCTTAAGCACAAACAGCCCGCAATCATTGCTGCAAAACAACAACACATCATCGACCACGCTCTTCCACAATAAATTTAAACTTCCAAACTGATTTTAAGTGAACTTTATTACCTGTTGAGTTGTAAGGGCCTCTTCTCGACTTCCACCACTCTAAACTTGCTTACATCGAAGTCCCACATACTTATGTATAGCCGTTCAAGGTATCGTATCTATAAAACAATCCATACAAGCTAAGGATTTTATATACATTGAAATATAACCAAGGAAAGTGGGACCCGAACTCACCAATGGTACAACATCTCTATAGTAGATTTGCTCTCGCAAGGAGTTGAAGATGTAGAACTTCTCATCCACCATATCGAGGACCAGGAGAATCCAATGGTCAGGGACATACAGCGGGAATAAGACTCTTTTTAGGGTATCCGGCGGGTAGTCGTTTAATCGTTTCACATACTTCATAAGACTATCTCCGCCAGTGTAGTCTTTGCTAGTTAGACAATCCTAAAAACATAATACAAGAGAAGTTAATGGAGTGACGAAAACAAATTCAAACCTTGTGAACAACCACCTATAAAAAATAACTTGTGATTGGGAATGAAAAACTATCTATTCTTACATAGAGGAAGGTAGTAATGGCCACACAGGCTCTTTCTCCAGGTTTTCTTTTATTTTCGTCCCGAACGTTTAGATATTCGGCGTATACATTCATAATCTACGTAAAATAACATATAGAGATTTGAGACAAATATCGATGGTGAAAGAATTCAGCTGTAGCATAAATAACCAAATTATTTACCGGAGAACTTAACCACTCAATGGGGTTGTTAAGGATAACCGAGTCCTCGGCACACAGGAAGTCGCCGTTGACCTGTATAACTCGTTCGCTGCAAAACACCTGATAGTTTAGGATTTACAAAGGCTAGATAACTAAATTGGAAAGGGGCTTCAATCCAATTTACCTTGGGGGAAGCGCAAGAAGCTTTGGGAGCAACCGATGGCATTGCGGGTCTGCCACCAGCAATGCCTTATCATTGACCTTCTTAGTCCCGAAAGCCGTATACGGCGAAGTAGTGTATTTAGAGGGTTTACTTTTCCTCAAACGCAGCCTCACTCCTCTCTCAATACTCCAAATCACTTTTGCCATAGGTTTCAGTGGACTGTCGGGGATGGAAATCACATTCCGTTTTATTTCCTCATCCAACGAATCATGGCTGGGGATGACTACCACCCCTCCGTCATTCCCTCCCTTCATCTCCCCCTTTCCTTCATCCTGCGATTCGGCCACCCCTCCATCATCCCCTCCCATCATCTCCCCCTTTCCTTCATCCTGCGATTCGGCTTCCATTCCACCCGAGGCAATGATCCTCTTAAGCTTGGCTATTTCATTTTCATGTCGTACTGACCTCCTTTCAAGGTCTCTAACCCTCTCCACTAACAAATCAAAATCAGCCTTGCTTATAGACATATGGTCTTCCTTCACTTCCCTATCAACATCTCTTTTTCTCCCTGTCCTCCCCTTAAAAGGTATGCTCCTCTGAGAAGTGGAAATGGAAAATTATTAACATATCACTCAGAGAACGTACTATATAGTAATTGAATATAGACTTAAAATTCAGTACCTTACGTAACATATCACTCAGAGACGCTATCGTTTCTTTCTCTAAAATCCGAATGTCTTGGAGGCATTCCTCAACTGTTGGGGCGGTCGCAGAAGCTTCTTTCTTATAAATGTATTAATAATAGAGAAAATGTATCAATAATAGAGAAAATTTAGATAACTTGAATATAACGACCCTATGCAAGAAAGAGAGTCATTTTCGTTACCTCTCCCATCACAGTATCAGCCTCATCTGCCGTGAAAGATAGCAGGCCCTCTTCTCGAGGAAGAGGTAGTAGGCACCTCACAACTTGAAATCAAATAGTTAATCTCGGTTAGAAGAAGTGAGTACTAGGGGAGTACATAAGCTCTAGGTCTAACCTGGGTCTTCTTTAGCCTCCCATCACGGATCTGTCTGATAAAGGCTGCATGGTCAGTCCGCCGTGTATCGATCCCTGTGATCCACTTTAATAGGCGTGGATGTGCATCTGGAGCTGAAGGTGCCCACAAGGTGGTATGCTCAAAGAGCCACACCTGGAATGAAGACAGACAGTCAGCCTTTAGAGAACAAAAAACCAAACTTACAAAAGAGTAATCATGTATATAATATATGTACTCTTCACCTGTAGCACAATAGCGCATCCGGTGATATATCCTGTCTTTCCGTTTTTCGAATATGAATCCAATGACTCTACCAGGAAGTCGTACACAGGGTATGCCCAAGCAATTCTTCCCACGGTCTCTGCTCCTAAGTAGGGGAAGAGGCAGGATTTTGTCCTATGATCCACAGGGTCAGCTCGGGCAAAAAGCACACAGCAGCACAGAAGCAGCAACACATGTCTCATTGTTGCGTGGACCGATACAATCTCATCCGATCTGGACTCCGCCCTTATAACATCTGCAATCTCACCAAATCTCGCCCAAGCACCAGAAAACCTCCAACCTTCGACCTCCTCTGTCGAATCCCAGTCTACTCGTATTCTATCTCCTACCAAGCTTAGGCTTAATGCCAATGTTAAATCCCTTACCTCAAAGGGGAGTAATATGCCACCTATTTGAAATGCCCTAGACTTGGGTATCCAAGATCGCACGAGGACGGTCAAAATTGCCTTGTGCAATTTCAGACCTTCCAAATTAAACAAGGCCCCAAATGGCCGGCGCTCTAGCATATCGGTATGTGCTTTCCTCAAGTCAAGGGACATGAAGAATTCGTCAAACTTAGAGGGGCAGCATCTCGACGTAGCATAAGACGCCTGCAAAACAAACCATTATTAGATATATACAACATTTTAAAAAATACAAGGCTTAAAAGAATAACGGAGGCATTACCATGGTTTGATGAGATGATCACTAGGGGAAAAGATGGAATCAAATCCACTAAATCAGATTTCCACCTGTTCAAACATAATGTGCTGAAAGAAAGTTAACAATTGATTTAAACCAAGTAATTTCTCAAATATTTCGGGTTTAAAATAATTATTTCTGATCAATTATTGGTTTAAACTATTGATTTTTCAAGAATTAGGGGTTTAAACCAATGCTTTATATCAAATATTGATTTAAACCATTATTGTTCAAAAGTTAGGGGCTGCTTTTCGAAATAGAAGGGGTCTAAACAAATGATTTGTCAACCATTATTGATTTAAACCATTTATTATTTAAGATTTTGGGATTTAAACCAATGATTGGTCAGAAATTAAGGGTTTAAACCAATGCTTTATATCAAATATTGGTTTAAACCATTATTGTTCAAAACTTAGGGGCTGATTTCCGAAATATAAGGGGTCTAAACAAATGATTTGTTAACCATTATTGACTTAAACCATTTATTATTCAAGATTTATGGGTGTAACCCAATGATTGGTCAGAAATTAGGGGTTTAAACCAATGCTTTATATCAAATATTGGTTTAAACCATTATTGTTCAAAACTTAGGGGCTGCTTTCCGAAATAGAAGGGGTCTAAACAAATGATTTCTCAACCATTATTGATTTAAACCATTTATTATTCAAGATTTATGGGTTTAAACCAATGATTGCTCAGAAATTAAGGGTTTAAACCAATGCTTTATATCAAATATTAGTTTAAACCATTATTGTTCAAAAGTTAGGGGCTGCTTTCCGAAATAGAATGGGTCTAAACAAATGATTTGTTAACCATTATTGATTTAAACAATTTATTATTCAAGATTTAGGGGTTTAAACCAATGATTGGTCAGAAATTAGGGGTTTAAACCAATGCTTTATATCAAATATTGGTTTAAACCATTATTGTTCAAAACTTAGGGGCTGATTTCTGAAATAGAAGGGGTCTAAACAAATCATTTGTCAACCATTATTGATTTAAACCATTTATTATTCAAGATTTAGGGGTTTAAACCAATGATTGCTCAGATATTAGGGGTTTAAACCAATGCTTTATATCAAATATTTGTTTAAACCATTATTGTTCAAAACTTAGGGGCTGATTTCATAAATAGAAGGGGTCTAAACAAATGATTTGTCAAACATTATTGATTTAAACCATTTATTATTCAAGATTGTGGGGTTTAAACCAATGATTGGTCAGAAATTAGGGGTTTAAACCAATGCTTTATATCAAATATTGGTTTAAACCATTATTGTTCAAAACTTAGGGGCTTATTTCTAAAATGGAAGGGGTCTAAACCAATGATTTGTCAAAAAATTTTGATTTAAACCATTTATTATTCATGATTTAGGGGTTTAAACCAATAAGGTGGGAGAAATTATTGGTTTAAACCATATATTGTCAAAATATTAACGGTTTTCTCAACTAATTTTAAAAAAAAATTGATGTTTTAACCAATGATTTACAAGAAATATTGGTGTAAACCATCATTTTTCAAAACTTAACAGCTGTTTTTCGAAATACAAGGGATACAACCTGTTTTCCGAAATAGAAGGAATTCAAACGAATGACTTTTCAACATTATTGGTTTAAACCATTTATTATTCAACATTTAAGGGTTTAAACCAATAATGTGTGACAATTATTGGTTTAAACCATATAGTTCTGAAAAATTAGGGGTTCTGTAAACTGAATAGGGGTTTTAACAAAATATTTCTATCAAATTTTGGTTGAAACCTTTATATTTCAAAACTTAGGGGATTTCCAAAATATGGGTTCAAACAATTACGGGTTTAAACCAGACTTTAGGGCTACAAACCATACATTTCTAACAAATTAATGGTTCAAACAAAACTTTACGTCTTTAAACCATAAATTTGTTAACAAAATAGGGTTTTAAACCAAACTTTAGGTCTTTAAACCATAGATTTCTATAAAAAATAGGGTTTTAAACCAAACTTTAGGCCTTTAAACCATAGATTTGTAAAAATTAGGGGTTTTGAGAGAGAGAGAGAGAGTACTGATTTTCCCAAAACCCCTAAACTGATTTTCTCAAAACCCCTAATTTTTTGTTTCTAAACTGATATTCTCAAAACCCTAACTTAATATCTCAAAAACTAACTGAGAGGGAGAGACTACCAACCTGGGAGAGGACGTTCGCTTACAATCAGAGGCTACCGGAGAGAGAGGGCCGGAGAGAGGATGCCGTCGAGAGAGAGGATGTCGTCGAGAAAGAGGGCCGGAGAGAGGGGGTTCCGTCGAGAGAGAGGGTACCGTCGAGAGAGAGAAACGCCGTCGAGAGAGTGCCGGAGAGAGAGAGAGAGAGAGAGAGAGAGAGAGAGAGAGAGAGAGAGGTGAAAATAAAAAAGTCAAGTTTCTGAGGGTAAAATAAACAATTTTTACCTGAGGGTAGATTTGTCTTAAAAATCTCAAACCAGTCAAAGTCACTCTACTTTGGTCATTTACAACACTCCCCCCTTCACACGATTTTATCAAATGAAAGCCCTCTTTTTTGGTCATTTCTCTCTATTATATTTTAGCGAAGCCCCCTTCCTAATTTTTAAGGGAAGTGATAAATCTGCCCCTTTTATTTCTGCTGCCGCCCCTTGCAACTGGTTTAGTAGTCTCTATAACTGAAACAGCGAGATGCTTCCTCTCTCTACACTATTGAGAAATCTATATACACCTTTTATCCCTCTAATTCCAACAGTTCCAAGTGTTTTTGCAGAGTCTTGTTTAGAACAAAGGCAATATCCACTTGGATTTGGTGGTGAATTTTCTGCCTAAGAAACTCTTTTTGGAATCCCCAACTGAAGCCTCACAAGTATATGATGAGCGAAAATAATTTGGGTAGGGTTCTGTTAGAGAATAACAGATATCACATGATCTGATCGTTGGATGTATTAGATAAGAATAGAGGTAGTTAGAGAAGATAAGGGATTTGGTTTAGAATAGGATTATCCATTTCAAATCCTACTCTTCTCTTCTTATCATCTTATCTGTAAGTGCTTATTTAAGCACCTTTAACTCGTTAATAGAAAGCATCCGAGATTACTTAAATTTCAAACATATTTATGGTATCAGAGCAGGACGATCCAACCCGGCCTGACTAAACCTCTAGAAGCCATGCTCTCCAGCGGACGGCCGTTCTAAGCCGTCCGCCGGACACCATCAGACTCCCACCTCTGCAAGTCCCTAGAGGAAAAAAAAAGCCTTTACTCCAAACCCAAACTGAAATCCCATTTCCAACAACCATTACCTTTGTTTTCCCCTTGCTCCCTTCAGAGCTTCCTAACAATGAGCATTTCTGGATTTAGTCAGTTGCTCACAATCTGTTTGTTTGAGAAAAGCATTCAAGCCACTTCATTATCTCCGACTCCTGGAATTCCTATCTGCAAGCACCCACCAATTCATCGAATGTCTTCCATGTTGTAGCCATATGGACCTTCCTCTGATACGTGCTTTCCTCTACCCCTCCCAATGTTGGGATTTTTATGGTTTTCTTCGAGGGAAACCGTGACCTCCTAAATAAGAAAAGACCTAACTTCCCAACTTTCTCTCTTCCGGATATGCACGTATCATCCTCTTCCTCAGGGACAACAATGCCCTTCAAAATTGATAGAGCCCTCAGCTCTCTTCTCCTCGTAGCCTTTCTTGCACCCCCTTTTTTTTTAACCTCTCTTATCAATAAAAACAGTACCAAGACTTGATATCTACATCCCCTTCTTTTGTCCTTTCCAATAAACTTGACTCTCATATTGATAAAAGCACCATGATCTTTACCCAAATATTCATCATTGTGTTTGATATTTGCGCCCCATTTTTACTCAATGGCGTTCGATTACCGGTGTTGTCATTATTCCAAAGCCGTTAAGTGTCACTCATGTCATTACTTTTCTTTCCTCCAAATTTCTTTCAATTTTATTTACCTCTTTGATCCATTTCAGTTGAGGTACCTCTTTGAGGTGCGCGCCTGAAATAGGATTATAGTATAAAATATAAATAACGCCTTTCTTCGAGAAGTTGGTAGGTTGACATGGTATCAGAGCCAAAGGTCTCGAGTTCAAACCTCCCGGATAGCAAAAATCCACATGCGATGGTCGGCCCAAAGTGGGACCACATGTGCCACATGTTTGTCAAGTGAGCCACACGTGCGGGGGAGTGTTAAAGTATAAAAGAGTGTTAAAGATAAATAACGCCTTTCTTGGGGAAGTTGGTAAGTTGACCGGTTCTTGCAATCTAGGTTCACCTGTTAAAGTATAAAGAGTGTTAAAGATAAATAACGCCTTTCTTGGAGAAATTGGTAAGTTGACAGGTTCTTGCAATCTGGGTTCACCAGGTTCACGATTGTAAACAAGAGTACTAGTCTAGGATAAAACCACGATAATCATCAATGGTGATGGCCGCATGGAGTTTTGTTGACTTGGGTGTCTTGAATTAAACCTAGATAAGGCCAGTTTATTGGCCCGACCTGGTTTTAAGTGATTTCGTCTAGATAACACCCACCAAGCAAATTCGTTTCCACCGTTTCTCAAAGAAGAGAGACAACTGAGGCAAGCGCACGCCCAAATCGATTCACTGATTGAATCCAACGGAAAAAAAATTCACGTTAGTGTAGAACCACGCCCAAATCGATTTTTCGAGGGATAAAAACCCAAACCCAAAACGATTAAAAATTAGGGTTGTAGAATAATGCTTCAAGATTGTTAGAGTAATTAGGTCAAGCAAGAGGTTGCTTGAAGCATTACACCACAAGTATCTAATTTGGAATACCAAGTTTATTGCCCCCAACCCCTATATATAGAGATACACTAGGGTTAATGACGTTAATGGACTCTAACCCATGTAGGCCCACTACACCGGTCCATTATCTTATTGGGCTTATATTAGAACATACATGGGTTATATCATATACCCAACATAACAAAACTTGGTAGTGATAGGGGCGGGCATCAATTTGTAACTGAATTTTTCAGCTGAGAAAATATTGCCATTTGTAATCTTGTCCCTGATCTTAAGGCCATTCATCTTTACGCTAATCTCAGATAGGATAAAATTCAGAATTAGCCTCTTGTGCTTCGGAGAATTATAAAAAATTCTCTGATTTCGTTCAAGAAAATTCTCAGAATTAGCCTCTTGTCTTAAAGAGGGTTGAGAGCTCTAGAAGAGGGGTTTTTTCATAACAAGTTCTGCTATATCTACTCTGTGGTGTAGTTTGATTGGTTTCTTTTACTTGTCGGGTTTTTTTAATCTCCGTCTATTTCCTGTAAAATCGTCTTTGAGTGTAGTCAAACATCAGCATTAGACCACTTTACACTTTGATTCAATGAACAAAATTTCGAGATTTAATCTTACCCATCGAAGAAATTTATCTCTTCAGCTCGTCTATTATGCTTAAATAGCATATTGGCCTTGCTCTTCTCTCGTCTACCACTGCCCGTTGTCATTGCCTGCGACAGATCTAGAAGATTTGTCATTGGCATTGCTAGCATCTAGAAGAAAATGGTTCTTTGATGAACCCATTTTCTTCCCCTCTTTATTTCTCATTGTGCTCTTCGTTTTATTCATGCTTGGGTTGTTGTGATCTGCTTTGATTTTGGTTTTATTGGACTACTGGTAGAGAAGAAAAGTGAAAAGAATAAGAAGCGGGTCCTGGTGGAGAATTGGAAAAGAGAAAGTGGATGATCTTGGAAAAAAAAGAGATGAGGAAATTGTCTTTCCCTTGTTTTATGGGAGAATGTGGTGCAAGAAGACAGTCTTGGATGGGAAAATGTGATACGTGTTAATGGTGCATATTACGTAGTTACAAAGTAGTTATTGTAGGATTATGCTTTTTAGATTTGTGGGTGTTAGTTATTTATTATGTGACATGTAAGTGGCTAAATGGGTTATGGGAGTGGGCAAATGGGTTGGTGATGTGGCACACCTTTGTGTAGACCTGGTAAAAGTGACCCGAACCCGCGGGTCCACCCGGCCCGCCCGTAAATTCCGGGTCCGGGTCACCAATCTGTGACCCGTTTGAAATTGACCCGCGGGTCCACCAGGCCCGTCAAAACTGGACCGGGCCGGGTTGACCCGCGGGTGCCCGTAGAGAAGTACAAAAGTTTTATTTTGGCCTTTTTTCCCGTAATTGTCATATTTTTTTAATTTTCTTTGTAGTTTTTGTGGTAATTATCATATTTTAATACATTCTTTTAGTGTGTTTTTTTAGTAATTTTTCTACTTTGCTTCCATTTTTCCGTAATTTTTCATTTAGAACTTAGTACCCACATGATTTTTATATATTGCTATCATTTATTGCTAGCCACCTTTCCACAAATCGTACTTCTGCCAATCTTTACAGCAAAGGATGGGCGACAAGCCGAAAAGCAGCCTCGGTGAAGGTGGCTAGCGAATCCCTATACAAAAAAAAAAAATCTTAAAAAAAATATGTCAAAAATCCGGGTGACCCGCGGGTCAACCCAGCCCATATGGGCCAGGTGCGGGTCTAAGTTCAATGACCCGTAAAATTTCCCGGGTCATTTTGACCCTGCCCGTTTGACCCGGCCCGCCCGTTTGCCAGGTCTACCTCTTTACTTGTATTTAAGTTCTTTATTTCAATGAAATGAGGGCCCGTTTGGATGCCAAGAAGATTTTGATTTGGATTTCTGACATTTGCAGCCCTTTTTGCATTGCAAATTTGATCGGATCAAATTCTTGGATTTCTAATTCAGCAGCTGACAGTGAAAAAAATCAGATTTTTAATTTGTTGTGCAAATAAGAAATTGGAAATCCACAGATCTAGCAGTTTCCTTCACCCTCTTTGCTCCTCAACCTCTCCTCTCCACTAGGAAGTACCCCCTTCCCTCTCTGTCTCCCTCTATATGAGCTGCCGGATCTATTCAGTTTGTACTCAATACTCAATTCCAAATCCAGATACAAAATGGGAGATATCCAAAAGGGCCCTGAGAGAAGAAGAGAAATTTACAGCAAACAAAGGAGAGTCACGGTTCGTCTCCATTTGGACCACTAGGAGGTCCGGTTGCCTCGAATCAACCATCCCCTCATCTTTTTCTATCTTTTTTCTTTTTTTATTTGTGTTACGACACGTAACAAAATAAAAGGAGTGGATTTATCATATCCCATATCTAATGGGGCATATATTTGTTTTAGATTTTGAGAACCCATTGTGAGACCAAAATTGATAATTGGGCACAAAATCAGTTCTCAAAATCTAAAACAAGCGGGCCTAAACATAAATTTGAGTCCAATAATCAATTTCTGACTACAATCTCTTCTCAAAATCCAAAACAAACACCGTCTAAGAATTCTACATTGATAATGATAGTTGATATGTAGGCTAGCATAAGGTCCTCGTCCGAACTCCTTTCCACAGAAAATAAGGAAAATGGTAACCAAAAGAATGATATCAGGCATTATCCACCACGAGTCTTTGCCAAGCGCCCCTCAGTCAGACGCAACCCCTTCCTCACGCAGCCAGTAGTCTTTTGTCACCCAAGTCAACATCGTACACTCCCCACTACCCCTTTAAAGCCAACCCCTTCTTCACGTTGATTCAAGAATTCTTTCCACCTTTCCTCGGATCAACCAGAGTAGCCTTAAGTTAGAATTTCTTCCCAAGACTGACAAGACCACTTGGTTGGCAGCTGAAGAGATAAACACAAAACAAAGAAATGGGAAAACAAAGCAGCTATATGCCTATATAGACTCAAGAAGAGTACTAGTCTCACAACTCACAAAAAAAAAATAAAGAACAGAGAGATGGGAAAACACTACCTCTCCTTCTCTCTTCCATTTATCCTCCCATTTCTCATCCACGCCCAACCTTCACTCACAGGCTACACCTGTTCTCCCAATCAATCCATCTATCCCTGCCAAACCTACGCCTTGTACCGAGCCTCAGCCCCAAATTTCCTGGACCTAGGCTCCATAGGAGACCTCTTTGGCCTTAGCCGATTAATGATATCAAAACCCAATAACCTCTCTTCTCCCTCCACAACTCTCTCACCAGACCAGAACCTCCTCATCCCAATCACATGCTCTTGCACATCCAATCACTCCTACGCCAACGTAACCTACCAAATCAACGCTGGTGACACCTTCTGGTTTGTCTCCACTTCCAAATTCCAAAACCTCACCACATACCAAGCAGTAGAACTAGTAAACCCTTCTCTAGTCCCCACCAACCTTACTATAGGAGTCCAAGTCATTTTTCCCATCTTTTGCCAGTGCCCAACCCAAACCCAGTTGCAAAATCGCATCAATTTTATCATCACATACCTTTCCCAACCCTCTGATACTCTCTCCTCAATAGCTTCAAAATTCGGATCCAATATCCAATCTCTAATCTCTGTAAATAGGCAAACAAATGTTACTCCTTTTTCTACAATTTTGGTTCCTGTTTCTCAAACTCCTCAGCTAGAACAGCCCTCAATTTCTCCCTCACCTCTACCATCTATATCCTCTCCTCCTTCTGTGCAATCACGTGAGAGGAAGGGGGTTATTATTGGGCTCTCAATTGGGTTGGGGGTTTTGGGTATTTTTTCTTTTCTATTGGTGATTGTGATGGTATGGCTTTTGTGGGGTTTTTCGAGGAGGGGGGTAAAGGAGGAGGAGAAGAGATTGGAGCCGTTATTACATGATGAGAATTTTATGGCCGATGTTTCAGATTGCTTGGATAAGTACAAGCTTTATCGGATACAGGAACTGAGAGAAGCAACGCAGAATTTTGATCCGAGTTGTGTTATTCAGGGTTCTGTTTACAAGGGGTCTCTGAAGGGTGAGGTTTGTGCTATAAAGAGAATGAAATGGAATGCTTATGAAGAACTCAAGATCTTGCAGAAGGTAATACTATTGCACCCTTTAATCTTTTTGAGGAAAGGTAGGCAAGCTCTGAGATGCAAATTACACAGCCATGTGTCAGGTGTGTGAGGTGCATATATAACTCCTTGCGACTCCACCTAGCATTCCTTAAACTTCAATTTTGGGAGCTTTTTGAAGTGGAGCTATTGTAGGTCTAATAAGTGGAACAACCACTTGCTGTTTGGAGATGCTGCTATTTTATCTTTTATAATTTAACACTCCCCCTCAAATGTGGCCTCTCTTTTTAGGGTTAGCCTACATGTGGCACATGTGACCCCTCTTTTGGGTTTGGTCATTCCATGTGGATTTGTAATACTAGGGAGGTTTTGAACCTAGACCTTTGCTCTGATACCATGTCAAACGACCAGTTACTCCCCCTAACATGTGGCCCCTCTTTTTAAGCTGTTGGTAGCTACTTTTAGTGTCTGAGTCATGGTTCATAACGAATCAGAAGTGTTAGGTCATACCTATATTGTCCACCGAATGTTTTTGTCTAGCTAGTATTACTATGTCTCTATGCTATTTATTTAATCGAATCAATCCCTTATTTAATCGAAAAACTGACTAACCGACGCGTCGAAGGATTCCTGGACTGACTTGCCCTTCCGCTTGCCCTTGCTTAGGGGTGTAACTTGGGTTGATTTTTTGTAATTGGGGTTGAGCTTTTACCATAAAATCGGGTCTGATTCAGGTTGATTCTAATTCATTTATTAGTGAAATCTCAGCCCGACCCGACCCAAATTGCAACTCTACCTCTGATCAGATCTAGGATGCTTTGACCGATGCTATGATTATGTCTAGGTTCGATCCCAAATTTGGACCTTATCTATATGGATCCAGATTGTGTCTGATGGATCCATCTGTTGTGCCCAAGTACACCACTATCCACAGTTTATTTTAGGATTTTCATTGGATTGTACATGTCGGCACTCCTCTTTTTTTTTAAGGGCGATGATATTTTCATCCCCCCTGCAGTACGCATTCGCCCCCTGTTAACGTGATTTGATGTCAAAAAGCGTTAAAGTTGCCCACTGTTCACGTTATAAGGGGGGCGAATGCGTACTGCTGAGGGGGTGAAAATATCATCTCCCTTCTTTAATTGTAGTTCTTTTATATTTGTTTAAAGTCTTGATATAATAGTTGAAATTTGTGAATCCAAATCTTCCTGCCTGAACATTTTGTTCTACAATAAAACATTGGATTCCCAGTATGATTTTCCTCAGTGAAGATACATTCTAAGTAGCTTGGTATTTGTTTCTCTACTTGTTAATTTTAGCTCAACTTTGCTCAAGGAGTAATTTGTGCGTCTTTAGCACACTCTAATATCTCTAACCTTGTTTTCATTTGAATAAAAGGTAAACCATAGCAATCTGGTGAAATTGGAGGGATTTTGTATAGACCCCGAAGAAGGGAACTGCTATCTAGTCTACGAGTATGTCGAGAACGGATCTCTTCATTCATGGCTTCACTGGGATAGACAAGGCAAGAAACTAGACTGGAAGACCCGCCTACAGATTGCCGTTGATGTTGCGAACGGACTCCAGTACATCCATGAGCACACCCGGCCGAGCGTGGTGCATAAAGACATTAAGAGTAGCAACATTCTATTAGACGGAAACATGAGAGCTAAGATCGCCAATTTCGGGCTAGCCAAATCCGGTACGAATGCAATCACAATGCACATTGTTGGCACTCAAGGTTACCTTTCACCGGAGTACATTGTAGACGGGCTTGTGACTCCTAAAATGGATGTCTTTGCCTTTGGGGTTGTGTTACTAGAGCTAGTTTCTGGCAAAGAAGCAGTGGATGATGAAGGGAAGGTACTTTGGATGGAGGCTGAGAGGGTTTTCGAGGGAGCGAAGGACAAGAGAGATGAAATGTTGGTTGCAATGGTGGATGAGGCTCTTGTTGACCAGAGTTGCTCAATGGACACTGTAATGAATGTTTTGGCTATTGCAAGAGCTTGCTTGAAGAGAGAAGTTTCTAAGAGGCCTAGTATGGTGGATATCTTCTACATGCTATGTAAGGCTGATGAGTTGTACTTTGATTTCTCCGAAGATGGGATCGTTCCGACCGGTGTAATGGCGAGATGAACTAAAAATTAGTGCTGATCAGATGTCTGGAATGTTCTTCCCTCTTTGTTTATTTGTCTTGGGAAAATGGCTTTTGTGGAAAAAATAAAGAACGAGAGAGAGGGAGAAGAGAAGTAGAGATAGAAATGATGAATTGGTGTACATTTTATATGAGTCAATTACAAAGTAGAGGCTATATCTTCGCCTATAATCTCTTTGAGATCCTTTGTACTTCTACAGTTTTACCTAGTTAAATATAATATCTTTCTTTGAGACTATTTAAGATCATATTATTATCCCCTTGGTATGGTATTGGACAGTGAATTTGAAGGCCACACTATAATCTTCTTCTTTTCTTGTTTGTCATAAGGTTTGCCAATCAATGAGCAAGCTTCCGCCTTTGGAGTTCATCTATGATCATCTTAATTTCATCAGTATTTCTTCTTGATCATCGTGGCGATGAACTCAGCTGATTACTGCTAGGTCTAGTTTAATGTATGGAATTGAACCGATAATGAGATCTAACATAAGCCAGATAGAAATTGCAGATGTCTTATTAACTTGTGAGATTGTAGAACCAATCAATATAGTACCAACAATTATGGTCTCTCATTTGATCAAGGAAGTAATAATGATCAACAAAACCTGTCGAACTATCGAGAGGTCTCTGCCATGGTCTCTGCCCACTATTGAACTATAGAACGGAGAAAGAGGAGCTGTTGGGCATGTTAGTAACATTGAAAAGAGAGAAGGTTTTCATTTATGGTTGTTTATAGAAAGATAAAGGAGAAAGCTTTGAAAACGTAGGAGATTAGTCGTGAAGAGAGAAGAATTAAGTAAAGAATATTCTTGACTTGTAAAATGGGTTACGTAACTTAAGCCACAATAAATTGGCTTGTAATCCAAGATGAGACAAGAAACCAATTTAATAGGTTGACCAAAGGTATCAAGCCCTTTTAAAGAGGCCTTCTATTTTGGTCCAAACCCAGCATGGATATTTTCGTTTGTTTAGTCACTTCGCTGAAGGGCATTTTCGGCTCATGCTATGTTTGGAAAACCATTAATTACTTTGTGATATGCACAAATGTCAATCAGTTACTTACAGTGACTATTAATAAAAGGAAATGATACCCCCCCCCCCCCCTTGCGGTTTCTGTGAGAATGGTTCACTGCTTGAGGATAAATTCACCCCCCTAACGTTTTTATTTGCCTTTAAAACTTAACGAATAACGTTGGGGGGGGGAGTTGAGATTCTCCAGGTACCGCGAGGCATGAACAATCGAGCGGATGCTCTGTCAAAAATAGCCTCTGAAGAAACCCATGACTTCGGTACCGTGCGCACAGAGATACTGCTCCACCCTAGCATCGACGAGGTACAAGTCTTGGAAATTCCACTGGGACCAAACTGGATGGATCCCATCATGCGGTATCTGAAAGACGGAATACTGCCCGAGGATAAGCTAGAAGCCCGACGCCTAACCGCAAAGGCCGCCCACTACGTGCTCCACGGACCCAGGCTGTACAAACGGTTGTACATATGGCCATACCTCTGATGCCTTGTACCCTCCGAATCGGAGTACGCACTACGAGAGGTACACGAGGGAATCTGCGGAGACCACGGAGGCGGAAGGACCCTAGCCCAGAAGATCGTAAGGCATGGCTATTTTTGGCCTACAATCCTCAAAAACGCCCAGGAATTTGTCCAAAAATGCAGCCCGTGCCAGAGGTTCGCTACCACCACCCCCCCCGCCCCGGTCAACCGGCCACCCCATACACCGCGGTGGCAGGGCCCTGCCTTTCGCCATGTGAGGCATGGACCTGCTCGGGCCGTTCTCAAAGGCCCCGCGGGGGGGGGGGGGGGGGGGGCACACGATGTTGTACGTCGCCATCGATTACTTCACCAAGTGGGTCGAAGTTAAACCCGTGGAGAGGCCAAATTCAAAAGCAACAGAGAAGTTTTTTTTATCATGACGTGGTCTGCCATTTCGGCATTCCGAGAATACTCGTAACAGATAACGGACCCCAGTTCGTAAATGCTGAATTCGGCAGGTTCTGTGATAATCTGAGCATCGAACACCGTTTCGCCTCCGTAGCACACCCGCAGGCCAGCGGGCAAGTGGAGGTAACTAACAGGATTTTGCTCCAAAGCCTCAAGAAGCGGTTGGGAGAAACCGGAAACTGCTAGGTAGAAGCACTCCCCAGCGTCCTCTGGGCCTACCGGACAACGCCCCAGGCCGCAACCGGGGAGTCCCCTTTTAGTTTGACTTTCGGGGCCGAAGCGGTCATTCCGTTGGAAATCGGCCTCTCGAGCTTCCGCACGGAGAACTACGACGAACACAGAAATTCCGAGCTCCTCCGGAACACTCTCGATCTTGTGCTCGAAAAAAGAGAGCAAGCCCTCTTCCAAACCGCCTCCTACCAACAAAAGGTGGCAAGATACTACAAAGCCCGCGTAAAAAAACGCACGGTAAAGCCCGGAGACCTAGTACTAGGGCGAGCGGAGGTATCCGACCCCCGAAACTCCGGAAAACTCGCACCAAAATGGGAAGGACCCTACAGGGTCGTTCGAGCGTTCCGCCCCGGGGCCTACCAGCTTGAGCACCTTGACGGGGCCCCAGTCCCTCGAAGTTGGAACATGGATAACCTCCGAAAGTTTTACCAGTAAAAAGGAAGGGTAAGGGCTGTGCTTTCTTTTAAAGTTATGACGACTGTTTTGTTTGTTTTCTTTTTGTTATTTCCAGAGCAAAGCCATGTATTCCCCTTGACAAATTAATGAAATAGTGTTCTCACCTGAACTATGCGCATCTCCATTTTCCGGCCTATGATGAATAAAGGATCGGAAGGAGACAGGGAGTGGGACAGAGGTAGCATCTAGGCTGATCCCCCCGAAAATACCCTAAAACGCTCCCATGAAAAAAAAAGACCTATCCTTTTTAAAGGGCAGGCAGGACCCATCAACTCCGAGCTGATCACTCGAGAGGAAGATGGCCCTTCCACGAACAAGACACCCTACAGAGGCGCACTAGAGGTATTCTCGCCGACCAAATTGGAATTTAATAGCAACCCGCCACGAAGAAACCTACCAAAGAGCTCAACGGGCCCACGAAGAGTTGTATATATCAAAAAAAAGAAGAGAGTTCAAATAGCTATTACAGACCAAGCACATTAATAGAACCATAAAAAGAAGCAAAAAATTCCAAGGCGTCCGAGCCTCACCGACCCCCCACATAGGTCTCAATAACAGTAGAGGCATCCGGGGTAGCCACCGGATCCTCGACCGGTCTCGTGGTATCCACTGGTTCCGGCAAAAGGTCCTCCGGAACGGCTTCCTCAGCTTCATGCACCAACTTCTCCAAAGGGAAAGAAGGATCAACATCGCGAACGCGCCGCCGGCATTCAACGAAAGCATCTATCTCGATATCCACGTTGAACGAGGCGCGGCCTTGAAAAACTCCTAGGAACCTCGCCATTCCTCCCGCGCTTTCACCAGCTCCTCAGCGTACGTTTGTCGGGTCACCACCAAGTTATTTTCCGCACAGTTCCTCCCGTCCTCGGACATCTGGAGCTCCCCCTGGAGTTGAGAAACAGTGTCGTCAAGCGCCGCCTTTTCGGCTTGGGCCTTCTCGAGGTCCTCGCTCAACTTGCGGACTCGCTCCTCAAAAGCACCGATCTCGGACTCGTCCTCAACCATGTACTGCAGCATCTTCCTGGCATAACTTTGAACCTACAAGAGCCCCCACAACAAGCGAACCATTAGAGGATCGCCACATGCAGTCTCAAAGATAACAAGAAAAGAGAAGACACAAGTGGAAAAGTCAACCACTCGGTACTTATGCAGGACATAGAATGAAGGTACCGGGCCCCTAGGGCCCTGCGGGGGAAGTTTTCTAACTCAGCCTCATCGCCAGGAAGGGCAGTCATCAACCCAAGCTCCACCCCAACCCGGGGATTCCCAAGGACGCCATCCTCAACGCCGATCTTCCAGTCAGGCTTAAACAGTTCTCCTTGTGCCAGGTAGCACTGCGGGGAAAACTTCATTTTCTCCAGGAGCAGCTTGGTCATAACCAACCCTTCCAGGCGGTTCGACATGTCCTCCGCAAAGGCGGCAAGAGAACGGGCCCCGCGACCGGCTTTCCCCTGTTTGGAGCAAGAAGGGGCAACCCTCTTGGCGAAAGGCTCCAACTCCCGAGGAGGAGACCTAGTCGTATCCTTCACTCCGATCGATCGACCGGAAGAACTAGATGGCGCGGACGTGGGAAGCCTAGTTTGCGACCGATCTTTCCTAGCCGCGGCCATAAAGCCAGAGGGAATCTTCTGACGGTTAGTCGGACCCTTCGCCGCCTTCGCCATAACCCCCTTTCCCCTATCAGCATCACCAGAAGAAGACATACCTGGTGCCAAAAACAGAAGAGCAACAACAACTCAGAACGAAGAAAACGACAGCCAAAAAAGGGGGGGGACAAACCTAGGAAAAAAGGCTCACCACGATGACTGGCAGAACTCTCCCCCACCTCCTCGCCCATGCAGCGGGCCCTCCTCTCCGCAGCACCCAGCAGACCGAACCTCCTCAAACCCCTCTCCCATCTAAACTCAGAAACATCAATAGCCTCCCCGGAGGCAAGCTTCTCCAGGTCAAACTTGCTACAGTCGGACTCGTCAGGGAGGGATTTCCTTCGCCACTCAATGGAGCGCCTCCAAGAACGAGGGAAACCCCAACCAGCATCTGACGGAGGAATAATAAACACATACTCCTCTTTCCACTTCTTAATGGAAGAGGGCAAGTTCACCGCGATCTTCACCTAAGGACGCTGGGTCAGGTACAACCAGCTGTACTCGCCCTTCATCAATGGGCTAAGGGCAACGCAACTCCTGAGCAGAGGGAGCGTAGGCAAAATCTTGTGAAGACCCGCCTTGGCCACGAAAGCCAAGAGAGTACGCCAACTATTGGGCTCCAGTTGGGAGGGGGCCACCAGGTAAAACTCGAGGGCCTCAACTATGATACCCAAAAGCGGAAACTTAATCCCCGCCCTAAAAGCCTCCACGTAGAAAGCTACCTCTTCCTCCGTAATGCCCTCACACACCCCATCCCTAAAAGAAGGAACCCTAATCCCATAATCCTCGGGAATGTGAAACTCCCTTCTAATCCTCTCCGCCGCCCCTTCTTCCAAAGAACTCTTACAGGACGCCACCCGACCGGGGCGGATAACGGCACCGGACCGAATGTCCCTAATCTCCGCTTCGCGAGCAGAAGAAACTCGAGTGGGAGATTCAAAGGGAGCAGCCCCCAACAACGATCCAGAAGCCCCGGAGCTATCTTCCAACTCCCTGGGTAGCTGTTCATCTCGAGAGCCGCCGCCCTCGCCTTTTACCAACCGCCTCCTTTTTCTTGGAGGAGCCCTCTCCAGTACTTCTACTGACTCAATAGATGGACTCTGAGAACCGGTTGCAACAGGCATCGTAAAATAATCAAATGTCAGACGAAATGAAAAGCACAGAACTCACCGAGGCAGATAACGAAGAAGGGCAAAAACCAGAGAGAAGTTGGTGAAGAGCAGCACCCAGAGAAATCGCCACAGAAGAAAGCCCACTTCACCCAAGGAAGACGAAGAAATAAGGCGAGAATAAAATCCCTAAAAGGCCTTAAAAAGAGCTAGGGTTTCGACACGCGTCGATTAATCTCCCTCCCCGTCTAGTCAGATGGGACACGCACACGTGGCGCCGATTGGGGAATTCAAGGAAACCGCCAGAAATCGAAGCGCCATTCCCCCCCCCCCCCCCCCCGGCTGAAAAGACGTTGCTACCCCTACCACTAAAAAACTTCCCCTAGCAAGCCATCCCTACAACGTCCCCACCTAATGAAAGGAAGGGCTCAGATTTCGAACCACCCGTGCGTGCCTAGTTTCAAATCCTCGCCACCAAATCAAAGGAAGGGCTCGTACTTCAAATCGCCCGCGCTTGCCCAGTTTCAACTCCTCCCCACCTAATAAAAAGGAAGGGTCCGGAGATGGGAAACCGAGCAAAGAGATACGACCTCAAAGCCACTAGAGAGAAAATACGCGCCTAGACCCAGAGCCACGGCACAAGAGCTCGACATACGAACCCACTGGGCCGAGGAAACTAAACGCGCTAGGTAAAGGCTCGGAACCCCACACAGGGTCGGGCAAAGCCGTCGCAATTCCTCGAAACAAGAAAAATATATACCAAACACAATAGAAAGGGCCCGGTCCTATAAAAGCCCGGCCTCGCCGCCACCACTCCCCCTCAAATAAAACTAACCATCACACAGATGGGAAAAATAGCATAAGAAACAAGGCACAAACTCATAAAGAAACCATCCATTCACGTTCTTTTGGCCCACATGCCTAAAAAAGGGGGGGGGATACGAAACCAAACATAGGGCACGTAGGCCCCAAAACCCCCGACAAAAAGGGGGGAGAAAGGAAAAAGAAACAGGAAAACGAAGGAAGCCAGAAACTAATCGCTCGAACGACCAGAAGAAGACTCCTCTCCCGAAGGGTCCCCCTCCTCCTCCCAGGAGCTCTCCAGCAAGGGGTCCACCTCGTATTCAAGCAGCTGCTCGTTGAGGGCGTAAACCTTTCTCTGCAATGCCTCGTTTTTCCGCTTCAAGTCCTCAATCTCCTTACCCATCTTCGAGACCCGGTTACGCAGTTCCATCCCCTGCTGATAGGCCCTGGAGAAAAAAGACCACTCCTTGGCAACGCAAGAGCGAGACGACTTGTCCTTGCTAGGCAAAGAGGAAAGGCGAATGGGGGGAAAGCCCGAGTCCCTCTTAGCCCTTTTCCAACGGGCCGTAAGGTCCTCCTCCAAGTCAGAGGACAGGTCGGGGTCACTTGAGGATTCCTGGGAAAGAGGGGCTTTGCCCCTAACCCTCGAAGGGGAACCAGACATGTTACCGAAAAAAGGAAAAAGATGCGGAGAAACGACCTATCTAAAAAAGAAAGCAATGATAAAATGCCAGTATGGTCTTCCTTTTATAAACCCAAGGGAGAAACCCTTGGGTCTCAAAACGAGGCAACCCACTCGACACGTGTCTCCTCCCTATCGGGTGACCGGCCGGAAGCCACATAATGACGCTACCATTCCTCGGGAGATAACCGCCGGACGAAACGGCACGTCTCATCGTACTCCGGAGCCCCCATAAATGCCCTCACCATGGCATCGTTTGACCAGACAATACTCCCTTGGCCCATTCAATGGACCAAAAGAGTAAGGGGGTATTATGATGGGACATAAATACGGCGCGACTCCTAAATCTTGCCACATGTCGTCCATGCACCAATGGAGCTTAATCATCATGAAGAAATGTGCTGATAAACGGCAAGACCATACGGTTACGACACATGTCACCTTCTCGCCGTCCAAGCCTCGTCATCACAAATTATGGAAGGGATTACCCAGCGAAACCACGCGCGCCGTCAAAACAGGAGAACGGCCCAATCTGTGCATGAAGGTTTTCTCTCCGTGATGATGAAAAGGCCCGCACGCCACCCCTTAAAAGGAGGAGAAGGGAAGAAGAAGTGAGAGATCTAATCTCCCTCAAGACAACCGGAAAAGAAAGAAAGAGGGAAGGCAACGACAGAGGAGGCCGGGAGCTTAGTCCCACTCTCCCTGTTAGTCCCCTCCGACCCATCCACCCACATACCAAGAAAAGAACCTGCGCCTTGGCCTTGGTAAACCTGACCAAACCTTCGCCTTTTCTCGCTGTTCTTTATATTGTTGGTCAAGAATCTGACTTGGGTGTCGAAGTGGTTGTCCGGGACCCACCCCGACCCCCTGGCCCCTTTGTTTGTGATTGCAGACCCCGCAGAGGCTCTCTACCCACCGCGCGATCGCAGACCCGGATTCCGACGCCATCAGTGCTCAACTTGTGGTGAAGGGCCTGCCAAGTAATGAAACTGAGTTTAGGAATGTGGCCTTTGAACCATACTGAGGAGTGCCAAGGGAGTGCCAAGGGACTTTTGGGTTTTGGCATCAGAGGTTATGCCGGTCACTTTTAAGAGAGAAAATGCCATCAGTATTGGGTTTCCAAATGGCTTGATTACCGATCTCTTCTTCCGATTTATATCCTATAGGGGTGATACTTGAGGACAACATATTCTCAATGTGCCTCACCTTCACTCGTTCATATTTTTTTGTTTTTATGTTCAACTTTTTATAGATTTTAGTGAACATAATTCTGGAATTCATTTGTTTTTCCTTGATGAAGTGTATAAAATTAACCCATATTTTGACTAATAGGGAACATTTATCTTGTAATTTATTCTTGGATGACTTCCTCTATTCTTCTGGCCATTTTGACGAAGTGTGCACGACTCCAACGGCGTGGTGGTCCCCTGGGGAGTTGGCCGCACAAGAAACACAAAGGTTTATAAAACGGAGTTTTTATATGGTGTAAGCCCTACCTTATTTGTCAAAAAGTACTGTCAAACCGTCCATAAGATGGAACACAACATAAATATGTTGTTCCCCCAAAAATCATTTCTATAGGATGATCGCAGCCCTCCGATCTATAGAGGTTTTCAAAGTATGGAAACCTCTATAGATCGGAGGGCTGCGATCATCCTATGGAAATGATTTTTGGGGAACATCCTGTTTACGTTGTGTTCCATCATCTGGATGGTTTGGATCATCTCATGATGTGGTCCGTACAATACTTTTTGAAAAATACGGGACTATAAGGGCTTACAGCATGTAAAATCTCAAAAAAAAACCATAAAAAAGAGATTTTATACTGTGTGCAAGTAAAGTCCAGTATTGTTCAAAAGTTGCAGTATGGGTTGTACCTCATAAATAGGTTGTACAACCTCATAAATAGTATTTTACACTTCATAAGATATTCCAAACCATTCATGTGTCGGGCCACGACATAAATAGGTTGTACCTCATAAATCATCTCCATATTAAGCCTCTGATCTCTAGAGTGACTGCACCTTATAGAAACCTACGTAGATAGGAGGGTTAGATCATCCTATGGGGATGATTTATGGGGTACAACCTATTTACATTGTAGCCCAACTAATGAACGGTTCGGCTAATCCTATGAAATGAGCCCCACTATACTTTTTGAAAATTACTGGACTTGACACACACCCACAGCCCATAAGATGTCCTGTAAAAAATCTTAAGAAGAAAGTCACTTTTAAGCTAATTCCTAACATGTACTTATTATACTCTATTTCTGCCTAGTTTAGGTGATTGGGATATGCTGATCCCATTGAAAAGAATAATTATGGACAAATGCTGTCGAGAAAACCTCGATTAGATGATAGTAGGCTTGGAAGTAAAACTTATCTTACGCCTATTTTACGTTGAACGAAACAGAGCCTAGACTGTTTGTTTTTGTAGCCTTTATGTTATGCATGATACATACTCCCATGTACCCTGACCCAAAAATTGCCTTCTTAATTCCCTTTTGTCCTTGATAAATAATGAAAATCTTCACTAATCTTACTTGAATTACAATGACCCTATGTTTTAGATTATGACAACCGATTGTGGATTCCTCAACCGATTATTGGAAAGAAAATTGCACTGAATTTGAGTCCAATAATCGGTCGGTTGGGGACTCCACAATCGGTTGTCATAATCTAAAACAAACAGGCCCTAAAAGGATAAACGTAGAAAGATAAGCATCAATCATGGAATTAGATAAAGATAGAAACTTCTTTATCTAACTTAATGACCACATCTAGCTCAGTTGCCTAATCAAGCATAATTTCCTAATCAATCAAATACAATCTAACACTGAGACCTATTCTATTCTAATAGTTCTAATTCTAAGGTCTTCTTAAAGTTTCAAGGGCCCAATTTGTGGCAACAAATCTCCATTGCAGGCAGTTAGATCACCTCAACTCCAATCAAGTTTAGTTGCAAGGTGTCAGAGTGATAAACGCACCCCCTACTTTAACCATAGCGACCCCCTTTAATTTCTTTATGAATACATTCTTTTGGAGGTCCCCCGAACTACCAAACATCCACTAGCCGCATATATTGATTCTCTAAATCTCTTGCTACTTTTCTTAGCCGCATAAATTTGGTAACTCTCGAGATTTATCTGAACTAGAAATACCTACCAGAGGATTTATTTGCTAAAATGATGCGAATCCACCAAAGTCATGATGCCAAAGCGAGTAAATGCCGTGGTAGACTTGTCCACCACGCTAAGATGCCGTGCCGTGGGAGTTTGGAGATTGAGAAGGAAATCCAAGGGCAGTTTGGGAATTCGTTGATGATAAATACGCGGCAGTGATACACGGATTTCGTCACACGCGAACAGGAAAAAAAACAAAAGAGAGGGGAGAAATAGAGAGGGATTTAGCGTGGAGAAGAAGAAGAGGAGGAGGAGGAGGAGGAGGAGGATCGGTAGCAGATTTTCATCTACAGATTGTTTTCATTTTTCTGCGGTGAAGATCAAATCATCATCGTCTCGTTGGATTCGTGGTGTCTGGGATTTTCAGCCAATTTTTTTAATCGGTACAGGTATTCAAACCCTAGCTCTTGATTTCTATGTTTTTTAGGTTGTTTTTCGTCGAGATGAATGCGTATTATGCTATGGAAACCGCCAGGGATTCTGCAGATGGCTTTGATTTTTATGAGATCTGTGGGATTTACTTTGGAAATGGACGGAATCGGTGTTTGGGACAGGTTTTTCTTGATTTGGGAAGAGAAGAAGAAGAGAAACAGACGAAGAATAGAAGAAGGTTAGGGTTCTTGAAAGGAATGGTCTAGATGGAGGCCGAGAAAGAAGAATTTGGTTTGTTAAGGGATGCTTGAGTTAGGGTTTTTAGATCTGTTTGCTTTTTAGGGTTTGTAGGTTCTGGTGGATTCCTACAGGAAGATGAGATCTCAAACGTCAAACGGGCAAGGCCACTTTTTTCGGGGCTGGTTCTATTGATTTATGTTGCTTTGCATAGCAAGCAGTCTTTCAGGGTTTGGTTTCGGCAGTGGATTCACAGAGCTGGATTTCCTTTTCCCTGTAAGGGGTTTTATGCGCGATTGGGGAAGAAAGGCCTTGAATCCTGGATCTAGGGTTTGGGATTTGAAAATCTCGATTCCTATTGTGCTGCCTCTGTGTTTGATTTCTTTGGGTTAGTTCTGTTTCAGGCAGTAACTCTGATTGTGCGTTGCCTCGCCCATGTAAAACACAGCCGGTAAGGCGATCTTTGTGCTTTATCTTGGAATGCCTTCATCTAAACCATGAAGGATATATTAGTGCTTGCAGGGTGTCCATGACAATCGCCGCTAAATCTTCCACATGTCTAGGTCGACTGGATCTTTCGTCGATTGCTCTTCCAAGTGGATCTTTAGGTTGATATTGATGAAAGTTTGTTCTTCTAGAAGCTCCCGTCTCCTTGTCTTGCTTATTCTAGGTGATAGCGTTTTCTTGGCCTTCCATCTTACAGAATTATCGAATACAGATTATTCTGTCATTTTTGGAGTTGCAGATTCAATGATCTACAACTATTGATGTGGGGCTGTAAAAGGTTTTTATCCAGACCTTTTAAGATCAACAGATGGTTTCCTGTAATCTTCTGGGTTCTTGTTATTTTGGATGTGCTTCGGCTTACCCAGAGTTGGTGCCAAGGTGTTGGACATGTGGAACTATCTAGACACTTTGCTGTCTTCTTGGGCATAATCTGAATAACCTTTTATGTTGGTACTCGACCAGAAATTTGGCGAAAAGTATTGAGTGGGGGAACCTTTGGCAAGTTTTTCTTGTGGCTGTTTTGGCCTGCGGATGAATGGATAGAGTTGCGCTATTTGTTGTCCTATTTATGTTACTTAATGTTTTCGTCTGTTCTATTTAGTTGTCTGCAATGAAGCCTCATCCCATATGGACATTTCCTTTTGGTTTTGACTATGTCCAATGCTGCAATGTGAACTGAAGGAGTTGCATGCAAGCCTTTAAGGCAGGTTAACACGATCTGCCCCAAGGTAATGGCCTATAGAGGCATGCATTGGCAGTCTGTTATCAGCTTTAGGGCTCTTAACAAAGATAGTTGTAATCTAACTAATTGGTGTTTTCTATTTAAAGGAACATATAATTTACATAGTGCCCTTGCTAATCCGAGGTTATTTGTTCCACAGGAGATTTCCTCCAATTGACTTGTATCTGTTGGGCTGATCAAAAGGAATACGAGCCACCATTTCTGTGAAGACGATGAGGGGTTCGATTCAATGGTTAGTTCAATGATCCTTCTTTGGTTTTCACGGTTATCATCCTCAAGGAGTTTGATGAAAAGTATTCAGAGAGCTTAGGTTATCTTTTCAGTTTCTCTTGGCTATTTTATGCCATTTTATATGTGTGTTGAAACCTTCAAGGTTATGATTATTGCTTACTTGCAGTGGTGTCTAAATGGAGAATATTTTTGAAATTGCAGATTCCTTTCTGCACTTGTACTGGGGGGTCAGCCTCTCATCTTGAAGCGACTAGAAACCATGAAGTGGCATCATCCTGCAAGATTTGTGGTGGGAAACCATTAGTGGATGGGAGAGGGGCCCTATCTGGGAACATGCTGAGCACAGTGGGACTTGAACTCACTAGAGTCATTGATCCAGACTTGAATTGGAAGAGGGTTTCAAAAAGGCGAGCTAGGAGTTCATTGACTGCTACCTGTAAAAAGAAATCTCTTTTAGGAAGCCTGAAAGAGAGGGGGGATCCGATCGATAAGGATCCAAAGAAGGTGGAGGAAATGCCAGTCTCTGAATCCGAGAAGGTTCTTTCTCACTATAAAGTCATTTTGCATTAAATTCATATCTGGAACTATTCACAACTAATCTCATGAATTTTAAATGATATTCTCTGTTGGCAGCTTGGAGTAACTATCCTTGGACGACGCTTTAGCAAAGCCATAGAGAGTGTACCAATTAAGAAAAGGAAGTTTCTGTTGGTCCGGTCTCCATCACCTCCGCCTCGGACTCCTTCTCCATGCTCAGAGGAATCTGAGCGCTTTCTAAAAAGTCAGTCTGCTTCAGATCGGGAGAAGGTTGCACAGAATTTGGGTCTCAACGATGAGGAGTCTGTACTAAATTATAATGCAGAGCAGGAAATTACAGCAATAAGTGCTGGCATCTCGATGGATTTGGGTCAGATTAACAATGCAAAAATAGTTATTGGTGACACAACTAACTTGGATGAGATAAATGAGAAGCTTGGTGGGAATGCAGATTTCTCTGGCATTTCAATATTGGCAGCTGCCGCTTGCAACAGTAGTAACATTGTAGGCGATGCGAGGAATGCCCTGGGTTCTGTAGGGAAATGTTCTCTTCCAGGTGAAGGGTCTCTTCCAGGTGAAGGGTTTCTTGGAATTCCACAAAACATTCAACAAAGTTCAGTTCCCGAAGAATCGTGCAAGGAACATCTACTAACCAGTGCTGAAGGTTCTGATGGTAGAACTGATTTAAAAATTTGCACTGAAACGCCTGTTAAAGAAAATTATATTTCTGTGGGGGGCAGCAAGGACTACCAGGAAGGTCTGGGAATGGAATTCAGCAATTGCATAAATGAAAAGAAACTGGCAGGCTCTCGCGTCTCAGACAAATCTATGGCTTCTTCGGCAGATCTTCCAAACACAGAGAACAGGATACCGAGAAGGATCGAGTCTGCTTCTTCCCATGACGATAGGTCCCACTGGGACTTAAATACTGTTATGGATGCGTGGGAGAGTCCAAGTTATGGAATGCATGAAGGGGGTATGCATGGGCAAAATCACGGAGATTTAGAACATTGTGAGGGGCAGATGGAACTTCCAGATACTGGATATCCCGTTGAAACCAAATTGCTGCATATGGATGGCCGAGTTGATTCGGGTGATGAATGCAAGGACACGTCTGTATTTGCGAACTCAAAATTGCTGGAGAAACATATTTTGTCTTGTGGTAGCTCAGTTGTGAATATTGTGCTAAGCAGAAATGACAAAGAATGCCTGCCAGTACAAGAAATTCATGAAGAGAAGGTTCTTTCTAGTGATATTGATACTGCCTCAAATACTGCAGTGGACATGGTAGGCGAAACAAACTCACTGCATGGTGAAGAAAAAATCAGCTTTTATGTCGACTCTGTTGCTGTTGCTGATGCTGATGAAAAGGCTGCTGTCCATTGCATGAGCTTTGAACGTATTGGGGAATGTGAAACCACATCTTCTGATCCAGTTGTCAGTGTGGATGCATGTGTTGATCCTACTACCTATGCGAGTGAAATTCATCCTGGAACAGATCATTTAACCAGCAGTACCATCCCACAGGAAAACACAGACACCACATCTATGGTTGATCCTGGTCACCACTCAGTAGATAAATGTATGCCCGATGTACAAAGAGATGAAACTATGGTTCCGAAGAGCCCTCTGATCGAGAAAAATGTAGCTTCACTAGATATGGGTTCAGAGACTGTTACCTGTAAGGTTGATGGCTCCTTAGCCATTGGCAACAAACCTTTTGATGATTTCTCCTGTACTGCTGTAGATCAATCAAAAGATGTGGGCATGGGTTACTGTCATGAGGACCCTCATACTTATATATCTCAAGAGTCATCCGAGCATGAGGAGTTGTCTACAGAAAATGCATGTGCTGGCAAAGATGAAAATTTGGTTGCAGACATGAACGTGCAAGATGATGTCAAAGTTTCCGATGAGAGCTTGAATGCAATTGGAATGGATTCACCGGTGCATATTGAATCTAAGGATTCGGCAGATAAGAATCCAGGGATGATTGACAATTACTCTTTGGTAGATGGTATGAAATCTCTTGAAGCAAACAAAACCTGTGCAGATGTCAGTTTTGGTGAAGTTGCTTTAGAAGATCCTTTTGACAGTGATTATGATTCTGATGTTTCTCAAAACAATCCCGATCATGCTATTATAGAGATGGAGAAGGTGATTGAGCATCAGGAAGATGATGATGCTGAATACGAAGATGGCGAATTAAGGGAACCAATTGTGCCTAGCTGGGGAGATGATGAGGTGGAAGAAGGGGAGGCTGAACATGTCGACTATGGGTCAGACAATAGAGACACGGATATCTTTGAATCTGCTGGGGATTATGATGTCTCCATCTCGTTACAAGCTAAGAGTGCTGAATGCAAGAAACAGAGGGCATCCGAGTCTGATCATGTACACAATGGTGGAGACATGGTTGGACATAAGAATGAACAAGAAACCGGTTGTGGGCCCTGCTTCCGAGGTTCGTCAGAATCTGATCATTCAGAATCTGGAAAAAGAGAAACAAAGAAGTTTGTGAGAAAGATCTCAAGGGAACAGTTTGGAAGGAAAGATGTGAGTAAAAAGCTCGGGATGAATGTGGGAATTGTCAGTGAATTAAGTGATAAATTATTAGATGGTGCCAGGGAATCAAGCCATGCTCCGAGTTTGAGGATGAGATCAACAGGATGGGATCAATTGCCGGAAGTTGATAAAAGTTCTGGGGAAGCAGTTATGGATGAGGAAAATAGTAGTGCTGTGAGGAATCGTACTAGTTTTCATTTGTCGGGTGCAGAGGGATCTTTGAGAAGGGATATTGGATCAACTTCTAGTAAGGACTTGTCACGTATTGAAGGGCCAAAATCGTTTGATGGCTCATTTAGAAAGGATAAAGTATATGCGCAAGGACGCAGGTGCGTGTGCGTATATGTATTTTGTTTTCAGCCTTTATAGTCTGTCATATATCTAATTGAATAATTTTGGCCATTTTTATATCTCCAGATCTGAGAATCTTGATGATTCAAATGCTAGATTGCAAAGGGATGCCGTCCATGGTAAATCCATTGGAAGGGGAGGATCTGCTATGGAGATACGTGGCAGTGGCAGTGGCAGTGGCAGTGGCAGTGGCAGAGGCAGAGGCAGAGGAGGTGATCATTGGTTGGATTCTTCAGGCGGCAATTGGGGTCGAAATCGTCGTCATTCACCTGGTTACTTTGCCCTGGGTGATGGGCACCCCGGGCTAAAGAGTGCAGCTGCAGTAGCTGCCGCAAAATTAGAGAGCAGTGGTTTTGTTGTTGCTTCGGATGGTACACTTGTAAAAGCAGGTGTCATGGGACCCGTTGCCCGTGTGCGCAAAGGATCTGAAAATGCTTCCTCTCAAAGAGTGCCAAGGTCTCTGGCCGGAAGGGGATCTCCAACTGACCGAGATGCAGCTTTAGATTTCAGGATGCTGATAGGACGAGAAATGAGCCCTGATAGAAGTATAAGTGGTGGTAGGGGCAGGTCTGGCAAATACGGTCCGAGAATGATTGGTACAGGCCACCGCGAGAGGTACAATCGGCCTGTGCCTGATGACACTTTTGATTCATCCTTACGTATGCAGCATCATGTAGGCAGAAGAGAAAGAAGTTTTTCTCCTATTCCAAGAAGACCTCCTCATCTATCTCGGTCCTGCACAAAATCTCGCTCAAGATCCAGAACTCGCTCTCCCCATATATGGGTGTCTCCAAGGGGAAGGAATGGCATTGGGATGAACGGGGCTCCTGGTTTACGAAGATACAGTAGGTCTCCGAGTTTCAGGTCAGAGGCTAGAATGGAAAGAGGGAGGTCGCCTAGTCGACGGACTGGTTTTGCAGAACATATGGCAGATTTCAGAAGTCATTGTTCTCCACCTCGTGCTTCGAGGTGGATTGATGATAGGATTAAGGCGGCAGATCATTTTATGGAACGTGACTACAAAAGATCATCAGGTTCAGAGAGGAGCCCACCAGGGAGAGTTTTCTCACGAAACCATAGGTTTGATTTGATGGATTCCCCGGGAAGATTGAAGTCGGATGAGTACTATAGACACATGCATTCAGACAGATTTCCCGAGTTTGGTGTTGGTAGAGGTCATCGGCGTGATGGAAGTGATGACAATAAAAGGAAACATGGCGACAGATACGGAATGGCCTATCCTATGCGGCATTATGATATTGATGGTGATGTGAGGCGCTTTCGTTATGATGTAGAAGATGGTTTTAGGGTTCATAACTCTCGTGCAAAAAATTCTTCAGAGTTCCATGGGAGAGGAGGTAGTCCAAGGGACTATGGCAGGGGCATTGACAACAGGCTTGGTAATGAACCCAGGGGAGCTAGAGAAGAGAGAGGCCATTTCAGATATGGCCTAGAGGGGAAGCACAGTACTAAGGCTTTTGGAGTAAGAGAATGTGACGAAGATCTAGCTCCTAGAAGGAGAAGACCATCATGACTCTGTTACCTAATTTTGTTTTTTGCCATCGGGTGCTTCCATTGGTAGTGAAAGATGCTGAACCTGATGATCAATTTTTCTTTCAGCAGGAAAAGCATCTCAATCCTGCAGTGCTTGTAAAAACTTCATCACCATTAGGACTTGAAAATTTTGTTTGGCATTACTTGTCTGCTTTTCCTTTAATTTTAGTTTTATTTTTTTTTGTCCGGGCCTATCACAGGTGTGATGTACCTCTATGAGGCCATTGAAATATTATCAATTAGTGAAAATTCAATTTTTTGCTTCTTGCTCATTGTGGAAATTTAATTTATGCTTCTTGTTCATTGCCATACTAAATGAATTTGATGATTTTTCAACCTTAGCTCTCTATACATGGACATAGTTATCAAACTCTTACGAGTCGTACGAGTCGAGTCAACTATGGAGTCGAGTCGAGTAGTTGGGCTTTCGAGGCGAGTTGCATGGATGACTCGCCGCTTTGAAGACTCTTACGAGTCATTACGAGTCGACTCGAAGAAAAATAACTCTTATGAGTCGAGTCGTTGGCCTAGGCTTTCTTGTTTTGATGGTTGAAAACTTGAAAGTTGGAACTTATAACTTAATTTTTTTTCTTCTGAATGGTAGGCAATTGCACTAAATGCAAAAAAAAAACAAAAAAACCGATGAGGTCTATACAAATAAAGAGACAGAAAAAGAAAGATAAGAACAAGCCCCACTGCAAGGGTCAAGGAGGAAGGAAGTCAAGTAGCTCAACTCTCTCCCTAGAGACAACATCCCTAGCTAAAGTGTCTGCCACATTATTAGCTGACCACCTAACATGATGGAAAGAAATCGATGCATCCCCTACCCTATATTGGATCTCATTGCAGAAAGAGACAAATGACCAAGGGAAGAAACGAGAGCCACTAAGCCACATTATCACATTGAGCGAGTCTCCTTCTACCACTACCTTATTCAAATCTCCATTCTCAAGATATCTTATTGCTTGGTAGATAGCACGCAGTTCAGCTTCATTAGTGTCCGCGACTCCATTGGGACCCGCTAAAGCCCATTTCATAGCTCCAAATTCATCCCTCAAGACTCCTTCAATTCCGACAGGACTAGGGTTTCCTATACTAGACCTGTCAAAGTGTAGCTTCAAAAAACCATGTGCAAGAGGCTCCCAGTCTTGGACAATCTTGGGTTCTTGGCCTGAACCACCACAAATCCCCTTCCAACAATACCCTAAATCATGAACGAATACAAATCTAAAGTAAGGAAGGATTTTCACCCATGATTAAGTTCATACTAGAACTTAATTATTTTTGTGCTTGCAAGTTACAAGCATGTAGTCATAGCTCCAAATTCATTCCTCAAGACTCCCTCAATTCCGACAGGATCAGGGTTTCCCATGCTAGACTTGTCAAAGTGTAGATTAAAAAACCATGTGCGGGAGGCTCCCAGTCTTGGACAATCTTGGGTTCTTGGCCTGAACCACCACAAATCCCCTTCCAACAATACCATAGATCATGAGCGGATACAAATCTAAAGCAAGGAAGGATTTTCACCCATGATTAATTTCATACCAGAACTTAATTATTTTTGTGCTTGCAAGGTACAAGCATGTAGTTATTTATATTTTTGGCTTAGTGCTTATTATCTATGTGCTATTGGGTTATATTTTATACATGCGTCATCTTTTTATATATACATGCTTCATCTTTTTATATATAATTATATTTTTTTCAACTAAACTTTTGTTCTTGTCAAAAACTCTTATGAGTCACAAGTCGAGTCCAGTCATGAGTCTTAAAATTAAGATATTGAGTCATGAGTCGAGTCATGGGTTGACAAATATGTACATGGAAAGTCTAAGGTTCTTGTTTGCCGATGAGTAATGACTGAACTGGAGCTTGGAAGTATGTAGGTGAATGTAAATGTGGGAGTGTAAGATTATCCTAGATGTTATATGAACCTTTTGTGGCTTTTTCCTATTGTGCAGATGGTGGTTTTCTGATGTTCCACTTTGCTTCTAATTTACTGCTTATGGTGTTCCACTATGCTTCTAATTAACGTGATTTTTTCCGGTGGTATAATTTAGGGAGCAACCACCTGTTAAATACTGTACCTTGCAACACTAATTTTTATATTCTTGATGTTCCATCATTTCAATTTGGAGGAGAACACTGCGAAGGCAATGGGTCTTCATGATAGCTCTTCAGGCAGACTAAGAAATAGATTTCATGGAAATTTCACTTTTGAATATCCCCAAGTAGCCGACCTCTTTATATTAACAAGTTTACTCTTGGTCTTTGGATAATCATTTGTCCAGGCAGATGCCCTTGCTCACTTGGCTATGATATGGTTTTGTTAGAAGAACATTTATTTGTTTGACTCAGTGTTTAAAAACGCGGATGCAGCAACACAAAATCCTAGTCGACTCGGCACGATGAGGTCGAGTACTCGGTTGAAGTGGCTGAATACTTGGTTGACGTGGTCATAATTCGGGAGAGTCAAAGGAGTTTGTATTGACTTTGTAGAGCAAAACATGGAACGCGGATGCGGCGCAATGCCGAACGCTGCCAGAGTAAAAGGGAGTCGACTCGGGGGAGTCGATGCGGACGCAGATGTGGGGGAGTTTTAAAAGTGTGGCTTGATGTATCTCATTTTTTTTTTGTGTTGCAAGTCTGCCTCATTTACTGAAATACATTTTGTAATGTACCTAGTCTAGAAACTGCTGGTCGGAATGAATCTTTGAAGATAATTCTCCGAACTTGGTATATTTGTTTGTTTTATTCTTCTGCAGAAATAATACTGGTAAATTTCTTTGTTTTATTCTCCTGTAGATGTAATGGTGATTTGTTCTTGTTTCTTTCTTACATATGCCTTTCTGCAGGATATGTTAGTGATACTTTCTTATTATTTATTTGAAAGTAAGTGTCCCGCTGTTCTAAATTCTTTCCACTGTAGATTTCCGGTTTGGATCATTACAAGGGATGGAGGGAAATCAGTGCTTTCAAAGGCACATGAGGTGTTGCGAACGCCTCAAGGCGATGCGTCCCAAAAATGACATGAGGCATAGAAAAAGCATTTTGCTTCCGAGGCGTAGGCCGCAAGGGGGTGAGGCATTCGTAAAAGGTGTGCACCTATAACTTGAGGCATACACCTACATTGAAAGGCATAGTCTTTTAGATATAATGCAAAAGACATGATCTTTACTGCTTGAATCCCCCAGAATTTGATTTTCACCATTTTTTTTAGTTTTTTCTTCTTCTAATCACCTATTAATACTCAAGTTAGATTAAGTATGTTTTTAAGAGATTTATGAGAGTTTTTCGTTTTTAGGACCTTTTTTCTATTCTTTGTTTTTGCAATTTCTTTCCAACTGTTCAATAGAATCAAAATCCGTTACATTCGGTGGTTGTCTTCCATCAAAACAAAGCCTATGATGGCAGAGAACTTTGTAACTGTGCACTCCCCTTTCTTAGAAAATAAAATAAAATTTGAAGCTCTACCTGTGAACCTTCTAGGGTCGCACACCACCCTTTTACAAGGCTAGAACCCCCTAGCATCTTAGGATGGAACTAGATCTGCTTACCTGCTACAATGTATACAATTCAAACATGATGATCAATTGCCAACAAAATACAAGGCACTTGCATAAAAACATAGATTGTTATATTTTATGGGTTATGACTATTTGTTTTTTTCTTATGATATGGAAAAGTAGGGAATATATCATAAACTTGATAATCACCCTACTATGTAGCTGTCTATTTTGTATTATTAGGTTGGTAATGTGTTAAATAGTAGTGATAATTATATACTGATCTTTGTTAGTGTATTGATGGATGGATGAGGATATTTTGATGGAAATGAAGCATTCCTTTTTTTTTCTAAATTTTTTTGTATTTTTGAAACCAAAGTTCCAGCCACAATAGCCCATCTTCTCTGCCACATTCTTGGCCCAAAATTATAGGCGACCAAACCCCTTCAAAACCCTTCCTTATCCTCCTCCAAACCACTGTGAGAATAGTTTCTTTTGGCAGTCCAATCCATTCCAAACACACCGACTTAGTTTTGATTTAAAAAACAAAAAAATGCCCCCACAGCTGATCACCCTCTTCTTCCATGTGTTCTTAGTCACCTTGATTCTCCGATTCCCCCACCACCATACCGCTCTTCAAACAGCCCTTTCTGCTGCCTCCCTTTAGCAACCCCTAAATACCTTTTTTTGTCGATTTTTTCTCCTATCCAAGATCCTATTTTATAGCCTCAGTTTGCACCGCAAACTCCTATAAAAACAGTCACCGTCCATATGTTTTTCACCCTTTTGTTTCTAATTTTTTAACCTTGCCTCTAATCCCAATATCACATGCCCCCAAATCCCTGATTTTCCGTTGCCGATATCCCTGTCTTTCCTATTTTTAAGGCGCTAACAACACCTTATTTCTTAAATAATAGCCGATTAACCTTTGCCTTCCCAAGCATTTAGCCGCTTTCTTAGTTTATCTTTTACTAGGGAACAATAACCTCACCTTCTTATTTATAGTTTAAAGTTAGCTTTCCAATCCTTAATTTTAGCCCCTTCTTATTTTCAGCCAATCCCCTTGCACCACCTTCTTCTACCTACGCAAGAAAGAAAGCCCATATGTTACTTCTTTTAGTCCACCAATATCAATTCTCTCACTTAGTTCTAGGTGGCCAGGACTACTTACTAAAGCCATCCGAAATCTTCCTTTTTTATTTTTTCATCTAACAGCCACGCCAAAACTACCATCAACCCTACCTTTTCCGAAGCATTCCAAGAGACCCAACCTCTTTAATTTAACCAATTAAATATCTTTCTTTCTTTAACCCTTCCTATAACAACCATCTCTTTAGCCTTTCAACCTTAAACCATACCAATTAATTAACCTATTAACCCCCTTCCCAATACTTTGCCTTTCTTGACTAAACCCTACCCCTCTTTTTCCTCTGGGTACCCCCCTTTTCCTTCCCAAACATAGACCCTTTTCAAGTTTAAATCCTCAGTCGACTACTCACCAAACAGCCACTCACCTTTAACTCGTAAGCCTACCCCAACCTTCTATGTTACCCGGCAAGAACTTCCCCTTGTTAACTGATTCTTAACCTCTCATGGATTTACGGTTAGTCCCACCATTTTTTGGATACGGCGATTGAGAGACTAGGTGTTTGGCATGGATTGATGCAATTGAAGATTGTGTAGATAGAAGATTGTGTAGATAAATATGTCTTGAGCCACGTAGAGACAATTAACTGTGCCAAGGTGACAATTGGCCTTCACGCCAAATCATTCTTGATGAAGTTGGAACGGGAGCAACATAGATCGGGACAATCACCCTTCAATTGTTGGTATGAAGTGCGTGATCTCTTTCTCAGAGAATTCACACCGGCTACATATCGAGAGTCTTTGAAAATTCAAGCTAAATTGAGATGTGAGAGAGCCGAGAAGACCAAAGAGCGTGTAAGGAGAAGAGCCGCGTGTCTTCTAATCCAAAAGACGTGGTGCATGTACCGGGTCAGAAGTGCATTTAAGAGGCACGGTCTGCTCCGCAATCAAGATTCAGAGTTGATAGAGACAAAAAATCGCCCGAGTTGATTATTTGTGCACAAAATATGCCGCAAACGTCATTCAGAGAGCTTGGCGAGCCCAGATCATTCAACGGAGCATCGTGATGAAATTCTTAGTTGCGGCGCACGAGTCAAAGATGATAGTCGGATATTTATCCCATTTTTATGACGACGCCGTTCATACTGAGCATAATAAATGATACATTCTGCCTCAAGTACCTCAGATCGAAGAGTTTATCGAAGGAATGATTTCTAATCGAATCAGGTCCAACTGTCTGCCTGCACGAAGTATCTGATCCGATGAAAAGGACTTCAATTCGAAGTCAAAGGGAGCAGTTCATCCGTACAGATCCATTTCACAGTGGGTCTAAATTTCAGCTTATTCCCTTCATTTTTGTTTGAACTCGAGGGCGAGTTTCTTTCAAGTGGGAGGGACTGATGTAGGACCCTAACATTAGAATCTTTCTTTCTTTCTTTTTCACTAGGATTAGTATCTTTTTTTCGTTTTGGTAGAGGGTTTTTAATTAGTAGGATTACTTTTCGAATTATAGTTGTTTTCTAATGTGGTAGGATTCTAGGCTTTTTGTTCTCTTTTAATATGTAATAATGTGAAAGGAGATAGGGAACAATAGAATAATATCAAATTCATTTCTCTCTCTTTGTCTCTTTTTCTCTCTTCTTTCCTAGTGGATTCCAGGGTTCTTCCTAGTAGGTTCTAGAGCAAGGTTCTTCCTAGTAGGTTCTAGAGCAATCTTCGGATCACATGCTTCGGCTGCGGTTTCCATTTGATCCCGTGTTACTGTAGTTGGAATATGAGCCAGAGGTCCAGCTAGTGTTTTGAGGTAGTGCGTAGGTACTATAACCAGAAAAAGTGGTAGAGCCAATGAGTGGTAGAGCCATGAGTCAGCAACTAGTTTTAGGAATTGTCCTGGACTGAATACCTCTGCCAAAATGAGAAGGAGATTATTGGGAAAGAGTAAAAAATGGGATAGAAACCAATCAGAAGATAGAATAATTCCAGGCTGGAAATCACATCAGCCAAACAACGGGTAGACTAGTTAGTGCTGCTTACCAAAGTGAAACCTCAGACTGTTGAAGGTGCGAACCAACATGAGGAATTTGTTAATTTCATTGCGAATCTGAACAAAGATTTCAATCTATCAATCGTTATCTTCAAGATATCAGAAGGATAATTGAAACTATAATCGAAGAATTTGAGAATTCAAAGTGGAGTCAACAATGTGATGGTCAGTGCCATCGTTATCAATACCATTTGTTTCGTCCGAAATGGAAGAAACATTTCATTCCGTTTTGGAAAAGGGAACATAAACCCAAACGCAACATTCTGGGTTTAATTCATTATGATGCTGTTTGTTTTGTTGTGTTTATCATTCCATTGGGGAGAAACATTCACTTTCAGATGAAAATAGACTAAAAATCTGGAAAGTTTCATATTTGTAATTATTTTCAAACATTCTATTTTAAACTACATTCTTCAAAACCCTACCAAAGCTTGAAGACAAGGATTTCTTGCTATTTTTTTGTGCAACCTCATCTTCTATCACATTCTTCACCAAGGGGATTCTTATATTTTTTTTAAAAAAAATTATAATTTTAAATCTTATAACTATTTAATTAAAAATTCACTGGTCACAACGCCTTGTCTGAAACGGAACATCGAAACGGATGAAACTGGTACGTTCCATTCTAATGAGAAAAATGAAATGCCCACCGAAACGGAATTAATAACTAAGGTTGGCGCTCAACCCCTTCAAATCCGACCTCCAATTCAGTCACTGATTATTCTATTTGATGGTCGGGAGTTTTATGTAATTGTGCAGGCTTTGTGATATAGGAAGCATTACATGATTCTGAGGGAGTTTATTTTATTTTCTGGTGATGAATTCCTCACAAATAGTAATGCATATCATACGTTGAATCGAAGACTACCAAATGGGTAGCCTATCTGTAAAAATTTACGGTCGAGAGCACAAGGCTGGATTGCAACAGATTGTTTATTTAGGAGTTCTTATTATTATTATTGGTGAATAGTTGATCAGATTTGAACATCTTAATTGGGAAGGGAAAAAGATTACATGTTTAAATACTCTGTGACCTTGTGAAGGTCCATTGAGAAGATGTGAGTATGAATTTTGTGTTGGGTCTTTTGCTGATTCAATGAGGTGTGAACTTGATTTTTGTAGTTCTGAACAGCTTCCTAAGATGGCTTGCTTTTATTCCTTGTAAAAAAGACCTTGCTTGCATGTTTGTTGACATGACATCAACAGAGCCTCACTGTTAGCCTATTTACATCCAAATTTAGGAAATGTCTATTAGGAAAAGTTGGAGCCCAAGTTGGGACACAAGTCCAATTAGGAAAAGCCTAATGATATGAGATTGGATGCATGGATGGAATTGTTTTGAACATTTGGTTGCAAATTTTCTATTTTTAGGGTTTTTTATTTTCTGTTTTGGATGTTCCTTCTACGAGAAAGTAAGGCCATGTTCTAGTATATTTACTTGTATTTTTCTGAGATAATTCTGTTGGAACATTTTTCCTTCTCCCTCCAAGGTTTAACTGTTTTAACAGATACAAAATAAAGGAAAAGCTGTGACTTCAATCGCAGAACTGTAAACACCCAGATATCTAGCTCATGCTGTAATTAAGAAACTTTAAATCCTTGAGTTCCTCTACTAATGGAACTATTTAATCTAGAACTTTCGTAGACTCAGCTATGTTGATCTCCTGTAAATGGAAAGTCCAATTTCAGGATTGAGCAATAGTTTCAAACAATATTTCTTCAAAAAGGTTAGGGCAATGATAAATTCGCACCCCCTGTGGGATAATTCGCACCCCTTTTAACGTGAATTGCGGCGGACTTTAACGCTTTTTGACGTCGATTCACGTTAAAAGGGGTGTGCTACAGGGGGTGCAAATTTATCATCACCCAAAATTTATCTTTTTTACCTAATTTTTGTTTGAGATTTTGCAATTTTATGTGTGTAACAAGTAATATATTGAAAGTTCAAATAGGATATAATATTTTATTTTCATGTACAAATTTACTATTAGGGTTAAAACTCCAAATATGCAGTAAATTTAAAGTTATGGTAGTAGTATTAAAAAAAATTAGATAAAAGTGATCCAGAAGTGAGGCAAAGAATCTTAAAGTAATGTAACTTAACATGTGTCGAGGAATGCTAAACTCAAGGGCGCCCTTGCATAAATCTGATAAAAGGGCACCCTTTCATAGGAAAAAATATAAAGAATTACAATCGGGAATAGCATGTGCCCTTTACCCCTTAGCATCATTACAAATGAGCTCCAATAGAGCAAGGGGCCGATCACTATTTTAATTAGCCCCCTCCTTATAAAATAGGCTTGCTTTATAATAGAGACAGAGATAGATAAAATTAATTGAACTTCCACTTCTTACGGCAGCCTAGCATCATCTCTCTTAGTTGATACTAAGTATGGGCGACTCTAACCTACCTTCTTTTTTTTTTTTTTGATGACATTAGGTCTTCCACGCCAAGTTTTAGCGCGGGAGGACTATTCCCTACGGATGCGGGCAATCACCCGTGAACCTCGCACATAGGGTAAGCCCGGGGGATTCGAACTCTCGTCAATGGGGGGCATACCCAAGACTCTTTAGAGCCACTCCCTTCAATTAATAATCTAATCGACGGATCTAAATTTAAGATTGATTTTGTATCACTTCATCTTTTCTTCAAGGATCTCAAATTTCAGCATGATATAAAGTGCTTAACCCAATCTTTCCAACTCAGTAAATGGTGTGGAAGGTCCAGTCCATACTGGGTTGTAAATGAGGTTTAACCATCACTTCATATAAATCCTTTAGGCCCTACTTCAAATTTACATTTAAGGGCATGTTTACAACTATTAAAAAATATTCCATGGAATATTTCTGGGCCGAATTGAGAAATAGGAGCTGAGAAGGAGCGAGGGGAGAGACGGACTTTGAGAGGACAGGAGTGGAGAGAGCATTAGAATTTCCCTCTACTTCAAATTGAGGTTTTCTTTTTTCCTTCAACTCCCACCATATGAATGGTCTCCCTCTAGGCCAATCTCTCACAACTGGCCCCGCTAATATTCCATGAAATAATTTTTCATGGTTGCCAAACATGTCCTAATTTTGAGCCCAGGTGTTGTTAAGGGACGATTCGAGGCCGCCATGGACAAATAGACCCTCGGACATGGATTGAATGTGATGGTTGCGGTTGCAAATTTGGAGAGGAAATTCTAATCAAAGTGGTGAAACGGAAAGGATTAGAAGATTCTAATTGTCAAATGGGTGCAAATATCAAATTTGACTGTTTCTTATCTCCCTACGTAAGGGATGACCAATCAAGTCTAGTCATTCCTTTGATTTTAAGACATAAATTCATTGATTGCACTTTTGATTTTGAGCAGCCCATGTTTATCTTTTGATAAGAGCCGCCCAAGTTGGTCAATGGTCACTAGGTTTGTGAGTTGGAAATTATAGAATTGATTATTGGCCCCAGCGGCGGAATCGTGGGTCACCCATCAAAACATGAGTTAAAATGAGGGGCCCCGCCCACCTGATGCGGAGATGGTACAACCCATCGTATCAAATATGGAGTAAAATGGTGGGCCCCACCGTATGAATGGATTTTGGCCTTAGATGGTGGGTCCACTCATGGATGTAAATGGAGAGTCCCACTATATGGAATTGGGTTTTGGATATAGATGGTTGCCCTTACCATATCAAAATATGAAGTATAAAATGAAATTGTAATAGCTCTTAAGAGTTGATTAACTAGCTCTTAAGAGTTGATTAAACTAATAAAGGATAATGTGAGTTCGGCCTACTATGAACGCAGGATAGTGCGTGTATATCTATGAGAAATGCTAAACTGAAGGGTGCCCTTGCAATCCCTCTTTAGCAAGTAGAGAATTGCCGCCACCTCTGAATCATGTGAATAAGAAAATTTTAGTTATAAGACTATTTTTTTCTTGTAAAAGAGGGGTCACATATGACTTTGTACCAAATTGCTCACACACACATGTATAGAAATTATTTTACCCTTTATGATAGTTTATTGATAATCTTATAGTAAACGTTTACTAGTATTTTAATTAAAATTTTAATATTTTTAGGGAGAAGATATTTTCACTCCCCCTGTAGTGCGCATCCGCGCCCCTTATAAGGTGAACTGTGGGCAACTTTATGTCAAATCACGTCAATAGGGGCGCGAATGCGTATTGCAGGGGGAGTGAAAATATTATCGCCCTATTTTTAATATAATACATGTAATATTGTCTATATACATAATTATGTCACATATAAGTAGGGTGATAAATCAGTTTATGACACTAGAACACCACCTAGCCGATAAATTACCAATTAATTTTTTTTGTGGGGGTAGCCAATTTGTTGTGGGTAAGCCCCTCAATCTATGTAAAAAATTGATTAATTAATTTAGCGGATTAATAATAGCATCACCAAACAAAATGTTTCTTGTTAGCTCTAATTGGCAGCAATGGGTCCCACCGTACTAATCCCCGTCATACCTCTTTTCTTTCCTGCCTCCCATCCGTCTGTCTTCATCCAGCTGCATCAGACTACACAGCCTGAAGCTCATTTCTTCAGAATCTGCTAGCTGCATTTTGGCCCCGGCCAGAAAGGCTCTGATGACTCAAGGTTCATATTAGGGAAAGGAGAGCGAGGGGAAGAGGGGGCAGCCCTCGGCCCGATCATCCAATTCGCTCCAACAGACAGGCATGGTTCAGTAGTCAAAGCAACTTCGTCACTTTCGTGTACCCATCGGACGGCAGCCCTACCAATTAGGACATTGCTTTTCATTATCATTACCATAACACGCATATCACTAGTATAATTCTTAATTCATTCATTCTCATCCTTCTTAAGAGAAAAAGGAGAAAAAAAGAAAGAAAGAAAGAAAGAAAGCCAACCTCAAACAAATAGATAAAAAAGAGACGTTTCTCACACTCTTTATATGGTCTCTGGGTACATGTAAGTACAACAAAAACAATTGCGGTGGAGCCCATATTATTGTATGATCCAAATCGTTCATTTATCGGATCAACTTAAATAGACCGTATACGATGAATCGTGACTCTCCAATCTGGAGATAGGTAGAGATTTAAGATGATTGGCATAGTATTAGAAACATGTACAGATCAGAAGGTTTAGATCATCCTAAGTAGATGATTTTCATGGCAGGGCCTATTTAATTGGGGGGATCAGCCAATGAACGATTTGGATCATCCAATAATGTGGGCCCATTGTATTTTTTTGTTGCACTTATTACACCATATGAACACTCGTTTCTCACGCGCAAACGGGATCCTTCCAATTAAAATTCAGCCATTTGTCGTGATCCCTTTACCAGAAACCTAACCATTTTGTTAAAAAAATTGGTAGCTTCTTTAAACAGAGGAAAAAACACGATTCTCGTGAAATTTCTTCTAGACGTGTGAACTTACCAAACCTTTACTTTACTTCAATGATAGATGAAGCTTCCAAAACTATACACATGGCATGCGCATATAAGATCCATGTGGTTCATCTGTTGACCCCACATGGATGAGCTGCCTGCCACGTGTTAGAGATCTATCACTGTGATTTTAATCCAATTTGCACAAGCATATATACATTTCACAATTAGGGTTAGATTTTTTTGAAATGATATATTTGCCCCCGTTTCTTCCCCGGGCAGCCCCTTCTAGTGTAAAAAGTAAGGGTTGTACTCGGGTCGGGTCGATGCCAACCCGACCTGATCCGACCCGATGAACCCTTTTTTTCCAACACGAACCTGACCCAACCACATTTCCAACCTGACAAGCTTCAACCCGACCTAACCCGAGGAACCCCTTTTTCCAACCCAGACCTGACCTGACCCGAGTTCAACCCAACCCAACCCGAGTTTTTAAGCTTACAAAAAAAACGAAAAAAAAAAAAAAATCATAAAAAATGTCGGGTTTCACTCTGGTTGGATTGCCCAAACCCTCAGCCCGATCCCAACTTGAACTCAACCTAGGTTGGAAAAACTCAACCCGAACTCAATCCGACCCGACCCGACTTGACTTTTTTCAGGGTTGAACCCGACCCGAGTTGCACCCTACTAAAAAGAACAGTCATAATTCATAAATACTCTAGAGTGGGCTGTCCCAGGGAAGAAAAGCGGGGGAATTTTTTTCTTATTGCCGTGAGCCCACTCTTACGAGCTTATCATAGTCGGCTACGCGTTTCATTAATGTTTACGTCAGCGCGTCTGTCCATAGCATTTAAGATTAGTTAGCATAAAAGTAAATGGGCGATTTACTCCAAAAATGTCGTGTATAGACAAGGTTTTGCCGTTAATTCGTAAAGATAGAAGCCTCTATTTGACCGGAAGCTTCCGTGTATGCGAAGAAAAGTCAAGTGACTTTACTAGTCAAACCTAGAGGCCTGCAATTTCCATGCGCATCCTCTTTCTATCTCTCCACCCCTTTTAAACGTTTCTCCCATTTCTCTTCCCACAAAATCTGATTTCTCTCTTTGTCTGTGTAAAATTAAGTGGAAAGGAAAAATGGGTTCTGGTAAGGAAAAGCCAAGAAGAGTTGTGAGAGGTGTAAAGACTCTATTTTTCCTCCTTAGTATGTTTATTTCATTTCTTCTTTTTTCTGCTCCTGTTCTCCTCGTTATATCTGATGCGATTATACCTTCTGCTCTTTTCTCTGCTTTTCTATCCCCTCTTTCATTCCAAACTCTCCAAACCCATCTCAGAAACTACGATTTCAGGGCTTCTATCATCGACATACCTCTAATTTCTATCATCAGATCGATTCTCATCATATGTAAGAACCCAATTCTCAAATTATTTGATTAAAAAAAAGAAGATGATTTTTCTTTCATTTAATGATCATTTGATTGAACCTTTTTTTCTTTCAATTTGTAGGTGTTTATTGCCTTTGTGATGGGCCTGGGCTATCTCGTGGGCCTTATTTGGGAGTTACTACCCTGTGCTCTATGGCGTCTTTGGCTTTTGTTACTTTCAAGGCATGTGTTTTTCAGGCGAAGATCAACGGTGTAGATGGGATGATGAAGATAAAGGAAAGTTATCTTTTTGTTCGGGAATCTCCGGCTATGGAAGCCATGTTCTTTTGTTCACTTGTTTTGGCAGTGGGGCATGTGGTAGTTGCGTATAGGACCAGCTGTAGGGAAAGACGAAAGCTCCTGGTTTACAGAATCGATCTAGAAGCTGTAAGTTTCTCCATCTTGGAATTTCGAATTTTACACTGTAAAACTAGTTGTAATTGTAAGTTGTAACTAGTGAAAAATACTTTCATGCACATTCAACGATAACCTTGTAGTTTCAAACTCATCAACTACATCCTGACTTCTCAATTTCAATGTGTATAACGTAGATCTCCTCTTTTGAAAGAAACACTATCAATGCTAATTAAGATCTTCTCTCCGGTTCTCAATTTCAATGTGTATAACGTAGATCTCCTCTTTTGAAACACTATCGATGCTAATTAAGATCTTCTCTCCGGTCGGTCGAACAGAGAACCCTCTTTAGTCTGCAAACCTAAAACACAGGGAGCCCACATTGTTTGGATGATCTAAAGCATTCTTATATACGGTGTGCCCAAAAAATCAGCTTCATAGGATCATCTTAACCCTTCGATTTGTGAACGGATCGTCAACTGAGGGGTCTACCTTATACACATTGAAGAGTTGGGTGAGTTTGAAACTAGAGGGTTATCAATTAATGCGTCAGAAAGTTGAGGGGGGGTTGTAACTGTATTTTTTCCTTGTAACTATATTTGATTTACATCTCATTTTAGCGCGTGCAATCGATCAAAGGAAAAAAGAAAACTTTTGGATGAAAAACTTTACCATGTAAATGTTTTACTCAAAAAATTGATTTTTAAGACACTGTTACTGCAATTGGAAAGGAGCCTTTATTGTTTTCTCTCATTGACCTTCCCTTTGTTTGCGAACCACGATATATGCCGCGTCTTCTTTTTATATTGGCACTCCTATTCTTTATTTCAAGAGTTTTCTTCATGAAAAAGAAAAGACCCATTTGAATGTGAAGATTCTATGTTTGGTGCAGCTTGCTGATATTTTTCTTTGTGGCTCAGGTTTCTGCTTGCAAGAACGGCTTTCCAACCTACCATAAGGTTCTACAAGTGAGAGCAAAGTGACAGATGGGATATTTGACAGTGGGACCTGCCATGCAGCCCAATCATAGTGCGTTATTTTTTTACTATCATTGTTTTCGGTGAGAGGGAGTCTCACCGAAACATTCCTCAGACCTGGAAGAACTGGATTCAAGAAATCCAAAACTTCAAAGTGTCTGTTAGCCATCCACACCCAGCTATTACTGTACTGTATCATCATAGAGCCTATGACCAAGCAAAAGTATTGGTTGTGAGAGATCTTTCATTCTTTCGTTATGTAAAACATGTACAGTTTTATATTGGGAACATGCACAAGGTGCACCACCAAAACATATTTCTTCTGTTTGGACAATACATTGAGAGAGAGAGAGAGTGTATATGTAAGGAGAAATTCGTGTAAATTTACGGAGATAGTGAAGTTCCATTTGTTTGTTGAGACCATGTATCTTGTTAGTGCTTTTGTGAATTGAGATTGTTGCTGAGAAGGAATGCTTCTCTTTCAACGGTTCAGGGGAAAATTTTATACATGAATTTTTTTTGGGTCAGACTTGGTAGACAAGCCTAAATAAAGGTCAAATTTTGGGTTGCACTTTTCGGTAGAAAACCATGAGGTTGGAGATAGAAAACTAGTCAAACACTCCCTTAGTCTTGAGAAACTGCGCTATTGGAATTTTTTCTTGGTTTTGCGATGGCTGTGGGTTTCTATTTTGATTGATGTTTTATGCAATTTTGGCCAATAATTCATAACATCAAACTTCTCTTACGCGATAACTCTACCCATATTTTCTGTTGCAGTTTCTCCAACAACTAGATACAAAATCTCTTGTGATTAGAGCTCTAAACTAGGGTTGAGTTTATTTCTTCTTGTGCTACTTGTTGAAATGCCATATCCACTTAATTCACCTGAACTACTTAATTCACCTGATTGGAACAAAGCTCTAATACGACTATAATATCTAAAATCTGAAAGTATCCTATTTCAGCAAGAAAAAGGTTGACTGATTCACACATTTATTCCAGGCCAAAATATATAGAAAAAATAAATCTGTAAATGGGGCATAAAAGGGCTCAATTTATTTTAATGGGACTATAAATGAGTCAGAGACGCAGGTTAAAAATGCTTGGGGTTACAGCCCTCCAAAAACAACTCAAAATAACAATATGTGATACACTTTGTAACGGTTTTTAAAATGGAAGAAATGGTGTGAATCCACTCTCATGCTCATTAGAGATGACTCTACGTCGAACTAGTGTGTTAGGAAATCTCTTCCCACGAATTGATATTCTGTGAACTGATATAAAATCAATCCCCTTCTCATGAACTGCTAGCAACGGTGAAGCTTCTTAAACGAAGAGAACCCTCACACGATGTGAGCACCAAGGGTTTATTTGGTTGCACAATCTATGGGCTTTACGAGGTGTTTATGTTGGTTTTGGGGTGCCACGTCATCCACTAGTAGTGTTTAGTTGCATATTTTGATTCAAATTACTAGAAGACTTTCCCTTTTCTCTCCCTTGTCTTCTCATGTGGCATGACTTGTCTTCCACCAAACTAGTTAAACAAGGCTTTTTTTGCTAATAAAGTCTTGGGATTTATGTTGGGCTTATAAGGACTTGGATGGGCTTATAAGGACTTGGGCACCCTCCCCTTAACAACTAGTTTTTAAGTGTGAGTTCTACCATAATTGGTATCAAAGCCGGGGCGTTATAACTCTTGTGGTGCCCTCGAGGATGGAAAAAATTCCTCGGGGAAGATCTCGGTAACCCAGTGTAGCCTCGAGCAAAGTCCTTCAGAGAAGATCTCGTAGTTTCCACGTTACTCCCAAGTGAAGGACAGAGATTGTCCATGTTGCTTCCGCGTGGAGGGGTAGATTGTTTGGGGTTCCACGCGAAACCAAAATTCCCACATCAGAAAAGTGAATGGATGTGGATGGGCTTATAAGGACTTGAGCACCCCCCTTAACGGCTAGCTGTTAAGGGTGAGTTCTACCCGAGTCCCAACAATTTGGCCCATCCCTTTCTGACCCAGGCTCGCTCACTCGTCAGGTCGATTTCTTTGGCCCCGGCTCACTTACAAGCCATGTCAATCCCTTTCCGACCCAGAATCTCTTGCTCACCAGGTTGATCCCCTTGGCCCTGGCTCCCTCGCTCGCCAAGCCAATCCCTTTCCGACCCAGGCTCGCTCACTCACCAGGTCAATTCCCTTGGCCCCGGCTCACTCACTAGTCGGGCCAATTCCTTTCCGACCCATTAGTTCGAGGTTGATAAGGTGATGAGTTATGATGCTTGATTTTGAACTCTTGGCATAAGGAAGCTACCTCTTTCTTAAAGTGAGAACCGTTGTCTGATATAAGCTCATGTGGGACACCATGTCTGCAGATGATGTTTGTTCTGATTAACTTCACTACTGATGCTAAGGACAAAGGGTATACGACTAGGCTTCGATCCACTTGGTGAAGTGATCGATCGCCATGAGTATGTACTCATGTCCGCTAGACAATCTGGGAGAAATCTTACCATGATGTCTATTCCCCATACGAAGAATGGCCATGGAGAAGTAAGCCAGTGAAGCTCTGATAGAGGTACATGTATCAGATTACACATATAATATGATTCCATGTAAGCAAATATTTGTTGAATTCCATTTTCCAAAGTTGCAACTATCCATTGCTTTCGTGAATTTGATACAAATGGCACTTCTTGACAAATGCGAAACAATCTTATTCGAGAGTTGTCCAGAAGTATCCAAGGCGAAGGATCTTCAGAGTCAGCATCTTGCCGTTCATGTGAGGGCCACAAACCCTTTCGTATACCTCTTCTAAAATTTCGGCGGCTTTGTCTTCATCAACACACAAGAGTTGAATCCCATCAAAGAATTTGTAGTACAACTCTTCGCCACATATGACGTAATAAGATGCCTACTTCTGTAAGGCCCTTCTCTCTTTTGTGGACAACTCGAGGGGTGCCCCTTGCCCGAGAAAAGGTTCTTAATGTCGTAATACCAAGGCTTCCCATCTAGGCATCTAATTGCTATCTCGATCACATGTATATGTGCCGGAATTGATTGTTGTTTGATTGTCAAAGGCCTGACTTTCACACTGGTAGGGATATTGACCATAGAAGTGAGGGTTGCGAGTGCATCTGCAAACCTGTTCTTTACTCGAGGGAAATAGGTGAACTTGATAGTTCGGGATTCTCCCACCAATTTCTTGAGATAAGAATGATATGGAATCAACTTTTCTTCCTTTGTCTCCTAGTCTCCATTTGTCTGACAGATGATCAAGAGCGAGTCTCCATATACTTGGAGATCCCTTACTTCTAATGACAGAGCAGCTTCGAGACCGGCTATACATGCTTCTTATTCAGCCATGTTGTTGGTGCATTTGAACTGCAATTTGATAGGGATAGCCTAAGACTCTTTGTCATTAAGGTGGAAACCTCACTATAACCTTGTGCGGTATGCCCATAGAACCACCAATCAGATCCATCACCCTCCAAATATAGGTAGGGGTGTAAACGGATCGAATTCGAAGCTGATATGGCTATATCCGAATTCGATTACAGTATACACCATCTGAATTCAGATTTGGATTTGGATTTGAATTCGAATTCGACAGATATTTAATATCTATTACCGAATTCGATTCTTGCGGATATTGTTCGAATTCGGATATTATCCGTATCCGTTTATCTAGTAAATTCAAACATTATATTGCAGCCCTTTATCTTTCTTCTCCTTCTTACTCCTCGAATGAATTTTTCAAACCCTAAAACCAGACATCTACCTTCTCTACTCAAAATTAACTCTCAAACCCTAAAATATATGAGATACTCTTATTCCTTTTAAAACAAAGGCCGAGAGAGAGGCGGCAGGGATGGATGATGGTGTTGGTAGTGGTCTTTGGATTTTTTCTTTTTATTGGTATATATGATGGAATGGGTTTGGGATATTTTGAACAGGGGAAGTGGGAGTGATGATGGTGGAAGATGAAGAGAAATGGGGATGGGGATGGGGTTTGGGTTAGAGATGGAGGTGATTGGCGGTGATTGAGGTGGTCGTGAGAAGGTGGAGAGGGGCGGCGGAGAATTTTGGTGGAGGTTGGGGGCACCAAGGAATGCCAGAGATGGTGTCTCGGCCTCTTCCTTTCTCCTCTCTCTTGCTTCTCCTTAGAAGTCCTATCTTTTAATTACATTTTGGATTTTTATATAACCCTAAGTTGGAAAACTGATCTGAGCCGTCCATTTACCATCAATGACCTAGATGGCCTTTTTGCTTTAGAATTCTCTAGAAGCTATGCCATCATCTTTCAATCACCATCATCCATTTGTCTCTTTCATCCTACAACCCACATTTGTTGCTTCATAAAGACATGTCAAACTCCAAGAATGCTCTTAAAATGAGAGATAACTCCTTTTCCCACTAAAAACACTTTTTGTATTTGTTTTTTTTTTTCCTAAAAAGAAAATTCAAAACAAAATTCACTTTTCTTTTAGAAACAAAAGATAGTGCGTCATTACTAAAAATAAATATTAATGATATTATTAATAATAAATACAAAGGATGTACTTCTCGGATTCGGATGTTAAACAGATCGAATATACCAATTACCAGATTTGCATCCTCTAAGAGCCGGATATTTTATAAACGGATTCGGATTGTATCCGTTTTAAACGGATTCAGAAGCGGACGGTATTTGAATTTTCAAATATCCATTTACACCCCTAAATATAGGATTGCAAAGTGAACCGCATCCTCTTCTAGCGTGGGGCTAAAAATGAAATGAAATAAGTCTGTAGTTTCGCCATTCTTTAGCTAGTTTTGTGGCGGATACGATTGGTGGTTTTCAGGCCTATGCATTAGCGAATGAGTGTAGTGAACAGAACTTTCCTTCCTTGTTCCTGAGCTCCCTATTCAAAGTTTTCGCTTGGTTTTGCCGTCAATGTGGAATTTTCTTTTAATCACGCTTTTTGACAATCTTGGCCATCATTCTAAGACAGCGTCAATGATTTTCTATTGCCGTTTCTCCAGCAACTTAATTCAAAATGTCTCCTGGTTGGTGCTCTAAACTAGGATTGACTTCATCCCTTCGGGCATGTTTGGATTGCAAGAAAATGGGTTGAGCCACCATTTATGCACATCTTTGGGCTTGTTCTACCCTTTTAATTAGACCTGGCAAACGGGTGGGTCAGACGGGTGGGTCGGGCCGGGTCAACCCGCGGGTGATGCTGGTGCGGGTCCACGGGTCGGGTGAGGAAATGACCCGCATTTTTGCGGGTCAGAATTTAGGTGACCCGCGCAGCCCGCAGGTGGGCCGGGTCAACCCGCAAATATGGGATTGTAATAATTCTCCTGATTTGACCGCATCTGTTTTTCCGTAATTATCATAACTTTCTATTTTTATTTTTTTCGTAATTTTACAACTTTATAACCATTTCTATGTAATTTTTCATTTAAAACTTTATAACTTTAGCTATTTTACTTTTTTGTGTAATGATTACTTTTTTTTGTTTGCTAGCAAACCAGGTGCGCATCTTTGCACCACCCCCGATCTTTGCACCACCCCCGATGGCCACATGCAGAGAAGTTGCCATAGGAGAAGTTTGGTAGTAAATTCTTATAAGATAAAAAACAGAAGGAAATGTTATCAACACTGCTGTTTTCTTATGAGCGCAGTCTCACTTTATTAAAAGTATGGTATGGCCCACACCATAGGATGATCCAAACCGTCCATTAGATGGGCCATAGCCTAAATAGGTTATGCTCCAAAAATCATTTCCATAGGATGATCCTAACCCTCCAATCTAAATGTTAGAGGGTTGATCCTAACCCTCTATAGATAAGAGGGTTAGAGTCAACCAATGGAAATAATTTTGGGGCATAACCTATTTAGGCTATGGCCCATCTAATGGACGGTTTGGATAATCCTATGGTGCGGACCATACCGTACATTTTATAAAGTGAGGAGTTCCCTCATAAAAAAACAGTAGTGCTGATAACATTCTCAAAAAAAAAATTAAAAAATAAGGTAAAAATGCGGGTGCCCACGGGTTGACCTGACCCGACCCGTGTTTTTGCGGGTTGGGTCACCCGCGGGTTAGTTTTGACGGGTCACTAAAACTTAGACCCGTGCCCGCAAATTTGCGGGTGGGTCGGGTCAACCCGCGGGCACGGGTCACTTTTGCCAAGTCTACTTTTAATCATTGGCGGGACCATATTGAGTGGGCCCATAACAAATCAGAAAAATATTTTCTTTTTAAAAAAACTAACCAAACACAAAAAAGGTTTTTCTTGAAAAATATTTTCCTTTTCAATCTTGGCAATCCAAACAGTTGAAAAGTAATTTTTAAAATTGTTTGGAAAATCATGGAAAGGAAAAAAAATCTCAAGAAAACTTTTTCTCGCATAAATGTTTTTCTTGCAATCCAAACAGTCCCTTCATGTCTTTTACGTTCCTCACAAGATAGCAGAAACAAAGCTCTGAAAGCGTTGTGATATCTAAGGTTTGGCACTAAGAAAAGCTGTAGCAGCGAGGCCTCTAGCTCAATTGGAGGTTTAATCCTAGTAAAACAAGTTCACATCTTCCTATCAACTCTCTTATAGAGCAATGATTTAAAATATTACACCCTGATGCGGAACGGGCCCACTTCATCACAGTCAAATCTTGATCCAACGGTAACGATGACCCGTTTTAGCCTTTAATTGAAGCTTTGGATCTCTAAAAAGTCTCCCTCGGTAGCTGCTATCACAGCTGTAACTAACCTTTATTATTATTTGCTTAATACTTGACTCTGTGTAAACTAATAATTAATTACCCTAAAGCACAACTCCCCATGATAAAACAAAATTACGAAAATCTCCTTCTGTTTTCTCAAAATGACCAAACTCTCTGTCTCGTGTCATCATTACTTTCCAATATTGTCATGTCCGAGTTTCGTCATTCCAACTGCCCCCACTCGTCAGTTTCTCCTTCATTTTTCATCATCACCACGCTCAACATCTTTTATTCAGTCTCCTTCTTCAATCCCTTAAACCCTAAATCTCTCTCTCAAAAAAAAAAAAAGCAAAAGAGTGAGAGAGAAAGAATGTAAAGATTACTTGATTACTTCTCTTCTTGTAGAAATGTTCATCCGAAGAACAAAACTCCAAAGAATCGATTTTTTTCAGCTTTTTCTTCTTATTCTCTTTCTCAATCCCTTCGATTCCTCTTCTCTACCCTGCGATGATAATCGCTGCAAAACTGGATCCTGCGACAAATCCGGTGACTGCATTTGTAATCTCCCCAATCCTTCCACCATTCTAGAAGGAGATCGCCCCTTTCTAGGGTAAAACCCTCTCATTCTCTCTACTCCTCATCTCAATTCCTCTTTTCTAGGGTTTCTAATTTGTAATTTTGTTGATTTTAGAGGTAGATTCTGTGATGAGGACCAGATCATGTGTGATGGGACAATTTCATTCTGGTGCGAGCACGGGGCGAGCTGTAATGAGATTGTTCAGGGGGAGAATTATACTTGTAATTGCTTGCCTGGGTATGCGGGATTGCATTGTGAGCACATTGGGGCTCCTTGTGGTCAGATTTTTTGCTTTCATGAAGCAGAATGCCTTGTTGAAGGTGATGTCTGTGAATGCCCTACGGGTTGGAAAGGAAGTGTTGATTGCTCATTGCCTACCAGAACTGGTAAACAAGGGTTTTGGATTCTTGTTTTTTCGTCAATTTAATTTCTGCTTTGATTTGTTTTTAATTGTACTGAATTGATCACTGATTATTTACAATTCTATAGTGATATTAAACCTTTTCTTTTTGTTCCTTATCCTTCCAAGAAGCTTTGTTTCCATGTTAACTCCTGGATTGTATTGTGAATTGAAAACAAGAATAATAAAAGTATATAGTGCAATCAACTCAACTCAACTAAGCCTTTGTCCCAAACTAGTTGGGGTCGGCTAATGAATCTTTTAGAAAATTCTCATGAAGAAGGTGAAAGAATCTACCTGGCTCAAATTGACTAAGTCTAATCCTAACACTAGTTGGGTTCGTCAACATGGATCATTTTCTTCCATTCTCTCCTATCCAAGGTCATGTTCTTTGTTATGTTCCTAGCCATCAAGTCTTTCCTCATTGTTTCTACACAATTTGTTTTCGGTCTGCCCCTACCCCTTTTTACTCCGTCAACTTGGCACGAGTCACTTCTTCTCACTGGAGCATCCAAAGGCCTACGTTGGATATGCCAAAACCATCTTAAGTGGTGCTCTCTCAGCTTCTCCTCAATTGATACCAACCCCACCTTTTTACGGATGTATTCATTTTTAATTCTATCTAACCTTGTGTGGCCTCACATCTTTCTAAGCGTTCGCATCTCCTCTACACTCATCTTATGCACATGCTGATTCTTGGTGGCCTAACATAAAAAATCTAAGAGGTGTTTGAATCAAGGTTGCCAGAGCGGGAATCGAAAGCGGGAATCGAAACGGGAATCGATGGCTCCCAGAGAAGAATCCTGCTTCCTTGGTTTGAATTGTCCATTTAGTCAGTATATAGAAAATTTAACTGCTCCTGGGCATCCTTTTTTAAGAGTTATGCCACATAATTCCATTTACTATTATATTTATTAATTTATCAGCCTGTGGTTGTGTTTATGTCTTTTACTCTCAACCCAGATCAGGATTGATCATTCTATTTTGTTTTTCTATTGTTTGCGGGGAATCGATCTGTGCCGTTATGTATGCTGGGTCTAAGCATGCTAGACATTAGAAATATTCTCCTTCCATCATTTCATCAACTCCAATGTGCAGTCCATATTGTTCATTAGTTATGGTTTCCAGTACTCAACACTCAACAAAGCCTTTGTCCCAAACTAGTTGGGTCGGCTAAATGAATCCTTTAGAAAAAATTCATGAAGAAAGTTTCCAGTAAAAAAATGAAATTAGTTGAATGCTTTTTTTTTTAATCCTTTTGAGCTATTCATTTTGCTTCTCATTTGGCACTTGCAGATCTTTGTTACTGAAACTCGTGTGCTGATTATGCACATTTTGGCAGTCTGGCAACGTCATTTTGGGTTCTTGACAGCCTATAGTTTGTTGCAATCTTCTAGACCACTTCATTTCTTTGGAACTTGGTTTTGTGCTCATATATCACATGTTGTTGTTGTGAACTTGTGAAAACTATTCTTTACTGCTCACTAACCCATTTTTTTCTGGATACCAAATCTCTTCACCCATCTTTCAACATATGGAAACTAACTCTTGATGCTTTCCATTGATTCTTAGTTTTTTTTTTTTTTTTGTTAAAGGATCTATACTTGTGGTGTCTGTTGAGAATACTTGAACATTCAACAAGTCTTTCATCGTAATTCATTCATTTTTTTTGGTAATCAAGATTCATTAGTTCATTTTGAGGTGATGAGGATTATACAAAGGAGCTTTTGTTTGGTTAAAGGCAGGGATTCAAAACTTGGTTTCAGGGTATGTGACTTGGGGTGGGCGAAACTGAGACCTTTTGTAATGTTCCAGCCAAAAGATTCAAAAATAAACTCGACACACTGTGTTCATTTTGAGGTTGGCCGAAAGGCCGAAACAGAGTAACTTCTATCAGAATTACTCAATTCCATTAACATTTTAAACATGCTTCAAGTTTTAGTTGCACGTGGTATCTCCTCTTAGAATAAGCCTGACCTAGCCTTGCATTCTGTTAAGATGGTGAACTGGGCACATGGAATGTCTTCACTTCCGCTTGAGGCCATTCGTTTCTTAATTTATTCATGTTTTATAATTTACTACTGATGCTTCTGCCAGATAGAAATTTCACATAGTAGCACGCCGTGGCTCTCAATGTGTTCATCATATTCTTGTTCCTTTCTGTTAAAAGGTCATGAGCATGCATTCCCTTTTCCGTTTGTTAATGCCCTATTAGTTTGGGATTATGACAACCGATTGCCACCCCCCAATCCGATAATCGGATTGGGAGGTGACAATTGCCACCCCTCAATCCCATAATCGGATTGGGAGGTGACAATCGGTTGCCACAACCTCAAACGAACAGGGCCTAAGAAATAGGAGAGGAAGAAAACCTTGAGCAGAAAATATCAGAGAGGTTCAACTTGACGGATATAAAATTATTTGATGGGAAAACGAGCGGATCAGATGGTTGTTAAGATTCTGGATGACCCTCCTTATCTCTGGCTTATTAACCTAATTGTTAACCTCCTTATTAATATGGCTGATCATAATGGAGTGAACTGTTTCAACAAAAGAACTGCCTAGATTGTACCTCTGTTTTAGTTTTACGATGCACAGAAAATAAAATTAGTGTTTCACTCAACCAAAGTTTGATTGCAACCATATCTTGGCCACCAAAGTTTGACTGCAACCATATCTTTGCCAAACATGGTGTGGGAAAGAAGTGCCCCAACTTTCTGTTCTCGTCCATTGTAACAAACAGTCCTGTATATTTGGTTTCCAGGTTTCTTCAGCGTCAAGGAACGTGATTATTTTGGGTGGTGCAAATCGAATCACCTTAATGAAATCCAATTCCATATTTTCAGATAATGTTCATCCATTAAGTGGAGAAAATGATTTATAAGAAGCATAAAATGATTATGCTTCATTACATAGCATCTACTTCCCTTGATTTTCTTTGCTACATTATTGAAATTTTTTTTTTTTCTGTCTTATGCTGAAAGGATATGAATATGCTTTCACTTCAATACATCAAGATATTTTCAATAATCATCTGAGCAGAGATGAGAGGAAAGAAGGGTGTAATGTTGCCTCATCCACTATTGTTTATATTGCTATTGTCGAAAAATGAAAATAACTTGAAGTCATGAACAATTTTCACTCTTCCATTCTTTTTGTTGTTTAAGACCCACAACCTGTTCCAATGAATGATTCCTTGTATTTTCTAGATTCTATGAGGTGAAACGTTTTAGGTTGTTTCTTTCAATTATTCTAAGGGCTTTTTCTTGAGATTAAATAGGTTGTCTATGTATGAGAAGCTCTAGCTCTCAATGAACTCTATTTGGCTCTTGTTTTCTCTAATGGTCCATTGAAGATTGAACAATTGATTGTTCTATAATATGCACTATTATTGGGAAAAGTAATGGGCACCGGAAAATTGCATAAGGGGTACAGACATACCCACCCACGCACACGGACACGCGCGCTCACCACCACATGCACATGCACATGCACACACTCAAGATAGTGTTTGATAGTCACTTATGGAGAAAACCATGTGAATTGTTTGAAAATGTTTGGGATGGAAAAGCAAGGGGAAAATGCTTGGGATGGAAAGCCAAGAGATACTTTTTGTTTGATGATTTTTTATGTTCTTCATATCCAAGTGGTCATGTAGAAAAAAAAAATGAAAGACTGACTATCTATATTTGTGAGTTGGAAAAGTAATGGAACCGAAAAAATGGAAAATTAGCATCATGTGAGTGTGTCTTCCGTGCAAGGTGTCAATGGTCTTTGTGGTGTCTTGTGTTTCAATTTTCAATAAATTCCAATGGCAATAGATGGGATGCAGGTGTGGCTTAATGTAAAATTTTAGGGGCTTATCAAGACTGCTCAGCTTTGTCTTATATAATTTCCTTTTCCATGCAAGTTATATGTAAGGGTTTTTTTTTATGTTTACGGCCATGTCACTGGTTGTCTGAATAATGCAGTTCTTCACTTCTACTACCTTTTGGGAGATAATAGAATGCAAGAGTTATGATGTGATGAATGACCTTAGTTTTATCACAAGATTAAAATTTACTCATGGTTATCAAATCAAAATTATGAAAATCTTGAAAATTTCTTCCTTATTTCTCATTGAAATCTTGTAGTTTATTTTGTATCTAGACATTCTCTTCATTCTTATTCTTGTTTTGGGGATATCTTTCCTTTTTCTGGGCCTGTTATTTGAATTCTAAGGAGGTAAAAGATAGCACTTGCATTCCCATTCCCTTTTTATTCTTTCCCGTTCCTTGATTCTAGGTTTTGTGTTGACCATTTCATCATTATATATATATGTATATATATCTAGGTTTTGTGTTGACCATTTCATCATTATACATGTGTGTATATATATATATATATATATATATATATATATATATATATATATATATATATATATATATATATCTGATATTATTGTAGACGAAACCATCTATTCAATCAATTATCTTCACATTGCCATATTCCCGCCTTTTAGACTCTTATTCATGGAGAGTTGTCCGCTGATTGAATTGCCCTTGTAGGAACATTTTCCATTATTTATTTTTGTGTATTTTCCATTAAGATCCTTAGGATATTGTTGAATACTTGCAATTACATAGATGTCGCTATAGTCACTAGGTTGTTGGAGGGAGGCCATAGCTTGGTTGATCATTGCAAAAACTGACTAACTCTTTTCTTGGTATGAAAAATTTTGATGGATTGGCTAAATATTTTTACTAGTTCTCTAGTTTTGCATTTCGCTTTGCTGTTGCTGGTGCACATGGTGGAATGATAGGGTAATATTCATCAAAATGTCATAGTGCTGGTGAGGGTGAATTCACTATGTCAGTTATATTGCTATTTAGTTGAAGATGGAAGCTTGGAATGCCTTTAAGAGGAGGAATGATTCGTGAGTAGCGCGGCCCTCCCCTCAAACAATCTCGCTATGCCTTAATCCCCCTATGGAGAAGGGTGTGGATTTGTATACCAGGAAACCCTATGAAATGCTGTGTATCTACTCTTTAGAGATTGGGAATCTTTTTAGAAGCCAATAAGGATTTGTTTGGGTAAAAGAGTTATTTTATGTGGATCTGAGTTGAATTACGTGAGGTGCTACTCAAGGTAAGGACATTCTTTACTTGGGCGGAAGGTGGAGATAATGGGATTTGCAATGGGATACTTAAAAGGAGTATCTTGTCCTTAAACATCAATCTAAGAGGAGTTTTTTAGGAGAAAACTAGGAGTGGCTCCATGAACTCATTGGAAACCACCCTCAAAGCTCCCCTAGATGCACATGTTTAACACAAGGGAAGCGGTTGGAACCTTGGTTTAGAAAATTGACAAGAAGTGAGTGTAGACACTAAAATTTTCCAAGGAATCAGAAATACAATTTCTTGATATCGTTTGGTCTTCTAGCACTAAGGGGAAATTGAATGTCCTCTTCCAATTGTTAAAATACCCTGGAAATTCGGCCATGGATTTTGAATAGGGGGAGAACACCTATATGTTTTTCTTAAGAAAGGTTCAAAATTAAAAAAAATTAAAAAAACACATTTGAAATTAAAAAAAAAAAAACGCTTCCCTTTTTGCGGTTTTTAGACCATTTTCGGTAGTTACACCTTTTTCTCCACATCTAAAAAACAATAAATAGAGGGGTTTGGGCACAACAATGGGACAAAACAAGATCCCGTCGACCAATCACATATACGTGTGCCCCTCTCTTGCATCCCTTCCTCATTCTCTCATCTTTTGTTTAAAGAATATGGAAAGGTTGTGTTAAAAAAACCTTTCTCCCATTAGATTTTTTTTTTACTATTTTTTTTCCTTCTCTTCCAACAGAGTGGAAAAGCGGTGTTCCAAAAAATTTTCATTCAATCCTTTTGCCCTTTAGACATTTTACGTGTTATCGTGGGCGTTTACAATCTAGGCTTTGTCTTTTGACAGGGGCTCTCTGGATCACATCCAGAGACCCCAATTTATATAAAGTTATTACAAAATTTTGTCTTAACTAATGGAAAAAAGATAGCTTCATCGTATTGTATTGTATTGCATTCGTTATGTATTTAAAGATTTTTTTAGGGAAGTGATATGTACGCCCATTTTGATCACCAGGGACACCTTGCGCCAGTGTACGTGGCAATCAAACCCACTGGATTCTTCTAACGTCAAGTACATTAGCCCCCCTTTAGTCATTGTATCAACCCACTGGATTCTTCTGACGTCAAGTACATTAGCCCCCCTTTAGTCATTGATACACTGGCGCTAGGTGTCCCTAGTAATCAAAAGGGGTCGTAAATACCTTTTATTTATTTATTTAAGGTATTATTTTTTTGAAATTGGAGGTATTCTTTATAATATAATTAACAAGAGGATAAGTTTGATGACTTCTACTCTGTTAGAAAAATCTCTAGAGAATTGAGAGGATTTCGGCAAAGTGTAAATAATCCTACACCTTCATGGAAATTGGTTAAACACACCTCATGGAAGTGTAGTCAATCCGCTCCTTTTTCTTTATATTTTTCTTATAATTTCCTGATATTTGTTAATCTCGAAATCGTTTTCTCCTTCGCAGGAATTCGAATTTCGACGTTCACAGCAAGTGTGGCAACTAAAAGAGAAAATATGCTACTTTTAAGTATAAAAATATTACAAATACAAGATTTATGTATTTGTTAGGAAAACTAGAAAATGAATGATCTAAAGGTGCTTCCCATTCAAGAGAGGTGTTGGGGCTTTGCTACTCGGGAGTTGAAATAGTTGGAAATTCCTATCATAAAGCAACTAATGGATGGCAGCACAAGCATGATGCTAGGAGGTTAAACATTATTCATTATATTTATTTCATATCTTTTAGTTTATTTTATTTTTGTGGTGGTGGTGGTGGTGGGCTGTGTGTGGGAAGAGAGGGGGGCAGCTATTGTCTGAACAGATGCATTCTTAAAGGCATGGACTGTCAATACGTGGATAGCTAGAGATTGTGGGCAGAATGGCAATAGGGAGGAGGGGTAATCGACAATTAAGTAAAGGAGGGCTGTCATTTCTAGTGGTTGTTTGAGATTGTGAGTAGGTAGAGGGTAATCTACTCAAAGGGGGAAACATGATAAATTTGTTTAACAACGAATGTGATCTAAGGGATTTTCTAGATGTCTTTATTTAAATAATAAAAATGTGTTTTTTGATTTTTCTAGGTAATAGTGTTCTCCGGATAGATTTTTTCTTTGAGTTAATTAAGTCTTCAAATCCTTTGCTTTTCTAAGAGATGGTTTGGGAGAAGCTTCAGAAGAATCCTTTTTTCCAATAGTGAACAATGATTTTATGGCAGACCAAGAGAAGTATGTAAGAATTATGTGTGACTTGGTAAGTTAATCAAACTTTGCTACCATGATTATGTTTGTTTCAAATTTATGATTTTCCATTATGTATGTATTTGTAATTTATTCATTTTCAAAAAAAAAAAGTATTTGTAAATTGTTTTGTAGTTCTTAAACCACACCACTCAACCATCTCTAGATGGCAATGCTTTCTGTGATGGACACATCCACTCTAACATGGCATTTCATTATGAAATGAAAATTTGGGTCCCTAGTGCTAGTAATTCTGTCCATGGCCAGTGTCAAAAGATAGCCCACCTAAGCTTATGTCACCAACCCATCATATCATTGATATTATCGGTGTCATTGTCTTCGTCATTTACATACTCTGCACCCTTTCATTAGGTGAGGCACTAAAATGCAGTCATATTATGTGAATAGTTAGCCATGTAGTGTGATTATGAAAGGCCTCACTTGACTTAATGCTAACACCTAACTTAAGTGAGGTGCATATTAGCCAAGAGAATCTAACAACGGATCAACCAAAAGAGAAAACTGTGAGGAAAAACAAGAAAAACCTAGAGGTTGTGTGAGCAAGGAAAAGGGGAGAAAATAGAGTGAAATGATGGGATAAAGTATTGTTCTATGGAGAAAGATTAAGAAAGTGGAGAATGAGAAATAAGATAGGAACATGATTTGAGATCCAAAGTAGAAGAAATCTAAGGTTTCAAAGGAGAGGCAAGTAGGAAAGATGAGAAAGTGAACAAAGGAAATGACATACCTTTATCGGCAGATTAAATCTCGCTCACGAGAGATTATGAAAGCCCTGTATTATGATTATGAAAGCCCTCACTTAACTTAATGCTAAAACCTAACTTAAGTGAGGTGCTTATTAGCAAAGAGAATCTGACAACGGATCAACCAAAAAAGAAATTGTGAGGAAAAACAAGAAAATCCTAGAGGCTGTGTGAGAAAGGAAAATTGGAGAAAATAGAGTAAATTGATGGAATAAAGTATTGTTATGCAGAGAAAGATTAAGAAAGTGAAGAACGTATGAGAAATAAGATAGGAACATGATTTGAGATCCAAAGGAGAAGAAATCTAAGGTTTCAAAGGAGAGGCAAGGAGGAAAGTTGAGAAAGTGAATAAAGGAAATGGCGTACCTTTATTGAGAGATTAAATCTTGCTCATCATTATAGTAACTTGATTACCTTGCTCTATTACCAGTAAAAATGGATATAATATGCAATGCAAATAAAAAAGGAGAGAGAGAGAGAGAGAGAGAGAGAGAGAGAGAGAGAGAATTTATTAGTTTTGATTTCACTAAAAGTGAGATAATATCATGTACAATGACAAAAAATAAGCCTAAGGAGAGAATAAACGAACTCCTAACAATATATACTAGCTTTCAAGCATGAGAAAAATGACTATGTTGAATCAGTGCCAAAACCTTTATGATTGCAGATTGAAATCCATTGAGCCTTCAGAATTTCCCAAATTTACTTATTGAAATTAAACAAGATTAATAGACTGTAGAACTTTGAAGTATAAAGCAATAGCTATAATTTTTAGCGACTCACATCTTCTATTTTGTGCTCCTTTTTTTTTTTAAGGAAAATTCTATTTTGTGCTTGTTCTGATTGATATTTCTTATCTATGGCAGTTACCATAACAAATTCAACTGATAAAGGTTTTCGGCAGGTGGAAATTAGTGATGGTAACAAGGTGAGTGTGAAATATAAACCTCATTGTTTTTCTAATTCATGTTTTTCCTGTATTATGTTGGTATCTTAATTATTAGAATGATGAATATATTTTATGCAAGGCAACAAGTTGACACAGAGGACCACACTTAGAAATTAAACATTTGACGAGAAATTATGCTATTAAAGATGTTATCCCTTAACTTAAAAATGAAGTTCTCATCCCACCCCAAAGCAAAATCCAGAAGACAAACAGTTGGTTGACGAGCAGGGCGTTATCTTTGGAGTACATCATGGTTAGCAAACATGTCTAATTAGCCTCCTTTTAGGTGTGAGGGCCTTCTGGAGTGAATATTGAGTACATTAGGAGTCTACATAGAGGATCGAGCTTGCCATTCAAAAAAAACATAGAGGATCGGGCTCCTATTCACGTATCGGTAAATATTCAGAAAACATCTCACCATCTACATTTCTACGTAGAACTTAAAACACTTCACTAAAGTTCATGATGACTAGCATCTACAAATTTAGGGCTGCAAATTAATAGTACATCTCGTCACTTGATCAAGAAAACTTAATAGGTCATCTGTCAGAAAACATCTCATAATACTTTATGAAGTCTGTAAACTTGCCTAAACACTTATTCAGAATATTTTACAAACTACAACACCTTTAATATTAATCTCCGCATACTTTTGAGCCTAATTGCAAGATAGTTTAGCATAAGGTCCATTATGCCAATACTGAAAATTGAAAATTCTCTAATCAGTGATGGGGGTTATGTCTTCTTTTTTTTTTTTTTGAAATGGATGGAAGTGATGAGTTTGCTGACTAGATTATATTATAACAGTAAAATGCCGTTTGTCCTTCAGATCCTTGTTAACCCTCATGATCTTGCAGAAATTAAAGTGAGAAAACTTAAAAACAGATCTTGTGCAGTAAGTCCCAGGCACCCAGGGATTCATTGAAGTGGGAAAAGCACCAAGGCTTTCACTTTCAAGCTGGATTTCATTACTGGAAATTATATTGGAATTCCTTTTCGCCAATAATTTGCCAGCTTGAGAAAACTGACACTGAAACGACATACTTATTTCATCTATGTCCTGCAGTGGTTTGTACCGGTGTTCGCCATTTCATGTTCGCTAGGAGCAGTTGTTGGTGTTGTTATGTTTGCGAATAAACATCTCAAGAAGCGGGAAACAACAGTCCCAAAGTTCCAGCAGCTATCCCAAATGCAAATGCATGGGATCTTGGATGATGAGGACGATGACACTTTTATTCCTGATGTCGTCGTCCACCATGATAGTGCGCACCTTTAGATTGTATGCTTCATCCCACAGGAATCTATGTACTTGTTCTTAACTGGAATAAGTTTTTTTGTGTGTTTGTAGAGTGATGCCAAGGACAGTTGCACAACAGTCTACTCAATTTGAATTGAAACATCAGATGTTACTAACAGGTCACCTGCTTGTTTGGCGATTTGGCCATTCTGAAATACACATGCCCCTGCAACTGGGCTTTGTATCGCTCCTTTTTTGTATTTCATGATACTTTTGAAGTCTACTAAGTATAGTCACATTTTGTGGATCAATGACTTTTCTTTCTTATGCAAATCCTAAAGCAGACATCTTTTTTATCACGTCGATTAATGGCTAATGAAAGTCCAAACATAGTGAGACGGGAGCCAAAGGCCTGATGATGGCCCATGCAATGGCCAGATGATCCACCAAATCAGCAAAACCAGGCATCGAAGCCTTCGTGGTGGCTGCAAGTCAAGACTTGGTACAGTTGCTATAATTTCCTTGCTTAATGAGTGTGTGGCAAAGCAAAAACATGTTAGGCTCTGTTTGGAAGCAGTTTAATTCCAGGGATATGCAAAGTTCAGGGAGGAGCCAGGATCTGGGAATCCCCGGTACCTACCGGGGGGTTTCCCTTGTTTTTTTCCCGGTAAAATTGGGATGTAGGAAAAAAATTAAAAAGAACAAAAATGGAAGATTAAATTTAAAAATGACATTCTTGTATCCCTTCCACCTTTGCTACAGTGCCCATCTTCTTTCACAAAAAACGGCATGGGCCTGCCTATGCATGGGACTGGGTGGGAACCAGCCTAGTATGGGATAGGTTTAAAGGGCCTTGCCTAACGTGTTCCATCAGCTTTGGAGCTTTTGACGTATTGGTAAGGTACCTAACATTTGGTACCAGGGCAACCACCATGTCCCGTGTTTGAGTCACAAAAGAGGCGACATATGGAGAGGACTACCTGGAAAGGGCTACCTAGTAAAAAAATGCCAGAGTGAAAGCTGTAAAAAAATGCCAGAGTGAAAGCCGCCAGAGTACCTGTGGAAAGGGCTATTTGGACAAAATGCCAGAGTAAAAGCTATCACGGAGTGGGCTGCCGATGATCCAAACCATTCATTTATTGGGCAACAACATAAATAGGTTGCATCAAGTAAATCATTTCCATAGGATTATCCTAACCATTCAATCTATAGAGGTTTCTATAGCGGGCAATCCCATTATAGATCGGAGGGTTAGGATCATCCTATGGAGATGATTTAAGGGGTGCAGGCGTGCAACCTACTTATATCGTGTGCAACAAATGAACAGTTTGGATCATCTTATGAATTGGGCCCTGCTTTTTAAGAACATACTTGACTTAAAATGCATACAACATATAAAATCTCATAATTAACTAGTAGAGAGTTTTCACATGGTGTGTGCCAGTATAGTCCAGTATTTTTTAAAAAGTATTTACGGGCCATGCCATAGGGTGATCCAAACCGCCCATTTGATGGGCCACAACATTAATAGGCTGTGCCCAAAAATTCATTTACATGGGATGATCTTAGCACTCTAATATATAGAGATGTACATCATATTAATTTCCCACATAAATTAGAGGGATCATACTACACAAATGAATTTTTGGGCACAACCTATTTTCGTCCTGGCCAAACAAGTGGACGATTTAGATCATCCTGTGGTGCAACCCGTACGATACAATTTTTCTAATACGGGCTTACACCATGTAAAATCTTGTGACTCCCTTAATCAAATGGATGGTTTGGATCGTCTTGTGGCTGACTATTTTTCAAATACAAGTCTACATCATATACAATTATGCAGATAAGGTGCCATTCCCCTCAGCAAATCAATTGAAATGAGAGAGGGGGCATTGATTGATATTGAGAGAGAGAGAGAGAGAGTAGAAAAAGGGCATTAATAGGTGACAAAATCCTATAATATATGGAAGATTCCGGATAGAGTTAATCTAGGTGGAGAAAGGCATTAATTTAGTTGGCAAAATCCTATAAGATGGGGAAGATTCCGGATTTTCTGTAGGGAGTAACTGCCCCCCCCCCCCCCCCCCCCCCCGCTCCTTCTCTGGGGCCTACCTAGGTATAGGACTGGGTGGGAACCAACCAGGTATGGAGACATGTTTAAAGGGCCTTATCTAACGCGTTCCATCAGCTCTGGAGCTTTTGGCATATTCGTAAGGTACCTAACATTTACCTAAGGAGTAACCCAGTTTTGGTTTGGGGTTCTTTCTCAAGGATTCTGCGGGTATGTCACATAACCCGACAGCCCCCTGGTTTACTTGCTCCTTACTTGCGTAAATGGCAACCAAGCAAGGAACCTCACCCTCCCTAAACAATTCCTAAACTTTCCGGGATTTACGTATCGAAAGATTGGAATTCGGTAGACATAAATAACACTATGGATGACTTCTTATGATGTTTGTGTTTCAACCACCCCTCCTAAAGTCCTCTGTCTGCCTTTATTATTTTCGTTGGCTTTTCTGTCCCCTGACCTCACCGTAGGAAAGATCTTTTAGAGGCCATATTCCTTCTTTTTGCTTTGTTTTCGCTTGCTTGGCTAATAAGTGCACTCTTTCCTGCATAGTGGCCCACCAGAAAACGTAGGATTGACTTTCTTTATGATGTCTTCATTTCACTCTAACGTGCTTTCTTCTTCATTCAATTTTCTCGTAAATCAATCTTTCTTTATTCACAACATTTTAGCTTTTCTCTGTGAAACCCAAGACGAGTTTTGATATATCAAGGGCTTATGATCATCCAATTAAGGTGTTTTCAATGGCATTTTGTCAGATATATTATGTACGTGCATATTTTCAGAAAAATAAAAATGAGCCGATAGAAGTACAAGTGGGGCCATTTGTCAAAACGAATGAAACCATTAATCTATTAAGCCCCTCGGATGGATCATCCACCAAAATCTACTCTCATCTGCGATTCTAATCCTTTAGGGGCTGTTTGGATATGTGGATTTTAGAATCTTGGATTTCCCAAAATCATATCTGGGAGGCAAGAGAAGGAGACCATCCGTTTGTCTTCTCTTTAGAATCTTGGATTTTAAGTAAGAAATCAAGGTTTTAGAAATCTCTCCTCCATCCAGAGATTTCTAAAACCTGGAAACATGGGATGATCTCCTACTCTCTTGCTGACGGAAAGAAGGGTGAGAAATCAGAAAACGACGGCTGGCCTGGTCTTCTTCTTCTCTCGTCTACCATCTATTATTTTGAAGAAATCCAAGATTCTAAAATTTGCGTATCCAAACGGCCCCTTAGTTTGCGACATGCCATTGCTTCTTTATTGCTCAGTCTAAGTCACAAATAGGAGGATTGGAATAGGGATTAAGCCTCTAGCTCAATGTTAAAAGGCTTTGTTCTTCAACTAGGGGTTGGTGGTTCAATCCCATTCATACCCAACAAAAAAGGAGGATTGGAATCGTCCGTTGAGAGTGGATTTTGAATGATGCAACTCACTTGTACTTCTGCCCACTGCATTTATCATATAAGAACACAACAAAAAGAGTACTTCAAATGCCGCCTGCTTTTATAAGTAGAATGGATTCTATACATAAAGCTTGGATCCTATCACCTGGATGGTGATCAGGATCCTATCACCTGGATGGTGATTGATCCCATAATTCTTGTCAAGCATTGCAAGTCGGGCCCATTTCCCGTGGTCCCATCCCATTGCCCCTCGTCCATCGCCATCAGACGATCCTTGGCCTTTGATCTGGCGTGTAGAATGTATCCTTTTAGATCCTCTCCCAAGCACTGATTGTTTGCGAACTTCAATCTTACTAGGGGTGCACCCCCAAAATTTTATCCTAGCATGGCCCACTACATCAATGGACCTGATTCGTTAATCAAGCAATCTTGGACATCCATCTCTAATGAAAAAAAAAAATGCTCAGTTGTCCACATTAATGTGGCAAGATTCCATTGATGAGACGATCCTAGTGGTGTGATCACTGATTTCTTGACATGATCATCTATCCATGGTGGGACCTACGAATAAACCAGCAATTGTTCTACAAGAACTCCAACTTGTACAAGTGACAACGATGGAGAAAAAATATCAAGACCTCTTGACTATTACTTTAGTGGTAATGTGTAATCAATTTCGCAAAAAAGACATTCATCCTAAATTTAGGGTGATGATATTATCACCCCCCTGCATTACAGGCACCCCACTGTTAACCTGATTTGGCATAAAGTCTTTTAACCTGATTTGACGTGAAAAGTGGGCAACTTTATACCAAATCAGGTTACAAGGGGGGCGTGCATGTAATGCAGGGGGTGAAAATATCATCTCCCACCTTATTTATTTATCATACTAGGTGGCAAATTGCTTTACATGATAAGATTTCACAGCCATAGAACCCTCACCCATAACACACACACGAGAGAGAGAGAGAGAGAGAGAGAGAGAGAGAGAGCTTGCCCTTCTCCAATGGAGCTCTTGTTACTCATCTTCTCTTCCCTCTTCTTATGTCTCTCCCTTGCTTTCTTCCTCAACAAAACCCTAACCCAAAACCAAAACAAGAAGAAAAACCTTCCACCAGGACCACCTACTCTACCCTTACTAGGCAATTTCATCTGGCTTCGCAAATCCTTCTTCGACATAGAAACCCATCTCCGGGCCCTCCGATCAAAATACGGACCCATCCTGACACTCCACATAGGCCCACGCCCAGCCATCTTCATAACAAACTCCACCCTAATCCATGAAGCCCTAGTCCAAAAGGGCGCCATCTTCGCGGACCGCCCTCCAGTCCACGATGCTTCCCGGATCATTACTAGTAACCAACACAGCATCACCTCAGCCGGCTATGGCCCACTCTGGCGCCTCCTCCGTCGTAACCTCATTACCAAACTCCTCAACCCTAACCAAATAGAAGCATTCTCCCCCGGCCGGGAATGGGTCGTCAAACTTTTGATCAAGAATCTAAAATCTAAGTCCAAAATGGGTAACCCCATATTCCCAGTGGAGGATTTCCGCCATGCCATGTTTTGTTTGCTCTTACTTATGTGTTTTGGTCAGAAACTCGATGATAATTTGGTCACAGATATTGAAGTTATTCAGCGGCGGATGCTTCTTCGTTTTTTTAGTTTCAATATCTTCCAATTCTTTCCTAAGATTGGAAAGTTTATTCTTCGCGGGCTGTGGAATGAACTCATGGAGATGAAGAGTAGACAGGAAGAACTGTATGTGCCTCTCATTAGAGCCCGTAGAGAGAAGAATCCAAACGATGATAATTTCTTATTCTGTTATGTTGACTCTCTTCTTGCTCTCGAACTTTCGCATGAAGGTGGAAGAAAGTTGAATGATAAGGAGATGGTGACTCTCTGCTCGGAGCTTCTAGATGGAGGAACAGATACAACATCCACGACCTTACAGTGGATCATGGCCAACCTGGTAATGTGAAACAACCGATTACTCCAAAAGCTTAATTAGGCCCTGTTCGTTTGGGATTATGGAACAGTTGATGATGATTATGGCAACTAATTATGCCAACCATCAATTGTTAAAATAATCAAATGACTAAAATACCATTGATAATTAGATTACAGATCAAATGACTAAAATACCATTGATACAGGTACTAACAACCGATCCTATGGGCTCAGTATGTTGATTTTTGTCAACCCAGTGATCCAATCTTCTCTTCATGATAGATCTTGTGATCCTTTGCTTCATAGTAATTGAAGAACCGAATGATGTAATTTGTTCGCAGAATTTCTCTGGCTTTCTTGGCTGGGATCTATTAGTGTTAGGGTTTAATTTTTGGATTAGGGTTACGAGGTCATAAATGAAAGATTGCGATTAAGGTTTAGGGTTAGGGTTAGGGTTAGGAGGTCAAAAATGAAAGAGAGATTGAGATTTGGCAAAAAGGAACAAGAGAAGGAGGGGGAGGAGGAGGAGCTAGGGTTTGCAGAGGAGAGAGAGAGAGAGGTTCACACCCCATTGGGGGCATTTTTGTCATTTTGTAAAAGTTGTATGGGTACAAGTGGAAAACAGAGTCGGAATTTTCCCCGCTTCGCTTCCTCAACGCGAATAATCGCGCATAATCACCGACTTTGGTGATTATCCCTTGCTACTTTTTTCTTTTAAAAATAATAATCACTTGTAATATACAATCGGTTATTGAGTTGTAATAAGTATGGGTGCAAGTTTGGCCCTGTCACCCCTGAGGGTCAGGGCTGGATTTTCCAACCCTAAGGGCGGGTCAGGGTTCATTTTTTTAGACCCTGACTCAGGTCGGGTCGAGTTCTGGGCTAATGCCTCGGGTACCCTGACCCGGCCCGACCCTAAGTTTTCTATTATAGAATTGAACCATCTGTGCATGTTTCTTTTGCTAATGTTTTCTATTATCTTGGATTGATGTTTCTTTAGATTATTATTATTAATTGTCTATGTTGCCCGTCATGTTGTTGAATTCATATTGTCTTATTTTGTTCCCTTTCTCTGTTTATTGATCATTTTGTTCTATATGATAAATAGTTGCTTTATTTTTGACACTCTTAACAGGTATTTGCACTATGATCAATTAGGGCCGGCCCTGCCCAATCAGGGCAGGCCAGGGCCAGCACTGAGCCCTGTAGGGCGGGCAATGGATTGAGGTTTTTTGGCCCTGACTCAGGGTCAGGGTGGGTCAGGGCCGAGATAATGGGATCCAGGGTTAGGCTAGGGTTTTGAAAAACCCAACCCAACCCGACCCTGTTGCAGCCCTAGTAATAAGTAATAACCGAACTCCTTTTTTGGTGTAACCGATTATGTAATCGTTTAAAAAATATAATCGCTTGAAAATAATCCGAATCGAACGGAGCCTTAAGCTGTTAGAGTTGGTGTTATTTAATCATTTATACAAGTTATCGGCTTTAGAACCAAGGACCTCCCGTAAGCCAATAGCTCCGATACCATGTGAAAACAACCAATTATTGCAAAAGGTTAAGCTGTTAGAGTAAATGTTATTTTATCACGTGTGGCCCCTTTTTTTTTGGGTTGACCATACCCAGTGCCACATGTGACTAGGTGTGCAACTCGGGTCGGGTTGGGTCAACCCAACCCGAGGAACCATTTACTCAACCCGAACCCGACCCAATTTCCAACCAGAGGGTCAACCCGATCCAAAGAACCCTTTTTTCCAACCAGACCCGAGTTCAACCCAACTCAATCCGAGTTTTTAAGCTTACAAATAAAAAATTGATAAAAATGTCGGGTTTCACTCGGGTCGGGTTGCCCAAGCCCTCAACCTGAATCCAACCGAACTCAACCTGGGTTGAGAAAACTCAACCTGACGCAGCCCGACCCAACCCGACTTTTTCTTTTTGGGTTGAATCCGACCCGAGTTGCACCCCTACATGTGACCCCTCCTTTGAGTTGGCCATACACATGGATTTTTAATACAAGAGTTATTGGGTTTAGAACTAAAGACCTGCTGTGAGGCAATTAATAGCCCTCATATCTTTTGAAAACAACCAAATATTACTCAAAAATTTTAAGTTGTTGGAGTTAGTGTTATTTAATCGTTTATACTTCAACAGGTAAAACACCAAGAAATACAGAAGAAGCTGTTTGAAGAGATCAAATGGGTCATCGGAGAAGAAGAAAAAGACACCATTAAAGAGGACGATTTGCAGAAGATGCCTTATCTGAAGGCCGTGATCATGGAGGGACTTCGGCGACACCCACCGGGGCACTTCGTGCTGCCGCATGCGGTGTCGGAGGAGATTTCTATAGATGGATACGTGATACCGAAAGGAACTACGGTGAATTTCTTGGTAATGGAGATAGGATTGGATCGGGCGGTGTGGAATGATCCGATGGAGTTTAGGCCAGAGAGGTTTTTGGAGGGGGAAGAGGTGGATATTACAGGAAGCAGGGAGATGAAGATGATTCCTTTTGGACTGGGAAGGAGGATTTGCCCTGGTATGGGTCTTGCAATCCTTCATCTCGAATACTTCGTGGCAAATTTGGTGAGGGAATTTGAGTGGAAAGCTAAAGATGGAGAAGAGGTTGACTTGTCCGAGAAGCAGGAGTTTACAATCGTCATGAAGAACCCTTTACGAGCTATTATCATCCCAAGGAGAACCATGTGAAAGATATTTCCTAATATTGCTAGTTGTACATAGGGATTTGCTAGGGTCCATGGCAGAAGGCATTTTGCGGATGGGCTGTTGCATGTGACAGCAGCCACGTGACAGCAGCCACATCATGAATGAAGACAAAATCTGTTGAAAAGTGAGCAGGTGTGGCTGCTGTCACATGCAACAGCCCATCCACAAAATGTCTTCAGCGATGGACCCTAGCAAATCCCTCTCTATTATGCTTCTCCTTCTTTCTAAGTTTGTATTATACATTCTCTCCTTAAAGTAAATAAAAAAGAATAAACTCAATCACAAAGATCCAAGATTAACATTTTGTTGGCCCAGAATTGAAAGGCTTGATTATGCAGCATTGTAATGCATAAGAGCAAGGTAAGACCATTGTAATGCATAAGAGCAAGGTAAGAGAGCTGCAAAGATACACTGCCAAAGTGCCCGTCTAGAGCTCCACTAAAAACATATGAACACCCAAAAAAAAAACTTCTATATATCTCAAAATACTTAAAAGTAACCCGGTGTTCTTTTCTTTTCCTTCGAATCTCTGCATTTTTTTCTTCTCCTCTCTTGTTTTCTCCCTTTTCAAACCTTCTTTAACCTCGCTTACATTCTCTACACAAATGAATACATACTTGTAGACACAACACTCCTAAAATAGCTTACCATATTAATCACTTTGTTGTAGTCTCCATAAGTCCTTTAGCTATCCCAAGCAACATCATAGAAACTCCCAACAGACTCACTAATACTTTAACCTGAACATAAAGGACCTTAGAACATATATGACTCACTAATACACTACCCTCGTAGGACACTAGGTTACTAATTATTTGAGTTTTTTCCTTTTAAAAGTGAGTGATGAATTTCTTAAGTTACTAGGATTTTATTTCCTAAGTGTAGTAGAATTACTCTTCTAATTATAAATTTTTAAGTTAAAAAAAACCCAGTTTGGGGGTTCTTTCTCAAGGGTGCTGTGGCTATGTCACATCACCAGGCAAGGACCTGACAACCCCCTGGGGTTTACTTGTCCATTACTTGGTTAAATGGCAACCAAGCAATTAATTTTCCTTACGTGGTGCCTCGCCCTCCCTAAACAATTCCTACACTCAACGGGATTTAGGCATCCATACACAGACTGGAATTCGGTAGACACAATTCAGTAGACATAACACTCTACGGATGACTTGGACTTCTTATGATGTTGTGTTTCAACCATTTTTTACGCCTCATAACTCTCTCTCTCTCTCCCTGCCTTCATGATTATGGTTGGCTTTTCTGTCCTCTCACAGTGGGAAAGATCTTTTAGAGGACGCTCTTTCTTGCAGAGTGGCACACCAAAAAAAAAAAAACAGAATTACTTTCGATATAATGTCTTCATTTCACTCTAACTTGCTTTCTTATTTATTCAATTTTCACGTAAATCAATCTTTTCTTTATTCACAACATCTTAGCTTTTCTCTGTGAAACCGGTAGACGAGGTTTGATAAATCAAGGGCTTAGGATCATCCAATTAAGGTGTTTTCAATGGCATTGTGCCATATATATTATGCACGTCCATATTTTCCAAGGAAACAAATGAGCCGATAGAAGTAGAAGTGGGGCCACTTGTCCAAAGATCTCCTTTCTTTGATGGATCATCCACCGAAATCCACTCCCATTTGGCGATTCTAAACCTTTAGTTTGTGACATGCCATTACTTCTTTATTTCTTCACATCTATTTAAGCGACAGATAGGAGGATTGGAATGGGGATTGAGCCCCTAGCTCAATGGTTAAGGCTTTGTTCTTGAACTAGAGGTTGGAGGTTCAAACCCACTCAAACCCAAAAAAGAAAAAGAAGGAGGATTGGAATCGTCCTAAAAACACAACAAAAGGAGTACTTCAAATGTAGCTTGCTTTTATAAGTAGAATGTATTCTATACGGATTGTATCCTACCATCTGGATGGTGATTGATCCCATAAATCTTGTCAAGCAGTGCAAGTGGGGCCCATTGGCCATCAAACGATCCTTGGCCCTTGATCTGGCGTGATGCTTTTAGATTCTCTCCAAATATCTGATTGTTTCTGACCTCAATCCTACTAGGTGTGCAACCCTGGTTAACTTTTGGGAATTCCACTTGAGCTATTAACATATACAAACAAAATCAGGTTGGGTTCAAGTTGATTCCAATTCATTTTTTAGCAAAAGCTCAACCCGACCCGACCCAAATTGCACCCCCTAAATCTTATCCTAGCATGGCCCACTAAACCAATGGTTCTAATTCTTTAATCAAGCAATCTCGGTTGTCCATCTTTAATGAAAAATGTTCCAGTTTCTTCACGTTAAGGTGGTGAGATTCCATTAATGAGGCCATCCCAATTGTTGTCCGAGAACTCCCACTTGCACAGGTGACTACGATGCAGAAAGTATCAGAGTCCTTTTGTTTTTTAATTTTATGTAGTGGTAATGTCTATGCAATTTTGCACAAACCCATTTTAGCGGCCTCTTTTCAAAGAGAGAAAAGTCACCTCTTCTTTGTCTTCTTGCGCACATGTCACGAGAGAGGCTAACAACCTTCTTTGTCTTACTCATTAATCATATAACGTGGCACTTCTAGTTTGAAAAAGAGGGACTCCAAAATTGCTTCATATGAAACCGAGATTATCATACACCCTACTTTAAGACAATCGAACACTATAAAATTTCATAACCATACAACCCCCGCCCATAACACTCGATCGAGTGAGAGAGAGAGAGAGAGAGTTTGCCTTTCTCCAATGGCGTTCTGGTTCCTCATCTTCTTTTCCCTCTCCTTATGCCTCTCCCTCACTTTCCTCCTAACCAAAACCCTATCCCAAAACCATACCAAGAAGAAAAACCTTCCACCAGGACCTCCCACTCTACCCTTCCTAGGCAATCCCATGTGGCTTCGCAAATCCTTCTTCGACATAGAGACTCACCTCCGGGCTCTCCGATCAAAATACGGCCCCATCATGACCATCCACATGGGCCCACGCCCAGCCATCTTCATAACAAACTCCACCCTAATCCATGAAGCCCTAGTCCAAAAAGGCGCTAGCTTCGCAGACCGCCCTCTGGTCCACGACGCTGCCCGGATCATTACAAGTAACCAACACAACATCAGCTGGGCCCGCTATGGCCCGCTCTGGCGCCTCCTCCGTCGCAACCTTATTACCAAACTCCTCAACCTTAACCAAATAGAAGCATTCTCACCGGGCCGCGAATGGGTCCTAAAACTTTTGATCAAAAATCTAAAATCCGAATCCAAAACAGGCAATCCCATCATTCCACTGGAGAATTTACGCCACGCCATGTTCTGTTTGCTTTTGTTTATGTGTTTTGGGCAGAAAGTAGATGAGAATTTGGTTAGAGATATTGAAGCTATTCACCGGACGATGCTTCTTCGGTTTTTCAGTTACAATATTTTCCTATTCTTTCCCAAGATTGGAAAGTTTGTATTTCGCAGGCTGTGGAATGAGCTATTGGAGATGAAGCGTAGACAGGAAGAACTGTATGTGCCTCTCATTAGAGCCCGTAGAGAGAAGAATCCCAACGATGATAATTTCTTATTCTGTTACGCTGACTCTCTTCTCCCTCTCGAACTTTCGCACGAAGGTGGAAGAAAGCTGACTGATAAGGAGATCGTGACTCTCTGCGCAGAGCTTCTAGATGGAGGGACAGACACAACATCGACGACGTTACAGTGGATCATGGCGAACCTGGTAATGCTAAACAACCCATTACTTCAAAAACTTAATTAAACTGTTAAGAGTTAGTGTTATTTAATCAATGGATGTGCTAGCCAATTTCGCCCAAAGCCATTTCACGGCTGGCTTTTGCATGATGAACCTCCCATATTGTATTGGGAGGCTCATTACTTCAATTGAGATCATAAAAAAATCATTCGTAACATCAACATCGTGTACTAATGACCAGATCGGGTGTAATATGGATAGTCGGATCACGACGAGTCACGTACCAATAATCAAGTGCCAATCGCACGCTATCATGATTGCAGATTGGCAATTGGTCGTGATCTAACGGTTACGGGGGAGAATGGGGGGTTTTACTTGAGCCAACAGTCATTCCAGAACGATTTGAACCCCTATAACTGCCATCTGGTGTGATCTAACGGTCGATAAACCTCTCGTAGAGAGAGGGTGCCAAAAAAGATGCTTTTCAAACAGAAAAGACACTAGGTGGTCTATAAAGGACCTGAAACCCACCATTTGCAATATCATACAAAATTCAAGGGGCCCTCTTTTTTTCAGTTGGCCGGCTCCACATGTGGCCTCTCTTTTTGGGTTGGTCGTACACTTGGATTTTTAATACAAGGAGTTATTGGGTTTATAACCTAGGAACTTCCGTGACGCAATAGCTTTAATACAATGTGAAAACAACATTACTCCAAAAGCTTAAACTGTTAGAGTTGGTGTTATTTAATCATTTATACTTCAACAGGTAAAACACCAAGAAATACAGAAGAAGCTGTTCGAAGAGATCAAAGGGGTCATTGGAGAAGAAGAAAAAGACACCATTAAAGAGGAGGATTTGCAAAAGATGCCTTATCTGAAGGCCGTGATCATGGAGGGACTCCGGCGACACCCACCGGGGCACTTCTTGCTGGCACATGCGGTGTCGGAGGATGTTTCTATAGATGGGTACGTGATACCAAAAGGAACCATGGTGAATTTTTTGGTGAGGGAGATCGGATTGGATAAGACGCTGTGGAAAGATCCAATGGAATTCAAACCGGAGAGATTTTTGGAGGGGGAAGAGGTGGATATTACGGGGAGTAGGGAGATGAAGATGATTCCTTTTGGAATGGGAAGGAGGATTTGCCCTGGTTTGGGTCTTGCAATCCTTCATCTCGAATACTTTGTGGCGAATTTGGTGAATGAATTCGAGTGGAAAGCTAAAGATGGAGAAGGGGTTGATTTGTCCGAGAAGCAGGAATTTACAATCGTCATGAAGAATCCTTTACAAGCTATTATTATCCCAAGGAGAACCATGTGAAAGATATTTTCTAAGGATTTGGTATGGACCGTCGTTGAAGGCATTTCGCGGACTGGATGTTGCATGAGAGGGCAGCCACATGGGATGAATTAAATGAATTAAGACAAAATGTGAGCCAATGTGGTGCTCTCTCATGCAACAGCCGGTCTGCAAAATGCCTTATGCGATGGTCCCCCTAGCAAATCCCTCTTTTCTAATATTGTTAGTTCAAGTTGTATATATGCATTATGCTTCTCCTTCCTTTGAAGTATGTATTGTACATTCTCTCGTTAAATTAAATAAAAGAGAATAAACTTGATCACAAATATCTAAGATTAACGTGAGGTTGGAAAAGCTATGATACCACTTTATTGGCCCAAAATTGAGAGGATTGATTATGCAGTGCTGTAATGGATTTTGTTTTTGAAATGTATAAGAAAGCTATGGAGATACACTAGCCAAATGGCCCGTTTAGAGCTCCACTAAATACCCAAATAAACACCAAAATAAAAATTTTCTATATCTCAAAACACTTGCAAGTAACTTGGTGTTCTTTTCTTTTCCATTAAATCCTTTTTCTTCTTCTCTATTGTTTACTCCCCTTTTCAAACTTTCTCTAACATCGCTTACATTCTCTGCACAAATGAATAAATACTTATAGATACAGCACTCCTAAAATAGTTAACCATGCACGTTAATCACTTAGTTGTAGTCTCCTCGGCATCCTAAGCAACAACATAGAAACTCCCAACAAACTCATTGATAATTTAACCTAACCCTAAAGGACCCTAGAAAATATAGGACGACTCTTCCATTTGCAATACATAATTACTATCTTAGGACACCACAATGACTTTTCCACAAACAAGAAAAATGATTTTGATTTACAATTTCCAACAAGTGATTCGGAAATACTGAAGAATGTGAGATATTTTTCTTCATTCACTCTCTTAGTGCATGTTTGGATTACAAGAAAAACATATTTGTGACAAAAATAATTTTTCGAAAAATATCTTCTCTACAGGGAAATCATGGAAAAATATTCCATGGAATATCAGTAGTGCCGTTTGTTAGAGATGGGCTAAGACTCATAGGGCCGGTGGTAGTGAGGGGAGCATTAAAATTAAAAAGGCCTTAAAACACAGGAAAAAAAAAACCAATTTGAAGAAGCATATATTTTGTTCACTATTTTTCAGGGAATTCTCATTCCCTTTGCATTGGTGCCCTCTTAAGTCTCTCCACTCCTCGTCATCTCTTCTCTTCTCAATTGGGCCTGTGAAAATTTCATGGAATAATTTTTCATGGTTGCCAAACAAGCCCGTACACGATTTAGAGGGAAATGATATGATTGTGATTAATTTATAGTAATATTATCTTAAATTGAAGGTCCATTTAAGTAAAAGTTGTTCAATAGTGTTGGTTCAAGTTATCTCTTTTAGTGTTAAAAAGTAGGAACTTTCACAAATATTTTTCTTTTCCAGAGAATTCTTGCAATCCAAAAAGGGCCTTTAAGGAATTATGCAGTCTGGTTATGGTACGTGTGACCGTGGGCTGAGAAAACATAAGAAAAGATAACATTTTACAAGGAATCCGATAAAGCCAGAAGTGTTGTGGGTCCAGCCCCATGTGGTGGCACCACATACCCCACGCATATTACTTCCCTATTTCGATTTTCGAATAGGAAAGTGGGGTTTCTAACTTGAATAAAAAAAAACGAACCGAGAGTGGTGGTGTGGTGTGTGACGTTTTTTGTAAAAACGTAAAGAGAGTAGAAAGTGACCACAAAAAAAAAAAGGAGAGAGAAAGAGAAGGGAAAGAAGAAGAAGGAAAGAAAGGTAGGTTTTTCTTTGTGGGTTCTTCTTGAGGGTGTTGCTTTGAGTCAAAAGCTAGAGCCTATTTGTTGAATCCCCAAATTTTAGGGATTTCAATAACCAAGGATTTACGTTGGCTTGTTAGATTTAGGCTATCTTTTATATTTTTCTTTTATTTTTCTTTTATTCATTCTTTATTCTGATTGGTTGTAGAGTCCTAGTGTGTTGAAACTTCAGATCTTTGTAGACGTTTATATTTTCTTATTTCTGAATGGAAAAGGGAGAGAAGAATTTAACTTAATTTCGTGCGTTTGTACGAGGGACTGGTTTCCCAAACGAACCATTATTTTGCCTTCTTCAATATCTACTTCTGGGTACATATCACTATTCTTGGGCGTTCTTCTTGGAGATTTTCACCTTGTTGGTGGATCCTTTCGTTGCACGGAGACTTCGTGAGGATTTGGGTTTCTTCGACTTGAAGATCGAAGTGGGTATTTTTTTGTGAGAAAGTGGGTTTTGTTGTTTGCAACGAGGCAACCTTTTATCTCTCTTATTTCTTGTAGTTACCCAAGTTTTTGGTGAAAACTTAAGAGAAAGATGTTGTATTACTTAATTTGATTAGTGGATATTTCGTCGGATTTGCCCCGTGGTTTTTCCCTCCTCGTTGAAGAGTTTTCCATGTAAATCTTAGTGTTCTTTTGTGTGATTCCTCTTTTGATTGTTTGGTTCTTTAAATCCACATATTTATTTGCTTCGTAATTTGAGTGGGTTTTGTTCGACGAAAAACCCAACAAAAAATCCCCCCTCATTTAATGAGCTGTGCATGTATCTCCTTTAGAGAGGTGAGAAGTGATAAGTGGTGGTCCTTACGAGACGTGTTTGATTTTGCAACGCTTGTTGTTTAATGAGAGGAGACACTTCAATTTATTGTTTGAGGGCTACTGGAAAGACAGAAATCCCTGTTGTAAAAATAGATGAAATGGTATGTTGAAACACCTGTGCAAGAAGACAAAGAAGTGAGCACGGATCCTAACCCAAATCATCGGTCATTTTCACTTTGGTCTTGATTTTCTAAACAAAATCCCCTCTTTTTCAGTAGAGAAGGGCCACTTATAGAATGATTTAACGGCATTAATTGAAAAAACCTAACTATAAGGTTAAAGTCAGCAATGAGATGGCACTTCTCTCCTTAAAATAGTGGCTGCAAAAATCTCTTTATAGACTGTCTCTACTAGATAAGGGCAAGGGGCATTTACGATTGGACATGTTCTTCGATAAATAAACTAAACACTAATTTCCTTGATACTTAAAATCACCCCAAACCCTTCACTTCTTCACCAATCCAATAAGCCACTGCAGAGTAACTTGACAAATTTTAGCCAAGGTTTTAGCTTATAGAATTAATCCTTTTCTTCTAAACTCATTTCTCGAACCCAGTCAGCCTTTATCTTGGCCATTTTATAACAGAAAATATCCTTATTGCTCATGAAATCCTCTCTTCTTTCATGAAGATGAAATTGAAGCGTGGACATTTTTGTGTAAGGTGCGTCTTGAAAAAGAGTATGATTCCTTGAGCGGGAATTTCAATTAGAAAGCCTTGATAGTTAAGGAGTTTTTACATGGTGTCAGGCCGTATAGTCTAATATTTTTCAAAAAGTATTGTACAGCTCACTTCATAGGATGATCCAAACCGTCCATTTGTCGGGACGCAACGTAAAGACGTTATCCCCAAAAATCATTTCCATTGGATAATACTAACCCTTCGATCTATAGAATTTTCCCTCATGTGCAATCTCTCTATAGATCGGAGGGTTATGTTCATCTTATGAACATAATTTTTGGGGCCCAACCTATTTATATTGTTGCCCAACAAATGAACGGTTTGTATCATCTTATGGAGTGAGCCATATATTACATTTGAAAAATACTGGACTATAGGGCCACAACCCATATGAAAACTTTGCCTTCAGTCTCTTTTGGTTGAGATTTTATGTGCTGTATACGCATTAAGTCCGGTATTTTCATACAGTAAGGTGGAGCCCCGTCATAGGATGATCCAGACCATTTATTTGTTGGGCCAGTATTTTTTATATAGTAAGGTGGAGCCCCTTCAGAAGATGATATAGACTATTTATTTGTTGTTATGCCCGGAGAAACATTTCCATATGATGATCATAACCCTGGGGACTGCTCATTGTAAAAGCTTAGAGGGTTCCTATGGAAATGTTTTTCCGCTGCCCCCCAACAAATGAATCATCCCATGAAGGGGGCCGCACCATAAATTTTGAAAAATATTAGACTTCACGTGCACACACCATATGAAATCTCCCTTTTGGATATCTGTCATGTCTTACACTACTCCATCTTTTTTTAAAACAAATGTTGACATTGATTAAAATCTAAATAAGAGAAGATTACAAGTGGGCTTCGGGGTAGGGATTTCTTCGGGTACAAGTAAGCTCTAGAAGGGGTAGAGATTGCCTCATATACTAATAATTTAAACTTCTAGGAATAAGAGAAAGAGAGAACAAGCACCACGCTTACAAATATCTTATATCTAATATACTGGATTGTGATGTTTCCATGGACCGGAATTATTTTCATTGACCACAATATAGTGTTGGAAGAGTCGCTTTAGATTTATAACGGCTTTAATAATTCAAAGACACTGCACATTTACCTTTGGCATGAAATTTACATTTGGCATGAAATTTTAAAGTTCATTGAAGGACTATCCCTTACATTCATTCACTAATATAAGTAATTTAAAAACTTTGGCCCGACCCTAAAGAATGCATCCGCGATTTGTATGGCCCTGATGAAGCTAAATGCCCAAAAAATATTAGAAATCATTGATAAGTGGCCGAAGCGGTTACCTCATGCTACACTTTTGTGAAAAAGATGCAATGTTAAATGACCACATACAGCATATACAACCTATTTTCCGAATGATTCTGCAGTTGTTGACAACTTTTCATGTTAATTTTTAAAGTGTATTTTTTAAGTTGATTTATTTTATTTTTATTTTGAGAGATGTAGTGAGGAGAAATATGTATTTTGTGTCCATGGGCATTTTGGTCTTTTGTTGGCCTAGTTTGTACATGTGTGAGCCACACATGTTTGCTACAACTTTTTTCACTACTTCATATTTCAAATTCAAACCCTACTTGAAACTCTAAGCCCACTATCCTAGCATTAAAGTCCTCACTTTTCCATACCCACTATCTCCTACCAAAGCTATTACTTCTCTTTACTATTCCTTAACCAAGCCTATTCCTATTAACTTCACTTTTGTAGAGATTTTCCACTACCTAGACCTCAATTGAAGCTCCATTGAAGCTCTCTTATGTGCAAGCTTGGTTTTGAAGCTTTCTTCTTCTTTTTTGTTCTTGTCTCGTATTGTGTTCTTCCATCATATATATTGGATTACATCTTGTGATGATTGTTCTTCTTCTCTTTTAATTATTGTTCTTGGGCTAGTGTAAACTTTGGTTTCACTATTTGAGAAGAGGATTTTCCGGTGTTGTGAATTCCGTCTTTCTCTATATGGTGTCAAAGCCAAAAGGGTGGTAGTAGGTGCTTGTCTAGATTTTCTTGGTAAAGAAGTTCAATCGGTACTTTGAAGATGGATATGAGTGGAAGGGCTAGTGAACTCGGCATTGAGTTACTAAATCAATCAAATTACAAAATATGGAGAACATGTATGGAGTCTTATCTTGTGAGAGAAGATTTATAGGAGGTTTTTTTTGTGGAAATGCCGTTATAGCTCTGGAAGATACACAAGAAAATGCCGATGTATTAAAGGCGTGGAGGATGAAGAATGCCAAGGCCGAATTTCTTTTGAAGATGTCTATTTCACATGACTTGTTTGAGCACATCATTTGGTGTAAATCGGCGAGTGAGATTTGGACTAGCCTTGATGGATTGCTTAACAAGAAGAATATGGCTCGTCTATAAATGTTGGAGAATGAGTTGGCGAATACTACACAAGGTAGTCTCTCTATTTCTCAATTCTTTTTGAAGATTAAGACTCTTTGTTCGGAGATTTCTCTATTGGATCTGGAAGAGCCTATTTCGGAGACACAAATGAAGCGGCATATTATTCGTTGGTTGAAAAGAGAGTACATTCCATATGTTACGTCGATTCAAGGGTGAGATCGGCAAACCTCTTTGGTGGAGTTTGAAAATCTTCTTGCTTCACAAGAGTCTTTAGCTAGACAAATGGCAGGTTGTTCAATATCCGGGAGTGAAGGAGAAGCGTTGTTTTCAAGTAACAAGAAGCCTTTCAACAAATATAAAGAGAAGAAAAATGTTCCAAGTAAAGGTGAAGATGAAGGAGGATCATCCGTTATGAGTAATGGAAATCGAAAGGGTATCAAGTGTTACCGATGTGGTAAACTTGAGCATATACAAAAGAATTGTCGTGTGAAATTGAAGGGTGGCAATGTAGCAGAAAAAGTTGATGATCCAAAACATGAAGAAGATTGGGGTAGATGTTTCGTGGCGGAAACTACTACGGTGAGTGCTTTGGCATCCATCAATTTTGAAGATGATTGTATTGTCGATTCTGGTTGTGGGCATCATCTTACCGGCAACGAATCTAAGTTCTCAAAGTTCAGAAAATATGAAGGCAATGATGCTATCATCACGGCGGACAACACCATACATCCTGTAGAAAAAGAAGGGGTCATCACCATTGGTGGAGCGAATGAGGAGCCTATTACACTTAAGAGTGTGTTTCACGTTCCCGGTATGAAGAAGAATCTTTTCTCGGTCGCAAATGCGGTTGATGCAGGAAATTATGTTTTGTTTGGGCCTAAGGAAGTGAAATTTCTTCGGAATATTTCAAGCTTGAAGACGGATGTTGTCTATACCAGTAAGAGAGTTAAAGATTTGTTTGTTTTATCGGCTTCAACCTTATATGTTGATAAAATGAGTACAAATGATGGCGCTTCAATTTAGCATGCTAGATTGAGTCATATTAGCATGGATAAATTGAAAGTCATGGTGATTAAGAATCTAGTGAATGGGTTACTAAATTTGAATTCTTTTAGTGGTGAAAAAGTGTATGAGGGTTGTCAATATGGTAAGGCACATCGTCTTCCATTTGATAAGTCTATTTCAAGGTGCAAGGCCCCATTGGAGCTTATCCATAGTGATGTAATGGGACCTTGTAGGACACCTTCATTTTTCGGCTTCCGCTATATGTTATTATTTGTTGATGGTTTTACTAGATTCACTTGGGAATATTTTATAAGGGAGAAATCCGATGCATTGCCTAAGTTTGTTAGGTTCAAGAAGACCGTTGAAGGGGTACTTCACAAGATCAAGTGGTTGAGAACTGATAATGGTGGGGAGTTTACTTCCGATGAATTTTTCACATTTTGTCGTGAGAATGGTATCCAAAGGAATTTTACTTGTGCCTATACGCCTCAACAAAACAGAGTTGCGGAGAGGAAGAATAGGCATCTTGTGGAAACTTGTAAAAGTTGGTTGTATGCAAAGAATTTACCCAAGGCCTTATGGGCGAAAGGTATGTCTTGTGCAACTTATGTGATTAATCAGGTGCCTCTTAGTCCGATTAATATGAAGTCTCCTTATGAGTTGATGTTTGGGGTGAAGCCTAGTGTCAAGCATTTCAAGGTTTTTGGATCAATTTGCTATGTGGATGTGCCGGATGAAAAGAGAACCAAGTTGGATGCTAAGGCGAATAAGTGTATTTTCATTGGGTATGATGAAAGGAAGAAAGGTTGGAAGTGCATGGATCCTGCAACTCACAAGTCCATTGTTTCAAGAGATGTTGTGTTTGATGAAGTCTCATCCTATTATGGTTTGGATGGTGGTTCCACTAATGGCGTGGGTGTAGGTAAGCACATCCTTGTTGAGGTTGAGCCTCAAGCAACAATGAACTTGCCTTTGACACCAAATGCTCCAATGGAATTTGGGTCTTCTTCTTCTTTGCCAATGGAGGAGCAAGGTGATAGGAGGAGTGATGTTGCACGTCATGTTCAAGAAGATGAGCAAAATGAAGAAACTAATGAAGATGAGTGTAGTGCATCACATCTTAGAAGATAAAAAAAAAAGATTGTCAAGCCGGCACGATATCGGGATGAAAACATGGTGAGCACTTATTCTTGTTTCCTTTTCGGTCCGTTTGATGACAATGAGCCTTCTTGCTTTGATGAAGCAAAAGGGGTGAGAGAATGGAAGGATGCCATGGATGAAGAGATGAATGCACTTGTGAAAAATGAGACTAGGGATCTTGTTCCTAAGCCTAATGGTGTGAACCCGGTTACATGTAATGGGTGTACAAATTGAAGCGGAAAGCGGATGGGAGTGTGGATAGGTTCAAAGCAAGGTTGGTGGCTAGAGGGTTCTCTCAAAAGTATGGAGAGGATTATGAGGAGACCTTTAGTCCTGTTGCCAAGATGACTTCCGTTCGAGTTGTAATTTCATTGGCCGCTTGTCAAGGTTGGAAATTGTTTCAACTTGATATGAAAAATGCATTTTTGTATGGTGAGATTGACAAAGACATCTACATGGAGCAACTGCCGGGTTATAATTCAAGTCATCATCCGACTCATGTTTGCAAGCTCAAGAAAGCTCTTTATGCGTTGAAGCAAGCTCCAACAGCATGGTATGGTAAGATTGCCGAATACTTGCAATTTTGTGGTTATTTTGCTTCTAGCTCCGAAGAAAGACAAAGGCTTGCTTGTCATTGTGCTTCTTTACGTTGACGACATGATAGTTACCGGCTACAATGATGTTGAGGTTGCAAAGCTGGGAAGAGCTATCTATTCGTTTTGAAATGAATGACTTGGGAGAGCTAAGTCACTTCCTTGGTTTGGAGGTGGAAACTTTGAAGGATGGAGTGCTAGTTTCTCAAAAAGGTTATGTGGAGAAATTACTTGGAAGATTTGGGATAAGTGGAAGTAAAAGATCCTCTACTCCTCTTGATCCCAACATAAAGATAAGGTGGGGAGAAGGCGAGCTTCTTCCGGATGCGCGGCCATATCGTGCTCTTGTGGGCAGTCTCATCTACTTGACTATCACAAGACCCGATTTTTCTTTTTACGTTGGGCTTGTTAGTCACTATATGCAAGCGCCACGGAAACCACACTTGGAAGCGGCAAAGAGAATTTTGAAGTATGTGAATTCTACCCTTGACTTTGGGTTGCTTTACAAGAGAGGGGTTGATTTTGTGTTAAATGGATTTACCGATGCCGACTATAGAGGGGACTTGGATGATCGAAAATCTACTTCTGGTTATGTGTTTTTGTGTGGATCGGCAGGTGTTTCTTGGTGTAGTAAGAAACAAGACTCGGTTTCAACAACGGAAGCGGAATATAAGGCCGCTGCTCTTGCCTCTCAAGAATGTGTTTGGTTGCAGCTGTTGATTGAAGATGTTCATTTACCTATTCACAAGGCGACGACTATTCTTGGTGACAACCAAACTGCACTCAAACTTGCCACAAATCCGGTTTGTCATGCAAGAACAGAGCATATTGAGATTGAGCATCATTTCATTCGTGAAAAGGTGTTAGATGGTAAAATTGGTGTAGCGGAAGTGAGGAGCAAAGAGAACATTGCCGACATCTTTACCAAGTCACTTTCCAAATGACCATTTGAGCTACTTCGGGGTAAGCTTGGAGTAGTTTCCAAAAAATAACTTTAAGGGGAGTGTTAATTTTTAAAGTGTATTTTTTGGGTTGTTTTATTTTATTTTTATTTTGAGAGATGTAGTGAGGACAAATATGTAATTTGTGTCCATGGGCATTGTGGTCTTTTGTTGGTCTAGCTTGCACATGTGTGAGCCACACATGTTTGCTACAACTTTTCCCACTACTTCCTATTTCAAATTCAAACCCTACTTGAAACTCTAAATCCACTATCCTAGCATTAAAGTCCCCACTTTCCCATACCCACTATCTCCTACCATAGCTATTACTTCTCTTTACTATTCCTTGACCAAGCCTATTCCTATTAACTTCACTTTTGTAGAGATTCTCCACTACCTAGACCTCCATTGAAGCTCCATTGAAACTCTCTTGTGTGCAAGCTTGGTTTTGAAGCTTTCTTCTTCTTTTTTGTTCTTGTCTTGTATTGTATTCTTCCATCATATATATTGGATTACATCTTATGGTGATTGTTCTTCTTCTCTTTTGGTTATTGTTCTTGGGCTAGTGTAAAGTTTGGTTTCACTATTTGAGAAGAGGATTTTCCGGTGTTGTGAAATCCGTCTTTCTCTATATTTCAAATTATATATAGATATTAAAATTCCCTTAGAGGTAAGTGTCCAATACCTATAGAGAAATTTAAAATTTTAAAGTTCTTGTTACATAAATAATCTAATTCATAGAGAGATATTTATATTTATAAGGTTTTAATAAACATAGGGGTTTGTGACTTTTTGTGCATTAGTATAGCCCAAACTTTCCTTTCAATTTGATATCCATTGATACTTTTAGAGCTTAAAAATGAAAGGTATTTAATAGCTATAAAAACAACTGCAGAATACAGATATAAGTTAGAAAATAGTCATAGAGAAATTCACATGTATAAGATAATTGTTAAGAATAAAAGATTAAACAATGCCATCTCCAACACAGTTAAGCAAAAGGTCCTGGGTTCAAAACTCCTTGATATTAAAAATTCACATGTAATGGCCAAATCCGACAGCTTAATCTTTTGAAGTAATTGGTTCTTTGGCGATAATTGACGGTGCAAATATATTTATAGGGAGATGTTATCGGCACTACTGTATTTTGATGAGGGCACTCCTCACTTTATTAAAAGTACGGTATGGCCTGCACCATAGGATGATCCAAACCGCCCATTAGATGGGCCACAGCCTAACTAAGTTGTGCCCCAAAAATCATTTCCATAGGTTCATCCCACCCCTCTGATCTGAATGTTAGAAGGTTGATCCTAACCCTCTATAGATCGGAGGTTTAAGATGAACCTATGGAAATGATTTTTGGGGCACAACCTATTTAGGCTGTGGCCCATCTAATGGACGGTTTGGATCATCCAATGCTACGGGATATACCGTACTTTTAATAAAGTGAGGAGTGCCCTCATCAGAATACAGTAGTGCTGATAACATTTCCCTATTTATATTAGAGAAAACAGTTCCTACACATATTTGTAGATAAGTTATCTACACACTAGCTTAAAATACAGTGGGGACCACATTATTTGGGTGATCCAAACCATTCATTTTTAAGGCCCTCACATAGATAGGGTGTCAACAAAAAATCAGATCCATAGGAACATCCTAACCATTCGAACTGTGGAGGCAAAAAATGGACTAATTTTGTGAAGGTTTAAAGACATCCATTTTACCTCCACAAATCGTAGGGTTGAGATGATCCTATGGATCTGATTTTTTGTAGACACCCTTTCTATGTGAGGGCCTTTAAAATGGATGGCTTGGATCACCCAAACAATGTGGGCCCCCATTGTATTTTAAGCTACACATATGTGTAGGAACCGTTTTCTCTTTATTTTAAGGTATTTAGAGATTAAAATAAACTTCACTATTTTAAGGTGTTAAGCAACCTTGCGTCACACAAGTTTTATAGATAGTTCCAGACAAAGAGTGGCTATAACTATTCCCAAATTTTATTTCAAACATCATATTCTTCAACAGTTTTTTACAATCCCCATAAAGAAGCATCACATTCTTCAACTAATTATACAAATATGCAGAAATAATATTTCCACTCCTTTTCTACTTTCTCCTCGGAACAATGGCCGCTCTCAAGGGATTCTTCATCACGATCGTAAACGCCGGCTTCTCAGTCAAATCAACCTCTACTCCTTCAGGCTTCTTCCACTCGAACTCCCTCACCAAATTTGCCACAAAGTATTCAAGATGAAGCATTGCAAGACCCATCCCTGGGCAAATCCTCCTCCCAGCTCCAAAAGGCATCATTTTTATCTCCCTACTCCCAGTAATATCCACCTCTTCCCCTTCCAAAAACCTCTCGGGCTTAAACTCCATTGGATCCTTCCACACCTCCCCATCCCACCCCATCTCCGCCACTGTGAAATTAACAATTGCTTTTTTGGGTATAACATACCCATTTATAGCTGTCTCCTCAGACACGGCATGTGGCAGCACGAAGTGCCCTGGCGGATGCCGCCGGAGCCCCTCCAAGACCACAGCCTTCAAATACTTCATCTTTAACAAATCCTCTTCTTTAATTGTGTCTTCTTCCTTCACAACCGTTTTTATTTCTTCAAACAGCTTGGCTTGTATCTCCTGGTTCTTCACCTGTTGAAATATAAATGATTAAATAACACAAACTCTTAGGCCATGTTCGTTTCAGATTGTGACAACCGATGGTGAGGCCCCAAACTGATTATCGGACCAAAAAATCTAAATCATAAACAACTTAAGCTTTAAGCATTTGGAGTAATTGGTTGTTTCACATTGTATGTGAGCTATCAGAGCTACGGTCTCAGAGCAGGTACTGGGTTCAAAACCCAATAACTCCTTGATATTAAAAATCCAACTGTACGGCCAACCCAAAAGGAAATGAGTGTTTAAATATAAGGCCATGTCATAGCCAAGAATTTTTTAAGAGAGAGATTAGACATGGGCAGGATTAGGAAAAAGCTGATCCCATTTAAGTTGTGTTTTTTGTTTCCTGATTTTTAGCCACTTAACCAGCCTTACACCTCTCTCACCACTCGGATAAACTTACTCAAAAATAGGATAAACTTTTTTCTGATTTTTAGCCTAAATGATTAAATAACAAAACTCTAATAGCTTAAGCTTTTGGAATAATTAGTGGTTTCAAATTACCAGATTGGCCATAATCCACTGCAACGCTGTTGAAGTAGTATCAGTCCCCCCATTTAGAAACTCCGAACAGAGGGATACAATCTCTTCTTCCGTAAGTTTCCTTCCCCCATCTTCCGGTAGCTCCAAATCCAAAAGAGAATCAACATACGAGAAGCAGAAAAAGTCACCCTCACTGTCATCGTCCAGCTTTTGTTTCTTTTGATTTTCTCTACGCGCTCTTATCAGAGGAACAAGTTGTTCTTCCTGATTCCGACGAATTTCCACTAGCTCATTCCACCTCTTCCGGAATAAGAATTTCCCGAACTTAGGAAACAACACCAACACATTGAATCTAGAAAAACCCAACAACAAACTCTGTTGTGCCTTTTCGATTTTTATAACCAAATCCTCATCAAGTTTCTGGCCAAAACACATCAATAAGAGCAAACAGAACATCACGTATTGGAAACCCTCAAGAGCAGAAATCGTTCCATCACCTGATTCGGATTCCGATTCGGTTCTGAACTTTTGGATTAACAGTCCGAGAACCCATTCCCTGCCAGTAGAATAAGATTTAACGCGATTAGGGTTGAGAATTTCGGAGATAAGGTTCCGGCGGAGGAGGCGCCAGAGAGGGCCGTAGTGGGAGGAACTGATGTCGTGTTGATTAGTAGAGATGAGGCGGCCGACGGAACTAGCCGGAGGGCGGTCGGAGAAAGTTGAGCCGTGTTGGACTAGGATTTGGTGGGCCAGGGAACGGTCGGAGATGAAAATGGAGGGACGAGATCCGATGTGGAGGGTTATGATGGGACCGTATTTTTGACGGAGTTGACGGAGAACTGGTTCTATGTTGAAGAGAGTTGTGCGGAGCCATAGAAAGTTGCCTAAGAAGGGGAGTGTGGGTGGGCCAGGTGGGAGTTTTTTGTTTTTTGGGGTTAGGGTTGGGATGAGGAATTTGAGGAGGATTGAGAAAGAGAGGGAGAGGATGATGAGGAACCAAATCTCCATGTTTACTATGCTTGTTTGGGAGAGGAACCAAAAGTTGTAACAGAGATTAAGGATTGGATCATGTGTTTCTCTTTTTTTAATCCAACTACGTGTAGCTTTATAGGCGTTTTATTGATATAGAGACGCCACCGAATTGAATTCGTGAATGGGACCCTAAGATTGATCAGCACAACCATATTTTGATATTTGCACATCTAATCATGGTGGGGCCAAGGATAAGGCTTTAGATTTCTTTTTTGGCCCATTGTTAGGGAAAAACTTATGTTCTCTTTTGGCTTGCAATGAAATCAAATTAATTCATGAAACATCACGAATCGTTTCGCAGTAGGATGAAAATTCATTTCCACAAGGTCAATTGGAGAGTACCAATACTAATTTTCATCCTCTACATGGCCAAAATAAACTAATTTTCTTTGTTCTAGATCGAAAAGTCCAAGCCTTTCCGCTTTTTCTTCTTTCCTTTTCTTTTTTCATATTATATTATTTATAAATGGTCAGTTTACATTCTCCACACAGGCTCTCGTAGGGGTGTTCATTATTAGGTTATAACCGAATAACCGAGCCGAGCTGAATTGGTTCGGTCGGTTCAGTTCGGTTTGTTTCCTTTTCGGTTTTGGTTATCTCAAAAAAAAATTCGGTTAACCGACATAACCAAAATTTTGATAAAAACCATTATTATTTTTTTAAAAAGGTGTTATATGGGCACTCCATAGGATGATCAAAACCGTCGATTTGATTGATCACAACTTAATTAGGGTGTGCTCAAAAAATCATTTCGATTGGATGATCCTAGCCCTTCGATCGAAACCTAGATTTTGTTTTTTTCCCTCTTTTTCTCACACTATTCGGTTAACCGAAATAATCAAAATTTTTATCGGTTCGGTTTCGGTTACCAAAATTTGATAACCGAAATTATTTCTGTTCGGTTATAACCGAATAACCACCCCTAGGCTACCGCAAGATCGTCGTTGGAAGAGGTGTCAGTCTCAGCCATCTGCATTTCAGTCTAGGCTTGAGACTGCATATGCTTCTCCACCGCCGCCTCGCACCCCTGCAAGCTCGGCATCAAAGGCAGCATGGGCTTCCGCCATGGAAAAGGCCTTATCGTGCTTCTCATCTCTTTCTCGGAGCACCTCTTCGATCTTATCATACTTCTCACCTCTCTCCAGGAGCAGATTCAGCTCTCCCCTGTACTCCAAAATGGGCTTCCACTAGAATGTACCTCTTCCCTCTTTGTCTCCCTCAACCTCAGCAGGCGGATGAGCGGATCTGTTCATTTTGCATTCAAAACTAAATTCCAAACGGGCAATCTGATTTTTTTCACTGTCAGTCGCTGAATTGGAAATCCAAGAATTTGAACAGGATCCAATTCACAATGCAAAAAAGGCTACAAATGTGAGAAATCCAAACCAAAATATTCTCCGAATCCAAATGGAAATTAAAAGAAACTTCATTTTTATAAGGTGATAAGCAAACCTTGGGTCCCACAAGTTTTATAGATAGTTACAGACAAGGAGTGGCTCTAGCAATTCCAAAATTTTATTTCAAACATCATATTCTTCAACAGTTTATTCAATCCCCATAAAGAAACGTCACATTCTTCAACTAATTATACAAAGATGAAGAAACAATATTTCCACTCCTTTTCTACTTTCTCCTCGGAACAATAGCCGCTCTCAGGGGATTCTTCATCACGATCGTAAACGCCGGCTTCTCAGTCAAATCAACCTCTACTCCTTCAACCTTCTTCCACTCGAACTCCCTCACCATATTCGCCACAAAGTATTCAAGATGAAGCATAGCAAGACCCATCCCAGGACAAATCCTCCTCCCAGCACCAAAAGGCATCATTTTTATCTCCCTACTCCCAGTAATATCCACCTCTTCCCCTTCCAAAAACCTCTCGGGCTTAAACTCCATTGGATCCTTCCACACCTCCCCATCCCACCCCATCTCCGCCACTGTGAAATTAACAGTTGCTTTTTTGGGTATAACATACCCATTTATAGCTGTCTCCTCAGACACGGCATGTGGCAGCACGAAGTGCCCTGGCGGATGCCGCCGGAGCCCCTCCAAGACCACAGCCTTCAAATACTTCATCTTTAACAAATCCTCTTCTTTAATTGTGTCTTCTTCCTTCACAACCCCTTTTATTTCTTCAAACAGCTTGGCTTGTATCTCCTGGTTCTTCACCTGTTGAAATATAAATGATTAAATAACACAAACTCTTAGGCCATGTTCGTTTCAGATTGTGACAACCGATGGTGAGGCCCCAAACTGATTATCGGACCAAAAAATCTAAATCCTAAACAACTTAAGCTTTAAGCATTTGGAGTAATTGGTTGTTTCACATTGTATGTGAGCTATCGGAGCTACTGTCTCAGAGCAGGTACTGGGTTCAAAACCCAGTAACTCCTTGATATTAAAAATCCAACAAGTGTATGGCCAACCCAAAAGGAAAGGAGTGTTTAAATATAAGGCCATGTCATAGACTCATAGCCAGGAATTTTTAAGAGAGAGACTAGACATGGGCAGGATTAGGAAAAAGCTGAACCTATTTGAGTAGTGTTTTTTGTTTCCTGATTTTAGCCACTTCACCAGCCTTACTCCTCTCGCCTTACTCCTCTCTCACTGAGACACTGGTTTATACTTTATAATGAAAAAAAAAAAATCTGGTTAGCGTGGGCACGTTTGGCTACTATGATTTTTTTTATTTATTTATTCCTCCAAGTGAGAGAGGGGTAGGCTAAAAATAGGAAACAAAATCAGGAAACTAGTGTGGCTAAAATCAGTAAAAATACTCAAAATAGGATAAACTTTTTCCTGATTTTTAGCCTATATGATTAAATAACAAAACTCTAATAGCTTTAGCTTTTGGAATAATTAGTGGTTTCAAATTACCAGATTGGCCATAATCCACTGCAACCCTGTTGAAGTTGTATCAGTCCCCCCATTTAGAAACTCCGAACAGAGGGTTACAATCTCTTCTTCCTTAAGCTTCCTTCCCCCATCTTCCGGGAGCTCCAGATCCAGAAGAGAATCAACATACGAGAAGCAGAAAAAGTCACCCTCACTGTCATCGTCTAGCTTTTGTTTCTTTTGATTTTCTCTACGCGCTCTTATCAGAGGAACAAGTTGTTCTTCTTGATTCCGACGAATTTCCACTAGCTCATTCCACCTCTTCCGGAATAAGAATTTCCCCAACTTGGGAAATAACACCAACACATTGAATCTAGAAAAACCCAACAGCAATCTCTGTTGCGCGGCTTCGATTTTTCTAACCAAATCCTCATCAAGTTTCTGGCCAAAACACATCAATAACAGCAAACAGAACATCCCGTATTGGAAACCCTCAAGAACAGAGATCGTTCCATCACCTGATTCGGATTCCGATTCGGATCTGAACTTTTGGATTAACAGTCCGAGTACCCATTCCCGGCCAGTGGAATAAGATCTAACGCGATTAGGGTTGAGAATTTCGGAGATAAGGTTCCGGCGGAGGAGGCGCCAGAGAGGACCGTAGTGGGAGGAACTGATGTTGTGTTGATTGGTGGAGATGAGGCGGCCGACGGCATTTGCCGGTGGGCGGTCGGAGAAAGTTGAGCCGTGCTGGATTAGGGTTTGGTGGGCCAGGGAACGGTCGGAGATGAAGATGGAGGGACGAGATCCGATGTGGAGTGTTATGATGGGACCGTATTTTTTACGGAGTTGACGGAGAACTGGTTCGATGTCGAAGAGAGTTGTTCGGAGCCATAGAAGGTTGCCTAAGAAGGGGACTGTGGGTGGGCCAGGTGGGAGTTTTTTGTTTTTGGGGGTTAGGGTTGGGATGAGGAATTTGAGGAGGATTGAGAAGGAGAGGGAGAGGAAGATGAGGAACCAAATCTCCATGTTTACTAGGCTTGTTTGGGAGAGGAACAAATAATTGTAGCAGAGAGGGAGTGGGTCATGTGTTTCTCTTGTTTTTATCCAACTACGTGTAGCTTTATAGGCGTTTCATCATAAGAGAGACGCCACCGAATTAGACCTGGCAAAAAGTGACCCGCACCCGCGGGTCCACCCGGCCCGCCCGCAAATTTGCGGGTGTGGGTCTCTTACTAGTGACCCGTTTGAAGTGGACCCGCGGGTCCACCCGGCCCGTCAAAAATGGGCCGGGCTGGGTAAACCCGCGGGTGCCCGTAGCATAAAAAAAAAAACAAAAAATGAAAATTGAAATTAGACTTTAGGTTTTAACTTTTAAGCCCTTTTAGAGAATAGAGACCAAGTCACCAAAGACCAAACCCTCGTTGAAACTCCATCTCTCTGCTGCTGTTGTCTCTTGCAAAGGTTTTAAGCCCTTTTAGAGACCAAACCCTTGTGGCCTTGTTCGAGGAATCGAGCTTCGAGCACGGCAGCACACCCTTAATCTGCTGTTGTCTCTTGCAAAAGTGAGCTCTCTCTCTCTCTCTCTCTCTCTCTCTCTCTCTCTCTCTCTCTCTCCTTCTCTTTCTTTAAGGCTTCATTTCCTCCTCTACCTATCTGTTTTTTTGTAATCTGTCACAAACCCTAAATCTAATTTGTCTGTATTTTTACGGGACTTTGGGTATTAGGCTTTCAATGTCCTGTAATTTTACCCTAATCTAAACCATGACGTGATGCCGTTGTTGCATTCTGCAACCCTAGTCAAAACCCTTATTTTTGTTATGTACAAGAAATTTTAGAATTGAAGTTATAGTATCTCCTAAAATTAAAGATGTGGAATCCGTGATCCATGAAGGATGACATGAAAATGAACCTGCAATTATAAACCATCAATTTTGTGAATAGTCCCTTCACTTATTTGACTGCCATCGTGAAGTATGGTTTTACTCATTCAATTCGATTTTTTTTATAACCGAGGGTGAAGGGGGGATTAAGATGCCCAAGAAATAATTAGTTTTACTAAGTTGTTTAAGGTTTATGTAACCATGATTTTAAATTCTCACCGAAACCAACACAAAATGACGGCTTTTGTTTCAATCCCAACCGAAACCGAAATCAAAACAACCGAAATACATAACCAAAATTCTGCTAATAAAACTCGAAAAATCCTTGCCCAGCATAAGCAGAGCAATAGGGGCATAGGGCTAGGAATCAATTTTTCTCTATAAACAATATTTCATTCGTTCTTCAAAAATTCAAGCGTGGCCCGAATTGGTACCAATATGAATAAAAAAACCCTCCCTTATCACTGATTACTGATAGGTTCGGGTCATTGATTAACTATCATACAGTTGAATATTTTAAAGATTATTGTTCATTTATTTTTCTACCAACCATTCTTTACATTGTTCCTTGTTCACTTTGATAACACTTCTTGGTGTCAAATACTTTTTCTCAACAGCAGTCTGTAGTGAGAAAGTTATTATCTCACTGTCCCTCTCTATTCGTCGCAACGGAAGTGACAGGTATAGCTTCCTAGTTCTTTCATTTTTTTTTTCCAATTTCTTACATTATTACTGTGTGTGTGTAAGAGGACTTTTATTATTGGTTTCTATATGTGATTTCTGTTTATAAATTTCTAATAGGATATTCAATTTCAATGGAATCTGTGAACAAGAATCCCACTGTTGGTGTGGCCAATTTGTCCAATGATGATGATGATAGCCATCTGTTGTTTAATAATTTGTCTAACAGTGAAAATCCTCCGGCTAGTGAAACTCTTTCAAATAAAAAAGCAACTATTTGGGATGATTATGAGAAATATAAGGATTCTTCTGGAAAAGAAAGGGCAAAATGTAAGTGGTGCAAAGTTGTATCTTATGCCATAGGGAGTAATAGTCATGGTACCACAAATTTGAGGAAACATCTCACTAAATGTGCAAAATACAAGCATATGAGCATGGACGTAGACCAAATGCTATTTGATCAAGGGATGAAATTGCGTAAGTTAAAAATTTGTCAAGAGACTTACCGTGAGAAAATGGCTATTTCCATAATGAAGCATAACTACTCATTCTTAATGGTTGAACATGAAGGTACAAGAGATGTTCATAGTTATTTGAATTTAGATGTCAAACCATATTCTAGGAACACGGCGAAAGCTGATTGTTTGAAAATATATAAGAGGGAAAAAGAAAAGCTTAAGCTTGCTTTGGGTAAAGTTGATGGGAGGATTTGCTTTACTTCGGATGTATGGTCATCAATTACACAAGATGGGTATATTTGTCTTACGGCACACTTTGTTGATGAGGATTGGCGTTTGCATAGTAAAATTCTTAATTTTTATCACATTCCTCCTCCACACACTGGTTTCCTTTTGTCGGAGAAAATTTTTCAATTCTTGAAGGAATGGGGAATTGAAAAAAAAAGTATTTTCTCTTACATTAGATAATGCTTCTACTTGTGATAATCTACAAGACATATTAAAGAATCAACTTCGTATTCAAAATTCTTTGTTATGTGGTGGTGAGTTTTTTCACGTGCGATGTTCGGCACATATCTTGAACCTCATTGTTCAAGATGGATTGAAAATTGCTAATGTTGCGATACAAAAGATTAGAGATAGTATCAGATATGTGAAAGGATCAGAGGGTAGGTTGAGGAAGTTTGCAGATTGTTGTGCACAAGTTGGTATTGTGACCTCAATGGGTTTGCGCATGGATGTTCCCACTCGATGGAACTCTACTTTCTTCATGCTTGAATGCGCCATCAAATTTCGTACTGCATTCGTCCATTATGATCTTGTTGAAATGGGTTATATTTATTGTCCATCGGAAGAGGAGTGGGAAAGAGGGGTGAAAATTGCCAAATTCTTGAAACCATTTGCGGAGATGACTAATCTTGTATCCGGTTCCGAGTACCCAACGGCAAACTTGTACTTTATATGTGTGTGGAGAATTCAGTTGCGTCTATTTGAGGAGATGATGTGTGAAGATGAAGTTATTAGTGATATGGCTCAAAATATGTACCCAAAGTTTGAGAAATATTGGGACTCTTATAGCATTGTTCTAGCCATGGCGGTTGTTCTTGATCCTAGGTACAAGTTTGAATTTGTGAGATTTTGCTATAATAAGATCGATTCACATACGACGGAGGGAAAAGTGTCATTTCTCAAAGGGAAGTTATTTTCACTTTTTCAAGAATATGTTGATCAATATTCCACGCACGATAAAGATACCACTTCGGTTGGGACTAATGGCACTCATTCCTTCACCGATGATATTTGTGTAAGTTACATAATTCTTGTCGCATTACATTTTTTTTTTTAAGTTTCAATTTTTTTTGTACTTGATATAAAAATTGCAATGATGTAGGAATATGACTATTATAGAAAACGACGAAATGTCAGCAAGAAGTCGGAATTAGACCTTTACTTGGAGGAGCCAGACTTTGATCCCAAAGAACATCAAGTTTTGGATATTTTAGAGTATTGGAGAAGCAATCGTAGTAGATATCCCATACTATGTAAGATGGCACGTGATATCATGAGCATACCAATAACCACTGTTGCTTCCGAGTCGGCTTTTAGCATTGGAGCTAAAGTCCTCACAAAATATCGAAGCACGCTTAGTCCGGATAATGCACAAGCTTTGATTTGCTCTCGAAATTGGTTATTTGGCTATGAAGTTCAAAGTAAGTGTAAAATTTAATTTATAACAACACAACATTTATTCATTTTATAATAATATTTACTTCATTATTTATATTTGTAAATGTAGGTGAAGGTCCGAGTGATGATCAACTAATGGTGAAATTTTTCGAAGATGGCACTTCGGAAACAAGAGACCCCTCAATTGTCGATGGAATGGAAGGGATATAGCAACTTCTTTCGCTTTGGTTGCATTTTGTTTGATGTTATCGTGCGGTTGCATAAACTTTGTTTTGTTTGTAAGATGTAGACCTATGCATAAGAGCTCTTCCACATGCATCTGGTGGTGTTGAAGCCTATTGTAGTGTTGGAGATATTCCACATAAGAGCTCTCCCACATGCATCTTATTTTAGATTGGCCAATCAATTTTGAATTTTCAGGTTGCCTGTTGGATGTTGTAGTGGACTTATGCATCTTATTTTAGATTGGCCAATCACTTTTGAATTTTCAGGTTGCCTGTTGTAGTGGAATTTTCAGGTTGCCTATTGTAGTAGACTTATGCATCTTATTTTAGATTGGCCAATTAATTTTGAATTTTCAAGTTGCCTGTTGTAGTGGAATTTTCAGGATGCCCGTTGTACTTGGAATAGACTGAAGGTATTTTCATATGCTATTCTATTTTCATTTTCATTAATGTGTTCTTTGATGTGTATTATATATTATCTTGAGTTACTGATGTTATTTCTATTTATTTACTTTCCAAACCCCCACCTTTTTGGGTTGCTTGACTTAAATGTAAATTTATGCACCATTCACATGCTTTAGGTATTAAAAGGGATCATCTCAATAGCAAGAGAATCAGTTTTAGAGCATTGGCTTGGTGAGAAAATCGGTAACTGAATACTTCAGTGCCATATGCATGTCTCCTAACTCTCCTAAGTGGTACTCTGCCATTGCTCAGGTCAAAAGTCTTAGACCATCCACAGCCGTGATTTCTCATCCACTGTATATGTTGTCTACATCACCAAGATTTTTGGGGGTGACACAAAACAATGAATTGAAAATTGGAAGGAGATGAAGTAGTTTAATATTTTGCATGTTTTGCAGAAGCTCTTTGAAGAATGGCAACAGGGAATGAGAAATAAGAGAAGTTCTCAGCTTTTATGGTGTTTGTCAAAGTTATCTAGAAAACTAGAACAACGGGACCTTGTCTTCATTGGAAACAAATTTTCTGATTTTGGTCTAATTTGTCACAGGCACTTTTATGGTGAAATGATGGACGAAATGTATTCTTCTACTAGCTTTTATGCTCTGCATATATCAATTACATCTTTTGTTCATGCAACAATTGCTTGTGTTCAATTAGTATTTATTGTAATATAACCTTAGTTTCTGTTAAGCCACCAGTGTAAGTGTAAGCAGGAGTTTTTATTTAGTGTAAGCCCATACCATACGGTGATCTAAACTGTCCATTTGATGGGCCACAAATAGATTGTGCCTAAACAATCATTCCCATACTGATCTATGGAGAAACGGCATATTATAAGTTGGGCACAGCCCTATTTCCATTGTGGCCCATCAAATGGACGGTTTGGATGGACCGTACAGTACCTTTTGATTAATACTGGACTATATGTATCGGGCTTACACCATATAAAATCCATATTTCTTGTTACCAGATGTGACTGTATGGCCAACCACTGGATGGTGTAGATCTGATAGACCCAACAAATGGACTTATTAATGAATGGAAGGATTTTCTTCAAAAGGGAAAATGGGTGTAAAGGGATTGAATTTGAAGCGGATATGGCTAGACAGTAGACATCAGTTCATAAGCACACAGAACAACACCTTAGTTTCTGTTAAATTTACAAAATTTTTCGGGTTACCCGCGGGTTTACCCGCACCCGCCCGGGTGGGGTCCGGGTACATGAAATGGCTACCCGCAGAATTGCGGGTATTTTTTACCCGTACCCGTTGGGTCAGTACCCGCACGGGTCGTACCCGTACCCGCACGGGTTACCTGTTTGCCAGGTCTACACCGAATTGAAGTCGTGAATGGGACCTGCCCTTTATCGGTACAGCCATATTTTGATATTTGCACATCTAATCATGGTGGGGCCAAGGATAATGTTTTAGATTTTTTTTTGGGCCCACCATGATTGTTAGGGAAATACTTATGTTCTCTTTTAGCTTGCCATGAAATCAAATAGATTCATTCAGGATTTGCTAGCGTCCAACGCAGAATGCATTCCACGGATGGTTTGTTGCAGCTGACAGCAGCCTCAGAGGCTCACTTTTCAGCAGATTTTGTCTTCATTCACGAGGCAGCTGCTGTCAGCTGCAACAGACCACCCGTGAAATGCCTTGATGGACGCTAGCAACTCCCATTCATGAAACATCATGAATCGTTTGGCATTAGGATGAAAATTCATTTCCACGAATTTTTATATGGTGCCCGACCGTCAAGTCAAATCGGCACCACCCTTTGATATTTGATCCAACGGCTGCCCACTTTCTAAGAAGTTGTTGTTGGATCAAATATCAAGGGTGGTGCTTTTGAGGTACCACCTTCACGGGACTTGGCATCACATAATTTCTCCATTTCCACATGTAGAGGATGAAATATACTATTTCTCTTTGTTGTAGTTCGTAAAGTCTCGGACTTCCCTTTTTATCTTTTTCTTTTTCTTTTTCATATTATATTATTTATAAATGGTCAATTTTCATTCTCCTCACAGGCCCTCGCAACATCGTCATTGGAAGAGGTGTGGGTCTCAGTCTTGAGAGATTGGGATACCATTTTGAAAGGTCTTTTTTAACCATATGGAAGGGAGTTTAGAAGTGGAAAGCGACTCTTCCAACACCGTACTGTGGCCAATGAAAATAATTCCGGTCCTTGAAAATATGGCTATCTATTAAAATAGATATTTGTATGCATTGTGCTTGTTCTCTTTCTCTTATTCCTAGAAGTTCAAATAATTTCGTTGAGGGCTCTATTTGGATGCCAATTGCATGGATCCTCAAGCAATCCTTAAGCAAAAAAATGCACATTTTGGATTACTTGGTGTATTTATTTGCCAAAGTAACACCCAAATCCTTAGAGATTACCAAACAATAAAAAGGTGTAATAATTGCATGTCTGTCTCATTACATCTTCGGTCGGGATAGCTGATCACGGTCTTTTTCAGCCTCCGTGGGCAGAAATTTATTCTAAATTTTATGTAAATCCGTTTTTAGGGTACTTACTGTGTATTGGGGGACCTCTTGTCCCCATGGATGTTGTTAGAGTATTTTCAAAATAAAAGTGATTTTGAAAGGGGTTTGAAAACAAAAGTGTATTTTATTTGTAAAGTGGATAGTTTTGAGAAGAAATGAAAAGTGCTTTGTAGGAATAATCACTCAAGGAATAATCTGGACTATAGAATCGCGAATGGGAGCGATCTAACAGTTAGATTTCGTTCCAATCTTAAAAGATTGCATTCAAAGGGTATTTTTCAAAGGCAAAAGATAGCAATATGAAAATGTGTCTTGAAGGGGTGTTTTCCAAAGGCTCTGTTCACTTCTTTTCCCTGGAAAACAGCCTTTTTTTCCCTGACAAGACCTTGACAAGATAGAATTTCTGTGTTCACTTCTTTTCCAAGGAAAACTATTATCAGATGTGAAATTTCTTATTTAAAGGCTAAAAATGACGTGGAAATGGACTTTTTCCCTGTTACTTAAAATTTGCTTTCCGATTAAATATATCAGAAAGAGGCTTTCCATGGAAAACGAAGCCTTTTCCTCTTCATTCCTTTCCCTTCTGCCATGTCACCTGGAAAGGAAAGGAAAATGAAATCGTTTCCTTTCCTTTCCGGGGAAAAGAAGTGAACAGAGCCAAAGAGAAAAGACACCAAATTGAAAAGGTGCCTTGAAGAGGTACTTTCCAATGGGAAAGGACACCTAATACTCTATAAATAGAGTAGAAACCATCCATTTAAAGAAAAGTATGAATTTCCACATGGGAAATTCAAATATGTGAGATTCCAAAGCAAGATTCACACTCTTGAAAACTTTTGAAAATTATTCTTTACATTTTTCTTCAAAGTTCCTTCTAGTGTATTGTTATTCTAGAAAAAACAGACACTAGTATTTCAAATACTAGTCAAATCCAAAAGGTCATTCGGGGTTTGTCTCTGTTTAGTGCAAAACGTCGACAAACATTTAGTGAATGATTCACCAGGCTTCATTGTATCTTGGAGGCAAATTCGTGATCCCTTTGCACACTATTCGTGGGGGAGAATATTGTCTTAAGGAAAGCGAAATCTCAGCGTGCCTTGAAGCATCTTTTTCTTCTACATCTCCACCAAGATTCATCCACAATATATTAATTTCCAACAGATGTATCTCATGATTTTCAAATTAGAATGTCATCTTTCAAAAACAAAAAATTTGAATGTCTGGTGACGTGGTGCCACTTCTTTTTCCATATGAAATATCTCAAAAAGACAAGATTTAATAGGTAATCCTCCTCTCTTTTTCTCTCTTCATCTATCCCTCTCCTGGTTAACTTGCATCCAAAGCTCATGATTTTCCCAAGATTTACATGACATCCAAAATCCTGCCCCCTTCCATAGACTTTATTTTTCTAAAGAATGCTTATGCATCCAAACATAGCATTACTGAATCCAAAACTTCTGGAGCTTACTTGCATATGAGGCAATCTCTACACCTTCTTGAGCTTACTTGTATACGAAGCAATCTCTGCCCTTGAAGTCACTTGTAATCTTCTCTTAATTAGTCAACTTTATTTTTAGAAGTATACTGAGAAAATGCTCTTGAGGTATGGAATGGATAAAGCGAAGACGGTAACTACCCCTCTTGGTGCACATTTTAAACTTTCTTCTAAATTGCCTCCTAATACAGATGAAGAAATGAGGTACATGTCTCAGGTTCTATATGTGAATGCTGTTGGAAGCATGATGTATGCTATGGTCTTCACTGGACCGGATATTGCACATTTAAAGGGTGTTGTCAGTAGATATATGGCAGACCCAGGAAAGGAACACTAGTAGGTAGTCAAATGGATGAAGGGTACATTGTCCCTTGGGAATTTGTTTGAAAAGAGCAGTGTTGGAAAAGAAAATGTCATGGGCTATGTGGATTCCGATTATGCTGGAGATTTGGACAAGAGAAGGTCCACTATAGATTATGCTTTTACGCTTGTTGTGGGACCTGTCAGTTGAAGGTCCACTTTACAATCGACTATAGCTTTGTCTATTACAGAGGCAGAGTATATGGCAGCAACAGAAGTAGTGAAAGAAGCTATATGGCTGAGAGGACTAGTAAGTGACTTGGGGTCAAGCAAGAAAACACGCGTGTATTGCAACCACCAAAGTGAATTGGACTTGGCAATAAGTCAAGTTTTTCACGCGAGGATTAAACACATAGACATGAAGTTTCATTTTATTCGAGAGGTTATACACAGAGATGAAATTTCCTTGGAAAAGGTCGACACGAGAAACAATGTCGCAGATATGTTGACTAAGCCTGTTACGACTGAGAAGTTCAAGCATTGCTTGGACTTGATTAACATTCGACAAGTTGTATCGAACTAGCACCCTCCGAGATGGGGTGGAGAAGACTTTGTTATGAAAAAAATGTCTAGGTAGTGGACGAATCAAATTCAAGCTAAAGGGGAGAATGTTGAGATTGCCTTGAATTTTCTAAAGGCAGCTAACGTTATTTTAATAGGACTCTTTGTTTTGGTGGCTATTGGAAAACTACTAGTATCCTATATACATGGAACTCTCGTATTTAGCTATTGGATAGTAGCTCTCAAGAATTGAAAACCGTATGGGATTCTTGGGGTGTTTGGAATACATATCCTAAACGGAAAAGGAGGCTTGGCTTGGTTGTGCGACAACTCCGGTACGACTTCAACCATAAAATAACGAAAAGCATTATGTGAAGAGGTTTTTGACGACTTGGTGAAATAGAGTAAACGTGAAAACAAGAGAGAGAGAAACGTTTTCAGCAGAGTGAAGAGTTCTTCTTGGGCACTTTTTGGTAAAGGGAAAGTGAAGAAGAAGGGTTTTTGTTCTCTCTTGGGTGAGGTTGAAGAAGCACGCCATTTAGAGAGCGAAGCCGCTCGAATCCTAGACGGCGTAGAAATTGTATCTTTTGTAATCCGGAGAAAACTTTGGGCTTTTGTAATCCGGTGAGTGCTTCTTGTAACCCTTTTATTTTCCACATAGTGAAATCTTTTGAAGTCTTCTCCCGTGGACGTAGGCTTGGCCGAACCACGTAAAACCTGAGTGTTCTTGTGTGCTTTATTTGTGGTTTGGTTTATACTTTTATTTTTTGTTATTGTAAATCGAACTTCAAAAACATTGAGTAGCATTATCAACCAATACCGATAACACGCTTCTGTGTTCAGATTATTAACTAGTCACCACGGTGGGCTGTTTTGCGCCCCAATTCTGCAACAGGGTGTCCGTGGAGGTTGGTTTTAGGGGAGGAATCCTTGGAGATGATATCGAGCTTGGGAACCTTTTGCCTATAGCTATCACCGGGGGTTTCTATTGTTATGATCAATGTGTAAGTGGTCGTCGACCCTATATTTCTCTGTTTAGACTCCAGCCTACAAGAGGAAGGCCATCATTAAGATGCTGGGGTACAAGGGCGGATGGCTGAGTCCAAACTGTTCATTTGTTGGGTAATAACATAAATAGGATGCATCGCGAAATCATCTCCATAGGATGATCCTAACCCTCCGATCTAAAATGGAATCACCCGTTCAATCAGACGGCTAGGATCATCCTATGGAGATGATTTACTCAGTGCGGTACATGAGATGTAAATAGTGGCGCCCCACCCATCAAAACAGTAGGTGTAAATAGTGGGGGTAAAATTGTCGTCTCTACCTTATGTGTGGGTTACGGGGAGATGGTGGGCCCATCTATCAAAATTGGAAGTGCAAAATGGTGGACGCTAACATGCTACAACGACCATTCCCCCCCTCCCCTAATGCATATTCCTGGCTCCGCCCCTGCTCAAGATGATGTCTGCCCAGTTGCCTAAAAAGGAATACTGTTGTAGAACCCAAACAACTGTTGTGAATCTGACCTTTCAAACAATCTGCTTGATAGATGAGCCTCTACCTCCAAAAATATAGCAATTCCTCTGTGACCAAGATCTTCGTTAAGGAGATTATCTCTCCTTATTTATTCGGTGTGCTGAAGCTCTATCCTTTCAATTTCAAAAGCAACTGCGATTGGGGATATTCAATTCAACGCCCTCCTAACACTAGGTTGGGCTTGGTTATCATTTTTTTTTTTTTTTTGAATAGCAACGGATTATATAAATGATGAGGAAAAAAGATAGGGAAAAATTAAAAATAAGAGACTCCTCAAGAGGGGAGAAATTCGAAGGTTTCCAGAGCTGCGCTAGAAACTGCCACCCTGGCAAGTCTATCGGCCTCACTATTGCCGACCTTCTAACATGGCGGAAAGAAATGGAGGATCCCTCCAACCTATGCAAGATTTTGTCCTTCCAATGAGCAACCCGCCAAGGAATCGGGGAACTCCCCTTCGTAGGTTGAGCTTGGTTATCATCCACCTACTCTTCGTAGATGATCTAATGCCATTTGATAAATCTTCTTTAAAGAACGTTTGTACAATTACTGACATTCTCAATTGATTCAATCATTGCCATCAGGATCATTCTTTGTGGGCTGAATATCTACCAATTCCCTCCAAAGTAAAATGCCTCACTCTCTTCCCTTTCTCATCTCTCACTACCAAAAGGGTCCTTCAGTTTCATTGGAGAGCGATTTGATGTTCATCTTAAGAGTTGAAGAAAAAGCTTGTTTTGAAACCTGGTTGATTAAGCTCATCAAATCGGTGTTATCGGATTTTTGGTTCTATGCTTAAGAAAAATCAGGATTTTATGACTAATTTTTTATGAGGCAAAAATAAACCTTAAAATGTAAGGTACTTAATAATTACAAAAGCAACCTACATCTATAAGGTATATCATTGCCATAATTGCTTTAGAGAAATTTAGATTTATAACGGCTTTAATGATTTAAAGAAGGGACTTTTGCTGATTAGTCCCTACATGGCAAAATAATTGCTTATTAGTCCCTAAGAAAAGCATATTAGCTGAACAATCCTACTTTTAGAAAAGATTTGCTAAAAGGTCCCTAAAACTGACGAACTTCAATTTTCTCCTTTTAAAATTTTAAAATGGCAAATTTACCCCTAACCTATTTAATCAGTTTTAGCGTTTTTTTATTTCCCTACCAATATTTTTAGAAAAAAACTAAGAAATAAGCAACAATATTATCTCTTCCAATATTGACTTTCCCTTTGACATTCTCCCTTCTTCTTCTCCTAAGATTAGAAGCCAAACCCTAATTCTTATTCCCAAAACAAAAGTTCGGAAAGGAAAAAAAATCTAAAATTTCTTATTTCTGACACATAAATTTTAAGAGATTGCCTCATATACTAGTACAAGCTCTAGAAGTTTTTTAACACAAATGTTGACATTAATTAAAATCTAAATAAGAGAAGATTACAAGTGGGCTTCGGGGTAGGGATCTCTTCGTGTACAAGTAAGCTCTAGAAGGCGTAGAGATTGCCTTATATACTAATACAAGCTCTAGAAGTTCTAGATTCAATAAAAGGGTCGACAAAATTATTTGAACTTATAGGAATCAAGGTTTAAAATTTCGGTTTCGGTACCGGTTTCAGTACTTGAAATTTGGTACAAAACACGAAATGAATATTTTATTTAATATTAAATTTTGGTAATTTCGGTCGAAATTTTGGTAAAATATTAAATTAATATTAAAAAACAGTTTTTTGGGTCAAATTTCGGAAAAATCGAAATTTCGGCCGAAATAAATGACCGTTTCAGTATTGGTCAATTTCGGTCGAAATTTTAAACCATGATAGGAATAAGAGAAAGAGACCAACACCATGCCTACAAATATCTTATATCTAATTTACTAGATTGTGATGTTTCCATGGACCGGAATTATTTTCATTGACCACAATATGCTTCAGTCGCTTTAGATCTATAACGGCTTTAATAATTTAAAGAAACTTCACATTTACCTTTGGCATGAAATTTTGAAGTTAATTGAAGGACTATCCCTTACATTCATTCACTAATATAAGCAATTTGAAAACTTTGGCCCAACCCTAAAGAATACATCCGAGATTTGTGTGGCCCTAATGAAGCTACTTTTGTGAAAAAACTCGCAATGTTGAAGGACCCCATGCAGCCTATACAGCCTATTTTCCGAACGATTGTGCAGATGTGCCATTTTTCAAATTATATATAGATATATAAATTCCCTTACAGGTAAGAGTTTAATATCTATAGAGAAATTTAAAACTTTAAAGTTCTCGTTACATAAATTATCTAAGAGGAATGATAGATGGAAGGGCCGGAGAAGGCCCCCTTGAATAGATCCACGTCATTTTAAAAATCGGTTGAGAAACTGTTGCTCTTAACGACGTGGATCTATTCAAGGGCCCTTGCATCTACCATTCCTCATAATCTAATTCATAGAGAGATATTTACATTTACAAGGTTTTAATTAACCTAGTGTTTGTGACTTTTTGTGCATTATAGCCCAACCTTTCCCTTCAATTAGATATCCATTGATACTGTTGGAGCTTAAAAATGAAAGGTATTCAATAGCTATAAAAAAAATACAGGTATAAGTTAGAAAATAGTTATAGAGAAATTTACATGCATAAGATAATTGTTAAAGTATAAAAGATTAAATAATGCCATCTCCAACATGGTATAGCAAAAGGTCTTGGGTTCAAAACTCCTTGATATTAAAAATCCATATGTAATGGACAAATCCGACGGCTTAATCTTTTGGCGTAATTGGCTCTTTGGCAATAATTAATCATGCAAATATATTTATACTAGGACCCGCTTGGATGCTGAGAAGCTTTTGATTTGGATTTCTCACATTTGCAGCCCTTTTTGTGTTGTGAGTTGGATCCGGATCAAATCCTTGGATTTCCAAATCAGCGACTGACAGTGAAAAAATCAAATTTCCAAATATGCTATGAAAATAAGTAATTAGGAATCCACAGATCTAGCAGTTTCCTTCACCCTCTTTGCTCCTCAATCTCTCCCGTCCACTAGGAAGTACCTCTTCCCTCTTTGTCTCCCTCAACCTCAGCATGCGGATCTATTCATTTTGCATTCAAAACTAAATTCCAAACCGCCCGTTTGGATACCTCATAATTTGTATTTGGAATTGGAATTTAGTTTTGAATGCAAAAAGAATAGATTTGCCAGCTCATGTTCAGGGAGACTACTTCCTACAGGAGGGGAGAGGTTGAGGAGCAAGGAGGGTAAAGGAAACTGCAAGATCTATGGATTTCCAATTACTTATTTCTACAACATATTTGGAAATCTGATTTTTTTCCACTGTCAGTCGTTGAATTGGAAATCCAAGAATTTGATCCGGATCCAATTCACAATGCAAAAAGTAGGGCTGCAACTCGGGTCGGGTTTTGGAGAACCCAACCCTACCCGAGAAATATCTCGAGTCGGGTCGGGTCGGGTTTTTTTCCGGAAAACCCACTATTCCCAAACCCCGCCCTACCCATGATGAATCTCGGGTCGGTTCGGGTCGGGTCGGGTTTTTTCACGTTGACGCAATTTTTTAAGGAAAATTCTTGTTTGGCAAGGCAACTCAACTCATAGAAGCAGAAATTACACTCACATTACACTTGAATCAAACAATGATGTAATTACACTCACATCACACTTGAATCAAACAATGCTGTAATCAAACAATGTTGTAATTACAATCAAACAATGCTGAATCAAACACTTGAATCAACTCAACTCATAGAAGCAGAAATTACACTCACATACAGTAACAGTGGGTGCGTGGGTTTTCACTTTTAACTTTTAACTAACAATAGAAAAAAATGTACATACTATAACTTATGTAACTCGGGTCGGGTCGGGTCGGGCCCCTTCAAACCCGGCTTGACCCGAGATTCATGCGGATTTTTGAATGCTCAACCCGAAACCCATGAAACCTGAACACAACCCAAGCTATTTTCGGGTCGGGTCAATCCGGGCCGGGTAACACCCGGCTCGAGTTGCAGCCCTAGCAAAAAGAGCTGCAAATGTGAGAAATCCAAGCCAAAATATTCTCCGAATCCAAACTGGCCCTTAAGGTATTTAAAGGTTAAAATAAACTTCACCCAAGCCAAAATATTCTCCGAATCCAAACGGGCTAAGGTATTTAAAGGTTAAAATAAACTTCACTTTTTTAAGGTGTTGAGCAACCTTGGGCCACACAAGTTTTATAGATAGTTACAGACAAAGAGTGGCTATAACTATTCCCAAATTTTATTTCAAACGTCATATTCTTCAACAGTTTTTTACAATTCCCATAAAGAAACATCACATTCTTCAACTAATTATACAAATATGCAGACATAATATTTCCACTCCTTTTCTACGTTCTCCTCGGAACAATGGCCGTTCTCAAATCACGATCGTAAACGCCGGCTTCTCAGTCAAATCAACCTCTACTCCTGCAGCCTTCTTCCACTCGAACTCCCTCACCAAATTCGCCACAAAGTATTCAAGATGAAGCATTGCAAGACCCATCCCTGGGCAAATCCTCCTCTCAGCTCCAAAAGGCATCATTTTTATCTCCCTACTCCCAGTAATATCCACCTCTTCCCCCTCCAAAAACCTCTCGGGCTTAAACTCCATTGGATCCTTCCACACCTCCCCATCCCACCCCATCTCCGCCACTTTGAAATTGACAGTTGCTTTTTTGGGTATAACATACCCATTTATAGCTGTCTCCTCAGACACGGCATGTGGCAGCACGAAGTGCCCTGGCGGGTGCCGCCGGAGCCCCTCCAAGACCACAGCCTTCAAATACTTCATCTTTAACAAATCCTCTTCTTTAATTGTGTCTTCTTCCTTCACAACCCCTTTTATTTCTTCAAACAGCTTGGCTTGTATCTCCTGGTTCTTCACCTGTTGAAATATAAATGATTAAATAACACAAATCGTAGGCCATGTTCGTTTCAGATTGTGACAACCGATGGTGAGGCCCCAAACTGATTATCGGACCAAAAAATCTAAATCCTAAACAACTTAAGCTTTTAAGCATTTGGAGTAACTGGTTGTTTCACATTGTATGTGAGCTATCGGAGCTACTGTCTCAAGCATGTACTGGGTTCAAAACCCAATAAATCCTTGATATTAAAAATCCAAGTGTATGCCCACCCAAAAGGAAATGAGTGTTTACATATAAGGCCATGTCATAGCCAAGAATTTTTTAAGAGAGAGATTAGACATGGTAGGATTAGGAAAAAGCTGACCCTATTTTAGTAGTGTTTTTTGTTTTCTGATTTTTAGCCACTTCACACCCTAACATCTCTCTCACCACTCGGATAAACTTACTCAAAATAGGATAAACTTTTTTCTGATTTTTAGCCTAAATGATTAAATAACAAAACTCTAATAGCTTAAGCTTTTGGAATAACTAGGAAAAGTGCACGTGCGTTGCACGTTTGACCCAAGACCTTAAGTATAATACCATTTTAAAAAAACATGAGAGTACAAGTATATTATTCTTCTGATTTCATTGGACCCACAATGTACCACTTCATTGCCATGTGCTTCTTACCATATTTCTCTCTGTATAGAAATGTTGAGGATGCAATATCATGGTTAAAAAACACAATTGAGTTCAAGCATTACAATCATTATGATAGATAGATACATTCATAAGATGTTGTTACATTACAATCATTATGATAGATAGATACATTCATAAGATGTTGCTAAATTACAATCATTATGTTAGGTAGGAAACAACTTACAAAATTACCTAGGAGGAGATTATGAAGTGAAAATAACAGAAATTTAAGACCAATGTCATTAGGAAAGTTTGGAAAGGGGAAATGGAAATTCAGCTAAGATTAGACAAGCAACATGGTGGATCTTCCCAATAAGTCTATTTCCTTGAAGCTAACTTGGAACCCATGAGAGAGGGAGATCCAAAACTCAAAATAGACAAAATATGAATCACTAAACCTACAGTTCTAGCAGATCAATTGTCTTCAGTCACATAATCAGCAAGGTTGAGTCCACAACTTTACTTTAAGCTAGCAACATACAACAAACAACATCAACTGCTAGAGATAAGGGTTGATGAGAGCAACGGAAAGTGCTGGACAGACACTGGAACAATGCGGAATTGAGTTTCTCATTACATTACAATCATTATGATAGATAGATACATTCATAAGATGTTGCTAAATTACAATCATCATGTTAGGTAGGAAACAACTTACAAAATTACCTAGGAGGAGATTATGAAGTGAAAATAACAGAAATTTAAGGCCAATGTCATTAGGAAAGTTTGGAAAGGGGAAATGGAAATTCAGCTAAGATTAGACAAGCAACATGGTGGATCTTCCCAATAAGTCTATTTCCTTGAAGCTAACTTGGAACCCATGAGAGAGGGAGATCCAAAACTCAAAATAGACAAAATATGGATCACTAAACCTACAGTTCTAGCAGATCAATTGTCTTGAGTCACATAATCAGCAAGGTTGAGTCCACAACTTTACTTTAAGCTAGCAACATACAACAAACAACATCAACTGCTAGAGATAAGGGTTGATGAGAGCAACGGAAAGTGCTGGACAGACACTGGAACAATGCGGAATTGAGTTTCTCGTCCGTTGGACCTGACCTATAGTTAGGGGGCCATACATACCAAAAGGTTAGAAGAAGGAATGCACATATAAGATTATATAACCAACCCACCCAGCTGCACGTCTTGCCCAGTGGAAGGAATTGATTGGCGAAGTTTGAAATGGGTCTTGCATGGGGCACCATTGTCCCTCTCATTTGTTTCACTGCCTTCTCTTCTTCCATCTGCAAAACATAGCTTCAAAATAAACTAAAAAAATAAAGCAAAAGACAGAAGTGTTTTTTTTTGTTCCAACACAATCTAGCAGTTGCAAAGCAACACACGGTGAAACTGAGATATGGGCCTAAGCGGCCTAGCAGAAAGAATAACTAATTGACTACATGCATGTTTGTTGAAAATGCATATATATAACACACATGTTACAAGTAATAAATACCATTTTTGCAATCCATCATCTTGTACCTCTTATACATCATTTTTTTCTCCTTGATCTGCACAAAAATGTAGGTTGTAAAATTGGACAGCCATTGCAGCCACATACAACCATTTTTTGAGGATATTATATTCAAAGCAACCATATTTACATATAAACCATATTCAAAACAACCATATTTACATATAAACCATATTCAAAGCAACAATATTTACATATAGACCGTATTTAAAGCAACCATATTTACATACAAACAGAGTTCAATTTTTAAAATATGCAAATTTAAGTCATCGTTTGTTCTGGAGAAAAAGTTTGATTATATCAAAAAACACTTGTAAGTTCGTCATCCTCCTTTGCCTCCACCTAATTTTGCATATCCTGAAATAAATTAGTTGAAAATAATAAATGATTTGTACAAATAAGAACTTAAAGACAAATAATAAGAATTAGGGACAAAAAGTTACTTTCCGTCAAAAAAGATTCGTAATCTTCATGTGCCATTGAGTTCATTTCAACTTTGATACCCTGGAATCCATCATTTGAAAATGGTAAATCAATTGTAGGAGTGAATATTGCCAAAAAATAATATGAAAGAGTTGAAGTTTTAATGATTTGCAAAAAGAAATGGATGAGCTACAAACTAATACAATCTAGTTATCTGGCAGAAGTGCAGCTATTTCTGCTGGAGGCTTTTTCCACTCTTCATCATCTATTTCTTCAATGTCAACACACGTGTATTGCCGTGAAGATTCATCCTTAACTTGTCTTTCCGAAATCTTTATGGTAAAAGCATATGACGTCCACAAGCATTTCTCTACACGATTAATGAAGTTGATACTGTCTGTTTCCTAAATTAACAAGGAGACAGAGTATTTAAAAATAATATTTTAAAAAAAAATTAATGGCAAGTTATATAAAGTTCACCTTCATTTTTTTCAGCTCATGTGCTTCACAGCCTAATATTTTTTCCACCTGTTTATCAAATACACTTATCCAAAATGTCCCAGTTTTATCTCCAATCTTTATCCTCAGTAAATATCTGTTGAAAGAAATTTTGTGAGCAAAATAATTATATTTTCAAATTATAATAAAGGGTAAACGCTACCTACCGATCAGTAACCTCAAACTTTTTTGCAAAACAATGTTCACATTTTTCTGCATTAATAAATTTTTCCAATTTCTTTTTGCAAACCGTGCATGCTGGATACCATGGATCTTGTCTATTGTTGATTTCAATAATCCAGGCGTGTACTTTGTAGAGTTGGACCTGAAGTAATGAGACAACAGCTTATAGCCTAAAATGCTGATTTTGAATCATAATTTTCATACACGGTAATACTGACATTGTAAAGTATATTGTAATACCTGTTTATCAAGCAGTGTACCATTAATAATTGCATTGATGTTGGTTGGAGTAGAAGCCCTACGTATCGATGGTATCTGACTTTTTTGTTGTTCTTTGTGCATCTCAACTAATAACGGATGAGTGCTTGCCCTGTTAGAGAATATAGAGTTAGTTATAGTCTTTAAAGTTTTTTTCTTCAAATTTAAGCAATATTTAAAAATGAATAAATAATATTACCATTCTTTTAAGACTTTAGCTTCTTGTATTTCTGAATCTATCTGTATGATTGTATCTCCAGTTGTGCAAAGGGATGTTCCTATATTTCAAATGAAGAAGATAAATCTAAAAAATAAAGCTATTTGATATAGTCATAAATATAAGCTTAAATATGGATAAAAATGCAATGAAAAATACAAACACACACAGACACACATATAGGACATACATAATATTTACCTTGAAATTGTTGAACCTTAATAGACGTCATAATTACAACTGGATTTTCATCTACTTTCTCAGCTATAATTTCTCCTTCCTCAGTTGCCAATCCTCCCCATAACGTTAATTGCATAGGCAATGTGCTTCTACAATGATTAGAGAGATTAATATATTTGGTGAGATTAATATAAATAATGACATACATACCCTGAGTCAATGATCTGAAGTTGTCGTCGAGTAGTTGTTGTCCCATCTCTCTTCCGAGTTGTATTTAATGGTGGACCCATGCTGACCACAATTACAATGATGTCTGTAGAAATAAAACATCGAAGCATATGTCAAATAATTTATTTAAATAATATCCTATTAAATATCTATGAATATGCTCACCTATATAATTGTTCGTTCCAAGATATTTCTCAGCCATCTTCAAGGGTACAAACTTATAGTTGACTGTCTCAGTAATTTGTTGTTCACTTTCAGCTTCTCTTACAATGGTGTGCTTGTTGAAAATGATTTCCTTACCAGACCCAGAATTGTAAGGAGCATTTGACATTTTCACCAAAGCATTTGAAATATAATATGTCCGCCCTATATGTAGCTTGTCGGCAAATAAATTTATAGCTTCGGTGAACAATGCAGCTCGGATTTGTGTACGCTTAAAAAAAATACCAGTAGAGAGAACGTAAGTATACAGAAATCAGAAATCATTTGTTTAGTGATAACAACAATATAAAAAATTGTAGAATAATAGCACCTTATTACTTTTTATACCTTCTCATCCATTAAAGTTATATTCATGACAGATCCATATCCTTTTTCAGTGTTAAAGAATCGAATATGTGCTTTATGTAACACAGAGCATTTTAAAGTCCATTTGAAGTCCCCAGGAATCAAGCTTGCTACAGAGTCCTGATCAGCAAGACGATTGCTTTTGTCCTTATCCATATTCAATATCTATCTGTATCACATTAGTAGTTTCTTCCAAATTAATACACTTATAATATAAATAAAATACATGAAATATGTGTGGGGAGAAAATTTACCTTGTAATACGTAATATATCAACCACGAGAAAGAATAACTCTATTGCTTCCAAATACACATCATTTATAAAATATTTCTTTGTAAACAATATTTTTAGTATATGTGGATAGTCTTGATACGTCTTTTGTTGGCTTTACCAACACTTTAGTTGTATGCTTTGATACGCCTCTAGATAACGCGACATACAGCTGGCCATGAGAAAAAACTGGCTCTGGTAAGTATACTCCGACATGGTGAATGGTTTGGCCCTGATCTTTGTTGATCGTCATTGCAAATGCAAGCCGTATAGGAAACTGTTTTCGTTTAAATCGAAAAGGATAAGTTTCATCTTCAGCTGGACATAAAGGTATCCTGGGCAGCAAGACCTTTGTTCCCTTGTGGTTTCCAGAAGAAATTTCAGCAAATATCACATTCGGCTTAAAGCTTAAGCATGCTAACTTCGTACCATTGCAGAGTCCATTCTTTGGATCTAAGTTCCTCAATAACATAATTGGACAATATGTTTTCAATTCCAATTTGTGTGGAGGCAATCCATTTGGAGTAAGTGAGTTGAGAAATTCTTCTGGGTAATAAGTATGTGTATCATTGTAGACACCCCCATTTTGCTCTGCCTTAATCGATAAATAAATTAGGGTTTCGCTGTCAGTCCGTCAGTGTTTTCCATTCCCGTGTCCGCTTGTTTTCTCAATCTTTTCGGTTATTTCTGTCATGTTTTGCGTCGTCCTGATAATTGTTGAGAGTGATTATTCACGAGAATCCGAGCCAGAGAGAATTTGGACCCGTCGGTGGGCCCGCATTGAGCATTTGCTTAAATTTGGATTAACATGATGGGCCCCCCACTAAGAGCAATGATGGTAGCTCTCCACTAAGAAAGACAACATGATGGGCCCTCCACTAAGAGCAATGATGGTAGCTCTCCACTAAGAAATACAACATGATGAGCTCTCCACTAAGAGCAATGATGGTAGCTCTCCACTAAGAGCAATGAGGGGCCCTCCACTAAGAGCAATGATGGTAGCTCTCCACTAAGAAAGACAACATGATGAGCTCTCCACTAAGAGCAATGATGGTAGCTCTCCACTAAGAGCAATGATGGGCTCTCCACTAAGAGCAATGATGGTAGCTCTCCACTAAGAGCAATGATGGGTTCTCCACTAAGAAGGACAACATGATGGGCTCTCCACTAACATCTCTCTCTCTCTCTCTCTCTCTCTCTCTCTTTCTCTCCATATATATATCTTCCTTCCCATCCATATCAAGGGAGAGGAAAAAAAAAAACAGATTCTTCTTCCATTATCTCTTCCAATCACTCCCTCAATCCCTCCCTCTAATATTCTTCTTCCATTATCTCTTCCAATCACTCCCTCAATCCCTCCCTTTAATATTCTTCTTCCATTATCTCTTCCAATCACTCCCTCTATAACCCTCTTTTGTCCCACCTTGGAAACATCTATCAAGACTTCATTCTTACCTCCTACAACAGACCATTCCCTCTCACCCAAGTCTTCTTTTTTTTCTCTTAAATCTTCTAAAGGCCGAACACCCCTTTGGTCTTTGTGGACGAATTTATCTTCCAACTTGGTGGTCGGAATCAAATTGGTACCCGAAATTTTGAAGGAGACTTATTGGATCGAAGCTTGGCCGAATTCCGTCGTCTAAAAGAGGTATTTTCAAGTTGCATGCTATGTTACTTGTCATGTTTTCATTTATGCCAAATATGATTAAATTTATAAGGTTATTAGAACCCATTTAGAGTAGGATTTTGAAATCACGGGCTTGTTAGGAATTTCGGATTTATTTTGAGAAAACAATTTAACTATAATAAAATCTAGACATATGAATAAAAAGCTCGAATTTTCCATAAATTTTCAAAACCCAATTCAACACAGCCGAGTAAAATCCAATTAATCAAACCCTTTTCAATTTGATGTTCAAAACCCACTACTCCTTCAATTGACATTCGCAGCCCCCATTTACAACACTAACACTCCAATTTTGTAGCCCACTCACCCAACTTTGCAGAAAACCCACTTTCACAGCCACAAGTATAAACCCAAAAATCAGGTTTTGCACCCAAACAGTCCAATTTGGCAGCCCATGGAATCAAACTATGCAGCCCAAAGAACCTAAATTCACAAAACAAAAATCTAATTTTGCCACCGCAATACTCCTTTAACTTTTTCACCCAAAATAACCCAATCAACTTTTCCATCCAACAAAGCCCACCTTCCTAATTGATAATCACAAACTCACCTCCTCCGATTGATAACCACAACCCCTTCTCCAATTTTAGCAACAGCCCATTCCAGCCCCTTTAGATAATAACAACCCTTTAATCACAAAAAGACAAAATAATAAGACAGAACTTGGTGATGCCAATATCATTCCCGTCATAGTGCTAGTTGTTAGACTTTAAACAGATTTTTCGACCTCTAAACAACAGAATCGTGGGAAATGGTTAACTACAAAGTCGTAGATATTTTCGTGCCGTTTCCAACGAGTATTCGTGCTAGATCAGACGGCGAGCGGTTAAAAAGTTAAGTCCAAAATGGTTGCGGCACACCTTTAGGCATTTCCAGTTTAATGTTGTTGTCCTTTTGTTTGCAACACAAATTCGAACCTCTAAATCACAGATTTACAAACAATGGAGAACTACAAAGTTGTAGCCCTATAAAAGATCTTTCCACCGCATGTTCGTACGTTGAATTTGGCCAAGCGGTTAAAGAGTTACGACCGTTTTATTGGGCTGCATTTGTTAGATCTTTTAATGGTCAATGGTTTGTCTAATTTGTGCAATTGTCAAAACTTGGTTGTGTTAACGTCATTTTCCAAACCAAAATCGAAAGACATTAATCTAAAGTACATCCAACCTAAAATTACCAAAACTAAAATTCACCCATTTAAAATCCACTGATAAAAATCCGTTAAAAGCCATTAACCAAAAGACCACTAAAAACCACAAGTGAAACTAAAGCTTCCAATTAAACAACTTAAAAGACATTAAACACACTAGAATATCTCCAGATAACTAAAAGCTTAAAGAAAATTCTAAAAATTTCTACAAACCCAAAGAATTCGAGATTCCTAAAGAGCCTGTGGATTCAAAATTCCTTTAGGAACCTGTAAGCCCAATTTAGGAACACTGGTGTTGTGTCGTGTCCTAAGTTTTAGGGAGTCCTAGAGTTAGGAGTCCAGCCTCATCACGGACGCTTGCTATGAATAGCAACCGTACCATAGGTCTAGTTACACTAGTCACACAATCTTTCCCTAGGACAAGCCTAGTAAACTAGGATGTAGGCAAACCTGCATTAGTCTAAGGGATAACTTGCATTCAGATAAGAATCATATAGCATCTTTGATGAAATCCTAAGATAATAAAATCCTCAACTTGAATTAAATAACTTCTCCTAAAACTGTTGAAACAGTCAATCCCGTCTAGATCGGTGTCTTAGTCGAGTTAGGCATAAGTAGCTTAGCTTAAGTGCACCGAACTACGTCGACTCTGATCCCAGTGAGGCTTGGGTACGTAGGCAGCTTGGATGTCTGACGGCATACCACCCGCGAGTCGGCACCACAACAAATTGTGGTGTTTTATATATTAATTTTCTTGTAAATGCTTAATTAAATCACTTAGGATTTTCCATGAAATTAGAATTCGAGGAGAACTTTCACTTAGATTGAATCCAGACAAATTAAGGAATTAAGACACACATTTAGGATCCACAATGAAATTAGATCATAGGATGCATGTCACTTAGTTCGCACGTTAACATAGAGTTGAATGAGCCATTTAAAATAAATTTAAAAGAGTTAGCTTTTGGAATCGAAGACCGATTATCGGGCAGGAATGGTGCATGTGGTGGATAACTCCCCATACCTTCCATTCTCGTAACCAGGTAGCGAGTCTAGATTTCTGGTTGATTATGGGTCCTAGATCCCACATCTAGGTGGCGACTCTGTCATTCTCTTTCGTGTGGAATTCGGATTGCCTTAGTGATCCCAAGTTCACAGGAAAGATGAATTCAAATCAATATTAAAATGCACACGCCAATCGCGTGGGTACGAGAGACCAAGAGAGAGCGCGTGGCGGCTCGCGCCCCGCCCCTCTCGCGGGATCGGGTCCCACAATCATCCACAGCAGTATCATAACTGTAGTATGTAACTGCATCACCTCTACAATTTCCAATAATATTTTTATTCAAATCATCAACATACTCATTCTTTGTGGTCAATATACCTCTTTCTGCAAGGTAATCACTACCCAATATCTGCCTATCCAAATCTGGAAAAATGATGTCAATCAATTTCTTCTTATTATCTACGTTATCTTCGTACTCGATCAACATGTCAACTGGAATTTGGACAAGATTACCAGAAATTGTATCTTCATCACCGTTACCTATTCGTAATAAGTAATCACTGAATTCAGAATCATTTTTGCACGCATATTTTTGGTGAGTAGTAAAATTTCCATTTCCTTCCATAAATAAGATCTCACCAAACTTGAATTAATTGTTTCTTCCCGTGTGGCTCGTGGTACAACCGGAAGAACTTGTCGGAAATCGCCTCCGAAGACAATAACTTTACCACCGAATGGTAACAACGATTCCATAATATCTTGAAGCGCACGATCTAATGCCTCGACTGCATATTTCTTAGACATAGGTGCCTCATCCCATATAATTATGGCAGCTGCTGCCAATAATCTTGCCGTACTACTCTGTTTAGGAATCCCACATACGGTATCGACTTTAACATCAATTGGTATTTTGAATCGTGAATGTGCAGTACGACCACCTGGAATAATAGAAGCTGCAACACCAGATGTAGCTGTGGCAATAGCAATGCGACCTGATGCTCTAATTTTGGCAAGCAATGCTCTATATAAAAATGTTTTGCCTGTTCCACCAGGCCCATCAATAAAAAAAATCCCATGCTTACCATCATTGATACGCTTCATTATTATTTGAAAGGCACATTCTTGCTCAACATTCAACTGTGAAATGCCCTCCACATCTTCAGGAGTTATAATAGATTTTTCTTCAAGGATTTCTTTCAACAATGCAGCATCTGAAATGCATTTTCTTGATGGTTTCGGCAAATCATAATTTTTTAACGACTTTCCCATACTTTTGAGGATGGGATCTAGTTCATTTAATACATAGGAAGCCTTTATGCTGGTACAATTCTCTGGAATGATTCTCAAATCTTCGGCCATATGAGGTAATATTGCATCCCACAATAATCTGACATTGTTTGGTTCACAAAAGACCAAAATTGTAGCAAATAATCTTCGTAGGGATGATGGCATCGCAAAAGTTGATGCCTCTTGCAAACAAGAAAAAATGTCAGTGTCGTCCTCGAGAAGCCCATTTTTTTGTGCTGCCTCCCTAAATGTTGTGCATAAATTCTCGTTTACTATCAACAAGCAAGTAAAAGATGTAGCCCCACGAATGTGATTTAGTAGCAGCCTTAGGTAATAAGTATCACCCTCAGATGGATTTGCAGCCCGTATCCGTCCAATAGCTTTTTGGTTTTTTCTTCTGGTCCAGAAACGACCTGTTTCGTTCCAAACATAATATTCAGGGAACTCACGATAAAGATATTTTCTAGCGTCTACATCTACAATATTCATATTAAAATATTCCGTCAACATAGTACGAGTAACATGCTCCTGTTGTAGAAGTTGCGGCAGCTTCTGATTTTCCCAATAAGTAACAAATTGTTGGTTCGGCAAATGAAGCTGTAAATTTATCACTGACGGATAGATCTTACATAAATCAAACCCATATATTCTCCAAATAGCTTCAGGGGGGGATACCCATCGAGCATTTTGGAAACACTGTATTTCATCAACCGTAGTTTCCACATCAGCTTGCATGACCTGCATTGCAACTCTATCATGTCCCTTGTATATGTATTTATACAAATATTTAACTGCTTTGATACTGGAACAGATTTCAACATTTATGTGGCAGTTATACCGACCAAGCAGATAAGGATTATATGGGACAACCCATCGATTATCCAAGTATCTATTTCGGATATGCACTTGGCGACCATTGCATCTTCTACGATAAGTAGCGTAACCGTCTTTTGCCTGTGTGGTTGTCTCAGAGAATGACCATGGATAGTGAAATTTGCAGTGGCCATCTACCATACACGGCGAAGTTGTTCTCAAATTTCCACACGGGCCATGCATCATGTGTTTGGTAACCCTTTCAAACAATATAGGTTCATTATCTTCATCTGGGAGTTCGGCGCACACAATTGTATTATACTCATCAGGATTTAACATTTTACTTCCTTTTTCCATTACAAGTAATAAATGAGCATGTGGCAATCCTCTCTTTTGGAATTCAATAACATGAACATGAGCTACTATACGACCAAAAATATTTTTCTCGAATAATTGTTTCTTGAGATCTTCGAGTTTTCCTCGAAATATTCTTGCTGTCAGATCAGGTCTATTGTAAGCTTGTTCTATTGGTTTTAATTGCAACACTATCTCTTCCCATTCTGGATTACACGTCATTGTCAAAAAAAGATCAGGTTTACCGTAGCATTGCACCAAAGCCATTGAGTCCAAATACCTGCGTCTCATATCTCGAGGACCTCCAATAAACGATGCTGGTAACACTATTCTCTTCCCTACTTTGCACCCATGCGTCTCCCCGGAGGCAACACTGTCCACAATACCTTGATACAAATCTGCACGAATGGTAGTTTGATGTGTGTAAAAAAATTTAACCGTCCTGTCTCTACTTTTACGTACATATCAACTGCATATTGCTGAAATAATCGGCCACTGTGGATAACATTCCATTTATTACTATCTCTCATCTGGAACATAAAAGCATAATATTCTCGGCAAGTAACATCTTTTGTGTTGTCGCTTCTACTGGTTGATGCTGCGTAATGATTTTCCACACAGGATTAGAATTTATAATTTTCTAAAGAATAATAGTTCGAACCTGAAAAACTATTAAACATATATTTACCATTTTCATGGCATAATAATGTCTCGAATTCTGCAATATTCTCACGAGGGACACTTGATATACTATTGTTGATTTTCAATTGATTGGATCTCCTTATCCCTTTATGCCAGCCTGTTTCTCCACGTGGGAATAGTAATGGGTATTGCAATGGATCATAACACCCGAAGTAGGATTGAATTTTATAAGAATGACCAGACTGTGACTGAACAATAATATCCCTTGTCCGTAGGCCTTCATTGTGAGTTCCTTCGACCCATATCGCGGCGACTTGTGATGCAGTAGGAGCATTATACACCCGTTGATCTATACCACAATCTTTCCTTATGATGATGCTGCAGTCTTCTAAAAACTCATGATGTCTTAGACTCCTTAGAAATTGGGAATAAGGGTTCATTTCTAAAATTGATATAAGTTTATCAACAATTTCCAGAGAAAGATCAGGTATATGACGCAAACGATTATTACTTTCGTGTTCTGTATCATAAAAATATAACTGTAGAAATTTTGCACAGCCGTCAGTTGGCACCAATGAAGGAATGTAGTGGTGTAATTGCCCATGAATCTTGAAAGTATATGCACCTTTTTTCAAATTTGTAGTATTATTATCCACTTGTACACCCATTGAAGTGAAGGAAAAAATACTATTATAACCGCGAATAAGCTTTTGAAAATCTTTACAGTCTCTTCCTTCTCCAGTATACAATTGATAGAGCTCGTCCGGTATCTCATTAACATGTAAGATGACCTTTCCATTCTGACAACACAATGTTGGGGGCTCACCTCGGAATCGCTTAGCTTTACAATAAGCACAATAGATATCTTGTTGTAGCGTGTGTAGGGTGACGAATTCTGAAATCGTTTAGGTATAAATTAGTCGTACTTTTATTTCATCATATTGTTATGTCATATATGAAGTATGAGCAAGAACAAGGGTTGTACATAGTTTATATATGTAGATGCGAACCTGTCAGTACATTTTGGTTTCCCTCATCTAGGCTTTTCTTTCTTCTATATGCATCTCTCTTTTTTGCTCGCAACTCTTCCTTTTTTTCATGTGACAAGTTTGCATATCTCTCACGTTGTTTATTGCAACGATATAACCTCTCAGTAGATGTTTCTTCATGAGAAGATAGCTTCTTTCCAAAATCTTTTGTCATATTGTTTTCTGTAATTATAACTTAGCAACAAATTTAACATAATAAAATACTTTGATAAAACAAAAAAGGTGGATACATTTAAAATATAAGTCTCCATAGCGCTTTTTTTTAATTATAAAGTATCAAACAAACATTGTCTTTAAGTGAGGTGTTATTATCTCAGTCAGTAAATTAAATACACGGAGATAGCTGCTATAAATAAACAAATTTGCATGAGTAAGCAATGTGTAACAGGCAATCAGAGCATGATGAATATACTTCAGAAAAAAGAAGAAGAATATGACAGTTAAGTAAATGACAGAAACACCTAATTCAAGCCAAAATCGCCATTGTCAAACCATCCAAACTATATTATGCAGAAGGAAGAATTCGGTGTTGTAGAGTACTCCTCTAATTCCATCAAGACTACCTTTGCTTGCGTAAATCTCCAAACATATTTGACAACATAGAAGACACCATGTTTTTATTTGAAAAATAAGGGACTATAAGGGCTTACACTATATATAATCTCTTGATAGAAATCTAAATCTATGAGATTGTTTTCTTTTGTCTGAATTATTTTTCTTTTGATTCGTATGTTCTGATTTCCAAGATTTTTCTTTGTTTGCCAAGTAGAATTCTTCAACCATTGTAAAATTTTCATTGCAAGGCCCATGTGTCTCAAGGACCAGACAATCTTTGATACTCTTGAACAGAAAAACTTTGTGTGGTTTCACAATATGCCTCTTGGTTTGCCCATGTTTATAGAGCTTAGAGGGTGACTCATGACTTCAGAGAGATGTTTGGGTTGTCTAAGGTCAAACCAAGAGAATCTGTTCTTCTTCAGCTGTTGGACGAGATGGGTTAGCTACCCTGGTTTTTCATTACTTTAGATTCTCAATTCCCTGGTTTTTATTTTTCTTTAGGCGATTCTGTCCATTTCTGTTCAAGTTTTGCTTCAGAAGTTAGTCCTATTTTCTCCCAAGGTCTGTTCAATTCAAGTGGTAACACACAGTTCAGTGCACATTTGTTCTGCCTTGTTCAGCTCAGAGCACATATGTGTGTTTCAGTTCAGTTCGAACCCTCGTGAACTGGATGGGCTCTTCCAAACCTCCCGATCCTCAAAGACAATCCATCAAACCTCTTGATGCAATGCTTGCCATGAGAGAATTATAGGAGACCTCTTCACGTCAAAAGAAAATCCCTACTCCTAAATCTACTTCAGAAAATCAGAAGCAAAAACGTAAAAAAAAAAAACAGGAGTAGTCCCTCTTTGCTTAACCCCTTTCCTGAAATTTCTAAACCATCACCCCCCATGCCAACTTTCGACCTTTTCCTAGAACCTTGTTTGGGTGAGAGGTTGAAGACGACCCCTCCTAGGGGAGTTCTCGAGACTCCAGCTGCCCTTGTCAAGAGCATTAATTGTGATAACTTGTAATTCTCTATAATGCATGTAGATTCTATTCTCTCTTTATCATAACTCTAAAGAGTGTATTTGCTCTATGCCTTTATCCATGATATTCCTAGAAGAGGCATCTTGTTTCTTACAAGCAAGAAATAGGACTATTTTTTAGTTTTTCCTTCTCCTTCCAGGTTTGATCCGTTTTAAAAAAAATGGCCTACATCAAGTATACATAATTGGGCTCCAAGGGAGAGCTTGACGGAGGGAAAATTCTCTCAAGCTCTTTCAGAAATGCCATTGCTGTATCTGTTCTGCAGCTCATCAATTTGTTTGGAGGAACAATTTGCAACATCAACAACAATTTGCAATATCTGTTCTGCAGCTCATCTTGAAAGTTTTCACCTGCAAGGCCTAATATAAACACCAAAGGCTTTTGTCCTTGAACATTGGGCATGTTTAGAAACACAAAGGGAGAGGAGATCATCCTTTTGTTGCTGCTTCTTCGTATCATGTCTTTCAGATGAACTTATTTTCTTACCAAATATCATCTCGTCCAAATCATTCACGATGCCTGTCATCTTTGTTGCGCTCCCGAGGCATCATGTTCACTCCTCCGATAAAATCACATCTCACTTCAAAATGCATTGAATGTAACATTAATTACAATCGATAACTCCCCTCTGTTCCATGTACCACCTTCCTTGAAATCAGTTTTACCTCTGCTCGGTTATAATGTTTGAGAGTCCTTAAGATATAGCTCATCCAGATATTGGTTCGCCAGATCAATGGTTCAATAGCTATTCATCATTGCCAAGTGTATGGTGGAGAGTGAAACATGAGGTGGAATTGACAAGTATCAGAAGTACTTTCCAATTATCTAATTTCATGCAGTTTTGGCCTTTGTTAGGTGGAAATAAACAAACAAGGAGACACCCCAAAAGCACACATGGAATGATCCTAAAACGGGTAACACCTTCTCCAATGCATTCATTTCTAAAGCGTGTGCTCATGTATAACTTTTTGCTTGGCAAAGCTCGAGAACAAAAAAAAAATCTATGTTCTAACCATTGGAGCATAGAACTTGAATACTTTCTTGTGCCCAGAATTCATCTAGGAAACCAGGACGGCACCTTAAATTTTATTAATAAGAAAAAGGGCAGTGATAAATTGACTCCCGTATATCTTAAATCGACCCCGTATAGAGCAGTGCTTAGAGAGAGAGAGAGAGATAGGGTCGACTTAAGATACTAAGAGGTCGATTTATCACAGCCCTAAGAAAAATTAGTTATAAAATAGTACCTTGCCTAACCCAACAAGAATCAAGAAGAGGTGTGAAAGCAGTCTCTGTGTTTTGTGTGTACAGAGATTGTTAGCGACCGGTGCCTCCATACAAAAATGTCTTCCATGTCGGTAGTCGCTCAGATTTCTCCTCCGATCTCACCCAAATTATCACCGATTCCGACTCGGACGATCCGATTCTCGCGAGTTCCAACTCAGACTCGGTCTTAAAATATCTCTCCTCATTTTTTTCTTTGTTACTGAGGGTTTTCTAGAGGCTTATGTTTGGGTTCTGCATTAAAGACTCTTCGCCCTGTTTGGATTGTAAGAAAAACATTTCTTGCAAAAAGGACAATTTAGAGGAGAATAATATGATTATGGTTAATTTACAGGGATATCATCATAAATTGAAGGTAAAAATTGAATAAGGTTGGTTCATTTTATCTTTTTTTTCGTGTTAAAAAAAGTAGGAACTTTTAGCAATCTATATGTGAACCACAAGGAACAGGGACTCCATAACAGAACCTACTATAGCTGCATTGTGACTGTGTTCAATTCAAATTCCTTGAGATTTTTTGTAGAGAACACATGATCGAGTCTAACTAATGGATTCAAGACACCATATATAATGTACAAGCAGAGAGGTTCATCTCGGATTTAATATTAGTAAAAATGCATTGTGTTTCTGAGTATTATAGGTTCCATCTGTTATGCTACTTCACATAATCCTTATGTATTAGAAGAACAATTCAAAATGGGTAAGCACATATCATGATTTGTAATGGTGCAAAGCTACATCATAATCAAGGAACTGTTAACGGCCTACATGAATAAAGGAAGTACTGAAAGGATATGCACCAAACCAAAATTCAAATTCAATCTCTTTATCGAGCCAAAAACAAAATTGAAAGTCAAGTACCTCGTAGAGGCACATTGAACAAGTAGTTTTGATGGATTTTCAAAAAAAGGAATCAGAGATCTCTCTAAAGCTTTCTGTAACTACAACGAAAATAAAAGGAAATAAATTTATTCAGTGGATTAACAATATTTATTATTTTTATTAAGAAAGTATGTTCAAAAAATTAAAAAGTTGAACAATTGTGAGAGCCAACATGAAATACATACTAAAAGCAAGTGTAACTACATTTGCATGCCCTAAAATTGGTCATTTCTTCAATGATTCAATATTTGTCGATAGTTCTTCCCGCTCGACTGATAAAACAGATGTTCTATGTTAGAAATAAATGGTTTGTGATTAAGTAAAATTTTCATGTTGGTTTCAATTTTGGCATGCTTGGGAGTCAATCAATGATTTTTCTTTTCTTTTCTTTAGATTGAAAGAGTTAAAGCATTGGTAGACTTTTCTGTTCCCTTGCTGTTTACATTGGTTCTGCTCCCCGTTTGGCTACAATTAGGAGGGTTTTCTACATGCTTATGTGTGGGTTTTGGGAAGAATTTTCTGTTCAGGATTTACTCTGCCTTTTATCAATTCTCTCCATCTTGGTCCTCCGTATACACATTATTGACAACAGGTTACAGTAAAAATTTAAAAATGCCCTCTATCCTGCCATGTGTAATTTTTATCAACCTTAGATTCCCTAATTCTTGGGTAAATGTCACCGCTTCCGTCCGATTACTTAAGCTATTTTAGTGTTTTTATCTTCCAAGCTACCCTTACATAAACGTCCAAAAAGTAACCACCTTAAACAAAATAAGAGGGAGTACATCGTGGACTTGTAAAAGTGGAAGAAATTCAAAAAGACAAAAAGATTGTTCCTTCCATTAAAAAAAACGGGGGACTATCTAGAACATCTATTGAGCATCTACAATATCGAAGTTGTCATCCACAACCTCGCCTGGAACCAATGGTAGGCGTGTTGGAGGCCTCAACACACTTGTCACCTCATCTTCTGAATCAAGGGTTTCTTCTTTTTTAACATCCTGTAAGTTCCCATCCTCTAAGATGACAGTGTCGAGCCCACTTATGACCTCCCTATAGTATTCTAAGGAAAGAGAGATGGGCTCCTCTTCTTCTACTTCCTCCATTGGCTCCTCTTCTTCTACTTCCTCCATTGGCTCCTCTTCTTCTACTTCCTCCATTGGCTCGTCTTCTTGGACCTCCTCCGGCTCGTCTTCTTCGACCTCCTCTGGCTCTTCTTCTTCGACCTCCTTTGGCTCCTCTTCTTCCTCATCTTCTGGCTCTTCTTCTTCCACCTCCTCTGGATTCTCTTCATCTGACTGTCCTAACAACCATGTTCTATACTGCACGGCAGTCATCCGAGCACTTCCTGTACATGTTTTTCTAGCTGTCTGCTTAATGCGCACCATTGAAACTGCAATGTGGGTGACACTGATGTTAATTAAATTTCTATTTGAACAATATTTCTAAACAATATTTCTGAACCATTGTCTTAGGAAAAAGTAGGTACGACGAGTCTCAGATGAAAGGCGTATGTTTAAAAACCCAAACCATTTATAGAATTAGTAATTGCGATCCATGTAGACTTTTTCTTCCTTTCGTTTATTTGCTCTTCAAGAATGTGACAACGGATTAGGTGCCTTCCCATAGAGTACCACATCTGGAAGGAAGTTTAATCTTTCCTTTATTCTTTCTTTACATTTGATCAATTTACTCAAACCAATGACTCCCACTTGCATATTGATCTTTGGACTGATATGTGGTTTCAAGTCAGCCCACTACAAAGAGAGTTCATTTAATGTCTCCCAAGGCATTTCATTCTTTCATGGAGGGCTGAGAGTGGTTCCTATTGTTGGTATTTTTCTAAATGGAGAAGTTAGTCCAATAAGATAGGCTCTATCAAATTTTGGTAAGCATAGCTCCTCACCATATCTTTTTTGTAAGAGAATACTCAATTCATATGTACATTTTCAATGAGTGCTGGAGATGGTGTATAGATACTTAATAACAAGAAGATGAAAAAGCAGATTAGGAAGATAAAAGCTGAAAATTCAGCTTACAAAACCTAGCAGACCTTGAGGCTAACTCCATCTCTGAGTCTTCTCTATACTCAGATCTAAAAGATGCAAGGAGTTTTGGAGCAGGATTGGTAGCTTTCCAGTAAGAAAATAGACACCCAAGGAGGTTGACAGCAAAGTTGAGCATGCTTCCAAACTCAAGAAAAGGGTGACTAAGGAGCATAATTTGAGCTTGAATCATCTTAGATCTGCGGCCAAAGCTATCCTTGAGTGGTCTTCTTGAAGAGATCTATCACATCTGTGAAGAACTTGCCATGATCAGTACCTATTCTAATAGCAAAACCTACAAGGGTGTGAATCCATTACTTGTTGCCATGACATGGGGGTTCCTTCTTTAGACTGTATTTACTATTGAATTTTCAACAGATTTTCAAGAATTCAAGGAAGGAGCTTGAGATTCACCCAACGAGTCTTCAACATCTCAAGCTATTGCTTTGCTCAGGGAGCTACAGAAATTTGTGGGATTTCATCAGAATTGTGAAAAAAACCTCCTATTCCTCCCTGTAACTGACTATCTAAATTTTCATTCAATAGCACTCTATATCTCTGTTAGATCTGGCAAGAAAATATAGAGATAGGATTGAATTTTGCAGGACAAGATTCAGGAATGCACCGGTCACGGTCCATCCAAGTTACCTGTAGTCGTGAATGTTGTTTTTACTACCTGATCTGATATTTGGAAACAACTTGTGCAACCTGGAAACATCTGTCTTTGAATTCAAAAGGGATTCGTTAGTTCATAGTTCTGAATGTTGATCTCCCAGTTTCTGCATTAAAAACTCTTCGCCCTGTTTGGATTGTAAGAAAAACATTTCTTGCAAAAAGGTTTTTCTTGAATTTATTTTCTTTCCACAATTTAGAGGAGAATAATATGATTATGGTTAATTTACAGGGATATCATCATAAATTGAAGGTAAAAATTGAATAAGGTTGGTTCATTTTATCTTTTTTTTCGTGTTAAAAAAAGTAGGAACTTTTAGCAATCTATATGTGGACCACAAGGAACAGGGACTCCATAACAGAACCTACTATAGCTGCATTGTGACTGTGTTCAATTCAAATTCCTTGAGATTTTTTGTAGAGAACACATGATCGAGTCTAACTAATGGATTCAAGACACCATATATAATGTACAAACAGAGAGGTTCATCTCGGATTTAATATTAGTAAAAATGCATTGTGTTTCTGAGTATTATAGGTTCCATCTGTTATGCTACTTCACATAATCCTTATGTATTAGAAGAACAATTCAAAATGGGTAAGCACATATCATGATTTGTAAGGTGCAAAGCTACATAATAATCAAGGAACTGTTAACGGCCTACATGAATAAAGGAAGTACTGAAAGGATATGCACCAAACCAAAATTCAAATTCAAGCTCTTTATCGAGCCAAAAACAAAATTGAAAGTCAAGTACCTCGTAGAGGCACATTGAACAAGTAGTTTTGATGGATTTTCAAAAAAAGGAATCAGAGATCTCTCTAAAGCTTTCTGTAACTACAACGAAAATAAAACGAAATAAATTTATTCAGTGGATTAACAATATTTATTATTTTTATTAAGAAAGTATGTTCAAAAAATTAAAAAGTTGAACAATTGTGAGAGCCAACATGAAATACATACTAAAAGCAAGTGTAACTACATTTGCATGCCCTAAAATTGGTCATTTCTTCAATGATTCAATATATGTCGATAGTTCTTCCCTCTCGACTGATAAAACAGATGTTCTATGTTAGAAATAAATGGTTTGTGATTAAGTAAAATTAGTTCAGGTTGGTTTCAATTTTGGCATGCTTGGGAGTCAATCAATGATTTTTCTTTTCTTTTTCTTTAGATTGAAAGAGTTAAAGCATTGGTAGACATTTCTGTTACCTTGAAGAGAAGGTATCGAAAGACAAACCAACCAGTGTATCCAAGCCCAACTAACTCCAGAATCTTTGGAAGCTGGTAAGAACCAACCATTAAAAACAAGTTTACCAAAACAATCCAACCCAATGGGCATTTCTTCCAGAAATTACAACAACCTAACGGCCAATAAAAATCCCAAATTACCGAAATTTAAAACCTTGGTTTCTGCTTTCAAAATAAGCAAATAAAAAAAATAAAACCAGACTTTACCTAAATCTGCAGAAGAAATGAAGGAAATGAGAAGTGCAGGTAGAAGAGAATGGTTTTGGACAATTTAATATAAATAGAAATTACATACCAGGATTTCTTGCTTGACCAGGGTTTCTTGCTTGAAAGGAGATTCACTCAGAAGGGAAACGTCCTGCATGAAGCCCCATATGCAGAGAAGCCCACGCGGCATTTTTTTTGCCCAAAAGGAGGATCGATTGAAGCAAGTGTACATTTGGAAGAAGCAAGTGTCGAGAGAGATAGGGTATTTTAGGAAAAAATGGAGGAGAGGTAGATGAAGACTGTGCAGAGAAGCCCACGCGGCATTTTTTTTGCCCAAAAGGAGGGGAGGAGAGGTAGATGAAGATTCCTGGTCGTTTCTTCTTCTTCGATTATGGCGGATATACCTATGAATCAAATGACTTAGATGCCCTTGTAAAATTGGCAGAATTCCTGTGTGCAGTATAGTTTATAAAAGGAGATTAAGGGGTATAACATTAAGGGATACAAGTGGAAATATGAAGGGCATATGAAGGGCAAACAATCAACAAATTTGCCTCACGTGAGTTTTTTGGACATATATGGAGGGGCAAATAAGGAGGCTGATATGCCGATAATGGGCTGAAAATTTGGGACCTATTTGGAAGTTCAACAAAAAGAAACGGCAGGATGCATAGGGAATTTTCACTAAAGTTGGTTGACGAATTTTCCTTCGTTTACGCTTTTAGAATAGTAAGGATTAGTGGTTTCAAATTACCAGATTGGCCATAATCCACTGCAACGCTGTTGAAGTTGTATCAGTCCCCCCATTTAGAAACTCCGAAAAGAGGGTTACAATCTCTTCTTCCGTAAGTTTCCTTCCCCCATCTTCCGGTAGCTCCAAATCCAAAAGAGAATTAACATACGAGAAGCAGAAAAAGTCACCCTCACTGTCATCGTCCAGCTTTTGTTTCTTTTGATTTTCTCTACGCGCTCTTATCAGAGGAACAAGTTGTTCTTCCTGATTCCGACGAATTTCCACTAGCTCATTCCACCTCTTCCGGAATAAGAATTTCCCGAAGTTAGGAAACAACACCAACACATTGAATCTAGAAAAACCCAACAACAAACTCTGGTGTGCCTTTTCGATTTTTATAACCAAATCCTCATCAAGTTTCTGGCCAAAACACATCAATAAGAGCAAACAGAACATCACGTATTGGAAACCCTCAAGAGCAGAAATCGTTCCATCACCTGATTCGGTTCTGAACTTTTGTATTAACAGTCGACATAAGGGGGACAAATAAAAGGCATAATATCAGAGGGGTCAAGTGTTTGTTGAAAATGACCGAAGGGGGTCAAAATTTGGTTTTGAAAATTTTGGGTGACGAGAATGCCCCTCTGGCAGAAACCGAGTGAAATGACATAGAGAAATAAAAAAAGCTTTTAAGTTTTCCCTCTTCTCTCTTCCCTCTTCTCTCCTCTCGTCGGCGATCTCGACCATCTGTTTTTCGTCCTCTCCTCCGGCGATCTCTACGGCAATCACTCCGGCGATCTCGACGACGATCTCGACCAAGGGGAAGCACGTATCAAACCTCGCATTTGAAGGAAACCCTACCTGGTACGTCGTTTTCTTCCCTTACTTTATTCAATCTCATTTTTATTTACTTTTTAAAAGGAAAATGAGGTTGAGAGAGATGCAAACGGGGGGGGGGGGGGGGGAATCATGCAATATGTTTTTAATTTTTTTCAGTTCATATACATGTCAGTTACTGCATTTCCTCCTACAGAGTAAAATAGTTGTAAATGCTTGTAAATGTTGTTTATTGCTGCTAGGGTTTTATGTTTGACATTAATTTGTGAAATGGAGAAACGTTCTACTGTTTATTTATTCTAGAGTTTTATTATGTACATTAATTTGTGAAATGGAGAGATGGGATTTCATTTCATATATGTGTATCCACCTACAGAGTAAAATAGAGTTGCATGCTACAGTATTTGTTGATGCTAGGGTTTAATTTTTTACGTTAATTTGTGGAATGGAGAAATGCGATTTCGTTTCATGTACATATGTTAATGCTAGGCTTTTAATTTTACAATTTGTGGAGTGGAGAAATGGGATTTCAAAAACACCTTCTTGATAACCATGTAGAGCTCCCCTATATTGGCCTTGAAAACCCTCTTTTAGTACAAGTAACCCCACCTAGGTAGCTGGAAACCCTTTTCTGTGAACTGGGGGACCATGTTGGGCAGTTGATGGCCCCTCTATGGCGACTTATTCTAGGATTTGATGGACCCTCCAAGGGTACTTCTCCTACCCCATTTGAGGGCCCATAAGCCCTTCTCTAATATCATGCATAGCTCCCCTCTGTTGCCCTTGAGAAGCCTCCCTTAGGTACTAATAACCCCTTTTTGTGGCTGAAAACCCATGCCTTTGAACTTCAGGACCTTCTTCTGGATTTGATGGACCCTCCGAGGGTACTTCTCCTACCCCATTTGAGGGCCCATAATCCCTTCTCTAATACCATGCATAGCTCCCCTCTGTTGCCCTTCAGAAGCCTCCCTTAGGTACTAATAACCCCTTTTTGTAGCTGAAAACCCATGCCTTTGAACTTGAGGACCTTCTTCTGGATTTGATGGACCCTCCGAGGGTACTTCTCCTACCCCATTAGAGGGTCCATAATCCATTTTCTAATACTATGCATAGCTCCCCTCTATTGCCCTTGAGAAGCCTCCCTTTGGTACTAATAACCCTTTGTTTGTAGCTGAAAACCCATGCCTTTGAACTTCAGGACCTTCTTTTGGATTTGATGGACCCTCCAAGGGTACTTCTCCTACCCCATTTGAGGGCCCATAATCCCTTCTCTAATACCATGCATAGCTCCACTCTGTTGCCCTTGAGAAACCTCCCTTAGGTACTAATAACCCCTTTTTTGTAGCTGAAAACCCATGCCTTTGAACTTCAGGACCTTCTTCTGGATTTGATGGACTCTCTGAGGGTACTTCTCCTACCCCATTTGAGGGCCCATAATCCCTTCTCTAATACCATGCATAGCTCCCCTCTGTTGCCCTTGAGAAGCCTCCCTTAGGTACTAATAACCCCTTTTTGTAGCTGAAAACCCATGCCTTTGAACTTCAGGACCTTCTTCTGGATTTGATGGACCCTCCGAGGGTACTTCTCCTACCCCATTTGAGGGCCCATAATCCCTTCTCTAATACCATGCATAGCTCCCCTCTGTTGCCCTTCAGAAGCCTCCCTTAGGTACTAATAACCCCTTTTTGTAGCTGAAAACCCATGCCTTTGAACTTCAGGACCTTCTTCTGGATTTGATGGACCCTCCGAGGGTACTTCTCCTACCCCATTTGAGGGCCCATAATCCCTTCTCTAATACCATCCATAGCTCACCTCTGTTGCCCTTGAGAAGCCCCCCTTACGTACTAATAACCCCTTTTTGTAGCTGAAAACCCATGCCTTTGAACTTCAGGACCTTCTTCTGGATTTGATGGATGCTCCGAGGGTACTTCTCCTACCCCATTTGAGGGCCCATAATCCCTTCTCTAATACCATGCATAGCTCCCCTCTGTTGCCCTTCAGAAGCCTCCCTTAGGTACTAATAACCCCTTTTTGTAGCTGAAAACCCATGCCTTTGAACTTCAGGACCTTCTTCTGGATTTGATGGACCCTCTGAGGGTACTTCTTCTACCCCATTTGAGGGCCCATAATCCCTTCTCTAATACCATGCATAGCTCCCCACTGTTGCCCTTGAGAAGCCTCCCTTAGGTACTAATAACCCCTTTTTTGTAGCTGAAAACCCATGCCTTTGAACTTCAGGACCTTCTACTGGATTTGATGGACCCTCCGAGGGTACTTCTCCTACCCCATTTGAGGGCCCATAATCCCTTCTCTAATACCATGTGGAGACCCATGTTCATTGTTGAAGCAGTCATGGTTCACTTGTTTTATCTTCGATTTCATTTATTAAATTATTGGTCCAATGGTGGTCATTGAATTCCAATAGCTAGTGCTTATCTGCTTTGTTTCTCAAAAGGTCTGATGCTATGAGTTTTTTTTTAAATGCATGTGAGCTAATACTCGCCTGATGCCCATGTGGATGAGAATTTTAACAGACCTCCTAATCTGTTTTGGGGGTTTGTCCTTGTTGTTGTGCTTTCAGAAAATTCATATAGAACACTGATCGTTGCACTTATTGGTTAGCTCTTTTGTTTCTTGTTTCCTTTGCTTCATATCTAAGAAGCCAGACCTTAGAGGTTACAGACATGATACATATTTTCAAGTAAGTATGAGAATTGTAATAATTGTTGGTTTGCTTGCTACCTTTTCTTCATAATAGTACTGATTGGGAATATGAGTTTATGCTATGGGTTGGATTTTATTGATTTTCTTGGTAATTTATTTTAGAGATGATGAGGACGAGAATTTTAATGATTGTCAATATAACTGAGTTTTTCAGTTATGAATTGATCTCGGTGATTTTGATTTGGTTGTTCATTGTTATACAGTTGTTATCCGGTCAGGAGCCATTCAAAGCCTTGAAAGATGGTGATGCGAAAAAGTGATAGAGTGAAAGTAACAAAGCCTCCAACAAGGACAGAAAGGAGTTTAGAAGGGGAGGAGACGAAAACTGCAGCTGTGAAGAAGACAGGAACAGATGTAAGTGTGTATGTTGTTAATTGTATCAATCATAGTAAGTTAATTCATTTACCACATATATTTTGCCGATGTAATTTGTTTTGCAGGCTCCATACGTCCCAGCACGATGTTCTCCAGCTTCTTTCAAATCGGCAATGGACAGGATAAAGTTCAAGCCAGTCCATTTTCATGCCATAGAAAAGACTCATTTCCGACATCTGTTTGGCATGAAGGACATTATCATGCACAAGCCTCTCATAAGAGCTATCCACGATAACTGGACTCCCGGCACTAACACGTTCACGTTAGGGAGTATAAATGTCCCCTTCCTTCCAAGAGATGTGGCATTGGCATTAGGACTGCCACTTAGTGGAGAGCGAATGGACGTGGTGAGGGTTCTGTCATTCGACAGGACAAAATCGCAACCTAAAGTGCCTGGCTGGCCATTTCCAGAGGCCAACGTCAAGGCATCGGTTATTGAGAATGAAATTACAGCATTAGTTAGAGAACGCAATAAAGTTTCGATAGAGAAGACAGTGAAATATGTTCTCCTGCATCTTTTTGCCTCTGTCCTTTTCACAAAAAGCGCTCATCGAGCTGACGAGCTCTTCTGGCCCTACATCGACGACATAGGAAACATTGGCAACTATAACTGGGCGATGGCAGTGTATGACTGGCTCGTAGATTACCTAGACAGAGTCAGCAAGGGTGGCAGGTACCTTGGTGGCTGCTCGTTGGTAATTCAGGTAATTTGGACTCATGACATTTAATATTCTAACCGTGCTGTTTATAGTTTGATTAACATGGTGTTTCGTATGTATGCAGGTATGGTTATACGAGCATACCACATTTTGGATTCCCACCAATCCAACTGCTCGTCCACGTGTCCTTAAATGGGACTGGAAAGCAAACGAATCAAAGACATATCGATTAGTGGAGCAGAAGCAGATAAAGAAATCGGAGTTGAGATATGAAAATTTTGTTAACGTATATATCAATACTAGTATCTTGATAACTGACTATGTTTTCCAAAAATTCAGGTGGTGGTGACATTGAAAGTATCTCTGTTAGAGAAGTCACAGTACCTACAGGATGAGGTAATGCAGTCGAGCAGGACTATGTTGCCTACGTTATTTTATTTTACTTTTTGATTTTTTAAATTTGATCATTGACTGTCATGTTTGAACATTAGGATGTTGAGGAGACAATGGAAGCCGATAAGGAACAGTTGGAATCCGAGGGGATAGTTTTGGGAGTAGAAAATGAAATGGAGAAAGGAAGTAGTGAAGATGAGTCGAAGCATATAAAAATTTTGGCGAGAGAGAGAGATGTAGTTGATAGACAGTGGCAGATGATTAGAGCAGCATGGGAAGAAATAAGAAAAAGAGAGGAAGATGTCAAAAAGAAAGAGGAGGATTTGAAAAAAGGATGGGAGCGTATGCGGAGAACAAATGAAGGGACTGGGGGAAGAATGGAGGGGGTTGAGGTGGAGGGGGTTGAGGAGGAGAGGAAGGGCGAAAATGCATCTCAAGGTGCACGATTATCTTCGCAGCTGTGCGAGGATTGGACGGATTTAGCTGACCTTGGATGTGACATGGATGCAGCCGCCACCCTAATAGATGTATCGGCTCAGAACCCCAAGTCGCATGAAGAAATATTCGGCACCACAGACGGGGTGATCCTTAACCCTTTACAACGATTGTTCGAAATGGAGGTGACCAAGGAAGAGGCACCATCTACTGAAGTTGAGATGAAAGTGAGTGGTCTAAGGGATGAGATGGTGGATTCCGAATTAGGGAGCATTGTGAGGGGTGTGAAGATGGATGGAAGGAGTAGGAAACCTGGGAGAGCCAGAAAAAGCCCCTACTATTCAGGGAAGACCCGAAAGAGGAGGCAGAAGGAAGGGAAGAAACAAGGGGAGGACCCCAACATACCTAAACCACCGCCCAAGAAGAAAGGGGATGACGGGAAGATGCGTAAGGGAAGGAGAACAGCTCTGATAGAGAGACTTCTAAAGCATGAAAAAAGGCAAGTAGATGTGAATTATATTATACCATTATTTAAGTTGATCAGAATTGAAAATTATTAACTAACAATTTAATACAATTTTGCAGTGATATCCTCATGGAAACGGATGATGTACACCTAATAGCTGAAGACCTACAACAGCTTTGGAATGTCAGACAATACCTGACTGGCACTGTAAGTGTCATTTTTTATCATTAATTTCTACATTACTTTAGGTAATAATGTACATCTGACATTTATTTCTCTTCCTTGAAGATTGTCGATATATATGGGAAGCATGTGCAGTCCTCCAACGACGATGGGTTAGCAGATCCTACAATGGGGGGAATTGTCTTCGTTCCATCGGTGGTACATGTAAGTGTAATTTCTATCATCCCACATTGAGGTTTACATAAGATTTTATCTGTAGTATCCCATTGAATTCCTTTTTTATATAGGGAACTCTCACTGCAGTGGGGACCTAAGTCACTGAGGAGCTGAAGGTAGAAAAGTGGAAGACAGCGAAGGACGCTGTGCACAGTAGACTTATAAACCACCACCTCGAAGCAGTAAAAATGGTACTATTACCATTATGTGAAGACAACCATTGGGTTCTCCTCATTGTCGATATGGTCAACAAAATCTTCCACGAATGCAATTCCTGTAAAGGAATGGAGTTCCAGGAAAGAGCAGGATTGACCTTAAGTGGGTTAGCATCTTTAATGTTTTCCTACTTATAAATCTATACGTATAACACTTATGTTTCCTAAACCTGTCAATGTTAACCAGTTGCAGGTTGCGTTGTTGAAGGAGTACTTAAAGGAAAGGGGCTGTGATATAGACCACTTTCAATATGCGCAGATGAAAAATTTCCCACAACAGGCCAATGGGTCAGTATATTAGTATATTTAAATGTTTATTTTTCTAGGCTATGATTTTGATTCGCTCAATACAACCGTTGTTATGCAGGTTCGACTGTGGTTTGTTCGTGCTTAAAGCGATCGACCATCTGTATGCAAATGATCCATTTACTTTCAGCAAGTCTGACATTCCCGCTTATCGGCTGCAGCTGTGCGAAAGATTCTTGCGCGGAGAGTTTGGGGACTGTGGCGATTTCCTTAAGGGGGATATATGACTGAAAAATGAAGAACATCTCTTCAAATTCTGATGGATGTTGTAAACATGGTGGACATTGATGGTCTTTCCAGTGAAGTTTTCTGTCTATTTGTAAGCAAAATGGGGTAAAATGGGCTAAATTTATTTATAATTGTTGGGCGCATATGTGTAGGACAGAAAGCAGGGTGTAGAGACACAGAGGGAGGGTTTGTTTGTATCTCAGCATACTGACAACTATGTATTTGTAATTAAAAATCAAGTTCTGTCAACTGATGGTCGTTGTGGCATTGGGTTCATTGCGAAATATGGTAAAGGACTTTGAAATTTATCAAATATTTCTTCATAAAGTTTTGGGAGAATTTATATTTGTATTGGATAGAAATATGATTTATTTGTATTGAATTGTGGTTATTTTCTGTAGTTTTAATTTATTTTCATCGTCATAGTTGGCAGTGGGAGCCCTATTTTTTCTGATTTTCCGGGTATTTATATTTTTATTGTAGGTGAAAATGTTAGGACATTGTCTGATAGAGCCCCAAATTGCACGTTGTTCGTACTTTTGAGGAAGAAAATATCCCTGCGAGATTGGTGGGAAAATAAGTTATCCCTCATGAAAAATTATTTCCGGTTTTGTTTGGTTGGTTTAACTGTTGGGAAGAAAATAAATCTTCCGCAAACTTGTTCATAAATTTAACACCATTTATGACAACAGCCACCCCCTTCTCTCCAAATGGATTGTCCACCCCACAGCATAGGAAGATCCATAACGTCCATTTCATGGGCCACAATTTAAATCGGTTCTATGGCAACAGACAATTCATGCATTTAGATCATGTTTTGTACTTCGTATGTGCTCCTGTGAAAAAAAAAATTTGACATTCTCGGAGCTCCGACAATTTGTCTCGGATCTCCGAGAATATTGGCAAGATGGAACCTGGACATATTGTCGGAGTTTCGACCAAAATTTTCGGAAGTCCGAGATTTCACCCACCAAACGTCGGAGCTCCGACCAAAAATCTCGGATCTCCGAGATTCGGTCCAGTAGGAATAATTTCCATCCATCCCATCTCGGAACTCCGACAATATGTCTCGGATCTCCGAGAATATTGGCAGAAGGAACCTGGAAAATTTGTCGGAGTTCCTACACAATTTTTCGAAACTCCGAGATTTCACCCAGCTAACGTCGGAGTTCCGAGAAAAAATCTCCGAACTCCGAGATTCGGTCCAATAGGAATAAATGTATTCCGTCTCTTCTCGGAACTCCGAATCAATATCCCGGAACTCCGAGATTCAAACCGTAAGGAAGTCGGAATTCCGAGCCCATTTCTCGGAACTCCGACAGTGAGTCCAGTGGAATTGAACGAAATTCCTCTATTCTCGGAACTCCGACAATATGTGTCGGAGCTCCGAGATCCGGCCAGCAACGTTATAACCGTCCAGGTTCGTTTTTTTAACTATTCTTCTCCTCTTTCCCTCTTTCCCTCTTCCTTCCACTTCCCTTCAAACCCTAACTCTATTTTTCGTTTTCTCTGTCATTTTCTCCCTACATCATCCTCCAAAAGCCTCATCTCCCTTCCAAATCCCTCTCTTCTTCCTAAAACCCTACCATTTCACCCATTTTTCATTTTTTCTTTCTTTCCTTCTCTAAGTCTCCTGTTTTCCTCCATTTTCGGGGTATTCCTCATTTGTTTTACATATTCCTTTTCTCTCCACCCACATTTCCCCTCACCATGCCTCCTAGGGCCAAAAATCTCAACATCGGAGGCTCCTCCCAAGTTCAAGACTCCGAATACGTTCCTGAAGTACTTCCCATGGAAGAAGGGCCTTCACGGAAGAAGGCGAAGGCGAAGGCTGTGGCTGCCGAGGTTGTGCCCAAGTCCTATTTCACCGGGGATAAGGCCAACAAACTCTGGGACGACGTCGGCACTAGGCGCGTCCTGACCGGTAGGTACATTGATCCCCCTGTCCTTGAAAATTTTGATTTAAAGGCCAAATTTGATGCTCTTCATTGGACACCCATCCTTCACATTAACGAACCCGTTTACCCTCGATTGGTGCGTCTCTTCTATGCCAATCTCACCATTTCCCCTTCCTTCTTCAAAATCGAATCTAAGGTGAAGAAAACTGTCATCAAACTCACCTATCAGACTTTTGCCACAGTATTTGGGATTAGCCATGAGGGCCTCTTACACTATTTTTGGCCGGACGATGGGACGCATGAACTTGATGATATTGATCATGACACTGTCTATGGTCGGATAACACGGCGCTACCACCCTAATATGCCTGTACAATCTGCCGACCTCATTCTGGTTGCGCGCGTGCTCCATAACTTCATGTACCACATCTTCATACCTCGTGGTGGGATGCGTGAAGCCCTAAGACCCTTAGAGGCATATATTATCTACAGCATCCTAGAGGGCCACCAGCTTTGTCTGCCATATATCATGTTTCGCTTCATGTTTCAGACCCCTGAACGCTACCGATCTTCCTTGCCATATGGCATGATTCTCACCCGTGTCTTCCGGCACTTCGGCATCACCTTGGATGGAGAGATGACCATGACTCCTACTGCCCCGTTTGATGTTCCGACCTTTAACCGCATGGCTCTTAATGAAGCAGCGATTGACATCGATGTTCACGATGGAGGAGGCTACGAAGCCGAGGACCAGCCTGCACCGGCACCTCAGCCTTCAGAAGATACATCTCAGTTCTGCACTCGCCAGGATTTGGCTCACATGCAGGAGGCCATTGAGCGATCCATGGCCTCTCAGTTTCAGCAGTTGTCTACCCATGTCGACTCTGCGATTTCGACTCGCTTCCACACCATGACTTCCCACTTTGATGACCAGTGGGCCGCCTATTATCGCTACATCTCCAGTGGTCAGTGGGGCCAGGCGCCGGGCAGTTCTTCTCATCACCCACCGCCTCCTTCGGAGCAGTAGATGGCTCTAGTTCTCTGATGATGGATCCTGTCTTGTTCAGATTTCTTTTTATATTAGCCTTATCTATATGTTTCTATAGTGTTTGGATTATCAGTTGGTTGTATGGATCATATTTAGGTAGTTGCTTGGATAGCCAGTTGGATCTTTTTGGGATGTATTCCGTTTTATATAATTCTGTCACTGTTATGATGTGTCGTGGATGCTATGTCCTTTGAGTGGTTGTATGCACTTTCATTGGCTCACACCTACTCTCTTTCCTTTTGTTCCACCTTTTTTGGTGATGACAAAAGGGGGAGAATATTTGAGCTCCCAAGTCATAATAATATGCATATATTAAGGGGGAGTAAAGCTCTATGCTCCATTTTTTTGGGACATCAATGCCCTTCAAACGAACAAAAAGGTCAATAAATATAGGTTGCAAAATGACAAACTTTTTTTGGCCCTTTCTTAGCAGCAGGGAAAAGCTTTTTGCAAACTTTTTTGCAAAATGACAAACTTTTTGCAAAATGAACAAAAAGGTCAATAATATGCATATATATATATATATACAACCAATTTAATTTTCCAGTTCTTAAATTTTCTTACCAGTAGGGAAAAGCTTATTTTAACAATGCTTGCAAGGTACAACTCATTCGAGCTTCAGAAAACTGGGCAGCCTTCAACTATGACAACCCATTCCACCTTAAGAAAACAGGGTTTCCCTCAAAAAATTACAGTATACCAGTAATTACAGTATACCATTAATTACAGTATGACAAAGAATACAGTATTCCACCTTCAAAAAATTGGGTTTCCCTCATAAAACTGGGCAGCCTTCAACTATGCACACCACTAATTACAGTATACCATTAATTACAGTATAACAAAAAATAGAGTATTCCACCTTCAGAAAATTGGGTTTTCCTCAGAAAACTTGCCACCCTTCAACTATGCAGACCACTAATTACAGTATACCAAAAAAGGGTTTCCCTCAAAAAATTATTATATACAGCAACTAATTACTGTGCACACTTTCAATTAATCCACTTCTCCTCCTTCATCCAACTGGAGCCTCCAATGCATTCTCCGCTGAATAATTACGTGAAAAAAGGAGCTGCACAAGGTACACCCGACCTACAACACCACCACCACACCAAATAAGTATGGAATCGGGGATGTTCTATACTACTTATTGACCTCAATATATTACGTATCATGTACCTATTGAAAACGAGGGCAGAGGGTCCAATGGCAGATTCATCAGGGAGTTGTCTCTCCATGGGAGGTTCTCTGCAAGTCCTTTTGTTGTGGCCTAGTTTTCCACAGATCGTACATTTGCGATGCACTCTACTCTGCAATTCGCGGTCAGATCTTCTCGTTCGCGGCCGTCCAGGTGGCCTTTTCGCTATTGGAGGTAATACAGTCTGCAGAGGTTCTGGAGGCAGTTCCCATTGAGTGTGATCTACTGTAGGGTGAAGCACCTCACAGTACGTTTCCCGATACATCTCTATACGAAACCATTTATGGCAATAATCGTACTCATCAAAATCTGTGATGGCAATGGCTGCCATGGCATGTCCGCACGGAAGCCCAAGCGTTTGGAACTCACGACATGTACAGGTTTGTTGCAGCAAGATTACGACATCATGATGATCACGGGACCTTACTTCAAATTCGTGCACACCTACTCGATAAGCAGTATATCCGCGATCCTGTTCCCTGGCCAGTCCGAAATATTTTTCTGCATAATGCGTGCACTTTGTTTCCCATTGAAGGCCCATCGCTTGACGTTTCTGTATGTATTCGGAGCTCTTAAAACGAGTCAGCTCCACCGCAGCTGCAATCGGCAATTTTCTGGCATCCTTTAGCACTGCATTGTAACACTCCGATCTATTGGTGGTCAACACATCATATCTTTCCCCCTTGAAGTAGAAACTAGCCCAGTTTTCCTTCGGAATAGCGGCTATCCAGTTGTGTGCATTTTCATTCCTCGCCTTAATTTTTTCCATTGTATCTATGAAAACACTCTCTCTCAAAGCCCTAGCAGCTCTCCAGAACAATTTCTTAAGTAAAGGGTCTTTGAAGTCGGTGTACAGATTGGCGGCGAGGTGACGCATGCAGTAGCTATGGTTTGCAATAGGCATTACTTTAGGCACTGCTTGCATCAACCCCTTTTGTCGATCGGAGCACAGGGTCAATGCGCCTATCCCCTCAGGCAATACGTGCCGCTTCACCAAATAGAGGAACCAGCACCAGCTATCTTCGTTCTCAGTCTCGACAACACCAAAAGCTAATGGAACTAATCCGTTGTTCCCGTCTACCCCAACTGCTATCAGTAAGATTCCAAGATACTTTCCACGTAGATGCGTCCCATCGACCAAAACTATCGATCTGAGTGTTCGTTGGAAAGAACGTATGCTGGGACCAAATGCCCAGAATAAGCGAGCAAATTTATCATCTCCCCCTAGACGTAGATCTCTCGCTCGAAAAACACGCATGTAGGTGCCCGGGTTTGTTCTCATCATCTCAACTATCAGTGCAGGGAGCAAGCGGTACGAGTCCTCCACATTTCCACACTTTATTTCAAGGATGATGTTCATCGCAAGGTGTGCTCTACGGTAGGTCATGGTTATACCCCAGTGCGACTTGATGTACTGTCTTATGATCTTTGTCCCCACATCTTCTGGACGGTCAAATAGGGGTAAGCATGTCTCGGCAACCCATGGGGATGTAGCTAGATGATTATCATTCCCCTTTAAGTGAGATGTACACGTATGGTCGCTCACAAACTTCTTCACTAACACATAAGTCATACGGCTAATGCCTGATATACGCCACTTGCAACCTGGTTCCTTGCATACAACGGCATACTTCTTGGGAGTTGACCGTGACTTCTTGAACATGAATCGCTGCCGAATTGCATACTCCTTAACGGCCTCCTTGAACTGCTTCATATTTGGATACATAGCCCCAACAGTTAACTCATCGAACTGAAGATTATCTGCATCTACCTCATCAGCCCCAGCATACATGTCGTCTACTTCCAGTGGCCGACTTGTGCCAGCAGGTAGAAATGGCCCACCATTGGCGGTAGGGGGAGCCACTTCTGTTGGCCTAAGATTTTCACCAGAATCTTCGTTCTGATTTTCATTTCCATTATAATTTTCAGGATCATGGGCGGCCTCATCACCCTCCTCATCCTGAACCTCAGCCTCAGCCTCAGCCTCGTCATCATCCTCATCATCATCCTCTGCAGGATCATCATCATTGTCATCTGCAGTTCTAAATTCTTCGAAATCACAACCGAAGACATGAAAATCATCCTCCAAAACGTTAATATGCTCCAACGGCACATCTGCATCATTCCCGGGGACAATGATATCTTCGGAGGTAGGGTTCTCATACATATCGTCCGAGAAGTTTTCATTTAGGTCAACTCGTACCCTACACAGTTCAACAATATAAAATTAGGATAGTAGATTGAGTACTTCAATATAAATAAAATTGTACAAGACATACCTTGAATTAAATTGTGCTGAGTCACCTCCTATGCTTGTATTACCCAATTCTGTTTCATATTCTCTTTCTAAGTCTACTTCAAAACGAGAGTCGGGAGTGACAGTTACTCGTTCCAATGGATATCTTAGGTGTGGAATCGGTGGAACGGAAGTAGAAGGTATGCATGCATTATGAGAGGGATTTTGAGAGGGAATCGGTGGTACAGAAGTCAAACGTATGGGCAGGTTATGAGAGGGATTTCGAGGTGAAAAGGAAGTAGAAGGTATGACATTGTTTGTGGGCAGAATTAAAGAATAAGATGAATTTAGGCCATTGTCAATTTTTGTTATGTATAGCATCACAGAGTTGAAATTATCTTTCTCAACCACCTTAACCAACGATTGGAAGATTTCATCGCTATCGACGTCGATTAGAGTGCTTATATATGGATCAACAACATATCGACATTTGATGGATAGTGACACCCGTCCTCCAATACTCCCAATTCGACTGTGGATTAGAGCCTCCAATTCTTTAAGATTCATTCGGGGACTTACCAATAACAATTTCTTACTCCCACCAACATATTCCCAATTAACTTCATCCTTCAGTATGCCATCATAGTGTAACAATAGAGAAAGCATTGTGCGTGCCAACTTACGAAGACCTGCAAAGGGCAGACAAGATATGATAAGAACCAGTATGTAAAGGGGGCTTCTCAAGGCGAATAAGTAGAGGCCGACATAAGCAAAACCTTCGGAGGCACACGTTGAAAGAAGAAAATATGACCTTCCTGATTGAAAACTTGTCTGCAAAAGAAGTATATGATATGGTTAAGACTTAAACATGAGAAGAAGATGATAACATATTTTTTCTCAGTACATTTAATACCAGACTGAAGCATGGAAATAATTTAACATAAGTGAACATTGCATTTCAAGTATACAGGTCACAATACGAAATCTAGTTTAAAGACGAAATCTACGAGAAATTAGTTTAACATGTTACATCCGGCAAGGATATAATATTTTCTTAATTAAATTACAGCAGAAGGGATTATGGGTCGGGGTAGAAGAAGTACCCTCGGAGGGTCCATCAAATCCAGAAGAAGGTCCTGAAGTTCAAAGGCATGGATATTCAGCTACAAAAAAGGGGTTATTAGTACCTAAGGGAGGCTTCTTCAGGGCAACAGAGGGGAGCTATGCATGGTATTAGAGAAGGGATTATGGGCCCTCAAATGGGGTAGGAGAAGTACCCTCGAAGGGTCCATCAAATCCAGAAGAAGGTCCTGAAGTTCAAAGGCATGGGTTTTCAGCTACAAAAAGGGGTTATTAGTACCTAAAGGAGGCTTCTGAAGGGCAACAGAGGGGAGCTATGCATGGTATTAGAGAAGGGATTATGGGCCCTCAAATGGGGTAGGAGAAGTACCCTCGGAGGGTCCATCAAATCCAGAAGAAGGTCCTCAAGTTCAAAGGCATGGGTTTTCAGCTACAAAAAGGAGTTATTAGTACCTAAGGGAGGCTTCTGAAGGGCAACAGAGGGGAGCTATGCATGGTATTAGAAAAGGGATTATGGGCCCTCAAATGGGGTAGAAGAAGTACCCTCGGAGGGTCCATCAAATCCAGAAGAAGGTCCTGAAGTTGAAAGGCATGGGTTTTCAGCTACAAAAAAGGGGTTATTAGTACCTAAGGGAGGCTTCTCAAGGGCAATAGAGGAGAGCTATGCATGGTATTAGAAAAGGGATTATGGGCCCTCAAATGGGGTAGAAGAAGTACCCTCGGAGGGTCCATCAAATCCAGAAGAAGGTCCTCAAGTTCAAAGGCATGGGTTTTCAGCTACAAAAAGGGGTTATTAGTACCTAAGGGAGGCTTCTGAAGGGCAACAGAGGGGAGCTATGCATGGTATTAGAGAAGGGATTATGGGCCCTCAAATGGGGTAGGAGAAGTACCCTCGGAGGGTCCATCAAATCCAGAAGAAGGTCCTCAAGTTCAAAGGCATGGGTTTTCAGCTACAAAAAGGGGTTATTAGTACCTAAGGGAGGTTTCTCAAGGGCAACAGAGGGGAGCTATGCATGGTATTAGAGAAGGGATTATGGGCCCTCAAATGGGGTAGGAGAAGTACCCTCGGAGGGTCCATCAAATCCAGAAGAAGGTCCTCAAGTTCAAAGGCATGGGTTTTCAGCTACAAAAAGGGGTTATTAGTACCTAAGGGAGGCTTCTGAAGGGCAACAGAGGGGAGCTATGCATGGTATTAGAGAAGGGATTATGGGCCCTCAAATGGGGTAGGAGAAGTACCCTCGGAGGGTCCATCAAATCCAGAAGAAGGTCCTGAAGTTCAAAGGCATGGGTTTTCAGCTACAAAAAATGAGTTATTAGTACCTAAGGGAGGCTTCTCAAGGGCAACAGAGGGGAGCTATGCATGGTATTAGAGAAGGGATTATGGGCCCTCAAATGGGGTAGGAGAAGTACCCTTGGAGGGTCCATCAAATCCAGAAGAAGGTCCTGAAGTTCAAAGGCATGGGTTTTCAGCTACAAACAAGGGGTTATTAGTACCAAAGGGAGGCTTCTCAAGGGCAATAGAGGGGAGCTATGCATAGTATTAGAAAAGGGATTATGGGCCCTCAAATGGGGTAGGAGAAGTACCCTTGGAGGGTCCATCAAATGCAGAAGAAGATCCTGAAGTTCAAAGGCATGGGTTTTTAGCTAGAAAAAATGGGTTATTAGTACGTAAGGGGGGCTTCTCAAGGGCAACAGAGGGGACCTATGGATGGTATTAGAGAATGGATTATGGGCCCTCAAATGGGGTAGAAGAAGTACCTTTGGAGGGTCCATCAAATCCAGAAGATGGTCATGAAGTTCAAAGTCATGGGTTTTCAGCTACAAAAAAGGGGTTACTAGTACCTAAGGGGGGCTTCTCAAGGCCAATAAAGGGGACCTATGGATGGTATTAGAGAAGGGATTATGGGCCCTCAAATGGGGTAGGAGAAGTACCCTTGGAGGGTCAATCAAATCCAGAAGAAGGTCCTAAAGTTCAAAGGCATGGGTTTTCAGCTACAAACAAAGAGTTATTAGTACCAAAGGGAGGCTTCTCAAGGGCAATAGAGGGGAGCTATGCATAGTATTAGAAAAGGGATTATGGGCCCTCAAATGGGGTAGGAGAAGTACCCTTGGAGGGTCCATCAAATGCAGAAGAAGATCCTGAAGTTCAAAGGCATGGGTTTTCAGCTAGAAAAAAGGGGTTATTAGTACGTAAGGGGGGCTTCTCAAGGACAATAGAGGGGAGCTATGCATGGTATTAGATAAGGGATTATGGGCCCTCAAATGGGGTAGGAGAAGTACCCTTGGAGGGTCCATCAAATCCAGAAGAAGGTCCTGAAGTTCAAAGGCATGTGTTTTCAGCTACAAAAAATGGGTTATTAGTACGTAAGGGGGGCTTCTCAAGGGCAACAGAGGGGACCTATGGATGGTATTAGAGAAGGGATTATGGGCCCTCAAATGGGGTAGAAGAAGTACCATTGGAGGGTCCATCAAATCTAGAAGATGGTCCTGAAGATCAAAGTCATGGGTTTTCAGCTACAAAAAAAGGGTTACTAGTACCTAAAGGGGGCTTCTCAAGGCCAATAGAGGAGACCTATGGATGGTATTAGAGAAGGGATTATGGGCCATCAAATGGGGTAGGAGAAGTACCCTTGGAGGGTGCAGCAAATCCAAAGATGGTGCTCAACTTCAAAGGCATGGGTTTTCAGCTACAAAGAAGGGGTTATTAGTACCTAAGGGGGGCTTCTCAAGGGCAACAGAGGGGAGCTATGCATGGTATTAGAGAAGGGATTATAGGCCCTCAAAAATTCAATCCCTACACTCTTCAAACTCATGTCTGTCTTCTTTTCGCAAGCACTTTCACATTTAACATCAAAGCTAAATGGGATAGCATGAGTTTTGAATTACTAATAATAGCAATATCTTATGGAGCACAACCACCCTTTGCGCATTATCATATCACACTGCCACATTTCTCTTAAATAAAATCTTTGCAAATTATTTCTTTTAGATAGTAAAGAAAATAATATGAAAGATAACAAGGGGGTGAAGGCAACGGAGAAAGATATGTGATTGTATAAGAATGCCATCTAGAAACATGTACCCCAACTGTAAGAACGTTGTGTTTGCCACAAATGGTTTCTTTTTTCTCTAAATATACACTCAACTCCTATTGTTAAAGCATCAATTTCTTTAATGTTAATATTTATTTGTTAGTTTCAAGAATTTGTTGCTCAAAATAAATGGATGTTAAGAAAGCTTTTATTCATGGAAAGTTCAAAAGCATAAATGTAGTTCAAAAGCTTTTAGTATGAGAGGTGAGACTACAAACTACATCTACATCTCTACTATGACAGGTGAGAATACAAATTTGTCAACTGACTACAAACTACATCTCTACTTCGTACTCACACCGAAGACAAATCATGAAAAATAAACTGAGACCAGGTAGGGTTTACTGTTTTCCAGGTTTCATACGTGCTTCACCTTCGTCGAGATCGCCGGAGAGATTGCCTACGGCTCTGTTTGGTTGTCAAAAATCAGGCATCTCATTAGAATTTCGTGGGAATTTTAGATGCCGGCACGTTGTTTGGTTGTGTTTTTCAAACCCGATGGTCAAAACACCCACAACAATGTCGGGATACGGTCGGCCCACGTGGCTCTCCAATGAGAACCGAATGGCAAACCCCCAAAACCGAGTTTCTATATTAGAATTTCAACAGGAATGGCCTTCTCAAACGACGGATGAGGCTCCACGCACTGCTTCGTCGCATATCTTCCGCTAAATTCTTGTAACCAAATGGCATTTAGGAATTTAGTTCCAACAAAATCCTAGTAAGCATCCCTACAACCAAATGTTACTTCAAAACCCCACCCCCATAAGGTCCTTTCATTGCCATTCTGCACAAATCCCCTTTCACTTCCCGCCGAGATTCACGAACCAAACAGACCCGTAGAGATCGCCGGAGAAGAGGACGGAAAAAAAAAAACACAGACGGGAGGAGAGAAGAGGGAAGAGAAAGAGAGGGAAACTGAAATGCTTTTTTATTCTTGAAAGTCATATCACCTATTTCTGCCACAAGGGCATTCTCGTCATTGAAAATTTTGACCCCCTTCTGTCATTTTCAGCATACACTTGACCCCTCTGATATTATTTCTTTTATTTGCCCCCCCTCTGTCAAATTTTCTAAAAATCCAAGTGTATGCCCACCCAAAAGGAAATGAGTGTTTACATATAAGGCCATGTCATAGCCAAGAATTTTTTAAGAGAGAGATTAGACATGGTAGGATTAGGAAAAAGCTGACCCTATTTTAGTAGTGTTTTTTGTTTTCTGATTTTTAGCCACTTCACACCCTAACATCTCTCTCACCACTCGGATAAACTTACTCAAAATAGGATAAACTTTTTTCTGATTTTTAGCCTAAATGATTAAATAACAAAACTCTAATAGCTTAAGCTTTTGGAATAATTAGTGGTTTCAAATTACCAGATTGGCCATAATCCACTGCAACGCTGTTGAAGTTGTATCAGTCCCCCCATTTAGAAACTCCGAAAAGAGGGTTACAATCTCTTCTTCCGTAAGTTTCCTTCCCCCATCTTCCGGTAGCTCCAAATCCAAAAGAGAATCAACATACGAGAAGCAGAAAAAGTCACCCTCACTGTCATCGTCCAGCTTTTGTTTCTTTTGATTTTCTCTACGCGCTCTTATCAGAGGAACAAGTTGTTCTTCCTGATTCCGACGAATTTCCACTAGCTCATTCCACCTCTTCCGGAATAAGAATTTCCCGAACTTAGGAAACAACACCAACACATTGAATCTAGAAAAACCCAACAACAAACTCTGGTGTGCCTTTTCGATTTTTATAACCAAATCCTCATCAAGTTTCTGGCCAAAACACATCAATAAGAGCAAACAGAACATCACGTATTGGAAACCCTCAAGAGCAGAAATCGTTCCATCACCTGATTCGGATTCTGATTCGGTTCTGAACTTTTGTATTAACAGTCCGAGAACCCATTCCCTGCCAGTAGAATAAGATTTAACGCGATTAGGGTTGAGAATTTCGGAGATAAGGTTCCGGCGGAGGAGGCGCCAGAGAGGGCCGTAGTGGGAGGAACTGATGTCGTGTTGATTAGTAGAGATGAGGCGGCCGACGGAACTAGCCGGAGGGCGGTCGGAGAAAGTTGAGCCGTGTTGGACTAGGATTTGGTGGGCCAGGGAACGGTCCGAGATGAAAATGGAGGGACGAGATCCGATGTGGAGGGTTATGATGGGACCGTATTTTTGACGGAGTTGACGGAGAACTGGTTCTATGTTGAAGAGAGTTGTGCGGAGCCATAGAAAGTTGCCTAAGAAGGGGAGTGTGGGTGGGCCAGGTGGGAGTTTTTTTGTTTTTTGGGGTTAGGGTTGGGATGAGGAATTTGAGGAGGATTGAGAAAGAGAGGGAGAGGATGATGAGGAACCAAATCTCCATGTTTACTATGCTTGTTTGGGAGAGGAACCAAAGTTGTAACAGAGATGAAGGAGTGGATCATGTGTTTCTCTTTTTTTATCCAACTGCGTGCAGCTTTATAGGCGTTTTATTGATATAGAGACGCCACCGAATTGAATTCGTGAATGGGACCCTAAGAATGATCAGCACAACCATATTTTGATATTTGCACATCTAATCATGGTGGGGCCAAGGATAAGGCTTTAGATTTCTTTTTTGGCCCATTGTTAGGGAAAAACTTATGTTCTCTTTTGGCTTGCAATGAAATCAAATTAATTCATGAAACATCACGAATCGTTTGGCAGTAGGATGAAAATTCATTTCCACAAGGTCAATTGGAGAGTGCCAATACTAATTTTCATCCTCTACATGGCCAAAATACACTAATTTTCTTTGTTCTAGATCGGAAAGTCCAAGCCTTTCCGCTTTTTCTTCTTTCCTTTTCTTTTTCATATTATATTATTTATAAATGGTCAGTTTACATTCTCCACACAAGCTCTCGTAGGGGTGTTCATTATTAGGTTATAACCGAATAACCGAACCGAACTGAATTGGTTCGGTAGGTTCAATTCGGTTTTTTTCATTTTCGGTTCGGTTTCGGTTTCGGTTATCTCAAAAAAAATTCGATTAACCGAAATAACCAAAATTTTGATAAAAACCATTATTTTTTAAAAAAAATGTGCTATATGGGCACTCCATAGGATGATCAAAACCGTCGATTTGATTGATCACAACTTAATTAGGGTGTGCTCAAAAAATCATTTTGATTGGATGATCCTAGCCCTTCGATCGAAACCTAGATTTTGTTTTTTTCCCTCTTTTTCTCACACTATTCGGTTAACCGAAATAATCAAATTTTTTATCGGTTCGGTTTTGGTTACCAAAATTTGATAACCGAAATTATTTCGGTTCGGTTATAACCAAATAACCACCCCTAGGCTCCCACAAGATCGTCGTTGGAAGAGGTGTCAGTCTCAGCCATCTGCATTTCGGTCTAGGCTTGAGACTGAGACTTCATATGCCTCTCCACCGCCGCCTCGCACCCCTGCAAGCTCAGCATCAAAGGCAGCATGGCCTTCCGCCATGGAAAAGGCCTTATCGTGCTTCTCATCTCTTTCTCGGAGCACCTCTTCGATCTTATCATACTTCTCACCTCTCTCCAGGAGCAGATTCAGCTCCCCCTGTACTCCAAAATGGGCTTCCACTAGGATGTACCTCTTCCCTCTTTGTCTCCCTCAGTTGGCGGATCTGTTCATTTTGCATTCAAAACAAAATTCCAAACGGGCCCGTTTGGATACCTCATATTTTGTATTTGGATTTGGAATTTAGTTTTGAATGCAAAAAGAATAGATCTGCCGGCTCATGTTGAGGGAGACAAAGAGGGAAGGGGGTACTTCCTACAGGAGGGGAGAGGATGAGGAGCAACGAGGGTGAAGGAAGCTGCCAGATCTGTGGATTTCCAATTACTTATTTCTACAACATATTTGGAAATCTGATTTTTTTTCACTGTCAGTCTCTGAATTGGAAATCCAAGAATTTGAACTGGATCCAATTCACAATGCAAAAAGGGCTACAAATGTGAGAAATCCAAACCAAAATATTCTCCGAATCCAAATGGAAATTAAAAGAAACTTCACTTTTATAAGGTGATAAGCAAACCTTGGGTCCCACAAGTTTTATAGATAGTTACAGACAAGGAGTGGCTATAGCAATTCCTAAATTTTATTTCAAACATCATATTCTTTAGGGGTGGCCAACCGGTTCGGTTCTCGGTTCCCGGTTCCATGAACCGTAAGAACCGAACCGAACCGTAGTACATAGTAGGACCGAACCGAACCTAATATTCTTCAACTGTTTATTCAATCCCCATAAAGAAACATCACATTCTTCAACTAATTATACAGAGATGAAGAAATAATATTTCCACTCCTTTTCTACTTTCTCCTCGGAACAATAGCCGCTCTCAGGGGATTCTTCATCACGATCGTAAACCCCGGCTTCTCAGTCAAATCAACCTCTACTCCTTCAGCCTTCTTCCACTCGAACTCCCTCACCATATTCGCCACAAAGTATTCAAGATGAAGCATAGCAAGACCCATCCCTGGACAAATCCTCCTCCCAGCACCAAAAGGCATCATTTTTATCTCCCTACTCCCAGTAACATCCACCTCTTCCCCTTCCAAAAACCTCTCGGGCTTAAACTCCATTGGATCCTTCCACACCTCCCCATCCCACGCCATCTCCGCCACTGTGAAATTAACAGTTGCTTTTTTGGGTATAACATACCCATTTATAGATGTCTCCTCAGACACTGCATGTGGCAGCACGAGGTGCACTGCGGGTGCCGCCGGAGCCCCTCCAAAACCACAGCCTTCAAATACTTCATCTTTAACAAATCCTCTTCTTTAATGGTGTCTTCTTCCTTCACAAGCCCTTTTATTTCTTCAAACAGTTTGGCTTGTATGTCCTGGTTCTTCACCTGTTGAAATATAAATGATTAAATAACACAACCTCGTAGGCCCTGTTAGTTTCAGAATGTGACAAACCAAATGGAGAGGTCCCAAACCGATTGTTGGACCAAAAAATCTGAAGGCTTAACAGCTTAAGATTTAAGCATTTGGAGTAATTGGTTGTTTCACATTGTATGTGAGCTATCGGAGCTACTATCTCAGAGCAGGTACTGGGTTCAAAACCCAATAACTCCTTGATATTAATCCAACAAGTGTATGGCCAACCCAAAAGGAAAGGAGTGTTTAAATATAAGGCCATGTCATAGACTCATAGCCAGGAATTTTTAAGAGAGAGACTAGACATGGGCAGGATTAGGAAAAAGCAGAACTAGGGGTGTAAACGAGCCTCGGCTCGGCTCGTTAAGCTTGAAATGAAAAAAAAAAAAGCAATGATTAAAAAAAAAGTAAAATAGCGAATTTATAAAGTTTGAAATGAGAAATTACCAAGAAAAGGTAATAAGTTATGACAATTAAGAAAAAAATACCAAAAAATTTTCAAAGTTATGACAATTATGGGAAAAAATTAATTTCGGATTTTTCTCAACCGTTTGATATATACGATGTTTACATGACATACCAGAGCCGAGCCGAGCTGGCCTAACTCGGGCTCGGCTCGTTAAGCTTAATGAGCCGGCTCGGCTCGGCTCGTTAAGGATTTGAGCAGAGCTCGAGCGAGCTTCCGAGCCCGAGCCAAAATTGACACCCAGCAGAACCTATTTGAGTAGTGTTTTTTGTTTCCTGATTTTAGCCACTTCACCAGCCTTACTCCTCTCTCACTGAGACACTGGTTTATACTTTATAATGAAAAAAAAAAAATCTTGTTAGCGTGGGCACGTTTGGCTACTATGATTTATTTTTAGGGGTAGGCTAAAAATAGGAAACAAAATCAGGAAACTAGTGTGGCTAAAAATCAGTAAAAATACTCCAAATAGGATAAACTTTTTCCTGATTTTTAGCCAAAATGATTAAATAACAAAACTCTAATAGCTTTAGCTTTTGGAATAATTAGTGGTTTCAAATTACCAGATTGGCCATAATCCACTGCAACGCTGTTGAAGTTGTATCAGTCGCCCCATTTAGAAACTCCGAACAGAGGGTTACAATCTCTTCTTCCTTAAGCTTCCTTCCCCCATCTTCCGGGAGCTCCAGATCCAGAAGAGAATCAACATACGAGAAGCAGAAAAAGTCACCCTCACTGTCATCGTCCAGCTTTTGTTTCTTTTGATTTTCTCTACGCGCTCTTATCAGAGGAACAAGTAGTTCTTCTTGATTCCGACGAATTTCCAGTAGCTCATTCCACCTCTTCCGGAATAAGAATTTCCCCAACTTGGGAAATAACACCAACACATTGAACCTAGACAAACCCAACAGCAATCTCTGTTGCGCGGCTTCGATTTTTCTAACCAAATCCTCATCAAGTTTCTGGCCAAAACACATCAATAACAGCAAACAGAACATCGCGTATTGGAAACCCTCAAGAACAGAGATCGTTCCATCACCTGATTCGGATTCCGATTCGGATCTGAAGTTTTGGATTAACAGTCCGAGAACCCATTCCCGGCCAGTGGAATAAGATCTAACGCGATTAGGGCTGAGAATTTCGGAGATAAGGTTCCGGCGGAGGAGGCGCCAGAGAGGACCGTAGTGGGAGGAACTGATGTTGTGTTGATTGGTGGAGAGGAGGCGGCTGACGGCATTTGCCGTTGGGCGGTCGGAGAAAGTTGAGCCGTGTTGGATTAGGGTTTGGTGGGCCAGGGAACGGTCGGAGATGAAGATGAAGGGACTAGATCCGATGTGGAGGGTTATTATGGGACCGTATTTTTTACGGAGTTGACGGAGAACTGGTTCGATGTCGAAGAGAGTTGTTCGGAGCCATAGAAGGTTGCCTAAGAAGGGGAATGTTGGTGGGCCAGGTGGGAGTTTTTTGTTTTTGGGGGTTAGGGTTGGGATGAGGAATTTGAGGAGGATTGAGAAGGAGAGGGAGAGGAAGATGAGGAACCAAATCTCCATGTTTACTAGGCTTGTTTGGGAGAGGAACAAATAGTTGTAACAGAGAGGGAGTGGATCATGTGTTTCTCTTGTTTTTATCCAACTACGTGAAGCTTTATAGGCGTTTCATCATAAGAGAGACGCCACCGAATTGAAGTCGTGAATGGGAACCTAAGATTGATCTGGTACAACCATATTTTGATATTTGCACATCTAATCATGGTGGGGCCAAGGATAATGTTTTAGATTTTGTTTTTGGGCCCACCATGATTGTTAGGGAAATACTTATGTTCTCTTTTAGCTTGCCAAGAAATCAAATAGATTCATTCAGGGATTTGCTAGCGTCCAACGCAGAATGCATTCCACGGATGGTTTGTTGCAGCTGACAGCCGCCTCAGAGGCTCACTTTTCAGCAAATTTTGTCTTCATTCACGAGGCTGCTGCTGTCAGCTGCAACAGACCACCCGTGAAATGCCTTCTACGATGGAAGCTAGCAACTGCCATTCATGAAACATCATGAATCGTTTGGCAATAGGATGATTCATTTCCACGAATTTTTATATGGTGCTCGACCGTCAAGTCAAATCGGTACCACCCTTTGATATTTGATCCAACAGCTGCCCACTTTCTAAGAAGCTGTTGTTGGATCAAATATCAAGGGTGGTGCTTTTGAGTTACCACCTTCACGGGACTTGGCATCACATAATTTCTCCATTTCCACATGTAGAGGATGAAATACACTATTTCTCTTCGTTGTAGATCGTACATTCTAGGACTTCCCTCTTTTTCTTTCTCTTTTTCTTTTTCTTTTTCTTTTTCTTTTTCTTTTTCTTTTTCATATTATATTATTTATAAATGGTCAATTTTCATTCTCCTCAGAGGCCCTCGCAACATCGTCATTGGAAGAGGCGTGAATCTCGGTCTTGAGAAATTGGTATACCATTTTGAAAGGTCTTTTCTAACCATTTGGAAGGGAGCTTAGAAGTGGAAAGCGACTCTTCCAACACCATACTGTGGCCAATGAAAATAATTCCAGTCCTTGAAAATATGGCTATCTATTAAAATAGATATTTGTATGCATGGTGCTTGTTCTCTTTCTCTCATTCCTGGAAATTCAAATAATTTCGTTGAGGGCTCTATTTGGATGCCAATTGCATGGATCCTCAAGCAATCCTTAAGCAAAAAAATGCACGTTTTGGATTACTTGGTGTATTTGTTTGCCAAAGTAACACCCAAATCCTTAGAGATTACCAAACAATAAAAAGGTGTAATAATTGCATGTTTGTCTCATTACATCTTCGGTCGGGATAGCTGATCACGGTCTTTTTCAGCCTCTGTGGGCAGAAATTTATTCTAAATTTTATGTAAATCCGTTTTTAGGGTACTTACTGTGTATTGGGGGACCTCTTGTCCCCATGGATGTTGTTAGAGTATTTTCAAAATAAAAGTGAGTTTGAAAGGGGTTTGAAAACAAAAGTGTATTTTATTTGTAAAGTGGATAGTTTTGAGAAGAAATGAAAAGTGCTTTGTAGGAATAATCACTCCAGGAATAATCTGGACTATAGAATCGCGAATGGGAGCGATCTAACAGTTAGATTTCGTTCCAATCTTAAAAGATTGCATTCAAAGGGCGTTTTTCAAAGGCAAAAGATAGCAATATGAAAATGTGTCTTGAAGGGGTGTTTTCGAAAGGCTCTGTTCACTTCTTTTCCCTGGTGTTGGCCTTTTTTTTCCCTGACAAGACCTTGACAAGATAGAATTTCTGTGTTCACTTCTTTTCCAGGGAAAACTATTATCAGATGTGGAATTTCTTATTAAAGGCTAAAAATGACGTGGAAATTGACTTTTTCCCTGTTACTTAAGATTTGCTTTCCGATTAAATATATCGGAAAGAGGCTTTCCATGGAAAACGAAGCCTTTTCCTCTTCATTCCTTTCCCTTCTGCCATGTCACCTGGAAAGGAAAGGAAAATAAAATCATTTCCTTTCCTTTCCGGGGAAAAGAAGTGAACAGAGCCAAAGAGAAAAGACACCAAATTGAAAAGGTGCCTTGAAGAGGTGCTTTCCAATGGGAAAGGACACCTAATACTCTATAAATAGAGTAGAAACCATCCATTTAAAGAAAAGTATGAATTTCCACATGGGAAATTCAAATATGTGAGATTCCAAAGCAAGATCCACTCTTGAAAACTTTTGAAAATTATTCTTTACATTTTTCTTCAAAGTTCCTTCTAGTGTATTGTTATTCTAGAAAAAACAGACACTAGTATTTCAAATACTTGTCAAATCCAAAAGGTGATTCGGGGTTTGTCTTTGTTTAGTGCAAAACGTCGACAAACATTTAGTGAATGATTCACCAGGCTTCATTGTATCTTGGAGGCAAATTCGTGATCCCCTTTGCACACTATTCGTGGGGGAGAATATCGTCTTAAGGAAAGCGAAATCTCAGCGTGCCTTGAAGCATCTTTTTCTTCTACATCTCCACCAAGATTCATCCACAATATATTAATTTCCAATAGATGTATCTCATGATTTTCGAATTAATGGAATGTCATCTTTCAAAAACAAAAAATTTGAATGTCTGGTGACGTGGCGCCACTTCTTTTTCCATATGAAATATCTCAAAAAGACGAGATTTAATAGGTAATCCTCCTCTCTTTTTCTCTCTTCATCTATCCCTCTCCTGGTTAACTTGCATCCAAAGCTCATGATTTTCCCAAGATTTACATGACATCCAAAATCCTGCCCCCTTCCATAGACTTTATTTTTCTAAAGAATGCTTATGCATCCAAACATAGCATTATTGAATCCAAAACTTCTGGAGCTTACTTGCATATGAGGCAATCTCTACACCTTCTTGAGCTTACTTGTATACGAAGCAATCTCTGCCCTTGAAGTAACTTGTAATCTTCTCTTAATTAGTCAAGTTTATTTTTAGAAGTATACTTAGAAAATGCTCTTGAGGTATGGGATGGATAGAGCGAAGACGGTAACTACCCCTCTTGGTGCACATTTTAAACTTTCTTCTAAATTGCCTCCTAATACAGATGAAGAAATGAGGTACATGTCTCAGGTTCCATATGTGAATGTTGTTGGAAGCATGATGTATGCTATGGTCTTCACTGGACCGGATATTGCACATTTAATGGGTGTTGTCAATAGATATATGGCAGACCCAGGAAAGGAACACTAGTAGGTAGTCAAATGGATGAAGGGTACATTGTCCCTTGGGAATTTGTTTGAAAAGAGCAGTGTTGGAAAAGAAAATGTCAAGGGCTATGTGGATTCCGATTATGCTGGAGATTTGGACAAGAGAAGGTCCACTATAGATTATGCTTTTACGCTTGTTGTGGGACCTGTCAGTTGAAGGTCCACTTTACAATCGACTATAGCTTTGTCTACTACAGAGGCAGAGTATATGGCAGCAACAGAAGTAGTGAAAGAAGCTATATATGGCTGAGAGGACTAGTAAGTGACTTGAGCTCAAGCAAGAAAACACGCGTGTATTGCAACCACCAGAGTGAATTGGACTTGGCAATAAAATCAAGTTTTTCACGCGAGGATTAAACACATAGACATGAAGTTTCATTTTATTCGAGAGGTTATACACGGAGATGAAATTTCCTTGGAAAAGGTCTACATGAGAAAAAATGTCGCAGATATGTTGACTAAGCCTGTGCCGACTGAGAAGTTCAAGCATTGCTTGGACTTGATTAACATTCGACAAGTTGTATCGAACTAGCACCCTCCGAGATGGGGCGGAGAAGACTTTGTTATGAAAAAATATCTAGGTAGTGGACGGATCAAATTCAAGCTAAAGGGGAGAATGTTGAGATTGCCTTGAATTTTCTAAAGGCAGCTAACGTTATTTTAATAGGACTCTTTGTTTTGGTGGCTATTGGAAAACTACTAGTATCCTATATACATGGAACTCTCGTATTTAGCTATTGGATAGTAGCTCTCAAGAATTGAAAACTGTATGGGATTCTTGGGGTGTTTGGAATACATATCCTGAACGGAAAAGGAGGCTTGGCTTGGTTGTGCGACAACTCCAGTACGACTTCAACCATAAAATAACGAAAAGCGTTATGTGAAGAGGTTTTTGATGACTTGGTGAAATAGAGTAAACGTGAAAACAAGAGAGAGAAAAACGTTTTCAGCAGAGTGAATAGTTCTTCTTGGGCACTTTTTGGTAAAGGGAAAGTGAAGAAGAAGGGTTTTTGTTCTCTCTTGGGTGAGGTTGAAGAAGCACGCCATTTACAGAGCCAAGGCGCTCGGATCCTAGACGGCGTAGAAATTGTATCTTTTGTAATCCGGAGAAAACTATGGGCTTTTGTAATCCGGTGAGTGCTTCTTGTAACCCTTTTATTTTCCACATAGTGAAATCTTTTGAAGTCTTCTCTCGTGGATGTAGGCTTGGCCGAACCACGTAAAACCTGGGTGTTCTTATGTGCTTTATTTGTGGTTTGGTTTATACTTTTATTTTTTGTTATTGTAAATCGAACTTCAAAAACATTGAGTAGCATTATCAACCAATACCGAAAACACGCTTCCGTGTTCAGATTATTAACTAGTCACCGCGGTGGGCTGTTTTGCGCCCCAATTCTGCAACAGGGTGTCCGTGGAGGTTGGTTTTAGGGGAGGAATCCTTGGAGATGATATCGAGCTTGGGAACCTTTTGCCTATAGCTATCACCGGGGGTTTCTATTGTTATGATCAATGTGTAAGTGGTCGTCGACCCTATATTTCTCTGTTTAGACTCCAGCCTACAAGAGGAAGGCCATCATTAAGATGCTGGGGTACAGGGGCGGATGGCTGAGTCCAAACTGTTCATTTGTTGGGTCATAACATAAATAGGATGCATCACGAAATCATCTCCATAGGATGATCCTAACCCTCCGATCAAAAATGGAATCACCCGTTCAATCAGATGGCTAGGATCATCCTATGGAGATGATTTACTCGGTGCGGTACATGAGATGTAAATAGTGGCGCCCCACCCATCAAAACAGTAGGTGTAAATAGTGGGGGTAAAATTGTTGTCTCTACCTTATGTGTGGGTTACGGGGAGATGGTGGGCCCATCTATCAAAATTGGAAGTGCAAAATGGTGGACCCTAACATGCTACAATGACCATTAACATGCAAAATGGCGGAGAAGACTTTGTTATGAAAAAAATGTCTAGGTAGTGGACGGATCAAATTCAAGCTAAAGGGGAGAATGTTGAGATTGCCTTGAATTTTCTAAAGGCAGCTAACGTTATTTTAATAGGACTCTTTGTTTTGGTGGCTATTGGAAAACTACTAGTATCCTATATACGTGGAACTCTCGTATTTAGCTATTGGATAGTAGCTCTCAAGAATTGAAAACTGTATGGGATTCTTGGGGTGTTTGGAATACATATCCTGAACGGAAAAGGAGGCTTGGCTTGGTTGTGCGACAACTCCAGTACGACTTCAACCATAAAATAACGAAAAGCGTTATGTGAAGAGGTTTTTGACGACTTGGTGAAATAGAGTAAACGTGAAAACAAGAGAGAGAAAAACGTTTTCAGCAGAGTGAATAGTTCTTCTTGGGCACTTTTTGGTAAAGGGAAAGTGAAGAAGAAGGGTTTTTGTTCTCTCTTGGGTGAGGTTGAAGAAGCACGCCATTTACAGAGCCAAGGCGCTCGGATCCTAGACGGCGTAGAAATTGTATCTTTTGTAATCCGGAGAAAACTATGGGCTTTTGTAATCCGGTGAGTGCTTCTTGTAACCCTTTTATTTTCCACATAGTGAAATCTTTTGAAGTCTTCTCTCGTGGATGTAGGCTTGGCCGAACCACGTAAAACCTGGGTGTTCTTATGTGCTTTATTTGTGGTTTGGTTTATACTTTTATTTTTTGTTATTGTAAATCGAACTTCAAAAACATTGAGTAGCATTATCAACCAATACCGAAAACACGCTTCCGTGTTCATATTATTAACTAGTCACCGCGGTGGGCTGTTTTGCGCCCCAATTCTGCAACAGGGTGTCCGTGGAGGTTGGTTTTAGGGGAGGAATCCTTGGAGATGATATCGAGCTTGGGAACCTTTTGCCTATAGCTATCACCGGGGGTTTCTATTGTTATGATCAATGTGTAAGTGGTCGTCGACCCTATATTTCTCTGTTTAGACTCCAGCCTACAAGAGGAAGGCCATCATTAAGATGCTGGGGTACAGGGGCGGATGGCTGAGTCCAAACTGTTCATTTGTTGGGTCATAACATAAATAGGATGCATCACGAAATCATCTCCATAGGATGATCCTAACCCTCCGATCTAAAATGGAATCACCCGTTCAATCAGATGGCTAGGATCATCCTATGGAGATGATTTACTCGGTGCGGTACATGAGATGTAAATAGTGGCGCCCCACCCATCAAAACAGTAGGTGTAAATAGTGGGGGTAAAATTGTTGTCTCTACCTTATGTGTGGGTTACGGGGAGATGGTGGGCCCATCTATCAAAATTGGAAGTGCAAAATGGTGGACCCTAACATGCTACAATGACCATCCCCCCCCCCCCCCCCCCCCCCCCCTAATGCATATTCCTGGCTCTGCCCCTGCTGAAGATGATGTCTGCCCAGTTGCCTAAAAAGGAATAATGTTGTAGAACCCAAACAACTATTGTGAATCTGACCTTTCAAACAATCTGCATGATAGATGAGCCTCTACCTCCAAAAATATAGCAATTCCTCTGTGACCAAGATCTTCGTTAAGGAGATTATCTCTCCTTATTTATTCGGTGTGCTGAAGCTCTATCCTTTCAATTTCAAAAGCAACTCCGATTGGGGATATTCAATTCAACCCCCTCCTAACACTAGGTTGAGCTTGGTTATCATTTTTTTTTTCGTATAGCAACGAATTGTATAAATGATGAGGAAAAAAGATAGGGAAAAATTAGCAATAAGAGACTCCTCAAGAGGGGAGAAATTCGAAGGTTTCCAGAGCTGCGCTAGAAACTGCCACCCTGGCAAGTCTTTCGGCCTCACTATTGCCGACCTTCTAACATGGCGGAAAGAAATGGAGGATCCCTCCAACCTATGCAAGATTTTGTCCTTCCAATGAGCAATCCGCCAAGGAATCGGGGAACTCCCCTTCGTAGGTTGAGCTTGGTTATCATCCACCTACTCTTCGTAGATGATCTAATGCCATTTGATAAATCTTCTTTAAAGAACGTTTGTACAATTACTGACATTCTCGATTGATTCAATCATTGCCATCATAGGATCATTTTTTGTGGGATAAATATCAACCAATTCCCTCCAAAGTAAAATTCCTCACTCTCTCCCCTTTCTCAACTCTCACTACCAAATGGGTCCTTCAATTTCATTGGAGAGCGATTTGATGTTCATCAGTTAGGGACCTTCGGTTTATGATGTTATCCCTCTAAATTACTCAGACATAATTCCTCAATGAAAAACAATTTCCATAGAAATAATTTTCCATCTGAGATATTTTCTTGCAATCCAACCTGGATAGGAATTTCTTAGAAAAGTTAGAAACAGAAAATATTCTAAAATTTCTTACGTTATTTATCTATGAAGAAAAGATAACTGAAACCAACCCTATTTAATTTATTTCAGAGGGATTTTCAATTTATTTAATTCCTAAAATGATTTTTTTTAAGGTTTTTTTACGAGAATATTGGAAGAGATAATATTGTGCTTATTTCCTGCTTTTTTTTCAAAAATATTAGAAGGGAAATCAAAAAACGCTAAAACTGATTAAATGGGTTGGGGGTAACTTTGCTATTTTAAAATTTTAAACGGAGAAAATTGAAGTTTGTGAGTTTTAGGGACCTTTTAGCAAATATTTTATAAAAGTAAGATTGTTCAGTTAATATGCTTTTTTTAGGGACTAATAAGCAATTATTTTGTCATGTAGGGACTAATCGGCAAAATTCCCTTTAAAGAAACTTTACATTTATAAATTTTTAAATAACCTTGGACTCTTATTACCTCTGGCATGAAATTTTAAAGCTCATTGAACTATCCCCTACGTTCATTCACTAATATTTGTAATTTGAAAACTTCGGCCCAACCCTAAGGAATACAGCCGAGATTTGTGTGGCTCTAATGAAGCTAAATGCCAAAAACTACTAGAAATCATTGATAAGACTCCGCAGCGTTTACCTTAGCCTATGCTTATGTGATAAAGGCGAAATGTTGAATGACACGGGGTCAGGGCCACTATTCATGCTTGGTATAGCCTACGACATAGCCTATTTTCCACACAATTATGAAGCTGTTGACCACTTTTCGAATTATATATATATATAAATTCCCTTATACCTTAGTTTTTATTATCTATAGAGAAATTTAAATTTATAAAGTTCTGAATCCCACTTCTTGCTAGATAAATAATCTAATTCAAAGAGAGAGATTTACATTTATAAGGTTTTAAATAACCTAGGGGTTTTTGTGTATTACAGCCCAACCTTCCTCTTTTATTTGATTGCCATTGATTGTGTTAGAGTTTAAAATGTAAGGTACTTGATAGCTATAAAAAAACCTACACATAATACGAGGAAGGTGATTGTGCGCTCGAGTGCCCAAAACACATGGGTCCCACATTTGGATGGGTGATCCAATGCATTCATTTGCAGGGCCCCATCATAAATAGCGTGTGTACCATAAATCAAGTCCATAGGATCATCCTAACCCATTCAAAAGTGGAAGGCAAAATGGACACACAGTGTTTGTCCACAAATCTGCCCATTTTGCCCTCCACTCTTAGATGGGTTAATGGACCTGATTTTTTGTACACACCCTATCTATGATGAGGCCATGCAAATGAATGGTTTGGATCACTACAAAATACGTGGGGCCTATGTATTTGGGCACTCAAGCGCAAATAAGCTTATATGCGCTCGAGCGTACAATCATTTTCCTCATATAACTAATATAAGTTAGAAAATAGCTATAAAGAAATTTGCATGTGTAAGATAAGAGATTTGAAGTATAAAACATTAAATCGTGCCATCTGCAAACGCTTAAGCTTTTGGAGTAATTGGTGGTTTGACATGATATCTGAGCAAAGGTCTTGGGTTCAAAACTTCTTGATATTAACAATCCAAGTCGATCTCCCACGGCTTAAGCTTTTGGAGCAATTAGTCGTTTGACGATAATTGGCGCAGCCCAGTTTATGAGGGCTAGATGTACACAACTTTACCCCTGCTTTGCAGATAGGATGTTCTCATGGCTCGAACCCGTGACCACCAAGTCACAATGGTTGTTTGACAATAATTAATAATGCAAATATATTTATATTAATAAGGTATTTAGAAAGAGGAAAGTGTTGGTGAGCTTAAGCACCCAATCACATTGGGCCTACTTTGTTAGGATGATCCAAAGCATTCATTTGAAAGGCCCTTACATAGATGGGGTGTGTACCAAAAATCAGCTCCATAGGATCATCCTAACCCATCCATTTGTGGAGGTCAAAATGGACAGATATTATTTGTCCACAAATCTGCCCATTTTTATCCTCCACAAATGGAGGGGTTAGGATGATCCTACGGAGCTGATTTTTGGTACACACCCTATTTATGATAGGGCCTTGCAAATGAATGGTTTGGATCACCACAGAAAATGTGGGACCCATGTGATTGAGGCGCTTAAGCTCACCATAAGTTTGGTGAGCTTAAGCTCACCAGCACTTTCCTCATTTAAAAATTAAAAGAAACTTCATATTTATAAGGTTGTAACTTGTAAGGAACCTTGGGGTCATGTTAACAGACAAGGAGTGGCTATAACAGTTCCCATATTTTATTTAAAACATCATATCTTCAACCCTTTTTTAACAAACATAAAGAAACATCACATTCTTCAACTAATTTTACTAATTTTACAAAGATGAAGAAATGATATTTCCACTCCTTTTCTAGTTTCTCCTCGGAACAATGGCCGCTCTCAAGGGATTCTTCATCACAATCGTAAAGGCCGGTTTCTCAGTCAAATCAACCTCTTCTCCTTCGTTTGCCTTCTTCCACTCAAACTTCCTCACCAAATTCGCGATAAAGTATTCAAGATGAAGCATGGCAAGACCCATCCCGGGGCAAATCCTCCTCCCAGCCCCAAAAGGCATCATTTTTATCTCCCTACTCCCTGTAATATCCACCTCTTCTCCTTCCAAAAACCTCTCGGGCTTAAACTCCATCGGATCCTTCCACACCTCCCCATCCCACCCCATCTCTGCCACCGTGAAATTAACAGTAGCTTTCTTCGGTATAACATACCCATTTATAGATATCTCTTCTGAGACTGCGTGCGGCAACACGAAGTGCCCTGGCGGGTGCCGCCGGAGGCCCTCCATGACCACCGCCTTCAAATACTTCATCATTAACAAATCCTCTTCTTTAATTGTGTCTCCTTCCTTCACAACCCCTTTTATTTCTTCAAACAGTTTGGCTTGTATCTCCTGATTCTTCACCTGTTGAAATATAAATAATTAAATACCACAAACCCTTAACAGCTTAAGCTTTAAGCTTTTGGAGTAATTGGTTCAGTGTTCGTCTATCCGAGTTAGGGATGGCCTATTGTTTCCATGTAAAAAAACATCTCCCTCTTTATCAAATAAACTGGGAAAAAAATTATTGTAGATACTAGCTGATGCATAGGGTTCAAAACCCAGTAACTCTTTGATATTAAAAATACACGTGTATGGGGCAGCATTGAGATAGAGTGAGAGAGTGAGAAGTAGCGCTTTACCGCCCTTTCCCCCTCTCTCAACATTCACCACTTGAGCCCTCATTTCACATTGAATTTTTTTATTTTTATTTTTTCATCATAAACCAGTGTCTCCAAGTGGAGAGGGAGGGGTAGGCTAAAAATCAGATACCAGTGTAGCTGCAAATCACAAATCATGAAGCAAGAAAACTGAAATCAAAACAGGATCGACTTTTCCCTCTTTTGGTTAAAGAAAACTATACTCAAAACCCTTCTCCTGATTTTTTTGCCATTTCCCACCTCATCTTAATCGTGCCCCTAAATGATTAAATAACACAACTCTAATTAAGCTTTTGGAGTAATGGGTTGTTTCACACTACCAGATTGGCCATAATCCACTCTAATGCAGTCGACGTTGTATCAGTCCCCGCATTTAGAAACTCCGAACAGAGGGTTACGATCTCTTCCTCCTTGAGCTTTCTTCCTTCATCGTCCGAGAGCTCCAGCTCCATTGAACCAGTTGACGGAGAACTGGTTCGATGTCAAAGAGAGTTGTTCGGAGCCATAGAAGGTTGCCTAAGAAGGGGAATGTTGGTGGGCCAGGTGGGAGTATTTTTTTTTGGGGGTTAGGGTTGGGATGAGGAATTTGAGGAGGGTTGAGAAGGAGAGGGAGAGGAAGATGAGGAACCAAATCTCCATGTTTACTAGTGTCACGGGCCAAATATTTGAGCAACGGAATAACCCGTGCGGCGCCCCAACATGCACGAATGCTAGGGCCAGCCTTCAATCGTGCAAGCCTTTAAAGGCCCTACACGCCAACACCCCTTGATGCTTCGAATGTGCACACAAACTCTAAGCTGTTCAACAGGCTACTTGGATCAGATCTTGACATGCGCTTCTAGATACCCACACTCATGATCAGCCTGCATCACGAGTACATCGAACATAAGGCCTTGGGGCCTAATGCAAAGTCCATCGAGTACGAGGCATGACGATGCCACGCACCAATCCGCCAAGCACTAGGGCTTGGTCATCCAAGGAGCAAGATGCCCCATGGACTGATCCGCAAGGTGTACACCTCGCGAGGGCAACCGAAGTCGCCCCGGCACGAACCCATGGAAGACCTAGAGAATGGCCTACCCACGAGACGTACCGCGGTGCAGAGGGACAAACAGTATAGGTAGCCCCCTGCACCGGTCCGCCGCGCAATGCATGTGGGAACCCAACCCAACACGCACTGTCTTTGGCCCCCATCCTCAACCAAAGAAACTGGAGCATCCCTATGGATAGCTCGCAGTCCGCACCCAAAGCTCCCTCAGGACACGCCTACGAGTTGAAGTATGATTTCCTACTGTGTGCAACAGATGCACAAGCAAGTCCTCTTGCAACCCATGAGCAAGCCACCAAGGCTCCTGCCCACACCTGCTGGGCCTAACGGGGGAGGAGTCAGCAAGTCACGGAGTCAACTCCTCCTATAGAGTTTGGCCAACCAACCAGCTTAGCGGCGAGTGACGACCAAAGGTGCTATAAACAACGCATTTCCAAGACACAACGAGACGAGACGAGATGGATTTTAATACCGGTTGTGTCCTGAACTGTTTCCCCGTGACACTCCCCCACCTGATAACGTCGACGCCCTCGTCGACACTGAACGGTCTATGAAGCTCAGTTCCACAATAACAATGACTTCTCAATCTTGAAAACAGCTGCCACTGGTACTTCGACAATCAGCGTATTCTGACTTCTACTGCATACCACACTGCCTCAAGTTCTGCCAATCACTGCACTAAAGCTCTGCTGGAGTTATCTTCAACAACGATTGTTTTCCCGGACTCCATCAAACTAGGCGAAGGTTTTCTGGCGGTGCCTACAAACGTTGTGGATGACGTGCCATCACTTTCGGCACGGAAGGTTATGGCTCACCTACAACCGGATGACGTGCCACCACTTTCGGCACGGAAGGTTTTGGCTCACCTACAACCGGGTAGCGTGCCATCACTTTCAGTACGGAAGGTTTTGGCTCACCTACAACCGGATGACGTGCCACCACTTTCGGCACGGAAGGTTTTGGCTCACCTACAACCGGGTAGCGTGCCATCACTTTCAGTACGGAAGGTTTTGGCTCACCTACAACCGGATAACGTGCCACCACTTTCGGCATGGAAGATTTTGGCTCACCTACAACCGGGTAACGTGCCATCACTTTTGGCACGGAAGGTTTTGGCTCACCTACAACCGGATAACGTGCCATCACTTTCGGCACGGAAGGTTTTGGCTCACCTACAACCGGATGACGTGCCATCACTTTCGGCACGGACGGTTTTGGCTCACCTACAACCAGATGACGTGCCACCACTTTCGGCACAGAAGGTTTTGGCTCACCTACAACCGGGTAGCGTGCCACCACTTTCGACACGGAAGTTTTGGCTCACCTACAACCGGGTAGCGTGCCATCACTTTCAGCACGGAAGGTTTTGGCTCACCTACAACCGGATAACGTGCCATCACTTTCGGCACGGAAGGTTTTGGCTCACCTACAACCGGATGACGTGCCACCACTTTCGGCACGGAAGGTTTTGGCTCACCTACAACCGGTGATGATGGTTCTGAGCACTCCACCAAACTCCATAAGGGCAGAGCGACCAAACTTGAATCCTTCCTTCAAGCAACTCTCAAGTTCCTCCTTAGCTACACTCGAGCTTCCTCTGGAGTGGTCTTCCGAAATGGCCAACTTGCACCGCTTCGTCTCTCCCTGAATGTGCCACCACTTCCGGCACAGCACCTGCCTCACTTTCGGCCAAGTGCAGCACTTGCCACCCGCAAAGTGCAAGCCAACCACGGAGTCCACAAGCACTCCCAAGCAAAGAGACCACCACATCGGTCTCGCCTCCTCCTGAGGCCAAGAATCCCCTGTTGGGATCAATCAACGCAACGCTTAGTCTTGCCTGCTTCTGTTCAACACTATAGAACTTGATTTGAACAATCAACCCTTATGCCACAAATGGTCTCCTTGGGCACTTGCGGCTAGTACTCACACTGCTAACCACCCAAATATTCCATTATTCAGATTGAGCTGTCCTTTCAATTTCGACAAACAAAGAGATTCTAAAGCAGCAAGAAACACACAAACATACCATGTCATCCCATACCAACGCAGTCTGCCCATATGCCATCTGAGCTCACCACATTGTCCCATATCAGCACAGCAAACCCATTATCAAATCTAAGCGGCCTTGGCGTTCGTTCCAAGGTCTTTCTGAGAAGAGCATCACGCATGCTCGATTGTAATTGTGAACTGCCATAAAAGTACTTCAGTCATTGACCAGCTCTTCATCCTGAGCATGTCTGCTAATTCGTCAAACTGGTTATGCCATCACACTGAGCAAGCAAATTCACTTCGATGAGCGCTTTGGTGCCGACACGTTCAACACCTCATCTGATAGGGGAAGGCTTATGCCAACAGCCAACCCTTTTTTCATAGCAAGCCCTTAAGGCCATATGCTAACACATCAATGTTAGCCAACACTGCAACGGAGCATTCACAACTCCCCAACTGCCACTTCCGATCTCACACATCGGTGGGTCACTGAAAGATGCGAACCTGTTCGCTGACGGTTGCAGCTCTAACACTGTATCAAGCTTCGAGCAAATCCATTGAGCAATGCTTGAACAAACACTGATGGTACTAATCTTTGCAGGCCATCGCGCCTCTGTTGCGCGACTCAAGTAGAATAAGGGAGAGTCCACCGAAAGGAACATACCTACACAATTTTAGCTCTTCTTCGGCTGACTAATGGACTTTCAAAGTGTTAGATTCAGAGACATCCGCAACTTAGCACTTCCAACTTGGTGTGCTAACATTCAAGCTCTTTCCAACACTGCCACAATAGAAAGCATTTCCCGTTCCTTTGTGCAAAGCAACATGCACTAGAGATGCGCTAATCATAGCCGCAAACACTGCCACTTGCTGCAACTATGCCAACACAGACACCAACTGTATCATAGCTCCTTGAAAAACTCTTGATTCACAACCTGCTCTGATCTGGCACTAGATACCATCTGGCACCAATTCTCAAAGCACACTCTGAATACGTAGCTTGGACATTCTGCTATGATACCAACTGTCACGGGCTAAATATTTGAGCAACGGAATAACCCGTGCGGCGCCCCAACATGCACGAATGCTAGGGCCAGCCTTCAATCGTGCAAGCCTTTAAAGGCCCTACACGCCAACATCCCTTGATGCTTCGAATGTGCACACAAACTCTAAGCTGTTCAACAGGCTACTTGGCTCAGATCTTGACATGCGCTTCTAGATACCCACACTCATGATCAGCCTGCATCACGAGTACATCGAACATAAGGCCTTGGGGCCTAATGCAAAGTCCATCGAGTACGAGGCATGACGATGCCACGCACCAATCCGCCAAGCACTAGGGCTTGGTCATCCAAGGAGCAAGATGCCCCATTGACTGATCCGCAAGGTGTACACCTCGCGAGGGCAACCGAAGTCGCCCCGGCACGATCCCATGGAAGACCTAGAGAATGGCCTACCCACGAGACGTACCGCGGTGCAGAGGGACAAACAGTATAGGTAGCCCCCTGCACCGGTCCGCCGAGCAATGCATGTGGGAACCCAACCCAAGACGCACTGTCTTTGGCCCCCATCCTCAACCAAAGAAACTGGAGCATCCCTATGGATAGCTCGCAGTCCGCACACAAAGCTCCCTCAGGGCACGCCTACGAGTTGAAGTATGATTTCCTACTGTGTGCAACAGATGCACAAGCAAGTCCTCTTGCAACCCATGAGCAAGCCACCAAGGCTCCTGCCCACACCTGCTGGGCCTAACGGGGGAGGAGTCAGCAAGTCACGGAGTCAACTCCTCCTATAGAGTTTGGCCAACCAACCAGCTTAGCGGCGAGTGACGACCAAAGGTGCTATAAACAACGCATTTCCAAGACACAACGAGACGAGACGAGATGGATTTTAATACCGGTTGTGTCCTGAACTGTTTCCCCGTGACACTCCCCCACCTGATAACGTCGACGCCCTCGTCGACACTGAACGGTCTATGAAGCTCAGTTCCACAATAACAATGACTTCTCAATCTTGAAAACAGCTGCCACTGGTACTTCGACAATCAGCGTATTCTGACTTCTACTGCATACCACACTGCCTCAAGTTCTGCCAATCACTGCACTAAAGCTCTGCTGGAGTTATCTTCAACAACGATTGTTTTCCCGGACTCCATCAAACTAGGCGAAGGTTTTCTGGCGGTGCCTACAAACGTTGTGGATGACGTGCCATCACTTTCGGCACGGAAGGTTATGGCTCACCTACAACCGGATGACGTGCCACCACTTTCGGCACGGAAGGTTTTGGCTCACCTACAACCGGGTAGCGTGCCATCACTTTCAGTACGGAAGGTTTTGGCTCACCTACAACCGGATGACGTGCCACCACTTTCGGCACGGAAGGTTTTGGCTCACCTACAACCGGGTAGCGTGCCATCACTTTCAGTACGGAAGGTTTTGGCTCACCTACAACCGGATAACGTGCCACCACTTTCGGCATGGAAGATTTTGGCTCACCTACAACCGGGTAACGTGCCATCACTTTTGGCACGGAAGGTTTTGGCTCACCTACAACCGGATAACGTGCCATCACTTTCGGCACGGAAGGTTTTGGCTCACCTACAACCGGATGACGTGCCATCACTTTCGGCACGGACGGTTTTGGCTCACCTACAACCAGATGACGTGCCACCACTTTCGGCACAGAAGGTTTTGGCTCACCTACAACCGGGTAGCGTGCCACCACTTTCGACACGGAAGTTTTGGCTCACCTACAACCGGGTAGCGTGCCATCACTTTCAGCACGGAAGGTTTTGGCTCACCTACAACCGGATAACGTGCCATCACTTTCGGCACGGAAGGTTTTGGCTCACCTACAACCGGATGACGTGCCACCACTTTCGGCACGGAAGGTTTTGGCTCACCTACAACCGGTGATGATGGTTCTGAGCACTCCACCAAACTCCATAAGGGCAGAGCGACCAAACTTGAATCCTTCCTTCAAGCAACTCTCAAGTTCCTCCTTAGCTACACTCGAGCTTCCTCTGGAGTGGTCTTCCGAAATGGCCAACTTGCACCGCTTCGTCTCTCCCTGAATGTGCCACCACTTCCGGCACAGCACCTGCCTCACTTTCGGCCAAGTGCAGCACTTGCCACCCGCAAAGTGCAAGCCAACCACGGAGTCCACAAGCACTCCCAAGCAAAGAGACCACCACATCGGTCTCGCCTCCTCCTGAGGCCAAGAATCCCCTGTTGGGATCAATCAACGCAACGCTTAGTCTTGCCTGCTTCTGTTCAACACTATAGAACTTGATTTGAACAATCAACCCTTATGCCACAAATGGTCTCCTTGGGCACTTGCGGCTAGTACTCACACTGCTAACCACCCAAATATTCCATTATTCAGATTGAGCTGTCCTTTCAATTTCGACAAACAAAGAGATTCTAAAGCAGCAAGAAACACACAAACATACCATGTCATCCCATACCAACGCAGTCTGCCCATATGCCATCTGAGCTCACCACATTGTCCCATATCAGCACAGCAAACCCATTATCAAATCTAAGCGGCCTTGGCGTTCGTTCCAAGGTCTTTCTGAGAAGAGCATCACGCATGCTCGATTGTAATTGTGAACTGCCATAAAAGTACTTCAGTCATTGACCAGCTCTTCATCCTGAGCATGTCTGCTAATTCGTCAAACTGGTTATGCCATCACACTGAGCAAGCAAATTCACTTCGATGAGCGCTTTGGTGCCGACACGTTCAACACCTCATCTGATAGGGGAAGGCTTATGCCAACAGCCAACCCTTTTTTCATAGCAAGCCCTTAAGGCCATATGCTAACACATCAATGTTAGCCAACACTGCAACGGAGCATTCACAACTCCCCAACTGCCACTTCCGATCTCACACATCGGTGGGTCACTGAAAGATGCGAACCTGTTCGCTGACGGTTGCAGCTCTAACACTGTATCAAGCTTCGAGCAAATCCATTGAGCAATGCTTGAACAAACACTGATGGTACTAATCTTTGCAGGCCATCGCGCCTCTGTTGCGCGACTCAAGTAGAATAAGGGAGAGTCCACCGAAAGGAACATACCTACACAATTTTAGCTCTTCTTCGGCTGACTAATGGACTTTCAAAGTGTTAGATTCAGAGACATCCGCAACTTAGCACTTCCAACTTGGTGTGCTAACATTCAAGCTCTTTCCAACACTGCCACAATAGAAAGCATTTCCCGTTCCTTTGTGCAAAGCAACATGCACTAGAGATGCGCTAATCATAGCCGCAAACACTGCCACTTGCTGCAACTATGCCAACACAGACACCAACTGTATCATAGCTCCTTGAAAAACTCTTGATTCACAACCTGCTCTGATCTGGCACTAGATACCATCTGGCACCAATTCTCAAAGCACACTCTGAATACGTAGCTTGGACATTCTGCTATGATACCAACTGTCACGGGCTAAATATTTGAGCAACGGAATAACCCGTGCGGCGCCCCAACATGCACGAATGCTAGGGCCAGCCTTCAATCGTGCAAGCCTTTAAAGGCCCTACACGCCAACATCCCTTGATGCTTCGAATGTGCACACAAACTCTAAGCTGTTCAACAGGCTACTTGGCTCAGATCTTGACATGCGCTTCTAGATACCCACACTCATGATCAGCCTGCATCACGAGTACATCGAACATAAGGCCTTGGGGCCTAATGCAAAGTCCATCGAGTACGAGGCATGACGATGCCACGCACCAATCCGCCAAGCACTAGGGCTTGGTCATCCAAGGAGCAAGATGCCCCATTGACTGATCCGCAAGGTGTACACCTCGCGAGGGCAACCGAAGTCGCCCCGGCACGATCCCATGGAAGACCTAGAGAATGGCCTACCCACGAGACGTACCGCGGTGCAGAGGGACAAACAGTATAGGTAGCCCCCTGCACCGGTCCGCCGAGCAATGCATGTGGGAACCCAACCCAAGACGCACTGTCTTTGGCCCCCATCCTCAACCAAAGAAACTGGAGCATCCCTATGAATAGCTCGCAGTCCGCACACAAAGCTCCCTCAGGGCACGCCTACGAGTTGAAGTATGATTTCCTACTGTGTGCAACAGATGCACAAGCAAGTCCTCTTGCAACCCATGAGCAAGCCACCAAGGCTCCTGCCCACACCTGCTGGGCCTAACGGGGGAGGATTCAGCAAGTCACGGGGTCAACTCCTCCTATAAAGTTTGGCCAACCAACCAGCTTAGCGGCGAGTGGCGACCAAAGGTGCTATAAACAACGCATTTCCAAGACGCAACGAGACGAGACGAGATGGATTTTAATACCGGTTGTGTCCTGAACTGTTTCCCGTGACACTAGGCTTGTTTGGGAGAGGAACAAATAGTTGTAACAGAGAGGGAGTGAATCATGTGTTTCTCTTGTTTTTATCCAACTACGTGTAGCTTTATAGGCGTTTCATCATAAGAGAGACGCCACCGAATTGAAGTCGTGAATGGGACCCTAAGATTGATCTGCCCCTTATCGGTACAACCATAGTTTGATATTTGCACATCTAATCATGGTGGGGCCAAGGATAATGTTTTAGATTTTGTTTTTGGGCCCACCATGATTGTTAGGGAAATACTTATGTTCTCTTTTAGCTTGCCAAGAAATCAAATAGATTCATTCAGGGATTTGCTAGCGTCCAACGCAGAATGCATTCCACGGATGGTTTGTTGCGGCTGACAGCCGCCTCAGAGGCTCACTTTTCAGCAGATTTTGTCTTCATTCACGAGGCTGCTGCTGTCAGCTGCAGCAGACCACCCGTGAAATGCCTTCTACGATGGACGCTAGCAACTGCCATTCATGAAACATCATGAATCGTTTGGCAATAGGATGATTCATTTCCACGAATTTTTATATGGTGCCCGACCGTCAAGTCAAATCGGTACCACCCTTTGATATTTGATCCAACAGCTGCCCACTTTCTAAGAAGCTGTTGTTGGATCAAATATCAAGGGTGGTGCTTTTGAGGTACCACCTTCACGGGACTTGGCATCACATAATTTCTCCATTTCCACATGTAGAGGATGAAATACACTATTTCTCTTCGTTGTAGATCGTACAGTCTCGGACTTCCCTCTTTTTCTTTTTCTTTTTCTTTTTCATATTATATTATTTATAAATGGTCAATTTTCATTCTCCTCACAGGCCCTCGCAACATCGTCATTGGAAGAGGCGTGAATCTCGGTCTTGAGAAATTGGTATACCATTTTGAAAGGTCTTTTTTAACCATATGGAAGGGAGCTTAGAAGTGGAAAGCGACTCTTCCAACACCATACAGTGGCCAATGAAAATAATTCCGGTCCTTGAAAATATGGCTATCTATTAAAATAGATATTTGTATGCATGGTGCTTGTTCTCTTTCTCTTATTCCTGGAAATTCAAATAAATTCGTTGAGGGCTCTATTTGGATGCCAATTGCATCGATCCTCAAGCAATCCTTAAGCAAAAAAGTGCACGTTTTGGATTACTTGGTGTATTTGTTTGCCAAAGTAACACCCAAATCCTTAGAGATTATCAAACAATAAAAAGGTCTAATAATTGCATGTCTGTCTCCTTACATCTTCAGTCGGGGTAGCTGATCACGGTCTTTTTCAGCCTCCGTGGCAGAAATTTATTCTAAATTTTATGTAAATCCGTTTTTAGGGTACTTACTGTGTATTGGGAGACCTCTTGTCCCCATGGATGTTGTTAGAGTATTTTCAAAATAAAAGTGATTTTGAAAGGGGTTTGAAAACAAAAGTGTATTTTATTTGTAAAGTGGATAGTTTTGAGAAGAAATGAAAAGTGCTTTGTAGGAATAATCACTCCAGGAATAATCTGGACTATAGAATCGCGAATGGGAGCGATCTCAGTTAGATTTCGTTCCAATCTTAAAAGATTGCATTCAAAGGGTGTTTTTCAAAGGCAAAAGAGAGCAATATGAAAATGTGTCTTGAAGGGGTGTTTTCCAAAGGCCCTGTTCACTTCTTTTCCCTGGTTTTGTTTTCCCTGGAAAACAGCCTTTTTTTTCCCTGACAAAACCTTGAAAAGATAGAATTTCTGTGTTCACTTCTTTTCCAGGGAAAACTATTATCAGATGTGGAATTTCTTATTTAAAGGCTAAAAATGACGTGGAAATTGACTTTTTCCCTGTTACTTAAGATTTGCTTTCCGATTAAATATATCGGAAAGAGGCTTTCCATGGAAAACGAAGCCTTTTCCTCTTCATTCCTTTCCCTTCTGCCATGTCACCTGGAAAGGAAAGGAAAATGAAATCATTTCCTTTCCTTTCCGAGGAAAAGAAGTGAACAGAGCCAAAGAGAAAAGACACCAAATTGAAAAGGTGCCTTGAAGAGGTGCTTTCCAATGGGAAAGGACACCTAATACTCTATAAATAGAGTAGAAACCATCCATTTAAAGAAAAGTATGAATTTCCACATGGGAAATTCAAATATGTGAGATTCCAAAGCAAGATTCACACTCTTGAAAACTTTTGAAAATTATTCTTTACATTTTTCTTCAAAGTTCCTTCTAGTGTATTGTTATTCTAGAAAACACAGACACTATTATTTCAAATACTTGTCAAATCCAAAAGGTGAATCGGGGTTTGTCTCTGTTTAGTGCAAAACGTCGACAAACATTTAGTGAATGATTCACCAGGCTTCATTGTATCTTGGAGGCAAATTCGTGATCCCCTTTGCACACTATTCGTGGGGGAGAATATCGTCTTAAGGAAAGCGAAATCTCAGCGTGCCTTGAAGCATCTTTTTCTTCTACATCTCCACCAAGATTCATCCACAATATATTAATTTCCAATAGATGTATCTCATGATTTTCGAATTAATGGGATGTCATCTTTCGAAAACAAAAAATTTGAATGTCTGGTGAAGTGGCGCCACTTCTTTTTCCATATGAAATATCTCAAAAAGACAAGATTTAATAGGTAATCCTCCTCTCTTTTTCTCTTTTCATCTATCCCACTCCTGGTTAACTTGCATCCAAAGCTCATGATTTTCCCAAGATTTACATGACATCCAAAATCCCGCCCCCTTCCATAGACTTTATTTTTCTAAAGAATGCTTATGCATCCAAACATAGCATTATTGAATCCAAAACTTCTGGAGCTTACTTGCATATGAGGCAATCTCTACACCTTCTTGAGCTTACTTGTATACGAAGTAATCTCTGCCCTTGAAGTAACTTGTAATCTTCTCTTAATTAGTCAAGTTTATTTTTAGAAGTATACTTAGAAAATGCTCTTGAGGTATGGGATGGATAGAGCGAAGACAGTAACTACCCCTCTTGGTGCACATTTTAAACTTTCTTCTAAATTGCCTCCTAATACAGATGAAGAAATGAGGTACATGTCTCAGGTTCCATATGTGAATGTTGTTGGAAGCATGATGTATGCTATGGTCTTCACTGGACCGGATATTGCACGTTTAATGGGTGTTGTCAGTAGATATATGGCAGACCCAGGAAAGGAACACTAGTAGGTAGTCAAATGGATGAAGGGTACATTGTCCCTTGGGAATTTGTTTGAAAAGAGCAGTGTTGGAAAAGAAAATGTCATGGGCTATGTGTATTCCGATTATGCTGGAGATTTGGACAAGAGAAGGTCCACTATAGATTATGCTTTTACGCTTGTTGTGGGACCTGTCAGTTGAAGGTCCACTTTACAATCGACTATAGCTTTGTCTATTACAGAGGCAGAGTATATGGGAGCAACAGAAGTAGTGAAAGAAGCTATATGGCTGAGAGGACTGGTAAGTGACTTGGGGTCAAGCAAGAAAACACGCGTGTATTGCAACCACCAGAGTGAATTGGACTTGGCAATGAGTCAAGTTTTTCACGCGAGGATTAAACACATAGACATGAAGTTTCATTTTATTCGAGAGGTTATACACGGAGATAAAATTTCCTTGGAAAAGGTCGACACGAGAAACAATGTCGCAGATATGTTGACTAAGCCTGTGCCGACTGAGAAGTTCAAGCATTGCTTGGACTTGATTAACATTCGACAAGTTGTATCGAACTAGCACCCTCCGAGATGGGGTGGAGAAGACTTTGTTATGAAAAAAATATCTAGGTAGTGGACGGATCAAATTCAAGCTAAAGGGGAGAATGTTGAGATTGCCTTGAATTTTCTAAAGGCAGCTAACGTTATTTTAATAGGACTCTTTGTTTTGGTGGCTATTGGAAAACTACTAGTATCCTATATACATGGAACTCTCGTATTTAGCTATTGGATAGTAGCTCTCAAGAATTGAAAACTGTATGGGATTCTTGGGGTGTTTGGAATACATATCCTGAACGGAAAAGGAGGCTTGGCTTGGTTGTGCGACAACTCCAGTACGACTTCAACCATAAAATAACGAAAAGCGTTATGTGAAGAGGTTTTTGACGACTTGGTGAAATAGAGTAAACGTGAAAACAAGAGAGAGAAAAACGTTTTCAGCAGAGTGAATAGTTCCTCTTGGGCACTTTTTGGTAAAGGGAAAGTGAAGAAGAAGGGTTTTTGTTCTCTCTTGGGTGAGGTTGAAGAAGCACGCCATTTACAGAGCCAAGGCGCTCGGATCCTAGACGGCGTAGAAATTGTATCTTTTGTAATTCGGAGAAAACTTTGGGCTTTTGTAATCCGGTGAGTGCTTCTTGTAACCCTTTTATTTTCCACATAGTGAAATCTTTTGAAGTCTTCTCCCGTAGACGTAGGCTTGACCGAACCACGTAAAACCTGGGTGTTCTTGTTTGCTTTATTTGTGGTTTGGTTTATACTTTTATTTTTTGTTATTGTAAATCGAACTTCAAAAACATTGAGTAGCATTATCAACCAATACCGAAAACACGCTTCCGTGTTCAGATTATTAACTAGTCACCGCGGTGGGCTGTTTTGCGCCCCAATTCTGCAACAGGGTGTCCGTGGAGGTTGGTTTTAGGGGAGGAATCCTTGGAGATGATATCGAGCTTGGGATCCTTTTGCCTATAGCTATCACCGGGGGTTTCTATTGTTATGATCAATGTGTAAGTGGTCGTCGACCCTATATTTCTCTGTTTAGACTCCAGCCTACAAGAGGAAGGCCATCATTAAGATGCTGGGGTACAGGGGCGGATGGCTGAGTCCAAACTGTTCATTTGTTGGGTCATAACATAAATAGGATGCATCACGAAATCATCTCCATAGGATGATCCTAACCGTCCGATCTAAAATGGAATCACCCGTTCAATCAGATGGCTAGGATCATCCTATGGAGATGATTTACTCAGTGCGGTACATGAGATGTAAATAGTGGCGCCCCACCCATCAAAACAGTAGGTGTAAATAGTGGGGGTAAAATTGTTGTCTCTACCTTATGTGTGGGTTACGGGGAGATGGTGGGCCCATCTATCAAAATTGGAAGTGCAAAATGGTGGACCCTAACATGCTACAATGACCATTCCCCCCCGCCCCAAATGCATATTCCTGGCTCTGCCCCTGCTCAAGATGATGTCTGCCCAGTTGCCTAAAAAGGAATACTGTTGTAGAACCCAAACAACTATTGTGAATCTGACCTTTCAAACAATCTGCTTGATAGATGAGCCTCTACCTCCAAAAATATAGCAATTCCTCTGTGACCAAGATCTTCGTTAAGGAGATTATCTCTCCTTATTTATTCGGTGTGCTGAAGCTCTATCCTTTCAATTTCAAAAGCAACTCCGATTGGGGATATTCAATTCAACCCCCTCCTAACACTAGGTTGGGCTTGGTTATCATTTTTTTTTTTTCGAATAGCAACGAATTATATAAAATGATGAGGAAAAAAGATAGGGAAAAATTAGCAATAAGAGACTCCTCAAGAGGGGAGAAATTCGAAGGTTTCCAGAGCTGCGCTAGAAACTGCCACCCTGGCAAGTCTTTCGGCCTCACTATTGCCGACCTTCTAACATGGCGGAAAGAAATGGAGGATCCCTCCAACCTATGCAAGATTTTGTCCTTCCAATGAGCAACCCGCCAAGGAATCGGGGAACTCCCCTTCGTAGGTTGAGCTTGGTTATCATCCACCTACTCTTCGTAGATGATCTAATGCCATTTGATAAATCTTCTTTAAAGAACGTTTGTACAATTACTGACATTCTCGATTGATTCAATCATTGCCATCATAGGATCATTTTTTGTGGGATAAATATCAACCAATTCCCTCCAAAGTAAAATTCCTCACTCTCTCCCCTTTCTCAACTCTCACTACCAAATGGGTCCTTCAATTTCATTGGAGAGCGATTGGATGTTCATCAGTTAGGGACCTTCGGTTTATGATGTTATCCCTCTAAATTACTTAGACATAATTCCTCAATGAAAAACAATTTCCATAGAAATAATTTTCCATCTGAGATATTTTCTTGCAATCCAACCTAGATAGGAATTTCTTAGAAAAGTTAGAAACTGAAAATATTCTAAAATTTCTTACTTTATTTATCTATGAAGAAAAGACAACTCAAACCAACCCTATTTAATTTATTTCAGAGGGATTTTTAATTTATTTAATTCCTAAAATGATTTCTTGTTGAAGGTTTTTTTACGAGAATATTGGGAGAGATAATATTGTACTTATTTCCTGATTTTTTTTTCCAAAAATATTGGAAGGGAAATCAAAAACGCTAAAACTGATTAAATGGGTTGGTGGTAACTTTGCTATTTTAAAATTTTAAACGGAGAAAATTGAAGTTTGTGAGTTTTAGGGACCTTTTAGCAAATATTTTCTAAAAGTATGATTGTTCAGTTAATATGCTTTTCTTAGGGACTAATAAGCAATTATTTTGTCATGTGGGGACTAATCGGCAAAATTCTCTTTAAAGAAACTTTACATTTATAAAGTTTTAAATAACCTTGGACTCTTATTACCTCTGGCATGAAATTTTAAAGCTCATTGAACCCTACGTTCATTCACTAATATTTGTAATTTGAAAACTTCGGCCCAACCCTAAGGAATACAGCCGAGATTTGTGTGGCTCTAATGAAGCTAAATGCCAAAAACTACTAGAAATCATTGATAAGACTCCGCAGCGTTTACCTTAGCCTATGCTTATGTGATAAAGGCGAAATGTTGAATGACACGGGGTCAGGGCCACTATTCATGCTTGGTATGGCCCAGGACACAGCCTATTTTCCACACGATTGTGAAGCTGTTGACCACTTTTCGAATTATATATATAAATTCCCTTATACCTTAGTTTTTTTTTTCTATAGAGAAATTTAAATTTATAATGTTCTAAATCGCCACTTCTTGCTAGATAAATAATCTAATTCAAAGAGAGAGATTTACATTTATAACGTTTTAAATAACCTAGGGGTTTTTGTGTATTACAGCCCAACCTTCCTCTTTTATTTGATTGCCATTGATTGTGTTAGAGCTTAAAATGTAAGGTACTTGATAGCTATAAAAAAAACCTACACATAATACGAGGAAGGTGATTGTGCGCTCGAGTGCCCAAAACACATGGGTCCCACATTTGGATGGGTGATCCAATGCATTTATTTGCAAGGCCCCATCATAAATAGCGTGTGTACCATAAATCAAGTCCATAGGATCATCCTAACCCATCCAAAAGTGGAAGGCAAAATGGACAGACAGTGTTTGTCCACAAATCTGCCCATTTTGCCCTCCACTCTTAGATGGGTTAATGGACCTGATTTTTTGTACACACCCTGTCTATGATGAGGCCATGCAAATGAATGGTTTGGATCACTACAAAATGCGTGGGGCCTAAGTGTTTGGGCACTCAAGCGCAAATAAGCTTATATGCGCTCGAACGTACAATCATTTTCCTCATATAACTAATATAAGTTAGAAAATAGCTATAAAGAAATTTGCATGTGTAAGATAAGAGATTTGAAGTATAAAACATTAAATCATGCCATCTGCAAACCCTTAAGCTTATGGAGTAATTGGTGGTTTGACATGATATCAGAGCAAAGGTCTTGGGTTCAAAACTTCTTGATATTAACAATCCACGTCGATCTCCCACGGCTTAAGCTTTTGGAGCAATTAGTTGTTTGACGATAATTGGCACAGCCCAGTTTATGAGGGCTAGATGTACACAACTTTACCCCTACTTTGCAGATAGGATGTTCCCATGGCTGGAACCCGTGACCACCAAGTCACAATGGTTGTTTGACAATAATTAATAATGCAAATATATTTATATTAATAAGGTATTTAAAAAGAGGAAAGTGTTGGTAAGCTTAAGCTCACCAACCTTATGGTGAGCTTAAGCACCCAATCACATTGGGCCTACTTTGTTAAGATGATCCAAAGCATTCATTTGAAAGGCCCTTACATAGATGGGGTGTGTACCAAAAATCAGCTCCATAGGATCATCCTAATCCATCCATTTGTGGAGGTCAAAATGGATAGATATTATTTGTCCACAAATCTGCCCATTTTTGTCCTCCACAAATAGAGGGGTTAGGATGATCCTATGGAGCTGATTTTTGGTACACACCCTATCTATGATAGGGCCTTGCAAATGAATGGTTTGGATCACCACAGAAAATGTGGGACCCATGTGATTGAGGCGCTTAAGCTCACCAGCACTTTCCTCATTTAAAAATTAAAAGAAACTTCATATTTATAAGGTTGTAACTTGTAAGGAACCTTGGGGTCATGTTAACAGACAAGGAGTGGCTATAACAGTTCCCATATTTAATTTAAAACATCATATCTTCAACTCTTTTTTAACAAACATAAAGAAACATCACATTCTTCAACTAATTTTACTAATTTTACAAAGATGAAGAAATGATATTTCCACTCCTTTTCTACTTTCTCCTCGGAACAATGGCCGCTCTCAAGGGATTCTTCATCACAATCGTAAAGGCCGGTTTCTCAGTCAAATCAACCTCTTCTCCATCCTTTGCCTTCTACCACTCAAACTCCCTCACCAAATTCGCGATAAAGTATTCAAGATGAAGCATGGCAAGACCCATCCCGGGGCAAATCCTCCTCCCAGCCCCAAAAGGCATCATTTTTATCTCCCTACTCCCTGTAATATCCACCTCTTCTCCTTCCAAAAACCTCTCGGGCTTGAACTCCATCGGATCCTTCCACACCTCCCCATCCCACCCCATCTCTGCCACCGTGAAATTAACAGTAGCTTTCTTCGGCATAACATACCCATTTATAGATATCTCTTCTGAGACTGCGTGCGGCAACACGAAGTGCCCTGGCGGGTGCCGCCGGAGGCCCTCCATGACCACCGCCTTCAAATACTTCATCGTTAACAAATCATCTTCTTTAATTATGTCTCCTTCCTTCACAACCCCTTTTATTTCTTCAAACAGTCTGGCTTGTATCTCCTGATTCTTCACCTGTTGAAATATAAATAATTAAATACCACAAACCCTTAACAGCTTAAGCTTTAAGCTTTTGGAGTAATTGGTTCAGTGTTCGTCTATCCGAGTTAGGGATGGCCTATTGTTTCCATGTAAAAAAACATCTCCCTCTTTATCAAATAAACTGGGAAAAAAATTATTGTAGATACTTAGCTGATGCATAGGGTTCAAAACCCAGTAACTCTTTGATATTAAAAATCCACGGGGGCAGCATTGAGATAGAGTGAGAGAGTGAGGAGTAGCGCTTTACCGCCCTTTCCCCCTCTCCCAACATTCACCACTTGAGCCCTCATTTCACATTGAATTTTTTTATTTTTATTTTTTAATCAGAAACCAGTGTCTCCAAGTGGAGAGGGAGGGGTAGGCTAAAAATCAGATACTAGTGTAGCCTCAAATCACAAATCATGAAGCAAGAAAACTGAAATCAAAACAGGATCGACTTTTCCCTATTTTGGTTAAAGAAAACTATACTCAAAACCCTTCTCCTGATTTTTTTTGCCATTTCCCACCTCATCTTAATCGTGCCCCTAAATGATTAAATAACACAACTCTAATTAAGCTTTTGGAGTAATGGGTTGTTTCACACTACCAGATTGGCCATAATCCACTCTAACGCAGTCGACGTTGTATCAGTCCCCGCATTTAGAAACTCCGAACAGAGGGTTACGATCTCTTCCTCCTTGAGCTTTCTTCCCCCATCGTCCGGGAGCTCCAGCTCCAGAAGAGAATCAACATACGAGAAGCAGAAAAAGTCACCCTCCTTGTCATCGTCCAGCTTTTGTTTCTTTTGATTTTCTCTACGCGCTCTTATCAGAGGAATGAGTTGTTCTTCCTGATTCCTACGGATTTCTAGAAGCTCATTCCACCTCTTCCGGAATAGGAATTTCCCCAACTTAGGAAAGAAAACCAACACATTAAATCTACGAAAACGTAAGAGGAATCTCTGTTGCCCTTCTTTGATTTTCCTCACCACATCTTCATCTAGTTTCTGCCCAAAGCACATCAATAAGAGCAAACAGAACATCGCGTATTGGAAACCCTCAAGAACAGAGATCGTTCCATCACCTGATTCCAATTCCGATTCCGATCTGAACTTTTGGATTAACAGTCCGAGGACCCATTCCCGGCCGGTAGAATAAGATTTAACGCGATTAGGGTTGAGAATTTCGGAGATGAGATTCCGGCGGAGGAGGCGCCAGAGAGGGCCGTAGTGGGAGGAATTGATGTTGTGTTGATTGGTGGAGGTGATCCGGCCGACGACATTCGCCGGAGGGCGGTCGGCGAAAGTTGCGCCGTGTTGGATTAGGGTTTGATGGGCGAGGGAGCGGTCGAAGATGAAGATGGAGGGACGAGATCCGATGTAGAGGGTTATGATGGGACCGTATTTTTGACGGAGTTGACGGAGAACAGGTTCGAGGTCTAATAGGGATTTGGGGAGCCATAGAAGGTTGCCTAAGAAGGGGAGTGTGGGTGGGCCAGGTGGGAGTTTTTTGTTTCTTGGGGTTAGGGTGGGGATGAGAAATTTGAGGAGGATGCAGAAAGAGAGGGAGAGGATGATGAGGAACCAAATCTCCATGGCAGAGAAAGAGAAGTTGTAAGTTGTAACAGAGAGGGGAGACGCGTAGCTCAGTGGATCAAGTGTGTCCTTATTTATAGGCGTTTCATGTATAGAGTCAAGCTGAGTTCACCATATCCGATCCAAACCATCCATTTGATGGGCCATAGTAAAATCATTTCAATGGACTTATCACAGCACTCCACTCTATAGAGGTTTCTATGAAGTCTCTCTTTAGATCGGAGGGCTAGGATCATCCTATGGAAATGAGTTATTGGGGCGCCGCCTATTTACCTTCTGGCCTAACAAATGAACGGTTTGGATCATCCTATGGTGTGCCTTGATTAAAGATTTCAAAATATTAATTGTTGGGCCCACCAATTGAAAGACCGGTTTGGAGTTGTTGTTCTGACTGTAGCGAATATCACTGCCCAAGATAAAATGTTGTTTTGATAATTCTCACCCCTCTAAGCTTCAAAAAGCGCTGAAGTCTGCCACACAATTCACGTCAATTGTGGAGCGAATTATCCTACAAGCGGTTTGAATTTATCATCTAACTGAACAAAGTAAGCTTGTCATTTGTTATTTAAACAGATGTCAAAAGGTTATTACAAATCCAATCAGATCGTGCACAAATTAAACGGAAAAGTAAAATAAACAAATCAAGCCACGAGATGGACACCGAGATTTTACGTGGTTCGGCCAAGCCTACTCCACGGACGAGAAACATGAGACGATCTTCAACTATAATACAAACAAAATACAAGGATTACAATGGATCAATCACAAACCCACAAACCCACAACCCTTTCCTTGCTTCTCGAACCCAAGATCGTACACAAAAAAAACCTAAGAAAACCAAGAAGAAAACCAAGAAAAACCCTTTTCTTCCTTCTTATCTCTCTTTTTTCTCTTTCTCCCTTAGGGTAGCCGTCACAACCAGGCCTCCTGCTCTTCCTCTCTTGCCGTCCTTTCCTCAAGAGAAAACACACTCACTGTTTCTTTTTTGGTATTTGGGTTATCCCTAAAACCTAACAAGGCAGCTTTCCTTTTTGCCTCTTGCCTTCCCACCTAAGCAACTGACCGTGATTGGGAAATAAGGCAACTTTCCCAACACAATGTGTGCAAGCCTTAGAAGCTATTAAAAATGAAGAGACAAGCTGAATTTGGGCAAGTATCAAAATATGGTAATGACAACGTCCAGAGGAAAAAGTTACTAGAAATTTTAATTCCGCTAAAACCAATTAAGAATATACCTTTGGGTGGATGTACACCCAAATTTGCCAATCTTTATTTTTTGTCAAATAAGACAAAATTCATAAACGCCAAAAATAAACCAGACAAAATATAAGAGTCGAGTTGGTTGCACGCAATTAAAGGGGAGTTACAGGAGACAAGCCGAGTAGAGTCTCCTAGTGGAGAGGTGGTAAGTAATGTTTGCTTCTCAACTTAAGTAGTTTCCTGTTGAGAAGTGTCATTACCAAAACAAGGAGGGGTATCATTATCAGTAGAGAGAGAAGAGAGAAAGGGAAAAATCGTAAATCATAAAGCTGCAACAGCAAGAATTAAGAAACTTCATCTCATCAAAATCTGACCATGGGTTTCTACATGTTTTACATGAAAAGAAGTTCAATTTTATTTTTTTGGCCGTTTAGATGTCAATATTTTAAAATCTTGAATTTTCTCATAATCTTGGATGGGAGACAAGAAATCATTTTCTGATTTCTCACCCCTCTTTTCGTCAAGCCGAGAGAGAGTAGGAGATCATCCCGTGTTCTAAAGAACAAACTTGCTTGATGGCATCAATTATAAATCCCGGTTCCTAAAACAGGAACAACAATTTATTGACGGAAAATGACATCGCACCCTCTTTTGTTCATCTTTCCTGAAAATGAATGCATTTACATCGCTTGTTTCACTTCAGGGACAAGCAAAAGTGGGGTGGAATGCTGGAAATGGGGGTGAAAATATAATATCTCTGTCAAGATTGTCTAATAAGCCAATTTTTGAACTGTAGCATATCCAGGACCATGGTTTTAAATTTCGGTCGGGACCGAAACGAAATAGCACCGAAACCGAAATTCCCGAAATGTACCAAATTTCAGTCGAAATTTCAGCAAAATAATTGATAAAATAATATTATTTTAATCCTTAAACAAATTTCAACCGAAATTACTGAAATTTTGGTAATTTCTGGCAAAATTTCGGTTTCGGTAAGGACCGATATTTCACCCGAAACCGAAATTTAAAACCTTGTCTAGGACATGCCATAATTTAAGCATTGTTAATCTCTCCCCATTCAGAACAGACATATCAATTGTTTCCTTTGCAAGGCAATCAAACTATCAAAGATCTTACCAGCTATCATTTGAATGGGGAGTCAAGACTAGTTTACCACAGATATGGAAACTGGCAAATAATTCAGACAAATTTGTAATTTCCTTTGGCCAAACTTCCATGTTTGCATCACCATCTACAACATGAAGGGAAAGGTCGAGGATGGTGCTCAACTGATGGAACGAAAAATGAGGTGTTCTAGTATTCTTTCAATGCTCCTTTGTTATGAATTTTGGTATCAAACAATCAACAGCCATAAGTTAGGCCAAGCTAGCAACAATGGAGAACACATTGTTCCCTGTAAGATGGATTACCTTCATGCCTATGAAAGTGTACATAACCCTGTGAATTATTGGAGTTTCCGCAAGTCCAACAATGGAAAAATAAGAAATAATGCATAAAGAAATAGCATTAACGATGAAATTAGGTCAACATCTCTATTGAAGCGGGCAAAATACAAAATTTTCTGGGAAGAAACCCTACATGTTCCCCGTCCGACTGAACATAAATGCTATTGCTGCACACAATTTCCTCCACTTCGATGGAATGCACACTGCAGCAGAAACTGCTTCATGTAAATAAGACGTACTTCCAAATCAAATACCAGAACCATATAGCTAGAATTAATTGTGTGAAGGCAAGTTCAGAAAATGGGCAAAAGAACACAAGCCTTGAAATAAATACCCAGTTCCGATCAGCATATATAAATGTACTCATTTTTGGCTTAGGACAAATAGAAGCACACAGATTAACAGAGATGGCCACAACAGCCTATATAGGAAAAGAAACATAAAAGACAACAAAGTTAAAAAGGGATTAAAAAAGGAAATTGTATTGTGAATTACCACCCCCTAGCTAGCGAATCTACCTCCCCCGCTAGCCTTTCCAAGGACAAGTTGAAATGACAGTATCTAACATTATGTATAAATACTTGTATGAATTACATGTGAAATCTGGTATGTACTAAATTATCAGACATGCGCCATAGTGCATGTCAATGTTTTTAAACCTCGCTGATAATTACAATCGGGTCTAACCTCGCTGATAATTTTGCTATCTCTAATCCATCTACCGTTCCCTGGCAACAACAATTTGACTTTCTCTTGGTCAAGTCCATTGGCCGGGAAGCTAATGACCACTAAATTTGGCTCCTTAAATTCCCCTGTTTTCTTGCCTAATTTTGCTTTCATGTGATTGCTAGTTTGAATGGTCTGTGTTGTGAATTTTTCTAGACTCCCATTTCTTATTTTAGCAAAAGTCCAAATGTTTCATGTAATGTGCGTATAAGCGTTCGGTTTGCTCTCTGGATTTTCATTTTTAATCACTGCTTGTATCTGAGAAAGAAGAGGAATGAGTTTACCTTGTTGATCCCATCTTATTTGATTCAGAGAATAGGAGTTGTATTCGAAAGAGTTCCAGATAGATAGAGTATGATTCCCCATTTCGACCTCACTTTAATCCCGTCATCTTCTAATCTATATGCCGGGGTCGCGTAAGGAGGAAATTTGATCGCATGGTTAGATGGTCAGATCAATATAGTGGTAGAAAGTTGATTTGGCTTTGGTTTTATCATGTCTCCGGAACTCCTTGGGGTTCAGTTCTAAGTGTTAGCAATGATTCTTTCATGCTTATACTCAATTAATTGCTCATATCCCAGGTATTTTGCCTTCATAATGCCTATGTCTTAACCTTGGATTATTTTGGAATTGCATTTAGGCTTCGTTCTCATAGGTTGTGTCTTCATTTTAGGGTCCTAGCTAAGCAATATATGACTAATAGAAGAACCATAAGATCAGCAACCTCATCCTGTCAGTAGCCTACATTGAACACGTCATCTGTCCATGAAGTGAATAAGATGTTTCAAGGTCCCTGTTCTTCCATTTTGGGCCTACCATCGGCATTCTTCATATGTTTCAAAGAATCCCCCCTTTCATGGCGTATGTGGGGTCAAATCATTTGGGTGTTTGGAAAAACATTAAGACTTTCTCTCCTAAGTGCCCGGATGTGTAGCTCAAGGATCTCCTTTTCCATACAATGTGTGAGCTCAAGTCATTTGGGGTATTTGTAAAAACCATTTCTCCTAGGTGGTAGGCTGTGTGGTCTAGAGATCTTCTCTTCTGTGGCATGTATGAACTCTAGTTATTTGGGCATTTGAGAAGTTGCTAAGATTCCTTTCCTTGACTTTTCTCCTTCCCTCCTCTTTGGATTTTAGGACGATGCTCAGGTTTCATTTCCAAAGTCTAGGACTTCTTATTTTCGAGATTTTCATTAAAGTTTGAGATTAAGCATCTTTGGACCTTCTCTCGTCGTCATGGCGATGATGATATGTTCCTTGAAGCTGCCCCTTTGCCCTTCATGTCCCTCTTCTTATCTCATTTTTCTTACAGGGTTTGAGGGTTTTCTTATCTTCTTTCAGGATTACTCTCTTCACTTTCCTTGGGATCCTCTTCGCATTTCGGGATCCCCATCGATTTTGGGAACACTCGTCGGGTTAAGGCGATGACGGACGGCAACCTCTTGAGCCAAAACCCTCTTTCAATCAAAAGGGATAAAAACTCATAAAAATCAAATAACAAAAATCCAAAAAAATCAGAAAACAACAAAAGCGTTTTTCGAAAAGCTGTGTCGAACTACGTTGGCTTGATCCCTTTCTACAGGGTACGTCGGCAGCTTGGGACCGTCATCCCAAGTTCAGTCAAACTTTTCAATAAAATCATTTAAACCCTTCAAAAAAATCATTTCAGCATCTAAAAATATCTTTCAAGCTTTTCCCAAAAATACAAAAACCAAAACGGGCAAAGATGGTGATTACCAGGTCACTCGGAGCCTTCTTTCATTTCATTTTCGATTTTGATCGTGGTTTGCCGGTTTTATCGGTTTTCCGACGTTTTATCGGGTCTTGGGATGGGCGACGACGTAGCGTGGCCCCTTTACAGGGATTGTCCTCGCTGAGCCCAACGATAGGCTATAACGATCGCGAGACTTGTCCGATCTTTAGCGGATCAGGATCACTGAGCTCGATTCCTTTAGAATCGCTCCCTGAGTCTATCGTATGTCCCATTTTCTTTTCCCTGGCATTTTGGGTTTGCGCGCACCGTCTATTTTCTGATCCCTTTCTTTTCTCGCATCTTTTAGCTGATTGTGTGTTTATCTTTGACTTCTTATGTGCTACTGTTAGCTTACTTAATTTCCTAGCATGAGATTGATTATTATTTTCTTAGCATTACCTCTTACATAGGCTCGCATGCTAGTGTGTTTATTCTATTACTTTGGTAGTTTACTGCTGTGCTTATCTGTCATCTCACCTGCTTAGTTGTAGCATTTTTTCATCTTATCTTAATTATCTGCTTAGCTGTAGCTGTGCGTGTGGATGTTACTGCTTTCCTAGATGTGATGGGTTAGGATTAGATGCGGTGAGTTAGAATTTGGATGTTTATTTTCTTTTGCCCATCCCCGGGTCATGCATGCTGAGATAGACGTTTTCTCGAGGATACTCGTTCCCATTTCACATGATTTTAGCCCAAAACTCTTCAAAATTAATTAAAAATGGCACAAGAGACCAGGTGCTTGCACTTGGGCGAATTGGGGGCGCTTAACACCTTCCCCATTCGTCATCAGGCACGGACTTTTGTATCTCTGGTTATCCGTTGCAACAGAGTATTTCATGGGATCCAAGGCCTACTTCCTTGGATGGTGACTCTTCTTTGTTATAGATACACCTTGGTTCCGGGTTAGTCCTTGAATCGAGAGGTATCTCATTTATATCGCCACCCATACTGTGAGTGGCATCATTTCGAGAGTTCCTTGGTAGAGCTCTCCTTCACATTGTGGAGATCTTAGAGGACCGACGCAGGATCTCGTGTCCCTCGCCCATCGTCCTTGGGATCGGGGTCCACAATATGGATCCATGACATATCGACATTTTATAGATAATGACACGCTGATTCCTGTGGTCCCAATCCTTTGGTGAATTAGAGACTGAAATTCCAAAAATTTTATATGGCGATTCACAGTTAAACACATTTTCGTCCCGCCAATATATTGGAATGATACTTCATCCTTCAAGTACCCATCAACGTGTAACATAAAAGAAGCCCTTTTTTCCACCATTTTTGCACACCCTGTTTCGATAATAACCATTATTAATACACTTATGATCACTTTTGGACCAAAACAATACTATTACACTTTTGGAACCACTAAATTATGGTTCGAAGGTGTTCATAATGGTCTGATTATATACATACTGAGTATGAGTACCTTAATCACTATCAATACACTCATGATCACTTATAAAGTGCATGAAAGTCTATTTACACTCTTGGAACCACTAACACTCTTAGAACCACTAAGTTGTGGTTCCAAGGTCTAAATAATGGTTCCCAATGTATTAAACCACATTTTATAGCTCGGAACCATTAGGGAACCACAATTTTGACCCCGAAACCACTAGCGAACCACATTTTATAGCTCGGAACCACTAGGGAACCACAATTTTCACCCCGGAACCACTAGGGAACCACATTTTCATCCCCGGAACCACTAGGGAACCACATTTTATACCTTGGAACCACTACGGAACCACATTTTATAGCTCGGAACCACTAGGAAACCACAATTTCCACCCCGGAACCACTAGAGAACAATATTTTCTACTCCGGAACCACTAGGGAACCATATTTTATAAGTCAAAACCACTACGGAACCACATTTTTTACCGCGGAACCACATTTTATAGCTCGAAACCATTAGGGAACCACAATTTTCACCCCGGAACCACTAGGGAACTACATTTTCTACCACGGAACCACTAGGGAACCACATTTTATAGCTCGGAACCACTAGGGAACCACAATTTCCACCCCGGAACCACTAGGGAACCACATTTTCATCCCCAGAACCACTAGGGAACCACATTTTATACCTCAGAACTGCTAGGGAACCACATTTTTTATCCCGGAACCACTAGGGAACCACATTTTATAAGTCCAAACCACTACGGAACCACATTTTCTACCAAGGAACCATTAGGCAACCACATTTTATTGTTCGGAACCATTACGGAACCATAATTTTTACCCTGGAACCACTACGGAACCACATTTTCTACCCCGAAACCACTACGGAACAAAATTTTATACCCCGGAACCACTACGGAACAAAATTTTATACCCCGGAACCACTACGGAACTACATTTTATACCTCAGAACCACTACGGAACCACATTCTATACACCGGAACCACTCGGGAACAACATTCTATACTTCGGAACCACTAGGGAACCACATTTTATACCCCGGAACCACTAAGGAACCACATTTAATACCTCGGAACCACTAGGGAACCATATTTTCTACTCCGGAACCACTAGGGAACCATATTTTCTACTCCGGAACCACTAGGGAACCACATTTTCATCCCCGGAACCACTAGGGAACCACATTTTATACCTCGGAACCATTACGGAACCACATTTTATAGCTCGAAACCATTAGGGAACCACAATTTCCACCCCGGAACCGCTAGGGAACCACATTTTCATCCCCGGAACCACTAGGGAACCACATTTTATACCTCAGACCCACTAGGGAACCACATTTTTTATCCCGGAACCACTATGGAACCACATTTTATAAGTCCAAACCACTACGGAACCACATTTTAAAAGTCCAAACCACTACGGAACCACATTTTCTACCAAGGAACCATTAGGGAACCACATTTTATAGTTCGGAACCATTACGGAACCACAATTTTTACCCCGGAACCACTATGGAACCACATTTTCTACCCCGGAACTACTACGGAACAAAATTTTATACCCCGGAACCACTACGGAACCACATTTTATACCTCAGAACCACTACGGAACCACATTCTATACACCGGAACCACTCGGGAAAAACATTCTATACTTCGGAACCACTAGGGAACCACATTTTATACCCGGAACCACTAGGGAACCACATTTTATACCTCGGAACCACTAGGGAACCATATTTTCTACTCCGGAACCACTAGGGAACAACATTTTATAAGTCAAAACCACTACGGAACCACATTTTCTACCGCGGAACCATTACGGAACCACATTTTATAGCTCGAAACCATTAGGGAACCACAATTTTCACCCCGGAACCACTACGGAACCACATTTTCTACCCCGGAACCACTACGGAACAAAATTTTATACCCCGGAACCAATAGAGAACCAGATTTTATACCTCAGAACCACTACGGAACCACATTCTATACACCGGAACCACTAGGGAACCACATTTTATACCTCCGAACCACTAAGGAACCATATTTTTTACCCCGGAACCACTACGGAACCACATTTTATAAGTCGAAACCACTACGGAACCACATTTTCTACCGCGGAACCATTACGGAACCACATTTTATAGCTCGAAACCATTAGGGAACCACAATTTTCACCCCGGAACCACTAGGGAACCACATTTTCTACCACGGAACCACTAGGGAACCACATTTTATAGCTCGGAACCACTAGGGAACCACATTTTTTACCCCGGAACCACTAGGGAACCACCATTTATACCCCGGAACCACTAGGGAACCACATTTTATACCTCGGAACCACTAGGGAACCACATTTTATACCCCGGAACCACTAGGGAACCACCATTTATACCCCGGAACCACTAGGGAACCGCATGTTATACCTTGGAACCACTAGGGAACCACATTTTCTACCCTAGACCACTACGGAACCACATTTTCTACATTTTATACCCCGGAACCACTAGGGAACCACATTTTATACCTCAGAACCACTACGGAACCACTTTTTGTACCCCGGCACCACTAGGGAACCACATGTTCAGCAGTCAAAAATGTCTTCGAACCACTAAATTGTGTTTCCGAGGCCTAAGTAATGGTTCCAATAGGTTTTAAACACCAATGATACGTCTATGATGACTTTTAAAACCACTAAAATACTGTTGTAATATACCAAACACTAGTTGGACTCTTCGAACTACAATTTTGAGTCTTGGAACCACTATGTAACCTCTCGAAACCACTAAATTATGGTTCCAAGGCCTACGTAATAGTTCCAATATGTTCCAAACACTAATGATACACTCATGATCCCTTTCACAACCAATAAAGTATTATTACAATGTACCAACCACTTGGGAACCATCATTTATAGTCATGAAACCACTATTTAACCTCCGAGGAACCACTAAATTGTGGTTCCGAAGCCTACGTAATGGTTCCAATATGTTCCAAACACTAATGATACACTCATGATCCCTTTCACAACCAATAAAGTAGTATTACAATGTACCAACCACTTGGGAAGCATCATTTACAGTCATGAAACCACTATTTAACCTCCGAGGAACCACTAAATTGTGGTTCCGAAGCCTGACTAATAGTTCCAAGAGTCCAAGTATACATACGATGTCCAATCAGGCTTCTCTCTATACACACACAGAGAGAGAGGATAGAGAGAGAGAGAGAGAGAGAGAGGTCAAGATAAACATAGTAATATCCAAACAAAGAGGCTGGTAGACCATGAAAACATGAAAACAACGCACAAATAACATGAAAAACATGAAAACCCAAGAAATCATGAAAACATGAAAAGAATATGTAAACCCTATTCAAGTAGAGGAGAATGGCCATACTTGGAGCTATGTTTATCAACCAAGAATAAACAAGTAATGGTGTTTTTTTCCCAAAAGACTATGGTTGTTATTCACGTTGGATGCGCTACCAAGGTATCCAACAATGGTATTTTTCACGTTGGAAGTTGGTTGGGGAAGAACAAAGAAAAAGAGAAGGTGGTAGGTCAAATAGCTTAGGGAAACGAGCTTATAAAGTTGGTGGGAAAAACCAAGGGGTATATTTGTCCTAAAGGCCTATTTTCGTACCCTGACAGCCCCTTTTTATAATTTTGAAATGACTACCCTTTTTTTACAATATAATGAAAACGTTGCATTTTTCTAACAATTTGTCCTTATATTAATAAGGTATTTAAAAATTAAAAGAAACTTCATATTTATAAGGTTGTAACTTGTAAGTAACCTAGGGGTCATGTCAACAGACAAGGAGTGGCTATAAAAGTTTCCATATTTTATTTCAAACATCATATCTTCAACCCTTTTTTAACAAACATAAAGAAACATCACATTCTTCAACTAATTTTACTAATTTTACAAAGATGAAGAAATGATATTTCCACTCCTTTTCTACTTTCTCCTCGGAACAATGGCCGCTCTCAAGGGATTCTTCATCACAATCGTAAAGGCCGGTTTCTCAGTCAAATCAACCTCTTCTCCTTCCTTTGCCTTCCACTCAAACTCCCTCACCAAATTCACGATAAAGTATTCAAGATGAAGCATGGCAAGACCCATCCCGGGGCAAATCCTCCTCCCAGCCCCAAAAGGCATCATTTTTATCTCCCTACTCCCTGTAATATCCACCTCTTCTCCTTCCAAAAACCTCTCGGGCTTGAACTCCATCGGATCCTTCCACACCTCCCCATCCCACCCCATCTCTGCCACCGTGAAATTAACAGTAGCTTTCTTCGGTATAACATACCCATTTATAGATATCTCTTCTGAGACTGCGTGCGGCAACACGAAGTGCCCTGGCGGGTGCCGCCGGAGGCCTTCGATGACCACCGCCTTCAAATACTTCATCATTAACAAATCCTCTTCTTTAATTGTGTCTCCTTCCTTCACAACCCCTTTTATTTCTTCAAACAGTTTGGCTTGTATCTCCTGATTCTTCACCTGTTGAAATATAAATAATTAAATACCACAAACCCTTAACAGCTTAAGCTTTAAGCTTTTGGAGTAATTGGTTCAGTGTTCGTCTATCCGAGTTAGGGATGGTTAGGTATGGCCTATTGTTTCCATGTAAAAAAACATCTCCCTCTTTATCAAATAAACTGGGAAAAAAATTATTGTAGATACTTAGCTGATGCATAGGGTTCAAAACCCAGTAACTCTTTGATATTAAAAATCCACGGGGGCAGCATTGAGATAGAGTGAGAGAGTGAGAGAGTGAGAAGTAGCGCTTTACCGCCCTTTCCCCCTCTCCCAACATTCACCACTTGAGCCCTCATTTCACATTGAATTTTTTTATTTTTATTTTTTCATCATAAACCAGTGTCTCCAAGTGGAGAGGGAGGGGTAGGCTAAAAATCAGATACTAGTGTAGCCTCAAATCACAAATCATGAAGCAAGAAAACTGAAATCAAAACAGGATCGACTTTTCCCTATTTTGGTTAAAGAAAACTATACTCAAAACCCTTCTCCTGATTTTTTTTGCCATTTCCCACCTCATCTTAATCGTGCCCCTAAATGATTAAATAACACAACTCTAATTAAGCTTTTGGAGTAATGGGTTGTTTCACACTACCAGATTGGCCATAATCCACTCTAACGCAGTCGACGTTGTATCAGTCCCCGCATTTAGAAACTCCGAACAGAGGGTTACGATCTCTTCCTCCTTGAGCTTTCTTCCCCCATCGTCCGGGAGCTCCAGCTCCAGAAGAGAATCAACATACGAGAAGCAGAAAAAGTCACCCTCTTTGTCATCGTCCAGCTTTTGTTTCTTTTGATTTTCTCTACGCGCTCTTATCAGAGGAATGAGTTGTTCTTCCTGATTCCTACGGATTTCTAGAAGCTCATTCCACCTCTTCCGGAATAGGAATTTCCCCAACTTAGGAAAGAAAACCAACACATTAAATCTACGAAAACGTAAGAGGAATCTCTGTTGCCCTTCTTTGATTTTCCTCACCACATCTTCATCTAGTTTCTGCCCAAAGCACATCAATAAGAGCAAACAGAACATCGCGTATTGGAAACCCTCAAGAACAGAGATCGTTCCATCACCTGATTCCGATTCCGATTCCGATCTGAACTTTTGGATTAACAGTCCGAGGACCCATTCCCGGCCGGTAGAATAAGATTTAACGCGATTAGGGTTGAGAATTTCGGAGATGAGATTGCGGCGGAGGAGGCGCCAGAGAGGGCCGTAGTGGGAGGAATTGATGTTGTGTTGATTGGTGGAGGTGATCCGGCCGACGACATTCGCCGGAGGGCGGTCGGCGAAAGTTGCGCCGTGTTGGATTAGGGTTTGATGGGCGAGGGAGCGGTCGAAGATGAAGATGGAGGGCCGAGATCCGATGTAGAGGGTTATGATGGGACCGTATTTTTTACGGAGTTGACGGAGAACAGGTTCGAGGTCTAATAGGGATTTGGGGAGCCATAGAAGGTTGCCTAAGAAGGGGAGTGTGGGTGGGCCAGGTGGGAGTTTTTTGTTTCTTGGGGTTAGGGTGGGGATGAGAAATTTGAGGAGAATGCAGAAAGAGAGGGAGAGGATGAGGAGGAACCAAATCTCCATGGCAGAGAAAGAGAAGTTGTAAGTTGTAACAGAGAGGGGAGACGCGTAGCTCAGTGGATCAAGTGTGTCCTTATTTATAGGCGTTTCATGTATAGAGTCAAGCTGAGTTCACCATATCCGATCCAAACCATCTATTTGATGGGCCATAGTAAAATCATTTCAATGGAATTATCACAGCACTCCACTCTATAGAGGTTTCTATGAAGTCTCTCTTTAGATCGGAGGGCTAGGATCATCCTATGGAAATGAGTTATTGGGGCGCGGCCTATTTACCTTCTGGCCTAACAAATGAACGGTTTGGATCATCCTATGGTGTGCCTTGATTAAAGATTTCAAAATATTAATTGTTGGGCCCACCAATTGAAAGACCGGTTTGGAGTTGTTGTTCTGACTGTAGCGAATATCACTGCCCAAGATAAAATGTTGTTTTGATAATTCTCACCCCTCTAAGCTTCAAAAAGCGCTGAAGTCTGCCACACAATTCACGTCAATTGTGGAGCGAATTATCCTACAAGCGGTTTGAATTTATCATCTAACTGAACAAAGTAAGCTTGTCATTTGTTATTTAAACAGATGTCAAAAGGTTATTACAAATCCAATCAGATCGTGCACAAATTAAACGGAAAAGTAAAATAAATAAATCAAGCCACGAGATGGACACCGAGATTTTACGTGGTTCGGCCAAGCCTACTCCACGGACGAGAAACATGAGACGATCTTCCACTATGAAAAAAACAAAATATAAGGATTATAATGGATCAAGCACAAACCCACAACCCTTTCCTTGCTTCTCGAACCCAAGATCGTACACAAAAGAAACCCAAGAAAACCCAAGAAGAAAACTAAGAAAAACCCTTTTCTTCCTTCTTATCTCTCTTTTTTCTCTTTCTCCCTTAGGGTAGCCGTCACACCCAGGCCTCCTGCTCTTCCTCTCTTGCCGTCCTTTCCTCAAGGCACTGTTTCTTTTTTGGTATTTGGGTTATCCCTAAAACCTAACAAGGCAGCTTTCCTTTTTGCCTCTTGCCTTCCCACCCAAGCAACTGACCGTGATTGGGAAGTAAGGCAACTTTCCCAACACAATGTGTGCAAGCCTTAGAAGCTATTAAAAATGAAGAGACAAGCTGAATTTGGGCAAGTATCAAAATATGGTAATGACAACATCCAAGAGGAAAAAGTTACTAGAAATTTTTTTTCCGCTAAAACCAATTAAGAATATACCTTTGGGTGGATGTACACCCAAATTTGCCAATTTTTTTTTCTTTTTTTCTTTTTTTCTTTTTTTTTGTCAAATAAGACAAAATTCATAAATGCCAAAAATAAACCAGACAAAATATAAGAGTCGAGTTGGTTGCACGCAATTAAAGGGGAGTTACAGGAGACAAGCCGAGTAGAGTCTCCTAGTGGAGAGGTGGTAAGTAATGTTTGCTTCTCAACTTAAGTAGTTTCCTGTTGAGAAGTGTCATTACCAAAAACAAGGAGGGGTATCATTATCAGTAGAGAGAGAAGAGAGAAAGGGAAAAATCGTAAATCATAAAGCTGCAACAGCAAGAATTAAGAAACTTCATCTCATCAAAATCTGACCATGGGTTTCTACATGTTTTACATGAAAAGAAGTTCAATTTTATTTTTTTGGCCGTTTAGATGTCAATATTTTAAAATCTTGAATTTTCTCATAATCTTGGATGGGAGACAAGAAATCATTTTCTGATTTCTCACCCCTCTTTTCGTCAAGCCGAGAGAAAGAGTAGGAGATCATCCCGTGTTCTAAAGAACAAACTTGCTTGATGGCATCAATTATAAATCCCGGTTCCTAAAACAGGAACAACAATTTATTGAAGGAAAATGACAAGGAAAATGACATCGCACCCTCTTTTGTGCATCTTTCCTGAAAATGAATGCATTTACATCACTTGTTTCACTTCAGGGACAAGCAAAAGTGGGGTGGAATGCTAGAAATGGGGGTGAAAATATAATATCTCTGTCAAGATTAGGGCTGCAACTCGAGCCGGGTTTTACCCGACCCGCATCGACCCGACCCGAAAATAGCCTGGGTTGGGTTCAGGTTTCATGGGTTTCGGGTCGAGCCGGGTTGAGCATTCAAAAGCCCGCAAGAATCTCGGGTCGAGCCGGGTTTGAAGGGGCCCGACCCGACCCGAGTTACATAAGTTATAGTATGTACATTTTTTTGTATTGTTAGTTAAAAGTTAAAAGTGAAAACCACGCACCCACTATTATTGTGTGTGAGTGTAATTTATGCTTCTATGAGTTGAGTTGATTCAAGTGTTTGATTCAACATTATTGTAATTACAACATTGTTTGATTACAGCATTGTTTGATTCAAGTGTAATGTGAGTGTAATTACATCATTGTTTGATCAAGTGTATTGTGAGTGTAATTTCTACTTCTATGAGTTGAGTTGCCTTGCCAAACAAGAATTTTCCTTAAAAAATTGCGTCAACGTGAAAAAACCCGAACCGACCCGACCCGAGATTTATCATGGGTAGGGCCGGGTTTGGGAATCATGAGTTTTCCGAAAAAAAACCCGACCCGACCCGAGATATTTCTCGGGTAGGGTTGGGTTCTCCAAAACCCGACCCGAGATATTTCTCGGGTAGGGTTGGGTTCTCCAAAACCCGACCCGAGTTGCAGCCCTAGTCAAGATTGTCTAATAAGCCAATTTTTGAACTGTAGCATATTCAGTACCATGGTTTTAAATTTCGGTCGGGGCCGAAACGAAATAGCACCGAAACCGAAATTCCCGAAATGTACCAAATTTCAGTCGAAATTTCAGAAATTCTGATAAAATAATATTATTTTAATCCTTAAACAAATTTCAACCGAAATTACTGAAATTTTGGTAATTTCTGCCAAAAATCGACTTAAAAAACGACATTTTGAGAGTTTTTACCAGATTTCGGCTGAAATTTCGTGATTACGGCCAAAATTTCGGTTTCGGTGAGGACCAAAATTTCATCCAAAACCGAAATTTAAAACCTTGTCCAGGACATGCCATAATTTAAGCATTGTTAATCTCTCCCCATTCAGAACAGACATATCAATTGTTTCCTTTGCAAGGCAATCAAACTATCAAAGATCTTACCAGCTATCATTTGAATGGGGAGTCAAGACTAGTTTACCACAGATATGGAAACTGGCAAATAATTCAGACAAATTTGTAATTTCCTTTGGCCAAACTTCCATGTTTGCATCACCATCTACAACATGAAGGGAAAGGTCGAGGATGGTGCTCAACTGATGGAACGAAAAATGAGGTGTTCTAGTATTCTTTCAATGCTCCTTTGTTATGAATTTTGGTATCAAACAATCAACAGCCATAAGTTAGGCCAAGCTAGCAACAATGGAGAACACATTGTTCCCTGTAAGATGGATTACCTTCATGCCTATGAAAGTGTACATAACCCTGTGAATTATTGGAGTTTCCGCAAGTCCAACAATGGAAAAATAAGAAATAATGCATAAAGAAATAGCATTAACGATGAAATTAGGTCAACATCTCTATTGAAGCGGGCAAAATACAAAATTTTCTGGGAAGAAACCCTACATGTTCCCCGTCCGACTGAACATAAATGCTATTGCTGCACACAATTTCCTCCACTTCGATGGAATGCACACTGCAGCAGAAACTGCTTCATGTAAATAAGACGTACTTCCAAATCAAATACCAGAACCATATAGCTAGAATTAATTGTGTGAAGGCAAGTTCAGAAAATAGGCAAAAGAACACAAGCCTTGAAATAAATACCCAGTTCCGATCAGCATATATAAATGTACTCATTTTTGGCTTAGGACAAATAGAAGCACACAGATTAACAGAGATGGCCACAACAGCCTATATAGGAAAAGAAACATAAAAGACAACAAAGTTAAAAAGGGATTAAAAAAAGGAAATTGTATTGTGAATTACCACCCCCTAGCTAGCGAATCTACCTCCCCCGCTAGCCTTTCCAAGGACAAGTTGAAATGACAGTATCTAACATTATGTATAAATACTTATATGAATTACATGTGAAATCTGGTATGTACTAAATTATCAGACATGCGCGATAGTGCATGTCAATGTTTTTAAACCATCATGGATGGTTGTCTTGCTTGTGTGATCGTGTCTAGGTGTATATTTGTACTTATTCTAGCATTTCCTGAAGTTTTGTCTTTAAATACGATCACCTATACATGTCTCCATATGTTTCCGTGATTTTACAGGATTTCAATCGAAATTCCCAACTGATACCGAAACGTTTCCATTTCCATGGTGACTGAAACTGAAATTTAAAGCCTTTTATCGCAACTGTCATCATCAACAGGTGTCACATGTTTTGCAGGGGTGAGCAGTCCATCCATCATCTTCTAATTCATTGCAAGGTCACATTTGAGACTCTAACCTATGTATAACCTTCTAATTCATTGCAATGTCACAATTGAGACTTGCACCGATGTTCATCCATCATCTTTTGATAGCTTGTAGAGCTCCTCCGTTTATTGAGCCACAATCTTTGCTCCCTGGGTGAGCCTCTGACGCCACACATATAATATCTGTTTGTAGTTAAACGGCAGGAATTCTTCTCCCATTAACCTCTTCATCTCTTCCAAAGTAATAACTGCAATTGCAGTTGTACCTTTTGCATCTTGACAAATTGCCACCACATCGTTGTTTGGCCTCTAAGTCTTATGATGAGCCTCTGACGCCACGCATATAATATCTGCTTGTAGTTAAACGGCAGGAATTCTTCTCCCATTAACCTCTTCATCTCTTCCAAAGTAATAACTGCAATTTGCAGTTGTACCTTTTGCATCTTGACAAATTGCCACCACATCGTTGTTTGGCCTCTAAGTCTCAAGGCCACTAGGGATACCCTTTTGTGCATATGCACCTCTTTTTTTTTCTTTTTCTTTTTTTGAATGGTTGTGCATAGGCACCTCCTTTTAATCAAGAATCTCTTCAATGGCTGTCACCCAATCCAAGTACTCGTCTGCTTCCAATCTGCCTGAAAACTCTGGAATTTCAATATTGATGCCCGCTTCGCATCTATCATTTCTTCTAAAAACAGATTGAGGGCTGAAATTATGGTCGAGGGGGTTGCCTATTATATGGTACATGTTGCATGGGATTTACTACTTCATCTAATGGTGACAGGTTAATCTCTAAATGTTCAAACACTCTAGAGCATGTGTTAATTCTTCATTACACAATAATTGTGTAATTGCAGTCCCAAACTGTGCTAGTTGTTCCTTCATCTCTCTTGTATCCCTGTTATGTCTCTCTCCTTGCTGCTGGACTAACTCTCCAAGTTGCCAAAAAAATGTCATCATGTCATCGATTCAATTCCCCTTGTTGCTGAATAAAGTGTCTAATAACAGCAGGAGTTGTATTTTCTGGACCTTCCTCACTAACCTCAGGACTAGTGGAGCTTCTAGGAGCCATGCAGTGCTCTCTAATCTAATCAAGATATCTTGGTGTACACCAAAATCAGTCACAACGAATCTGATGAAAGCCCTATCTAACAACATTATTTTTTTTTGAAAACATCAACTTTTATTCCAATAAAGGTGATCATACAAATAAAGGAGAGGGGGACTAGTTGTCCCCACCCTTAGATCTACAGATCGGAAAAGCCCAGAAATGTACAGGCATACAAGCACTAAAAGCAAAGCAGGCTCAGCTAAGTTCTCCATTTCTCTTTCGAAGACAATATGCGTGACAGACGCTCGAGCACCTTCTTTAGCTAACCCATCCGCCATGGAGTTGGCTGACCGCCTCATGTGTCTAATAGATGAATGGAGGAAACGCACCAGGTCCCAGATTTCATCAAGAATATGGTGAAGACGCCACAGACCCAGGCACCGGTTCAAAGCCCAAGAGATGACATTAGCAGAATCCCCTTCCACCACCAAGGGACCTAAGTTATGATTAACTAACCATCAAAGACCGAATAAAAGAGCACGCGCTTCTGCCTCATTAGTAATACAGATACCAAACGTAGGGGTCCAAGTCTCGAACCACCAAAAAAAGACCCTTTTCAAAATTTTCAGTTGCTTCGTGCCTTCTTGTAATAGAATCAGAGTATCATCCGCAAATTGAAGGTGGGAAATAGCAGGAGAACCCCGGCTATGTCGAAGGCCAACAAACTAACCCATAGATTCAGCCTTGGACAAAAGCAAGCTTAGGGCTTCAGTCACCATAATGAATAAAGCAACAGAGGGTCCCCTTGTTGCAAACCCCTGGAACTGGAGAAGTACCCTTCTGCTACACCATTGACAAGAATGGAAAAAGAAGCAGTAGAGATGCATGCCATGATCCACCCGCACCATTTCCCCCCAAAACCCATATGGTCCGTGATATATTCAAGAACAGACCAATCCACATGATCTTATGCCTTCTCTAAAGCAACCCGCGCAATGATACCGCGATCACCCATGTGTTTCACATAAGAAGAGTCTCATTGGCAATGAGTATACCATCAAGGATCTACCGACACGAGACGAAAGCACCCTGGTATTTCGATATAATCCCCACCATTACTGTGCTCAGCCTAATAGCCAGGGTTTTTGCAATGAGTTTAATATAAACTGTGAGTGAGACTAATTGGTCGGAAATCCTTTAGCTGCACCGCACCTTCAATTTTAGGGATGAGTGTGATGAAAGTCGAATTTGCAGCCCTATTGATGATCCCTCTTTGATGGAATTCATTAAAAATGGCCATGATGTCGTCCTTAATGATCTCCCAATACTTATGATATAACGCCATTGGAAAACCGTCAGGGCCCGGAGCTTTGTCTTTCTTGAGTGAGGCCAAAGCATTTTCAATTTCGTCCATAGTGAATTCCCTCTCGAGCCATAACATCTTTTCAGAAGATATTCTTTTGAAATGCAACCTCGATAATTTCGGCCACTAATTATATTGCTTTGAATATTTTCCTGTAGAAGTCAATGATCTAGTTTCTAATTTGCACCTTGTCCTCCACTGGATTTCCTCCAATCAGTAGGCAATTTATAGCATTTATACGTCGACGGGAAGAGGCCATTGCATGGAAAAACTTTGTGTTGCAATCACCTTCCTTGAGCCATATGGCCCGAGATTTCTGCCGCCAAGTAATCTCTTCCCGGCAAATGATCTCATCGTATTCCACTTAAGATCACATCTCAATTGTATCATGTCCTCCTCCAGTGGCCCATCGGCTTCCAAGGTTTCCAGATGATGCAGGGTACCCTCAACTTCCACTTTCCTTTGCGCCCTAGCCACAAGGGCATGTTTAGACCAGTCTTTGATCTTCAGCTTTAGAGATTTCAGTTTCTGGCAGAAAACAAAACCCCTCCATCCATGCTGTGCAACTGCATTCCACCATAATGGAATGCTCGAATTCAAATCAGCCTCTTCGCATAGAGCCATATCCAATTTAAACGGTCGAGGACCAACAGAATTTTCAGATAAGATCAAGACAATTGGGCTGTGATCAGAATTATCTTTGGCAGTGCTCTTTGACATATGGACGGGAACAACGATTACAATCGTAGGATAGTACCTTTCGCTTAATGAAATCCAATAACCGAAGATCGCTCTTTCAAACCCCAAATCTTCAATCTCCAAGTTCGAAAATTTTGCATACAAGAAAGAAAAATGCAGAAAAAAAATGAATCTAAAGATAGTCTATCTCTCCAAAACAGTTTGTCCCCTTTAAATACAGACTTTACACACACTCCTTAACAAAACCCTATAAACCTACAAACAAAAGGACCTGCCTTTCTCCCAAAATCCCACGACTTTTATTCTCCCTTTTCATCCACAAAATCTCCTAAAAAATAAATAGATTTTAGTCTATTCCAACCTCTCAACTTCCTACCCTTTTTAACCTTACGACTAACTAAAGTAGGCCCCACCTTTTAACTTAAGTGACTTATAATCAAAGGCAGGGCCCATTAACTTAAAACAAACCCAATGGACCTTATCACACCTAAATTAAAAGAAAATTTAAACAAAACAATGACTGGGCCCTCTATTTAAATAAACCTTCAAATAAAACATCACCTATGGATAAAACACATGGAGCCCATTTTCGTGGGATTGAAGCCTCTCTTCCCTTTCATTGTTTGCACCTCCTTTGTTTTCATGCCTTGCTCTTCCCTTGGATCTTGCACTTCTTCGCTACTTCTTCTAGCATATCTTTTACAACTTTAGGATGCTCCATTCTCTACACATATTGTTCTATATCCTCTTCAACCTCAATGCGAGGTTGCACTTCATCACCCTCCCAAAGGAAGGATAGCCCAGTGAATTTTTTCTAACAAATTTTAACAAACCTCTCTTGCACATTATAACTCCGACTCCTTTTCTTTAGCCATTCAAATGACATCAAAATATCCTTCTTACACACCATGGCCCATTCCACCTATTAAAGTTTGTCTACTACAACGCAGACTTCCTCTCAGTAGCGTATCATTCGGGCCATAAATTCCAAAAATTATCCACCCAAATCCATCTGAAATAGAATTACATTTTATCAGAAGAGTACGCACTCCTCAAGCTTAAAGTATGTCCTAACAGAGGGGTCACGCTTAGAATGACCATCCATCTCAGTTTAGGCAGCAAGGACAGTATCCATGGAAATAGCCATGGTAAACGTTTGTCAGTACAAAACCCAACAAGTTACATTAACCCTTTGAGACTGTCACGGAGAATGTCTAGGATAAAATTTGATGTTCAGCTACCCTCGGATGATATTTAGTCTGATTACTGGTAGTTGAATCCTTGGAAGCTGTAGAAAATCAGTTCATGACAAAAGGTTATAGCAACTTTTGACAACTTGTAGTGGGGTGACAGTTAATAAATGTCTGAATCTTCATTACCGTTGAATCAAGGGTTGTCATGTTTTTCCTTATATTTTCATATTTTCACGAAACAAGTAATTACCATCCAATAACAGGAAAAGCATATCAGAACTGCCAAGTAGTAGAAAACATACTATAGAACAAGAATAAATGCTCATCTCTAAAGCCAAAAAAAATTACCTTCTTGAATACACATTTTTCTCTGATAGATGTGTCCCTCTGTACAGCTTGTGCAGCTTAAAAACAAAATCATACCATCTAAAGTTCTGAAGAATCACGACCTGACACATACAGTACAAATACAAAATTCAAATCAAATATAAAAGCATTGCAGCGTCACATAAACAATTGGTACAGCCACTGAAAAAGTGATACCAAATTAGACCACCTCAAAGTTCCCATCATAAGGGTCAGCCGTTGGAGTAATCTTCATGCCACCACCAAAGAATTTGGCATTTCCTATGCAAAGGGCTGTAACATCGTGAAGTATTTCCCACTCTCCCCCATTGACCTAGAGTATATCACATTGTAAAGTGTATACATCAAAATCTTATAGCCAAGGGATGTAACTATAATGTAAGCAAAATTCATGTGCAAACCCAGTTTGAACACAGTCAAAAGCAGGGTCTTCATCTTAATACAGAAAAGTCCATGGGACATATTTTTGCACCCTGAGCATCTGTTTTAAGTAGTGTATCTAATTTCAATGACCTTCTCAAGAATCAAAATAGCTATTTCTATAGATTTTACAAGATTTCGTCATTGCAAGTCTCAAAAGGTAGCCCTAAGTTCAGTGACAAAATTGTGATGACTTTCAGTTAATTATTGAAATTAATTTTCAGAGGATTTTAGGATGTGCCTTTCTGCACAAGTCTTGAGAAGAAGTGTTGGATTTATCTTCTTTCTATTTCAGATTTAACATCCTAATTAGGTTCAGGAAAGTTTAGAAAGTAAATGTAAGGAGAATGGGAGTTTTGGAAATTTTCAACTAGATGAAAAATTGCTGATTATGTTTCTGGGAAACATGTCAAAATTTCTAATTGTATGTAGGAAAAATGGGAATTATAATTTTTTAGGTTGATATTGGGGCTGAAATTAATCCTAAACTAATGATTAGTATTATACTAGGATTTGGGGAGGTTAATATACGTAGTTTTGATCTTAGTTGTAAGATTCGCAGTTCAGTTTGGCTCAGGTTTGGGTCGAGTTTTGTAATTCATGGGGTCTGTAGTGAGCCCTGTTTCATTTACTTGCCATCAGTTGGTTACAATGAGTATATGTAATATGATGCTAATGTTTACAAAAACTTAAGACAAAATTTTAAATTTTGGTTGCGATGAAGTTAGTAAAGATGCTTTTAAATTATGTGAAAGTATTGGCTTCATAACTTTTTATCTCTAGTTTTAATATCCACTTTTCATAGCACATTAATATATGGAAATAAGAACAAATTTAGAAAACAAAAATTCATTGGAAGAGAGAAATGACTTGTTCACAATATACTGCAGACTAATTCGATTCACATTGTTCGAACCATGTTAGACAATTTAGCAACTACAGTTTTGACTATTTTGGGCTGATTAACGAATAATAATGGTCTGATTTAGTACACTGATTGCATCAAAATACAGCTAACCTTGATCTTAAGATCCTGATTACTGTGTCCAATAAAAGCTCTCAAAGCACCAATAACATAACATAGGTTTCCAAATCTTTTGTATCTAGAAGCGTAATAGCCTGCCTTTGCGCTCCTGCAGGCTTCCACAGTATATAACAGTGAGTAGTTCCTAAGCAACATATGGTGTTTGATCAAGCTCAATTGTAAAATCTCTTGATAAATAGGATCCTTACAAATGAATATCAGCAACATTTATAAAGTAATGAGGTTGACCACTTCCTCCACCAATAACGCCAACATCTACTTTACACTTGTCACCTGCTTAACACCTTCATGTTATATGTTACAAAAGCTAAACAAAACACATATCAAGTATAGAAAGCTACAGATAATATTTAGCCAAGAATCGAAGCAGAGTTCTCTATATCTAAATGAAGAACCTTTAACAAAACGTTCAATGGCTTCATGAGGATCATTTTTCCTGGAAAAACAGACCAAACAGGATAATTTCATTCACTGAACAAGGGTAAGAAACTAATAATTCAAACCCCACAACAAATGAAGCCAGATGAGAATAGAAACAACCAACCAGCCCAATGTTCTGGCAAAATCAGATCCAGTCCCAAGCGGAATTAGCTGTGAAGAAGGGGCATTATAATCACATTTTGAGAATCAACATCAAGTAGTGTAAGATCAAGTAGTGTACACATCACACTAGAGTATTACTTGGATACTGTATGCAACAGACTATGAAAGAAATCATGACACCAGTAGAAATATAGTAATCTAACAGAACTTGTACCCACTTACACCAAGTGAGGTTGTATGTGCAGCCTTCTGTTCACGAGCAGTGACAGGTTTTCCAGACCAAAAAAAGCCATTTACTACCTGCAAATTACAAGCACCCAATAAGGTTCCACATATTGACTTCTGTATCTCGTCAGCTTGAAAATCACAAAGTGACCTTTCGGTGACAAAGTGACCTTTGTGTGGGTCAAGATCAACTAAATATATTAGCTGGTAGCAGAGATTTATTTGACAAATCCATGTTTCTAAAATTAACTAGTAGTGGCTAGCAGAGCCCTCTCTCTCAAGTGAGCTGAGAATACTTCCACTTTCCAAATTCAGACCAAAATTCTCTGGAATCGTTTCTTGTAATTTCATTCAAATCCTGATAAGTGAACAACCCAACCCTATCTTCAACATTTTGTAATACTAAGGAACACCCACCAAGTCCTTATGAAAATATTAGGTCATATGGATCTGGCTGTTTCCCATATTCCAAGTGTTCTTTGAGAATGAAGACTTAGACAAGTGTTCTTTGAGAATGAAGACTTAGATAAGTGTTCTTTCCAGGGATCAGCAACATTGAAATTATATAGGTGATCGTCGTTGAATAATAAGAGAGGAGTTCTGCTCTCAGTTTAGCACATATTCGGTCATCAAATGATGGAATTCCTGGAATTACAAGACCTCGAACTGGAATTTCTCAACCAATTATATTTTGGGGCGATGTTTTAGGGTCGAGAGAGAGAGGGAGGGGTGGAAGTAGGCTATATTTTGGGGCGATGTTTTAGGGTCGAGCAGAGTCTCGTCCTGGCCAGAGAGAGTGATTTTGAGGGTAGAGAGAGAGAGAGAGAGTAGAGAGACGACACGTTTAGGGGGATGCAGGAAGAGAGACATGTTGCCTGTGAAGAGGATACGTGGAGTCTTGTGAGGATACGTGGAAGACCGAGGGAATTTCGCTGGAGTATAAAAAAATCGGAAAAACTGAAGATGGGGCACAGAAGGAATATTTCTATTTCATGCGGATAGAATTTAATACGAACGAAAAAGTTTCACCCAAAAATCTGAATTCTTGATAACTATTTAATATTTTCCCGAAATTTCAGCCGAAATTACTGAAATTTCAAATTTTTAGGCTGAAATTTCGTTTGAAATAAAGTCGGAGAAAGAATAGCCGTCGAATAGATTTCGTCAAATTTCGACCGAAATTTTGGTTTCGGTGAGACCGAAACGCATTACAAAACCGAAATTTGAAACCTTGCCTGAACTGATCAGGTTCAAAACGAGAATTCTTGTTGCAATTTCCAGCACTCTATGATCTCAACCCGACCTGACCCGAGGAACCCTTTTTTCCATCCCGAACCCGAACTGACCCGAGTTCAACCCAACCCAACCCGAGATTTTAAGCTTTCTAAAAAAAATGATAAAAAAAATGCCAAGTTTCACCGGGGTCAGGTTGCCCAAGCCCTCAACTCGAACCCACCCGAACTCAACCCGGGTTGGGAAAACTCAACCCGAACCCAAAGGATACCCAACATGACCCGACATTTGAACTCAACGGGTTCGGGTTGAACCCAACCCGAGTTGCACCATAGATCCTACACTCTAAGAAAGAATATTGCTTTTTTACAATTGAATTCTAGATCCAGGAAGAGTTTAGTATCAAATGGCCGAACTACTCAAAGAATTTCCTTGAAGAAATGAAAGATCAGAGAAAAACGTAATTAGCAAATCTCTATGGAAAAATTTGGTTTTAGAACATTCATTGTCCACAGATCCATCCAGATACAAGGGTAAAACTCTCCTTCATATACAAACTTCAAGGATTTCATTTCAAGGCATTGTCAGTTAACAATGGCAACCAGATCTGCGCATAAATCTCACATAAATTTTTTTGAATGGCAACAGATCAAACCAAGATAGATCTGAGCTGAATAATTATGTATCCTTATAGGTAACAATCAAACCAATTACAGGGAGAAATGAAGATGAATCAGAAAGTTTACTTACAACAGAGCAGAGAATCGAATTTGGATGCAGAAAAATAGAAGAACTTGTCAGCTTCATTAACACTCTTACACGAACAGTCCAGTCATGGAAATCTGCTTCAAATCCTTGAAATTTCTTGCAAAACTCAATGATCTTTCTAGGCAAAGAGATGCCTGGAGGTTACACAAGCAGCTCCTTGATTTACAAGGAGGAAATTCAATGAATGGAAGAGAAAACTGTAACAATGGTCCCTAAATCCTCCCAAATGAAATTTGTACGAAAATTTCTCCTGCTTGCCAATAGTTCCTTCCAAACCTAGATCTCAGATCTAGTTACAACACTCAAAATCCAATTCAAAAACTAAAACTCAAAGAAGAGGAAAAGGGGCCTTTTATAGGCAGCATACTTACGCAAATGAATAAAAGGGACATAAAACACTGTCTAGACTACCCTACAAGATTAGCAAAGGAAAAGCAAGTAATACTATGCTAATGAGCACTAAAGGCTGATGTATAGAATGATAAGGGGATGATCCTGCATCAGATAAGTACACAGAAGTTGGGGTTTGCAAGTAGTTCTCTTATGCACACGTTATATGATAATCAAGTTGCCATCCATACTGTATCCAATGTTGTCTTTCACAAGAGAACAAAACACGTTGAGGTGAACTATCACTTTGTTCGTGAGAAAGTGGAGGCAAAATAGATTACTACTCCGTATATCTCTGCATGGCTGATCAGCTAGAAGAAGTGTTTATCAAAGCATTACAAATAAGCCAGCACGAGACGATCACTAGCAAGCTGAAAACTATAGACATCCATTCACCCGGTTGAGGGGGGGAGTGTTGTATTAAGTTAGGGTTATTTTTGCAATTTGTGGTGAAAGTTATTTCATTAATGACACTATTTATTTTTATTTTTTTTGAAATGATTTCATAAATGACACTATTGTAAATAGTGAACATAGTGAATATAAGAGTCTTCTCCTTATCTCTTCTTCTTTTCCTTTTCTTCTTTCTTCTTTATTACAACACTGCTTAGGTAACTCATGTCTTAAGCCATAACAGATTCTTTTATAGCAATTAAGGAGGCTAAGGTATTCACATTAACTACCTCATGGCACATTTACACAAAGGGGCACCCTCAATGTTATTAGACGAGTCAGAATGAAGACTTTTCCTTTACAGGAGGTAGGAAATATACGATGAGGCTTTCAATATCCTCGATCATGGGGCCTCTTTCTTTTGCTATGGATATCAATAGAAAAGCTAAATTGAAAAGATAGTCAAGAGAGGCTTTCTTTGCGAGATCCCCATGTTTGAAAACCATATTAATTGCTCATATCTTTTTTTTAGCCGTAAAGGAAAATTTAATTGAATACTCTTTCACCAACTTGTCCAACTATACTCACACCCTCTCATATCGATGTCCATTACTCTTTTCAACGTGGAAAATCTGGACTTTGCATCCATTAATTTTCCAGTGACCTACTGTACACTTTTAACAGAGGAAATAAACTATACAATTGTTTCACAAGATCTTCACATAAGTAAACAGTGATTGCAATTTTAGTGAACAGAACAATTAGCATCCAATAAAAAAGCAATGCTAGACTTAATGAAGAAGTGAAAGTAGATTCACACCTCATGAAGAGTACCATCACCTCCAACTGCTATTACAGCATCAGCCCCCTCCCTTATGGCCTAAATAATTGATCAATATTCAGCTGATATTAAACCATCTTACCTAACCATGGTAACAAAAAAAGGAAACATAGCAAAACAGACTCGAGTATCATACTTTCAAGGAAAATGTATACCTCCCTTGTTATGTCAATAGCATGAGAAGGACCTGAAGTCAAAGATTCACATATCTGGTACAGTATCAACAAGTACTTTAGAATCACACAAAATGTCAGACCCCTATACAAATGCATAATAAGTTCCATGAGACTGACTAAACAGAAATATGAAATATACTGGAGCTGTCAAGCAGTTAATACTTGGAAACTCATTAAGGTTTATCTGCAATACTATACCTCTCAACGGCTCGACCTTTCATGTCTTCACTCAAATTATCTAATTTTTTAAAGAAAATTAGCTCTAAGGTTTTAGAACAGGTTCTGAGAAATCAAGGATGTTGATACATACAAAAACATAGCATTAGAAATTAAAGATGTTGATGCATTGCAAAAAAACATAGAATTAAACAAACAGATCCAATATGTCACAAAGGACCAGAACATTTTGTGGCAGATAATTTAGACTGCTGAGAGAACCCCCCCCCCCCCCCCCCCCCGGCGCCCGCCCGCCCTACGCATGTGCTCCCCTTATAACGTGATTTGACGTGAAAAATGAGCACTTATAAGTGTTCCCCTTATAACGCTTTTTTACATCAAATCACATTATAAGGGGGGCGCATGCGTAATGCAGAGGGGGGTGAAAATATCATCGCCCTTATTCAATTTCAATTGATGAATATTACAGAAACACCACAGACAAGTGAAAATAGATAAAAGGATTAATCTACCCCAATTATAGTAGAAATAAACTTTAATTCTACTCCCAAGCTGAAGCATAAATATTTCATATGAACAGCTTGGAACAGATCTTCTGGAACTGGTCACAACCAAGAGCCTAGGCAAAAATGTCGGCTAACTTACCTTTGGACTTCACATATGGTGTAGACATCTGTTTAATATAGACATTTTCTCTAATAAAACGACAATCTACATTGATATGTCTAATCCTCTCAAGCAATATGGAATTGCTTGCTACATGAGTGGTTATTTGGTTGTCAAGATACACCTCCATTGGCTCCTCGACCTGAAAAACCATCTAGAGCATCAGAGTTTTCAGCCACATCAACTCACAAGTACTATGAGACACTTCCCTGTATTCTACCTCTACATTGGACATGGCAACAACACACTGCTCTTTGCCTTTCTAAGTCACCAAGTTAGCTTCAATCCAAAAAGGTATAATACACGGTAATTGACCTTCTATCAGAAGAAGATCCTGCCAATCATCATTAACATAACTCTCAAAATCCAAGTAATTGTTGGGCTAAAATATAATTCTTTTACTTTTAGCACATGAAAGATACTGTAAGCTGAGACAAATTGTTTGCCAGTGGAGAACTCTTGGGGAGTGCATGAACTTCTTACCACACCAAAACTCAAATGTTTGAGTGCATTTTTAATCTCAACCCAAGCTTTCTCTTTGGCTCTCACAAGCTCACCTTTTTGCCTGCCCAATCACACCTCATTTCTTTTCTCAACAAGATTTGGCATCCACAATTTGCTTTTTTACTTTGAGGGATGATAAATTCGTCCCTTACTTTTCCCTCTCCGACCCCTATGAATTGATAGGGGTTGCAAGCAGTTAACACCCCCACACACCCCCCCCCCCCCGCCAAAAAAAAAAAAAAACTCCTAATTTATTCTATTATTTCTTTTCACGTTTGTCTTCAATCACCCTTTTTTTTTTTCTTTTGCTTTTCTTTTCTTGCTTTTCCAAACATTGAATTTAGGTTGTTGGTTTTCTTGCATCTGCAATATATTTGTCTTTTTGGAGCTTCTTTTGGGCCGTTGTAAAAAAAAATAAGGTCCAAAGAAATTTTATTTTTTTTGAGAAGGTAACTATTTCATTTCATCTGTAAAAATTTACAAAATGACACACGGGACAAGCTGTCCCTGTGACTGTACAAAAAAAGCAAGACTATAATCTTATGTAATCCCCGTGATATCGTTAAAAGATATTTCCGTGTCTGATCGGATTGCACCCGCCTTTGCTAAGACGTCCGCCATTGAATTTGTTGTTCGTCTCCTATGCGTTAATGATGGGCGGATATCTCGAACAAGGTCCAAAGAAATTTTGAAAGGATTTCGTTTATATTTCTTCCATTCTCGCAATGCATTTTATCGGGTTAGAAATAACAACCTCTGAGACACCAGGTCTTTCATTGGAATTCAATGTTAGCTTCCTCATCATGGTCTAAAATGATTGAATCAAAAAAAATCTCAGAAAAAATGGCAAAAAACATTAAATTTGTAGATGCGTCTAACATAGTGAAGAATTTTGATGCTTTATTTTCCATTTTTGATTCCATAGTTACAGAAGTAGGTCCGGAGAACATTGATACAGTCACGTTTAGATGAAATCATAATTGCACTACTTTCATATAGGGTTTGATCTCATCAACGAAGATTAATTGATTCTTTGTGTCTCTTTCATTAACACTAACAAACCCTTTTATTCAAATGCAAATCCAATGAGGCAAACATCAAGGTTTTTTGGGTGCCCATTTAGGGTTGGGGATTTCCGAGCTGGAGGATTAGGTCAAAATATTGGATTGAAAAATAGGTTCTTTCCCCAATACATAAGGCCTTCCTCTACGAATCGGAAGACCAACAAAAAGTCAATGAGAACCCATGATTAAATTTATATGGAAAGGAGACTCTTCTCGTGGAAAAAATGACTGCTTTCTACTTGGGAAATAGCTCTGGAAATATAGCGAGGATAGAGATCTCCTATGGAGAAAGGTAGTTAATATCAAATATGGCTCTGGCCCCAGAAAGTGGACCCCTGTAGATGAATATAGAACTCAAATGACTACAGTTTGACGAGACACCATGAAATTCGTGACTCTTTCAAAAAGGGATATGCTTCAAACTAGGCGATGAGGAGACGAATAGGTTCTGGTTGGATAACTGGTGTGCAGACATATAACATTAAAAGATGATTTTGCTGCAATATTTAATGCAGCATCTCACAAAGGCGTTTCTGTGGCTGAATCTTTTCACAGAGTAAACGATTTAGTAGATTGGGATTTCAGATTCAGGAGAAATTTCTTTGAGTGGGAATTGGAAGTCATCACATCTTTCTATCTAGAATCAATTCAACCAACATCAAAAGGAGGGGAAAGGACAAAAAATTTGAAAATGGAGTTCGATGGGCAATCATTCAAAAAAAATGGACTCCGATGGGCAATCATTCAAAAAAAAAAAAAAAAAAGGGGGACTCCGATGGGCATTTCAACGTCAAATGACTCAAATCTTTCTATGAACAGTTAGTCCCAATGCATAATTCCTCTCCAACCCGCTTAGTTTAAAAAAGTAAATCCCCTCTGAGGATTAACAGTTTTTACTGGTCGACTTGTCATGACAAAACCCTCATTGCGGATCACTTCGCAATAGATGGAAGATTATAGTTAACCATTGTGTTCTACGTATTGTTGATGCCAAGTCCATTGATCATCTTCTTCATTGCCAATTTACTCATGATTTGTGGTACATTGTCTTTGGTCTCTTTGGAGTTTGTTGGGTTCTCCAAGACATCGTTGATTACATTGAGTTGTGAAGTTTCGCCCCGTAGCCCTCAAGAGGTAGGACTATGTGGACCCTATTCTGACCGCCATGATGTGGCTCGTATGGAAGGCAAGAAATATGAGAGCTTTTAAAGGTGCATCCAAAGGTGTGCTAAGTATACATAGTTAAATCTTCTTGGAAGTTGTTCTGCGGACTTCGGTCCTCTCTATGTTTAGTTGAATTTCGGTAGCATCCTTTCAATTGAATTGGGAGCATTCACTGAAAGGGCCCTGAACCCGAATGGACACCTCAACTCCTGAGAGGTTGAAGCGTAACTCTGATGGTTCGAGTTTTGGTGGCCCAAGGGGCATTAGGGAACTACTGAGAAATGCAGACAAAGAGGTTGTGGGCTTTCTCGGGCCCAATTGATTAAAAGGATGTTGTCGAGATAGAGGTCAAGGTGTTTCTTAATGGAATTTCATTCGCTACTTGGGATCAGATTCAGCATACAATCATTGGGGGAGATTCCCTCAATGTGGTAAGATGTGTGACAGAAAGGATTTGCTATGTGTGACAGAAAGGATTTGCTTCCTATTGCATTGTGCGAATGTCAGAGAAGAGATTCAAGATTCTCTAGAGGACTTGATACAGAGATACGAAATGCCCGGCAATCGACTAACACGAAGGTAGACTATTTAGCGTGATCAAGAGTTGGTAGAGAGGAACTTATGCAATCAGATCACCTACCAACTCAAGAGTTTATAGTTTGGTGGTTGATTCACTTTTAGTGTGCATATCCGTTTTCTTTTATTTTTCCTCTTGTCCTTTCATTTTCAACATTTTTCTCTATTCATTTGTACTAAACCATTAGACCATCTCAGTCTTAGGATTTTGCTTCTCTTCGCTTAATAAATTATTCGCCATTCAAAAAAAAAAAAAAAACATAAACGGTTGACATGAGATCTTTTCAATTGATTATTTAATTCCCCTTTTTTTTAATATTAACCACAATCAATTTTTGAATATTTGATTATTTAACTCCCTTATTTATGTAGTCAGTGTGTTTTAATTTATTTGACCACTATATGCTGGCCCAACAGTTGTTTTCCCAAGCATAGATATTTTCAAATGTATTATAAAGTCAGATAATTATTTTGAAAAAATTATCAAAGGCTTTTATTGATCAAACTGAATAATATTGAATTGGAATATCTGGTTTGGGTCTGGAAGTAATTTATTGACCGATAGGATTAAAGGAAACAGGGAAGAGACATAAGATCATAGTCACAAATATTTGTCTCGGGAATTTCTCAGGGTGTATCTTGGCATATTTTAAATTTTTTTGTTAATTTTGGGTTTATACAGGGAAAAACTAGGAAAATAAAATATTAAAAGTTTCCTGACGGACGGCAGATATAGCAGTCCGCCCGGCCACCCGGGCAAATCTCAATCCTCTCACTACTTTCATCATTCTCTATGCAAGTCTATCTCGACCAATTCCGTAGAGAGTCATCAGCTTCTCTGCTTGTATTCTCTCCTACTGCAATCTCTTTGTTCTCGCCACAGGCATCACTGGCTTCCCCGGTACTCATGTCTCCGTCACCCTACCTCCTGCAATGTGTGTTTCCCATCATAGTCGAATCCTCAATGCCTTATCACGACATATAACCCTCTCCATATTTGATATTTCCACTCTCTTTTTTTCATGTCATGTCCAAATATTTCAATGTTTGGTACTATCGTCGATATTTATCATCGTCGTCCTAGAATGTTGCTTTTTCTCATCTTCCTTCTTTCTATTCAAAACATATCCTTCTTTTTTGATATATTTCAGTTGATGTATCTTATTGAGGTGCGTGCCTGAAATATTAACTCCTTTTAGTTTAGGTGCTTCAATTCTTTTGAAGTGCGTGCCTGAAAGAGAATTTCAAATCCCATGGGGATTGGTATTCAAAAATGGCCCATGATGTCTGCCCATTGAGGCTTACTTTTGCCCATCGAGGCCCTTTCTCGCCAATTATGGCTTTGGTCCATAGTGACTCATTTTTAGAGGGATCAGTATCCAAAACAGATATATTAAGACTCACCCATCGAGGCTAGAGTCCCATCAAACTAATTGAAGCTCTATGCGGCTCATCTTTCATGCGACACATTCTTCAGCAACAAGTGGCAATCAACATCTTCAGCAGATATCAGACATCAATATTTAGTACATTGGGATTTTATTTTTATTTTTTTGAGAAATTTTATTGTAATATCAAAAGTATGTCGATTTTCCAATCCAAATACGTTTAAGGAGGCATGTTAGAATATGTGAGATTTCACCATTGGATCGGGTAGAAAAAAAACCGTTGGATCATCCTAGTGGTAGATTAGGCAAGTAGATTAAATGAGGTAACTAGCTAGATTAGGCAGCTAGATGCAATTAGTAATTAGGTTAGATTAGAATATTATATATATTCTTATCTCAATTCATATTTATCATAACAACTTTCTATGCTTCTTATCATATATCTGCTCTATAGTCTATAGATAAGCCCTGATTGATTCACTTTATAATTCATCCAAGATTAATAGAAAATCTATGATTTTATCATTCTTGAACCAAACTTGCAGGCGTTTTTTCACAATCCCATGACATTAAAAAATAACAAAATAATAGAAAAGGGGAGGGGAAATGGGGGGAACTTACATTGCATTCCCTGCCAAGACGCGCCTTCAGATATGGCAGCAATTTCTTCCATTCCTTCCCAGTCCGACCATTCGCACCTAAATCATAACAATATATAAACCTCCAAAACCAAAATCACTTGGAAAAAAAAATAAAAAAACTCAAAAATAAAAAAAAAATAAAATAAAAACGTACCTTTTGGATTGACAACGAACACAAAATCACCTCTGCGAGGAGAGTCTCTGTCTCTAGTACGATCGGCATAGAGATCTAGGGCAGCAGATTTCTCTGCCCTAAGAAAAGCAGTCCTCGGCATTACCGAAGCTATTCCATAAACCATCTATTCAACTCTTTTTATGTTCTTCCTCTAATAATCTAAGAAAAGGGATCCCTTAGATTTCCTTCAAATCTAAAACTACACAGAGATGAGAAGAGCATATAAAAGGCATGAGTTGGGGTTTCTCCTTCATCATTATCTCCGACACCAACTCTTCGATAAGTTTGAAAACTGTGCTCAGCTCTGCTGCCTATTTCTTTATTATTTTTTCTCCTCTGCTTGACCAACTAGGTATCTTTTAATACGTTACGGAATAAAAAGACAATGTGGGGCCACCGTACATGTGATGAGTTGGTGTTGTAATCGTGACCGCTGATCTTGTGGGGTCACAATAGGACTGTATGGAAATGTGTGCTGATCTTGTGTCCTGCGAATATCATCGGTTGAATTTTTAGGAAAGTGGCTAGAATTCTCATGGGGTTTTTGGACTGATCTTTTTGAAGCGGGACCACTTGTTACAAAAGGGAAAACACTAGACGGAGCTGGCCCGGGGAAGAAAAGGTGTCTGAATATATCACTTTCCTACAGTTTAATAGACTAGTAAAACTGCAAGTGCATCGACTGTCCTTTAGTATTTAAAGGGCTTGTTAGAGCTTTTTGGGAACTGTAATAACCTTTTGACAGCCATTTAAATAGTAAATACTAAAAGAGAACAAGCTTTCGCGGAATATCAAAATATTGCAACAGTTATTTCATTTCCGTATAAATATATCAAGTTTGAGGAATGGTAAGTCAATTGGTTGTGAGCCGCTTCAAAACGGTCAGAATTTTATTGGACAATGTGCTTTTTAAAAAACAATATATTCACTGCTTCAGGTGTTCAGCAAAAAAAGAGTTTATTAAGGCAGCCCTATGAATTTTATTGGACAATGTGTTTTTTTTTTAAAACAATATATTTCTAATTTCTTATTTCCACTGCAAAGAAATCTGATTTTTTTCACTATCAAATGCTGAATTAGAAATGTGAGAAATCCAAATTACAATGCAAAAAGGGCTGCAAATGTGAGAAATTCAAATCAAAATCTTCTCAGCATCCAAACGGGCCCTAATAGGATTTACGTTTTTAAGGAGAATTGAAGATTTATTACAGAATCTTTATATTTGTTTGAAATTGGTCTGAGAATCAACCATTTTCATTATTGCGAGTTTTTCCTACTCATGAAGCATCACTGTCTGTCGTCAAAGCTTCTGATTTCTGCAGTGTCATTGATGAAATAAGCCCATCGAGAAAACTGCACTTAAAACGCCTTTCAGATAAGCTTCCGCTTGACGCAAGCATTCCTCTTTGATCTTTTCCAGATAAGTGAAATAAAGCTTACTGTGATAACAAACAAAACAAACATAAGATAGTGCTATTAAAGCCTACATCTAAAATATGTGCATTCAAAAAATAAGAAAGAGTAAAATGTAAGCTAAGTCTAGGTGATGAAATATTTTAAGAACAAAAATAAGTCCTCATGTAAAAGAAATAGACAGAGTAATTAGTCACAAAAAGACAAGTTTATGCAACGACGGCGTTATTGAATATTTTATTATTTCTCACATCTCTTTTGACTCTGAACGGCTATGTTATTGAATATTTTATTATTTCTCACGTCTCTTTTAGCTGAGAACGCCGTCAGAATATCAAGTACGCTGTCGAATTTTCTGAGTTCAAACATGTGTTCCAAATGTATCGAGTACGCTGTCGGAGGTTCTGGGTTCAAACATGTGTTCCAAACGTATTGAGTAAGCCGACGGAATATCGAGAACGACATCGGAATATCAAGTACACTGTCGAATTTTTTAGGTTCAAATATGTGTTCCAAACATATCAAGTATGCCGCCGGATTCTGGAGTACGCCGCCGGAATCTTAAGTACATAAAAATACTTTCACTTGTCAAGGATCTAATAGTCTCTGCTTATTGTAGACGACAACGATTAAAACGAACCCAACGATTGTTTGGGTTCAAACATATGTTCAAACGAACGAAAATGATGACAGCTAAGATCAAATGCATTAAATCTAACTTTAAGATAATGATTGACGCTGCTGTCATCATGTCAGAAGGGTATTGGGGTCTTTTTCCCACCCATTTTTTGAAGAATCACCTTTGCTAAAAGGATTTTGGGTGTGTACGGCAACACTTGTCATCCTCCCCTATAGAATAGGGTAGAAATTGATCTATGATAATCGAAGTAAGTGACTCCTAGTCGTGCCTCAGATTCTCATCCTTTTTGGAAAAAAAATAGCTTGAATGTCATCCTTTATACATGTTAAACGTAGAGTTTGGAGAAATGGGCTTGGCGGGTCTAGTTTGCAGATTGCAGAACTACCTTTTTTTGGATTTTATTATGTTGCATTCGAGCACCTACAAAATTGGCAGAAGCTATTTAAATTATGGTTGCGAACACGCCCTTTAATTATTGAAAATTATTTCCAGTAAGTTAATTCATAAATGCTACTACGAAAGCATAAGGTATAATAAAAGAAAAGAATAAACGTATCATTTAAGCACTCTATAAAATGATAAATTTTGTTCAAACACTTAGTTTTCATATCGAAACTTTCAACTAATTTTGATGTGAGACGCATTAATATTGAATTTCATAAGAGAAGAAAACATAGCATTAAATCCACTGTCTCACGGATATAATCAGTTCGGCCAAGCATATCAGCACGCATAATGATCAGCGGCTAGTCAATCTTAGAGAATTTTGGCCCTGTTTTGATCACAAGAAAGACATTATCGACGGGATTTTTTTTTTAGAACTTTTTTCTTCCCACAACTTTTAGGAAAATGATATGATTATAGTTGGTCTAGAGGAAATCATCATACATTGAAACTCTTTCTAATTAAAAATTAGGATCGATTCGAGTTATCTTTTCTGTGCATACAAAGAAGTCATAACTTTTATAAATATTTTTCATTTCCAAAAAAATTTCAATAATCCAAAATCCCTAACAATGAGCTTTCGTGAAAATCAACCTGTGGATTCGATGTATAACCTGAAATCATCGTTGTCCAAGTGTTTACATTCCAATGAGAGATTTCATAAAACACTGATTGTAATATGTTTTTTTAGGTTTTGCTTGGTGACAACTGGTAGGGCATAACGAAGGAATTGATGAAAGACTCTAGAGATCTATTTAAATAAAATACCTTGTTTGGGGAAACTGAAGAAAAGAACATCTAGAACCAAAATTTGTGATAGGAAAAAGCTAAAAAGAACCGAAAAATCGAAATCCTCTTTTAGAAGAGAAAAACGCACAATCAAAATCCTCCTACAAAAAAAGAATTAATAATCCCTGTTTGAAGATATCCCCTAAAATTTGGTCATCCTAAAAACCAAAACAAAACTCAGGATCCCTATTAAAATCCATCCATTTAAAGGAAAAAATGGAAAACAAAAGGAAGCAAGAAAACTCATCTTTGGTTCGTTTGCTGGAGGGAGAATAGCTCGGTTCGGAATCCATATATAGTTCTTACCAATCTCCTTCATTAATGAATGAAAAATAAAAATAAAATATATTTATGTTCAAAGAGAAAACGATACACAGGGCAGTGGAGTTTTCAGGAAGGGAATCTAGCGAATGCCAAACGGGCATATAATAGGGTTTCATTTGGAGTTTTTGGACGGACATGTAAAGGTCATTGGCATTAGAATTGACAAAAATAGCCATCAGAAATTGGATACACAAGGAACTTTTCCTAAAATACAATAGGATGTAGAAAGAATTTAACCAAAAGTTGAGAACGAAAGCGATAACTTTTGCATGTTCTCCAGGGGCAAAGTAAGTGACCGGGATGACAAATATACCCCTGCACAATTGAGCAGGGCGGAGTCAAATGTATGGTATGGCCCGTACCATAGGATGATCCAAACCGTCCATTAGATGGGCCACTGCCTACATAGGTTGTGCCCCAAAAATAATTTTCATAGGTTGATCCGAACCCTCCGATCTATAGAGGGTTATAGGTTGATCCAAACCGTCCATGTGATGGAACCATGGTTTTAAATTTTGATTTTAAATTTCGGTAATTTCGGTCCGAAATTTCGATTAAATGCCATTATTTATTAAAAAAAAGTATTACAAAATTTCGGCCTAAATTTCAGAATTCGGAATTTCAGTTTGGTTCGAAATTTCAAAAATTCGGTCCGGAATTTCAAACCAAATTACCAAATTTCGGACCGAAATTCTGGATTTCGCCGAAATGCCGAAATTTCGGTTTTTAGTGGGGTCCGAAACGATTACCGAAACGATTACCGAAACCAAAATTTTAAACCATGGATGGAACACAACATCAATCGGTTGTGCCCGTAAAATCATTTCCATAGGTTGATTGTAGCCCTCCAATTGATATAGGCTGATCCTAGCCCTCCAATCGATAGAGGTTTCCATAATTATTGTTCCTCTTCAGGTGCCCGGAATCCGTTAATATTTTGTAAGTGTCCTTCATGAGTAATTAAAAGTAGTTCTTTTGTCATTGTCATATGACTTAACTTCTTCTTGGTAGTTTTTGCCGTAATTGTCATAGACAGGTACCCTGTGTCCATACTTTTTGTATGTAGATTACGTTTTTACCCTCAAATAATTTCTCATATAGATAGATGTTAGATATCAGCGAAGGGGTTAATGGTAAAAGAAAAGGTTAAGGGCATTATTTTTGGACGTTTGCCGGCTAGGTATTTATTGCCCAACATGAATGCCGAGAATACCCCTGAAGAAAATCAGAAATGTGTGCTGGGCTGTGGGACATGAACGGAAATAATAAAAAAGTGAGGATGACTTTAACCCCTTATTCACGCTTTATATATAGTATAAGGATTGCGTTATCAAAAACTGAAATGATATATTCACCACCTTCTCTTTCCTGGGCCACTCCTATGACTTATGAGTTATGTTGTGACTATTCATTTACAGTAGAAGGGGTGGCCCAAAGAAGAAAGTGGGGCGAATATATGACTTCCCTCTCAGAAATTCTGACCGTCATACCCATGTGCCATATGTCTATAATCAGAAATTCCAATTATACATGTTACACATACTTAATTGAATACATTCATCCGCATATTGGATGATCTTGGAACCTTGATCAAATAAGGCGTCTTTAGGATATCCCAAATGAAGATAATGTTACGTTTTTAAGGTTGTGTTCATGTATTTTTGGAATATATTCTCTCTTTTTTCGCTCCTAGGAATAAAAATTACGGATATTTCTTGCTTCGGGGGATCAGAATTAATTCATCTGGATCGCTCGATTATACCCCCTCTCCAGCCAGCAGCAAGAAACATTGGTTTGCCGTCTTGACACATGCCCAAGAAGGCAAGGAAGTGAAATTCACTAAATGCAAAAAAAAAAAAAAAAAAAAAAAGGGTTATGTGATGCAGTGCCAACATAGCAGCCATGTCATACCTCGGTGTTTTTTGTGGAGTTCCAAGGTGCATTCCCGCATTAAAGCTTCTGACTGTTTTTAACCTGATTTTTGGACCTCTGAATGGCAGAATTATGGAAAGTGGTAAACTACAGGGTTTTAGGTTTTTTTATATCTTTCCAACAAGTATTTGTGCTCGAAAATTGGACAAATGGTTAGAAAGTTGTGGCAGTTTTAGTGGATTGTGTCTGTAGGTTCCCAAACCAGTCAAAGTTAGTGAGTTCCAATGCAAATATGCAATTAATGTTATGTTAGTCCCTAAGTTAGCTAGCGGAGGAGGTTGAACGAATTTTCTGTTGTTTTCTTTTATTTAAAGGGTTAGAAACCATCTTTAAAGGGGATTTTGGATGTTGATAAACTTATGTAATTGATGGAATATCAATTAGGTTGAGCATTGCTCACATTTTCTTCTCATTCTCTTGGATGTGATCTTGTGTTCTTATTTATCTTTTTTTTCCCTCTTAAGTACCCGCATTATCTTGTATCAGGGCCAACGTTACTCTCTTAGGCTAGCTTCGATTTGATTTTCATGACGGCACAAAGAGGTAGAGGAAGACGTGGTAACCAAATGATGAAAGATTTGAGAGATGAAAGAGATGATGAACTTCAAGCACTTCGAAGACAAGTTGAGCAACTTACCATACGACTTGAACGCCAAGAGGCTCGTAGTGAGCGTGGTGGATCAAGCCCTGGAGGTTCTAGTGATGAATCCGATGTGAAGCCTTTCGCCAATACTCCTGAGGAGGCTAGGTTGGGAATGTTCTATCGTGATTTCAACACCGTCAAGATTGATTTGCCGGGGTTTCATGGTCGTCTACAACCCGAAGAGTTTCTTGAATATCTTAGTGTCATTGATAAGTTCTTTGATTATAAGGAGACACCCGAAGGATAACGTGTGAAGCTTGTGGCTACAAGGCTTCGTGGCTACGCTTCAACATGGTGGGATAAAGTTCAAGAAATGAGAATCCGCAAAGGGAATTATAAGATTTCTTCTTGGGACAAAATGAAGTCAAGGCTTAAGGAGAAATTTCTTCCGTTGGATTTTTTCCAAATTATCTTTTCTTAATTCAACAACCTACGCCAAGAATCCAAGAGTGTGTTGGACTACACCGAAGAATTCTACAAACTCATGGCTCGTAATGATATTCAAGAGTGTGAAGATCAACTTGTGGCAAGGTATGTTGATGGTTTGAAGTTTTCTATTCGTGATGAGGTAGAAATGCACCTATCATTGAGTGTCAATGATGCATATCAACTGGCCTTGAAGGTGGAGGCTAAACTTGGTCGTCGTGGTATCAAGAAGTTTGTTGATGTTCGTAGCCTCTATCCTTCTTCCGACGATGAATCTTCATATGGTAAAGGTGCAAATTCAAAACCCGAACATTACAACGAGACTTCTACAAAATCATCCCCTACACATCAAGTTGGAAATTAGCCCAATCGTCCCAACAATTCAAATGCTTGTTTCAAGTGTGGTAAAGTTGGCCATCGTTCCAAGAGTAATCTAACATTCTGACTGAGATATCATTGTCTTTAAACCTGTCTATTTCAAAACTTCTCATAAAATGAATGACTCATATCAACAACTTTTTTTCATAATGCTATTCAAAGATTTAAAATCATTCACGTCCTAAAAGTATACTTGGGCCCACTCATAAGAATGATCTTAACCATTCATTAAGTGATCATCATTGTGGATAGGTCAAGCCCCAAAAATCTTCTAGAGCATCCCACCAATTTAATTATCATAAAATAAACTGCTCAAAGAAGATTGATTTTTCCGCCATAAAACCAATGCTCATTTGATCATTGTATTTATTTTACGGCTCGTTTTACCGGATGCAATGGATCAAGGAAAAAAGAAAACTTTACGATGAAAAAGTTTACTAAAGGTTTTACTCAGGAAATTGGTTTACTGGTGATTAGGGAAAAAACTCCCGGCCTCGCTGTTAGCTTTGTTTTATTTTCAGATAACCACAGAGTGAGAGAGAATTTAGTTCCACATTGATATTAACACCATATAAATATTGATGCCATATAACATAAAAGACTGAACTTGTAAGAGCGAAGCAAAGAGAGGAGATTTTCCCTTCATTTAAGACTTTGTAAACATAGTTTTCCCACTAACTCATTATTATGAATAGATTGAAATTCTAAGATCTTTACTAAAACTCAATTTCTTCGGCATTTAAAATAGAGTATCCCTTCATTAACTATATATAGTTATCATTGGCGCAAATGACTGATATTAGATTTGTCAGAACAAAACGGCCTACCTATATGAGTGCAAGAGGCATGGGAGTAGGATCACCTGCATACTATTTGGGACCTAAGGTTGATCATTAAGATCATGTCTTAGCAATGATCCTTTGGATACTAAATTCACGAATATAAGTTCTCCATTCCTACTATCTCTATTTTTATCTTATAAGACTTAGTCATGAAAACATAATTTTTTGCACAAATCATCATACACAAAGGGGCTGTTTGGATACATGGATTTTGTAATCCAAGATTGTAAAATCTTGGATTTTATGACCTAAAACCGGGAATTTATTAGCAAAAACTTGGGATTTTACAATCTGAGTTTTAGCTAAAGCTTAGATTTTATAATCTAGGATTGTAAAATCCAGGTTTTAGCTAATAAATTACTGGCTTTAGTTTGTAAAATCCAGGCTTTAGGTTGTAAAATCTAAGAAATTACCATCCTGGATTATAAAATCCATGTATCCAAACGGCTAGATAGAAATGTTGGTTATCTTGTGAATGCTAAAAATGTTTCTTTTATTTGGTAGTTGTTGGCAGCTAAAACAAAGTATAATATACTCCTACCAGTGAAACAGAGCACTCCTCCAAAGAAGAGTTAGAACAGGAAGCTAGGGAAGAAGATCACCCCCAACAGAAGAAAAAAGAAATCCTCCATCAGAGGAAAACTGAACCCCCAAAGGTTCAGAAATTGAGGAAGAGCATGAGAGCAAGGAAATTTAGCCGGAAGATGAAAGAAGTCTTAGATCATTAGGGGCTCAATCACATGAGTATGGGGACTAGCTCTAGAGTTCACGTGTATTTTGTCTTCTCTTGCTTGTTTTAAATTTTGATATCTAGGGCATCATGTCCTTTGTTGTTCTTCCCCCTAACTTAATCATTGTTCAAAGGATTGGGGAGTGGTCTTGTTTCTTTTATTGTATCATCTTTCTTTAATTAATATACCGTTAGGGGTCTGCCTAACCCCTACCCCCGCTTACCAAAAGAAGAAAAAACTTATTGTTGTTATGAATAATTTTTAAAAAGGAAAATGATATTTGCACCCTTGTTTTGATAACAAGACTTTGTTCTTCATTTTGTACTACTTTATTAATTGTTGAAGTATGTTACGAATTCTAAAAGCATAATCAATTAAATTACTGTTAGGTTTTGAGTCCAATTATTGGTTTTGGACTCACAATCGGTTCTATAAACAAACTGGGCCTAAATAAAGTGAGCGTCATTATCAAAACAATGGAGTCTAAATTTCATCTCCCTTTCTAAAAAGGTTATTCTAGTTTTCTGATAAACTAACCATGCTTATTTGAGAGAGAGAGAGAGAGAGACGTTCTATGGTAATATGGATAGGTTGTTATTCTAAACATCAACTTGATGATCCCTTTGGATGTTGGACATTCAAATCAAAGAAAACCTCAAGTATTAACAAGATGGGTTAGAAGTACCTTTCACAATGCCGCCGCCTTGAAGCTTGAAATCAGACGAAGCCTTTATACTTTTCCGAGCACAATTATGACTCGTAAACACCCCTTGATCTTCTCTTCCTGATCCCCATCACTAGGCTTATGGGAAACCTCTCCTTTGATGTGTTTTCTCAAGAAAGGGAATGAACACTTAATGGTGAGAGGAAGAGAGACCAAAAGTGTACTTATAGACTACGAAGCTCCCATAATCTATTATAATATAGCAGGATGGGGGTTTCAATGTTCACGCACAAGTGGACAATCCACCCATCCAACCTCAATCCAACGTGGCATCCTCTTTTGATTTAACGCAAAAAATAAAAAATAAACACTAAATCTCCTATTATCGCACCTTAAAATCAGATTGCTACTATAGATTGTTTCCTACAATATTAGGATTTGGGTATGGATTGTTTCCTACAATATTAAAATTCCAGATCTGTCACGTTAAAATCAATAACAAACCTCCTATTATTGGATTCTCTTAAATTTAATAGACGTTGCCTATAAAAAACCTCATAAAATCAGAATTGACGTTTCCTTTCCTCTTTTGTTTTGAAAAGTATAAAAGAAGACTCAATCGGATTTGTGAAAATAGAGAGTTTTAGGGATCTAGGTATCTTAATTAGAAAGTCTCTACTCAGAGTTATCATGGGCAAGCCATTCATTCATTATTACTTACTAGCCAAACATATTCTGCATGTTATTAGGCAAGTGTCTATTCAAATGACAAAATTACCCCTCCACCACATTCCAAAAACAATGAAATTCTTCCTACTTTAGTAACTAGTAAAAACGCACGTGCGTTGCACATGCGTGAACGAAGGATTATCATCTGTAAATTATTTTTGGGGAACAATCAATTTATATTGTGGTCCATTAAATGGACGGTTTGGATCATCCTATGGTGTAGGCCGTAAAATATTCAGTAAATTTTTTTAATTTTTTGATAGGTAAGTTGGGGTTTTGAGGGGACCTCCACCGGCTTATTAAAAAATACTTCACGACATGGGCTTACACCATATATATTCTAAGAAGAATTGTGTGACAAAGCCTGCAAACCAAAAACATATTTCTTACACTCCCTATTTAAAAAAACTGTACTGTATAACTTACACCATAGGATGATCCAAACCGTCCAATTGATGGGCCACATCGTAAATAGGGTGTTCCCAAAAAACACATTTCCATGCGATGATCGTAGCCCTGCAGTCTATAGAGGAACGGCATATTTAGGAAACATTTATTGGTTGGAGGGTTGTAATTATGCTATGGAAATGAATTTTGGCACACAACCTACTTACATTGTGGCCCATGAAATGGACGGTTTGGATCATCCTACGATGTAAGCCATACAGTATTTTTTCAAAAAAAAATACTCACTATCAGGACTTACAGTATATAAAAACTCTCATAATCACATCATTTCCCTCTAAATCATGGGGAAATGGGTCAAACAGGCCAGGTCAAAATCACTCGGAAATGGACGGTTTGGATCATCCTATGGTGTAGGCCGTAAAATATTAAGTATAATTTTTTCTTTTTTGATAGGTAAGTTGGGGTTTTGCGGGGACCCCTACCGACTTATTAAAAAAATACTTCACTACATGGGCTTATACCATATATATTCTAACAAGAATTTTGTGATAAAGCCTGCAAACCAAAAACATATTTCTTATACTCCCTATTAAAAAAAAACAGTACTGTATAACTTACACCATAGGATGATCCAAACCGTCCAATTGATGGGCCACATCGTACATAGGGTGTTCCGAAAACACACATTTCCATGCGATCATCCTAGCCCTGCAGTCTATAGAGGAACGACATATTTAGGAAACATTTATTGGTTGGAGGGTTGTAATTATCCTATGGAAATGAATTTTGGCACACAACCTACTTACATTGTGGCCCATGAAATGGACGGTTTGTATCATCCTACAATGTAAGCCATACAGTGCTTTTTCAAAAAAAATACTCACCATCAGGACTTAAGCTATATAAAAACTCTCATAATCACATCATTTCCCTCTAAATCATGGGGAAACGGATCAAATGGCCAGGGTCAAAATCACCCGGGAAATTTTATGGGTCATTGGGCTTGGACCCGCAGCCGGCCCGTGCGGGCCGGGATGACCCGCGGGTCAACCGGAATTTTGACTTTTTTTTAAGATATATTTTTTTTGTATAGAGATTTGCTAGCCACCTTCGCCGAGGCCCTTTGTGCAAAGATTGGCAGAAGTACGATTTGTGCAAAAGTGGTTAGCAATACATAGTAGCAATAAATAATAATGATGCAGGTACTATAACTTACACCATATGATGATCCAAACCGTCCAATTGATGGGCCACATCGTAAATAGGGTGTTCCCAAAAAACACATTTCCATGCGATGATCGTAGCCCTGCAGCCTATAGAGGAACGGCATATTTAGGAAACATTTATTGGTTGGAGGGTTGTAATTATGCTATGGAAATGAATTTTGGCACACAACCTACTTACATTGTGGCCCATGAAATGGACGGTTTGGATCATCCTACGATGTAAGCCATACAGTATTTTTTCAAAAAAAAAATACTCACTATCAGGACTTACAGCATATAAAAACTCTCATAATCACATCATTTCCCTCTAAATCATGGAGAAATGGGTCAAACAGGCAGGGTCAAAATCACCCGGAAATGGACGGTTTGGATCATTAAATGGACGGTTTGGATCATCCTATGGTGTAGGCCGTAAAATATTGAGTATAATTTTTTCTTTTTTGATAGGTAAGTTGGGGTTTTGCGGGGACCCCTACCGACTTATTAAACAATACTTCACTACATGGGCTTATACCATATATATTCTAACAAGAATTTTGTGATAAAGCCTGCAAACCAAAAACATATCTCTTATACTCCCTATTAAAAAAAACAGTACTGTATAACTTACACCATAGGATGATCCAAACCGTCCAATTGATGGGCCACATCGTAAATAGGGTGTTCCGAAAAAACACATTTCCATGCGATCATCCTAGCCCTGCAGTCTATAGAGGAACGACATATTTAGGAAACATTTATTGGTTGGAGGGTTGTAATTATGGAAATGAATTTTGGCACACAACCTACTTACATTGTGGCCCATGAAATGGACAGTTTGTATCATCCTACAATGTAAGCCATACAGTGCTTTTTCAAAAAAAATACTCACTATCAGGACTTACACTATATAAAAACTCTCATAATCACATCATTTCCCTCTAAATCATGGGGAAACGGGTCAAACGGCTAGGGTCAAAATCACCCGGGAAATTTTATGGGTCATTGGGCTTGGACCCCGCAGCCGGTCCGTGCGGGCCGGGATGACCCGCGGGTCAACCGGAATTTTGACGTTTTTTTGAAGATATTTTTTTTTGTATAGAGATTTGCTAGCCACCTTCGTCGAGGCCCTTTGCTGCAAAGATTGGCAGAATTATGATTTGTGCAAAGGTGGCTAGCAATACATAGTAGCAATAAATAATAATGATGCAGGTAAGCAGTAAGCGGTAATCAAAATATCGATTAGCACTTTTCTAGCGGTAAGCGGCTGTTATTTTTTCGGTGATGCAAGGTGGTGAAAGGGGTGTGGCAGAACATGGCCGCATCACCGATGAGGGATAAGACCGTTGGTCTTCATGTTGTTGGTGTGCGTTTGATATGTACCTCTTCACCGTGTATGTGTTGTAATTGCAAAGAAGTTATAATTAGGTAGTTACTTATGTAAGGTTGTGGGTGTTAGTTGTATTATGTGTCATGTTAGTGGGTATAGTTTGTGGGTAAATGGGTTGTACGTGGCACTCTCTTTGTGCATGCATATAAGTTCTTGTATTTGAATGACATGGAAAGAAGAGAAATTTACAGCAAATGAGGCTTTGTTTAGGAGAGTCATGGCTCCTCTCGAATTGAGCCGTTAGGAGGTACGGTTGCCTCCAATCAACCTCTCTCCCTCTCTTTTTCTATTTTCGGTTTGTTTATTTGTGTTACAGCCAATCAGGCATGTAACAAGTGGTATCAGAGCGGTCGATCTTCCACCATGGCTGCGTCGTCGGAGTTTTGGGAATCCGTACGTGTCGATCTACAAGAGATTAAAGCATTGATTTTGAAAATGATTGAAGGACAATGAAGATTTGTGGAATGTTTGAAAAAAATCTACACTGTGAAAGAGGAAATACGAGAAAAATGCGAGAATTGATGGGGATGAATATACTTTAGTTGAATACCATGCCAAGTCATTAAATCATTCCACCATTTATATGCGGCTTCAGGAATAATCGCACTTCTTTCCAACTTCGTTCACGATGGATTTTGAGGGAAGGGTTCAAATGATCGTGACCATTACGATTTGAGACCCTGGTGGATTAAAATATTTTACGATTCGACCTTGGGGACAAGGTCGTTTGTAAGGGAGAAGGAATGATATGTACCTCTTTACCGTGTATGTGTTGTAATTGCAGAGAAGTTATTATGTAGTTACCTTGTAAGGTTGTGGGTGTTAGTTTTAGTATGTGTCATGTTAGTGAGTATAGTTTGTGGGTAAATGGGTTGTTGATGTGACACTCTCTTTGTGCATGTACATAAGTTCTTGCATTTGAATGAAATGGAAAGAAGAAGAGAAATTTACAGCAAAGGAGAGGAGACTTTGTTTAGGAGACTCATGGCTCCTCTTGAATTGAGCCGTTAGGAGGGCCAGTTGCTTTGAATCAACCTCTTTCCCTCTCTTTTTCTTTTTTTCCGTTTATTTATTTGTGTTACGGCTAATTAGGCATGTAACAACGTTGGTTGGCGAGCCATGAATGTGTTTCAGGTCGTTGAAACTGCAAATCTAAGACACAACAATCCCTTGTCAAAACTGGCTCGGCTCGGACAATGAAACAATAACCATCTTCCGATTAGATGATGCCATGATCTTCAAAACGGGCTAGTTGGCAACGACATATTTTCGGCAAGGTGATGCCTTAGAAAACAATGCCTTGTTCATGGTTTGAAACCCTCAAGCGACGACATATTTCCGAAAAAAGGTGATGCCTTAGAAAACAATGCCTTGTTCATGATTTGAAACCCTCAAACTCCATGATATGAAATCCTCCCTCAAACTGTTCGATCCAAAACCTCGAGATCTCGAGATTTTCTCAATCTAAAATCCTCAAACTCCATGATATGAAACCCCTAAACTCAATGATTTGAACCCCACAAACTCATCATTGTGAAGTCTTAAGATTTTTCTGAGTTTGAAATCCCCACCTCTATTCTAGTTTGGTTGAGAGAGAGAGAGAGAGAGAGAGAGAGAGAGAGAGAGAGAGAGAGAGTGTATAGCCGGATAAAAGGAAAAATTAATTTCAAGAAGGTTTTTTACTTTTCTTATTTTTTAAAGAAAGTTTTATCCCAAAAGTTTAAAATTCATATTAAGTAAGTTTACCAAACCTGAGATTTTCAATTTTTTGAGAACAGACTTTTTCTAAGAAAAAACAATCCCCATATCCAAAACACGCCCTCCATATCCTGATCACAATAGAAGCGTTAAAAAATTGAAAAAAAGAAGAAGAAGAAATAAAAAAGAAGAATCAATGCTGGAAAAATAAAAAAGAAAATAAAGAATAAAAAGGAAAAACTAGGATTGACTCGGGAAAGTTGGGGTCGATTCGGTAAAGTTGGGCCTGCTCGATAAAGCGCCATATTTGCTCAATTGCCTATAAAAAATGGCACCAGAGGATGGCCAGTCACCACGCAAATGACTTGTCCACTATGAACCCACTGCCATATGTACGGAGAGTGGGTCCATGAATATTATTCGCCATCACAAGTCACGCAAATTTCCCTTGATCAAGCGTGATGAAAAATAAATCCTAAAGGTGTATCTAGACTATTGATTTTTGCGATCCTCATTCTTGGGCATGAGATCTCCATTCAGCATCAGACGTGGGCCAACCGGGTTGCCCTGTGATGGCCAATTAGATCAACGGTCTGGATCCAAACACATATGCCACATACGCAATGGATCATGGTTGTTTAGTTCATCCAATGAACCCCTTACGAGATATCTTCAAACAACCAATATTAAATTATATGATGGCCCACTTATTTGGATGATCTAAGATGGCCCACTTATTTGGATGATCTAAGCCATTCATTTATTAATCCCCACTACGCACAAAAAAATCCCAACCATAGGATGATTGCAAACGCTCCGGTATGTTCGATGTAAAGTGAGCTTAGAAAGGTAAAACCAGCTTTCTTTTACCGTCGTACAAAAGCACAAAAAACACGTGCGTATGTCAGCCACAAATTTTAGCATCACTCTCCAAATCTCACTCTCGGACATATACTCTCTCTGGGCGTGATCGAGACCGTTCAATTCTGAACCACTGCAAACAAACAAGAAACATAATCACTAGATCAAGACAATTTAAGAGAAGCTTAACCGTTGATGTTACATGTAGATTCGCAATACAGTGGGCCCACATAAATGGAAGATCTAAACCATTCATATTTTTCGTCTTCACTCTCCTCATCCTAGTCAGACCGTGCCTCCAAAAAGGGGCAAATCGCCAAATATGATGATCCTAACCATATGATCGGTGTGGGACCGGATATTAAGTAACAACAAGATCAACGGTGGAAAATTTACAGTCACGCTCCAGGTTGGCAAGAGGCCAGAGAGTGGCGCTAGCATTTCTCTTCTCCAACTCGTCCTTTCTTCTCTTTCTATAATAAATAATGATAGAGATGACCTCAGAATCTGTCTTACAGTACTGAAGGCGGAGAATTGAAACTGCTCAGTATATACCCTAAGAATCTCTCTCTCTCTCTCTCTCTCTCTCTCTCTCTCTCTGAGTGTCATGGCTTCAATGCAAGCTGTTCTTCAATGCTACTCTTTTCCTTCTAGCAGCAGTGTTTGCATCTATTCCAGATCTTCTCAATCTTCTCAAGTTTTAGGAAGATCTCAGGCAATTTCTTGCTCCTCCTCGACAACTCCTCTCACAATCTTAGATCGAAAGATCGAGAGAAATGCGTCTGAGAGGAGCATGTTTAGGCTCGGTTTGCCGAGTAAGGGTCGAATGGCTTCCGAAACCCTAGACCTGCTTAGGGTATTTTCTCTTTCGTTCTCTTTTCTTTTATTCAATCCTCTGATTTCTTTCTATGTTTTCCTTTTTTTTTCTTAATTGTTGTTGTTATTTTCTGCAAAGGATTGCCAATTATCCGTCAAGCAGGTGAATCCGAGACAATATGTGGCCCAAATTCCGGAGGTATATTTTGCATATTGTTATCTATTTACTTAAGAAAGCTTAAATTGCGTTTTTTTTTTTTAATTTCTTGTTTTTCTTTTGTTCATTTTGCCATGACAGATGATGTTAGTAGTAAACATGAATTAGTGAACCTGTTACAGAGTTTTGGAATCATTGTTTTGAATCAAATATTTTCTTTGTGAAATAGAAGTTAATCTCAATGTGGTTTTGAGAATGCATGGCGTGGCAATGTGCTGTTGATAAAGGGACATTTATGCTATTCATAAGAGATAAATTGGCTACAAGTAAATGGGAAACTGAAATCCACAAGTCATGTCATTAGGGAAAAGGTCAGCAAGTTGCAGAGTCAGAACTCAGGAGGGAAATAGTCCCAAAATCGAATCAGTCAATTTCTTTGGGAGAATTTATGGTGAAGCATGGTGCCATCAAATTTGAATTTCAATGGGTTGTATGGAAATAGAAATCAATCTCAAAATCTTTGGGAGGATCTATGGTGTTTCAGTTTCATAGTGCCGTCAAATTTGAATTTCAATGGGTTGTATGGAACCTATGGATTGGTGTTTGTGAAAGCGGTACTATTTGATAGTTTTTGGTAAAGTTGGGAGGGAAGGTTGTCGGAGCTCTATGTTTAGGACAATGGAGTTATTATCGATTTGAGGGGATTTATATCCCAAGGGCGGGTAGGGATTCTGGGTTATGCGATGGGGCTTCAGTTGTGCAGAATCAGAGCCAAATTGATGGCACCCTACACCCATCCCCGAAATATAGTTATTTTCTACACTCCCCTTTAAGCTGAGTATATATACCAATCATGCCCATCTTGGATAAAATAAAAACAAAATGAGACTTCATAACTCCATTAGTCAAGGCATCTTGAAGCTTTTGACTAGTTGGAACGAAGGGAAGGCAAATCTCACATGACAAAACACATTTACGAATGAAGTATCTGTCCACTTCAATGTCATTCATTCAATCCTGTTGGATGGGATTGTTTGCTCTTATTAATAGCAGCCTGATGGCCACAATATAGTCGCATAGGATATGAACATGCACCTGTAACTCTCCCAGAAGACTCTACAACCTCTGCAATTCAGATACTCTACGAGCCACAGTATAACATTTTGCCTCTACACTTGACCTGGCAACCACTTACCGCTTCTTCTTGCGTCAAGTAACATCAACAAAAGTACAATATCCAGTAGTAGGCTTCAATCATCAAATTCCCATGGTTAGCAAATAATAATCCTTTCCTTGCACGACTTCAAATAGCAAAGGATTTGCTCGACTCCCTCGAGATTGAGGAACCCTAGGAGCATGCATATACTGACGGAGGGGGGGGGGGGGGGGGGGGGGGATTGGGGGGGATTTAAGGAGAGGGAGGGAGGGAGACCGACCAACCTCTTATACATTCAAGCATTAGAAAAAGGCGTCCATCCAAGTTAGTCAACTTGTGAATTACATCAATAGGTGTCTCTGCTGGCTGAGACTTCAACGTTCCAACATCCCTAATTCCAATGCATATTTCTTCTTAGAATTAAGACTTCACTTCTTGGACCTTGCCACCTCAATTCCAAGAAAATGCTTGAGCTCACCCATATCCTTGATCTTGAATTCAGCAGCTAAAAATGCCTTCAATTGACAGATTTTCTAAGGATTATTTTCATCTATTGCAATATCATCAACATACACTACAAGAGTTGTGATTAGAGCAGTGCTTAAAAATGCGGATGTGGGTCAGAATGCGGCCAAGAAAATCCTTGTTGACTCGGCATGGACGCGGCCAAGAATGTGGTTGACACGGCTGATTATTCAGTTGACGCGACCATAACTTGGGAGAGTCAATGGAATTTTTATTGACTCTATAGGGTAAAATGCAGTAGCAAAATGCGATACGCGACCAAGGGAAAAGGGAGTCTACTTGGGGGGAGTCCACGATGACGTTGGGAGTTCTAAAACTATGGATTAGAGAACTGTTCGTTTTAATAAACAATGTGTCATCGGCATGACTTTGTGAGTAACCAAATCTCTTCATTGCATGGCTAACTCCCTTAAACCATGCTTGGGAAGACTGCTTCAATCTATATATGAACTTATTTAACTTGCAAACTTTACTCTTAGCATTTGGTGCTTCAACCCTGGAGGAGGAGACAACTTATTTAACTGGGACACTTTACTCTCAGCATTCGGGAACTTCAACCCTGAGGAGGAAACATGCCGACATTTTCTTGTAAACTACCATGTGAAAAAGCATTCTTGACATCTTGATGGTGGAGCTTCCGAGCCAAATTTGTAGCTAGAGACAAAAGAACTCTAATAGAGTTCATCTTTGTTACATGAGCAAAAGTTTCCTTGTAATCTATTCTATCCTTTTGTGTTGTTAGAAATGAGCAAGGGTTAGAAGAGAGGTAGAAGAAGAGGAGTAGAGAAGATGGAGAGTCTCCACTAGGGAGCTCCTCATGTAAATGATGTATATATCGGCCCAAATAGGGCATCCAATGTACAATGACAATAATACCCTCTATCCTACAACTAAACTACACCTTACATGTTATTCAACACTCCCCCTCAAGCTAGAGTGTATGTGCTATGAAACTCCGGCTTGGTACAAAGAAAACTACAACAATAACTAAAAAGTACAACAAAAGACCATACAACAAAAGGTACAATAATAACCCAATGAAGCACGGATACGAGTGCGGGTACGACACGTTACGGGTACGTGGATACGTGATTTCTTAAAAAAATAGGATACGGGTACGTTGGAGGTACGCTGAATATAATATATTTTTATATTTTATTATATATTTATAAAAATAAAAAATAAAATATTTTGTTAAAGAATTCAAACAATTTAATTGGAAAACAATCAAATAACAATAACATCACCAAAATCTAATATTACTTCCCCAAAGTCTAATATTACTTCTAAGTTGTTAGGTTTTTAATTATGGGACATATATATATTATAGATATTTTGATATATTCAACCCCCCTTTTGGACAACCCATATATTGTAAATCTGTAATTTTTTATTTAATTTGAACCAGGTGCGCACCCGATACGTACACAAACCCGGGTGCGTACCCGGTATGCACCCAAAGAGTACCCAAGAGCACCTGCACCCGACACGGGTACGTGGACCTCCGGAGAGTACCCGTGCTTCTTAGTAATAACCCGTACGGGTGTGGCTCTTTGGCTTAAAATCATGGGTATGCTCCCCATTGACGAGAGTTCAAGTCCCCTATGTCATAAAAAAAAACAAAAAGTTCAATAAGCTTATACACACATTCATCTTGGTATAACACTCATCCTCAACCTGATGTTGTGAATACATAATGAAAAGCATAATAAAAGAAATAACGACCACCATGAGAGTACAATCGTCGAGATCAGCGGCCACCAAAAGAGAATAGCTTCTTCTGAAGCAACGCTAGGCAAGCGCGATCAGAACATGGCTTCACTTGAATGAGAGCCCGACGAATAAGTCTGTAAACCATGAGGATCGGACGGAGGCACATCGACAGGGAAATAACATCGAACCATCGAGCAAAAAGGGCACACCAAAGGCGCGCACATGAGCAACGACAAAGCACCACATGCGGGAACACCAACTAAGTAACATGATGTCAATAGAAGAACACGCGATGGGAAAACCATCAGAGACAAGGCCGACGGGGAAACCGTCGCTTGAAGATAAGAAGAAGGGAAAGAGGATAACCAACAACGATGGGGAAATTATCGTTTGGAGACAAGGTCGACGGCACGAACATCATCGCCTGAAAAGAGCCGACCAACGATATGGAAACCATTGCTCGGAAAAGAAGGTTGACGGGAAACGAAGCCGTTGCCTGTAAAAGAGTCAACCAACGATGGGGATACCATCGCCCGGAAAAGAGAGGTCGACTGGAAAACAAAGTCGTCACTTATAAGAGAGCTGACCAACAATGGGGAAACCATCGCCCGGAAAAGAAGGTCGATAGGTAAACGAAGCCGTCGCCTGTAAAAGAGCCGACCTACGATGGGGATACCATTGTTCGAAAAAGAGGCTGATGGGAAAATGAAGCCATTGCCTGTAAGAGAGCCGACCAATGATAGGGAAACCATTGCCCGGAAAAGAGAGATCGACGGGAAAATGAAGTTGTCGCCTGTAAGAGAGCCGACCAACGATGGGGAAACCATCCCTCGGAAAGAAGGTTGACGGGAAAATGAAGCCGTCGCCTGTAAGAGAGCCTACGAACTATGGGGGTACCCATCGCCCGGAAAAGGAGGTCGACGGGAAAATGAAGCTGTCGCCTATAAAAGAGCCAACCAACGATGGGGAAACCATTGCCTGAAAAAGAAGGTAGACGAGAAAACGAAACTGTCACCTGTAAGAGAGCTGAGCAACGATGGGGATACCATCACCCGGAAAGATAAGGCATAAAGCCATAAACCAATGCGTAAAACCTACGCCAGGAACATAGAGAAGAAACATTATGAGAAAACAGCAACACTTCTCTCGGGCGAGACTACATGAGCCCGGAGATGACAAGACAAGGAGGACAATATCAAGACAACACGAAGAGATAACGCATAAAGCCGCACGAAGAGACATGAAAACAAGACAACACTCTCTCAAGAAGACAAAGACAACACTAACTACACTCTTCGCAAGAAAAGACAACAAAGAGGACAACACTCCTCTTTAAGGGAGTCAATTTTGGCTCGGGCTCGGAAGCTCGCTCGAGCTCGGCTCGAATCCTTAACGAGCCGAGCCGAGCCGGCTGGCCAGGCTCGTTAAGCTTAACGAGCCGAGCCCGAGTTAGGCCAGGCTCGGCTCGGCTCGGCTCGGCTCGTTAAGGCTCGTTAAGAATTTAATATATTTAAATATATATATTATATATTAATATATACACTAAAAGGGTTGTCCAGGGAGTGAAAGGGGGAGGCAAAATATGTCACTTCTTTTTTGGAACCCCATTTGTTACTTGCACCAACCCCCCGTAGTGTAAAAAGAGTAGTAAAAAACACTAGATAGGGCTGTCCAGGGAAGATGAGGGGTGTGAAATTAATACAATTCGAGCTCGATAAGGCTTGCGAGCCTGGTTCGAGCCCGAGCAGAGCTCGAGCCGAGCCTGGCCAAGCTCGGCTCGGCTCGTTTACACCCCTACTCCTCTTAAAGAAAAGACACAAAGAACTACATGACAACACCCCCCCTCAAGTTGAAGGTCGAATACCTTTAACTTGCAACGAAAACGAACGCAAATAAGGCACAACACCTCTCTCGCACATTTCATCAAACACTTGGTGGGCACCTTGGAGAAGCACACAAAGGAACAAAGGCAAACAAGGCACCAGACCTCTTTTAGAGATTTTATCAAACATTTGGTGTGCACCTTGGATAGGAAGACAAAGACAATGGGAGACAACACTAGACAATGGGAAGAAGGAAAAAAAACTTGAGACCAAAAGGATAGGAGTAGGTTTACACCTTGCGATTAACAAGACAAGAAGACAACTAGGGGGAAATAAGACATCAGCAGCTACAGCTGGCATAGTTATCAGTTCCGTTCCGTTCCGACCGGAATGGACTGGAATTCCGATTCCGGCTCGGAATCCAGAACGGTTTGGGCATATTTTCCGTTCCGGCAGGAATTCTGGTCCATTCAGGTCATTCTGGCCAGAATTCCGGACGATACAGGCGGAATGCTCTGTTTCGCCCAGAATTGACTAAAAATGCACAAATTTTTCAAAAAAAATACGGCAATGCCATTATAGCTGTTGGGATTGCTTTTTGACCCTTTTACCCTCATTTTATGACCGTTTATGACCATATTATGGCCGTTGGAAGGGTATTTTTAGTGAATATGCCTTTTGGGACACATATTTTGGACTATTTATTAGTTTTTTTATCATTTTCTATTGATTTTTGCTTTTTTGAGATTTTTCTCATATTTTGTAATATTTTTTTGTGTGACCGAAATGCACCGAAATGACCGAAATCCCACCAAAATTTCGTTTCGGTGGTCAAAACGGAATGGCCACTGAAACGGAATTTACAACTATGACAGCTCGTAATGCTGATATTTTAGATGAAACACACGTATGAACTCTCATCCATGCCTTTGACCCCAAAGTTTTGTTCATGAATATGCAAGATGCAACCCTGTGTATGACGATTAAACCTTGGAATAGGTTTAATCACAAGAAGCATAAATCGCAAGAAGCTAGCATTAATCGTAGGTTGCGATTAATGGAAGTTCTAAGTTAATCGCAAGGGGGGCAGGATGATTAATCACATGTTGCAATTTTGCAGGAGAAAGTTAATCGCAACATGTGATTAACAAAGTTAGAAATGGAGCTTGGGTTGAAGATTTTAGGCATGTGTAAAGCATAAATACACAAACAGAGAAGAGAGATACGGGGAGAGATTTCGTAGAGAAGAAAATGCAGAAACGAGGAATAGAGATAAGATGGGAAATGCGGATGGGTAGACTCTTCTTCTCCCTAGGATCTTTGCTTTGATTCCATGTTTGAAATGAGCTAGGGTTAGAAGAGAGGAAGAAGAAGAGGACTAGAGAAGATGGAGAGTCTGCACTAGGGAGCTCCTCATGTAAATGATGTATATATAGGCCCAACTAGGGCATCCAATGTACAATGACAATAATATCCTCTATCCTACTACTAATGCCTAAACTACCCTTACATGTTATTCAACATGTGGAATCTTTTTGCAACTAGCCGGCCTTGTATCTTTCAACCGAACTATCAACCTTGTGTCCTATTTTGTACACCCACGGCCCCACATGCTTCTCTCTATTTAGCAAATCCACTAGTTCTCAAGCTTTATTCTTTATTAAAGCCTGCATTTCATCATTCATAACTTGCCACCACTTAGCACCCCATCCCCATATATATCTCCTTATCAAGGCCTCGAGAGGTTTGGGCACTCCTCCAGCTGAGGGATGGATCAAGCTGGATTTCGTGCAGTGTGGAATGATGTTATGCTCCTCTCTCAGATATGCGCATCTAATCTTTTGGGTGGAAAATGACTCCCTCAGTATGATTAATGACACGTGGAGTCCTCTCCTTGGTGATCACACGCTCATTTAGTGAGACTATGGATATTTTATGAGGCACTAAGTGTACCTTTTCTGATACTCATAGGAAATGAGATGCCTCTGTCGATTTGTTTGCTATTCTTGGCGTCTCTTTAGTGAGTTTAAGGGTTTGGGATGAGATGCCCATCTTGTTAGTTTATTCTTTTTTCCTTTTCTTATATTTTGCATGTGCTAGCTTTATCCTTTCTAAAACACAATGGAGAGCTGAAGATAACACCTGGAAGGGCAGAATCAACCATATCTTGAATATCTGCTTTAATATTTATATATATATATATATATATATATGAGGCTCTATATATATATATATATATATATATATATATAGGAATACCCCAGCCGATTTGGTGTTTACTGTAAGTTCTCAGGAAAAAAAATGGTCCTGATCCACCTATTCTTCGAATTACTCTGAAATATGAAGAGAGAAAACAAGGAAAATGTCAGATTATGGGTTTTCAGTTTTCGTATATTTTACTCTTGGAAAGTAGTAAAAATGGCCTAAAAATCATCAATGTTCTCTATTTATAAAAACAATTCAATCCCTTTTGGACTCGACCTGTTGTGAGATTTTGAGGTCAGGTCAGCCATATGGACAATGAACGATGCCGAGTTAAAATATCTTCAATAAAATCTCTCTAATCCAGTTCAAAAATGTTGATTCGTAGGTGAGTGAACTGACTTTGATTCTAGAATCAAAACTTTATGAATGTCGGCTCTTATCCGGTGATACTTTTAATAAAAGTAGTATTAATAACATTGAGCCATTTCAAAAAAAAAAAAAACATTGAGGACAGACTTGAGGGCTAGGAACATAACAGAGAACACGACCTTCCCTTGGATAGGATAGAATGGAAGAAAATGATCCATGTAGACAAACCCAACTAGTGTCAGGATTAGACTCAGTCAATTTGAGCTGGGCAGATCCTTTCACCTTCTTCATGAAAATTTTCTAAAGGATTCATTAGCCGACCCCAACTAGTTTGGGACAAAGACTTAGTTGAGTTGAGTTGAGTATTATGGTTTTGTTGCTTTTGAAATGGTGCATATTGCAATTAAGATCGATGTTGATTTTAGATCTCCCTAATAAGAGATCAGGAGGAATGTCCTATATATGAATGACCCGATCTATCCTTGGGATTGATATTGGAGATTTTTAACGATTATATTTCTGTATCCATATGTTGATCAAGATGGTTATAGTATTTTTTCAGTATCCATATGTTGATCAAAATGGTTATAGCTGGAGGCTGTGGTAGTGAAAAACTTTTAAATATATATTTTTTTGAATGGCTAACTTTTAAATAGTAATGGAACATAGGAAACTGGAATCAATCAATTGTCCTCCTTGGCACTGACGTTGGAGATTTTAACAATTATCTTTTTTCTGTATCTATACGTTGATCTAAATGGTTATAGCTAGAGATTGTGGTAGTAAAAAACTTTTAAGTAAAAATGGAACATAGGAAACTGAAATGAATCAATCGTCTAAGTGCAGGGTTATACTTAAACGTTATTCACTACACATGGTATTAGTGTTTCCTGAATTATATAAAGGCAGTGAGTACAAATCTTTTTTGGGTATTTGCTTAACATGGGAGTTGGCAATCTTTTTTTGAAATATGACAGATATATTATATTATAAATCATATGGAATTTACATAAGATAGGGACCATGAGTCCCCCTCGCTTTACATCGTATGGGGCCCATGACTTCACTTTTTAGCCATAGAAACAAGAAAAAACCAAAAAACTGCTTGTACCATTCCAGTATCAAGTTATCAACCCATCCTTTGAATTAGAACTTCCTGAAACTGCCGCCAACCACAAGAGTCAGTCTGCATCGTTTCCAAAAAACCCTAAAAAACCTTTCAAAAACCCTAATAGATACTTATCAAAAAACTTTGCAATCTTCCGTTGAAGATCTTGAAGAAACTCCCCTTTAAGATGAGCATTTTCCTAGTTCCAATAAGAGCCGCTCAACCTCGAAAGCAAAGATCTCCTTGTCCGACACAATAGCCGAGAGTTCCTCCTCCTTTGGTTCCCTTCCTTCAGATGCCCTTTTCCGGTCAATCAGAACCTCCAGCTTCTGAATCCCCACCGCCTTATCTGCTTCCCATCGAAGAAGACTCTGGTTCTTTTCATCCGCCAGGGACTTGTTGAAAAAGGGGTGCTTATGCATTGGCGAATGAGTTTCTTTGACATTATAGTTCCCTGTTATGTTAAAATTAGCTTCCTCCTTGAAGAGCTTCCATTGTCTCTTCAAGAAGTCCTTAATGATCTCTCTAGGCGTTGGCGAAAACTTGGAGGCCGATTCTTCATTATAGGCCAAGGCTTTCATTCTGTAGAGAGCTTCCTCCAACTCTACTAGGTCCAATGACCGCTTCCTTTTTTGTCCAAGGACCGAAACGGTCGAGGAAGAGGAAGGGACTGACGAAATATCATTCTGATGCTCCATTCTTAACTTTTCTCTCTTTTTTCTTTTTCTCTTTTCTCTCTTTTTACGAAGAAAGTGAAAGGTCAAGAGAGTAGTTGCTTCCTAATCTCCTGAAGGATCCCGATATCTCCTCCTATCTTTTTATATCTGGGTCACCGCCTCAATATGACCTGTGACTAATGACCAAATGTCCATCCTCACACTCCCACTATAGCGTGTAGAAAAATCTCTTCTTACAATAAATGGGCATTTATGGAGCCGTAGTGCTCATTCTCTCTGACCCAAATCGAGAGGACCTCTTCGACTCCCAATGATTCCAAAATAGTGATGAATTAAATACTATAATCAAAGGGCAAAAACTTTTATGGGACTCAGATCCTGATCGTGACAACTCTCTTAATTCTTCCTTCCTCCAAATGATCATCAACATTTATCAAGGTAGCGCCATCGCTGCACCACCTATGATGGGAATCCTCAAAATTTAAATTTTAACTATTATCGATAGTATCCCCAATCCCGCGCGCCATCTAGCTTCTACCTTGTCAGAAGCTAGAGGGACCCCAATGAACCTTCACCCAAAGGCAGCACAGGCCTTGGGTAAAGAGGAGGGCCAAACATGACTATTAAAGACCTTGACACCATTTTCCTTTTTATCCTTAGGCCTTTCTGAAGGTAACTTTGTGGAATTTTTCGGCTTTCTTTCGGGCGATTTTCCTCAAGGGTACCCCAGAATGAAATTCGGATAGGTCTGCATAAGAGCCTCACTTCCAAGTTAAGCCAAAATTAAGCTTTCGAGACCTAAACTTTGACTCAGAAGGGCACAGCAGCCCAGAATTTGACCCAGAAAAGCATAACCCAGACGCCCCATGTTTAATGGCTCCCAGTACCTTCCTCGACTTCAGAGACCTTCCCACTGAGGTCAAATGTCGAGCGTTCTAACACACTTAGATGTGTGCTTGGGTAAGGGACTCTCCAGCCCAAAACCTTCTTTTGTGGTTCCACGTCCAACAGGTAAGAAGCAGACTTGTCCAAGTTGCTTGCTTGGTGATCCCAAAACAAATCCATCAGACAGAGGGGGAAACAGAGGAGGGGGAGGCAGAGGAGGGGGATTTTTGGGAAGGGAGCCCTGCACTTTTCCTGCCGTTGCAATTGAATGATGACATTTGAAATTTGAATTCGAGAGGGTGGGCCCCAAAGGATCATCGAATCTCACAGCATTGGTCACCGGCGGTTTTTCTAAATCTGGATTACGATCCACCATTGAAGCCAACGGGACCACCACCGGGGAGGTCAGTAGCCCCGTGATGTGGGAGGGCACGTAATTAACAGCATCAGAGCAAGATTGAGGCCCAAAAGTGTCTTGGATTTCGATTCCAACTGTGTAACAATAATCTGAGATCTGTAACTTAACAGAAGAACAGGGAAACTCCCACCGAGGAGCACGGATTTTAGTTGACACAAAGCTCGTACACTAGTTGTGGCTCCCTTTCATTTTCACCTCCAATACCGGACCAAACAGATTGCCTAAAGCTTCGACCGTTGAGGTAGCCCATACATGTAGTGGATGCTGTAGAAGTTGACCCAAAGTGTTTCTGTGCCCTGAACATAGTCTCGATTCTAGGTAAACAAATAAAGCAGTTGGTTTCCCCACCCCTCAGCTCCCTTGGCCAGGATCTTGGAAGCCACATCCTCCGATTCAAACATAAATAGGACTTCATCATTTGACAAAGAATATGGACAAGTAAGGGAAGGGATGTCCCAAAAGCTTTTAGCCCAAAGCCAAAGCTCATCTAGGGTCCCATTTATATCTTTTTTCCTGCCTACCAAACGCGCTCTTGGGGTATCTAATCTCGTTTCCACCTCCTTACCCGAAATAGATAAGGACGGGATCCCTCCCTCGACAGATGAGGATATCATCCCGGAAACAGGCCACCGGTTGACCTCCTTATCAGCATTCCAAAGAAACTTGTGGATTGATGGGAATCACACCAATAGGGGGAGCACCTTACTTTTTTTCTAGATGACACAGTCGGCATCTACCCCGCCATTTAAAGTTAAAGTAATCACAGGTTGGGCAAAGCCAGTCCCCAGGCCGCCAATTCGATTCCTCCTTACTTCTTCCTTTTAGAGCACCCCCACCAGAGAAGAGGGTGTGAATCCGATTTTGTGTTTCGTTTTCTTTTGTTGACACCATTGGCATCTACTACGCCATTCAAAGTTGCGATAGTCACAGGATGAGCAGAACCAGTCCCCCCGCCACTTTCTCGATTTTGCCATTACTGCCTCCTACCCCGCATACCCAATCCCCTTCATCTGTTTCTCAAAAGTGTGACTTCGTAATGGCGAAAATCACTAATTTCCCTAAGCGAAACCAACATAGGGCCTTATGGGGGTTGGCAATCTTAATTAAACGTTTACTCACTACACGTAATATTAGTGTTTCCTGAATTATATAAACGCAGTAAGCACAAATCTTTTTTGGGTATTTTCTTAACATGGGGGTAGCGAGCTCCGCCTACCGAGATAAAGCATAAAGGTAGCGGAGTTCGTATTCTTCTCTTTTTTTGCCTTTATCCAGTGGAAAGTGGAATGCACATAGGTTTTCAGAACTTATATTGCAGGTGTGTCACCACTCACCACTTTGACATGAGAATGTACAGAGTTGCAGATGGTATTCTATATCGCATAAATATCATCCACTTTTGCCTGTTTGAGTTTTATACATTTTCTGGATGCTTAAATACCTCCTCAGTTGTTTCGTTACCTTTAAAAAAAAACCTCCTCAGTTCCTCTATCCCAATTTGTTAAATGGACTAGCAATATAGTTCATACCACCACCACTGTTGCAATAGGAAGAAGGGTGGTTTAAATTATTTCTTTAGGCTTTTACTTGCTTCTTGGCTTGTCAGAGGTGCTTTCAAATCCTTGGTAAAATTTGGGAGTGGTGGGTTCTTTCTTTAACACTGTTTCCTGATTCGGAGAGAATTTTATCATCTGAATCGTGTGAATTATGCTTAAATCTTTTTATGCACTTTAAACCAAATGTGCCATTGCTTGATGAAGAGAGAATTTTGTCATCTAAAATCATCTTAATTGTGTTTAAATATTAGTCACTTTTATGCTAATCATTTAATAATCTTTTACACCCTTAGAAATACACCATCTAGCCTTCATTCACCTTGAAAATGCGTAGGTTGTATTCTGCTAGGTGATCTGTATTTCTCTTTTTTTCCATGTGTAGTCTGTGTTCACATTTCTTTCTAAAGTAGTTTGTACAATTTTCATACAGGCAATGTATGAACATTAAACCTATCAAACATTAAATTTATCATGGTCTGCCATTCGTTAGGATCATATCATTAAAGATTGATTCCTTTTTTCTGCACTTTTGCTTCCACTGTTTTTTTTCCCTCCAAACTTCATTTGCAATTTCCATAATGTGCTTATGTCAGAATGTTGTGATACTTGATTTTATGGATATTGCTGTCATCCGTTTACAGTGCATTATAATAGCCATCTGGTTTTACATTTCTATCATGTGTTGAAATGTTCTCATGAGAGTGTGACTTGGCAATTTTAATTGCTTTGCTGTAGCTCTCAAACCTAGAAGTTTGGTTTCAACGGCCTAAAGATATTGTTCGTAAATTGCTTTCTGGAGATCTAGACCTCGGTATCGTGGGTTTGGACACATTCAGTGAATATGGACAGGTTCGTATTTATGGTGTTAGAAGCGATTCAGCTTAGTTGTAGGGTTCAACTGTCATTGGATTCTGGTGTAATTTGACATTTTCTGGGATTTAGTTAATGAAGTTGGCTTATGCTTATCGTTGTTTCTGTATGCATTCAAAAATGTTTGAATAAAGCTTATGTATATATATAAATCTTTCTCTACTCATATCTAGATGTGCATACTCTGTTCCCCACTTATGGTTCATGAAGTTGTAATTTCCTCTATTGGTGGGTGCTGTTCTGTTACTAATCAAATAGACTTGGTTGCATTATTTGGGCTGATGAATACTAAATAGTGTAGGTATAAAAGCCAAGGTAACCTTTCCATTTCCCCAAAAAAAACAGTGTTAGTATAAAATCCACCGACAACTTATATCTAGTCCTTATGACCAAGATAATGGTATTAAATAAAATATAAATGTAATAAGAGAAGCATCAACCTTTATATACAATGCTAATAGTTCTACTATCCATGTGGGTCCCCAACTTCTTTGGAGGGAGCCCAAGTTTTTGTTAGGTGTACAGGGTGAAAACCCAATAAATTGATGGCTCGGGTGGGTTGGTTACTCGTTGTTTGTCTTCTTTTTTTTTTCTATTTTTTTAAAAGAAAAAAGATTATACCAAATTCGTACCCCTTCCATTTACTTTGTCGCTACTTATTTGAGCTCCTTCATTGCCCTACATTAAATTGTTATATTGCTCAATGGCTAACAAAAATCCCTACAACTTAATGGTTGTCATTACCCATTAGTAGGACCGATTCATTAACGTCTTCACTAGCCCTAGCATGTCAAGTGTCCTCACTACTCCTTAGAAAATGAATATACTGTTGAATAACATGTTGTAGGGTAGTTTAGTCATTACCTATGGTATAGAGGGTATTGTAGTATTTGTACTCATTTGCCCTATTTGGGCATATATATATATACACACACACACACATCGTATGTGTGTAGAGCTCCCTAGTGGAGACTCTTCATATCTCTACTGTTCTTCTTCCTATCTTCTAACCCTAATTTCATTTCTAACCTGGTATCAGAGCAAAGATCGCAGGGAAGGAAAAAGGAAAGAAGAAGAGTTCTCTCTCATGCCATCACACCATTCTCTTTCTCTTCTCTCATTCACGCGCAACCTCTCTCTCTTATCTCTCGCTATTTTTGTTTCCTTTGGTTTGCCGAAAACCCAAACCCTAAAATCCCTCCAAAAAAAATATCTCTAAAATATCTCCTAGATTCTCTCTCTCGTTTGTTTTTGTAGTATGCCGTAACCCTATACCTGCTTTTACTCTCCACCCCTTTTGCCGTAACATCTTTTGGCACAAGAGGGTTTGGCGTAACCATAATCTGTCCAGCGCAATCTATATCTCTCTTTCTTTTCCATTTCTTTCCTCTTATTCTTCGAAAATCCCTCTCCTTATCCCTCAAATCTCTCACCACTCTCGGTAATCTCTCTATCTCTTTGTTTTGCGAATTTGCACATTTACGGCACACTCCTCTTTGCCGTAAATACATAAAAAAAGTAAGAAAACACAAAATTTCATATTTCCTAAACCCATTTTTGGGTGCCTCCACCATCTATTCCCCTTTTCTTTCTCTTTTGAATCTCCAATCTCCACTCCACATCTCCTTATTTTCTCTTTTCTATATTTTTTGGCTTCTTTGGCTCTCCACTCAAAACTCCCAATCTCAACTTACTCTTTCCTTCCTTCTCTTATCTCCTTTTTTTACCATACTTTCTCACCACCATCCCATTTGGGGAAGCCATTCAAGGAGCACACCAAGTGTTTGATAAAATGTCTAAGAGAGGTAGTGTCTTTTTTGTCTTCGTTTCTTTGTCTTCTTCAAGGCGCACGCCAAGTGTTCGCTGAAATGTCCGAGAGAAGTATGGTGCCTTGGAAGTCTTCTTTTGTGGTTGTTGGTGTTGTTTATTTTCTTTTATTGCCTTATGGTTATCTTCTTGTCATCTCTTATCTCTCTCTTTCCATTGTCTTCTATGTCATTTGTGTTTTTGTGTTTTTCTATGTCCTTTATGTTGTTATTCAAGGCCCACACCAAGTGTTTGGTGAAATGTCCGGGAGAGGTGTTGCGCCTTGCTTGTCATCCTGTGGTTGCAAGTTGAGAGCCTGTCGGCTTCAACTCGAGGAGGGGGGTGTTGTCATGTAGTTCTTTGTGTCTTTTCTTTAGGGGGAGTGTTGTCTTCTTTGTTGTCTTTTCTTGAGGGGGAGTGTTAGTGTTGTCTTTGTCTTCTTGATGGAGTGTTGTCTTGTTTTCATGTCTCTTCGTGTTGGTTGACTTTATGCCTTATCCCTTCATGTTTCTTCTCCTTCATGTCTTCTCTTGGTGTAGTTTTACGCATTCATCTTTCTTTATGCTTTATGCCTTATCTTCATTGAGCGATGGTTTCCTCATTGTTGGCCAGTTATCTTCTTCCTTTTTCTTCTTATCTTGAGGCGACAGTTTCCCCGTCGACCTCTCATTAGGCGACGATGTTCATGCCGTCAACCTTCTTTCCAGACGATGGTTTCCCATTGTTGGTTGGTTATATTCTTCGTCTCTTTTCCGGGCGATGTTTTCCCCATCGTTGGTTGGCTATTTTCAGGAGACAATGTTTATGTTGTCGGCCTAGTCTCCAGATGATGGTATCCCCATCCTTGGTTGGTTTATCTTTTCCCTCATTTTCTTCTTGTCTTCAGGTGACGATATTCATGCCGTCGACCTTGTCACCGGACGATGGTTTTCCCATCGTTGGTTGGTTATCTTCTATCTCTTCTTCTCTCCAGGTGACGGTTTCTCCGTCGACCTTGGCTCCGATGGTTTCCCCATCGGTTGTCATCCTCCTCACTTGGCGTTGTGCTACTTCGCCAATGTTCGTTGTGCGCACCTTTGGTGTGGCCCTTTTGCTTGCTGGATCGTAGATGTTCTTGCCATGATGCCTCCATTGCTCGTGATGTGCGGATTTGTTCGCCGTGCTCTCATTCAGGGGGAGGCCCAGTTTGATTCCTCTCGCTGCTGTGTTACTTCAGGGGAGCTGCTCTTTTTTATGGCAGTTGATCTCGATGCTGTTCATGGTGGCCGTGGTCTTTTGTTTATGCTTTTCATTATGTATTTACCACATCAGCTTGAGGAGTGTTATACCAAGCTGGATGTGTGTATGAGCTTATTATACTTTTTGTTATTGTTTAGTTGTTGTTGTAGTCTCCTTTGTACCAAGCTGGAGTTACCTAGTATATACACTCTAGCTCGAGGGGGAGTGTTGAATAACATGTTGTAGGGTAGTTTAGTCATTACCTATGGTATAGAAGGTATTGTAGTATTTGTACTCATTTGCCCTATTTGGGCCTATATATACATCGTATGTATGTAGATCTCCTTAGTGGAAACTCTTACCCTAAGCTCATTTCTAACATATACAAAGCCCCAAATGAAACAAAACACCAACTCAACTGTTTTCCAAGGAATATGGCAGACATGACGGGATGGAACTTGTAGAAAGGAAGGTTAGACAGATGAGGTGGTAAATCAGGTTGAGCCTGCACAACAAGCGTCCCATCACCTCATTTTGTATGCGGTCGAATCTCAAATACCTCAACTGGTTCATGACATTCTCCTTCATGTGAATAAATTCTTGACGACTTCTATGGTACTGGCCAATTTCTAATACCACAGATCCTCAAGCAAAGAAAATGCAAGTTGGCATGTTAAAGTGCACCTTGTGCCCATCAATATTAGCAGGTGAGCTAATCATTGACTTGCGATAAATTGAAGTATTTCCTATAATGATGTGAATTTGGGGCTCACATATTACTTTTCTGGGAAGAGAAAGAAAAAGATTAGAAGAAAATAAAGGAACAAGAAAGGAATCAAGATAGAGAAAAAAACCGAGATCAAGAAAGGAGAAAGATCCAAAAAGAAATCAAGATCATGAAAGGATGAAGGTCAAGAAAGAAATCAAAATCAAGGACAAAGATAGGGAGTAAAAGGATGCGGCTTATGAATGCAAATGTGGTATGGAGAGAGAGAGAGAGAGGAGAGAAGAGAGAGGGAATAAAAAGAAAGACAAAGAGGCATTAAGGAATAAGAAATTGGCCTGTTGTGAAGCATCACACTTCATAAAAGGCATTACACCCTATTTATAAGAAAGCTTCAATTTTTATTCATATTCAAATGTTTTCAGGGCCAATAGGCCTTTCATATTGTGGTCAACTTCTTGAGAAATACAGGGTTAACCTCTCCAAGAGTAAAAAAATATGCAAAACAATCTTAAGTTCTTCGGGGAGATAGTTGCCCCTTGACCTCAAGGGCCCAAGTTCCTCTCCAGGCGGCCAAAATATCCACTATCTTGGGACGATCCTAGTTAACGGAGAAGAAGAAGAAGAAGTATTTATCTTGGAAGAATATAGCTAATGGAACCTGTAGCTGTGGCTATAGAATAGAAAGTCTTAAAGACCCATATCAAGACATAATAGAGGCTGGTTATACGGTCTTCGAAGCCTAGAGATTGATAGGGATTATTGTAGGAGAAACCTAGTTCTCCTGGGGCAATGGCCGTAGGTCACCATCTCCCAGAACAATGCCGAGAAGTCATTGAGAATGTGAATCAACTACATGAAGCAGAGGAGAAAGGTCACCAGAACTTCTTCCGAACCGCAAACGACAAGCAGGAAATTGGACTGAAACTCATCCAGTCAATTGGACCTGCGCATCCTGTGAGTATTACAACTTTGGTTCATGTACTAGATGTCGCAGGTGCTCTAAATACATAGAAAAGGAGAAGGAAAAGTGAGAAAGAGATGGACCAAGACTGGATAAGAGAGAGACTTTATTTCGATTGGCATGGAAACCCTTGGGAAATATCCAGAAATTGAAGTGGCTAGCAAAGAAATGGAAGACCGTAAAAAGGAGCTCAAAAAATTCCTGATTGGGTTTATGAAAACTGGTCCATGGGACCTAAAAGAGATTTGGCAGTAGGCTATTAAAGAATGACACCTACCACTACTACCAAAACCACTCGTCATTAATAACTAGGAGGTGCTATTTAGATTTGACTCGAAGCAACAAGCACTGCGGATTCTTCGTAAATTGGGGGGGGGGGGGGAAAGCCGTTGGACCTAAAATATCCTCCCTGTTCTCTTGGAATCCAGCGACACATTCTGGAGCCAAAACGGTATGCCTCAGATTCTATGATATCCCTCTCCATGCATGGTCGTTATCAACTGTCGAAGCTTTGGGGAAGCTTTTTGGGCATGTGACCAAAGCTCAATTATCAGGCACCTATGACTACTGTGTGGCCTTTGCCTCAGTGAAAGTCCTAACAGAGCATTGGAAATCGATACCACCTTTTCTAAGATTAAAAGTGGATAACAAATCCTTCTAGCTCAAGTGAGATGCATGCCTGAGGCGGAAAATGAGGAAACATCCTCTCAATCAACTGGCCAACTAGGAAACAATATCACCCGCCTTCTTCCCCCGGCATCGGAGGAAGGCATAGTTCTGGGGGGAGGGAATCCGGCAGGTTGAGGCAAGAACCGTTGGGTCAAAATTCAAAATTCAAATTTCCACCTAACCACTGGGTAGCTGAGACCTTACTAGCTGGATCCTTTAGGCCAAGGATAGAGACTACCAAGTAGGCAGCATTAAATGTGTTATCCCCTGTAGATCTTGGTCAGGAGTACCCAAACCGTGGTGGTCTCAATCGGTCCCTGGCAAAATGCCATTCTCCTAAAAATACTGCCTCTAATCATAAGGGAGGTAAGGATCTTAGCCTAGAATAGTCTAAAAAAAGGCAAAGTTTGGTTTTAAAAAGAACTCGCGCAGTCGAGACCCTAAAACTTCTGTGAAGAGACATCTCATATGGAAAGGTGAAAATGAACGGAAATTGCATAGCTTCCGTGAAAATTAAGTTTCCTCTTCAAGACGTCTCGATAAAACCAAAATCCTGTACCCTCCCAGAGAAGGTTGGAAAGTTGGGTACAAGTTTCACAAAAATCGGTGGGGGAGAAATGCGTCAAACAGAAAAAACCAAAAAAAGGAAACACTATGTTTCAAATATAATTAAAATGATAAATGACTATGAGAAGTCGGGTGTCTCAAGGTACTCAGATGAGGAGGAAGGAATGAGTAAGTACTATAGAGGAAGGGAGCATCAAAAAAGAAGTCGGGGACAAAAGTATGGAAGACCTCACGATGGGTCCCCATCGAGAAGTGAAATTGCAAAAGAATTCAAGAAATTCCAGCTCTCAATACTTAGGCAGGATGTAGTGGCCTTTGAAGACGGGCCTTCAGAATTGCCTGTTATGGCGAATGAAGGTAGTGTCCTCTTGCCCAAATGCCCAATCAGCAACATGAAAAGCACGGGCAGCAAAGTAAGGATTGGCCGGAGGCGAATTAGGCAGGAGAAAGGGAAAAGAATAAGGAGATAATTCCTCGGATGAAGGATCCAAGACAGTGAGAGACTCGATGGAAGTGGAGCTCAGAGGGAAAATTAAATCATGTATTGAGAGGGGGGAGCACATATCAGTAGGAGGGTTGGAATCTCCTGGGGATGAGAGTTCAGAAGAGGAAAGAGGAATTTCATCTGATTCGGAGGAAAGGGTATCCTCTGAGGATTTTGTAAAAATAATTAAATTGGGAGATCATTGGGGAATAGGATATCGGGAAAATGCTATTTCAAAAAAAAAAGGATATCGGGAAAATATAGACGAAACAAAGAAAATGTTCCTAGATATAGAAAAAAGGGACTCCGGGCTAAAAAAGGAAAAACACTGGGTAGAGGTAGAAGGGAACTTAATGCTCTCAAAAGTTAGAGATCCTTTCTTTTTGACGGATCTTTAGACTGTCGATAATGGTTAGGGACTCCAACGTAGGATAAACAATAGAGCAAATTGGCCTTTTTGCTTGTCGATCTTTGGGTGTGCTTAAAAGAAGATAATCTGTGGCGATAGGAATTGTAGATGCTGCGGCCATCCCATATGAAGGACCGGGCTTCCGTGGGAAGCTCCTGTGCTGGTTAATTTTGTTCAGTGTTTTGGTAAACTGTAAAGGAAAATGTAAAGATGTTTGTTTAATTCCGAAGGAATGGATCTTCTTCTCACCTAGGAGAATGCTGATGGGTTGTTCATACTATGTACACCCAGTGGGACTACCGGTCCCCATTGTATTTTTGTTAGTATAAATATATTTATCAATCTTCAAAAAAAGGCCTTCCATATTTATAGGCTATGCAAGTCATACAAAAATAAAAAAATAAGAACTTCTAATCCTGGTTGCAAAAAAATACTCATATTCTAATTTAGACTCCCATTATACTTAATTATTAACTCACTGAAAACAAAGCTCCTATCACATGAAATCGACAAGTAAACTAGGACTCCTAATTCATTATGAAAAACAACCCACTTCAAGTTCCATAGATACAAGGACTCCCTTATGTTGCAATGTGAGCCCTAGTGGCCACTTAATAACATAAGTGATGAAAGGGAAAGTTCGGATTGCTTAAAGATCAAGAATCATAAGGTTCTTTGGGTTTCAGTAAACAAGATGGTTCGGTTAAATAAGATCAAGGAATGCTGCAAGAAGACCAAGAAGTGAAACCATGAGAGATAAAGGTAGGTGGTTAAATTCTTAAGAGGGCAAAAGAATTCAAGACAAGTTGGTTAGTCGGCCAAGGATATCAAGAAAAGATTCCTAATTCAGTTTGGGGAAAAAGGTAGCTATTGGGGAAGGTTCTCGGCTGAAACAAAGGGGAAGGGTTTTGGAATGATCTTTAGCTAAGACTATCGGAGATTATGAGTGGCGGTTTGAAGTAGGGAAGATAGTTGAAACGAAGAAGTTTCGGGTGAATACTGTGGGGTCTAAAAAATGCGTAAATTTAACGAGGAGGACGGGGAGTTTGTTTTGGGGGGGGGGGGATTTGTTTTAGGCGCTGAAACAGTACCAGGTTTGGGTGGCTGAAAATCAGGGCAAGGGACTGGTTCCACCGGGGGTTTAGGTAGGACATTGGGCTGAGTTTAAGTTAAGGGCTGATGGCTTTTACGGCAACAATAGGAGCTGAAATTGTGGGCTATCATTTATGTTTGTAAGGTGATCCGCAGGTGGTTAGACGGCTGTTAATGAAATAGAAAAAAAAACTTGTTCGAGTGATGTCTCTCCGGGCTTTGGGTGACCTAAAATTAAGGAGGTGAGGATGCTATTGAGTGTTGGGATGATGGGTTTTGAGGTACTGGTTTGCTCTGCAAAATCGTGGGAAGAAAGAGGTAGTTTCGGGGTGAAGATCTACTAAAAAGAGGAAGGATTTATGGGAATCTAAGGGCTGACCTTGTGCGGAAAACTCAACAGGGTTGCTAGAATGTCTTTTTTTTGAATGGCAAAGAAAGGAGGCAGACTCTGAGAAAGAAAGGGAAACAAAGAAGAGGGGTGACATTTGTGAAGAGGAGGAAAATGTAGAAAAAACCTAACAAATTTGGAATTTTTTTTGAATGGCAACTAAAAAACTGGGATGTACTAACACAATAGGATGATAAGAGACGAGCATATGATCGAAAGAGTGCAGAGGAAAAGGATATAACTTGATGATCAATGAAGACGTAGAAGAGACGAGACTTACAGTTTTAATAGAAAGGATTTTTGCAAGCAAGGAAAAAGTAGGGATGAACTAGAAGTCGTTTGGAAAGAGAGTATTTACTGTAGGCTAAACTCAGTTTTTTCATTACCTATTGTTACCAAAAATTAATAAGATGAAAGATGACATCTCCTCTCTGATTTTTATTACCTTATTTTTCTTCTAATTTCAGATTCTTTTCTTTTCATTGTTTTTTTTTCTTTGAAACCCTATACACACTTGTGTCTGGTCTTGCTTAATGAACCTTGTCTCTGCTTTGATAGGCAGCTTAACTGGATATGTACCCTGTTTGATTGCAGTTTGGTTGTTGATTTTATTGCCTGGCCATATATCCATTTTCCGATCGTAGCTCCTTTTGTGTAAGCACGCTTTTATTCAGTCAGAGGGAGCCTTATTACTGTAGATTCTACATGGGTTTTGGGTCTCGTTTCAAGTGCTTCCCGATAAATTCCTTTATTTCAAAAATACCCTTGCCATTGGCCTCAGTATATCAGCTACCATGTAAATTTCAATAGACTTATTTGTGTGGCAGTTCTTAACAATGACAAAAGTTGCCTCATGTTCCATACCCTTAACCTGTGGCATGCTAAGACTTGATTAATACATTAGCTTTGATGTAGGGAATTTCATGCTGTTTGTGTCATGGATTGCTAAAAAAATTATATTTCAGTGGTTGATGATGTATTTCAAAAGGAGGAGAGGTTTGATCATGTTGTGTTTTGTCCAGTGTTCTTGCAAGTAATTTTATTTATCTCATTTTTGGTAGTTAGTAGTTAAAGTATTCATATGGAATACATTTATGTATACGGATTTCATTTTTTAATCTTTTCAACAGGGTGATGAGGATTTGATCTTAGTTCATGATGCACTAGCATTTGGGGATTGTCATTTGTCTATTGCAGTAAGTATTTATCAGGTTTTATACAGAGTGCTGCTGAAAGAACAACACTGAAATTTCTCTTGGCTTTCTTTAGTTACAACTGGTACTAATTTTAATTTTTTGAAATGCTTCTTCTATATGTTGGTATCGATTTTAATTTGTGTATCAGATTCCCAAATATGGGATTTTCGAGAATATCAATTCCCTGAGTGAGTTGGCACAAATGCCTCAATGGACTGACGAGAAGCCTCTTCGAATTGCAACTGGCTTCACCTACGTATGTACATGTTTTAGGTTATTGTTACATGCTCTAGGCTATTTTTCCCTTTTTCCCTCTTTTGCGTAAAGAAGCATGTTCTTTGATAGTTGCTGGTGTCAATGGCCATGCATGGGATGAGTTTGATTTTTTTTCCCCACACAGCTGGGTCCGAAATTTGTAAAAGAGAGAGGGTTGAAGCATGTCACTTTCTCCACTGCTGATGGAGCACTGGAGGCAGCTCCTGCGGTGAGAACTTTCTGCTTGACTATTAATGATTATTGTAAAATATCCATTTAAGTGGCTATTCTTTTGTGCTGATTAGAAGCATATTGACGTACCAATTTGTGCATCATCCTGTAAACTCTTGCGGTTATGCCATTTTCATGCATGGTCACATATTCTAGCACAAAAGCTGCATCTTGACAGCGCTTGTATTCCTGATATTTAATTTTTTTAATCTTCTCTGTTCTTGTATTCTTCTGTTTATTGTCACTATTTTCTTGCAAAATTTCTGTATTTTTTGTCTTTTAAAGTTTTTAGATGCTTTATCCTTGTTTGCTGTCTCATTTGTTCCCTTTTCTTACATATAAATTATAAGGTTTTGCTTTATCCTTGTTTGAATTCTCATTTGTTCCCCTTTCTGACATGTAAATTATAAGGTTCATAGAATTTATCTATACTTCTAACTTGAAAACTGGAGTTATTTAAAATCTTATAAATGCAATCTCTCTTTTAACCTGGCATTTATCTAGGAACCCAGGCTGGCACCATAAATTATATTGATTTGATAAAAAAGTACAAAGAGGGGGACATTCCACCTTACCTTCATATCCGCAAAACTAATATAAAAAAACCTACCTGCCATAAATACTTTGGAATGCCCAAGGAATCTCAAAAGTACATGAGGAGGACATGCCCCTTACCTCAGGATACAAAAGCTAACATTTCCTCAAAAAATTTACGTGATACGAATGCTAGGGATTCCCAAGAAATCAGATCTCACAGCTAGTGTAGATCTCTCTAATGTCAAAACGAAGGTTTTAAATTTCGACCGAAATCCAAAATTTCGGGTTTCGGTCAACCCCGAAATCGAAATTGGGTAAACTTGAAACATTTGAAATTTCGTTTTCCCTGAAATTTCAGCCCGAAGAAAACATTTTATGTCTTGATTTTAAATTTCTTTGAGCATACACCATATTTTTTGTCTATCAGTCAGCCAACATGTTTTTGAACCTATACCCACCCTTTTAGTTCTAGTTATTCATGTGCCTTGGATTGAGAAAAGTGTTATTAATCCTGTTTTGCAAGAAACTTACCATGTACCTTCCCTAAAATTTTACACGAGACGATCCAAAGTTCTCTCATAGACACCAGTTTCACCTTCAGGACCAATCAACTTTTGAACCTTAGTGATCCATCTGCGCTCGTTCCTGGTTCTTAGATCTTCATATTTTCTTGAAAAGGTGCATGTTCCTGCACTGCTCATCCTATTTCTCATTTTTCATCTATTCTCATATATATTGAAAGTTTGCTTTCTCTTTTTCTCATGTTCCTATTCCTGATTCTCACATTTAGGCAATTCATCACCCTAACTGGCATTAGGCAATGGAAGAAGAGATGTCTGTGCTATATGATAATGGTACATGGGAAATGTCAGATTTACCTGTAGGAAAGAGAGTTGTTTATAGATGGGTATACACAATGAAGTATCTTCTAGATGGTTTAGTTGATCGGCTCAAGGAACGACTTCTGGCTAATGGTTACTCCTAGAAGTATGCTATAGACAATATGAAGATCTTTCACGTGTTTCCATACTTGATCTCTATTGGTCTATTTTCTAGTCAGATGTTAACTATGCATTTTTTATGGAGATTTGCAAGACGTATTTATCGAACAACCACTTGAGTTTGTTTCCCAGAAGGATTCCGATAAGGAGTGTAGATTGAAGAAGTCAATTTGTGGTTTGTGAAAATCTCCACATGCTTTGCTATGGAAATTCAACGAGGCAGTGATTTTCTTATGGGATGAAAAGAAATGAGAAAAATCATTCAGTGTTTTGTAGACAAAATCAATCCTCACTGTTTTGTAGACAAAGTATGGGATTGTTGAGTACATTGATGACATTGTTCTGACATGAAATGACCCTAAAGGCATTTTTAACTTAAAAGATTATTTGAATTATCACTTCCATACAAAAGGACCTTTGCGGTACTTCTTACGAATCACGATAGGAAGATCGAAACACGATATTAATCTTTCTCAGTGAAAAATATGCAATTGATTTACTTCAGGAGACCATGGTTTTAAATTTCGGCCGAAACGAATCGTTTCGGCCGAAATATTTCGGTTTCGGCACAAACCAAAACGAAATTTACATGAAGTCGTTTCTTTACAAGATTTCGCCGAAATTTTGCCGAAATTTCATTTTTTGATTTTTTTACAAAATTTCCACCGAAATTTTAAAAATGTACACCGAAATGTTATAATTTCCACCGAAATAGCTGAAATTTCAACCGAAATTGCTAAAATTGACACCGAAATTTTAGACATTTCGGTCGAAATTTTAAAAAATAAACAAAATGATATTCATATTTTTACATTATTTCGGCTGAAATTTCGGCCCGAAACTGACACTGAAACCGAAATTTAAAACCTTGCAGGAGACTAGATTATTTGGAGCAAAACCTGTTGCCACACCTATGGGTTAGTTCGGTAAGCTACACATGCACGGTTTTAGGTTTTGGTATGCCTTTTGTTCGTGACGGATATGGAAACATGTCTGTTTCGGATGGGAATTTTGGTGGAAATCTTGTAAAATTCTGAAAATGTATGGGAACATACTCAAATGATGAATATTTAAGATGAAACTACAAAAAGTGCTAGAATAAGCACAAATACACACTAAAAAACCACCTGATAAGCAAAAGAACCACGCATAATGGTTTGGTAACATTGAACATTTAGTGACGTGCGATGTCGCTCATGTCTGATAATTCATTATATACCACATTTCAGATGTAATTCATATAAATAATTTATACATAGTACATACACCACATCTGGCATGTGATTAATATAAATATAATTATGTAACACATACTGTTATAATATACGATTAATACACTTGCGGTTTTTGATTTGCTATGTGTTTCCATTTCGGTATGTGTTTCGACGGGGTTGCAAATAGAAACATATCGATCGTTTGGTGTCAATTTCGAATGAATTTAAGAACTATGTACACATGTATGTTGAAGAACTGTATGTAGACCATGGTAGGTATTGAAGACTAGTTCATAAACTAATCTATTTGATTATCACATGACTGAATACTCTTTTGTTGTGTGGTTAGTCAGTTTATGCACTCACCTCGCATGCCACATTGGAATGCAGTAGTTCACATTATTAGGTATCTCAAGGGTGTGTTCAGTTGGGTTCTGAGAAGTGGAAAAGAAAGGAGCCCCCCTCCCCCTGAGGCGAGTTTTCCGTCAAAACGGAAAAGCGGTTGTTTTTTTTGGTTTCCTCAGAAACCTTCAAATACTGACGTGGAAATTGCAAAAAAGACGTGTAAAAGCCTTTTCTCGAGCTTGATTTCCGTTGCTTACGAGCGGAAAATGTTTTTCTTGGCTTATCTCTTACTGCATCCTTTGCACGTCTTTCTCTTTTGTTGTTGTTGTTGATGATGTTTTAAATTTTAAAGTATATATTGGGGCCACTTATTTTGGGAACATTTGTGGCGTATATACTATAGGAATCAAGTTAGTAAAGTTTCTGTTGAGTTTCTATGCAACTGAATGCATCATTTTATGTTTTCTGTTCACTTTCTGTAGGGTTTTGTGGCAACTAAACGCCCATCTTACTGGTTTTCCACTGTTTCTTTTCCTTTTAAATTTTGCCAGTCAGTTTCTTTACCGTTCTTTTCCTTTATGCGGACCCCAAGGGAATTCCAAATCAATGTCTTCAATACAAGTCAAATGGATATATGTAAGTTGAAGGCTACAAAGATGCGGATTGGGATGGTTCACCTTCTGATAGGAGTTCCACTACTTTTTTTGAATGATAAAATGGTTCCACTATTTTTTGAATGATAGGAGTTCCACTATTGGGTATTGTACATTTGTGGATGGAAATCTTGTCATATGGAAGAGTGAACAATATCATGTGGCGGCACGGTTAAGAGAGGAAGCAAAGTACGGAGCTATGACACACACTTCCCACGAGCTGATTTGGCTGCGATCCTTTTTAGAAGAACTAGGATTCAAGGTTGGTGCTCCATTGGGGTTTTGTTGTGATAAAGAGGCAGCTACTGCAAATAACCCAGTTTTTCATGAAAGGCAACACATTGAGATTGATTATCATTTCATTCCAAACAAAGTGAGTGGTTAGGAAGTGTCTACTCCATTCGACCTGTTAAAAAATCAGCTTGCTGATATGTTCACCAAATCCGTAAGCTTCTGTAAATTAGATTGTTTGCTCATCGTTTATGCCGGTGAGTGAGATTTCTGCTCATTGCAGCAGTTACTACTGTGGTTCTTCGCACCTGGATAGTACCAGGACCCTTGTGTCCCTAACTGCACTGCCCACCCTATGGCCCACAACTTAAAAACGAGGCTTGTGTCAAAACGCTGGGTGTGCCTGACATTTATGCCCCAGCTTAAGGGGGAGGGTTATGGGGCACTTGTTTTAACTGTTGTTTATGTTGTATAGGATGGGGTCCATCATTAGTGAAGTTACTAACACCATACTTATAGTTAATTAGACTTCACTAATAGAGATGATAAGATGATTTTTGTTGGGTGGCTATAACCTACACACAATTTTCTTATCTGCCAATATTTATTATGTTGGCTGATAAGATGATTTTTGTTGGGTGGCTATAACCTACATAAACAACAGTTTTAACTGTTGTTTATGTTGTATAGGATGGGGTCCATCATTAGTGAAGTTACTAACGCCATACTTATAGTTAATTAGACTTCACTAATAGAGATGATAAGATGATTTTTGTTGCGTGGCTATAACCTACACAAAATTTTCTTATCTGCCAGTATTTATTATGTTCTTCTCTTTCCTTTTTTTCTACTCTTGTATCTGATTTTTAACAGCACCCATTCCACAATGAAAAGGATGAAGTTTGATGTACAGTGAGTAGCATAGGCAAAAAATATCTTTTGGTCAACATTGCTTTGCCAGGTCATTTGATTTTTCCCATTTTTTTCGAGTCAATTACTACTCCAACATGATATACTGATGCCTATTACTAAATCGCAACTAAAACAGCAACCTCCTGCCGTCATCTGTTGACTGTTTTGACTTCTGTTTTGTGTTGGACTGTCGTTGTCAAGAGGTCGCGGTACAGGTCATGGCCAATGCAAACATTCCAGTAGTTTTCTGCCATATTTGTGGCCCAACTTTCATCATGCATCACATTGACCTTTGATATGGACATCTTTCTTTTCCTGGTATCTCTTCTAGGCTTGGGAACACATCTCAACATACAGAATCCCACCAACTCAATCACAACCAAGGCTTCCTTCTGCCTTCTATCCTCACATGCCAATCGGTTTTGTTTCTCATTGCCCTTTAGGTTTTTGTTATACTAATTTTAGTTGTCAAATTGGTGGCTAGCAAAATCACGTTGCTACAGCCATTTTCAAGTTAACGCATATCTATCTATCTATTCTATTAATGAAATTCTCAAGTGAATTTTATTCATCCGAAGAATAATATCTCGCTCCCATCTCCTTTCGGGGCTCTTTGGGTGGTTGATATAGGTTCCACAAATGACATTACTGAGTACCCATGTTCTTCTCATTTGTCTCTTACTCGGAATCATCACGCATAATCATGTACAATTTTTTTCCTAAGTTAACATTTTATTCATAACTCAAAGAAAGACACAGCTGTGACATGGGTACAAGGTTTCCCGAATAGAAAATACAACGACCTCAAAATCTCAGTCCTCTTAAGCTCTACATTCCTCCTTATTCTAGCTCTATCTTGAACTCAACAATCTTCACTTCATCCTTTGCTAGCTTATCTGCCTTGTCATCTGCCAATTGCAGCATATGCTGAAATTTGGGATTAATTATTAAAGCTAGATCTCTAATTTTGGCTATAATCCCTTCTAGCTTCCAAGGGCCATTTGCTATATTTGAATCCCTAGCCAAGACATTTGATGAATCACGCTCAATGATTAGGGGGCCTCGTCCCTCCACCATTTAACCCCCAATGTAAAGTTCTAGCCTCTGCTTCGTTTGTGTCGCACGTGCCTTCAAGCCCTGAAAATATCATCAACTTTAAGATATCGTCAATCTCTGCTTGCCCTGGATTTCCTTTAGCGCTGCCATCAAAATTCAATTTCAACCAACCTGCACTTGGCAGATTCCATCTTGGTGCAGCTTTTCTTCTCTCTCTTCTTTCGGTGACTATCGTGTTCCATTTCCTTAAAATATCTCCCATAGTGTAGCTTTCATCCAGCTTATCTCTTGCCCAAATTATAAGATCCAATTTTACTTCTAAGGATATCCCTCCCCAGCTTCTTTCTTCCTCCTTAAAGACTCTCTCTCTCTCTCTCTCTCTCTCTCTCTCTCTCTCTCTCTCTCTCTCTCTCTCTCTCTCTCTCAATTAATGCCAAATGAGAGTATAGGGTACTGACTTCCACAACGTCTGACCTGCTTCCTGAAAAGGTCTGTCAGTCCAGTTCATCAAAACCTTTCTTATGGAGTGATGGTTCTTCTAAGGATAATCATGTGTGATGGTTCTTCTTTTCCTATGACACTTATCTGTTCCGCTTCTTTCCTTTCTCAGCTTTCTTCATTTCCTGTCATTGGTGTCTCTTCGGTTCCTAATATAGAAAAGAAACTTATTCTATTCCTCAACTTAATTAAATAATTGCTATTTTTTACTCCTTTTTGTCTTTATGATCTTCATACAAGCTCCTTGATAAAGGTCTGTGGCGTGGGAATCTATACACATCTGCTTCTGTTGCTCTGTTGTTGTTCAGTTACAATTCTAGAGTGGGATTTGCTAGGTCGCAAAAGGAATTTTGCAGATGGTCTGTCGCATGTCAAAGCAGCCACACAGGCTCACTTTTCAGCATTTACTGTTTTCATTCTTTGCATAGATGCCAAATCACTGCAGAAGGAACCAACTGCCACATAGCCTGGCCGATATCACCAAAGGCCCTCTATTTAGGGGTGCAACTCGGGTCTGGTTGGGTCGGGTTGGGTCCAACCCGACCCAACCCGAGGAACCCATTTTTCCAACCCAACCCGATTTCCAACCCGGCTGGGCTCAACCCGACCCAACCTGATTTCCAATTCGGGTTGGGTTGGGTCGGGTTGACCCACCCATCATGCACATGCTTTTTTTGTGGGCCTCACTTTTTTTTTTTTTTTGGCTCACATTCCTACACAGGCATCCACCATATAAAAACTCTTTGTAACTGAAGGATAACTTTATGTTGAAATTTAAGCACATTTCTAGCTTCATAAGGATAAATTTATGTTGGAATATTCACTCATTTGCCGTTTTAACTTTTAAATTTTTATACATATGGGAATACTTGTCGGGTCGGGTCGGGTTGCCCGACACCCCAACCCGATTTCCAATTTGGGTTGGTTTTTCCCAACCCAACCCAACCCGATTTTTAAAAAAGCTTAACCCGACCCAACCCAAATTCGGGTTCAACCCGACCCGAGTTGCACCCCTACCTCTATTCCATTCCAACATATATGTTTTTATGGAATTTTGGAAAGACCATGATGGTCCAAAAGCTTTGATGATGTTCATCCAAATACGATGAGTGAAGGGGCAATGCACTAGAATGTCCTCGAATGTTTCTTCACTTAGCTTGCAAAGAGGGCACTAGCTTGCTAAGTGTATTTTCCTTCTCTACAAGAGACCACACATTTTGATTCTTCTCTTAACCACAATCCACGCAAAGGCCACTACACGGGAGGAGCCCACAATTTCCACACGTTTGTACGTCGATCTTCTTCCCTGTTCAAGGATGCCAACTTGTAAAAGAAAGATCGGACGGTGAAAACGCTGGTGGGCTTCGGCATCCACTCCCTCCGATCTGCAGAGCCTCAAGAGTCGTAAGAGGAATAAAGACTTTAGACTTCTGAAGGGACTCATGATGCCAATTAATTAATGTTAATGCTTGAAATTGCTTTAGCTAGATTCCTTACTTGAAAGTTACAATGAAACCTTGAAGAGTGTGTGGATTAGATGACTAAAATAGTTGGAAATAAGATGAAGCAAATTTCCTTTTCAATACTTTGTGACACGTATGGTTCGGTATATGAATGCAAGGTCACTTACTGAGCAAACACAAGCTAATGAGTTGAACCACAGAAAAATTGGATAAAAATATTTCCTTCTTAAATTGCCTCTCCCTTTTCATCTTGGATACAACACAAGATCTCGAATAAAGCAAACACATTTTCATTTATCTTGCCCTAGAAACCAGCCGTTATATTTAGATTCGTTTATTCTCTTTGATTTGTGATTTACTTTTTCTGTGGTTTGTGGATTCCTTATTCGCTAGAAGGGTTCTTTTTCTGCAACAACCCATCAACTTTCAAAAAAAAATAAAAAGGGAAGTCAGCAGGAAACTTAACAATTTAACATGGTGTTACAGTTTCACTTTCTATCATTCACGTTAATTTTTCAATTGGTGTTTACTTTCTGCAAAAATGTCCAGCAGTTCCTTTAAAACAAAAGAGTAAAATTGGAAGATCATGACGGCCCACATCTATTATTATATTACAGAAATTTCCAATAACTTCAATGTTAATTTCAATATTCGCTGTTCTGACTAGACTGTGTGAGAAGTCTAATGTTTCGCTGCGAGAAAGACAGGAGCCAGCAAAGGTTTAAGAGCGTACGAAAAGCGAGCGAAGACTTGGAGACGCTTGTATTGTGCCTTTAATATGGGCTTACCAAATATATTTCCTTACTTTTTTATGAGATATTTATTTATATTGACCCACAAATTTATACTTTTGGCTAACGTGATTAATGTTGTCATACCATAATCACATCACCGTTGATTACTTTTTTCACTTTTCTTGGTCTCTTTGTGATTTTGTTTCACAGATGGGCATAGCAGATGCTATTTTGGATCTTGTGAGTAGTGGAACAACGTTACGTGAAAATAATTTGAAGGAAATTGAAGGTGGCATTGTCTTGGAAAGTCAGGTATATTAGCAGCAATTTCTTGGATTTTTTTATCAATCCATGAATTTAAATAGTGTATTGTTACTTGCGTCCTCCATTTCATATTAATCGCAGCTGGTTTATGTAATTCTGCCTTTACCATTGATGACATTTTCCACCTTTACGAAATTTGGAAGCCCATGGGATTTTCTGCAGGCTGTTCTTGTTGCAAGTAAGAAATCTCTGATCCGTCATAGTGGTGATCTATTGCTCACCACGCGTGAGATTCTTGAAAGGCTTGAAGCACACTTGAGGGCCGCTGGTCAATTCACGGTATCACTTATGCTTATTTGCCTTTCTTTGGTAGTTGCGTATTCATCTTTTACATGATTCTATCTTTCACCAAAACAAAAACCAACCACTTTTCCATGACTCGTCTTGCTTGCACATACTGATGGCAGTTGACAGCAAACATGCGAGGGAGCTGTGAAGAGGATGTAGCGAAGAAAGTTCTAGGCCAGCCATCATTATCTGGGTTGCAAGTAAGTCTTCAGAATGAAAATAAAATAATAGTTCAAATCCCAGCAAGACCGACTGAATCCTCCTGAGATTCAGTGAATAACTCCAGATGTAAATTATAATATAAAATGTGCTTAGTAAGGATTATTGTTTAAACAATTATGTGTTATGCCGTTAACATGAAATTGGTTTATTACCTTTTTCCTTCATGCTTTTCCAAAAGTTGACATTAATCAAGTATACCATGTTTCTTTCCATGCTTTTGTGTTCAGGTAAATGGTTACCACCTTCCAATAATAGTCTTCTCTTATTTCCATGTGCATTCTTCAAACCCGTATTACCTTTAGCGTATATAATAAATTGCATTTCTTTGAAGATCTGGGGAAATCTTGGTGGAGAGCTTTCCATGGTTTTTCGTGCTATCTGGTTCTACTCTTCTTGACTGGAAGGCATAATTCATCCTTTATCTCCTGTTTTTGACAATTCACCTCTTGAAAATGAAAAATGAATAGGGATTGTGCTTTTCCTTTATGCTGTTAGTTACCTCATAGTCACCAAGCTCGCTTGAAACACAAATTTTTAGAATGCTTCTTTTCTCAACTTAGTACGAGGTGATTCTAGATGTTTCTAAGCAAAACTTTTTTTTTTGTAACAATAATTTCAAATTTCAAAATAATTTCAAATTTCATGATTTGTTAAGGTAAGATGCTTATTTTCATGACCTGGTTGAAAGTTTATTAGCGTTCCTTTCAATTTAAGAAGATTAGGGGGCTCCCAAATTTTCCTTTGGGAAAGTCTGAACCCTGGAGTTCATTTTAATTTTTCAAGTGTTCTTCCTCCTCCTAACTTTTTGGTTAATTTACGCAGGGACCTACCATAAGTAAGGTCTTCTGCAAACGCAATGAGCGGGTCGTACCAGACTATTACGCAATTGTCATATGTGTACCAAAAAAGGCACTCTATAAATCAGTTCAGCAGCTCCGACAAGTAAGATACTTTCTCTTGAACTATTCTTTAGTTCTTCTTTCATAACTATTCTTTTCTTCAAGTTGTTGAGTCTTGAATTAGGACAAAATTTAGAAAACCTTGTGTTGGATTGCTATATATTTGCTATTGGAGACATGGATTGCTATACACTCGCTATTGGTGCCATGTTTCTGTACCACGAGTTTCAAATTTTGAATACCATCTTGCTTGCCATTTTTTGTTTTTAGTTTTTTTTTTAATGATATCTTGCTTGCCATTGTTACCTTTATTATTTTATGCAGATTGGAGGGAGTGGGGTTTTGGTTTCTCCGTTGACATACATCTTCGACGAAGAGACTCCGAGATGGTCCGCGCTACTTGCAGAACTTGGGCTATGACTTTTCAGACCATATCCTTCCATGTTGTTCACAGACATCCCTTTCGTAGAAGCGAATGCTTGGAGAGTATGTCTTCAACGGCTCAGTGAGTTTCCATTACTTAGATTAGGCTGAGGGATATCTTTGGAAAAACCTTACTATAGTTGTCATTCAAAAAAGAAATCTTTGGAAAAACCTCATCAATTTGTAAAATGTAGTATTTATGTAAAATTAACCATTTTAGCACAAGATGTTTTCAGTTTCTTTTTGCATTTCAAATGAATATAATGCTTTTTCCTTTGTAGTGAAACAATGGTTTTGTGGGCTTCTTGCTTCCATGTCAACATAGCCTTTTCCTTTCACAACATGATGTGAGACACTAAAAATACAGAATATTTGTATGTACTTTGCAATTTTCAACACAGTTTGATACGGTATTTATTATATTGAATATAATTCCTGTTTTTAGTTCTCCTGCAATTTGATATCCGTAACACAGTTATGTTGAAAAACATAAGAGGACGTTTGGATACGCGGATTTTAGAATCCAGGTTTTTGGTTTGAAAACAGTGTGAAAGAGGGTTCATGATCAAGCTGCTATATGCTGTCCTGACAGCGTTTCTTGGATTTTAAGTGAGAAATTCAGGTTTTAAAAATCTCTCCTGCATCCTGAGATTTCTAAACCTGGAAAAATGGGAGGATCTGCTACTCTCTTGCTGTCAGAAAGAAAGGCGAGAAGTCAAAAACGAGTAAAAAAGGATGGCTGCTCCGCTTCTTCTCGTGTCTCTTAGCTACAATTCTGAAGAAATCCCGGATTCTAACATCCGCGTATCCAAACAGCCCCTACATTTTTATCATAGGGCCAGTTGAAAACATGTCCTTGCAGTGCTCTGATAATGTGTTTTTACCCCAGATCTCTATTCTTCCTGAATCATCTCATTTATTCCTATTCCCTATTGTCTATGCTCTTAGATCTTTTAGGTTTTTCCTATTTCTTTTCCTGAGATGAATGGTAAAATGGGTGATATTAGTAAATTTCTAAACTTCGAATCATTCAACATACGGGGCATTTTTTTGAAGAACTTGTTAATTGGAAAAGAGCTTGAAACAAAGTTATGGGAATCGAAAGCCAAGAATGTTTGAACTAATTCTCTTTTATATGGTTTCTAGAATCAGAAATCGTATCTCCCATCACCTGCTTTACTCATTTTCTTAAGAAATATGCCCTCCAAGATCACTATTGTCAGATCACTCAGCCAAGTTTCATCGGTTGCATTACCAGATACTAACGTTTTTCTTACACAAAGGAAATGTTGGACAGATGTGGCCGATTGCATATGATTTTTTCCCCTTCAAATGTCCAGAAACAGTCTGTTGATGCCTGAGATTGTTGGGTAAAGGAATAAATGAGTGGGAGCCAGCCAAGTTTCAAAAGGATTCTTTGCTGTGTATATTGGTGTGGACCGTTGTGTGGATTTCCTTTTGTTGTCCATTTATAAACACTTGATTCGATTTTAGAATTCTCCAATCAGAGAGGATTTTGGGTTGGTGAACTGTTTGAATCAAATGTGGGTGTACCGTCTGTGCATTGCATGTGTACCAAACCATAATATGATGCCAAAAGCACCACACTAGCCTAAAGTTGAAAGTCCTAACCACCGCTATTAATGGTTGTCAATGGACCCATACTGTCTAATGGATCCAAATGATCCGAACTTTAAAGATTTGGGCACAAAAAATTGGATCCAAACCTCCTTTGGAGCCATATCCCATTCCCAAGGTTCGAAATCATTTTTGGACAGTGTCTTCTCTAGGTCCGAAGATTTGGGCACCCAGACATTAATGTCCAAGATTAGGGCACAACAGCTGGATGATACGACCCTTGGATAAAAGTAAAAATAAGAGAAAGTAACAACGTAGGCGTATTCGAGATGGCCAAATCTCCTAAAACAGTCCTTGCTTTTCCATTCTTATGTTAAAAAGAAAGAGATTACATACTTATAGAATTAGCATTTCTACTATTTAGGAAACAATCCAAACTTCCCAAATCCTAAGGGATACTTAGGAAACAAGTTGCATCCCTGCCAGAAATGAAGTTTAGGGTCTGCAAAATTCTCTGTTGATGTAATTATTATAAGCACAAATAGTGGTTTTCTTGGTTTCTTTCTACACTTATCAAGATTCTGCTCATATAATTTAGGTAAAGAGCAGAAAAAAAGGTTTTAGATGACCAAGACAATAGCCCTCTGGCTTTGGCTTTTACCCCTCCACAGCATTTTCATTCAGCTTATCTTACAACTAACCTGTTTTATCAACATCACTAGTGCAGCAGTGCTAACCTGTGTGCAATTTCAGCAACTCGGACGTGACACTTTCCATTCAGAAAGAACACTTGCAACAGCAATTTTCACCTTTGATTGATGTTGATGGTTTCTTTCCTACCTGTTTGTGATTTAATCAATTGTCCAGCTCCATTCCATGTTTTCAGTTCTCTATTATTGCTAGATTCTTCCATCTTTATAGTGTTGAAATTTTCTCATGGATTTCCAACGTGGGGGGGCTGGTTTAGACTCCCTAGAAATTAGGAATGACACCCATGTCTCTTTGTCCTCTATTTAAAAATGTAAAAGCAAATCATTCATAATGCATAAATATATAGGTGGCAAGACCTTTCATTTGGTAGGGCTAAAATATCATAACATTGAATTTCCTCTGTTAAATTCCCATTTAAGTGAATAGAAGGTTCTGGTGAACTTCCCTTCTTTTGCTTGCTCCATGATTATGGGCTGTCATTGCCTAGAAAACAGCCATTGCTTTTCATACAAGAAAGACCAAATCACTATATTTCACAAGTTTGATTTAAGGAATGCAAGTTAGTGGAACAATTATAAGAGGGAACGGGTGGGAACTTGGAACATTTTCTATTATGATTAAAGCTTCTTTAATTAATGACCACCCCCTCGACAATTCATGTTGGGAATCTTGTTGAATTTTCTACTCATCTAAAAGAAAGGAAGGTTCATGTGTCATAAATGAGGGAATGGATTTTTAGTGGTCAACTTCTTTGGCTTTGCCACACATGCTATGGCAAGATTTGGTAAATTGGGTTATGACTCTTTTAATGAGAGATGATTAAAGAAACAAATATTTTATGAGGAGATGGAGAATCATCTAGGGACCTCATCATGCGGGGATGGCTGCAACATACTTTTGTTTGGTGAATTGGGTCTTTGCCATGGATGGATGGACGGCTCTCAGGAAAAGGTTTAGTGCTAAAGGAGTTGAGCATATAGTGGTGGGCCTTGTTTTGCTCAGTTTCATCATTGAAGCATCTTGAAGAGGACTTCCACAAGATTTTGCCCTCTAGAAATCTCTGTTCAAGTGTATATTCAACTAGCTTTTTTTTGGGGCTTTTTGGCCGTCCATACTATCAATTTGTGAGGTCAGAAAGCCTCACTAAACAGAAACTTTGAGTGAAACTAGCAAGGGTCCATGGCTAGAGTGAAGAGTGCTGGTCTCCATCTAAAGTATGGAAAGGGTAGCTTTGCATAAAGAAAAGCAGTTGAAATCCTGCAGACGAAAGTTAAGGAAAGAAGCATCTGGATCACATTATGATCCCTATCCCACTGAGTAAAATTCTTGCACTTTGATTCAAAATCCAATGATGTAAATTGGGTGTTGACCCATCACTAATTAGATCACAATATTCTTTAATCAACCATGAAAACAACTAACATGTGATTACATTCCTAATGCTTCGTTATGGTTTCCAATGTTGTTACTTTTTAACATGTTCACACACATTCCAACCCAATTCTCAGAGGAGGAAAAGGAAGGGGGTGACTGAAAACTTGGACTCTTAAGTATTCCGTGATTATGCTTGCTAATCAAGTACTTTGCAAGAGTAAAAGGAACATTGTAATCAAGAGAAGGAATCAACACATATAGAATTGCCTACTTAGTTGGCTTAACAAAAAAAAGGGGTCCCTCTCCAAAGTCACTTGATTAGTTTAATGGGTTGTTGGTACAAGAAGCTTTGATGCATTCAATTATAGTTATACACAGAAGACAAGAGCAATGATACTAGAAATGCTGGTTTGTGCTTTTCAGGAACCTTCACACTAAGGTTGCCATGCGCCCGAGAGTAGTGGTGTTTTTTGTCATTGCATCAAGAAAACATGAGTAATATTTAATAAAATTTAGGACCAGTTTGGATTGGAAGGAAAATATTTCTGATGGAATTTTTTTTTCTCGGAGATTTATTTTCTTTACGTGATCTAGAGGGAAATTATATGATTATGGCTAATTTAGAGGGATATCATCGTTAAGCTGAGGTCCCTGTTTGGATTGCAGGAATTTTCTGGAAAATTTTATTACAGAAGAAATATTTCTAAAATTTCCTACTTTTTTTTTTTTTACACATGAAAGAAGTTAAGTTGAACCATATCCCTTTTAAGCATATCATTTCCCTTTACATCATGAAAAGAAAAGAAAATTCTGTCAGAAATATTTTTCTTGCTATCCAAACATTGAGATAATTTTGGATTGCAAGAAAAATATTCCATAATTTAGAGGGAAATGATATGCTTATGGCTTATTTAGAGGAATACTATTATAAATTGAAGGCCCCTCTAAGTAAAACTAGAATGGCCTAGGGAATTTTAAAATCTATGCCATATCATAGTAGCTTTGTAAAAGTGAAGAATTCTTTCGAGAAACGTGGGCTCAAGATACTTATTTTTCTTGGAAATAAAGAATCACGTGAATTTGATTTGAGAGGCTTTTGACCGAGATCAAAACATCAAAATCAAGCTTTGCTTCAAATTCGAAAAGAGGAATAATCCCACGATAAGATAGGGAAAGGGAAAGGGAAAGGGAAAGGGCATTATATATTTATATGGGAGAGATGTTTGCGCTACCTTGTTTTCATAATGTCACTCATGACTTTGTTTTTCTACTTTTTCGATCGCTCATGGGGATTCTAAAGTCTGTAAGAGTCCATTAAAAAAGGACTAATGTAAAGTGATTAGTGGCTTTACTTAAAAAGAAAGCATAAATATTAATGGGATCTGCTAGGGACCTTCACAGAAAGGCATTTTACTGCATGCATGTGAGAGCAGCCACACAGGCTCACTTTCAGCAGATTTTGTCTTATTCAATGCCTTTATATAATGCTACTCTCTAGCAAATCCCAAGAGTCTCTCCCATTTAAAATACTTGTAGAGCCTGCTAATGTCTACAAGGTTCATACATGATAGAAATAGTAAACAAAGCACTAGGCACGATGTGGACATGAGTTTACAAAGTTCAGCAAGATTGCCTACAGTCAAGGAACTGTTCATAAGATATCCACGTGGCATTTTTCACATTAGTGAAGAAAAATTATTTCAAGAAGTGTTTTGCTCAGAAAGGAGGACGACCCTTCCCTCGGAATGGTTCAAAATCAAATCTGCTGCGATCCGATCTGGGTTCGTAACACACGAACAAAAGATTACATTGATTTTTTTCTAATTAATCTAAACCCAGATCAATCCTAAAGTGTTCCTCCATAATCTCTCTAAACCCTCTCACTCCCTATAATCTCTCTAAACCCTCTCACTCCCTCTGGTTATAAATAATCTATCTCAATTATATTAAATAATCTCCAAGCGCGTAATAGGAACTACAAAAAAATAATTCTTTTTTCTCTTAAGTAGTAATAAGAAGCTGGCATTGAGACCTCATTTGTCTATGTGAACACTTGATAGCACATTAATATATTTTTTATTTTTTCTACATAATTTAATTATTAAAATATAGAGAGAAATGGGCGAATCGTGGGTTATTATTTTAGAATTTAGAATTTAATGATCTGTATGAATAGTTATCTTAGAATTTTAGATGTATAGAAAATTATAAACAAGTTTTGCGCGTCGCATTTTATTAATATGATGATATGTTTTGAACCATTTTTTTTGCCGTTCTCTCTGTTTTTTTATTGAGAAAGAAACGTTTTAAACCTGTCTGGATTTCGGTGGGGCAGCCCCTTCCAGAGTAATTATGATCATGGTTTTAAATTTCGATGGGGACCGAAACCGAAATTTTCCGAAATTCAATTTTTCGCCATTTACCAAATTTCGGTCTGAAATTTAGATTTAATGACATTATTTAATAATAATAATAATAAGTGTTACAAAATTTCGGTCGAAATTTCGGTTTTCCGGAAGTCCGAAACCATTACCGAAATCGAAATTTTAATCCTTAATTATGATTACTCTTTTACACTAGAGGTGGATGACCCAATTTAAAAAAGGGACGAATATATAATTTTCCTTTGCTCACTATGGTCAAACACAAGTACGTCTCGATGTATTAGTTTTTTTAAAATTGACGTAGGCTGGGTGGGCCCTTGCGGCCAATGGAAATGTGGGGATTTGACTTCAGGTTCAAAATATAAATTACCTAAATAAAAAAAATAAAAAAAATATGGGATGTGCTAGGGTCCATCACAAAAGGCTTTTCGGGGATGGTCTGTGGCACATCAGACCAGCCATGTTGTGAATGGAGACACAAGCTACTGTCTTAGGCTCATCTGACGTGCGACAGACCATCCGCGAAATGCCTTCTGCGATCGGCGCTAGCAATTCCCTAAAAATATTATCTGTAATATTTATTTATATTTTCTTATACCAAACATGCCATTGACTATTTCCTAGAGTACTGATATCCGCACTGTGATATTTTGATAATAACACTAATCATTTAGCTTTAAACTCTCCTAGCTTTCCTAATTGGCTACAAAGCTTCCTGATAGTAGTAATAGCCTTTGACAGGGCGGAAAAAAAGATGTAAAATGAAGAGAGAAGTGCCATTATCAAAATATGGTAGTGCCACCTCTCAATATAGAATGATCCTAGGCCCTTGACTTCCCACATGTACCATGTGGGACCCAAGATTTATCATTAAAAGTGATCTTTAATAGGGTATTTGACCTAATAACCATATAAGTGCATTTTCGTAATTTAATAACCAAGGTAATTTTTGATAAGTAAGCTGGGATCGAACCTAAGACCTCAAGGTTAAGAAACAAAGCCAGGTGTTAATATTATTTACAAAGAAAAAACAAGTGAATATCCCAAAAGGTATTTTAGTAATTTACTCATTACATTAATAGTAAATCAAGTGGGATTAATATTATTTACCAAGAAAGAGGATGTTTAATGAAGGGTGTTTTAGTAATTTACTAATTTTTTTGTTATCAGGTATTGCTAATTAGCAGTGATAAAGGCATTGACCTCTTTTCGTGTACATATATACTGCCTCAATCCCCTTGGAATCTCACTCTCTTCGTTCACCAAATTTGTCTCTGTTTTCAAGTGGTTTTCCGATTCAGTTACGAATTTTCCGATCGACCCAAATGCCCATTTCCCATTCAAAAGAACCCTGTTTTTAGTGTTAGTTTTACTATCATCTCTGTCCTCTCATTGAATAGAAACAGAGGTTTCCAATTTCAAAATCCAGCCCCCTTTGCAACCCATTTGGTTTTGCTATTTGTGTTTGTGAAAATTCCATATAGAGAGTCTGGTTTTGTGAAACTGGGCAAGTCGAGCTCTCTTCTTCCTTGATGGGTCCCTAAAAAAAGCCTTGCAAGTATGTAATTTCAGTCTTCTTCCAAAATCCAACACCCAAAACAAACAAAAAAAAAATCTCTTTTTTGCCCCTTTTTCGCATTTGTAGTGATTAATCTGGCTTCATTTCTCTTTCCTATTCCTTAGAAAATCATTTATAAAATCTTTCAAATCATGTAACTTTGGTCTAATCTCTTTCCCCATCAGAAAAAAAAACCCAAAAAAAAAGTACTTCAGTAGCTCTTTTTTCATGTATTTTTAGATATAAACATCTAGAGTCGTCAATACTAGCCAAAATTCCAACTATTCCGTAACAAAATCTTTATAAAAACCCTTCAAATCATGTAATATTTTCCTCCCTATAGTACCTCAACAAAAAACCCAAAAAAAAAAAAAAACAAAGAAAATTAAAACACCCCCATAAAAAAAAAAAATGTTTTAGCTACTCTTTTATCACTAGTAATTCAATCTTCTATTTAGAAAAAAAAAACAGTTCATTTATAGTAAAGATGGCGGAATCCGAGAACGGTACGCCGAATGTATCAGCTCCGGCGACTCCCGGCACGCCGGGAGCTCCGCTTTTTTCAGCTCTCCGAGTTGACTCGCTCTCTTACGATCGGAAGTCTATGCCTCGCTGTAACAACTGCTTTGCCGTTAACTCGTTGATCCCCTCTACTCCGTGTTTCGCCGATTTTCCCAAGCCCAACGTTTCTCTCACTAGAAAGGTACTCTCTCTCTCTCTCTATCTCTAATTACTTTCCCCGACATAACTATCTCGAAGCGATAAAACTCCATTTAATTGACTGAATCTGGTAAATGTAGATTAATGAGGGGTAATATTTATGAGCTTTTAAATGGTGTAAGCCCTTATAGACTATAGTCCCGTATTTTCACCATAGGATGATCCAAACCGTCCATGGGATGGAGCACGACGGAAATAGGTTGTTCCCAAAAAATCATTTCCATAGGATGATATTAGCCCTCCGATCTATAGAGGTTTCCATAATATGCAGTTCCGCTATAGATGAGCGGTTTGGATCACCCATACAATGTGTGGGCCACTTTATTTTTCACCATATAAAATTTCATAACGCAGGGTGTAAGATGCTAAAGCAAGGGTTTGGTAATCTTTCTTATTAGTTAAATAAAATATATCTTGTATTCTTGTTAACTTCTTTTAGTTTTTATGTTGAAATGCTGCGATGGACGCTGGCAAATCCCTACTATTATTTATTGATTTATTCAAAGAGATGATATTTTTGTTAATTAACAATATTAATATTATTCATTGATGAGTCTTATCATGAGTTTTGTTTCTTATGTTGTGTAGTACGTAGGCTACTTCAAGCCTTCGTAGATCCCTTGACCTTTGATGAAGGATAAGAGAGGCTCATATTCTATCAACTGCAGTGACCGAAATGCCCTCTTCATAAGAAAAAAAAGAGGTGTAATTAACAAAGAGAACGGTCCCGCATCATATAAGTTCTCATTAACGAGAGAAAATTAGTTGGTATAGATATTAGTTAGGCCATGTTTGGATACCAGCAAGATTTAGATTTGGATTTAGTTGATATTTTGAACTAGATAAGATCCTTAGAATTTCCATATCAGTTACAACTGTGCAAAAAATTCCGATTTTCAAATCTTTTCTGCGAGACGTTATTTGGAAATCAACGTTTGTGGCAACTTCCGTCACCATCGCTGCTCCTCACGTCGACAAGTGTACATCGCTCATGACCGTTGAGTTATTGACCACATGTATCAGCCGATAAATTTCGGTATTGGAGGAGTTCCGATATGGCAATATCGGTACTAGGGAGAAGAATTATTGAGCCATGATAGAATTTTCATTATAGATAATATGACTAATTGGTGTATTGATCAAATTTTGAGTCTAAATTGTACACCAAAGCCCTGTGAGGGGGCACTTTTTGAAAGTTCCATATTCTTAAAAATATCTTAGATCGAAAGCTTGCTACCGTCCAATTGAAACATGCTTTATGGGCAAAGGTCCAAGAAAAGGAATTGATACGATGGTCACAATAATTCAGCTAGTTCTTGTCTTTTTTCCATAGCCCCCCCGTGAGGTGACGATCGGATGGACAGTAAGAGTTGATAGGTATTGGACGGTAGGGATTGTCTCTATATGTATGTCCCATTTCATAGCTTGTATTTTACTGACCCATTAGAGTGAGCAAATTTGTGGGCTGCAAGGTTAAAAATTTTACACTGAAAATTTTGTTTTCATTAAGAAAATTGCAACCCTGCTAACTCAATCCTGGAATTTATTTTCTTATTTTTGAATGACCTAAACACCTTCCAATTGTCTATGTGCAGCTGGGGGCTGAGTTCGTGGGGACCTTCATCCTTATCTTCGCGGCCACTGCGGCACCGATCGTAAACCAGAAGTACAATGGTGTGGAGACTCTGATCGGCAATGCGGCCTCGGCGGGCCTAGCGGTAATGATCGTGATCCTTTCGACGGGCCATATTTCAGGGGCCCACCTCAACCCTTCGCTCACGATCGCATTCGCATCGTTTCGACACTTCCCATGGATCCATGTCCCAGCCTACATAGTGGCCCAGGTCTCCGCCTCCATATGCGCTTCATTCGCACTCAAGGCCATTTTCCACCCGTACATGTCCGGTGGGGTCACCGTTCCTCACGTCGCCACCGCCCAAGCATTCATGCTCGAGTTCCTCATCTCCTTCAATCTCATGTTTGTTGTCACTGCCGTGGCAACTGACACCCGGGCGGTATAGAATTTGCTTCTTCTTATCTCCTCTCGGTCGTTTGAATCTTGGGAAAATTTTATGAAATCTTGGATTCCAAGAAAGCTTGGAAAGGAAAAATGTTTTTAAAAGTTCCAGCCTATTTTTGTACACTAGAAAAGATAAATTGAACCAACCCTATTCAATTTTTACTTAGAGGGACCTTTAATGTATGATAATATCTCTCTAAATTAACCACAATCATGTCGTTCCCCTCTAAATTTTGAAAAGAAAAGAAAATTCCATCAGAAATGTTCTTGCTTGCAATCCTAACGGGGGGCCTGCTTGGACCTAGAAAAATAATTCTATGGAAAAATATTCCAAGGGGCATAATAAACATTGCAAAACTGATTTTCAGGTGGGAGAATTGGCGGGAATAGCAGTTGGGGCTACAGTTATGCTGAACATTCTCGTTGCCGGGTGAGTACTATTTCCCTTTCTTCACCTACAGTGAGATTTCATTGTGGGGAATCTTATCACCGTAGGAACTTATGGAAAATGGGCCCCACTTACTATCATCCCCTTTTAAAGGTCAAAACTAAGGGTGTCAATTTTGGCTCGAGCTCGGCTCGAATCCTTAACGAGCCGAGCCGAGCCCGAGTTAGGCCAGGCTCGGCTCGGCTCGTTAAGAATTTAATATATATATATTATATATTAATATATACATTAAAAGGGTTGTCCATGGAGTGAAGGGGGGGGAGGCAAAATATGTCACTTCATTTTTGGAACCTCATTTGTTACTAGGACCACCCCCCACATTGTAAAAAAAGTAGTCAAATTACACTAGTAGGGCTGTCCAGGGAAGATGAGGGGTGTGAACATAATATAACCCGAGCTCGGTAAGGCTCGCGAGCCTGACCGAGCCGAGCCGAGCTCGAGCTTGGTTCGAGCCCGAGCCCGAGCCTCGCCTCACTTGTGAGCTTAACGAGCCGGCTGGTCTCGTTTACACCCCTAGTCAAAACAAAAGCAAGTGGGATCCACTTAACATGATCAATTGGGGGCAACATTCATTAATAATAATTTCTTCTTCTTAGTTATATAATACGGTAGTTTTCTAACGTGCGCATGGTGCACGAGTCTGAAATTATGAATCATCATATAAAAATTCGGACTTTAGAACCCGATTGTCATATAAATATTGCATTTTAAAGTATTTTTCTTTGCAATTATGGATCCTCTGACGTCTATTTTATTGTTTTTTTCTGTTAAAAAAAGATTGTAGCTTTCGCTTTTGCCATTTTTCAACTCTTGTACCAGGTGGAAAAGCAAAGCAAAGACCATGGCATGCGCAAAATGACGATTTTAACCTTGATAATTGCACCTACTCTATTTCTCTTTGTCAATCATGGGGCCCAAGTCAATGACCCTTTCATTCTCTTGATGGGACTGAATGGGAAATGATGTTTGCATTCCTATAGTTGATAATGCGACACCTCCCTTCACTTTATGCTTCTCTACCAAACCACTATAGACTGAGTAGAAAAATGCTTAACAAAGTGTAGAGTGCCGTTATAAAAAATAGTAGTTCATATATATAATTTCACCGACTGTAAAATATTGAGGATTTTCACTAATCTTTGCTTATCTTACAATCAAACCTAATGAGTGTTTATATAGAACACTCAAGAGAATAAACAGAGACACTAGTATCACAAGATTTATGGAAAGAGATTTGACAAGATACGAGAAGATAATCTCAATACCTATGGCCCATAATTAAATGGAAATGATTTCAGCACCTCAATATTTTGATAAAGATGCACGGGGCATCTTGTCGTGTAGTATTTAAAGAGCTTGAAAGAGCATTTTGAGAACTGTGTAATATTCTAGTGACCACCTTTTAAATACTACACGACAAAATATTTTGCCGGATAGGGAGAATTAGTAACAGTATTCTGGTTTATCAAACATGAGAGCGCTGAAATCATTTCACTAATCAAATAGGGAGAATTAGTAAAGGGTATTCTCGTCAATTGGTTCTGAAAGTTAAAAATCTGACCCGCCATGCAAATAGTATTGAAATGATATCTTCTCCCCTTTTTATTTGATGAAACTGATTTTGATGATCAGGCCGGGGAGTGGGGGTTCGATGAATCCAGTACGGACGCTGGGGCCCGCAATTGCAGCTGGTAATTATAAGAAAATCTGGATTTACTTGGTGGCCCCCATCACGGGTGCGCTTTTCGGTGCGGGTATCTACACAACGGTGAAGCTCCATGAAGACGAAGTGGAGCCCACACCACGCCATGTCAGAAGCTTCCGTCGCTAGCCACGTCGCGTGGGCCCCACCCCACCCAACGTCTGTCCCACTACTTTGCCCCTTTTTTTTTTTTCCTACTGTTTTAATAATAGGACTCGGAAACGCGTAAGATCAATTATTAGTTTGGAATATTTTCTCTGTATAATAATATAATATACACCGAAGGTTCTGTGTGCGTCGCGACGCTGGAAAAACATTGCGTCGTTTTGTGTGGCTGTGGGGGATTGAGAATAATGGGATTTGGATATTGGATTTGTTTGTGTAGTGGAGCCTTTCCTAGCTGTATCTCTTTCTTGTTAATACATGTTTTTTTAGCGTATTAGAGGGATTCTTGGATTGTTGGTGCAATTTGATTTCATGTTTTTTTTAGCAAGGAATGATGGAATGAAGGGCACCCTTACAAAAATCAGCTTCAAAGGCGCCCCTATTGGGTGATTTCTGCACAGTGTTGCGCCTAAAAAGTGAAAACCGTGTTGACTTCGCAGAAATCACACAATAGGGATGCCCTTGAAGCTGATTTTTGCAAGGGCACCCTTCATTCTATCATCCCTCTTTTTTAGCTGTTTCTATTTGTGCTCCCTACTTTTGATAGTTCCACCCCTGCATTACTTAATCTTAAACTAAAGTCTTCTCTTTTTTTTAACATGATCCTGGTTAATATTATTATTAAGATAGTATGAAAATTTGCTTTAGAAGCCTGTCAATATTTTATGTTAAAATAAGGGGAATGATATTCCCCCCCCCCTCTGGCGGATAAAATTCCCCCCTTTAACGTTACTCATTATCTCTTCTCTTGCTTGTTTTAAGTTTTGATATCAAGGGTAGAATGTCCTTGGTTGTTCGGCTCCCTTCCTCAGTCGTTGTTCAAAGGATTGGGGAGCGGTCTTGTTCCTTTTATTATATCATCTTTCTTTATTTAATATATTGGTAGGGGTACGCCTAACCTCAGCTTACTGATCAACAAAAAAAAATTCATTAAGTTTTGAAGGCAAAGAAAAACGTTAAAGGGGGTGAATTTATCCTCAAGCTACCATTCCCACATAAACCGTTAAAGGGGGGGATTTTATCAGTTTTGCACCCCGGGGGGTTATCATTTCCCTAGAATAATAGTTATATTGAAAATTGAACTTTTTTTTGTTCCTTCTACAGATTATTAGTTGTACTGGCCATGTTTTCCTATCTTTATTGCAATGTTCATTGTGATTTCGTCGTCCAATCCAGTCTGATCAGATTCGCTTTCAAGCTTCAAGCTTTTGGAAAACGCCCCAAGTTCACCTTAGAACAAACATGCACACACTTACAACCCTGTGATGATCCTAGTAACAAACATATCTCGTACTGCTAAAACTGGGCATTAGCGCACCATATAAAAGGATTGTCCGAGTAGTCCTACTCACTTGAACATGTTTCTTATAATGAATATCCTAAATCAAGAGCCCACTTTTGATGAAGAAAATGATCGATCAATCTGAGGAATGCTTTGCCCAATGTAATATGGATGGAATGATAATTGTAAACATGAGCACAGAGGCTATGTCTAATTAAATTTTGGTTGGAGTGACCCTATCCTCCGAGGAACGTGAAAAAATAGTGAGTCTATATAGGGAATTCAGAGATTTTTTCTTCATCATATTTGTCGTGGAAGGCCACTCGCTGAGATTTGATGCTTCCCTATGTTCCTTGAGGTCTAGTGACCACTCAAATTGTACTTTTTGATGCTATAGATAGTTAAGGGTCACATCGTGGGTTTATCCGGGAGGTTCGAACTCGAGACCTTTGTCTCTGATACCATGTTAACTTACCAACTTCTCTAACTGTTGGAGAAGGTGTTATTTAATCTTTTATACTTTAACCCTCCCCTTCACGTGTGGCTCCTCTTTTTAGGATTGGCCTACACGTGGCACATGTGGCCCCTCTTTTGGGTTTGGCCATTGCATGTGGATTTTGCTATCAAGGAGTTTTGAACCCATGCATTTGCTCTGATACCATGTGAAAGAACCAATCACTCCAAAAGCTTAAGCTGTTGGAGAAAGGCGTCATTTATCATTCATACTTTAACAAACAGTTCATAGTGCTGGGGTTCCACACAAAAGCAAAAGATCCCACATCGGAAAAATGGATAGATGTGGATGGGCTTATAAGAAACGGGGCACCCTCCTCTTAAGGCTAGCTTTTAAGGGTAAGTTCTACCCGGGTCCCTACAAGTAGTATCAGAGCTGGGGCGTGGTAACCATGGTGTGTCTCCGAGGATGGAAAAGTCCTTCGGGGAAGATCTCGGTAACTCTGATATGCCTCGGAGGACCGAAAAATCCCTCGGGAAAGATCTCGTAGTTCCCACGTTGCTCCTACATGGAGGGGCGAGATTGTCCACGTTGCCTCCGAGTGGAGGGGAAGATTGTTGAGGGTTCCACTCAAAAGCAAAAGATCCCACATCGAAAAAGTGGGTAGATGTGGATGGGCTTACAAGGACTTGGGCACCCTCCCTTTAACAGCTAGCTTTTAAGGGTGAGTTCTACCTGGGTCCCTACAGATAGATTGCCTTGATTGGTACCTAATTCTTATGTGGACCCTATTGTGTCCCCTTGATGATGTTGGGACCCAGGCAGAACTCGCCCTTAAAAGCTAGTCATTAAGGCTACGGGAGAGTGCCCAAGCCTTATAAGCCCAGCCACACCCATTCACTTTTCTGATATGGGATCTTTGCTTTTAAGGATTTTTTCTTTCCTCAAGGGGGACAGTTTTGGGATGTGGCTAGAACTCTCCCTCATTACGGGGAAGGTGCCAAGTCCTGATAAGCTCATTCACGTCCATTCTCACTTTTCCGATGTGGGATCTTTGCTTTTGCGTGGAACCCCCAAAAGATGATCTCCCTCCTCTTTTCTAGAGAGCTTAATTATGTGCCTCATGGGCCCTGTAGGTGCTACATTTCTCATGTCCCAAGCTCCTCACTAACCATTTTTTCAATCATTCTTGGTGAAACTATATTGTGGCTGGTGGTGGGAACACGGTGGGGCTTCTTTATTCAATGCCTGTATCCGTATGCGTGCTATTATTCTAAAAAAAAAAAGGTCATCTTGCTAGACGAAATGGTGGAGGGGTGTCTGTGGCAAAGAGCTGGGGTGGTGAAGAAAATCAGAAGACTTCTAGCTACGTGTGAAAACTGGAAGATGACCCACATATGGAGAGAAGGAAATGGGGCAGCTGATTATTTGTCTAAGTGGAGTTGTCCCTTAAAAGGAGAGCATCTATCTGTGATTCTTTGTAATGATGCCTCTGGCACAATGTACCATCGGTTGTAATTTTCATCTTTTTGGTTCTTAATTCATTCTGGTAGGGGTCTGCCTAACCCCAGTTTGCCCATAAAAAAAGAAAAGAAATGGTGGAGGGGTGTCTATAGTTGTCCTTCTTAATTGTCAAAGAATAGTGAGTAACAGAACGATAAAGTTAATGGACGAAACCCTTCTTTTTCACGGCTAATGAAGGGGTTAGACAATAGGAGAGAAGAGATGCAAGAAAGTAAAATATATTTGCAACATGATGTGATGCGAGACGAAAGTAAATGTGCGGGTGCCCTTGGGTGAATATAAGGGTGCAGGCGCCTACCCATAGGGGTGCACCCAGGGGTGGAGCTACATGAAGCATAAGAGGGGGAGCTGCCCCTGTTGAGTTGGGCCAAACTCCTTAATAGGCCCAACTCAATTGGGCCCAGCCACCTTTAAAATTTGAAGCCTGCCCCCCTTATGTATAACCTGCCCCTCTTATGTATAAATCCTGGCTCCGCCACCGTGAACCCCCATCTACCCGGGCGAAAGTGAATTGCGGGTGCTTCGAAGGTGGGGTGTGAATGTACAGGTGCCCATGGGGTAGATGTATATTATAGGCGTTTCATGGAAAAAATATAAATGTCTTGGTGCCTCTAGCTAGAATGAATGTAAATTGTTGGTGCTTCCAATATGCATGTAAAGATGCAAGTGCCTACCAGCAAGCCAAAAGAGTAACTGAGTAAGGCTTTGGTGACTGAGAACATAGGCATTGCTGATTGAGAGGACAGCCACCAAGAAAAAAACCCTAAGCCGGTCAGGTGAATGATCCTAGTCTGTCTTGATGTTGATTGAAAGTTTTGATGGTGATTTGTGTGGGCACACCTACCTTCTTTACCACCATATAAGCTGAAATACATGTGTTCCTACACATTTATTTTTTCCTTTTTTTCTTTTTTTCTTTTGAATTTTGGGGTGGACATATATGTTCATGCACATTTGTGCAGAACTTAAAACATTTCCTTTTTCTCTTGTTTCTCTAGTTTTTTAATTTGATTTTATCCTTCCTTCTTTTTTCCTTTTTTTTGGTGAGAGTACATATTTTTGCGTTACATGTGAGACTTTGACTCGTTAATCCAGCTAGAAGAAGCCTCCTTTTTTTTTTTATGGGTAAGCTTGGGTTCGGCAAGACCCCTACCGGATTTATTAAAGAAAGGAAGATAGAAGATAGGCATGAAAATTAGACCCTCTACAGGCAGAGGCGAACAAAGACAGAGAGACAAAGAATCTAAAAAGACAACACAGAAACTCCCAAAGATAAAAAGTGAAACAAAGGAAACAACAAAACACACCCACAGGCAGCCATGACAAAACTTATCCCAACTTGAGGGATTGAGTCTCCTCAATGGCAAGAACATAATTTCCTCACCCTTCATCTTTAAAATGAGCTCAATCAGGGGCGGAGCCAGGAATTTACATTTTTGTGTGTGTGTGTGTGTGTGGAAGGGAGGGGGAGGGGGAGGGGGGTGAGGAACTAATTTACACCTGGAGGACCGGGACCATGGCCACCCCATGCTATATGTGCCTCTGCCCCTGATCTCAATGCCTCGGATTTAGCAATTCCGTTAGCTAAAACCATTGAGCCAGATTGTCATCCCATGACATCAATTTGGGCACCTTGAATTTTTTTTCCATGGGATGTTAATTTATCAAGTAGTGAGAGAGGGATGGGAAGGATGGAAGAGAGATATGAGAATAAATAGTAACTTGCGTGGATTTTTTTTCTCTGCTTTTTATCCTTAATTTATTTACCCTCAATTCACTCAATCTTTCTCCCCCATCTCACCCTTCCTCACCATTGGGGAAGCTAATATTCCATGGAAAATAAATACATGGTTGCCAAACATGGCCTACACATAGAAAGAAACATCGAAGCCAGCTCATCTCCCAAATCTTCATCATGGAAAATAAATACATGGTTGCCAAACATGTCATACATATGAAGCTGATTATGATTGAACTAAGCCCCATTTGTTTTGAATTTTGAGAACCGATTTGAGTCCAAAGCTAATTATTCTACTCCAACTTAAACAAAAATTCAAGTCTAATAATCAATTCAGATTTGCTATTGTCCATCGCAGAAGGCATTTTTGCGGATGGGCTGTTGCACGTGAGAGCAGCCACAGAGACTCATTTTTCAGCAGCGTTTGTCTTCATCCACGAGGTAGCTGCTCTCACATGCAACAGCCCATCCGCGAAATGCCTTATGTGATGGACGCTAGCAAATCCCTAATCAATTTTAGACTGGCAACGGATTCTCAAAATCTAAAATAAACATGGCTCACTTTTGCAGGAGAGAAGAGCCACCTCATATGGATTAAATGAATACGACAAAATGGGCTAAAAAGTGAGCCCGTGTGGCTATTCTTAGTCGATCCAATGCCCAATAGCAAAGTAAATCCGGCCCAAATTTATGTTAGGCCTGAAATGGGCCAAATCAACGTAATGTGAGCCCAAAACTTCGGCCCAGAAACATCGTTCTTGTCCCTCATAATAGTTTGGGATTTTCGGTACTCTACAACGCACCAAATCAATCTAGGGTTCGCAGGTTAGATGATTTGCTTTCCCATTTTCCTCATCTTCCTCCTCTCTCTTTTTCTTACATTATTTGCTGATTTGAAGCCTTTTTTGTATTGTAGATCTCTGGTTCCTTTCCAATCTCGTCGCAGCTATTTTAGGTATGCCCGTTTCTTCTTTTTTTTTCTTGAGAAATGGTTCGGAGTAGTGGGTTAGGGTTTGGGATTCGTGTTCTTTTGGGGGTGGCGTCTTGAGATTGAAGGCATTATGCAAGTTTGTCTCTGTCTTAGATTCTGATCTTCGTGGTTTTACGGTTTCTAGTCTTCGATTACAGAAAAATGGAACTATAGTTTTCTAGGGTTTGAAGCTCTGAATTTTGTTATAGTTTTTCTTCTGAGATCCATCCAGATGGTGTTTAGCTATGGTGACAGCTAAGGTTTTATGTTTCTGTTGTTTGTTTTTGTTTGAACATGCAATCCAGAAAATTATTTGATTCTTCTATCATTGTTATCTATTTATCAACTGGGATGAATATTGAAATCAGTTGACATAATAAGAATATTGCATTTTTCAATCATAGCCCCTTCTGCACCATATTTTTAATTTTGGTGCAGTCACCCTCTATCAAATGCTGCAAAAAAAATGGAAGATTGGCATTGAAGCAAGCAGCAAAATGGGAACAGAAGGCTTAGAGTATTACAGTCATTTTAAATGTGGGGGGTTAAAATAGAAATTAAGAAAATAAATATGATAGAGTAGGTGATAGATGAAAGGAGAAAGGGAATTGTGGAGGTTTTTGTCGGGGTTTATTCTGACAGTGGCACTAGTGTATCGGGCTCCTATGTTAGAAGAGATGGCAGGCTTTCTTGGACCATTTGTTGTCGCTGGGAGTTTTTGATAGAGTTAGAATGATTTGGAGTTCTTATTGACTGATTGGAATCCACTTATTTACAGAAGAACTCTAGAGAGAGACCGGTAACTGGTGCAGTCACATTGTGATGTAAGTATCTCTGATTCTGCTTATAGGGTTTGGAGCATGTCGTTTCCTCCCAGCATGATGGCATTTTGTTGGATGGCCTGTTGGGATAAGACTCACATGATGGACCATTTGATCCGTCATATATGAATTATGGCTTTTGTTGGTTGAGATTTTGTTGTAACACCTAATGTTTTGCAAATCATAATCAGATCGTAAATCGTAATAGGGGTCTCATCATATCGTCAATCGTAAGATTCATTCAATATATATATATATATATATATATATATATATATATATAATAGGAATTGTCTATGCAATCTCCCAAAAAGTTATTTCACCGCTCATGAACTAGCTAAGCAGACACGAGACCCTCAAGCGGATTCCACCTTTGATCCTCAGCCTACAGGCTATTCACAGTCGTTTCCAGTTGTTGTTCCCCTCCCAGGGGCATTTCTTAAGCATTACTCATCTGTCAGTCATTGGAAACACCACTTCTGTAGCCTCTTTTCTTTTTCTTAATAAATTTGGCTTCATTATTAATAAAAGAAAGAAGGGGGAAAGCAAAGAGCAACAACCTTAAGCTCATGTGGAGTCTCAGTCTCTATATTCCTCTCTGGTCACTTCTTGGTAGTTCCTCTTCTCCGACACATGTTAGATTCAGAGCCTTAGAGTGAAAAAAGTGAGGTTTCTAAGTGTGTTTTTAAGTATTAATAAAAAATTTGGGTCCGCCCCGGGCCTTGGTGGACAATGCCAGGTCTTAAGAAAATTGTGCAAGCTCTCTCTCTTTCAATCTAGGGTTTTTGAGGAATTTTTGTCATTGAAATGTTGGAATTAGGTTTTTTTTAATGGTAGAAATAATGAGTTGTTGTAATTAGGTTTTAAATGTTATGCATCTATCAATTCATGGTTTTCGTAGATCCTGTTACTTTTGGATATCTATCTCTTCTTGATTTTCTTCTTTTCTTTTCATTTTTTAATCCATTGATCTGTTTCTTCTCGAATAGCTTAGGTTCATCTGTTATGTGGATTTTTTAACCTTCCCCATTCGTAGTGGGTCCCACTAGATGAGCTGTACCAATCCCCATTCATGTGTAACCATTCAATATTTTGGTCCTATGTCAGGAAGACCTAGTAATTCTATCTACTGTGTAGTTGCAAGATTGCTATACTAGCTTATCTAAGTTGTGTATTCTAATTCTTGAACCGGGGAGCATTGTTTCTGCAATTTTTCTTCAACGCAGCCCAGGGTTGCTTAGAAAAAAGTTGAAGGATTATGCTCTTTTCTGTCTTTTAAAAGAAATGTTTTCAACCATTTGTAGGCAATTTTTGCTACTAATAATCATCTTTAGATAATTGTAGCTGTCAGGCCTAGGAACTGGTGAATCTACCATTGGAGGGGTTTTAAGTTCACATGGACCCATTACCAAGATAATCCTATTTTAAGCTGGCTCGATAGGATTGATATCAAAAGAGTCGGAGGAGAGGTTCCCCTCATTATACATAGGGCCCTGCCGGCCAATTTCCGCCCATTGTCCGATGCTTCTGGAGCTCAAAAACTATGACAGTGAGCCAAGACCTTTCAAATGGATATATCACTATGCGAAAGCCCATGGTTTGTTGAGAAGATTAAAGCATGGTGGAGTGAGAGTAGTGTGATGGGATGGAAAAGTTTATATTATACAAGAAGCTGAGAATATTGAAAAGAAAAATTAAAGGAGGACAGAAAGAAATTGAAAGAGCATAAAATCAAGAAAGAGGAGATATTGCAAACAATTAAAATCATTAACAGGAAGGAAGAGAAGGACTCTCTACAGTGGGGTTGGGCCTGTAACTTAACGGTTGAGGCTTTGTTTCTCAACCTTGAGGTTAAGGTTTTAAATTTTGGTTTCGGTTTCGGTCATCACCGAAACTGAAACGTTTCGGTTTCGGGCCAAAATTTCGGCCAAAATCATGTAAAAATATGATTATGATTTCGTTTTTTTTTTTAATTTTGACCGAAATGTCTAAAATTAGGTGTAAATTCAACAATTTCAGTGAAAATTTTGGCTATTTCGGTGAATATTTCTTAAATTTCGGTGGGAATTATAACATTACGGTGGACTTTTTTTAAATTTCGGTGTAGCTATTTAAAATTTCGGTAGAAATTTTGTAAAAAAGGCTAAAAACGAAATTTCAACCGAAATTTTGGTGACATTTCGACGAAATTTTGAAATTCCGACGAAATTCCGAAATTTCGTCGAAATGTCACCAAAATTTCGCTGAAATCTTGTAAAGAAACGACTTCATGTAAATTTCGTTTCAGTTGCGGCCGAAACCGAAATATTTTTTTCGTTTCTGCCGAAATTGAAAACCATGCTTGAAGTCTCAGGTTCGATCCCAGGTTGCCGATCAAAAAAGAAAAGAAAAAGGAGAATGCTCTACAGAGGGAGGAGATCAGTTGACATTAAAATCACGGGCTATATGGCTAAAGGAAGGGGATAGGAACACCGAGTTCTTTCATCGAATGGCAAATCAAGAAGAATTAATGCAATAAACTGCTTGGTCAAAGAAGATGTCCTAACTGAGGATAGAGAAAGCATAAAAAACATGATACAACACTACTCCAGGGAGTACGAATGGAGGCCAAAACTTGACAGGTTCGTATTCAAAAAGATAACTCTAAAAAAGGGAGATGGCTAGAGAGGGCATTCACATAGGACGAAGTTCGCGAGGCAGTATTTTCTAAAAAAAAAAAAAACTACAAAGTGTCATGCCCAAATGGATTCCCCATGGCTTTCTACTAAAGATATCGGGAGATACTAAAAAAGGAGTTACTCATATTCATAGAAGAGTAACATGAGAGAGGACGATTCAATAAAAAAAGGAGTTACTCATATTCATCACTCTCATACTGAAGAAAGAAGGGGCAATTCAATTATAAGACTTCAGGCCTACAAGTCTAGCGCACAGTCAGAGGCAGAGCAACCCCCCCCCCCCCCCCCCCCCCCGTGTTGCTGCCGCCGCGGAGAAAAAAAAAAAAAAAAAAAAAAAACAGATCTTATCTGATAGGTAGAATTTCCACAGTTGCCCTTTTGCCCCTTCAATTTTATATTTCTTTTCAAAAGGGGCAATGCCCTTATAGGGTATTTTATAAAACTACTCTTTGTAAGAGTCGATACAGGGTAAAAAACACGCGTACTTGTCTGCAATCTCGGCTTTATTTTTTTGGCGTTTTCCATCTTCAACGGCCTTAGGTACTCTCTCTCTCTCTCTCTCTCTCTGCATAAGAATTTGTTGTCTATTGATTTACTAAAATGCTGTCTTTTGTGATTCTGGTTTTCAGCCTTCTGCGCCATAGGATTTAGTTTAGGGTTTGCTGGGTTCTGTTCTTACGATTGTTTGGTATTTCTAGTCTATTTGACATGGGTTTATTGTTCTTCTCTTTTCCTATGGCTGGCTTCGATAAATTGGGTTGAAATTTGATATATCGTGTGATTTTTTAGTCTCAGTTGAGTGATTCTAGAAATTTAATTTGTGATTTGGTTTATTCTAGATGTAACCTCCAATCCTTGATTACCTATCCTTAAGCCTTCATTTAGTTTCTAAGATCTCCCTTTATCTAACATTCTGACGAGGGTCTCTGCAACAATCACAAAAAAAAGGAGAGAGGGCATCTCCCTACCTTAGGCTTCTGGATGACTTGAAGCAGCCTTTAGCGAATCATTTACAATGACAGAGAACCAAGCCGAGGATGCGCATCTCTTTATCCATGTACACCACTAGTCTCCAAATCCCATTCTTCCTAAAAGGTCATCCAAGCAGTCTCATTCCACTCAATCGTAAGCTTTTTCCAAATCCAACTTGGAAACAATTCCCTTATCCCCATTCTTGATGTAGTATTCCACTACCTCGTTAGCAATCAAAGCACAATCAAGGATTTGTCTTTCTTCGATGACGGCTGACCGATTACTTGAAATGGTCTTTGCTAGCAAGATTTTAAATTTCTGTTTCGGTTTCGATTTCGGACCCCATGGAAATGGAAACGTTTCTGTTTCGGTTGGAAATTTCGGTGGGAATCCTGTAAAATCAAGGAAATGTATGAAAACATATGCAAATGATAGAATTTAAAGATGAAACTTAAGAAAGGCTAGAATAAGCACAAATAAACACTTAGAAATCATCATATAAGCAAGACAACCATCCATAATGGTTTAAAATGAATGGCATGCATTGTTGCGCATGTCAAACAATTTAGTACTTGCCAAATTTCACTTGTAATTCATATAAATATTTATAAATAATGCAACCACCACATTTTGTGTTCACTTTGTATAAATATAATTATATAATACATACTAATATAGCGTACGACTATTACACTTATGATTTTGGTTTATGCATTTCTGTCATTTCGGTTTCAGTGGGGATAGAAACGGAAACATTTCAATCATTTTGTGTCGGTTTCGGTGGAAATTTAAAACCATGTTTGGTAGTACTCTTTTGAACTGCTCAGCCAATACTTTTGCCAACACCTTGTATAAGCACCCTACTAAGCTGATTGGATGAAAGTCTGCTATGTTAATAATCACTCTTTTTACTCTGGGAATCAAAGCAATAAATATAGTTCTAGCTCCTTTATCTAGCTCTAGTTCGTCATAGAACTCCTTGAAGAAATTAGATATATCTGCTTGACAAAGTCACAGCAAATTTGAAAGAATGCTAAACAAAAGCTGTCCATCCTCGGGGTTCGGTCTCTTCCCAAAGCGAATAGACCCCCTTCCTAATCTCCTTTTCATCGAAGGGCTTCTCTAGAGTAGCACTCTCACTTTCCTCCAGTGGACTAAAAGTCTAAAAGTCACAGTATCAGATATTGCGCAACTAAATGTCACAGTATCAGATATTGGGCGGATATGTGGATGACTGCCTCGGATGAATATAGGGTCTTATAGAATTCCACAATCTCCTTCACTATCTCTTGTCCTCCTCGAGTGTTCCGTCAACTTGGAAAGCGCTCATGCGATTTCCACTCCTCGCACTAGCAATTACATGAAAGTACGCCGTGTATTTATCTCCCTGCTTGAGACATTTAACTCTGGATCTTTGCCTTCAAAATATTTCTTCATGTTTCACCAAACGAATACATTCTTCTTTTATGGACCCCATCAAATCCTCCGCCCTAGCTAGACCACCAACATCAGTCTTAGAGATATCCTTGATTGTAGAAAGCAACCACGCCTTTCTTTCAGCCCCTAATCTTTGCTTTTCTTAATTCCACTCTGTTAGACGAAAGTTTAGACAGAGAAAATAGAATGAGTTAGGGTTATCTCCCCCTGACTCATATCTTTATACTAAAACATAAAGGGATGTACAAAGTCCTAAATGCCCTTAGGCAAATTACATATTCCAACACTCCCCCTCAAGCTGGAATGTAGATATCATACATTCCTAACTTATTACATATATCACTCAATTTTGACTTATTTAAGGACTTTGTAAACATATCAGCTAATTGGTCCCCTGACCGAGTAAACACAGTGCAAATCTCTCTTTTCTGTATTCTCTGACAGATAAAATGACAATCAACTTCAATATGCTTGGTGCGCTCATGGAAGACTGGATTGTTGGCAATGTATATTGCAGCTTTGTTGTCGCAATAAAGCTGTGAAGGAGAAGATGAAATGAAGCCAATTTCAGAAAGAAGTGAACGTAGCCAAATAAGTTCCATGCTTGTCTGTGCCATTGCCCTGTATTCAGCCTCTGCACTGGACTTAGCTATAACATCCTGCTTCTTACTTTTGAATATCAATCTCTTCCCTGGGGCCCCTTTCAAATACTTGAGAATTTGTGTCACCGCAGCCCAGTGAGAAGTACGTGGAGAGCTCATATACTGACTGACAACTCCAACAACATATGAAATATCTGGCCGAGTAACCGTGAGATATATAAGTTTACCGACAAGCCTGCGATACCTGCCAGGATCCTCCAACAACTCTCCTTCTTTTGGAACGAGTTTCACATTAGGATCCATGGGTGCAGAAGCTGGTTTAACTCTAAGATTGCCTGTTTCTTTTAGCAAGTCCAAGACATACCTTCTCTGTGATAGGAACAAGCCTCTAGAAGAACGAGCAACCTCTATCCCCAAGAAATACCTGAGCTGACCCAAATCCTTAGTAGAGAATTCCTTTTGCAAGAAGGTTTTCAAACGTTGTATACCTTGTGAATTGCTCCCTGTGATGATTATGTCATCCACATAAACTATCAACAAAATACACCTAGCTGAAGAGTGATAACTAAAGACTGAGTGATCCACTGCGCATTGTTTCATGCCAAAGCGCATGACTGCCTCACTGAATCTCCCAAACCACGCACGTGGAGATTGTTTGAGGCCATAGAGTGACTTGCGTAGGCGACACACGTAGGAGGAAGTCTCCACCTGAGCAACAAACCCTGGTGGTTGCTCCATATACACCTCCTCAGTCTGGTCGCCATGGAGGAAGGCATTCTTCACATCCAGCTGATGAAAGTGCCAGCTATGATTAACAGCAAGAGACAGGAGCACACAGACAGAGGGAATTTTCGCAACGGGACTGAAGGTCTCAGTGTAGTCAACACCAAAAGTCTGAGTGTATCCTTTCGCGACTAACCGTGCTTTTAAGCGCTCGACAGTACCATCAAGGATGTATTTGATGGAGAAAACCCACCGACAACCAACATGACTGGCACCAGGGGGTAGAGAAACCAGATCCCATGTATCATTACTATGAAGAGCGCCCATTTCTAGGTTCATAGCATCACGCCAACCAGGATGGTCAAGAGCCTTAGCCACTGACTGTGGTAAAGACATAGAAGACAAGGAGGAAACAAAGCTCTGGAAGGTACTGGTGAGCTTATCATAAGAAACAAAACTCGAAATAGGATGTGCAGTGGAACGGGAACTCGTACGAGATGCAATAGGAGAATCAGAAATAACAGAGGAAGGCGGAAGAGAAGATACCTGAGAGCGGGAGAGAGGGATCATCGGCTCAGAAGATGATTGTGCAAGAGGAGGTAGAAGAGACCTATCTGTAACTTGGCGCCGCTGATACTGCTGTGTAATTTTAGGTGGAGCTGGCTTCTCCAACGTGGCAGAAGAAGTAGAAGCTGCAGAAGCTGGGTGCACGGAAATAGGAGATGACGGAAGAGAAACAGGTAGATTTGGTAAGGGAAGCGAGACCTCGAACTCGAGAGAAGGGGTGAAAGATGCCGCGTTATGTTGGAAGAATGCCTCAGACTCAAAGAACATAATATCGGCTGAGACAAACCAGCGACGCAGACGAGGGCTATAGCAACGATAGCCTTTCTGTTTACGGGAATACCCCAGAAAGACACAACGCTCAGACGGGCGATCAAGTTTGTCACGGCCAGGTCCAAGTTTATGAACAAAACAAAGGCATCCAAATACACGAGGTATCAGAGGAAACTGTTCCTTATTAGGAGATAAAATCTCGAAAGAAGAGGCACCCTCTAAGACAGAGGAAGGAAGGCGATTTGCTAAGAAACACGCCGTGAGAAGGGCATCACTCCAGTATGCCTTAGGAACACTCATCTGAAAAAGAAGAGTGCGACCTACTTCAAGCAAATAACTAAGTTTCCTCTCAGCAACAACATTCTGTTGAGTGGTGTACGCACATGAAGACTGATGTAAAATCCCATGTTGGGAGAGATAGGATTGAAAGCCATTAGTATCAGAAAAATATTCTCTAGCATTGTCAGTACGAAGACATTTAATATTGCAATTATATTGATTCTTAATTTCAGAATGAAATGTGCGAAAAGCAAAGAACACCTTGGATCGACTCTTCAGTAAATATAACCAGGTCATGCGTGAGAAGTCATCAATAAACACAATAAAATACTGAAAGCCAGTAGTAGACGCGACCCTAGAGGGTCCCCATACATCAGAATGGACTAATTCAAAAGGACTAGACACTCGACTAATGATCCGGGACGAAAACGACACACGACGGTGCTTCCCGAGTTCACAAGACTCGCACTGAAAACTAGAAAAAGGTCCGGGAACCAGAGAAGTCTGCTGCAGCCGCTGAAGTGAAGGATGCCCCAGGCGACAATGCCACTGAAATGTATCCACAGAGCTATGTAAGACAGTAGGCGGCCGGCAGTCAAGACGATAGAGTCCATCTACCTCACGACTTGTTCCAATCGTCTTCCCAGTCGAGAGATCCTGAAATAAACAGTAAGATGGGAAAAATGAGACAGAACAGTGAAGAGATTTAGTAATTTGGCTAACTGAAAGTAAACTAAATGGTGATTTTGGTACACATAAAACAAAAGATAAGGTAAGAGCAGGATGAGGGGAGATATGACCAACACCAGTGATAGGTGTAGTGGACCCATCAACAAGGGTGATAGACTGAGAGGGAGACGAGAAAGAGCGAAAAGAATGAAGCTGAGAAGAGTTACCAGTCAGGTGATTGGATGCGCCAGAGTCAATGATCCATGACCCTGAGCTAGATAGAAGGGTAGTGGGTGAACTACCTGGCTGGGTGAAACCTGCAGAGGGAGGACGAGAACTGAGCCGCAGACGCTGGAACTCCTCATAATCGGCACGGGATAATGTATAGGTAGAATCAGCTGGTGTAGGAACAGAAGCAGAGGGAGCGCAATCTGAAGCCGAAGCAGTAGTAGCACCCATGTGAGCCGAGCGTGCCTGACGAAGCTCAGGATGCAGGGTATAGCTATGGTCAATATAATGTCCCTCGCGCTGACAGTGAGTGCAAAAGAACGGCCACGTCCACACCATAACGACCACCACCACGGCCGGCACGGCCACGGCCACGACCAGAGGAGGCTCCACGACGAGGCGGGCGAGTACTGCCATCATAGGTCGCGAGAGCAGAACCATCAATAGGAACATATATCATGGGATCACCAGGAGAGCATTGGTGGACGCGGGAGTATACCTCAGTAAGGGAAGGAATAGCGCCAGAACCGATAATCTGCTGATGAAGATGCATGTACTCTGGACCCAAACTCTCAAGGTACTGCACAACACGGATCTGATCCCTCTGACGGGCAGCTTCTGTGAGATCCGTGGTAAGCGGCATGTAAACATCAAGTTGCTGACAGAGGCCAACGAATTGGCTGTAATGGGTGGCAAGAGGAAGATCACCACGGCGGAAACACATCCACTCGGAATAGGTAGAGCAGATCCGACTAATGTTTGCCACGCCAGAGTAAAGAAGAGTAACCTGATCCCAGATCCGTTTCGCAGTAGGCAGAAGCATCAAGGGCCCAGAGACGTGAGGGGCCATACTCTGCCACAGAAGGGTACAAACAAGAGCATCCTCCTGTTCCCAGCGATCAAAGCTGGGATCCATCGTAGGAGGATGATCATGACGAATGACGTGGGCTTTCCCACGGGCAATAAGATACTTCTCGACGGCTGTTTTCCAAGTAACGTAGTTTGCCCCATCCAACTTAACAGTAGTGATATGTGGGAATGATCCATCCATAGAGAGAGATGATGACGAAGAAGACGCCAAAGAGGGTGTCGGACGAACACAAGGAGCCACTCCTGTGGAAGGATTGTCAAGCACCTCCTCCATAACAACAAGCAAGAAAGAAACAGACAATCCAAACCAAGACGAATAACAGGAGATAACAAAATAGGTGGGCAAACTAGGATATGCCAAGAAAGCTAGACGCGGCTCCAAGAATGACGGGCATCAACGAAGCTTGACAAGAGGGAAGCCCATGAGGCACAGAGGGGAGCCGCAAAGACAAACTAGAATCAAAGTAGGGTAAGGGTAAGAGATGAAGATCTAACACATAATAACAAGGGAAAAAATAGTGGTAGGGTTTACCAAGAGATGAAAGGGAGAGGAGGAAAAATGATGGGGGTTGAAAAACTTGGGGTGTGAGGCTTACCAGCAGACCTGCGAATTGGGGGCTGGATCTGGTGCAAGGCAGAACACAGCCCTGGAAACTTATTTCCAGGAAAGTGATTTTGTGGGCGGGGGGGTCAGAAAATTTTGGGGGGGTGCAGATCCTCGGTCCTGGAAAAGATTTTCCAAGGTGAGAAAATATTTTCCTGGAAAATGTTGGGGGGTGCAAATCCTCGGTCCTGGAAAAAGATTTCCGGGTTGGTGGGAAAATATTTTCCTGGAAAATTTTGGGGGGGTGCAAATCCTCGTTCTTGGGTCACTGTGCGGGGGTACAGGAGCAGGAACTATGCGCGGGGGAGGAGAAGCGTGGCTCGTGGGGGACAGAGGGCCTAGTGCCTTCGGCTCGGAGGGAACGACTCCTTCTCAGGAGGAGAAAGACAGCGTGTCTGTATGCCTCGGATGAAACTTGGCCCGGAGTGGGGTTTCACAGCGAGAGGGGTGGGGGTGGCGGAGAAGATGGAGGCTGATACGGAACCCTAGGGATCGGAAAGCCCTAAGGCTTTGATACCATGTTAACTTACCAACTTCTCCAATAGCTCAAGTTGTTGGAGAAAGGCATACTTTAACACTTCCCCTCACGTGTGGCCCCACTTTATAGGGTTGGCCTACATGTGACCCCACTTTTGGTTTTAGCCATTGCATGTGGATTTTGCTATCAAGGAGGTTTGAACCCAGGCATTTGCTCTGATACCATGTTAGACGAAAGTTTAGACAGAGAAAATAGAATGAGTTAGGGTTATCTCCTCCTGACTCATATCTTTATACTAAAACATAAAGGGATGTACAAAGTCCTAAATGCCCTTAGGCAAGTTACATATTCCAACACACTCCTTAAGCTTCTTTTTGACATAGCGTAGTTTATCACTGATCACCACATCTGTTGGGCATGATATCTTATTTTCCTTTTACCATCCTCCCAATTTCTCCTCCATCTTGGGAATTTCCAACCATGCTTACTCGAAATGGAAGGGCATGGATCCCCATGACTCAAGTCTAGGGTCTTAAAGGAGAGGGTAATGGTCAAACATTGTTTGAGGTAGGGCAGACTAACACACATCAAGAAGTAGGGATAGCCACCAGGGGTAGATGAGGAATTTGTCAATTCTGCTTCCACTTGAGTTCCTCGACCAGGTGAATCGGGCCCTGCTTAACGATAAGTCAGTAAGTTCATTTCTAATAATGAAACCAGAGAAAGCCTGCATACACCGAATAGTTCTGCTACAATCCACCCTTTCCTTTACCATTCTAATTTCATTAAAGTCTCTCCCAATGCACCACAGATTATACTACTTTCTCCTGATCCTGTCCAACTCTGAATATAGCAACATGTGATCCTCTCTTTTTATTGGCACATGCACACCTGTGAAAGACCACATTGAATGATCAGCTACCTTCTTGACCACAATCGAGGCAGAGAACCCTCCGATGAAATTTTCTATCATCTCAAAGATCGTCGAAACCCAGGTAACAATTACCCCACTTGCGTCACCCACTGCACCAATAGTCACAAAGTCCCAACTTGCTCCCAGCTCTTTTAACACTGCTCGATTCGTGCAATCCATTTTGGTCTGCTAGATACATAGTAATTCTGGTTTGTGCTTTAACATCAATTGTTTGACCAGGGCCTTTTTGCTCGAGGGTTCCCAACCCTCGGACATTCCAAGATAAATATCTTCATGATAACACCATTTGGCGTGAGTCCCCCTCCCGGGTGAGGATCCTTCCACCTCAGCCTCAGCCTCTTGGCTTGCTAGTCGACATCCCCTCGTAATTCACTGATGACTGTAATCGAACCATCTCCCTAATCATCTTCCTCGAGGCCTCCAATCTTGAGACCTCTGACTGATCTCGCATTTGAAACTCCGTTGACTCAGCTTGCCCGAACATACGTGTCAAACCATTCAAAAAAAAAAAAAAAAATACACGTCGAGTTTTCTTCAAGACCCGCATAGGATTACCCCAGGACCTTGCTCGTTTCCATCACATGGTTCCCAAAGAGCTTGTGCAATTCCCAATCCAGCACTTGCCACGATATTGGGCTCATCTCTTCTTCAGTCTCTGCCACAATTGCAAGCTGGTTAGAGTCCCTTTTTGCTCTCTCCTTTTTCACATTTCCATAACTGTCTATTTAACCCTTCTAGACCCCCTTCCTCCCCTTCATTTTCACCATCCTCTGATTCGGAGATGCCCCTCTCTGCCTGGTTTAGACTATGCTTTAGATGGTTTGTATCCATAATAGCTCCTTCTGGCATTGCAGTCTATTCGGATACCATTTCTGCACCTGCACCTGCACCTGCATCCTGCATCCTGCAAAAAACCAAATAGAGGATGCAAACCAACTAAATACCCAGAGCGCGAATGGAGCGTACCTGGGAGAGCTAGGGCCTAGGGGTGTTTGAGGCTCCACAGTTTCTTTGCCATCAGCACAATCTGGACTGGTCTGGACCCTTCCTTCTCATTCACTTTCCTCCGCAACATCAGACCTGAGGAAAGACCTGACTATCTCTTTTCCTCTGCATCAGTTCCTCCTTTGGACACAATTCCACTATTGCCACCTTCCTCTTTACAACCTGACTGCTGTTCCTCCACATATTTGTGTTGTTTCTCTTGGTGCCATCTACGTAGTTGATCATCTATGCATGTCAATGTGATGTGAATGTGGGTTTGCTTTAATGCCCTGCCTTCACCAAGTAAAAATCCCGCAGAAAATATAGCGTATGAAAAAACAAATACACAGCCGCCTCTTCATATCTATCCGTTCCCAACCTCCACATGGGAAATGGAGGTACTGATAGATATCGATTCCAATAGAACGCCTTCCTTCGCCAATCGATCTACTAATTCATTAGCCGACCTCCTTCTGTGATGAACTTGAGGTCTAATCGTACGTACCAAATCACGAATTTCTGCAATGTATTTGTAAAGCTTCCAAGGCCCAGGAGATTCTCCCTTTGCCCATGAGAGTGCATTTGTAGAGTCTCCCTCTATAATTAGCGGTCCCAAATTGTTAACATAATACCATTTCAGGCTAAACAAAAGAGCCCTTACTTCCGCTTCATTTGCCTCGCATATACCAACCGGACCTGAGAACGACATCATAACGTTTCCATTTGCACCCCGAACAGCACCTCCGATACTGGCTTTTCCGGGATTGCCAATCGAACTCGTCGAAGTTCATATTCATCCATCCTTTTGGTGGTGCCACCCATTTTGGAGTTATCTTTATGAGCAATTTCGTTTCCCAAATCACATCACTCCAATTCCGCAATATTTCACCAATACCATAGGTGAGGCCTTTCTTTTGTCTAACCCATGTAATTAGCTCTTTTTTCATTGCAAGAGTCACCCATTCCGCCGACTGTACCCTTTCCTCAAAAATACGATTATTACGTTCCTTCCAGATGTTCCAAACAATGGCATATGGAAGAAGTTTCTATAATGCTTGCCATGTTTCACCAAAAGCACCGCCGTTCCAATTTAACGATACTCTACTAATTCTTTTAGGAAAGGCCCAAGCTATACAGCATTGGTCCAAAGCTGGTAAGAGAACGGGCAGTGTAATAATAAGTGATCCAAGGCTATCCTTCTGCTTTCAGACATAAAACACACATACTTGCCAAATGAAATTTGAAAGCATAAAACACACCTACTTTCCAATTGAAATTTTCTCCTCTTTAGACGGTGACACGTATTAATGCACTTATGTACAATCGTCCACGAGAAAGCAGCTATCCTCATTGGGCCAGTAGACTTCCAAATTTGTGCTCGGTAACGCATTCCTGCGTCCCTTGTTCATAGATGCAAAGAATGACCTAACCGAAAAATCTCCATCTGATTCGGAATCCAAATTTTCTCATCCTCTTCATAAGGCGAGCAATAGCATGAATGTAGCAATTGAAGTAGTGATGCAAGACTATCAGCTTCCTCTTCTTTCAGATCCCTCCAGGTTCTAATATCCCAGAAACTGTTCCCACATTCCATCCCTCTTACCAGATAATCCGATACCCTAGAATCAGCATTGCATGCAAGGTGGAACAGGTTTGGGAACGAGGAGCAAAGCGTCGAATCACCCACCCACAAATCCTTCCAAAATCGAACTTCATTCCCCTTTCCGACTTCGAACCGGAGGAGAGGATTGAAATCCGAACGTGATTAACAGATTGATTTCCATGCTCCCGACCCTTTTCCATTGTTTGGGATTTTAGCATTCCACGCCCCCCATTCACGCCCATATTTGTTTCCAATCACATCGTGCCAAAGAGAGTTCTGTTCCGCCCCATATCTCCACAACCATTTCCCAAGTAGTGATTTATTCCTCACTCTAATTTTGCCGATTCCCAGACCTCCAAGCTTCTTCAATTTAGTTACCTTTTTTTCCAGTTTAACAATGCTTCAGCTTCTTCTCCTTACCATCGACATCCCAAAGGAAATCCCTCTGCAGCTTTTTGATTCTTTGAGCAACTTTTGTCGGCACCTTATACAACGACAAAGTACACTGACATATTTGCGAGGGCTGTCTTGATTATAGTAATCCTCCCACCAAAGGAAATATATTTTTTCTTCCAAGTTGCAAGCTTCCTCTCAATTCTCTCCACCACCGGATCCCATTGTGAGCAAGAAGGTACTCCAAACCCTGATGGGAGGACAAGATGAGAGATTAGCAGTTTCGTTTCACTACAACCAATAATACCCGCATATTCTTTTATCTTCTGGCACTCCACATTTTTACTGGCCAAGATGCTCTTAGAAAAATTGATCTTCAATCCAGAGACAATTTCAAACCATCTGAAAACTCTTTTTATATTTTTGATATATGATTCATTCTCTTCAAGGAAAATAAATGTGTCGTCAGCAAATTGAAGGTGGCTAATATATTGAAAAGAGCAGCAAGGATTCAAACCTCTGATGTAGCCTTTTGATTCAACTTTAGATATCAGCAAGGTGGCTAAAAATATCTTTAGCAAATGATCAAAATAACAAACTTTCAATAGCTCAAATTCCTGATGAGTAAATACGCCATGGACAAAAGTCTGGTACTCTGGTTGCATACTTGCATTCTTTAGCAGTATGCTATTTGTTTTCAGGGTATGCTTTTATTTTTATTTTTTTTTATTTTTTTTATTTTATTATTTTCGAATGGCAGGTATGCTTTTAATTTTAAAGTGCTTTTTTAATGGTAATTAACTTAAGGCTAGCTTCACAATTAGTTAGCTGGACTTAGACTGATCTGTCTCCCTTCACTGGAAAAAAAAAGGTCCTAACTTTTAGTTGAAATATATATTCTGCTTCGTATTGAGTAACTTTTACAATGCAGGATGACGGAGCCACCTTTTGTCCCTAGGGAGAGGCTTCTAAAGCAGCAGCAACATTTCCAGAACATTCATAAACACACATACTTGAAAGGGCGATATGACAAGATCACCTCGGTTGCTATCCCCCTTGCTTTGGCCGTTACCACCGGAGCCATGATCGTGAGTTTCGTTTATTCATAAGAAAATGAAATTTTTATCCCCCAAAAAATATATGTACTCTTCCTTACATGCAGTTTGTAACTTGTTGGACTTCTCTGTTGAACCAGTTAAGGGGGGTCTACAACATGTCTCATGGGATTGGAAAGAAGGAATGAAGCTGCTTTCTCAGCTCAATGAGGAACTCCAAAAGATCTTTAGTGAAGCTCTTGCTTGAAGTTTTTCATTTCTTTTCCTTTTCCTCCTGGTTTCAATTCAAATAATGGTTTAGTCAATAATTTCATGGTGTATCCCGAAGGTTTGGCTGCTGGGATTTTTGTTTTCTAATGGGTTGGTGTGAAATTTGAACCTTGAACTTCGTATGTTTTGCACTTGAGGTTGCTCAACCTTGGCTCGTGATATTTGGGTTCTTCAAGATTACAGAGCATTATGTGGTTTATCTCTTGCGAAGGTCTGGCGTCGATGATAATGGACTGGGTTTGGTTCTGGTGGGTGTATTATGGTAGTAACTGAAAGAATGCTAAAGCCACTCTCTTGTGTAGAAAAGAGTGGCAATTCCCCATTTTGGCCTATCAGCTGCAAACTTGCCTCTTTCTGTACCACACCCGAGAATGCCTCCGTTTTCTGACCATAATACACCCACCAGAACCAAACCCAGTCCCACAAACAAGCAACTGAAGGCAGCCCAGAGAACCATGGTCGGTGGCTTAGAGCTTCAAATCAACTTAAGAGTGCCTAAATTAATCTTTCAGATTTGATAGGGACAACCTAAAAGTGGGTGCTCCCTCATCATTTTGCGACTACCTAAAATTTAGAGCCTTGTCCTTCACCTGTTTATATTAATGGAACTGATATTCGCAACCCCTTCCTGTTTGATATTATCACCCTTCTGCTTTTTTTTTTGCTTTTTTTCAATGTCAATTACCACCCCTTCGTTCGTATCTACAAGATTTGAACTTCTCTCAATGATCGTTGCTAGCTTTGTCTATAAGCCACAGAAGTTTAGGATAGCGAGAGGTGTGGATATCAGTTTACACGGATGTATTATCATCTGAGTTACACACGTGAAGGAGGATGTTGTTCCTATATGGGCTCTCTGCGAAGGAAGTAATTCTGTCGCCGGAATGAAATTAGGGCCCGTTTGGATACCCCTTGGATTTGGATTTGGAGGTGAATTTGGATTTTCAAAATCCATGGATTCGAAATCTAGAATTTTAAAATTCACAAATTTATAAATATTGCCGTTTCGATGACCACGGATTTCAAATCTAAATTAATTTTTTTTTTTTGTTTGGATGCTCTTTGGATTTGAATTTGAAATCTAACAAAACTAAAAAGCCTTAAAATACTTGATATAGGGGCATTTCAGTCATTTTTCATGATCTAGGGATATTCTAGTCATTTTACCCTATATGAGGCTGTTTTGATCATTTTTATGTAATAAGGCCGTTTTAGTCATTTTTATATGACTCAGGGTATTTGGTCATTTCCACCCGGTATAGGTGTATTCCAGTCATTTTGCATGACCCGGGGGGTATTCTAGTCATTTTACCTAATATGGTGTATTTTTATCATTTTTATCTCATGAGGGTCATTTGTCATTTTTGATGAGCCATGGGTCATTTTTACTTGATATAAGGGTATTTCAATAATTTTCCATGATCTTGGGGTATTCTAGTCATTTTACCCTATATGAGATTATTTTGATCATTTTTACGTCATGAGGGTATTTTAGTCATTTTGCACGACCCGGGGGTATTTTTACACTTTTACTTAGTATAGGGGTCTTTTGGTCATTTTGCCTGATATGGGGTATTCTAGTCGTTTTACCTAATATTGGGGTATTTTTATCTCATGAGGTTATTTTTAGTCATTTTAGTCATTTTTCATGAGCCATGGGTCATTTTTACTTGATATAGGGGTATTTCAGTAATTTTTCATGATCATGTGGTATTCTAGTCATTTTATCCTACATGAGGTTATTTTGATTATTTTATGTCATAAGGGTATTTTAGTCATTTTGCACGACTCGGAAGTATTTTTGCATTTTTACCTGGTATTGGGGTATTTCGGTCATTTTGCCTGACCTGGGGGTTTTCTTGTCATTTTACCTAATACGACGTATTTTGATCATTTTTTAACGTCATGTGGGTACTTTAGTCATTTAACACTTCTTTGGTATATTTTGGTCATTTTAAGTTTAACCCCTTACGGGTCAGATTTAGATTTATAAATAACCTCTCGCAGAAAGGATTTATAAATCCAAAAAATTACACTAACATGAGGAATTTGTAAATCTTGTGGATTTCACTCAAATCCAAATCCAAATCCAGATGTCATAAAGGCTTGTCAAACGCCGAATTTGGATTTAAAAATCCCAATTCACCTCCAAATCCAAATCCAAGGGGTATCCAAACGGGCCCTAATAGAAATTTCATCTCTAAAATGAAATACTGGGCGTCAACAAGTGGCAGTATATATAGTAAAAAAATCCAATGGCAACAAACTGTTTTAACTGTCAGGGGCCGCTTGGATACATGGAATTTAGAATCCTGGATTTCTTCAAAATTGTAGATGGGAGATGAGAAGGAAACCGGCCGTCGTTTTCTGATTTCTCTCATTTCTTTCCGTCAGCAATGTTTTAGAAATCTCAGGATGGGGGAGAGATTTCTAAAACCTGGAATTCTTACTTAAAATCCAAGATTCTAAAGAGAAGCGAAACGGATTGTCTCCTTCTCTCGTCTCCTATCTACAACTTTGAAAAAATCTAAGATTCTAAAATCCGCGTATCCAAATGGCCTCTCACTGTTGTATACTTTCAGTGACTGTTATTTTTTATTCCATTGCCACAATAAAAATAGTAGGTGGCAACGGATGGCGGTATAGTTAAAAAAGTGATTGGGCTGTTTTTAACTGTCGCTAATTTCACATATAGCAACGGAAAACTAGTTTTGTTGATAACGAAATTAATAAAAAATTGATTAAATGGATTATTTCCTATTTCAAGGGATGACTAGTTAACCTAAGTATCTATCCATCCCTACATGTTAAGAAACAGCAACAGACAAAAAACTGCCCTGATATGCCATTTGCGGTGGCGGATAAATTTCCGTCACGAACCAGTGAAATTATTCGATACGATGCTGGCACTCTCTTGTTTTGATATTGGCACTCGTTTTAATTATATGTTACTTCTCTGTGGTTGCGGCTCAAATAGACAATTAAGAAGGTGTTTACACTTGATTTTGAATTTGAAATCGGTCATGTGAGACCGATCTAGTGTTTGATGACTTATCTTTCATAGTAGTTGCATCCAAGGTTTAAAATTTCGATTTCGTTACCGGTTTCGGATGTTGAAATTTCAAATTTTCAACCTAAATTTCAAAATTTCGGTCGAAATCTGGTACAAAATCGAAACCAATATTTTATTCAATATTAAATTTCGGTCGAAATTTCAGTTAATTAAAAAGAAAACAGATTTTTTGGGTCAAATTTCGGAAAAATTGAAGTTTCGGCCGAAATAAATGACCATTTTGGTTATTGGTGGTTTCGGTGTCGGTCAATTTCGGATTTCGGTCGAAATTTAAAACCATGGTTGCATCCCAGCTATCACTTTTTTTCAGAAGATGGAGCCAAGTGATCCGTAAATGAGGGAACATGTAAAGTTTAAAGCTAAAATAGGCAGTTATCACAAGTTTTCTCTCGAAAGAATGAGGGGCAATAGTGAGCAGTTTACAGGTACCAGCTATAAAAAGTAATGAGTGCTATAGAAGATGTCTTAGATCCAACATCAAACATTCTTAGCATTTATCTTTACATTTATCTTTACCTTTGCAATGGCTTGTCTGCTGCTTAATTAAAGACACGACATATTGGATTCATCTTCTCGGGTGCGCATTTCTCTCTAATTCTCTATCCCTTGCACTGCCGTTTGTTTGTGTTATTTTGTTAGAGAGTTAATCGAATACTTGTCGGTCCTGAGTCTGTGCATTCTGCTTGTACCGATGAAGTCATTTGTGTTTTGCGTGGATTGACATTTAGTGCGAGTCATTCACATTCTGTGTGTGTCGACATTCCACCTTGGCATCACGTTGTTCTTGAAAAGTAAATTTGTTTAAAAAGGTATTAAAGCAAAGGAAGAAGTAATGTTTTCCCTCTTCTCAATCGCCTGAAATCCAATACTAGGGGATGGATGGTCCCCTCTCAAAATTGAATTTGGAACTGTTTTCCAAAATAGGCAAGCCCACACATTCACCACTCGCACTGACCTAATGCAGGCGGTCAAGGCAACCCAGAGACCGATCAAACAGGATATGGTAAAAGAAGTGCCAATATAGAACAAGGGATATAGAGCGAGTATCTCTCTATAAACTAAAAGGAAAAGCCATTGCAACATGGATCAAGAACAATATGCAATGAGCGTTAGTGGTGGGGGACAGTTTGCTTATATTCTTCCACGTGGACGTCCACCTTTCATGCATTACATTCGATTCTTAGCTATCAGCCTCTTCTAGAAAGAAAAAGAACCCACCTTTCTCTTACCAGCTCTCCTTTAGAACACGAACCCTCTTCTTGTTTCTATCTTTCAACAGTCACTTTTAATGAAAATTACTTACAAAAGAGACCCAGAAATAGCAGCTTTCGACAATCTACGTGTTACTAAAGTTGCATGAAAGAAAAAAAAAAGGAGAAAAATAAAAGGCTGAGTTCTCTCTTTCTCTGAAATTTTGATCATCTTACACTAGCAGCAACAAACCCATCACCGACAACCAGCCGAACCAAGCTCTCCCTGCAATAAAACATAGAATAATAAAAACAAAATGAACACTTTCAATTTCAAACTCCTTATTTTAAAAGGCACCATTTTCTCTATTTTAAACATTTTCTTATTGATATCTACGGCTCTCATGGACATGTTTTCTGTGACAGCTGAATAGAAGAAATTTAAGTAAATGGGTGTATCTATCAAAACAAAGGGTTGTAGAAAATGAGAGAGAGAGAGAGAGAGGACAAGAAAAGTTACGGGTGCAACTTGGGTCGGGTTTTACCCCGACCCGCGTCGACCCGACCCGAAAATAGAATGGGTTGGGTTTAGAAATCATGGGTCTTAGGTAGGGTCGGGCTCAATCTTGGGTAGGGTCGGGTTTAAAGAAAAAAACCCAAAACCCGACCTAACTTGTGTAGGTGTACTAGGAGATTTTTAATCGTCTCTCGAATAATATAGCAAATTATTTTTCAATATAATGATATAATTATTTTCATTGAGGTAATCATGTTTGTCATGTGAAAATATAGTTTCCTTCGTAAATTTATACACTTGATTACATAAATTTAGAGATTTTTGGTGTGAAGATTTGTTTTTTTCCTACAACACGTCAATGTGAAAAAACCCGACCAGAGTAGGGGCTGGGTTTGGTAATCGTGAGTTTTCCGGGGAAAAACCCGACCCTACCCGAGATATTTCTCAGGTAGGATAGGGTTCTTCAAAACCCGACCTGCCCGACCCGAGTTGCACCCCTAAGAAAAGTAAATGAGAGCATTTCCACCAATTTTTGTTTGTCATTTCCTAAGAATAACTGTATTTCCACCCACCACGCTTGTTTTTTAATTCATTTTTAAGAAAAGACAAATAAAAAGCTGTGGAAATATCATTTCCCAAAAGAAAAAGAAAGAACTTACTATCAACAAAAAATCCAATACCTTGTTTGGTAGCCGAGTTCCAAAAATCCAACTGCCCGTAGCAATCCGTACTAGTGTTAGCCCCATTCTTACAAACGCATAGGAAATAATTACGAGGTGGGGCATAACCACAAACCCCATCACTCCTCTCACAAACCTCACAAGCAGTGGCAAGATTGTAATTATCAATCCCTCCCTGTCCATACTTCAAAGCCACGCCATATTGCCACTCACTCGGATCAGTCGCAAAATCCCCCAACGATACCACCGATGTATACCCGGCGCATTTTAGCCCCTGCAGGTCAAGGTCCCCTTTCGGACCCAAACTAGCCGGAGAATAGACACAGCATGAGTTTGTGTTGGCAAAGAGAGGAAGCCCAAAAGAGACTATGGAGGGACATGTATAGAGAGCAGCACAGAGATGGGTGTTATAGGAGTCACAAAGGGGGGTGGATTTATAAATTGGGGGGGATGCGCAGGATAAGAGAATGAAGAGAGAGGGGCCAAGTTGGAAGGGTCCGTTCCAGTCGAGGCCAAAGTTGGAGGAGCATTGCATGGAGGAGCATGTGGACATTTGGGGTGGGGTGACGGTTAAGGTGGAGGTGGGGTAGGATAAGGAGGTGATGGGGTAGGAGCCTGTGTGGGTGGTGAGGAGGAGTTGGTCGTTGGCGCAGGATAAGGAGGGGTAGAAGAGAGGGGACCCACAGCCATAGCCTGTGCCTAGTGGGTATTTGAGAGGGAGGGGGCCACAATTGGGTTGGCATGCAGGGAGTGTGGCTAACGTGCGCGTGGGGGTGAAGAGAGTGAAGAAGAAGATGGAGAGGGTGAAGAGAGGACGTGTCTCCATGGCAGAAGAGAATAAGAAGAAAGAGAGGGAGGAAGAGGAGAGGAGAGGGCGAGTTAGGGGTTGATGAGTGAGAGGTGTAATTAGCTTTGGTGAAAAATGTGGGTCCTACTTGAAGGTGTTACGCAGAATGTGAATTTTTGGAATTTTATATAGTGGTATTGAGGGGTGCGTACTTTACGCCCATGGTTGGAACTTGGAAATACATATTCCAACTTTCTTAGGAAAGTCTTATCCGTTTTGTTACTTTCCTTGAAAACTATTTTGATTGCTTCAGTGGATAAAATATGAAAAGTAAAAACTTTCTTAGTATTTCTCATGTTTGGATTGCATACTAACGAATGATCCGCTTGCAAACCTAAGATATAGGCTTAGTTGCTCAAAAACTAAATGAAACTGACCTGTACAGTAATTAGTTATAGGGAAGTGTATATTCACCCCTTTTTCTTACTTTGGACACCTCCCTCTAGTGTATTTGTGACCAAGGTTTAAATTTTCGGTTTCGGTACCGGTTTCGGACCCTGAAATTTTGAAATTTCGGCCGAAATCTGGTACAAAAATCGAAATTATTATTTTATTCAATATTTAATTTCGGTCGAAATTTCGGTTAAATGTTAAATTAAATAAATAAATAAAAAAACAGATTTTATGGGTCAAATTTCGGAAAAACCGAAATTTCGACTGAAATAATAAATGACCATTTCGGTTTTTAGTGGTTTCGGTGTCGGTCTCCATCCGAAATTTCGGATTTCGGTCGAAATTTAAAACCATGTTTGTGACTACTCTTTTTATACTAGAGCGGCTATCCAAGTAAGAAAAAGGGGCAAATATAGTACTTCCCTTAGTTATATACTATTGGGGTCCTACATTGAGGGGCTTATGGCAAACAAATAATTGCCCCCATGTATACTAATCACTAATCTATTTGTTGGGCTAAGATGGAGGAAACAATGACAAAAATTCGATAGAGCTCATCTATCTAGTATAATAAATTACATACTAGTGAAGCCCACGTAGAGCGCATAATGGTCAATAAACAATAGAGCCCAAGTTATACTAATAAGTGATTTAGCAGTGGGGCCCATGTATATAGTAATAAGTTGCATACTGCTGAGGCCCACATAGAGGGGATAATGTTAAAAATAATAGAGTCTACATGATCCTGGTCCCATGCAGAACGGGCAACACATACATAGGATTAAGGCCTACAAAAATCAATAGTTGAGCTCTTCTTGATAGAAATCCCAAGGCCCTGTTTGTTTTAGATTTTGAGAACTGATTGTGGTCCAATAATCAGTTTTAGGGTCACAATTGGTTCTTAAAATCCAAAATAATCAGGGCCTAAATGAGGCTCGATGAAGGGGTAAAGATCATGTGATCAAAGTGGAATCAAAGAAAATGGATTGGAATGATACTCAACTATCATATCAATGCACCTGATCATGTCCACATGGCACATGCGGCCCAGACGTGGCTACTATGGAAGAGCCTATCCTTGGATTTTCGCCATTTGAGTAATGCTACATCAATCTTTACCTCTAGACTATATACACCCTATGATTTTTCATTTATCAACTTATTAATAGAATGTTTTTCTTTGAGTGAACTGATATTTACACGCCCCAAGTTTCAGTACCATACGCCTCTTTATTTTATATTCCACCATTTTTTCGTGCCATAGTTGTCGGAGTGGGAAGAGAGTAAGAGAGTGAGAGAAGTGATGAAGGGAGCCGAAGCAGAAAGCAAAGGTTTTATTAAAAGGTCACAAAACGAAAAGTGAAAAGTTTTTATAAAAAAGGTAAGTAGGAAACGTGTGAAAAAACATCATTAAAAGTCAATATAAAGAATGTAAAAAAGCCTCCTTGAAAGTGAACAGAGTATATAGAAAATTAAAGTATATTAGATTATGGAAGATAGGTTTATTTAGGCAAGGATTACTAGTAGTAAATAAGACTTAATAACTGATTAAAATTAGGGCCCGTTTGGATGCTGAGAAGATTTTGATTTGGATTTCTCACATTTGCAGCCCTTTTTGCATTATAATTTGGATCGGATCGGATCAAATTCTTGGATTTCTAATTCAGCAGCCGACAGTGAAAAAAATAAGATTTCTAAATTTGCTGTGGAAATAAGAAATTTGAAATCCATATATGTGGCAGTTTCCTTCACCCTCTTTGCTCCTCAACCTCTCCCCTCCACTAGGAAGTACCCCCTTCCCTCTCTGTCTCCCTCTACAGGAGCTGCCCAATCCATTCAATTTGTATTCGAAACTCAATTCCAAATCCAAATACAATATGGGAGGTATCCAAATGGGCCCTTACAGATTTTAGGAATTTACAGTTTCACATGTTTTATTATTACTGTAGATTTAATGTAAAGTTTTTGAAAAAAAGATCCACATATATTTAATTTGAAACTTAGATGAGTTTAAGTTTTAAATACACGTTTTCTAGAAAGAAAAAAAAAACACACTGAGAGAAGTAATCTTAAGTAAGAGAAAAGGCGTAAGAAGCATGAGGGAAGCACATTTTTCCTAAATAAATAACGAGGTAATTTAAAAGTTTTGAAATGTTCCAAACTACAGAAATAGCTATAATCAGAGTATCAATCTGTTTGCATAACAATAAGGTTATGAGGTGAAAAAGTTGTATGGAAATAACACTGACCTTACAATCACATTTAAATTTGCAGCACAAGCCATGAAAATCCAAAGTGCATTCTGGGTCTTGATAGAAATATCCCACACTGCTAAGTTTACTAACGGCGGTCATGGATTCACCGCTATTGAATCTAGTCCCATCACTTTCAGTTGCAGTCTCTGATAACTCCAGTGCTCTACCTCTGTTGTTCTTACAGATCCAATCTCCTTAGTAACAGAAGTTTATTCCATATTGTGGTAATTAGCCATCAGCCACAGAAAAGTTTCAGGATTCCACTGTTGCCACCCATCACGATCAAGAATAGTCTGCTTCTTAATTTGGCAACAGCATGAATTCAACCCACATGTTCATGAATGTCCAATTCCGGAAAATTCGATACAGGATCATATCTTAGCCAAATACAAGTATAGCTCACCTGGAAAATTGCATTACTTCTCGGTCAAGCTTTTAGTTGACATTGAACCAGCTGCTCAGAACGATGATGCGGGTCAGAATGCGGCCAATGCAAATCATAGTCGAATCAGCATGGCGTGGTCCAGTACTCGGTTGACACGGTCATTACTCGGGAGAATCAAAGGAGTTTTGATCGACTTCGTAGGGCAAAACGAGGACCGGGACAAGAATGAGGACAAGGTAAAAGAGAGTCAACTCAGGGGAGTCCACAATGAAGCAGGGGAGTTTTACAACTATGGTTTCAACCCAAATTCATCTTTCTACCCAAGGTAGCCATCTGCAAAGCCAATTATTGAAACTGCCAACTGGAATCAAGATAGAAGAGCTAGTGGTCAGGCAAAGACATTGAGGTATGATGGCAAGTGCTTTTTGAGGTTACTTTTTCAGATCTCTGCTGTAATCTGCTGAGAAGTTTTGGCCCGAGCAATGTTATATCCCCTGAACACAAAAGAAAGCATCAACACTGATTCCAAACATCTTTTTGATGCCATGAAATGGATTTCATGATTAGAAGATTAAAATTATACAGACGAGTTGATGGAATTCAATTTACCTGCACCGAGCGTTAACACAATGATTTCTTGTTTATCGTCTCTGGACAGCTCAATCACCAACTTATCTATCACATCCACCTAACACAAGTATGTCATCGATGAATATACGAGTGAGATGAATGTTACCAAACCAGAAGGAGAATGTCTGCTTCCTCCACATTGTAAGTAAAGACGGAACTTTAAAAGTCAGTAAATGGCACAAGTAACAAAATAGACTTTCGGACAGTTGATTATGAATCGCTGAGAATAAGTTAGCTCTTAAAAATTTGAGAATGTGATGCTTGGAATTTTGAAAAGCATTTTCAGTTACCAGTGCAGGGATGTATTCAGACGATGGACCAACGATAGAAGTTGCTAAGTCTCCTCCGTTGACATTCCAAGAGTTCGTTTCTCTAGCAGCATAAACCTGGCATTATAGCGCATTCAAATGTCCTGGGCTCATAGCTATTATAAACTGGAAAAGTGCAAGGGCCTAGAAATACCTCTGTAATTATTACATGATCTGCACCACTGAAGGCAACAGCAAAATCCTTCATAAATGCTGCTAGACGGCTTCATATTAAATAAAAAATAAAAAAAATTAGGGTTCCAATCAGATACGAAAGGAATGGCACAAGTTTTATAAGTCATAATAACGAACTGGGTTCTATTGCAACACATCTGAATTGTGACATTAGTTTGAGAGGAAGACCTGAAAGTATGGGGTTGAAAGACCACCCATAAAGATTGAAAAGGGAACTTTTGGCAAGCTGCTTGGAGAACTGCACGAATCTCCGTTGGATGGTGAGCATAGTCGTCATATATATGGCATCCATGGATCTTACCAATCATTTCAAATCGTCTAGAAACACCAGCGAATTCTTTTAAGTACAACCTCACTTTTTTTATTGCTTCATAAATTAGAGTTCTGTCCTTAACAAGAGCTGTGACTGTAGCAATAACCTGCAACTTACAATCAGATATCAAACAAAAACTCTAAAATATTCAGTGAAATTGAGGTTACCAATGATAAAACGGTCACTATAAATATGGACTTTTCTAGATTTCTATATTCTTTTAAGGAAGATTTTTTTTAAAGATAATGACTTTATTAAAGAAATTCAACATATTAAATACAACAAAGACAAGACGGAAAGAGTGAACACAGCAGAAAACCCCCCTGAAACCCACCCAACAAACCTACTAAGACTCCAACCTCACTTCATCCAGATTTGTGTTGATAATCACCACCTATTCGTTATCCGCTCCCTTAGCTAATTTGTCTACGTGTCTGTTTGCTGATATATCACTAATTTTCTGTTAGAATAAGCTTATGTAGCATAAGGGCATTATAGTCTTTTCATATTCTTTTCATAATAAATATATATGTATGTGTTAGGGCAAGGAGGCTAATACACAATATTCATTCTCAAATCTCTCTGTTAACATGGTATCAAAGCCCTAGGGTTTCTCGATGCCCTAGGGACCTCCATTGAAGACCTCTTGTCTTCCTCCATTGAAGCTCATGCCCATGCCCATGCCCTAACTTCTTCTTCCATTGAAGCCCATGCCCATGCCCATGCCTTAACTTCTTCTTCTTCTTCTTCTTTTTTTTCTCTTTCTTCCTCCATCTTCACTGGTTGCCCCCCCTGGGAAACCTGTTTGCCCCCCCTGGAAACCTTTACTGGTTGCCTGCGGGCCCCCCCTGGAAAACCCAATTTTCCATGTTTGCCCCCCTGTGTGCCCCCTGAAACCCAACTTTCCCTGTTTTGCCCCCCCTGGACAAACCCAACTTTCCTTGTTTGCCCCCCCTGCGCGTTCTCCCTTCTTCTTTTGTAACATCTTTCCCCATCTTCTTTGACCTATAAGGATAGTGTTCTTCTCTTCTAGCCGTCGGGTGTTCATGCCCTAAATCTTCCCGCTACATTTCTCACCTTTTTTTTTTGTCGCGGCTCCGCTTTGTTACATTTTTCTTTGCTTCCTACTTGATGACTTAAGCTTTGTCTCTATGTTTCGTTGTAGTTCCACAAGTATGAGGCTTCGTGCTTGTTTTTTTCGGGGTCCTTCCGGCGGATGTTTGTGGTTTTTCCTTCTGATTGTTTTTTTTTCGTGGTGATTTGCTTGCCTATATTTGGCTGCCCTTCTCTGTGGTTGTCTGTGATTGTTGTGGTTTGTCTTGTCTGGTCTACTTCACCCACATCCCATTTGAGTTTTGGTGTTTATTATGGCCTTGCCATCAGCTTCTTCCTCCGGTTCATTTCCGATGTTAGTGACCTCTATGACATCCATTAAATTGGATGGTGCTAATTACCCTGCCTGGAGTCGTTCTGTTCGCCTCTATTTGCGAGGTCAGGGCAAGTTACGTTTCATCACGACGGATCCTCCGGATCCTAAAGATGCTGGGTATGATAAGTGGAGTCAGGAGGATGCCCAGCTTCAATCTCTTCTCTGTCAGAGTATGGAACCAAAGATTGCGAGCCACATGCTATTTTTGGATACATCACGGGCAGTCTGGTTGCGTGCTGAGACACTCTATTCCGGTAGCAACAATCTCACGCGGATTACTGATGTTTACAGTGATTTCTTTCGTATCTTGCGTGGAGATAAGACTGTTGCTGAGTACTATTCGGATTTTGTTGGTCTTCGTGAGCAGATTGATATTTATCATCCCCCATCCACCGACCTTAAGGTCTTGGCTCAACAGAAGAATGAGCTCCGTACTACTCGGTTTTTGGATGGCTTAGGGCCTGAGTTTGTCCCTCTTCGGCAGCAGATCCTTGGGTTAGGCACGCTCCCATCTTTGGATGAGATCTTTTCTCGCGTTCAACGCGCTCTACGTCTCGATCCGGTTATCTCTGTTGCTGGTGACCAGTCCGCCTTTGCTACGCAGTCTGGTTCCTTTCGGGGCACTCGTGCTATGGGTCGTGGTCGCAGTCGTCGCGGACAGGGCCATGGCTTTGGCCGAGATTCAGGGGGAGGCTGTACTTATGGGGGTCGCGGCTCATGTTATTGCAGTCAATGTGACATGGAGGGTCACACTATTGATTTCTGTTACGATCTCCATCCCGAGCTGCATCCCGCTCGAGCCGCCCACTTCGCTTCTGAGACACCTGCTGCACCTATTCCTGCTCCCTCAGACACCATGCTCGTCTCTCGGACTGAGTATGAGTCACTTTTGGGCCTACAGGAGGAAGGGAAACAACCGGCTGCTCAATTTGCCACAGAAGGTAGCAACCCATCTTGCTTCATTTGCCACTCCGCTTCCTAGCTTATTGATTCTGGTGCCTCTCATCATATGACCGGTAACAGTACACTTCTTAGTTCCTTTACTTCTTGTGCTCCTACTAAGATGGTCACCTTGGCCAATGGGACTCGATGTCCTATTTCAGGCACTGGGACTGTTACAGCCACATCCCACTTATCCTTATCATCTGTACTCTGTGTTCCTACTTTTCCCTGCAATCTTCTTTCTGTTAGTCAGCTTACTAATCGCCTTAATTGTTTAGTAACGATCTTTCCGTCTTATTGTGTTTTTCAGAACCTTGTGACTGGGAAGACGATTGGCTCGGGGCATGAGACAGATAGCCTATACTACCTGGATGATGCTATCACTCCCACGGCGTTTAGTACCTCAGCAGATTCCTTTATGTGGCACTGCAGGCTCGGTCATCCTTCTCCTGAGCATCTGCAGCGTTCTTCCGTTGTTTCTGGTGTTATTAGTCCTTTTCATTGTGAGTCCTGTCAGTATGGAAAACACCATCGTGTTTCCTACCCGTCTCGTTCTGTTAGTCGTGTCAATAGTCCTTTTGAGTTAGTGCATTCTGATGTTTGGGGTCCATGTCGTACTCCTATGTTTGGTGGGAAGTACTTTGTTATTTTTGTTGTTGATTTTTCCAGGATGACCTGGCTTTATATAATAAAGGATCATTCTAAGGTGTTTTCTACATTTTGTTTATTTTATGCTGAAATTACAAATCAATACTCATGTTCCCTTAAATGTTTACGTACTGATAATGCCCGTGAGTAGTTTTCTGATCGGCACGGTTTTCAGGAGTTTCTAGTCGTGGAATTATTCATCAGTGTTGCCGAGCGAAAAATACGGTATCTTGTAGATATAGCTCGCACCATTCTGTATCAGATGCATGTTCCCAAATCTTTTTGGGCTGATGCTATGCTTACAGCCTGCTTTCTGGCTAATCGTCTACCATCTTCAGTTCTTAGCAATCGGTCCCCTTTTTCGGTGTTACACCCATCTGGGGATCCGTTTCCGTTACCTCCCAAGGTGTTTGGGTGTGTTTGCTTTGTTCAGGATCTCACCCCGGGACTTGATAAATTGACCCCAAGGGCAATCAAGTGTGTTTTCCTGGGTTATTCACGAATCCAACAAGGTTATCGATGCTACAGTCATCAGCTTCGCAGCAAATTTATCAGTGCTGATGTCTCATTTTTTTAGGATACTCCCTACTTTCCTGCTTCCTCTTTTTTACCGGTATGTCCTCCTCCATTGCCATTGCCAGTTCAGGTTCCCAGTTTGCCACCGGATCCGGTTCAGCATCCCTTCCAGGTATATACTCGCAAGCGTTTTACTACTTCAGTTGAGCCTGCGCGCCCTGCCATCTCTTCTCAGCAAGCGGGTCCTTTACCCTCATCCTCTGATGATGCTAGTCAGATTGATGAATCTCTTGATACCCCCATTGCGAGCCGTACTCGTTCTCGTACCACTCATCACCCTATTTCTAATGCGGTAAGTTATGCTCGATTACCTCCTTCGTATACCGCATTTATATCGTCTTTGTCATCGGTTTCTATTCCCCGCGGCTATGCTTGATTCGGGATGGCGAGCAGCTATGGAGGCTGAGATGGATGCTTTGGTCAAAAACCAGACATGGCAGTTGGCTTCCCTTCCTCCTGGTGCTCAGGTAGTCGGATGGAAGTGGATGTTCACCGTCAAATACCTACCTGATGGCTCTGTTGAGAGGTTAAAAGCCTGTCTTGTTGCCAAGGGCTTTACTCATACTTATGGGATTGATTATGTTGAGACATTCTCTCCGGTGGCAAAGATTCCATACATCCGTGTATTGATTTCTTTGGCCGTGAATCAGTCTTGGCCACTATATTAGTTGGATATCAAGAATGCGTACCTCCATGCTGATTTGCAGGAGGAGGTGTATATGGAGCAACCACCAGGGTTTGTTGCTCAGGGGGAGTTGCAGCATACCGTCTGTAAGCTTAGAAAGGCGATTTATGGTCTTAAACAGTCTCCCCGTGCTTGGTTTGGGAGATTCAGTGAGGCCATCCTACGATTTGGTATGAAACAATGTGCTGTAGACCATTCTGTGTTCAGCTCTCGAAGCAAGGATGGTTTGATTCTCCTGGTTGTATATGTTAATGATATTGTTATTACAGGGAATGACAAAGCAGGATTACAACGCCTCAAAGATTTCCTTCAGAATGAATTCAGCACAAAAGACCTTGGTGTTCTGAGATACTTCTTAGGCATTGAAGTGGCACATTCACAAAGGGGCTATCTTTGTCCCAAAGGAAGTATGCTCTTGATATTTTGGAAGAAACAGGTCTTCTGGGGGCAAAACCTGCACAGACTCCTATGAATCTGAATGTCAAGCTTTCACCTGATCAGAGGGAGCCACTACAAGATCCTGGTCGATACAGACGGTTAGTAGGACGGTTGATCTATCTCACAGTCACTCGTCCAGACATTGCATATGCTGTTGATGTGGTTAGCCAGTATATGAGTGCTCCTCGGATATCACATTGGTCAGCTGTGATTCAGATAGTGAAGTATCTGAAGAAAGCTCCCGGGAAAGGTCTTCTCTTCAGGAAGCATAACCATTTGAGGATTGAGAGATACTCTGATGCAGACTGAGCCGGATCTCCTGCTGACCGGCAATCTACTAATGGCTATTGTACCTTCATAGGTGGAAATCTAGTATCTTGGAAGAGTAAGAAGCAGGACGTTGTGTCACGATCCAGTGCAGAAGCAGAATACAGGGCCATGGCTTACACAAGCTGTGAATTAATTTGGCTACGGTCGTTTATGTCAGAGATTGGATTCTCATACTCCTCACCTGCATCCCTCTACTGTGACAACAAGTCAGCCATTCACATAGCTATGAATCTGGTATTTCATGAACGAACTAAGCATATAGAAGTGGATTGTCACTTTATTCGTCACAGGATTCAGACAGGCTAAATTCAAACCGAGTTCACTCGAACGAATGATCAGATTGCAGACATGTTTACCAAGCCGTTGAATGGAGTTCGATTGAGTGATTTATGTAACAAACTGGGCATGTATGATATTCATACTCCAGCTTGAGGGGGAGTGTTAGAATAAGCTTATGTAGCCTAAGGGCATTATAGTCTTTTCATATTCTTTTCATAATAAATATATATATGTGTGTGTTAGGGCAAGGAGGCTAACACACAATATTCATTCTCAAATCTCTCTGTTAACATTTTCATAATGATGTCTACTAATTTCCATGGGCCTATTCCTTTGGTACTTGCCCATGCCAAAACATTAACAGAGTCAACGTCAATGATTCAAGGACTGATGATCATGGAATTTGAGTACCATCTCAATCCCCATAGAAGGGCTCTTGCTTCAGCCTCATTAGAATCACATACCCCGTTGGACCCGAGAAAGTAATTGCGTCTGTAAAAATCACGAAATAAGCCGCCAATGCTCGCACATTCAGGATTGCCTTTGGAGCTTCCATCAAAATTAAGCTTCAGCCGTGTGAATGGGGGAGGTCACCATCTTAGAGATATTTTAGTTTAGACTCTACGCCCTCCATCTTAGAGATATTTTAGACTCTACGTCCTCTTTATTAATAATGTTCTCCAATTTTTAAGTATATCTCTTATGCTATAGATAGAGAAATTCCTATCATTTCTTACCCAAGAGATGAGACCAAGTTTGTTTTCTAATAATATCCTTCCCAATTGTCTCTTTGTTTCCTCGAAAATACAATTATTCCTCTCCTTCCATGTGTCAAATTGAGGCAAAAGGTACCAAGCTCCAAATAACATGTCCAGTTTTTCCAAAAGGACCACCACTCCAATGAAGGATGGTTTTTTTTAATGGCCCAATGAAGGATGATGTTCTTGATTGATCTTTGGAAAACTCGAGAAATCCAGAAGCATTTGATAAGGATCACCATAGCTGGTGAGCAAAGGAACAGCAGTGAACCAGTAGATAATCCAAAGACTCTTCCTCCTTGGATAAAATACACCATCTAGCTAGGAGAAGCTTCCTTCTTTTGAGGCAATCACATGTATTGATTTTCTTATTAGCCAGCATCTCGCAAAGGTCATTACCAGGGGAGGAGCAACAGCAAGTACAACAGCAATGCAACACTAAAACTTAATGTGGAAGAAGGGCCACTCTCAAAGACTCAAACTTAGGATGAATCTCATGAATGCATAACAATCAGTGAGAATGTGTAGCGAAATATTAAGAGCACATGGGATTAATGGAAGCAAGATCAACTCAGTTATCTTCTCCTACAAGCCATACAGCTGAAGATAGATAGATACAACATCTCTACCTCTGTGAGACGAAGAATGAATCTCCCACTTGAGTTGAAGGAGGTGAGCATAATTTTTTTGTCCATAAAACATGGAAAGATATTCCACGTAAATCACAAGCAGCGAATATCCTCACACTACAGTTAGAAGATGAGGTTCTAGGTATTCCAGAATATATGGAAATGCAGTGGCATTATTCTCTTAATATTTGGTAAAAGAGTCCTCATCATACAAACAGGACAAGAATAAGAATCAACATTACATTCAAGAAGCACTTCTTTTAAAAAAAAAACAAATGCACAGAGAAAGCTTTAAATTTCGGTTTCGGTCATTAGTGACGAAGAAACACTTCGATTTCGATATGAAATTTGGGCCGATATCTTGTAAAATCACAGAAACATTTCAGTACGAAATCACAGCCGACATCCAAGTAAGATTTTCTACCACTAGTTTTTCTTCTTTTTTCTGTCCTTTTTAGAAATATCTTAAAGAATCTCGTTGTTCTTGTCTTTTCCGTGAGTGGAGTTGATTCTTGTCAGAGTTTCTGTTGAAATGTTGACATTTTGACAAAAACTTTGCTTTTTTATCTGAAAAGTTGCATGTTTCACATATTTTGACCGAAACATTAACAAAATCCTAAAATTTCAGGTAAAATCTGGTTATTTTCTGAATCCAAGTGTATTTCGTTTCGGCAGCAGCCGAAATCTAAATATTTCGGCTGAAATGAAATGTCCCGGCTAAAATTTAAAACCATCGGAGCAGGGGTGAAGCCAGAAATTTGCTCTAGAGGGGGCAAAGAAGGATTTTTATACCGTAACCGTAATCAATAAATTATTATAAAATCAAAAATTCAAATTATTACAGAAATTTCAATTCAATTTGCTTTTAATCTTAAAAAATCATTCGCATTTATTAAAAGCTCATGCTGCAAAAAAAGCTCATGGGATTTTTACAATCAACCCTGATTTTTTCTTTGTTTATGAGCAAGATAGTTACACAAACTAAACAGACATGAACATAGATTTAAAATCTATAATTCTTTTTTTTTTTTTTTTGAAATGGTAATTTGCAATCTATAAATGCCAACAATATATCTCTTCTATCTTGTGTATTTTCAAAAAATTAATGGAAAATTCTCGTTCTACCTTTTTATATATCTTATATCTTTTGTATTTATAGAGTTTCATATATCTCTTACAATTAGGATCAGTAAATGCGAACCATTCAATCAGTAAATATTGCCTCATGCGCAAGTAGGATAATTTGAGATTAATATTATCTACCAATGGGGTGTTAACGCCCTATTTCTTTTGGATTTGAGAACCGATCGTCTAAAAATGATAATTGGAGTCAAAACTAAATTAACATAAATTTTGAGTCCAATTATCAGTTTTCGACTCACAACTTTCACCTCATTGAAAGAAATATGAACCTAGAGATTTTATATGGTGAGTGCTGAGATGACCCAAACCTTTGATCTGTAAAGGGTCTGCACATTACATAAACCTCTATAGATTGGAGGGTTAGGATCATCCTAGGGAGATTGTCTACATTGTACAGCCTATTTATGTTGTGGCCCAACAAATGAACGGTTTAGATCATCCTGTGAAGTAGGCCCACTGTAATTTGTGAAAAATACTAGACTTTACGGGCACTTACCCTATAAAATCTCAGCCTCTCTCTCTCTCTCTCTCTCTCTCTCTCTCTCTCTCTCTCTCTCTCTCTCTCTCTCTCTCTCTCTCTCTCTCTCTCTCTCTCTCTCTTCCTTGGTTAGGTTTCCATCTAACGCAAAACACTCCCACCGAAAATTGTGGGCTTTCCCAATGAAAAATGCTGCCCGCATGCAACATCAGATAAATTTGGAGAAAATTTAGCACATCTAAAGTCCAAACCAATGAAAACTCGCAAGGCATTTGTCGAAAAAAAAACTACTAATTCCAATACCAAAAAATCGCATAGAACTAACAGTATCGAAAAAATCCCCTCCCCCGCCCCTCTTGGCTCCATCCCTGCATGGGAGAAACCCCAATTGCAATGAATTTCCCATAGGCTCTGATGGGAATCGGATGTGATGAGTCAGTCATAAAAAAAAAGAGAGCAATAAACAGCTCCAAGACACAGAGGTGGACAAGAGAAGATGATTAGCAAAAAATGTTGTGTATAAAGAAAATGCGTGGAGGCTTTTGTTAACTCAGAGATTAAGAAAGACTGGTTCGCATGAACAATAAAAATGTACTTGCTGCATGAACTCTAAAAACAAGTTTCACGATTAACAAAAGATAGGTGAAGAACAAGGTCACTGAAAACAGGTTCCAAGAAACCTGAAATCAAATGTTCCAGTAAATATCATTAATTGGGTTTAAAATGGAAAATCTTCTTGTTGTTTTTCTGATTTGTTTTCTGAATGAAGCATCCAATAACCTAATCTAGTAGCTATTCAATAAAGATTGCATGTTATGCAATGAAACCACCTGAGTAATTTCCCATTGTAGGATAATCAATGAATTAACAAACTAACTGGGCTTTCTATGTTCCTGAAAATTTACTGTCCTTAAGGCTTTATTCTGGGCTGTGATTGTCTCTTTTTTCACTTAGGTCTGGCTTCCCATATCTGCTGTAGATTTTTGAAGACCATGCTTTCCATCCACCGAATAAAACCGGTTTACAGTTTGTGACTGTAATTTTTTTTTTCTGAATGGCACACTTTGTGACTGGCTTAATCAATTTCTTGATATATATGTGAATTTTATGATTTTTACTGGGAAGCTCACTTGAGCAAAGATGATAATGTTGATGACGTCAACAAAACAAATTAAAAGAGCATGCATTGAAGTCACATAGTGTAACTCCCCCTGTCAAACTAATATAAATTTTCAAGAAGCTGTTTAAAAGTGTACATGGTCAACCTGGAAAAGTAGTGATAAAAATTCTCACCGCTAATGAATTGAGAACGTTATGAACTCCTGGTAGTTGCAGGCTAATGTTTGTTACTGGACATCCCTTGTGACACTGCACGCAGTTTGCAATTGCTTAGAATTAGTAATTGTTTGGCTGCTGCCCCATAGAGTGATAACTAACGACGCCCAAAGGCCAATAAAAGGGTACATCTGTAATTAAAACACCAACATAACCTACAGAACTTCTTGTGAAACTACCAGTTACTCCAAAAGCTTAAGTTGTTGAAGAAGGCCTTATTTAATCTTTTATAACTTTAACACTCCCCCTCACGTGTGGCCCCTCTTTTTAGGGTTGGCCTACACATGGCACACCGCACATGTGGCCCCTCTTTTGGGTTTGGCCATTGCATGTGGATTTTGCTATCAAGGAGGTTTGAACCCAAGCATTTGCTCTGATACCATGTGAAACAACCACTTACTCCAAAAGCTTAAGATGTTGGAGAAGGCGTTATGTAATCTTTTATAACTTTAATACTTCTTAATACTGGATAGTAATGGCATTTCTTACACTGAGGGGCAAACAACGAATAATGATCAAATAGGCAAGAAATTTGCTAAGGCAGCTAAGGAAAAATAGAAAGCAATCCATATTAACCCCATGTCATGGTATAAATCTATCATGATCTGAATCGCATCAAGTAACCAAATATTTCATTAAAAAATAAATGAAACCCATGCATCACTTATTTTACACACACTATATGCATTAACGAACTCCTAAAATGTGCACCTACTGCAAGATATTATAGAACTTAGGTAATAGAATGGTTGAAGAGCAAGATATTACCATTAATTACAGAACAAGCGTAATAGATGACTGCAAGCAATCGACTACAGGTCCTAGGAATAAAAAAGACCATGGAATGTAAGAATTAGAATTCTTATATATAGAAAGAAGTCTGTGGAATGCAATTAAATACCATACCATCTGGGCCTATAAAGGTGAGACTCCCCTAAACATAAGCATGTAAGTTTTTTACCTATAGTATGATAAATAAATTATAGCACTCCCTTTAAAATACACTCTCTCTAAAAAACCTTCAAGGCATCATCATAACAAACTTCATTCATGGCCTTCATGAGAAAAAGATCCACTTTCTGGTAATTTTAATCTTATTAACAGCTAGGCTCAATTATTTGAGGCATAAAACCTTATGTTTAAAATTCTGCAAGGAGTGGTACGACGTTTGGCCCATGACATGGCAGGCCATAATTAACACCACACACCACTTACAGAGTTGACGCGTGTCGGATGTTTCTCATATTTTATAGTAGTTGTTTCCAGTGCCATGTCATACTTATCCAGCATTCACAATAAATTTATGCATAATGTTAAAGTATAAAAGAATAAATAACGCCTTCTCCAACAGCTTAAGCTTTTGGAGTAACTCGTAGTTTGACATGGTATCACGGCAAAGGTCCTGAATTCAACCTCCTTGATGTCAAAAATCCACATGCAATGGTCAACCCAGAAGTGGGGCCACATGTGCCACGTGTAAGCCAACCCAAAGAAAGAGGAGCCACAAGTGAGGGATAGTGCTAAAGTATAAAAGAATAAATAACGCCTTCTCCAACAGCTTAAGCTTTTGGAGTAACTGGTAGTTTGACACATAAGAAAGATCAGTCACCAATATTTGTCTTGGGAAATTTCTCGGGAAGTGTGTATCTTGGGATCTTTTAATTTTTTAATTTTTTAGTTTATATCAAAAAAATGAAAATAAAATAAGTAAAAATTTAAAATTTAAAAACAATATTAGGACAACAATGATATCATGAATTTATCATGATATTTTTGCAGTACAAAAACAAAACATGAATATATCTCACTAATCTTTTAGAATCTCCGGAAAAAATTCTAGATTTTATCATTTTATGAAAAATCATAAAATATTGCGATATTTTTTAAAATAACAGAGATATTTGTGACTAAGAGTGATACACGCATAAACAAAAATTGAAATTAAATATTTGTCTTGATGCTTTTTTTAAGAGCCCTTGAAGTGAGGAGGATTGTAGAGGCTCTTTTAGGAGTTCTTGGAGTCGGACTCTTGGATTTGTCATGAACGTAGTAATGAATGCCGTTTCATTCGGAGTTTTGTTTTGCCAAGTGGGATGAGAAGTATCAATGTTTCGTCCATTTCAGTGTTCCATTTCGGAAAAATGCTACGACTGGAAGTTTTAAATAAAAAATAGAAATAAAAAAAATATAAGAAGCCATTATATCAATTAAATTTTATAAAAAAATCATATTTTACTACTTAAAAATAACCATAGTTATGAAATTGGCTCTTCATGGGACACAGCTAAAAATTTGGATATGATTGTATTTACAATAAAAATCAGTGAAAACCAAAAAATATGAATTAAATATAAATTAAGGCACCTCATATACACTGACTTATGGTGTATTTTTGGACCTTTGTTTGACATGTTCATATGCACTTCATATGCATATGTTTAGGAAAGTAGCAGAGTTCAATCTGTCATCGCAGTGGAAGGCAAGTAGCATTGGGCAAAAAAGGTAAGGATTACTTCTCTCTCCCACAACCTATTGTTTATATTCATGTCAGACTATGTTCTTTTTTTTTTAAACAAATGATGAGTCTTTTTTATGTATTAGCTTAGCCGTATAAGATATCGCGGGACATATTAAAAAGTTAAATGTCAGACCTGCAGATGACTGCTGACTGTGCAATAATCAGGAGTTAAAAAAAGTGCAGTAGTAAATCTGCAGCAGACTCTAACTAGATTGGGTCAAAGGCTTAGTTGAGTTGAGTTGAGTAAATTGGCAGCCCAGTCAAAAGTTAAAAAGACTGCAACACAGTCAAAAAGTGTTTTTTTTAAAAGCTGTGCAATATGTAAGACAGTTAAAAACCTTCGCATAACATATTAAAAAATGTTAGAAAGTGGCTTTTTCCCTTTTCCATTCTCAAAATTAATAGGCGTGTCTAAACCCATGTCAACATATGTCCATACATGTGTCCGTGTCGAAACGGTCAATTTTCAAATATTGAAGTGTCAACAAACCATAGGGCCTGATCATTCAAAAAAACAAAGAAAAAACCCAAATCATAGGGCCTAATTAATATGAAATTTAAACATCAATGAAACTAAACATTCATCATACCAAATGCTAACTATGAATAATACAAATAAAAATCACATTTGAATGCTTTGGAAGCTTGCACATAAAATTTGACAAAAAAAACCTTCTCATGAAACTTTTGAAGCATTTGAGAAAGATAAAGACTTTTGAAGAAGCAATTAAAATAGGGCATTTGATGTGCTTAAAGCTCTCATTCGTTCGTGTGTGTGTGTGTAAAAAAGGCTACAATGTGAGTAAAAAAGGCTAAACAATAAAAATATGATTTTTTGGAATTTTTCCCTAATTCTAGATCTATTCTTACAAGAACAGGGCATTCCACTTTGTTCGTCTAGTATGAATGAAACCAAAAGAAATAGAATGAAACATGGTGGGACAGACTGGAATTTTGGTCAAAATGTCCTCTTTGTTGTTCTGTATCATTGTCTTAACTGGGAGTTTGGTACCGTACGTTTCATATGTTCTGGAAGAAACATAATAGAATTGATAACTATGGCCATGATTTTTGATATGTTTGACTCTTTTAAAGATCTCTCTTGGAAGAGGACTCTTTGAGTCATAAAGATCTTTCATATTTATTTTTTACGCTTTCTAAAGTCCTCCAAGGCTTCGTAGACTCTGCAGAAAAGGGACTCTTTGAGTTGTAAAGAATTTTGATGTCTTGGCTCTTTTAGGAGTATTCCAAGAAGAGGAATACTTTGAATCAAAAACATCTTTCATATTTTGACTCTTATTAGGAGATGTCCCAAAAGAGGGACTCTTTGAACACCATAGAGAATTTTAATGCATTAAATCTTCTAAAGAGTTGGTCGTAGAGAATTTGGATGGCTTGACTATTCTAAAGAGCCGTTCTGGAAGACAGACTCTTGAGTTGTAGAGACTTTTGTTGTCTGAACTACTCTGAGAATCCTCCCTAGAGAGGGATTCATTGTTGAACTTCTTTCAAGAGGAAGATTCTGTGTACATCCACATACACTAACATAATCATTCGTAAATATGAGTGTGTGATAGTCTAAAAATTGACCTACGTGATTGTTCTCAGTGTCATTGGCTCTCTTTGCTTTGTATACTAACTGCTATCAGGCTAATTGGAATGGGTAGAAAATTAATTGGAGAATTCACAAATTATTTTGAGGTACAAGGGTTCCATAACTTGTATATCCATGGGTGTAGTGGTCTGGGATTCTATTGGTTTTGGAGCTATGCTTTCTTTTATGGAATGAAACTATGCTTTTTTCCTGTGCAGCTTTCCTGTTTTAATAGTTTTCTTTATACATATATGAATGCATACATACATATTATACATATGGATATCATATAATGAAAATGCTTGGATATAATATAAAGAAAATGCTTTTCTTCTAGAAAAAGCAAACACCATATCATCCCAGCTAGAAGCAGATGAAAACACTTCCATTCTGGAAACAAGTCAGCACTATACTATCATAACCATTTTTAAGAGACTGGAAATAATTAAAATTTAATAGGCTCACTAGTATTTCTATCGTCGAATTTGTGTAGAAAAGCAACTGATTTCAAAATAGGCACAAAAGGTAACTCACCAGTAAGTAATCAGTACCACCTTGCAAATTTGGAAGAATTGAGGATGCCTGCCATTCGTTTATGGTTGAAATCCCATAAGTTGTTATTTTGTAGCCATTGTGTGATAGTTCTGAACTAGGCGTCAACAGCACATGGTCTGATACAGTAGTTAGCTTTGAGTGACTTGGCAAAGCACATGCTCCTGCACTGCAATATCCCTTCTAATTAATTTTTGAATTAGAAATGAACCATGATGGATCTGATATTTCTAAAAGAATTACGATTCCAGCATCCTAAAAAGCATTGAATTGATGAATCACGCAGTTAAGTTGTCATATCAGGGTTGGAATTCTGCCACATCACATTCCTTAGAATGCATGGTGCCCAAGACAGGTAACAGCTGTTACTGAACTGTTCGCAGTATCTGAACCTCCATTGTAGAGAAAAGAAGAAGAAGAAGAGAAAAGAGAAGAGGAAAAGAGGGAGAGAGAGTAGAATAACGCTCCCTCTAATAAAACATAATATGTGTGTGTGTGTGTGTGTTGCTAGGGTTATATAGGAAATGTCAAGAATAACCCTAATCGGGTATGTAAATTACACCGCTTCATTTAACACTCCCCCTCAATCTAGAGTGTATATGTCATGCAACCCCAACTTGGCACACATATCATTCAACTTAGCTCTGCCTAGTGGTTTGGTGAACATGTTAGCCACCTGGTATCCCGATCTAGTGAAAATAGTGCGTACTTCTCCATTTTGGATCTTCTCACGAATGAAGTGGCAATCCACCTCAATATGCTCCGTCCTCTCATGAAGTACCAGATTCGAAGCAATATGAACAGCGTGATATTCGAAGTAATATGAACAGCAATCCACCTCAATATGTATCTCATGGAGATGTCTCACTTGTTTGGAAACAGGTATTTGCCTATATATTGTTGGATGTGAACCAATGGTTATATATCGCCATCTGAAAGTCTCTTCGTTGCTACTATGCCAGGCATGGGTATTTGTCCACAATACTAGCAATGTTGGCCATTGATGATATCATATTAAAAACACCATCTTTTAGGGCTGAATGGCTTTTGAAGCCTTGCTGCTATTCTGCGACTTCGAGGCTTCTTGTTATATATTTATGTCCATTGCCTTGATGCTTGATCATGTGTTTGAGGCATCTGTCATCCTTTTTTAATTTGTAAAATTTTGATAATCAGTCAGATGTTTTTGCTGTAGTTTTGTTGTGTTGTTATTATTATTCATTGAGACATTTCTCTTTACTATCTAATTTTTGAAACTGGGACAGTAACAATCTGTTGACTTCTTTTTAGTAATTTTACAGTGATGGTTAACTTCTGACGTCGAAAGCGTACGGTCAACAAATAGAAGAGAGATTTGTGCAAAGAGAATATGGAAAAAAAAAAAATCATGATGGATATCTAAAATAGGTGCTGTTTGTGGGCCCTCCTGGGATGGCGCATCCATTCCATGTAGTCATTGACAATATGGCCATATGCTCTCCTGCATCAACTTCACAGTTGAAATCACTCATCAAGCTTCTCTTCTGCTTTGATTATTACTTTTTTCTTTTTTCTCTTTTAGAGGGAGGTTAAATTTTAGGCCTCCATCTAAATTAATCTCTTATAGATTAAATAGTTAAGAAACCTCAGTAATTTAAGGGAGTTCTCATACGTTGGTCATCTCTAGGTATGATATAATGCGCAGGTTCTTTTCTTCTAAGATCCATTTGGGCCTGTTTACCAAGTTTTTATTGCTCGGTCACTTCGTATGTATTTGCTTATGTGTTTCAATACCTTGTATGCTTAGTGGAATCATTTCCCCTCTATTTGGTAGTAATGTCAAAATGCATTGAAGTGGTCACTGGAACTGCCAACTCATCCAAACAAAATATTTTTTTTAATCCAGGTTTTTAAAATCAGTGTTTTTAAAATTAGAGAATTCCAAAGTCCAAACATTCAGCGAAAGCAAAATCAGTGCACACAAACGGCCCCTAAGGTTTTGGGCATCATGGCACCCAACCAAATTGTGCACCTTTCCATCTCCTTTGTACCCTAGCTTTGGTCCTTGAGCCATTTTCTTCTTCGAAGCTTTTGAATGAGCCAGATTTGGATGATGGCCCTTACAAAATTAATTTTTAATTCCTTTAAGTCATGCAATTGGCTAAAGACTATTTGCATTCCCTAAAAACAATTACTCAAGGCATTGCAATATGTACTTAAGAAGTGAGCCACAGAAAATTAGAGCAATTATACCTATCCCCACATAAGATGAGGTGTCCATCCTCCCTTATTTTCTGCAGGAACCTCCTGAATATATTTTTCACTGCCTCCTAAAAGGTCGGGGGATAAAGTATAAGTCATATATGAGGATAAACAGTCCCACAGTGCCAATTTCAGTGTCAATAATATGATTTGAAAGTTTTCAATTACCAAACCTCATCTTCAAAGATATCGGCATGCTCCCACTCGACATTAGTTACGACAGCAATATAAGGAGATAGTCCAAGGAAACAACCGTCATATTCATCAGCCTGCCTTGAAATGAACCCCCAATCACTTCAAAAGAAACATAAAAGGAACAAAAAAAAATGCAGGATTTTCAACTACTCAAGTTGAGAAAAGATTGATTTAGATTTAGGCATTCTTTGTTCGTATAGATGTTTTATGTTTGTGTTTCAATTCCACACCAGAAAAAAATACATCTAATTTTCACTTTATGACAACAAAAATTCCAGAGAAAAAAAACAGTAAGATAGATTGCTTAAAGAAAAAGATCTACTCACACAGTTATCTAAGTGGAGTAGTTCAGCTGTAAAATCAACTGTGTGATACAAAACTCTTAGCATAAAAAAGAATTGAGTGACATACCTCTAAGATAAAATTGTGACCAGAACCCGAGATTATATTCCCTCCGTGAAACTGAAATAAACCAAGGCTAATCATTTCTTAGTAGCTAGGACAAGTTCAAAGAATTTCTTTCCCATTAACATATATATATGTATAAACCAGATAATTTGGTTGTCAATAGAAAATTATCATTTCATTGACAAACAAGAACATGATAATATCAAAGGTCATCAGCAAAAAAAATGCTTTTTAATTAATCATTAGTAAAAAAAACATCTATAAATTAAGTACTCAAGTTCTAAGTAGAGCACAAAGGAAGGACAGGAAGTAATCTGCATTGTATGATTTGTGCACTTAGAATTTTTCTATTTTCCTTTTTATGAATAAAGGCTTAGAATTAGATTGTTCTCCCTCGTACGCATTGGACTTGTTTTGGAAGAAATTATTTCTCACGAATTGTCTATATGATTATCAAATTGACTACAAGAGATCAGTGAGAAAAATGAAAGATATTCTAAGACCTAGGATTTAGCTCATATGATTTATATATTTGTTTTACATATAATGCTCATGTTGGGTAATAATTTCACATGAAATTGATGCAAGATAACGAAGTTCCTTCCCCACTTGAGACAGTATAAGATATCATAGGCTAAATGAATAAAAGATAATGTGATAAACCTAAATAAATAAACACTATTGCACTGCTAAATTCGGAAAATGATACCTGTGGCACATGTGCCCCAACTATAGCGGTAAGGTCATCTCCCATTGCATTCAAAACAAATGCAAGCATACTGGCTGTCGTACTTTTTCCTGTGTGTATTAACCATGCAAAATGAGGAAATAAAATAACATTAAGATGAAACAAGACAGGTAAATTTCAAGTTCAGGTAAATCCATTAGTGAGGCATCATTATCTGGTCATAACCTTTGATTGTAAAACAGTAAACGGGAATTTTTAAAAGTATAGCTTCCACAGAGTGAAACATACAAGTGAAAATAATGTTTATCAGACGAGGTTGTACCATGCGGAACTCAATAGCCAACTTCTTGCAGACCAAATATAAAAAAGGGCCAAAAGCACTTAGTCATTAGAAAAATTAACTTGTTCCGCTAATTGAATCTCTTTTACCCAAACATGATGGTTCTAATGTCAATGACAAAGTTTCAGCACTTTGTTTCTTGAATAAGATAATATTACTTGTGATAGTCATAATATATGTATCCATGGGTGTGAGTGATTCAAAACTAGTTGATTGATCCGGCATAACAACAAGGTTAGCTATCAAAAAAGGATAAAATAAAATTGAAGGCTAACAGTTTAGAAAATGATTGGATATTATAGGTTGTGATTTTGTGAGATGATGAAATACAGAATTTACTTGTCTTAACTAAATTACCAATTTTTTTACAAATCTTGGAGCGGTATGCAAGGTGCACTATTTGGCCACTTTCACACCCAACGTGAATGGCTGTAGTAGAAACAAAAAGCCTAGGTATTCATTCTCAACTCAACTAAGCCTTTGTCCCAATCTAGTTGAGGAGTCTAGGTATTCATTGCCGATTTTTATTTTTATTTTTTTGAATAGAGGTATTCATTGCTGATTAGCACTGATTAATAGTCTCAACGTCCTAACTGCATATCAAGAATTATCTATGACATCTTGTATGGAAATATCTCCTGAATTCACAAGCCATATAATGATACAAATCATCCAAAACTTGAAGCACTAAAATATGAGAAGTCAAGAATAATGTCGTGGGGTGACAATTTAGCACACCACATCCTTTTATAGGCATATGAGAGGCCCAAAACAAGCATAGAGAAGTGGAGAATCTTCCGGAAGGTTAGAGTTTTGTAGAAGTTACTTCGAGAAGCCTAAAAGTATGTAGAAGATTCTAGAACCTCCTAAACATCTCTAAAATTGTGTAGAGAATTCTATAACCTTTTAGAACCTTGTAAAGGGTAGAAGACTCTAGAAGTAGATGCATGTGAATATTCTAGAAGAGGATTAGATATTTGTAAAGAATATATTTAGAATATTCTTAGAACACTCTAGAAAGAGAAGTATGTAAAAAGGGATCTAGAGTGTTCCCCTAAGGCCTATAAAAGGGGGAAAGCCCTTCATTTGTGGGGAACCTCAGAAAACTGTATGCATTCTTCAAGTAATAGAAGCACACTTCAGGGTGTTCTCTTTGTCCAAGTGTTGCACTGGTTGGGTAGAAGGCTGACTTGGACTAAGCGTAGGGGTGTGAAGTGTAAGTGCTGCACGATTTTAGCTAACGAAATTGCTAGGCCCGTGACAATAAGCTTTATTTTCACAAAAACCTCCACAAAAGAAAGATCCCAAGAAACAAGAGAAATAATTGTACAATCAGGCATAAAATCTAGTATAGCAAATTACATACACCTTCCAAAAAACCCTAACCATCTTCCGAGCAACAAAATCCAACTCTCCTCCCAATTCTTCACACAGAGAAAACCAAAAGAAAAGAACTAAGATCAGAAATAAAAAATACTTCACACAGAGAAAACCAAAAGAAAAGAACCAAGAAAAGATCAAAAATAAAAAACACCCCATCATCAAACCCACCATCATAACCATCATCTGAGTCAGTACTCATATATCCAATCAGAAGCCCGACGAGCACTCCAGCTCCCAAACCCATACCGAAATTATTCTTCGTTGGTTTCTGCTGTTGTGGCTGCGCCATCGGCAGGTACCCTTAATTCCCTGAGGTGTGTACCCATATCCGTAACCTGGTGGTGAAGTGATGCAGCCCTCAGTAACTCCAAAACCAAAGAAAAACAGCAAAGTAGATAAATCGAAATTCAACACATACATCACATTTCACATCCAAGTCATATAAGTATTTATACACAATACATACATCACATTTCACATGCAATTCATATAAATATAATTACGTAACACATACTCATTGCGGTATAGTAGACCACTAATACACCTACGATTTTGATTTCTGTATGAATTTCGGTGCGGATAGAAATAGTCATTTCGCATCAATTTCAGTATTCAAAACCCTGTTCTCAATCCATATTTTTCATTAACAAATGATCTCCTCAACATTGAGTCTCCTCCCCAAACCATCAAGCCATTTGCCTAGTAAAGCATTATTCGTGGCTTTAAGCTTTCGAATGCTTATCCTTCCTTGCACCGTAGGTCGACACACTTCCTCCCATCTTACTAGGTGGAATTTCCTGCTTTCCTTTGCAATTGATCCAATCTATTAACAACTGAGGCAGTTCATCGAAACACAAACATCTAACTTGGAGGTTGGCAAGAGCGGCTTTGGAAAGAGTGATCCTCCCCTCTGTCCAAGAGATATCATGCTCTTCTTCCAGCATGATTGGAATATAGTTTTTCATGTAATCTTATAAATCAACAAGATGGCAAATGGTAGAATCATGGTTGGGGAATCTCCTGCAGACTCCGGTGTGGTGAGTAGTATATCACACATAGGTAATCATGGAGACCAAAGTTTGGGATTGCATATTACAATTGCTAAGTTGGATGGTAGAAACATTGCTACAAGTCTAGATGTTGTTGACGAGCACTAACCATTGCTAAGTTGGATGGTAGAAACATTGCTACAAGGCTAGATGTTGTTGACGAGCACCACTATCAATGGTTGAGATAACCATATACTAGAAATCTATATACATTGATCGGATCAAAACTCAAGCAACAATCCATGTGTCACAATGTTAACCAACTTATGCAATAACATAAATAGGAGTGTTGGTTCAGAATGATCATTTTGCAGTTACAAAAGCATTTTTTTAATGGTAAAAAAAATTAAGGCCGGGGAGGTCTATACAAGGAATACAAACGCATTGAATCCAATAATTCTAGAAATCATGTTTATCTATGATGGAAAGAATAAAATGTGAAAGAAAGAAAAAACACGATTACCATGGGTCCCACTAATAGCAATAAGAGTGTGTTGCCTCGTAATCTTTCCCAACCACTGGCCTCTCTTATATCTGAATAACGAAATGAGATTTATTAAAACAACTTACATAACTTGTTTGCAATCAACATTATCATACCAAAGCATTCGCTAGGCTGCAAAGATAATACAATGAATAGCGCAATTCGGGTAAGTCTGGGAGGCAGAGCTAGTAAGATAATCTTAAATGTTCTGAAATATTGTAAGCCTTCTTCCAAGGAGCAAACCTAGATATTAGTCTGCACATAATTGATTATACTTTGTAACTTACTAGCTATGCCTCCCAGACTTACCCGAATTGCATTATTCATTGTACTATATTATCCATGATGAGTGACAATGTGCCTTCTGGATATCATTCAGAAAAAAAAAAAAAACGAGTTATAAGGAGTAAAAAAAATGATAGAAGATATTTTTAGCGATGTGAAACTGATAGAATGAAAAAATATCAAAAAAATAATATGATACAGTATTTTATAGATATAAAATATTTATGCCAAATATAAAATGCAGGTTTTCTCCTGAAAAGCATATAAAGGGATTTGCTAGCTCTATATGTTATTATACCATTCAAAAAAATAAAGGGATTTGCTAGGCAATTCACGGAAAGCCATTTCGCACGAGCCCTTGTCACACAGTTGCCCCCCTGACTAATGGAGGGCCCCTCTCATGCCCTATTAGTAGGGCAGTGTGGATTGACTAGCTCAACTTCCTTAATCTTTCCTCACTTACTGTCCTCTCTAAGCTTGACTCGCAGATTTTGTCTTATTCATTTAATTCATCTGAGGTAGTTGTTCTATCATGCAAAAGCCACCCGCGAAATGGCTTTCCGCGAAATTGCCTAGCAAATCCCGCATATAATAAACATAAAATGTTGACCTAATGCAATGAGTATGCCAAATATAATAAAAAAAAGGAAAGAGAATATTAGGCCAACATAAAATGTTGGCTTAATGCAATGAGTAAGCCAAATATAATAAAAAAAAGGAGAGAGCATATTAGAAACATATCTACTATCATTCACATTGTAAAATATTTAGACGAACACCAAGGATTTCTCCTCTGATTCATAGTTATGAATTCCGTTCCATTTTGTTCAGAATGGCCAACATGTTCCGTGTCGAAATGGAAAACAGAAAAAAATGCAAAATGAAACATTTTATCCTGTGTTTCATTCTGTTCCGGTCTCTTTTGATTTGTTCTGAAAATTTTGCAAAATTTTTAGAAATGCTTTTTAGCAATTTTTTTTATTTTTTTTTGGATTTCCCTTTTTACCCTAATTTAGTGATGGTCTTATTTGAGGAACCTGTGATGTCTTTTGACCCTACCAAACAGACAGGGGGGCAGGGGGGGAGTAAAAAGTAAAAACACATCAAAACCCCTCATTTTCACACTTTTGCAGATCCCATTACTTTGAATTTTTAACTTAAAAAAAAAAAAAACCTACCATTTGTAGCATCTTTCTCGGAATGGAACACCAAAATGCACAAAGCACCAGAACGTTCCATTCTAGAGAGCAAAATTAAATGCCAACCGAAACAGAATTGATAACAAAGCCACAAAATGATTGGCAATATTTTGGAACTAACTAGGGAAGCATTAGTTCAAGACCGATGGAAAAGGAAGAATGGTTTAGATGAATCATGAATGCCAAATAATAACAAAATAAGAAGAGAATTATTAGAAACATACATTGGTTCGGATTATAAGGATTCTACATCTTGTTGGAAAATATGCAGAAAAATTGATGTCTTAAATTTACCACAGACATATTATCATTTTCATCAGCATATTAGAAGGGAATCTTTGGACTGATTGATATATTTTCATACTATTCAAAAAAATTATAAGGGGATAACATGTTATTCACATGTTACTTTTGCTGTTGAAGTAAAAAATTTTGAGATGGATACGAACAAAGGTATTCCAACAGATTTTGCATGCAAAATCTCCTCATTGTCTTGTGGAATGGCACTTGAAACAATAATTGCAGAAGGTCGACTTGAGCCATTGTCTCTTTGTATATTTGATAATGAATGACCTACATACAACTGTGCCCCAGTCTTTTCTAAACCATCCATAAAGCTGCTCCATACAATATCTGAGCCGCTAACTTCGAATCCCTAAGGTAAATACAGATAATCAATATTTCATAGATAGAAAAAATTCACTGAATATCACTAAAATGAAAAAAAAAAAAAAAAATCCTCTCAATATTTAATGATAAATAGAACTCGAAAACAATTTTCAATTGTAATATTATGTAGACAATAGACATTTATTTTATTTATGATGATATGGGTATGGCTTTTTATTTGTTAAACCTATTAATGGAATGATATCACTCTTTGATTGGTGCTGAACAAATGATTGACCACTGGGACATTGTGTAAACATGTGAAAATTCATGTCATGTGAGTTCTAGTTCTTAAGCAGGCCAGCTATGTTTCTCATAGTGTTGATTGTATTGAAATTTTAGTGGTCCAATATGAGACTTGTGCTTGGTGTGCATTGTGGGATGATGCATCCATGTAACGTAGTTCCATTAGCCTATATAAGCAAAGTAGGGATTGGGCATCGGTATGGCCCGTTCAGTTGTTTATCTACTAATGATTACTTGTGCAATGTGGACTATCAACAATGGTCTAATTTATGGTGCTAGGTGGTACATAGAACTAATCTCCTCCAAAAGCTCGGCTAATCTCCATGGACCAATGCGCGTTCCTTGAACCCAAGAAATGACGTTTGAAGAATCTCCTTCTACTTCCAGCTTGCCTTCCATTTGATCTTTAAATAAGCTCATACCATAGTGAAGAGCGCGAATCTCCGCTTCATTAGAGTTGTCATTCCGACCAACCCAGAGAAGAGATAGATGATGGTTCCATTACTATCTCCACACACTCCTCCGATTCCCACTTTGCCGGGGTTGCCAAGGGAGTAACCATCGACATTGAGCTTGAAACATTAGGTGGGGGGTCTCCAATGATTGCCACGCCCTCACTATGCACTGCATGATGAGGACAAGGTCCCCCACATGATGAGGATAAGGTTCAGTAGTTGCTATTTAGACATGTTACCCTAAGGCTACAGATGATTCGCTGACTGGGACATTGTTAGATAAGCAACTACATTGGTGCCAAGTGATTAGTGTATAAAGGCATGGCAGTGTGATGCCACCCCAAGACCATTAAATTGTGTTGGACCAGTTCTAATGGTCATAACTTAATAGTCAGGGAAGAAATTGTGTTACTTATCCACCTCGGCATAATCTCAAAGGCCCAGTTTGATTTGGATCTTGATAACCGATTGTGAGTCTAAAACTGATTATAGGACTCAAATTTACAATTAATTTTGACCCAATAATCAGTTTTGGACTCACTCAGTTCTGGGAATCCAAAACAAACAGGGCCAAAGTGTTTGACCAAATTGTGAATTGAAATGTGGGTAATGGTGAATGAATGTTGTGAAGATGATTTGGGTTGTGAAGAAAATCATACTTGGTGAAGAGCGAGCATGGCGAGGGCGGATAAACCACAGCCTCCGATTCCCACGAAATGGATCCAACCCTTTTCTTTATTCTTCTTCTTCTTCTCCTCCCCACTTCTCTGCTCCTCCGAGCACTTGGCAGGTATTCCTCTGTAATATTTTGAAGTTGGAGCAGGAACAGAGAAGAAGAGGTGGTTTCTTCTCTTGCTACATGGAAAAGGTTGGGGAAGGTAGAGCTCTGGATTGAAGGGAGGTTTTTTCGGACGAGATGAAGCCGAGATATGTTGGATGTTACGCGCGGACATTGCTTGGACCTCCATTGTCTCTAAGGCAGATGCCTCCGTGATTTCTGCCCTCTTCAACCTTTTGAGAAGTATACAGTATACTAGCAGAAAGTGGAATGTCTAGATCAATGGTAGATGGTAATTTTTGGGTCCCACTGGGAGCATGTATATGGAATCAAGACCGTTGATCTTGTAGAACATAGTTGGGTGATCCATATGATCTTGGGTCCCATTCGAAGTGACATCCTGTGCATTAGTTCAAACAATTTGTGGGTCTCACTGCACAGTGTAAACTTACATTGTTCAATTATTCAAGAATTGCTCTATAACTATTATTTTTTCTAATGAACCGTGGCACGTTAGGATATTTAATGATACCGTGTCTTAAATTTCCTTGGATTCATAAAGTTTTTGTGTGGTATTGGAAAATCAAAATGTTAGCTTAAATTTTTCGACATGGTAGTTGGAGGTTAGGACTAATTTTATAACTAATCCTCAAACCATTTATCCATGTTCTAATTGATAATGAGTTACGCTCTAGATTTAAGTTTCCACCAAAACCAACACGGAGAGACCAAAATGTTTGTGTTTCCATCTCCACTTAGATCATCTCAATCGTTAAGGGGGGATTTCATTTCCCTAAAAAAATTGTTAATTTCCGGATTCATTTCCTAGACTACCTCTAACGTGGATTTTTACACAAGATCAAGCCCTATGCTCTGTTTGGTTGCTTGTAGATGGCTGGGAGAATAGGAGATAAATAAGTCAAAAAGAATTAGACAAGAATGGAAGAGAATGGAAGATGGGGGAGAATATTAGGAGTGAGATTTGCGAGTAGTGTTTGGTTGCGCGAGGAAATTAGAGGAAAATGTAGGGTGTCATTATCAAAATATAGGTGGAAGAGAGAGAAAGAGATAAAAAAAAATAAGACAAGAATTTCTCCTAATTCCTCCAACAAATTTCTCCATTTTGATGAAAAAAGAGGAGAAGATTATGGGGGGAACATCTCCGCCACGTAAGCGCCACCTACGATAAATACCAATAATGATGTCTAGAAGTTGTCTAGTGTCAAAGGTATAAATGACAACCAAACATGCTTGGGGAGATCTCATGCATTTGAAACTCCTACAATCCCCTCAAAACAAGCAACCAAACAGAGCACCACAGACAATCAATTAAAACTCGTCACAGCTGAATCCTAAATAGAAGATGATTTTATTTTTATTTTTTATTACTCCATATTTAGGGCTGGGATCATCTGATCAGGATAGGAATCCCGCAATCGGCTGCTCTTGTGGTGGCCCAACAAATCAACGGACAAGATCACAAGTAAGGGTACTTATATCGGCACCACCCTGTTTTAATAACTGTACAAAACCCAGTCTGTCTCTTCCTTTATAACTGGCTCATGTGTGTTTTGGTAATATCGCCATCCAAACATTACTACTTCCCACGCTTTCCCTCTCTCCCAAAATATTTCCGTCGTTTCAAATTCCCGCTCCAACCCTCTCTACGGCATCATCGTCCATATAATGTCATCTTCCTCGGCCGTAAAAACGAGAAAGCATGACCTCCGAAGACTGCAACAAGTGTAGAAGCATCAATCCAAATTTCGCCAGAACCATTTGTTCCATTTGCTATGACGATCTCAAACCCATCCTCGAAGATCTCCAGTCCATCTCCATTTGCGGCCATGTCTTCCACGAGCTTTGGTATTTCTCTCTTTCTCTTTTTTTCTCTCTCTCTCATTCTCTTTCTCATTCGTGCTTTAATTTTCCAAACAGTCTTCAACAATGGTTGGAGTATTGCCCCGCTGGGAAGAAGAGCAGTTGCCCTGTATGCAAACAGGCCTGTTCGGAGAAGAACATCAGTCGCCTCTATTTCCAATCTCTCGCCGAATCCACACAGTCTATTCCTTCTCAGAAACCATTTGATGCCGCCAATTCCGCCAATGTATTTGTAAGAACCCTTCCTCTACGCATTTCATCTTTCAAAGTTTAGGTTTTAATGTTGATTCTGATTCTGGATTTTCTTTTTTATTTTTTCCCATAGGCATCGCAAGAAGAGGTAAAGAAACTGGAACGGAAGATTTCGGGGCTGAATTCCGCATTTGACCACCAACAACAGCGTATGAAGGAACTGACTGTCGAGGTATTGTGTTTATATGTTCATTTCATCTCCGCTAAAATTAGGTTCAATTTGACAATCTACCATGTTATTACTTATAGAAGAAAGCCCAACTGATGGAAAGGGTGGAGAAACCTCCATCCACCACATGGCAAGACCAAGCTTAACACATGGTCAAAATAGAATGGAAAGTGATGCCTCATCATAGCATACAATCTTGCACAGATGAATAATCTTTCCATTCTACAATAATTGATTGCCCAACAGCCGTTACAATCTATTTACAGAAACTTCCAGACAACTGCTGACCATTATTACTACATTTGGAGACATGCCTAATCCTTTCATTCAATTACCATTGATTTCTCAAGACATGGCTGCAATCAATTCCCATTGACTTGCAACTTACTGTTTTTGTCTTGATACATTGCCTTTTATTGTATATTGTGTAATCTCTGTAATCTTTGATTGAAGATTGTGTAATATCTGAACTGCATATAAATATACATGCAGTCAATGTATACAGACACGGTGAAATAATAAAGAGAGAGAGAGTCTTCTTCATTCTTTGTCCCTTGAAACTCTTTATGGTATCAGAGCCATTCTCTGCTCTCTGTATTTCTCCTTCATCCTCTTCAATGGCATCCCAATCCTCATTGCTTACTGCTGCAAAGTACCCATATCCCTCCACCCTAAACATCGACTTTGTTTCCCTTAGACTTACACAAAACAACTTCCTTCTCTGGAAAACCCAATTCATGGGTCTAATCGAGAGCCAAGAAATGAATGGCTTCATTGATGGAAGCTATCCTATGCCCGACAAATTGATCTCAATCTCCTCTGCTGAAGTTGCAGGGGAGAAACAATTTGTTGAAAATCCAGAATACAGCTTATGGAGACGATCCGACCGACTACTCCGTGGTTGGATTGCTGGAACTTTATCTGAAGAAGTTCTAGGCCTAATAGTGGGCCTTGACACCTCCATCGAGGTATGGAGAACTCTTCTCGACTCGTTTGCTCTAGAGTCTCAAGAGAGAGAGCTGTACTTGACTAACTGCCTACAATGTCACTCTTTGGAAGGGAAAACAATGGCGGAATACATTCGTGGGTTCAAGGAAATCTGCGATGATTTGGCTACCATAGGACAACCACTAGGCGATCGACAAAAGGTTTTTGGGCTTCTCAAAGGACTGGGCTCGAGTTATGAGTCATTCACGACCACTATGCTCAAACCCCCTATCCCTTCATACAAAGAACTTGTCCCTCTACTCCAAAGCCATGAGATGATGAGAAGCATTCACTCAGAGAAATCCCATTATGGTGCAAATCAGCATGGGGCCTTTACAGTCCAACGTACTCAAGGACACAATGGACCCAAAAATAATCGGCGTGGTAGAGGTGGACAACACAATTTCAACTCCAAAGGGCGTGGATTCTCTCCGGCTAACTACAAGCCGCAACATGGAAACGATCCTCCAAGGCGTAACCCCACCCTGAACAAACTCCATGATCAAGCACCTCAAAAGGAGAAAGAAGCTCATGTGGTTTGTCAAATTTGCAACAAAAATAATCATACAGCCATCCGTTGTTATCAGCGATTCAATCAAACTTATCAGCCCGAAGATATGACACAAGCTCTTGCTGCCATGTCTTTATCTGATGCTCAAGATCATTCCTGGTTTCCAGATACGGGTGCATCTCAGCATATGACAGCCGACACTGGTAAGCTTGATCACTTTAGACCTTATCTTGGTTCTGATAAAATAATGGTTGGCAATGGTGATATTTTGAACATCACTCACATTGGAAAGACTTCCTTGCAAACGAATGCCAAAAAGGAGATTGAGTTGCATGATGTCTTAGTTGTGCCTGAAATTTAAAAGGATTTAATATCAGTGAGCCAACTAACCTCACAATTTCCTTGTGTTTTTGAATTTTCTTCCGATGGTTTTGTTATAAAGCACAGGAAATCTCAGAGGGTGATTGCCTCGGGCAGTAGATCTGGAGGGCTATACGTCTTGGAACCAAAGCACAATAAAGCCTTCTTCTCCAATAGATTTCGAGCAGTCAATGACGAAGTGTGGCATCAACGGCTTGGGCATCCAAATGAGCGTGTGGTGGAGTTTCTCAAGAAAAATAAGTCTATTATTAGTAAAAATAATAAGGTCATTAGCCATATTTGTGATCATTGCCAGTTGGCTAAGTCTTGTCGGTTACCATTTCTTTCAGTTACTGAACATTCTAATGAACCACTTTCTAAAATCCATTGTGATTTGTGGGGGCCATCTCCTGTCTTATCTTTTCGAAAATTCAAGTATTATGTCATTTTTGTGGATGAATGCACCCGCTATACCTGGTATTTTCCATTGAGAAAAAAATCAGAATTCTTCATTTGCTTTGTGAAATTTCACAAACTTTTAAGGAATCAGTTTGACAATAATATAAAGACCTTTCAATCCGATGGTGGTGGTGAATTTTCCAACGCTAGTTTCCTTCATTACTTGGAAGATAATGGTATTAAACACCAAATCTCTACCCCACGAACACCTGAGCAAAACGGAATGGCTGAGCGCAAACATAGAAATATTACAGAATTGGGGTTAACTATGTTGTTTCACAGTGGGACTCCTAAGAGATTTTGGGTGGAAGCATTTGGGACTGCTACGTGGCTAATTAATAGACAACCAACACGAGTTCTTAATATGGTGAGCCCTTTCGAGAAGCTAATGAAGCGAAAACCCGACTATGGGTCACTACGAGTTTTTGGTTCCCGATGCTTTCCGTACTTACGAGACTATACTAAAAACAAGTTTGATCCAAGATCTCTACCATGCATCTTTTTAGGATATAGTGAATTCTACAAGGGCTATCGATGCTTTTACCCTCCCACCGGGCGTGTGTATCTATCTCGACATGTGGTCTTTGATGAAACCACCTTTCCCTTTAAACACCCAGGTTCTCTCTTCTCTTCTTGTGATGCTGATAATGAATTAACCACCTTTCATGAATGGTTTTCAGGGACCAATGAGACATCCAATCCTAGCACTATGGATCGGAATGATAGTGTCCAATCATCGGCCTGCCCCCAATTGTATCCAACCACTCCTTCAGATGAGCCACGTACTCCCAACTCAACTCCAACTCAATTTGAACCCACCGTTGAGCCCATGAGTCCAACAGGCCCCCCACCATTGTCTAGCCCACATGATTCAGGGTCATCTTCTCATCCAACACCGTTAGAAGACCATCCTGGCTCAGGTCTATCGTTTGCTGAGCCTACCTCATCATTACACCACATGGGCCCACTTGGTTCTCCTAATCCTACTACCCACTCAATGACCACCCGATCTAAGTCCGGTATCTTCAAACCTAACCCAAAATACCATTCTCCTTCTTTTGCCCTTCTTACCCATGATATTCCATCTGAACCAAGGAGTACAAAGACGACACTTCATCATCCGGGTTGGTATGCGGCCATGAAAGAAGAAATCGCTGCCCTCCATGCAAATTCCACATGGGACCTTGTTCCTCGCTGTCCCACCATGAATGTTGTGGGTTGTAAATGGATCTACAAGACAAAGCTCCGCTCTGATGGCTCCCTTGAGCGCTTAAAAGCACGCTTAGTCGCAAAAGGGTTTACTCAGATTCCCGGTGTTGATTTTCTTGAAACATTCTCTCCTGTTGTTAAGCCTGCTACTATTCGGATTGTTCTCACTATTGCTCTTACCCGACATTGGGATATCCGCCAATTGGATGTCACAAATGCCTTCTTACATGGACACCTCTCTGAACCTGTGTTCATGGATCAGCCACCTGGGTTCCACGATGTTACAAAGCCCGATTATGTATGTAAACTCAATCGGGCCCTCTATGGGCTTCGACAAGCACCGCGAGCCTGGTTTGATCGGTTCAGCAACTTTCTCCTCGCCTCTGGGTTTCGTTGCAGTACCGCAGACTCCTCTTTATTTACTTACCATGGTTCTCGTGGTACGATGCTACTTCTCTTGTATGTCGACGACATTATTCTCACTGGCCACTCCTCTGACTTTTTACATTATATGATTTCTGTGTTAAGTCGTGAATTTGCCATGAAGGACCTGGGTTACCTTCACTACTTCTTAGGCATCGAAGTTCATCGCTTCTCTGGTGGATTATTTCTTAACCAATTGAAGTATGCCACTGAGCTTTTGGATCGAGCCCAAATGAAAGGTTGTAAACCTATATCTACGCCAATGGTGGCCAAACCTCGGGAACATGCGGGTAGCACTATCCCCTTCTCTGATCCTCAATTCTATCAAAGCATTGTTGGTGGCCTCCAATATCTCACATTCACTCGGCCGGACATTTGCTTTAGCGTGAACTATGTTTGCCAATATATGCACAATCCCTCCGTACATCACTTCCAGTTGGTCAAGAGAATTCTCCGATATGTCAGTGGCACGCGCGACTTTGGACTTCGGATTCTTTCTCATAGTACTCTTGACCTTTATGCCTACTCGGATGCAGATTGGGGAGGCTGCACTCTTACACGGCGTTCTACCACCGGTTATTGCACCTTTTTGGGTGCTAATTGTATTTCTTGGAGTGCAAAGAAACAATGCACCGTGGCTCGCTCTAGTGCCGAAGCAGAATACCGGGCCCTAGCATCTACCGCTGCCGAACTGACGTGGTTATCATTCATATTACGTGACATTGAGCTTTACCTCTCTCGACCGCCCATCCTGTTCTGTGATAATATCTCAGCTCTCCACCTCACAATTAATCCTGTATTTCATGCTCGCACAAAGCATATTGAAATTGATTATCACTTTGTGCGAGAGAAAGTTGCTCTTGGATCTCTTATCACCAAATTTGTGGCTTCAGATCGTCAAGTTGCTGATACGCTAACCAAACCGCTCACTCGGAATAAATTTGAAGCTTTACGTGTCAAACTAGGCCTATGGCCATCTCCACGGCCCAGTTTGAGGGGGAGTATAGAAGAAAGCCCAACTGATGGAAAGGGTGGAGAAACCTCCATCCACCACATGGCAAGACCAAGCTTAACACATGGTCAAAATAGAATGGAAAGTGATGCCTCATCATAGCATACAATCTTGCACAGATGAATAATCTTTCCATTCTACCATAATTGATTGCCCAACAGCCGTTACAATCTATTTACAGACACTTCCAGACAACTGCTGACCATTATTACTACATTTGGAGACATGCCTAATCCTTTCATTCAATTACCATTGATTTCTCAAGACATGGCTGCAATCAATTCCCATTGACTTGCAACTTACTGTTTTGTCTTGATACATTGCCTTTTATTGTATATTGTGTAATCTCTGTAATCTTTGATTGAAGATTGTGTATTATCTGAACTGCATATAAATATACATGCAGTCAATGTATACAGACACGGTGAAATAATAAAGAGAGAGAGAGTCTTCTTCATTCTTGTCCCTTGAAACTCTTTATTACTGTTATTATTGCTGGGAATGTTGACTTGTTTCCCTTGCCTGCCATCGTTCGGAATTCAAATGGGATTCTAGTTGTGGTTGGTAGCTAAGAATAGAAAAAACAAGAAAGTTTCTTATTGAGAAAAGTAAGGGAAAGGGTTGGGGTTTGCAAGTTTGCGGATTAATCGTCTTGTAATCCTTCTTTCTTATTGAGAGAAGCATGGGAAAGGGTTGGGATTTTCAAGTTTGCGGATTAATCTTCTTGTAATCCTTCTAGGTTTTCTTTCACATTGTGAAGTTCGTGTTCTTGCTCATGGATGTAGGCTTTCTTAGCCGAACCATGTAAAATCTCAGTGTTCATTTTGCGGTTTGCTTTTATTTCTATTGTTTCACGCGATAAGATCATATTTTGCCTGTTAGATTTCTCAACAAGTGATATTAGAGCTGTGGTTGGAGTGATCGTTGGTTGGAGCGATCGTGGGTATTGTGGTTGGATCACAATTACAGTGATCGTCAGATGTAGAAAGATTGTTTGAGTGGTTCACGTTCGAGGTATTTATTACGTGGATATTCTATAATTTTGAATGGTTGTTATATCAATATAGGATTGATTAGATTGATCGGTGTGTAGAATGAGGGTTTCCTGTTCATCTTTCTTAGGTTTTTAGCTCCGTGTCTAACAACCAAACTTATAGAATGTTGTCTAGAAGTGCATGGTGATCTGAGATGGCAGCAAAGTCAAGTTCCATCGAATTCAACATCGAAAAGTTTGACGGAAAGGGCAATTTTACCCTATGACAGACGAGGGTAAATGACATCATTGTTCAATAGTGTATGAGGGTAAATGACATCATTGTTCAATAGTGTATGGCTAAGGCATTGAAGGGAAATGATGGAAAGTGGTAGAAGATGAAGGATGCCGAGTGGGAAGACATTGAATCAATAACTATCAGCGCAATTTGATTATGTCTAGTAGATGATGGGCGTTATGGTAGAAGAATCGATGCCCAAATTATGGAAAAACTTGAAAGGAACAGATCACCTTCAAAAAGTCGCACTAGAGGAGATAATAGCTTGTCAAAGTCTAGAATTTGCCAAGGGACATGTAATAGCCGGTCCCAAGTATTTGGGTAATTATCCTTATCAAAGTGAACATATGATTTTTTTTTATAATGGGTGTCATTATAAAAAAATTAAGCCAAGATTAATTGTTAGAAATGGGTGTTAGTATCAAATAAAAGTTGTGAATTTTCTTTGATATGGGTAATAATATCAAATGGACTAAAGTTAAATTAGGAATCAAATATGCAATCATTTTCAATATTCAATCATAAGGTAACAATCATGTGCTATTATCATCAATGACTAAAGTTAAATTAGGAATCAAATATGCAATCATTTTCAATATTCAATCATAAGGTAACAATCATGTGCTATTATCATCAATGACTAAAGTTAAATTAGGAATCAAATATGCAATCATTTTCAATATTCTATCTTAAGATAGCAATCATTTCAATATTGAAAAAGAAAGAAATGTGTGGGATGTTTGGAACCTTACGAGACTACAACCTTCTTCTTTTTTTTTCTCTCCACTCTCTTCCTCTCATTGGATGAAGGTTAGTTGGTTAAATTAGGAATCAAATATGCAATCATTTTCAATATTTTATCTTAAGGTAGCAATCATTTCAATATTGAAAAAGAAAGAAATGTGTAGGATGTTTGGAACCTTGCGAGGCTACAACCTTTTCTCTCCACTCTACAACCTTTTCTCTCCACTCTCTTCTCTACAACTTTCTCACCACAACCTTTTCTCTCCACTCTCTTGCCTACAACTTTTTCTCTCCACTCTCTTCTCTCATTGGATGAAGGTTAGTTGTTGTGGGATTTAGAAAGGGGTGGTGTTGATGAAGGTTAGTAGTTGTGGGCTTTAGAAAGGGGTGGTGTTGATGAAGATTAGTTGTTGTGGGCTTTAGAAAGGGGTGGTGTTGATGAAGGTTAGTTGTTGTGGGCTTTAGAAAGAAGAAATATAGGTGTTGGATGTAGTTGTTGTGGGCTTTAGAAAGAAGAAATATAGGTGTTGGATGTAGTTGTTGTGGGCTTTAGAAAGAGGGAATATAGGTGGTGTTTGAGGCCATTGAGATGCTTGTAACTCTCCTACATTGGGATGCTTGTAACTCTCCTACAAGACCAAGTTCTACACCACTTTAGAACCATTGCAAAACAGTCCTAGAAACCTCTGCAAATTGCTATTGCTGCCGGTAAATAAACTACTTTCCACCATCTTGTTGCCATAACCTTGTGTCCAAGAATCAAGGCCTACAAGACCTCATATTCCATCACATATGTCTTGAGATCAACTACGGTTGGGTGGATCTTCATCACGAATAATTGCCAAAATTCTGTAAGTTCATATTCTTGTCTTGAGATCAACTACGGTTGGGTGGATCTTCATCACGAATAATTGCCAAAATTCTGTAAGTTCATATTCTTACTCAGTCACCTTCTAGTTTCAGCTTTGCAAATTCCCTTCCTTGACAAGAACAAAAAGGAGGAAAAGAGTAGTCTTAATTAAATAAATTTGGTTGAGCAAATGGGATTGGAGTTTAGGTGCGAATAAATTTGGTTGAGCAAATGGGATTGGAGTTTAGGTGCGATGTGTTAGAAATGAGTTTTTAGAGCCGTCCTAATTTCTTTTCTTTTTAGAGGCACAATCAAATATGAAATCTTATTTAATAGGGACTGTTACACATTAGGATAGTTAAATGACCTTGGTTTACTTACTAATGTGAAGGGGAAAAAGAGGAGTTTTTGTCAACGTCAACGTCGTCCTAGAGAAAACAAAACAAGTCAGAAATTCGTGCAAGAGGTAGGTGATCCTACCCTATGTCAGTGTATTATCAAATATTTACATTAGCTAAGTTGAAAGCTTTCTATTTCAATTTTTGCATATCTACTTTGACTTGGAACTTGTTTTGGAGAAGATTCTTACTGACCTTTTTTTTTAGTATGTCATTTTACATAGTTGAATATCATTATGCATGGTAATTTTTAGTCTTGAAATGTTTTCATTCCTATACATAAAAAGCTTTATGAAGAACATGATTTTGAAAACTAGAATTCATGAAGCAACAATTTGAAAAGCACTTTGTTTACGATATGGATTTGATATGGTCATGAAGCAACAATTTGAAAAGCACTTTGTTTACGATATGGATTTGATATGGATTTCATAGATTTGAAATGGGGGAAGTCCCCTATGGCTTGAAGCGTTTACAAATTTATGGCATGGTATTGCAAACATTAAAATTGCTTCTCTCTATAAATGTATACTTGTATGCAGTCTTGGTATGGAATGGATTCCACCAGTAAGGTTGATCTCTGGTGGGGATCTAGTGCCCAACCTACCAGTGGGTGAGTACACTGGACGTGATCACGTAGACCGGTCAAATTTTATCTACCCGTAAGGTTGATCTCGGGCGGCCAGTAGGGAGTCCTCTGGCTATTGATATTGTGACATTGCGCACTTTAGGACCTGTGAGTCCTGCGAACGAGTGTTCGCCTTGGGTTACGCTACTTGCCAATAAGGTTGGAAATTGGCCACAGAGAAGACTGTTATGCTTGAAAATATATTACTGTTATGTTTGAAAATATATTACTGTTAAGTATTTGATTTCCAAGTGGAAAAATGCAAAATCAAGTGTTTGAAAATATATATTCTTGTCATTGATTTCCAAGTGAAAAACTGCATAACCGAGTGGTTGGAACTGTTTTGTAAAAACATGTATTTTTCTTATATAGCTTATGTAGAAATGATCTTTTTAATTCTTATCAATTTCTGCATTGGCTAAATTTTATGGCATGCTACGTCTTTTCCGCACAAGTTTGTTTTTGTTTTCCTATTAGCTGGCTTGGATTTGGAAAACCGGCTGGGCTGTTAGCTCATTATGTGGTTTAACAAATTTCAGATACAGAGGAGCGGCAGTAGATTTGCTGAGATCAGGCACTTGGATTGGAGCCTAGGAGATTTGTTCTTTATTTCATTGTTCCAATTTAGAAACCTTTGATATTTTATTAAGGTGATTGTCTTGAAATAATTATTGTTGGATTTAGACTTATGGACCTAATCTATATTTGTATTTCATTATGAGACTAAAATTTCCGCATTTATTAGTTACTCTGATTGTTGAGAATAGTTGATCGAAAAAGGAGCCTTGCATGCTTGTGGGGGCGACCCTATGGGCGTGCGGCGGCTGTCACGTGCGCCTTACCTAGAATTATGGGTTCGGGGCGTGACAGTAAAGTGGTATCAGAGCAATAGGTTTAAGAACCGGTAGGACCTTAGGCAAAGGCAAATTGTATTTTTACTACAGGACCTTAGGCAAAGGCAAATTGTATTTTTACTACTTAGGTAAAGGCAAATTGTATTTTTACAATTTTTACTACTTACCTTCCGATTAGATGTAGGTATTTTATAATCTAGAGCCTTACTAGTGTTTGCTATTGTTGGGATAGGTATGGCTCGTACCAAGAGAATGACTGACCTTGCTCGTAGCACGACCCGACTTCAGCGAAACCCTATACCGGCTCCAGTGCAGCCAAATCAGGCGCAAGAGGAGGAGCCTCCCACCCCTATCATCCATACTGCAGAGGGAGGGACTCATCAGGAAGAGCAAGGGTTACCCCGATTAGAGCGGATGATGGAGACTTTGGTTGGGGTGGTGACCCAACAGCAGCAGCAGCCTCAGCATCATCCGCCACAGGTCGAGCCTCGTCAGCAGAATAGGATGACCGAGTTTCGGAGGATGGCCAATACATTTGGAGGGACCACTGATCCTCTCGTGGCTGATGAATGGTTGCAAGAGACCGAGAAAATCTTTGAATTTCTGGGGATGGCAGCGCCGGACAAAGTAGTAGCTGCCACGTTCATGCTTAGAGGAAGTGCAGATGCTTGGTGGAAGATGGAGAAGCGTGTCAGGGGGAGCGCTATCATTGCATGGGATGAATTCTCTACAGCTTTCTATGACAAATATTTTCCTGATAGTGTGAGGATTCTTAAGGAAAATGATTTTTTCAATTTAAAGCAAGGGAACAGATCTGTCATAGATTATGAGGCAGAGTTTACGAGATTGGGGATGTTTGCACCCATATCGGTCATGGAGGACGACGGGCTTCTTGCTCGCCGTTTCCAAGACGGACTCAGGGAGCCTATCAGGCATCGAGTAAAAGATTTCCAGCTTAAAACCTATGCAGATGTGTTGAGTAAGGCTTTACAGGTTGAGGAAGGAGTCATCAGGTCCCAACAGCATAGGGACCAGCAGAAGAAGAGATTCAGGGCAGGAGGTCAGCAGGATGGCCAGATTTCAGGAGAGCCATCTAAGAGGCCTAATTCCTACCGCCAGGGAGGTGGATCACAGCAGAGGTCAGGCGACCATCGCCCGCAGCATCAGAGTGCTGGTCAGAGGTCTAGCTTGTGTGCCAAATGCAAGAAACATCATGCAGAAAAGGATTGCCCATGGATCACTGGGGCATGTTTTGAGTGTGGCCAGTTGGGTCACAAGGTAGCAGATTGTCCTCGGAAGAGAAATTTTCAGTTTTCAGGAGCACCCCCAGCAGCGCGAGTTCCGCCCACAGGAGAGAATCGGGCACCTCCAGCGGTGCGAGTCCCGCCCACAGGAGAGAATCAGGCATGGAATAAGAAGCAGAGGATCCCAAGCCGAGTCTATGCACTAACCGAGCAGGACGCTATGGCCTCTAATGCAGTGGTGACAGGTATGTCATTAGTTAGTTGTTGATATTCTTATTCATATAAATGTCTATAAAATTTCAACGTATTGCATTTTGATGTTTGCTTAGTTAATAGTGGGAATAGGTTAACCTATGTTTGCTTAGTTAATAGTGGGAATGGGTTAACCTATGACAGGTACCCTTCCAATAGCTTCGGTCTATGCATGTGTATTATTTGATTCGGGTGCCTCACATTCTTTTATATCATCCCGGTTTGTTGTGAAGCATGGATTAGTTCATGAGCCTTTAGATGTAGAGTTATGTGTAGACACACCTGTAGGAGGTAGCCTGATTACCGACAGGATTTGCAAGTCGTGTGCAGTGAAGATCGGTGACAGGGAGTTACCCGCTGATTTGGTAGTCTTGGAGATGAAGGATTTTGATGTTATTCTTGGGATGGATTGGCTGGCTGCTAATCATGCCAGCCTAGACTGTCACAGTAAGTTAGTGACTTTTCAGATGCCAGGACAGCGAAGGTTCAGTTTTATTGGTAGTCCTGGTGGTGCGCCCACCCAAATCATTTCGGCTTGCAAGGCTAGCAGATTGTTAAGGAAGGGTTGTGAGGGATTTCTTGCCTCTATATCAGAAGTCAGTCAGGAGGCCCTCAGGCTAGAGGACATCACAATTGTACGAGACTTCCCTGATGTATTCCCTGAAGACTTGCCGGGGTTGCCTCCAGATAGAGAGATCGAATTCTCCATTGATCTTGTACCTAGCACGGGTCCCATTTCTAAGGCTCCCTATCGAATGGCTCCAGTAGAGCTTAAGGAGTTGAGTGGGCAGTTGCAAGAACTTCTTGATAAGGGGTTGATCAGACCTAGTGTTTCTCCTTGGGGTGCACCAGTGCTATTTGTGAAGAAGAAAGATGGGAGTATGCGGTTGTGCATCGATTATAGAGAGCTAAACAAGGTAACTGTGAGAAATAAGTATCCATTGCCCAGGATCGAGGATCTATTTGATCAGTTACAGGGGTCTAAAGTATTCTCTAAGATCGATCTTCGCTCGGGTTACCATCAGTTGAAGATCAAGCCAGAAGATGTGCCCAAGTCAGCTTTCAGGACTAGATATGGACACTACGAGTTCTTAGTGTTGCCATTTGGTTTGACTAACGCACCCGCGGCATTTATGGATTTGATGAATAGGGTGTTCAAGCCATTCTTAGACAGATTTGTAGTAGTGTTCATAGATGACATCCTAATCTACTCAAAGAGCCATGAAGAGCATGAAAATCACTTAAGGCAGGTGTTGCAGGTATTGAGAGCAGAGCAGCTATATGCGAAATTCAAGAAGTGTGAGTTTTGGCTTGATAGAGTGGCTTTTCTGGGGCATGTGATTTCTAAGGATGGAGTGTCTGTGGACCCCCAAAAGATTGAGGCCGTAGTGGATTGGAGCAGGCCGTCTAATGTCGCCGAAATTCGCAGTTTCTTAGGTCTGGCGGGATATTACAGGAAATTCGTAGAGGGATTTTCACGGATTGCCGTACCACTGACCCGTCTAACGCATAAGGGAACCAAGTTTGAATGGTCTGATAAGTGCGAGGAGAGCTTCCAAGAGTTGAAACGAAGGTTAGTATCGGCCCCAATCCTCACTATACCATCTGAGAGTGGAGGATTCACCATATATAGTGATGCCTCTAAGAGTGGTTTAGGTTGTGTGTTGATGCAACACGGAAAGGTAGTGGCCTATGCCTCCAGGCAGTTGAAGCCATATGAGCAGAACTATCCGACGCATGATCTAGAGTTAGCAGCAGTAGTGTTTGCATTGAAAATTTGGAGACACTACCTTTATGGGGAGCCATGTGAGGTCTTCACTGACCATAAGAGCCTAAAGTACTTGTTCACGCAAAAGGAGCTAAATATGCGTCAGAGGAGATGGCTTGAATTGCTACAGGACTATGACCTGACCATCAGCTATCATCCAGGGAAGGCTAATGTAGTAGCAGATGCTTTGAGCAGAAAGGCCCAGGGTAAGATGGCATCTTTGATAACTAATCAAAGGCAGATCATTGAGGACTTGAGGAGGTTGAGTATTGAGGTAAGACAGCACGAGCCTGGTCTGCAAATTGCGAACCTGAGAGTTCAGCCCACTTTGTTAGAGAGAATAAAGATTTCTCAGAGTACTGATGAGAGACTCCATAAGATCAGGGCAGAAGTTGAGGCAGGATCCCAATTAGATTTTCGAGTCCATGAGGATGGGTCCTTGAGGTTCGGAACTCGGTTGTGTGTGCCTGCTGATGCGGATCTCAAGAGGGAGATTATGGATGAGGCCCATAGTTCTACTTATTCAGTGCACCCTGGAAGCACCAAAATGTACAGGGACCTCAGAGAAATTTTCTGGTGGAATAACATGAAGCGAGAGATTGCAGAGTTTGTGGCTCGTTGTATAATCTGCCAGCAGGTCAAGATAGAGCATCAGAGACCTGCCGGGAAGTTAGAGCCCCTCCCTATTCCAGATTGGAAATGGGAGCACATCACTATGGATTTTGTGACCGGTTTGCCAAAGACATTGAAGAAAAATGATGCCATTTGGGTTATAGTCGACAGGTTGACTAAGTCGGCTCACTTCTTGGCTTATAGAGTGGGTTCGACATTGGATCAGATGGCAGAGTGGTACTTGGAGGAGATTGTCAGGCTACATGGAGTGCCAGTGTCGATTGTGTCTGACAGAGACCCAAGGTTCGTGTCTCAGTTCTGGAGGAGTTTCCATAAGGCTTTGGGAACTAGGTTGAACTTCAGTACAGCGTATCATCCACAAACCGATGGCCAGTCAGAACGGACGATCCAGATATTGGAAGACATGCTGAGAGCATGTGCCTTGGATTTTAGAGGTTCTTGGGATCGGCAGTTACCTTTGGTGGAATTCGCATACAACAATAGCTACCAATCCAGCATTCAGATGGCCCCTTATGAGGCCCTCTATGGTAGAAAGTGCAGGTCTCCCATCCATTGGGATGAGGTTGGTGAGAGGCAGATTTTGGGCCCGGAGCTAGTGCATCAGGCAGAAGAAAAGGTTCAATTGATCAGAGAGCGTCTCCGAGCAGCACAAAGCAGGCAGAAGAGCTACGCTGATGTCAGGAGGCGTGAGCTTGAATTTGAAGTTGGAGATCGTGTTTTCTTGAGGGTGTCTCCCACTAAAGGAGTGGTCAGATTTGGCATTAGAGGAAAGTTGAATCCCAAGTATGTTGGGCCATACGAAATTCTTAAAAGGGTCGGGACAGTTGCCTATCGCCTTGCACTACCACCCAGTTTGGCTGGGGTGCATAATGTCTTCCATGTCTCTATGCTGAGGAAGTATGTTCCGGACCCGGACCGTGTAGTAGAATTGGCCCCTTTGCAACTCAGAGAGGATATGTCATATGAGGAACACCCGGTGCGTATCGTTGATCGAAAGGACCAAGTTCTTAGAAAACGCACCATTCCCTATGTCAAGGTACAGTGGAGAAATCACTCTGAGCGAGAGGCAACTTGGGAGCTTGAGGAGGAGATGCAGGAAAAGTACCCCCAGCTTTTTCAAGCACCAGGTATGTGAAATTCGAGGACGAAATTCTTTTTAGGGGGGTATGATGTAATAGCCGGTCCCAAGTATTTGGGTAATTATCCTTATCAAAGTGAACATATGATTTTTTTTTATAATGGGTGTCATTATAAAAAATTAAGCCAAGATTAATTGTTAGAAATGGGTGTTAGTATCAAATAAAAGTTGTGAATTTTCTTTGATATGGGTAATAATATCAAATGGACTAAAGTTAAATTAGGAATCAAATATGCAATCATTTTCAATATTCAATCATAAGGTAACAATCATGTGCTATTATCATCAATGACTAAAGTTAAATTAGGAATCAAATATGCAATCATTTTCAATATTCAATCATAAGGTAACAATCATGTGCTATTATCATCAATGACTAAAGTTAAATTAGGAATCAAATATGCAATCATTTTCAATATTCTATCTTAAGATAGCAATCATTTCAATATTGAAAAAGAAAGAAATGTGTGGGATGTTTGGAACCTTACGAGACTACAACCTTCTTCTTTTTTTTTCTCTCCACTCTCTTCCTCTCATTGGATGAAGGTTAGTTGGTTAAATTAGGAATCAAATATGCAATCATTTTCAATATTTTATCTTAAGGTAGCAATCATTTCAATATTGAAAAAGAAAGAAATGTGTAGGATGTTTGGAACCTTGCGAGGCTACAACCTTTTCTCTCCACTCTACAACCTTTTCTCTCCACTCTCTTCTCTACAACTTTCTCACCACAACCTTTTCTCTCCACTCTCTTGCCTACAACTTTTTCTCTCCACTCTCTTCTCTCATTGGATGAAGGTTAGTTGTTGTGGGATTTAGAAAGGGGTGGTGTTGATGAAGGTTAGTAGTTGTGGGCTTTAGAAAGGGGTGGTGTTGATGAAGATTAGTTGTTGTGGGCTTTAGAAAGGGGTGGTGTTGATGAAGGTTAGTTGTTGTGGGCTTTAGAAAGAAGAAATATAGGTGTTGGATGTAGTTGTTGTGGGCTTTAGAAAGAAGAAATATAGGTGTTGGATGTAGTTGTTGTGGGCTTTAGAAAGAGGGAATATAGGTGGTGTTTGAGGCCATTGAGATGCTTGTAACTCTCCTACATTGGGATGCTTGTAACTCTCCTACAAGACCAAGTTCTACACCACTTTAGAACCATTGCAAAACAGTCCTAGAAACCTCTGCAAATTGCTATTGCTGCCGGTAAATAAACTACTTTCCACCATCTTGTTGCCATAACCTTGTGTCCAAGAATCAAGGCCTACAAGACCTCATATTCCATCACATATGTCTTGAGATCAACTACGGTTGGGTGGATCTTCATCACGAATAATTGCCAAAATTCTGTAAGTTCATATTCTTGTCTTGAGATCAACTACGGTTGGGTGGATCTTCATCACGAATAATTGCCAAAATTCTGTAAGTTCATATTCTTACTCAGTCACCTTCTAGTTTCAGCTTTGCAAATTCCCTTCCTTGACAAGAACAAAAAGGAGGAAAAGAGTAGTCTTAATTAAATAAATTTGGTTGAGCAAATGGGATTGGAGTTTAGGTGCGAATAAATTTGGTTGAGCAAATGGGATTGGAGTTTAGGTGCGATGTGTTAGAAATGAGTTTTTAGAGCCGTCCTAATTTCTTTTCTTTTTAGAGGCACAATCAAATATGAAATCTTATTTAATAGGGACTGTTACACATTAGGATAGTTAAATGACCTTGGTTTACTTACTAATGTGAAGGGGAAAAAGAGGAGTTTTTGTCAACGTCAACGTCGTCCTAGAGAAAACAAAACAAGTCAGAAATTCGTGCAAGAGGTAGGTGATCCTACCCTATGTCAGTGTATTATCAAATATTTACATTAGCTAAGTTGAAAGCTTTCTATTTCAATTTTTGCATATCTACTTTGACTTGGAACTTGTTTTGGAGAAGATTCTTACTGACCTTTTTTTTTAGTATGTCATTTTACATAGTTGAATATCATTATGCATGGTAATTTTTAGTCTTGAAATGTTTTCATTCCTATACATAAAAAGCTTTATGAAGAACATGATTTTGAAAACTAGAATTCATGAAGCAACAATTTGAAAAGCACTTTGTTTACGATATGGATTTGATATGGTCATGAAGCAACAATTTGAAAAGCACTTTGTTTACGATATGGATTTGATATGGATTTCATAGATTTGAAATGGGGGAAGTCCCCTATGGCTTGAAGCGTTTACAAATTTATGGCATGGTATTGCAAACATTAAAATTGCTTCTCTCTATAAATGTATACTTGTATGCAGTCTTGGTATGGAATGGATTCCACCAGTAAGGTTGATCTCTGGTGGGGATCTAGTGCCCAACCTACCAGTGGGTGAGTACACTGGACGTGATCACGTAGACCGGTCAAATTTTATCTACCCGTAAGGTTGATCTCGGGCGGCCAGTAGGGAGTCCTCTGGCTATTGATATTGTGACATTGCGCACTTTAGGACCTGTGAGTCCTGCGAACGAGTGTTCGCCTTGGGTTACGCTACTTGCCAATAAGGTTGGAAATTGGCCACAGAGAAGACTGTTATGCTTGAAAATATATTACTGTTATGTTTGAAAATATATTACTGTTAAGTATTTGATTTCCAAGTGGAAAAATGCAAAATCAAGTGTTTGAAAATATATATTCTTGTCATTGATTTCCAAGTGAAAAACTGCATAACCGAGTGGTTGGAACTGTTTTGTAAAAACATGTATTTTTCTTATATAGCTTATGTAGAAATGATCTTTTTAATTCTTATCAATTTCTGCATTGGCTAAATTTTATGGCATGCTACGTCTTTTCCGCACAAGTTTGTTTTTGTTTTCCTATTAGCTGGCTTGGATTTGGAAAACCGGCTGGGCTGTTAGCTCATTATGTGGTTTAACAAATTTCAGATACAGAGGAGCGGCAGTAGATTTGCTGAGATCAGGCACTTGGATTGGAGCCTAGGAGATTTGTTCTTTATTTCATTGTTCCAATTTAGAAACCTTTGATATTTTATTAAGGTGATTGTCTTGAAATAATTATTGTTGGATTTAGACTTATGGACCTAATCTATATTTGTATTTCATTATGAGACTAAAATTTCCGCATTTATTAGTTACTCTGATTGTTGAGAATAGTTGATCGAAAAAGGAGCCTTGCATGCTTGTGGGGGCGACCCTATGGGCGTGCGGCGGCTGTCACGTGCGCCTTACCTAGAATTATGGGTTCGGGGCGTGACAGGACAACCTGCCAAAACAAGGCTCGATGGGAGAGTGCAGCAGCCATTCTAGTGAAAGTTACAGGCGTAACTCAAATAGAGAAAGCAGAAATGCCAACACTCAAGCAAAGAACAAAAGAGACAACAAGGGAAATACCTTAAGCAAGCCAACCCAACATTGAAAATGGGCCAAATCAAAGGAAAAAGAATGCAATCACTCAGCATGGAGAAGATGGTTGTGAACAACCTGAGGAGAATGAAAAACCAAAAGCTTGGAGTTCCTTATTTTCAAAAACCCGGGACCCAAACTTTTCAAGTTCAATTGGAGTTCATTGCCCCTTTCAAAGATGAATATGACAACTAACAAGTAACATTTGAGGAGGAAGACTTCAAAGAAGCTGAAGATAAACAGGATAATAGTCTCATTGGGTATTTCCTCGGAAGAAGACCATGACTTTAACATCAACAGAAAATCGAGAATAAAAGGTGAATTCCTGATTTATAACCTAGGAGGCTTCTTCCTTTTCAAATTCACCAATGCAGAATATTGCACTTAGGTACTTGAAAACTAGAATTATAATTATGGTGTCAGAGCTCTCATCCTCAAAAAATGGATGTCATACATTTCCCCATAAAAATTAAGATTCTCGTCACTGCCGGTATGGATCCGGTTCCCAGGGCTACATCTCAAATATTGGACTCCCAAAAGGCTAAGCAAGTTAGGAAGTGCAATTGGAAAACCGCTGTATTTACACCCAAATAGCCGAGACTAAGTTACGCCAGGGTTTGTGTGGAGGTTGAAGCTGGAAAAGACTTTCTCGATTCAATCCAAATAAACACTGCTGATGGAATCACCTCCCAAAAGGTCGAGTATGACTGGAAACCTAGGTCATACATTCTATGTAAAGAGTTTAACCGCTCAACAGAAACTGCCATAGGAATCAGAAAGAACCACATAGAACATCAAGACAAGAATGGCAACCAATTGCACAGTGCAATGACAGATCATAAATGGGTAATCCAACATCGGCCCTCACAGAAACCAATCTGGAAAACAGGTATCTAATCTTGGCAAAGGAAGAAGAAGCAGAGGAAAAGACAAGTAAAAGAGAAAGGAAGACTACTTCTGAGGGAACTGAAAACTCATTCTCTTCTGATGAGGCTGGGATAGAAAATGATGAATATGCCAGTGAAAGCGACACCAACCGGGCCAAAGTCCACGATGCATCAAAAGATGAATCATTGAAGGATCACAACGACTTTGAAGGTGAGCCATGTCAGGAGGTTCCAAAGAAGAATTATCCCCGCACTCCCTACAAAAGACTCTTCGAGGGGAATGGTTCCTCCAAATAACCTTTCGGTTTTTACAAAATTTTCAGCTCTCTTCTCTCAAACATCTTTATTTATAATCTCCTATTCTAATTCTAATTCAAATTCAAATTTAAATTCAAATTAACTACTAAAAGGATTCCCTCCTAATTTCCTAACCTACCATTCTTAGCCACATTCAAATTCAAATTAACTAATAGAAAGATTATATCCTAATCTATCTCCTAATTACAAGCCATTATTCAAATTCAAATTAACTACTAGAGCTAATCTTATCAACCTACCATTATTGGCTATTATTCAAATTCAAAAGATCTACGGTTGGATTGTGGCCATATGGACGGCTAAGATTGATCATGCACGGATCCTCCTTGGGTTCGTATCATACCACCCCCCCATTGAAGGAACCTGGTCCTCCAGGTTCATCTTTGAAGTTATCATCATCCCTGCCTTCATCAACCTCGTCTTACCACTTCCCTTCGATGAGAAATAATTGTTGTGTTTTACAACGATGCCATGGACCAAACTTCTCATTGCAATTGTAGCATAAACCCTTGTCACGACGTTCTTTAGCCGCGGTTGCTGTTAAGCGTTTGATAGATGGAGGAGGATGATTACTTGATCCAGTTGAAGTTTGCACATCAATTACAAGATTCCATGGTGTCGTTGTGCAGCCAGCTTCTCCTCTTGAGATTGAGCAAGGGCAATGGCGTGCATCAAAGTACTCGGACGTAGTACTTGAACCTCATGACGAATGTCCTCTCTAAGGCCACTGATAAAGCAACTCTTAAGAAGGATTCCGTGAGCCCATAGGTGCGGTTGGCGAGCCTTTCAAATTGAAGTTGATATTCTCGAACGGTGGTCGTTTGAGAAAGTCGAATCAATGATCCGGTGAAATCTTCAAATTGGCTTGGTCCAAAACAAACACATAGAGACTCGACGAATTCAGCCCAAGACGATGTACCTTTCATCTTCTCGTACCATTGGTACAATTGGATGGCCTCCTTCTCTAGATGAATAGGTGCAATCTGTACTTGGGCTTTTTCTTCTATTTGATAAAAAGAGAAATAATTGTCAGCCCTATAGATCCATCCAGTTGGATCATCCCCATCGAACTTTGGAAGGTCAATCTTGGGTGGGCGTGGGGCTCCATGTTGGTGAAAAGTGTCTTCGTATTGTTGGGCTGGCGATGGAGGGCGTGATTGAGGTTGGGGGCTTGATTGTCGTGATCGGTTCTTGATTGAACCAATCTCCTCTTGCATCACTTGTATTGACGATGTTACTTGATCAAATCGCTCATGAATCGTCGCTACTAACTCGGCAAAGCGATCCTTCATGTGATCGATCTCCTTCGCAAGCTCCGCGTTAGTAACCATGATGGATCGAATGGCTCTGTTACCAAATGATAAGATCCCAAATATAATAAGACGAAAATAAGATAAACGTTCTCTTCGAGGGGATCAGTTCCTCCAGATAACCTTTCGGTCTTTACAAATTTTTCATGATGGCTCTCTTCTCTCAAACATCTTTATTTATAATCTCCTATTATAAATCTAATTCAAATTCAAATTTAAATTCAAATTAACTACTAAAAGGATTCCCTCCTAATTTCCTAACCTACTATTCTTAGCCACATTCAAATTCAAATTAACTAATAGAAAGATTCTCTCCTAATCTATCTCCTAATTACAAGCCATTATTCAAATTCAAATTAACTACTAAAGCTAATCTTATCAACCTACCATTAGTGGCTATTATTCAAATTCAAAAGATCTACGGTTGGATTGTGGCCATATGGACGACTAAGACTGAATCGATTGATCATGCACAGATCCTCCTTGGGTTCGTATCAGATTCCAAGCTGCTTACAAGCAAGCCCGTTATGTAACTCAACACTCGTCCAGTCGTCCTAGGAGTGTTGAGTTACATCCACAACAAGGCTGAATTCTTCTAGAGCAAGATTGAAAATTTTGGATCATTCAAAATCCATTGTTTCCCCCTATCTATTAATATTGTCTGTAAGAAAAGTTAGAAGAATTTGGATCATCTAAGATCCTTTGTTTCCCCCCTAGCTTTTAGATATTGTATCTAACTAGGGATAGGATTGATGCTTTGTATTCTCAATTGTAATATCTTTTTTATATTAATACACAGCCTAACACCAACTTACCTACCAAAAAAAATAAAAGTTGGAGAAGCTTTACGTGAGCTTAGCCAACAGATTCTATATGAAGCTACAGTTGTATGGGTTGAAGATGCAATAAGACGAGAATCTTCCCACTTGAATCTAACTAAAATTAGTGTTTAAAAACACAAATACGACGCGGGACGCATTTGAAGAAAATCATAGTTTACTCGGCACGATGTGGTCGAGTACTCGTTGACACGGTCATAATTCAAAAGAGAAAGGAGTTTTTATTGACTCTGTTGGGGGAAACGCTGTAGCAAAACACGGAACACAGCCAAGGTAAAAGGGAGTCAACTCGGGGGAGTCAACGATGACGTGGGGGAGTTTTAAAATTACTACTAAAATAACAATGCTTGGGACAAGCCCCTCTTTTTTCGCTGAAGTAAATAGATATAAGAGGTTTGATCCGGATTTTTCTCCCATTCACGTACTACAAATGGGTCAGTGGTGAGATTTTTATTCCTTATCCATTCTTTTTGTTCCGGTATTTTCCATACCACATCAATTAGGAATAGAGAATCTATATCAAATAAAGTACGATTGGAATAATAGTATTTATTGCTATTTTATTTGATACATTGTAGTCGGCTGCATTGGTGAATTAAGTGAAGGTACGGAAAGAGAGGGATTCGAACCCTCGGTCTCTTTCGATGAGGCTGGGATAGAAAATGATGAATATGCCAGTGAAAGTGACACTAACCCTGCCAAAGCCCACCATGCCTCAAAAGACGAATTGTTGACGGATCAACGACTCTGAAGGAGAGACATGTCAGGAGGTTCCAAAGAAGAAATCTCCCCTCACTCCCTACCAAAGATGCTCCCAAAGATCCCAAGCTGCAGACACGGAAGCCTGTTATGTAACTCAACACTCATCCAAGGACTGTTGAGTTACATCCACAACAAGGCTGAATTCTTTCAGAACAAGAATTGAAAATATTGGATCATTCAGAATCCATTGTTCCTCCCTATCTATTAGTATCGTTTCTAGGAATAGTTAGAAGAATTTGGATCATCTAAGATCCTTTGTTTGCCCCCATCTTCTCGATATTGTATCTCTATTTAGGGATAGGATTACGGTTTGTACTCTCAATTGTAATATCTTATTATATTAATACACAGGTAGGGGTCCTGCCTAACCCCAACTTACCTACAAAAAATAGAAGTTGGAGAAGCTTTACATGTCAAAAAGCTAAGCCAACCGATGGTATCTGAAGCGACAGTTGTATAGGTTGAACATGCAATAAGACCAGAATCTTCTGGAATAGATAAAATGTTTAACGAGCATGTGGATCAACTCCACAAGGTAGAAAAAAAGTTGAAGGAAGAAGGCAAGGCCCTTGTGCTTCTTAGATCGATTACGGATTCGTATGACAACCTAGTGATCACCCTAGTTTATGGTAAGGACATGGTGAAGTTAGAGGAGGTTGCAACATCGTTCTTATCTACTGATATGTGGAAGCAACATGTTCTTGATGGGAGTCAAGCGCATGAACTGATTGTTCATGGTGGAAATCAAAGAGGAAGGTCATTTGACAAGGGGTGTGAAAAGGTATGTCAAGATCGAGGGTAAGAGGAAAGGGGGCGCAATGTTATCATTGCAAGGAATATGGCCACATCAAGCAGGATTGTTCGATGTGAGCTGACAAGTTGGACAATAGTGCTACAAATACAATGGTGTCATTAATGGATGAGCAGAGTGAAATAGTTGAAGATGTTCTCATAGTCTCCCTAGGTAATTACACTTCTCATGATGAGTGAATTCTAGATTCAGGGTGTTTTGTTCATGTATGCTCCAAGAGGAAACATTTTGATATGTCATAGGCAAGGTTTTAAATTTCGGCCGAAATTTCGGATTTCCACCAATACCAAAATGAAATTCGCATGGAGTCGTTTTTTTACAGGATTTCGCTGAAATTTCCATGGGAAAATTTCCTTTTTTGCAAGATTTTCCCCGAAATTTTCGAAATTTCCCCTAAAATTTTAGAGAAACCAAAAATTTTCCATGAAATTTACAAGATTTCAGCTAAAATTTCCATCGAAACCGAAATATTTCGATTTCCATTGTGGTCGAAGCCAAAATAGAAATTTAAAACCTTGTTGTAAGAGTTAAAGGGAGACATAACATCCTTGGGTGATGGGTCCACTTGTGACGTCATGGGAATTGGAACGGTGAAGATCTAGATGTTTGATGGAGTGGTTCGTTCTTTATGTGGTGTAGTATATGTCCCAAAGATACATAAGAATCTAATATTTCTTGGCGCCGATTCGACTCTAGGGATTACAGGTGGAGTCATGAAATCATACACGACTGTATGGTTCTGATGAAATGAGAGATGCGGCAAATTATGTTGTCTGGTTGAGGACACGATGACTAATGTTCCTAAGATTTTGATGGCTAGTTGGAAGCAGTGTGGCATGTGCACACATAAGGTCTCTTCCTTATTTGGTGCATAGACGAGTTTTCATGTTGCAGATGATGATGAGGTGACTATTCTTGCGATGAGGACAGATTGAGATCCCTCTTTAGGGTTGACTGAGTGAGTCAACCGGGTGATAACTACACATGTGCGCTGGCTGTGTTAAACAAGTTTTGTGGAGTTAGAACACGAATTATTCGATGATGTGTAGCTGGTACTTCAAAAGGCTAATGATGGTTTGCGGTGACAACAAATTGGTGGCGACATCAACGAAAAATCTTCAAGTGGCGTTGGAAACAAGCCAAGTTGGAAATTGTTGGGAAAATTGTCTTGTTTCCCATGCCCCACCTTTTCTAATTCAAATAGGTTCTGCTGTGTGTTTTCTCTCGGGGTTTTCTTGAGTTGCTCTTGTGTATGAGTTGAGAGAAGCAAGGGAAAGGGTTGCAGTTTGCGGATTAATCCCGTTGTAATTTTGGTAATTTTGCTCTCATAGGCATCTTGGTTGAACCACATAAAAGCACGGTGTTCATCTTGCGGTCTCTTTTATTTCTACTCTAGTTGTGCATGATAGGATCAGATTTTGTCCGGTGGATTTCTCAACAATTATTAATAATTTTTTGACTTAGTGGTGTGGTGATCCTCATTTCAGCTTTCTCTGAGCACGGCGCTTGCTAAGAAAGAAGAGATGTTGAAAGAGGAAGCTCTTGTAGAGAATGCACGTATTCATCAACTGCTTCTACTGAAAACTCAGGTGTTTTTATCTTTTGAATTACTTTTGCTCTTGATGTGATTATATGATTGAATCTGAATGTTATTTGCCTTTTCTGCCATTTATTAATATTTGAATTGTTTTTGTTATTTAATTTAGCTTGATCATATGTTGTAGGATCTTATTAGATCTTCTGCAGAGTGCTCCAAGCTGCAGGAGAGGAGTATGGCTCTGGCTAAAGAGCTTGCCACTCTTAAATTGTAAGGGCAGTTGAGATGAAAAATATAGTTGTGATTTCTGTTTGGTTTTTATTGCTTACCATGACTATGGTTCATGATTTAGGGTCTCAGATGTGAATTTGGAGGAAGAAGAAGTGTCGAAGCTTGCATCAATTGGTGGTGGGGCTAACGGCCGTGATAAGACAGATATTCTAAAGAAGTCACTTATCCTTCGTAACAAGTAGGTCTTTTAATGATTCATATTCTCTGAAGTATGCAAAGAGTAGTTAGTTGTGGATTTTATCTAGATTAATATTGCATTTTGACTGATATAGCCTTTAGTGGTCTACTGGATGGGGGTATTATGATCGATACATTTATTTTAGTGCAAACTAATGACAATCTTTTTGATTTATTTTGGGTGTATAGGCTGAAACAAGTGATCTGCTTAGTCATCTCACCAAAAATTAGAAATTTATGCTCTTCTAGTTTCCCTTCTTTTGTATTGGTTGAAACTTGAAAATATGAAGGAATAAAATGTTGGAGCCGCCTTATATTCACACTCATTATCCTTCATTTATACTTTTTCATATGCTTTTGTTTGACCTTGGTAGTCCATTAGTTGTTATGTATTAATGTTTATCTTTTTCTCTTCAATGGTAATGAGGGCTTTCTCATTATTTTGTAGTGAGGGCTGATGCGGCTACATGGAAAACCATGTGGTCAAGAAGCACATTTAGACCCGTTAGTTGGTTTATGGCTCGTTTTGCTTTATATCAAAGATTCTAAGCGTGCTCTGTTCATATTTGTGTGATTGTATACGGATCATTAAGGATCATCCCCATGCAAAATATATGGATGGCGGACTATTTTGTCAATTGAAGGAAGTTGTGAGAGCAAGGTTTTAAAATTATGATTCAAATGCAACATAAACCTATTTGACACTCGATGTAGTTGTGCATAGCTTTATTAAAAAAAAAGAGTTTGAATCAACTTAGAAACCATGAGCATCTCAGTTGACTAGAACTGAACTGGAATTAGTTTTATAAATTTTTAACTTCCAAGATTCAGGTGAGGGTGCAATTTTGCAGCTTAAGTACATCTCTGCTGCAAAATTCTGATTAAGCAGTTGAGATACCTAGCTTTATAGTTTGTGTGAGACTAGCATCGCTTGCTTCAAAAGAAAATTTATCTTCAGTGCAATTCCAGTGGGCCCCATAAACCCAACCAACAATTGCACATAAAGTCCCAGATTCCATGAAGACTTGTAGGAAAAGAGGGAAGAAGACACAGCTTTAGCAGGTCATACTGATGGGCTCATGCTGACTTCAGCAAAGGGGCTCACAATGAATTACTTATAACATTATGATGCCATGATTTTTAATAAATTTTTAGAGCAGTCCTAATAAGAGTGAGTTAGGGTTAATTTGGAGAAGTACTTTGACTGCTTTTACGAGTTTGCAATTACATTTGATTTCGGCTAAATATTTGTCTTAGTTTAGCATTGAGTTTATGACGTTTCTTTTGTGCCTAAGTAGGTTATGCATGTGAGTGTGAGATAGATGTCCACAATGCCCCTATTCACTTTTATTAATCAGAAGAAAACAATACAATTTGGACAGAGAAGCCCTTAAAACATACAATGAAGTAATGTGCAATCACTAATGTCCTTCAAGTTGGGGTTTGATCGTCAACAATGCCAACTCAATTTGGACAGAGAAGCCCTTACATTTATCCAACATACAAGTAATGCACTATCACTAAAATGTCCTTCAAGTTGAGGCATGATTGTCAACAGTGCCAACTCATTAAAAACTTCATTCACACTCTACCAATTTCATCAATGAATGAACACATATGATATTTGATACTTGGCAATCAGTCATATTCTATTGTTCGCAAATGATTTTGGCAACTGCCATTTCTCTTGCAAAGTCACACCCAACCTCAAATGTGCTTTGCTCATTGCTGGAAGACAGGCTACTGATGTGGATCGAGTCTCAATTGTCACAGTGCATTTCCATGATGCATTCGACAACAATCCCTTATAAACACACTGGTTCACATGATGATGCTTTTATTATGAAATCAATTTCAAGTCTAGATATAGCGATGGGAATTTGCATGTATTTTTGGGAAACCCAATCGTCACTATTTAAGCACCTTTCTTTAAATTCCTATTGGCTGAAGAAAGGACTCCGAGGAGGCTAAATTGGGAAGCTAATAAGGTGGTTGGTATCCGGCAAGTGAAAGAGAGGATCGTTGACAGAAAAATCCCTAGTCGCTTGGAGCAGGTTCCGGAGGAGCTTCTCATCGAAATGCCAGACTTTCTAATCCAACATATCTTGGACGAATTGGAGAAGTGTGCGGCTTAGATGACCTGGTAAGATGGGCTATATCGACGACCGAGGTTGGCCTGAAAGATTAGTTCTTTCGCTAAGACTGGATTTTTGTTTGGATCTTTCTACTTTACGATTTGTTCATTGGAGGCTTGGAAGTAAGGGCAGGTGTGGCATACCTGGTGGTTGTGATTTTTTGGTTGTAAAGGAAGAAGGAAGAAAAGTTACTGTATTTTGCTTTCAATGCTTTGTTTCTCTCGTCTTATTTTCCTGGTCAAGGGGATGCCCGAACCAATTTGATATTTTGTAATACATGGCGGGACTCCTGGTCCCCACTGTAATTCTAATATCAATGAAATATGTCATCTTTCAAAAAAAATTTGCTTGTATTTTTGAATTGCTAGGTTACCCCCAATCCATACTAGATGACCTTTTATTAATTGTACAACCCAAAGTTACAAGAAGACCTCTAGTTGGGGTGGAAGCTCGCTTCCGAAGCTAAATTCTTCTCGCTTCCCAAATCCCAAATTTAATGGAAACCAAAAAAGTTAAGGTCTCACTCCTTTTAGGGCAGGGAGCATAAGAAAGGAGATGATGACTATCCGGAAATGATAAATGATGGCATTATACATGGAGATGAAGGAGAACCCTCAGCATCTGGTGACTGATGTATGATGATTGGTTGTGAGTTGTGAAACAACATTTTCTACACATGGTGTACAATGAATTCGAAAAGTATATGGTATCTTTTTCTATGGTGGGAGTTTTGAGAACTTGTTCATTGTTAGGAAATATAAGGATAATGTTTGTGTGATGCATTCTTGCTACATATTATTGGGAAGGCCAATGACAGCGTGGTTGGCAAATTGTTCATCACGGGGACAAGAATGCCTAGACTTTCTCCGAAAGTGACATGAAAATAATACTGGTGCCTATGAAAGATATTGAAATTTCCAAATCTCAAGAGGAATGTAGGTTTTGATAAATGGAGATGGAATAATTAAAAAATGAAGTTAGACTGGATTTACCTTCACTAACCAGAGGTCTAGTTTATGATATTTATGACGATGATGAGGAGGATTTGCATGGGGTTGAAATCTTCTTGGACCAATGGGTAATCTGGAATATGGACAACTACTTGATATCTCGTGTATTGAATATTCACCCATTTTTACTTGGGACATCCACCTCTAGTGTATTTATGACTACTCTTTTGCACTACAGGGGGCTGTCCCAAGTAAAAAAGGGGGAGAATTAGACAAGCATGGAAAATGGGAAGAAGATTAGAGGAAGATTGGTAAGTAGTGTTTGGTTGAGAGGCAATCCACGAGAATATTAGCGGAAGATGTAGGGGTGTCATTACCAAAATAGAGGGTGGGAGAGAGAGAGAGAGAGAGAGAGAGAGAGAGAGAGAGAGAGAGAGAGAGAGAGAGAGAGAGAGAGAGAGAGAGAGAGAGAGAGAGAGAGAGAGGAGAATCTTCTCTTAATCTCCCACCCAAATTCGACCAAAATGGTGAAAGATGGGGAGAAGATTAGAGGAGGGACTCTCTGAAATCACCCTGAAGGATGTTTCTGGGTACAAATATCTTAGATATGACTCCTAAAGTTTGTTCAAATCTTATTGTAATGGGAGAGTCTCCCCAAGTCTCACTTCTATTTATTTTGGTTGTCTGCCTTTGCTGCCCTTGTGCCCCCCCCCCTGTAATTCTTTTCTTTTGGTTCAATATATCTGGTTGGGGTCCTGCCTAACCCCATCTTACCTACAAAAAAAAAAAAGACTAGAGGAGGGAACATTGCCGCCACGTACCAAAAAAAGACAATAATGATGTCTAGAAGGTGTCCGGTGGTCAAAGGGAGTTTTAATTCAAAATGGCAACCAAACATGCTTTGGGCAGATCTTCGGAGGATCATCTTCCAATGATCTCCCCAAAATGAGCAACCAAATAGAGCAAAGCATCTAAGTGCATGAAGGCTTGAAGTAGAGGTGTGTTTTTTTAAGGGGAGCAATGATTAAATTCCAGCAGGTCAATAGGCCTCACAAGCTTTTCAATAGTCCTTTCAGCCCCAATACAGGTATATTATCAAAAGAACAAAAAGGTCCTGAAAATATTCTGAACTGTTAATGCTACTATGTTACCATGATGATGTCAGCCGAGTCAACACCCCCCCCCCCCCCCCCCCCCCCCCCCCACAACACACACACACACACACACACTTCTTGTTCTTCTGCACCCATTACTTATGAGCCTTGCTGTTTTTATTTATCAAGAGTCAAGTGAATTTTAGTTTATTTCATATTCATTGTTTTTATTTATCAAGAGTCAAGTGACTTTTAGTTTATTCCATAAGCAGTGCATGTGGTTTCCATAAGCACGACAATATCCATATTGATTTAACAACATTGAACACCGAGGGACATTTGCTGTCGTGTCGAGCATGTGTGATAATTAAGTACTTATCACATTTTACATGTAATTCATATAAATATGTATACATAAGAGATATGTGATAATATGATATTTTACATACAATTCATAAAAATATTAATGTGTCACATATTGATATAGTATATTACTAAAACCCTGGCAATTTTGGTATCGGTTTCGGAGTGGATGGCATCGGAAACACTTCAATAGTTTCATATCGGTTTCGGTTGAAATTTAAAATCATGTTTCATAATAGTTTTATTGAAATCTTTGAATGCGAAATTCAGTTATTGAAATCTTTTCCTTTTTTTTTTTTGTATTTGCTTCTGAACAGGTACTGCCATTTTCTAGTTTATTTCGTTCTATTATTTTGCTTATTTCTGCTGCAACTTAAGGTTTGGTTTCTTAGTGTTTTACTTATTTGCTCTTTAAGACCAATAGTCTTCCCGAATATTTTAGGTTTGATGCTATATCTTAATAAAACTGGAAATGAATTGGTTTCAGTTATCACATAATTGGTTCAAATATATTTATTTTGCTGAAAATACTGTTGTATAGTGTATTTGTTTTGACTAAATGTGGGTTATATTATAAATGTATTTTGTATTAAATACTTCATCTGAATCAGAAATGGTCAATGTTGCGAGCTTTGTTCAACTTTTTCTAACTCTTCAGTTGCATGTTTTTCCACACAGCCAGTATAAAGAATTGATGGCCCGCTGCAACCTTCTAGGAAGAGGAGAGAGTCGCTCCCTTAAAAAGCTTGAGAAGGCAGAAGAAAAGATAAAGAAACTGAAAGTAAGTCCATCTACCCTGCTTCTTATACGAAGATTAACAATTACATAATTAGAATCAGATTCTCTGAGGCCAACAATTCTGAATTGTGCCAAAATTACTTTGAAGGTATTTTGTTTATGAACTTTTACCATGCCAATCTAAGTTGGGTGATCTTTTGTTTGTGAATCATATTAGACAAGACTGCAAGAAGTGGAGAAGGTTCTTGAAGAAAAAGATAATGAAGTCTTAAGGGCATTAAAGGCTACCAAGAGAACTAGCTCAAAAGGGGTTGACCCGATTTCCAAGCAGAACTCGTATTCTCAGGCTGGTGGGAAATGTTCATCAGAAGATCAAACGGAGAAATCTGTTGAACCCATGGGCAATAAAAGTCAAACTAGTTCCTTCATGTATAATACATTCCATTTCAGAGGAACCGGGAATGTACCTGAATTCCACAATGATTTGGGCGTAACAACCAAGGAAAATAATAACATAATTGATCTTGATCTGGAGACAGATTCGTTCTTTGATGAAGATGCGGCTGAATTTTTTCCAGTTTCATGTGAACGAGATAGTCGTGTTCAGTGCTTGGGTTCTAACAGTGGCGCTGAGGATGGCATGGGAAATAAGATGGATAGAACTATTGAGAAAGATGTGACGTGCATTAGTCATCAAACTCCTGCTACAAATATATTGCCTCCTGACATTATTTTGGATGATACACCTTTGCTTCCAATCAAAAGGGAAACTCCTGGAGTATCTGAGAACATCAACTGCCCAGGTTTGTCTTTTTGGTTTTTTTTTGGTTTTTTGAATGATATCCAATTTTATTAAAAACAAGACAGAGACGACCGCTTACAAAGAGAGGAGGAGGAAATAAAAAAGAGGGAAATACAAAAACGAGAAAGAGAATAAGAGAAGGATACAAATGGGCTCAGGGGGGGAGGGCGTAAAAAAGGGCGATAGATTAGAAATACCCCCTCTCTAGTGAGGCGATCTTCGATTAGCAGATCTGCGAACGTGTCTTTTTGGATTCTAATTAATGAATTTGTGGTGAATGAAGAAAGTATCTCGGAATTTGCAGAGCAATAGTACTGTGAATTAATATTAATTAAGGACATTACCTTATACTGAGTTTGAATATCTATTGATTAACAAGAAATGGACATGCTGTTACTTTTCATTCTGACCAAGTAATCTCTTAAAATACTTTGACTGCAGTATCTTCATCAAGTGCATTGCTTCTTATTAGGGAAGTTCTCCTGTCTTTTGCAAAGATACTGAAGTACTGGTAATCTGATTGTCTGGGGTTTAGGTGTTTTAGTGTATGTTGGCCTCTGGTTTCCAATACACCATTTTAAAAGATAGCATTTGAGTTGTAGCTGCTCTTGACAGTCTAGGGGCATACTTCTACTCCATGAAGATCGATGTATTTCTGATGTTTTTCTTTCCTGAGGCCAGGTCCGTCCATGGTTCTGGGAATCCGCAGAAAATCTGAGTGATGTCTCATTAATTTGTATTTATTTTTTGGCTTTGTTATTGCAACATTTCTTTCTAAACTTGTGCTTAAATTCACAGGGAATCAATGTTTTCCTGGTGGGCTTCTTGGACCCGAAGGATCAAACAGATATTTGGGAAAGTGGTGCAAGCGAAACGAGAGTAAAATATCTGGATCAGTGACAAATGGGAATTTGATTGCTGTTGGAGCCGACGGGCGAGGCGGTCGGATCAAAGTTCTGAGAGCTCAAAGCCAGTTATTGGTGAGTCTTCTCATTCACTACTTTGTTATTTCTTTCATTAGTTCATCAATTGCCAGTCATTGGTCTTTGGTTATTAATCGACAAAAAGGATTGGTAGTAGCTTCATCACCTCTTCTTTAAAAGGAATCCATCCACAGTAATGGTTTTTCTTCATGATTTTTATGCAGAATGGTGGGGAAAGTTCACCATTGCCCAAAAGATGCAAAAATGGAGCCAAACAAAGTGGTCAGTCTCAAGGCTGCTTGCAATTAGAGCACTTTTTTGTAAAGAAAGAACGTTCATGAAGGTTTATAGGTGCTGAAGGTATCTAGAGATTTTTTGTAAGCCTTTGTACTGATTATATTATAGAAGAGAAAGAAAGGTCGCTTTCTGTGTCACAAAAACAAAGGTAAATTTTTGAACAATTGCCCGTCGTAAAAGCTGTCTCCCGTTTTTCAAAGGGGATTATGTGGTCTTAGCAGGTCTTTCAGGGCATGTTTGGATATACAGAGTTTTTTCTTCAAAAATAGAATGTTTTTTGAAAATTTTTTAGGGCCCGTTTGGATACCTCCCATTTTGTATTTGGATTTGGAATTGAGTTTTGAATACAAATTGAATAGATCCGGCAGCTCATGTAGAGGGAGATAGAGAGGGAAAGGGGTACTTCCTAGTGGAGGGGAGAGGTTGAAGAGCAAAGAGGGTGTAGGAAACTATGTCGATTTCCAATTTCTTATTTCCACAGCATATTTAGAAATCTGATTTTTTTCACTGTCAGCTGCTGAATTAGAAATCCAAGAATTTGATCCGACATCACTTTTTAAGATGTTGGTGATGGATCAAATACTGTTGTTAATACCTCTTACATGCGCATTCACCATATAACTTCTTTTTATAAACCGAAAAACTAAAAAATAAAAGTAATAAACATAAAATTAAAAAAAAATCATTCATGAGAAAGAGTTTTCATTTGCTACTAGTAAGGCAGCCTGTGCGATACACTGGGCGAGGAAGAAAATATTAAATTGGCATATGAAAAGAGTTGGGATACGGGAAAATTTATAAAAATTAAGAGTGAAATGTTCTGGAGAGAGATATTTTAGGATGGTATGGGCGACGAATACAATAGAACTTGCTTGTTTTTTAAGTGTTTAAAACGTTTCAATTTATTCTTGTAGAGTATTTAGGCATAAAATTAGCTACTTTTTTTTATTTTTTTCCCTAATCGTGAATCCTGCGAGGAAGTTTAGTAAACTGGGTATAGAAGGGGTGCCATGTGGTGCACCCACGTCGTCTAGAATTCTGTTTTACATATATATTATTATATAAAAAATTGCCACGATACCATATAGACTTGAAGGATGAAGCTGAGGGCTGTAAACCCCCCTTCCTCTTTATTATATATAGATAATTGCAATTAAAATAGACATGCATGATCTAATCCATTCATTTTTGGGCCTGGAGGAGATGGTTGGGCACCAAAAATGGGGCTAAAGGTTAATCTCATCCCTTGGCTTTGTGGCCTTCATAAGGCCCTTATATTTAGGAAATGCAAAGAAAATATTAGAAAAAAAGCTTCTCAAAAATTTCTTGCTTAATCCATAACCACATCATTTCCCTCTAAGTCGGAAAACGAATATATTCCTATCAACCGAAACCGAAACCGAAACCGAAAGGTATTTCACCGAGCAGCCACGTCAGATCAATCAATAATAAGACAAAACCTGGTGAAAAGTAAACCTATGTGGCAGCTCTCCCTTCTTTAGGAAAAGAAAAATAAAGAAGGTCCGAGACAAGGCGAATAAAGGAGAAAAGAAAATATGCGGGAAGAAAAGAATAATAAACGAGAAAGGCTTAGAAGAGTGTAGATAGTTGATGAATACAAAAAAAGCTAGAAGCAACCTCACTCACCGCTCCCATATAAATAACCCTTCCACTTCTCTCTCCCTCGTACCAGATAACTTCTATTCTCTATTACCTCTGTGTTTGTTTAATCCGCTTTCTCTAATTTTTCGACAATGACGGACGTTCAGATGGGAGATTCGGAGACCTTCGCTTTCCAGGCGGAGATCAACCAACTTCTCAGTCTCATCATCAACACCTTCTACAGTAACAAGGAGATTTTCCTTAGAGAACTAATCAGCAACTCCTCTGATGTAAGTAGATTGGATCTATATAGCTTTTTTTAAAAAAAAATTATTCGCGTTTTCTTGAATGTTTTTGGCGGGGTATGAGATTTGATTTGTGTTGGGTCTGGTTGAATAGGCGTTGGATAAGATAAGGTTCGAGAGCCTGACGGACAAGAGCAAGCTGGATGCGCAGCCGGAGCTTTTCATCAGGATCGTTCTTGATAAGGTGAACAAGACCCTCTCCATCATTGACAGTGGAATTGGGATGACTAAATCAGGTATGAATTCGGTTTGGAATGCGATTTTCAGCTCTTTCTTCTATATTTTCTTCTTCTTTTGTATTGTTTGATTGTCAACTGGGATTTTCTACGAAACCCGAATCTGCATCTTGAAAGTTGAAACATGGTAAATAAGGCCCGTTTTCTATGTGGTCTGAGTTAATGCTTCGATCCGCCTCTAAAGCCCCGCTACATCCTCCCCAGCATTTGCACGGTGTTCTGATATGAGCCCCTGCTTCTTCCTTCCCCCTCTCCCCTGGGCCCTTTCACATAAGGGCCGTATGGAGTATAGCCAAGTAGTAAGTCATAGGTTTAAGGTACCGGCATGTAAAGGTTCGAATCCTTTTACTCTAGATTATGAACACCCGTTCGGATCGGCGTTTGTGCCTCTCATGAAAGCATTGATTTTCGCCTCCATTGTTTGTAAAAAATCAGGGTAGACAGAGATAGGCTAAGAATGTACTCGCTACACTTGAGTAGTTCCTATAGGACAATATGAATGGAACGTCATGCTGTTCGGACTAAAAAACGCCCCCATTCAACTCACTTACTGGCCTTTATTCAAATGCTCTTTGAAATTGCTTCCTCTAATTTCTGTGTGGCTTGGCACAATATTTACCTGTTCTCGTGTGTTACTTTGCGTATTCTGCGTATTTACACATGAGCTGAGACAATCATTTGATCCGAAGTCTGCCATTGTTGATGTTTGTCTGTTTTGAAAATTTTTCGCTGCAGTGAACGAGATGTGTTATTTTCTTGTCTCTGGAAATGCTCTTAGTGCGGTACCCCGAATTTAGCTGTCCGGGGTGATTCATAGTCCAAGTTTTTGTGTGCAATTTTTGAATTTGGAAACTGAAATGTGTCGTTTTTCTTTTCGTAGATTTGGTGAACAATCTGGGAACGATAGCAAGGTCAGGAACAAAAGAGTTCATGGAGGCATTGCAGGCTGGTGTAGATGTGAGCATGATCGGTCAGTTTGGTGTTGGATTCTACTCTTCTTACCTGGTTGCAGAGAAAGTCATTGTCACAACAAAGCATAATGAGGACGAGCAATACGTCTGGGAATCCCAGGCCGGTGGTTCGTTCACCGTCACCAGGGATGTCAGTGGCGAACCGCTTGGCAGAGGAACCAAGGTCACCCTCTATCTTAAGGATGACCAGGTAAGTAATCTCTCTTTCCCTGACCGTTTTGATTAGTTTCAATGGTTCTTTGCTGGATTTACCAACTTGGGTTTTGAAATTTTCTAGCTGGAGTACCTAGAGGAGAGGAAAATAAAGGATCTGGTGAAAAAGCACTCTGAGTTCATTAGCTATCCGATCTACCTCTTGACAGAGAAGACAACTGAGAAAGAGATCAGTGATGATGAAGATGAGGAAACTAAAAAGGAAGAGGAAGGCCATGTTGAGGAAGTTGATGATGAGAAAGAGTCAAAATCAAAGCAGAAGAAGGTGAAGGAGGTATCCAATGAATGGACTCTCATCAACAAGCAGAAGCCCATTTGGCTTCGGAAGCCAGAAGAGATAACCAAGGAGGAGTACGCCTCCTTCTACAAGAGCCTGACTAATGATTGGGAAGACCATCTTGCTGTTAAGCACTTCTCTGTTGAAGGCCAGCTTGAATTCAAGGCTATCCTCTTTGTGCCTAAGCGGGCGCCCTTCGATCTTTTTGACACGAGGAAGAAGATGAACAATATCAAGTTATATGTCCGTAGGGTCTTCATCATGGACAACTGTGAGGAGCTCATTCCAGAGTATCTAGGGTTCGTGAAGGGTGTTGTGGACTCGGATGATCTCCCGCTTAACATCTCTCGAGAAATGCTCCAACAGAACAAGATTCTTAAGGTGATTAGGAAGAACCTTGTGAAGAAGTGTATTGAGTTGTTCTATGAAATTGCAGAGAACAAGGAGGACTATACCAAGTTCTATGAAGCTTTCTCGAAGAATCTGAAATTGGGTATCCATGAGGACAGCCAAAACAGGGCGAAGCTGGCGGATTTGCTTCGATACCACTCCACAAAGACCAGTGATGAGATGACAAGCTTGAAGGACTATGTGACCAGAATGAAGGAGGGCCAGAAGGAAATATACTACATTACTGGTGAGAGCAAGAAGGCTGTGGAGAATTCCCCCTTCCTAGAGCAGCTGAAGAGGAAGGGTTATGAAGTTCTCTTCATGGTTGATGCCATTGATGAATATGCTGTCGGCCAATTAAAGGAGTATGATGGGAAGAAGCTTGTTTCAGCGACCAAAGAAGGGCTGAAACTCGAAGAGAGCGAGGAAGAGAAGAAGAACAAAGAAGAGAAGAAGGCTGCTTTTGAGGGTCTCTGCAAGACAATGAAAGAAATATTAGGAGACAAGGTGGAGAAGGTTGTAGTGTCAGATAGAATTGTGGATTCACCATGTGTTTTGGTGACCGGAGAATATGGTTGGACTGCAAATATGGAGAGGATTATGAAGGCACAGGCATTGAGAGATAGCAGCATGAGTTCTTACATGTCGAGCAAGAAAACCATGGAAATCAATCCGGAGAATGGTATCATGGAGGAGTTGAGGAAGAGAGCCGAGGCTGACAAGAATGACAAGTCGGTGAAGGACCTTGTGCTGTTGCTGTATGAGACTGCATTGCTTACTTCAGGGTTTAGTTTGGAGGATCCCAACACTTTTGGGAGAAGGATTCACAGGATGCTTAAGTTGGGTCTGAGCATTGAAGAAGATGAGGATGCAGGTGGCGACGAAGACACCCACATGCCGGTTTTGGAGGAGATTGAAAATGAGGAGAGCAAGATGGAGGAAGTTGATTAGAGCAAGTTAGGAAAATCTCTTATAAAATATAGATGGTGGAAACAAATGAATAGTTACAGGCTTTGGTTTGTAATAGCTATAGTAGAGGTGTGGGTATGACAATGAGTCGAGTGAGTTTACATGTAGTATAGGGGGTTCATGTTTTTGTTTTATTTGTTTATCTTTTTGGGTTCTGTGATATATTTGATTTGTCATTGAGATGTTTATACCGTTTCTCAATTGACAATCCTGGGTTTCTTATAATTCTTGTTATGCTTCTCAATTGGCCATCCTGGGTTCTCTTACAAGGCATGAGCATCTGGTGAACTCTCAAACTAGCTTTCTCTCATTGTCTTTCAAGAATCGCCCTTCATTACAGTAAACTGTACAGGTGGAAAGTCCTACAACAGGCAAAAAAACATGGAGCTACGTTAGTCAATCAGGTCTTCCACTAAATCTCACTTCATCCAAATCATTTAGTTATGATTGGATACTGACCTACCAGTTAGTGCACTTCATACTCATCAAATCATAGTAATTTGCAAAGATCTAATCTCCTTGAGAAAAAGAACAATTGCAGTTAAGAGAGGCATGCCTGTCACTTCCCTGAAGAGTTCTATAGCAGAAAGGAAATGATTTAACCTTTCTCTGCTGTAGGATAAAGTTGTTATTTTTATCAAACTTCTCATTCTAGAATTGAGCATTTAAAGTTTTACAGCCATGGTAAATGCCCACACAAAATAATTAGTAACCAAAAAAAATAAAAAATTTCATCTACAAAAAGCTCACTATCAATCACAACCAATATACTTGTAATCAAACTCCAGCTAGAGATCAAATTTCCATAAAAATGCCCAGTTCTTTCTCCGCCCAAGCCTCCAACGTGATTCTGATAAAAATTGCTGTGATTTTACAACAAAATTCACAAGCATATAACAATAAATAAAATAAAAGGATACGAAAAGACACAAAAACAAGAAGACCAAGAATTTATGTTGTATGAGTCAACGGTGCCTATATGTTCAGACGTCGAGATCTTTCTTCAATTACAAGAGAAAACAATAGGAGAAATCACTTGGGTATAAGTGATTTCATCAGCCAAGAATGGTAGGAGAGAAGCAGCCACAACCTAACACACATGCTGGCCATTAGTTCAAAAAGAAAATAACACGGAGACAGTAAATGCAAACGTACCCAGCTAACTTTCCCGTTCTATACCATCCACATACAAAAAGGAAACTGAACCTTCTTGGACCCACCACTTCCTCCTCCTTCAAGATAAGGGAAACCCAAAACCTCGTCAAAAAAGCAAACCCACAAAAAGGAATCTCCTTATCCTTTCCCCTTTCCCACCGCACCAGCAGCCAATCATGTCAGGGTAAGTCCCAAACCTCCCTCTCTCTCTTTGGCATTTCATCAAACACCTTGTCCAACTCTTTTTTTTTTTTTTGCCAGATCCGAAGACTGCACTGGAGAACACGAACGCTCCACAACCAGAACTAGAGCGACGAACACCACCAGCGTCCACGTGACGGCATTGGACGGCCTGGTAAGCGTGAATTCGCTCTTCACGGTCGCAGTCTTCGTGGGTCTCTCACTAGCCACGACAGGGCAACGAAGCCTAGAGAACAAGGACGAGTGTGATGCAGGTCTTAGTGAGGTGAGGAACGTTCTCGTATTCGAGGTTGTATCTTTTAGCTTCTTTCTCTTTTCCAGCCTCATAGCCCAAGGTCTAAAACTGGCCATCAACCTACTCAACAGTAAGGAAGCGGATGATGCTTTCCGGGCCTACATAAACATCAAGGTTCTGAGATTTGGGATGCTAGGATCTGCGTTTGGATCTGTGATGGGTTGCGTCTTTTTGGTTCTGTCTATGGTGGATGTGGTTCAAATTCGGCTGGGCATGTTGTCCTGCGGAAGCAAGTCTACTATTCGTGCGGTCGTCTCGATGGTCATTTTGGTTTCCTCTGCACTGCTGATCTATATCTCTACTACCATCTATGCATTTACCCATTAGGATCTAAGCCTATTCCTCTAGTTTGGGCTATGTGCTTTTATATTGTATTAAATTAATTTCTATATATTTTTGGGTTTTGTATCTCTTATTTGAATCCTCAGCGGAAGACACGGCTTCTTTGAAGGAGACCTATGCATTTCTAGACATTAAAAAATAATCTCTCTCTCTCTCTCTCTCAACCATTTATCCTTTGAAATTTTCACTCACGAGTTCCACTTTCTTTTCACTTTCTTTCATTTTTTTTTTGGGATGATACCGAGCGTCCAATCTATACAAGTTTCCATAATAGTCCTCTTTAGATCGGAGGGTTAGAATCATCTTATGGTGTGAGCTATACCCCCATTTTGAAAAATATGGGGGTGAACTCATCCCAGAAGGGGGTGAATTTATCACCGTCACTTTAAAAGCGAGAATTGGTTTACGTGGGAATTTTTTCTCTATAGATGGCACTGTCGATTGACTGTGGCACAGGATTCTTCAGCTAAAATTTCTCCTTCGCAGAAAATGCGAGAAAAGGGAATTTCTCTCCTCTCACTCTCCATGCTTTTGGCTTAAGAACGACCGGCAAGAATGTTTTTGTTTTTACCTTTGGCTCTATTTGGATGCAGATATGAGATACCTTTAGATTAGTGGTATAAGTAGTGAATAGAGAGGAGACAAACATTTGTAGTGTTTGGTCTACCTAGGATTTACCTATGGAATAGTGATAAGCAGTGTGTGGTTGCCAACCTCATAATGGGATGGGGTGTCGTTACCAATACAGAAAGAGGAGAGAGAGAGAGAGAGGGCAAAATTCTACTTCCCAAATTCCTACTTTGTGGAGAAGTTTTGCATGGAAGGTAGAAACAGGGAACAAGGATGCCACATCACATCACTAGAGACAAGTGATGATGACTTTTGAATATTGTCAAAGGATTGTGATGCTAAATTGGAAACCAAACACAATATAGTTACCAGAAAACATTTTTTTGCTTGGGGGCATCCTTGATTTTCTCTTGTCTTTTCCCATTTCTTTCTTGCGTGTGATGTATCAGCTTGTGTAACTTAAAGAGTACGATGGGCATTTGTAGAATAAAACCTTGTATTTTGAAATTTGAGATGTTATATAATTTTCCAGTGAGAGAGAGAGAGAGAGGCCTTAAAAACTAGGAATAAAAAAACTTCACTCCTCAAAATCTGAGAGAGAGAGAGAGACCTTAAAAACAAGGAAATAAAAAACTCCACTCCTCAAAATCTGATTTATTTTTTTCCTCATTTTCATACTTCTCACAATCTCACCCTCTACTCATTCTTGCCCTCTCAAATTTGTCCTTCTCCACCCGCCCTACCCTCTCTCACCAATTGATAAACTAAGTTTATCATGAAAAAAAATTCCTTGTTGCCAAACATGGCCTTAGTGTTACAACCCGTTCAATCTGACCATCTGTAAGGTGACTAGTTTAGGGCGCTAACACCATGTGTGATACCTCATGCACGATAACCGACACAAAGTTGGGGCATTGGAGATGACTCAGACAACCTGTTATATACTAGTTAAAAGGCAATCGAGGTCTCTTGAGATGTTCTCTTTCTCCCAGCTTCTGATTTTTACACACCAAGACGAATTGCCTATCTTTCAGGGCAAAAACCATTGGTAAATACCATCATTGCCTAAAGAGGCAAGTTAGTGTTCGCAACACTTTTTGCCATTGGTTAAGCTCACAAGTTGCTTTGTCATGACTCTTAAATCGGTTCTACCCAAGACTAAAATTCTGGATTTTGCAATCTTAAATCTTGATTTTATGAGCTAGAACTTCGATTTTATAAGTTAAAACTTGGATTTTAAAATCCCAGATTATAAAATCAAGGTTTTAGCTTGTAAAATCCAAATTTACAAACCTAGACTATAAAAATCCATGTATCCAAACGGGAAAGTGTTTTTGTATGTAGATCCATCTCCATCCATTATTCTATTTCATAGGGGCTCACCCCTCTCTATGATAGTATCACACAAGATCATTCAATCAAAATCAATCTAATAACAAAACCTTTTGAAATCCTTTCCCAAATAACTGTATTAGCATAGAACCCATTTTAAAAAGTATTAAAACCAAATCAAGTGATGGCCAACTCTATCATTGGTAATGTTGTTTATTTTTTTTTATCTCACTCTAATCCAAATAAATATCAACCCTGGAGTTAATATCATATTGGCAATATGTGTTTTGTTTTTTCAATATATGAATTTATAAACCCAAAAAATAGAGGTCTTTAATCACCAACCAGTTGGGATCTCACTTCCAGTGAATTAAAGCATACAAATTATACCTACAGTGTTCCATAAAATCGTTGTCTAGAGAGTGAACTGTAGAAAATAAATAAAATAAAAAACAATATAGAAGAAGAGGAAGAACACAAAGAACTTTTTTTATTTCTCTTATTCACTTCTAAAACAACTAACACATACATCCTTATATAGATGTTGCTCTTGGCCACAAAAAAAGAAACACACGTTTCATCTTTTCCAAGGTAGAAACGTTCCTCACTTTCCTAATTCAACACTTTCCTAAAATAATAAAACTTGATAAAATTCTCTTCTTATAAAATAGCTATTCTTAATCTATTTCTAAAACAAGGAATAGAAACTAAAAACCTGCTTGTATTAAACTTCTAAAGAACCGACTTCTATTTTAACGTGGAAAGCTTTCTTAATTCACACTTGGGTGGGCCCCACACGAATTCACCCTTTTGAATTACATTTCCAACACGCCTCCTTAATTCAAACTAGGTGAATGATTGTACTCCCATCATATGACGAAATTTTTTGAACTTCTCTTCTGGCACTACTTTGGTGAAAATATCCGCTACTTGATCTTCAGTGTTGCAATGCTTTAAATCAATTTCTCCTTTGGCAGTGACTTCTCTAATGAGATGGTGACGAATCTCAATGTGCTTCGTCCTCTCTTGATGAACTGGATTTTTTGTTAAGGCAATTGTGAATTTGTTGTCACAAAACATCCACGTAGGCCCGTTTTGTTCCTCCTTCAAATCTTGCAAAATCCTTCGTAGCCAAATAGCTTGACAAGCTGTAGTTGTAGCAGCAATATACTCGGCTTCAGTGCTTGAGAGCGCCGTAGTAAGTTGCTTCTTGAATGCCCAAGCTATGACACCCGATCCAAGGCTAAAACAGTAACCCGTTGTGCTTTTTTGAACATCAATGAAACTTGCCCAATCACTATCAGAAAAACAAACCAATTTAGAGTTAGTGACTTTTGTGTACACAATACCAAAATTGATTGTGCCTTGGATGTATCTCATAATTCTCTTTGCTGCCCCAAAATGATGCTTGGATTGTGCATAAACCTGAGAATAATGCTAACTGCAAATATAATATCTGGCCTTATATGAGTTAGATAAATCAAACCACCAACGATGCTTATAAAATTCTTCTCATCTGCCATTTCAACTCCATCATGCAAAGTAAGTTTCTCATTAGTATTCATGGGTGTTTTAGCAGGTGCATAATTTACCATTCCAAAATTTTTCAGTAAACCCAAAGCATACTTTTTCTGGCATATGAAAATCCCATTAGATCCGTGAATTACTTCAATTCCAAGGAAATAATGCAATAGACCCAAATTTGACATTTCAAATTTTTTCAACATGCTTTCTTTAAATTCCTTAATCATATCAAGAGAACTCCCAGTTTATATCATATCATCCACATATAAACAAACAACTATGCTATCATCCCCATGAATTTTAACATAAAGAGTTGGTTCACTAGCACTCTTTTGAAATGAGATTTCAAGAAAATACCTATCAATTTTACTATACCATACTCTAAGCGTTTGTTTAAGCCCATAGAGTTCCTTCTTCAATTTATACAGTTTATGCTCCATGCCTTTGATTTCAAAACCTTGAGGTTGATCCACATACACTTCTTCCTCAAGTTCTCCATTTAGAAAAGCTGATTTCACATCAAGCTGAAAAACTTGCCAATTCTTTTGAGCTGCTAAAGCAAAAGCAGTTCTAATAGTATCCATTATAGCAACATGTGCAAATATTTCAAAGTAATCAATACCTGGCTTTTGGGCATAATCTTTTGCAACTAACCGAGCTTTATGCCTTTGGAGAGAACCATCGGCATTGCATTTGGATTTGTAGATCTACTTAAGTCCAATTGCTTCTTTATTTGGAGGCAAATCCACCAATGTCCAAGTGTTGTTCTTTGCAATTGCATCAATCTCTTCCTTCATTGCTTTATATCATTCTTTCTTTTTCACTGTATCAACAAAACTAGAAGGCTCCATTGCAAAATAAACAAATTCACATGAGTAATATATATCAGCAAGATTTCCCATTCTTATGGGAGTGGAATCACCAGATGAACTTGGTGACTCATTAGGATTTGGTAAACAAATATCAAGAGAAGGTATCTCATATGATGTGTTTTCATTTAAAACACATAAGGGGGCTTCCACATCATTTTTCCAATTCCAAGCATTTTTTTCATTAAAAATAACATCACGACTTATGATTAATTTTTTAGAAATGGGATCATAAAGTCGATATCCTTTTGTCTCCACACTATAGCCAACAAAATACACTTGCTACTTTTATCGTCTAACTTTTGTCTTTTTTCAAATGGAACAAAAGCATAGGCTATAGAACAATTTTTTTTACAATGACTTACATTGGGTTTTCTTCTACTTCAAGCCTCAGAAGGAGTTTTTCCTTGAACTGCTTTTGTAGGAGCGCGATTGCATAGGTATCGCCGTGACCACTGCTTCAGTCCAATAATCATTAGGCAACTCCTTGTCTTTTAGCATGCTCCTTGCAGCCTCAACAAAGGTTCTATTTTTTCGCTTTGCGACTCCATTCTGTTGTGGGGTGTAACTCGCTGTCAACTGTCTTTTGATTCCACTTTCATGACAGAAATCCTGAAATTCTTTGGAAATAAATTTACCACCACGGTCAGTACGAAGAGTAATAATAGAATGACCACTTTGGTTTTCAACAAGTGCCTTGAACTGTTTGAAGATAGAGAAAGCCTCATCTTTTTGCTTCAGAAAATAAACCCATGTCATTCTTGTGTAATTATCAACAAATAAGATGAAATATTTATTCACACTCAAACATAAAGTTTGCATAGGGCTACAAATATCGACATGTACAAGCATCAACGGCTTATATGCCCTCCAAGACTTACCACTTGGAAATTGCTCACGGTGGTGTTTTCCCAAAACACAAGCTTCACAGACCTTTCCATCATATTTCAAAGAATGAATACTAACAGTCATATTCAATTTTTGCAATAAAGATAATCCACCAAAATTCAAATGTCCATATCTTCCATGCCACAACATAGAATCATCATTACTTGCACTAAAATCATTAAATACTACTTTTGAAAACACTAGTGGAAACATCTTGTTTTCTGTCATCTTAATAGTCAAAACTAGTTTCATACTTTTCTTATCATAAGGTTTACGTTCTCCTTCATCAAAGATAGCACGGTACCCTTTTTTTATTAATTAACCCAAACTTAGCAAGTTTTGAGCCAACCCAGGAACACACACAACATCTTGAATTTGTTTCTTGCCAACTATTGTAGAAACTACAATAGGACCAATTCCATGGGCACTAACATGATTGTTATCACCCATCCTTACTCGTGGTTTGACAAATTCATCTATTTCTAGAAAATAATCCTTGTTCCCGGTCATGTGGTTACTACAACCACTATCTAAATACCATATTTCATTATCCAATTCAACATTAGCAGTAAGACATGATAAAAATACATTATCTTCTTTTTCAACTTTTCATCACTTTTCTCTTCATGATAGTTTGCCTGTTCCCTAGCCTTTTGATGATAAGTTTTTTCAATATGATCATATTTTTTGCAATAAAAATATTGTGGTAAATTTCTATTTTGATTTTCACTATCCTTATACCAGCAATCTTTATCAGTATGATTTGATTTTTTACAAATAGAACAAAATAAAGAAGTAGATTCTTGGTTACTTCCACTTTGATTTCTTTGATAACCACCGAATTGGCCTCTACCTCGTCCTCTGCCGTGGAATCCACCACGTCCACAGCCTCTTCCTCCTCGAAAACCTTTATTTGTATTCTCTAATTTTTTCTTTAAATCCACTTTCGATTGAGACGCTTGTTCCAGTGAATTTTCTGCAGTCCTATTCAATCTCTGCTCATGTGCTTGCAAAGAACCCATTAATTCATTCATAGAATATATAGATAAATCTTTTGACTCTTCTATGGCAGCAACTACATGATCAAATTTATTCGGAAGACTCCTTAAAACTTTTTCAACAATTTTTTGATCATCTAATTTTTTCTCCATAAGTTCTTATATGATTTACAATAGAACTCACTCTAGAAAAAAAACTTGAATTGATTCAATATTTTTTATAATCAAATTCTCAAAATCATGACGAAGGGTTTGTAACTTAACAGAGATTACCTTCGAAGTACCTTGATATTCCTCTTGAAGCAAATCCCATGTTTCTTTTGATGTAGTTGCAGCCATGATCCTTGGAAATATTGGTTCATCCATGGCTTGTTGGATGAGGAAAAGAGCCATTGCATCTTTCTTTTTACTCTCCTTTAATTCGTTCTTCTGTGCTGCGGTCAATCTTTCCACTTCTGCAAAATTGTCATACCCATTCTCTACCAATTCCCATAATTCATAAGACATAAATAACGTCTTCATCTTAATTAACCAAAATTGAAAATTATCACCATGAAATAACGGAACACTTTGCTGAAAATTTAAAGAATTGGTGTTACCTGCCATGTTGCGAACTTACCGAACCCTTGTCGGTGTTTTCTGAATTCGTCTAGGCTTTTCTGCGCTATGGAAATCCCAAGAACTTCTGCTCTGATACCACTCTGTAGAAAATAAATAAAATACAAAACAATATAGAAGAAGAGGAAGAATACAAAGAACTTTTTTTATTTCTCTTATTCACTTCTAAAACAACTAACACATACATCCTTATATAGATGTTGCTCTTGGCCACAAAAAAAGAAAGACACGCTTCACGTTTCATCTTTTCCAAGGTAGAAACGTTCCTCACTTTTCTAATTCAACACTTTCCTAAAATAATAAAACTTGATAAAATTCTCTTCTTATAAAATAGCTATTCTTAATCTATTTCTTTTTTTTTGAAATGGCAATATTGTATAAGATAAAAACGGGAGCCCGAGATGAGCCACCCCAAGAATACAAAGAATAAACAAAAGAAAGAGAGAGAAAAAAATACAGATATGCACTATAAACCTCAAGGGGGCAGATAATTAAACCACTCTAGCAATTCGGCAGAAACCCTCCTCCGAGCAAGCAAATCCGCCTTCTCATTAGCCGACCTTCTGACTTGATTAAACACAATAGATGATCCCATGTTTAAATCCTCTATTTCATAAAAAACGGCCAGGAATCTCCAAGGAGGAGCCACCCCTCCCTTAACCCACCGAATCACATTCAAAGAATCTTCTTCCACAATAGCTTTATCCAACATGCCTCTGCTAAGACTCTTAATACCATGATAAGCAACCCTAACTTCGGCTTCCGATGCATAACAAAAACCAATTGGACCGGAGAATGCTCAAATCACATCTCCACAATCATCATGGCAAACACCTCCCACCCCAGCCGGACCCGGATTGCCAAAACTTGCACCATCAAAATTCACTTTAAACATATCATGAGGAGGGGGCTCCCATCTTTGCACTATTTGAGCTCTCCTCTCCCTACTAACACATACCTCCCTCCACCCTTCCCAAAGGTCAAAAGCTGAAACAAACCAGAACAAAGGTAAACATCTTACCCAGGAGATGACCAAGGTGATAATTTTCAGGTAGAGCCAATGGAGATATTTAGACATACCCTCAAAGACTCTAGAGTTTCTCTCTTTCCATATGATCCACTAAGTGGCAAGTAAACAAAAGGTCCACAAGGTTCTACCTTTCTCCCTCCAAGGTACGAAACTCCAATGATGAAGCAACATTGAAATAGTTTTTGGGAATATCCAAGAAATCCCAAACCTCATGAAAATGAATCTCCAAATGAGCCGGGTGAAAGAGCAATGCATGAACAGATGGTCCACAGACTCCCCATCCTCTAGGCATAGGGGACAATGATCAATAAGCCACATTCCACGGTCTCTCAGGAAGTTGATCGTTTGAATCCGCTCACGACAAACAGCCTATCCAAAGAAGCAAACTCTAGGTGGACAGTGGAATTTCCAAACCTTTGCCGAATATGCAGGGACAGTGAAGGGCATTAGGCTTTTGTAGAATGATTTGACGGAGAAAATCCCTGAAGGATCCTCAGTCCATACTCTTTTATCCTCCCCATTTCTCTTAATGTAGCAACCCTTAAGAAGAACATGAAGATTAGAAGCTGGTTCAAGCTCCCAATCGAAGAGGTTTCTTAATCTATTTCTAAAACAAGGAATACAAACTAAAAACCTGCTCGTATTAAACTTCTAAAGAACCGACTTCGATTTTAACGTGGAAAGCTTTCTTAATTCACACTTGGGTGGGCCCCACACGAATTCACTCTTTTGAATTATGTTTCCAACATGAACAACTCTAGTTTAAGATCAGATAGGTTCACTCTTAGAATGTGAAGAGAGTCGAGCAATCCTGGATATCCTACCAATATGTGCATATGTATAAAAAAGAATCCACATCTCTCATGACAGATGAATCTTGCTACTATGTACATTCATTTCACATATGACAGCCATTAGAATCTGACTTGTCCCAATAGTCTATGGGGGGTATATATATATGTGGGGTACATATATTTGGAGAATTAGATTCTCTCCATATTATAATTAAAAGCTATGCTATATTTATGTCGTATTTGGAGAATTACATTATCTCCATATTATGATTAAAACTTATGATATATTTATGTCTTGAATTTTATCCCATGTATAATCCTATGATCTACTACGATTATAATGCAGGTCTGAAGGGCTCTTGTGTAAATTAGTTGGGGCTCATGGAAGAGAGTTGATCAATCTTGGAAATCTCTACAGATATCTGCACCTTTACCACACTCATGTATTGTAAGGAGGATTCAAATCACTTGTAACTATGATAAATCATGCTTATAGATGCACTCATCTCACATATGACAACCATTAGAATCTGAGTTGTCCCTATTAACTTAGATACCGTCATAGTAGTGTATGGTCTACATATATTTGGAGAGTAAGATCTCTCAATGTTTTTTATGCCTTCAACCCTATCATATGATTATAATGTGAGCTCAAGGAGTCCTCATGTAAATTAATTAGTTAGAGCCCTGAGGGGTAGAGAGAGAGAGAGAGAGAGAGAGAGAGAGAGATGATCTTGGAGATCTTTACTAATATGTCGATCATTACACGCCCGTATGTTGGACAATCCAAATCTCTCATGACTATGATAAATCATGATTCTATATTCACCCATCTTTGGCATGACAGCTATTTCATGATCTTCATCGTCATTAATTAAATTCACAATTTAGAAGGCTTACTGATAACTGAACGTCCTCATTAACTTCATAATTTTTTTCTTTACATTTTCTCGTTTTCACACTTTTTATATATCTTTCCAAAATTAAAATTCCAAGTAGTACTAGTAATTGCATTTTCGTACTTCATTTGTAAAGTAACATACCGATCGAGGAGTACTTCCACTTATTTTATTTCATGTCTATAGGTAAAAAGCAAAGAAAGCAGTAGGGCACAATTCTCATGGAGTCTTAGATCCTTGGCATACAAAGGGTATAAAAGAGAGCATGCAGGGCATACAAAGGGTATAAAAGAGAGCATGCAGGCGAAACCTTTACTACTTATACCACACATGAAAATATAGTGAGGAATCCAAGGAAGTACTGCCCATTGACCCCTTCTTTACTTTTTTTCATATTTGTTCACAAGGAACATAAAATGCATTCCTGTTACGTATCCATTCAAATTGCACTCTCTCCAATGAAGGACAAGAGAGCCCTAATTTCTCATGAGAGATAGAGCACCCCTTCACAAGGAACACAAAACAATGCATGCCTGTCATTAATTCATTTTCTCAAATTGCACCTCTCTCCAATGAAGAAAAAGCCAAAATGAAACACCAGAAAGCCATAATCTTATAAATAATCTCAGCCCATTTGAAAGTCCTTATTCTAGAGAGAGAGCCTTCATCTTTAATAACATGTACCTTACAAAGATGAAATCCTTATTCTATCATCTTTAATAAATTGTACCTTACAAAGATGAAGGATAGGAAGCAAGCACAGCTTCTATATTAGATGAAGCTGATGGAATTCCTTGCCCACCTAATTGTCCTTCAACATGCTCCCAAATTAGAAAACCAGGGCATCCTTGGGACTCAACCCATTCAATCAATTGCTGCCTTTCAATGCATTCACCTGCTATCTGATCTCCTCCATCCTCATCTATTCTACATGATTGTACTTCCAAAGGCATCATGTTTTCCATATTATCAACCAATGGCAAATAATTCGAATCCATGCCAGGCATCATGTTTTCCATATTATCTACCAATGGAGGAAAATAATTCGAATCCACGCCACCCATAAATGGAAGTAGAGGAGATGGTGTTTGCACCAGATGGGAATTTGTATGCCATCCATTAGAATTCAAACCTGCAATTTTAGGAACAACCAACTCCTCTTGTACATTTACCCCACCAATACCCGCAACTAAACCATTTTCGAACATGAAAATAGGGCATGGAGAAGAAAACATGGCCGGATTCATCGTTAAATCCTGGTTTAGTACGCCCTGTTGATCTGAAAAATAACATGGTGGAAGAAGCTCAACAGTTGTTGGAAGTGGAACGGTCATCTGAGGCGTCGGAGGCTTCCGTATCTCCTTTTTAATCCATGAATTCCAATAATTCTTTATCTCATTGTCAGTTCTTCCAGGCAAGTGAGTTGCTATATGAGCCCACCTACAAATCCTCATACACATTCCAATTTGCAGTTACTCAGAGGAGTCTAAAATGTACTAGTAGTGAATTAGTCCAACAATTGGCACCATACAGTTCTAAAATCTAGGTCATTGAGTCCTATACAAACATGCGCGCGCGCGCGCACACACACATTTATGTATATGACATTATATTTTAGGATATCGAACTTAATGTTGTGGGTTATACGAAGTAGTCTTCATATCTCATATTAATGTACTGTTTTATAGAATATATATATGTGGAGAAGAAAACAGGAGTAAAATGATATAAGGGAATGAGGGATAATCAGACCTGTTCCCTACAATACCATGAAGGCTGATTATTAACTCCTCTTCCTCCTTTGAAAACCTCCCTCTTCTAATGTCTGGTCTTAGATAGTTGATCCATCTCAAACGACAACTTTTCCCACATCTTTGAAGCCCTGCATGAATAATTCATAAGAGAGAAAAAGTGAGTAAAACCAGTCCTTTATCTGTTCCCCGAAACCCACATCTCACTTCCATTAAGTAAATGACATGAGAGAGATGTGAGATTAAAAACCTGCTTTGTCAGGCACATCACTCCAAGAACTATAGCCATTGGTGGTTATATATCGGATGAGCTTTTGATCTTCTTCAGGAGACCATAGACCTCTCTTAACCTTTTGTTGGTTGCAGCAAGAATGGTGCCCCATCTCTCTCTGTGTTTGTTGTCTTGTATCTGCTCACTCCACTATATGGGAAGAGTAGGAGGAGGCTCTTTAAGCACTTCATAACTCCCGACAATTGCACCGAATGCTTGGCCCCACCCTTCGATTCCCTACTTTCGATCTAACCCTAAAGTGACTTCCCATCGACTTGAATGCACCTCTCTCTCTCTCTCTCTCTCTCTCTCTCTCTCTCTCTACGTACATGAGTATTTCGTAATAACTTCACGTAAGTGCATATGTTTCCGTAGACCTGCTCCTAATTACTACATCATATCTCTCCGTATTTCGTTTGGAGTTGGGCTTAAAACTGTTGAAAATATATTGTTTTTTTTGGGGGGGAGTTGATATCGGCACTCTTTCTGCTCAATAATCAAAGACCATGCATGCATTTTACCTTAGGTCCCTTCATTTGCATTAATGAATTGGGGGGGAAAGAATTTCACATGGGACTTCCATCGTCTTAAGGAGGGCCATGTAATCCCTTAAATTTTGGATTATCTATTTTCCAAAAAAAAAAAAAAAAAAAAATCTATTTTAAATATTGTTTCTTCCAAAGTTACCCTCACTTGATGTTTGGATATAGAGAAAATTAAATTATGAAAATTAAATTTTCCACAGTAAAAATATTTCATGGAAAATGAAATCTCAGTACGTGTTAGTTTGTAGTTTGCAATTTTCCTTGAAAAAAAAGAATTATTTAAGAGTTTGGAAAAAATTCATGGAAAATAAGTTTATCAAACACTAGAAAAATTATTTTATATGGGGAAAAATTCTGAAAAACTTTTCCATATATACATTGAAACAGCCCCTTATAAGTCAAATAAATATTTTATAGCATGATAATTTTTATGCATCTGTGTGTCACTCATCGATATTTGTATGCCTTGATCAATCTAGACCCCTCATCAAAGTGGCCCACATCATCAATGGCTCCCACAATGGATGTGCATCTTTGCTGATTGATTTATGCATCGGAAGGGATGATTTTTCTCTCACATTGTCATTGGGGGTATTATATTAGCAGTTGTCAACTTATACGTATGGAGCAAGGTTGTCGTGTGAATGCACTATATAAGAGAGGGAAGGGATATTTCCACCATCTTCCACCATTCCTTCCCACTTTTTAGCCTTTTCATGAAAATGACATTACTTTCAAGGAAAAGACAAACAAAAGTGGGTGGAATGCAGAGAAAATGGCTGACAATATCATTTCCCTACAAGAGATTATGTATGTACCAAAATACCATAAAAGAAATTTTAGTATATAATATTACACATTGTAACCTCGTTGTCCTGTCCTTATAAAACACTTAGTCCATAATAAACAAGTTTTCTCATTGTTTGAAATGGTGGAAGCAATGAGGCCAATGTCATGTTTGAAATGGTGAGCAACCGCAGCTCAGTGAGCTCATACACACGCACCCCAAGAATAGAGAACATGCGTACCATAAACAAAAGAAGAATCAAGTGAGAAGAATAATAGAACACTAATCAACAATGTAAATCAGACAGCAGTAGAAGTTCAGAATACAATATAAACAAACAGATCGGATAAGACATGGGATCATATCAAACATATCAGAAATATAGAAATATCAAATAAATCAGAATGCATAAATACCATGATCACATAAGTGGTCTAATGACCCAGATCGAACAGTGCCCAAAGGCGAGATAATTTAGAACAAAAATACTCTGGAGCCAGAAATACTAGCATTTCTCGTGGTCCGACAGTGTCACGTTACTCCCGTGACAAGTTGTTCATAGTTAATGATGAAATGAAAATCCCTAAAACTCTCTAATGCCAAAATACAAACAACAATCAAGAGGTCAGATACATGGACTGAATCAAAGTATTCTAACCCATTTCAGACAACAATTTTTGCAAGGCATATAACTACGAGAGATGGGGTATTCTCATCATTTTTTCCTGATATAAGGGCATTTCAGTCATTTTCTATGATCTCAGGGATATTCTAGTCATTTTATCCTATATGGGTATTTTGATCATTTTTATGTCATAAGGGTATTTTAGTCTTTTCCATGACTCAGTGATATTTTGGTCATTTTCACTCGATCCAGGGCAATTTTGGTCATTTCCCGTAACCTAGACCTGGCAAACGGGTAACCCGCATGGGTACGGGTACAACCCGTGTGGGTACAGGTACCGGCAGGTATGGGTAAGAAATACAGGCGCGGGTACAGGTAGCCTTTCATGAACCCGGAACCCACCCGGGCGGGTACGGGTACCGCAGGTAACCCGGCAAATTTAAAGAAGAAATTATATATATATATATATATATATATATATATATATATATATATATATATATATATATATATATTTACGAAAAGAAATTATATGATGAATGGGTGTATGAACACATAAAGGTTGTACGATGGATGTAAAAACCTTGATATTTAATCAAACAGTAGCTTCTTAACAAGTCAGTTGCTGTTGGATCAAATATCAAGGAAGGGATGATGAGTACATGCCCATTCATCATACAATTTTTCATTTACTTTAACAAGTGTTTGTTTTGGTACAACCAAAGATATCAGTCACATAGTCTGATTGCTTTGACTTGTTTTGTTGGCCCACCCACATAGTCTATTTTTTACCAAATGGCCTTAAGAATAAAAAGTTGAAAACCAAATGGCAGGTAACCTGCGGGCATCAACGCCCAACCTAGACCCACCCGCGGTACGGGTATTTTTTTTCGCGGGTAATGAAATTGGTACCCGTACCCTTGCGGGCTGGGTGTACCCGCTGGTACAGGTTCCATTTTGCCAGGTCTACCCTAACCTAAGGCTATTCTGAGGGTATTTCTTGTGGATTTAGCTCAAATCCAAATCCAGAAGTCATAAAGGCTTGCCAAATGCTTGTTTTGGATTTAAAAATCTAAATTCACCTCCAAATCCAAATCCAAGAGTATCCAAACCGAATTGTTCTTTCAACTTCATGGAAGAAGCTTTATAACTCGGGGTATGGAGTCTTTATCTTTTGTTTCAAAAACGAAACTTAATCTTTTTAGAGTAAAGCAGCTGGGGTGCAACACTTTGTTCCAACCCGAACCCGAGTTCCAACCCGACCCAACCGGAGTTTTTAAGCTTACTAAACTAAAAAATAATGATTAAAAATGTCGGGTTTCACTCGGGTCAGGTTGGTCAAGCCCTCAACTCGAACCCAACCCCCGAACTCAACCCAGGTTAGGAAAACCCACCCCGAACGGAACCCGAACCTGACCCGAAAGATACCCAACCTGACCTGACTTTTTTTTTTTTCCGGGATGAATCAGATCTGAGTTGCACACTTGCACCCCCAAAATAATGGTGTTTTTTAGAAGGAAAAAGAACAACAGTCAGATATTTAGCTATACAGTAGAAGTGGATATAGAAAAAATGGGATTGAATGGAGTTCTTTACCTAGAACGTTTTATACGTAAGTGGGTAAATTTTGAGAGTGAAAAAGAGGGGTGTTTGTTTATTGATGTATATCATTCACCACATTGATTTGAGAAAGATCCGCAACTTTTGCTTGGATGCATAGCAAGGCCAATTTAGAAAGGGATATAAAGAGTTTTCGAGGGGAAGTTTTGACAGGGAGACATGATTACGCTTGGCTTTAGGGAAGAGCAATTGAATAATATTTTGGGGCCTACCATGCAAAGCATTGCGAGAAAATGGAATACTCTTTTTAAAGGAAGATGGTTGGGTTATTTTCTCATAGATAGAAAGTCTCCACCAGACCCGTTTCCTTAAATATCATCCTTAAACTTCGGGGAGTGATAAATCGACTCCCCATGTGTCTTTCTCTCTCCTCTGGGTTAGAGAGAGAAAGAGGATAGAGATAGACACATGGGGAGTCGATTTATCATTTTGGGGGGTCGATTTATCACTGCCCTAAATTTTGATTTCTTTTTTATCAGTTAAATATATGCATATTATGGACATTGAAGACGAAACTTTAGGAAGTGCTAGAATAAGCACAAACACATACTAAAAAATCGTTACGTGAGCAGAAAAAAAAAAAAAAGAAGGAAAGATTTGACAGCATAAAAAACTAGTGACATGAGATTCGCGCATTCGGATAATTTAATACATAGTAAGTTTCACAGGTAATTCATATAAGTATTTGTACATGAAGTATAGACCAATTTTACATGGCATTCATATAAATATAATTATGTAACATGTGTAGTTTTCGATATGTGTTTCAGTGATGATAGAAATATAAATATTTTGATAGGTTCGATCTGGTAGAAATTTAAAATTATAGTTTTAGAAATGATACAGTTAATGGCTTCCAAAGAGACCTCAGCGTCTCATTTGTAAATACGATTAAATTGATGTTAAACTGTTTTGAAATGAAAAGCAATTCTGGTGGCATCCAAAGAGGCGCTTAATTTTTAATTAATTTTAATATATTAACTGATGATTGATTAACTTCGGAAAGTGTGATTCATTATTAGAGTGGTGAAAATCAGGGATGAGACTCACATTACACTAGAGTTTTGTGCACATATTTTTTTTTCCTTACGTGGGTTACTGTGTGTGAGCATTCTCGGTTTCCAATTAGGCTGTTGTGATTAGTCCACTTGGATTGCTTCTTCGATGGCCAAGGTGAAAAGAGAGCTTCATAAAGTTGTTGAGGAAGAATTTTTTTAAATTAGATTAGATTTAGCTAATCTATAGTGTAATCCCCAACAAGAAAAATGCATAACGGGCTGTGTACTCATCATCTGTCTTAACCCTTTTAAATCGTTTTGCTATGTACATCGACGTGAAAATGAAGCCATACCAACTTGACGGAAAGTGAGAATAGATATTAATGTTATGATTCCTTCTTCTGGTCGTTAGTATTGAGGAATGAAGTCTCCGTGTATCCTTTTGAGTGAGCAAAATTCTAGACAAAGTCATGCCGAGAAACAGGTATAGAATAATAGCTTGCTTTAAATAAGCTATTTAAAAGGGTTCAAGCACTGTGTAAATAATGAAGAGATTGGCTTAACGATACTAAACTTCTAATTAATCTCAATTGTACTAACATCTCTTTTGCTTTCAACTAATTACTAGAAGAGGTTAAAAAACTTGTTCCTAAAGCTTCGCCGCGGACCACAAAAAGGGTCACCAAATCCCATGCTCGTCGGCCCAACCACTCACAAACAACTGAGTATAATCAACTAATCATGTTCAAGAAGAAAGGTTATGTTTAGGTCATTAAATCCGTCACGTGGAGCTTTGGAGGAGAGATTAAATGGAAATACACATGTAGAAAAAGTATTGGGGCACATCTGTTTGGATGATCTAAACCGATTTGAGTAACATGAAAGAAAAAGAAAAATACAAATACACCCCTCAACTTTCTGACATTTTCAACAATAACCTTGACCTTTCGAAGTCATCAACAACACCCCTTTAGTTTTCCAAAACAAAACAAATAGGGCCTTAAACAGACAACCTTTTCATCCTATCCGATCAGGACCGGTGGCAATTAGCCGGGTTTGTGATGGAGACCAATGTTGACAAGCAAATACCATACACCTCGCAATGGATCAATGCTTTCCTCAGGCCCCGTTTGGATTACAATAAAAGCATTTCTAATGTAAAAAAAAAAAAATTAAAATTTCTTTCTAAGATTTTGGAAGAAATGATATAATTATGGTTAATTCGGAGGTAAAACATCATAAATTGAAAGTCTAAATAAAATTTGATTACACTTGATTCAAGTTATCTTCCATTGCGTGAAAGAAGTTGAAAATTTTAGAAACATCTTTCCGACGCTTCGATCACGGTGTTAAGGAATAGAATACTTCGATCAACGTTGAAGTCAAGCCTCTCAGAGCGAAACTATAAAATACTTAGAAGTTCTCAAAGAACTCAAAAGCCTAAGGCTAATTTTCATTCAACAAGTCAAAGAAGTCTATTACAAGGCTTTGATAACATGTATTTATAAAAAAGAGAAGGGCGATAATATTTTCAGGGAAGTGATATTTACGCCCCTTTTGATCACCAGGGACACCCAGGGCCAATGTATCAATGATGAAAGGGGGGCTAATGTACTTGATGTTAGAAAAAATCAGTGGGTTTGAGGTGTCCCTAGTGATCTAAAGGGGTGTAAATATCACTTCCCTATTTTCACCCTTCCTGCATACGTATGTGCCCCCCTTATAACGTGATTTGACGTCAAAAAACATAAAGTTGCCCACTTTTCACGTCAAATCATGTTATAAGGGGAGCGTGCGTGTAATGCGGGGGTGTGAAAATATCATCTCCCAAAAGAGAAACCCTAAAAGCTAACTTGAAACCTAAGCAACTAATCCCAGCTGTAAATTTGTCCTTTAAAGCTATTTTTCAACAATACACAGTGACATTAAAGTACTGGACATTTACAAGTTAAAAACTCAAGACTACTTGTTATATTATAAGCTTCTAGTACTGGTAGTCCTCAGGTTGACTTGGTTCTCTCACGACCCAATATTTGGATCTCACTATCACACAAACAAGAGTATAAATTCCACGACCAATCTAATACATACATTTTTAACTAACAGAAGGAACGTTTTTGCAAGCTCAAATACCTATAATAACTGGGATGAGGTAACATCACAAATTGAAGTGAGTAAAGTAGTAAACATGTTCAGAAAATAGAAGCAAGCACCAAAATAGTTTTCTGCAACTCTATTGTTTACACTGCAGACCAAGTACGGATGGATTCGCATAAAATAAGCACCAAAATGCTCTACAACTCTGCTGTTTAGACCAAGTACAAGTGCAAAATAAACAACAATCAGACCACCTTCTAAAAAAACAATTTAATTAATCCATGAAAAGGTGTAAAGATTTCAAAACCTAGCTTTTGTAGTGACACAATCCAACCGAAAGAGGCACCAAAGAGCCAGATACCGAACAAAGGATGTTTTAGAATTTCTATTTACCAATCACTGAAGTGAGAAATGAGAAAGAACTTTTAGGAACAAATTCTAAACGTTCGTTATGGAAAAACAATGAATACATTAAGGGGCCGTTTGGATACGAGGATTTTAGAATCCAGGTTTTTAGTTTGAAAACAGTGTAAAAGAGGGTTTATGATCAAGTTGCTGTATGTTGTCCTGACAGCGTTTCTTGGATTTTAAGTGAGAAATTAAGGTTTTAAAAATCTCTCCTGCATCCTGAGATTTCTAAAACCTAGAAATATGGGAGGATCTGCTGCTCTCTTGCTGACGGAAAGAAGGGCGAGAAGTCAAAAACGAGTCAAAAACGACGGCTGGCCCACTTCTTCTCTTGTTTCTTAGCTACAATTTTGAAGAAATCCCGGATTCTAAAATCCGCGTATCCAAACGGCCCCTAAGCAGGTACGCATTTACTAAGATTAGATAAGGCACAGAAACTTCAAAAAAAAAATCAAAAGAATTGAAGTATGTCGGTTTCTACTTTCTAGTTTCTACTAACTTGGAATTAGCAATAAATAAGTGATAATACGGCAATAACACACTCAGTTTAAGGCAATAATTTCACCTAGTTATACAGACTTTCCATCATATTGCAATATATCATCAACCTTGAGACTGAATGTTCCAAAGTTTAAATGAATCCGTACTTTGCTTTTGCTTATCACCAGTTACGATCAAGGTTTCCACTTTCTAGAGCAGGAGGCGAACGTTGGAGGTGAAGGCTCTCGAAGAGGAAAATGAGGGAAGTGGGAAGCAATTAGGAAATTATGGGGAAAGCGAATATGAAGCGGTTCCCCTAATCATCTATTTTCAAATTTGAAACTAACATAATGTCATAATCTAAGATTCCAAGTTTATATACATATATGAATATAATGTGTTGTATGGTTAAAAAGATCAATTTAAAAATAAATAGTTAAACAATATCATTCTTGTCACTATTCAAAATCCAAAACGTCTAAAATACAATCCAATGTTATAATTCTATTCAACATTAAAAAATAGAAAAGTAAAAATAAAAGGTCTAAGACTGTAAAGCTTTTAAGCACAATCATGAAATTCATGAATGCATAAGCACAGTCGTAATGGCACAACCATAGGTGGAAGTGAAAAAGGAAAAACAAACAGAGAAAATGAAATAATATAGAGAAGCAAAATAATAATAATAATAATAATAATAATAATAATAATAATAATAACAATAATAATAATAATAATTTTGAATAAGAATAATAATAAGTCTTAAAACACAGAAGATTAATGAGTACATAAGCAGAATCACAATGGCACAGCCATATCTGGAAGTCGAAAAATAGAAGAGATTCATTATTGCATAACCAGTCACAATTGCACAGCCATAGCTCAGAGTTTTTTTGAAAATGGAAAAAGAACTAGAGAAACAGTAGAGAAAAGAAATGGAAAAAAAATAAAAAATAAATAACCAAAGGCGACAAGCACGGCCATGACTCATGACACCACTGCGATGGCTGGACTGTAAAAAAAAATACTGGAAGATGGAGAGTGCCGACTTAAGCGACACAAACACACACAGCGAGGGTCACGGCTTAGTTTAAATGTCAAATAAGGATTATTTTAGCATTCCACTAATACCTTGAATGATTTTTCACTGTAAATACTCAAATTAAGATGATTAAATGGTAAACTAAAGAATTAAACTGCAAGAAACAAGCTTCCACTTAACAAGAAGCCTAGATTTAATCACCAAAAAAAAAAGCCTAGATTTCAGAAACAATTGCACGATTCACGTTACACGGGAAGCATAATTCCTTGAGGAATAGAGCTTCCCACCTAGCCATGATGCTTCCAGTAACCATGGATAAGACTGTTCAGATAAATGTCTTGAGTGCTTAGCCTTTCATCTTAAACTTGATAGGATACATTCATTGATCATTTTGATATATTGTTAGGTAAATGAAGTACTGGATAAGAGATTGTTAGTAATTATTAAGTGATTTAATGATCCTTTTGGTTTAATGAATTAGTGATTATAGTCATACCAGAAATGCTGTATCTTTTTCATATGAAATATTTAACGAAAACCCATAATCTTAGTTTAGATATCTTCAGTGTAGATTTGAATTTGCCTGTTCCAGAGTGAATGACAAAATGATCAATTGTATTTTTGTTTTTTTTAAATGGATCAATTGTATTTCTTTAGTGTATTGAAAGTGCATATTACTTAACATTCTTAAATTTCTAACGCATTGCCAATATCGTATAAACCTACATTTTAATTTGACACAGTATATTACCAATATATAACCAACAAATCAATCTATAGTGATATAACAAGTTGCCGATATATTAACGATAAACTTATTTGTGACTCTGCATGAGCCTGCTGTCTATGCTTTCTTTGAAATATTTTCCTATCTAGGTCAGTTACCAGTAAAGAGATCATTAAACAGAAGACAGTGAGGTATGACCCCCATTTTACATTCCAAGCGAACATTCATTGTGTACTTTCGGAATCATATGTGAGCATACATACCGGGAAGTCAAACGCTTGTTTTCTTTCCCCATGCACCACCGCTAGGTCTGAATATCTGCTTGAGCAGTGCCATTTTCGGAACATTCCAATGCTCCACATGCCTAGATCACCACAGCAATGACAAAAGAGTGAAGAGAGAGAGAGAGAGAGAGAGAGAGAGATGATATCTAAGAAAATCAAAGAAACTATGATGATAAACCTGTTACCCAGAAAAAAAAATCAAAGAACATATGATGATAAACCTGTTACCTGCATATCCTTCCAGATTGAGCATCAAAATAGTACTCTGTATATCCAGTTGCTATGAAAGACAACAATAAAATATACAAGAAATCAGCGAAATAGAAAATAATATTGAATTGATATGGATCAGATGGTACATGATATCAATACTTTAAAAAGGGTCGTTTTGAACGTACCAGAGAGAATGGGCCTCCAAGGGAATGACATGACACAAATGAAACGCCAATGCCCAATTCCTTTATTCTGTATCCAAGTATGATTCCCATCACCATCTTAGCAGTAGAACTAATAATTAACTTAAACATAGTTAGCAGTTTATAATCAAAGCAGTCTGATTGGAAACGGCAGGAGGGCCCAAAAAAATTTCACAATGTTTCCAAGTGAGTTTAATGATAATTATTACTTCTTCGTTAGTCTAGTGGATTCAAAATACATTAGCAATAGAACCACACAGACTAACCTCAAACTCTTCCCACTTTGTGAGTTTCATATCCGATTTTTCAAGAAGGGATCCAAAATTCGTACAATTTCGTTTGAAACGGCGAAGTCCTCTGAACGAACCCGCTGGATCGGCAAATTCACAGTCTTCTTCATAAGCATTCAGAGCCAAATTTCCTGGAAAAGAAAATTCACAATTGATCTTTACAAAAATAAAAAATAGTAAATGTGCGCAAATCAAATGAAACTAATTATTCACCATATATAGAGTGCACCAGTCTAGGAACTGAGAATGTTGTGCATTTAGGCCTGGGCATGTGGCTTGCTGGTTTGCATGCTCATTCATATGTTCATATTATCATCTTCAAATGGAATTCTCCTATTGAAATGCAATTTCAAACATTTTATCCAACCAAAGGTAAGCATGCATCTCATGCAGGAAAATATATGTTATGCATGCATCTATTTCTCATGTACTTCTTCTTGCCCATCCCTAAGGATTCCTCGAATCCCAGATGGCCCTGGATTCCCTACATTAGAGATGTCAAGTGCCCTGGCTCAGGAGGGCACCATTCCTGAGAGATAGTTGGTCTTTGTTCTCCTCCCCAACAAATCTCTCCACCCATGCCACAGGTCAAGTGCGGAAACGAACCTGAAAGGGGGAAAGATTTGCACCCAAGCAATCGCCAATGCCAGATTTTTTTATAAAGATTGTTGGAATATGTAACTTGCCTAAGGGCATTTAGGACTTTGTACATTCCTTTATGTTTTAGTATAAAAGATATGAGTCAGGGGGAGATCATTTTATTTTCTCTGTCTAAACTTTCGACTAACATGGTATCAGAGCCTTAGGGTTTTCTGATCCCTAGAGTTCTACATCAGCCTCCATCTTCTCCGCCACCCTCCACCCCTCTCGCCGCGAAACCCAACTCCGGGCAAAGTTTCATCCGAGGCACACCGGCACGCTGTCTTTTTCCTCTTGCCACCCATTACAGCCAATTCGTTGGCCTCTGTCAGCAGCTTGATGTTTACATGCCGCTTACCACGGATCTCACAGAGGCTGCCCGTCAGAGGGATCGGATCCGTGTTGTGCAGTACCTTGAGAGTTTGGGTCCAGAGTACATGTATCTTCGTCAGCAGATTATCGGTTTTGGCGCTATTCCTTCCCTTACTAAGGTTTACTCCCGCGTCCAGCAGTGCTCTCCTGGTGATCCAGTGATATCTGTTCCTATTGATGGTTCTGCTCTCGCGACCTATGATGGCAGTACTCGCCCGCCTCGTGGTGGAGCCTCCTCTGGTCGTGGTCGTTCTTTTTGCACTCACTGTCAGCGCGAGGGACATTATATTGACCATTGCTATACCCTGCATCCCGAGCTTCGTCAGGCACGCTCGGCTCACATGGGTGCTACTACTGCTTCGGCTTCAGATTGCGCTCACTCTGCTTCTGTTCCTGCACCAGCTGATTCCACCTATACATTATCCCGTGCCGATTATGAGGGGTTCCAGCGTCTGAGGCTCAGTTCTCGTCCTCCCTTTGCAGGTTTCGCCCAGCCAGGTAGTTCACCCACTACCCTTCTATCTAGCTCAGGGTCATGGATCATTGACTCTGGCGCATCCAATCACCTGACTGGTAACTCTTCTCAGCTTCATTCTTTTCGCACTTTCTCACCTCCCTCTCAGTCTATCACCCTTGCTGATGGGTCCACTACACTTATCACTGGTGTTGGTCATATCTCCCCTCATCCTGCTCTTACCTTATCTTCTGTTTTATGTGTACCAAAATCACCATTTAGTTTACTTTCAGTTAGCCAAATTACTAAATCTCTTCACTGTTCTGTCTCATTTTTCCCCTCTTACTGTTTGTTCTAGGATCTCTCGACTGGGAAGACGATTGGAACGGGTCGTGAGGTAGATGGACTCTATCTTCTTGACTGCTGGCCGCCTACTGTCTTATAGCTCTGTGGATACATTTCAGTGGCATTGTCGCCTGGGGCATCCTTCACTTCAGCGGCTGCAGCAGACTTCTCTGGTTCCCGGACCTTTTCTAGTTTTCAGTGCGAGTCCTGTGAACTCGGGAAGCACCGTCGTGTGTCGTTTCCGTCCCGGATCATTAGTCGAGTGTCTAGTCCATTTGAATTAGTCCATTCTGATGTATGGGGACCTTCTAGGGTCGCGTCTAGTACTGGCTTTTAGTATTTTATTGTGTTTATTGATGACTTCTCACGCATGACCTGGTTATATTTACTGAAGAGTCGATCCGACGTGTTCTTTGCATTTCGCACATTTCATTCTGAAATTAAGAATCATTATAATTGCAATATTAAATGTCTTCGTACTGACAATGCTAGAGAATATTTTTCTGATACTAATGGCTTTCAATCCTATCTCTCCCAACATGGGATTTTACATCAGTCTTCATGTGCATACACCTCTCAACAGAATGGTGTTGCTGAGAGGAAACTTCGTTATTTGCTTGAAGTAGGTCGCACTCTTCTTTTTTAGATGAGTGTTCCTAAGGCATACTGGAGTGATGCCCTTCTTACGGCGTGTTTCTTAGCAAATCGCCTTCCTCTGTCTTAGAGGGTGCATTTTCTTTCGAGATTTTATCTCCTAGTAAGGAACAGTTTCCTCTGAAACCTCGTGTATTTGGATGCGTTTGTTTTGTTCATCACCTTGGACCTGGCCGTGACAAACTCGATCCCCGGTCTGAGCGTTGTGTCTTTCTGGGGTATTCCCATACGCAGAAAGGCTATTGTTGCTATAGCCCTCGTCTGCGTCGCTGATTTGTCTCAGCCGATGTTACGTTCTTTGAGTCTGAGGCATTCTTCCAACATGGCGCGGCATCTTTCACCCCTTCTCTCGAGTCCGAGGTCTCGCTTCCCTTACCAGATCTACCTGCTTATCTTCCGTCATCTCCTATTTCCGTGCGGCCAGCTTCTGCAGCTTCTACTTCTTCTGCCACGTTGGAGAAGCCAACTCCACCTAAAATTACACAGCAGTATCAGCGGCGCCAAGTTACAGATAGGTCGCTTCTACCTCCTCTCGCACAATCATCTTCTGAGCCGATGATCCCTCTCTCCCGCTCTCAGTTATCTTCTCTTCTGCCTTCCTCTGTTGTTTCTGATTCTCCTATTGCATCTCGTACAGGATCCCGTTCCACTGCACATCCTATTTCGAATTTTGTTTCTTATGATAAGCTCACCAGTACGACAGTACCTTCCAGAGCTTTGTTTCTTCCTTGTCTTCTATGTCTTTACCACAGTCAGTGGCTGAGGCTCTTGACCATCCTGGCTGGCGTGATACTATGAACCTAGAAATGGGCGCTCGTCATAGTAATGATACATGGGATCTGGTTTCCCTACCCGCTGGTGCTCGTCCTGTTGGTTGTCGGTGGGTTTTCTCTATCAAATACCTCCCTGATGGTACTGTCGAGCGCTTAAAAGCACGGTTAGTCGCGAAAGGATACACTTAGACTTTTAGTGTTAACTACACTGAGACCTTCAGTCCCGTTGCGAAAATTCCCTCTGTCTGTGTGCTCCTGTCTCTTGCTGTTAATCATAGCTGGCCCTTTCATCAGCTGGATGTGAAGAATGCCTTCCTCCATGGCGACCTGACTGAGGAGGTGTATATGGAGCAACCACCAGGGTTTGTTTCTCAGGGGGAGACTTCCTCCTACGTGTGTCGCCTACGCAAGTCACTCTATGGCCTCAAACAATCTCCACGTGCGTGGTTTGGGAGATTCAGTGAGGCAGTCATGCACTTTGGCATGAAACAATGCGCAGTGGATCACTCAGTCTTCAGTTATCACTCTTCAGCTGGGTGTATTTTGTTGATAGTTTATGTGGATGACATAATCATCACAGGGAGTTTGAAAACCTTCTTGCAAAAGGAATTCTCTACTAAGGATTTGGGTCAGCTCAGGTATTTCTTGGGGATAGAGGTTGCTCGTTCTTCTAGAGGCTTGTTCCTATCACAGAGAAAGTATGTCTTGGACTTGCTAAAAGAAACAGGCAATCTTGGAGTTAAACCAGCTTCTGCACCCATGGATCCTAATGTGAAACTCGTTCCAGAAGAAGGAGAGTTGTTGGAGGATCCTGGCAGGTATCGCAGGCTTGTCGGTAAACTTATATATCTCACGGTTACTCGGCCAGATATTTCATATGCTGTTGGAGTTGTCAGTCAGTATATGAGCTCTCCACGTACTTCTCACTGGGTTGCGGTGACACATATTCTCAAGTATTTGAAAGGGGCTCCAGGGAAGGGATTGATGTTCAAAAGACATGGCCATATGAAAGTTGAAGGCTTCTCTGATGCAGATTGGGCTGGATCCCCAGCAGATAGACGGTCCACCATTGGGTATTGTACATTTGTAGGTGGCAATCTTGTTTCATGGAAGAGTAAGAAGCAGGATGTTATAGCTAAGTCCAGTGCAGAGGCTGAATACAGGGCAATGGCACAGACAAGCACGGAACTTATTTGGCTACGTTCACTTCTTTCTGAAATTGGCTTCATTTCATCTTCTCCTTCGCAGCTTTATTGCAACAACAAAGCTGCAATATACATTGCCAACAATCCAGTCTTCCATGAGCGCACCAAGCACATTGAAGTGGATTGTCATTTTATCCGTCAAAGAATCCAGAAAAGAGAGATTTTCACTGTGTTTACTCGTTCAGGGGACCAATTAGCTGATATGTTTACAAAGTCCATAAATAAGTCAAAATTGAGTGATATATGTAACAAGCTAGGAATGTATGATATCTACATTCCAGCTTGAGGGGGAGTGTTGGAATATGTAAGTTGCCTAAGGGCATTTACGACTTTGTACATTCCTTTATATTTTAGTATAAAGATATGAGTTAGGGGGAGATAACCCTAACTCATTTTATTTTCTCTGTCTAAACTTTCGGTTAACAAAGATGAAATTGGGGCTTTTTACTATTCCCTTGAACACTCTACCGTTCCTTTCCTTCCACAAAACACATACGTGGCTAGTAATATCACTTTCCAAAGAATTTTTCCTTTCATTCGCCATGTAACAAAAAGACAACTTCCAATAACTCACTCAATTTTTGAGGGAATATGTATATGATAAGACAAACCTATCCAGAACTCTACCCATACATACTTTGCCAGCTTACAATAAATGAACATATGATCCACCGATTCACCTGCCTCCACATAGAGGGCGCAATGATCAATAATGAGAATGTTGCGATTACGTAGGGGATCTACGGTGAGAATTTTGTCAAGGCAGGTCCTCCATCCCATAGTTAGCAAAACATGATACGGCAAAAAAACGGGACGGGAAAAATTCGAGTTTAATACGGTTTTGGATAAAAAATACGTAGTAAAAAAAACGGTCAAATAAACGGAAACGACAAAAATACGTTGAATGAAAAAAATGAGTTTAATACGTTTCGGTTTAAAAAAAACGGATTAAAAAAACGGGTGTGTCAATTGCTATGAAAACATCAAAAAGTAAGAAGTTCACATATGATTCAACCCCAAAAAATAAGATTATCATTAAATTCAACCCCAAAAAGAAAAATACAAATTTGGAAGAATGAAAATGGAAATGGGATTACATTCCCCACTGAAGCAAATGATTTTTAGTCCAAGGATGTCCTTCGCCCACATTTCAGACTTCTATCTTTAGTGTTCAATTTATTCCCTAGATGGCATTTCTTTCATAATTTGTAAGCCTAAGGTCTTATAGCTGTAAGACCTTACAAATCATGAAAGAAATGAGTAGCTAATGCGAAGCAAGAGGAGACTCTTCTACTTAGGCATTCCTCTCCAAAACTCATCAGGTAACAACATACCATCTACAGAGAGTACTTGGTATTAGAGTTGAAATTGTTAGTAATATCACGAAAGCATTCGTTGCAGTATTTGGACAAAATGGATAATTCAAATCTGGGTAAGAGTCCATTTTACTTCAACTTTTATTCGGTCCATTATCTCTTTCTACTTATTTTACACAGAGAACTATTTGAATCTTCTGTGCGGTTGCATGCTTATTCATTCCAAAAGAGCCCAAGAGTTCATGGAAATAACCCATCTTCTCCTAAATTTCCTAAATTGCTCTTGATTTATCGAAAATGAAATCCATTAATTTTGTTTTTTGCCAGTCATGATCTCTTGCAAAGATGCCCAAAATTGCACATAAAAGCTACATTGCCCCTTTTTCTTTTTTAAGGATGATCTAAAAGAGATCAACACCTTCTAACCCTAAGAACGGACCCTTAAACAAGAAAGAAAATATGTGTTCTTGAAATCAAAGGGATGAAGAAGAAAAAAATGGAATGAAGCAAAGGGCGTACTCTCCTTCCCCTCTTCCCTTCTTTCTCTTCATCTCGTATGGCAAGGGTGGAGGGCCGAGGGCGACGGCAAGGGTGCTCGGCTGCTGGCAATGGGCGGACGGCGGAGAGAGGGCGAAGGCAGTTTGGGTTGGGTTGCAAGAAAATAGGGCAAATCGAATTAGGGTCTCTCTTTTGTATTTTAGAAAGGGAAAATGGATAAACTTGAAAAAAAGGAGGAAAAATCTGAAAAATACGTCTATACGTGTTTTAACGAATTCTAAAAAAAAAAATTGCCGTTTTAAACGGCCAACCCGTTTAATACGGCATTTAATACAGGGAGTGACCAAAACGAGTTTTTTTTTCAAAAAAAATGCCGTTTTAAACGGCATTTTGCTAATTATGGTCCATCCAAATGTGCAAATCCTTGGCGGTGCTGGGATGCTCCACACTCTAGCCAGATAGATGCAAAGGAACATTGAAAGGAACAATTTGGTGGTACGACTTGACATTAAATGTCCCGGAAGAGATCTAGATCCAAACCCTAGCGTCATCCCCGGATATTTTGATATAAACGGCCTGTACTAACCTGAAATTAATGCTCCAATCCCATTGAGATCCCTCTCCCACCATGCACTCCTTCACGAAAGCCTCTTTATCAGCCACAACCACATACAAGTCTAAAAATGTCACCTTTAAGGGAAAGTCCCCACACCACTTGTTCTGCCACAACTTTATCCAGTCCCCATAATAAACTCTGAATCTAATTTCCTTTCCTAAATGGTTAGGCCTTCAACTTGCAAAGGAAACCACATTAACTCAAATCCATAACCCATCAGCGGCTTCAAAGATGTGGAGGTAAAGATCAGAGCATGGACATGTACCATCAACCTCTAGACAACACCGTCAGATTACAATCAGCTAATCTTGAGCATGAAGTTCCTTTGTGTAGCAAAAGTAATACCCATACCTCACCTTGGAGTGGTGGTGGTTATCATGGAAGAAGGAATTCCATGCATAGTCCCCATAATACACATAGAAAACGGTAAGGTTGAGAAGGTTTCATCCTTACAACTGATTGATGGCTCTACGAAGACTAGAGCAAGTCGATTTACGAGGATTGGAAACTCGAAGTGTCCAAGTCAACCAAAGACTTGATGGGAGGATCATGCACCTTAACAAAAGAAACAGAAAGGGAGTTGTCAAAGCAGGCAAAATGATGAAGGCATGATGAGGATGTCGACGAAATCAAGTGGGGAAGGGTTGTTACGAGGTGACAATTATGCTCACTGATCTACTTTTATAAGCCTAATGGAGGTTGAAGACGACCCAGGAGGAGTAAAGAACCTTTCAAGACTATAGAAAGGTGTAGAAGACTTTTGGAGAAGTTTGGAAGTGTGTAGATATTTATACGAAGGTTCTAGAATATTCCTATAGGATCTTTGAAGAGACGAGCATGGAAAATTATCGAAAGACTAGATGATTCTAGAATGATCCAAAACCATTGGATGGTTTTCATGTGGCAAGATAAGGACCATTGTTGTAGGAAGAGGGAGCCTATATATAGGTGAGGCTTCCCCATATGCAAATCACCTCTGAACCTCCAAAACCTATGAGACCGCTAATCTAGTGTTTCAAAATGCAGATGCGGATCAAAATGCGGCCAAGAAAATCCTAGTCGACTTGGTGCGGCGCGACTGAGTACTCGATTGACGCGGCCGAGTACTTAGTTGACTCAGTTGAGTACTCAAGACAAAGTCAAAGGATTTTTGAATGACTTTGTAGGGCAAAATGTAAACTCAAACAAGAATGCGGCCAAGGCAAAAAGGAGTCGACTCAGGTGAGTCAACGATGCTGTTGGGGACTTTCGAAAGTATGCTCTGGTCATTTAGGCTTATAAAGCTTTTCACAGTGTAGTAAAAGTCCTTCCCATTCCACTTTTGTATGCTTCTTTTGAGTCTAAGTGTCCTTCTTGCCAAGGCTAGGCCACTTGATGCAAGCTGACTCAAAGTGAACGTTGGGGTATTGCATGAGTGCCACACAGGTGTGAGGCTAGGGGAAAAGTAGGCCCATGAAATGACCTTGTAAGTTTGTATAGTCTGCAACAGTTTGAGATTCCCCATGTTCCAACAATTACCGCATTATATAGACCATGTTTGGAAATCAAAAAAAGATATTCCAAGGAATCTTTGTAGGGATAGTTGTGAGAGATGGACGGGAGAGGGAGAGACTTGAGAGCGTGGAAGTGAGGGTGCATAATACGCTCCAAAAATTGAGGAAATAAAACAATTTTAAATATGCAATTTTCTCTTACTAGTTTTTTGGGATTTTTATGTTCTCTTTAATCTGATCCCCCCAATTCTCTTCCTCTCCCTCCTTCCCCACCACGACACAATTGGGCCCATGAGTATTCCATGGAATAATTTTGTAGGGTTTTCGAACATGTGTTTGTATGTTACCCCTTTCATCTAAAGTGAATATTCACTCTCCCAGCCTTCTGTGGATAGCTGAGAAACCTTATCTGTGTGATATAACATAGATTATACATTAGCAAAAAATGAATTTAGCTAAAACTTCATATGCCATGACCACAAGCAGCCAATTAAAGTATGCCAATAACCAGACGAGTCTGTGAACATAGGATGCAGCATCAAAGTTTGAGTCTGTACGTCTGCTTAACAACGCATTTTTTACACATTCTAATTGCAGAAGCAAATAACAAGTTCACCATTTTACAGAAAGTGTGTGATATTTCATATACAGGCTTTACACAATTGAAACAATTCTCTGTATACACTTAAAATCTATTCAATTGTCAAAAGGATATACAAAAAATGAAGCCAATAGACCCCAAACTGAATCTAAAAATGTAGATATCGAAATGCATGATTCAGTGAAACATAAATAATTTCTATCAATCACTAGATAATTAAAACTGTTATCCTTATCATCATTAACAAAACTATGAAACGACAACAGGCTCATGCTCATCAGAAGTTTTTTTTTTTAAAACCCAATTCAAGTTTTCAAACCTGTGACGAAATATGACCGTTGGAAGTCCTCCTTGATGGCTTCTACGACCTGGGCTCGATCTAAAACTCCCGATCCATCATCGACGGAAACCTCGACCTCACGATCAGAACTTCGGGGCGGCGGTCGGAGAACGGATGCCGCAATCCCAAGCAGTTCGGAACTGTACCACGCCATCTTAAGCAGAAGGTTGTTGGATTGTGAGTCGCGATCGTTCGAAGAGTTTGGGTTCTTCCCATTGCACCGGAAATTGCAGGTTTTCCGTCGGGATTCCGACCGGTGAACTTCGTCATGCCGGAGAAATTTGAGGTGGGGAATTGGAGGGATCGAGAGAAGAGATGCCATTTCGAGGAAGGCTTGAAACGGTGAACTGTGGAATTAAGGTTTTTCTCTGCCATTGCTTTCGTAAATGCTCCTCTCGATTAATGGCAACCAGAAAAAATATCTGAATATAGAGTCTTCAGTCTTGTAGGGTTTATAAGCGCACAGAGGCTGAATTGTTGAAGGTTGTAGCTAACTTGCGCAGCAGCATTATGGTGGGGCCATTAGGAAGTTGGGGCTCTTATATGATGCATGGGGCCACTTGTTCAATGATCCAAGCCGTTTATCTGTTACGCTTTATTGTGGATGGGTCATGCATCAAAATCCACTCCCATCGGACGGTTCAAATCCACTTCTAGGAATAGGGTTGGCGCTTTGTGCTCTTGACTAAAGGGGTCTTGGTCTAATTCCAGCTTAGCTATCAAACAAAAAAGAAATGTGGATGAGAGTGGATTTTGATGAAAGGCCCATCTCTTACTAGGTCTAACAGATACATAGTTTGGATCATTAGCAAGTGCTTACTTCGACCCTTTCCCATTTTTTCTTACATATTCATCCTATAAGTGTCCCACATGGCACACACGAGGTCTTCTCTCATGAAGACGTCTCATTCATGATATTTTCACTCTTTTCTCAGCATCTCCACCAGATTTTGTGTCCTTGGCAGACCATGAAAGAGAGACATGGAAAAAATAGAAACAAACAAAATGGTTGTTGTTCTAGCCTTCTAGGCACACTTAGTTATTATGAGAATTCAAAGGAAAAGCTTAGGGTGACAGCGGACGGAGACTTTTTGAAAGATTGATGACATTCTGAGCAGAGCAATTGGATTCAAACCAACCATGTCCCTTAACCCATATCGGTCTACTTATGTTGTACATAGCTAGTAGCGGTGGACATGGTTCGGTAACTTAATCAATCCCTATCGGTTCCAAATATTGGAAAAAAGAACCGAACCATGGAATCAAACCGAACCAGAACCGATCTTGATCAGGTTTACCCAATTTTTTCTTTATTTATTTATTTTTGCTGAAGGATATAACAGTTAATACAACAAAGAGCAAACAGTTTTCTACTTTTCTTAGTAGATCTAGGGTTTTTTTTAAAGAGAAAAGATAGGGAAATGATATCAGCACACCCATATTTTGTTATCTACACTCTTGTTTCTTCTCTTTTAGAATTTAACGAGCTGTCAAACTGTTGTTCAGTTCGGTTTGGTTTTGGGTACTAGGACTCCAAACCTAGAACCGGACCGAAAACTGTTGGTTCCCAAATTTGGGACCCAAAACCGAACCACCAATTTCCAAAACCGAACCAAACCAAGCCAAAGAGGCCAGTTCGGTTCGGTTCTTCGGGTTGGACCTGAACCGTGTCCACCCCTAGCTAGGGCTTGTGTTAGATGATTTAAGAGAGAAGAAACTAGAAAGGGAGAATCATCACTGAAAGGAAAAGCATAAAATTAAATAAATTTTTTTGTGTCCTCACACGTTGTATATATAAATACACATATACACATAAATTCATTCCTTACCCACGCTTCACAAGGTATCAGAGCTGCCTCTAGGGTTATTTTCTAACCCTTGCTTTATTCTCCATCCTAGTTGCAATGATTCCCAAAAATGCACAAGACATAAATGAGCAAAAAAATTGAAGTATATTTTCATACATTAGTGCCCTCCATTTTGATCTAGGATACTACTGAATTTTGTGGCTACGTTTGAGCCACAGTGAAACAATTTCGAACCATGATGGTCTGTTTTGAAATGGATCATGACCTAGACTAAAGAATGATCCGAAAAGGGAGGTTTGACGCTTAGGGATTCAAATCTGTAATGACACGTTAGGAGGAATATAAGCCAAAACTTCCCAAGATTTAGTCTAACTATGGGTAAAGGGGTCATACTTTCTTCACCTAAATGCGAACTTGACCAAGACATAGATGGAAGCCAATCCCAAGCAGATCCGTTGACACCCATAAAAAGAACAGAAGAACTGAAAACTACTGATTTTCAATTTTCAAATTTAAAGCTGAAATTGGTTAAGAGAGGACTTTGAGGCTTGAATCAAACGGAGTTTAGGTCAGGTGACTTGCAAAAGGGATTTGGACTATGTTGTAAACAAGTTCTAAGGTTCAAGCTACTAACCTGTTATGGAGTGCTCAACTTGTCTGGCGAGTTGTGAGATCTCTCTTGATCGTCTTAGTGGGCATACAATTCGGTTACTTGATGTAAGATTTAAGAAGGCAGTTATGATGGACTTTGCATATGTAGCAGTGACGACGGCTTGTCTGCCGTCTTGAGAGGCTGCTAGTGTGTTGTGTCCGAACAGCGGGCGATGGGCTGAAATGTCTTGGAGCACAATATTGAGAAATGTGAAAATATTGTGAGATAAAATAAGCACAGTAGCACAATCGAGAAACTGATATATATATATATATATATATATATATATATATATATATATATATATATATATATATATATATATATATAGAGAGAGAGAGAGAGAGAGAGAGGGGGGGGGGAGGATTGTACGTATGGTACGCTCGAGTGCCCAATCACATGGGTCCCACATTTTTTTGTGGTGATCCAAAGCATTCATTTGCAAGGCCTTATCATAGATAGGGTGTGTACCAAAAATCAGCTCCATTGAATCATCCTAACCCCTCCAAAGTGGAGGGCAAAAATGGGCAGATTTGTGGACAAACAATGTCTGTCCATTTTGACCTCCACAAATGGATGGTTTGAATCATCCTAAAAATGTGGGCCCACATGTGATTGGGCACTCGAGCGTACCATAAGGTTGGTAAACTCGAGCGTACAATCCTTATATATATATATATATATATATATATATATATGAGAAAACGGTTCCTACACATATGTGTAGAGAGTTCTCTACACACTAGCTTAAAATACAGTGGGGGCTCACATTGTTTGGGTGATCCAAGCCATCCATTTTAAAGGCCCTCACATAGATAGGGTGTCTACAAAAAATCAGATCCATAGGATCATCCCAACCCTACGATTTGTGGAGGTAAAATGGATGTCTTTAAACCTTCACAAATTAGTCCATTTTTTGCCTCCACAGTTCGAATGGTTAGGATGATCCTATGGATCTGATTTTTTGTGACACCCTATCTATGTGAGGGCCTTAAAAATGAATGGTTTGGATCACCCAAATAATGTGGCCCCACTGTATTTTAAGCTAGTGTGTAGATAACTTATCTATACATATGTGTAGGAATCGTTTTCTATATATATATATATATTACTGAAGGTTGGTACACTCGAGCGTACCATAAGGTTGTAACAGATTAAGATGCGAAATCCAAGTTGGGTAAGTTGCAGAATGAAACAAATGAGACTAATTTCCAGTGAAGGGATGTTAAGTTTCACAAGCAAATGATGAATGTATACGTCAAGTTTTAATATCAATCAATTTGACTGGTAGAAAACAAGTTGTCTGTCATTTGGGGATGTTGAGACGGCGTAATGCTGCTGCAACGGGGTAAAACAGTGAAGAAATGAAGAAAGTAAAGATGATAAAGATGAAAAAGTTGAAGAAAAATGCTTAGGAGCTTTTGCTTTTGCCTTGATTTTTTCGTGTTGAGGAGGTAGAGAAGTGGGCTATTTATAGGGGAAATTAGTGGAAACAATGCCATTTTTGTGGTTTCAGTTAGGTTTTTTTTTTTAAATCTGATTGGATTGAATTTTGGGTGAAATTTTGGAACGAAATCAGCTTAAAACGGGTAGCTTGAAAGATATTTGGCAAAGTGATGGAACATTTTGTTAGGTACCTTACCGATACGCCAAAAGCTCCAGAGCTGATGGAACACGTTAGGCAAGGCCCTTTAAACCTATCCCATACCAGGCTGGGTCCCACCCAGTCCCATACCAAGACGGGCCCCCACTCAGGACCGTAACATACCACCATGCTTTTGAATCCGCCATTCTCGGCGGCCCACTCTGTGACAGCTTTCACTCTGGCCTTTTTTCCAGGTACCCCTTTCCACAGATCGCCCCTCCCGCGGAGGCCCACTCTGTGGCCTTTCCACAGGTCGCCCCTTCCGCAAAGAATTCGTTTTCTAGGGTTGATGGCATAGTTTTGTAAATTCAATGGATTTTGTGATTATTTGGATACTTAAATGAGGGAGGGCATGGCTTGTAAATAACTGGAGAAGCAAGGGCACTTTGGGAGTTGCTTTTCGTTTTAAAAAAAACAGTCACGTCCTTACAAGAATCAATTGATACAAGTTCTCCATGGGTGGAGCCGTGGAGGCAAACATATCTTACTAAGTCCTGAATGTGGTCAATACTTTTTCAGTAAGCATCCCTATTCCCTAGTCAAGGGGAGATGAAAGCAAACCAAACACCCCTACAACAGTTTGTATTTTAGCATTTACTTGCTTCAAAGTCTACACATGAAGACATTGACAATTGGCAACTTACAGCTTGTGTTCCCCTGTTTGTATCTATCCCCATGGACAAAAATATGCTCTTATCAAGTTCTCGTCATCATTTTACAAAAAACAAATATAAAGATACATCAATGTATAGCAAAAGTGATTTCATGCACAAGGTGTTATAAAGATTGATATTGGGTTCATCTCTGTTGTTTCTGAATGCTAATTGGCGTCATCTAAATCATGGGTTCCAATATATATGTCCCGTAGGATCAGTGGCGATGGCACTTGAAACGTAAGAGGGGCATGCCCTCCTTATTTTTTTGTGAAAAAATATATACTTTTATATTTTAATATTTTTTTATACTTAATTACTTTAACTTATGACTTACCCCCTTTTATTTTCATTTCTCATAAACTTCTTCACGAGTTCACCGTTCAAGCGACTCTCTTAGGACAAAAAAAGCCCTAGCTGCCTCTTCTCACCATCTGTTCATGCCGCTCATCGGCGGCCGGCGGGCCGACGGCTTCATTTTTCCAGCAAAAATGTAAGCTTTGCAGCCAGGTACTCTCTCTCTCTCTCTCTCTCTCTCTCTCTCATTTTATATTTTTTGCCCTTTTTTTGGTTGAAACTTCAAAGCATTCATTTCTGCTAATCTGCTATTCCAGTCTTTTGGTCAGGTGGAAGATGATTAGATGAACCATGGAATTAAATATCATCTCTTTGGGTCTGATTTGGGGGTTTTTGGTTTCGGGTTTCATCTATATGACTATATGCTCTCATTTTTTGATTTTTTTGCAACTGATTTCAAGGTAGGGTTCTAAATTTCTGATTTGGGGGTTTTTGGTTCATCAGTTTTTAGTTTTTCATCCATATATTGCTTTATGTGGATGTGATTTCGTCTTCTATGTAGTTTTAAACTAGATTTCATACTTTTTTATAAGGGTTTTGGGTTCTTTTTGTTCATAGACAATTTCTAATTTTGGGTTTTTTTTTTGTTGGGGTGTGATTTGAGGCTATATTATTACGAATATACGATGGCTTGTTTAGGGTGGCATTGAAGATGTGATTTCTATGTTTAGTGTTCGGATCTCCATCTCATACTATGCTTATTGCCTTATTGGCTTATTGCTTATTGGTTAAGTTTTGTAGTTTATTTTTGTTGGGTTTTCAATCTATTGGGTTTTGATCTGTGGAAGCATTTTATTTAGGATAAGTCATTACTAATTGTTATTGAATCAATAGTTAGTGAATAATTTTTTTAGCATTCTTTTACATTGATATAGTGATTGATAATTAAATATTTTTGTGATATAGTGATAGAAGTTCTTTGTCTTTCTTGTTTGTTTTTTTAGGTATGGAAAAATATTTTTCGAGGGTACCGTCGTTAAGGTCGATAACCCCTCCTACAACTTCAATTATCCCCACCCAAGAACGAGAAAATTCTAAAAGAATTCGATTGGAACTTGATCCTAAAAATCCTCTTGCTGATCCTGGATTAAGAAGGCCAATAATTGATTATCATCATAATGATAGGGCAAAAGTTCGAATGATATACTTGGGAATGGGTCCAATTCAACCACGTAATCATGATTTTCCTCAAATTATGCAAGGAAAAGAGAATAGGCGGTTTAATCAAAAGTGGTTTGATGATTATCCTACTTGGTTGGAGTATAGCATTGCAAAAGACGCGGCTTATTGTTTGTGTTGCTATGTTTTTAAATCGGATAGTAAGGAGCATGTGAGAAGTTGTGACGCTTTTGTTGTTAAGGGGTTCCCTAATTGGAAGAAAGTAAAAAGATTTGGAAAACATATAGGGGGTCCTAATAGTGCTCATAATCAAGCTTCGAGTAAATGTGAAGCTCTTAGGAATCAAGAGCAACATATTGAAGTGTTGGTAAATAAGCAAACAGAGCAACAACAAAGTGACTATCGAATTCGCTTGCATGCTTCAGTTTTGAATGCTCGATTCCTTTTAGAACAAGGTTTACCTTTTCGCGGGCATGATGAATCTTGTGACTCGCTTAACCAAGGAAACTTTCGTCGGCATTTGAAGTTCATGACCATGATTAATAAAGATATGAAGAGGGTTTGTGTGGAGAAGTGTAATGGGAATCTCAAACTAGTGACTTCAGATATCCAAAAGGATATAGTGAGTGCATGTGCAATTGAAACCACTAACTCAATCATTAAAGATCTCGGGGATTCATTGTTTTCTATTTTGGTTGATGAAGCTCGTGATGTTTCTAGCAAGGAGCAAATGGCTGTAGTTATACGTTATGTAGATAAGCTTGGGCATGTGGTTGAGCGTTTGTTAGGTATTACTCACGTTCCCAACACCACTGCTACATCCCTTAAGGAAGAAATTGAAGCAATATTGGCCAAGTATAAATTGAGCATATTGAAACTTCGTGGTCAAGGATATGATGGGGCAAGTTACATGCAAGGGGAGTTTAATGGTCTTAAAGCACTAATCTTGAAGGAGAATGAATATGCTTACTATGTTCATTGTTTTGCTCATCAATTACAGTTGGCATTAGTTGGTGTTGCAAAGAAAATATGAACATCTCTGATCTCTTTTTTTTAGTTACAAATGTAGTAAATGTGGTTGGGGGTTCTTGTAAGCACCATGATATTCTTCAGGAGATTCAACTTGCAAAAATTAAGGAAGCACTTGAAAATGGTGAGCTTTCAAATGGACAAGGACTTAATCAAGAGACCACACTCAAACGTGCGGGGGATACACGTTGGAGCTCACACTATAGAACACTGGTTAGTTTGGAATATATGTTTTCCTCTATTCTTGATGTGCTTGATCTTATGGTCAAAGATCTGAAGTTAAGTTCAGATCAAAGGCATGAAGCACATAATCTCTTGAAATCATTGCAAACTTTTGAATTCACATTTTCCCTTCATTTGATGATAAGTTTATTGGAAATTACAAATGAATTGTCACAAGCATTACAAAGGAAGGATCAAGATATTGTGAATGCCATGACATTAGTGATAATATCAAAACAACGACTACAATTGATGAGAGACAATGGATGGAATTCTTTGTTAGATGACATTTCTTCATTTTGTGCTAAACATGACATAGAAGTCCCTAACATGGTTGATACTTATGTTGTTCCCGGAAGAGTGCGACGACATGTAGATAAAAGAACGGTCTTGCACCATTTTCAAGTTGAGTTGTTTTTTCAAGTTATAGACTTACAACTTCAAGAGCTCAAAAGTCGTTTCAATGAAGCAAATACAGAGTTGCTTCTATGTGTAGCATGTTTGAATCCAAGTGATTCATTTTATGCATTTGATAAAGAGAAGTTGATTCGACTCTCTAAGTTTTATCTAAAAGAATTTTCAGAAGTTCAATATTCTACAAAAGAATTAGACAACCAACTTGAAACATATATTCTTGATATGAGGTCTAATACTCACTTTGTGAATTTGAAAGGAATTGGAGATCTTGCTGAAAAAATGGTTGAGAAGGGAAAGCATGCCTTGTATCCACTTGTTCACAAGCTCATCACATTGGTACTAATTTTACCTGTCGCAACTGCAACCGTTGAGAGGGCCTTTTCTGCCATGAAGATCATGAAGAATCGATTACGCAATAGAATGTCGGATCAATTTATGGCCGATTGCTTGATTCTATATGTTGAGAAGGATATTTTTGGTAACATCGATGATGAGACAATCATGTATCGTTTCCAAAAAATGAGACCGCGTCGAGGAAGCCTATAAAATTTTCTTATGGTCATGTTATTAGGTTTTGCACTCTAAAATTGTAAGATGTCATTTTTGTTTTCCTCAATGTATGTTAGTGATGGAATATATATGAGGGTTTTTTTTGAAAACTATAATATTGCTTTCATTTGTTTGGAGAAAAAAAATTGCTATAATTTTTGCCCCCCTTGTTCAAAATTTCTGGCATCGCCCCTGGGTAGGATGGATGACCTTTGAATAGATCGCATGATCATAATTATTTGATCTATGGATTATTTCGTGTTGCATGTGGATTGCTAGATCATTTTCTGCCTTCATTTAAACCCTTGGGTATGTCGTTGCACCAAAATAGTGTAAAAACTAGGAGAAGGAAAGTAAAATGACACCATTTCCCCTTTCCCTCGAAACATTTGGTCCACTCAGTGTCTTGTCTAGAAGGGATTTTCCAAATAATGCCTGTTGAGTTTCCTCCCAAATCAAGGCGAAAGGTGTAGAGAATTAAGATCTACACAAAGATCAAGCAAGAAGCAAATACCCACTTTCATACAAGCCACACAAGGAAGGAGAGAGAGAGAGAGAGTTTCTATTCAATAAAATATTCCATAGCCACAAAAAAGGTACACCCTCTTCTTTGTAAAAATAATGCTTATCTTCTCTTCCAACTCTACTATTTCGTTATCTCTCGTCTGCTATCTTACCACACCACGGTCTTGGAGGCTGCTTCAAGCTATATAAAGCCTTCCACAACTTGCACATGTATTGCAGATTCTTGGTACTCTCAAACTCACTGGGTTGCTCCATAAAAATTTCTCGATCCAATTCACCATGCAAGAATGCATTCTTCACGTCCATCTGCCACAACTTCCACCATTTACAGGCAGCAAGGGCAATGAGCACACGCACCGTAGTGATTTTGGCTACTGAACTGAACCTCTCATCATAATCAAGCCTGTACTTCTAGGAGAATCCTCGAGCAACAAGTCTCGCCTTGAACCTTTCTACCGAACCATCCGCTTTGGTCTTTACATTGTACACCCACTTACATGAAATAAGTGACACTTTACTAGGTAGTGGAACCAGATCCCACATTTCATTCTTCTTCAAGGCTAGGATCTCATCTTCCATTGCTTCCTCCCATTCAGGAACACCTTGGGCTTCTTCAAAAGACGTCGGTTCGGAAATACCAACTACCTCAACTGATGTCGCTACACACGCCACATCTGTAGACTTTGGACTTTCCGAGCTTTCATCTCCGGACATCACGTCCTCCTAAGGTTTTGTTGATTCGACACCACCTCCGCTAGAGTCACTGTCGAACAGAATGTCTGTTACGTGACTCGAACATCCCGAATCAACTGTTTGGTCCCCACTGCTCGTGTCCACCGAACTAACGACATCCACGACCTCTGTAGTCGTAACAGCAACCTCACACACATTGGTTTGCTCTTCTGCGATGGAGAGAAGAGAACACCACTCCTCGTCGCTATTAACTTTCCAGAAATCTTTAGATGTTGCAAAATTACCTTCCTCATTTTTCTTCTTTGGTGCATAGCAATTTCTGGCAAAGTGGCCCGGCTTACCACAATTGTAGCACGCCCATCTTTGTCCCTTGTTCCGATGCTGTTTCTCAGAACCACGACTGCTTGAGGCTCTCGCTTAGTCAGAACTTTCTTGCCTTTAGTCTGATCTGGCCTTTGGTATACCTTTCTGATTCTTGGAACTCTAAGACTTTCTTCCTCGCCCATCGAAGAGAACTTCTTCGTTCTCCTTTATCGTAGATCCAACCATCTGCTTGGTTAGACTCTCTTGATTTGCCAAGAGACTCTCCAATTCCACTAACATTGGTTGAGTTGGACATCCTTGGATTGCTGTGATAAAACCACTGTACTCAGGTTTCAGTCATCGAATAATAATCCATCGCATTCGTGCATCCGAAATTCTGGACTCTTCATCAAGTTGTGATATTTCATGACAAATCTTCTTCACTTCAATGAAATACTCGAGAATCATCATATTCCCTTGAGAGACAGAGCTTATCTCGTTCCCAAGCATCTGGAGTCTTGCGTTGTTTGTCTTTGAAAACAAAGTGGCAAAGATATCTCACGCTTCCTTCGGAGTCTTGGCATCTCGAATATAATTAAGAAAATCCCTCTGGATGGTATTCTTCAAGACGAACATAGCTTTATCGGCTTTGATCTTCCACTTCCTCAAAACCTCCTTGTTTTCGGCACATCCATTAGGAGAAGTGGTTTATGCACCGTTTACTACCTCCCAGAAATCTTGCCCTTGGAGATACGACTCGATGCAAGATTTTCAATATGAATAATTTGAATTATTCAACTTCTCAACGAAATCCATCTCTTTGATCGAGCTTCTGACGAGTGACAAACTTGAAGTTGGATCCCAAATCTACAACTTCTACGTCTAATCTCTGAGCGCAGATGTGTCGGATCTCGTCCCTAAAGGCTTGATCAACCTTAGATCGCTTACCCACACCAGTCCCTAACTGGTGTTCTAATCTTCTTCCTTTGGCTTTCTTTCACTAGTACCTAACTAGTGGCTTCTTCAACGACCGTTTATCGTCTCTGACGGATGAATACGACGTCTGAACACCGATCCCAGATCAGTGGCTCTGATACCACTTTTAGAAAATTAAGATCTACACAAAGATCAAGCAAGAAGCAAAAACCAACTTTCATACAAGCCACACGAGAGAGAGAGAGAGAGAGAGAGAGAGAGAGAGAGAGAGAGAGAGAGAGTTTCTATTCAATAAAATTTTCCATAGCCACAAACTATACACCCTCTTCTTTGTAAAAATAATGCTTATCTTCTCTTGCTGCTCTACTGTTACATTATCTCTAGTCTACTATCTTACCGTACCACACTCTCGGAGCCTGCTTCAAGCCATATAAAGCCTTCCGCAACTTGCACACGTATTGTGGATTCTTGGTACTCTCAAACTCCTGGGTGCTCCATGGAAAATCTCTCGATCCAATTCACCATGCAAGAATGCATTCTTCACGTTCATTTGCCACAACTTCCACCCTTTACAAGCAGCAAGGGCAATCTCGCCTTGAACCTTTTTACTGAACCATCCACTTTGGTCTTTACCTTGTACACCCACTTACATGAAATAGGTGACACACTACTAGGTAGTGGAACCAGGTCCCACGTTAATTTGGAGTTAGAAACGGTTTCTTGTTCATAGTTAGATAGAATTTGCTATATCCAAAGGTTGCTAGTCATTGGTCTCTCGAAGTTGGAATTAGAATAGGATACTTATATTTTATTAGAAGCAGATAAGTGAGGTAGTAGTGTTGGAGACGTGCTCACTTTCAAAAGGATTATGAGTTCGCTTTTATTTGGGAGTTAGACTCCCATTGGGTTTGTGTTGGTCTTGCTTATAAATATATAGCACAAATAGAGGAGATAATAGAGAACAGAGACACGTCAGTGTTAGTCGAAGTGCAAACTTGCACAGAGAAGAATAGTGTGGCGCTTAGTTGTGTACTGGTTTCGTTCTTGAATAGAATATTACTCCCGTCTCCCGTCTCCCGTCTCCCTTGCGTTTGCATACGTGGGTTTTTGCTTCTTAGCTGTGATTTGTTGTGTGAACAAGTGGTATCAAAATTTTATTACTTTGATCCTTGATTTTCTATTTAGGGAGGGGGTGGATATTTTATCCATTTAAGGGGGGGGGGGGAAATATAATTTCCCAGTAAATGAATAGTTTGGATTTCCATATAAGGTGGGCCCATAGTATTTTTTTTTTAAATATGCACACCCACACGTGCACAACTAAAAAACTTAATGAAATCTAGGACAAGAAAACCAAGAAGATAATAATAATGAATAGTTTGGATTTCCGTATAAGGTGGGCCCATAGTATTTTTAAAAAAAAATATGCACACCCACACGTGCACAACTAAAAAACTCAAAATAATAATAATAATAATGAAAACTAGGACAAGAAAATCGAGAAGATCTTTCATATAAATGAGAACTTATATGATGCCTGACCGTGAGATTATAAAGGGCGGAGAGAGAAAACCATCTCTCCCTTGGTTTTTAATCCAAGAGAAAGCCCTTTTTTTTTTTACTTTTCCTTGGTTCAAAAACCAAGACAGCAGGTTTTGTCTCTTACCGCCCTTTACATTCTCACGGTCGGGCATCATATAATTTCTCCATATAAAAAAAGAATTAAAAAAGAATGAAAGGAAAACATTTCTCAAACGGGAAGTGATATTTACGCCCCTTTTGTTCACCAGAGACACCCACTGCCAGTGTACATGGCAATCAAACCCACTGGATTCTTCTGATGTCAAGTACATTAGCCCCCCTTTAGTCATTGAAACATTGGCGTTGGGTGTTCCTCGTAATCACAAGTGGCGTAAATATTGATGGGACACAAATACGGCGTCGCCCCCAGTTATCGCCACGTGTCACCCATGCACAAATAAGGCATAAACCATCACGAAGAAAGGCATGGGAAAATGGCAAGACCATACGGTCACGACACGTGTCGTGCTCTCGCTGTCCAGGCCTCATCATCACAAGTTATGGAAGGAAACACCCAGCAAAGCCACGCGCGCCGGCGAAGCAGGGGAACGGCCCAATCTCGCAAAAGAAGGTTTTCTCTCCATAATGATGAAAGGCCCGCCCGCCTCCCTTTAAAAGGGAGGGAAGGAAAGAAGAGAAGAGGACACGTTTGGGAAAAGACTTCCCCATTCTCAGCTCCGCAAAAAAACCGGAAAAAGAGGCGAGGCAACAACAGAGGAGACGAGGAACTCAATCCTACTCTCCCTGCTAGTCCCCTCCGACCCACCCAGTCGCACACCCAGAAAAGAACTCGCGTTTTTGTCCTGGTAACCCTTATCAAACCTCTTCCTCTTCTCGCTGTCCTTTATATTGATTGGTCGAAGGATCTGACTTGGGTGTCGAAGTGGTCGTCCGGGACCCACCCCGGACTCCCTGACCCCCTTTGTTTTTTATTGCAGATCCCGCGGAGGCCCTCTACCGACCGCGCGATCGCAGACCCGGATTCAGACGCCATCATATTGGCGCCATCCGTGGGACTCGTCGAGTACCGAACGCCTTCTGACGATGAGAAACCACACCTAACAGCAAGAAATAGGGGTGATGACCAGGAGCCAGGCTCAACGCGCACAAACCGACACCTCAAGCTCCCGGGAGCCCAACTCACCGCTCTCGGGCCGACACCAACCCTCCTCTAGCGCACCGCAGATGGTCCCCACCATGGAGATGTTCAACGAACTCCACCGAGAACTACTCCAGCGCTTGCCTCCTCCGGCACCAGAGAGGACCCTGGCAACGCAGGACCAGACGGAAGCCTATGACGACAGGAAGTACAGATCCCCCCGAGAATACCCTAAAACGCTCCCCATGAAAAAAAGACCTCCCCTTTAAGGGCAGGCGGGACCCGTTAACCCCGAACTGATCACTCGAGGGGAAGATAGTCCTTCCATAAAAAAAAAACGCCCTACGGGATGCACTAGGAGTACCCTCGCCAACAAAGATCACAACTTAAATAGCCCGAAGAAGCAGTATCGAAAGCTCAAAGAGCTAGCGGCACACCATATATAAAGGAAACAAAGATAGTTCAAATGTTATTACAGACCAAATACGTCAATAGGACCCAAAAAAAGAAGAGCAAACTTCCCGAGGCATCCGAACGTTACTGAGCCCCTTCATAAGTCTCAGCAACTACAGGATCTACCAAGGCAGCCACCTCCTCCTCGGCCGACTCCAGTACTTCCACCGGTACCGGCAAAAGACCCTCCGGAGCGCTTCCCTCAGCCTCGTGCATCAGCTTGCCGAGAGGGAAGGAAGGATCAACCTCGTGAACACGCTGCCGACATTCGGCAAAAGCATCAATCTCAATGTCCACACTGAACGCGGCCGCGGCCTTGAGAAACTCCTCGGAGTCGCGCCATTCCTCCCACGCCTTCACCAGTTCCCTGGCATGCATTCGTCGAGCCACTGCCAATTTGTCCTCCGCACGGGTTCTCCCTTCTATGGTTGTTCGAAGGTCTGCCCGAAGTCGAGCAACAGTATCATCAAAGGCCGCTTTCTCCGCCCGGGCTTTGTCCAAGTCCTCGCTCAGCTGCCGGACTCGCTCCTCAAAAGCACCTATCTCAGCCTCATCCTCGAGCAGGCATTACACCATCCTCCTGGCATAGCTTTGAGACTGCAAAAGCAAGCCATCAGAAAATTTCCAACTTACGATCTCAAAAAGGAGAAAAGCACAATCAGAAAAACCGGCCACCCGTACTTACGCAAGAGGTTGACTGAAAATACTGAGCCCCCAGGGCCCTACGATCGAAGCCCTCCAACTCTGCCTCGTTGCCAGGAAGGGCGGTTGTCACCCCTAGCTCCACCCCAACCCGGGGGTTTGCAAGAACGCTATCCTCAACACCAATCTTCCAGTCAGGATTAAACAGCTCTCCTCGCGCCTGGAAGCACTGCGAAGGAAGCTCCACCAGCTCCAGAAGAAGCTTGGTCATAACCGCCCCCTCCATCCGACTCGGCACGTCCTCCGTAAAGGCAGGAGGATGTGCCGCACGGCCAGCATCCCCCTATCGAGCGCCAAAAGGGACAACCCTCTTGGCGGAAGGCTCCCGCTCCGGGGGAGAAGTCCTAACCGTCCCCTTTTCTCCGACCGTTCGACCAGAGGAGCTGGACGCCACGGATGCCGGAAGCCTCGCTTGCTACCGGCCCAACCTGGCTGCGGCCATAAAATCAGAAGGGATCTTCTTGCGGCTCACCAGACCCTTCGTCGCCGCCGAAATCCCCTTCCCCTTACCAGCATCACCGGAAGAAGACATACCTCCTGCCAAAAACAGGAGAGCAACAAACCACTCAGAACGAAGGGAGACAAAAAAAAAAAAAACTGCTCAGGGCGCATGTAGACAAACCCATAAAACAAAAGGGGCTCACCACGATGGCTGGCGGAACTCTCCCCCGTTCCCTCGCCCAAACAGCGGGCCCTCCTCTCCACAGCTCCCAGCAAACCAAGCCTCTTCAGATCCCTTTCCCATCTAAACTCGGAAACATCAATAGCCTCCCCAGAGGCGAGCTTCCCCAAGTCAAACTTGCTGCAATCAGACTCGTCGGGGAGGGACTTCCTTCGCCACTCGACGGAGCACCTCCAAGAGCGAGGAAAGTCCCAGCCAGCGTCCGACGGAGGAGTGATGAACACATACTCCTCCTTCCACTTTTTGATAGAGGAAGGCAAGGTCGCCGCAATTTTCACCTGAGGACTCTGGGTTAGATATAACCAGCTGTCCTCCCCCTTCACTAATGGGCTAAGGGCAACGTAGGCCCGGAGCAGCGGGAGGGTAGGCTAAACCTTGTGAAGACCCGCCTTGGCCACAAAGGCCAAGAGAGTGCGCCTACTATTAGGCGCCAGTTGGGAGGGGGCCACCCGGTAAAACTCAAGGGCCTCTACTATAATACCCAAGAGCGGAAACCTAACCCCCGCACGAAAAGCCTCCACGTAGAAAGCTACCTCTTCCTCCGTGGTACCTTCACATACCCCCTCTGCAAAGGAGGGAACCCTAATCCCATAATCATCGGGAATGTGGAACTCCCTCCTATTCTTCTCCGCCGCCCCTTCTCCCAAAGTGCTCCTAAAGCACACCACTTTGCCAGGACGAATAACGGCACCAGACCGAATGTCCCTCATCTCCGCCTCACGAGCAGAAGAAACTCGAGCAAGAGATTCCGAAGGAGCGGCCCCCACCGATGATCCAGAGGCCCCAGAGCTATCTTTCAACTCCGTAGGCTGCTGTACATCTCGAGTGTCGCCGCCCCCTCCCTCTACGAACAACCGCCTCCTTTTTCTTGGCGGAGCCCTCTTCACTACTTCTACCGACTCAGAAGAGGGACTCTGAGGAACAGTCGCGACAGACATCGTAAACTATCAAATGTCGGATGAAATAAAAGACACAGAACTCACCGAAAGAAGGTTGGTGAAGAGGAATACGTAGAAAAATCGCCGCGGAAGAAAACCTGTTTCACCCGAGGAAGACGAAGAAATAAAACAAAGAACGAAATCCCCAAAAAGGCTTTAAAAGGGGCTAGGGTTTCGACATGCGTCGATTGATCTCCCTTCCTTTATAATCCGATGGGACGCGCACACGTGGCGCCGATTGGGAAATTCAAGGGAACCGCCAAAGTCGAAGCGCCATACCGAAAAGACGTCACTACCCCTACCGCTAAGTGACTTCCCCAGCAAGCCATCCCTAAACCCTCCCCACGAACGATGGCAAAAGGCTCGGGACCCATCATAAGGGCCCGGCGTACAAATCCACAAGATGGAAAAGACCACGTACGATGGCAAAAGGCTCGGGACCCATCATAAGGGCCCGACATACAAATCCACAAGATGGAAAAAATCACGTACGGTGGCAAAAGGCTCGGGACCCATCATAAGGGCCCGGCGTACAAATCCACAAGATGAAAAAGACCACGTACGATGGCAAAGGGCTCGGGACCCATCATAAGGGCCCGGCGTACAAACCCACAAGATGAAAAGGCCACGTACGATAGCAAAAGACCGCGTATGGCCAAGAAAGGCTCAGAGCAAGTCACAAGGGCCTGACGTACAATACCACCAGACGAAAAAATACCAAGCGCAGCGAAAAGGGCTCAGGTCGCGCGGGAAAGCAAACATGCGAAGGAAAAGCAAACATAAGACACAAGTCGTAAAAAACCGAAAAAAGAGCCATTCATAAACTACTTCCTTCTGGCCCATGGGCCTACAAAGAGGGGGGAGTGGAAACAAAAAGGCACGCAGGCCCGGGCCCCCAAGGCCCCCAACCACAAAAAAAAAGAGGCCTCCTCCAAAATCCTGCTCATCCCGCCGCCTCCAACTCAGAGCGACTGGCCGCTGAAGGAGTTTTCCGCATCGGAAAGCTCCTTATCACTATGCTCCTCCTCCGAAGAGCTCCCCCAACACCGATTCCTAGCAAATCGGGTCTGGTCATTCAACCACCGCACCCGATTCCTCAACAAATCATTCTCCGCACGCAAGGCCGCAATCTCCCGATCCATGTCGATCATTCGGCTACAAACCGCCATTTCTCTACGATGGACATGAGAGAAGAACGAGCGGTGGCGATGAACAAAAGCTTCATGGGACTCCCTCTCGTAAAGGGGAGGAAGATGAGAGCGTGGGGAAAGCCCTTGAGGCGGGTTCCTCTTAGGAATCGTTTCTCGAGGCCCCAACCCATCACGGTTGATCTCGGGGCCACTGGGAGGACTCCCCTCATTAGCAACTCTCCCCTCGCCACTTATAGAGAGACCCTGGAAAGACGACGACATCTTCGACGAGGCCGAAGAAGGGCCGAAAGAAAGCAAAGAAGGGGAAAGGAACGGAAGGATAATCTGCATACAAAGCAGAAGAACTCGCTCCTTATAAACCCTATGGGAGACCCTTGGGTAGGAAATCGAAGCAACTCGCCTACGCGTGCCCGTCGCCCATTGGATGGCCAACCGACACCGCATAATGACACCACAGTTCCTCGGGAAGGAGCAACCGGACGGGACGGCACGCCATCTCGTCCCCCAAGCTCCCATAAATGCTTTCGTCACGATATTCCTTAAACCAGGTAAAAAAGCCTGCTCCCTTGGACCAGTCAAGGGACCAAAGGCAGTATTATGATGAGACATAAAAAACGGCGCCGCTCTCAGCTTTTGCCATGTGTCGCCCATACACCCATACAACCAAACCTTCGTAAAAAGAGCCGATGGGAAACAACAACACCCTATGAATTCGACACGTATCACTTCCCCGCCGCCCAAACCTCACCACCACAAAGCACTTCCGACTCCTCTCCACCAAATGAGAGGGAGGGGCCCAGAGGTGGGAAACCAAGCAGAAGCACCCGACCTCAGCCCCACCAAAGAAAAACCCGCGCCCAGGCCCGGGGCCCCGGCGCGAGGCCACGGCATGCGAACACAACAAGTGAAGGAAATTAAAAACACCAGGAAAAGGCTCAGGATCCCTCGCAGGTGCGGACAAGAACGTCACAAGTCCTCACAATCAAGATAATTTATACCAAACAGACGGAAAAAGCAACACAAAGAGACACGGCACAAATTCATAAAGATTGCCCATTCACATCCTCCTGGCCCGCAGGCCTACAAAAAAGAAAAGGAAATCAAGACACAGAAGCAAGGGCACGCAGGCCCCAAAATCCCCGATAGGAAAGGGGCAGAAAGAAAAACACATAGAAGGGCAAAAAGAAAAACACGTAGAAAACCAGGAAAGGTCAAGGACTAATCCGAAGAGGACTCCTCTCCCGAAGAGTTCCCCTCTTCCTCCCAGGAGCTCTCCAGCAGGGGGTCCACCTCATATTCAAACAACTGCTCAATGAGAAAGCGAACCTTCTTCTGCAAAGCTTCATTCTCCCGCTTCAAGTCCTCGATCTCCTTACCCATCTTCGAAACACGGCCGCGCAATTCCATTCCCTGGTGATAGGCTCACGAAAAAAAAGACCACTCCCTCGCAACACGGTACCGAGACGACTTGTCTTCCCCAGGCAAAGAGGAAAGGCGAAGGGGGGGAAGCCCGAAGAAGGGCCCGAGTTCCTCATAGCCTTCTTCCAACTAGCTGCGGGGTCCTCCCCTGGATCAGAAGACAAGTCGGGGTCACTCGACGATTCCTGGGGAAGACAGGCCTTGCCCCTGACTCGCGAAGGAGAACCTGACATGTTGTTGAAGAAGGCACGAAAGAACGCCTACTACAAAAAAAAGGGGGGGACAGAGAGCCACAACAAAACGCCAAGGTAATTTCATTTTTTTTAAAAGCTCGAAAAAGGAAACCCGGCGCCTCGAAACAAAGTGACCCACCTAACGACGCCACCACTTCCCGGGGACGGCTGCCGGATAAAACAGCACGTCTCCTCGTACTCCGGAGCCCCCATAAATGCCCTCATCATGACGTCGCTCGAACAAAACGTTACTCCCTTGGCTCATTCAATGGACCAAAGGAGTAAGGGGGAGTTATGATGGGACACAAACACGGCGTCGCCCCAGATATCGCCACGTGTCACCAATGCACAAATAAGGCATAAACCATCATGAAGAAAGGCGTGGGAAAATGGCAAGACCATACGGTCATGACACGTGTCGTGCTCTCGCCATCCAGGCCTCATCATCACAAGTTATGGAAGGAAACACCCGGCAAAGTCACGCGCGCCGGCGAAGCAGGGGAACGGCCCAATCTCGCGAAAGAAGGTTTTCTCTCCATAATGATGAAAGGCCCGCCCGCCTTCCTTTAAAAGGGAGGGAAGGAAAGAAGAGAAGAAGACACGTTTTGGAAAAAGACTCCCCCATTCTCAGCTCCGTAAAAACAACCGGAAAAAGAGGCGAGGCAACAACAGAGGAGACGAGGAACTCAATCCTACTCTCCCTCTAGTCCCCTCCGACCCACCCAGTCACACACCCAGAAAAGAACCCGCGTTTTTGTCTTGGTAACCCTGATCAAACATCTTCCTCTTCTCGCTGTCCTTTATATTGATTGGTCGAAGGATCTGACTTGGGTGTCGAAGTGGTCATCCGGGAACCACCCCGGACCCCCTGACCCCCTTTGTTTGTGATTGCAGACCCCGTGGAGGCCCTCTACCGACCACGCGATCGCAGACCCGGATTCAGACGCCATCAAATATCACTTCCCTTCTCAAACAGATCTGGTTTATAAAATAAAGAAGGTGGTGAAATTGACAGATGATTTGGTCAATTTCAAATTGTTTTTGGCATTTGATCGTGCCCCTTTCTTTGCCTTCTTGCACATGTCATGAGAATACATGAGTTTTTATATGATGTAATGGCTTATGGTACATTATTTTTCAAAAAGTACCGTACGGTCCACACCATAGGAAGATCCAAGCCGTCCATTATATGGGACACAGTCTAATTACGTTGTGCCCCAAAAATCATTTCCATAGGTTGATCCTAACCATCGATCAATAAAAAAAAATGTTGGGTTTCACTCGGGTCGGGTTGCCTAAGCCATCGACCTAAACCCAACCCAAACTCAACTCAGGTTGAGAAAACTCAACCCGGACCCGAACCAGACCTGAACTCTACCCGACCCAACTTTTTTTCGTGTTGAACCCGACCCGAGTTACACCCCTAGTGACTCATTCCGGCGAATCCAGCCAGCAAATACTGCATGGAAAGAAAGTGGGGTCGGAAGACCACCTTTTGGCCTCTGAACTTTCCTCCAAAGGCGTATTGGCCAGGCGTAGACTCAAGCAGGCATTGGTTACATCCGCAGCTAAAGGCTCTGTTTTACTGAGAAATTTTGACCATGATATAGGAGCATTTTGGTCATTTTACTATAGCAAGAGTCTCCCTCAAGGGACTCTCTTTTGTCTTTTTTGTTCAGGTGTGAACTCGATGTTTTTCATTGGGTTCCCGTTTAGTCAGCAGGCACCTTTCAATAGAAAAAAGACGATTTGGTAGGGAATTTCGCTAAAAGATAATCCAGACTGACTTCTGCATGCTAGAGCAGCCCCTCAAATGAATAAGACAAAGTCTGCTGAAAAACGTGCGTGAGTAACTCTTCTTTAATGCAAAAGTCAGCCGGGAATGACTTTCCGCAAAATTCCCTAGCAAATCCCCTCAAAAAGGTCGTCAAAGCCAGTAAACAGGGCGCTTCTCTCTCCGCCTGTGACCATGGGAAAGCGCTTCTCTCTTCCGGCCCCATCGCTGTTTTGACTTTCCAGTGTGGAGAGATGATGGAGGCAAGGCCCGACACGTGGACGTCATCCAACGGTGCCGACGCTGCCTTTTGGCAACAGTTAACTCCTTTGCCGTTACGATAAGTGTCAAAATTAAGTTAACCAAGCTTAACGCAAGCGAATCTCTGACGTAGGTATTGAGAGAGCGCGACGTAGTGGTCAAACCTCTGCCACGGTGGAAAATTCAAATTCCTATTTTCTACACTAAACGCATTCCTTCTCGAAGGACAACTTGTCCTCGTGTCGCTTTCAGCTGACTCGGCCCTCATCCTACGTGGCTCCATTAGTAAAATACGCTAGCCTCTTGCAACCAACTACGAAGTACCATTCCACGGAGAAACTAACCGCACTGAATGCACCGAAATTTGATAAGCGTAGTAATTTCGGTTATCAAATTTCGATCACCCAAACCGAACCGAAAAATTCGGTTATTCGGTTATAACCGAATAGTGAGAGAAAAGGAGGGAAAAAGCAAAGTCTTGGTTTGGATCAAAGGGCTAGGATCATCCTATTGAAATGATTTTTTGAGCACAACCTAATAAAGTTGTGATCAATCAAATGGACGGTTTTGATCATCCTACGAAGTGCCCATATTACACTTTTTTTTTAAAAAAATAATAGTTTTTATCATAATTTCGGTTATTCGAATAACCGATTTTTTTTTTGCGATAACCGAAACCGAAACCAAAACCGAATAACTGAATTTCAAAAAAAAATAATAATAACCAAAACTAAACCGAAAAGGAAAAAAACCGAACCGAACCGATCAAACCAATTTGGTTCGGTTCGGTTATTCGGTTATAACTGAATAATTAATACCCCCAATTGTAATAAACTAACAACTTCATAAGAAGTGTGAGAAAAAGGAGTAGAATATTAACAGAAGGGAGTGTAGATATCATTTCCCTATAGTTGTTTGGGATTTTGAGAACCGAATATGAGTCCAAAGCTGTAATTTCAGTTTTGGATTCACAATCTCTTATCAGAATCGAAATAAGAATCAATGGATCAAAAGCCTAGGATCATCTGCTCTAAGTGTTGCCAATCGCATTTGGCAAGATTCATAATTTGGTTGCCCCTCGAATCAACAGAACTAATCACTTGCACCACACACAATCAGTTTTGGACAGAAAATCTATTCTCAAAATCTAAATGGCGTTGATAAATTTGCATCCCCTGTAGGATAATTCGCACCGCTCTACACTGCAGTGGCGTCCTACAGGGTTGCGAATTTATCATCGCCCAATCCAAATTGAACAGAGCCTTAGAACCTTCTACGAATATTCTCCATCTTTCAACCTTTCTTCTACAAGCTAACAAAAGCCCATTTGCGTCCATGGGCATTTCAGTAAAACCAAAAGGCAGCCCTTCAATCAGCGTCACGAAGAAGAAACAATCCATAAAAATCAGGGAAGTGAAATTTTCTCCCCACTTTCTTTCTGGGCCACCCCCCTCTAGTCTATTTATGACTCCTTTTACACTTACATTACAATAAATGCCCCAAGTAAGAAAATAGGCAAATGTATCATTTCCCTAAAAAAGTATAAATCAGCGTCTCGAACAAGAAACAATCCCATAATAATCCAGCCTCCTGAAGAACAAACAGCGTCAAACAGACACTCCTCCCCAAATCCTCGCTTTTCTAAATTCCAACTCTCTCCTTCTTTCCCTCCCAAACAACCCATCCCGCAAAAATGCCGGCAACGGAATTTCAGGGATTTTCCGTTCCGTTGCCGCCCTTTCTCAGCCTCGGTCGAAACCACATCTCCGCCGCCGGCGACCTCAACCACGACCTCGAGCTCTTCCAAAAACACGTCGCCGATCGCTTTTTATCTCTCTTGCCGGAATCCTCCTCCTCCGACAGGATACTCTCCCTCTCATGGCTCCAAAAACTCCTCAACACCTTCCTCTATATCGAACAAGAATTCAAATCCATGCTCATCCAAAACCCTAATTCCACCTCCTTTCCCAAACCCCCATTCGATCGCGCCATCCCCGACTTACTCGACCGCGCTCTAAAAGCACTCGACGTCTGTAATGCCATTACTGACGGCCTAGATTCAATCTCCCAGTGGCAAAAACAGGCAGAAATCGCCGTCTCAGCTCTTAATCAAACCCCATTAAAAGAAGCACAATTCCAGCGCGCCAAAAAGGCGCTGGCCGCTCTAGTCTCATCAATGACGCTCGACGAAAGAGGAAATAAAACAGAGAGGAATTGGTCTTTTGGCCGGAAAACAAGTGCCGCCGGCGCCGGCGACGGCCGGAGATATTTCCGGTCGGTATCTTGGTCCGTATCGAGAACATGGTCGGCAGCCAAACAGTTGCAGGCAATGACTGGTAATCTGGCGGCGCCACGCAGAACAGAGCTTAATGGGGTGGCGTTATCAATTTATACAATGAGTTTGGTTTTGGTATTTGTGATGTGGGTTTTAGCTGCAGCTATTCCTTGCAAGGATAGAGCTGGGTTGACGATGAATTTTCCGGCACCGCCCCGGCAATTGGCGTGGGCGGGGCCGATGATTAGATTACAAGAGAGAATTGCAGATGAGTGGAGGAAGAAGGAGAAGAAGAAATGTACAGGTTTGTTAGTGGAGTTGCAGAGATTAGAGGAGTGTGGAAATGGGTTGATTGAATTGGGGGATTCGTATAGATTGATGGGGGCAGAAAAGAGAGATGAAATTAGAGTTAAGGCAGATGATTTGGGGGAGATATGTGTAAGTATGGAAAAGGGGTTGGTTATTTTTAGACGACAAGTTAGAGAGGTTTTTCATAGGATAGTGAGGAGTAGGATTGAGGTTGTTGATTGCTTGGGTCGAGCAACTCGACCTTCTTCTACACTGGTTTTGTAGCAGAGAGTCGTTGGGGGTTTGGTTACACGACTCTTTGATTAAAATAGTGTTTTGGGTTTGGTTTTAATTTTGTATGTTCATTGTAGCTGAGACACAGACAAGACAATTGTTCAATATCATCTAGTTCTTGATTATAAATCTTTTTTGGGCTTCCTCTGTTTTCTAAGCATTTATCATCTAACAAATTCCAATGGTGGGTTGTGTTAAATGCCTAATTGGTCGTAGAAGAAATAGAGAAGGGAAGGAAGTTGATTCGAGACAATCGGACCTCCTAGTGGCTCAAATAGTGAGGAGCCATGACTCTCCTAGAACAAAGTCTCCTTTTTGCTGTAAAATTTCTCTTCCTACCACCTTTCATTGAAATAAACTTAAATACAAACACAAGAGAAAGCCACATCATCGACCCATTTACCCTGCTAAGATGACACATGATTAAAACTAACACCCACGACCCTGACATAAATAACCATCTAATAACTACTTTGTAGCTACAGCACATACACCATAAGAGGTACGTATCAAGTTGCCTCTTTTCTCTCCATATAAATCTGTAAAGCAGCAGTCATTCACAATATCCGGCATGAGTTTCCTCTCTAATGGCTTCCACGTATACCAGCAGTTTGCATGGGCGCAAAACTACAAATTTCTTCCAATATACTGAATTTTTTTTTTAAAGAATCCCGAACTTTTATGTCCAGTTTTATGATTTTAAAAATTAAAAGTTTCAAATAATTCAAAATTTCTTGCACTTTTTAATCACATGCAATTTTTTGACATGATATAATATTCAGTGAGTTTAATTTCTCAAAATTTATTGGTAAATTTTGTGTGAAATTCAAAACTAAATAAACAAATGGTATTTTTCCAAATTATTTCCAGACATTTCCCATTCTTTCTTGTAAATTTGCCTCACTGATTTTCCATAACTAAATTATGGCATTATATGTCATCAAGAGGAAACTATCCCTCTGAAACGAATTTTTGTTACATACAAATATTTGGCAAGGATCATTCAACTAGTGACAGCTGAAAACTTTTCCCAGTAGCACTTTTTAAGTGTATCCTGTACTTTAAACACTCCACAAGTGGTTATTTCTTCCAAGCCATAAAATCCGCAGCACAACTATGGAGAGAGACTGCCCAGATTCAGGGTGCCACTGTCTCTACCAATTCATATAGACCGAGTTCTCCTAAGGCGGCATGTTGGTTTGGACCTCTCTTCAACTGGGATTAAAGTCTCCATTAGCTGCAAGTTGAACTTGAAGTAAATAATACAAGCATGGGGATATCACTAAATTTATGTAAGACGATAAATGACATTGTGGAAAATATCTTGCCAACAGCATGAACAGATATTATAGCAACTGATCAACACAAATCATAAAAAGAGAATTTGATGACAGATTGAGATGAACTTCAAAGTGAAGCAGGGGAAATCATTATTAGCAACATACTGGTGATAAATCTGTGTGACATAAATGTTATAACATATAAGCAAATGATGGATCAAGAGGATATGGAAAATGCCCTCGCTTTGTTTTTTTTATAGTTACAACAGTATTATCAAAAGAAGATCAGAGGCACCTCTTTCATAGTGAATAAAGCTGATAGTATCAACATTATATCTTGAACAATGGTAGAAGGCATTGTTGGATTAAAAACCCGGATGCGGTGCGGAATGCAGCCGAAGAAAATCCTAGTCGACTCGGCACGACACGGTCGATAGTACTCGGTTGACGCGGTCATAATTCGGGAAAGTCAAAGGAGTTCTTATTGACTATGTAGAGCAAAGCGTGGAACACGGATGCGGCACAACGCGGAACTCGGCCGAGGTAAAAGGGAGTCTACTTGGGGGAGTTTTAAAACTATGGTCGGAAGCATACTCAATAAGGCATGCATCTACATACATGGTAATGCCAAAAAAATAAAATAAAATAGAAAGTCCATCTCCCACTTATTTTTAAGTTGGGGTTTGAATATACAAGTAAATTATGGGATTTTGACTCCGTTGGAAAGGGTTCTTTTTTCCCTTCCATGTGTTTTTGAGATATCTTCATGACTGTTCCACAAAAGTTGAAAACCGAAAGTTGCAAACAGTTCCTCTCATCAATACAGAACAATTGGATCCAATTTTCTTGGATAAAGACCACATCAACTCACTAAGTAGAAAACTCTGGCGGTTCTAGCTTTTCTACTTGAATACCTATCAATGATCAAATGGCTTGGATATTGTTCTCCGTAGCTTTTATACTTTGATTTCGTAGGAGTAAGAATGAGAGGGTCATATAAAAACAAATGTCTAATAGAAAACAACCCAAAGGGTTATATATTGTATATTGAGAATATTCCCATGCCCAAAAGGTTCAAAAGAAGTAACTTTTGAATGTAAAGAATGAAAAAACAATTAAGAATTTGAGTTAATTTCTCTAATCAGAATGCTAATGTCCACTATCTTTCATACTCTTTCATTCTCATCATACACATGACATATGGGTGTGATGATCAAAACTATCGCCAACAATGATGGAATCATTGCTGAGATAACAATGATAGAATCACTTCCACCCACAGGTTTTGGTAGGCGATTTGTAGGGGAGAGTTCCATAAACTTCTTCAATATTTGAAGATGTGCAAGCACATAATCATCATCTTCATTGGAATTGGAACCCAATTCACCAACCTAGTACTCTCACATCATTCCTATGGAATTCACATATACCAATATGGCCCATCTTACCTCTTGAGCTACCATCATAATATAGCTCAGGAATTCAAAGGAGACTACATAATCTTCAGCTGCATTGGAACCCAATTCACCAATGGGACCGGGGTATGCTGTACCGACTACTCCCACATCATTCCTATGGAATTCACTTATAACAGTACGGCCCATTTTACCTCTTGAGTAATATAGCTCAAGAATTCACAAGAGACTATCTAGTCTCAATTTATAACGACACTAAGATATTATACGTATTAGCATGTGAACGGCATTCAACAAAGACAATCTAATATAGGAGTAACATGCGTTCTCCAAGAAGAAGAAAGATTAGGGACGAGCCGAACTTGGTAATAAGCTACTCATAAAAAACTACACACAAGATAAAACTAGCTAATAAGATATGGGGGAAAACAACTTTATTGAAAAGGATCTCACCATACCCAAACTCTTTTATCACATTCACATCCATATAGAGGTAAGAAAAGATGACTCTCAATCATATCATCCTTAGGAGTGAAGACTTCCCACACTACCCGTCTTTCCCCTCCTTCGCACCCCACTCCCCAACCCAATTCTAGAAAAACAAATTTTTATACATTCATTCATGGACCATTATCTTATCTAGGTTCTTTTTTTGAAGAGAACTCTTATATAGGTTCAAGCAAGAAAGACATAAATGAGCCTCTCCTAACAAAAGATACTACAAAAACCTATTACTCTCCCACCTTAAACCAGATTCCAACATTTAGTCTGTCAACTACTGAAGACCCGAACCACCATGCACCAGAGTAAATGTTAAACATTGGTGTGGCCTTTCAGTCAATTCTAAATGCCTACTTTATGCATAGTAGCAATTGTTATTATGTCTGCTTAATCTATAAAGGTAGTTATTGTTTATTATTGCATGCATATAGTGACGCATGTTAATGAACTAGTACGATTAGTATATTTAATATACAATTAACATATGCTCATTATCCGGCCAATTTGCCTCTCACATAGTGAGACCAACCCTGCTGAGCAAGATGAAGCTGATCAAGTCGCCCTGATTTCTCAGGAGATTAGGCTGAACATATGCCTGTTAACCTGCCAGGATGAAATATCTGAGACGAGTCAGATGACCTGAGTCAATGAGGACTGATCCTAGGTGGTGTAATTATGCAACATCTACTTCATGATTCTTTAAGCTTTTCTAGAATTGCATCACGAAGAGATCACCATATGTTGTAGATCATTGCCTACAAGTACAAGATTGATCCTCATTCTTGATATCATGTGAGAAGCTGGTCTTGTAGATGACCTTTATGCCTTCAACAACCTTTCAGCTTTTTAGAAAGCTGAAGTTTGGTGATCGCTACTTTGACATGCTTACCTACGGATGTAATTAATCTGACTGGCTGGGGCATTGCTGGGAAAGCAACTAGACTGATATGGAATAACATATGTGCTTGAAAAAGAATCTGTGATATTATATTATGACCTTTGTGGATCTGCTCATCAATCAAGGTTTGACAAGATTAGAGATGAGCCAGGGGTAAGAATATTTCTTTTGTTCATATTTCCAAAAGTAGATCAGCTAGCCAAATCAAGTGTCGCTAGAGGCTCTTTATATTCTAGGCCAAGGTTCTGAAAATCGGAATCGAATCGTCAATCGTAACAGGGTTCAAATAGTAATCGAATCGTAAATCGTAAGATTTTTCCAGATTTATATATGAAACAGAGAATATATTTTTTTAAACGGCAAAAATGAGAAAATATATTAAAAAATATAAAAAGGTCAAAGACAAGAATAAAATGAGTAATTATCTTGTTTTCATTTAAAACCATTAAATTAAATTAAATATAAAATTAAAAAATAAGTCCAAACTAACTAACATAAAATAAGGAGGGAAAGGGGTTTATAGGTTATAAGTTGGTAACAAGTAGGAAGGACTAGGAGGAGAAAAATGAAAGAAGAGGAGAAAAAGAAGCAGGAAGGAGGAGAAGAATAGAGTTAAAAAAATAGATAAGTAATGTGATCCTATCCGTATATGTGAATGATATTGTAGTGACAAAAAATGTTAATAGGTATTTGCAAGAACATGAATCAACCAAAGATTTTAGGAAATTAAGCTACTTGGTATTGAAGTTGCATAGTCAAAGCTTGGTATGGTTTATAACAAAGGAGTATCTTACTAATCTATGAGGGGCAAATACATTAGGGGAAAATCCTAATTACACCCTTATGCTCTGTTTGGTTGCCCATTTTGGGGGATTGTAGGAGTTTCAAATGCTTGAGATCTTCCAAAGATCTTCCAAAGAACTTTGATCACTAGACAACTTCTAGACATCATTATTATATTTTATCCTACGTGGCGGAGATGTCCACCCCCCCTAATCTTCTCCCCAAATTTCACCATTTTGGTGAAATTTGAGGAGAAGATCTCAAGAAGTTCTTGTCTTATTATCTTTCTCTCTCTTCCACCCTCCATTTTGGTCATGGCACCCCTAAATCTTCCGCTAATCTTCTCGCGGATTGCCGCGCAACCAAACACACCCGGTCAATCTTCCACTATTCTTCTCCCAATCTAATCTTCTTGTCTTCTCCCCTTTGACTTCTTCTTCTCCTAATCCCCCACCGAACTACCAGCAACCAAACAGAGCATTACAGATCCCAAAAAAAGGTTAAAGGACAAGGGGGTTTATTTGAATACCCTAGTAGATATCACTGTCTTTTTTCTGGACCATTTATTTGACAATTATACATTTGGATATTGTTTTCTCTGTAAGTGTAGTAAGCAAGTTTATGCTGCCCTCAGTTGACCATTGGGAGGAAGTTCGGTGTATTATAAGAAACTTAAAGGGTGCTATAGGAGTTATCTTCAAGAAAAACAACGACTTAAGAGTAGAAAGTTTTTCAAATAGGGATTTAGTAGGATCTCTTTGACACAGACGTTTAGTTATAGGATATTGTATCGTTGTTGGATGCAATTTAGTTACCTGGCATAGCAAGAAATAGAATGTGACCACCCCGGCTTGCTCTAACTGGTAGAGTTGGTTAATAACAACCAACTTGACCAGAGTTCAAGCCTTGTGCGTGGAGACATGGACACAATGGAAGAAATACATGATCTAGCATAGGCATTGTATAGCGTAATGACTCACAAAGCTTGTGAGATAATGTGGTTTAAAACACTTACGAAAGAATTGGGATTTGAAGTTGGCAAGCGTATGCAGATGTTATGCAATAATCACAAAGTTGCTTATACCACTAGCAATTCAACGTTCCATGAGAGGACAAAAGATAATGAAGTGGATGGTCATTTTTTTCGCGAGCAGGCTACTAGAAAACTAATATCTACCCCATATGTAAGATCAAAAGATTAGTTGTATTCTAGAAGGTACTTTGCTCGCAATCAGTTTGATAGCATTTGGTCCAACTTGGGTATGGATTATATCTATGCTCCGGCTTGAGGGGGAATGTTAAAAGTTGATAACAAGGTACTTTGCTTAAGACATAACAAGGACCCAAAAAACAAAACAAAAAAATAACAAAAAGATTAGTTGCCTCTCAAAACATCTATTAATAATTGTGAAACGACTAGGACCATTTAAAACTTGTTTGATATTAGGGATTTGCTAGCGTCCATGGCAGAAGGCATTTTGTGGATGGTCTGTTGCATGTGACAGCAGCCACAGAGTGTGTTGAAATATATAAAGAGGATTGGGAAGGCAGCTAAAAGAAATTAGGTAAGAAAGTTTCCTTCAAGAGTGCAAATCAAGCCTACAGTTGTTTCTTGACGACAATAATAGCCAACATAAATGTTTCTTACTTGTTCTGAACATTTTTCAGAGTGGTAAACTAAACAAAATAACACTTCTTTTACCTCAATATCAACCAACAACAAGAAACCGATCCTGGAAAAAGATTGATTGCACATAATTTCCATGGCAATAACTATCACAGCTCCAAATACATTAGAAAAAATCTATGTTTGGGGTTTTAAGTAGTTCTAGTTTAACGTAAATATAAATAATGTAATTATAATGAGGTACAAATGTATTAATAATCTAAATATAGAATTGGCTGTATAGATTCTAGAACATGCAATGGCAACATATGTAGACCTCTTACCTGCTTTACCCTCTTTTTGGTGTTCTCCACCTACAATAGAAGAACCTATGTCAAACCATAGATGGTGCAAAAATAATATGGAAGCAAGCTCTATTAGCAGTAAAACTCGCCCCAATTTAGTTTGGAGAGAGAATTTAGAACTTATCACTCCTTATACATGTGAAAAGCAACATCTGCAAACCTAGTGCTTAAAAACTCAGACTTGGCAAAGGTAAAAAGGATTCAACTCAAGCAAGGATTCAACTCAAGCAAGTAAATGATCAATGCGGTCATTTTTTCATTAAATCAGGGAGTCAACTGACTTTTGATTGACTTGGTAGGGGAAAACTAAGGACCGGACGAGAACTCAGCCAAGGTAAAACCAAGTCAACTCGAGCAAGCCGATGATTGACTTGGGGGGTTTTCAAGTGTGCAGTGTTGCAAGCCTACCTACATTAAAATTATGCTAGGGTGATGTGATTTAGCAATTTGTTATCATATAAAGTAGATCTGCATAGAAAGAGGAATTCAAATCAAAATCAAAAGAAACCAAGATCAAAGGACCAAAAGCAGTTTCAAATACAAACAAGAGACCCAGCCTGTTGGGGGTTCTGCGCGAAAGAAAAGATCCCACATGGGAAAAGAGAATGGATGTGGATAGGATTATAAGGACTTGGACGCCCTCCCCTTTAACGGCTAGCTTTTAAGGGTGAGTTCGACCAGGGTCCCAACACAGCCAACTATTGATTCAACAATTAATATTCAATTCAAACCAGTGTTTAAAACCTCGTTGACTCGGCACGGAACTCGGCCGAGTCGACTCGGTTTCGTGAAGACCGCATTTTGGAGTAGCAGACTCGGCGAGTCCGGGCCGAGTCAAACACGAATATTACTTTTCTCTTGGATGGGATCGACTAGCAGGAGAATCTTGGCGATCCGTGACTTCTCCCACTGGTTGATCTTCCCAAAACATATTTCTGAATCTAAGGCGTAAAAAGACAAAAAAAAGAAAGATCCGTGCTTGATTTATTCAACAAAAATGATATGATTCATACCTATAAATCTGTGTTGAATGTCTCACATTTCTATTCATCCAAAGAAAAGCTCAATCTCCCTTAGTTTCTTGTGCAAAAACCTTTTGCCATTGCCTTCATCCACTGTTTTCTTTTTGTGGAAGCAAACCCACATCTAAAGCCTATGATAAACCCACATCTAAAGCCTATGATAAACCCGCAAAAATGCGGGTCATTTCCTCACCCGACCCGTGGACCCGCACCCGCATCACCCGCGGGTTGACCCGGCCCGACCCACCCGTTTCCCAGGTCTAAATGTGAGCCTTACAGTACTTCTTGAAAAATAATAAATCTGGTATATTTTTTGTATGGCTCATGCATAGAATGATCCAAACCATCTATTTGTTGGGTCAAAACATCAATAGGTTGTGCCCAAAAAAATGATTGCCACAAGATGATCCTAAATCTATTGATAACTGCATATTATGGAAAGTTCTATAGATCAGAGGGTTGGGATCATCCTATGTAAATAATTTTTGGGCCACAATGCATTTACAATGTGGCTCATCCAATGGACAGTTGGGATCATGTTATATTTTAAGCCATATAGTACTTCTTGAAAAATAATGGACTATAGGGGATTACACCATATAGAAACTCATATAATCTAATCCCTTATTTTAGTAATGACAGTCATCTCCTATTTTTACACTTTTCTAGATATAGTGACACTCAATGCCGCTTGATCCTGCATGGGAGCATGGGACGATGTCGAATCCACCATCGAGAAAAATGGTGCGTTGTATTTATTGTAACAAAATCACTACCGGTGGGATTAATCGCTTTAAACATCATCTTGCTAAGTTACATGGCAACGTTGCCGGGTGTCCAAGCGTGCCTGAACAAGTGATGAAAGAAATGAGAGCTGCCCTCGAAAATTATAAAGAGGAGAAACAAGCAGTAAAGAACGTGAACGAACAGATTGCTGAAGAACGAGGCACACAAGAAGAAGACATGCTAGATAGAGATATGCGTGCAGCGAGGAAAGCTAGTCAACGTACATTCTTTATGGAAATGGAAGCACAACGCATCGCACGAGATGGAGCTGGCCCATCATCAGGACCTTCACGTAGGTCAGATGCAGACCCGTCATTTGCACCTAGACGTAGGTCTGATGCTGGTCCATTTGTGGCAGCACGAAGTTCTGATGTTGGCCCATCGGCGATAGGGCCCACAGGTACGGGCAGAGGTTTTCGTTCAGCCTCTTATCACGAGGTTCCTACAAGGACTGGAACTTTAGACCCACTTACGTTTGTACCCCCATCACGACAACCTACTTTAGGAGCAGCATGGGGGAAAGACTTGAAGAAGAAGTTGGGCAGGGTGGTGGGAAGACTATGGTATTTTGCCGGACTGCCATTTCATGCGGCTTCCAATCCATACTATAGGGCGGCCATAGAAACAGCGCAACAAGTAGGACCTGGAGTTAATCCACCAACTCCATACGAACTTGGAGGTCCCATATTAGATGCAGAGGTTGAAGATGTCAGACAATATGTTAATGACTTTAAAAGAATATGGGACAGATCGAGGTGTACAATTATGGCCGATGGCTGGAAAGACATCAATGGAAGGACACTGATAAACTTTTTGGCATATTGTCCTCGAGGGACAGTGTTCCTTAAATGCATTGATGCTTCAAGTGAGCAGAAGAACGCAAAATATTTATTCAAACTATTTGACAAAGTGGTTGAAGAAGTTGGAGAAAAATATGTTGTACAGTTTGTAACTGATAATGCAGCGAACTATAAAGCAGCTGGAAGACTATTGATGGAGAAAAGAAAAAATCTTTTTTGGGCCTCTTGTGCGGCACATTGCATTGACTTAATGCTGGAGGAGATAGGAGACTTGCCAGAATTAAAAGAGTGGATTGAGAAAGGAAGAAAGATAACAAAATTTATTTATAATCATTCACAAGTCCTAAATTGGATGAAACATCATACTGGTCAAAAAGATATTATTAGGCCCGCTGTCACACGATTTGCTACCGCATACCTATCACTTTCTAGCATAAATGAGTGTCAAGTAGGGTTGAAAAGCTTGTTGGCTTCGAGAGAATGGAATGGATCCCGCTATGCAAAACTGGCAGATGGAAGAGAGGTTGAACAAATTATAACAGATCGAAAGTTTTGGGAAAATATTCAGCGAATCATCAAAGTCACACAGCCACTTGTTACTGTGCTAAGAATGGTGGATTCGGAAGAAAGACCTGCTATGGGGTTTATATATGAAGCTATCGATCGTTCAAAGGAGGAGATACAAAAACTAACGAAAAACTTATGCAAAAAGTTGTGGGATATCATTGACAAGCGATGGGCAGCGCAACTCCATCACCCTCTTCATGCAGCAGGTATAAAAGCTAGTTTTTTCCAATGAAATGTTGAGAATTTTGTTGGTAAAAACATCTGAAAATTCTGATTAACTTAACTTTTGCAGGCTACTATTTAAATCCAATATTTCAGTATGGTGGTAGAATGTCCAATCACCCAGAAATTATGGAAGGGTTATTAAAGTGCATCAACCGCTTGGAGCCAAGTTCCTCAAAGCGAATGAACGCATCAATTCAAGTATAAATATTTACCAATCAAACATAATTTATTCATTATAAATTCCTTTCATTAGATTCAATAGTATCTTATGTAGTATTACTGATGCATTCTCTTTTTATTTATAAGATTGCGGAGTTTCGCGATGTTATTGGTAATTTTGGGAGTGAAGATGCATTGAGATCCAAATCAGCAATGGACCCAGGTAATTTATTACGATGTAATTGTAAACAACATATGATTGCTCTTTGACATGATTCTATCAAATTTATATGAATAATTATTTTTTACGTTTTTATAAAATACAGCGGAGTGGTGGAGTTTACATGGTACTAAGCATCCTGAATTGCAAAGGATTGCTGTGATTTTGTTAAGCCAAACTTGCTCATCTTCAGGATGTGAGCGCAATTGGAGTACATTTGCTCACATTCATACAAAGAAGAGAAACAGGCTTGCAGTGAAGAAGATGGAAAAACTAGTGTATGTCCATTACAATTTGAGATTGCGAGAACGAAATGTCAGAAGTGGTCCCAAAGGTCCAATCGATTTGGATATAATTTTTGCTGAAGAAAATGCTGAGGAATGGTTAGTTGAGAAGGAACCACCACTTTTAGATGTTCAGGCAAGTAGACGAAAAGAGATGGAATGTGAGGAGTCACCGACAAATGAAGGTGGGTCAAGTGACAGTTCTGATAGACATCAGCATTGCATAAATGATGAGCCTAGTGATAATGATGATGGTGATGGAGACGACGGAGGTGACTTTGCAGTTTATAATGAAGGTGTTGATGAGCCCAACCCTGATGCGCATGGACACGCTGCGGGTCATGAATATTTTGTTGGATCTGATGATCAACATGATTATGATGACCGTGATCCTTATCAACACTACACTGGGGACGTTGACGCTTATCATTTGCATGGTGCTCTAGAGATGGATCCGAATATTGGCTATACATGGCAGCATAATATAAACACATTTGGCATATTTCTTGAATATTCTGAGAGTAACTCGATTGATAACCATAATTACACCGACCAAAGAATCCATCAATTTCCATATAGCCACTACGAGAGTGGCTATGATCCACACTACTGATGTGCCTACTCTTATATTCATCGAGAAGAAATTGTCTGAGCGGAAGCCCTTGTAAAATTTTGAATTTAATGTAACACAATGCATGTATTGATCATGGGCTATCTTAGGCTCTTTTCCTTTTTGTCACCATATCGACTCTTTGCATTTTTGTCAAATATAATGTATTCATTTTTTGTAGAAAAATATGATCCATTTCACTAATGATTTAGTTACTAATGATACTTTAATACTTATTTTTACATTATTTCTATTTTTTGAATTATTTATTTATTTTTATAAAAAATTACGGCTCATCTGACTTGGCCGCGTCAACCGCGTTCTTGACCGCGTCCGCGTCGAGTCGACAAGGATTTCCTTTGGCCGCATTCGGCGTCGAAACCGCGTTTTTAAACACTGATTCAAACTCCATATTATACAAGAGCACCCATAAGCACAAAACTATTTTCCATAATTTTTGGTTCCTCTAAAGTGACTAATCATTCTCAAGAAATCGAGATTATCATATAAACTAACAACAGAAGAAAAAAAAAAAAAAAAAGTGGGTGGGGGTGTTTCATATCAACTAGAAACTAGAATTTAAGAAATACAAATAATACCCATTGCCTGGTTAACACGGCATTTTCATCTTTTAATTGCTGCACTTCAGACTCCAGCTCCACAGTGTAGGCCTTTTACAACAGGAAAAAAAAAACAGAGAATTGAGTATCAATTGACTCATCGTGAATGAAAGACCCCAAAAAAAAAATCCTAGAGAGAGAGAGAGAGGGTAAAATACACGCTGTTTTTCTCTGGATCGAGCGGCGGATTCACGGTTCTTGATCATCCTACGCTGCTTCTGCTGAGAAGCAGGGCCCACCTCTTGTGGTCTCCTCTTTCTCTCCACCATTGTAGAATCCGAAACTTCATCCCAAAGCCCTTCTCCCATATCCTCATAAAATCCCAATTCCTCCATCATCATCTTCCTCTATCGCTCTCGATTTTTCTTCGATTCTGTGGCTGATTCAAGAGAGAAATGTGAGGTAGGTTTTTGATGGGTTGAGTCTAGCGTTCAATTGGTTGAAGAGATGGGACCCACAACATTTTTTTGACGGTTGTTAGCTGTTTTGGTTTTTAAAAGATAGAGAGGTATAAGAGTATCTCCCCTTTCAACGTTGAGGAACAATTACCAATGGGGGACAAACATTAGGTGAAATTATCAACAGACCATGCTTTTCAAAAATTATCAACGAGGGACAAAAGAGGTCTTATCAGTAAAAGCTGGACGAAAATGCCCTTTTACATTTACAACACGTTTTGACCTTGTTTTTTCCTTTTTCCCTCTTCTTTTACTTTTTCATTATCACCTTTTTTTATTTTTTACCCTACTAATCATCTTCCTCCTTGTTCAACCACCATTGTTGTTGGCAAATCTTGAAAACTTGAATGTTGAGTTCTTACCATCTATCTCGTTGTATCTAGGTTTTGTTTTTCTTTTCTTTTTTAGGGTTTTGCACTATTTTTCATTCCTCTGTTTATGATTTATCTTGTTTAGGGTTTAAGCGGTTTGTATTTTAGGGTGTGTTCTGGAGATAATGCATGGATGGCTTCACTCACTTTTTTGGAAGACAACTGGTTGTAATACATGAATGGATGGCTACATATTTTTTGATTTACTTAAATTTTTTTTGTAATACACAAATTAGAATGTAATACGTGAAGCACATTTAATGAAAACAACATCCATTTCTTTTGTTATTTCTATCTTGAGCATAATTCTAATGCCATTAGAAGAGTTGATATAGGCAATTTTGTAGCAGAAGGGGTTTATCAACTCTCTGGAAAGGGGTTAGTAACTCTCAAAAGTAAGGTTACCAATTTTCGAATGGGCTTATCAAGTGCTTGAAAATTGGTCGAGGGTACTAGAGTTTTGGAAGTATATTTTCAAGTCTCTATGATTTGGGTAATCTAGTATAAAAATGGGGTTACCAATTTCCGAATGGGCTTATCAAGTCCTTGAAAATTGGTCGAGGGTACTGGAGTTTTGGAATAGGGTTTTCAAGTCTCTAGGATTGGGGTTATCAAGTATCAAAATAGGGTTACCAATTTCCGAATGGGCTTTTCAAGTCCTTGAAAATTGGCCGAGGGTACTAGAGTTTTGGAAGGGGGTTTTCAAGTATTTTGGATTGGGGTTATCTAGTATCAAATGGGGTTACTAATTTACAAATTGGCTTATCAGTCTCTTAGAATTGGTCGAGGGTATTGGAGTTTTGGAAGGGGGTTTTCAAGTTTTTGGGGTTAGGGTTATCTAGTATCAAAATGGGGTTACCAAATTCTGAATGGGCTTATCAAGTCCCTTATGAACATGTTTTTACTTGCTGTTTTTTTTTTTCACTCTTTCATTTTCACCATTTGTTTCTTTCTACCCTACGATTCATCTTCCTCATCCTCCATTGAAAGGGAGAAGGAGAAATGCAAAACCCTAAAACAAATGAAAAATAAAACCTAGATATAAAGAGATAGATGGGAATGAGATCACGTTTCAACTTTTCGAGCTTTCCCACCTCCAATGGTGGCTAAATGATGAAGAAGATGTCTGGTAAGGCAAAAAAAACAAAGTTGAAAATGAAAAAGTAAAAAAAAAGAGGGAAAGAAGAGAGAAGAGGGAAAAGTGGAAAAGCAAAACGTGTTGCTTAAGAAAAGGGCATTTTCGTCCAGCTTTTAATGACAAGACTTCTTTTGTCCCTCGTTGATAATTTCTGAAAAGCATGGATCCTATTGATAATTCCGCCTAATTTTTGTCCCCCATTGGTAATTGGTCCTTTCTTTGAATGGCCATAAAATGTATTTTTTTAATGGGAATTGCTAGCATCAATCACAAAAGGGTTTTCGCGGCTGGTCTGTCACACATCAGTGTTGCCACCTCGTTAACGAACACAACAGCTGCGACGGAGCTTAGCAAATCCCTTTTTTTATTTTCAAACATTTCAAAAACAGAAAGATTGGTATTCGTCATTTATTTAAAATGCATTTAATTATTTAGTAAGATTCTTAATCGGAAATATGAGGGCGGGCCTCTCTGCAAAGCATGGGTAAGGCTGAGTACATCTAGCCCCCGCCGACCCCGCAACGGCGGGAGCCTCGTGCGGCCATCCCTTTTTTTTTTTTTTTTAATTAATCAGAATAATGTGGAGTGACAATTTTTTGCTTTCCAGAATCATCTATTTAGTTTATCTGGGGTGTGGGATATGGCCCTCCACTGACAAAAAAAGAAGGAAAAATAAATCACAACAACGATAAAAAGAATCATATAAATCCTAAAGCTGCCAAAAAAATAAGCACAAATTTCATTAATCAGAACCATGGGGCGGAAATGACATTGGAGTGGAAGGGGAAAATGCTGGAATATTTTCCCGCCCCAATAGATGCTATTCCGATTCCACCCGGTTCAGAATGAAATTTTTATTTAATTTTTTTGGTAAGTTGGAATTGAACATCTGACCACACGGTTGAAGAACAAGGTCTTGACCAATTGAGCTAGAGGCTCAATCGGTCAATCCCCATTTTTACTGATTTTTTTTCGAATTAAATTTTTTATTTTATTTTTTTCCCATTCCATTTCCTAGGTCATAAGGATAGGGATTGGATTAAGATACCAATTCCCAAACACAGGTCGTTCCTGAGGCTGCTGCTTCTCTTCTTCCGCAACCTTCATTGAATCCCTATTTCAAACCATAGAAAAGGGGAAAAATAGAAAGGAAAAATAATTAGGGTTTTACAAAAAGAATATAAAACAGGTGAATATGAAGATTTGGATTTCCCCATGCAAAGGGCAGACACCATTTAATTTATATACATTATTATATGCAATGTGGGATTTGCTAGGCAATTTTGCGGAAAGCCATTTCACGGCATGGTTTTAAATTTCGGATTTCGGTGGGGACCACCGAAACCGAAATTTCCCAAAATTCCAAATTTCAACCTTTACGGAATTTTGGTCTGAAATTTCGAGAAAATACCATTTAAAAAAAAATGTTACCAAATTTCAGATTTCGGTGGGGTCCGAAATTAGTACGGAAACCGAAATTTGAAACCTTGTCTCACGGGTCACTTTGACTTTTGCAGCAGAGAGCGAAATTGCCTAGCAAATCCAATAGAGGGGAATGATATGGTTATGGCTTATTTAGAGGTATACCATTTTAAACTGAAGGTCCATGTAAATAAAACTTGGACCAATTGCCAATGGGGGACAAACATTAGGCAAAATTATCAATAGGACCCATGCTTTTCAAAAATTATCAACGGGGGACAAAAGAGATCTTGTCAGTAAAAGCTGGACGAAAATACCCTTTGGCATATACAACATGTTTTGACTTTGGAAGGGGGTTTTCAAGTCTCTACGATTGGTGTTATCAGGTATCAAAATGGGGTTACCAATTTTAGAATGGGCTTATCAAGTCCCTGAAAATTGGCCGAGGGTACTAGAGTTTTGGAAGGGGGTTTTCAAGTATTTGGGATTGGGGTTATCTAGTATCAAAATGGGCTTATCAAGTGCTTGAAAATTAGTAGAGGGTACTAAAGTTTTGGAAGAGGGTTTTCAAGTTTCTAGGATTGGAGTTATCTAGTATAAAAAATGGGGTCACCAATTTCTGAATGGGGTGATCAAGTCCCCAAAAATTGGCTAAGTGTACTAGAGTTTTGGAAGGGGGTTTTCAAGTTTCTAGGATTGGGGTTATCTAGCATAAAAATGGGGTTACCAATTTCTGAATGGGCTTATCAAGTCCTTGAAAATTGGCCGAGGGTATTGGAGTTTTGGAAGGGGGTTTTCAAGTCTCTATGATTGGGGTTATCAGGTATCAAAATGGGGATACCAATTTCAGAATGGGCTTATCAAGTCCCTGAAAATTGGCCGAGGGTACTAGAGTTTTGGAAGGGGGTTTTCAAGTATTTGGGATTGGAGTTATCTAGTATCAAAATGGGGTTACCAATGAGCTTATCAAGTCCCTTAAAATTGTCCAAGGGTACTGGAGTTTTGGAAGGGGGTTTTCAAGTCTCTGAGGTTGGGGTTATCCAGTATCAAAATGGGGTTACCAAATTCCGAATGGGCTTATCAAGTCCCTTATGAACACGTTTTTACTTCCTGTTTTTTTTCACTCGTTCATTTTCACGGTTTTTTCTTTCTACCGTACGATTCATCTTCCTCATCCTCCATTGAAAGGGAGAAGGAGAAATACAAAACCCTAAAACAAATGAAAAACAAAACCTAAATATAGAGAGAGATGGGAATGAACTCACATTTTAAGTTTTTGAGCTTTCCCTCCTCCAATGGTGGCTAAAATGATGAAGAAGATGACTGGTAGGGCAAAAAAAACAAGTTGAAAATGGAAAAGTGAAAAAAAAAAGAGGGAGAGAAGAGGGAAGAGTGGAAAAGCAAAACGTGTTACTTAAGAAAATGGCATTTTCGTCCAGCTTTTAATGACAAGACATATTTTGTCCCCCGTTGATAATTTCTGAAAAGCATGGGTCCTGTTCATAATTTCACCTAATTTTTGTCCCCCATTGGTAATTGATCCATAAAACTTGAATTGTTGTGGTTCAAGTTACTTTTTTTCATGTGTAATCAAACAATGAAGAAGCACGAAATTCTGGAAAAAAATTCCTGCAATCCAAACTGGGTCTTCGGGAGAAGCTCATGCCAACCACCACTTTGTTTGGTACTTGGCATTATCTTTTTTTTTTAAAAGATGACTAATTTATATTAATATTCCAATCATATATACATAAGGCCGGGACCAACATAAGATGGTTTAGGGAATAAACCCAAACCTCCCAAAAATTGTCTATTCTGTACCATTCCGAAAAAGCCTTTTCCACTACCTTCCTCGCAGACCATTCGTAAGAAGGCCACCAAAACTGTTGTGCTTTAAAACCTTTTTAAGCGTAAGCAAAACCATCCTTTTTCCAAAAATTCATGCGAACACCACGAAGATATTCTCACCTAGGAAGCACACTTTTCTAACTCCCCCAAAAGGTGCCGGATTTGAAAATTCAGCATGTCTGTGATGGGGTCCTCCGGTTCTATTTCCGGAAAGGCAGGGCTCTTCCGAGTGGCAATCCCTTCTTCCACCAGTCGAATACCCACCAACTTATTAGCTTCCCAACTATGCTTCCTCAAATTCCTCTCCTCGTTTAGGCTTAAATTGAAAAAATGGGGTTTGTGCAAGGGTGTTTGGTACTTGGCATCATTGCTATTTGCTTAGAATTTCTCAGCATTGAAAAACCAATAAAAATATTTTACATTGGGATTTGCTAGTCAATTTCACAGAAAGCCATTTCACGGCTGGCTTTTGCATGAGAGAACAGCCATCCCAGATGAATTAAAAGAATAAGACAAAATCTGTTGAAAAGTGAGCCTGTGTGGCTGTTCTCGTGCAAAATTCAGCCGAGAAATGGCTTTCTGCGAAATTGCCTAGCAAATCCCTTTTACATAAAATATATGGGTGGCAAAGACCAAAACCCGAGGGTATTTACATACTAGATATCATAAATTTTTTTATTTTTTTTTTGAAAATTGAACTAGATATCATAATCAACAGCACAATATTTCACTGTTGCAGCTGATAGAAGGAAAAAACTGAAGAAAGACTTCCTTTGTCTATTGAAGCGACATAGTCTAGATACTTGACACAGTTCTGATATAACAAAGTTTAGACTGAATTTGACTCGGCATTCAAGGCTTTGGAGTGAGTATATATATACTCCTGTATATGTGGTTAACAGTCCACTGGTTGAAAGGGTAATATATCTCCCCTGAGTTTATTATATATAGAGTTTTTACACATAAAAATTACATGTCTGGCCTAAGATTACAAGCACAGTAAGTATGATAGAGTAATACATAATCAACAAGAAGGTATGAATAAATTCATGCCAGCTAACATTTCCCTCACAGTAAGATCATATCAGCACAAATGCACTACCAGTCATAAATAAATAAATTCATGCCAAGTAGAAAACTTGACCTTCTAATCATCTGGAAGAGAACCCCTAGGCTGCTTGCATCCGTGATCTGGTACCAGATATTCTGGGGCAGCTCTCTTAGGTCTCAACTGCAAGGAAGATGTCAGTCTATGAGAAGGCGAGGGGAAATAAAATGCCACACTACATATTAGTGTAAAGATGTAGAACTTAGACCTTTTCTTCAGCCTTTCGATAGAACTGCCTTAAAAGAATATTTGTGGCTTCGGTTGAAATAACTGAAAATAGAGCAAAGAAGTATAAAGAATGATACTAATGTCAACAACACGATACGCGATCACTGAAAAAAGTAAAACGCCCAAGGAGGCCACAGTCATGGGTTGCCTGTTTGAGATTTCACATCAAAGCACAGATAGTACACACATGTGAACACTCACACACGGATAAAAAGGCTTTAGTAGGCAAAGAACAAAAAATAAACTACAAGTGTACACAAATGAAAGAGAGTATGAGCTGGCCCTATGAACAAATAAAACCTACAAAATCAATGTGATGAGGAATGTAGGCCAAGGTTGCCAGAGCGGGAATCGAAAGCGGGAATCGAAACGGGAATCGGAGCGGGAATCGAAACGGGAATCGGAACGGGAATCGGAGCGGGAATCGAAGAATCCTGCTTCCTTGACGTAGGCACTACTTTAGGCGAGGTCAAACACGTGGGGCCCAATAAGTGACTTAGTTACGCTTTAGATTTATTTTAGTTGCCCCTTTAGATTTTAGTTTATTTTTATTTATTTTTTTAGGGATTTATTTTTATCTGTTTTATTTTATTTTAGTTCAAGGCCATGGGGTAGTTTGTTGGAATAATATTGATTAGAGAGCTTTCTCCCCCTTAATCTCTTCTTCCTTCTTCTTCCCCCTCTTTCCCTTTCTTCCCCTCTTTCTCTTCTACCCTTTTCCTCTCTTCTTTCCTACTTCTCTTCTTCTTCTTCTTCTTCTTCTTCCTACTTTTCTTCTTCTTCTTCTTCTTCTTCTTCTTCCTTTTTTCTTTCCCGTCCTACATCAAATTGGTATCATAGCAAAAAATCCAAAACACATCAGAGCCTAATCTCTAAGTTTACTGTCAACTTTGCCGCGAAAATCTGTAAAGGATCAAGAACGGGATAGATCCGAGGTTTTCATCAAGTTTCCCAGTTGACTCACCAGTCAACTCCATCATCTCCCTCCAAACCCTAATGCAGAAAAACGATCCCCAAACCGAGTGTTCTGTGAACCTATTGCCGCAAATCTGAGTCCCTCCACTGCGAACAGCCCATATCTTCCTTGCAATCACACCTTCTTGACACCAACAATCATCTTCCTAAAACCCAAGTTCTAACCGATCCAAACATAGACCAAACTTATTTCTAACCTTACTAAAATCTTCTTCCAAACAACATCTGAGACCACCCAGCTTCAACCCACAACTTGGCCACAAGCATCCATCTGTTTCGCAAAACCACGCCACAAAACTCTCTTTCCAACAGCCCTTTGCGGCCGTTTGACATCCAGAAACAGTTCCACTTCCATTTCAAATAGCCACCAACAGCCTTGCATCTTCAGCCCCTTATCCGCAAGAATCCACCCAAGTTTCACCCAAAACAAGCCCCTGCACTATCAACCAAACCAGTCCCTTTTCACCACCCTTCAGCCCTCGAAAAACTCCCATTCGATCCCAACTCTATGTCAATACCACAGACTTACAAGGTATTATTGGTCCCATGCAGATCTGACATCCCATGCACAAGATATGGTTACCTTGTTGTGTAGTTCAATGATGTTGCCAGCCAAATATCATTTTCTACACTGATGAAATGAAATGAAATGCAAAGTAAAATGGCTTACAAAAAACATTTTCCCTTTCGGTGCTTAGTCAGAGACTCATCATTTGTACGATGCTTAGGTTTTAAAATTTGAAATTCCCACGACTCTTCATATTGAAATGAAAAGTGGGCCCACATTTGAATCAACTAGGATAGGCCCGCAAAGCATGCTGACAAAGATTTAAAATCTTAAATGTTTTTCTATAGGGTTTTCTAGAAAAAATATATGGAAAAGCAGGAAAAATGTGTTTCTTTGATTTGCACTGTTTTTTCAAATTTTAAAGCAGATTAGGGAAGGATATTTTTTGGTTTTGAGGAAAAAAAAACCTTTATACGATGTAAATCATAACATCTTTCCATTTTTTATCGTTCCGACCATTTTGATCGAATTTCAGGAATTTATTTCAAAAATAATGGCGTGGAAGGAATTTGTTGAGATTTCGTTTCGGTAGGGATGGAAATAGAAACATTTCAGCCGTTCCAGAAAAATTTTGGGGAAATTTAAAACCATTGCTGGAAATGGACGTGATGACCCTCCACTTGGTCCTTAATCTCGTTGATCATCTTTGCAAACCTCTATGGGTGGGGCTGCTCCCATCCATCCCATTAATGACGTTGAGGGAATCTCCTTCCACAATAAGACTATCTAAATCTCTTCTATTTGTGGTCCGAATGCCCTACGCCAATGCCCTCACTTCTGCCTCATTGGTATCCTTGATTCCTAATGGGCCAGAAAGGCCCGATCCGGTCTCTTTTCAAAGAAGACCTCTAATCCTAAGTTAAACGGCAACATCAATATCATCTAATAGCAACCATAAACCCTCCATTTCCTTCTTATCTTTCCTTAAACCCCAGTTATAAACCCTAACCGAAATTCCAACTTACAACCATTCAACCACCCTAATTTCTCCCACATCCAGAAATTGGTAAGCCTAAAAGACTCGTCAAAACCTTAGGTTAAATGGATTTTAATCAATCGCCCCCTTCCTTTTGATGTTCCCTACAACCCTTGTGCGTCCCTTTGTCCAGATTCCATCTAAAAATCCAAATCCTAATTGATACAACTATTTTCGGAAAATTCTTCTGAACGAGAATTTTAAATCCCTTTTAAATCATTATCTCCTAACTTACAATGTAAGGTACTAGAATCGTTCGTTTATTAAACACTAAACCCTTTCATCTATTGCTTGTTCCTACTTCGTAGAGGAAATATTCAATTATAAGTGTTAAAACTAAAGATCCTACATCAAAGCAGTACAATCTTTTGGCATTACATTGTCAAGAGATCCCTTCCAAATGGATGAGAACATATATACCTTCAATATGGACAAACAAAAACTACTAAGAAATATTTACGGTGACATGGAAAAGAAAAAATATTACCTTGATTGGGTGGTGGAGCAGTCCGATTATGAGTAGGGTGATAGGTGGCAGGTGCCAGTTTCTGAAAATCAACATGATATTGATTTCAAGGCAAATAAAAGAAACATATTCTTTAAATAGTTTCTGAATAAATTTCACATATGTGAAAGTCAAGTCATAAATATAACATAAACAGATTCTGCTTCAGAAATATACATAATTTTGGCATTCAAAGTTGAACAATGTATACAGGAGTAAGGCAAGTACAAACTCATAAGCCTTCCACAGTAACAAAACATGAAACGTAAGAGATATACAAACTGTTCAGACACTAAGGACGACTGTTGGGGTAGCATAAAGAAAACAGAAATTTCAGATAATGGTAGATGCTTCTCCAAAATCAACAATGGTCATTTTCCTCATTCAGGATGCAATTTCTATAAGGTTGAAGCAAGCGGAGTGGCCTCTTTCAGATACAAAAAATTTAAAATAGACATTCTGAAACAAAGACATTTTTTGTCAAAAGATAATGTGGAACAGCATAACATGTAAATTCCATGAGCAGGCCCCCCAAGAAAAAAAATCAGTTTTTTCACTTTTCGCGTTTGATTCCAGATGCAGTTAGTTAAATAATGAAAACTGACCAAATTACCCTAAACTAAAAACGTGAATGCCTAACCAACCCTATTGACAACTAATGAATAAACTGCATACTAACATAAGATTAAAGTTTAAAAGACTACTTTACCGTTCTACATCACAACCATAAACATAAACAGAAAAAGTTCTACTTAAGCTCAAAGCACTACCATATACTTCATTTCACACTCGCTGTCAAGATATAGTGAAGTGCAATTATTCCTAATTTGGGAACAAAAAATTTGAACATGTCTCTGCTTTTAGCCTCAGTATGAAATTCAGGCAAAATGAGGACAGCGATTTATCTTTGCTCCTGATGGAAAATGTGTTTGCAATTCATGCAAGGCCCTTTTAACAAAATAATTCTTAACCCCCTTTTGGAAGACTTGGTTGGCTATACTGCGAACAGTAGTTTGATTATCATAGAAGGGACCCAGGGGTTTTTCAACTTCGATTCTAATCTCACTAAGCAGTATTAGAATCCAAAAGCTCACGGGCTTCTATAGACATAACTTGCTACCAACATATATTATAGACTTGGAGACAACATTCAGCATTTCGCTTTTGCAGGGAACCAAGTATTACAAAAAAGGTCCTGTGCATTTTTACAAGAAAGATATCTTTATGTGAACTTGCCACTTCCATGGCCAAGAAATTCTTGAGTCTTTCAAATCTTTTATCCCAAACTTTTTAATTAATTGTGTCTTAAGTTGGGACTAGACTTTTTGCCACTCTTGGTGATATAATGCCATCAACATATGCTGCTGCGTAGATAGCTTGCCCACAGAGGGACTTCTTAATGGTAAGAGTTTTTCTTTTCTTTTCTCCTTTTTTTTAATGGCAATGGTAGCAATGGTTCTAAAGTGACTAGTAGAGCTTTTGCTTAATCTATGATCTTGATCGACAACCCAGTATGATGAACTGCATCGGATTGCCGGCCATTATTTTATATATTTTTATTTTCTCTTTTTTTAGGATGAAGGAAGAACTGAAGAAGTATAAATGGAGATGAGAAAAGGAAAGGCAAATTCATAGGTTTTAGGTGTGGAGAAAATGGGAAATTTTCCCAAGTGTGAAATGGTATTGCCACACTTTTTTTTTTGGTAATTTCCCATGTGAGAATGACAAGTTGACAACCCAGACTGTGACCTCAGGCTCTGTTTGGATGCCACATTCCGGGCATCCTAAGTGATTTCCCGTACAAAAAATGCACTTCACAAGCCCTTTACTGCTTGGTTGCCATTTGCACCAAGTAGTTCATCGGAGCTGTTGTGCTACTGTTGGTGAGGTGGCATCTCTGTCGTGTACCTCAGAAATAACCCACAAACTGGGTTATTTTGTAAGTAATGCTCCAGTCTCTCTCTCTCTCTCTCTCTCTCTCTCTCTCTCTCTCTCTCTCTCTCTCCAGCAATTCCGCCTGCCCTCTTTTGGCCAGCCCCTCTCCTCCCCGCCCCTCCGCCCGCCGCCACTGGCCAGTCCCTCCGCCCAGTCATCTCTTCTCGCCCCTTCTTTTAGTTGCACGAAGAAGATCACACTGTAGCAAATCGCAATGACTATAGAAAGGGGGGAAGGGATATGAGAAGTCATTTTTTAATTTAATCTACCCTTTTAAGTCATTTTTAGTTCTTTTTAAGTTTTTAACTGCCTACATTCCAATTTTACCCGCAAATAAACAGGGGAAACCCAGGTAAGTCCCGGGGATTCACTTTCCTGTCTCTTCTCTGCAGTTTGCATCACCTCGGAGCTAACCAGCATTCAAATAGAGCCTCAGGGACATATCTCAAATCCATGCGTAAGATCGTAGCTATGGAGGTGGACGAACCTTGCGGAGGAACCCTTAGGTTTTCGAGGCATTGGATTCTCACCAATGTTTGTGTTACTCAAGCCGACATTCTCACTTCCGCTTCGTCCACACCTGCTCACGCGGGAGCTTCCATCTAAGCGGAACGCTCCCCTACCGATGCATTTTTACATCCCACAGCTTTGGCAGATCGCTTAGCCCCATTCATCTTCGCCGCAAGAGCGCTTGATCAGTGAGCTATTACGCAAACTTTCAAGGGTGGCTGCTTCTAGGCAAACCTACTGGTTGTCTCTACACCCCTGCCTCCTTTAGGATTTAGCGGTCATTTAGGGGCCTTAGCTAGTGATCCGGGCTGTTTCCCTCTCGACGATGAAGCCTTGGTGGATCCTAAATGGATGAAAGAGGCAAGGTCACGATTTTCTATAGTTCAATAGAAGGGGGCTTTCCCAACAGTTGAACTGAAGCCCAAAAGCTTATCCATAGACCAAGCAAACACAATACGAAGAAGAGAAGGCTGAGAAGCCCCCAAAAGCCACTGAGATATGAAACAAAGACCAGTCATCTAAGAAAATACAAGCAAATTTAATAAGAAAAACTACGATAATCAGAAATTAATCAGATGGGTCTCCAGATTCTTGTGTTGAAATTCAAAAACCCGTATAGAGAAAAACACATATTAAGAAAAAGCTATGTATAACCAGAAGTTTTGTTTAGGAAAAAGATAAAATAAGAAGAAGAATATGTGTTGTTCATAAGAATTTTCATGGATGATAGGAAATAAACATGTGAATTTACATACTTGCGATGTTTTAGGCTTTGATGGTCCACTGCTTTGAAGATTCTAGACTGAAGCTTTAGTTTCAGTACTCTAGACATAATTTGAGAAGAGAGGAAGGCAAACCAGATAGAGACAGAGAGGGGTAGGTGATGATTTACTTTTTGAGAAGAGAACAACCTTAGAAATTTGACCATTGCGGCATTGCCCTGGAAATCAACAACAAATCTTAATGAAAACCGATTAACCCAAATAGAGAGAGGGGGCTGTGGAGAGGGTCGAAGAGAGGAGAGAGATTATACATAGTTAGAAAAGAGGGAGAGGCAAACCAGAGAGAGGTTGGTAGGTGATAGTTTACTTTTTGAGAAGAGAACAATCATTTGACCCTTGCCCTAGGAATCAGCAACAAATCCTGATGAAAACCGATTAACCCGAATAGAGAGAGGGATGTGGAGAGGGTTAGAGAGAGGAGAGAGGGTGGCTGAGAGGGATTTTTGAAACTCTTGGCAAAGGGGCAGTGGCATTTCTAGAGAATTCGAGAAAGATAGAGAGAGAGGGATTTTTTAGGAGATTAAGGTTGTGGGAGATACATAGTGAGAGAGGTGATAGGAAGAGAGGTGGCGGTGGCAGGGAGAGAGGGTTTTTTTTTTGGGGGGGGGGGGGGGGGGGGGGGGTGTCAACATGCTTACGAAAAAAAGTGTGCGCGTGTGTGTGTGTGTGTTCGCGTGGTAGAGAGAGAGAGGGAGGAAGGGCTGTGGGGGAGAGGGAATTTCAGAAATGGTTAAGGGTTCAATGATAAAAAAAAATAGGGAAAAAGCCCATGTATCAGTAGGATAGAATTTACGAAAAAAAAAAGAAAAAAAATCCTAATTTCTATTTTACTTTAAAGTTATATAGAGCTAGACTTCCCCTTGGTAAAGAGCTAATTTTGATGACTAAAAAATATATTTAGTTACTTGCGAAGCACACTTTAGGCAGCTAGGTAGAATGTTTTTCCAAGCCCACACAGCTAAGGTTATTGATAACCTAGCTTTCTCAGCAAACATCCTCAAATATAGGTTGTTGCTTCTTGAGGTGATGAAACTGAACATAGCAGATAGCACTACTAATTATGGACCAGTGAAACTTCAGCAATGTTTACTATTAGGCATAGATTTCTAACGTAGTGAGTGAGAAACTGGCACATGATATAGATTCAATCTACTACTCTAGCGCTGGCTACTTTTGGTGGGCCAAACTCAAATTAGATTAGATGCCCCCAAGATGTTGGTTCAGTAACAAAAGACTCATTTTTCTGAATGGATGCGTTTGCAATAAAGGGAGGAGGATGCCTCACCAACACTTGCCTAATTACCGCACATCCCAACAAATGTTTTCCATTCATACAAATTCATTTATAAGATTACAAATGGACATAGCCAAAAAAGCCTGTTTCTACCTTTCATTGGTGAATCCCCACATCTTTTTCAACCTTTAATTGGATGCCCGTCGAGATTCTCATGCCATCAAATGACCTTGACTCTCAGAAAGCTCCCTTCCCTTGCTAAATCCCAAAATTCATGTTTGATTCTAGTAACATGGTACAGAGTTTCCATGATTAGTATGATCGAATGGTAGGAATGGCATTCAAGCATAGCCTAGGAGTCCTACATTTCCTCATATGGGATCAATTGGTATAAAATGATGCCCTAGTTGAGTATTCTGACTCGATCAGATAACAAACATTTAGTAGACAAACCGGCAAAAGTTGATAACTTTACAAACAATGGCACAAATTAATCTATTCACATACCCAATTCTGTTCTACTCAACTATGTGACATTAAAAAGAAAAGAAAAAAAGCAGTACTGAAAAACACAAACCCTAATATCACAAATTCCAAACATAATAATCATCCCACGCTCATAGCTTTCATGAAACCAAAAAACACAAAAGTGTAATTCAGCTAACAAGAAGAGCAAAAAAGAAAAGAAAATCAATCCAGCCCAAGAAACCCTAATCCAAAATTAGGAGAGAACAAAAACAAGAAAAACCCTAATTCTGTTTATTACAGATATTTTCACTTACAAATCAAAAGATACTTTTTGGATCATCCAAAACAAGAAATGAAGAGATAAAAGATGATCGACGAAAGAGAAGAACTTACGGAAGGATGGGCAGGATCGGACGGTCGCAGCTGGCTGAAATTGTGGGGATCGTATGAAGGCCAGTTCCCGAACAGAGACCCCATGTAAAATCAGAAGCTTTAGGAGAGAGAATCAGAAGAAGAAGAAAATTAAGGAGTGTGATCTGCAGAGAAATTTCTTTCTCTCTTTCTCTCCCATTCTCCTCTTCTTCTAATCCATGTGAGGAAAAGAAAGGAAAGTGAGTGAGTAATTAACCTCAAGAAAACCTGCTATCGTCCCTCAGCTCTTGTTATTTAAAAAAACAAAAAATTAAACAACTACTATAAAGTATTGATATCCCCTCTCCCTTTGCTCACACTCCTACAACTACTATTTATTAAGGGCTTATACCCATCAACAAAAAATAATATGAGAACGACTCTTCATAATTGCTAACTTCCTTCGTAAGCGTGGTATTATGCTTGTTGACCATTGCATTCTTTGTTTGAGGGATGGGAATCCGTGGGTCATCTCTTCATGCATTGTTCCTTCACTCGTCAGATATGGAGCTATATCCTTATGAGGTTCCTCATCGTTTGGGTCTTTCCTTTATCTATACCGGACTTGTTGCTTCAATGGGGTCATGTACCGTGGAGAGAGAAAGGTAAATTGTTGTGGAAAATTTGCTTGCTTGCTAAATAGTGGGTGATTTTGAAGGAGAGAAATTCTAGAATATTTGAGGGGACTGTCAAATCTCCGTATTGGCTTTATATGAGAATTATTGCTCTCTGTATTTCTTGGGCAAAATGCCGTCCGGCTTTCCACTTTGTATCGGCCTTTGAATTATGGGAGGGGTGGAGGAAAGTTTGCTTTAGTAGGGAGGGGGCCTCAGATTGCTCAGAGGTGAGACGCTCCTCCTATTGGGATGCTCAAAATGCACTTTGATGGGTCGAGTCTTGGAATCCCAGGACCGGGTGGGGTTGGCAGTTTGTGTCGTGATGACTATAGTAAAGTTGTGCGGGCTTATTCCGGGCCTTTTGGGGTTTGTGACGCATTAGAGGCCAAAGTGAAGGCGATATATTATGGTTAGATAAAGAGAGTTTGGATCGTACCATTGTGGAGGGGGATTCACTTAATGTGATTCGTTGGTTGAGAGGCACGGTGGTGCCCCCTTGAAAATTTTTTTTTTTCTAGTTTTGATGAAACAAAAGATCTAATCTCAGGCTCTACTATAGTCTTCAATCATGTGCGGTGATCAGCTAATGGGGAGACGGATTCGTTGGCTCGCGCGGGGGGGAGGGGTGGGGGGGTTAATGGGTTTGGAGTGGTTTGACTTCCTTCCTCCGTGAGAGCTTTATTGCTCTTTTTTCTCTATTTTTCTGTATCTGTGTTTCTTGTGCTCTTGTTGTGGTCCTCCTCGGTCCACTTCATTTTTCTTTAATGATATTATTCTTCCTTTCGAAAAAAAAGAAGAAGATATTTCCAATGGAGAGAGACTTTCCAGCATTCGGTTGTTGCATTTCATTGTGGGTGGAAAATGAGCTGTCTTTCTATTCTGCTGATATGGCAGAGGAGAATCATTCACTCGAAATCCTGCTAAAGAGAGAGGATTCGTCTTTCGTTTCCGACGGAAAGTGGCTTGGTACTCGCACAGCGCGAGAATAGAAAAAAACGGCCGATGAGGAAAAAACGCCCCACACTTATCTTTTTACCATCTTCCCCTTAAACCCTAGTGCCATTGAAGAACTCATCAAGCTTCCATCTTTGAGTGACTTCTTAAACCCTCTGTCATTGATGAACACATCAAGCTGCCATCTTCGTGTGACTTCTTAAACCCTATTCCAGACGAACTCAACAAGCTTCCATCTTCATGCGACTTCTTAAACCCTTTGCAAACGATATTTTGGAGGTGAGTCAAACTCATCCCTTTTTTATTTTTGTTAAACCCTATTGCCTTTGAAAACTTAGTTTCCATTTGTAGTTTTTCTTTTGGATTCGGGGCTTTTGTGGTCGGATCTAACATCAGATGTTCAAAGAGCTATTTTTAGTACTTATTTATAGTTTAGAAATGAATCTCCAGCTTTCCAACAACTTTCCAGACAACAGAACATCTCATTAATTTCCTTTTCTTTCTCATTTGTCACGTCACTTTCCTTCCCTTTCCCACAATAAACCAACCGAACACACCCTCGTGTATATGATTTTTTTCCTATATGATTTTTTTCCTTTTGAAATGGCTTCGTGAATAATAAAAAATTTAAAAAGGGTAATTGATATCACCGCTCCATCTTCCTATAATGGCACTCGTTACTCTTATTTACACTCTTATAATTACTATGTTTTCCTTCTTGCTATATAGTAATAGATTTTAAAGAAAAATGATAAAGAAACCGAATTGGGATCAAGTATGAAACCAACAAATGGCATATTAACATGGTGACAACTATTATGCTTTATTTTAGTTTTTTTTGTTATTCTATTTTCTTTTCTTTTCTTTTTTGAATGGTGAATGGATTTCATTACTGAAAATGGGACTGAGGGAGTCCCAGAAATACAATGAAGAAGAGAAACCTGAAACTAAGAAATTAAGTACAATGAAAATCAAGAGCTAGGGGGGAAGAAAATCAAAAAGCTCTGAACTCTCCTTGAAACCCCTTGTCTTGCCAATTTGTACACCTCCCCTTTGATAGACCGCCTTAGATGGTGAAAAGAGACTGAAGCCAACCCAATCGATCCTGAATCTCATCAAATAATGCAGCAAATCTAAAGGGAACCACATGCGGACCTCTAAGCGGGCTTGTAGTCGTCTTAGGTTCAAATATCTCGTAATTGCCCAATTTTACATTTCTTTTATAGGTAAGTTGGGGTCGAACCTCAAGGTGAAAGAGCACAGTCTTTACCATTTACAATGGATGGTTAAGGTGAAAGAGCATAATCTTTACCTAATACTAAATTTTACATTTAATATATAAATAATAATAGAAATTCATTGATGGGATGGTTAGGATTGATAGATAATGCTCTTAATCACACATTATCACCCCAAAGGAGATTGGGGTCTAATCATTGAGTTTGAGAATTATTTCTTTGAGAAAAGTACGGAATGCAGGCTGATGTTTGGGGAAATTACAGATTACGGGCACCTTTTAAAACAAGAATGAAACACGAGCTAATCTTCAAAATTGGGTGGTCAAAAAACCCTGATACCCTTCTGACATCGACAGAGTCCTCCTTTTTCATTACTGTCTATTAACGTTTGAATGGGTATTTGAACCGAAAGAACCTTGGTTTGTTTCTATCTTAGCCGTTGGAAATAACTAGAGATGGATGGATGCTTGGCACGTGTTGGAAAACTTAAACTTTTTGGAACGCTAACGTTATTGAATACTTTAGTGAGCAGCGTTATCTTTTCTCACTTCTCTTTTGGCTTAGAACGGTAACGTTATTGAATACATCTCTTTTGGCTTAGTATCTTTTCCCTTCTCTGTTGGTCTCCATTATTTACGCCGGAGTACCCATTATTTCTCTTTTGGCTTAGAATCTTTTCCCTTCTCTTTTGGTCCTCATTAATTACGCCTGCTTACCCCATTATTTACGCTTTCCGCCGGCATACCACATTATTTTCTCCGGCGTACCCATTATTTCTCTTTTGGCTTATAATCTTTTTCATTCTCTGTTGGTCTTCATTATTTCCGCCGGCATACCCCATTATTTATGCCGGTGTACCCATTATTTCTCTTTTGGCTTAGAATAACCCTTTATTTCCTCCAGCGTACACCCTACTTCCGCTTACACCCTATTTCCGTCGGCGTACTCTTGAATCCGGTGGCGTTCTCAACCAAAAGAGACGTGAGAAATAATAAAATCTTCAATAACGTCGCATATTCAATAACGTTACCGTTATAAACCAAAACAGAAGTGAGGACCAAGAGAGAAGTGAAAAGATAGAAACGAACCTAAAGCCAAAAGAGACGTATTCAATAACGTTACCGTTCTAAGCCAAAAGAGAATTGAGAAAAGATAATGATTGACTTTGGGTTGTCAGCGTTCCAAAAAGTTTTTCAACACGTGTCAAGCATCCATCCGTCTCGAGTTATTTAAGATGGCCAAGATAGAAACGAACCCAATGTTCTTTCGGTTCAAATACGCATTCAAACGAACCAAAAGAAGCCTCGTGAAGCGAGTCAGTAATTAAAAAGGAAGTTGAATGACGTTTCTGTCGATGTCAAAAGGGTATCAGGGTCTTTTTCCAACCCGATTTTGAAGATTAGCCCCTTTTTTATTCTTGTTTTAAAAGGTGCCCACAATCCGTAATTACTCCAAACATCTGCCCGCATTCCATACTTTTCTCTATTTCTTTCTTTCTTTTTGTGAGAAATGCTTTAAATGGCCATCCTCTTTTTATGAGGTAAGGGCCTGTTTTTTTTAGATTATGACAACTGATTTTGGACTCCCCAACCGATTATTGGACTCAAATTTAGTGCAATTTTCGGTCCAATAATCGGTTGGAAACCCCACAATCGGTTGCCATAATCTAAAACAAACAGAGTCTAATATTATACAGAATGAACTGGACGCCATGAGTACGGCGAATAAAGGCCTCTTTGTATACATTTAAAAATTAGAGTAAATGACTGTATTTCCATGCATTTTATTATAATACTCTCATTTTGTTTTTGTAGCCAACCCTGTTTTAGGAAAAATTAAAAGCATGGGGAAATCTAAAGGATGGGCCCCACCACATGAGGCCAATAGTTGTACAGTTCATAGTATCACACGACTCACACTCGAGCTTACAGCATGAAACACGAGATTTAAGACAGACTTATCAAGGGCTCAAAATTATTTTATTTTTTTAAAAATGAGATACTATTAATGAAGTAAAAAAAAGAAGATCGATCATAAGTGCAATCCAAAGGTAAATATTCTCCCATTTAAAAAGAGTCTCTAAAAGCTCCCAATTCGACTATTGTGAGCTCAATGGTATCATAAAAATATGATCAACCTGCCAAATTGTGTTAAATTTTGTCAATCTAAGCATAAAAAATAGGTTCTTCACGATGTTTTTGCTTAAAAGAACACAACAATTCAACCAACTGATCGTCAGATGGACTCAATCAAGTATTAGAAACAGTAGACAAATAGGAGTGGTAAATTTGACTAATGGTGTTTGCGTGTTAATGCGCGTAATGGGGGGTGTTGCCCTTGATATTTGATCAATACTTTTCCAGAGGCTGTCCTTGGAAGTGGAACAAATATCAAGGGAAGCAACATTTTACTGTATCTCTTGCTTTTTCTTTATCATTCTCAAAGGAATATTGGCGTTACCTTTACTATCAGTTGCACCTGTAAGTTGCATCTGAACATTTTGTTATGGACTCCATAGAAATACATGCATTCATGAGGACTCCATCACACTACACTTCCTCTAACTTTTGATTCCAATAGAAAAAAGAAACTCAGCTAAGAGTGAAAACAAATACATCACCTCTCTTCATGAACACATTATCTGTATGTTTGGAGATGCTTTTTTTATCAAATATAAATTTTTTCATCTCCATTACTCAAAAAAAAAAAAAATATTTTCATCTCTCTCAAAACGATGTTATTTGTCGGATCCTCCATTGACACAAAATTATGAATCGATTAAAAATTATACATTTTCCATCCTAAGACACAAAACATGCATAATTGAAATATCATAACATTTCACTAGATTTAATTTATAAAATGGAATTAATAATATATCGAAAATAAAACATATGCTAAAAATTGTTGTCGCAAATATGCGACAGTAACGAAGAGCATGATAGTTAATTCGAAGGTGGGATGTTTGAAATCTGATAGTTACTTTGACCAAAAAGAAGTATTTGGGTCGAATGATAATTCTGCCGATACGTAGCTCGTTCCCATCCAAGCAGACATGTTACAAGGAATGCATAAGAGAGTTTCCGACACCTAACAAAGATGGTCAACATGTTCTTTCGAGCTTTGCAATAAGCAAGAGTATCATCAACATAAAAGACTACAAGCTTTCCAATGAAATGATAAAGCCTCTATGTCATCATAAATTCATAATCATCATAACTACTCATGGTAAACAAGTCAAGCCTAATGGCATGAGATTGCATATCTACGGCTCTCAGATCCTTCAAAACTTGGAGTATCCAAGTATCATCGAGTGAGGATGACTCAAGAATAGGCAGATAGCAGAAATTTAGGTGTCCAGTGTAATGAAGTGATGATTTGGGCAGGATTGCCGAAGTTGTAGTACCTATTCTAAGCTTAAGGGCAGCGGTGGTGTATTTTCTCAGTTGCGCCTGCCTTTTTGGCTTTTGGCACACCCTATGCCTTTCTTTTATCTTTTTTTCTTCCTCGTATTGTTCTTACTTTCTAGTTTATGAAATGCAGTTGTTCATGAAAAATAAAAAAACACCTAACAGGGAGAAGGAACACACCCCAAATGAAAAAGTTCCATCAATGCCACCAACAAATTACCCTGATTGTGTCCATCAAAGTTAGGTTGAGACAAATTAGAGCTGGAGGAGAAAACTTTACGTGAATTTTATCTTAAGAGAGCACCGACTCTCTCTCTCTCTCTTTCTAGATTTCTCTCTAGATTTCTAGAATCCTCTCTCTAGAATTCTCTTCTTCTTCTTTTTAGACAATCATCTTTCTAAAGATTTCTTCACTCTTCCTTTTTCCTTTCTTTTAAAACATTGTTCTAGATGTTTCTTTCTAGAAATATCTAATGCTAGAAGAGTGTAGCCACCATTCTAGAATAATAGGGAAGCATCTCTAGCAAGTATAAAAAGGAGGCATCCCCTTCCATTTGGGTATGTAGAGTTCAAAGCTTCTCCCTAGAGTGTGCAAAGGAGTAATTGAGTGTGTGTGATGAGAGCAAAGTGATTGTGGGTGAGAAACTCTTGAGTGCATTTGAGTGTATACAAGTTGTGTACTTTTGAGTTTTTACATTGAACAAAAGTTGTTCTTCCACCACTCAAATTTCAACAAGTGGTATCAGAGCCAAGTTATCAGGGATCGTTCTATCCGGAAGTTCTGCAACTATACAGTCAGGGACTGTGAAGCTTATTGGTCTGGGACCAGGCTTACTTGGTAGAGTGCAGGGCATCACCAAGTCACGATGGCAGATATTTCTGGTTCGGCTAAGCGTGGAGAAGCTCAATGACAACAACTACAACAATTGGAGTGTTCGCGTACAATTTTACCTGCTCGGACAGGACTTGTGGGATATTGACGGTGGCGAAAACACCACACCACCCACTAATGCTGACGAGTTGAAGAAGTGGAAGATTAAGGCTGGTAAGGCTATGTACGTCCTTGCAGTAACTATTCAAGATGAATTACTGCAACACATTAAAAGAGCAAAAACGCCAAAGGAGGCGTGGGACACACTAGCGGCTCTTTTTGCACGGACGAATGATGTAGCTCCAGCGGTTGGAGAACGAGCTCCTATCATCTTCACAAAAGGATATGACAGTGAGTGAATATTTCACAAAAATTAAATCTATTTGTGAAGAACTTTCAAAATTAGATCCTACAAATGCCATCTCTGAAGCACGAATGAGGAGAATAATTATTCACGGGTTGAAGCCGGAATATAACGGGCTTATTACGCCGACTCGTGGATGGGCCAAAGAGCCAACTCTTATAAAGTTGGAAAATATACTAGCCAATTAGGAGGCCTTAGACAAACAAATGTCTACAGCCTCAGTAAATGATGACAAGACGATGTTCAGCAAGAGAAAAGGATTCAATGACAAAAATGCTGCTAGATCAAAAACTGACGGTGATCGAAAATATCAAGAAGGATGGAAAAAGAGACCAGAAGGAAAGGACTCGCAGCAAGGGGGAGCTTGACAAGGACAAGGCAACGAAGATAAGAAATATCGTCGCCAAAATAACCAATGTTACAACTGCGGAAAAAGAGGACACTTTGCACGGGACTGTTGGTCCAAGCGAGTGGAGGGTAATGCAGCAACCTCCACCCAAAATGAGTGGGATTTCAAGCATCACTTGCCGTTGAAGACCCCACGAAGCTTGCGGCCTCATGCGTCATAGAACCAGAGGAGGAGTCTGCACTTGTTACGGTGAGTGATAAATTAATTAATTATGATGATGATTGGATTGTAGATTCTGGATGGTCCAATCATATGACTGGAGATATAGAGAAGTTGACTGATATGACGGAATATAAGAAAGGACGAATGGTCGTCACGGCAAATAACTCTAGATTGCCTATCACTCACGTCGGTAAGCTCACAGCATCTGGAAATTATGTGGTGTTCGATGAAGCGTCTTCGTGGTGGTCATCACAAGAGGTGTTGCTGCTGAATATGAAAGAAATTGAAGAAAAGCTACAAGAAAGAATCGAAGATCAATCAAAGCCTGGTGAAGTTCCAGAAGTTGAACCCCAAGAAGAACATGAAGAGGCTGGATCCAAGACTCCTGAAAAAGCAAAGAGTCCTTGGCGACAGGAGCATTGCAAAAGACACCTGAGGATGAAAGACCAAGACAACTTGAAGAGTTCGAGGAGGAAATAGATCCTCAACCAATTTCGAGAAAATCCTCGAGACAAAGAAAACCAAATCCCAAATATGTGAATGCTGCACTCACAGAAGAAGAGATAATTAAGGAGCCAGCCTTATATGAGGAAGCAGCACAGATGCCAGAATAGAGAAAGGCTATGGATGAAGAGATTCAAGCTTTGCGGCAGAATGAGACTTGGGAATTGGTACCGAGGTCTGAAAATATACACCCTATATCCTGCAAATGGGTGTACAAAGTGAAGACTCGACCTGATGGGTCGGTAGAAAGATATAAGACTCGACTAGTGGCTCGAGGATTCTTACAAAAATATAGTATAGACTACGATGAGACTTTCAGCCCGGTGGCGAAGATTACAATAGTACGTGTCTTAATAGCACTCGCTGCAAGTAAGTCATGGAAGCTCTGGCAAATGGATGTGAAGAACGTGTTTCTGCATGGCAAGCTAGATCATGACATATACATGGAGCAGCCCCAAGGTTTTCAGAGAAAGAAATATCCAAGCTACATATGCAAGCTGAAGAAAGCGTTATATGGATTGAAGCAGGTACCAAGAGCCTGGTATGGTAAAATTGGAGAGTTCCTAATACAAAGTGGTTATTCTCTAGCACCGTCAGATTCTAGCTTGTTCGTGAAAGCCGGTGGGGGAAAGCACATCAACTACCGTACAAGGAATCAAACTATAGAAGTTGAGTATAGAGCAGCAGCGATGGCAGCTCAAGAAAGCACGTGGCTAATGCAGCTGATGAAAGACCTACATCAACCAATTGACTACTCGGTGGAGATCTATTGCGACAATCAATCAGCCATAAGGTTGGCAGAGAACCCCGTCTTTCACGCAAGGACTAAGCACGGGGAAGTACACTATCACTTTATTCGAGAGAAGGTGCTACAAGGACAAATTGAAATGAAGCACATCAAGACTGGAGGCCAGGTTGCAGACATATTTACTAAAGGACTAAGTGGCACAAAGTTTGAGGAGTTCAGAAGACAACTCGGCATGGTCACTAGATCGGAAATAAGGGAGAGTAGGCGGTAAAGAGAGAGTTGTCGTTGAGGGGGAGTGTTAAGAGAGCACCGACTCTCTCTAGATTTCTCTCTAGATTTCTAGAATCCTCTCTCTAGAATTCTCTTCTTCTTCTTTTTAGACAATCCTCTTTCTAGAGATTTCTCCACTCTTCCTTTTTCCTTTCTTTTAAAACATTGTTCTAGATGTTTCTTTCTAGAAATATCTAATGCTAAAAGAGTGTAGCCACCATTCTAGAATAATGGGGAAGCATCTCTAGCAAGTATAAAAAGGAGGCATCCCCTTCCATTTGGGTATGTAGAGTTCAAAGCTTCTCCCTAGAGTGTGCAAAGGAGTAATTGAGTGTGTGTGATGAGAGCAAAGTGATTGTGGGTGAGAAACTCTTGAGTGCATTTGAGTGTATACAAGTTGTGTACTTTTGAGTTTTTACATTGAACAGAAGTTGTTCTTCCACCGCTCAAATTTCAACATTTTATATACGCTATAAGAGCTGTATGATATTCCACTTTCTAAATAGCCCTATGGACAATGCACAACTTAATGCCCCATGCTGAATGCCAAATAGGTGTGACCCTGTCATCAATAATCCAAAATTGTATCATGCCAACAATACAAACTAAGGCTTGATGTTGCAAAAATAGGCATGAGAGTTCACTACCTAAAATGAGCATAAAGTTGGAAATCTAATGCCATTTATAAATATTTATACTCATAGATAAGACATGCATCTAGGAATTCATCAGCATTCCAACCACTTTGAACATTTAAACAATTAAATTATTAAAGCAAGTGAAATTCTGGAAAAGCACATTACAATTTTTATACTTATATGACATACCAGGTGCTGATTAAGACAACTAGCTGACCTGAGTATAATTCAGAGGGTATTTCTGCAACTCACTTGTGGATATTTCAATATCCTTCTTAGAGTCACGCACTAGTTGAGCCTTTGCCTTTTCTCCCACAATGGCATATTTTACTATTTGTTAGCCCAAGGGTTCAACAAGTACTCCCATTGAAATGTTTTGATGATTAACAAACTCAATTTGTTATAAAATAAAGGTTTTATACACTAATGATTTCCATTGGCAAAGTTATGATGTTCATAGCGTAGCATCCTCAAGAGTTCATGACAAATGGCAAATCATTCAAGCTCAAAATGATATCAAAGGTATGAAGAAAGCATCACCATCTCAAAGGTATTCAAAGACAAGGTTGAACTCTAGCCTAACAAGAATGGCAATCAACTCAAAAGTTCAAGCTTGGCTCAAGCATCAATGGAGTTGAGTAAAGACATGTCAAAGCCTCTACAAGGTGCCAACAAAATTGAAGACCAAGTAGAATTAAGATGTAAATGGTCCTTCATGTATAATCTAGGTCTATGGCACAAAGGAGAGTTAAAATCAAACTAAGTAGAACTTAATGGGTTTGTGAATGTGCATAGTGGTGTCCCAACATTATTGGACCCTCATGACATTCCATTTAACTTGATAAATTAAAGTTCCAAAAGCCCAAACAAAGACAGCAAAAATATAAGAAGAAAACTGCTGTGCATAGGCTTCTCAGAGCTCCAAGATCGGAACTCCGAGAAAATTCTCGGAGCTCCGAGAATGGTTCCAGGTTTAAATTTAAAGGGATTTTCGGCCAACTCGGAGCTCTGAGCCTGGAGTCCGAGAAGACCTTTGGGGAGCTTAAAAAATGTGTATTTTCTCCCCTCTATAAATATAAACCTTGGGACTCTTGAGGAAGCAACAAAGGAGTTCAAAAAACATTCTAAGAGCACTAAAAGGCTTGATTCTCTTTCTCCTCATGATTTTCACTCTCCATCTCTCTCTTGTGCCTTTACCTTAGATTATTCTTGAGAGACTTTTGGGTTTTCATTTGTTGATCATTTTCTTATGAGAGTGAGTGAGCTTTACTTGTAATTAGCCTATCTAGAGGCAATCAAGCTAAAACCTTTCATCTTCTTTGTATTTGGCATAAAGGACGCCGTAGTAGACCCTTGGAGCTTGAAGCTCGATTTGTACAAGGCGGAAGGAACGCCGTATTTAAGTTCCTTGGAGAAAATAGTGGAATCCTCAAGGAGAGTAACTTGAGAAGAGTGGAGTAGGTCTTGAGCTAAGACCGAACTACTATAAAAATCCTTGTGTCAAAGCTTCTTTGTCTCTTCACCTCTTCTCTTGTGGTAAGCTTTTTACTATTACTTTAAATACTATTTTTGATTTCCTATTCAATCTAAAACTAATGCAATCTAAGTTTTCAAAATCCTTAAAATTTGAAAAGAAACCCAATTCACCCCCTCTTGGGTTGCTAAGTGGAATTTCACTTGGTATCAGAGCATAGGCTCTTACATAGGATTTCTCTTTGAAAACCTAAAAGGGAAAGATCCAAATGGCAACATTTTCTCATAACAATGAGGGGCAATCCACTACTAGACCTATTTTCTTCAATGGCTCAAACTATCCATATTGGAAAGCTAGAATGAAAGTGTTTTTGAAATCTTTAGATTTTGATGTTTGGAGAAGTATCCAAAATGGATATAAAGAACCTAGTGTTGATATGGAACTATGGGATGAAAATGAAAGAAAAGAGTCCACTATCAATGCAAAAGCAATGAATGCCTTGATTTGTGCCTTATCTCCCGAGGAGTTCAATCGAGTTTATACTCTTGAAACCGCTAAGGAGATTTGGGATATGTTAGAGATAGCTCATGAAGGGACAAATCAAGTGAAAGAGTCCAAGATGAATCTTCTCTTTAGAGAGTATGAACTATTCATGATGGACCCTAATGAAACTATTGCTGAAATGCATACTAGGTTCACAAACATAACAAATGGGTTGAGATCATTAGGTAAACAATTGTCCAGCAAGGACTTAGTTACCAAAATACTTAGGTCATTACCTAAAGATTGGGATCCCAAGGTCACCGCCATTGAAGAAGCAAAAGACGTATCTGTGGACCCCGATCCCGAGGGCGGCTTGGGCGAGGGACACGAGATCCCGCGCGCCGATCCTCTAAGATCTCCACAAATGTGAAGGAGAGCTCTACCAAGGAACTCTCGAAATGGTGCCACTCACAGCATGGGTGGCGATATAAGTGAGATACCTCTCGATTCGGGGACCAGCCCGGATTCGAGACGCACCTCGAATAAAGAAGAGTCGCCATCCAAGGAAGTGGGCCCTGGATCCCATGCTGTGCTCTGTCGCAACGGATAACCAGAGATACAAAAGTTCGTGCCTGATGACGAATGGGGAAGGGGTTAGGCGCCCCCAATTCGCCCAAGTGCGAGCACCTGGTCTCTTATGCCATTTATTATTAACTTTGAAGAATTTTGGGTGAAAATCATGTGAAATGGGAATGAGCATCCCCGAGAGAACGTCTATCTAAGCATGCATGACCCGAGGATGGGCAAAAGAAAATAGACATCCAAATCCTAACTCATCGCATCTACTCCTAACCCATCACATCTAGGAAAGCAGTAACATCCGCATGCACAGCTACAGCTAAGCAAGCAATATCAGATATGGTAAGCAGAAAAGCAGTAAATAGCGCACAAGCTAAGCATGTGAAAGTAAACACACAAGAAATCAAAGACAAACACACGATAAACTAATAGATGCGAGGAAAGAAATGAATCGATAAATCGACGGTACATGAGGACCGAGAATGCCAGGAAAAAAAAAATAGGACATACGATGGACTCAGGGAGCGATTCAAAGGAATCGAGCTCAGTGATCCTGATCCGCTGAAGATCGGATAGGTCTCACGATCGTCATAGCCTATCGTTGGGCTCAGCGAGGACCATCCCTGTGAAGGGGCCACGCTACGTCATCGCCCGTCTCAAAACCCGATAAAACGTCGGAAAACCGATAAAACCGGAAAAACACGATGAAAATCGGAAATGAAATGAAAAGAAGGCTCCGAGTGACCTGGCAATCACCATCCTTGCCCATTTTGGTTTTTTGTATTTTTGAGAAAAGCTTGAAGGATATTTTTTTGATACTGAAATGATTTTTTGAAGGATTTAAATGATTTTATTGAAAAGTTTGACTGGACCTGGGATGTGGATCCCAAGCTGCACTACGTACCCTGTTGAAAGGGATCAAGCCAACGTAGTTCGGAACAGCTTTTCGAAAAACGCTTTTGAGTGTTTTTGAATTTTTGATGTTTTTGGATTTTGAAGTGTTTTTGGAATGTTTTTGTTGTTTTCAAGTGTTTTTGGAATGTTTTTGTTGTTTTCAAGTATTTTGAAATGTTTTTTTTATATTTTTTTTTTGAGGGGGCTGACATATATATAAAAAGAAAAACAAGGTGACTGCCACATGCTTGTGTGGGGCCTGCTGGCATTGGGTCCCGCTACTAGGGCCCGCTGGCATTGGGTCCCGCTACTAGGGCCCGCTGATGTGGGACCCGCTTGTGGGACCCACGGATGTGGGACCCGCTGTGGGACATGCTGATGTGGGACCCACTGTGGGACCCGCTATGTGTGGGACCCACTGTGGGACCCGCTGTGGGACCCGTTGTAAGACCTACTGATGTGGGACCCGCTGTGGGACCCGCTGATGTGGGACCCGCTGTGGGACCCGTGCAGTGCAAAGAATGAATAATTTATAAAATAAAAATGAACTTACGCCAGCTATAGGAGGAACAAGAGATCTAGGAAGGTGTTGACAGAGTCGGTGTGCTTGTGTGGGGCCCGCTGATGTGGGGTCCACTGATGTGGGGTCCGCTGGAGGTGGGGTGGAGGAGATGCGGATGCCGGTGGAGCTCCTGTGGTTGGTTGGGAGGATGCCGGAGAAGGTGGCCGGAATCTGGTTGGGTTGCCGGAGGAGAAGAGGTGGTGGTCTGTGGTGGATGGAGGGTCGGATGATGGTGGTGGTGATCGGTGGATGGCCGGTCGGAGATGGCTTTGGCCTCGCCGGATTCCGGCTGGGTTGCCGGAGGAGAAGACTCTCTCTCTCTGCAGATCTCTCTCTCTCTCTCTCCCTCTCTCTCTCTCTCTCTACAGATCTCCCTCTCTCTCTCTCTCCCCTCTGGTTTTCTTCTTTTTTTTTTCTCTCTGGTTCCTCCCCTTTTTTTTCTGGTTTTTCCTCTTCTTCTTTTTTTCTTTTTTTTTCTCTCTGGTTCTGGTTCTCTCCCTCAGTTTCTTCTCTGTTCCCCTGTACGAGAGATCAAGCTCTCCTCTTGAGTGGGGAGACCCATCATGAGGAGAGTCATCATCATCTTTGTTTGTCCCCCTCTTGTCCCCCCTAACTTCTTAATTTTCTCTTGATTTTTCAAAAAAAATCAAAAACCATCATCACAAATGGCATCGGATGCCATTCATGTCCTTTTAAATTAAAAAAAAAAAATGATTGAAAGAAATTTGAATATAAGCGGATCTCACACAAGCGGGTCCCACATCAGCGGGCCCTACACAAGCGGGCCCCACATTCTCTTTTGCTCTAATTAATTCCATTTATTTTCCGCCTGACCTCGGGATTTCATTCGAATACGCGGGTTTAGGGCCCTGTCAAAATGGGGTGTCTACAGATGCCCCTCTTTGGCAGAGCGTGCTCGTCGCGCGACTGTCAAAGTTAAAGAGACAACACATTTTGACCGGCCCGAGATTTGAAATGAAAAGATACAAAAGGGATCGAATTTTGATTGAATGACAATTTGGACTTTGAATAATCAGGCGGAACCAACACGCACTGAAAAACGGGATTTTAGAGAAACAGGCTGAACCCACACGCACTGAAAATGAGATTAGAACAATTAGGCGGAACCCTCACGCACTAATCAAAGGGGGAAGCTATGTTATGCGGAACCCTCACGCAGTAACCAGCAATGGAAATTTGTTATGTGGAACCCTCACACAGTAACAAAAGGTTGAATTTTAATTAGGCGGACCCTCACGCACTAATCAAAGGGGAAAGCGTTGTTATGCGGACCCTCACGCAGTAACAAGCGACGGAAATTTGTTATGTGGAACCCTCACACAGTAACAAAAGGTGGAATTTTAATTAGGCGGACCCTCACGCACTAATCAAAGGGGAAAGCGTTGTTATGCGGACCCTCACGCAGTAACAAGCGACGGAAATTTGTTATGTGGAACCCTCACACAGTAACAAACGGTGGAATTTAATTAGGCGGAACCCTCACGCACTAATCAAAGGGGAAAGCGTTGTTATGCGGACCCTCACGCAGTAACAAGCGACGGAAATTTGTTATGTGGAACCCTCACACAGTAACAAAAGGTGGAATTTTAATTAGGCGGACCCTCACGCACTAATCAAAGGGGAAAGCGTTGTTATGCGGACCCTCACGCAGTAACAAGCGACGGAAATTTGTTATGTGGAACCCTCACACAGTAACAAAAGGTGGAATTTTAATTAGGCGGACCCTCACGCACTAATCAAAGGGGAAAGCGTTGTTATGCGGACCCTCACGCAGTAACAAGCGACGGAAATTTGTTATGTGGAACCCTCACACAGTAACAAAAGATGGAATTTTAATTAGGCGGACCCTCACGCACTAATCAAAGGGGAAAGCGTTGTTATGCGGACCCTCACGCAGTAACAAGCGACGGAAATTTGTTATGTGGAACCCTCACACAGTAACAAAAGGTGGAATTTTAATTAGGCGGACCCTCACGCACTAATCAAAGGGGAAAGCGTTGTTATGCGGACCCTCACGCAGTAACAAGCGACGGAAATTTGTTATGTGGAACCCTCACACAGTAACAAACGGTGGAATTTAATTAGGCGGAACCCTCACGCACTAATCAAAGGGGAAAGCGTTGTTATGCGGACCCTCACGCAGTAACAAGCGACGGAAATTTGTTATGTGGAACCCTCACACAGTAACAAAAGATGGAATTTTAATTAGGCGGACCCTCACGCACTAATCAAAGGGGAAAGCGTTGTTATGCGGACCCTCACGCAGTAACAAGCGACGGAAATTTGTTATGTGGAACCCTCACACAGTAACAAAAGGTGGAATTTTAATTAGGCGGACCCTCACGCACTAATCAAAGGGGAAAGCGTTGTTATGCGGACCCTCACGCAGTAACAAGCGACGGAAATTTGTTATGTGGAACCCTCACACAGTAACAAACGGTGGAATTTAATTAGGCGGAACCCTCACGCACTAATCAAAGGGGAAAGCGTTGTTATGCGGACCCTCACGCAGTAACAAGCGACGGAAATTTGTTATGTGGAACCCTCACACAGTAACAAAAGGTGGAATTTTAATTAGGCGGACCCTCACGCACTAATCAAAGGGGAAAGCGTTGTTATGCGGACCCTCACGCAGTAACAAGCGACGGAAATTTGTTATGTGGAACCCTCACACAGTAACAAAAGGTGGAATTTTAATTAGGCGGACCCTCACGCACTAATCAAAGGGGAAAGCGTTGTTATGCGGACCCTCACGCAGTAACAAGCGACGGAAATTTGTTATGTGGAACCCTCACACAGTAACAAAAGGTGGAATTTTAATTAGGCGGACCCTCACGCACTAATCAAAGGGGAAAGCGTTGTTATGCGGACCCTCACGCAGTAACAAGCGACGGAAATTTGTTATGTGGAACCCTCACACAGTAACAAAAGGTGGAATTTTAATTAGGCGGACCCTCACGCACTAATCAAAGGGGAAAGCGTTGTTATGCGGACCCTCACGCAGTAACAAGCGACGGAAATTTGATCGAGGAGTAACATTCTTATGAAAAGATTGATACTCTCCCGCTTTTGATTGATTGATTGATTTGATTGATTTGGATTGATGGATTTGGATTGATCCCTTTGAGAATTGCTTTGCCTCTTGCCGAGAAAATGGGAGTGCGAGTTCCTTGCTGAGGACCGGACTCTCATGATTTGCTAGGATTTTGGATACTGACCCTTTTTTAAAGAATTGGATTTTGCTGGGGATTGAATGCTTTGAGCAATTGCCAGCGAACTCTCCGGGAGGTAAGATGCTAGACTCCATTGGGGACTAGCTTTGCTGATGAGCTGACTATGGAGTAGGCCTAGCTGGGGAATTTGGAGGTTTAACTTGAGATGTGCTCGAGCTTCTCTCATCTCAACTTGCTAGAGACATTGGCACTGATTGCCTTTGTGTGCTTGACATCTTTTATGACGCAAGTCATAAAAGATGCCCCTAGTGTACTTGTGCTTCCATGACAAGAGTCTTAGGGAGGTAAAATAATGGAGGTTGAAGGAAAGATGCTTCTTTCTGTGAAGGCTTTAAGTTGCATGGTTTTTTTTTTTTTTCGGTATGGCGAGAGTAACACAATCACCATGATGGCTGAGTCTAAGAATCTCCTTCCTGCTTTGCTCACTTCTGGAGGCTTAAGGTCTCTGGTAGGTTTGAATAAGATGACTCTTGGTTCTTTCTGATACCTAAACCAGGACTTACTCTGAAATTTTTTTTTTTTTTTTTTTTCATCGCTTGGAGGACGTGCTGCAGTTCTTTAAACGCCAGTGACTTTGACTTCAAAGGGAAGAGAAAATGAATGAAAAGTAGGAATGGATTTGAATGGACTCATCCAAAGATGACTATAACTCCAAGGACTCAACTCACTGAAGGCTGACTTTTGGATCCAATGTGTTATTTATTAAGGGTATGGCCTAGCCACTCTTAGAGTATTTCGAATACCGTGTCAAGAGGCATTAATCTCCTCTTTCGGTATTTCTGTCATGATTATTATCTCCTTTCGGATTGCTCGGTTTCAATGCCCCTAGTTTAGAGAAGCGTCAAAGTAAGCTTGCTGGCACTCCTTGGACTCTGAGATTTTGCTCCGGTTGAAGGTTCTTTCTCCATCTCGATGATTCGCTTTTTCGTTGGAAGTCATTGCCCTTGACCAGATTGCCTTTTCAGGTTTTCAATCTGACGGACCGCTTGCCCTAACTTTTGCCTGGTTCGCCCTTTCGGGTTTTCAATCCAGCGGGCTTGATACCCTAACTTTTGCCTAAGCCGACTTTTCAGTTGTCAACTTAGCGGGTGAATGACCCTAAATTTTGCCTAGACCGCCCTTTCGGGTTTTCAGCCTAGCGGGTCTTCAGACTCCGTCTCTTTTTCTTCTTGACTTTGAACCTCTGCTTGTTCACCAGAAGGACTTTCTAGGTGGGCTTGGACTCAAAAGGGTTGGATATTTCTTTGGTTCAAACGATTTCAACTGGATCTGGGCTTCGTACCCCCAAAAAATGGAGGATAAAGTCCACGCAGTTCGCTTGGGGTTTGAAAAAGAATGATTTAGCTTTTAGCTCAAAGGTTGACCGAACCTGGAAGATCAGGCTGCCTACGTACCCCCGAAGAACTGGGGATCAGGTCTGCGTAGTTCAGAGACAAATGCCCCTGGTTTGTGGGTGTTTGAAAAGAATGTTGATTTGTTAAGGCCCAAAGGAGTTTGCAAAAGGATTTTTCGAATTTGGGATTTTTGGTGTTGCAAGTTCGAACAGCCAATGATGGCCTTCTGGTGAACAGGCTTCTGAAGTGATTGAGGTTCAACGGCTTTGAATCTTTTTCTCTCTCCTCTTTTTTTTTTTTTTTGAGGAGTCTGGCGGCATTTCCTGGCAAGACTTCATCTGCACTGTGCAAGCTAGACTGATTGAATTCCCACTTTTTCTTTGGGATCTCGCACTGATACTCAGTATTCTAAGACTCAGGGTCATCTCTATATGCTGAAGATGCTTTAAAACCGACTCAAATTCTCGGGATTCTGATATTTCTAAGGAGTTGACGTGGGGCATGCTCCCTTCTCCTTTCGTCTCTGGATTCTATCTTTCTTTTTTTGTTCATTTGAAATGCGGGAATGCCCTTACCCTTTGATTACTTTGACTTAGAATTCCATCGTAATGTATAGCCCAAGTATTCTTTTTGGGGTTCATGTTCTTATGATTATGACTTTGTTGTCTGAAAGTCTTCTCTAATTCTTTTGATCATCTTCACTTGATGTCTTGTATTCGTCCTTGAAAAATTTGCTTTTTCGACCTGATGTTTAAAGCTGAGGGAGTCTTTCATTGACTAGCACTAAGGGCATGCTCCCGATTTATACTCGTAAGGCCAAGCAGAATACTTTGAACCCTCTTAGTAGGCTTATCGATTCTTCGCACTCTTTGGGAGATAAAATTTTGCCAATCCGTATTCTCCGAGTTTCAGATTTTGATACCCCCATCGACAGTTTCGATTTTGTCTTCAAGTGGCCTTGCTCGACGCTCTTCCTCTCGTTTGACCATCTTTCAGATCTCGAGGGGAATTTCGTCTGCATCCTCTTCTGAGGAGGGTGTCTTAGTTTGTTTATTAACATTAGATCCAAGAGCGAATACACAAGAATATTGACAACACTGGAATCATATGTTCAATTCATAGAAGATTTCAAGTACATCAGTGATATTTGACACGCCACGATGGGCTCTACACCAAACTCAACAGAGGACTGGACACTGACTCACAATAAGAAAGATCAACGGACACGACACACTCAGACTTGACATTGACACAATTATTTAGACATACCCACTTTGACAAGAGAGTTGGTATGCAGCCGACAAAAACGAATTTCAAAGATGTGAGACTTGGGTTTTTTTTTTTCTTTTGAGACAATAGACTACCGCTGGAAGTTCATGGACATCGCCTTCCTCCACCATGGTGATGACTATGGAGTTCGACCCTGGAATAGGAATCTCGGAAGGGGAGGCCTCTTTGGTTTCTGTAGACCTGGCTCAAACTGATTTTCAACACCTGATAATGGCGAGGCTTTCTCTGGCATGATGTTTTCAAGGAGCTCCAGCTCTGACATCTTTCATTTTCCTTCTGCAATCAATCTACTTCCCAGCCCCAGGGTGGTATAGGTAAAGGTGGTAAGATCCATGAAGGGTTGAATGAGTTGAATGGTTCCCCTGGTGGGTGGAAAAGGTGCAACATAGTTAGGTGCAGAGTTCTCGGAAGCATTTGAGTTCGAGAAGAGTGAGGGGATCCCCGTCTATCAGGTCCTGGATTTCATCATCATTTCCCTCATTTTGGTCAGGACGAGACTCTCAGTAGACTCAACCATCTGGGCAAGGTGAGAGGAAATAGGTACAGCAGACTGGCTAGACCAGGAAAGTTTAGAGATGAAAGCTTTTTTGGGGTTGATGGTAGACGAGTGACTAAGACTCCTGTCATGGACACCATAAACACTAGGCTCAATGAGAATTAATCGCATGACAATGTAATGTGCAAGTTGAAGCAAAAGGTAGCACAAACACATCCTTCCCCTTGGATAAAAATCCGACAACATAACAACTGTACATGAAGAGGTGGTACGACAAGTACATGGTTTGTCAACAAGCCAAAAAGGATGATGACCACACTCAAGGTATTTGGAAAAAATTCGGCAGCATAACGGCTATACCAGGAGATGTGGTAAGGTAAGCACAAGTTTTGTCAACGAACCCAAAAGGATAATGATTATGCTGAAGGGTTCTAAAAAAATCGGCAGCATGACGGCTATACTAGGAGGGTCTCAGCAACTAAATATGAAGAGTATGCCGTCATGGTCAAGATAAAGCAGGGCTCTCAGCAAGAACACACTCCGGTAATGATAATGGCAAGATAGACTCATAATCGACATGCGGAGTACATCTGATCAGGATCAATCAAATGATCAAGCACATGGGAGATAGATCATGACTAAAAGAGCCAAGCATCTGATGATAATCCATAGAATGGAGAGAGAGGAATAATTGATTAGATTATGAAGGAAAACTTAACTAGGAAGTAAACCCTAATCTAGTAATAAATATATGTACATACATATATACCCTAACCAGGGGCACCAACCCTAGTCTAATCTAGCGGAGTCAAGGAAGTCTCGACTCATGACAGACAAGTGAGTGTACCAGGACCGCATTTGTAGCCACATGAGGTGAACTACCCTAGTCTACAAATGGGACAAGGCTCCTAACTCTAGGCTTCACATGTGTAAGCAACACATGTTCGTCCTCATATGAATGCAATATAGATGTATATAAACACGGGTACTTCCTAGTTGGTTTTCACTAAGCCAGTAAGTATATACATAATATATAAAACAAAGTAGGGCTCCGGACTCAATCTATCGGGTACTATGCGTATGAACCATACTTAATATGTATAACAAAAGTACGCCCAATGTTATACATAGTATGCTTCATTGCTCATCGGCTGCTGTAAACACAAGTACGCCTAGTGTTTACGGCTGCAGCACCGGCGCATAGCTTGGTAATAGATACAATAATCCCATCCAGGTAATGACTTACCCTCCGGCATGTACTGCATCTATCCCATGGAGCCAACAATAAAAAAACAATGAAAGAAATAAAGAATATGATAATGCATGTTGTGCAGTGTGTGAATCCCTCGTTTTATTTACGCACCTACTTGGTGCCCCTGGATTCTAACGGAAAAGGTTCCCATTTAAAACGATTTTAATCCAAATTTCTACAAAATTAGTAAAAATGACATTTTTACAGAGTTAGGCAATGTTTCAAGAACTCCCCAGCAGAGTCGCCAGCCTGTGGACCCCGATCCCGAGGGCGGCTTGGGCGAGGGACACGAGATCCCGCGCGCCGATCCTCTAAGATCTCCACAAATGTGAAGGAGAGCTCTACCAAGGAACTCTCGAAATGGTGCCACTCACAGCATGGGTGGCGATATAAGTGAGATACCTCTCGATTCGGGGACCAGCCCGGATTCGAGACGCACCTCGAATAAAGAAGAGTCGCCATCCAAGGAAGTGGGCCCTGGATCCCATGCTGTGCTCTGTCGCAACGGATAACCAGAGATACAAAAGTTCGTGCCTGATGACGAATGGGGAAGGGGTTAGGCGCCCCCAATTCGCCCAAGTGCGAGCACCTGGTCTCTTATGCCATTTATTATTAACTTTGAAGAATTTTGGGTGAAAATCATGTGAAATGGGAATGAGCATCCCCGAGAGAACGTCTATCTAAGCATGCATGACCCGGGGATGGGCAAAAGAAAATAGACATCCAAATCCTAACTCATCGCATCTACTCCTAACCCATCACATCTAGGAAAGCAGTAACATCCGCATGCACAGCTACAGCTAAGCAAGCAATATCAGATATGGTAAGCAGAAAAGCAGTAAATAGCGCACAAGCTAAGCATGTGAAAGTAAACACACAAGAAATCAAAGACAAACACACGATAAACTAATAGATGCGAGGAAAGAAATGAATCGATAAATCGACGGTACATGAGGACCGAGAATGCCAGGAAAAAAAAAAAAGGACATACGATGGACTCAGGGAGCGATTCAAAGGAATCGAGCTCAGTGATCCTGATCCGCTGAAGATCGGATAGGTCTCACGATCGTCATAGCCTATCGTTGGGCTCAGCGAGGACCATCCCTGTGAAGGGGCCACGCTACGTCATCGCCCGTCTCAAAACCCGATAAAACGTCGGAAAACCGATAAAACCGGAAAAACACGATGAAAATCGGAAATGAAATGAAAAGAAGGCTCCGAGTGACCTGGCAATCACCATCCTTGCCCATTTTGGTTTTTTGTATTTTTGAGAAAAGCTTGAAGGATATTTTTTTGATACTGAAATGATTTTTTGAAGGATTTAAATGATTTTATTGAAAAGTTTGACTGGACCTGGGATGTGGATCCCAAGCTGCACTACGTACCCTGTTGAAAGGGATCAAGCCAACGTAGTTCGGAACAGCTTTTCGAAAAACGCTTTTGAGTGTTTTTGAATTTTTGATGTTTTTGGATTTTGAAGTGTTTTTGGAATGTTTTTGTTGTTTTCAAGTGTTTTTGGAATGTTTTTGTTGTTTTCAAGTATTTTGAAATGTTTTTTTTATATTTTTTTTTTTGAGGGGGCTGACATATATATAAAAAGAAAAACAAGGTGACTGCCACATGCTTGTGTGGGGCCTGCTGGCATTGGGTCCCGCTACTAGGGCCCGCTGGCATTGGGTCCCGCTACTAGGGCCCGCTGATGTGGGACCCGCTTGTGGGACCCACGGATGTGGGACCCGCTGTGGGACCCACGGATGTGGGACCCGCTGTGGGACATGCTGATGTGGGACCCACTGTGGGACCCGCTATGTGTGGGACCCACTGTGGGACCCGCTGTGGGTGGGACCCGCTGTGGGACCCACTGTGGGACCCACTGTGGGACCCGCTGTTGTGTAGGACCCACTGTGGGACCCGCTGTGGGACCCGTTGTAAGACCTACTGATGTGGGACCCGCTGTGGGACCCGCTGATGTGGGACCCGCTGTGGGACCCGTGCAGTGCAAAGAATGAATAATTTATAAAATAAAAATGAACTTACGCCAGCTATAGGAGGAACAAGAGATCTAGGAAGGTGTTGACAGAGTCGGTGTGCTTGTGTGGGGCCCGCTGATGTGGGGTCCACTGATGTGGGGTCCGCTGGAGGTGGGGTGGAGGAGATGCGGATGCCGGTGGAGCTCCTGTGGTTGGTTGGGAGGATGCCGGAGAAGGTGGCCGGAATCTGGTTGGGTTGCCGGAGGAGAAGAGGTGGTGGTCTGTGGTGGATGGAGGGTCGGATGATGGTGGTGGTGATCGGTGGATGGCCGGTCGGAGATGGCTTTGGCCTCGCCGGATTCCGGCTGGGTTGCCGGAGGAGAAGACTCTCTCTCTCTGCAGATCTCTCTCTCTCTCTCTCCCTCTCTCTCTCTCTCTCTACAGATCTCCCTCTCTCTCTCTCTCCCCTCTGGTTTTCTTCTTTTTTTTTTCTCTCTGGTTCCTCCCCTTTTTTTTCTGGTTTTTCCTCTTCTTTTTTTTTTCTTTTTTTTTCTCTCTGGTTCTGGTTCTCTCCCTCGGTTTCTTCTCTGTTCCCCTGTACGAGAGATCAAGCTCTCCTCTTGAGTGGGGAGACCCATCATGAGGAGAGTCATCATCATCTTTGTTTGTCCCCCTCTTGTCCCCCCTAACTTCTTAATTTTCTCTTGATTTTTCAAAAAAAATCAAAAACCATCATCACAAATGGCATCGGATGCCATTCATGTCCTTTTAAATTAAAAAAAAAAATGATTGAAAGAAATTTGAATATAAGCGGATCTCACACAAGCGGGTCCCACATCAGCGGGCCCTACACAAGCGGGCCCCACATTCTCTTTTGCTCTAATTAATTCCATTTATTTTCCGCCTGACCTCGGGATTTCATTCGAATACGCGGGTTTAGGGCCCTGTCAAAATGGGGTGTCTACAGTATCAAAAATGGGCTTAGAAGACTTAATAGGTTCCTTAATAACTTTTGAAATGGCTTTAAAGGGAAGAGAAACCTTAAACAAACAAAAGGAAGATATAAAAAGGAAAGGAATAGCTTTTAAAGCAAGAGTTGAGAGTGAAGAGGAAGAGAGTGAAGAAGACACACAAGATGATCTTGCTATTTTTACCAAGAGATTCGAGAAATTTCTCAAGTTCAAGAGAGGAGGCAACTCTAGCCAAGGAAGAAATAGGCCTTCAAGCAAAGAGGAGATGAGATGCTATAAGTGCAACAAGGTTAATCATATAAGGCCAAATTGCCCACTCATCAACAACAATGACAAGGATAAGAAGAATAGAAGAAATGACAAAAAGGCTTTGTGTGCGGGGGCTTGGGATGAAGGGAGTGCTTCATCCGAAAATGAATCCAACGGAAAGGATGAAGACGACTTTTGCTTCATGGGACTCGCCGATGTGACACAAGATATCTCCGTATCCGAGGTAAATGATGTTGATGATATGTCTCATGAATTCTCTAATGATGAACTAATATTCGCTTGTAAAAAACTTAATGAAAATTTGGATTTACAACTTGCCAAAAACAAAACAATGAAAAAGTCCTTACAAGATATAACTAGGGATTTTGGGTTCTTGAAAAAGGAATTCGATTTGCAAATCAATACAAGTGAAAAATTAATTTTGGAAAACAAAGCTTTGAATGAAGAAGTAGACAAATTAATCTTTGAAAACAAAAGCTTGAAAGAGGAAAATGAGAAACTTGTTTTGAAATGCAAAGAACTTGATTTAACGTTTAGAAAATTCTCATGTGGAAAAAACAAACTAGATGAAATTCTTGAAAATAAGGTTGTCTCTCTAGAAAAAAATGGTCTTGGTTACCAACACCTTTCTAAATGAGAACCATCATTCAAAAATAAGTTTATAATGAATTCCTCAGACATCCAGGCTAACACTTGTGCTTTTATTCCTACTTGTCACTATTGTGGTAGAATAGGACACTTAAAGTTTGCATGCAATGTTAAAAAATCAAAAGCATCAAAATTTATGTGGGTTAAAAAAGATGAGCTTTATGATGTTGCTAACCTTGAAAGACCCAAGAAAAAGTGGGTACCTAAAACTTCAACATGAGCTTTGATTCTTATAGGTGTGCTTGAAAGAAAAACCCTCAAAGGACAAGTGGTTCTTGGATAGCGGTTGCTCAAGGCACATGACGGGAGACGTAACCAAGTTCGCCTTTGTCACCATGAGTCATCAAGGAAATGTCACCTTTGGGGATGATACAAGAAGCAAAATCATCGGTGAAGGTACCATTAAAATTAAGGACATTAAAGTTGAACATGTTTTGCTCGTTGACGGTCTTTCATTTAATTTGATAAGCATTAGTCAACTATGTGATCTTGGTCACAAAGTTCTTTTTGAAAAATATAGATGTAAGATTTTGAAGGCTAAAAATAATGAAGTTGAATTTGTTGCATATAGAGATGGCAATATGTATTCATTAGCATCAGAAGACCTTGAAAATCAAAACATCAAATGGCTTTCCGCCATGGATGATAACCCTTGGTTATGGCATAGGAGACTTGGTCATGCTCATATGGATTTGATTTCAAGATTATCTTCTAAGAATCTTGTGAGAGAGTTACCTAAACTCAAATATATTAGAGATAAAGTTTGTAGTACTTGCATTCATGGAAAACATGCTAAAGACTCTTTTAAACCCATAAGTATATTATCTACCTCTTGTCCACTACAACTCCTTCACATGGACCTATTTGGTCCCATGAAGACTCGTAGTAGAGGAGGCAGTAGATATGTATATGTGATTGTTGATGACTACTCTAGGTTCACTTGGGTGTTGTTCTTAACTAGTAAAGATGAAACCTTCAAGAAATTTGTCAACTTGTGCAAGCGAATTCAAAATGAACGAGGGGTTTTCATAAATGAAATTAGAAGTGATCATGGAACCGAGTTTGAGAACATTGAGTTTGATACCTTTTGTAATGAAAATGGAATCAAGCACAATTTCTCGGCTCCAAGAACTCCCCAACAAAATGGGGTAGTTGAAAGGAAAAATAGATCACTTATTGAAATAGCTAGAACCATGTTAAATGAGCACAATGTTCCAAGAAATTTTTGGGCGGAAGCCGTTCACACGGCTTGCTATCTTTTAAATAGAGTGCTCATTAGACCTCACCTTAACAAAACACCTTATGAACTATGGAGTGGAACACCCCCTAAAGTTAGCTATTTCAAAGTTTTCGGTTGTAAATATTTTATATTAAACATGAAAGACACCTTGCACAAGTTTAATTCAAAATCCGATGAAGGTATCTTCTTAGGCTATTCAACCCATAGTAAAGCTTATAGAGTCTATAACAAAAGAACTCAAATTGTGGAAGAATCCGTGCATGTCAAATTTGATGAGTCATTTGAACCTCCTAAAGTCATTAATGAAGATGATGACGGTGTCAATTTTCTAGAGCCTCATAGCCAAGTAGAGTCCATTGTTCAACCCTTAGAAAATCTTGATTTAGAAGGTTAACCTATAGAAGAACTTGAAGTAGAAGGTCTTCCCAAACATAGTAGAATCATGTCTAGTCACCCTTCTACTCAAATCATAGGTGAAACCTCACAAGGAGTTAAGACAAGATCTCACTATAAGAATGTTTGTGCCAACATGGCCTTTATCTCCCAAATAGAACCCAAGTCCATAAAAGAAGCTGAAAATGATGAATTTTGGATGATTGCTATGAATGAGGAACTAAACCAATTTGAGAGAAATCAAGTATGGAGGTTAATTCCTAGGCCTAGTGATCACCCGGTTATTGGGACTAAATGGGTGTTTAGAAACAAACTCGATGAGCATGGAGATATTCAAAGGAATAAAGCTAGATTGGTAGCCCAAGGTTACAACCAAGAGGAAGATATCGATTATGATGAGACCTTTGCTCCGGTTGCTAGATTGGAAGCCATAAGGATGCTACTTGCATTTGCATCCCATAAAAACTTTAAGTTGTATTAAATGGATGTGAAGAGTGCATTCCTAAATGGGTATATTATGGAGGAAGTTTATGTTGAACAACCTCCCGGTTTTGAGGATTTCAAATACCCTAATCACGTATATAGGTTGGACAAAGCCTTGTATGGTCTAAAGCAAGCTCCTAGAGCTTGGTATGAGAGGCTTAGCTCCTTCCTATTAGAGAGTGGCTTTCAAATGGGCACGGTTGACAAAACCTTGTTCATTAAAAGAAAAGAAAAATATATGCTTATTGTTCAAGTCTATGTAAATGATACAGTATTTGGTGCTACCAATGATAAGATGTGTGAAGAATTCGCACAATCCATGCAAAAAGAGTTTGAGATGAGTATGATGAGAGAGCTTACCTATTTCCTAGGACTTCAAATCAAACAATGTAAAAATAGAATTTTCATCAACCAAGAGAAGTATACTAGATAACTCCTTAAGAAATTTGGCATGGATAGCTCACAAATCAAGCCAACTCCTATGAGCACTTCCACCAAATTAGAAAAGGCTGAAAGTGGGAAACCGGTTGATGAGAAAAAGTTTAGAGGAATGGTAGGTAGTCTATTATATTTGACCGCTAGTCGGCCGGATATAATGTTTAGCGTGTGTATTTGTGCTAGGTTTCAATCGAGTCTTAAAGAGTTTCATTTGAGTGCCGTTAAGAGGATATTCAAATATCTCAAAGGAACTCCTTCTTTAGGTTTATGGTATGAACGATCGAATGAATTCAACTTAGTAGGATTTTCGGATGCCGACTTTGCCGGTTGTAGAATTGATAGAAAAAGCACAAGTGACATTTGTCAATTTCTAGGAAGGTCTCTAGTTTCTTGGTTTAGCAAAAAACAAAACTCGGTAGCTTTGTCTACTACTGAAGTAGAATATATTGCGGCTGGCGCTTGTTGTGCACAAATCCTATGGATGAAGAACACTCTCATGGACTACAATCTTGCATTTAGTAATGTTCCAATCCATTGTGATAATACAAGTGCCATCAACTTGACAAAAAATCCAATTCAACATTCTAGAACTAAGCACATAAAGGTAAGGCATCATTTCTTAAGAGATCATTCTAAAAAAGGGGATATTGAAATTAAGTACATCCACACCAATGAATAATTGACGGATATCTTCACAAAACCCCTTAATGAGGATCGATTTTGTGAGAGTGAGTGAGCGAGCTTTACTTGTAATTAGCCTATCTAGAGGCAAGCAAGCTAAAACCTTTCATCTTCTTTGTATTTAGCACAAAAGGCGCCGTAGTAGACCCTTGAAGTTTGAAGCTCGATTTGTACAGGGCGGAAGGAACGCCGTATTTAAGTTCCTTGGAGAAGATAGTGGAATCCTCAAAGAAAGTAACTTGAGAAGAGTGGAGTAGGTCTTAAGCTAAGACCGAACCACTATAAAAATTCTTGTGTCAAAGCTTCTTTGTCTCTTCACCTCTTCTCTTGTGGTAAGCTTTTTACTATTGCTTTAAATACTATTTTTGATTTCCTATTAAATCTAAAACTAGTGCAATCTAAGTTTTCAAAATCCTTAAAATTTGAAAAGAAACCCAATTCACCCCCTCTTGGGTTGCTAAGTGGAATTTCACTATTTTATCTGAACCTGATCACAAGAAACAGTATCAACATCAAATTGAAACAGAATCATGAGAAATTAACAAACACTTACAGTAGAACCATTTTCATATAGTACCAAAACTCATTCTGCGAGACGCCTTGGCAATCTTGACTATTGTAGAATTGATCGCACCACAAATACCTCTGTCAGAGGAAATAGCGACAATAACGTTCTTCTTCACATCAATACCTGGAAATGCAATAAAATAAATAGAGCAAAAACAGAGCAATACAAATATTACTAAGAAAGTGAAATGGAATAAGAAGCAAGTTATCTAACAACGAAACAAATCTCAAATTCCAGATAATGAACAACAATGTTGAGCATCTTTACATGAAAAGATATGCAGTTTACATTGGTTTCTTATTATTTAAATGTACAACGAATAATGGAGTACAATGTGGCCGTCGATAAATGATTTCCATGCCGAATCATAATGCAAATAACTATATCTAAACTCTCAAACAGCCTTAAAAAATTCCAAACAATCTACTTGCCGCATCTGATCCTACTGCCACCTTTGATATTCTCAATCGCAGCCAATATTGTTAGCTGTTAAAAGCAAATTGTTGGGGAATCTAACCGGGTAGAACTCACCCCTAAAAGCTAGATGTTACAAGGAGGGTGCCCATTCCCTTATAACCCAGCCCCATTCCCATTCCCATCACTTTACCGATGTGGGACTATTTGCTTTTGCGTGGAACTCCAACACAAATGATAAAGATCATTACTGATAGGAAATATCTATTGCAATATTGTATCCAACAGAAGATGGTAGAAATATAGGGATCTTTTCTCTATGGTCAACATGGACTTTGAATATCTGCCTAAATGTTATATGTTTAAGGTCATACCGCTGGCGCAAAGGCCCAACTTCTAAGAAAACATTTTTTTAATAATAGCTCAGTTTATTAACAGTAAAAATGAAACCTATCATCCTCACTGACATAACTAGCCAGAAAGGACATCGTAGATCAAAAAAGCTTTCTATGGGAAGCTAAACAAAGTACACAGTGGTACAGCAAAATGATGACAAATGAAGTGACGAAAAAGAAACAAAGAAATGCAGTGCTTTTAATCAATCATAGTAACAAATTTTCAAACTATCAACTAGTAGGCTAGTAGCTAGACAAATTTACACAAAATTTAATAAGCGATGAGTGATATTAGTTAAAAACCTTGACCAGAGTGAGACTCGGGCCCTGTTCCTTTAAGATTATGACAACAGATTATGATTGCTAAACCGTTTATTGGACTCAAATTTAAACGTAATTTTAAAGACCAAGTATTAAAGACTCAAAGACCAACCGATAAATGTATTGCATGCGACTTAATTATGCCGAAGCTTCATTTTGAGTCCAATAATCGGTTTGGCACTCAGAATTGGTTGTCATAATCTCAAATGGAGAGGGCCTCAGAGTATCTTAACAGAAATTATGAAGAGTAAATTGCATACTAGGCATGTCCCCAAGAAGTGCAGTGAATGGTTGCCACACGCCACGTGAATTTTCTGTCCTGCCTTTAATTGCTCTTAACCTAGCACCCGCAACCAATTTCATTGCCTCTGTAATTTTTTGAATGCTTTGAACACTCTTGATCCTATTTCTGAGTTCTGACTGAGTGCAAAAAGAAGAAGAAGAAGAAACGCTGATTGAGTAGCGTTCATGGAGACGGTGGCGTAATACAGAGGAATGAAACGCCTTCGCAGAGCAGTTATCGCCATTGCAGAACAAAATTTCAGAAAAAAAGGGGGTGGTGTGTGTATCAAAGTAGAGAGTTTCAGAACCCCGCCAAAATGTTGTTTGTTTTATTTTTTTTGCTCCCTAGTGGAAAAATATGAGAAAATTCCGGTTCTACCCTAGCTCTTTTTACTATTTCACCTGTGGCTTTCCGTGGTGTTGTCACGTAGGTGAAGGTATCTTTTTAAAAAAATACAGTTGGGCCCGCATAGTTCAATGATCCAAACCATACATTTGCTGGGCCCCTACTTAGATAAGCCGTTCCGCAAAAATATCTCCATAAGATGATCCTGGCCCTCCATAGAAACCTTACAGATCGGAGGGTTTCGATCATCATATGATGATGATGGTTTTATTTTATTTTTATTTTTTTTAGGCGGGGCCTATCAGTGTTGAACTTTAATCATTTTTACCATTGTAGGAATCAAACTCACCACAAACCATTCATTTGTTGGGCCCTGACGTAGATTTGGCGATGATCTCGACCCTCCGATTTATAGATGGAGCGTACATTATAGAAACCCTATTTATTGGAGGGTTAGGATCATCATGAGGATGATGATTTTTGAGTCGGGGCCTATCAGTGCCTGACATTTAATAATTTTTACCATCATAGGATTATAGGAATCATCTTCTACGAATGAATGGTCCATATAAATCGTACTCGTCACCTTTAACCAGAACTGATTAGTAGATGGGCTCCACACCAAACTATCGCTAGAACTTATTAAGGGAATTATTAGGGTGGAAAGCCCGATGGACCATCAGAATTTAAACAGATAGGATCTAAAAACATTTTGTATCCCTACCATAGGATCCGAAAATTCTTATCAATAGGTTCCAGACAAGACAACTAGGAAAAGCTTACGTGACAGTACTCAATCCAAATTTATTATACTATTTTATGAAAATACCATCCTATTTTTTATAAGTTTAAACATTTTTCGGGGTATTTTAGTAAAAATAAGGCGTATGCATTTTTTTTTTCTAAGTATTTCTATTTTTTAAGGCTACTTTATGCATATTTTCCTTCTATATCCATTGACCACAAGTAAGGGTGTCAATTTTGGCTCGGGCTCGGAGGCTCGCTCGAGCTCGGCTCGAATCCTTAACGAGCCGAGCCGAGCCAGCTCACCAGGCTCGTTAAGCTTAACGAGCCGAGCCAGCTCACCAGGCTCGTTAAGCTTAACGAGCCGAGCCTAATTTAGGCCAGGCTCGGCTCGTAAAGGCTCGTTAAGAATTTAATATATTTAAATATATATATATATTATATATTCATTTATACATTAAAAGGGTTGTCCAGGGAGTGAAAGGGGGGGCAAAATATGTCACTTCATTTTTGGAACCCCATTTGTTACTAGGACCACCCCCCATAGTGTAAAAAAAGTAGTCAAATTACACTAGTAGGGCTGTCCAAGGAAGATGAGGGGTGTGAACATAATATAACCCGAGCTCAGTAAGGCTCGCGAGCCTGGCTGAGCCTGACCGAGCCCGAGCCAGAGCCAGAGCCGAGCTTTTGAGCTTAACGAGCCGAGCCAAGCCTAGCCAAGCTCGGCTCAGCTCGTTTACACCCCTAACCACAAGTCCCTAACCCACTGGGTAGCCTCCACTGCTGTCCTCACCCTTATCTTAGAATTTTAACATGCACTATGTAACTAGGACCTAATAGGACACTCCGATGGACAGACAGATTTGAAATGGATCGTGACGGATCCGAAGAATATCTGATCAGACCAATAAAGAATTTGAGTGGGTTGTGACTAAAAGACATAGGTGGATCCGATCCGTTGACACCCTAAGAAATTATATGTTTTCAAATTCATATCCATGTAAAGCATGAAAAATAGAGATGCCATGACAAACTCCATATAGAAAATTCGAGTGAAACATTATCTAATGTATGGTGGAACAAGTCTAAAACTGGATTCCTAACTGCCAAAAATAAGAGACTCAAATAACATCAATTAATCAAGGCTGGAGCTCGTTGGCCCTGCACCATAACCACCACCACCTCCACGTCCAAAGCCCGGCCTTCCACCAGGACCCTGCATGTTCCAGAAGCTAAGTTTTAGAGCAGATGTGAATTGAGTGTAGGAAAAAAAAACAAGAAGCTAAGTCAAAGCTAAGAAACTCGTAGAACGATACAGGAAATCAATAATAACTCAAAATGGACACTATTTCCAAAAACTAGCATGAGTTCATCTTTACATTACAAAAACAGATGATCATCAGAGGCATTTACTACTGCAGAACAAACTAGTTATGAAAAAAAAATCAAAAGAAAAAAATATAAAAATAACAATTTTTTTGTATGAGCGTGAATGTAATGATAATATGATATTTTGTTTGTCAGAATTGTAATTGAAATAATTACATTACATATTTCCACAAATATAGAAGTTAATCAAGCTTAATGCAGAGAAACAAAAGAGATAATGAAACAAATATATTTTAATAAATACTAAACATGACGACTTCTTTGAGATTTACATAAATAAAAGAAAAAAATAAATAAAATGTGAAACAAATGATGAGTGGCAGAATTTTAATCAAATGAATAAGATCAAAGAAACCACAAGCAAACAATGCATAATAATATAAATAAAAAAGTTTATTGTTTCCCCGATCCTTGCAATCCATCATTCCGAACGTTATTGACAGCTTTGACATTGGCATAAATGAAGTGAGAGGGGCTGCGGAAGCCTTGTATAAAGAACGTGGAAGGATGCCGATGATATGCATGTTGCCCTAGCGTGGAAGTAATACGAAGAAAGAGGGAAAATGGTAGAGAAAATTGTGTGGTAAATGTGAGAGAGAACAAAGAAATAGTGATACTATGTGGTAATGATGGGGACCATCAACCCAAAAGAGCAGCCCGCGCCGAGGGATCTAGCTTTTTTTAGTTATACGGTTTTAATAGCGGATTTAAGTCACGCAAGTTTTAAGGATATTTTAGATAGGCCCCACACATTTATTATGAAGATTACAACCTGCTTCTTATTTTCTCCTAGAAACCTAAACCCTAGACCTATTTACTTGAAGTGTTTCACCAAGACAGCAAACAGTCCACTGACTACAGCTCAAACCACGTCACAACAGCCCTTTATCCCTACGCCATTGACCCCCCTAACTGTTATCAATGAATAACTAAACCAGTCCCCTATGCCTGAACTTGTTACAGTTGAATCTTTACCACTCATCCTGACCTAAACAACTCAAGAGCCCCTGTACTGGTGTTTAATTTTGACCTGACATAAAGTGTATATGGATTTTCCTATAACCTGAAAGTACCAGATCAGTCGTAGATCTGTCCTTGACCCTTATCCAACCCCCTAAATTCCAGAACTGGCAGATCTATTTTGACGCTCCAGATCTCCCATAACAGTCCCCTATTCACGTATTTCTCATCAAATCTTATCCCTATTTCCTTACTGAATTGTTACCTTATTTCCCACGCTAATACCCATCCAAATAGACCAAATACCTTCAAGCCATCAACAATTCTCCTTTATTATTTCCATTGGCTGGGATAAAATCAGCATATCTTAGTGTCTTCCCTAACCTGTCCTATACCCAATGTTATCATGCGTTCTCTTTTTGTTCTCCGGCATCAAATTGGTATCAGAGCCTACGTTTTCATGCCATGTCCACTAGGAGTTGGAGAGCATATCGAGGGAAATTGTCCGATCACCAGAGAGATGACCTTCTCATCCAGATATAAAAAGATGTTTGATCCATTAGAAGCACAATTGCTAGAATTTAAGAGGCCAAGAACTACGCAACAGAACGTGAATAAAGAACAGGGAGATCGAAATCATCAGCCCGGAGGTGATGATGTAGTACCCGTACCACAAATTTCAGCTCTTTGTACCACATCTAGGGTTCCAATGAGAGATGTTCCACCACCCCCAAGATTTATGATAGACCGGGTCTATAAGATGATTGAGCAGGAAAGGCCCGAGGTGCATGGTGATATTACCAAGAAATTACGGTTAGAAGTTGCGGGTTTTATAGGAAAGTTTGATAATCAATACTTAATTGATTGACTCCCTTAGCTTTGGGTTCAGATGGTGACCTCTCAGCAAGGAATATTATTAGTGATGGAGTAAATGCAAAAGATTTGATGAACTTCTCATGAGGTGTGAGAGAGTATATACAAAAATTTGATGAATTTCTCATGAGGTGTGAGGTTGAAGAGGACGATCAACAAATCTTTTCTCGCTTCAAGAATGGGTTAAGGCCAAAGATTAAACACGAGATGAACGCCAAGTGTATTTATGATCTAGAGTCCTAGACGATGCATTATAGATGGCGTTTAAGATCAGGAGAACTTGAGACGGCCTTTTAGGAGGTTTGGGTTTCAAGCCAGGGAAATGACTACTGAAGAAGAAAGGACGCTATGGGGACTTCTAAAACAGCCACTGCCAATGCTGGTGCATCAGGCTAGCAACCTCTAGTCCCACATAGATAGTTGATCTTAAGGGTAAGGCAGTGATGAGCAACATCCAAGCGGAACAGAAACAATTCTAATAATGTCCAGTGCTACGACATCCAAGTAGAGCAGAAACAATCCTGATAATGTCTAGTGCTACCAGTGTAAAGAATAGGGGCAAAATTCTAGTTGTCCTAAGTGCAGCCTAAAAGTCGTCCCCGAGGAGGATGGCAATGACTCATATGTAGAGGCAATTAACCCAATAGAGGGTGATGCTACTAAGGATGAGTATAGTGTGGTATGGTGCATTCTTAATAGGTGTAAGAATTAGGGTTTACAACTTGATTTGGGTGAGATTTAGAAGTCCTAATCACATCACAACAGTCCTTTATCAGAATAAGAAACCTAGACTGAATGAGCAAACAATTGTGCATTTGTTACCCTGTAGACATGCATAAACCGGTATGTAGAACTTCCCACACACGACTTAAACAGATAGGGACAGCAATTATTTCAAACCAGCAATCAAATCAAATTGTACCAAACATTCCATTCAAACCAAACATTACAAAATCACAAAAGCACCACTAATACAACTTTAGTCTACTGATTATATCTTTCTTCTTTCAGCAGAGGGTATTGATATCCATAAATTTTCTATCTGTAAATCCTACACATGCAATTCTAGTTACCCAAACTAGTCCAACAATGTTAAGAAAATAACTATAGAATTTATGCATAAAACCCAATTAGCCCCTAACACGCGAACACCAATTCATACAAACAATTAATTAAATCCATTACGAAACTAACAGAAAACCTTCAAAAAAAAAAAACTGTGAAATTAAACAAATTACCCTAAAGGAAGGTTGGTATTCAGGTGGAGCTCCTCCCTTATCACCACCAAACTCACCAAGAGGCCCCCGAGGGCCTCCACCACGGTATCCATCACGGTCTCCACCGAACCGAGGTCGATCCCCTTCAAACCGAGGCGGGCCTCTACAATCCCACAAAATCACAACATTAGAATTTTTTTTTAAAAGGGCAAAACAAAATATGAAGAAAAGGGGTCAGAAATCAATATAAATTACCTAGGACGATCGCCAGGCGGGCCCCCACCCATTGGCCTGCCGACGGGCTTGATGGATTTCTTCAATGTGGCAGGGACGATTTCGGAGGGAAGGTTAAGGTAAGTGCGAAGGAACTCGATCCCATCATTTGTTAGATACCAGTAATAGTGCATCCAGGCAAAGGTCTCGCGAACGTATTCCTTTGATTTGAAGCTTTGCATTAGCTTTATAACCTGGAGATTTGGGACATCGATGTCTGGATGCTTTGCCAAGTTATAATCTTTCTTGGCATAACAGACACCCTCTGCAAATTCAAATGAAACGGACAAATCAAAATCAAAAGAAGAGTGAAAAAAAGGATGGAAGAAGGAGATTAGAAAGAGGAGAATTGACCTTGGAAGAGGTATTTGGAGATCTCCTTGCGGTTTTTCTCTGGGATGATCTGGAGAATTGAAGGAGAAAAGAGAGAGAGATAAGATGCAATGAGAAGAGATTGATGATAAGGAGGAGCAAGAAAGGGGAAAACATACCATGGTTGCAGGGAAAGGAGATCGAAAACAGAAGACTCTCTAGCTCCCAGTTTCTTCTGCGGCGGAGTGCCAAAACCCTAGAATGGGGTTTTATATGATTCCTGGGCGTGTATTTTTCATGTAAATGCGCAGAAAATTTTACAGCGGGGCCCACCAACTTGGATGATCTAAAACCATTCATATTTGTAGGTCTACACGGTAGATATGTCACTCCGCAAAAATCTTCTTCATGGGATGATCCTGACCCTCTGATATATTTGGCGTAAAATAGATGGTTCCGAGAGCTATGAATTGAAATTGAGAAAAGAGTCCCTGCTCCCTAGAGTGGATAACTTATCAACTCCCTAGGCTTAAAATAGGAAGGGGCATTGTTTTGGTGATACAAACCATTCATTGGATGAGCCCTCAAATAGATAGGGTGTGCCTGAAAAATCATCTCCATAGGATCATCTCAACCCTTCGATTTGTGGAGGTAAAAATTGTCCATTTTTTGCCTCTACAGTTCCAAGGGTTAGAGTGATCCTATGGAGATGATTTTTTGGGCACACCCTATCTAAGTGAGGGCCATCAAATGAATGGTTTGGATCACCCAAATAATGTGGCCCCCACTATATTTTAAGTAGGGCTGCAACTCGGGTCGGACGGGTCGGGTTTTGGAGAACCCAACCCTACCCGAGAAATATCTCGGGTCGGGTTTTTTTTTCGGAAAACCCACGATTCCCAAACCCGGCCCTACCCATGATAAATCTCGGGTTGGGTCGGGTTTTTTCACGTTGACGCAATTTTTTAAGGAAAATTCTTGTTTGGCAAGGCAACTCAACTCATAGAAGCAGAAATTACACTCACATTACACTTGAATCAAACAATGATGTAATTACACTCACATTACACTTGAATCAAACAATGTTGTAATCAAACAATGCTGAATCAAAAACTTGAATCAACTCAACTCATAGAAGCAGAAATTACACTCACATACAATAACAGTGGGTGCGTAGGTTTTCACTTTTAACTTTTAACTAACAATAGAAAAAACGTACATACTATAACTTATGTAACTTGGGTTGGGTCGGGTCGAGTCCCTTCAAACCCGGCTCGACCCGAGATTCATGCGGGCTTTTGAATCCTCAACCCGGCTCGACCCGAAACCCATGAAACCTGAACCCAACCCAGGCTATTTTCGGGTCGGGTCGATGCGGGTCGGGTAAAACCCGGCTCGAGTTGCAGCCCTAATTTTAAGTCTAAGGATTAGATAAGTTATCTACATAAAAAGAACAATGATATTGAGACTACCTATGGAACATCACAAATAGCCTATTCGCACGTTAACAACTATAAACCTCTTTGGTATTCTTGAAGAAGAAACACACTATTGGAATTAACAAGAGAAATATGTAGAGAAGAAAATAATGTGAACCACACTACTGCCGAACCAGGAAAGCTTCACAATTGAAGAAACGTAATAATGACACTCTGGCTTTCAATATATACATCAGCATGTTTGAATAAAATAAAATTCTTCTGAGATAACTACTAGCTCCGAGCAATTCCTAGTATCCTAGATGACTAAAACCACTTCTACCTTATCTCTTTTAACCAATCCTCTAAGAGTCCTAATAAAGTCAAACTCTATCTTATATCTATCACAATAAAACCAAACAAAAGGACTCTTAAAGAAAACCCAAAAGAAAAAGGACTCTATCTGAGTCGGTGGTGAATACATGTTCACAATTCTCCCCCTCAACACCGACTCGCCAAACTATTCAAACCCGTCATGAATCAACCCCGACGGCCCAACCCCTCCGACGCCGTGCACGAATCAATGATGACTCTAGCACTCCCCTTCAACGTTAACTCTTCACAAGCCACGCTAAGTTCCTTCCAAAACTTCACAAACTTCTTATAGTTCAACCCTTGGAAAGTATCATGAAACTTCGCTATCTCACCGTACCACGCTCTCGGAGCCTCCTTCCACAACTTCCACACGTATTGCAGATTCTTGGTAGTCTCAAACCCCTTGGGTTGGTCAATGAAAATTTCACGATCCAATTCATCATGTAAGAATGCATTCTTCACATCCATCTACCATAGCTACCATTCTTTGCTTGCTGCCAATGCAATCAACACACAAACCGTTGAGATCTTCGCTACCGGACTAAACGTCTCATCAAAGTCAATCCCATATTGTTGAAAAAAACCTCGTGCCACTAGCCTCGCCTTATATCAATCAATTGAACCATCCACCTTTTGCTTCACTTTAAATACCCATCTACAAGAAATAGGCTTTACGTTTGGTGGAGGTGGGACAAGATCCCACATTTCATTATTCCTCAAGGCAGTGATCTCCTCACCCATAGCGATTTGCCACTCCTTGATGTCTTTTGCCTCTTCAAAAGAAGTCGGCTCCTCCACCTTACAATTTTCTGAGACATTACAATCTACCGTAAGCCTCCTCCACCTCACGATCTTCTGAGACATTACACTCTTCCGTAAGTGTCGCTTCTACCTCATGATCTTCTGAGACATTACACTCTTTGGTAAGTGTCTCTTGATCACCAACCAAATTTGTTTCACAATCATGACTCTTCACAATAGGAGATTCTGCAACATTCAGTGCAAAACAAACCTCCCCCTAAAATTCATATTCCGTAGCAGTCTCTTCCACTGTCAGATCACATGCAAAAGAAGCTTGCATGTCATATTCACCTCGGTGTCATTGCCATTCACTATCTCCCATAGATCCTGGCCTTGAAGATACGACTCCAAGCACGACTTCCAATAGATGTAATTGGTATTGTTGAGCTTTTCGATTCCTGCCAACATACCAACACTTTCCGCCATCTCTTCTTCCAACTTCGATATCACCTCGAAGCAACCAAAGAACAAACCGGTATTCCCATTTCGATATCCCCTCGAAGCAACTCTTAGAACAAATTGGTATTCGGATCGAACACCTTGCTCTGATACCACTTGTCAACCTCTTTATTGTTCTTGAAGAAGAAACATACTATTGGAATTAACAAGAGAAATATGAAGAGAAGAAAATAATGTGAACCACACTACTGCCGAACCATGAAAGCTTCACAATTGAAGAAACGTAATAATGACACTCTGATTTTTATTCACGTCTTGCTTTCAATATATGCATCAGCATGTTTGAATAAAATAAAATTCTTCTAATAACTACTAGCTACAAACTATTCCTAGTATCCTAGATGACTAAAACCACTTCTACCATATCTCTTTTAACCAATCATCTAAGAGTCCTAATAAAGTCAAACTCTATCTTATATCTATCACAATAAAACAAAATAAAAGGACTCTTAAAGAAAATCCAAAAGAAAAAAGACTATCTGAGTCGGTGGTGAATACATGTTCACAACAACAACGTCCGTAATTTTTTCTCAAAATGGCTAAACCACTCCTCCCTATGTGATACACCATGTAGGGATTTGTTCGGTTTCACTCACAGTGAGGCAGCTGGTCTCCAAATCAGCACTCTTATAAAGATCTCTACAAATCGAAGGATTAGGGTCATCCTTTGAAGGTTTTTTTTTTAGCATGGCTATATACAGCAAAGACCAACAAATTAATGGTTTAGATCATCCAGATATGTGGGATTTTGTGAAGGGGCGGTTATTCAGTTTAAAGGAGTCGCGATTACAACCATCCTATTTTGTGACATCCATGAAGGGTTCTGGTAATCCTGAGTGTTCAATGGCTGTGTACTCTTGGGAATGGTACGCGGCCTTGATAGCCTAATCATAAAGCTCGCACAACAAAGAAAGACTTGTGTGTTATACAGGGCTCACGAGCAACACATGCAAGATGTGAATCAAGCCCACTTTACTCGGTTATCAAAAAGAAGTCCTATCAATATGACATGTAGGTCAGTTTTCGGTCAAGACAAATGTTCATGATAATTCTAAATGAAAATATTGGTATTTCTTGCCAAGAACTCCTGATAATCGTACTTCGCTTCATTTGTTAAACTCACCAATCTACTGGACGAGATAAAAGATCTATGTTTGCTTGATAATTATTCTTTTTCTCTCATTCCTAGAAGTGACAATGAATTGGTTGATCGCCTTGCCAAATCGGGGCCTATAGAGTAGCTCACTTGTATATAGGACCTTTCTCTCTCTGCTGAAGTGCATTTGTAATTTTCTCTGATTTAATTTAGAATTTTTAAAAAAAAAAAATGCACTGATAAATTGTGGGTCGAGGCTCTCGATCATTGTCTAAATTAATTTCCATGAGATCTCCTACAGTGGAATGAGATCTTCCAATTCTTCTCATGCATGTTGATATTAATAAAAGTGTGAATACTGTAACATTTAAACTTGCCTTTGCTATGGGTATGTACATTTATAGATTTAGAAGGAAGATCTCTCACAATCTTTGGGTCTTAATTGATTGAGAGACAAAAGCAATAGAGGAATAAAAAGGAAAACATACGATACACAAATGGAAATAAAGAACAGTTGTGTACAGCTAGTATAGCATATTCTTGCTAATATATATGACAAAACGGTTTCTACACACATGTGTAGATAAGTTATCTGCACACTAGCTGAAAATACAGTGGCGGCCCACATTGTTTGGGTGATCCAAACCATTCATTTGATTGGCCCTCACATAGATAGGGTGTCCACAAAAAATCAGCTCCATAGGATCATCCTAACCCTTCGAATCGTGGAGGCAAAAAATGGACAGATTTGTGAAGGTTTATACACGTCCATTTTACCTCCACAAATCATAGGGTTGGGATGATCCTATGGAGCTGATTTTTTATGGACACCCTATCTATGTGAGAGCCAATCAAATGAATGGTTTGGATCACCCAAACAATATGCCATCCACTGTATTTTAAGCTAGTGTGTAGATAACTTCTCTACACATGTGTGTAGAAACCATCCTACACATATGTGTAGAGAGTTCTCTACACACTAGCTTAAAATACAGTTGGGGCCCACATTGTTTGGGTGATCCAAGCCATCCATTTTAAAGGCCCTCACATAGATAGGGTGTCTACAAAAAATCAGATCCATAGGATCATCCCAACCCTACGATTTGTGGAGGTAAAATGGATGTCTTTAAACCTTCACAAATTAGTCCATTTTTTGCCTCCACAGTTCGAATGGTTAGGATGATCCTATGGATCTGATTTTTTGTGGACACCCTATCTATGTAAAGGCCTTAAAAATGAATGGTTTGGATCACCCAAACAATGTGGCCCCCACTGTATTTTAAGGCAGTGTGTAGATAACTTATCTACACATATGTGTAGGAACCGTTCTATCTCTCTCTCTCTCTCTCTCTCTATATATATATATATATATAGAGAGAGAATAGAGTTCCTAAGGTGTCACCTCATATAACTTATATGAGGTGGCGCTCACAAAACATAAGGGGCCCACATTTTTTGGGTAATCCAAACCACTCATTTGAAAGGCCCTTAGATGGATATGGTGCCTACAAAAAATCAGGTCCATAGGATCATTCTAACCCTTCCATTTATGGAGGTTAAAAATGGGCAGATTTATGGAGGTTTATACCCATTCATTTCAACCTCCACAAATGGAAGGGTTAGGATGATCCTATGAAGTTAATTTTTTGGGCACACCCTATCTATGTGAGGGCCTATCAAATGAATGCTTTGGATCATCCAAACAAAGTGGGCCCCTTATGTTTTTAAGCGCCACCTCATATAAGCTATATGAGGTGACACCTTAGGAACTCTATTCTCATATATATATATATATATGAGAGAACATTTCCTACACACTTGTGTAGGTAAGTTACCTACACACTACCTTCAAATACAGTGGGGGCCCACATTGTTTGGGTGATCCAAACCATTCATTTGAATGGTCCTCACATAGATAGGGTGTCCACAAAAAATCAGATCCATAGGATCATCCTAACCATTCAAACTATGGAGGCAAAAAATGGACTAATTTGTGAAGGTTTATACACGTCCATTTTACCTCCACAAATCGTAGGGTTGGGATGATCCTATGGGTCTGATTTTTTGTGGACACCCTATCTATGTGAGGACCATTCAAATGAATTGTTTGGATTACCCAAACAATGTGGGCCCCCACTGTATTTTAAGGTAGTGTGTAGGTAACTTACCTACACAAGTGTGTAGGAAATGTTCTCTCATACATATATATATATATATATGGGGAAAGTGATTGTGAGCGGCCCCTCATCATATAAGCTTATATGAGGTGACCGCTAAAAACATGGTGGGCCCACATTTTTGGGGTGATCCGAACCGGTCATTTGATAGGCCCTGACTTAGATAGGGGGTGCCCAAAAACTCAGCTACATAGGATCATCCCAACCCTTCAAACTGTGGAGGTGAAAGAGGGGGAAATGGGCGGGTGTAAATTTGCCCACTTACCCGTCCATTTTCCCCCTCTTTCACCTCCACAGTACGAAGGGTTGGGATGATTCTATGGAGCTGATTTTTTGGGCACCCCTTATCTACGTCAGGGCCTATCAAATGACCGGCTCGGATCACCCCAAAAATGTGGGCCCGCCATGCTTTTAGCGGTCACCTCATATAAGCTTATATGAGGGGCCGCTCACAATCACTTTCCCCTATATATATATATATATATATATATATATATATATATATATATATATATATGAGAATAGAGTTCCTAAGGTGTCACCTCATATAGCTTATATGAGGTGGCGCTCACAAAACATAAGGGGTCCACATTTTTTGGGTGATCGAAACCACTCATTTGAAAGGCCTTTAGATGGATATGGTGCTTACAAACAATCAGGTCCATAGGATCATCCTAACCCTTCCATTTATGGAGGTTAAAAATGGACAGATTTATGAAGGTTTATACCCATCCATTTCAACCTCCACAAATGGAAGGGTTAGGATGATCCTATGAAGTTGATTTTTTGGGCACACCCTATCTATGTGAGGGCCTATCATATGAATGCTTTGGATCATCCAAACAAAGTGGGCCCCTTATGTTTTTAAGCGCCACCTCATATAAGCTATATGAGGTGACACCTTAGGAACTCTATTAAGGTGTCACCTCATATAGCTTATATGAGGTGGCGCTCACAAAACATAAAGGGCCCACATTTTTGGGGCGATCCAAACCACTCATTTGAAAGGCCCTTAGATGGATATGGTGCCTACAAAAAATCAGGTCTATAGGATCATCCTAACCCTTCCATTTATGGAGGTTAAAAATGGGCAGATTTATGGAGGTTTATACCCATCCATTTCAACCTCCACAAATAGAAGGGTTAGGATGATCCTATGAAGTTGATTTTTTGGGCACACCCTATGTATGTGAGGGCCTATCAAATGAATGCTTTGGATCATCCAAACAAAGTTGGCCCCTTGTCTTTTTAAGCGCCACCTCATATAAGCTATATGAGGTGACACCTTAGGAACTCTATTCTCATATATATATATATATATATATATATATATATATATATATATATATATATATATATATATATATGTGAGAAAACGGTTCCTACACATGTGTGTAGGAAGTTCTCTACACATTAGTAAGGGGTTTTCAAGCTTTTAACGACAGCCACATGATTAATGTCATCTCAGCCCTACGTTCAAAATTACCTCTCCATCGAGCAAAGCTCTGTTTCCTCTCCATCGAGCAAAACAGACGGAAAAAAAGAGAGAGAAAATGGCGTGCTCCTCCTCTCTCCTCCTCTCTTTCTCTCAAACCCTAGCTAGCCTCAACCCATTTTTGTGCGACGGTTTCAGCAAAGCTTGAAAACCCGACGGAAAAAAAAAGCTTGAGAATGGCATGCGTCTCCTCCTCTCTTTCTCTCAAACCCTAGCTACGAAAAAACCCAAAATCTCGTCTCCTCGCCCTCATCTCCTCGCCTCTCTCTCTCTCTTTCTCTCTCTCTCTCTCTCTCTCTCTCTCTCTCTCTCTATTGCTTTTCTTATTTTTACCAACAGATTTCATGGTTTTTTGGGTTTTTTTCTCTTCCCTTTCTGTGAACTGATGTAGGTTTTTTTCAGGGCTCGTTCTCTTCGTAAATCCCAGCTAAAACCGTCGCCCTCATCTCGTCAGGTGAGGATCTCCTTCACCAAGTAAGTCCTCCACCCCTTTCTATATTTTTCCTTTTTTTTTTGCTAAAAGAGGAAGAATCGGGCATCCCAAATCTCACCCTCTACCCTCTACCCATTCGTGCCCTCCCAAATCTCTCCTCCCATCTGCCCTAACCCTTTCTCTCCACCCGTCACTTTTTTTCCATTTTTTAAAAAAAAAGAGGAAGAATGGGGTGCAGATTTTGTGGTTGTGTGGGATAAAAAAAATCCGATTTTGAGGACATGTTTTAAGCCTAAAAAAACCTAGTTTTTAAGCATGCAAAAAACCAGGTTTCCTTGTTTTCCCTTGTCTCATATTTGGATTTTCATGCTTTTCATTTGCAAACTTAAAACTTGGTTTTTTGAGTACCTAAGCAAAGCCCCAAATTGAGAAGTATATAGAGTGTCTCATACATGTCTATGGGGTTTTTTAAGCGAAGAATCGCTTTACTTTCTCTAAACCGAAATTGTTCACAAATGATATGAGTTGATGGATTTTATTTTCAGTTGAGAACAATATGAGTTTATGGATTTTGTTCTAACCTGATATGATATTGTCATCAACTGATATTGTTCTGAAACTGATATTGTTCTCAACTGATTTTTGTTCTCAACTGATTTTTTCAATCAATATTGTTCTCCACTGATATTGTTTATAAATGATTTTTGGGTTGTGATGTTGGTTTTTTAATGTGTTTTTCTCTATTTTAAGGGGATTTGGTTAGGGTTTCACAACTGTATTATACTTATGATTGGTTTATTTTGAGGTGTATTATGGACCCTATATCTCTGCCTAAAACTTTTAACCCAATCTAAGATACTCTGTGGTAATAGGAGTTGTAGATGAACCAATGCTTTATATAAGTAGCTACTATATAGACTTCTTGGTTTTTGGTTTCTTACGATGGTGGTTTTTGGTGTGAGATTCATCTTTACGTTTTCTATTTACTTACTTATCTCATCAATTTGCAATTTTCTAAATTTTGAAGTTACATGTTTATTTCGATCTGATGTTTTTTTGGGTTTGTATGGTCGATCACTTGCATCTTCAGGTTTTTTGATCATTTACAGTATATGGATCCGTTTGGGCTGTCTATTGTGGAGGTTGATGAAAATAGATTAATTATGGCTGATGATACAATGTCGCAAGCCGATAGGTTATGTGTTGATGAGGGAAATAGATTAGAGATGGGTGATGAAGAGGAACCGCTAGGTTGGGTTGATAATGACGAGGGCGGTACTGGTACCTCAGAAACGCCTAATAAGGATGATGCGGCGAGTGTTTTAGCTAGCAAACCTTTTGAAGGCCAGCTTTTTTATAATTGTGAAGATGCCTATGCATTATAACTCATATGCGTTGAGTACATGTTTTGGAATTCAAAAAGGCAGGACCAATAGGTCGATCAAAACAGGTGAACCTATAAGGAAGAGTTATGTATGTGATAAAGAGGGATTGAGAAATCCTAATGATAAGAGACAGATTGGGATGGATGTGAAGCGGCGTCGTGAAACAAGAGAGGGTTGCGAGGCAAAGATGGAGATCAATTTGACAAAAGATGATAAGTGGGAAGTTAGAATTTTTGTGGAAGAACATTGCCATGATCTTACATCTCCATTGAAGACACGATTGCATCATTCACATAATACATTACATAAGAAAGCCTCATGTAAAAACTTGATGGATAAAATGCACAGTGATGGGTTTGGTCCTTCTGGCATTGCAAGGGCAATTAACGCTTCAAATGATGGTTCATCTAGTGCTCACACCAGATCAGGTGTCGTCTCATTTGAGAGCACATAGGGCTAACAACATGGGACGAGAAGCTGCCACAGTAGCTAATCAGTTCCAACAGAAACGAGCGGAAGATCCGAATTTTCAGTTTGCCATGGAGATAGATGTTGATGGAAACCTGAGATCGATGTTTTGGGCGGATTCGAGGGCCAGAGAGGCATACCTAACCTTTAGCGACGTAATTGTTTTTGACGTCACTTATAAGACGAACAGATATAGGATGCCGTTTGCACCATTTACCGGCGTAAACCACCACAGACAGTCTACACTTTTTTGTTGTGCCCTCTTAGCAGATGAGACGGAGGAGACATTCACTTGGTTGTTTCGACAGTGGTTAAAATGCATGTTTGACAAAGCTCCAGGGTTTATAATAACTGATATGGATGGGGCGATGAGAAACGCGATTAGGCATGTTTTTTCAAATACACGCCATCGCTTTTGCTCTTGGCACCTTAGTAGGCATCTAGTTGAGCATGTTCCAGACATGCGAGATGCAACTAGTCAGTTTTATAAGGAATACAACCATTGGTTTTATAGGAAACACAAAGCCGACAGTGAGAAGGAATGAGGAGCGTTGGTGGAGAAATATAATTTAGATGACAGACATTGGTTATGTAAGATGTGGGATTTACGGATGCACTGGGTTCCTGCTTATTTTAGAGACACATTTACAGCTGGAATGACTTCAAGTGCACGAAGCGACAGCATTAATGCTTTCTTCGATGGATTTGTTAAGCAAAGTACCACTTTAGAAGAATTCATGGTACAATATGAAAAGGCACTTGTGGCTCGGCGGATAAAGGAAGGTGAAGAGGATTGGAGGACTAAATCATCACATGCAGTATTGAAGACAAAAAGCACATTGGAAGCAGATGCTACAAAGTGTTATACTGGGAAATTTTTTGACTTGTTCCAACTTCAATTTCTAGCGAGTATTGATTGTTGGGAGGACAAGGAGAGTGAGAATGTGAACGTCACTGAATACAAGGTAAGACTGTGTACTGAGGAGGAATGGAAGAGTTACAAGGTTATATATGATGTATCGGAAGGTGTTAATGCTACATATGAATGTGCGATGTTTGAGACCGCAGGGATTCTATGTAGACACATACTTCACATAATGGATATGAGGCGTTTAGGTTCTATTCCTGAGCGATATCTCTTAAATAGGTGGACCATTGGGGCGAGATATCAAGTGAATAGTTTTGCATCTACAAGCATAGGAGATAGTGACGAAGTAACTTCATTTGAGAGATGGTGCATTACATCAAGGGTTCATAAAGTACTAGATGAACACCCGAGAAAGAAGAGCATTTTGAAGAAGATGGAAGAAGACTTAAATGTGTGGGTGGCGGAATGCGAACAAGCAAAGAAAGACAAGGAGAGTGTCTTGGAAAGCAGTGGCAGTCAAGTACAATCCAACTATCCTCTCGAGATACGTATTCACGACCCTCAAGTTGTGAGAACCAAGGGTCGGCCAAAAAATGCTACAAGGTTTAAATCTCCAGTGGAGGCCTCTCAATCTCAACCGAAGCAACAAAGGACGTGTAAAAAATGTAGAGAAAAAGGCCATTATGCGACCACGTGCAAAAACATACCCGAGGAAGAGGTATGTTTTTAAATCTCAATGTGTTTGTAATAATTTTTTCCAAACTGGAAGGTTTATAATATGTTTCTCATATAGATGACTACAACGAAGGTTGTATAGGAAGAGGTTAGAGTTGGCGAGGAGGAGGACCACCGTTGGAGTGCAGTAAGTAAGTATTTACAATGAAATCTACTTTTAATAGATTTATTGAAACAATCATAATGCCTGTATTCTTTTTAATTAAAACTCTTGCATTTTTCTTCTGAAGCATTTGAAATTCATTTATATCTTCGTAGTTTTCTGTATTCTTTCCATAGTTATAGAATATTTCAAGTTGGAAAATCCATTATGTATTTAGTTCTTCACCTTCTTACATTTATACCATTCATGTAACTTTGGTCAACATTCTCTACAGGTCTCGAACATGGGAGTAACAAGCATTTTGGTTGGTAATGGTGTGAACCTTGGAGCTTTGAGGCTGGGCTTGCTATTGTGTAAGGCTGAATTTGCTGATGGGCGGAATCAGGGGGTGTATGATAAAGAGACGGCGTTGGAGAAGATCAGGAGCTTGAATGGATTTGATGATGGGAATTCGCTTTCGAATTTGCTGTGGTGGGTTCATAGTAGAGGTGATGGGGATGAGGAAGGACATGGAGGAGGAAGACTTTGCTTGTTTGGCTACTATTGTCATTGAAGGGGATTGTTGCTTCTTCTTTTTTCCTGTTTATAGATTTCCTTTTCTGTTTATGGGTTATGGGTATTTGGGAGACTTGAATAAAGCTGTGAAGGTATTCGGGGAACAGTGAGATGGTGAATTAGAACCTGTTACTGAAATTACCAAGGTGGGTAGCTTCTCCAAGTGATAAAAATGGAAATCTAAGTAGTTATCTGCTAGTTTGGCTGGTATTGAAAATGAAAAGTTTGGGTGTTTGCGTACCGTGTGATTCTATTTTGTTATATTCTTCATTTAAATTGAACAGTTATGAATGGGATCTTAGGGAGAAAATGAGGATAAAAAGAAAGACCAAGAAGACCTATATTTAAGCAATTTAAGTTGGGATATGAAGGATTTATTTGTTTGTGTATATAACTGCATTGATCATCATTTGACTTGTACAGAAAAAATTCTCACAGAAGTAGAGAATTGTGGGTTCAGAGGGAGTTAATAAAAAAGACTGATTGCTATTGTGTCATGGTGCTAAAGGAAATCAAACAAAATATTTGATTATATTGCCATTTGGCCATCTGCATGAAGTTTTCAACTTGACAAAGACTGTAAATACATGTTCCTCTGAAGCTCTATGGGTGCTATTGCACTCCTCAACCATACTCTCAAGTCCCATTTAAAAGAATGCTGTGGATCTTAAAATGGAGGCATTGTTTGGATCCTTGAAACCAAGGTTCAAAAGAAGTTGTTAACATTATTACAAGCAGGGACTATGCTGTTAATAACATGTTCTTTTTCTATTATACAAATTTTCCTCCAGGAAAACGTGTTTCTGGGGCAATTCTTGGAACCTTATGTATGTACTCGAAATCCAATCTCATCTGCCGGAGTTCTTAAAAGGATCAGGTAGATCTTCAACTTCCCATCGAAGCAAGGACGAGTCACTTACATGAATTTGTTGAACTGCATCAGCATCAGTTTTATTTGCAGCTCCAATGCCAATTACCAATTCAGTTGACAATATCAAAGCTCTGTCAATTTATTGGCCACGGTATTTTTAGAAGCTTTGTCCTTAGCAACAACTTATGTTTTTTGTTTTTGGAAAAGTAACAATTTTATTAATGATGCGAAAACCGGGTTACATCTATTGTCCCACCCATGATAACATCAGAATGGCAAACCCAAATTTGTATACAGTTAAGAACATGACCCCTTTCCCAAGAAAACTTTGCTTGCCTCAACTTAGTACAAGGCTGGGCTTAACTAATGTCTGCCATTCCATTGCTTCGGAGAATGTTGCTGAAGAAGACAACCGTATCTCTCCAAATTCAGACTCCAGAATTCAATTCAATAAAAAAAACACAGAAAATTGGCAGTATTGGGCTTTATATACCAGCATTTTACAAATTAAAATGAATAGACTAACCTGCTAGCAAATGACTAAATCACGAAACTAACCTGTAACAAACTTAACAGCTTCAACTGATTTTGGACATTGAACGGATTATCAATTGTCGACCCTTCTGGAAGCAACACCTGATAAGCATTGTCATCTATCGTTGCCAAGATTTCAACATGGCGTACAAACCACTGGGAAATCTCTTTGGGGAAAAACATATACAGACCTTGTCTGCAACTTCAAAGGCTAAATTCCTTCTTTTCATCTCAGCCTTCTCCTTTTAATTGGCTATATTTTTTAGGATGGTTTCTCTCACTTTTGTGTGTATCTGCTGCAAACTTTCCAACATTCCTCAACTTTATTAGGGATTTTCTCAGATGTACTGGCAGTGGAAGTAGTAGTTTTCATTTCTTTCAAAAGTCCCAGGCAAATTAAAGACTCCCCATATCAACAGGTTCATGTGCTACATATACAATTTCTATTAAATAGAATCTCAAGGTGAGTCGAGAGATTTATTAATTCAGAAGTAAGCAACATTTTTTTTGCCTAAAGAACCTGACAGAAAAACCAAAAAGAACACAGCAGCATCAGACCCTACGAAATGTCCCTCCGATCCTAGAAAACCAGCAGCTGCTACAGAGGAAAAAGAATCTACAATTGCCAAAAAGCTCTTTCCACACTCTCTGTAGCTAACTTGTCCTAGTCATATCATTGGAAGATCTTTGAATATGGAAAAACAATACAGATAAATTCAGAATCATTGCACTGGCAGGTGGTTCAAATGTGACCCTCCTCGCTGACCAGGTAGATTTACATATGGAAAAAGCTTCAGAAAGTGGCAAAGCTGGAGGTCTCAAAGCATTGGATTGTGGTTAAAGCATTTACAAGTGCAACAATGGCGAAAGCATATGAAGCTTACAACTATACAAGCAAAGCATTACAAGAGATGATGTCTGTTACAATATGATTGAGACTCTTTCATTCTTCCCACCTCACTTACTGCTACATTCATAAAAAAAATAAACAAGGAAAAAAACCACAACACCCATAACTTTAATCCACCCAGTTTCATTCTCGACCACTTTAACGGCTTCACGTCCCTGTTGCACCAACACCTTCAATTCGGCAACCTCGCTCTCCAACCTTTGCAGACGTTGATTTGCAATCATGTTGTCCCTCCTCAAACGAAATTCATTGTCATCAACATCATTTTGACACCAACGGAAATACTCACACTTCTTGATGCCAAGTTCCTGTGTGTTGTATGAACTTTAGGAATTTGAAATTTGGTCAAGAAATTAAATCACACGTATTGAAACGTATTGAATTTTTACTTACAATTAATCCACATGTGTAGTAGGGCCGCCCTCGGTTTCCATTCTTATCTGACTTAGTTATTCTGATACAGGCTTTCTTTTGACACTCACAATTCACCACAGTTGAACTACCATCACTCTCAGTAGACGACGCCATCGATTAATCTTAACTATCTGCACAAAAAAACCAGGGATTAACAATATCAATAAAACCACAATGATTTGAGTGTAAATAAGGTTTCATTGCGGTCATGGAAACACAATCAGAACATATCCCATATTTCCACTTCAAATGTGACAGAAAATCAATTAAATGATGTTCGCAAAAAATCCTCTTTGAAACCCACAAAAAATAAATAACATGAACAGAACATCCATTAAATGATGTTCACAAAAAATCATGTTTGAAACCCACAAAAAATAAACAACATAAACTAAACATCTATTAAATGATGTTCACAAAAAATATAGAACATATGTATGTAAGAAACAATAGCAAATCATAGGAGTTGTATGAGACACTCTATATACTTCTCAATTTGGGGCTTTGCTTAGGTACCCAAAAAACCAAATTTTAAGTCTGCAAATGAAAAGCATGAAAATCCAAATATGAGACAAGGAAAAACAAGGAAACTTGGTTTTTTGCATGCTTAAAAACTAGGTTTTTTTAGGCTTAAAACATGTCCTCAAAATCAGATTTTTTTTATCCCACACAACCACAAAATCTACACCCCATTCTTCCTCTTTTTTAAAAAAAAATGGAAAAAAAAGTGAGGGGTGGAGAGAAAGGGTTAGGGCAGATGGGAGGAGAGATTTGGGAGGGCACGAATGGGTAGAGGGTAGAGGGTAAGATTTGGGATGCCCGATTCTTCCTCTTTTAGCAAAAAAAAAATGGAAAAATAAAGAAAGGGGTGGAGGACTTACCTGGTGAAGGAGATCCTCACCCGACGAGATGAGGGCGACGGTTTTAGCTAGGATTTACGAAGAGAACGAGCCCTGAAAAAAACCCACATCGGTTCACAGAAAGGGAAGAGAAAAAAACCCAAAAAACTATGAAATCTGTTGGTAAAAATAAGAAAAGCAATAGAGAGAGAGAGAGAGGAAACCCGAGATGGAGAGGCGAGGAGATGAGGGCGAGGAGACGACATTTTGGGTTTTTTTCGTAGCTAGGGTTTGAGAGAAAGAGAGGAGGAGACGCACGCCATTTTCAAGCTTTTTTTTCCGTCGGGTTTTCAAGCTTTGCTGAAACCGTCGCACAAAAATGGGTTGAGGCTAGCTAGGGTTTGAGAGAAAGAGAGGAGGAGACGCACGCCATTTTCTCTCTTTTTTCCGTCTGTTTTGCTTGATGGAGAGGAAACAGAGCTTTGCTCGATGGAGAGGTAATTTTGAACGTAGGGCTGAGATGACATTAATCATGTGGCTGTCGTTAAAAGCTTGAAAACCCCTTACTAATGTGTAGAGAACTTCCTACACACATGTGTAGGAACCGTTCTCTCTCTCTCTCTCTCTCTCTCTCTCTCTCTCTATATATATATATATATATATATATATATATATATATATATATATAGAGGAAAGTGTTGGTGAGCTTAAGCGCCCCAATCACATGGGTCCCACATTTTCTGTGGTGATCCAAACCATTCATTTGCAAGGCCCTATCATAGATAGGGTGTGTACCAAAAATCAGCTACATAGGATCATCCTAACTCCTCCATTTGTGGAGGACAAAAATGGGCAGATTTGTGGACAAATAATGTCTGTCCATTTTGACTTCCACAAATGGATGGGTTAGGATGATCCTATGGAGCTGATTTTCGGTACACACCCCATCTATGTAAGGGCCTTTCAAATGAATGCTTTGGATCATCCTAACAAAGTAGGCCCCAATGTGATTGGGCGCTTAAGCTCACCATAAGTTTGGTGAGCTTAAGCTCACCAACACTTTCCTCATATATATATATATATATATATATATATATATATAATAAGCTGGGAGGAAAAGCCCAAGCTTTTCTGATTTTTCTGAAAATTCTGTGGGATTTACACCTCAACTGAAACAAATACATGCCTCATATGCCCTCAAATTCACACTTTTGTGAGTTTTAAATACCTCCTGTGCCCTCAAATCTGTGATATTTTACTGTCAGATAAGTATCTCTCTAACCCATGAAAAAAAATCTCTCTCGCTCACTCGCTCTCTGGCTCGAGTAAGCTTTTCTCTCCGTCAACCGCAGAAGCTAGAGAAGGTCTTCTCTCTGTAAAGTTCCATCTCTTCCCTTTTTCTTTTGTTCTTTGTAGGCATTTTTAGGGTTTCTTTATTCCAATTTCTTTCTTGTTGTTCTTGATAGGTATTTGTTCTTTCTAGGCATATTGTTTTTAGGTATTTTTAGGGTTTGTTGGTCTTCCACTTGCCTATTTTTTGGGCATTTCTGTTTCTATCTCTTCCCTTTTTATTTTCTTCTTTCTAGCCATTTTTTTGGGTTCCTTTATCCCTCTCTTTCTCTTATGTTTTTGATAGGTATAATAAGCGGGGTGAAAAGTCAGGCTTGTATATATATATATATATATATATATATATATATATATATAGCGGGAGAAAAAATAGATTTCTTTTCTTTTTCTGTGAAAATTACACGTCAGCATTAGATAATTACATCTACTGCCCTTTGCTGCTATGCTACACCTATATATCTGAGAAATAATACGAGGGTAAAATCGCTATCTACTCCAGATATTTCCCTCTTTATTGACTCTTTGACGCATTCACCGTCTCTTTATCTCCCATGTGCCCCCCTCTATTTCCAGATATTTTTCTAGGGTTTCTCTTCTCCACCCAGCTGTCTTTCAACGTGGCAGAAGAGAAAAGGGCTGTTTTCCATTTATCTGACGTCATAGTTTAGCATTTTTACTGTTTTAACCCTCACCTGTAAAAGTATGTAACTATGTCTATATGAAGGGGTAAGAGCCCGGATGGACAGAAACTCTCTCTCTCATGCGTCTCGGCATGCAAGAGTTCATAAACCCTCTCTCTTTCTTGTATATCTATATAGTAGAAGAGAAAAGAAGAGAATTTTTTGAATTATTTCAAAATTCTAATAGAATTACACATCACTTTTTTTGACTTTTTTTAACAAAGGCACCCATTCAACCCACATATTTTCAATCCTACGCCCTCCTTTATGCTTTTTAATAAAGACACCCATTAAAGCCACATAATTTCAGTCATACCCCCTCCTTTATGCTTTTTTAATTATGGAAACCTCTAGATTGGAGGGCTAGGATCAGCCTATGGAAATGGTCTTACAGGCACAACCTATTGTTGCTGTGTTCCATCACATGAACGGTTTGGATCAATCGATGATGTGGTCCGTACAATTCTTTGTCAGGCCGTGCATTGCACGGGGTTTTTTACTAGTGTGTGTATATATATATATATATATGTGTGTGTGTGTGTGTGTGTGTGTGTGTGTGTGTGTGTGTGTGTGTGTGTGTGTGAGGAAAAGGAGTGTGCCTATACCCCTTTTCCATTGGTGAAGAAGAAGATTGGATCAGAGGCAAATTCAAAATGAAAGGCCAAACCGCAACCCTCGCCCGAATCCCTTTCACCGCTACAATCCACTTCATCTGGCTTGAAAGGAACCGAAGAGTGCACGAAAATCAGAAGAAGCACAAGCAATACATTTTAAAATCAATCCTCTCAGCAGCGAGAGACAGAATTCTGTTTCTCAAACTTGAAGACTCTATATCCGAAGAAAATGTTAGAATTACTCGCCTATGGAACATCCCTCTTTTCCATAATTCAACATCTCCAAAGACTTGCTCCTGGATTCCCCCTCCTCCTTTGTTCAGCAAGCTAAACACGGATGCATCTTTAACCAGTGACGATTGAGGAATTGGGGGCATCCTCAGAGACGATTTGGGCCTGTCTTCTGCTATGTTCTCACTGAACTGTGCTCCAGGTCCCATCCATCTTCTTGAGATTGATGCTATAATCAACGGAGTTCTCCTTGCTAAATCTATGAACATAAAAAATCTTTGGATAGAATCTGATTCCTTGACAGCAGTCAAAGTGATCCAAAACTCCTCTCCATGTCCTTGGAAGAAAATGCCTGCTCTTGAACAACTTGAGGAGCGCCTATCTAGTTTTGACAACTGGTCTATTTCTCATATTTTGCGAGATGGAAACAGGGCTGCTGATTTCTTATCAAAGATCTCCTGCCCTTGTAAGGGTCTTCCAATCCCCTCTTCTGTTATTCCTCATGAATTGAATGGAATTCTTCTGGAAGACTCCTCTGGAGCCGTTTATAACCGTATGTAATCTTTTTCCTTTTAATAAAATCTAGTGGGGGTCTGCCTAACCCCAAATTACCAATTTTAAAAAAAAGAAAAGGAAAAGGAGTGTGCGGTCGACCGCACCAAGCTTAAGTGCGGTCGAGGGCCCCAAACTCATGTGGGCCCACTTTGTTAGGATGATCCAAAGCATTCATTTGAAAGGCCCTTACATAGATGGGGTATGTACAAAAAATCAGCTCCATAGGATCATCCTAACCCATCCAAAAGTGGAGGGCAAAATGGATATACACCGTTTGCCACAAATATGCCCATTTTTGCCCTCCACTTTTGGAGGGGTTAGGATGATCCAATGGACCTGATTTTTTGTACACACCCTATCTATGATGGGGCCTTGCAAATGAATGGTTTTGATCAGCACAAAAAATGTGGGACCCATGTGTTTGGGCCCTCGACCGCACCTAAGTTTAGGTGCGGTCGACCGTACAATCTTATTCCTATATATATATATATATATATATATATATATATATATATATATATATATAAGCAAATTTCTTGCTTAGTATCTATAAGCAAATTTCTTTCTTAATACTCCCCCTCAAGTTGGAGTGTGAACATCAAGAACGCCCAACTTGCGAAGAAGATGATAAAATGAAGAAGCACCAAGGGGCATGGTAAATATGTCAATAGGCTGATCAGCAGTAGAAATGTAAGCTCTGCGAATAATGCCCTTTTGTATCTTTTCACGAACGACATGACAATCAATTTCAATGTGCTTGGTGCATTCATGGAAAACGTGCAGCAATGTGGAAAACAGCCTTGTTGTCACAAAACATCAAGGCTGGCTGAGGATGAGGAATGTGTAAGTCGCGCAAGAGATATGAAAACCAAGTTAGCTCACAACATGTAATAGCCATAGCGCGATATTCAGCCTCAGCAGAAGATCGAGAGACTGTGCTTTGCTTCTTCGACCTCCAAGAGATAGGTGATGCCCCCAAGAGGACACAATAGCCAGGAACAGAGCGGCGAGAGTCTTTGCAACAAGCCCAATCATAATCACAAAAAGCACGCAGTTGCAATGGACTAGTAGAAGAAAGGAGAATACCCTGACCCGGGGAGTGTTTGACGTAGCGAAGAAGCTGATAGGCCGCATCAAGGTGAGGTTGTCACGGTTTATCCATGAATTAGCTTAGGACTTGAACATAGAGGATGATATCTGGTTGTGTAATTGTAAGGTAAATTAGGCGACCAATGAGGCGGCGGTATTGAGACGGATCTGATAAAAGAGTGCCATTGGTGAGTTGGAGATGTTGCTCCATAGGAAAGGTAACAGATCAAGATCCAAGAAGTTCTGCATCATCTAATAATTCAAGGGCATATTTTCGTTGAGAAAGATAGATGCCTTTCTTGGAATTTAGCAACGTCAAGACCTAAAAAATATTTGAGCTGGCCAAGGTCTTTGAGAGTAAAACGATCATTAAGAAACTACTTAAGAGACGAAATGGTCGAGGAGTCATTGCCAGCAATGATAATATCGTCGACATAGACAAGGATGACAGTAATGATCGAACCAGAAACCCGAGTGAACAAGGAGTAGTCGGCCTTAGATTGGAGATAACCAGCATCAACAAGGGCAGTAGAAAATTGGGCAAACCATTGTCGGACGCCTGTTTTAAGCCATACAAGGATTTATGGAGTCTGCAAACTCGATTCTCCCCCTCTCGAGCAAAACCCAGAGGAGGCTGCATGTAAATTTCTTCATCCAAAACGCCATGTAAAAAGGCATTATTAACATCAATTTGGTGAAGATGCCAATTCTTTATCGCAGCAATAGCTAAGAGAACTCTGACAGTGATGAGTTTAGCAACAAGAGCAAATGTTTCGTGGTAGTCTAATCCTTCCTTTTGATTAAAACCTTTGGCTACCAAGCGTGCTTTGAAACACTCTATAGATCCATCAGGATTGTGCTTGATTTTGTATACCCATTTGCACCCAATGGTTTGTTTTCCAGGAGGTAACGTTGTAAGAGTCCATGTATCATTAGCCTTCAAAGCCCGAATCTCATCAGACATTGCCTTACACCATTTTGGATCCTTAAGAGCTTGGTGAAATGTTCTTGGTTCTGTAACAGAGGATATAGCTACAGAAAAGGCACAATGAGACGAAGAAAGTTTATCATAAGATAAAAATTGGGACAAAAAGGATAAGTACTTACAGGAGAATTGGCCTTCGAGTGATGCGACGGATTGGAAGGAGGTTGGATGGCCATACCACATTGATATGATTGAAGATATCTTGGTGGATGTGTAGAACGAGTAGGTCGCGTGGGACGAGGAAGAGGAGGTGGAGTTGGAGGTGGTGATGAAGGTTGGGGAGGAGATGGTGATCGTGGTGATACCAAAGGTGGGGACGTGGAGGTGGTAGGTGAGAACTCCTACGAATCTTGGATGGGAAGCGGTAAGACAATTGATGGGAGAGGTTAGAGATAGTATGAAATGGGAATATTGTTTCATGGAAAACTAAATCCCCGGAAGTGAAGGTGGAGTCTGACTCTAAATCATATACTTTGTATCTTTTTTTACCACAAGGGTATCCAATAAAAACACTATGTTCGGCACGTGGGGAAAACTTATGGCGAGTTTCAGTGTGGGTGGAGACATAACATAGGCAACCAAACACCCTTAAGTGAGAGTAAGAAGGGAGGTGCCCAAAAAGCTTCTCATAGGGTGTTTCACCCGACAAGGTATTGGTGGGGGTCCGATTAATTAAGTATGCAACGGTAAGAACACAGTCACCCCAGAATTTGATGGGTAGGATGGCTTGAAAAGGCAAAGCTCGAGCCACGTTAAGAAGATGTCTATGCTTGCGTTCTATAGCCCCATTTTGTTGGGGTGTTGCAACACAGCTAGTTTGGTGCAAAATGTCATGATCATGATCATGAAAGAATGACTACATGCCAAATTCAAACTGTGTGGATGGCCGAGATTGTCCACGTCGTGGAGGGGGAGATTGTTGGGGGTTCCACATGAAAGCAATTATCCCACAACGGATGAGTGAGAGGATGTAGATGGGCTTATAAGGATTTGGGCACCTTCCTTTCAACGGCTAGCTTTTGAGGACGAGTTCTACCCAGGTCCCAACACAAACAAATAGTAAATTAGTAATTAATTAATTTATGAGGAGGAAGAAGGATATATATATATATATATATATGAGGAAAGTGTTTCTACTCGGTCCCCTAGATAAGCTTATCTACTCCTCCCTTTAAAAAAATACAGTGGGCCCACGCTGTTTGGATGATCCAAAGCATTCATTTGATAGGTCTTAACATAGATAGGGTGTGCCCAAAAAATCAGCACCAAAGGGTCATCCTAGCCCTTCGTTTTGTAGTGCCTTGTGGTGCCCAGAATGGACACATATAAACGTCCACGTTTATATGCGTCCATTTTGGACACGGTGTGCCCAACAAAACGAAGGGCTAGGATGACCCTTTGGTGCTGATTTTTTGGGCACACCCTATCTATGTTAAGACCTATCATATGAGGAAAGTGTTTCTACTCGGTCCCCTAGATAAGCTTATCTACTCCTCCCTTTAAAAAAATACAGTGGGCCCACGCTGTTTGGATGATCCAAAGCATTCATTCGATAGGTCTTAACATAGATAGGGTGTGCCCAAAAAATCAGCACCAAAGGGTCATCCTAGCCCTTCGTTTTGTTGGGCACACCGTGTCCAAAATGGACGCATATAAACGTGGACGTTTATATGTGTCCATTCTGGGCACCACAAGGCACTACAAAACGAAGGGCTAGGATGACCCTTTGGTGCTGATTTTTTGGGCACACCCTATCTATGTTAAGACCTATCAAATGAATGCTTTGGATCATCCAAACAGCGTGGGCCCACTGTATTTTTTTAAAGGGAGGAGTAGATAAGCTTATCTAGGGGACCGAGTAGAAACACTTTCCTCTATATATATATATATATATATATATAAAATAAGCTGGATGGAAAAGAAGAGAATTTTTTGATTTTTTTGAAAATTCTATGAGAATCACATCACTTTTTTTGATTTTTTTTAACAATGCACCCATTCAACTCACATATTTTCAATCCTACCCCCTCCTTTATGCTTTTAACAAAGGCACCTATTAAAGCCATATAATTTCAATCTTACCTCCCTCCTTTATGGTTTTTTAATAAAAAATATATAGGGTGATCTTAACCATCCGATTTAAGAGGAATTATGAAAACATCTATAGATTGGAGGGCTAGGATCAGCCTACGGAAATGATTTTTGGGGCACAACCTATTTATGTTGTGTTCCATCACATTGACGGTTTGGATCAACCTATGACGTGGTCCGTACAGTTCTTTGTCGGCCCGTGCATCGCACGCACCCATTAAAGCCACATAATTTCAATCTTACCCCCCTCCTTTATGGTTTCTTAATAAAAAATCTATAGGGTGATCTTAACCATCCGATTTAAGGGGAATTATGGAAACCTCTATAGATTGGACAGCTAGGATCAGCCTATGGAAATGATTTTTGAGGCACAACCTATTTATGTTGTGTTCCATCACATGGACGGTTTGGATCAACCTATGACGTGGTTCGTACAGTTCTTTGCCGGCCCGTGCATCGCACGGGGTTTTTTACTAGTACTATATAGTAGAAGAGAAAATAAGAGATTTTTTTGTGGAATTACACATCACTTTTTTTGACTTTTTTTAACAAAGGCACCCATTCAACACACATATTTTCAATCCTACCCCCTCCTTTATGCTTTTTAACAAAGGCACCCATTAAAGCCACAGAATTTCAATCCTACCCCCCTCCTTTATGTTTTTTTAAGAAAAAAAATCTATGGGGTGATCTTAACCATCCGATTTAAGAGGAACAACATATTATGGAAACATTTATAAGATTGGAAGGCTAGGATCAGCCTATGGAAATGATTTTTGGGGCACAACCTATTTATGTTGTATTCCATCACATGGACAGTTTGGATCAACTTGTGATGTGGTCCGTACAGTTCTTTGTCGGCCCGTGCATTTTTTACTAGTGTATATATATATATATATATGAGGAAAGTGAAGCTACACCTCCCGTGTAGCTAACTTAGCTACACCGCCGGCTTAAAATACAATGGGCCCACATTGTTTTGGTGATCCAAACCTTTCATTTGATTGGCCCTCACATAGATAGGTGTCCACCAAAAATCAGCTCCATAGGATCATCCCAACCCTTCGATTTGTGGAGGGCCAATCAAATGAATGGTTTGGATCACCAAAACAATGTGGGCCCATTGTATTTTAAGCCAGCGGTGTAGCTTCACTTTCCTCTATATATATATATATATAAAGAGAGAGAGAGAGAGAGAGAGAGAGAGAGAAGCATTTGTCGTCGTTTGACCAAAAAGGAAACTTGATTTGTATTTTTAATAACTTCTTAAATTTAAGGGCACGTTTGGCTACGATAAATTTTTTTTTTTCACGATAAATCAGTGTCTCCAAGTGGAGATGAGGGTGGAGTGCCTTAAATTCAGGAAACTAGTGTCTCCAAGTGATCATAAGTGGTTTTTTCAATAAACAAAAAACCCTCCTCAAGAAAGGATCGACTTTTTTCTTGATTTTTAGCCACTTCGCATGCTCATCTCAATCTCCGCCTCTCGGATCTCTCTCCTTCTCTCACTGCCCTACCCCTGTCTCACCATTTGTAGACACCGATCTATCATGAAAAGAAATCATGGCTTCCAGACATGGCCTAAGTACAAAAATTTTCATTTAGCATAGAATTGGCAGTGATAAATTGAACCCACCCCGCACCCAACTAAAATTTTCATTTAGAATAGGATGGGCAGAGATAAATTTGATGAGCCTTCTACACCAATTTATCATGAAAAAAAAAATTCATGGCTGACATACATGGCCTAAGTACTAAAATTTTCATTTAGATCAGAATAGTAGGATGGGCAGTGATGGATTCAACCCCCCGCCCCCTTGTAGGATAAATTCACCCTTGTATCTGTTGTGAAGGGTAAGTACTGGTTGTACAAAAGTGTTATACCAGTTGTGGCACAACCACAACTCTGGTAGAGGGAGTGAATTTAATGCCGCCCTATTTGGATTTGCTCGGCCATTTTTGCACACCACACAGGCACACTTTTTTTCTTTTTGAATGGTACCACACAGGAACAGTTATTCATTTAATTCATTGGAGGTGGCTGTTTTCTCCTTCAAAAGTGAGCTGCGGACTGGCTTTTTGTGAAATTGCCTAGCAAATCTCCACAAATCTCCTATGATCTTTTTTATGTGAAAAGTGTCTCTAATCCACCGACTAAAGAACATTATCTTGCCCACCGACCAAAAACACAGTGGGCTAAATTGTTTTGATGATCCAAAGCATTCATTTGATAGGCCCTGACATAGATAGAGTGTGCCCCAAAAATCAGCTCCATAGGATCATCCTAACACTTCGATTTGTGGAGGTCTATGGAGATGTTTTTTTGGGCACACCCAATCTATCTCAGGGCCTTCAAATGAATGGTTTACATCACCCAAACAACGTAGGCCCACCCTATTTCTAGTGGGTGGACTAGATCAATTGACCTAGTCAGCCGACCAGAAACACTTCTCCCTTATTTTATTTTGATTTTGAAAAGTTCATTTATTGCAAATCCCCTATTCTATCTATTTTAAATTTATTTGTCTGAGTGTTGTATGATGGCAGAATGGCAGCTAAGAGCTAGGAGTGCCAATATGAAAATCTAGGGGGAGTAAGGTATCATCCCTAGGTTCTCCTCCAAACGTCACTTTCTCTTCCTCTGGAAAACTGTAATAAATTACCCAATACTGACTGCTAAAAGAAATTTATTGCATGGTATTGGGCCTATTGGCAGCTTATTCCTTTTCTTTTCTTTTTAATATTTTTCTCTTTATCCCTATATTTCTGGCTGTTCCTTCTCCAAGCTCACAAGCTATCCCTGTTATCCTTTTCTATATTCCAGCCTGGTCTAGACCACGACAACATTGCCCTCATTTTCACTGGATCCACCAATTCAAAATTCAAACCATATCCTTCTAATAAAAAATATCACCCATTGCCTGTAAACACTGCACTTCTCAGATATTTTAATCACGAGTCAGACCCAACTCGCCAAATTCCAGACCCGAGTCCAACCTCTGAGTCAATGCAACTCAGTTGCTTTACCAGCTGATATACCATTTGTTTGTAGTTTGCTGAGTCTAAAGAGGTGAGCTGAAGCTGAGTTGACTCAATGGAGTTAAAGCAGGGTAACCCATTTAGAATCAGTGAAGCAGGGTCCCAACTGATAAACCCTGTTTGTAGTTCACCGAGTCTAAATAGGTGAACTGAAGCTGAGTTGACTCAACCCAATTGAAACAGGGTGACCCATTTTTCAAACTATGGTTCTAGCACTGAATCTAACGAGGGGCAATGATGAAATTGGATATTGTTTTAAAACTGCAGTGCAAGTACCAAACTCTATTTTAACATTCTCAATGACCCAAAGCTGCAATTTGGAAGCCTCTGAGTGCGCGGTCAAAGCGGTGGTTTCTACAAAAACACAGGGAAATGGTCCAGCACTTTCAACCAAAATAGGCTAAGGACAAGATGGGTTGGGTTTGCCATTTGTGAGCTTGAAATACTACTAGCATTGATAGTGAAACCAAAGATCTTGACCCACCCCTCCTCTTGAAGGTACAGACAAGAAATTAATTAATCACGATTGAACAAAGATACTCATGATCATGAAAAAACACATCAATAAAGCTACATTTGACATTCATTCCCATCCTGTAAAATTATAATTGAATTATTCATGATAAATAACTTTCTCTATAATACAGTACAAGGCAATAGAAACAAAGTCCCAAACAGGACCCTCAATCAAAGAATATAATGAAGAGGCAAGTTATGAAGCTGAGCATTTCTTGAACTAGAAAATGGCCAAAAATGGATGAGCTCTAAATAATTTCAAAACATCACGAACTTGAATTGTCAGTCACCTATCCAGTTCATCTCCACTTCAATTGACGGTTAGGATTGCTACTGATTTCCCCTTTGCTCGTATCAGATGCCTCCACCAACTGCTTGTCATCCAATCTCCCAGCCTGGGTTTCAAGCGAATAATCATGACGGGAACGGGATTCTTCTCTCCCTATCCGGCGATCCTGCAATACGAATATAGATATATGAAAATGTAACAAAATACAACTTGTAATACCTGACCCCGCCAAGGGTCGGGAGATCTGAGTAATTTTGTTAAATCCTAGCCGAATATCCATTGATCGATGGATCTGATCGCATCAATCTCTTTAATTAGAGATTGACAATCTAGATCTATGATCCGGCATCCTTAGGACCCTCGGATCAATTGGCTAGCCCAAGCCGATGGCCGACCTCCTCAAATTTGTTGGGAGATAGCTTTGATCTCTCTTGATCAATGGCCGCACTCAACAAAAAACAAGCAGAGATTAATGAAGGTTCTTAAGAGTTGGGTATGCATACATCGCGGAATAGCAAGTCATCTGCTTCGAGCATGTGGATTACATGTCCCATTTTAGGACGCTTTTGTGCATCTGGGTCAACACATCGAAGAGCTATCAGAAGAGCCCGTTTCAATGCCTTGGAAGAAGGCTTCTCCGGTATCCTAGGATCAACAACTAGCTCGGATTTTCTGTTTCCAACCATGGTTTTCAACCACTCCACCAAATTCACCTGAAAAAAAAAATATTAGCAACTCATCCCAGTTTCACAAACAGATAAGACTGGGTAACATGAGAGTTACAATAAAGTATTGGCTGAATTAAGGATTAACCTCTCCGGGTGGCCGACTGTAATCAACAGGACTTCTTCCAGATATTATCTCCATGATCAGAACTCCAAAGCTAAAGACATCACTTCTCTCAGTCAACATACCAGTGCTGGCATATTCAGGTGCTACATAGCTACATGAACCATGAATTAGAAAGACTTCAATTATCAGCAAAAGTGGAGTATGTACAGAATGTTTTGATGTGGGTATAGAAGACATACGCTCCATTTAATCATGCAAAAAAAAAAATGAATTAAGTGTATAGAAACTTTAAACGAGGAAGCAAACTAACCCTAAAGTCCCCATTACGCGAGTTGTCACATAGCTTCTTTCAGAACAAAGGAGCTTTGCAAGACCAAAATCAGAGACCTTGGGATGCCATCTTTGATCGAGTAATATGTTGCTAGATTTTATATCCCGATGAACAACCTTCGGTTCGAGCCCCTCGTGAAGGTAGGCCAAGCTGAGATAAGCATTTTTTTAGTTACAGTGAAATAAAGATTTCATTGAGAAAACATCCACATTCGGTTTCCAAATACAACAAGAGGACAGATCACCATACCCTTTTGCTGTTCCAAGGATAATGTTCATCCTTCTATCCCATGTTAGAGGACTGAATTGCCCTAGATCCCCATGAAGCCACTGATCTAGATTACCATTGTCTACATACTCGTAAACAAGCATCCTAATCAACAAAACCAAACAGAAATGAAAAACATTCAATTTTTGTCGAAGCATAAAAATCAAATAAAGAATGATTTCTATGTTCGGACCCAAAGATAACTCTTCTAAGGTGGAGAAAGAAAATGCCTAAAACATTACAATCTGCAATGTGCAGTGAAAAGAGAATAATGAAATGAAAAACACCAAAAATATAAATTACTAAATACCTGTAAGCTCCCTCAACACAGTACCCGAGCAACCTGACGAGATTCTTGTGTCTAACACGACCGATTATTTCAACCTCTACTTTGAATTCTCTCTCAGCTTGACCCCTGATAATTTTCGCTCTTATGAGTTAATTGACATACTCTCAAGCAAGAAAATAGACGACAAATAAATCAGAATAAAATGCAGGTGCATTGACTATCACTCACAACACCAAAATGAAAAAGGAATCCTAACCCAGCCAGAAATTAAAGCTTTTTAAGAAAAATTAAGTTGGGTAATGTTAATAAAAGCAGCACCTTATCAAGCAAGAAAGAATAAAAGAACATGGAAACAAATAAGGAACTAAAGAAGGACAAATAGATAGAGAAAAAGCAGGTAAAGATAAGATTTTCCTATACAAAACTGTTGAGTTGGGCATATGTTAATCAAACAGTCACTGACGAAATGATTCTCAACTGAAACAAGCATAAAAAAAAGAAAGGGAAATAAATCTAGCCCCAAGCTTGATTAACACCATATATCAGAAAACAAAAAGAAAAGTTTTTTTTTCCCCAAAATGTAATTCAGCAGGTTCCTGAAGACAACCACATCTTGAATCAACCCAAAAACCAAAGTAGCTTCAACATGCAAATATTGTGAGAAATCAGTACAAAATGAATGATAATCCCACATAAAAACTAAAATCTAATCTTAGAAACACCCCAATTATAGATCCATATCATTCAAAAAATCCCAACTATTCCACAACAACAAAAAACAAAAACAAAAATCAAACCAACCCAAAACCCACTGCATGTTCAGCTACTTATGCTAAAAATTATTCCTCAACTCCCAAAAACTCCACATTTCCCTCTAATCACCCTACCAAAAAAAAAAAAAAAAAAACATGCTGAACAAAACAAAACAAAATGCAAATAATTAGAAAAAGAAATTCAAATTACCTGTTATTAAGCAGATTCTTCACTGCAACCTTAGTATTATCCAGCAAGATTCCGCGATAAACGATCCCATACCCACCTTCTCCGATCACATTCTCATCCGATAGCCCTCCTGTAGCATCCTCAAGCTCCCTCAAAGTATACCAATGGCCCCACCCTAGATGCGAAACCTCCGGTGGGCCACCACCCGACGCTGAATCCGTAGCCGTCGTTGACCGACTCTCTCCGCTCGCTTGACTCGACGGCCGGTCAGAAAACACAATCCGGTGCTCGGTCTTCCCAATGTCCACCTGGATCTCCGGCAACGATGCAGCCCTCTGATCTGGATCTGCCACGTGTACGATCTCTTGGATCTCTTTAGAAACGACCGGGGAAGGATCGACGGCGATATATTTCGGTGGCCGGACAGGAGGTTTTTTCCGGCGAGAAGTGAAGCAGAGAGAGAGGAGGAAGAGGATGAGGACGATGAAAGCTCCGACACAGATTCCGATCACGACCCATAATCGGAGGCCGAAGATCGATGTGGGTTTGGAGAGTTGACTGTTGAGAAAGGCCGTACTGTATAACGACATGATGAAGGTCGAGAGAGAGTGAGAAGGGGGGTGATTTTTAGAGTTTTGGGGGTGGGTTTGAGTTAGGGTTTTTCTACATTATTATCGCCAGAAAAATGGGCGTCGCCGGCGAGGTGGGGGTAAGATGGTGGCAAGTCAAGAGAGTGTGAGAAGGAAAAGGAAAGGTTCCGAGATTTTCGGCTTATATAGATCGAGTCTTACCAAACTGTCCTGAACTTTGTTTAAATGACGTGTATATCCTAAAGCTGACAACGGACAATCAACGGGCAAGTTGTCTGGGTTGGAGAATTTAAGATTGAGCACGTGCAGTTCACGTGAGGAGTGGTGGGGAAATAAATCGATGGGCGGAAAGAGCTGATATTCTAGACTCCCTTTCTTTTGTTATCGTCACCCTTTTATAGAGTGCTTGAGTTGAATCGTCCTTAGGTCGAGTTGACCCGGTGACTCGACGGGTTGAGTAGTTAAGATCTACCCGAGCGGACCCGGTCGACTCAATAGAAACCTCTATGGCTATGTCAATTAAGCAAGTGGGTTGAGTCAGCAAATGTGGTTGACCAATGGTTTTCTAAAAGAGGAAAAAGATTGTGAGGTTGAGCGCATAAGAGGTTCATGCGGTTGAAGAGAGAGAACCATTCCCATTGGTTGAATTAGTGGGTCCGGGCAGAAAAAAAAAGGAGAGATTTCGTGCGTTATCGAGGCTGCGTTTTAGACGTACTCTCGAGAGAAGTTTTGCTAAACCCTAATTTCCGCCTCTCTCTCTGTGCTCAGATAAGCTTTGTAAAGAAACCCTAGACTTCCAAAACCTTCCACGATCCCTCCGACGGAAAAGCTGAAAGGAGAGGCGAAAAAAAAGAGACAAAACCCCTTTTCTTTGCACAGAAAATCCCTCTTTGAGAGAAAACACAGCAGAGAGAAAACCCCTTTCTCTCCGCCCAACCTCACAGCTCATCTCCGACGGAAAAGCTCAAAGGAGAGAGGCCGAAACCTCAACCTCGACGATTGATCTTCTCCTCCCACCTGTAAGGTTAGTGCGTTCTTCACTTATTTCTATTTTTCTCTTTTTTTTTGCAAAAAAATCATGAATGGTGCAGATTTGGGGTTTCAAGCAGCATGAAAGGTGCAGAAATTTAGGGTTTCTGTTTTTTTTTTTATTTTTTTTTCATCTTCTCTCTGTTTTTCCTTCAAAAACCGTGGAAAATATTATATTTTATCTGTATTTGATTTTTTTTTTCATTTTTTTGTCCTCTCTCTGTTTTGTTCTAGGATCTTTCGAGAACCTCCCATGGTCCACAATACTTGTTCCTAGCCACATGCAATTGTATTTGCAGAATCTCCTTCAACAAAATATATATGCAGGGATTAAGAGGGCAATCTTTCATCGAATGGCCTTTCTGTTTACCCAAAAAAACATTCGTCTTCCCCGCTTCTTTGGGCCAGACCAGGAACAGGACTATTTTCATTTTCGTAGTTTTTGATAACTTGTTGGGTAAAAAAACAATAGCACAAAGCAAGCTACCCAACTTTATGCTTTAATAAAGGGAAAAGTATCGAGAGTTATGCCTTTTGTAACCCTCACAATTTGCACTCCACAAAAGTCTAGATTAAAATGTTTTTTAATCGTTTTGAGAATGTTATCATCACTGATGTTTGTTTTTTATGAGTAACTCCTCACTAATATTTTCAAATGATCAATTTTCCAAAATTGATTCTCAGAATCCAAGAGGAACATTCCAATCTGTTGTGTGATCATCAATTCATCCACACATGTTAGCTTAAAGAATCACTAAAAACTAAAAATCCTAACCACTTGTGTTAATGGGCTTTTTAATCACTAAAAATCCTAATCACTAAAAATCCTAAAAATCATCCATACATTACAGAACAAGCTGTCAAAAGAGGACTAAGGTTTGGAAACGTTATTATTGCTCTTGTCAATTTATTATGCTCCGTTTTTTTTCTTATTGATTTAAATCTCTACTACTGTGCTTGCTAATAGGTGGCTGCAAATGACCAGCAAAATGCCCATACCCAAAATGGAAATGAGTAAGATGAAGAGAGTTGAAGGTGCCATTTCTCACTGCCAATTTTCAGTATTTGTTACATAAGTTTAAATCACGAGTCCTTGGATTATGGGTGTTTTTCTCATTGCCCATTTTCATTTAAAAAAGTTTACATCATTTACAAGAAATTTAAAATCGTCATTTAAAAAAAAACATCATTTAGAAGGTCCCATTTCTCACTGCCCATTGTCACTAAGTTGGTGTTTTTTTGTTTTTGTTTTTTTTGTAGACCCACTATCGATCTTTCATTTGGTGCGATCAATATCGGCTGTACCTGCATTTGCTGCATGTTGGGCTTCATTCTGATTATGGCAGCTATGATTCTTTGGTTTTTGAAGCTGTAATATCGGATGGTAGGCATTGCTGGGATGTTATTTTGCATGTTGACATCACTATGTAGTATTTCTGGTCTGTGGTATTTTAGAAAGAAACTAGAATTCGACGTATGTTCGTTTTAGCACAGAGAGCCTAACCCATGTCCTTGCCTGTTAAACATCTCTATGAAAATAGTTGCATTTCCTGGTGTATGCCTTGGTTAATGATTCGCTATTTTATCTAATAGAAATTATGTTATAAATCAAGGCAACATTATTCCCACTCTCTGATTCCATCTCTTTTCAGTGTAGCTAGGCCTGGCAAAATTGGCCGAACCGGGCCGAAACCGAACCGATAATTCGGTTTCGGTTTGGGTAAATCAAACCGATTCAAATTTCGGTTCGGTAGAACCAAACCGATGTTCGGTTCGGTTTCGGTTTGAACCCTTGCCGAACCGAAACCGAACCGAAACAGTAACCCAGTGTTCGAAACCACCGTTGAAAAAATTGCAGTAAAATATTTTTCATTGAAAAAATTACATTCAACCCTTTTTCTTACTTGGGACAGCCCTTTCTAGGTAAAAGTACAGTCATAGACACGCTGGGGTGATTTTCTCGAGAAATAAATGGTGGTGCACATATCACATTTGGGGCATAGCGTATTTAAATGGACAGCTGCTCTCAGAATAGACAGCTGCCATCATATCACATTGGATGACAGCTGCCATCATATAACTTTGCACCATAATATAATAAGGGCGATGATATTGTCACCCCCCTAAATTACGCATTCGCTCCCCTTTTGGCTTGATTTGACGTCAAAAAGCATTAATAAGGGGGGTGAATGCGTACGCAGGGGGGTGACAATATCATCGCCCTATAATAATTAGTGATTTAAATGGACAGCTGCCATCATTTTCACCTCATGTTTTTAATGGAAAGGGGCAATTATTTTACACCCGAAAGAAACCGAAACCGAACCGAAACCGAAATTTTCAAATCAGTTCGGTTTGGTTCGGTTTGGCCATTCAGAAATTCGGTTCGGTTCGGTTTCGGTTTGGAGTGTAGGATGGTTCGGTTCGGTTCGGTTTGGGGGTCAAACCGAGCCGAAACTGAACCATTGCCACCCCTAAGTGTAGCCAATAATATTCTTATATAGAAAGGAGAAAGAACAGTATTGTGTTCATATACGTTTCGTTGATAATCATTAGAAATAGCTGAATTGGGCCTTCTTTTCAACTGTCCAGGCAAGTAGGCAACACACTTGTTCTTGTTAGTGAAGTGATACAATTGTTGCAGTGGTGTAGCACTTCTAGCCTTCTCAAGTCTGACGCATAAAAGTTCTGCTATGGACCATGACTTACCTGACCAAAGGCACAGCATATATTGATGTCTACGAGGGTCATATAGATTCATTACAACAGCAGTCAGAACTCCATTGAGATTCCCGTTGAAATAATTTAGCTTATCAACAGAAGAATTTCACAAGCTTAAATAGCAAGTAGCGCACATGAAGCTACACAAGGAGAGCATAAACAGAAAATTCAGGCATGGTAGCTCACTGATTAGCAAGTCTACTGATAATTTGGTTGGATAAACCCGCGGGTCGCGGGTGTGCTGGGTAGACCCGCGGGTCATCATCCGCAAATATGGGATTGTAATAACTATTTTGATTTGACAGTTTTTTCCGTAATTGTCATGACAGTTTTTCCCGTAATTGTCATGACCTCCTGTATGTGTTTGGTATTTTTTTCATAATTTTAAAATTTTATAACCTTTGCAGGTAATTTTTCATTCAAAACTTTATAATTTAGCTAATTTAATTTTTGTTGTGTAATGATTACTTTTTTACCTTTTCTAGCAACATTTTAGCAACATTTGGATGCGCCATCTTTGCACACACAGTGGCCACTTGCCGAGAAATTGCCAAAGGAGAAGCTTGATAGCAAATTCTAATAAAATAAAAACCACATTTAAATGTTATCAACACTACTGGGCACTCTCACTTTATGTATGGCCCACACCATAGGATGATCCAAACCGTCCATTAGTTGGGCCATAGCCTAAATAGGTTATGCTCCAAAAATCATTTCCATAGGATGATTCTATCCCTCCAATCTGAATGTTAGAGGGTTGATCCTAACCCTCTATAGATCAGAGGGTTAGAATCAACCGACGGAAATAATTTTGGGGCATAACCTATTTAGGGTATGCCCCATCTAAGGGACGGTTTGGAACTTTGGATAATCCTACGGTGCAGGACATACCGTACTTTCTATCAAGTGAGAGGTACTCATAAAAAACAAACATCAGTGATGATAACATTCTCGAAAAGATAAAAAACATTTTAATCTAGACTTTTGTGAGGGTTACAAAAGGCATAACTCTCTATACTTTTCCCATTATTAAAGCATAAAGTTGGGTAGCTTGCTTTTTCCTACCCAACAAGTTATCAAAAACTACGAATATGAAAATAGTCATGTTCCTGGTCTGGCCCAAAGAAGCGGGGAAGACGAATGTTTTTTGGGTAAACAGAAAGGCCATTCGATGAAAGATTGCCCTCTTAATCTCTGTATATATATTTTGTTGAAGGAGATTCTGCAAATAATTGCATGTGGCTAGGAACAAGAATTGTGGACCATGGGAAGTTCTCGAAAGATCCTGGAACAAAACCGAGAGAGGACAAAAAAATTAAAAAAACAATCAAATACAGATAAAATATAATATTTTTCCAGGGGTTTTGAAGGAAAAACAGAGAGAAGATGAAAAAAAAAAAAAAAAAAATAGAAACCCTAAATTTCTGCACCATTCATGCTGCTTGAAACCCCGAATCTTCACCATTCATGATTAAAATAAAAGGGTTTTTGCACTATTTTTGAAGGAAAAAAAGAGGAGAAAAGCAGAGAGAAGATCAAAAAACATAACAGAAACCCAAAATTTCTTGCAAAACCATAAATTTCTGCCCATATTTTTGTCACTTTAAACCCCAAATCTGCACCATTCATGATTTTTTTGCAAAAAAAAAGAGAAAAATAGAAATAAGTGAAGAACGCACTAACCTTACAGGTGGGAGGAGAAGATCAATCGTCGAGGTTGAGGTTTCGGCCTCTCTCCTTTGAGCTTTTCCGTCGGGGATGAGCTGTGAGGTTGGGCGGAGAGAAAGGGGTTTTCTCTCTGATGTGTTTTCTCTCAAAGAGAAAGGAGTTTTCTCTCTAAAACGCAGCCTCGATAACGCACGAAATCTCTCCTTTTTTTTCTACCGGGCCCACTAATTCAACCAATGGGAATGATTCTCTCTCTTCAACCGCATGAACCTCTTATGCGCTCAACCGCACACTCCTTTTCCTCTTTCTAAAATCTGATTTATTTAGGTTTAATGATACTCATGATGCCTTCTTTTTTTTTATAATTGGGCGAACTCACCTTGTTTTTTTACGTGACAAACAGTGAATCTTTTGAATTTGAATAATGGCTAAGAATGGTAGATTCATAAGATTGGAGGGAGACAAAAAGAAAAATTCTATCGTAGTTAATTTAAATATGAATAATAGCTTGTATTACGAGGTAGATTAGGATAGAATCTCTCAATTAATTAAGGGCAGTGATAAATCGACCCCATATGTCTCTTTCTCTCTCCTTTGGGTTAGAGAGAGAGAGAGAGAAAGACGCATAGGGGTCAATTTAAGATATATGGGGGTTGATTTATCACTCTCCTTAATTAATTTAAATTCGAATAATGGCTAAGAATGGTAGGGTGGTAAAGTTAATGTAATTATGAGGAAGATTGAGAAAGAATCTCTCTAGTGATTAATTTGAATTTGAATAAGGAGACGGTAAATAGAAAGCACGGAGAGAAGAGAGATATGACGAGAACACTTTTACAACGGAAAGGGAAATTGGAGGAATCATTTCCATTGAAGAGAACGATTAAGTGATTCTAAGCTATATTTAATAGAATACATCATCTTCCTTTTCATGATAAATGACAATTAAGTTTACTGTAAAGTTTTTCTGAGCTCGAGCGTCAAAAACTCATGTGAGCCCACATTTTTTGGGTGTTCATTTGAAAGGCCCTCACATAGATAAAGTGTGTACCAAAAATCAGCTCCATAGGATCATCGTAACACATCCAAAAGTGGAGGGAAAATGGACAAATATTGTTTCTCCACGGAACTGCCCATTTTTTACGTCCACAAATTGAAGGTTTAGGATGATCATATGGACATGATTTTTTGTAGGCACCTTATCCATGTAAGTGCCTTTCAAATGAATGCTTTAGATCACCTCAAAAATGTGTACCAAAGCTTGAGCTCATAAACACTTTCCTCATTAAGCTTATCCCATTATCAAACATTGTAGTGGGAGTATTAGTAGTTTTTATTTATTATATTTAAACATCTTTGTTTGGAAGAGAAAAGTAGGGAGGTTTTTTGGGTTCAAAAATATGTTCAAACAAACCAATTGATGACAGCCAAGGTGACCTTATGCAGCACGCCAGCGTCCCCTACTCTAACGGGGGACTTGAAATGCATTAAATGCAGCCCCAATTTCTCTCGAAGATAATACTAAAATATTAAAAAAATGTGGCTACAAAAATAATCATGACAAGTACTAATTTGTCAGGAAGGGCATTATGGTCTTTTGTGGACCACTTTTTGAAAAAGGTAAGTGATATTTATGCCCCCTTTTATCACTAGGGACACCCAACGCAAGTGTGTCAAAGACTAAACGGGGGCTGATGTACTTGATGTGAAGAATCAAGTGGGTCGGTGTCAGCGGTGATCAAAAGAGGGTAAATATTAGGGCTGCAACTTGAGCCGGGTTTTACCCGACCCGCATCGACCCGACCCGAAAATAGCCTGGGTCGGGTTCAGGTTTCATGGGTTTCGGGTCGAGCCGGGTTCACCATTCAAAAGCCCGCATGAATCTCGGGTCGAGCCGGGTTTGAAGGGGCCCGACCCAACCCGACCCGAGTTACATAAGTTATAGTATGTACATTTTTTTCTATTGTTAGTTAAAAGTTAAAGGGATAATTACATTTACACCCCCTCTAGTTTCTGACACATCCACTTCCACCCCTATAGTTTAAAACGTGACAAATACACCCTTGTAGTTTCAATTTGTTTAAGGTAGGCCCCCTCAACTGAAGGTTTGTCCATAGATTGAAGGGTTAGGATGATCCGATGGAGCTGATTTTTTGGGCACACCCTATCTATGTCAGGACCCATCAAATGAACGCTTTGGATCATCAAAACAATGTGGGCCCACATTATTTGGATGATTTTTTGGTAGTGTTTGGATTCGGGTAGGGACCCACATTATTTGGATGATCCAAAGCGTTCATTTGATGGGTCCTGACATAGATATGGTGTGCCCAAAAAATCAGCTCCATCGGATCATCCTAACCCTTCAATCTATGGACGAACCTTCAGCTGAGGGGGCAAACCTTAAACAAATTGAGGTGTATTTGTCACGTTTTAAACTATAGGGGTGGAAGTGGATGTGTCAGAAACTAGAGGGGGTGTAAATGTAATTATCCCAAAGTTAAAAGTGAAAACCCACGCACCCACTGTTACTGTATGTGAGTGTAATTTCTGCTTCTATGAGTTGAGTTGATTCAAGTGTTTGATTCAGCATTGTTTGATTGTAATTACAACATTGTTTGATTCAAGTGTGATGTGAGTGTAATTACATCATTGTTTGATTCAAGTGTAATGTGAGCGTAATTTCTGCTTCTATGAGTTGAGTTGCCTTGCCAAATAAGAATTTTCCTTAAAAATTTGCGTCAACGTGAAAAAACCCGACCCGACCCGAACCGACCCGAGATTTATCATGGGTAGGGCCGGGTTTGGGAATCGTGGGTTTTCCGGAAAAAAAACCCGACCCGACCCGACCCGAGATATTTCTCGGGTAGGGTTGGGTTCTCCAAAACCCGACCCGACCGACCCGAATTGCAGCCCTAGTAAATATCACTTCCCTTGAAAAATTTGTGTGTTTCACATAAAAGTAGGGACGAAATATGGTTTACTCCTCTAACTAACTTTTAGAAAATTTTATTGTATAAGAAAAAAGACCACTCTACCCTTCAACGACCTTGGAATTTGACACTACGATTTCTTCTACCATGGATTTGTTGCTTGGCACTGTAACTGAATCATTCCTTCTACAGTTTTTTTAATAATATTTAGTAATTAAGTTATCTCTTTCGATGAGTCTGAAATATGGGGTTGAATCTAGGGTTTCAACTCGGGTCAGGTTGGGTACCTCAACCCGAGATGGCATTTCCTCAACCCTAACCCAACCCAAACCAAGCCTTGGGTTGTGATGATCAACCCTAACCCAACTCGGGTTAATCTAGCTCCGAATATAAAAATACAAGAAATTAAACATTTTCCAAAGAAAATAATGATAAAACTAGACGACAGAGGTCAGGTTTGGGTCGGGTCGGGTCGGGTTGCCGAGGCATCAACCCTAACCCAACCCATCCCAAGAAAATGCCAACCCAACCCAAGCCAAAATCGGATTGAACCCGTCGGGTTCGGGTTGAGCCCTATCCGAGTTGCACCCCTAGTTGAATCATCAAAAATCGGGTCATGCGGGTTGAGCCCGATCCAAGTTGCACCCCTAGTTGAATCATCAAAAATCGGGTCATGGTAGCGAAATATCAAGTCGAGTTGACAAAATATTGGACAAAATAAGGTGAAATTGGCGAAAATGATTGACCCAATATTTTGTTGATTTGAGTCATTTGACCCAAATTTTTGTCGACTTAGCTCGATTTTTTGCCGGCCTGTTTTTTTGCTGACATTTTTTAAATAGAAAATAAAAACTCAACTAAAGATGAAAAACTCAATGACACCTTATGCATGAGATGAAAATAATCACATAATTAAATACTTGATAGAGTATAAAGAGTCTCAAGGGTCCTAACAAATCTTTTGGATTTTTTACACAGCTGGTTTTAGTATGGAAAGCACGGAAAGCATATCCCAAATATTGGATTGGATTGTATGGGAAGATTTTCTTATATTTTTGGCTTTCTCACAACAGCCAAGGGGACATCCTAAAAGAAGAGAAAAGTAAAGAATATGGGCCGATGTTTAGTGAAAATACGGATTGTGGGCACCTTTAAAACAAGAACAAAAAAATGGCTAAACTTCAAAATCGGGTTGGAAAAAAACCCTGATACCCTTCTGACATCAACGGAAACGTCATTCGGCCTCCTTTTTCATTAATAGCGTGTTTCACGAGGTTCTTTTGGTTCATCTGGTATTTGAACCGACAGAAGTCAGAGAACCTTGCATTCGTTTCTATCTTAGCCTTCAGAAATACCTAGAGACGGATGGATGCCTGACACGTGTTGAAAAACTTTTTGGAATGCTAGTGACTCTATACATAGTCAGTTTGGGTTGGATTGGAATCTTTCCGTGAACCCTGAGTCCTTGGGTTCCTTTAAATCTTGATCGTCGCCAATATAAATAGACGGTCGAATCCGCGACACGCGGACATCAATATGAAACGGTGGCGTCTTCTAATAAAACTCCTCTCCGCAACCATTATTCCCTTCTCTGTAACCATTATTTCCATCGGCGTACCAATTATTTCTGCCGGCCTACCCATTATTTTCGCCGGCGTCCCATTATTCATATTCCCTTCTATGTAACCATTATTTCCATCGGCGTACCCATTCTTTCCGCCGGCGTACTCATTATTCCCTCTCTATAACCATTATTTCCATCGACGTATTATTCCTATTCCCCTCTCTGTACCCATTATTTCCATCGGCGTACCCATTATTTCCATCGGCGTACCCATTATTTCTACGGGCGTACCCATTATTCTCCTCTCTGTAACCATTATTTCCATCGGCGGTTCCCATCTCTGAACCATTATTTCCATCGGCGTACCCATTATTTCCGCCGGCGTACCCATTATTGCCCTCTCTGTAACCATTATTTTCATTGGCGTACCCATTATTTCCGCCGGCGGACCCATTATTTCCCTCTCTGTACCCATTATTTCCGCCGATGTACCCATTATTTCCCTCTCTGTACCCATTATTCCCGCCGGCGTACCCATTATTTCTATCTTGGCTGTCGAAAATACCTAGAGACGGATGGATGCCTAACACGTGTTGAAAAGATAAGTGAGGAAAGATAACGTCTACCGTTCTAAGTCAAAAGATAAGTGAGAAAAGATAACGTCAGTGTTCCAAAAAGTACAATAACATCAGGGTTCTAAAAAGTTTTCCAACACGTGTCAAGATCCATCCGTCTCTAGTTATTTCCGACGGCCAAGATAGAAACGAACCCAAGGTTCTCTTGGTTCAAATACACATTTAAATGAACCAAAAGAAGCCTCGTGAATCGGGCCAATTTAAGAGGCAGTAATGAAAAATGAGGACTCTCTCAATGTCAGAAGGGTATCAGGGTCTTTTGACCACCTAATTTTGAAATTTAGCCCTTTTTTTGTTCTTGTTTTAAAAGGTGCCCACAATCCGTATTTTCACTAAACATCAGCCCCCATTCCGTACTTTTCTCTTATCGAAACAATCCTCGAAATACGGCCATATGAGCCATCAGTAGGGCCATTTTTTTTCTTCGCTCTTTTCGTTTTTCATCTCATCTGAGACCATATGGTTCATCAGTAAGCATTTTTCTTGGAAGTTGACTAGGGTATTACACCATGGAAAGATGGGAACCAGACCTTGATATTTACAAAAGTACAATTCTTCACAGTTCATGTACATTGAAAATTTTCGCTGTTAATGGCATGAATAGTATTATGCATCTTAGGCGAATTTCAATTAACAGAGCTATTACGAGGTGAGATCAGCAAACAAACATGTTCATATTTTATTTTTCTTTTGCTGGATAATCTTTCTGCAACCTCAATGTTGAAGCGTGGAGTGTTGGGAACCAAGTCTGCATCTTTTAATACGTCCACAAAGAAGAAAGCCTACTACTAAGTTAGCAAAGAGCATACACATTCTCTGCGAAAGAAGAGCATCTGTTGACACCCGAATTTTGTTCGGCCTGCGATCAGCTGCAACCCAGGACTCTGATAATGGGACAAACCATGCTTCTCAAGCAAGCCCCCAGCCTTCCCAAAACACCTTGACCACCTGCCAAAGAAAATGTTCCAGGAAACAAGAATCCCAGTAAAACAAAAACTTTTTAAACCTCTCCGATTTTCGAAAAAATACCCCAAAAGCCCAAGGCAGCCTATGGGCGCCGAGGCCCTGGCCCATCAGATCCCACCGCCCATGGATAGCACCACCGACACCCGGCCCTGCTTGCACCCCTCCGACAGTTTCAAAAGATTCCCTCAATCATTCCCCAGTTGATTTCATAAGCAGTGTGGTATTCTATCTAGCTGTTTTTTTCTTCATTTGCTGTTGATTTGTTTAGTACCAATCTGAGAATATGGTTTTGGGACCTATAATAACTTACTCAAAATTTGTAGGTCGAGAAAGAAGTTGCTCCGCAAACAGACTATAGACCATCAACCAAGAAAAGAGTGTTACAACAGATTATGGAATTTAATGAATATTATTAGACGGGTGATACATGTTTTGATTATGGAAATTTAAGTATAACCCTGATTCACTGAAAGTAGCACAAGGGCATCATTTCCTCATAAGAAGAACCACAGTATGGGCTGCAATACTTCGATTTTCTCCAAGGCTGTCAACTTTCTCATGAGTTTTTGCTTTAAGATTAACAACTGAGGGGTCTGCCCCAAGAAGCTCACATAGGTTAGCCCTGATGGATTCTTTGTGTGGGCTCAGTTTTGGTCTTTGCAGGATCAAAGTGGCATCCAAGTTTCCGAGCTCATACCCTGCCTCATGCATGAGCTTCACCTGAAATGAAACAAGATTGCAGATGCAGAGGATGAGCTGATGAATCATATCACCTGAACTATTTATAAGTATCTCATTTTAACACTAAAACAAACACTAGTAATACTCAACTCATTAATGAAATTGAAAAAAAACGCCAAGGGCCCAAAGAACCAACACTGATCCAAGCAATTGGATTAAACGAATATCCTTCCACCAGTGACGCAAATCTGGGATTCGCAGATTACTTTTTCAGGAATAAACAGAAAGAGAGTAGAAGGAACGCAAAAATCTTAATACTTCAAGGACTCCTATTTTCGATCAACAGTAACAAGACAAGTGTCAAATGACTTAGACAACTCATAATGACTAAAGGACTCTTATTACAGGACTCTGTCTAATCCTACTACAAATAAACTATGATTCTTCAAATGCATCATGAAAGCTAACTTACTTTAAGTCCTTTACATTGCAATGCAGGCTCTTCTAGTTACTTGAAAGCTTAAGCGATTAATTAAAAATGGCCATTCCTATCACTTATGATTTTCGTAATAAACATGTGAGCTCCATTTTAAGGACCTACAAATTAAAGAAACCAAGTAATATTAGTGGGAAAAGATTGTGGGTACCCATCAACTGGCAAGTGTCTCTCCCCAAATTGCACTAGATACAACCTAAGCCTGGCAAGAACACGAACCTCCGCCTAATTAGAGTCGCACCAACAGATAGAACCAGAAAAAGCAAGCAGTACCTTCCCAAAGTGGTTCCTAAACGCCCTACCAACACCAACAGGGCCCGAATTAACCAGAGATGCCCTTCAGAGAACTGCCTATCTGTACGACGAGTTCTGCCTCTGGCACTTCATGTCAATGTTTAAGATCACAACCTCTAATTCATCCAGTCGTCTGAGTTGCCTTGGAAGAATCAACGATGAATTAATTAGGCCATGTTGAACAAATTGTTTGCCGAGTCAACGGGGTTTTTTTTATATGGATTTGGTTAGGGCCTAACTAGGCTGAGTTGGCTGCCCCAATAATTGACTAGGTAAATTTTAAACATTCTTTACTATGTTAGCTGAATTCCCTATTAAGAGCTCACTCAAGGTAAATGAGGGCATGCAATTTGAAATTTTATAGCAGAACCATTTTTTATGAATATCAACATTATTAAAGAACTCTCTGCGAGCATCTGGCGGAATTGTTTTACTTATAGCTGAGCTCCACACAATTCCAAAATGGCTGTGTTGTTTATGGACAATGGTTCATGGTATGAAGAACAAGACCTTTGAATCCCGAAGGTCTGACATGTATTTCGATGTTTTCCTATAGAACTATAGTGCAAAATTGCAAATTCTAAACTTAAATAATCACACTAGTAGATCAACCCACCTCTGTATCTCTTCCAACTCAGTAAAGAGTAACCTTTTAGGAGCCCAGGGAGGCATCCACAGACCATATGCCAGCTTCATTTTATGATCCATGGTGTTTTAGTTTGGCGGTGCCCATGACTGGAGGCAGAACAAATTCTTTGATTGAGTGAAGAAAATATATTACAGATTTACAGGAAAGAAAACAAGGTGGTCCAAGTCAAGATAATGCCAAACTTAAAACTATTAGGACCAAATTCTAAAGCCTACAGAAAGTACAGTGAAGGCATGACATGAAACTTGTTAAGGGAACTCTCAGATCCCCTGGTTGGGCCTATGTCGATGGCAATCAGAATTTGAATATAGGCTCCTCATTTTTTTACTTGTGCTTCTCTGAACAAGAATTGAAAGCCTTTTCATAGTTCATTAATGAAGACATAGCAGCTCTAGGGCCTTCCCCTTACAGTTGTCACTTCATACTCATCAACGGTGTTAATAATTTTTTTTTCTCTAGGGTCACTGATGGGATAATAATCCCCAGTTCCTTGGCAGATCGAATTAGCTCAAAAAAGCCACAACAAGATTGGGGAGAACTCTCATTTGTAATGACATCATCAAAGTCCATAAGTTTACCAAGATAAAAATGACTTTCCCTTTCCACAATCATACTTGCTATCAGTTAAGAGATGATCCCGACTTTCGGCTTCTCAGAGGGCATGATAGATGAAACATTGAAACATGAATTGCCCACTATTTGATATATCAAATAAATGCTTTAATTGAGAGACTTCAGTCCCCACAGAGTCGACACAAACAGCATAGTAGTATAGCATCAAGTTGAAGTAGTTGACAGTGGATGAGTAGCGGCCATTAACAGGTTATAATTCTAATGGTTATAAAAATGATGGCATAGACAGTTTCCTTTTCTTATTCTTCTTTTTTTTTTAATAAATGAGGAGTTGTGAATTATGCTTGTGAGGACATTCAAATGGCTCACTCAAAGACCAATAGATCTAATGTGTAAAGTATAATAAGTATGCACTAAAGCATCACACGACATAAAAATAGGAAAGTAAATAGTATGGCATCATCTATGAACGATCTCCTTGTTAGGGTCATGTTTTCTTCTCTTCTAAAAACCCTGAAAGCATTGGACAAGTCCAGTAAATACAAAACACAACTGGAAAAGCAACTTATTGACAAAACCAAATACATATTGACGGAGAATATTGAACTAAATTACTTGATAATTTCAGAAAGACAAATTTACGGAAGTGCTATTATTAATACCCTCAATAGAACGGTGCAGCTATTGAGTGGCTCTCCTACTCTCATAGCTAAATAACCAAATTATGTAACATCTTTTGACTGAACTAAAGTTTTGTGGAGAAAAGCAAAATTGGGATGTTAATATATGGAAACTAGGATTTTGTAGAGAAAAGCAAATTGGACCGAGGAACTACAGGAAAATCTGGATGATGTTGAAGAATGGGGTTCCTTTGTGCACGTTCTGGTTTCACCAAAAAACAAGACTACGTTGGAACCTAAAGTTTTGACTAGCACTGATTATCATAAGAATCCCAAAGGTATCATATTTTTATTTTCATGGGACGAACCTCTGATTAAAAATAACTAACTTGGTTCACTAACCTTTACAACCTAAGGTTTGCAAATTTGGTTTTAATCCAAACCAACTGGCAAAATAATAAAAAAATTAAAAGGTGGAAAAGAAGAAAATGGGGAAGGAAAAAAGAAGAAAAGAACGACTTTCTAATTGGCCGAAGATTCCTTTCCAAGCAAGAAAAGACTACACAAGTCGTAGGAGGGATGCCAAATTTATTTATAGAGGTACAAATAGGAAGTATGTGCCAAAGAAAACCCTATTTTTCTATCATAATGGGTGAATGTTATTGTTCAACCCAAAGTTCCCAAACAAATTGATGAAACCTTGATGGCCCCTTAAATTTCTAGAACAAAATAATTGTCACGAATAATGAAATTAGGTCCATAAAAAGAAGTAATAGAATTGGACAGTTGGTTAAATGGACAGTCAATAGGAAGCATGTCGAGAATATGCCCTTGTTGGGAAAAACTAAAGATAGACTATTTTATCGGTGTAGACAAGGCCAAGCTTGTTGATAACAGTCAGAAGATGAAGATAGGGAAAGATTGCAGTGATACTTTTCTAATTGCTGATTGGCTTCTATAGCATCTATTGTTGCTTACCTCGAGACATTTAGGGGCTAGTTGGATATGCGGATTTGAGAATCTTGGATTTCCTCAAAATCCTAGATAGGACAAGAGAAGAATGAGACCGGGCGTCGTTTTTTGATTTCTCGCCCTTCTTTCCGTCGAGCAAGAGAGTAGGAGATCATCCCGTGTTTCCAGGTTTTAGAAATCACAGGATGAGGGAGAGATTTCTAAAACCTGGATTTCTTACTTAAAATCCAGATTTCTAGAACAGTCCCTAAACACTACCAGAAAAGTCCAGGTTTGGATTGCTTTGCTTTCAAACTAAAACCCATGTATCCAAACAGCCCCTCAATGTGAGAATTTGAGTTTTATGTAAACTTTTCTAGGCATCTTGGAGGTTACCCAAATACTTCTAAACGCCTAACATACAGTGTCCAACAAGACACAATGCCCAAATACTTCATGGATATTTCTGTTGGTCAAATAATTGTCTTGTTTCAATATGCCTCTCTATTGGAATTAAGTATCATGTTTTTTGCTAGTTAGTGTGTTAAATTTGTATATTATAACTTTGAGTATGTGAGTCATACAAATGATTCACATACTCAGAACTCAGCAAAAGACTCAAAATCCCTTTTTCCGCTAACGGAGCTCCCAAAATTCTTGCCCAGCAGAAGCATAGGAAAAGGACTAGGACTGTCACTACTAGGCTTCAGACTCCAAGGGGTTCTTAAAAAAATCTAAATTCGTTCTTTAAAAAGCTCTGTGTGGTATTCATTAAGAAAATATTGATGAGAGCAACAGGGGTAACCCGAGGTCTACAATATTTGGTAGGATTACCCACGATGATAATGGGAACATGATAGTATCTTATGTTGGTTCTCTTGTTGTGACTGACACATGCTAGGTGCTGGAATTGAAGCAATGCCTTTGGAAGCTCCACGAATTTCAGCTGGTATGATTGCAGCGATAGTTGAGTTGGTTCCAGTAAAAATCTGATAGCCTTCGCTTAAGGACGCACATCAGCAGAAGATAACTGTGATGGTCTTTGATGACAAACATATGATAATGCTAGATATATAATGCCTGAGGTTTTTCGTAAACTAGGACCATAGTTGATCATCAGTGCAAAGTGCTTCACATCTCCACAATCACTTTTTCAACGTCAGTACCATCCCACAACCAGTTGTCGAGAATAAAGAAAGGAGCACAAAGAAGGCACAGAACAAAGAACGTAAAGTATCCAGAACAGAATAAATTGTTCCAAGCTGGGGCAGAAAATCACAACCCATTCCGAGAAAAGACACATATGAATACTCAAACTAAATAATAAGCACGGAGAGAAAAGTGTATTCCATATGAATTCACTTAGATATGAGTATTGGGTAAGATCATGATATATAAAAGCAAACCACAAACATGATTCAATGAGAAAAAATGTTTACTTTAGTGCGGGGGTTCCATGCGAACGGAAAAGTGAATGGATGTGGAAGGGCTGATAAGGACTTGGGCTCCCTTCCTTTAACGACTATCTTTTAAGGGTGAGTTCTACCAGGCCTCAACAAGTGGTATCAGAGCTGTGGTAACCCGAGGAAGGAGAAAATCCCTCAGGAAGATCTTGTTAGGTGCCTTGCCAATACGCCAAAAGCTCCAAAGCTGACGGAATGCGTTGGGCAAGGCCCCTTAAACCTGTCCCATACCAGACTAGGTCCCACCTAGTCTCATACCTAGGCAAGCCCCCAATCCAGAGTGTAACATTCCACCAAGCTTCTGTATCCACCATCCTCGGCGGCCCACTCACTCTGACCTTTTTTTTCCAGGTCACCCTTTCCACGGCGGCCCACTTTGGCAGCTTTCACTCTAGCTTTTTTTTACCAGGTAGTCCTCTCCACATCCTCTCTACAGGTCGCCCCTTCTGTGACTTGAACACGAGATGTGTTTGCTGCTCTGATACCAAATGTTAGGTACCCTACTAATACCCCAAAAGCTCCAGAGTTGATGGAACGTGTTAGGCAAGGCCATTTAAACCTGTCCCATACCAGGCTAGGTCCCACCTAGTCCCATACCAAGGCGGGCCCCACTAAGGACCATAACAGATCTCGGTAACCCCATGTGGAAGATCTCACACATAGGAAAAGTGAATGGATATGGAAGGACTTATAAGGACTTGGGCACCCACCACTTAATAACTAGCTTTTAAGGGTGAGTTCCACCCGGGTTTCAACATTTAGCAAGGAAGATAACCTATAAACTACTTCCATGAAACCTAAAAATTCAAAGTTAAGAGGAAAAACTGCCATCAGATTGATCACTAGCGAGAAACAAAACACTAAACAACGCACCGCTTCTTTCATAAAGATGGAGGAGGCAGCCCCACGCCATTTGGGATCAGTGTCCGGAAAGATCTGACCTATGTCCGGAAGCCCCAACGCTCCGAGAATCGCGTCAACAACACAGTGAAGCAGCACATCACCTGCAACCACCAGAGATTAATTACCCCAAAAAAACCCTCCAATTATCCACTAATTTACCAAAATACTTAAATCGGAAAGGGTAAAAAAAGATTAAAAAAATTACCATCGGAATGAGCTTCGCAACCCCTATCATGAGGGATGTTGATTCCGCCTATGATGAGAGGGTAACCAGGCTCCAGCCTGTGGAGATCAAAGCCATGGCCGATTCGGAATGGCAAAGAGGGGGCGGATTTTAAAGAAGTGGGGCCTTTTTCTACCTCTACGGCTGTGGTGGCAGCAGCCATCGGCGATCGGACGGTTCGCGGGGAGGCGGAAAGGGTATGGAGAGACGGGTTTTTGGGTAGAGGGAGGCGAGTTGAGGATAAAATGGAGGGAAAGAAGAGGGAACTTGTGGTTCTTTTGGCGGGAATTGGAGGCGAGAAGACGGGAGCTGAGAGAGCCATTGAAAAGTTTGCTTTTTCCCTTTTTTCTGCCTCGGAGAAGACGAATGAATTAAGTACTAAATGGAAGCGAATCTTTTCAAAGGAGTTATGTTTGGACCCCGTTGTTTTACGCAGGGCACCCCCTCTTTCCTGTATTTGACTACTTTGTAAGGTAAATAAATGAGAAAATCATACATGTGCATAAGTTAGTACTTGGTGGTTGTCATATATCCCTGCTCACTGTGACATTCCGTTTTTGGAATCTATAAGCGCTAATGAAGAGTCAACAACTCACTGGCCGAGTCATCGAGTCAATCAGCATTTGTACCTTTTAATTACTACTAGCGTGTTTCATTGGATTTAGTATTGCCCAAAAAAGCCTATCATTTCTTATATTTAGCTGTTTATGAATGCTAACCCAGTCATGATGTGATTTTGGACCGTTTGGTAATTGGTTGAATAGTGCCCCAAGTTAATCGTTAACTTGAACGAGTCGACTAGGTTTTACTTTGGCTATGTTTTTTCACTACAAAATCAATCAATTTTTTTTTCCTTTTGGGCCGCCTAAATTAGTAAAAGGTTGGCAATGTCAGTTCATAAACTCCTACAGTTAGACTCTTTTCACCTATACCGAGTTCTCATTAGAAGGAATGATAGATACAAGGGAGCCCTTGCATAAAGAGCTACAAAAGGGCATAACTGATTTTACTTTTTCAACCGATTTTAAAATATAACTGAAAATGACGTGGATCCAATGAAGAGCCCTTTTGCAGCTCTCTATGCAAGGGCTCCCTTGTATCTATTATTAGTCTTTTTAAACACTTATTAGAATTGTTGATCTTATGGGTCGTTGTGATGGAGAGCTCATCTTCTCAATCAAAGCTTGCTAATGTTAATAGATATTAGGGTTTGAAGGTTTTCAATATTGCCCATATGTCATCAGAAGGATCAAAACCTTCTGCGCCCCAAGCTGAATTTACAGATTTAGGGGCCCCTAAACGCCTGTATATCACGATATTTAAAAATCTGATAATTGTAATTCATAGAAAAGGTTCCAATTTCTATTGGGAAAAATTAGGTCTACAAGGATAGCTTATTAACCACTTGGATCAATTGTTAATATTACCAAATCTGCTTCCAGCAACTTGCTCATTTTTTTTCTCAATAAGGACGTATTTGAAAGACCTTTTAAATTAGGCCAGAGTTGGAAAGTACACGTCCTGTGTTGCACATGGATCAAGTCCACAAGCATTGGCAGTCATGTGAATCATGGGAATTACAGGAAATTTTGATATGTGATTTTAATACCGACACCCATAAATTTTGGCATTTTCACCATTTTCACCATTTTGGTTTGTCTTATTTATTTTGCTTTTACCCATTTTACATCTAGGAGGGGTGTCAATAGCCAATGGGTCCACTTCGGATCAGATCCACCTGTGTCTTGGTCACGATCCGTTTGAATTCTTTTTGGAGTGCTTTGTGGATTCACTGGACACAATCCGGATCAACCTGTGGGATCCTTTAGGACAAACTAAGTCGGTGGTCATAAATTTTAAGAGTGTCTATATCAACCCTATTTTGTTTCTACCTTGTGCGACGCGTGCCAATATAAAAATTATGACATTATCACCAGCCATACCTAACCCAAAAACAAAACAAAAGAATGATGTGCATGGTGTGAGTTATATAAGTAATATTCATTTACACGTGCCACACATGCTAATGATGGGCCATGACATGATGGCCCACATATGATCCTAACCGTTGATGGATGTTATTGTGCGAAATGTATCTATTGAATAGGGAGCATTGCTTACCTGAGGTGACTCTAAATCAACAGTCTCAATCACCACACGTGTATCATCGCATGTGTATATGGTGAGGAATGAACTGGGTTAAACTCATCATGATATGGACGGGGGTGGTGGCTCTCAAAATGATATCCACACACCCATTTTAGATAATAACAATCTTCTCTTTATTAGACAATTTCTGATTTGGCTGCTGTCATAGCTTAATGACTTGCCTCCAGTAAGAATCCCTCGCCCCTCTTACTAGTTGTGCTTAGAACTTGCAAACTAAAGTAACTCTTGCATCTATGAAACTATCTCTATTCTCATCAACCCTCCTCTACTTCCTCCAAGCTTGGTTCCTTATCCTCAAACGGGATAGAAAACTCATCCCATCCCAACCCAAGTCACAAAAGTTCCCCAGCTTTCAAATCACCATCTCTAAATCTTTTTTGCTTAGATCTAGACCTCCCTCACTATTGAATCAAACCTGCTGGCTTGACATGTTCTCTATCCTCATCCATTTCCAAGATTTTGCTCTTTCTCTCATCTTCAATTTTGCAATGAAGAATTCGACTTTAGAATGGCCAAAAGAGAGGAATATGAAATAGAAGTTCTGCATCCGATAGCCCAATTGAGAATTATTTGCAATAAGTGAACCCCATCGAAATGAGATACTGAGAAAGAAGATGACATGTGTTTTCTACATTATATTGTAGTCTCTAAAGAGAAAAAGAAGTGGGTTATTGGGTTTTTGGTGAGATGCATAAAATGGTAGGTTTTTATGGGAATGTGAGGGACATCCAATTAAGGCCCTGTTTGTTTAAGATTATGACAACCGATTGTGAGTTTCAAGGTCCAATAATCAGTTTCGCACTCACAATCGATTGCCATAATCTTAATTCTTAAACAAACAGGGCCTAAGTTTCAAGTTGGTACTATTTCTAAATGTCAGTCATACTACAATGCTAGCCCTACTGCTGTGTCTTGTGATTTATTTCACTGTTTCTATCAGTACTGCTATTGTAAGTAAAAAATTTCTTACACTCACTACTAATATCCTTCTACCATGTGTAATTGAATGCCATTACTTGTTGCAACCAGTGCTCCAGATAACAAAACTTTTTTTTTTTTTATGAATGGCAAAGAAGATATCAAAACCTATTAAAAAACAATTACAACAAGACATCATCGGGCACCGATTGCCTGCAATACATAACATCTCTGGAAAACCCCGATTTAGCCGATAGTTTTTATGAATGGCAAAGAAGATATCAAAACCTATTAAAGAATGCAACTGATACTTCAATCATAGTGAAATTTTTTGTTGCAAGGGTTTTGATTGTTATTGAACATAGATCGAATTATTATTGAACATTTGCACAGGATTCAGTTTGTTTGTGATTTCAACCTAACCCCAAAATTAGAGTATAAAAGAACCAAAAATTTCACAAACAATTTACATTTACTAATGTAAGGTTTTTTATGCAGGCTATGCATCATGGGGTCAATTTTCATGATTGGAGAAACGGGGAAGATGATAGGAATGATCAGAACTTCCATTCATTAAGACTTCCACACTTCATCATCTTGGAAGTATACTATGTCTTGGACCGGAGCACGAAAACTATCCCTGCACACAAGTCTCTATCTTGAGCCATTTTTAGAGATTTGTTTGCGACTTTATTGCTTTGAAACTCTTTCACTAATATAAGTATTGCTTAAGGGAGATTGGATTGGGTAATAGGTGAGTTGAAAACACAGTCTAAGTAAAACTTCAATTATAAAAGGTGGAAGAGGCAAAATCATATTTGAATTTACAATACATGCCTGCTTGTTAAAAATAAGGACAATTAGTAAAATCTGCAAGACAATGTTTAATCCTTGTGAGGCTAAAAATGAGAAATTAAGGCAAATCTGTGTCCCACCGAGTAGTTAGAGCATCCAGTGATCCTGTAAGATGGTGTGTTAGCCAAGAACTTTCTGTCTATTGCATGGATTCTACAACTGGAAACCAATAATTTACTTGATCCAGTATGTGTGAAGTATATACCATTCCAAAGTTACCTATTAATCTATTCAAAGACCTTATCACTTAGTTTTCGACTTTTCAAGAATATATTGGCTGAAGAATTAGTAGTTGTTGTTCTTGTTTCTTTAGTACCTTCAGCAGTCCCGATATCTGTCATGTTATTTGGAATTTGAGTCCATCAACAGCACATGAATTCTTATATTTGCACTTTGGGTGTTGACTTCTAGGATTTACCCTAGAAAATATTTCCTACTTCCATTACATCCACTCGTGGGGCTAGATCAAAACGCATTTAGCTAAAGCTAAAATGGGTTTAACAAGAGAAGCTTGCATTAAATAAACAAATCATACCTGCACAAGTTTCGTACAACAGATATGTCTTTTGAATATATCCTTTTTTGTTTGAAAAAGTTACTATTAATTAAATAAGAGAAGATTACAACTTTTTAATTCGTCCTGAAAACACATGTTTGGCACTGGGTTCTAGAATCGAAGAACATTCAAATAAATAAACAATGTATAAATTTGGATCATAAATCGAATGACCATGGTGCTTGCAAGGAAAGAAATGCAAGGATCCCAAGGTTTATAGTTTCCTCATCGAACTTGGTTTGGCTAGAAATTAGGCTTACAGTTGGATTAGAGGGCTTTGACTCAAGTTTCCAAAGCTGGCTAAGATTCATCAATGATTGACTCTGCATCACAGACTAGGATTTAAGTATCCTCTGGCTCTAAGTTATGCTTTAGACTATCACAAGTATCATTTGCAAACTCTGTGAGGAACAGATACAAAGACTCATTTAGAAGAAAGTGTTTGAAAGATGGGTTGTATACACTAGTACTCAAATTATTCTCTAGTGTTCTTGCTTAAGCTCTTAGAATTTGTAGGGGATTTAACCGGGTAGAATTCACACCTAAAAGCTAGCCGTTAGAGAGAGGGTGCCCATTCCCTTATAACCCATCCACATCCTCATCATTTTTCCGATGTGGGATTAGTTGCTTTTGCGTGGAACCCCAACAATCTCCCCCTCCACGCGGAAGCAACGTGGTGGCGGCAACGTGGGAACCACGAGATACTACACCGGGGCTTCCAAGATCTTTTCTCGAAGAACATTCACGCCCTCAGAGGCAAACTGGGGTTACCACGCCCTAAGCTCTAATACCATTTGTTAGGGAATTTTAACAGGGTAGAACTCACGCCTAAAAGCTAGCCATTAGAAGGAGGGTGTACATTCCCTCATAACCCATCCCCATCCATTTCACTTTACCGATGTGGGACTATTTTGCTTTTGCGTGGAACCCCAACAGAATTTAATTGGGGTAAGACTCTATATCATGCTTCCCTCATCTCCTTCAATTGAATTGAATGGAAAGGAAATTCCATTAACCTATAGTTGTTACAAGTGCTCCATTTGATTAGAGACTATATTCGTTACAGTACTCATACGGAGACAACAATACATTATGAAGATCACTCCTTTGTTTATTTCTTATATTGGGCACATAAAAACAAACATAAAACCAGCAATACTAAGAAGAAGAATATAGAAAAAAAACTTACTTCTTGTCCTTCTCTTTCTTGCTACCCTCTTTCTTTTGGTTACCAATGTCAAGGTAATCATCATCATCACCACCATCACCATCATCAATAGCATCATCATCATCATCTTCATCGGTTGGAGAAGGATCAAGACGAGCTGCATCCATAGCCCATTGCATTAGCCTCTCCACCTCCCTCTTCGAGACCCCATCTTCATCAACAACATCATCCTCATCTTCTTTATCAACTTTAAATTTAATGGAGGGATCCTCTTGGAATTCTCTAGAAGTAGAAGAAGAGGATGAAAAGGAAGAACCCTTGAGAGCATAGAATCTAGCAGAGAGATCAGCCCCAAGAATCCTCCCCAATTCCTCATCCCCTTTTTCTTCTTCTTTTTCATGACTGGGAGCAATACTAGTAGTAATCTCCTGTTTACCCAGTAGAAGTGGGGCCTTGGGAGGAGGAGGAGGAGGGGAGGGGGTTTTGAGGGCTTTGAAACGGTGGAGGAGATGTTGATCGAGAGCTTGGCTGCGAGTGGTGTGAGCGTCGATGTTTATTTTGAGGAGGGCTGCGTCCTCCGCCGCCCTCAGCAATTCCTCCACCTCATCCTCCGACTCCCTTCTTCCCTTATTTCTTCTCCCACTCATCATCATCCACCGCTGCTTTACTTTAGTTTTACCAAGATTGAACCAAATAACCTAAAAAACAAAAACAAAAAAAAAAAAAAAAAGATTCAACCAAATAGAGGAAATGCTGCATTTACACTCGGTGGTAGTTTCAACTCTATTTACCGTGGAAGGGCACCATACAGTCCAAAAGACTATTTTGCCGTCCCAAGGTCTACAAACTTCGTATTTGTTCTTGTTCATCTCCACTTTCATTGTACTGCCAGCAGAAAGAGGAGAAAGAAGAATCGGCATTGAAAAATGGAAAAGAAAAAGGAGAAAGAAGAATCGGCACCCAAAAAAATAATGAGATGAAAAAACAGAGAAAAAATAAGGATATGAAGTGGCCTAAATCAGGGTGGAGCCAGGAATTAAGAGTTGGGGGAGGGGCGGCATGGCCACTAAACTAGTTAGGCATGCATGTATAGTCCATGCACCCATAAAAGGAATTTTGCAAGTCATGGGGGGTATATATATGTGCCTCCGCCCCTGGCCTAAATGGTCTTTCGAACCGTAAGCACCATTCTTGGGTGAAAAGAGTTGAAACTAAATATATATTGTAGCATCTGAATGTGATTATTTTGTCTTTTCAGACTTTTAGTACTATTTTTCACTTATCGTCACCTTTTCAATGATATTATTATCGTTCTGCGACTAACTTAAAAACACAAACAACAACAACAAAAAAGATATAAGAATCTCTCTCTCTCTCTCTCTCTCTCTCTCCTCTTTAAGTAGTTTCACAAGTGATTTGGTAATTGGTTTTCACCAAGAAATCTTCAGATTAACTACATCTTCCACACAAAAATAGGATAACAAAATTGATAGCAAAATTTTGGGGGAATTCTTACTGAAAAGTTTCTATCTACGGGATTTTTGGAAATTTTCTAAAAAAATGTAAAGAAACATCCCTGGTAATTTCCCTTCATATATTTAAGAGCACACCACCAAAATAGGCAATGTGCTTCAGAAGGCATGCAGGTAGATGGTTTTGATCATTGATCACATGTTCCGATATGAAGACACCAGGGCCTGGATGCCCACTTCCTTCGCACCTTGCATGTGGGAGTCTCCAGATAACAAAACTTCAAGATTATAACATAAATAAAATTGGGAAAATCTCTCTACATCCTTCAATCTAACACCATAAAGATGGCAAGCACGGCCAAGATCTGGATCACTTATAATGTATACCCAACAGTGGATGGACCATCCAAAAAAATCACCTCTTTATAGTGTCACAAAACAGTTCGCATTAAATGGAAAAATCCTTCAATGAGGCAGTCAAGTTGTTTCTAGGTCAAAGTGGTTTATTGGGTTAGTTGGTGTGGACAGTGGAGGTGAAACTCAAGAATGTTCATGGTCCAGAATTCAATGACTTAGTTTACGATGTCCACGGTTAGAGTTTTGATGGGATTTTTCAATATCAAACTAACTTTGAGATACAGGACGTGGGAGATTTTGCATGGATCTACAATGGTTCAACAGTTAAACATGATATGGAAGTTTAACCCAATAATTCAGCAGCCGTTGTGAAGGAACCACATCTTATCATTATAGTTTCAGATTTCGATTTTTTTGTTTACTCTGGATCTGTTTTATAGTCTAGAGTCCCGTCATGATGGATTTCTAAAGACTAGTGTATTGCTCTTTTAGGTATTAATAAAATTTTCGGATCCGTCCGGGGCCTGGATACACAGTTGCGAGTTTAAAAATAACGTGTAGATATCATTTCCATATATATCTATTGATGAATCGGAACTTGGAGAATAATGAAGGTTGACATACTTTAACATTTTTTTATAACTTCACTTACATTCTAATAAGGCAGCAGCATCCTTAATGAAATGATGCTTATGACATGAACACCACTGTGAATACCTAACTGCTTCTATTGATTAACTATTTGTTTACCACTTTGTTCTTCAACCAAGGAGGCAGTCTTTTCGACATCCACCCACCATTCATAATCTTCGTCGAAACTCTCATCATCCTGCTTGGTATAAAACATAGAAAGCGAAAAGAAAAAAAAAAAGCCCATAAGAAGGTGAAACTGTTAAAAATTTTGGCGCTGAAGGCCAATAAATCATACACGTGGTCATGTAGAATGGACTAACCAGTTTGTAAGGCTCAGGGACTTTTCTCATATTTTCAATCCCATCAGCAATTTCTATGGCTTCAAGCCACCAACCCCTATCCTTCTTGCAGCTATCAGTAATCAGTTCATCCTTATCAAAAGATATACGCCCCACATTTTCATCAAGTTGAAGATTAAAGTTAATATTCAACGCTTCACTGTAATTTCCTGTCCTTGTCCAATTAAAGGCAGACATATAATCAGGGATGGCATCCCTGGGAATTGGACGCAAAGGGGACCTGTAACCTGGAGCATTATTAAACCCAGAAAATTCAAGTAACAAGAGAAAAGTGAATGTGTTTGCAATTAATAGGATTTTTATATCAAGACATTAAGTAAAAATAAGACGGCTTCAATACCTTTGCAATCTGGATCATAACATTTCTGATAATAGCCAGCCCTTCTGAAGTCGACAATGTACATTACTGCACCAAAAATACGTTTGAACAGTTAGTGAAAATAAGACCACAGAAAAGCAGCACAATTTTTTTATTTTTTCCATTCTATATATGGGACAAAAAATAACTTAAGATTTGGATGAGTTTGGATTTGGCAAATCCTAAAAAAGAATCCGTGGATTTGCTAATATATCCTAATCAATTTTAAAATTTTAATTCTTAATCAATTTTGGATGCTCCGGTGAGAAGAGCGACTCATGCCAAATTGATCGAGTAAAAAAAGGTAGGGGCAGACCGAAAACAACTTGGGTAGAAACAGTGAGGAAAGACTTGATAGCTAGGAACATAACAGAGAACATGACCCTGGATAGGATAGAATGGAAGAAAATGATCCACGTAGAAGAACCTAACTAGAACCAGGATTAGAGCCGGGTAGATTCCTTTTACCTTCTTCATGAATTTTTTCTAAAGGATTTGTTGAGTTGAGTTGAGTTGAGAATTCTTTTACATAATAATATGATTATAACAGATAATATATTGGGAAAATATCTGTTAAAGTAAATATAATATTTTATTTCCATATAAAAAAACTTATATTAGGATGGGTAGAATTCAAAACATGGTCCTTGTAATTTTATGATATTATTATTCAAATGAAACCGTGTCAGGTTCTGACATTCACGCCCGTACTCATGCAAAATGGCTTAAAAGCCTAGAATAGAAAAATAAGGACCGGTTCATGAGTGTTAATGCCGAGTTTCCTCATGCAACCGTTAAAATCATGTGACACTTCACCAGAAAAAATTACTAATAACTTGGAAAATGAAATAAACCAAAAACCAGAAATTATGTATGCTTGGGAAACTATAGATTAAATAAAGACAAACAACTCTCATGACCTTGGAGAGAAAAGTATTTCATAACTTATCTATTGTAGCATTTACTTATTGTTATGCAAATTAGAAACAACTGGTCAAACCCGATGTCCTATTAAATTTATATAAATTAATAATATATATATATATGCCACATCAGATCTAGAATGAGAAAACCATGAAAGATGAAGAAGATGAATGGAGAGAGACACATTGAGTTAAAGAGGAGAAAAACACACATTGTTGACCCAATAAGGGCGACTAATGTATATTTATTAGTAAGCTCTGTAAAAAAGATTGGTAAAGTATAAAAGATTAAATAACGTCTTCTCCAACGGCTTAAGCTTTTGGAGTAATTGGTTGTTTGCACAAAAATGAAACAATCCCTGAAATAAATACACACATTACATCACGCTTTGATTGTTAAAGTATTAGTAAGCTCTGTAAAAAAGATTGTTAAAGTATAAAAGATTAAATAACGTCTTCTCCAACGGCTTAAGCTTTTGGAGTAATTGGTTGTTTGCACAAAAATGAAACAATCCCTGAAATAAATACACACATTACATCACGCTTTGACACACCCCCTCAAGCAGGAGCATACATATCACTCATGCCTAGCTTGGAACACATAAGAAGAAATGCCGAAATGGATTCTTAGCAAGAGCCTCTTAAAGATATCATTTGATTGAACTTTAGACTTAAAAATGGGGCATATATCTTCTTACTCATGAGTCATGATTGCATCGCAAACAAAGTGGCAGTCAACTCAATATGCTATGTTCTCTCATGGAAGATTGAATTGCTAGCAATATAGATCACGGCTCGGTTATCACATAACATCACCATAGGCTTATCATCAACAACTTCTCACTCGTAAGACCTTTTACCTACATGCGATATGTGCCATTGCCCTATAGTCGACTTTTGCACTTGAAAGGTCCACAACATTCTGTTTCTTGCTTCTCCAAGATACAAGATTCCCACCAACAAATGTGTAGTAGCATGTAGTAGAATGTAGATCATCTATCAATCAATGATCCATCCCAATCTGCATAAGAATAATAGGTAACATCGAGGTCATATTCTTACGAAGATTGGTGGTAAAAGAGGGGTTCAGAGGATAAGTGTAGAGGAGATGCAGTTGGGTAGGAGAGTGCAAAAACCGGCTTACCACTCCAACAACAAAGGTAATATTAAGGTGAGTGACGGTGAGGTATATTAGCTTCCCAACAAGGCGTTGGTGCCTCTTTGGATCTGCAAATCACATAATACTTTCACACTCGGATCCATAGATGTCTCTGTGGGTTTAGATCCTAAAGATCCTTGTTCAGTGAGGACTGTCACATACTTCCTTCGGGAAAAAACCTATCCCATCCTTTTTCCTAGCAATTTCTATGCTTAAAAATAACTTAGTTGTTCAAGATCTTTTGTCTGAAAAAGTTGTTTAAGCCTCCTTTTCACTTCATCTATCCCAACTGTCATTGCTAGAGAGGACAATATCATCAACACAAACAATTAGTACAGTCATACCTGACATTCTGTGCCGAACAAAGACAAAGTGATCGGCATGGCATCGACGAAACCCAAGGGATTCAACCACGACATTGGAGATTGTTTAAGTCCATAAATGGATTCTGCAATTTACATACCATGAGCAGCAAAGCACAAGGGTTGCTCTATGGATACTTCCTCATTAAGGTCCCCACACCAAAAATATATATATTTGACAACAAGTTGAAACAATGGCCAGCCATAGTAGAAAACAGATATGAGAACACGGACAGAATTAATTTTTGCCACTAGAGAGAGAGTCTCAAAATAATTTATGTCGTATGCTGTATGACACACCCCCTAGGTTGCACAATTTTGAATTCATCTTTCATCTTTTTATCACCCCAACAACATTTATTACGGCACCGAAAAATGCAAAATTAAAAAGATATAAATCCAATTGGGTGACGTGGATCCAATGGGCCGCTGTTGCATCTGGGTTTTTGCAAGTGTGCCTTCAATCTTTGGTCATAAAATACACATGTTATGCATGTTTCACATTCCCGGATGCATGTGCTTGTAGACACCCCATTTTGACCGGACCCAAGTTCGTGCCGATTGTGCAAAACCTCGTCAAACCAGTGAGCTGGGGTCCCAAATTGAACCCTGGAGTAGCTTAGGGTCCCACCAGGTTCCCCTTCAAATTTCGTCAAAATTTGAGCTAGTTTGGGTAGTGAACAATGCCGTGATAGAAGTGCAGTTCAAATCTAAAAAGGGGAGTGAATCATCTTAAAGGTGGCTGTCCATGGGAAAAAAGGAGGCAAATACATCAATTTTTGTAGGAAAATGCGATTCATTTTCGTAGAGGATTTTCGAGAGAGAGAGGGAGAAGAAGAAGGAGAAATCTCAGATTTGGATCTGAGATTTCGAGAAAAATCTCAGATCTGGATCTGAGATTTTCATAAGTTAAGGGGGTTTTTCCATCTGATTTTGGAGAGGCACAAGCAGAGAGGAGGATCTGAGATTTCTCGCTGAAACGAGAGGGGTTTTCGGATTTTTTCATTGAAAAATTTGCAGAGAGAGATTGCAGAGGGAGGAAGAGTACTCCTCCGGCAACGGTGCCGGAGCTCCGATCATTGCATCATCATCCCCATTTTCCATTCCCCTCATCTTCTTCATTGTTTCTTCCTTGAACCCATTCCAAGAGAGAGATTGCAGAGAGAGAGTGAAAAACCAATTTTCTTTTCCGATCGGTCATCCTAGCTCCGGTCGTATCTCCGATAACCCTCGACCTTTTCTCCGTTAAAGCCACCGCCATCTCTCCTACCTCCAAGCTCCAGCCGTATCTTTGCTGGATTCCAGATCTGAGATTTGAAATTCCAGATCTGAGATCTGAGAAAGAGAGAGTAGATTAAGGAAGGAAAGAGAGATCTGAGAGAAGAAAAAACCGATTTCCTCCCTCCGATCATCTTCTCTGATCGTCCATCTTATCCAGCAGATCCCATTCCCTTCATTTCTCATACCCGAAAACCCAAAACCCACTTCAACCCTCCCCATTCCGGCCATTTTCGATCCATAGCCACCCACCGACCAGCCAGCACCTTTACCCAGCTCCAAAACCCTCCATTTTTCTTCCACCGTAACCACCTCTACGCCTCTACCACCACCAAACCCTTCTTCTCCGGTGGTCCCACCGAAAATTCCGAGCAACTCTTGCCAGCCGCCACCTTAAGGCCTCGCTGATCTTCTCTATCTTCATAGATTTGAGAGAGGGAGCGACGGCATCGAGAAATGGAAACGAAATCAAGGATTCAAAACAGATCTGAGAGGGTTTAAGAGTAGAGAAGAGAAAGAGTAGCAAGAGAGGGAGAGAGAAAGGGAAAAATCTCGCTCAAGCCCTATTCCAATCATCTTTCTCAGCTAGGATTCCGGCAATCTTCTCCGGTCGGAAGTCATCTCCGCCATTTCTGTCATTTCACCGGAGCTCCGGCCAATTTTTCTGATCTGAGATCTGTTGAAGGAAGAGGTAAGGGATAATCAAAAGCATTTTATTACTTTCAAAGAAAGAAGCAGCAGTTCTTTTGATACCTTGATAATCCAAAGCTTCTTGCTCATTTTCTCTGTGAGTATTTCTTTCTTCTACTCTATGTGGGGTCGTTATTTGAGATATTTCATTGTTAGTGATATTATCAAATGATAGAATGAAGATGATTAGAGCCCGGTTTTATTGTGCTGAAATAAAAAACTGTTGTGGTTCAGTTTCATTGTGCCTTCTATATCTAAATCTAGTGGTAGAATTTCCAAGATGTTTAGATCACTTTTGTAGTTAAAGAGCTTAAATGTTATATTGCTCATTCCTTTTATTATTGTTCCCTTGGTCTTAATTGCTCGTTAATCGATTATTGAGATGCTATTCATAATCCCCATGTGAGTTGTGATCATATGCATCTGTACTTAATCTCAAATGTTATGATAATAAGATGTGATTTCTTGTTTGATCTTGGATTTTGGTGCTGTGATGTTTTCAAAGTAAAAATAAATAAATAGAGCAAGTCAAGGCGAATTTGCTATGTAAGGATATGGTTTCTTTATTATCCGAATAGGTCATCATCATAGTTCAAGAATTTTTATGAATGAGTATGATAGCATTAGTTTTCTGCATCAGTTCAATTTGTAATTTCTATTTTATGGGCAGCTACAAAAATTTCTTGTGTTAATTTTGCAAAGGTTTTGGAGCTGAGTTCATGACATGCTGTTTACTTTCATGGTTGTTTTATTATTATAAAAAAATATATATATATGATAAGACATTATGGTGTCCGTCGCAGCCCAACCTCAGGGGACTTGCTTAGTCCAAGTAGGTTTCCCCTCTTAGTTTAGTAGACTTACGTAGTCTTTTAGACACCATTATATGGTAGTTCATCTCTTCCTCATTGCAAGGACAATGATAAGGTTACTTGGAGCCCGTCTTTGTGTTTTGTGGCTCACCGTTTTTTTTTGCACTTGAATCTGCACAAGTTGATGTCCCCCTGTATGCACTGAAATTTTTACTAATTGGAATTATCATAATCTTTTGATATTTCTAATACTCTTCTTATCTTAAGCATTGAGTTAGGTTCTGAAGACAATAATGAATGGACTGTTCAGGTGAGATTATCTCGAAGCTTATCATATTTGTTTAATTTTATTTAAATAAATTGTTTTAGGAAAGAAGGAGATCAGATGACTACTCTATTCGATATTATCGACATGAGTACTGTCTGATTTCAAGGCGGGATTAGAAATATTATCATGTGTATTATGATATCAGATGATTACTTTAGCATCATCTGATTTCATCCTCATATTGGGGTGGTGTTTGTGGTTGGCTTTGAAGTGTTTGAATATTGTGTTTACTTTATTAGGCTATCCAGCTGCTGGTCTGGACTAATTAATGTTGTTTATCATTTTATGATTGCTATTCTTGCAGATTGTGCACTCTTTAGTTGTAAATTCTTCTTTGCTTAGTACTTGATTTGTTTATATAAGATTTGAATGGTAATTTGAGATTGCCTAGTAGCTCTTTTCTGCTCTCTTAATGGGCTAGTGCAGTCTTCTAGACTTCTTTAGATACTAGAACCTGTTTTAGGAGACATACTTTGTCTCGTTAGGCAATCCTCCTTTGGAGGCAAGCTTTTTTCCTTTTAGCTTAACCTCAGGGAGGTTGCTTTGATTTTGATAAAGGATGTACCCATAGGAGGCATGCCTTGCCTCATTTAGAGAGCCTTTGAATTCATTCGTTTGTGTGGTGATGTTATCGGGGGAGTCTTTGACTCATTTGATCTTTATTGATGTTATTAGGGAGTCATCTGTCTTTAGTTGTTATCAGTGGAGTCTTTGACTCGTGTTTCCATCTCTTTTAGAGAGTCTTTGACTCATCTGTCTTTAGTTGTTGTCAGTGGAGTCTTTGACTCGTATTTCCATCTCTTTTAGAGAGTCTTTGACTCATCTGTCTTTAGTTGTTATCAGTGGAGTCTTTGACTCGTGTTTCCATCTCTTTTAGAGAGTCTTTGACTCATCTGTCTTTAGTTGTTGTCAGTGGAGTCTTTGACTCGTATTTCCATCTCTTTTAGAGAGTCTTTGACTCATCTGTCTTTAGTTGTTATCAGTGGAGTCTTTGACTCGTGTTTCCATCTCTTTTAGAGAGTCTTTGACTCATCTGTCTTTAGTTGTTGTCAGTGGAGTCTTTGACTCGTATTTCCATCTCTTTTAGAGAGTCTTTGACTCATCTGTCTTTAGTTGTTATCAGTGGAGTCTTTGACTCGTGTTTCCATCTCTTTTAGAGTCTTTGACTCATATATCCTTTAATTGGTGTTAGTGGAGTCTTTGACTCGTGTTTTCATCTCTTTTAGAGAGTCTTTGACTCATTTATCCTTTAGTTGGTGTTATTGGAGTCTTTGACTCGTGTTTCTTTTCCTTTAGAGAGTCTTTGACTCATTTATCTTTTAGTTGGTGTCATTGGAGTCTTTGACTCGTGTTTCTTTTTTTTTAGAAAGTCTTTGACTCAATAGTTTCATTTGCAGTATTATTAGACAGTCTTTGACTTCGTTATCTCATTTCAGTGTTATCAGTTGCTCCTATTAGAGAGTCTTTGACTCGTTTATCCTTTAGTCGCTTTTATTAGAGAGTCTTTGACTCATTTATTCTTCAGTTACTGTCATTAGAGAGTCTTTGACTCATTTGCTCTTATAATAGTATTATTAGAGCCTAGTTTCTCCTTTTAACTCTATGGTTCGTCCCTAGGTTGTTGTTTTGTTTTTTCCCTCCGGTCTTTGACCAAAAGGGTGAAAACATCAAAAACCTTTAAAAAATCTAAAGTGTTGAGTTTATAGCGTAGTTTGAGAGTTCGTTTCGAACTACGTTGGCTTGATCCTCTTCCGAGGTACGTAGTGCAGCTTGGGATTTACATCCCAAGTCCAGTCAAACTTTTTTGTAAATAAATGTTTTAAACCTTCTTCAAAAACCTTTAAAATCTTGTTTTCAAAAGATCTTCCTCTAGAGTTAGGAGTTTCTCCTAGATAGAGAGTTTTAGAGTTAGGTTGTGTCTTTTGATAGGTTGTTTGTTTGTTTGTTTGTTGTGTGCTTGTTTTAGAGTTAGGAGTTTGTCTTGGATTTGTTGTGTGCTTGTTTGTGTTTGTTTTAGAGTTAGGGGTTTGTCCTAGAGTTATAGGAGCACCTCCGTCCGGTCAGTTGGCGATTCACATTGCCGACTGATGACTAGAGTAGGATACGCTAGTCCACCCTTGGTTTTCCTTAGGAAATATAGCCTAGTTACACATAGGTTGTAGGAACCACCTGCATTAGCCTAGGGCTAATCTGCATTTAGTTAGGGCATATAGGGTGTCTTAAAATCCGCAATTCACTGGAATTTAAATAATCGTACAATAAACTTTAATAATTGGTCCGGTCTTTTAGATCGAGTCTAGGATAGAGGTCTAGGTGTCTTAGGCATCCTAGCTTAGAATAGGCGCGAAGAACTACGTTGCCTTGATTCTCGTGGAGGCGGGGATACGTAGGCTTCTTTGGATGAATACCAGACCATCCGAGGACTCGGGCTAATAATTTAGAGTCTTAGGATTTGTTGTGTAGTCATTGTATGTTTTGATGTGTTTTCTTACTTTCTTGTACTGATCATGTACCTTTAGCTATAGCTTGCATGTGTTTGTACATCAGAATTTAGACACTCATTAGGCATGTCACTCATAACCTAGCTATGCTTAGGTGACACATCTTTCATCTCATTTTATGTGTGCTTATTATTTTATCCTCAGGAAATGCATGCTTAGGTAGACGATTCCTGAAGATTGTTCTCATTTCATATGATTTTTACCCAAACTTCTTTAGAGTTAATAATAAATGGCATAAGAGACCAAGTGCTTGCACTCGGACGAATCGGGGGTGCTCTCAGACCTTCCCCATTCGTAACCAGGCACGAACCCATATATATTTCTGGTTATCCATTGCACAGAGGATTTGATTTTAGGGTTCCATGGCATATCCATAGATGGCGACTCTGAGTTTATTTCAGGTATGTCTTGGTTTCGAGTCTTGGCTCCGGATCGAGACATATCTCTTTCTTTTTATATCGCCACTCGTGCTATGCTATGAGGGTGGCATCCGTTTCGAGAGTTCTTTGGCAGAGCTCTCCATTCACGTGGATGATCTAGAGGATGGTGTAGAGACTAGTTTCCCTCACCTCACTACCTCTTCGGATCGGGGTCCACAGTGTTGTTTTCTTGTTGCATACACTAGCGGTTCATTATCTGTCTTTTCAAATTCCAAAATTTTCTTTTATCTGTATTCTGTCACTAAAACTACAGTTAAACAAATTTTAGGTATAGGAGTTGGTGATGGAACTGGTTCACACAAAAAAGATAAACCAACCAAAATTCTTTTCAAGATAACAAATAATACTTGTTGGAATGGGCATTCCTTACCATATACATAACAAAGTAAAAGAAGTTCAACCACCTCGCATGCATCTAACTAGAATCTTTCTTTTACTAAAACTACAGTTCAAAAAATATTAGGTATAGGAGTTGGTGATGGAACTGATTCACAAAAAAAAAAAAAAAAATCTTTTCAAGATAATAAAGTCCACACCAATATGAAAACATTATGCGTAAATTATAGAGGAGATAAGGTTAAAGTAAGAACAAATGCTACCATGATTGCTCTTATGCTCTCTACCAATCCGCTCACAATATCTATTCCTTGACATGCTGTAAACCATGAAGCCATAATCTGAGAACCAATACCAGCTACGAATTCTTCCTAGAAGAGGAACAAATGAAATGAGGAGATAAGCACCCGGAGTACAAACAAAGAATAATAAGATTTACGAATAATATAGAAGCTCCGGAAAGAAAATGCTAGCTAGCTAAATGTTTCACTCATTAAGATCCTCCAAACATTGTCTAGAGAATATTATATCACGCGGCACCGAAAGTGTAGCATTTACTTAAAATAATTAAACGGATATGAGATCCACACTCCTTTTTACAAACAGAAAAGTGCAAAATAAAGAGATGAGTGCCATTATTAAAACTAGAGTGTGGATATCACCTCCCTAGATAAATTATAAAATGGATAGTATAACATATACTAAAATTTCTATCCATATAAAAATATAGAAAATTACTGTCAATAATACAGTCCCAAAATCTAGTCTACTCTCCATTTCAAAAAAAAAAAAAAAAAACTAGTCTACTGTGGGTTAAGGTTTTATCCAAGATAATCATAATCTTTTGCAACACCCAGCTTCTCAACTAAATAGAACTAGGTGTTTTTATTACTAATGAGTTATAATGAATTAACAGACTCCTTTGCTTAAGCTTCTCATATTTCTCATGATCTCTTATACATGATGTTATTTCTTATAAGTATTTTAATGATCGCACTCCTCACTGTATTAAAAGTACGGTACGGCCCGCACCATAGGATGATCCAAATCGTCCATTAGATGGGCCACAGCCTAAATAGGTTGTGCCCCAAAAATTATTTCCATAGGTTGATCCTAACCCTCCGATCTATAGAGGATTAGGATCAACCTCTAACAATCAGATCCAAGGGTTAGGATCAACCTATGGAAATGATTTTTGGGGCACAGTCTATTTAGGTTGTGACCCATCTAATGGACGATTTGGATCATCCTATGGTGCAGGCCATACCGTACTTTTAATAAAGTGAGGAGTGCGATCATCAAAATACAGTAGTGCTGATAACATTTCCCTTCTTATATTCTTATCTATTTGTTGTTGTAAGAAATTTGTGCAGTCTGCCATTTTTCACATGTTCTGTATGGCACGTAACAGTCCACAACCCACTCACACAATCATGCCCACTACCTCCTTGAGCTCTAGGATTCAAGTCCAACAAGTAGCCATTGCATGCTGGTACACGAACTTGGAAAACTTGGAATGTAAAGCATGGGAAGAAGGTCAAGCGCCTGATGATGTATATGACCTACATACATTGGCATTAGGGGTGAATGTTAGAACCATTCCCATATCATCATCTTTTTCACTCCCTAGAATTTTGCATGTTCCTCATCACTACTCTAACCTTTCTTTCTATTAGTATCTGTTAACTTACCTACTTCTCCAAAAGCTTAAGCTGTTGGAGAAAGGCAGTATTTATCTTTTACCCGCACGTGTGGCCCACTTGGCAAACACGTGTACCACTTTGTTGGAATAAAACCAACGAGGTTGGAGGGAGAAGATGAGTTTCAAGAGAAGAAGATTGTTCTCTTGATATCAAACACACAAAGAAAGTAACCCAAGTTGTTGTACTACTCAAAACCCTTCAAATTTCACTTAAAGAACTTACAAATGAAGATGATACATAGTCTAAAACATAACCTACATTCCAAATCCGAATTTAATAAGACTTAACTAATCTTAGCTTCCCTAAGTACCACTAACACACTATCACATGAAAAGTAAATGACTAGCACAATTCCAAAACACAAAACATAGTCCCTAGGCCATTAAATGGCACAAAGGAGATTTCCAATGTGGTCAAGAATCTTCCAAGCCAAGAAGTCAAGTGGATAGATGATCATGATCTAGTGGTCAAGATTAATTTCCAACAGTCCCTCTTAAGCTAGACCACTACAATACCGAGTTTTGCCTTCATCTTGATGAATGTATCAGTCTTCAAAGCCTTTGTAAAAATATCCGCAATTTGATCTTGAGTCTTGCAAAAATGAATGTTGACAACTCCACCATTTACCAAGTCTCGAATGAAATGATACTTGATCCTTATGTGCTTGCTTTTGCCATGAAAAACTGGATTCTTTGTGTCCCACTTTGGGCCGACCATCGCATGTGGATTTTTGCTATCCGGGAGGTTTGAGGTTTGAACTCGAGACCTTTGGCTTTGATACCATGTTAACTTACCAACTTCTCCTTAACTTACCAACTTCTCCAAAAGCTTAAGCTGTTGGAGAAAGGCAATATTTATCTTTTATACTTTAACAGTATCATTTCAAAAAAATTAAATTGGTGTGTGATGTTTTATCCTTCTCGTTGCGTCTTACGAGTATTGTTGGTAGAGGTGTTGTGAAAGGAGGTCTTTACCATTTTATTACTGACCCAAACTGTCCTTCTAGTGTGACTTGATTCTACTGCAGAGCCTTCGGTGCTTAAATCTTGCTGTCCTTCTCATATTATAGGCTATAGCCAGTCATTAAACTCTTTTTTTGTGGCATGACACACTGGGGCATGTAGACTTTCAATCTCTATGTACTATGATTTCTCTTTTTAAATTCTTATGAAAATGGATAAGTTTCATTGCGATACTTGTAAGTTGTCGAAACATATTTGCACTATTTATCCTTCTCGCATGCATAGATGCAGATCTTCTTTTGATATGATTCACTCCATTGATGGTTATCATTTTTTTTGTGACCTTATCGAGGATTACTCTCATACTACCAGGATGTATCTAATGAGAACTAAGGATGAGGTGTTCTCCATTTTTTCAGATGCTCTATGCCATGATCCATACACAGTATGGGAGCCTTATCAAGGCCTTCCGATCTGATAACGGCAGCAAATACACCTCTCGTTCCTTTTCTCAGTTCTTCTAGGAGCAGAGTATTGTTCATCAGTTTTCTTACCCATACGCCCCGCAACAGAACGGGGTGGTTCAGCGCAAGAAAATACACCTTATATGTGCTACTAAGTCTCTGTTATGTGGTATGAATGTCTGAAAATATTTTTTGACCGTGGCTCTTCCTACTGCCTGTTCTCTGATTAACTGTACTCCCTCTCGTATCTTGCAAGGTCATACCATCATTTCAGACACTGCGTCCCCATGATATTTGTTTTTAGGTTGAACCTTGTATATTTGGATGTTTGTGTTTTGTTAAAGACCTTCATTCTACTAAACAGAAACTTGACAATACTGCTGTTTGTTGTTTCTTTATTGGATACTCTACCTCCTTCAAGGGCTATCGGAGTTTTGATCCTAGCTCGCGCCATTTTTATACTACCATGGATGTTACTTTTTAGGGAGGCATTCCTTATTTTTCACCTACCTATAATCTTTCAGTGGGTTAGTGCTCTACATGTGCCTTTGTCCATTATTGTCCTATTGTCTTTGCTCCATCTCCTACACCAGCACCTCCTACTCCACCCCGGGAGCTCTTATGTTCGTTGTCGACAACATGATCGTCCCTCTATCATGACGCTTTTTTCTGCACGCAAAAAGCTCCTCCCGGTATATCTCCTTCGTCTTTACTTGATATTCTTGTTGCATCTACTAACCCTCATGCTGTGTCTGACCTTGACTTGTCTATAGCACTTCACAAAGGAGCATGCAAGAGTGGTACTGCACATTCTATTGCCCACTTTGTGTCTCAGTTCCGCTGTTTTGGTTCATGATGGTTACTTTCAACAACCTATTTTACGTGTATTTTGTTTAATGCTGAACAGCTCGTTTGCCTCGTAGCTATGTAGCTCCGTAGCTAATTCGCTCATTAGCGTAGTAGCTCTTTTATGATATGAGAATTGGTTTCTCTCATCAAGCCTTCCTCACTACCGTTGATTTTGTCTATATTCCTCGAACTATTCATGCCACTGAGTCATCCTGCATGGAAGATAGCTATTGTTGAGGAGACGAAGGCACTTCAATGCAACCATACATGGGATCTCGTCTCACTTCCTCTTGAGAAGAAACCTGTGTGCTATAAGTGGATCTTTGCGGTGAAGCATCGCTCTGATGGCAGTGTTGAGAGGTATATAGGGCGCCTTGTTGCTCGAGGAATCACCTAGGTGTATGGCCTTGATTATAGTTCTACTTTTGCTCCTATGGCTAAGTTGGCATCAGTTTGGGTCATGTCGATTGCCATCGACCAGGGTTGGCCTCTTCACCAGCTTGATGTGAAGAATTCCTTCTTGCATGGAAATCTCGTAGAGGAAGTATCATAGTTTGAAAATTCCCTCACGTCATCGTGGACTCCCCCGAGTCGACTAAGTTTTCCCTTGGACGTGTTCCGCATTTTGCCACCGCGTTCCACGTTTTGACCTATAGTCAATAAAAGCTCCTTTGACTCTCCCGAGTTATGACTGTGTCAACCAAGTAGTTAGCCACATCAACTGAGTACTCGACCACATCGCGTCGAGTCGACTAGGATTATCTTCAATCGTGTTTTGACCCGCATCCGTGTTTTGAAACACTGGGAAGTATACATGACTCCTCCTGGTTCTCTGCTTCAAGGGAAGGAAAAGAAGGTGTGCCGCCTTCATAAGTCAATCTATAGTCTGAAGTAGGGGTGCAACTTGGGCAAGCTCAACCCGAACCCGACGGGTTCAATCCGGGAAAAAGTCGGGTTGGGTTGAGTTTGGATCAAGTTCGGGTTCAGGTTGGGTTTTCTCAACCCGGGTTGAGTCCGGGTCGGGTTCGGATTGAGGGCTTGGGCAACCCGACCCGAGTGATCCCAACTTTTTTAATAATTTTTTAAATTTTTTAAGCTAAAAATCTCGGGTTGGGTCGGGTTCGGGTTGGTAAAAAGGGTTCCTTGGGTCGGGTCAGGTTGGCCTCAACCCGACCCAACCCGACCCGAGTTGTACCCCTAGTCTGAAGCAGTCACCATGCTTTAGCACAGTGATGCGTGACATGGGCCTTCATCATTGTCAATATGATCACACGGTATTTACTCATGACGGCACAATTGGCAGAACGATCCACTTAGTTTATGTTGATGATATCACTCTCGCTAAATAAGATACGACCTTCACCATCCATGTGAAAGGCGCTTTCTCTGATTTTTGAAATGAAGGACTTGGGTAACATGAAGTTCTTTCTAGGTCTCAAGGTCGCTCAATCCAGCAAAGGGATATTTCTATCTTAGCAAAAGTGTCCCCTTAATCTCTTAAAGGATACCAGAATGTTGGGGTGTGAACCCTTTAGTTCTCCCATGGATCCAAAGCTCTCTCTCCATGCTAATAACAGGAGCTACTTCTTGATCCACAGGAGTACTAGCGTCTAGTAGGTCATCTTTTGTACTTGACAATTACTCAGTTGGATATGAAATTTGCAGTCAGCATGGTTAGTCAGTTCGTGCATGCTGCTCGTTCACCTCACTTCTAGAACACTCTAATAGAAGCATTTTGTGAAAGGGACTCGCTGAATGGGCTTACTCTATTTTTGTGCCTTTAGTGTGCCTAATATTTCCGGCAAGTCCAATGGCGTCTTATCTCTTCATGTTAAAAAAGAAAAAAAAAACAAGATTGTTTAGATCCAATACTCTCAGTCGGCGAGGCCTATATTCTCAGTCGGTGAAGCCTTGCAGCACCCCCTGCAGGGGCTTGATGGGATTGTTCAGTTTGGTCCCTCACCCGAGGCATTGTATCGCATCCTTTGCTGCATCGAGTCCATCCCAAGCTATGGACTTGTGTATCGCCATCATGATTAATTGGATATCTCAACTTATACGGATGTTGATTGGGACATATATGCCATTGACAGACGCTCCGCATAAGGATATTGTGTCTTCTTAGAGGGGCAATTTAGTAAATAGAAGAGTAAGAAAAATCAATGATTTATTGCTCTAGTGTTGAGGCAGACTATAGGACTGCTTTTGTGGCTTCGTTCCCTGATATGTGAGTTGGGATTTTATACTAGGAGTCTATTGCCACTTCATTGTGATAAATGAGGTGCTGTCCATATTGCTCTGATGCATCTCTTCATGAGAGAACGAAGCATAATGAAGTTGATACTCACTTTATCAAAAAAAAAAAAAAGATTAGCGATGGGTCATTAGCACTTATGTTTCCTTGTCACATCAACTGGTTAATATCTTTACTAAGATTGTAGGGCCTACTCTTCTTTAGGATACTGGTATATAGCTGGGCATGTTGAACCTATATGGCCCAGCTTAAGGGGAAGTGTATTAATGTGTTGTATTATGTCATATGCATTGGTATGTTTTGAGTTAGTCAATGTAAGTTTTGTTTTACTTTATTGTTTACCCTCAACAAGTGTAGTTTGGTCAATGTAATAAGTTAAGTTTAATATAAGGCAAAGGAATCTCATTCTCTCCTTACACTCTTTGACAATAGTTCACTCTCTTCGTCTCCAGCTCTTCTCTATTCCTTTTTCATCAACCCTAACTGATTCCATCAAGCATCATTTTTAGTAGGATTTTTTCATCATTGTTCTACACAATTTAAATAATTAAATCATAAGGTTCCAGCATTAACACCCACACATCAGTCCCTACAATCTTATTATGGGCTTCCAAGCATCCAAGATACAAACATGATTTCCAAAGGAGTGTTAACATCTTGAACACACTGGCTAATTAGATCAAAACTTATCCTGCAATCAAGTCAGCCTCAGATTTGGCATATTCATTTTTTGACCAAATATGCAATTGAGAAGGAGCAATTGACGCCCCGGACCAGGAAAGGTAATTGAGCAAGTTTTTGAAGTTTCAAACTAATCATAAAGTGTCCCCTTACATCCAAATCAATGTATAAGATCTCACTGGCTTGGCTCAAAACTAGACCGAGCTCACTCCTTTTTGACGTCTCCAAACTCTTAGCACATAAATTGGACAAAGACTCATCAAGCATGTGTTTTTTCACCGTGAAACTCATACATCTGAATTCCATCCTTAATTTCATGTCATTCATTTTTCACTTTTAAAAACTCACTGTGTTTCTTTCCCTTCTAATGACATCAAAATGGAAGAGTGAGATTGCACAAATGTACAATATATAACAAAGCACGCATACATATATATATATATATATATGTGGTTATTCTTCACTGTGATTGTGACAATTGAACACCATCAGAACTCCCAATTCCATACAGATCCCAAAAAAATTGACCTTGCCCTAATCACATTATTGTAACCATAAGGAATAGAATGATAGAAAAGAAACCCTCAGAAGTGAAGATCCTTCCCTCATTTTCTTGATCATAGTTCAAAGCTCGACACCACAACCTGATCTAAAAGACAAAGTTGCTGACTCAGTGTGTGTGTGTGGAGAGAGAGAGAGAGAGAGACAGAGACAGAGAGAGAGAGAGAGAGAGAGAGATCCTTCCCCTTCATCTTCAAAATCTTCTTTTTTGTCGGAGATGAATGTTTTCTTCTTTGTTTTGCAAATTCCATAAGCTATTTGTCACATGTGACCCTTTCTACTTCTTACATATAATGTGATTGCATGGGCTGCAAACAGTGACAAGCTTATCTTAATGGTTGATAGATAAGGTGCAACCTATTACAAGGAAAAAAGAAAGATAGTTAAAAATGGACACTTAATAATGTCCAAAAATCAGGGTCCTTTTGAAAAAAGAAAGTTTATAAGAAACAAAAAGATTAAAAGTCCTATTTACGCTTATTTTCCATTTGTCCCCTTTCTCTGAGTTTTTCAAATGTTTCTTCAAGATTTACCATTAACCCCTGTCTTGCCCTTGACAATTTCTTAGCCTAGCTTGAGTTTTAGACAGCAATCAAATGATCGATGATGGAGATGAACCTTCCTTAAAAGTTCACAAGCCAACATCCTCTCCAGCACAATTAGGTACCAACTTTCCTATGCCTATGCCAATCACTCAGGTCCTCCAAGTTGAAATGCAAAACTAAAATGTGTGATTTCATATCTCGCGCTCAAGTAGGCTTTTCTTCTGATACTTTTGCCTGGAGGAAAGTATGGGTTGTATCGACTTTCATTTAACTGCATTTTCTTCTGACTCTTTGACCTTCTTGCTCCACTGAAATGCAATGGGCACTCTTGTGTTCTCTCGTGTTGTATGCTTGAGTAAAATACCTAGGTTGTCGTGTTGGGTCTGGGAAGAGCTCTGAAAGCCTAGAGAACATATATGTGTCATGTAATTGTAAACCGTTTAGTAACAGTCATAATTTTGCTAACGTGATTAACTAGAGAGTAATGATAAACAAATAACATAATAATAATATTATACAGGTGTGAACAAAAAGTAAATTCCAAAGTGCAGTATGAACCAACCAGATTTTGAGTCTAGATGCTTCTCTATAAGAGAGTGAAAAAGTTCTCTTATTTGTAAGGTAAAACTAATCTGTAAATAAAGAATCGCCACCACCTGATACATTTCCTATAGATGCAATAGATTCCACGAATACATCCACAGCTGGAAATGGTGATCTCCCAGTGCAGTATGTCCCAGGAAAATCACTTGTGAAAGCATGCCTTACAATCTCTCGTGAGTCTATAAAATCTTCCTCATAATTACCATTGACCTGTTTGAAAAGACAAAGTCCAAATTACGAGGCAAAGTGCAAATTACAAGGGAATACACATGCTAGCTATACAAAACTAGATAGAAGACTACCACATGTCAATGGAAGGAAAAAGCTTATAGTATTACAGCAGTTCAGTCACAATCATAAAATCAAGCTCAAGAAGTTTAACATTCGACCAGCATGGTTGTTTGTTTCTAATACAACGGATAATGAAACAATAAATAAAACAGAGTTGGCTCTAATAAAATGGCATGGTTGAACAGAAATTCACAATGAAATCAAAGCAAAATTTGTGCTTTGACATGGTTTCTAGAAGAGATCCACAAGCAAAACAAATTTCAACTACTTGCCCAGAAAGGATAGACTGATTGTAGGAAATAGTCGAGGCATGACCAAGAATCTAATTTATATTGATTTATAATTTAATCTCTCCTGATAGTTTCCATTGGAGCAGCAAATCAAGCTTTGTGATCCCGTTTTGGCTATTTTGAATCAATTTCATTGTTATTTTGCTTGCGGTTTGTTCTTTGGCTGAGGATTTGATCGTTTTTATTGACAATTTCAAGAAATCAAATTGCATCAGTTTTACTCATCCTTCCGGAAGCAACCTCATCCCAACATCAATGTTTTCCTGTTATCATTGCGTAAGGAAATACAATCTTTCAAGCATCTGTTATTTCGCTACAAAGAGCATGGCTCATATAAAGAAGCAACTCCCCAATTGAATCACAAGAAACTACAGAGGAAGAGTTTGACAGTTTTGCCAAAAATGTACTTCGATATTGTTATTTTACTCAATTTTTATTTTTTTTACGTAGAGGTATTTTTCTCAGAATAATGAGAAAATCAAACCATTTACGATACAAAACGCAAATTTATAAGCAGTTTTTAGCAATACCCAATCCATTTGGCGGCCTCGTCAAGAGGACATAATTTATTATGATGAGATCTTAGCTGTGTTCATGCATGGGATCTTTTGAAGTACAAATAAAAAACAGCCAAATGGTTGGGTCTCTATCAAACTGATGTGAGGAATGAATTTCAAAGCCTCCAACAGGAGAAGTTTATAGCCATCTCCTTTAGGAAATAAGACAGCCTATAATATTATATGATAGATGATCAAGAACAATATAGTTGACAAGTGCCTAAATTTTTTGCTCTGTCCGTATCTTACTTTCAATTGATTATTTCATTTGCATCAAGTATCCCCATTTGTCTTATTATCTCTAATGACATGCTACCTACGACTTCAATGCAACCAACCCTAACAAGCACATGCTAATTGCTCCAAAGAGCATTCATTTACCCTGATGACCATAAATATTCATTGTTCAATTTTAAAGTGTCAAGTGCTAACAACACCCAACTAGTTTCCGATGTCCCCCCCTGAGCCCTTCCATGCAAGAATATTAGCTTCCCCACGAATCAGCACTGAGTGACCCACATACATATTTAGAGTTAGACAGATAACACATTTCCATCATCTCTTTTCAGCAAAAAGATATTGATACGAAATTTAAAGCTCGGGTTTCTATGTATAGCAGGGTGTTAATTTAACCCGTCCATACCTATATTAAAGGCATTGACCAATACTTTGATGTATCGGAAAACAACTGGACAAGTTTCAAGCTGTTTTAGTACAGTAATAATCATTTACATTAAAAATTTATTCAACCTTGTAAGCCAAACATTGGAAGTCATTAGGTTACTGTAAAAACAAATTTTGTTTGGCAGGTATGGAGAAACAATGCTAAATAATTTCTTAACATGGCATAAAGCTGAGATAGCAACCCATTCCCAGAGTATAAGCCTACCTCAGAATCAAAGCACAAGGTCTTTTTGCAATCTAAATCCATTTTGCAGATTAGAAGCTTCTTACAGTCAACATCCATTCTGCAGATTAAGGATTCCATAAACATGTGCTGCTCACTCTGCAACCATGGAACAGAGGAAAATAAATTTATTGTCAGAATGCATAGTTGGCATTCTAAACTTTCTAGTTCTGAAAAGGCATACCAAATAAAATAATACTAAAGCTATCAACTGCAGTAGTGTGAATGAATCAAAATTTATGTTTCACATATTGTGCACCAGTTATATGCAAAGATCACCAAAACCACAAACAAAAACAAAACAAGTAATAGTTTAACAAATTCATCAATCATAGTGGCCATAAAAGGTATGGATGATGGGGATGGTGTGATGAAGAAGGTGGTGAGGATGAAGGTGATGAGGGCATCCCATACATGGATCAAGACGATGTGGACGATCAGATTAAGGATGAAATCCTAGATTCAAAAAAGTAGAAGCCTTTGCCATAAATTGCACATTTTCATTTTTGTTCTCACACATGTGATGGGGAGTTGTTAAGTTGTATTTTGTCAGCTACTTCCAGACTTGTGACCAGTGAACCCACTAATTGACTCTTTAAGATAGTAATACCTTTTTGGATGAAATGTCTACTTTATTTAGTTGAATGGTGATTTGAGCTTGGAAAAGGACATTTTTCTAGAATTTACATTTATTTTATTTTTTTGTTATTTTAAGGATTGTAATGTTTTATTTTTGAATTTTTTATTTATAAAGTCAGAAAATTTGTGAGGCTTTTGAAACTTTGAGATTAAAAGATCAGATTCTATCTAGTTCCTATTTCATGCATATGTGATTTGTAGAAAATTTTACTTTTCAGGGATTGTTATTGATTAAGTATTATTTCCTTCATTACACTGTAACCATTCAGCGGAATCTAGATTTGTCACTTTCACTCGAATGCAATTTCTCTCAAGGATGACCTTTGGACGTGGGGTTTACTCTGAATGAGTATTGATAGGGAAAAAATCGGTATTCTCTCCAGATCTCGCCGCGTGTCACCCAACCACAAAAAAGCTTACTGCTTCTTTTTAATCATCACCCTGCCTCCGCATGCATAACCATCGTGCTGTACACGCTACCCCACTGATGGATTGGACGGAATGTACTACCACTGACGCGCAATCCGGTTTCATAAAAACCTGCATCCGAATGATTACAAAGGGGCCCACTCCACCCTTAAGCAATTAACGCCACGTGGAACTCACAAAGGGATATGTTACATGCATCCAGTATAAAAGGGAGCAATTACGTGAAGAAGGGGATCGATCAATCTCTCTCTTTACTCACTGGATAAAAACCAGAGAACCATCCCCATATCCAAGGCATCTCTCCTTCAATAGCTTGGTCCTAACTCAGAGAAAGAAGGAAAAAGGCCTTCAGGATGCTATACCCTTCTTTCTCTATATATCTCCATGGATACTAACCACTCACCACCCAACAGAAAACAAACTCAAGTCTTGGTAACCTCGTTCCCTTTCTTATTATCTTGTTGGTTTACGACCTGGAGATGCAGAAATCTGACTTGAGTGTAGAAGTGGTCGTCCGGGACCAAGCCCGGGAGCCTAACATCATTTTCTGTGATTGTAGATAACCAGCGGCGAGTCTCTACCAGCCGTTCGATCACAGATATGGATTTGTGCATCATCAAGTATCTGTTGGAAAAGTGAGTAGAAAACAATATTTACGCCTTTTCATGGGTCCCACACATGAATGATGAGAAGCGTGATGGTATGATGAAGATTGTAATGATGAACAGGATGACGATGATGATGGAATCCTATACATGGATGAAGAGGATGCAGGCAATGAGATTGAGAATGAAAACCTAGATTCTAAGGAGTCTAAGGCTTTACTATACATTACACACTTCCATCTATGTTTTCATATTTGTGATGTAGACTTGTTCAGCTGCATTTTGTCAGCGACTTGTAGACTCATGGCCACTAAACCATTAATTGGCTGTCTAAGATTGTAATATCTTTTTAGATGAAGGGCCTGGCCTGTAGCTCAATGGTTGAGGCCTTGTATCTCAACCTAGACCTCGCAGGTTCAATCCCAGCTTACCTACCAAAAAGATCGCTTTAGATGAAGGTTATACTATATTTAGTTGATGATTTACACTTGGAAATGAAGCACATTCAAAAAGCAAAATGTTTTTTTAGCACCCATTTCGTGCATATGTGATTTGCAAGAGTGTCAATAGGCCAGAGTCAATCATGAGTTGAGAAAAAAAATAGCTCGAATCTAAATCCTATCCAATTACAAGGTAAATTTTAGATCCAATTAGCCTATGGATCTGGCCAGTTGGCACTCCTGGTGATTTTTAGACGATTTGAAGCTTTTGGAGGATAGTTGTTGAAGATATACTACTTTCTACATTACTCCCTAAACGTTCGACAAAATCAATATTGGTCACTATTGATTCCAAGTGATTTCTCTCGTCAAGAGTGAGCTTTCGGAGGTAAAGTTTGTACTGAATGAGCATCTATTGGAAAGGTGAGTAGAAAACCACGTTTACACCTTTTTCGTGGATCCCAGATATGGATGATGAACAGGGTGATGGTATGATGAAGAAGGTGATGAATGAGGAGATGAATACAATGACGGCATCCCATACATAGACGAATCGGATGTAGACAATGAGATTGAGGATGAAAACTTCGATTTTGAGGAGTTTAAATCTTTACTGTGTGCATTGCATATTTTCAATTGTGTTCTCATATTTGAGATGTGGACTTGTTAAATTGCATCTTGTTAGCTATTTGCGAATTTATGGCAATTGGGCCGTTGATTCTCCCAAAGATATTAATATCTTTTTAGATGAATTTTTTAATGAGTTTTTGGATGAAGTTTATATTTGCTTTATTTAGTTGAATGATGATTATGCATGGAAATGAGGCACATTTTTTTCTAGAATTTATAATTATTTTCTGGTATCTTCCTTAATTTTCTATTTTTATTTTAAATCTTTATTTAAAAAGTCAGAAAATTTGTGAGGCTTCCTCAACTTGAGCATGAGAAGGCACACAATTGAAGAGAAACATGACTAGTAAGAACTTCCTCACAAACCAAATGATAATCCACATCTATGTGTTATGTACAGCATGCAAATCAAGAGCAGCCGACTTTAGAAAACATAAGGAAAAATAAGAAAGAAAGAGAAACCAATGTTGATGAGAATAGGTTGGTTAATTTATATCAGCTCTCCATTTTAATTCCTTAAGTGTATAAAAATAATATATATATATATATATATATATATATATATATATATATATATAGAGAGAGAGAGAGAGAGGATATATGGTTTGTGCGCTAGAGCTCACAAACCATATATCCCATAGTTGTTTGACTTATCTAGTCCAGTCATTTTATAGGTTATCGTTATGGTTATGGGTTATGGTTAGGGTTATGATTTGTGGAGGTTTAAAACGGATGGCTATATATATATATAAGGAAAAGGATTGTACGCTCGAGTGCCCAATCACATGGGTCCCACATTTTTTGTGGTGATCCAAAGCATTCATTTGCAAGGCCCTATCATAGATAGGGTGCGTACCAAAAATCAGCTCCATTGAATCATCCTAACCCCTCCAAAAGTGGAGGGCAAAAATGGGCAGATTTGTGGACAAACAGTGTCTGTCCATTTTGACCTCCACAAATGGATGGGTTAGGATGATCCTATGGAGCTGTTTTTTGGTACACACCCCATCTATGTAAGGGCCTTTCAAATGAATGCTTTGGATCATCCTAACAAAGTGGGCCCACATGTGATTGGGCTCTCGAGCGTACCATAAGCTTGGTACACTCGAGCGTACAATCCTCTCTCTCTCTCTCTCTCTCTCTCTCTCTCTCTCTCTCTCTATATATATATATATATATATATATATATATATATATATATATATATATATGTGAGGAAAATGATTGTGAGCTTGAAGCTCATATAGCTTATATGAGCTTGAGGGCCCAAACACATGTGGGCCCACATTGTTAGGATGATCCAAAGCATTCATTTGAAAGGCCCTTACATAGATAGGGTGTGTACAAAAAATCAGCTCCATAGGATCATCCTAACCCATCCAAAAGTGGAGGGCAAAATGGACAGACACCGTTTGCCACAAATCTGCCAATTTTTGCCCTCCGCTTTTGGAGGGGTTAGGATGATCCAACGGAGGTGATTTTTGGTACACACCCTATCTATGATGGGGCCTTGCAAATGAATGGTTTGGATCACCACAAAAAATGTGGGACCCATGTGTTTGGGCCCTCAAGCTCATATAAGCTATATGAGCTTCAAGCTCACAATCATTTTCCTCTATATATATATATATATATATATATATATATCTTAGATCCATAAATGAATGTCAAACACCATAAGCATATAAATGTAAATGTTATATACTCCCCTCAAGCTCAAGCTCATATATCAATCGTGCCTAGCTTGCAAAGAATTTCTTAAAGCCCGCTCTGACGGACAACCTTGGTGAGAATGTCAGCGAGTTGATTTTTCAGATTTGACAAGGGCAATATCATCTTCAAAACTACCTTATCTCGTTCAAAATGGAAGTACATTTTGAAATGCTGGTTCTCTCATGAAACACAAGGTCGGAGGCAATATGACTGGCTGCTTGATTTTCAGAATGAAGTCTCATAGGGGTATCAGTTTCTACTCCTAGCTTTCACCCCTATTTCTTTAAGAAGAGTTATAACCAAATATGCTCGCGTGTACTATGAGTTCTAGCCCTGTATTATGCTTCTGCCCTTGATTTCGTCATAAAAACCTAATTCTTCTTCCAAGTGACGAGTACATTCTATAAATAAATATACAAAAAGCTAAGTGGAGGACAAAAATTACTGACGTACAATAGGTGAGTGTGACATTAAATGAAAAAGCATACCATATTCTTACATTTGAAACGTCCAGTAGGTATAAGCACAGAGCTCTTTCCCGCCTTTGAAGAGAGAGCTAAACGAAAACAGCGATTTCGAGAATAAACAGCAGTGTCCAGAAAAAGCTGGCATGGGAATTCAGTCGAGCTTGAATCTTTCAAAACATACAATTTGTCAAGTCTTGGATCATTTCCCCGCCCGCTACTAATGCGTGAACATACCTGATGAAATGACATTAAACAATGCCATAGCCATTTTTCATTCATTTTGTTGAAATTTCCAATTATTCAAAAGAAAGGAAGAACTAGACAAAGTTTTCTAAGGAATCCTCATCCTAGATAATTGCTTGGCATGGTAAATATACAAAATTTCATATATTTGAGCATTTCCCGGAAAAGGGAATAATTTCTCCCAGAAAAGTGGAGCAACCATGTATATCAATCAAACACAATTGATAAAAAAATAGATTTATAAGATCAAAAACAGCATCAGAACACTCAGCTTATTAGTTGACCTGAAAAATGATGAACGCATGCTTCCTCGAGTGGATAATGACTGGTTTGTATGGAAATATGCACATAGGGTTACACTTCTACCACTTTCTTGAGTATCACTAGAGGTGACACTTTAAATCTAGCAGGTGAAATATACCTTCAAATGAGATGAAAATGAAAGACCAGGGTTTCTAAAGTGTTGGAAACTAAAGTACATGAAAAAGAAGCTTACTCAATGCAGGTTCTGTTTACATCTATTGACGATACTAGTACCTCAAACCACGAGATAAGACATGATACATGCATAAGTAAGAAACGATAATACTTAACCAAATTTAAATTAGAAATGGAATTAATAATAAATTTGAAAATACCATCTATAAGACTCACATGCTCAAATTTGTAATAGTAATTATGCGACACTAACAAGCAAAAAAGCATGATGGTTAATTCGAAGAGGGTGTCAGATGTTTGAAATATGATAGATATTTTGAACAACAAAAGTATCTATAAAGCATCTGGTACATGTATCAGTATCACACTTGTGTCTAGCAAGATAGGTAGGGCACGACAAGTATCCAGGTACCATAGCTCACCTCACACCCATCAGTTTCTATGGACAAAACCAAATTAGCAACCTCACATACAGAAATATATCTTCACAATTCGAATTTCCACTAAAACCAAACTTATACTCCACTTGCTATCTTGCATATCAAAGCATCCACCTTGTTTAACTTCATAGGACAGAATTAACCTACGGGCTACGGAAACTTTCAAACTCCAAGTAAAAAGAAGCCTTACTGCACCACAAGTCCTCCCAGAACCTATTCCTTCTAAAACCACTCTCACAGTTAAATCCAAGGTTTTAAATTCCAGTTTCGGTTTAAATTCCGATAGCCAAGGAAATTGAAACAATTCAGTTTTGGTTGGAAATTTCACTGGAAATCTTGTAAAATCACAGAGATACATGGAAACATGTGCAAATGATAGAATTTTACAATGAAACTTCAAGAAATGCTAGAAAAAACACAAATACAAAGAAACTATCACGTAAGCAAGACAGAAATCCATAAGGCTCTGTTCACTTGTTTTCCCGCTGCAGCAAAGGAAAAGAAAGAAAAGGAATCTGACGTGGCAAAATGGAAAGGAAAGGAAAAGAAACTGTAATTTTCCCGCGCTTTCTCGTTGTTCACTTGCCCAGAAAGCGGGAGAAAATATGCAGGATACTTTGTACTGGTAAGGTTTAAACGACTATGGTTTAAACCAGCATCAATGTAAAAGAGAAGCTGGAACATACAGATCCAAGCCCTATTTCCCCCTAAAAAAACGAGTATGGTTTAAACCACCATCGATTTAAAGCAGCATCAATGTAAAAACCAGCATCAATGTAAAAATGAGTATGGTTTAAACCAGCCACAATGTAAAAACGAGTATGGATTAAACCAGCAACAATTTAAACCAGCATCAATGTAAAAACGAGTCCGGTTTAAACTAGAATCAATGTAAAAATGAGTATGGTTTAAACCACCATCGATTTAAACCCGTTAAAACCAAAATCCTAATGAAAAAAAATACTCAAAACCACCATCGATTTAAAAGCTTACAGATCGGAGCCCTAACAACCCTAAAAGCTTATAAAACCTCAAAAAAAATTTGCACAAACCTCACATAAATGAAAAAAACAAGAAGGCATTCCACATTTGAAGAAGAAAGAGGAAAAAAAGAAGTAAATGAGAGAGAGGGAGAGGAGATCTAACCTTTTTTTGCCTCGCCGGAGGAGAGAGCTCGCCGGAGATGGTGACGGAGCCGGTGGGTTTCGCAGGAGGGTTTGTAGCGAGAACGAATGTTTCGAGGAGGGGAGCCCGACGGATTTTCCCGAGAGTTTATCCCTCCCTTTTTCCCATCTATTTCGTGGGAAAATTGCAAAGGAGTTGGCGAGAAAATTTGACTTTCCACGTCATTTTTTTACGTTAATTACATTTTCCACGTCCTCCTACCAACTTTCTTGAGAAAGCAGGCGAACGTACGAAAAAGTGGTTTCCCAAGAAAATTTGGGTTATTTTCCCATCCTTTCTTTTCTTGAGACGACCAGTGAACAGAGCCTAATGGTTTGATAACATTAAACATCTAGTGACATGCGTTATCACGCATGTCGGATAATTCAGTACATAGCACCATACCCCATTTCACATGTATGTATACATAGTACATACACCACATTTCACATGCAATTCATATAAATATTGTTAGTGAATGTGTATGCCTATGGGCATATCCGTCTTTTGTACAGTTCTCATTATATATAAATACATAAGTGAGGGGGAGACTCCCTAACTCACAATTTCTTTCCCTCATTCTCTTCCTCAACATGGTATCAGAGCCCTAGGGTTTTCATTCCCTAGGGACCCCCATAGCAGCCCCTCACCCTCCCTCTTCTTTTCTCCCTTCTCCTCTAACCCTAACCCTAACCCTAACCCTAACATCCCCCCCAACCCTCTTCCTTTCCCTTCCCTTCTCCTCCTCCTCCCACTACCCCTCTTCCCTTTCCCCTAACTCTTCCAATCCCTGCTACAGTAACCTACCCCACCGCCTCGCCTCGCCTCCTCGCTACAGTAACGTGCTACAATAACAGCTACAGTAACCCGCTACAGCACCCAAAAAAAAAAAAACCATTTCTATACCCTAGAAATCTGCTCCCGCAACCTCATTTCCTCTTTGTCTTTCTTCTCCTAATGGCTTAAATCTCTTTTACCTACTTTCGTCTTCTTTTCGCGGCTCCGATCTTATATCCCTAGATCTGTGTGTCTCCATCATGTCAGCAAGGGTTTCTTTCATGCCCTATTTATCATTTGTCTCTCTTCGGAGCCACAATCTCCATTATTGATATCTCTGCTCTCCGCCTCGGCATCGTTTCTTCTCGTCAGTTGATTCTTTCTTTGATTATTTACTCATAAATAGCCCCATTATTAAGGATCCCTCTCTCGGGCGGCCCCCTGTGGCTTCTGTTCCTACGGCTCGCCCATCCTCCTCCTCTTATAACCCTCCGTCTTCTTCGATGGATGGTTCTTTTCCTCCCATGACCACAATCAGGCTTGATGGCTCCAATTACCTGAATTGGAAAATAGTTGTGGAGACCTATCTCATTGCTAGGGGGAAGATTTCTATTCTTCGTCGTGACCTCGAATCTGTTCCACATATTCTCAGTGGATGAACTTTCGCCGCGGAGACACTCCTCTCTCGGCCTACTACAATCAGTTTGTTTCCCACTACCAGCAGTTAGATGTTCTTATGCCTCTTACCACTTATTTGACTACGGCCGCGCAGCAGTGTGATCAGATATGTGTCGTTTAGTTTCTCGAGACTTTGGGTCCTGAGTACATGCATCTCCGTCAGCAGATATTTGGATCTGGCACGATGGCCTGTCTTCAGGAAGTTTACATGGAGCAACCTCCTGGGTAGGGGAGATGTCATCCTCTGGAAAGCCTTCTACGGTCTTAAGCAATCTCCTAGAGCATGGTTTGGAAGGTTCAGTGATGCCATTATGCGCTTTGGTATGAAGCAGTGTGCAGTTGATCATTCTGTCTTCAGCTGTCGGTCTACAGTTGGGTGTGTACTCTTGATAGTCTATGTCGATGACATCATCATCACTGGCAGTGATACAGCTGGGATCTAGAAATTGAAGACATTCTTGCAAAATGAGTTCTCTACCAAGGATTTCGATTGTCTTAGATACTTCTTGGGTATCGAAGTTGCATATTCGACAAAGGGGATTTCTCTCTCACAGAGGAAATATATCTTAGACATGCTTGAGGAGACAGGTTGTCTTGGAGTGAAACCTGCCTCAGTTCCCATGGACGCAAATGTGAAGTTACTACCTGAAGAGGAAGACTTGGTAGATGACCTAGGCAGATACAGGAGGTCGGTTGGTAAACTTATCTACCTTACAGTCACACGCCCAGATATCTCCTTTGTTGTTGGTGTTGTCAACCAACATAGAAGTTCATCTCGTACTTCACACTGGGCAGTAGTTCTACAGATTCTTCGGTATTTAAAAAGTGCTCCAGGTAGAGGGTTGCTATTCAAGAAACACGGACATCAGAAGATAGAAGGGTACACAGATGCAGTCATGCAGATTGGGCAGGATCTCCAGCTGATAGGAGATCTACCACAGGATACTGCACATTTGTGGGAGGTAACCTTGTGTCATGGCGGAGTAAGAAACTGGTTGTTATCTCCAAATCTAGTGCAGAGGCGGAGTATAGAGCTATGGCACACACAAGTGGAGAGCTCATTTGGTTACGTTCTCTCTTGTCAGAGATTGGTTTCTCCCCATCATCTCCTTCTCAGTTATATTGCGACAACAAGGCAGCGATTCACATTGCCACAAATCCAGTCTTTCATGAGAGAACTAAACATATCGAGGTTGATTGCCACTTCATTCGGCACCGGATTCAAAAAGGAGAAATATGCACAGTGTTCACTAGATCGGTGGACCAATTAGCGGATATGTTTACCAAGCCATTGAACAAAGCTAAATTGAGTGATAATTGTAGCAAGCTAGGAATGTTTGACATATACATTCCAACTTGAGGGGGAGTGTTAGTATATGTCTATGCCTATGGGCATATCCGTCTTTTGTACATTTCTCATTATATATAAATACATAAGTGAGGGGGAGAGACTCCCTAACTCACAATTTCTTTCCCTCATTCTCTTCCTCAACAAATATATATATATATATATATATATATATATATTGTTAACAGAGAGATTTGAGAATGAAATATTGTGTGTTAGCCTCCTTGCCCTAACACACACATATATATTTATTATGAAAAGAATATTGAAAGACTATAATGCCCTTAGGCTACATAAGCTTATTCTAACACTCCCCCTCAAGCTGGAGTATGAATGTCATACATGCCCAGCTTGTTACATAAATCACTCAATCGAACTCCATTCAACGGCTTGGTAAACATGTCTGCAATCTGATCATTCGTTCGAGTGAACTCCGTTTGAATTTGGCCTGTCTGAATCCTGTGACGAATAAAGTGACAATCCACTTCTATATGCTTAGTTCGTTCGTGAAATACCGGATTCATAGCTATGTGAATGGCTAACTTGTTGTCACAGTAGAGGGGTGCAGGTGAGGAGTATGAGAATCAAATCTCTGACATAAACGACCCTAGCCAAATTAATTCACAGTTTGTGTAAGCCATGGCCCTGTATTCTGCTTCTGCACTGGATCGTGACACAACGTCCTGCTTCTTACTCTTCCAAGATACTAGATTTCCACCTATGAAGGTACAATAGCCATTAGTAGATCGCCGGTCAGCAGGAGATCCGGCCCAGTCTGCATCAGAGTATCCCTCAATCCTCAAATGGTCATGCTTCCTGAAGAGAAGACCTTTCCCAAGAGCTTTCTTCAGATACTTCACTATCTGAATCACAGCTGACCAATGTGATGTCCGAGGCGCACTCATATACTGGCTAACCACACCAACAGCATATGCAATGTCCGGACGAGTGACTATGAGATAGATCAATCGTCCTACTAACCGTCTGTATCGACCAGGATCTTCTAGTGGCTCCCCCTGATCAGGTGAAAGCTTGACATTCGGATTCATAGGAGTCTGTGCAGGTTTTGCCCCCAGAAGACATGTTTCTTCCAAAATATCAAGAGCATACTTCCTTTGGGACAAAGATAGCCCCCTTTGTGAATGTGCCACTTCAATGCCTAAGAAGTATCTCAGAACACCAAGGTCTTTTGTGCTGAATCATTCTGAAGGAAATCTTTAAGGCGTTGTATTCCTGCTTTGTCATTCCCTGTAATAACAATATCATCAACATATACAACCAGGAGAATCAAACCATCCTTGCTTCGAGAGCTGAACACAGAATGGTCTACAGCACATTGTTTCATACCAAATCGTAGGATGGCCTCACTGAATCTCCCAAACCAAGCACGGGGAGACTGTTTAAGACCATAAATCGCCTTTCTAAGGTTACAGACAGTATGCTGCAATTCCCCCTGAGCAACAAACCCTGGTGGTTGCTCCATATAGACCTCCTCCTGCAAATCACCATGGAGGAACGCATTCTTGATATCCAACTGATATAGTGGCCAAGACTGATTCACGGCCAAAGAAATCAATACACGGATGGATGGAATCTTTGCCACTGGAGAGAATGTCTCAACATAATCAATCCCATAAGTCTGAATAAAGCCCTTGGCAACAAGACGGGTTTTAACCTCTCAACAGAGCCATCAGGTAGGTATTTGACGGTGAACACCCACTTACATCCGACTACCTGAGCACCAGGAGGAAGGGAAGCCAACTGCCATGTCTGGTTTTTGGCCAAAGCATCCATCTCAGCCTTCATAGTTGCTCGCCATCCCGAATCAAGCATAGCCTCTTGAGCAGAGTGGGGAATAGAAACCAATGACAAAGATGATATAAATGTTGTATACGAAGGAGATAACCGAGCATAACTTAGCGCATCAGAAATAGGGTGATGAGTGCTACGAGAAAGAGTACGGCTCGCAATGGGGGCATCAAGAGATTCATCAACCTGAGTAGCATCATCAGAGGATGAGGGTAAAGGACCGCTTGCTGAGAAGAGATGGCAGGGCATGAAGGCTCAACTGAAGTAGTAAAACACTTGCGAGTATATACCTGGAAGGGACGCTGAACCGGATCCGGTGGCAAACTGGGAACCGGAACCGGCAATGGCAACGGAGGAGGAGATACCGGTAAAGAAGAGGAAGCAGGAAAGTAGGGAGTATCCTCAAAAAATGAGACATCAGCACTGATAAATTTGCGGCGAAGCTGAGCACTGTAGCATCGATAACCCTTCTGGGTTCGTAATAACCAAGGAAAACACACTTGATTGCCCTTGGGGCCAATTTATCAAGTCCTGGGGTGAGATCCTGAACAAAGCAAACACATCCAAACACCTTGGGAGGTAACGGAAACGGATCCCCAGAAGGGTGTAACACTGAAAAAGGGGACCGATTGCTAAGAACTGAAGATGGTAGACGATTAGCCAGAAAGCAAGCTGTAAGCATAGCGTCAGCCCAAAAAGATTTGGGAACATGCATCTGATACAGAATGGAGCGAGCTATATCTACAAGATACCGTATTTTCCGCTCGGGAACACCATTCTGTTGTGAAGTGTGGGCACAAGACGACTGATGAATAATTCCACAACTAGAAAGAAACTCCTGAAAACCGTGCCGATCAGAAAAATACTCACGGGCATTATCAGTACGTAAACATTTAAGGGAACACGAGTATTGATTTGTAATTTCAGCATAAAATAAACAAAATGTAGAAAACACCTCAGAACGATCATTTATTATATCATCCTGGAAAAATCATCAACAAAAATAACAAAGTACTTCCCAATAAACATAGAAGGAGTACGACATGGACCCCAAACAGCAGAATGCACTAACTCAAAAGGACTACTAACACGACTAACAGAACGAGATGGGTAGGAAACACGATAGTGTTTTCCATACTGACAGGACTCACAATGAAAAGGACTAATAACACCAGAAACAACTGAAGAATGATGCAGACGCTCAGGAGAAGGATGACCTAGCCGGCAGTGCCACATAAAGGAATCTGCTGAGGTACTAAACGCCGTGAGAGTGATAGCATCATCCAGGTAGTATAGGCCATCTATCTCATGCCCCGAGCCAATCGTCTTCCCAGTCGCAAGGTCCTGAAAAACACAATAAGACGGAAAGAATGTTACTGAACAATTAAGGCGATTAGTAATCTGACTAACAGAAAGAAGATTGCAGGGAAAAGTAGGAACACAGAGTACAGATGATAAGGATAAGTGGGATGTGGCTGTAACAGTCCCAGTGCCTGAAATAGGACATCGAGTCCCATTGGCCAAGGTGACCATCTTAGTAGGAGCACAAGAAGTAAAGAAACTAAGAAGTGTACTGTTTCCGGCCATATGATGAGAGGCACCAGAATCAATAAGCCAGGAAGCGGAGTGGCTAAGGGAGCAAGATGGGTTGCTACCTTCTGTGGCAAGTTGAGCAGCCGGTTGTTTCCCTTTCTCCTGTAGGCGCAAAAGTGACTCATACTCAGTCCGAGAGACGAGCATGGTGTCTGAGGGAGCAGGAGTAGGTGCAGCAGGTGTCTCAGAAGCGAAGTGGGCGGCTCGAGCGGGACGTAGCTCGGGATGGAGATCGTAATAGAAATCAATAGAATGACCCTCCATGTCACAATGACTGCAATAACGTGAGCCACGACCCCCATAAGTACGGCCTCCCCCTGAATCTCGGCCAAAGCCACGGCCCTGTCCGCGACGACTGCGACCAAGACCCCTAGCACGAGTGCCCCGAAAGGAACCAAACTAGGCAGCAAAGGCGGACTGGTCACCAGCAACAGAGATAGCCGGATCGAGACGTAGAGAGCGTTGAACGCGATAAAAGATCTCATCCAAAGATGGGAGCGTGCCTAACCCAAGGATTTGTTGCCGAAGAGGGACAAACTCAGGCCCTAAGCCATCCAAAAACCGAGTAGTACGGAGCTCATTCTTATGTTGAGCCAAGACCTTAAGGTCGGTGGATGGGGGATGATAAATATCAATCTGCTCACAAAGACCAACAAAATCCGAATAGTACTCAGCGACAGTCTTATCTCCACGCGAGATACGAAAGAAGTCACTGTAAACATCAGTAATCCGCATGAGATTGTTGCTGCCGGAATAGAGTGTCTCAGCACGCAACCAGACTGCCCGTGATGTATCCAGAAATAGCATGTGACTCGCAATCTTTGGTTCTATACTCTGACAGAGAAGAGACTGAAGCTGGGCATCCTCCTGACTCCACTTATCATACCCAGCATCTTTCAGATCCGGAGGATCCGTCGTGATGAAACGTAACTTGCCCTGACCTCGCAAATAGAGGTGAACAGAACGACTCCAGGCAAGGTAATTAGCACCATCCAATTTAATGGATGTCATAGAGGTCACCGACACCGGAAATGAACCGGAGGAAGAAGCTGATGACAAGCCATAATAAACACAAAAACTCAAATGGGATGTGGGTGAAGCAGACCAGACAAGACACACCACAACAATCACGACACTCACAGAAAAGGGCAACCAAATATAGGCAAGCAAATCACCACGAAAAATAAACAAACAGAAGGAAAAACCACAAACATCCGCCGGAAGTACCCCGAAAAAACAAGCACGAAGCCTCATACTTGTGGAACTACAACAAAATATAGAGACAAAGCTTAAGTCATCAAGTAGGAAGCAAAGAAAAATGTAACAAAGCGGAGCCGCGACCAAAAAGGTGAGAAATGTAAAGGGAAGATTTAGGGCATGAACACCCGACGGCTAGAAGAGAAGAACACTATCCTTATAGGTCAAAGAAGATGGGGAAAGATGTTACAAAAGAAGAAGGGAGAACGCGCAGGGGAGGCAAACAGGGAAGAGTAGGGTTTTCCAGGGGGGGCAAAACAGGGAAAATTAGATTTTCCAGGGGCGCACAGGGGGCAAAGATGGAAAGTTGGGTTTCCCAGGGGGCGCGCAGGGGGGGTAACCAGTGAAGATGGAGGAAGAAAGAGAAAAAAGAAGAAGAAGTTAGGGCATGGGCATGGGCATGGGCATGGGCTTCAATGGAAGAAGAAATTAGGACATGGGCATGGGCATGAGCTTCAATCGAGGAAGACAAGAGGTCTTCAATGGAGGTCCCTAGGGCATCGAGAAACCCTAGGGCTTTGATACCATGTTAACAGAGAGATTTGAGAATGAAATATTGTGTGTTAGCCTCCTTGCCCTAACACACACATATATATTTATTATGAAAAGACTATAATGCCCTTAGGCTACACAAGCTTATTCTAACATATATATTTCTTTTCTTCTTCTTTTTTGAAAGAGGACGTATTTTATTGATATTAAAATAGCAGATGGGACCAGGTGTCCCATCCTATTACATGATATGATTAAAAGCCAGATCGGGCATACCCAAAACCCGAAATAATGCACCAAAAATATAAATATAATTATGTAACACACACTGATATAGCATACCACTAATTCACTTACAATATTGATTTCGGTGAGCATTTCGGTTCTGATATCATTTCAGTGAGGATGGAATGGAAACATTTCGATCGTTTTACGTCGGTTTCGGTGGAAATTTAAAACCATAGTTAAATCCCTGCTTGATCATACATGGTGTCCTCCACACCTCACACCCCATTATCCTAGACATTACAGAGCTTCCCACTCATCTATAGAAAACATGTGCCTTCTAATAATGGCCTTCTCTTTATCGTCCAACTTCCTCCCCAAACCTCCATATACATGCCTAATAAGGCCCTATTCCCCCTAACCACCGGATTATAGATCCCTAGCGCACTACACTTTTTTGTTCTTTGGCCTACGCTCCTCTTCCCACTGTCCCATGTATTTACCCATCCACCCTTCCATAAGAACTCCTAAAACGAGGTCAACATGATCGTCGAGCCCTGGTCCGCCGGAACAATGACATGTTTTGAACTCTATCGATTTCGTAGAAACATTTTTGGTAAGACGCCCTTGCATTAATAGCAGTATTTCCTACAAAAAGGTATACATGCACACATTTGAAAAAATACAATAATTTAGAAATTTGACAAATTATGAGAATCACAAGTTAATTTTATGTGCACGGAAATTGGACATAAAATAGTTTTATTGTTTCATAGCCTTAGCAGCTCCGTGATTGCTTGAAACTTTCTTTGATTTGAGCAGAAGAGTATCACCAGCTTGGTTTTGGGAGGTATACTTTTCCACTTCTATTTGACATGTTTTCCAAATCATAGGACCACTTAAATTTTATAGGCCACTTAAGGTTATTTACCACTTAAATCAATAAGATGATTAGTCTGAAACAGTATAAGAATAAGTTAATAATGTGAAGAATTGCAACTTACACAGATTAGCATCAATATCTTTCTAGTTGAACAATTGAAGCATTGAAGCCGAGCATCAATAATAAATTGGTAATAATTGATAACAATACAAATGATATAGATACTGGGAATTATCCTTTATAATCAGTTCAATAAAAGAGAATTACATTTAAAATGTTATTCTTAGGCACCAAAGACAAAAAGTAAAAAAATAAATTTAAAACTTTAATGTTAGGCATAAAAAAATGAGTTAATAGTATGATACTTCAAAATCACATACCTCAGCAACAAAGGCACCAACATGTAAATTGTCCTTGAAAGCGGTCTCCGGTATGCGAATGATCAAATGACGTGAAAATTTTTCTGCCAAGAAGCATAAATGGAGCTAAGCTTCCAAAGCAAAATATGTGCCAGAATTTCAACAACACGTAAGACAATTCCAGTTGTGTAGCCACAAAATGGACCGATGAAATGGATCAGATTTCATGAGTGATAGGTGCATAGTCTAACAAGAGAACTCGCACATTGAGTAAAATAAACAAGTCAATTATTTCACCTGGACGATCATGGACAAACAAAAGTAAAAGGTCTACCAAGATCATGAGAAAGAAAGATTTATTTCCACAGGATTCTTTAAGACAGTGGAATTATCGGGCGGGGACACATGAAGCCACTCTTTCATTTGGCTTTCTAGAGGTGGGAAGACCACCAACTAAGAGGCATACCTTGGGAATTGGGGTTCTCCTTTAAAAGAGAAATAGTATTGATATCAAAGGCCTAAGCCTCATGTATTTTCTTAAGACATTTGAAAGACTTGGTATCATCAGCAAGATTTATGTGCTTTCACTTATCAACAAATAGTTTAGCAGTAAGATGAAAAACTATGGAACAACAAGAACTCCAGAAGGTCAAATATTTTATACCCACCACCAACCAAGCAGAACAAGTACATACTAATTGTCTAATGACGCCTGGGTTCAACACGCCCTCTTTAGTGATTTGTCCACTTCCACATTCATTTCCATATGAATATATGTGTGTGTGTGTGTGTGTGTGTGTGTGTGTCAAGACCTCTTCAATTCTGTTGGTAACCTCCATGGAAACACAGAACCTTGACCCATAAAACCACATTAATTGAATCCCCCTTGATTACCAAAGCACCGAAAAAATGCACCTTGAAGGAGAGCTAATAAGAATCTTTAACTCCTAACGGGGCAAAGAAACTTGAGGCTACTTAATCAGATGAATTTATTCATACAGGTTAAGATTACTCATGTCAACAACAGGTATCTAGGGGGTTTTCTAGGTGATCCTAGATGAAAACCTAGTCAAAACAAACCCACGAATGATAACTCCAAAACGACATTAAACAAACTTGTTTTGTAAAGATCCAACATGTACTTAAACGAAAATCTATGTCGGCTGCAATGTCTGTGTTGGCCAACGCCTAACTAGATGAAAATTTTTGGGAGACCAAAATATGAGAATATTTTTCTAGAACTGGAAAGTTTACCTTTTATTCTTTTAAAATTGGGACGTGAGACGTATTTTACTGAAGCCAAATGAAGGGTACTCTCTAATTTACATGTAAATCTTAAGTTTACATTTACTTAAATAACTTTACATGTAAATACGTAGCTCCCTATCTTTCCATAAATAATACTATTTCCCAAGGTGTTTTGAACTTCAGATCTGTCCGAAGAGGCCATTTTTCATATGAGATACCTCAAACTAACAAAATGGGGGATTCTCAAGCCCTAAATGTAAGTAGTGTGAAAAATACACACATTCCAGAAGAAACAACACCAACATGTAGAATGGCCAAGTAATACAACCACAAAAGTCGATGGAACTCCCTCACATGAGCTCTGAACCCAAAAAAGGACACCGTCATCATGTTCCTATGAAAAAACGAGCCGAAATGAAGTAATCCTCCTTCAAAATATGTCATGAGCTAAAAGAAAACTCCCATCAACCTAAAAAAACAGGATTTCTAGATACAGACACAAAAAAGTTGGAAGAACTGACCCAAAAGTGCTCAAATTGGAAAAAAGACACTACCATTGTGTTCTTATCCAAAAAACAGCCCAAAATGAAGCAATCCCCTTCAAAACAAGTCTCGAGTTGAGAGAAAACTCTCATCAATCCAAAAAAGGAATTTCTGAATTTTCTTCTCGAAAAATTAGAAAAATATCAAATACCTTCCAAAAATTTCTGAAAAATCACCATCATAATAGAAATGATATGTGCATCCAAGCCATGTAGGTTTCAGGCCTACTCCATGGTCGTAGGAGCATTGACATCACATCAGTCATACAGCCTGATGACATCACCAATGTGTCCGAGGCGGTAAAGGATGTAGATTCTCTTGGGAAAAAAAACTCTTGCTCTAATGTCAAGTTAGAGTTGTAGAAGGAGAGAGGAGATGGAGTGAATAGAATAATTTCCACTATGGTCTATTCTTGTAAATTAATGATAAAACCCTACATGACATATAAAAGACATAAATACCCACCAAATACAATCTCATTCCCATACAATAAATGTTAACTTACCAACTTCTCCAAAAGCTTAAGCTATTGGAGAAAGGCGTTATTTATCTTTTATACTTTAACACTCCCCCGCACGTATGGCCCACTTGGCAAACACGTGGCACATGTGGTCCCACTTTGGGCCGATCATTGCATGTGGATTTTTGCTTATCCGGGAGGTTTGAACTCGAGACCTTTGGCTCTGATACCATGTGGAAACTTTCCAATGTCTCCAAAAGCTTAAGCTGTTGGAGAAAGGCGTTATTTATCTTTTATACTTTAACAATAAATAACCTTTATTTTCTACATTTATGATTTGGGTGTTGTCTTGCTTTATTTTATGTGCATATTCTGTGACAATCAAGTTCCTATCCATATAGCATCTAACTCAGAGTTTCCTTAGAGAACCAACCATATAGAGGTGGACTGTCACTTTGTATGGAACAAAGTAGAGGCTGACATTATCTCTACACCTTCAATCTAGTCAGTGGATCAATTAGCAGACGTATTTGCTAAAACACTCATGAGAATACAACATCAGCCTTACTTCCAAACTGGGAATGAAAAAAATATATTCCCCAGCGTGAGAGATGTGAAGATATTAAATTATAAGGACATCGATGTAGTTTCCCATCTTAATGAACTATTTGATTAAAGGAGAAGATTCCCTCCCTCCCTCCCCTCTTAGATCCTTTCACACTTCAATCGCAGAGGGTATGGGAGCAAACAACTATAATGAGGGCAACATCAATGACTTTCCAGTTTTTTTATAATTGATATTTGTTGTTTTTTTTATAATTGATATTGTTATTTGATCTTTGAGACTTTGAGCATTGATATGATTTTGTATCTTTTATTAGTTTTAAGATTATTACCCAATGTGCATGGGGATGAATGGGAAATAGATAATTAGTGTGTGATGAGTTTGTTAGCAAATAATTAGTACTATGATAGTGGATAACTAATTATGGTAGTTTCTATTGAAATTAATAGATTTGTATGAAAAAAGAATAATTTGCTATTTTATTATTCTGTAATTTATTTACAATTTTTTTATATTTTTTGATATCTATATCTATCTGTATATATATGTATGAATCATACGATTTATGATCTGAGATATAAAAGATTAAATAACGCCATCTCCAACAGCTTAAGCTTTTGGAGTAATTGGTAGTTTTACATGGTATCAGAGTAATTGTCTGGGTTCAAACCTCCTTGATATTAAAAATCAAATGTAATGGCCCACCCAAAAATCACCATTCAAAAAAAATGGGCAAGCCAAAAAAAAATAAGAGGGGTCACATGTGCCACGTGTAGGCCAAGCCTAAAAAAGAGGGGCCACACGTGAGGGGGAGTGTTAAAGAGGAGTGTCAAAGTATAAAAGATTAAATAACCGCATCTCCAACAGATTAAGCTTTTGGAGTAATTGGTAGTTTTACAGATGCAATTCGGCCCCTCTTACGATTTACGATTTGATTCCGATTTTCAAAACATTGAGCTCACCATCAGATAATGATTAGGATGAAAACACTAACACTAGACCTTCTAATGGAGGGGTATGATGGAGCCTCTCCTAGTGAGGGGCAATGTGGGAGATGGAGATGATTGTGGGGATAGTTTTGTTATTGAGAGCTATAGGTCCCTTAAACCATTCACAGTAGAGAAAGGCTTTGATCACGCCATACAAGACGGTGATCATGGTGCATGATCTCAACCACAGCCAGGGAAATGGTTAGGGCATATATTCCAATGACGTCAGAGGTATCAGCCCAACAATGAAGACAACTCCCTGTATGTTCATTCTCATTAATGGGTTAGTAGTTTGACGGACACCTTGGAGAGTATGAGCATTGGTGATGTGAGTTCAAGTGGTGTCGGCATTGACAGTTCTACCAAGCATAGCCCCATATGCATATGGACTATTGGATACATCTTTTGAGAATGGGTGGGGTTCATGTGTGTGGCTATGGGAACTCCTACAGCACTGCCACGGAGACACAGTCGTAGAGTGGTTTTTTATAATAAAACTTTTTTAAATAAAAACACAGCTCGTCTTCTCTCAATAAAAAACCCTAGCACCTCGACCCTACACCCACAAGCATAAACCCCCATCTTCTTCGACTCTTAATAAAACCTTAACGCCTCGACTCTACGCCCTCAAATCTTTCATGAATATATATATATACTCAACTCAACTCAACAAAGCCTTTGTCCCAAACTAGTTGGGGTCGGCTAAATGAATCCTTTAGAAAAGTTTCATGAAGAATGTGAAAGGAATCTATCCGGCTCTAATCCTGGCTCTAGTTGTGTTCTTCTACGTGGATCATTTTCTTCCATTCTATCCTATCCAAGGTCATGTTCTCTGTTATGCTCCTAGATGTCAAGTCTTTCCTCACTGTTTCTACCCAAGTTGTTTTCGGTCTGCCCCTACCTCTTTTTACTCCATCAATTTGGCACGAGCCGCCTCTTCTCACCGGAGCATCCAAAGGCCTACATTGGATATGTCCAAACCATCTTAAGTGGTGCTGTCTCATCTTATCCTCAATTGGTGCCACCCCTACCTTTTTACGAATGTCTTCATTTTTAATTCTATTTATCCTTGTGTGGCCACACATCCATCTAAGCATTCACATCTCCGCTACACAGCATTCGCATCTCCGCTACATATAAATCTAAATATATATTAAATTTTAAAATAGTTTATTTTATTTAATAAAAATTACCGAATCAACGAATCCTACTTTTTTAGATTTACAAAATCCGACACTTCGAATCCTTGTCGGATCCCAACACGCAAATCCAAATCCATGCAGCAGAGCTTGTCAATGACAGAAGATATTATAAACAGCTGCTTATTACTCAATAGTGTACTAAGTCATATGAAGACTTAATTATAAAATCACTGCTGACAAAGGTACATATAAAGGCAGGATATCAATATACCTAGTAAAAAGATCATACCTTCAGTAGATGAATCAAGCTCTATTATCCACTCTTGGTCTCCTTGGATAGAGTATTTGTCCAATATGGCATAAAAAATTAATGATATTAAGAGATCGACCATTTCATCTCCATTTTTTTCTGCATTGACTCTCTTACTGAACTCCAAATCAAAATATAAGTGGCAAGGAAAACCCTGAAACAAATATAGTCAAAATTTGAAGACAACAAAAATTTATCAAAATGATCGAAGGTCCACCAGGAACAATAACTTACTGAATATATGAATCTCGGAAAAAGAGAGCATCTCCAAGACAGAAAAACAATACACAAATGTATAACCCATCTTAAAGATCAAAACACAAGCAACAAAAAGTTTCAACAAGTGTAGCTTCAGTACACTGATAACTAAGAGGATAGAAATACATCTTCAAAGTTTAAATCATAAAAATAATGGCAGGCAAAATCAGCATTCAGTAAACTTAGGAGAAGATAAATACCAAAGTAATCTTGGAAATATTCAAAATCAGACATTATCTGTCAATTACTTCATATGATTCACAGCAGCTATCATATTGTTTATGTGCAGAATCATGATTCACAATGTATCAATTTAGATTGCAGTAAGCCACTTATAGTTTTGAGTAAATTGTGTTATATTTTTATCATGATATGTATATTGAAACTCACATTAGAAACAAAAACAATGCAGTCACAATAGATTAGTTATTGATTTCTGAAGCCCATCAAAATTCAGGAAGGAACCGTGTATCTTTCATGCGGGTTCGTAATTCGCTAGTTTTGGTGAATTGTCGCGAATCGTATTACAAACCAATTCAAACCCACCAGTTCGCAGTACACGGCATTGAGTGAATACTGAATACGTTCATTAGCTCATTTGATTGTTCAAGGAACAATGTGTTTGACCAAGTCTCTTTCTATGATTTGTTTTTCGTGTTCTAAAATTTTCCTTTAATCTATTATCTGTGAGTAAACTAACCAATTCTTTCCACTGTCTAGTTACCTTTTTCCCCTTTGTCTTGTGTATTTAAGGAACTAAAGACAAAGGGGACAATTAGTGGTGGGGTTGAGTATAGTGGAATCTACAATTTGGATCATAGTCATGAAAGTGTTGATCTTAATTCAGAGTTCTCTCCTTAGCTATGGCATTATCGACTCGTTCACCCGTCCCTTCGTAGTTTAAACTTTAAAGTTCGCAGTTCCTAATCATGAGTTTATTTCCACTTTACATTATGAAGCATGGGAACTAGGCAAGCAACATCTAAGCCGTTTTTATTCTAGATATGGTAAAAGGAAGTTAGCCCCTTCTTATTGGAGTATAGTCCGAGGCATCCTGGGATATCTAAAGGGTACACCATGTCGGGAATTGTCCTTAAGCAGAGTAACCACTTGAGGGTTGAAAGTTTCCCTAGTGTTGAGTGGGTAGGATCCCCTTCTTTTTTTTCTCTTTTGTTTTTCTTTTTTTGAATGGTAAGGGTAGGATCCCCTTCTAGAGGCTCAACTACTGGGTATTGAACTTTTTTTAGAGGGAATCTTGCTACTTTGAGAAGCAAGAAGCAATGAGTAGTTGCAAATCGTAGTCCAAAGCTTGAGCATCATAAGATGGACCACACTACACGTGAGTTAGTGCTTTCTCACATCTCAACGAAAAGGAAATGTTGTATGGCTTGGAAATTTTTGGTGTCTCATGCAGAGAGTTTAAAGTTTGGCATGAGATGCGCATTTGTTAAGCAAGGTTGTCTTAGCCTACTCTGCCTTTGTTTCTACTGCCTTTTCGACTTCTTGCTTTTTTTAATAACTATAACATGTTTGGAAAAAACAAGCCGATAAAGATGTTTTAATAGCCAAGTAGGTAATCGGCTTTTTCATGAGCAGACAAAGTACACTGAAGTGGATTGTCACTTCTTTTGGGAAAACATTACTAGCAAGAAAATATCTACTCCACATGTGAGGTCTAAAGATCAGTTGGAAGGCATTTTTATAAAAGCTCTTGAACGAAATGAATTTTGCCTAATTTGGTCCATGTTGGGAATGGAAGATATTTACGCTCTACCTTGATTGGGAACATTAAGGCATACTTGTAGTTGTTTGGTGTTTGAGATTATATCAATAAATATAGCAGGTGTCGTGAGTTTCAGTTTTTCACACCATACAAATTCCCTATTCCCTTTTTCCTCCTATTCTCTACTCTTTCTCCCTTTCTTCTCTTCTTTCTTTCTTCTCTTCTTTCTTTCCTATGCATTGCTCCTTTGATTTATACTTCCTACTTTTTTATTTTAAAAAAACAACTGAATAGGGAACAAAACAAACTGATAAGATAGACAATGAGATAAAGAAATTAGACGGCAAGCAGCTAAACTGAGGCGTATTAATTGTTATATTTAAAGCACATATTTTCCTCTGATGAGATGACTAAACAAAGATCAGCACCTCTTGAATAACTTCATAATGGTGGCGGAATTTGGGATCCATATTTTTGTACCTGAAACCATAATTATCAGCACAATAAACACAGTATGAAATGCAGATGCATATTTACAAAATGATTACCTATTAAGGAAACCAATAGAAGGCACCAGTAAGAAATGTGAAAACACCGAATCGAGCAAAGGGTTACCTTTGCCAGAACTCCGTATATGTTGAGACAAGGAACCTTCTTTGTCCATTCAAATGATCTTGATAACTGAAAACATGAACTTGTGAATGTGTAGTAGCAAATCTCATTGCTTGATCTTGCTTAGGGAAAGTAGCCCACACTTCATTCCTACATAGACAACAAAATGGGTTGACGCAAATAATAAAAACAGAATTACCCATGCCCAGAATATAAAGATAAAATAGGATGTATTTCCAAAATGCAAAGTCAAAGATCTCTACCGATGGCGCAATTTTTCAACTAGATACCTTAAATTCAGATCGTTCTGTTCTGAGCGATCAACATGAATTTCACGTAATAGTCGCAATAAATGTGATGGTCTTTTCACTGGCACACCATGTGGAGATCCATAAAAGACAACTGGAGAGATCTGCTTGCCACTCTTAAGTCTGATTGTTTTAATTGTTGATGTGCCATGCTGAAAGAACAATGTTTAGGTTAATAACCAATAACAAATTATTTTCAGTTAAGATATCATGTAAAATAAAGAAGCATGAAACCCCTATCAATTGTTATAAAATGATGTTATGAAAATAGCAATCCAATAAAAATGATATATCATGAAAAATAAACAAGTATGAAACCCCTATCAATTGTTATAAAACAATGTTATGGAAATTGCAATCCAATATAAATGATACTTGTGTTCAAATCGCAAATAACAAAGCTTTTTCTGTTTTTTTTCATACAATTCACAGAAAGATATAAACCACAAATTAAGAGATTGAAATTGAATAATCATCTATTTCTTAGACACACTCATCGATTAAGTAGTAACTATGAAAACTGTCAACAACCAATCAAGTTCGTCATTTGACCTCCACGCATCTGGGATAATATTTTCGAAAAAGGGAAATATAAAAGTTACAAATTCACAAAGGCTAAAGCATCTTACTATCAAACACCAATCATAATGAATCCCAATGTCAAATCCAGATAATAGAGATGAGTTTGTTCCTCCTTCAACATGGAATAGCAACAGAAAAACCATATTCAAATCCAATCAATGGTCATGAATCTAAGGTCGTTTCTTTCTCCTCTAGATAAGAGTTATGAAAAACTCTAAACCCCTTCAATCTCTCTCCCAAATCTTTGAATGTTAAATTAAGACATTTTTTTACTTTGGGACTTGCAATCCCCAAAGAAGCTAAAGAAACAAAACAAATAATGGGTTTCATGGAAACGATTCTGCGCAAACCATCATTCTCCTTTATTTGAATTGTTTCACGAATTAATCTGTACTATCAGATTTGAATCCTACAATACTAGCTAAAAATGGTTTGATGATGCAATTTGAATTACTTTTACACAATTCAAATTTGACTACAGTTATAAGAAATATAATGAACCAACTAAACTTAATATTGCAGCAGAAAATATGTAGATCTAAACTTAGGTGGATAGCCACTTTAATGTATATAAATGCCATCTGTTAGTGAATGCAATATTGATGTAATGCATGCATGATTTTGATAAAATGCAAATGGTGAATATGATTGAACTTGCATTTAAACTTACGTCTAGGTGTGTGTTGTCTAACTTAAGAAAGACATGCTTATAAAAAATCTGAAATATCTAGCATGTAGGTTTCAAGAATCTTTCATAAGCTGGACCTAGGCCAACTCTCAACACATGTTAAGCTTGTTATCTTCAACAAATGATCGTGTTAGTGACTATTTGCTGGTTTTTGTACCTCGTTGCATATCTCAATCATTCAAATATCAAGCAATGAACTCTTATTTTGTTGGATCTTAAAATTAACCTTGGGCTGGAGAACTACAGGCATTTCACAAGTTTTTAGTTCTACTCTAACACACCTTATTGGAAAAATAAGTCCACTTACAGATTTGCATTTTATAAATAGGTAATGAACAAAGAAATAAGAAACAACCATAGCACTTTCTGTCTTGAAATTCTACATATTCCACTCCAGATTGCCTTGTAGAAATGATAATTTGCGGTGTAAATAGGCTCTTGAAGACTAGATATTAAACTAAGTGCAAGCAACAAAAAAATACATAGCATCATTTTCTAAACTAATATCAAGAAAAATCAATCTTAAACATGACAAGAAAGTAGTGAGAGAGTAGTAACTTTCTCCATGTGAAGCTGCTCATTTGCTGAATTGTTTTTCCAATGTTTGGCTGAAGCCGGAGACAAAAAATTAGCAACAGTGGAGGACTCTCCTGTTGACATAGCCGCTTTCCTTAATTTTACTCGACGAGTTTTTCTTTCTTCTACAGCAGACTCTGCAATATAACGAAATAACTTTCTGAATTATATTTTTTTAAAAAGATGCAAGGAAACTACTACCAGAAAAACATCAAAAGAATGCAGTAATTTATGAAATTTGGTGTTGCATTAAGCACTATCACAAACCCACCCTTCTTTTTTAATCTGCTTAGAAAGTCTTTCAGGTACTCCAGTACATCAACTGGAATACGTTTAAATTTCCTACCAAATGAATCGTTAAAAAGACAGTATATATAATGTCATCCCACATATATTATCAAAATATCTATGCCAAAAATCTGCAAGATGAATGAAACTGAACTTGGGCCAATAGTAGTTAGAGCATGGATTGACAGAACAGTTCAATATGACAAATATAGCCCTAGAGACTCGTGTGGTTCACAATGGCCTCAGCCAAGCCAGGAGGTTCAGAGTGGGGTCACGCCTCAGTTCAGACATTCGGGCAGTGTTGTGGGGGATTGCATAGGATAGAAATGTGCAAGTGGACCTCAGGCGTGTGTTTCAGATGTGGCGAGCAGGGCCACAGGATAGCCAAGTGTCCTCAGATGGAGACAGGGGCCTGATCAGTTCATGGATCTCAGACGACTAGGCCAGTGCAGAACAATGGCATTGTGCTCCTGTCCTGATGTATAATCAGCCTCCTCAATGGATTGCTCCAGCTCTTCATACTCTGGCAGTGCCTCGTCAGTCACTATATGTTGTGTCTTTGTATCTGCCATCTCTGGCTGTACTAGAAGATCTGACTGATGAATGTCTGAAATAGGCTTCTACCTGTTTAGGCATCAAGAATTTGAAATTTGTCTATGATGGAATACGATAACACTGTAAAGAAACCAACGTTAAACAGAATTATGAGCACACCGTGAGTTAGGTTGGTGGGTGTCTTAGGCTACCGATTTATATAAAAAAACACACACGGAGAACCAAAAAACAGATAAAGAGAGAGGAAGAGAGAAAGACAGAGAAAGATAGAGAAAGAGAAAGAGAGGGGGAGAGAAAGAGAAAGAAAGAGAGACGGAGATAGGAAGAGAGAGAGAGAGAAAAAAAGAGAAAGAGAGAGAGGAAACGAGAGAAGATACCGACAACCATGTTGATCGCCGGAGAATCCATTTTAGGTTGAGCATGATCGGTTGCGGAAAGGGAAGGATAAGGCCGTGGCAAGTAAATGATATAGTGCACCTTTAGCGAATCTTGTATGTGCATTTCATATTGAAATTATAAAAACTTGCATTGTCTTTTAGCATGATTTATTCAAATATGTTTGTCGTAATTTTTTTTTTTTGAAAGTGGTTTGCAGTAATAATTATAAATTATTTTCTATGCATTGCCGGGTATATTCGTAATTGCACGACACCGGTATTTGTGAAAACCGCACGTGGTTTGGCTCTGGATGGATGGTACGTGTTTTGGGCCCGCCAATGGGATAAAAACACGTTAGACCTCTAAAGTCAATGGAGGTAAAATAATAGACCCTGACGACTTGTATCATATATTAGACCGTGGGATGCAGTGTTTGTTGACGACCATGTCTATCAAATGAGCATATGTTCATATTTTGTCTGCTCCAAAATAGCATGATTCGTACGTTGATATTGTGATAGTAATACATTTGAGTTTACACATCCTGTGATATATAACCATTGAACTCTAGTTTTTAGTTTGATAATAGCATTAGTTCTTATTTTCCAAAATTGCATAGACCATGTTAAAGGTGTGCTATATTGCTTACTAGCTCTCGAGCTTATATGCGGTAACATAAACTTTTCCGGATACTGAGACTGATCACGGTCAGGGATCCACCCAGTACTTGCGGGATTTTCTGGATTAGGATATATGTGAGTATTTGTATTGATAGAGGAGTGTTGTGAGTACTAAGGGATAAATCAATTGAATAGTTACAAATAACATCCAAATTTTCTCCCAGCTGGATTCTAAATTATAAGAATCTGCAAACACGTATGGAACAACCAACATTAAAAATATAGCATAGTATTGATAAATCAATTGAATAGTTACAAATAACATCCAAAGTTTCTCCCAGCTGGATTCTAAATTATAAGAATCTGCAAACACGTATGGAACAACCAACATTAAAAGAAGAATATGCAATGGAGAATTTCAATTTCAGATTAATCAATAAAATCTTTGTGAATAAGAGAAATATCAGCGTCCATGGAGAATTAGGTTTCGGTGCATTTTCTCATGTAAGAAGAAAGAAATTAGGTTTTTAAATGGGAGGGAAGATGAGTGAAAAGCTTACGAGGGGTAGAGACTCCACACTTGAAGCAGTCGAAGAGACGATCGACATCGTCCACGGGATCTGAAGACATCTTTTCGCATTTCCTTCCCCAAAAGCCCAAACTTCAATCTCTCTCTCTCTCTCTCTCTCTCTCTCTTCTAAACACGGATGAGCGGGAAATTGGTGTTACTTTACTCTAATACCCCTGTATTTTCAACTTATAACGATTTGTCTTCACACCAGTGCCAGTGCAACACTGCAACGGATCACTTCGGTCGGATCCACCTGTGTCACAGTGACGATCCATTCAAATTCCTTATCGGTTGGGTCGGAGTCAGATTGTTCTTCGGATCTTACTTTCCACGTCAAGATCACGATCTATTTCAATTTAAACCGTCCATCGGAGTGTCTTATTATGTCCCAGTAAGCTAAGTAAACAATTAATTTTAAAAAAAAAAGATTGAATGACAGTCCACTATTAGTGTCTCTATGCATTTTCTTCAACTAAATTAAAAATTTATCTATGTTTAATCTATGTGTATAATAATGCTTGTAAATAATAAAACTAATTAAAATTACATGCACAGATATAATGCATAACCATTATCAAAGAATATGATGCATAAAGAACAAAACCCCTCTCTCTTTTCCTTCACGAAAGTATGAAATGAAAACTTTGACTGGATGATCCTAGACCATTGATCCATCTAGCATCATTTAGGGTTCTTCCAAGAAAAGCTAAACCATCGATTTTGTCAGTCCATTTTATAGTTTGAGATGTCTAGATGGGACCAAGATCATGTGGGTCCCCTCGTGATGTTCTACATACATTGACTTTCTGCCTAATCGCTCATATGTAAATAAATTAGTAATTAAAATGGGCAAGTGGTGATGCATGCATGCACGCACGAAAGATTGAAATCCATGTGTAACATATTGACCTATTGAGAGAGAGAGAGAGAGAGAGAGAGTTGCTTACCTGGAAGCATTTTAAGAGAAGCAAATTACAAATAAAAAAAAATAGAAGATAAGAAGACACGAACCTCACTCTAGAGTGCAATAGAGAAATTTGTACGTCTTTGTTTACATGTAATATAGAGTTAGAGGGGGAAGAAGAAAAAATGTAATTTAAAAAAGTTTTAAAGGGTATAGTAGAGTGGTTATTGTATGTAAAGATGTGGGAAGCGAGGCAAATTAATTATTCTTCTTGTGATACTTTCAAACTTAAGGGGGTGTTTTTTTTCTTTTCTGGAAACGGTCGGTCCTCATCTAATAGATATTAAAACAGAGATTTGTTTACCCCTAAACAGTAGGCGGGACTCCGCTTTGTTTATAATATAAACTAGTAGATAAAATGTCACGCCGCAATGTCCATTAATTATCATTTACATTCTTAGGAGATGTATAAAAATATTGAATTATCATTTACATTTTGTCTAAATGGATGACAGTAGTCCATTCAATCGGGTCAAAATGAGGATTTTTATATGACTGCTCCCCTCAAAAAAGGAAGAGGGGGCTATAAACAAGCGTCAATGAATCATACATCTTTCGTCAATATTATTGTTAAGAGTAAATAAACTACAAGTATTATTTATTATTTAAAATCCAGCGGGCCTAATTGATGTAGAATACTCCATAAACAAGATAGAAATAAACAAACAATACTATGCAGACTTTATTTTAAATAATATTATGCACTGTTTATTTCTATAGTACCTTCTTTCTTAAGTCTAACTAGAAACATAGAGCCCCCCTCCTCTCTTCTCCCCTCCCCCCCCCCCCCCCCCCCCCGGATTCGTTATAGTTCCTCCTATTATACTCCAATACCGTGCAAAGAAACACACACACACACACATAAAAAAAAGTTGGATTTCTTCCATTCGTAGAAACAGCGAGGAATATTTTTTGCAATTCCTTCAATTTTTTTTCTTACCTCACTGTTTCAAAAAGCTTTACACAAGAATCATGAAAACAATAAGGCTAAGCTCTGTTTGTTTTGGATTTTGAGTCAAAGCTGATTATTGTAGGCAAAATTAAACCTAAATTTGAGTGCAATAAATCAGTTTTGGGCTCACAATCGGATCTATAAAAATCCAAAGATCGATAGATCGTTATAACTTGGGGAAAATTGAACCCCTCTCTAATAGAGTTTATAAAAAATAACCCTTAAATTTTGGATAATTACCAGAATCACATAATATTTGGATAAAATTACTTGAAAAAAATGTACACCCATTTTACCCCGTCCCCTAACAACATTTTTAAATAATCTAGTGGATGATTGTAAGCCACTGATCAATACATAAAATAGATCATCCAATCAGGGAGGGACCGAAGGCCAATGTATCAGAAAAATGGTAGCCCATGAATTAACATAAATGATCACCACAAAGTGCCACATCTGAGTTTTTGGACTCTTTCGCCAAAAATGGTAATGTGTGACCATGTCTTCCCAACAACTGGGCAACCTACCTACCGTCAAAACATTTTGGACCATTAATATAATGGTTACCATCGTTGAGATGCTATGTTCTAGAACTTACTCGACTAAAACAATAGTCCCATGATTAAATAAAAGGTAAATTAGGTAGGATTTTTTTTTTCAGCCGTTTCTGGTAAATGACGAGAGATTTCCATTGATTATCCAAAATCTAGGGTATTTCTATATTGAGAAACTTTAGTCAAGTGATTGTTTTGGTAATTTCACCTACAATCTATAAATGGGAAAGTGAAGTCCCCTTGCTTTAATAACAATAGCTCCTCTCGCAAAAGGCATTTCGCAGTTGGTCTGTTGCATCTGACAATAGCCACAGAGGCTCACTTTTCAGCAGATTTTGTCTTCATTCACGAGGTGTGGCTGTTATCAGATGCAACAGACCGTCCGGGAAATGCCTGATGCAAGATTTTATTTAGATTAGTTTCCTCCATTCTCAGATGATATAATGGAATGAACATGAGTCAGCTTTGGAACGTAGGGTATATCCACTAACTATCTTTAATACCTCACTATCAAAACATTGGAATATTCTTTTATACTTTCTATTTTTTTCTTTGTTTTAGTTTAACGACAATTAACTCAACCATTATAATAGAACCCTGGTATAATAATGATAAGTTAGCATCGGTAAGATACATAAATAATTTAAAGAGAAGTTGTTTACTGGTGCAACCATCATCTTTCAATATCAATTATTTACAAAATTAACAAACCTTCAATCGTCTTATTGCCTTAACTTAATATAAAAAAATTTATGACTAAACTACTCATTTTATATTAAAATAGTTAAAAAAATCATTTTTGTAAATAATAATATAATCGTTTTAGAAACAATATAGTTAATGGCTTCCAAAGAGGCTTTCATGTCCCATTCGCAAAGAAGGTTAAATTAACGCAATCATACATTCAAATAAGAACAATTTTGGTGGCATCAAAGAGAGGGACGGAGGCACATATAGCATGAGGAGGGCCATGGCCCCCAATGACTAGCAAAATCTCTTTTATGGTACATGCCTACATGGCGTGCACACGCATGCTTGGATAGTTTAATGGCCATGGCCCCTCACAATGGCCAATGCAAGCGAGTGTAAATTAGTCCCCCCCCCCCAAAGTGTAAATTCCTGGCTCCGTTCCTGATCAGTTTTAGATTTTAAAAACCAATTGTGAGTGCAAAACCAATTTTAATCCTTTATTTGTACAGTATGAGGTTTTGGACTCACAAACAGCTGTCAAAATCTAAAATGAACATGGCCTAAAATCCATTGCATGCTTTCAATCAAAAGTCGTTGCATGTGGTATTTTATTATGCATTAATTGTGCATGCATTCAACGACTAAAAACATATATTACTAGATATTAGGGTTGTTTAGTTAGCATAATTATTTTCCATTGCTGCAAGACCTACCTAGTGGCCCATCTAGATCTATCCTACTACGTAATAGAGTGGGCGTGCCTCATTGCATTATAATGTGGTCGCCCGTGCTGAAATGTTACTCTATATAATATTTAAATAGGTGATGATAAATGTCACCCTTTTCAGATGATCCACCCTATTTTAGTGTTTTTAACTTTTTACGGGTATCAAACCTTAATTATAGTGTTTTTATGAGTGTTAAAAATTTAAGGTGGTTTAAAATCTACATGGACCAAAGTCAGCCATGCAAAAAGTAAGTAGATGGAGTCTTGGATGGATGACATCAATCGCATATTTTTTCATTATTAATCTTGAGCAATTATAGATACAAGTCTTGCTCCCTTGCGTGAAGAGCCGCAGAAGCTAGGGCTCTTCATTGGATCCATGTCATTTTCAGTTACATTTTAAAATAGGTTGAAAAAGTAAAATCAGTTACATTTGATGATCTGGATCCAATCAAGAGCCCTTTTTTGGCTCTTTATGTAGGGGCTCCCTTGTATCTATCATTCCTCATTAATCTGTCTTTTCACATAAAATTAAACTACTAATTCTATGATAACTAAGCTACTACGTGAGAGAATCAAGCCATCTCTTAAACCCTTGTCACATCCGAAGGGCTTTCCTCCTAAAGCCTTTCTATTTTCATTACTTTCTTAGAAACCTGTTTTAACTATTTTGTTTACCCAGTATGTAAATGAGAACTTTTTCCTTCAAAAGTATTTCTCCTATTTGTATGCTTGCTACTTGAAATTTGAGAAGGAAAAATAAGCACTTAACTTGTGGATATGTATGCTTGTTACTTGGAAAGGAAAAATAAACACTTGTAGATATATTATTATAAGAGGAAGACTAAACTGAAGGGAGCCCTTGCAAAAAAAGAGATGAAAGGACTCTCCTATTGGCTACACATCACCATCATGCATTAATAACGGCTGAAAAGTCAAACACGATGGTGATGTGCAGCCAATGGAGGAGCCCTTTCACCTCTTTTTTGCAAGGGCTCCCTTCGTTTAGACTTCCTCTTATTGTAATATTATGGTTTATGTGGTCCACATATATGCTAATTAGTTATATATTAGTGGACCTATCAATAGGGCCTAATGGCAAATAAATAAATAAATAAATAATGAACCTTACATGTATCCCAGTCATGATCTATTAATGGGACTAAGATGGAGAGGCAATGTAAAAATAATCAATGAATCACATATAAAGTAATAAGTTTTTTACTAGTGGGGCCTACATAGAGGGCCTAATGACCAAAAGGACACTGTAACCCACATATATCCTAATCAATAATCTACTAGCAAAGCCCATCAGCCAAAAACTAAAGAGGCCCACATGTATAATTAGTAGTTATAAGGCATTTAGAGAAGGCCTAAAGGCCGAAAGAGTAACAGATCCCACATGTACACTACTCACTAATATTTTAGGTGGACTAAGATATAGGGCCTAATGGGCAAAAATCAATTGAGTCCTGAAAAGTAATGAGGTACATACTGGTGAGGCCCACGTGGTGGGCATAATGGGCAAAAAATAATAGACACTACCCTATATGTACTAATGATTGGTGCGGTATGGAGGGCCCAGCGATAAAAAATATAAAAAAATAATACGAATCATATGCAATAAAAAGTTATATACTAGCAATGGGACGTGAAAAGAGAGCTTAATGGTCAAAGAGTAGTCCTGTGCACAACCAATGTGGGACTAAAGTGTTTGTCTAAAATAAAAAACCGATGTCAAAATACAAATAAGACAAAAGTCAGATAAGATCTTGAAATACAATATTTTAAAACTTATTAGAAGACATACTCAAATCCTTTCGATAAAATAACAAATATATCATTACTCTAATATAATTGGTAAAACTATGATGCCTGTTCTAGATAATCCTAGATCTAGCATGTCTTATCATCATCTTCACTAGGTGGACTAAGATATAGGGCCTAATGTAGCTTAGGTAAAAAGAATAAGAGACAGGGCCTAAGCTATAGTATGTATGTATTACATGTACTACTTATAATACCTATACTACTTTATCAATAATTAATATTATAGTATGTATGTATTACATGTACTACTTATAATACCTATACTACTTTATCAATAATTAATATTGTTCGTGGCCGCATTTTACATAAGCTATTAGAGATGTTATTTACCATATATGTTTGTCCACCTCTTATACCCCTAACCACGTGGTTCCTAAAAAAATCAAGCACTTTGCCCTTGTCTTGCCTATGTTTATGGTCATGTTTCTGGTACACACAGTTTTATGCATGTCTGTCTAACAAGAAAAAAAAAACCTAATGACCTTATATTACCGCTGCCAAATGAGAGTATGGTATTGTTGTCCCACATGCATTTGCTATGATGACATTGTCACTACCATCCTAAAGTCCATGACTACTTCAATCACCCCCAACGAATTTCATTGAAGAGACCGATGAGTATTTCCAATGTACCTATATATTATAGTATATACTTGCATACAATATGCATTTTGAATAGCATTGTTGTTCACATCTCTGTATTGTGAACAATATTACCTAAGAAGTACTCGCCTCTTAAATTGCTAGATTTGTGTATTAGGCATTGGAACAATGTTAGTTTCCTCATTAAATTATTAAGACATAAGAGATTATAAACTTATAGAATTAAGTCAATTAACTATTGAGGGATGCTATACTGAAAGGCGCCCTTGCATAAATAGGAGGAAAGGGCACCCCCATTGGTTGATACTTAATAAAGTGCATTTATGATATGCAAAAGTCGACGAGCATTTAGTGCCCTTTGTGAAATTGCAAGTTGCAACCATGGTTTTAAATTTGGACCGAAATCTGAAATTTGGACCGAAATTTCGGATTTCAGTCAACCCCGAAACCGAAATCGGGCATACTTGAAACATTACACAATTTCACGTTTGTCTGAAATTTCAGGAAAATCAACTAAGAATCTGGATTTTTTAAATTATATAATATATTTCCGAAATTTCAGCCGAAATTGCCGAAATTTGGTATAAGATAAAATATTATATTTAATGATGTCGTCAAATTTCGACTGAAATTTCGGTTTCGGTGAGGACCGAAACGCGTTCCGAAACCAAAATTTGGAACCATGGTTGCAGGTGGCAACCAATGAGGGGCGCCCTTTCCTCCTATATCTGCAAGGGCTCCCTTCACCCTAGAATCCCTCTTTAACTAATAGAGTCCCAATCGTGCCCTTCAAATTAATGTTTTAGTGTAGAAAAAATCGCAAGGCCTCACCCGAGGCAAAGTAAAACCCTCTTTTAAATTTGGCGGGGTCTGTCCAACTTCTTTCAAGGTAGGTAGAACCGTAGAAGCACAGCTCAGAACACAAATACACACATAGACAAACGTCTCTCTCCAAAAAAAAATCAGCAGTTACTTTTCCCTCTCAACGACTCTGTGAAATAGAGGCAGATTACAACGTCACCCTCTCCCTCAACCAAAATTCAAATTTCTACTCTTGTCTCATCTTCTCAGAGCCACTGACGTTAGCCCAAACAACTGCTACAAATCAATCACAAGGAAGCACATAAATATGTCTCTTCCATCCCGTCTTTTTTTAGGGTCGGTTATTCTTCTTCATCTCTATTTCTATCTTTCCCAACTGAAAGAGGGTTTCTTCTAGACCAAAAATGGGTGCGGATGACGTGCCTTGCTGCGAGACCATGTTCTGGGTTTATCTCATAATTTGCTTAGCCCTAGTCATTTTGGCAGGTATCATGTCTGGTCTCACCATCGGTCTCATGTCTCTCAGTCTCGTAGATCTCGAGGTCCTAGTCAAGGCCGGCCTCCCAGAAGACAGAAAGAATGCTGGTCTGCTCACTATCACCCATTTAGGGTTTCTTTGTTTACCCCTGAAATTATTCGCGTAAAATCTTAGATGCGAATCGTCTTGAATTTAAATGTGATTATTTGCAAATAATGGTTCAATACTTCAAAAAATGACATAGTTAATGGCTTCCAAAGAGGCCTGATTGTCCTTTTTGCTAATAAGATCAAAATTAGAATACTATGCTTTTCAAATTAGGACTAATTTTAGTGGCATTCAAATAAGCCCTTCAATTACTCATTTTTTCAATTACTATATTCTCTTTATTTGATTTCTTGCGCAGCTAAGATCCTGCCTGTCCTCAAGAATCAGCATCTGCTCCTCTGCACATTGCTCATTGCAAATTCAATGGCAATGGAGGTACCAAATCTGTCATCCCTTTCCTATTCTCTGACTGGTTTCGTGTTTGTATTTTGAAATAACCTCAGATTTTGTGTTTCTTTAGGCACTGCCCATTTTTCTCGATGCACTTGTCCCTGCTTGGGGGGCAGTACTGTTGTCTGTCACCCTCATCCTTGTGTTTGGTGAGGTAAATTGTTCAAAGGATTTCTTAGTTAAATTGAATTGGAGTACACAAAGGGTCTACTGCCAATCTTTAATTGCTGTTCTGGACTTGTTTTGTTTTGTTGATGACTTGTTTCCTTGTGGGGGAAAAGAGCTTGATATGACGTGACTGATTTCTACTTTTTAGATTATTCCTCAAGCTGTGTGCTCTCGCTACAGACTGAGAATTGGGGCAAGAATGGTTGTATTTGTTCGTTTGCTTCTGTTGGTCTTCTTCCCAATATCTTACCCCATTAGTAAGGTACTTTGTTTTTCTGTGTATTTGGAAAAGGTTATTGTGTTTTGAATACAGTAATTGATAGAAATCAATTGTGGGTTATCGATATTGAATTAGGAGATTTCAGTTACAAAATGCCTGTCATCTTCAACTTTTCTTTCTTCTGTTGTTTTTTTGTTTCGTTAAACAAATACGTGCTTTGTTCTTTGTCCTTTGAGTTATATAAAATACCTAAGCTATCCCTTCATGACTCTTGATAACTTTGACACTGCATGGCCGTTGATATTTCCATTTGATGTCATGTTACTTCTCCCACTGCATGACGGTTGATATTTCCATTTGATGTCATGTTACTTGTCCCACTGCATGACCGTTGATATTTCCATTTGATGTCATGTTACTTGTCCTTTATATCTTCTATAACTCCGAAGTGCTTTGGGAGGTGACTTTAATTGTAGATGCATTCCATAGTCATGAATTTAGTTGTTTTTTCCTCATTTACGTTTGGGACATTTTCAGCTTGGGGTTGCTTTTTTTCTTCTTTGTTCTTGCAAGTATTTTTTCAATGCCATGATGGATTGATAAATGCATCCAAATAAACTATTCTAATGCAATGAAGGTTAAAAGTCTCCAATTAACTAGTTAACGTGGGAGTAGCTCATGAAATTGTCAAAGAATGTGTTGAATAATACAGAATCCCAGAGACATTATATCTTCCATCCATGGCAGAATTTGATAAAATCGTTACAACTACAAACAGAAGAGCTCTTTGAGATGTTTGCAATCACATCACATATAGTTTATGGGGCTTTTTTCTCACTTCATGTTTTAGGTCTGGTAATAGCAGAGACTGATTTCCAAATAATTCACCCCCTTTGGCCAATATGCTTATATGATTTGACCGGACAGCCTCCCATTTCAAGATATAGTATTCCCAACAATGGAAATGTTACCCCAGTATCCTGATTTCATTATGGGTCTGTTCCAGTGAGGGTAAATAGGGGGTAAAACATTCGTTTACCCCCTGTGCAAAACTTAAGCGTATTCCAATAATCAAAATATAATCAACTTTCCTCGTAAGTTATTTCCGTGCTACCATCTATTTACCCTGAAAGAGGCAAAATGGCATACACTCAAGGAGGTAGTAATCAAATTACGCCGTATCATGTTAAAATGACCAGTCCTCCTGTCATGGAAAATGACCCTATATACCCTTATGACATAAATATGATCAAAATACCTCCATTCGGGACAAAATGACTAGAATATCCTCGAGTCATGGAAAATAACTAGAATACCCCCGTGTCATGGAAAATGACTAGAATACCCCTATAACATTAAAAAGATCAAAATTTGCCATATCGGGTAAAATGACCATAATGCCCCTGCATCATGGAAATGGCCGAAATACTCCTATATGACCAGAATACCCCTGCATCATGGAAATGACCAAAATGCCCCTTATAGGGTGAAAATGACCAAAATACGCCTGAGTCATTGAAAATGACTAAAATATCGACATGAAACGAAGAACATACCCACCATATAGGGTAAAAATGACTAGAATACCCCCGAGTCATGGAAAATGACTAAAATACTCCAATATCAGGTAAAAATGAACACAATACTCTGAAGTCATAAAAATGACTAAAATACCCCTATACCATAAAACATGATCAAAATATGTCATATCAGGTAAAAATAACCATGATACCTCTGCATAATGGAAAATGACCAAAATACCTAGGGTGAAAATGACCAAAATACCTATCATAGAAAATGACTAAACTACCCTTTATGATATAAAAATGATCAAAATACCCCAATGCAGGGTAAAATAACTAGAATACCCCGGAGTCATGAAAATGACTAAAATATCCTCATGAGAAAAATGATCAAAATACGCCGTATCAGGTGAAAATGACCAGAATACCCCCGAGTCATGGAAAACGGCTGACATACCACTATCCGGTGGGTGAAAATGACCAAAATACCACTAAGTCATGTAATATGATTAAAATACCCTTATGACATTTACCCTCTACAATATGTGGTCCTGGAACGCTAGAAATAATATACCCTCTTTGTATTTACATGGTAAGTAGATTACATCGAAATGATTTACCCTGAAATGGATTACTCCCTCGTATTTACCCTCACTGTAACAGACCCTATATGATTTAGAATGCTTTCCTTTTGACTTGATTTTATGATATTAATATTCTGTACAATCATTTGATAAACATAATATTTTATTAGATAGTATTACTTTGTAGGAGGACATTCATTGAGATTTTATATTCTTCAGTGGTTTCTTTAATTATACAATCGCTGCTAAGCTTATCAGTATCTTTTCATGACCATAAACCTTTCTTTTTCTAGAAATTATCGTTCTCCAAAATATTTTGGATTTAGTTTAGCATGTTATAGACGCGCTTTGCTCACAATCATTGTTCTATTTCTATTGTGGGCAGTTACTGGATTTGCTCTTGGGGAAGGAAGACTTTGTACTTTTGAGAAGAGCAGAGCTAAAGACATATGTAGATATGCATGGAAATGAGGTTAGTCTTTGCACCCCCAGCCTTTTTTTTGAAAAGATAACAGGAATTAGATGTTATGAAAAAACGAGCTCAGTCTCTGATATTCTTTACTGATGGTATATCATTTTTAAATGAATCCTTGTAGAATCTCTTCATGGACATCTCAGTGGCAAAGTTATTTGTTTACTATGATCCACAGAATGAATATATGTTAGTGTAGATTTCTTACGACATCTATAATATAAAATAATCTCCCAGCACAATAGAAAATCTACTCATCTAGCCAGGTCACATAACAAGACAAAAGCGTTACAGTAAATAATAATTACCAAGTGACTGTGATAATATTCCTTTAAAAGGATGGTAAAATTGCTAATCAGAAGGATTCAATAAACTAGGGAGATTCCAGTTACTCATATAAAACTATTGAAAAAAGGATTACAGATATTTCTATGAAGGATGGATACATATTTCTTGATCATAAGCTTTCCACAAGCTGTTGGACGGAGAAGTTTAAGTTGCTTAATGCTAGAGTAGAGTTTGCCTTTGGTGATGCATCTGTTTTCTCATTCTATTAAACCGTGATACCAAACATATGGGTGAATCACCCATCCCAAATAGATGAAAACATAGAGAAACACAAATTTATCAGAGAGCCTCATTCTTATAAGAAGGCGTCAATTTTTATACTAACAGATTCTATTTTCGGTTTACATGTTCGATGTCATAATCATACCTAACAGGTTGTTTCTCTCTACTCCAATAAGGAAACAACGTAACAGATGATCTGTTAAAAGTGGTAATGCAAGATTGAACTGTTTAAGAAATTAACATTATAAAGATATAAATTTCATTTAGTTGGCTTTTGATATAATTTGAAACGAGGATTATGCAATTAGACATGGTCAAATCACTTCCTTACCTTGCCCTTTTGTCTTTTGAGAATGTGCTTGTTCAATTTTAGAAACCGGGTTATACACTCTTTCAAATAGGCTCTTGCAAGATGTTGCTTTTCTCAAGTTATGACACATCACATTCCAATGTCATTGATAGTGGCTTGTCGTTTAATTGATATGCTGCAAGGCTCCAGTTTCTTGGTGCAATAGATCCTTAAGATTGAGATAAGTATCATCCCACCATAAAAAAATAAGACTTAATGCATCTACTTAATTCATCAATATGGTATCTGGAAACAATTATTTCAAAACTCAAGATCTTTATTTTGTAGAAGGGAAAAAAAAGATATTAAATGAAATCGGGTGATGATATTTTCACCCCCCCCTGCAGTACTTGCACACCCTCCTTATAACGTGATTTGACATAAAGTTGCCCACTTTTCACGTCGAATCAGGTTGTAAAGGGCAGTGCACGTAATTCAGGAGGGGGGGGGTGTGAAAATATCATCTCCCAATCTTGAATAGGAACTTTGGTATCAATGCATTGCACTATTGCTTTATCTTGGTATCTTGTCATTAAACTAGAACGTTATTTTTTCAGCCTGCTATAGTGTTACTTTTATATAAAACTGTAACTTTTCATGTTAATAGCTTATATTGACATATTATTGTTATGAATTTCTGGATTCACAAAAGATTTCCAAAATTGCTATGATGTTTCCATAATGTGGTGGTGCTACAAACTTAATGTTCTTGTATTTATTATTAGGCTGGTAATGGCGGAGAGTTGACACGTGATGAGACTAATATAATTACTGGAGCTTTGGATTTGACAACAAAGACAGCCAAAGATGCTATGACGAGCATATCCGAAACCTTTTCCCTTGATATAAACGCTAAACTTGACGTGTATGTGTCTTAATTGTTTGATATTTGTTGCTTACTTTTACGTCCCTCTCACATTGGCAACTTTGTATCTTGTTAGGGATACTATCGGTCTAATAATGCGTAAGGGACACAGTCGTATACCTATCTACGTTGGAAGCCCTACAAATATTATTGGCCTTATTTTGGTACGAAATTTTATTGATGCGTATTTAGAAATTCTAATTTTCTTTTTGCAATTTATGGAGATGGAATGAAATATTAAGAGTCGGGAATTGAAATCCTCGATAAGAAGTACTTGTCAATTATACACACACACACACACACACACACACACACACACACACATAGCTGATTTTTTGGGCACACCCTATCTATATGAGGGCCTATCAAATGAATGCTTTGGATCATGCAAACAATGTGGGCCCCCTATGTTAGTGAGGTCTAGCTCATATAAGCTTATATGAGCTCTAGCTCACAAACATTTTCCCCTATAATAAATACTCATTAGTAGGAGTTCTACCAATTTTTTCTATATGTGAAATTAAATGCAATGACACTTTGAATTCAACTATAAGAGAGTTTATACACTGTAAATATCCACAACCATTTGGATGCATCATATCAGTTCTGTTTAATAGGGTTATTTAATTTGTTTTATTTGGATTAAATAATGAATGCCATCTGTAGATATTCCCATTGGCACACCTTTGTTTGCTTGTTTTTCATATCGACAATTTGGACATTGGAATTTGTTTTTCTTGGACATTTTAAAGTTCCAATGAGAAAATATAATATTTTACAATTTGTATGGAATGATAAAATTTTTATAATGATCACTTCAAATTTTTTTTTTATAGTAAATGCATACCAAGTAATAGTGAAGAAGAGGTGAAAAGAGGAGAACAAGAATGAGATATCGTTTGGGTTGATGTGAAACCCCAAGACTTACAGTATTATTATATATAAAACCCAAATGCAAGAAATTAGAAGTCTGCTACTCATAAGTGACATATGTGATGGGGCCTACCCTAATTTATGTATTATACTCATAAGCGAACACAATAAGATTCTTGACAACATTCTCCCTCAAAATCTCAGTGATCTTGGCATGCACCTTCAACTTAGCAATACTCTGACGTCAAGTCAATGTAGCGAGCAGTGCATGGAGTCCAATACAATTTCTTCCTCTTCTCCATTAATTTCTTCTTTGTACTAGCATATCTAGAGTTGTTATCAATAATAACCTCTAACACTTTTTCCTCTCAAACCTCCTCAATTATATCATCAATAAGCATTGATAACATGTCGCCATCCTTTATGGAATCAGATGCATTAACTGACCTAAGAAATTATTTTCCCTGCCGTACTATTTACAAAAAAGAAGAAGAAAAGAACACATGTTCTTCCCATTGGTCTACGCATATGACATATTAATGCTTTTCTAACTTCATACTTGAGGGTCCATGTCCCCATCCCATGCATAAAAGGGAGCTTAAAGCCAACCCCAAATGCCCCAATTGCCTCACACATAGGCGCAAAATATGGGCTATTCATAACATTAAAAGAAAGAGTATTTCATAGACAAATCACCCTATCTTTCTACAAACTTAATTTCCTTCTTCCTTCCACCTAGTGTTATAGTTTTTCAAGCCTTGACTGTGTCAAAATGATCAAAGAGACCTCTCATCCTAGGTGATTGAACAGCACCACAATCAATGGGACTCCCACTATTTATGCCTCCACTACTTGAAGTATCAAAAGTATTTGGGCTCCCAATCCCTTCCAATGTCCTCAAGAAGATCATTTTTTCAAATTATTTTATATTTAAAATCATTCAAAATATTTTTGCATGCTTATTAAACTTCCACTGGGCACTTATTGCATGGTTTTATTGGTGTGTCCTCTCCAATTGATGTGTGAGGTGGTTAATGCATCCAGTGGATCTTTGATCAGAAAATATACAAAAGATATAACCCCTAGGTTATCCCCCCACTTATTCTTTTGCATGCTTCCATGCAAAATCTTTGTTCTTACCTATCTTACACCTCAACAAATACAAACCGCTCAAAAAACCACAATTGGGAGGTAAAAACCTTAGGACTGGAGGTAGTAAGGGAAAACCCTACAGAAAAACCCTACGGAATTAGGGATATTTACTCACCTTTAGGAATGATCGATCATTAAAAGCACTACTATTAGCTTCATTTTGATAACAAGATTCCACTAGAAGTGATAAATCTTGATTCTATTAAGAGCTGGAGAGTAATCAAGAAAAACAAGATTTTTTTAAATAGCCTCCCTAAAACCTCAAATCTCTTGAAAATCATCAAATAGGTGATTATGAATGATGAAATGAGTTTCCTTTGCTTAATCCCTATGGATACAATCCGCATAGGCAACTAAGATCACAACGTACTCTTGTCTCCATACAAATACAATGAGATCCACTACATAATCCTCTTGTCTCCATGCAAATACAATGAGTACAAATACAATGAGATCCTTTTTACTTTGGCGAAATCCATACTTGGTAACAACTGAATTAAGTTTATTGAACCAAGCATGAGGAGACTATTCCAGACCATGTATTGCCTTTCTTAACTTACAAACCTTGCCTAACTCCCCTTGAGTAACTGACCCAAGAGTTTCCTCCATATAAACTTCTTAATGTAGGTCACCATGAAGAAAGAAGTTTTTAACATCGAGCTTCCTTAGTGTCCAATCGTTATTGGTTCCAATGGAATGAAGTTAAACAACACACCCAGCACGCATGTAAGGAAATAAAGGGAAACAACACTTTATCAATCTGTTGATCAAAACAGACTTCTCTCAATTAAAAATTGGTCATCCTGACCAACCCTGTACATAGTGAAAAAAAAAAAGCCTTTTCAGACCAAAAATTCCTCCAATTTGTGCAAAAGAAGCAAAGCTTTGGTAAGTTGTATCTGCAGGGCGCCATAAGTTGGTTATCAAAGTGACTTGCCTAACAAAGTTGGTAAAATCCACAAACAATTTAGTTTCAGTTCAAATAGTCTCAATACTACTCACTTTCTTGTATTGGAGCTTGCCTATGATCTTAAAACATCCATTTTCATGTAACATATATCTGTTGTTGGGGAAGTGATGTTGACTCTAACTTCTGGGTGTAAAAGATTTCATGGTTTACATACATTACTCCATACACCCTTGTGCATGTAGTTGAACATAGGACATCTAGTTTTAGAAAGTTTTCCCATAATTTTTATAGCTTTGCAGTCTTAGTTTGGGAGTAGGACTCTTTTTTAAGATTTAACTTTTCTCTTCTGCCGCATTATGTTATGTTTTTTTAAGCAGGGAAGTCTATTAATACCACTTCTTCAATTCAATCATTAGTCAATTAAGATTAGTTTGTTGTAGAAACTTTTTCTTTGACTATCTTCTTATTGAAGTCCCTCACCTTTCCTTTCAATGTGGCCTTTATATGACGTTTATATGTTTTTCTTCTTTCTGAAAGAATCTGTGCATTACCATTTATCTTGTTTTCAGGTTAAAGATTTAATCAGTTGCCGTCCTGAAGATGAAACCCCCATTAGAAAGGTTACTATTAGAAAATCCCCTAGGTATGGGCATTTTGAAATTAAACTGGAACTTCTCTTAAACTTGTGCTAATTTTACCGTCTTACACCTTTGGGTACTTTGTTGGCTTAGCATTCTCTTTGACAATCTCTCCTTCATAGTAAAAATCAATTAAGAGTTTCAAATAAGCACGTGCTTTTGGATATCTGTATCTTTTTCCCTCTTTTATGGTATTTGATGTAAATCTGTCATTTTGAGACTTTGACAATTTCTTATATTGTTTGACAATCCTATGGAAGTTCATACATACATACATTACATACATACATACATACATACATACATATATACGTTCCTTTATTTCTTTTTGATCCAACACATTCTTTTATTAAGCTATATATATATATATATATATATATATATATATATATATATTTTCCATTATATGTTTCACTCATTCAACAGGTGGACTTTCAAAGTTCAATTCAAATATTACTTCTCTCTTTTGTAGCTAGGCAAACTTTGAGGCTTTTTTTTGGTAGATAACCTTTAGGCTATAATTCTGTTATATTGCAGATGACATACAATGCACATATAAATATATCATCCCAACCTTTGAGGCTTTTTTTGGCAGATAACCTTTGAGGCAGTGAATTCCTTGAGAGCAAGGAATTTATTTATTTATTTTTTGAATGGTGAGATCAAGGAGGAAAATAAGGACCAAGATTAATCGTGAGTTTCCTTTTGGTTATATCTGTAATGCCTTTAGGACAATTTGCTCTTTAATTATATAAACGGATAAATTCTTTAGTGGTAAAATTATTTTCAATGGAATAAAACTTACAAAAATAAGTGGCGGAGTCGCATTCTAGCTGGGTTTGATATATCGTGGGTCTTTCCTGCTAAACTCTTGGAAGTGTTGGAGAGTTGGTATGGAGTTCCTTGGAAGATAAAAGGGAAGATCTTATGGAATTTATCCTTCCTTGCCCCCATCTGGATTTTATGGAAAGAGTGTAATGCTAGGGTATTTAAAGGTTATTCCAAGGGGCCGCAATTTATTTACAATAAGGTCATTGCTTCCGTTATCTCTTTTGCGAGAACTTTTCCTTGCTTTAGATTTGTCTCAGCCTATGATCTTTGGTTTGGTTGGAAGGAGATATGTCGTGATTTTGAATGGGAGTCTAGAATAGTTCAAGATTGGGAGCCTTCGCCGGCCAGATTTCTCAAGCTGAACTTTGATGGTTCCAGTTTGGGAAATCCGGGCCCTTTTGGTATAGCAGGAGTGCTTAAAGATGATCATGGTTCAGCTGTGTGGGATTTTTCAGGTCCCATTGGTTAGGTAGATGCGAGTGAGGCTGAAGTGCGAGCTGTTCATCATGGTATTAAATTGCTTGAGAATATTGACCTTGAGAAAGTGGTGGTAGAAGGAGACTCGCTTAGTGTGATTAGATGGTTGAAGGAGTCATGTTCACATCCTTGGCGGTTTGCATCTTTATTTGACGAGATCCAGGATAGTGGCGTAGCCCAAAAACCAAGATCAAACAAAAACCAAGAAAGAACAAGTAACAAGAAGAACTCGTACGAAAATCTCACGTATGCCGTGAAGATAAAATTTTATTCAATCTCAAAAACTCTCTCAACTCCAATCTTACATCTCCTTTATTACATTTCGAAAAGATTTCCAAGATCTAAAAAGTTAGCTAACATTATATTTGCATATCTACCTAAAGTTTCCCTAGGCTAAAAACTAGCTACAGATAAGAGAAGCAACTATAGCCTATCAAAGGAGATCTGAATCTGAGGAAGTCAGTGAAGCAGAAATGAGATGGGACAACTGTCTAGTTGGCTTTTTTCTTGGAAGAAGGCTCTACTACTTAGCCCTGAGGGATCATCTAGCTCGAAAATGGAGATTAAAAGGAGATCTGAATCTTTACGCCATGAACAATGGATTCTTCCCTTTCAAATTCACAAATCCTGATGATTGTGCCCAGGTCTTAGAAGCCCCAACTCATTCCTACGGAGGTAGGCCGCTTATTCTCTGGAAATGGTCAAAAGAGATGCCTTTTGAAAAACCAAATTTAAAATCCATCCCAGTCTGGATAAGATTACCCGGGCTTCATCTTAAATTCTGGACTCAGAGGATTCTCAGCAAAATAGCAAGTGGAATCGGAACCCCCCTTTATATGGATAGCCAAACGGCGGAGGCCACAAGATTAAACTACGCCCGTATGTGTGTTGAGGTTGAAGCTGGATCTCCTTTGCCTGTTTCAATTCCCATCTGAACCTCTTTTGATATTACTCACCAGCCTATAGAATATGATTGAAAACCAATGTCCTGTAGCCTTTGCCAAACCTTCAGTCATACCCAAAAAACTTGCCCCCAACAATCCAACAAGGAGAAAGAAACACAAGGAAAAAAAATTTGGAAACCAATTCAAAAGGAATCCCACACTAAAGATCTGGACCAAAACGTGGAAGAACCTGCTCAGGTATCCCCAAAAGCCCCCGCGAAAGCATCTCAGATTGAATCCACTTCCACGAAGCCTTTTACTACCATCAACTCATTCTCTATTCTCCAATCTGTAGAGGATGAAGAGGGCAATGACGAGAGAAATAATGAAGAAAGAGAGGATGAGCCTCATGAAATAAAAGAAAGATCTGATGAAGAGGACAGTGATGAGAGGAAAAATGAAGAAAAAGAGGATAAGCCTCGTGAAATAAAAGAAAGATTTGACAAAAAACAGAATGAAGAAATCCAACCCTCGGGTTACTCCTCGCCCACAGAAGAAAGTGATGCTCCTCAAAAGGCCCATCAAAAGGCTCAAATTTCAGGGGAGATCCCTCTAGATCCATTGTACTTAGATGACTTCTCCTTTAACCAGTTCCTATATAAAAAATTAGATGATGCCACCTTCATGACTGATGCTCTGAAGAAGCTCAAATCAATGATCTCAGAATGCCACTTTGAGGGTCTCACAATCCATACCAAAACGGTGCTTCTACGAGGAGTTGAGGAGGAGCTAGCAAGAGATACTCACGACGAAAGCACGTCCTGCCAACAAGGGATAACTTCAAATCCTGAAAAGGAAAATTTTTTCATTGAGAAGAAGGATAAAGAGGCTACCCAAGTGATCCCAGAAGCTGAACCAAATGAAACATGGCAGGAAGTTCATAAGAAAAGTTGGCCAAAACGCTCTCAAAGAGCCCAACATATCCCATCCAAATTAGCCGATTATGTAATTCAGAAGTATTGAGCATCTTGATCTCTTAGGCTTAGTGTCTGCTGTCTCATATGTGTGTTGAGCTTTGGTTCATCCCTTCCTTGCATTTCCCAAGTTAGGGTATGCTTTGTGCTTTCCTTGTATCATCTCTATTTTGAAATAAATCGGTAGGGGCTCCCGCAAAACCCCAGCTTACCCATTAAAAAAAAATAATCTAGGAAATAAACTAAATAAGAAAATGATAACCCAATTTTAAGAATCAAAATATTAAGAGAATAGGAAATTGCATTTTTCCAAATCTTCAAGTTTGCATGATCTTGCAAGTTTCCCATAACACACTTTTCCACTATCCCAGTTATGTAAACTTGCAAGTTTCCACCAAGATTAGGTCCTTATTCATGGAAACTTTCCGTATTTTCCACTTGTGAAACTTCCACTTGTGAAGCTTCCCAAAATAGCCATTCTCAAAATTTCCTGCTAATTTTTGTATTGCATCCCTGGTGAGAAGAATTTGCCCTCGAATTCGATACATCATCCTCAGACAAATCTTCTTCGCTTCCCCGTTTCCACCATACAATCTTGTAGGGATTTCGATGATCTGTGAAGTTAATATGTAACGTGGTCGAGGTAGACTCCGATTGGATGTTCTCACAACTGTTGTGGTAAACTATGTCAGCCACGGTACATGTAGTATGGAAAATAATATTTTTGAGCCAACCATTTGAATTGTCTTGAGGTAAAACCATTGCCTTTTGAGTGACCAAGGCTTCCCCAACGTCGCCAAGTAGTTCTAATATTTTATCCTCATCCTCGTACTCATCATAAATGGGTTGTAGTTCCACTATATCATCTTCATCCTCGTACTCATCATAGATGGGTTCATCTTGACCTTCCATGTCTATATCAATAACCAACTGCTTGCCTTCTCGATTCTGTAGAGTTTGATAAAGAAACTGAAGACATCTAGAAGGGAGGAAGGCTTCCTTCATTTTCTTCTTCATCTTTTCCCAAGTATTGATTTTGGATTTTCCACGACGAGATCGTGTCACTTCCAATTGTGTCCACCATGCCGAGGCTCGTCCCCTCAGCTTCAAAGCCACAAGTTGGACTTGCTTGTGGTTTGGAACCCCTTTGAACTCAAATATTCTTTCCACCGTGCGTAACCAATCCAAGAACTCTTTCGCGGACAATCCACCATGGAACTCGGGCATCTCTATTTTCAGTCCAGATTCCCAACTACGGTTGTCTCTTTCACGTGGGTTCACTGGAGCCTCCATTTGCACCTTGTCATGGAAAGGGTTCAGTCGGGTATCATCTTCCTCTTCGGTTTTCTCATCTTGGCCAGAGTTTCCAAGTGAAGAATCCGGGCCGTCAAGTCTTCGACTTGTCTTCGAAGCTTGGCAAGTTCGTCTTGTGTTTGAATCTTCGCCATCGGAACGATGCGAGCGCCTCTTCTATTCGGTGGCATATCGATCCGTTGCCAATCGTAGGAACGAAGCCGCTCTGATACCAATCTCGCGCAGCCCAAAAACCAAGATCAAACAAAAACCAAGAAAGAACAAGTAACAAGAAGAACTTGTACGAAAATCTCACGTATGCCGTGAAGATAAAATTTTATTCAATCTCAAAAACTCCCTCAACTCCAATCTTACATCTCTTTTATTACATTTCGAAAAGATTTCTGAAATTCTGAAGGACAACACACAAGAGTAAGGAGACCACACAATGATTTATAGTGGTTCGGTCACAACTTGACCTACTCCACTACCCAAGTACTTGGTCTTTCCTTGGGATTTTCTCCACTACGGTGAAACTCCTCAACGCCGCCTCACAAAGCGTATACAACAATCACCACCTCAACAAGGGGACACACCCTTGGATACAAACCACCTCCGAGGACGTTCTTCTTCGTTGCACCACCGCCTTGAAGAAAGAAACTCCTCTTTGCAACTCCAAATACAAATAAGGAAAGAAGAAAAGGAATGTAAAGCTCTCAAGCCTCTTTAAGGCATATACAATTCTCAAGCTCACAATAAACTCTCAAGGATTGAAACTAAAGGCTTAGGGAAGTACCTCTTGACAAGTAATGGATGCAAGTTTTTGAATGTTCGAGAGGAAGAGGAAGAATCCTTTTGATTTTCAAAGAAGAGAGCACAAGGTTTGATAAATGTTCAAAAGGTGTAAAATAGGATTTTTGATGAAGTATAAATACCCATGGATGATTTTGAAACCCTCAATGGCAAATCCGTAATAAAACTGGGTAGGTGGGGTAGGTACACCTACCACTGTCACATTCAAACGGCTCTATCGCCAGACCGTCGCGGTCGACCGGGCCACGACGGTCGCCCGCCCATATCGGGAGCCCTTCTTTATTTTTAAAACTTTAAACCGCCATGGTCGACCGGGGTCGCCGCGGTCGCCCGCCGACGACAACCTGTTTGAAAACTTTTTCGCGCAAAAACATTGCCGTGGTCGACCGACCTATGGCGGTCGCTCGCCCTGGGCTAATTTAAGATTTGAAAGTTTTGGCTCGAAAACATTCCGAGGTCGACCGGGGGTGTCAAGGTCGTCCGCTGAGACCAACCTGGATGATTTCTCAATTCTCATAATTGAGAAATCATTCCGCGGTCGACCGGATTGGCCCGGTTGACCGGCCCGATAAATTTCTAGATGTCCTGGAATTCCAGGTTCCATCCTGCGGTCGCCCGGCCTAGCCCGATCGACCGGCCCTACTTTAAATCTTGTTTTTAAAATATTTGTGCAAGGGACTTTGGGCCTTTGTCTTTGGGCTTTAAACATGTGTTTTCAAATACATTAATGCACTTACAAAAATAGTTTTAAAGATGATTTGAAAACATCAAAACATGCAAACATTAAATGCCAAGAGTACTCCTATGCATTCTAAACATATGAACCTTGAGTCTTCTTGATCTTCAATCTTCTTGGGTGCTTGCATGAGGTTTTGTTTGTCTTGAGATAGTCTTCAAACATGTTCTTGCACTTGTGGTTCCCTTGATTCCCAATACACCATACGGCTTGAAGGATAACCACCAAGACTTGATTTTTCTCCAAGACTAGCCCTTGTTCTTCTTGCTCCAAGTGTTGATATGAATGAAACAAGTCTTAATCACAACACTAGAGCAACCATTAGCAAACTGCCATCAATTTGGGTTTGTTGATCATCAAAACAAGAGAGGGAGTACCCTTGGACTTACAATTTCCAAGATCTAAAAAGTAGCTAACATTATATTTGCATATCTACCTAAAATACTAAAGTTTCCTTAGGCTAAAAACTAGCTACAGATAAGAAAAGCAACTATAGGCTATCAAATCTAGGAAACAAACTAAATAAGAAAATGATAACCCAACTTTAAGAATCAAAATATTAAGAGAATAGGAAATTACATTTTTCCAAATCTTCAAGTTTGCATGATCTTGCAAGTTTCCATAACACACGTTTCCAGTATCTCGGTCATGTAAACTTGCAAGTTTCCACCAAGATTAGGTCCTTATTCATGGAAACTTTCCGTATTTTCCACTTGTGAAACTTCCACTTGTGAAGCTTCCCAAAATAGCCATCCTCAAAATTTCCTGCTAATTTTTGGATTGCATTAGATAGAGTGGCATGCACCAATTTATCATTTTGCCATGTCCGCAGATTGGCTAATTCGATAGCTGACTCTCTTGCTAGAGTAGGGGTGTCGAGGGCAAAGGTGGAGTTGTTTGTTCATCTTCCTCCATGAATCCTATTTCTGTCGTTTTCTTATGTATCTCTTTTGGCACTAGAAGTTTTTCTTCTTCTTTTTATGTTTCTTTTTGTCCTTGTTCTCTTGTAACACCTCAGTCTTTTTTAATGAAATTTATTCTTACCATTCAAAAAAAAAATAAAAAAAATAGAACTTACAAAAGTTATAGTTTAGTTACACCGTTCTTCAATATGCCTTCTTCATCCAGGGATGTGAACATCTAGTAGTTAGTCACTGGCTTGTTTTTGAAGTCATCAGAACATGCAAATTCAAATTCTGCTTCAGTGGAATCAAAGCTCAGGTCTAATGATGAAATGGTGTAAACACAAGGAACAAGAGATGGAAGCAGAAGAAATCAAATGGATGAACAACTCTTCTTAATTTTCTTTTTTTCCTAAACATTTGAAGTTTTTGGACAGAAAATGAGGTATAGAAGGGTGCAATGGATAGGGATTTACAAGCATAGTTGGAAATTGGTGGAATCAAGGTTTTAAATTTCGGTTTTGGTCAGCATGGAAACTGAACCATTTCGGTTTCAATTGCAAATTTAAGTGGAAATCTTGTAAAATCACGGAAACGTATGGAAATATGTAAATGATAAAATTTTAAGATGAAACTTTGGAAAATGCTAGAATAAGCACAAATACATATTAAAAACCATCACATCAGCAAGAAATCCATCTATAATGGTTTAATCACACCAAACACCTTGTGACATGTGTTGTTGCACATGGAAGGAACAAGAAAGTCAGTAAATAAGTACAATGTAATGGAGTATAAGAAAGTACAATGACCAGTCGTCCCTTCAAGGACCCCAAGTTTATGTAAGGACGACATAGAGTTATGAATTGGTATTGGTCCCATGCTGATCTGACATCCAATGCGTTAGATATGATTACTTTGGTGTGCAGTCCAATGATGTTGTCTACCAAATATCATTATCTATATTAATGAAATGAAATGTAAAGTAAAGTAACATAAAAAAAAACATTTCTCCTTTTTTTTTTGCTTAGTTAGAGACTCATAATTTGTATGATGCATAGGCTTTGAAATTTGAAATTCCCGTGAATTCACATTGAAATGAAAAGTGGTCCCACATTCGATTCAGCTAGGATGAGCCCAAAAGGCATGTTAAAATGTGTTTCTTCGATTTGCAAGGTTTTTTTTTCCCCGATTTATAGCAAATTAGAGCAGATTTTTTTTTTTTTTTGAGATTTTTTTTTTCTATATTGTAAATCGGAACATCTTTCCATTTTTTTGTCAGTTCGACCATTTCGGTCAAATTTTGGTAATTTCGATCAAATTTTGATCGAAATTTCATCGGAAATAATGAAGTCAAAATGAATCCATTGAGATTTCATTTCGGTGGGGATGAAACGGAAACTTTTCGGTCATTTAGTGTCGGTTTCGGTGGAAATTTAAAACTATGGGTGGAATCATGAGGTGGGTATTTGAGAAGAGAAGACATTTTAAAGGTTTTATAATATGGATTTGGATGGAGTGAGATTTCATCAGCACAGAACCTGGTGAAGTTTGTCGGGCTTCAAATTTTTTTGGGAGGAATATGTTTTGTTAATTTTCTGCATGTTAACTGTGTAAAATTTGACATTAACAATATCTTACTTCTTGGTTGGGTGGATTATTGAGTATATATACAGATGCACACACAAATACATAAATACATGCACATTCGTGCATGCATATTCTACGGTTCAAAAATAACTCTCAACAACTTAAGTAACTTTATTAGCATTCTCTGCATTCATGTGGATAGCAATAACTGTATGGATGTGAATACGTTTTCTCTTCTGTAACAAGTTTACTTGGAATATTGTTTGTTAACTAGTACTGTTGGGTACCAGGGTCCCCGATTGTTTGCCACTTTATGATATACTGAATGAGTTCCAGAAGGGTCATAGTCATATGGCTGTGGTTGTGAAGCATGCGAATGATGTTGGGGCAACCATGGAAAATGTAAAAGACAATGGAAGTATGTTAGAAAAGAGGACGAACCGGAATGGAAAACACAAACATGCAGAAAAAGGTATTGATGAATGCTGATAACAATTTTGATGACCAGATAACTAACACAAAAATAATTTGAAACATGATTGATATATTGGTTGCCTTTTTCTGTCTAATGCACCAAACATTTGGGTTATTTACTGTTCTGATCTCTGTATGACAATTGATGAGTATATATAAAAATGTGCAATTTGTGGGCTCTAAAACAGAAATCACATAACTTGGCAGGAGAGGGTACTCAATTAGCTCTGGATGAGAATCTGAATATTGTTACAAATGGTTCCTCTGTGCTTAAGGAGCGAGGAGTGAATGAATGTATTCTTGATGTTACTGCGGATTCTTTTCCAAACTATTCATTAGGGGAGGTCATTGGAATCATAACAATGGAAGATGTTATGGAAGAATTGCTACAGGTTGGATTTTTTTTACTAGTTTTAAGTTTTTTAGAGTGCTTCGGTTTATATTGGTTTATGTGCCATATTTCTAGCTTCATTCATATTAATTCTTCTATATATCTGTCTCTGTTCTTTTTTTTTTGCTTGTGAACATTATACTCACCCATTGTACCTTTTCTCTTGAAAAGATTTTCTACATTTGATTTATGCCAAAGTTCTCAAGATACTCTGGTAAGATTTTGTGTCAGGTGCTTAAATCCTTGTGGGCCTGTTTTATTTTTTATTTTTTATTTTTTCACAAGTAAAAAAAAAACTAATGTTAACATTTATTTGTACACAGACAAATATTCTTTCACAGGACCGTTTGGTCCATCATATTTATGAATGTGCTTTGCATTTATACATGAATTTAAAAGACAATGCCAGATTAACTGGCTGATTTTTCTTTTCTTCTTGACATGGTCCTTCCATAGTGGTTATGTTCCATGCTTGAATTTCTTTCATGTGTTAATACATTGAGGCATTGATTATTGATCATAAAAAGTGGAGAAGGATTTGGATTATATTACAAAGTGAATCATACAACTTCCTTTGGATATATGCATTATGTAACGATAAACATGCTTCGTATTTATACATGAATTTAAAGTTGTTTCTAGTTACCCCTTTTCTCTTCTCAGGTTCCATCTACTTTTTTCTGTTTCTTTGCCCTTGGGACCAAAGCTTGCATAAAACATAAAAATGCACAAACATAAATATGTCTGAATTATTTACTCTCAGAAATTATGATCTCCAAATAATAGAGTAATTTTTTGCAATTTTATTTTTGGTGGGTACTTCGAGAATTATTAGTTTATTACCAAATTTGTTGTTAGAAAGTTCTTACTCATGATAATGGATTTTCTTGTTCCGCGATATGTGGCGTGGTAAGGAATATCACTTGATTATGGCTTAACACTTAGAAATACCTTCAAAGTATGTCTGACCCTTGACATCCAGATGTGGTAGATGCCACATTGGTGCTTGTGATTTTATCTCTCAGCTTTTTGAATCAAAGTTATTTTTGCTGGTCTTATATGTAACTATATATACATGCATGCAAATGTGTGCGTACTTATGTATATTCATGATTGCTATTATCCAAATTGATTTCTTGAATTCTAAATGAGGCCCTTGATGGATCCATTTTTCATAAGAGTTGATGCTTGTAAGCCATCTACTCATTTATGTAAGATACACGGATTATAATTTGTATGTGTGTCAATTATCTCTTGTGAAATGACCTGATACTTTTGTTTGGGATTGTATTTGAAGGAAGACATACTGGATGAAACTGATGTGTATGTGGATGCCTACAACAGGTAAGTGACAACTATTTCATTTCTTAGTTTCTTCTTAAGTTAGGTTTTAAGGATTTGCATGTACCCCTGAATTTTCCCAGGATAAGGATAAATATGATATCCCCAAGCACAAGAAGAATGTTAGCAAGGTCTCCTGCTGCATCTGTTTCTTATTTTCAACGGAGAACTCCAATGGCGTCTCCACTTTCCTCATATCATCATACTCCTATATTGCGGTCACCGATTTCCCCATATATTCAAGTGCTAGGTCCGACGCCAACTCTATCTAGCTCTCCAGGAAAATCTTTACCAAATTCCCCAGCGGGGCTCACAGGTCCTGGTCACACCTCACCAGCCTCCCATCGAGTAAGTGAAACATACAACCCATTTATTGATGTATACCATTAGTGCATCATGAGATAGATCTGATGGTCAATGCTTCTAAAGACTTCATTCCCTTTTTTAAAAAAAAATTCTGACTTTGTTTTTCTTTGAGACAATCCATAGTGTGGCAAGAGATTGATATTTTAGACTACTTGTGAAATATATTGTAGGTCAATATACTTCAAGACATTGAACTTCTTGGGTCCCTCTATAGTGGGGATATCATTGATGTTTATGATTATTTATATTGAATAAAAAAAAAACTGTCTTTGATTTTGCCTCTGTATGTGAAAACTTTGGCTATCTGTCATTGGACCTTTTATTTTTCAAGAAGCTTTTCCCAAACGAGAGGATTCTGTTTTGAACATCATCATGATTAGACTGTCTCTCCCTCACAACATACAAACATTTGCTTTTCAATCTAAATAGGTGTTTAACCAAATTTCAGATATAAATTGGTTATCCAAGGACTCATTTAATTTACATTGCGCTAACAGGTAATTTCGTTTCATTATGATTTTATCTGTAGATCTTTTTAGTTAAAAATAAGTGTCAAAATTTTCAGATCTATGTATCCATTCATTTTTGTTGGTGTTGCATTTTTCTAATTGGGATAAAATGTTTATACATTTTGCTTTGGTAAAGATGAAGCAAAAAATTAAGAAAATGTATGAAGTAATTTTGCTTTACAGTTCATAAGGAAACCTGAAGGATTTTCTCTAAACCCTTAATACATGATGAAATCAGCAAAAAGATCATTAGAATACAGTGATTACACCACTATAACTTGACTTGATATTGTTTGCCCAGTGAGTATTGTTAGTCAGTTCATGCATGCTATAGAACACCTCACTTCGAACTTGTTTATAGGATCCTATATTATTTCAAGACTGCACTTGGGTGATGTATTTTGTAATAGAGGGTTATTTTGATGCAAATTGGGCTGGTTCACATACTGATGGCTGATCCTCTAATGTATTGTACTCTTATTGGAGTGAATCTTGTTACTTGGAAAAGAAATAAATTATAATCCCTATTAGTGAGTATCATGTTTCCCCCCCTTTCTGGTCTCTTTTATTTGCAATTATAACTTGAATAGAGTCTCCCAATTGTTATTTTAAATTTATTATTAATTCCATCATTTAAGTTAAATCTAGTTGGGTTTTATGATGTTCTATCTCTCTCTCTCTCTCTCTCTCAATATATATATATATATATATATATATATATATATATATATATATATATATATATATCATGTGTCTCATCTCATGGCATTGGACCCCCTTATCCGTATCAGTGTCCTACATTCTGAAAAATGCCGAGCTGTATATCCCTCCTTGTGTCCGTATCCGTGTTTGGGTATCGTAGCTTTAGACACAACCATTACCGGCATTTGCATTTTCCTCTTAAATCCTGGAAAATCAAAAAAGCAAAAGACAGATGCTCCTTTAACAACAAAGTTAACCATCTCATTATGGGTTATGTCACTATAGAGATTGACAGCTTTATTAGTTAAGCTCTGATATTGGTGTTCATTTAGAGACCTCAATAACATTATTTTTAGCAAGAGTACCATTCAAATCATGTCAAAGTTTGTTAATTTTGAATGTGTATTTTTTTGGGTTGCTTTATTTTATTTTTATTTTGAGAGATGTAGTAAGGGCAAATATGTACTTTTGTGTCCATGGGCATGTTGGTCTTTTTGCCTAGCTTGCACATGTGTGAGCCACACATGTTTGCTCAATCTTTTCCCACTACCTCCTATTTCAAATTCAAACCTTACTTGGAACTCCAAACCCACCCACCACTTCCCTAAGCATTAAAGACTCCACTTTCCCATACCCACTACCACTTACTTAAGCTATTTTCTCTTTACTTTCCATTGACTAAGTCTATTCTCATAACTTCACTTTTGTAGAGATTCTCGACTAGCAAGACCTCCATTGAAGCTTTCTTCTTGAAGCTTTCCTCTTGAAGCTTTCTTCTTTTTATTGTTCTTTATCTTGTAGTGTTGTTCTTTCTATCATATGTTGAAGCACATCTCTTTTTGGGCATTGTTCTTCTTCTACTTTGGGTTATTGATCTTGGGCTAGTGTAAACTTTGGTTTCACTGTTTGAGAAGAGGATTTTCCAGTGTTGTTAAAGCAATCTTTCTCTATATGGTATCAGAGCAACAAGAGTGGTAGTTGGTGTTAGTCTAAATTTCCTTGGTGAAGAAGTTCAATCGGTGCTTTGAAGATGGATATGAGTGGAAGAGTTAGTGGACTCGGTATTGAGTTACTAAATCAATCAAATTACAAGATATGGAGAACATGTATGGAGTCTTATCTTGTGGGAGAAGATTTATGGGAGGTTGTTTGTGGAAATGCCGTTGTAGCTCCAGAAGATACACAAGAAAATGGCGATGTGTTGAAGGCGTTGAGGATGAAGAATGCTAAGGCCAAATTTCTTTTGAAGAGGTCTATTTCACATGACTTGTTTGAGCACATCATTGGGTGTAAATCGGCGAGTGAGATTTGGACTACCCTTGATGGATTGCTTAACAAGAAAAATATGGCTCATCTACAAATGTTGGAGAATGAGTTGACAAATACTACACAAGGTAGTCTCTCTATTTCTCAATTCTTTTTGAAGATTAAGAATCTTTGTTTGGAGATTTCTCTATTTGATCCAGAAGAGCCTATTTCGAAGGCACGAATGAAGCGGACATATTATTCGTGGGATGAAGAGAGAGTATATTCCTTATGTTATATCAATTCAAGGATGGGATCGACAACTATCTTTGGTGGAGTTTGAAAATCTTCTTGCTTCACAAGAGTCTTTAGCTAGACAAATGACGGGTTGTTCAATATCCGGGAGTGAAGGAGAAGTATTGTTTTCAAGCAACAAGAAGCCCTTCAACAAATATAAAGAGAAGAATTTTTTTTCAAGTAAAGGTGGAGATGAAGGAGGATCATCTATTATGGGTAATGAAAACCGAAAAGGGTATCAAGTGTTACCGATGAGGTAAACTTAGGCATATACAAAAGAATTGTCGTGTGAAATTGAAGGATAGCAATGTAGCGGAAAAAGTTGATGATCCAAAACATGAAGAAGGTCGGGGTACATGTTTCGTGGCGTAAACTACTACGGTGGGTGCTTTAGCATCCATCAATTTTGAGGATGATTGGATTGTCGATTCCGGTTGCGGGCATCATCTTACCGGCGACGAATCTAAGTTCTCAAAGGTTCAAAAATATGAAGGCAACGATGCTATTATCACGGCGGACAACACTATACATCCGGTAGAGAAAGAAGGGGTCATTACCATTGTTGGAGCGAATGAGGATCCTATTACACTTAAGAGTGTGTTTCATGTTTCCGGCATGAAGAAGAATCTTTTCTCAGTGGCAAATGCGGTTAATGCGGGAAATTATGTTTTGTTCGGGTCTAAAGAGGTGAAATTTTTTCGGAATATTTCAAGCTTGAAGGCAGATGTTGTCTACACCGGCAAGAGAGTTAAAGATTTGTTTGTTTTATCGGCTTCAACCTTATATGTTGATAAAATGAGTACAAATGATGGTGTTTCAATTTGGCATGCTAGATTGGGTCATATTAGCATAGATAAATTGAAGGTCATGGTGATAAAGAATCTAGGGCCTGTTCAGTTGCGTGCAGGAAATGGAAAGGAAAAGGAAATGATGTGGCAGAAGGAAACGGAAAGGAAAAGAAATTGCTAAGAAAGCAGTAAGAGTGCGCATTCAGTTGCCAGGAAACGGAAAAGAAACAGTAAAGAAACAACAGAAATGTGCATTCAGTTGCCAGGGAAACGGAAAAGAAACATCACAGAATATGTTCTTTACCACATATTAAGCAAGTTATGCCCCCTAAGCCTACCAAATAGTCCACTAATACAAAAAAATACTCAAAAAAACTTAAGAAGCAGATTTTAAAAGCAATATAATGGAACCAACAAGAAAGAGGGAAACCCATGGTAACACCCTCTGTGGCACCACCTCTGCCCTTTCATTTCGCAACTCCTCTACCTCCTCAACCCTTTCGCTGCTCCGATGCCTGGCTCTCTCCAAATATGCGTCTAGCTGTGACTGAGCCTCTGGCAACGTCCCAAATGAGCGGTAGCATGCTCCGCTAAATTTGTCAACTTGCTCATGACACTCTGGCCAAGTGTAGTAAATCCCAGGCCTCTTGCCATTAAAGACAGCATAGTACTTCTGCTTCCCCATACTCACCTAACAAAAAGACAACATATTTTCGATGAAAAGATATCAAAGCATCATCCAAATGTCAAAATAGAAAATATGCACCGTCTGTCATTAACCGCCATCCAAATGTCAAAGATCCCATACAGATAAAAATAACTACCGCCATAACTACTAACATCCAAAATAAAAGCTACCACCATAGCTACCAACATCCAAAATAAATAACCACCACCCAAAATAAAACAAAGACTGTAAAGTTCATATAACAGTAACTACCACCATAACCATCACCCAAAAAGTGTCATAAAAGCATTGTTCATATAACAGTAACTACCACCATAACCACCCTCAATCATCCATCTGTTGCCTGATGAAACGAGCCATCTTCCTTCGGATGTACGACCTCCTCTCATCCTCCTCGTACATGATGAAAAGATGCGCTTGAGATGGATTTATTGTGAGGTACTCCGTGGTCCTCAACAAGATATCATGCGAAAAACCCCCAACCCCTCTAACAGCTTCGCGAAGTTGTGCAAGGTAAGCAGGGGCATGATCACCTGTGAGGGCATGGACAACCTTGTCCATGCTTGTTGAGAGACGTGACATAGTATCCAAATATGCCCCACCCTGACGAGTCCTCTGTCTTCAAGTACCATCCCGTCTTAAGGGAGATGTCTCACTACCACCATTAGTAGGATCTGCTTCTGGAGATGGTGGGTGGTGAGACATGGGGGTATGGTCATCTGTAAAGTCATCTCCAATGTCATCAAGATTGACTGGCTGCGAACTTGCTATGCTTGGATTCTCACGCGTCCTAGCCCCGGCCCTTTTCGCGAACTCATCTCCAAAGATTTTGCACATATCGTCATGCAAAACATGATGGGTAGTGAAGTGTTTCTTATGTTTTGGATGAGCCTGTGAGAAGGAGCATAAAAAATAAGAAGATATTGGATATGCTATTACTATAAGAAGATTGTATCTTAAGAGGAAGTGTTTCTTACAGCGATGTAGTCATCGTGGACCTCTTTCTCGCAGGTGACCATTTTGGTGTCATTGTCCCAACCAAAACCGCTTCTACTGAGGATGATGCAAACACTCTTGTATGTTTCTTTCATAGTCTTGATGCGGTTTATTATGTGCTCCTTATTGAGTTGGAGGTTGAAAAAGGCATTCATTGCAGTGGCCGCAGCTACATAAGCATGATCCTTAAAACCATTTGGGATTTTGTACCCCTCTGCGATTTGAACTAGAAGGGTATCTACGAGCACCTTGTCCATTTGGTCATTCCAAATGACATTCTTCCCCCTCTTCTGTGAGGTTTGTGGCGCAGTTGTCATTCTGATTCAATATACACATATATGTTCGTTAGGAGTCATACATCCATATAACAACCTGAGATGCATAACAACTTGAATAAATACACATACAACCATCAAAAGATACAACATACATCATCCAAAACAACTAGCTACTATCTTCCTTCAAAATTTTAATCCATCACACTAATAACAACAGAGTTACTTGAATAAACACACATACAACCATCAGAACATAATAAAGTTACTCGAAACAGTAAAAGAGTCATATAACCATGAAAACATAACAAATTTACTCCAACCATATATGGAGTGAAACTATAATCCCCTAACGTCAATGACGTCTACTGAAATCATTCCACATCTGTGTGTTAAGCGTGTTTCTAATTTCCTCTCCTGCTCTTTTGTCATCATCCCTTGATTGAGGAGGATCTCGTGGTATGTCCTCATCTTCCACAGTTTGTAGCAAGAGTTGTCTAGCTAGAAAGTTGTCCACATCTTCTAGTATTGAATCATTAGGCATGAAACGCCGAATATGATTATGGATGCAACAACATGCTAAGAAGATGTCAATCTGCTTCTCGATATTGTACATTGGTTCTTCATTAAGAATATTAAAACGCTTCTTCAAGACGCCAAATGTGCGCTCAATGACATTTCGACAGGACGAGTGTCTATGATTGAACAACTCATTACTAGTCCGTGGACGCCGCCCACTCCACTCACTTAGGTGGTATGCGGTCTTACGATGCGGGGTAATGAAATGTCGTAAGAGAGGGTACCCGCCATCGGCGAGGTAAAACTTTCCTACAAATAAAAAAAGATTATATATCAGCAACTAGTAATAAGTGGGAACTTGTTTACTAGAATGTAACTATGTCATATACAATGTACCTGGAATAAGTGGAATCTTGTCAGCCCTTGTTAATGCATCCGCTAACACTCTCGAGTCGGAAGTCGAACCCTCCCATCCGGCTAGGATATTAGTGAATTTTAAGTCAAAGTCACAGGCAGCCAAAACATTTTGAGCTATAAAATGCTTACGACAAAAGTAGGCAGGTTTTCTTCAATACGTACTTTAGCACGTATGTATGTCCCGTCTATTGCACCGATGCAATCCTTGAAATATGGCATCCACCTTGGATTCCCTTCAATCTGCGATGGTGTCTCACCTGTCGGTGGTTTGATGAAGAAATCTTGCATACCCAAAATTGCCTTTAGTACTTTGTTGAAATACGTCGAAACAGTTGCCCTTGAACGTCTAGCACATGCTCTAATAGTCCCAACCCTCTGATTATGTGCCACAATATGCAAGAAGATGGCAACTTGCTCCTCCACCTTACAATGAATTGTATCTTGTAGGGTTCCCGCCCGTTTAAATATTTCAACAAATTGACGAAAGCAGCTGACGTTCATCCGTAGCAAGTTATGACAATGTTCATCTGAATCGATTACAAAAGAAATGAACGTACGACGCGTTAAGTAATTGCTTTCATAGGGAGCTCTGAGAAGATACTTTTCGTAGTACTCTTTCCAAAGTACTAACATAGCAGCAGCACCAGCCATTAGTAGTGCGACTGCTTGCCCAACTAACTCATTCCTACGCTCCAACTCATCTCTTCGCATCAACTCTTTCTTCATCCTCCTTGTAGGACGACGGGGCATCTTACTCTAAAGAAGAAGTTAATAACTCAATGGAAATGACAACACAATAAAAAACAAGGCATCTTAAACACAATCACAAACAATCACACATCCATAAACCCTCCATAAAACCATTCATAAACCCCCTACTCCATAAAACTCTCCACAAATCACACATCCTTCTATAAACAACCACTCCATAAACCATCCATCCATAACCTATCCCTCCATAAATAATCCATCCATTGATATCCATCCATAACCATCCTCCAAACACATACAAGCACATCTACCTAAATACATTTATAATAGAAATGAAAGGGAAGAAATTAAGTGTGAGTGTTGATTACCTTGCAAAAAATGGAAAAGTTCTTGAAAAGGAAGCTCAGATGAGGACACGAACAACCTGCAAGACAAAGAAGAGCAAAAATGAATGAAAGGATTAACAGGAAGCCATCCCTCCACAATCCTACATTAACATCCATTCACAAACCATCCCTCCACCACATCCATCATTACAATACCAAGATCAAAATCATATGCAAAACCCTAGTTTTTCAATCGTATTTTCAATCGGATCCAACAAAACATGTCTTCTAATATCCAAAAACAGAAAACATGTCTTCTAAGCCCCAGCACAAAATGATGTGGTAGTATCCAAGCCCCAGCAAAAAGCAGATGGAAAAGGAAAAGAAAGGGAAATGATAAGAAAGCAACAGTAATGAGCATTCAGTTGCACACTACTGGAAAAGAAAATGAAGTTGAAACCCACATCTACTATTGAAACCCACATCTAAAAAAAAATGGATCGATGAAATGCTACTATTGAAAGTTTGAAACCCACATTTAATAACCAAAAACCCGAAACCCACGTGGATCTTGATAAAATCTGAAACCCCAAATCAGCCTGTAAACAAACTTTTGTAAAATCTCATATCTCCAAAATCCGAACCCTGCATGGATCTTGATAAAATGTCAAACCGACATGACAACCCTAGCAAAAAAAGTGGGTTTCAAAACGAATGAAAATAGCGGGTTTACAGACGAAACCAGAGATAGTTCTTTTACAGACGAAAAGAAGAATGAAATCCACAAAAAAACAAAAAAAACGAGGAAACTTGAGCTCGATCTTGTGGCCGGAGGGAAAAAAAAATGAAGAAACGAGGGAGAAAGAGGTGAAAGGGATGAAGCTTACCTTATGGCCGAAGATTTATCGTCGGAGAAGGAAGAGGGAGGCGAATGGAGTCAAACGAGGTAGACAACGAGGAAGAGGGATTATTTTCGATATTTCCGGGTCTGCCTTTTTGCGCTCCTTGATAATGCGATTCCCACGGATTTTATCAAAATCCGTTGATTTTGAGCGGATTTTGCAAAGCGGAAAAAAGGCTTGACACGTCAAAAGTGACGGATTCCACGTGGGACGCGCCTTTTCCAAATCCAAGCAACAAAACGACCCTTTTAGCACACTTTCTACTGAAAAGAGGGTATTTTCCTTTTCCTTTCTGCCAAATTGGCGCAACTGAACAGGCCCCTAGTGAATGTGCTACCAAATTTGAATTCCTTTGGGAGTTGAAAGGTGTGTGAGGGTTCTCAATATGATAAGGCACATCGTCTTCCATTTGACAAGTCTCTTTTAAGGTGCAAGGCCCCATTGGAGCTTATCCATAGTGATGTAATGGGACCTTGTTGGACACCTTCGTTTTCTGGCTTCTGCTATATGTTATTATTTGTTGATGATTTTACTAGATTCACTTGGGTGTATTTTATAAGGGAGAAATCCGATGCATTGTCTAAGTTCGTTGAGTTCAAGAGGACCGTTGAAGGTGTGCTTCACAAGAAGATTAAGCGGTTGAGAACCGATAATGGTGGGGAATTTACTTCCGATGAATTTTCTATGTTTTGTCGTGATCATGGTATCCAAAGGGATCTCACTTGTGCATTTACGCCTCAATAAAATGGAGTGGCGGAGAGAAATGTTAGACATCTTGTGGAGACTTGTAAAATTTGGTTGCATGCAAAGAATTTATCGAAGGAATTATGGGCGGAAGGTATGGCATGTGCAACTTATGTGATTAATCGGGTGCCTCTTAGTCCGATTAATATGAAGTCTCCTTATGAGTTGATGTTTGGGATGAAGCCTAGTACCAAGCATTTCAAGGCTTTTGGTTCAATTTGCTATGTGCATGTGCCGGATGAAAAGAGAACCAAGTTGGATGCCAAGGGGAAAAAGTGTATTTTCATTGGGTATGATGAAAGGAAGAAAGGTTGGAAGTGCATGGATCCTACAACTCACAAGTCCATTGTTTCAAGGGATATTGTGTTTGATGAAGTCTCTTCTTATTATGCTTTGGATGGTGGTTCTACTAATGGTGTGGGTGTAGGTGAGCACATCCTTGTTGAGGTTGAGCCTCAAGCAACAATGAACTTGCCGGTCTCACCAAATGCTCCAATTGAATTTGGGTCTTCTTCTTCTTTGCCTATGGGGGAGCAAGGTGATAGGGGGAGTGATGTTGCATGTCATGATCAAGAAGATGGACAAAATGAATAAACTAATGAAGAGGAGTGTAGTGCATCACATCTTAGAAGATAAAAAAAAAAGATTGTCAAGCCGGCACGGTATCGGGATGAAAACATAGTGAGCACTTATTCTTGTTTCCTTTCCGGCCCATTTGATGACAATAAGCCTTCTTGCTTTGATGAAGCAAAAGGGGTAAGAGAATGGAATGATGCTGTGAATGAGGAGATGAATGTACTTGTGAAAAATGAGACTTGAGATCTTGTTCCTAAGCCTAATGATGTGAATCCGGTTACATGTAAATGGGTGTACAGATTGAAGCGGAAAGCGGATGGGAGTGTTGATAGGTTCAAAGAATGGTTGGTGGCTAGAGGTTCTCTCAAAAGTATGGAGAGGATTACAAGGAGACCTTTAGTCCCGTTGCCAAGATGGCTTCCGTTCGAGTTGTAATTTTATTGGCCGCTTGTCATGGTTGGAAATTGTTTCAACTTGATGTGAAAAATGCATTTTTGTATGGTGAGATTGACAAAAACATCTACATGGAGCAACCGTTGGGTTACAATTCAAGTGATCATTCGAATTATGTTTGCAAGCTCAAGAAAGCTCTTTATGGGTTGAAGCAAGCTCCAAGAGCGTGGTATGGTAAGATTGCCGAATACTTACAATCTTGTGGTTGTTTTGCTTCTAATTCCGATTCTAGTTTATTTGTGAAGGAAGAGAAAGGGTTGCTTGTTATTGTACTTCTTTATGTCGACGATATGATACTTACCGGCAACAATGATGTTGAAGTTGCAAAGCTAATGGAGGAGCTATCTATTCGTTTTGAAATGAAGGACTTGGGAGAGCTAAGTCACTTTCTTGGCTTGGAGGTGGAAACTTTGAAGGATGGAGTGCTAGTTTCTCAAAAAGGCTATGCTGAGAAATTAGTTGGAAGATTTGGGATGAGTCAAAGTAAGCGATCATCTACTCCTCTCGATCGATAAGGCGTGAAGAAGGCAAGCTTCTTCCGGATCTTCGGTCATATCGTGCTCTTGTGGGTAGTCTCATTTACTTTACTATCACAAGACCTGATATTTCATTTTCCGTTGGGCTTGTTAGTCGCTATATGCAGGCGCCACGGAAACCACACTTGGAGGCGGCAAAGAGGATTTGGAAGTATGTGAATTCTACCCTTGACTTTGGGTTGCTTTACAAGAGAGGGGTTGATTTTGTGTTGAATGGATTTACCGATGCCGACTATGGAGGGGACTTGGATGATCGGAGATCTACTTTCGGTTATGTATTTTTGTGTGGATTGGCGGGTGTTTCTTGGTGTACCAAGAAACAAGATTCGGTGTCTCTTTCAACAACGGAAGCGGAATATAAGGCCCGTCGCTCTTACGTCACAAGAAAGCGTTTGGTTGCTGCGGTTGATTGAAGATGTTCATTTACCTATTCACAAGGCGACGACTATTCTTTGTGACAACCAAAGTGCACTCAAACTTGCCACAAATCCGGTTTGTCATCTAAGAACAAAACATATCGAGATCGAACATCATTTCATTCGTGAAAATGTGCTAGATGGTACAATTGGTGTAGTGGAAGTGAGGAGCAAAGAGAACATTGCCGACATCTTTACCAAGTCACTTTCCAAAGGACCATTTGAGCTACTTCGGGGTAAGCTTGGAGTAGTTTCCAAAAAATCACTTTAAGGGGGAGTGTTAATTTTTAAAGTGTATTTTTTTGGGTTGCTTTATTTTATTTTTATTTTGAGAGATGTAGTGAGGGCAAATATGTACTTTTGTGTCCATGGGCATGTTGGTCTTTTTGCCTAGCTTGCACATGTGTGAGCCTCACATGTGTGCTCCATCTTTTCCTACTACTTCCTATTTCAAATTCAAACCTTACTTGGAACTCCAAACCCACCACTTCCCTAAGCATTAAAGACTCCACTTTCCCATACCCACTACTACCACTTACCTAAGCTATTTTCTCTTTACTTCCCATTGACTAAGCCTATTCTCATAGCTTCACTTTTGTAGAGATTCTCCACTAGCAAGACCTCCATTGAAGCTTTCCTCTTGAAGCTTTCTTCTTTTTATTGTTCTTTATCTTGTAGTGTTGTTCTTTCTATCATATATTGAAGCACTTCTCTTTTGGGCATTGTTCTTCTTCTACTTTAGGTTATTGATCTTGGGCTAGTGTAAACTTTGGTTTCACTATTTGAGAAGAGGATTTTCCGGTGTTGTGAAAGCCGTCTTTCTCTATAAAGTTCACTCTTTCATGTGCGAGGCATATCAAGGTTGATTTCCACCATATTTGCAGATAACTTCTTGATGGCATTGTTTCCCTGTCCTAACAATGGATTTGACATTTTTTTAAATTCACCGCGTTTTAAAATCTAACAAATAAGTGCAGCCATTTAAAATGACTAATTACTGCAAGAAATTGGATATGGCAAATTATATTACATATTTCCATAATTTTGGTGTTGAAATTTGAAAATGCTGTTTCCATGAGAAAATCAAGGAGAAGAAAACGACTGTTGAGTTGGCAAAAAACAAAACTGCGAAGTTAAAAAAAGAAGTGAAATCATTTGAAAATCCAAGAAAAGCTGGTAAAATAGTAGTAAATGGTAAAGCTAATAATGTTTTATAAGTGAAAATGATAGTGAACTGTATTATTGTTCTGATAGACACATCCCCATCTTTGCTTTTAAACCTGTTCATTGATAGTTATGAACTTACTATATCCAGTCTGTCATAGTTGATGAAGGGTTTATCTATCAAAAGAAATGGGTGTAAATAGCAGCTCGTAAAAAAAGAAAAAAAAATAGAACTCTAATTAAGATGCTCGGAGAAACAAAAAGGTTTTCATATAAAATATAGTAACAAAAAACTAATTTACTGAAAAAGAAAAAAAATCTTACTCAAATAAATTTATGGCAGCTATCATGATTCCCATGGATCTAAAATTTAAAACTACTGGTATCATATATTCTAAGAGTTTAGTTTTAGTTAGTGACATTTTTCTTTTCCTTTCCATTCCCTTACTTTTTAATTTTTGTAAAGCTTTTATTGAGTTTCTTTCGAAAATGTACAAACTTCAAAAGAAAGTGAGATTAATTCTCAGGTTAATTTTTGGGAAGAAAGTTTGCCGCTATGCCTATTGCTTAACATCAATTTCTACACGACAAACTATAAGCTTTCTCTGACTCTATTGTGTATCTGAGTTTGAGAGTGTTAAAATATGTATTCTAAACTCTATAGTAATTCTATAGTGTTAAAATATGACGCTGCTTGTAGTTTGTGCCTTTTCTTCAACCTGAGAATATTTCATGTAAAGTAAAACTGTAGAACTTCAATATTTGCAAGAGTATGTATAAAGAGAGAAATTATATGATGCCCGACCGTGAAGTCCCGTCAAGGTGGTAAGTCAGAGGTACCACCCTTGATATTTAATCCAACAGCAGCCTCTTAACAAGTGGTCTGCTGTTGGATTAAATATCAAGGGTGGTACTGCTTTGACGGTACTTCACGGTCGGGCATCATATAAAAACTCGTATAAAGATAACAAAAATCCATGTTCTAATAATACTGCAAAAAACATCAATACCGTAAACTGTAATTTTGTTTCTTTAGTAAAGAATATGCCATTTCTTTTCAAATATTTTGACATGACTTGATAATATGTAATTTTGTGATAATGGCATAATAAAAGATCTACTTTCTTTACTGGTTTCAGAATATAATCTTCTTGAAGCCATTAAATCATCAGCCGTATTGACTTGCTTGTTTAAATCCCATGTGAATCCATGCTTGTAAGGAGAAAGAATTGGAATCTTTCTCACAATAAATCTGTTTGCTTTGTAGGTCTCAAGAAAACCATACAAGAAGCTCCAAAAGCTTGAAGAAACATAGAGGTCGGTGCTTTTAAAGATGTTATTTCAAGCTTGATAGCAAGTCTCAAATATTTAACTGTGCCTGGTCGTTTTTTTTTTTTGTTACAGGATGGATTATCAGAGGCATCTTATAATTATTATTCATTAAGATGAATGGAGAATCAATACTCACAATGTTGTTTTGTAATTGATTACTACAGTGTAGTATTACTATAGTGCAGTACTGTCCTCTGGATCAATAGTTGCAAACTACTCTTGAAACTGAACAATTAGATCATCTGTACGATAAAGCCATTCTGTAATTGCAATGCTTTTCTTGTCATTTCATTACTTTTTCCATTAATAGCAAGATTTAGCTCATATATTTTGTTTAGAGAAAGTTCCTTGAAGCTTGTGTTATGTTACTGAAATGACATGCGGATGGCTTTTGTTTCATTTTAACATCCACCTATCTCCATACATGGACAAAGTCCAATATGCCCTCATTTTCTTCTGCATTTTTTTCTAGTTTTTCATCTCCTTCATCAGCAATCTCCACCACTGCCGATGACCGGCAACCCGAATGTGGAGGAAGAAAAAGATGATGCAGAAGAGGAAGAGGAAGAGGAAGGGGAGGAGAGAGGAGAGAGGAGGAGGAAGAGAAAGAAAAAAGGAGAAAGAAGAATCAATGTTGGAAAAATAGAAGACACCAGAAAAAAAATGAAAAAGAAGAGGAAGTAGAAGAAAAAAAGAAGAATCGACGCAAGAAAAAACTAAAGACGTTGGAAAAAATAATAAAAAAAGGAGGAGGAAGAAGAATGAAGATTTGGGTTCGACTCGGTGAGTTATGGGTGAAATTTGGTGAGATTTAAGTTCGACTTAGTGAATTTGGGTGACACTGGGTGAATTTGGTCGAAACCAAATTGTCCTAGCCAAACCCAAATTGACTGATGTGTGCACAAATAAATCCCTAACTTTTAGGCTTTTTAAGTTGATTTACTTTTTGTGGTTGCTTTTAGGATTGTGATTGTTAGTTTCCAATCATCCCTACTTATCTTTTAGTATTGCTATTTTCCACATATCTCTAAAAAAATGTGTAAACGTGTGGGTGAAGATGGTGTATTTAAATGGCATGTTTATCATTAATAAAGAATAAGAGAATTTACAGCAAAATAGAGACTATGTTTCTACGCGAGTAATGACTCATCTTGAACCGAGCCGTTAGGAGGTCCCGGTCGCCTCGAATCAACCATCCTCTTTCCTATTCTTCCTTTTTATTTTGTTTATTTGTGTTACGGCCGATTAGGCACGTAACATTGACCTAGTCGTACCCAAATGACCGAGTCGAACCCAACTTGACATAGTTGTACCCAAATCTCCATTCTTCTTCGTCCTCCTCCTTTTTTTTCTATTTTTCAGAAGTCTTCCATTTTTTTTTTCTGGCGTTGGTTTTTTTTTTTCTTCCTCTTCCTCTTTCACTTCATCTTCTTGTCCTTTTCTTTTTGCCGAGAAATGTCAAAAAGGTGTCACCACCTATTAGTTCAACGGCCACCCGTGACAAATGGGTGTCACAAACGAACTTGGAGTCGCCACTTGGCTGAAGAAGCGGGGTGGAACCGTCTACTTGTTAGCCGATTATATAATTCTTCTGAATTTTATATTAATTAAAAATGCAATTTACTTAAGAATAGTGATGGTAAGAACTGTTTGATTTAGGCATTTATGCCCTGTTTGGATTGAAGGAGTTTTTGTGAGAAGTTTGGAAAAGAAAATATATTTTTTTTTCATTCTTTGATTATACACAAAAAAAAAAAAAAAAAAAAAAAAAAAAAAAAAAACTAACTTGAACCACCACATGTATAATTAGTTAATAATTAACATGAAAGGGCCCGTTTGGATGCCGAGAAGATATTGATTTGGATTCCTCACATTTGCAGCCCTTTTTGCGTAGTGATTTAGATCCAGATCAAATCGTTGGATTCCCAAATCAGCGACTGACAGTGAAAAAAATCAGATTTCCAAATATGCTGTGGAAATAAGTAATTAGAAATCCACAAATCTGGCACTTTACTTCACCCTCTTTGCTCCTCAACCTCTCCCCTCAAGTAGGAAGTACGCCCGATCTACTCATTTTGTATTCAAATCTCAATTTCAAATCCAAATACAAAATATGAGGTATCCAAATGGGCCCTAAAGTTAATCCCTACTAAGAAATTAGATATTCTCTTCAAATCTGTCCCTTTTACTCTTTTCCCTTAATTTTTCTGTTTTCTAATAATTTTTTCTTAGCTTCTCTTCCAAGTCTTAAATAAATATCAATGGGTTTCTTTGCAAGTCTTCAATGAATATTTTAACTTATCAATTCTACAAAGTGGGGTCATTTTGAAAGAAATTAGTTTAGTTCATGATCACAGAAGTTGACATTCTAATAAGGAATTACTCCTTTGGAAGAATGCTACGGCCAGTCACAAAGTTCCCCAAGACATGGGTTTTGCATATGGACGCAACCACATTGGAATTGTTTTACTATAAGCTGTTTTCTACTGCAAAATTCGTTGTATCTAAGGTTTTTTGTGACTTCTTGTAGAGTTTGAGAGAGAGCTTAGAGTTAAGGATAAAGAAGGTGTTTTACTTGTTTGGAGAATATTGAAAGAGACAGCAAGTCTGAAATGATATTTCCACTCCTCTCCCAGCACTTGGAATTCTTTTGTTTGTCTTTTTTACCAATTGGTCTAGATTTCAATCTACTTGAGTATAATATTTTAACTCTTGGATTTTGAGAATTGAGTTTGACTCCAAAACTGATTATTGGACTCGAATTATCTTTAATTTTGAGTCCAATAATCAGTTTGGGGACTCGGAATCAATTCTCAAAATCCAAAAGGAAAAGGGCCACAGCAGAAAGGATCACTGCCACTTCAAAAGGATGATCCAAACCGTTCATTCGTTGGGCCATGCCGTAAACAGGCCGTACCTTGAAAATCATTTACATAGGATGATCCTAACCTGCGATTGGTAGAGGGACTGCAGATTATGAAAAATTCTACAGATCGGAGGATTAGGATCATCCTATGAAGATGATTTATAGGGTACAACCTATTTACGTTGTGGCCCAACAAATGAGCGGTTTGGATCACCCTATGAAGTAGGCCCCTCTATCCTTTTTGAAAAATGCTCAACTCTAGGCTCCCACCATATAAACTCTAAAAAATAGGATGACTAGTTCCCAGGGGACATGTATAGATCGGAGGGCGAGGGTTCGGATCATCTCATGAAGATGGAGGGTTCGGATCATCCCATGAAGATGAAATTCGTTCACAGCCTATTTATATTGGGCCCAACAAATGACTGGTTTGGATCTTCCAATAAGGTGGGCCTCACTATTATAGTTCAACACGATACGAATACCCTTATGCAGTTATATGAGTGACTAAGATCAACTACTCCTTAACGCCTATGCGGGCCCCACTGTGAAAGGACTTGATCCACAGACAAGATCGCTGCTCATAAGGCCAATGATTTTTTCGCCCGCTTTAGGATAATGCGCCCCCCTTGTAACGTGATATTAAATTCTGCCCACAATTCACCTTACAAGGGAGGCGCATTATCCTACAGGTGGGTGGGGGGGGGGTGAAAAAATCAACTCCCTTAATTGATAAGAGTTATAATTTAAAGAGCAAAAGTTAGTAGTGGCAGCCCCCCAAGTTCTAGAACGTAAACGACAAGCACGCTAGCATTTCTTGTCCGTCCACGACGTTTTCCACAGTCAAAATCTGATGAAACCATCGAAGAAAAAATTGCAAAAGAAGAGACAGATGTCGCAGAATTATTACTCACAGAGTCCATCAACACTCCCTTTCGAATTCTCCAAATAACACGCTACGAATGAAATACGTTAAAAAGGGCAACAACTGAAAAGCAAAATCTCAAAGCAAAAGAAGATAGAAAATGGTTGTAGTAGAGGGGGAGAATCCGATTCCGGGAACGGGGAATCTCTGGTTCCCTGGAATCACAACAACAGGATTCCCCGTATCGGCACGTGCGAAGGAGATAGCTAAGAGCCGTGATGAACTTATCTTGCTATTGAGGGACGTGCCGGAATGTGATTACGAGCTCTCGCTGACTGATCTCGTGGAAAAGAAATCGGCGGTTGAGGATTCCGTTTCCGATTCAAAACGAGTCGAGCAGATCGGTAGAAAGAATCGGTCGAAGACGAAATTGAAAAGCGCAAGCCATGGAGTTCTGTTGAATGTTTTCGTGCCGGTTTCGTTGAAGCGTGGTTTTTCCAGATCGGTGTCTTGTGTTTCGGATCGGTCTAGACCGGTGTCTTGTGCTTCGGATCGGACATCTATCGATTGTAACAATAGGTATAAATTAAAAAAAAAAGGTTCGATTTTTATTTAATTTTTGGTAGGATTATTTATTTGATTTGATTTGATTTTTTTTTTTTTGTTGCAGAGAGAAAGAGAAGGAGAGGGTTTTGCCTGGCTGCTGGCCGGTCATTTGGGAGAGAAGCAGATCAAGGCGTGAAGGTCGATAGTGGAAAAGACGAAAATATCCCTGTTCTTCTTGCAGAATAACAGCAGTACCGATTGTGAATAAGATTAAGAGCCGGTAAAAGTAGAAGTGGGGGCCACTTGTTCAATAATGTCCCATTCTAATCTTCACCAATGAGAGGATCTCGACCCTCTAATTTGTGTGGAGTTTCCGGATCCAACGGTTCTATTTTTTATTTTATTTTCTAACCAATTAGGGAAGCTCACATTGTAAGTTACAACTTGTGGTGGGCCCCATCGAATATGTTTGTGGAGTCTGGACTCTGGAGTAGGCATACCGCAGGCCATTTGTTTTATTTTAATACTTTAACACGTATAGATGTGTGTTTTTGCTGACTTTTGAGAACATCTGGTAAAGGTCGGTGAGAAGTCACGATAGAAAAATATGTGGGGAGAGATTGCTTGCGTGCTTAAATTAAATTGTGTGTAAAGAATGTATTGTGTGCAAAGAATGTAGACTAGGGCTGCAACAGGGTCAGGATGGGTCGGGATTTTCAAAACCCTAGCCCAACGCTGGATGCCACTATCTCGGCCTTGGCCCGCCCTGACCCTGAGTCAGGGCCGAGAAACCTCAACCCATTGCCCGCCCTACAGGGCTCAGCGCGGCCCTGGCCCGCCCTAATTGGCCCTGACCCTGATTGACCCTAGTGCAAATACTTGTTAAGAGTGCCAAAAATAAAGCAACCACATATCATATAGAATAAAATGATCAATAAACAGAGAAGGGGAGCAAAATAAGACAATATGAATTCAACAACATGACGGTCACCAGAGACAATTAATAATAATAATCTAAAGAACCATCGACCTGAGATTATAGAAAACATTAGTAAAAGAAACATGCACAGATGGTTCAACTCTATAGTAGAAAACTTAGGGTCGGACCGGGTCGGGCTGACCCGAGGTATTAACCCTGAACCCGACCCGACTCGACCCTGAGTCAGGGCCTAAAAAATGAACCCTGACCCGACCCTCAGGGTTGGAAAATCTAGCCTAGACCTTGTTCGGGCTCAGGGTGGGTCAGGGCTGACAGGGCCAAACTTGCACCCCTGATGTAGACAGTAGATTCGCAATGTAATAGATGTGGGTATTTTAGGTGTGATTATACAACTATCATCCTAATTTAGTCATGATCCATTCTCATTAATGGAATTTGGACATAAGGTTGTCAATAAGACTTTCATAATTTGATTTTGGAAAATGATCCAGAAATTGTGTTTTATTTCTAAAATCACACCTCTTCCTTCATCTTCCTCCTCATCTTTTTCTTCTCTTATTTTTTTTTTTAGTTTTTTCATCACCACAGCCGCCGACCACTACTGCAACTCTGAAGAGGTGGAAGAGCAATATGGGGAAGAAGATGAAGAAAAAGAGGAAAAAGAAAAGGAAGAACAGTAAGAAGAAGAAAAATATGAAGAAAAGAGGAGGAAGATGGAAATAGAAGAATGAATGCCAAAAAGAATGGAAGCCATCCGAAAAAATGGCAAAGGTCATAAAAAGCCAAAAAGTGGGGATCAAATCAAGAAAGTTCGAGTCGAGTAGGAAAAGTTGGGGTCGTGTAGGAAAAGTTCGGGTTGACTAGAAAAAGTTGGGGTCGAGTGGGAAAAGTCATGTCGGGAAAAGTTGAGATCGTGTTAGGAGAAGTTGGGGTCATGTTGGGAAAAATTCGGGCCGTGTCGATGTCGATTTTTTCATTTTTTTTTCGGCGTCAATTCTTCTTTTTTCCTTTTTCCTCTTCTTTGATATTTTTCAATTTTCTATTTTTTTGGCTTCAATTCTTCTTCTTCTACCTCTTTTCCATTTTTCTAGTGTCTTCAACTTTTTTCGGTATCCATTCTTCCTTTTCGTTCTCCTTCTCCTTCCTCCTCTTTTCGTCCTCTTTCTCTTCCCCTTTCTCAACTTTCGAGTTGTATCAACGGTTGTAGATGGTAGTGGAGATGAAAAAACAGAAAAAACTAGAGAAGAAGAGGGCATTTATATGCATTTTATGCACTTGAGCAGTCTTTTGGACTGTACGACGCCATACGTTTGGGAACCAAACTTCAATCACCATCGATCAATAATTTCAGAAATAAAGAACAATTTTTGAAGAGATTTCCCTTTGATTTTTAGGCATCATAAATGAAATGACTATATGTGATGCTATCATTCCAATCCTAGGGCGACTTCAAAAAATCTTTAAAATATTTTTTGGTTGCACGAAAGCTGGGCTTTTGTAGGTGTTTAATTGAGTTTTGGGTGCCATGTCAATCAATCATAAAACTATTTGGTTGCCATTTTAGGAATGAAATCCCTGAAGACCACCGGGGATGTCTCCTCCTTGTCTGACATTAAACTCCCAACAAAATCCAAGCAAAAAGCTACCAAAGATATTCTTATAGGATTAATGCTTTTTCTATTTTTCTGTGTGTGTGTGTGTGGGTGTGTGTGTGTGTGTATCTATATACTATATATCAGAAGAGAAAAAGAGAGAAGTAATTGAATTTCTCCCAAAATTCTAATAGAATTACATATCACTTTTTTTAACTTTTTTTTAACAAAGGCACCCATTCAACCCACATATTTTCAATCCTACCCCTTCCTCTATGCTTTTTAACAAAGGCACCCATTAAAGCCACATAATTTCAATCCTACCTCCCTCTTTTATGTTTTTTTACAAAGGCACCCATTAGAGCCACATAATTTCAATCCTACCCCCATCCATTATGCTTTTTTAATTATGGAAACCTCTATAGATTGGAGGGCTAGGATCAGCCTATGGAAATGATTTTACGGGCACAACCTATTGATGTTGTGTTCCATCACATGGACGGTTTGGATCAACCTATGATGTGGTCCGTACAGTTCTTTGTCGGCCCGTGCATCACACGGGGTTTTTTACTAGTATTTATATATAGCAGAAGAGAAAATGAGAGAATTATTTGAATTTCTCCCAAAATTCTAATAGAATTACACATCACTTTTTTTACTTTTTTTAACAAAGGCACCCATTCAACCCACATATTTTCAATCCTACCCCATCCTTTATGCTTTTTAACAAAGGCACCCATTAAAGCCACATAATTTCAATCCTACCGCCCTCCTTTATGCTTTTGTAATAAAAAAAGTGGACAAGTCAACATAGGGATGTTTTTTCTTTGCAAAATTATGGATTGGGTACGTATGTTACATAATAGTACGGATTTTTGTGAACATATTACATAATACTATGGATTTAGGACGCCTTTCAAAATATTGACGAATTCCGGGCACCTTAGGAGGCACAACATATTATGGAAACCTCTATAGATTGGAGGGCTAGGATCAGCCTATGGAAATGATTTTACGGGCACAACCTATTGATGTTGTGTTCCATCACATGAACGGTTTGGATCAACCTATGATGTGGTCCGTACAGTTCTATGTCGGCCCGTGCATCGCACAGAGTTTTTTACTAGTGTGTGTGTGTGTGTGTGTGTATATATATATATATATATATATATATATATATATATATATATATATATATATACTACTAATATATAGCAGAAGAGAAAAAGAGAGAATTATTTGAATTTCTCCCAAAATTCTAATAGAATTACAAATCACTTTTTTTGACTTTTTTTTAACAAAGGCACCCATTCAACCCACATATTTTCAATCCTACCCCCTCCTTTATGCTTTTTAACAAAGGCACCCATTAAAGCCACATAATTTCAATCCTACCGCCCTCCTCTATGCTTTTGTAATAAAAAAAGAGGACAAAGTCAACATAGGGATGTTTTTTCTTTGCAAAATTACAGATTGGGTACGTACGTTACATAATACTACGGATTTTCTGAACATATTACATAATACTACAGATTTAGGACGCCTTTCAAAATATTGACGAATTCCGGACACCTTAAGAGGCACAAAATACTATGGAAACCTCTATAGATTGGAGGGCTAGGATCAGCCTATGAAAATGATTTTACGGGCACAACCTATTGATGTCGTGTTCCATCACATGGACGGTTTGGATCAACCTATGATGTGGTCCGTACGGTTCTATGTCGGCCCGTGCATCGCACGGAGTTTTTTACTAGTGTGTGTGTGTGTGTGTGTGTGTGTGTGTGTGTGTGTGTGTGTGTGTCTATATATATATATATATATATATATATATATATATATATGAGGAAAGTGAAGCTACACCACCGGTGTAGCTAACTTAGCTACACCGCCCGCTTAAAATACAATTGGCCCACATTGTTTTGGTGATCCAAAGAATTCATTTGATTGGCCCTCACATAGATAGGGTGTCCACCAAAAATCAGCTCCATAGCATCATCCCAACCCTACGATTTGTGGAGGCAAAAATGAACGTGTAAAAACCTTCACAAATTTGTCCATTTTTGCCTCCATAGTTTGAAGGGTTAGGATGATTCTATGGAGCTGATTTTTGGTGGACACCCTATCTATGTGAGGGCCAATCAAATGAATGGTTTGGATCACCAAAACAATGTGGGCACATTGTATTTTAAGCGGGTGGTGTAGCTAAGTTAGCTACACCGGTGGTGTAGCTTCACTTTCCTCTATATATATATATATATATATATATATATATATATCAGAAGAGAAAATGAGAGAATTTTGTCCATTTAGCACGTCAATGTGGATGATTTTTACCGTTTTTTGCCCTCCCCACGTATCTGTACATACTATCTATGTGAGGGTAAAAAATGTATGATTGTTTGGAATTATTTGCAAAATCTGTGGCATTAACACCTCGCTGGTAATTTCGAATCTTGATTTGCTAGCCACCTTCTCCAAACACTATGTCTCGCCCATCCTTTTCAATTGTATGTATTCAGAGATTTGTCTTATTAGATGTGATGAAAAAAATGTTGCTAGCAATAATACGTAAAGAAAGAAGTTAGCAATAATAATCATTACATAGTAAAGTTTGGGAGGGAAATTACGGACAACGGGTACCTGGATATGACAATTACGGAAAAAAACTACAAAGAAGAGGTATCAAAATATGACAATTACAAAAAAACTGTTTGTCCTTATTAATTTTTTGAGGATATTACGAATTCCGCACACCTGTAAAAATATTTACAAATTCCGGGCACCTTCAGACGAACAACAGATTATGGAAACCTCTATAGATTGGAGGGCTAGGATCAACCTATAGAAATGATTTTACAGGCACAACCTATTAATGTTGTGTTCCATCATATGGACGGTTTGGATCAACCTATGATGTGGTCCGTACAGTTCTTTGTCAGCCCATGCATCGCACGAGTTTTTTTTACTAGTATATATATATATATATATATATATATATATATATATATATATATAAAATAAGCTGGGATGAAAAGATGAGGGTTTTTTTTCGATTTTTTGAAAATCACCTGAGAATTACATGTCACATTTTTTGACTTTTTTGAACAAATGCCCCCATTCAACTCATATAATTTCAATCCTACCCCCCCTCCTTTATGCTTTTAACAAAGGCACCCATTGAATCATATAATTTCAATCTTACCCCCCCTTTATGCTTTTAACAAAGGCACCCATTAAAGCCGTATAATTTCGATCTTACCCCCTCCTTTATGGTTTTTTAATTAAAAAACTATAGGGTGATCTTGACCATCCGATTTAAGATAAGAGGAATTATGGAAACATCTATAGATTGGAGGGCTAGGATCAGCCTATGGAAATGATTTTTGGGGCACAACCTATTTATGTTGTGTTCCATCACATGGACGGTTTGGATCAACCTATCACGTGGTCCGTACCGTTCTTTGTTGGCCCGTGCATCGCACGGGTTTTTTACTAGTACTAATATATAGCAGAAGAGAAAAAGAGAGAATTATTTGAATTTCTCCCAAAATTCTAATAGAATTACACATCACTTTTTTTGACTTTTTTTAACAAAGGCATCCATTCAACCCACATATTTTCAATCCTACCCCCTCCTTTATGCTTTTTAACAAAGGCAGCCATTAAAGCCACATAATTTCAATCCTACCCATTTTTCGTCATTATTTGAAAAAGCAAATCATGATTTGCTAGCCACCTTCTCCAAAGGCTACGTCTCGCCCATCCTTTGCAATTGTATGTGTTCAGAGATTTGTCTTATTAGACGTGGTGAAAAACTGCACGGAAATACTATTTCTTGAAAGGTGGCTAGCAGTAATAAGTACCCAAAGAAGCTAGCAATAATAATCATTACCAGTAAAGTTTTGGAGGGAAATTACGGACAACGGGTACCTGTATATGACAATTACGGAAAAAACTACAAAGAAGAGGTATCGAAATATGACAATTACGAAAAAACTACTTTTTCTTAGTAATTTTTTGAGGATATTATGAATTCAGCACAACTTGAAAAATATTTATGAAATTCCGGGCACCTTCAAAGGAGCAACATATTATGGAAACCTCTATAGATTGGAGGGCTAGCATCAGCCTATGGAAATGATTTTACGGGCACAACGTATTGATGTTGTGTTCCATCACATGGACGGTTTGGATCAACCTATGATGTGGTCCGTACAGTTCTTGGGTCGGGTACGGGTCCAAGATTCGTGACCCGTAAATTTTCCCGGGTCATTTTGACCTCGCCCGTGTCACCCGGACCCGTACGGGTCGGGTCAAACCCTCCCATATTTTTCAAAATCTTTTTAATGGGCCCAAAAATTAATTTCTTCAAATCTTTGAACTGGTTTATCCCCCACAGTTGGTGGACCCAAAAATTAATTTCTTCAAATCTTTGACCAAGGTAGGCCCCACCTGTATTTTTCAAAATGAATTGTACGCCCACCTCATGATCCAAACCCTCCATTTGATAATCCTAGCCTTCCGATCTTAAGAAAAACTGCATATTACGGAAACCTCTATAGATAGGAGAGTTGTGATGATCCCATGGAAATGATTTTTCGGGCACAACCTATTTACATTGTGGCTCATCAAATGAATGGTTTCGATCATCCTATGGTGTGGGTCGTGCATTAACATTAAGGCCAAATTTTAGGCCCCACCCATATTTTTCAAATGAAGTTTGCAGTCAACGCCATAGGATGATCCAAGCCGTCCATTTGATGGGCCGCGACGCAAGTAGGTTGTGCCCCCAAAATCATTTCGATGGTATGATCGCAACCCTCCGATCTATAAGGTTTCTGTAATATGCAGTTTCTCTATTGTCTATCATGAGACGCTAAATATAATTTTTCCCACTTCCCGTGAATCTCACGGGGTGTCCCACTAGTCTACTAAAATAAGCTGGGAGGAAAAGCCTAAGTTTTTTTGAATTTTTTGAAAAATCTGTGGAATTTACACCTCACTTTTTTTGACTTTTTCTAACAAAGGCACCCATTCAACCCTCATATTTTCAATCCTACCCCTCCTTTATGCTTTTTAACAAAGGCACCCATTCAACACACATGTTTTCAATCCTACCCCCACCTTTATGCTTTTTAACAATAGCACCCATTCAACCCTCATATTTTCAATCCTACCCCATCCTTTATGCTTTTTAACAAAGTCACCCATTAAACCCACATAATTTTAATCCTACCCCCTCCTTTGTTAAAAGCATTAGAAAATATTTTTAGAAAAATATAAAATACATATATTTTTAGAAAAAGTATATGATACTTTATTTATTTATTTTTAGCTACTTTTTTACTTATTTTTTCTACATGTTTTTTAAATAACATTTTTTCGTATCATATACTTTTTTTTGGCTGTGTCATGCATATTTTTATTTTTTTCACACGAAAATTAATTATGAAATTTTGTATCATATACTTTTTTTGGCCGTGTTGTGCATAATTTTATTTTTTTAACACAAATTAATTACGAAATTTTTTATCATAAGCTTTTTTTCCTCCGTATCGTGCATATTTGTTTTTTATAGAAAAAGTAATTAGAAAACTCTCTCTTTTGCATTTTTTTCATGGGTGATGGTATTTTCACCCCCTGCAGTACTCGGACATCCCCCTTATAATGTGATTTGATATAAAGTTGCCCACTTTTCATGTCAAATCAGGTTATAAGGGGGGTGTGCACGTAATGCAGGGCGGGGGTGAAAATATCATCTCCCTTTTTCCACTACTTGGTACGTGGTTATGCATACTTTTTTGCTTATTGTTTCTACATATATTTAAGTAATTTTTTTTGTTATCATAGTCCTTTTTTTGCCGTGTCGTGCATTGCACGTCAGGTATCATACTCCTTTTTTTTTGCTGTGTCATGCATCGCACGTCGTGGTTAAAAATATTGTTTCTACATATTTTTAACTAATTTTTTTTTGGTATCATAGTCATTTTTTTGGCAGTGTCATTGGGTATACTAGTATATATTATATATATATAGCAGAAGAGAAAATGAGAGAATTATTTGAATTTCTCCCAAAATTCTAATAGAATTACACATCACTTTTTTGACTTTTTTTAACAAAGGCACCAATTCAACCCACATATTTTCAATCCTACCCCCTCCTTTATGTTTTTTAACAAAGGCACTCATTAAAGCCACACAATTTCAATCCTACCCCCTCCTTTATGCCTTTGTAATAAAAAAAGTGGACAAAGTCAACATAGTGACTTTTTTCTTTGCAAAATTATGGATTGGATACATATATTACATAATGTTATAGAATTTTGTGAACAAATTACATAATACTACGGATTCAGGATGCCTTTCAAAATATTGACGAATTCCACCCACCTTAAGAGGAATGACATATTATGGAAACCTTTATAGATTGGAGGGCTAGGATCAGCCTATGGAAATGATTTTACGGGCACAACCTGTTTCCGTTGTGTTCCATCACATGGACGGTTTGGATCAACCTATATGTGGTCCGTACAGTTCTTTGTCGGCCCGTGGATCGCGCGGGGTGTTTTTTTTACTAGCATTATATATATATATATATATATATATATATATATATATATATGTGTGTGTGTGTGTGTGTGTGTGTGTGTGTGTGTGTGTGTGTTGTGTGATGGAACCGTCCGGGGTTTCCATCCAAACCGTCCATGTGATGGAACACAACAAAAATATGTTGTGCCCGTAAAATCATTTCCATAGGTTGATCCTAGCCCTCCAATCTATAGAGGTTTCCATAATATGTTGTTCCTCTTAAGGTGCCCGGAATTCGTCAATATTTTGAAAGGCGTCCTGAATCTGTGGTATTATGTAATATGTTCACAAAAATCTGTAGTATTATGTAACATATGTACCAAATCCGTAATTTTGCAAAGAAAAAACTTCACTATGTTGAATTTGTCCACTTTTTTTATTACAAAAGCATAAAGGAGGGGGGTAGGATTGAAATTATGTGGCTATAATGGGTGCCTTTGTTAAAAAGCATAAAGGAGGGGGTAGGATTGAAAATATGTGGGTTGCATGGATGCCTTTGTTAAAAAAAGTCAAAAAAATTATGTGTAATTCTATTTGAATTTTGGGAGAAATTCTAATAATTCTCTCCTTTTCTCTTCTGCTACTGTACGGACCACATCATAGGTTGATCCAAACCGTCAATGTGATGGAACACAACATCAATAGGTTGTGCTCGTAAAATCATTTCGATAGGGTGATCCTAGATCTCCAATCTATGGAGGTTTCCATAATTAAAAAAGCATAAAGGAGAGGGGTAGGATTGAAATTATGTGGCTTTAATGGGTGCCTTTGTTAAAAAGCATAAATGAGGGGGTAGGATTGAAAATATGTGAGTTGAATGGGTGCCTGTGTTAAAAAAAGTAAAAAAAAGTGATGTGTAATTCTCATAGAATTTTGGGAGAAATTCAAATAATTCTCTCATTTTTTCTTCTACTATATAGTATACTAGTAGAAAACCCCGTCTGACAAAGAACTGTACGGACCACATCATAGGTTGATCCAAACCGTCCATGTGATGGAACACAACATCAATAGGTTGTGCCCGTAAAATCATTTCCATAGGCTGATCCTAGCCCTCCAATTTGTAGAGGTTTCCATAATTAAAAAAGCATAAAGAGGGGGTTAGGATTGGAATTATGTGGCTTTAATGGGTGCCTTTGTTAAAAAGCAAAAAAGAGGGTGTAGGATTGAAAATATGTGGATTGAATGGGTGCCTTTGTTAAAAAAGTCAAAAAAAGTGATGTGTAATTCTCATAGAATTTTGGGAGAGAATTATTTTTGGGAGAAATTCAAATAATTCTCACCTTTTCTCTTCTCCTATATATATATACTAGTAAAAAATCCCGTGCGATGCACAGGCCAACAAAGAACTGTACGGACCACATCATAGGTTGATCCAAACCGCCCATGTGATGGAACACAACATCAATAGGTTGTGCTTGTAAAATCATTTCCATAGGCTGATCCTAGCCCTCCAATCTATAGAGGTTTCCATAATTAAAAAACCATAAAGGAGGGGGATATGATTGAAATTATGTGGCTTTAATGGGTGCCTTTGTTAAAAAGCATAAAGGAGGGGGTAGGATTGAAAATATGTGGGTTGAATGGGTGCCTTTGTTAAAAAAGAGTAAAAAAAAGTGGTGTGTAATTCTCATAGAATTTTGGGAGAAATTCAAATAATATATATATATATATATATATATATATATATATATATATATATAATTTTTTTTTTTTTTGAAATAGCGATTTGTATAAAATGAAAAGGGAGCACCAGAGAAGGGGCAACCCAGAGAACAAAAACAAGAAAGATACAGGAAAGAAGGAGAAAAAACAACAAAAATTACAATATTAAACTACGGGGGAAGATGATTGAACCAGAGAATACTCTCCCCCCTAACACCCTGCTTGACTAACACATCCGCCTTTTCATTTGCCGTCCTCTAAACGTGTTTAAAGATAATAGCCAAACCCGCAATAAAATCCTCAATTTCATCAAATAATGCCAAAAATCTCCAAGGAGGAGCTACTCCACCCTTCAACCACCGAATCCCATTCAATGAATCCCCTTCAACAATAATATGGTCCAAGACTTCCCTACTCAACTTTTTGATCCCAAAATAGGCCGCTTTGACTTTCGCCTCCGAAGAATCACACATACCAATAGGGCCAGAAAAAGCCCAAAGTATCTCACCAAACTCATCACGACAAAGGCCTCCCACCCCTGCCGGACTCGGGTTTCCAAAACAAGCACCATCAAAATTGATTTTCAACAATCCTAGCATCGAAGGCTCCCATCTTTGGACTATGTTAATTTTCCTCTCACTACTAGAGCACACTTCCCTCTAACCTTCCCAAAGATCAAAGGCCGATACAAAACGAAATGATGGAAGACATCTAACCCACGATATGACCAACGCTATAATCCGCATGTACAGATAATAAGGTGATTTGGCCGTACCCTGAAACACCCTAGAGTTTCTTTCCTTCCAAACCACCCACCACGTAACTAGCAAACACAGATTCCACAATAATTTCCCTTTCTTTTTCCACTGCACAAACCCCCATATACTTAAAAGATTCTGAATAGTTCTAGGGAAGACCCAAGTGATTCCAAACCCCAGAAAGATACATCTTCATATGATCCTGGTGAAAGAACAATGCATGAACAAATGATCCACAGATTCCCCATCCTTAAGACAAAGAGGTCAGTGATCAATTAGACACATCCCACGGTTTCTCAAGAAGTTAATGGTTTGTATCCTTTGACGACAAACGGCCCAACCGAAGATACTAACCCGAGGTGGGCAATGAAAATTCCATACCTTTGCTGAAAATGCAGGAACAAAAGGAGGCATCAGACCATTATAGAAAGATTTGACAGAGAAAATGCCAGATGGTACCACTGTCCATATTCTTTTGTCCTCACCCCCACTTTTTACATAGCACTTATTAAGGAGCGGCCGAAGCCGAGATTCATCCTCACTTTCCCACTCAAAAAGGATTCTTCTAAAGGCAGGACACCATATCAACTTACCACCACTACGATCAAAACAATCACAAACTAAGGCTTCTTTGTTAACAGCCACCCTATACAGCCTAGGGAACAAGATCCTTAACTGCTCATCTTCACACCATACATCACTCCAAAACTTAATTCTATCACCACCATAGACCCTGAACCTCACTTTTAAATTAAAGGAACAAGCTAGTTTCAGGATATCTCTCCATGCAGTCGACCCCTTTTTCTTATATTCGTCCTTTGATTCCCACCCACCCGGAATACAACCATACTTACTACAAATCACCTTAGCCCATAAATTAGACTACTCTTCCCCAAATCTCCACAACCATTTCCCCAATAAGGCATGGTTAAACTCCCTAAACCTCCTAATGCCCAAACCTCCAAACTTTATAGGTACACATACATCCCTCCAGTTTACCAAAGAGATACCTTTCTTCTCCTCATTCCCACCCCACAAAAATCTACGCTGGATCTTTTCAATGCGCAAGGCAACACTAACCGGACACATGAAAAGAGATATAAAATATATAGGCAAATTTGCCAATACATCCTTAATCAATACCAACCTATCTCCCCTAGACACAATATTTCTCTTCCAAGTATCCAACTGTCTCCCAATCTTCTCAATTATCGGTTCCCAAAAAGTTTTATTAAGTTTACTAACTCCCAAAGGTAAACCTAGATAAGAAGCAGGAAGATAATCAAGATCACAGCCTAAAATTGCGGCCATCTCAAAAGCCTCAGCCGAGGGAATATTTAGGGCATGCATTTTAGACTTGTGAAAGTTTGATCTTTGACTAGAGATAAGTTCGTAACATCTTAAAGTAGCTTTCAAATTAAGCACTTGATCCTTGTTAGGTTCACAAAATAGAAGGGTGTCATCCGCAAATTGTTAGTGAGACACCTCCACATTATCACCCCCTATTTTAAAACCCTTAAACATCTCCAGGCTACTACCTTTAGCCAATAATCTACTAAGAGTTTCTGCCATAATTACAAACAAGAAAGGGGATAACGGATCCCCTTGCCTAAGACCTCGGGAGGATTTGAAAAAATCTTTGGGAGACCCGTTGATCAGAACCGAGAACCACGCTGAGGACAAACACACCCTAATCCATTGGCGCCATCTTCCCCCAAATCCCATTCTATCGAGAGGCACGTCCGTCAAAGATTAAATATGGGAATTCCATTGCCTTATTTTGAGTTAAATATCGCTTACACTAGAAGCGTAGCACTTGATTTGGAGCATCCGTTAAGGGATTCTGATTCTTGTCTCCTTATTAGGGAAGCTTCCGTGGAAGGGATGGAGGGTTGTGTAGGGTTAATTGAAGGAAAGAGGGCTCGAGAGGTGGATAGAATGGTAGATCATACTATCGAGGTGAGTAAAATATTAGGAGTGAAGTATAGAGGCCCGGTGGAAAATTACCGTGAGATGATAAAGTCGGCAGAAATTAGAGAGGTGGAGGGGGATGAGGCTAGGAGGTCTAGCTTTGCTGAGTCTTCTAAGAAGTCGCTTAGGGAGTTAGCTAGATTGAAATCCGAGGTAAATTACGAAGGGAAAAAGAGTGAAGTGGAGGTGTTGGTCTCTCCCACTGCTAAGAAGATGAGTGGGAGAAAGGGGAGGAAATTCATCATAATTGGTTCTTTATGAAGATTCTATCATGGAACATCAAAATTGGTTCAAAGACCTTGTTAGAAAAGTAAGACCAACTCTAATATGCATTTTGGAAACAAAGCTAGAAGCAACAGATAGGTTTACCTTGAAGAGTCTAGGGGTAAGGGGGATTGGAGTTTCTCGTATATGGGTTCCAATGGGGCCTCGGGGGGTATTCTCGTTGCATGGGACGAGCTGTGTTGGAAAAGTGTGGATGAATGGATAGAAAATTATTCACTTTCCGTTGTCCTCCAGCAGGTCAAGGATGCATCAAAGGTTGTTTTCTCTGGGGTTTATGGGCCTTCCTTAAGGGTGGAAAAGAGAAGGTTTTGGGAGGAATTAAATGTGGTTAGGGACCGGTGGGCCTATCCATGGTGTATAGGCGGAGACTTTAATGAGATTAGATTTGTATGTGAAAGAAGCGGTTGTAGGAGATCAACAAAAAACGTGGTAGCATTCGATGATTTCATTGCAAATCATGAGCTAGTTGATCTTCAGTTGGCTGGGGCTCGTTTTACTTGGAATAGAGGGGAGAGTCAGAGCAGGATCGATCGGATCCTTAATGTCCCGGCTGGTTGAATCTGGTTCCTGATATGTATCAAAGATCCCTGATTCACTCGGTGTCCGATCATTGCCCTATTCTTTTAGATCCTAGGCTTGCATCTTGGGGTCCTCCACCGTTTAGATTTGAGATTGCATGGTTGCAAGTTCCTAGTATCGAGGAAAGGTTGGGGGAATGGTGGAGTTTTCTTAAATCGGAGGGGCCTTCAGGTGTGGTAATAGGTCGTTGTGGACCTCGATCCCGAGGACAGTGAGCGAGGGACGCGAGATCCCCCGTCAATCCTCTGAGACCTCCACAATGTGAATGAGAGCTCTACCAAGGAACTCTCAAAATGATGCCACTCACAGCATGGGTGGCAACGTATATGTATGAGATACCTCTTGATCCGGAGCAGGAGCCTCGAAACCAAGATGCACCGAAAATAACTCAGAGTTGCCATCCAGGAGAGCCGGCCCTGGAACCTCATAAAATACTCTGTTGCAACGGATAACCAGAGATACAAAAGGTCTGTGCCTGGTGATGAATGAGGAAGATCCGAAGAGCACCCCCAATTCGCCCAAGTACAATCACTTGGTCTCTTATGCCATTTTCAATTAACTTTGAAGAGTTTTGGGCGAAAATCATGTGAGATGGGAACAAGCATCACCGAGAAGACGTCTATCTAAACATGCATGACCCGGGGATGGGCAAAAGAAAATAAACATCCAAATCCTAGCTCATCGCATCTAATCCTCACTCATTACATCTAAGAAAGCAGTTGGCGATCACATGCATGGCTATAACTAAACAGGTAATGACAAATATAATGAGATAAGAAAAACAGCAAAGATCTACATTTAGACAGATAATCAAGATAAGACGAATGAATAAACGCTATAGTTAAGCAACCAAAGCAGTAGAATAAATACACTAGCATGCGAGCCTATGCAAGAGATAAGGATAAGAAAATAGTGATCAATCACATGCGAGAAGAACAAACAAACTAGAAGTAACACATAAGAAATCTAAGACAAGCATACAAAAAGCTAAAAGATGCAAGAAAGGAAAGGGATCAGAAAATCGACGGTATGCGATAATAAAAAATACCAGGGAAAAGAAAATGGAATACAAGATAGGCTTAGAGGGCGATTCAAAAGGAATCAAGCCCAGCGATCCTTATCTGCTGAAGATCGGACAAGTCTCGCGATCGTCATGACCTATCGTTGGGCTCAGCGAGGACAATCCCTGTGAATGGGTCACGCTACGTCATCGCCCGTCCCAAAACTCGATAAAACGTCGGAAAACCGATGGAAACCGGAAAAGCACGATCAAAATAAAAAATGGAATGAAAAGGGGGGCTCCGAGTGACCTGGCCATCACCATCCTCGCCCATTTTTGTTTTTGTTTTAAAAGGTTTGAAGATGCTTGAAAATATTTATTAAAAAGGTTTGACTGAACTTGGGTGGACCCAAGCTACCTACGTATCCTGTGGAAAGGGATCAAGCCAACATAGTTCGAAACAGCTTTTTCAAAAAATATTTTTGATGTTTTTGACGATTTTTTTTGTTTTGGGATTTTTACTATTTGATTTTTATGTGTTTTTTTATCCCTTTTGATTGAAAAAGGGGGTTTGGCTCAAGAGGTTGCCGTCCGTCATAGCCTTGACCCGAGAGGAGTGACGAAGTGTTCCCAATATCGATGGGATCCCGAAATGCAAAGAGTATCCCAAGGAAAGTGAAGAGAGTAATCCCAAGAAGAAGACAAGGTGGAACCCCAGAATCCTATAAGAAATGACGACTTCAGAAAGAAGGGAAAACCCCTATACCCTGTAAGAATCCCAAGAAGGGAAAAATGATGTGAAGGGCAAAGGGTTGGCTCAAGAATCATTCCGTCATCACTATAACTCGACGGGAGTGTTCCCAAAAGTCGGTGGAATCCCTACACTCGATGAAAGTTCTAAAACATAATGAGAGGAACCTCGAAATGAGCTCTTTAATTCAACAAATGGCCAATAAAATCTCAAAAGTAGAGGGAATCTCGTAGAAAAGTCATACCATCGATTTACGACCAAAATATTCTCATATGTAAAAAGAATATACTCAAACGACATCAGAGAAGACTAAGACACTGGTGATACCAAAGATAGGTGTTAACGGCATGGGATATATATATATATATATATATATATATATATATATATATATATATATATATATATATATATATATATATATGAGGAAACTGTTGGTGCGCTTAAGCTCACCAACCTTATGGTGCGCTTAAGCGCCCAATCACATGGGTCCCACATTTTCTGTGGTGATCCAAACTATTCATTTGCAAGGTCCTATTGTAGATAGGGGGTGTACCAAAAATCAGCTCCATAGGATCATCCTAACCCCTCCATTTGTGGAGGACAAAACTGGGCAGATTTGTGGATGGGTTAGGATGATTCTCCAAAAATGGATGGGTTAGGATGATTCTATGGAGCTGATTTTTGGTACACCACCCATCTATGTAAGGACCTTGCAAATGAATGGTTTGGATCACCACAGAAAATGTGGGACCCATGTGATTGGGCGCTTAAGCGCACCATAAGGTTGGTGAGCTTAAGCGCACCAACAGTTTCCTCTATATATATATATATATATATATATATATATATATATGGCGAAATTCACCCCAACTTGGTGATTCTAATTGCTGATTGTCAAACTAAGAGACCTGTTTGGACACTAACAAAATGAGAAACAACTTTTTTCGCAAGAGCCTCACATGCAAGGATCTAATAATATCAAACTTAATGACTAGAAACAATGTAGCAAGCACTGTTCTGTCGCAATAATCTTCAACAAAATTATTTCAGACCCTATCACTAAACAACTACGGCATTAGTAAATTTGATTGAACTTGCCCTCGAACACCAAAGAATTGAGAGAATGGTATCACTACCACTGCACTTTGATATTCACATCATCCCCATAGCCTTTCCTTGTTTAATCAGTTCATGAGAGCTTTTTAAGAAATGTAATATCCTATTCACAGCTCTTTAACAACCAAAAGAGTAAAGGGTGGGTGGAATTGATCAAGGAAATGGTATTAACACCACTGTGTCATGATACCTTCACCCGAACACCTCGTCTTTTAATGGCTAAAAGACTGTCAGCATGCTATCACAGTCTCAAAAAATTCTTACAAGCTGACTGAAAAGGAGACAAGTTATGGTCGAGTAAGCACCAAAACATGTGTGTTGATTCCATTTCACAAAGAATAGAAGAGGGGCTGGAATTTTTAGAATTTAGATAGGGTATGATCTGACTTTCCAAACTTCCATGGAACTAGTAAATGGCCAAAACAATTTCAAGCCCTACGCTAGCATGGATGATAACAACAAGCCACAAAATGGTTTAAAACTTGAACTAACATGATGTATATGATTGATTCAATACGTAATTTAAAAGGGGCAGCCGATTACCTGAATTGTTGATTATGGGCTGAAGTTGCTTTAATAAGAACACATTGCCATTACTATTGACACCTCTGCAAATGATGCTATCGGCTTGGGCTTGAAGGAACCATTTCTTCTGCTGACCCAATTGAAGAGTTGCAGAAATTCATGAAATTCTGGAATGAAAGGAGATGGGGGTCTGATCGGTAGAGTAGAGATTGGATTCCGGGCCGGAATTAACGGATATTGCCGGTGTTGGGGTGCTCGGATCCGAGAAATGGTGGTGCCGGCCGAAGTTGGGAGAGGTTGAAGATGGTCGATGGAACGAGATGGGTTTCAAGCTCAAAATAATGGGGGATGGTCGGCAATGGGGAGTGGAAATGGTGATGGAAAGGGGCGGCGAAGATGGTGGCTGGTTTGGATGGTTGAAAATGGTGATGGTGGTTCGGCCAAATAGAGGTCGGAGTGGTGGGAGATGAGGGTGGTGGAGAAGGGTGGCGATGGGAACTTCCTCTCTGCCACTCCCTCTTTTTTTTCTCTATCTCCTCCACCTCCCTGCTGCTCTCCCTCTCTTTTCCCTGTGTGTTGTTGCCCTCTTCCCAAAAAATGAAGAAGCCCTCCCCCTTTGAGAAACCCCAGTTCGATCCTATTATAACAAGGGAAATGATATATTCGAACCCTCTTTTTCCCTACGGACAGCCCCTATCTAGTGTAATTATGAGTACTCTTTTGCACTAGAAGGGGGTGCCCAGGCATCAGTAATGGTAAATAAGAAAAGGAATAATATATTCCACCCCGTCTTTCTATCTTGGACAGCCCAGGCATCAGTAATGGTAAATAAGAAAAAGAATAATATATTCCACCCCTTCTTTCTATCTTGGACAGCTCCCTCTTTGTAGCGCCTTTCAAACCCGTTATTTTATATTAGAAGGGTGGCCTGGGTAGAAAATGGGGGGTTAACATTTAGCTCTTGTTTGTTTATTGCCCATGGGGTTGGTATTAGCACACCCATATTGGATATTTCACCTCCCTCCTGCTTGATTTTGAGATAAAAAAAAAACGGATTAGAGTGCAACTTGGGTTAAATTTTCTCAGAGTTGGGTTGGGCTATTAACTTAGGATCATGTCGGGTTCGGATATTTTGGGAAACTTTAAATTTGGTTCCGGACCTTAGGTTTCGGGAACTTGAGACTTGATTCTGGAAGATAGTGAATTCGGTTTCAGGACTCAGATTTCGAGATTTATTCAATGTTTTTGGGAAATTGGGGCTAGGTCAAAATAGGGTGTCTACAATTGTAAGCTCAGATTTGTGAAGGAAAAGTTAAGGGAATGGGTAAAAGAGAAAAGAGCCTTAGATCAACATCGTAAGAGTTGGTTGGAGATAGGATAGAGGAGATTAATGTTCTTGAGGGTGAGGGGAATGGGAATGTCAACTTGAGAGAGGAGTTAGGTAGAATTAAGGAAGAGCATAATCGTATACTACTGCATGAGGAAATATCTTGGAGACAAAAGTCGAGATTTAAATGGATAACGGAGGGGGATAAGAACACGGCATATTTTCATGCCATGGCTAGTGTTAGGAGGAGGGGTAATAGGATTGAGTTCTTGGAGGATGAGGGTGAAAAAATCACAAATAAGGATGAGATCACTGGGGTGATCTTCGAATTTTATAAGAATTTGTACTCGTCTGATGGTTCTTTAAGACCGACTCCGGAGGAGTTTGACTTTAAGCGCCTAGACGAGGATCAATGCAGAGATTTGGAGAAGCCTTTTGAGGAGGAGGAAATTGAGAGAGGGGTTTTCTCCTTCGGTAGAGATATGGCTCCTGGGCCGGATGGTTTTTGTTTGGCATTCTTCCAAGCATGTTGGCCATATGTGAAGGAAGATTTAGTAAGTTTCTTTAGGGAATTTCATCAGGGCATGATGTTGGACAAGGGTACTGGGGCTACTTTTATTACTCTAGTTCCAAAGGTTGTGGGGGCCTCCAAGATTTCTTATTTTCGACCTATCAGTCTTGTGGGATGTTTGTATAAGATCTTAGCTAGGTGTTAGCGGAGCGTCTTAAAAAAGCTCTCCCCATGATTATCTCTGATAGTCAATGTGCCTTCGTGGCCAAAAGACAAATTTTGGATTGCTCCCTCATTGGGAATGAGGCCATTGATTATTATCGCAGGCTCGGGTTGAAAGGGATCTTGTGTAAATTGGACATGGAAAAAGCATATATATATATATATATATATATATATATATATATATATATATATATATATATATGAGGAAAATGATTGTGAGCTTGAAGCTCATATAGCTTATATGAGCTTGAGGGCCCAAACACATGGGTCCCACATTTTTTGTGGTGATCCAAACCATTCATTTGCAAGGCCCCATCATAGATAGGGTGTGTACCAAAAATCAGCTCCATTGGATCATCCTAACCCCTCCAAAAGCGGAGGGAAAAAATGGGCAGATTTGTGGCAAACGGTGTTTGTCTATTTTGCCCTCCACTTTTGGATGGGTTAGGATGATCCTATGGAGCTGATTTTTTGTACACACTCTATCTATGTAAGGGCCTTTCAAATGAATGCTTCGGATCATCCTAACAATGTGGGCCCACATATGTTTGGGCCCTCAAGCTCATATATGCTATATGAGCTTCAAGCTCACAATTATTTTCCTATATATATATATATATATATATATATATATATATATATATTGCAGAAGAGAAAATGAGAGAATTATTTGAATTTCTCCTAAAATTCTAATGGAATTACACATCAATTTTTTTGACTTTTTTTAACAAAGGCACCCATTCAACCCTCATATTTTCAATCATACCCTCTCCTTTATGCTTTTTAACAAAGGCACCCATTAAAGCCATATAATTTCAATCCTACCCCCCTCCTTTATGCTTTTTGAATAAAATAAGTGGACAAAGACAACATATTCTATGCAAAATTACGGATTGAGGGCAGATGTTACATAATACTACGGATATTTGTGAACATATTACATAATACTACGGATTCAAGACACCTTGAAAAATATTGACGAATTTCGGGCACCTTAAGAGGAACAACATCTTATGGAAACCTCCATAGATTGGAGGGCTACGATCAGCCTATGGAAATGATTTTACTGGCACAACTGATATATGTTGTGTTCCATCACATGGACGGTTTGGATCAACCTATGATGTGGTCCGTACAGTTCTTTGTCGGCCCGTGCATCGCACGGGGGTTTTTGCTAGTATTTATATATAGCAGAAGAGAAAAGGAGAGAATTATTTGAATTTCTCTCAAAATTCTAATAGAATTACACATCACTTTTTTAGACTTTTTTTAACAAAGGCACCCATTCAACCCACATATTTTCAATCCTACCCTCTCCTTTATGTTTTTAAACAAAGGCACCCATTAAAGCCACATAATTTCAATCCTACCCCCTTCCTTTATGCTTTTGTAATAAAAAAAAGTGGACAAAGTCAACATAGTGACGTTTTTTCTTTGCAAAATTACGGATTGGGTACGTATGTTACATAATACTACGGATTTTTGTGAACATATTACATAATACTACGGATTCGGGACGCCTTTCAAATTATTGACGAATTTCGGGCACCTTAAGAGGAACAACATATTATGGAGACCTCTATAGATTGGAGGGTTAGGATCAGCCTATGGAAATGATTTTACGGGCACAACTTATTTCTGTTGTGTTCCATCACATGGACGGTTTGGATCAACCGATGATGTGGTCCGTACAGTTCTTTGTCGGCCCCACATTTATTTGAATTTCTTCCAAAATTCTAATAGAATTACACATTACTTTTTTTTGCTTTTGTTAACAAAGGCCCCCATTAAAGCCCCATATTTTCAATCTTACTCCCTTCACAATACCTATTTTACCATTCTTTATGAATTTTTTATTATACATTTTGTCCACAAAGTCAACATGCTAGCGTTTTTTCTTTACAAAATTACGGATTGAGTGCATATATTACATAATACTACGGATTTTTGTGAACATATTACATAATACTACGGATTCAGGACACCTTTCAAATTATTGATGAATTCCGGGCACCTTAAGAGGAACAACATATTATGGAAACCTCTATAGATTGGAGGGCTAGGATCATCCTATGGAAATGATTTTACGGGCACAACCTATTTCTGTTGTGTTGGATCACATGGATGCCTTGGATCGACCTATGATGTGGTCCGTACAGTTCTTTGTCGGCCCATGCATCGCATGGGGTTTGTTACTAGTGTGTGTGTGTGTAAACACACACACACACCCCCCCACACACACACACATTGGTAATGACACCCCCCTACGACTACTCTACAACTATTCTACGAAGTTGATAACCAAACACTACTTATCGCTCTTCTGTGAGGTAACTTCGAGGAGACTCCAAGACTTGTCTCCTCTATGTGTACTACTCTCACGATGATCTTGGACACGACTAGGCGGGGGAGTAGGCTCTCTCTCGAGCCATCACCAACCTCAAAGAGAAGGAAATGGAGGAAGGAAGGGTTTCTAGGTTTCTAGAAACAGTAACAAATATTTTTATCATGAATTTCTCGGGAATAGTGTATCTCAAATTTCTAATTTTTTGGCTATTTGGTGATTATATCAAGAACAAAATGGAAAAAATTAATTTTTAAAATTATAAAATTATAAAATAAAGAAAAAATTAGGACAATAAATAATGAAAAGTATAGGCTCGACCATGTTTCGAAGTATTCCAAAGCCGCCCTAGATACTTCCTCCCTAGCAAGTCTATCAGCGTCACTATTTTCTGACCTCTTAACATAGCGAAATGAAATTGAGGACCCCTCCACATATCAAAGATCTCGTCTATCCAATGGGTAAACGGCCAAGGAGGCGAGGAACTCCCTCTCAGCCACTTGATAACGCAGAGGGGGTCAACCTCCACCACTATCTTGTCAAGAGACCTTGGGTCCAACATCATTGTACGTTGATGAACCACTCTTATTTCCACCTCATTTGAGTCCGTAAACCCAATCGGGCTTGAAAAGGCTCAAAGCAGTTCACTATAAGGGAATTGCTAGCGTCCATCGCAAAAGGCATTCCGCGACTGGGTCAGTCGCACGTCAGACCAGCCACCTCGTGAATGGAGACAAAAGCTGTTGTCTCCATTCACGAGGTGGCCGGTCTGACATGCAATAGACTGATACAGGAGCATCTCCTTGATACATGACCCTTTAGTGTAGGTATCTTTGCTTGTTCATGTGATGTCTTGTTTAGACATTTTACTTGATGTAATTGTTCTTAATGATCTTTTTTATTTCATTAGGGGTAATTTAGGCATCTCATGTTGTATTAAGAATTGTCTGTATAAAGCCTCTTAGCCTCTCATTTGTAGAAGTTTTAGAATTTAGATTTTTGGAGAAATTCTCTTTTGAGAGAAATTTGAGATAGAGTTTTGGCTCGTCTTTATCCTTCATCTTTTATCGATTAAGGAATTTGAAGATTAGAGTGCTAATCTTTCTTCCATGTCTTTCATCATTTCTTGTTAAATGCAAGAATCATTCGGCGATTCCGCGCTTGATCGAGCTCGTATGCCCCCTCGCTCGTAGCCTTGATCAAAGCATCCGGTGATTCCGCGCTTGATCGAGCTCGTATGCCCCTCGCTCGTAGTGTAGATTAAGATCTATCATTCTATACAAAAAAAGAGGAAAAAAAAATTCATATCTATTCGATCTCCAAGATGGTCGACGAACACTTCCAAATCCAATTGCGTCAATTGGTATCAAAACTAAGATCGCTGGAATTTTTTAATTTCAGCCGGGGTCTTGGGGAGACAAGCGAAGATCCGGGTGTCGATCTGTAAGAACTTCAAATTGGAAATTTTGGATGAAATTTGAAGAAAAACATCTATGCCTATTTCTGTTCTGCATGTGAATTTTTAGATGCTGCTACATCCCCGATAAGTTTTTTCTTTTCATCTGCTATTGATTGCAAATCAATTTAAGTCGGAATTATAGTGAAAATCCATCGACAAAATGAAGTTGCAATTCGCATGGCTGTTTACGGATTGGAACAACAGGGAATTTGAGAAAGGATATTTCATATATGGAATTTACATAAACTCTCGTTCAAATCTGGTCCTGGTGCTTGATTAACAGAACGTTTGGCATTGGATCTGAACGATTGTATTTCAATCCTGAGAAAATGCCACTTGAGTATAGAAATTGAGGTTTCTGTCTTTGCCGGGCACTTTAAACGTTCTAATGGCAGAGGAGAACACCTGTTCTTGAAAATGCCCATTAAATGTGATAAGATCCCAAAATATAATAAGACGAAAATAAGATAAACGTTCTCTTCGAGGGGAACGGTTCCTCCAAATAACCTTTCGTTCCTTACAAAATTTTCATGATAGCCCTCTCTACTCTCACATCTCTATTTATAATCTCCTAATTCTAATTCTAATTGTAATTCTAATTTGAATTCAAATTCAAATTCAAATTAATTGATTAAGAGCCATTATTCAAATTCAACTTAACTAATTAAAAGATTCTCTCCTAATCTACCTCCTAATTACAAGCATTATTTGAATTCAAATTAACTACTAGATTTATTCTTGTCAATCTACCGTTCTTGGCTATTATTCAAATTCAAAAGATCTACGGTTGGATTGTGGTCATGTGGACGGCTAAGATTGATCATACATGATCCTCCTTGGGTTCGTATCATACCACCCACCCCCCATTAAAGGAACCTGGTCCCCCAGGTTCATCTTTGAAGTTATCATCGTCCCGTCCTTCATCAACCTCGTCCGGCCACTTCCCTTCAATTAGAAACAATTGTTGTGTTTTACAATGATGCCCCGGACTAAACTTCTCGTCGCAATTGTAGCATAAACCTTTGTCACGACGTTCTTTAGCCTCAATTGGTGTTAATCGCTTGATAGATGGAGGGGGTTGATTACTTGATCCAGTTAAAGTCTTCACCTCAATTGTAGGATTCCTTGGTGTTGTGGCTCTAGCATGATGGTGTTGTGACAATAGCTTTTCCTCTTGAGATCGAGCAAGGGCAATGGCGTGCATCAAAGTACTCGGATGTTGAACTTCAACCTCAAGACAAATGTCCTCTCTAAGGCCACTGATAAAACAACCCTAGAAGAACGATTCCGTGAGCCCATAGGTGCGGTTGGCGAGCCTTTCAAACTGAAGTTGGTATTCTCGAATGGTGGTCATTTGAGAAAGTCGAATCAATGATCCGGTGAAATCTTCAAATTGGCTCGGTCCAAAACGAACACATAGAGACTCGACAAATTCAGGCCAAGGCGGTGTACCTTTCTTCTTCTCGTACCATTGGTACCATTGGATGGCCTCCTTCTCTAGATGAATAGATGCAATCTATACTCGAGCTTTTTCTTGTATTTGATAAAAAAAAGAAATAATTCTCAGCCCTATAGATCCATCCAGTTGGATCATCCCCATCGAACTTTGGAAGGTCAACCTTGGGTGGGCGTGGGGCTCCATGTTGGTGAAAAGTGTCTTCGTATTGTTGGGTTGGTGGTGGAGGGAGGGATTGAGGTTGGGGCTTGACTGTCGTGATCGGTTCTTGATCGAACCAATCTTTTTTTTGAAAAGGTTGATCGAACCAATCTTCTCTTGCATCACTTGCATTGGCGATGTTACTTGATCAAATTGCTCATGAATCGTCGCTACTAACTCGGCAAAGCGATCCTTCATGCGATCGATCTCCTTCGCAAGCTCCGCATTAGTAACCATGGTGGATCGAATTGCTCTGATACCAGATGATGATAAGATCCCAAAATATAATAAGGCGAAAATAAGATAAATGTTCTCTTCGAGGGGAATGGTTCCTCCAAATAACGTTTCGGTCCTTACAAATTTTTCATGATAGCCCTCTTCACTCTTACATATCTATTTATAATCTCCTAATTCTAATTCAAATTTGAATTCCTTACAAGTTTTTCATGATAGCCCTCTTCACTCTTACATATCTATTTATAATCTCCTAATTCTAATTCAAATTCTAATCCAAATTCAAATTAATTGATTAAGAGCCATTATTCAAATTCAACTTAACAAATAAAAAGATTCTCTCCTAATCTACCTCCTAATTACAATCCATTATTTGAATTCAAATTAACTACTAGATTTATTCTTGTCAATCTACCATTATTGGCTATTATTCAAATTCAAAAGATCTATGGTTGGATTGTGGTCATATGGACGGCTAAGATTGATCATACATGATCCTCCTTGGGTTCGTATCAAAATGTTGCTCTCAATTTGAACTCTGAGAATTCTATGTTAAGCGATCCGTTCTTGTCTTTCTACTCTTACTTGCTACAACTCTGCTGGTTCATGTCCGTTCCTTATGATGCCAAAGCTGAAGCATACCAAAGGATTTGAAGGTGAAACCAATTCTTTTTGACTGGTAATATTCAGGAAGAAATTTTCTAGAAAGGTTGTCAAATTCAATGGTAGAAATCTCGAAGAAAATACTGACATCATCAGATCAGGTCACACTGCAAATTCGGCTGTAATATGTGTGTTTTCGGTTGGAGCATGCAAGCTGTTTGGTGAATTACTTCAATGAGGTCCCTTGAGTATAACATACACGATTTCCTCCTGTTTATCTGTTCAATTTGGGACCTCATCTGAATTCCTCCTGAATTTGGAAAGAACTCCATCTTTAGAACATCAGAGTGCTGCCTTACAATGGGAATGTGCTGTCTTTTGATTACTATTGGAATGTTTCAAAGCCCAAAGTGGACTTTAGGAGCACCATTCTACCATTGAACCGTGCATACAATCCATGACATGTTCAGCTAGATACAATTCCTCGGTGTTTAGATCTTGTGATATTGTTTTAAAAGATGCAGGAATTTTTTAGCTTCAATGATAAGCCATTCATATTTCTGTTGTTCGTGTACCACTAAGATGTATTTTACATGGTTTTTGTGAGCTGCATGCATCCATTGCTTTTGACTTCTTATGCCTGTTGTTGGATGGAGTGCATGTGAGAGCATTTACAAGTATCTTTTGTACAAACATGTACCAATCCCTGTAAAAAGACTTTGGACTCCCTAAGAAAACTGCAAGCACCTTACATTAGCAGAATTCTGCTAATGTAAGGCAGAATTCTGCTAAATTTAGCATATTCTTGGCCTATGTAACCTTGCCTACTTAAACCCAAAAGAAGGAGATATTTTCCATCTTCATTTCTGTAACGTGAAAAAGAGAGGAAAAGGAGAATAGTGAGTTAGGGCTACGCTCCCCCTCACTGAAGTATTTATACAATAAAAGAAGTCTACAATGACAAGAATGCCCCTAATAGGCTTATTCTAACAATTTCTTCAAACCTTCAGTAGCCTTCATTTCATAAGGCAGTTTAAAGTACATTTTCAGTAAATTACCCAAGGTTTCTCTTCAGAGAAAAAGAAACAGGAAGATGCCCAATTCCATCTAATAGACATGTACTCACAGGAAAAAAGAAGAAGAAATGATAGACATGAAAGCTGAACAACCAAAATATGTGGTTAACTTTATGAGAGATGTATAATGATGTGAAGATCGACTTCTTACTTCACAAAATTTGGTTGTCCCTCTGCACCCAGCTTCTTCCCAAAGTCAGAAGTCACAACTGGTAGCAATTCATGGCTACATACATTATTAAAATGAGAACAAGAACTTGATATAAAGAGAGTGAGAATGAAATTGTGCCATATAATGGAAAAGAAAAACAAAATGTGTTAAGCTAATTTTTTGAATGATAATGACAAAACACAAACATTCATGCTTCCCATACAATGAAGCTTTTGCTAGGCCAACGATAATGTAACTTTAGCTTCGTCGGATTGGATGCTCAACTTGGATTTTATCCAAGATTATAATATCTAATAATCTGTGCTATTCTAATGTTTTTTTGTTCTGAGATGCTTTAGACATCAATTTGGCATAGCATATCAGTATGCACAACAGAAATGTGGTATATATGCTGATGGGAATAGTTGTGGGAAGCATGGTTTCAAATTTCTGTTTCAAAATGAGTTTCGGTCCTCATCGAAACTGAAATTTGGAACGAAATCCGACAAAATCAAATTAAATAAAATTTTATGCCGTAAATGATTTCGCTGAAATTACTGAAATTTCGGGATACTATTAAAGTCGAAATAAAGTAACTTTCGGGTATATGGCATTTCGGTTTCGCTCTCAGCCGAAAAATTTCGGCTTTGGGTCAAAATTTAAAACCATGGTGGTAAGTGGCTATCCATGTCTTAATCGAGGTGTACCAATTTGATGTAGGAAAGAACTGATAATGACTCTTATAGTTCAGAATTTTTGAACTAGTATGAACTACCAGTTGAAAAATTCTCTCCTTGTTGAGGTTTAATTCCTTTTCCACATCAAATGTTTCCAACCCCTTGGGAATCCTAATAGTCTTGAGAGAAGACCGAGTTTATGAAGAATATTACTCAGCGCTTGAAATTTAACTCTTCAAGAACTTGCAACAATTACACTTTGAGAAGATTGTAAACTAGTTACTCTATGCCTGAGATTAGCTTTAAGCACTAAATAAAAACCATGGGGTTCTTTTTCCCATTAACAGAAAACATAAGCTCAAAGAGAAGCCAACATGAATATATATATATATATATATATATAGAGAGAGAGAGAGAGAGAGAGAGAGAGAGAGAGAGAGAGAGAGAGAGAGAGAGATACTATAAAAAAAATCTACCTTAAAAAACTAATTACAAAAGATCAACCTTGAAACTTATTAAAAATCAAATCAAATGGTATTCAAACACGATTCTCACCTCTAACTAGAGATTCTTCGAGACGTAGGGTTTGTAAGATGGAGTTAGGGTTCCTTGACAGGTAGGATCTGTTGAGAGAGAAATGGAGTTAGGGTTCGTGAGAGCTAGGGTTGGTTGAGAGAGAGATATGGAGTTAGGGTTCGTGAGAGGTAGGGTTTGTTGAGAGAGAGAGAGCTAGGTTTCACTTTGAGAATTTGGTGATTGTTGCTGTAGTTATTTTACTTTGAAATTGAATAATCGGATTATAATATATAAGCGATTAATATATATCTGAACCGAACGCCATTTTTTCATAATCAATTGTATAAGTGGTACTGCTTCACAATAGCTCGGGCTGCAACTCGGGTCGGGCGGGTCGGGTTTTGGAGAACCCAACCCTACCCGAGAAATATCTCGGGTCAGGTCGGTTCGAGTCGTGTCGGGTTGGGTTTTTTCACGTTGACGCAATTTTTTAAGGAAAATTCTTATTTGGCAAGACAACTCAACTCATAGAAGCAGAAATTACACTCACATTACACTTGAATCAAACAATGATGTAATTACACTTGAATCAAACAATGTTTTAATCAAACAATGTTGTAATTACAATCAAACAATGCTGAATCAAACACTTAAATCAACTCAATTCATAGAAGCAGAAATTACACTCACATACAATAACAGTGGGTGCGTGGGTTTTCACTTTTAACTTTTAACTTTTAACTAACAATAGAAAAAAATGTACATACTATAACTTATGTAACTCGGGTCGGGTTGGGTTGGGCCCCTTCAAACCCGGCTCGACCCGAGATTCATGCGGGCTTTTGAATGCTCAACCCGGCTCGACCCGAAACCCATGAAACCTGAACCCAACCCAGGCTATTTTCGGGTCGGGTCGATGCGGGTGGGGTAAAACCCGGCTCGAGTTGCAGCCCTAACAATAGCATATTCATAATCCCAAACGAACAGGGCCTTAAAGAGGTGATTGTCTGAGGTTATTAACAAGCTAGTGGCTTTCATTTTTTGGCATGAAAATCAATCCCTAGCCTTATTTGTAAGCAAGACATGCCTGAAGGAGATCAAGGCAATAGAGACCACATTCTTTATCGACAGAACCATGGGATCCGAAGAAATTGGCAAGACTAAGTGGTGCCATCTACAGTCTTGTATATTTCAGGATTTTCTCACCTAGTATCTCAAGTATGGTCAATTTTTTTAGGCTGCTGTATACTTTGCCCATATCTTTCACAAGGATATATCTTTGAATTCAGTAAGGATTTTCTAGCCAAATTGCCCAAGTGTTGGCTGCGAATCACATTTCAACATAACAAGGAATCAATGACTTGCCATTTATTCTCCTCGTTGATCGGCATTGCCACTACTTGAGGGGAAATAAGTCGGCTTCTCTTGGCTTTTTGCAGCCATCTGCTACAGCAGGATTCAGTTTTGAAGGAGTTTGGAGCTGTGACCGTTGGCAATTTAAGGCTGATCATATGACATGTAGGTCTCTATAGGAGGATTTGGTGAGAGCAACTTTCCAACCTAGGCTCTTTATGCAGACTTGCAATTGCACTTGCAAAGAGAGTTGGCGAGTTGTGAAGGAAATTGATTGAATTGAATGCAACGAGAATGCTTTATATATATATATATATATATATATATATATATACCCTATCTATGTTAGGACCTATCATATGAATGCTTTGGATCATCCAAACAGCGTGGGCCCACTGTGTTTTTTTAAAGGGAGGAGTAGATAAGCTTATCTAGGGGAGAGACTAGAGACACTTTCCTCATATCCTAACATAGATAGGGTGTGCCCAAAAAATCAGCACCAAAGGGTCATCCTAGAACTTCATTTTGTTGGGCACACCGTGTCCAAAATGGACGCATATAAACGTGGACGTTTATATGTGTCCATTCTGGGTACCACAAGGCACCACAAAATGAAGTTCTAGGATGACCCTTTGGTGCTGATTTTTTGGGCACACCCTATCTATGTTAGGACCTATCAAATGAATGCTTTGGATCATCCAAACAGCGTGGGCCCACTGTGTTTTTTTAAAGGGAGGAGTAGATAAGCTTATCTAGGGGAGAGACTAGAGACACTTTCCTCACATATATATATATATATATATATATATATATATATATATATATATATATATATATATATATATATATATATATATATAGAGAGAGAGAGAGAGAGAGAGAGAGAGAGAGAGAGAGAGAGAGAGAGAGAGAGAGAACGGTTCCTACACATATGTGTAGAGAGTTCTCTACACACTAGCTTAAAATACAGTGGGGGCCCACATTGTTTGGGTGATCGAAGCCATCCATTTTAAAGGCCCTCACATAGATAGGGTGTCTACAAAAAATCAGATCCATAGGATCATCCCAACCCTACGATTTGTGGAGGTAAAATGGATGTCTTTAAACCTTCACAAATTAGTCCATTTTTTGCCTCCACAGTTTGAATGGTTAGGATGATCCTGTGGATCTGATTTTTTGTGGACACCCTATCTATGAGAGGGCCTTAAAAATGAATGGTTTGGATCACCCAAATAATGTGGCCCCCACTCTATTTTAAGCTAGTGTGTAGATAACTTATCTACACATGTGTGTAGGAACCGTTCTCTCATATGTGTGTGTGTGTGTGTGTGTATATATATATATATATATATATATATATATATATATATATATATATATATATATATAGAGAGAGAGGAAAAGGATTGTGAGCTTGAGCGCTGGATCCTTATGGTGCGCTTGAGCTCTCAAACCCATGTGGCCCACATTGTTAGGATGACCCAAAGCATTCATTTGAAAGGCCCTTACATAGATAGGGTGTGTACAAAAAATCAGCTCCATAGGATCATCCTAACCCATCCATTTGTGGAGGTCAAAATGGACAGACCACAAATCTGCCCATTTTTGCCCTCCACTTTTGGAGGGGTTAGGATGTTTCAATGGAGCTGATTTTTGGTACACACCCTATCTATGATAGGGCCTTGCAAATGAATGGTTTGGATCCTCACAGAAATTGTGGGACCCATGTGATTGGTGCACTCAAGCGCACCATTTCATTACAGCGCTCAAGCGCACCAACACATACCTCATATATATATATATATATATATATATATATATATATATATATATATATATATATATGAGAAAAGTGAGTCTGGTCGGCAGACCAGAAAACCCCATTCTGGTCCTTCCACTCTGTAAGCCGTTAGATCATAAGTAATAAATCCTGGCCATTGTTGCTTTTGAGAAAAAAACGAATGGCAAAAACCCATTCTTCTCTACTCAGTTGCAGAGGTTCATTAGAAAAAAACGACGAAGCAAAAACCCATTCATCTCTACAAAGTTGCAGAGGTTCATTTGCAAACCCACGACGAAGCAAAAACCCATTCATCTCTACAAAGTTGCAGACCTCCATTTGCAAACCCACGACGAAGCAAACCCACCTCCATATATATAACAGGTACTTTCTCTCTGACTCTCTTCTCTTCGTTTTTTTTTCACTTTTGAAGCAATCGATTGAATGGGAGGGTTTTGTTTTTCCGGAAAGATCTGTAGAGAAGACGACGAAAACCCATTCGATCTGTAGAGTTGCAGAGCTCCATTTGCAAACCCACGACGAAAACCCATTTGCACAGGTACTTTCTCCCTGACTCTCTTCTCTTCGTTTTTTTTTCTTTTGAAGCAATCGATTGAATGGGTGGTTTTTTTTTTTCCGGAAAGATCTGTAGAGAAGAAGGGTACGGTTTTTTTTTTAGATAACCCATTTCAAAACCCATTTGAAGATAACCCATACGGTTTTTTTTGGGTTCGATCTGTAGAGAAGAAGGGTACGGTTTTTTTTGAGATAAAAACCCTAGCTGCTGTTTTTAAGATTTTTTTCCTTTTTCCATTCGTAGCTGCTGTTTTGGTTTTTCCTGTTTAGAGGGTTTAGTCCCTTAAGTTTGTTTAGAGGGTTCTTTTTCCTTTTTTGCTTATCTTCTAATCTCGTTTCTCTCTGTCATTTCACTATAATAGGTTTATGTTTTTACTCTGTTTTGCTTCCAGCCTATTATAAGTTGGTAACGTAAATGAAAATTCCCAAATTTTGCTGTGTATAATAATAATACACTGCCATTGAAAAGTGATGGAAGAAGACTTTCTTGGCATTATATTTCGCACTTTTCTCTTTCTGTTGTTTTCTTAGACAATTGTGTGCAGGTTGAGAGAGATTTGCTTGTAGTTTTGTGTCTGGGTTCCAAGTGGTTGGAATTGTTGACCTTTTCAAAAGTAGCAGTTTTGGTGAAAGCTTACTCACACATTGCAGCTGGAAATTAGGATTGGATCTAGGGTTCCCAATGGATCTAGTTTCATCTTATACCCTATAATTTGGTATAAGATGAAAGTAGTGTTTTCCACTCAATAAATCTATGTTCATTTACTTTAAATTAAATGGCAGAGGAGGAACTAGGGCTTTTTTACAACTAGTAAGAACTGATTTATTCTATGTGCTCAGATGTTCAGAACTATGTGCTCACATGTTCTACTCTGTTTTACTTGTTGTTAAATACATGGCATTTAATTTTGTTGGCATTGAGAGGCAGTTATTTTGCTCAGATTTCAGAAACCACAATCTTGGGTTTGGGGTTCATAAATGTTTAGATATTTGCATTTCTCACTTTTTATTTATTTCTTTTGAATCTGATGTGGGAGGCCTTGACTTTGATGTGATGATCCTGCCATTCTACTTTCCGAGTTGTATTGTCGTAGCTCATTTTTTTATTGTCAATGAACATCAAAAATAGATTGAACTGATTTTTAGAGGTTTTGACAAATACTCGGATGATCTCATCTTTCCGGTTCATTTCACAAGGTTTTTCCATATAGCTTGGTGCATGTTCTTATTTAATTTTGCAGGAAGGTAAAATAAATTGATGGCTTCATCTTCAAATAGTGATGGAAGGTCAAGTATGTTCAGAATCCCCGTACTTAAATGTAAATGTCAGAAGAAAGCTACCTTGAAAATAGCTGAGACTGATGTGAATGATAACCAAGAACGGGTCTTCTACTCCTGTCATTTCAATGTAAGTATTGAAGTTTATTTGAAATTTTTTTTCTTGGCAATTTCAAAGGTCCAACTTACATCTGTATAACGCGCAGGATGGTATTACATGGAGGTGCAATTATTTTTTATGGGTGGATGATGTTTTAAACAAGCCAGAATTTGGGTGCCAGAGGGAATCCAATAACCATCAGAGAAGGTTGGGAGATGAGGTAGCCAGATTGAATATGTCGACGCAAGAGACGAAGGAAGCTGTAGCTGAATTGGGAGATGCATTATCCAGATTGGTTGGGTGCCAGAGGGAATCCAATAACCATCTGAGAAGCTTGGGAGATGAGTTATCCAGATTGAACATGTCGATGCAAGAGACGAATGAAGCAGTAGGTGAATTAAAGGTGTTGTTGCGACGCTCGAAAGTACTTGAGAATGAAAAGGGGTGGAATAAAGCAGTTGGAGTTCTTGCCTTTTTGTTCTTGACTTTTTGGTACCTATTTCAGGGTTTTTGAAAATGAAATGACTATCTGTAGGAATACGTTGTAAAGAGTGTGTTTTTGTTCTTGTTTTCTTGTTATTTCTTGAAGCGTAGTAAGACTTGTCTTTTTTATTTCGAAACACCATTATCTATTGCACCTATGTTCTTGTCTTCTATACTTTTTTATTTCGAAACACCATTATCTATTGCACCTATGTTCGTCATGGTCCCCACCACATGATTAATTTGAATGATCTGAACCCTTCATTTGAAGGGCCAGTGTGGCCTTATAGCATTTCTGCCACGGAGGAAGCATATCCCTCGGTCTGGATGAAACAAATATAAGTGGAGGCGACCGTCGATCTAGGACATCATCCTATCAGCACAATATATACTAATTTTCATCACAGTAATAATCTATTGCTTACAATGAAAAAATATAACCTTTTGTAATTATTGCCATCACAATACAATGATTTTTCATTTTGCAGGATATGTTGATAGGTTGTTTGGATCGGCTACTACAGAATGGATGCTATCGGAGATTCTTAGAAACCCATGAAGAAGGCTCAGTATGAACTGTCATATGTAAAATTTTAATTGGCACTAATTGAGCAAAGTTGTGCCTTTGCAAAAAATGAATTTGAATCAAACTGAACCTGACCGGATTTTATGGTAAAAGCTCAACCTGAATTCCCAAAATTCAATCCTAGTTGCAGCCTACTTGGCCCTGGTCAAATTCGAGTTCATGATCTATTTAATAATAAGCCCAACTTGACATAATTTGTTATGGTTTGTTTCTCTGCATCATATTTTCAAACACTTGAGGACCAAAACACATAGAAATGAAGCAGCGACAAGAACAAAATCGACCCATAAACTAAAAACAATAACAGATACCCTACCCAACAAACTTTCTTCATTCCCACAGTAAAAACACAAACCACTGCTAAAAACACTTTCTTCTAGTCAGCCTTGCCCTGCATGAACAAGAATAAGGATCATCATCAGGCCGTTACAACTGATACAAATAAACCATTTCATGTGAAGTAGAAATTACCTCCATATTGTTGTTCAATCTATATTCAGTCTTCGTCTTCTTCCTCTGCCTCTTCATCTTCCTCCTCTGCCTCTTCGTCTTCCGCTACGTCTTCATCCTCCTGCACCTCCGTTGTGGGCACCTCTGTTGTGGGCATCTATGGACACATATTAAAGAAAAAAAGGTACTACATGTTAAATCCCGTGAACAATAAATATTTCAGGAAAAAAAAAGGAAAATGGTAGCAGTAATCCAAACCTTCCTTTTCTTTTGACACGTTGTCTGGTAATGGCCCAAAAGACCACAAATTCCACACTTCTTCCTCTTGCGCTGGGTTTGAGACAACTCTAAAGGAGATTTATGCCGTGTTGCTTTTTTCGGACGGCCTTTGCCTCTCACAACTTTGGGATCGCGAATAACAATCTCAGGGGTTTCCTTGATAAAGTTAGAATGCACTTGGCTGCCACTACATGGCATTGAAATTTGCTCAACCAACTTATTTTGTTCACATTCCGCTAACCAAGCATCAAAAGCTTCATTCATCTTCTTGAAGAGACTCTTATCACTCTGCATTTCTTCTAGAAGGCGTTGATGCTTTCCTATCAGGCACCATTTCTGAAGAGGAGTAGCGTCATCACTATCTTCTTCTCCTGTAGGCACTCCACCACCAACGTGATATCTCGCCCCAATACTCCATCTATGTAAGATATATCTCGCAGGAATGCTCGTTAAACGCTTCAAGGTCATAATGCGGAGTATATGTCTACATAAAATCCCTTCAATTTCAAACTTCGCACATGCACATGTAGCCTTTACACCCTCTTTAGATTCCTCATACACAACCTTCGACCATTTCCATATTGGGTCATCACTGAAACCAATAATGTATTCGGTGACGTTGCCATTCTTACATGTCTCATCTTCCCACAGATCAATACTTTCAGTAAACTCGGTTTGGAATATGGTAAACAATGCCCTCGTATAAAAATCTCCTACTTGGACTTCCAACCGATTTTTTCCTTTCAATACAGCTTTTGTTGATTTAGTATTGAAGTCTTCTTGAGATTCGGACTTACGACGAGCAACGAGTGCCCTATCATATTGTTGGACAAATTCTTGTAAAGTTGTGTTTTGATTGACGAAGCCATCAAAGAAGGCATTTATGCTCTCACTACGTGAACTGGATACCATGCCAGCAGTGAACGTGCCTCTAAAATAAACTGGCACCCAATGACTCCGCGACTCCCACATTTTCGCTATCCAGTCTTTTTCACCAATGTTATATTTCTCAACCATCTTTTTCCACTCCATCTCAGAATCTGATATTGTTTTCCTATAAAACCAATGAGAATAATCTTTTTCGAAGTCACTAGTTGGGTCTCTAAAAGCTGGAATATGCTCAACTAGATGCTTCTTGATGTGCCAATAGCAGAACCGATGGCGAGTACTAGGGAATACACTCTGAATTGCATTTCGCATTGCCCCATCCATATCGGTAATTATGCAACCAGGAGCCTTCCCAAACATACACCTCAACCATTGCTCAAACAACCATGTAAACGTCTCTTCCTTCTCGTCTGCTAGTAGTGCGCATCCAAAGAGGGCAGACTGTCTATGATGGTTCACCCCAGTAAATGGAGCGAAAGGCATCTGATACCTATTAGTCTTGTACGTAACATCGAAAACAATTACGTCACTAAATGTTAGGTACGCAGTCCTTGCCCGTGCGTCCGCCCAAAACATAGATCTTAAATTGTCCACCTCATCCAACTCCATAGAAAAGAAGAAGTTTGGATCTTCTGATCGTTTCTTTTGGAAATGTTCTGCTACTATGACTGCTTCTCTCCCCATATTGTTCTGTCTTCGTATTCTCAGACGGGAAACCACTTGATTGGTTGTGATTTGTGCATCTGATCCTTTACATGACTCATTAATAGCCCTCGCAATACCAGCAGGCGGCAACCCACTATCTCGGAGCAAATCTATCAAATTCTTACAGGCATTGCTCTTATGGAATCCATTATGTGAACGATGCAATCGTATTCTGTCAGGGGAAGTGAGAGCATGACAATGAGTGGGTTGAAAAGCAGTGACAACCCACTTACCATTTTTGAGTGATATCTCCAACTTCGCTTCACAACCCTCCCGCTTATGGCGACGCACTTTCACTTCTTTTCCAGCCTGTCTGTTATCATTCGAGCTTCTAAACCCCTCTTTATCGCATACGAATCTCCTCCATATTACAACTTTAGTATCCTTCTTCGAAGTAGCGGTCTTTGCTTTCCGAATTCCAAAGCCTGTAACCAATGCGTATAAATTATAATACTGATAGGCAGCTACTTCGTTCTCAAACTCCAAACCAACAAATGGTACAATACGTGCATTGCTCTGAGAATCATCCTTAATAGGCGTACTAAAGTTCCCACCACATCTCACATCATTATCACCTTCTACCAAAGCAGCCTCATTCAGATTTCCACTCCCATCAACCATAACTACTTCATCTCCACCAACTTTCTCATTTACTCCTTTAGCTTCCGACATTGTATCTTCAATCAAAAGTAACATATTTGCATCAATTTGATCAATAGATAACACACAAGGTTCCAACTCATTACTGCTATCCATCGGTTCTATACAACGTCTTCAATCCCTTCTCATAAGAACAACCACAGTAAATAAAAAGCCATAAGAAAATCATTCCAATCTCAAATAAACAACATTTTACTTCGAATTCAAAAATAGAAATAAAAGGTTTTCCCATTTTCATGCTAATGAGTTGTTACCAAAATCTATTTGTTTCCCTAAAAACCTTCTGTTTGAAAAATAAACAATAACCATCTAGCAAAAACCCACAGTTGGTTTGATTTGGGTTTTGATTTCTCTACAAACTCGCCCAAATCAAACCCCTTTGTTTTTTCTTTTTTTAAATCTCTACAAACTCGGCCAAATCAAAACCCACAAAGAACCGTAGCTTTCTCTACAGACTCACTTTGAAAAGAAAGCTCCGGTTTTGATTTTCTAAATCTCTGCAAATTGGTTAGTGGGTTATCTTGAAATGGGTTTTGAAATGGGTTATCTCAAAAAAAATCGTACCCTTCTTCTCTACAGATCGAACCCAAAATAAACCATACCCTTCTTCTCTACAGATCTTTCAAAAAACTGGGTTATCTTCAAATGGGTTTTGAAACAGATCGAACCCAAAAAAAACCGTACCCTTCTTCTCTACAGATTTTTCTAAAAACTGGGTTATCTTCAAATGGGTTTTGAAATGGGTTATCTCAAAAAGAACCGTACCCTTCTTCTCTACAGATCGAACCCAAAAAAAAAATGTACCCTTCTTCTCTACAGATCTTTCCGGAAAAAAAAAACCACCCATTCAATCGATTGCTTCAAAAGAAAAAAAACGAAGAGAAGAGAGTCAGAGAGAAAGTACCTGTGCAAATGGGTTTTCGTCGTGGGTTTGCAAATGGAGCTCTGCAACTCTACAGATCGAATGGGTTTTCGTCGTCTTCTCTACAGATCTTTCCGGAAAAACAAAACCCTCCCATTCAATCGATTGCTTCAAAAGTGAAAAAAAAACGAAGAGAAGAGAGTCAGAGAGAAAGTACCTGTTATATATATGGAGGTGGGTTTGCTTCGTCGTGGGTTTGCTTCGTTGTGGGTTTGCAAATGGAGGTCTGCAACTTTGTAGAGATGAATGGGTTTTTGCTTCGTCGTGGGTTTGCAAATGAACCTCTGCAACTTTGTAGAGATGAATGGGTTTTTGCTTCGTCGTTTTTTTCTAATGAACCTCTGCAACTGAGTAGAGAAGAATGGGTTTTTGTCATTCGTTTTTTTCTCAAAAGGAACAATGGCCAGGATTTATTACTTATGATCTAACGGCTTACAGAGTGGAAGGACCAGAATGGGGTTTTCTGGTCCGCCGACCAGACTCACTTTTTTCATATATATATATATATATATATATATATATATATATATTGAAAATTGACATATTTCATTAATATTAAGATAGCATTCGGGACCAGTAGTCCCATCCTGCTCTACAAAATATTAAGGTGGACTGGGCCGACATACCGGCACTAGTCCAAAAGAGATAAACAAAGCATTGACACTGGTTTGTATTCATCCATGTACTTCACAAAAACTGTTTTCTTTACATCATCTTTCCACTACAAAATATGTACCACCTATGCGTGATAAGGCCACCACTCACTACTGGCCAGAAACCTAGGATCTTAGAAACATTCTCATGCGAGAGTGGGGAAACAGATGGTATTGCCCTCTTTGAACTCAACACTTCCAAACTACTGCACCCCCCCCCCCCCAGGAAAAACCTAGCTAGAACATCCAGACCAAGCGAAGCGAAAGAACAAATCTCTCAAGCTACTGCAATAAAAAGTAAATTCTGGATATGTAACATGTCAATCGGCTACCAAGTATTCCTTCTGTCCTTAAACAAGGATAACCATTCTCTCCCTCTTGTCCATTGATTGAGATCATAGATGATTCGTACTCTGCCTTAACCAAGAAACTTAGAGCCAATTTTTGACTTATGACCCCTTACTACTGATTCTTTTGATCGAAACCATCCTCCTCAATTCTTTCCGCCCTTTCCTTGGCATCCCTTTCTCGTATGGCACAAAACATTTCTTTAGTTTTATCCAAATTTTCATCATAAGCAATTCCAAGAACATCCCCTACTCTTAGAAAATTATTGAATTGTTCCGGCTCTTAGGGTTCAGGAGACCTTAATACATCACTAAGACGTCTGCTTTTTCCTTGGATATCCCCATCAGGACCTCGCACCTCCCTATCGATGGGTTCGATATCTGGAACCAGCGGTCCATGATAATCAAGTTCATCCTTGTCCAAAGATGCTTTCCTCTCTTCCAAACCTGAAATAACTAGCTGCTTTTCCTCCTCCCATAGTCTCCTTCGGGTCTGCCTCTCTTTGTCTAAAATCTTGCTGAACATAGGAAGTTCCAGAAGGGGCACATGAAGGTTTGTTTCACTGATAGATTGAGAGGAGGCAATCTGAGAAGAGCAACTCGTCTCTTTCCTCTGCTGCATCCATTGCTTCTTAAGAGGACTTAAAAGGATTTTCGATGGAGTAGACGATACCTTTCGAGCTAACTTTTCATTAAAAGGGGTATCTTTCAGAAGGTCAAGGTCACCTTCCTTGAAATAGAAGGGGCTTCCAGGACTCCGAGGTAAATTCTTTCGAACCATCAGAGGGGAATAAACCAGCAAAGGAAATCTGGAGGCCGATTTCCTAAGCTTCTTTCTTAGAAGAGAGCCTTTAAGCTTTCTGTTCAAAGCAGATAATCCCCCTCGAGTTGCTAGGACACGTGCATTTTTTTTAGATTTTCCAAAAGAAATACCCCCTTTTTTCTTCTGAAGACCCTTCTCAAACAGACTTTTATTCTCTCTGAGGTGTCAATATTTTATTTTTAGAGAGTTCCTTTCATGGGCCAAAATAAGATTACAGCTGTCCGCAACAGCCTTCCTTCCCGCTTTTCTTTTCTCGCCCCAAAGCATTACTTTTGAGGCTTTGTGGACCCGCTTACCTCCATCCCTGATCTCAGGGCCCCTCAAGACAGCTATCCTACTCTCTGACAAATTAGCTGACTCAAGTTCTGCATTCTCGGGATAGACAATCTTTGATTCAAAATTTGAAATAGGGCCCAACAACGGCTCCCTGACATCATCCGAATTCTCAATGCTACCTACAACGACCTTTCCTGGCTCTACCCTCATCGACGGTGACCCCTTTTTAGTGGATTGGAATCCAAAACCGACAAAAAGAATTGAGTTGTCTTTACTACTGGATTCTCCCACAACAGACAACGCCAGGCTATTTATACCTCCTTTGGAAACCACCTTAGCTCCCACCGAATAAACAAAGGAATTGATCTTTAAATTCAGTAAAGAGGAAATGGATTTCTAGAGAGAACTCAAGATTAAAGCAGAAGCATACGTCAAACAGTGGTCATGGTTGCCATAAAGCTCGGTTTGAATAACCTGACCCAATTGATTCCCAAGAAGCTCCACAGTTGTAGTAGCCCAGGCGTGGAGGGGAATGTCATAAAATCTGACCCTGATAGTTCTGCCACCAGTATTTTATGCCGGAAACCAAGGATTCAGAGAAGAAAGATATTCATCCAATGCATCTGCACCTCTCCTAAGGATAGAAGTAGCCTGATACTCTGAGTCAAAACTAAAAAGCACATCCATGGCATTAATAGAGAAAGGCTTAGGTAGATTATGAAGATTCCATTGTTTCTTCGCCCATTCCCACACATCTTCAAGCATCCAAGACCCTAATTTAAGGCTTCCAATAAGATAGCGCTTCAAATATCCTTTTCTTTCCTCTATTAATCCATCTGGGATATCAATTACGAAGCCTTTGCTGGTAACAACCTCGACAGATCGAGGATTTCTTAGGCCTCCATTCCAGATTAGGATTGTTGTTTCTAGGATTACCCTCTCCATTTCTCTTAGTCAAATATTTTCTGCAGATATATCGGGCTCCAAAATTTCGGTACCTGCATTTTGGACACATCCAATCACTAGCATTTGCCGTAATCTGTCTATTAGATTCAGTAGGTCGACGGCCCGGTGCACTTCTAGCCCCGAAATCCAACCTCCTACCCCTCGTAGCTCTGTCCTCAATGCTTCCCAGGGATCCCGTATGTGATCTTGGACTAGCCCGAATCGGTCTAACTGCATTAATCTCTTGGCCATAACCAAAAAGCAATCTTCGGCAACAAGGGTTGGAGATCCCCAGGGAATCAAATATTTCCAAATAAGAGTTACCTCCATCAATACAAGCGAGGAATAAACCTAATAATCTCTCAAGATTAAGTCCACAAGAGCAGAAAAACGATTCTGATGGAGGATCAGATTCAATAGATCTCGGAGGGCTGAGACAACGGCTTCTAAAAATATCCCTAATGGTCATCTTCCTTTTTTTTTTATCTCAAATATTTCTGACTAAGGATTTACGAGAATGCTTTATATGATTTTGCTGCTTGAGTTGGGTTGCGCGTTCCATGCTTGACAAAATGCATGTGCAATAGGACTTTTAATAATTCGTCGAGTGGTGCTTTCCTTGTCTGCAACATTCGACAAACAATGTGTGATGGTTATGAAGTAATTGAGGTTTACTCTTCTCTCTTTTATAGTAGAACTCCACTACACGTGCAGGATTTTAACCTCAGTTGAGCAATGGACATTTATACATAAATGCTGAATCCACATCCCAACTGCTGAATCCACATCCCAACTGCTTAGACAATGTAACACTCAACTTGCTTCAAATCATTTCCACACCTGTGCAAGAATTAATGTGGAGTTTCACCTCTTGGTTTGTAAAGAATATGGGCTGCTCATAGGCAGTGTGGTCATCTTCTCTAAGGAATTTGATTAAAGCATCAAAAGTGGTACCAAATTTTCTATCTAATTTGTCTTCTAGCAGAATTATTTGGAAGGACAAGTCATATTCGAGAGCCACCTTGTGCTAGCTAATTACCAGTTCAGAATTATGAACTTAGTGACCAACTGCAGCCATCTACACATCCTCAGTTGGGTTGGCCTAGGATTTCTAAACTTTGAGACACCATAGCAATAGTTTGCTGCCATTGTTCTTGAAAGCTAATTGTATTTGAACAGGCACATGACTTTGCTGTGGTATTAAACATTATCCGAGAAAACAAGGTTGAACATGATTAATGATATTTCTTATTGACTCAGAACCTGAGATAATATCAAGATACGAGAATGATCCTCTCAAATTCAGTTTGTCACTTGCTTAGTGTGTGTGTGAACTGCAAAAGAATATTTAAATTACTCAACTTTTAGTTGCTATTTGGAACCGAAGGAACATAAATGGTTGCACGTCTAAAAGAACATTTCCCACATAGTAGAAAGTAAAATTTTAGCTTTGAGATGCACAAAAACTAGGTACTGCAGCATTGTTAGTGTGGCAGTTACATTTTCTGGGCATTGACAGAACTATGAGTTATTCTTCCACCTAGCTACCACTGATATCATCAGTAGCTCAACTCCAAGAGCAGATCAGTATGTACCATGTTGCATAAGGTTTAGTGTTGTTATCACAATTCGTGTAACTGATACAATGTCAAGGGTAGTTCGGTGCGCAATTGAACCATATCAGTTCAGACTACTGGAACTGTGTCTGCAAGTGGTGTTTCAGCCAAGATGACATTGGGCATTGTCTGCAGGCTTTCGATTGCTGATCATGGATCTGTTTCAATTTTGCTCAGGAATGGCAAGATTGTTTCTTCCCTTATGTGGTGGAAGGTCTGAGCTTGAGGACAACCTCTTTTCAAGAAGGGGAGTTTGATGCAGTAGCATCTCCTTGATAAACATCACCTCCCCTTAGTGTAGGTATCTTTGCTTGTTCATGTGACGTCTTGTTTAGACATTTTACTTGATGTAATTGTCCTTAATGGTCTTTTTTGTTTCGTTAGGGGTAATTTAGGCAACTCATGTTGTATTAAGGGTTGCCTATATAAAGCCTCTTCCCCTCTCATTTGTAAAAGTTTTTGAATTGAAATTTTAGGAGAGATTCTCTTTTGAGAGAAATTTGAGATAGAGTTTTGGCTCTTCTCTTTATCCCTCTTAGGATTATGGAATTTAAAGATTAGAGTGCTAATCTTGCTTCCATGTCTTTCATCATTTCTTGTTGAATGCAAGAATCAGTCTGTGATTCCGCGCTTGATCGAACTCGTGCATCCCCTCGCCTGTAGCACTGATCAAATCATCCGACGATTCCGCGCTTGATTGAGCTCGTGTGTCCACTCGCTCGTGGTGTAGATCAAAATCTACCATTCTATAAAAAAAAAAAAGAAATAGGAAGAAAGGAAGAAAATTTCAGATCTATTCGATCTCCAAGATCATCGACGAACGCTTCCAAATCCAACTGCGTCACAGACCAGCTGCGAAATGCCTTTTGCGATGGACCCTAGCAAATCCTTCGCTATAAATTAAACAAAAATCTATGTGAACCCATTAATAATATCATTTACTTTTTTGTATCCCTCGTGTCAGGAGAGAGAGAGAGAGAGAGAGAGAGAGAGAGAGAGAGAGAGAGAGTATTATTATTATACAAGAGGGCTTCTATAATGTTATGAGCCCCATATATAACTTTTAAACAATTGCCTTAAAAAATCGAGGTACAACCAATTTCCCCCTAAATTCAATCAAAAGGCAACAGAAAACAAAGAAATCCAGCTCTCATTTCCTTCTATCTGCTTATTAAGTTATTAGCTTCCTATCTAACTGTTTTATTCTGAGTTGGAATGCACATAAATCCAAAGATGGGAGAGCACCGACTATATATTAGAGGCTACACAGGAAAGAATGCATGAAATTCATTTAGGGGACATGTCTGCACCATTGGAGCAGCAGTTCTTCATATCGGGGCATGAACCAGTGGCGAGTGAGGCGACATTATGCCAGGTGTTGTAGTGACATCTTCAAACCTTAGAGAAGGGAAGCTTAGTCGAAGACTCCGCTGCCAATGTTTTTTTTTCGACGATTGTGCAGCTCCATTAACCTGAGACACAAATGTGTGTATCCTCTGAAGAGCCACATTCATGGTCTCATCATCCATATTGGCGAAGCAAACCCTAAACCAACCAGGCTCAGAGCAATGGAAAGAAGAACCCGGTGAGACATTAAGCTTAACTTCGTTGACTATTATATGCCACAGTGCAATTTCTGCCTCTATTGTTGCATCCTTTAGTAAAGATCTCAAGTCCATCCAACAGAATAGACCTGCGTTGCTCTTCAAACAATTAATCCCTACTCGAGCGAGTCCCTGCGTGAAGAGATCGTGCCTCGCCGCTAACCTCCTCGCGTTCTCCGCCGTGATATTCTCCATGAATTCTTCGTCTGAGAGCATCAAAGCTATTAGGTGTTGGGTTTGTGTTGAGACTAGTCCAAAGCTTGACATCTTGCGAGCACAATTCACCACAACGTCGTTGTATGAGTAAACTATGCCTATTCGAAAGCCCGGGAACCCCATATCTTTCGAGAGGCTGTATAGGACATGGATGAGGTCCCTATTGAACTTGGTATCTTCTTCTATCATCTCGGAGATGCCGATGAACGGAGGGTGGCTAAAGACGGTGGCGGCGTAAATCTCGTCGCAGACTAGATGGATGTTCTTCTCATTGATGAAGCCCAAGATGCTTCTTAGGGTTTCTCTATCTAATACGGTCCCAAGTGGGTTAGATGGATTTGTTATAATTAGACCTTTTACTTTGATGTTGGCTTCCTGGGCTTTCTCATATGCAGACTCTAATGCGACTCTGGTGATTTTGAAGTTGTTTGAACTCTCACAGACGATGGGGACTAGTTGCGCTCCTGTTCGCCATCTTAAGTCTCGATCAAATCTGCAATTCAGTGGTAATTTTATTAATTAAATTGATATATAAAAAAGAATTGGGTAGAATATGGTTTATGATGTAGATGCTAAAAGAGAAATGTCACAAGTTCTACAAGTTATATACTGAGCCATGAGATGCAAATGACTGGTGAAAAAAGGAATCATGTTATAGGAGTTGATTCATCAAGTTCAAAAGATAAACAGGAAAATGCATCATTTTCTATGTTGCTTAGAAAGGCCCAATCAGAGAGCAAATGCAACCAATTTGTGTCTATATACTATTATTTCTACATGATTCTATGTTTTCCATGCATTAAAATTCAAAAAAGAAAAAAGAAGAAAATTACGCTGGATAATAAGGTGTGGGTACTAGGAAGGCATCGCCAGGATCTGCGAGGCAAAACACTATCATTTCAAGAGCTCCAGTGGCTCCAGCACTCATAACAATTCTCTCAGGGTCGATCTTGGCTCTCCCTCGTCTCACTTTCTCCATGAACTTCGCAATAGCCTGTGCATTAAACATCCTTATTATTATTATCATCATAACCCATTTACATTATGACTATAACGACATTAATATTCACAACCCCTTGTTTTGATATTGGCACCCGTCTAAATAAATGTGCAATTGAGAAGGTGGGCTTCAATGAGCACCGCACATTATTTTTATAGTTTTAACTTTCACTGTCTAAAGAATCCGAGACGTTTGCAGTTATTTGGACGTACACACTACCTACGGTGTGCATTGTCGAGGGTCCCCTTTGCCAGTAACCATGACTCATAATTGTGCAGTGAAAAGTGGAATATAAAGGGCACAGAGAAAAGAAGCAGGAAAGCACAGAAAATAACATAACCAAGAAAGGTGCATCGAGATTTGTACATTTCTGAACGCTGGCAAGCCGTGATAATCCTGAAATATTGCAGTATCTTTAAATTTCGAAATCCCTTCGGCAGTGCAAATGGACGCCTTTGGGTTTTTCTTCAACCACTCTTCCACCAAATCAAAAGAAAGCTGCCAAAAACAAAGGAAAAAAGACAAAACCATTAGTTTCATGTTCCATTAATCTCATTTGAAAATGGAACTGACAAGAGAGAGAGAGAGAGAGACCTGATTTTCAGCAAGACCCATTTGGATAACCCCTTGAGGGTTTTGTGTGGGATGGTAAGGATCACAATCGTATGCCTTCCACCCATCAAAGTAACTAGAGTTTTCGCCATGCCCATTGTTGGTTGCTATCTTAGACAACAAGTGCTGCTCATTACCTGACCCCATATCAATAGATTAAGATAAAAATATAGAAGCAATGGAATACGAAAGACAAGTATTTGAAACTTTGAATGTAGGTAGATATGGAGGGAAACCAATCCCTTTTTATAGACTTGGGAACTAAGATATTTCAACGTTCAAAATTCCCACATTCTTAACTCTCTCTGTCTCTGTCTCTGTCTCTGTCTCTCGCGCGCGCACGAGAGAGAGAGAGAGAGTTGAGTTCTTCCACAGCTCTTCTTTTTCCTTTGGTTAGAAAACAAAAACATTCTTCTCCATGGAAATTTAGGAAGGTTCACACGAAGGTAGCACTATATCTATCAGTGCTGGTGTGGTGCTGACGCACCTAATGAGGCACTTTTCCACCTAAAAATCTATAGTTCTTACGTTTGGAGATCTTCCCACAGCTATTTTATTTGCCTGTTTGTTTGGACAATGATTGTGTCTGAACGGGAGCCAGTTTTTGGGCGTGCAATTCAACTAAAATATACGCCCACACCATATAATTACCGCACTCAATTTAGGGCGAAGATATTTTCACCCCCCACCCATTAGGCATGCGCTGCCCTTATAAGGTGATTTGACGTCACAAAGCATTAAAGTTGCACACTGTTCAAGTCAAATCACCTTACAAGGGGAGCACATACGTAATGCAGGGGGGTGAAAACATCATCTTTACCAGCTTTTTTTATTCTCGCTATCAAAGACCATTTGTGATTTGATGTTGTTTCGGCAAATGGCTTCCAACACGCTTTTTAGGTAGGGGCACTGGTGCAAATCCGAATTAGAAAAATGCATTCGACAATTCTGACCCGCAAAGCCTATTTCTTCGCCTTATGTGAAAAGTAAGATTTTTAGGAGTGCCATCTAGTCGCTTCAAAGGATTCTCTATATGTAATTTCTATATGAGGCTGTCATGGATGACCTCGACATAGGCACTACTCACTTTCTTTTACACTCTCCTTATTTGGATGCCATCTTAGAACCTAATTTAAAAGAACAAAATACCATTATTAAAAAATGGCAGCCCATATGTCAGTCTCCTTCATATTATACTCTTCTAAGCATTACTATACATATTTACCACTTGTTTATGTGGTGTTCACCAACTTCTGCTCTATCCAACGACACAAATGAATTTGTGAGATCGCAGTCTCCTAATCTGAGGCTTCAAAGCATGGCTCATCGATACATCACCTATTTCTTTTAGATTACAGGTGGGTCCATTGTCTGTGTGTGAAACAACCAATTACTGCAAAAGCGTAAGATATTAGAGTTGTTATTTAATCAGTCATACTTCAACACTCTCCCTCTCAGGGGCGGAGCCAGGAATTTACACTTGGGGGGCCAGGCTAATTTACACTTCCAGTGCCTTGGTCATTTATTTGTTTTTTTTTTTTTTTTTGCTTTTTTTTTTTGGGGGGGGGGGGGGGGGGGCATATATAGGGATTTTCCAAGTACTATGAAAGGGATTTTGCAAGTCATTGGAGGCCGTGGCTACCCCCCACGCTATATGTCCCTCTGTCCCTGCTCCCTCTTTTAGGTCAGCCGTACATGTGGATTTTTAATATCAAATAGTTGTGGTATTTTAAACCCAGGACCTGCCGTGAGGCAACTGATATCAAGGAAAACAACCAATTACTCCAAAAGTTTAAACTGTTAATAGTAATTGTTATTGGGAAATGATATCTGAGCCAAATTGTTTTGATAAACATGCGCTCCACTTGTTTGTCGTGTAATATTGAAAAGGCTTTACGAGCTTTTTGAGAACCGTAATATCCTCTGACACCCCTTTAAATACTACACGACAGACAAGTGGAGCGGATGTTTATCAAAACACTTCGGTGCAGATATCATTTCCCTTGTTATTTTAACATTTGTACTTCAACAGCGCATGCGTTCGGCTGATGGCGTGCGTCACATGACTCACAACATTAGGTTTCATCTTTATTTTCCAAATGAAATACTTCTTTATTTGCTCGTCAAATATCTTTAGTACATATCACTACAAGATACGTAGAAATATCCAATATAATAAAGAAGTTGCTTATTGGTGGTTGAGTTTTTCGGGATCATCTTTCCTGGTCAGCACTCGTCTTTACAGCCTTCATTCTCATTAGAGTCAGAGCAATTTGTCTGGTGTCAAAGAAAAAACCCATACACATTCAAATATTTGACCGTAGAATCTTGAAGATATGGAAGATGAACAATATATATATATATAGTGGCAACATCAGTGGCCTTAATTTATTTTTTATATATATATATATATATATATATATATATATATATATATATATATATATAATAAATTAAGGCCACTGATGTTGCCACTATATATATATATATATATATATATATATATATATATATATATATATATATATTAAGGCCACTGATGTTGCCACTAACATATTTTAATAATTGCACAAACTCCAGCTCATACTATTTTATATAGGGAAATGATATTCCCCCCACTCAACGTCATTCGTTAAGTTTTAAAGGCGAGGAAAAACATTAAAGGGGTGAATTTATCCTTAGGCAGTGAACCATTCTCACAGAAACCGTTAGGTGGGTGTGTGTGTTGGATACCCGTCAAAGCTATTACTATTCCTAAATAAGTTTTCAAAAACCAATTAGAAAAGAAAAGACAAACTGAGTTTGTGCAATTATTAAAACATAGTAGTTCTAATATCAGCAGCCTAAATTAAAACGCTTTTTTTTGGCATAGAAAAAGAAAAATAGTGAGCACAGATGAAAAAAAATAGTTGATCTTACTCGGCTTGTCCTTGGTTAGTTGCCATAATATCCCTCTCAGGGCCTCTGCTAAGTGTGCTCCCTTTGCCATTTTGATCTGCTTGTGGATTATATTATTTGATGTATCTTTTCTTTCTTGGCGCCGCTTTAGGCCCCCTCTGTAATCTGGTTTTTCTCTATCTATATTTCTGGTCGGGGTCTGCCTAACCCCATCTTGCCCATCAAAAAAAAAAGATGAAAACAAATAAGGGCTTTTTTCTCATGGGCGCTGATATCCCCCCCCCCCCCCCCCCCCCCCCCGACGGCTTCCTAACGTTAAACGTTAGGATCTAACGTAAATGTCACAACAGGAACAGTTGGTGGGCCCAACAGAAACCGTTGGTGGAATGGTGGGCCCATCTTTGAACAACGTAGGGGCCGCCCATACCACACCATAGGATAATCCAAACCGTCTATTTGATGGGCCATAAACGTAAAAGGTTGCATCCCAAAATATCATTTCCATAGGCTGATCCCAGCCCTCCGATCTAAATAGAAACTACATCTTATGCAACCTCTATAGATTGTGGGGTTGATCATCCTATGGAAATGATTTTTGGAGCACAGCCTATTTACATTGTGGCCCATCAAATGAATGGTTTGGATCATTCTATGGAGTTGGTCGTAAAGTAACTTTAAGGCCCGTCCACAACATAGGACGATCCAAGCCGTCCATGGTTAGGATAATCCTATGGAGTTGGTCGTACAGTAACATTAAGGCCCAATAGTAGGCCCCACCGATATTTTTTCAAATTGAAGCGTACCGTCCACAACATAGGATGATCCAATCCGTCCATGGTTTGGATCATCCTATGGTGTGGTTCGTATAGTAACATTAAGGCCCAATGTAGGCCCCACCCATATTTTTGAAAATGAAGTATACCGTCCAGGCCATAGGATGACCCGAGCCGTCCATTTGATGGGCCATAACGTAAATGGGTTGTGCCCCAAAAGGGTTGGCCCATCAAATGAATGGTTTGGATCATCCTGTGGTCGTACAGTAACATTAAGGCTCGTCCACAACACAGGATGATCCAAGCCGTCTATGGTTTGGATAATCCTATGGAGTTGGTCGTACACTAACATTAAGGCCCAATTGTAGGCCCCACCAATATTTTTCAATTTGAAGCGTACCGTCAACAACATAGAATGATCCAAGCCGTCCATGGTTTGGATCATCCTATGGTGTGGTTCATACCAATTTAAGATGATCTGAGCCGTCCATTTGATGGGCCACAATGTAAATAGGTTGTGCCCTGAAAATCATTTCCGTAGGATGATCACAACCCTACAATCTATAGAGGTTGCATAAGATGTAGTTTCTATTTAGATCGGAGGGCTAGGATCAGACTATGGAAATAATATTTTGGAACGCAACCTATTTACGTTTATGGCCCATCAAATGGACGGTTTGGATTATCCTATGGTGTGGTATGGGCGAGGCCTACTTTGTTCAAAGATGGGCCCACCATTCCAGCAACGGTTTTTGTTGGGCCCACCAACTGTTCCTGTTGTGTGTGGAGAGAGAGAGAGAGAGAGACCGGTGGGAAAGCATTAGCCAGCCGTCGGGGGCGGGGGGGATATCCGCGCCCTATCTCATTCAATTTGATGTCATAGACCAGAAGTGACAGACGTGTGACCTTTTGGATTCTTATCTTCTCTTCCAAGCTATTAAATGGGTCATTCCACCACACTGACCTATATCACAAAACCAGCAGCGACAAGGACTTTTGAAGAAAAAATTAAGTTTTGTTTGTTGAACGGAAACATGCAAATTGAACTGTTCCTTGATTGACGGGTCAAAGGGAAATATATATAGTTGAATTCCTTGGTTGGTGTGTAGTAAGGAAGACATTAGTTCAGGGCTTAGACTCTTGTCGTACAGAGAGAGAGAGAGAAGAAAAGAAGGCAACATTCAATAGGGAATTCTATACAAACCGGAGCAGGGTTGAAGACTTATGGAGTGGGTGGGCCCTATCGATGAATGGTTCGACTATTGAATCGGCAGTCGAAAATATGACTGGCTGGGCTAACGTTACGATTCTTTGCAGCAATGCACCTGACACCATTTAACTCTTGGGTTTTACTTCAGTTGCATTGTTAGCCCAAAAACTTACAAGTTTGAGGTACGGGTGCAACTGCGGCCATCCCTAGCTCAACCTGGCCGTGGCAGCATTATCTCAATCCTAACCCTACACATCCCGATTCTCGGGTTGAATAGGGTCAACCCTAACCCAACCCACTTTTAAATCTATAAATCCTAAGGATTATTTTTTAAAAGAGGGTGATGCACGTGACACCTTTTAGGGATATGCTAGCGTCCATCGCAAAAGGCATTTCACGGATGGTCTGTTGCATCTGATAGAAACCACAAAAGCTCACTTTTCAGCAGATTTTATCTTCATTCACTCTGTGACTGCTATTGTCAGATGCAACAGTCCGTGAAATGCCTTTTGCGATGGATGCTAGCAAATCACTTTTGAAAAATGCCACAGAATTACTATAGAATTAAGGGGAGAAGGTTGGGTTCGGGTCGAGTTGGCTTCCCTAAGGCCTCAACCCTGACCCAACCAAAAATTAAATTGGGTTGGCTTTTCCCGATCAACCTCAAAGAAATTCCTACCCAGTCCGAGCCAAAATTGTGTTGAACCGGTCAGGTTTGGGGTTGAGCTTGACCAAAGTTGCACCCCTAATTTTAGGCCTGATCTCACAGTTCAATTGGAAGGTGCTTTGAAGTAGTGAAGACACTTCCATAGCTCACCTTTAAACAAATAATAAAAATGAAATACATTTTTGTCAAAAAAAGTAATATCTAATGTATGTTACCATGAGTAAATTAGAAAATTAATGATAATGTTATTTAGAAAGTCGAAGATTCTAGCTAAATCATGATTCCTGTTGGCTTAATTTTATTATATTTTAGAGATTATGGATTTATATGTGACTAGGAAAATACAAAAGTGTAAATTTTCATTTCCATGTATTTTGTAATAAAACTAGAAAAATTTTAACCCCTACTTCCAAAAAATTGCAATATTAGAGTGTAGCTGAATTAAAAATAGGGAAGTTTTTCAATTAGGCTCTGTTTCTTCCGATGTAAAATGGGCGTAAAACAAATTTTACGCCCATTTTTAAGTGGAAAAAATGGGCATAAAATTTATTTTACACCCATTTTATGTTGAAAGAAACGGAGCCTTAATATCAAGCCTTTTTGTCCTTTTTTCCACTTCCCATTTGACGAATAACACCAATTGGTGGCCATGAAATTAAACAGACCTTTTACTCCTTTGGGCATAAATTGGACGGTTAAAATCATCCGATGAGAGCGGATTTTGATGCATGGCCTGTCCTGACACATAAATACTATGGATCATTGAAAATGTGAACTTGGTGTATTAATATTAATGTTATTTTTGGCTGGCCGGAGTAGGAAAACCTGCCCCTAACTCTTGTTTGCAATGCTTTTCTCAAGTGAGTGAAATGAGGTCGATGGGGTTAGGGACCGAACTGAACGATCCAATCATCCCTGGCAGAGAAAAGAGGACTTGCACCCGTTCTGGCGTAAGATCCAATGTCGATATATCAATCAAAGGCGCAATCATACCTTAAGCCCTCTTCATTTTGGATTTACAGAATTGATTTTGAGTCCAAAACTGATTATCTGACTCAAAACCAATAAAAAGTATTTTGACTCAAAATCAACCAAGGAAAAAAAAGTAAAACAGGCGCAATTTCTCAAAAATTACAGCTTTGAAAAAAAAAAAAAAAGGAAACAGGACAAATCCACCGTTTCACTCGTAATCTAGGGGCCCTCTAGTCCTTTTCTGATACAGCTAGTTGCAGACATGGGGAACATGGTGTCGATCAAACTCTTCTTTGTTTTCTTTTTTTCTTTTTGTAATTCAGACATGTGATATCCACTATGGAATTCCAAGATCACATTCTCATTGTAACTCAACTTTGACAAAACTCACATAAGAAAAAGTAGAAAACATGAACATTTCCACGACCCTTATTTATCTCGTGGGCCACCACCATACTCTATAGATATTCCAAACTTAGATCCAATCCGTTCGATCAAGGCTTGAAGAATTCAATGTTGCCAATATAACCAACATCATTACCGAGTCATGGCATGTATGTGGTGGGGCAGATCACTACTCCCTCTTTGTGCCTTTTCATGTTATACTTGGGGTGTTCTTGACTCTTGAGGGACACGAAAGGTAACAGCTAAAAATGTATGTGTAAGGTGGTTGACTGCTGGGTGTACCAAAGTCCAAACACACCTTAACAAATAAACGTGAGCTTACAGTAGTCAGAACTTTGAACAAGGTTTCGTGTCTTCCAAGGATTGAAGATCAAATGGGTTTCCATAAAAATGGACCTTTCTGTGCAAGTCAGACAGGAATGCTTATCAGCAACAGAGAGGAATTTTCCAAGAAGGTGCCATACAGAGTTCTAAAACTAGTAATACAGAGAGGGATGCCCACTATTACATATTACATTGTGGGTCCTATTTTTTTCTGATCCAGAACATTTACCTAGTGGGCCCTATCTTAAATCTCCAACAGGGCAAAAATATTTTGATCCGACGGTCTAAGTATCCTATCAAGAGCCTACGAACGATCAAGATCTTACGACCAGATGGTAGAGAACCATTTGCAAGCGACAAAGTCTACATTCAATAGCCGGAGTGCATATAATTGGATAATTTGGATTACTTGATCAACATGAATTTTTGGCCACTGGATATCAATTAGCCTACAAACATGAATAGGGATGTCAATGGACCTAGATGATACGATGGATCCAAATGTTAAGACAGGATTTGTGCACAATAGGGGATCCGAACCCTGTCCATAGGATCCATATGGTCCGAAATTATTTTGGATTGTGACTCAGACATCCACAAAATCCAATGAATAGTCCTATGGAGGCCAAAAATGTACAAACATAAACTTAATATTTTGTTCATTTATGTATACTAATGAAGTAATGGGCGATATTTTAATAACATTTAAAAATCCTACTCAAAATAATAATCAATATTTCATTTCCCTGCTGTAGACACCCCATTTTGCTCTACCTTAATCGATAAAGAAATTAGGGTTTGTTTTCCGTCGGTTTTCCAATGTCTTTCTTTCCCGCATCCGTTTGTTACATTTCTAAATATTTTTGGTCGTTTCCGTCGTGTTTCGTATTTTCCCGCTAAATGTTGAGAAGGATTATTCAGAAAAATCTAAACCAGAGAGAATTGGGACCCGTTTGGTGGGCCCGCATTGGGTGCTTCGATTAAATTTGGATCGAGAAAGTTGGACCCATTTGGTGGGGCCGCATGATGCATTTTGATTAAATTTGGACTCGTTTGGTGGGCCCGCATTGAACATTTGTTTAAAATCGAATCAACCGAGGGCCCACATTGTGGGGCCCGCGTTGTGGGGCCTCAGTGGGGCCTCTTGTGAGGCCTCTTATGAAGAGCAATAATGATGGACTCTCCACTAAGAAACATGATGGGCCCTCCACTAAGAGCAATAATGATGGACTCTCCACTAAGAAACATGATGGGCCCTCCACTAAGAGCAATAATGATGGACTCTCCACTAAGAAACATGATGGGCCCTCCACTAAGAGCAATAATGATGGACTCTCCACTAAGAAACATGATGGGCCCTCCACTAAGAGCAATAATGATGGACTCTCCACTAAGAAACATGATGGGCCCTCCACTAAGAACAATAATGATGGATTCTCCACTAAGAGGGACAACATGATGAGCTCTCCACCAACATATCTATCTCTCTCTCTTTCTCTCCCTATATATATCTCCCTTCCCATCCATAAGAGGGAGGAAAAAAAAAAGAAATTTATCTTCCATTATCTCTTTCTCTTCCATTATCTCTTCTAATCACTCCCTCCAATCCCTTTCCTCAATATATTCTTCCATCCCTCTCCCTAATATTCTTCTTCCATTATCTCTTCACTCCCTCAATCACTCCCTCTAAACACTCCAGAGAAAGCGAAAGACGGCGGAGCGGATCGGCGGCGGCAGGATTTTTTATATTTTTTTGGATTGGGCGGAGATCTTCACCACAGGTAGGTGCATTGTTCTCAAAATATTTCTGTATTTTTCCGAATTTTTCTGATTTTTTCCGCAAATTGTGTTTTAAAAATGGAAAACTCTTCAAAAAACATCTTTTGACGAAGAAAAATTAAATTATATACCAAACAGATTCTAAAATTAATGAAATTTCGTGGGAAAATAATATGTTACTGATTCATTTTACCATGAATTTGTAAAGATTTTTGGAGTTTATTTGGTATATTATTTAATATTTTCTTTGAAACTTATCAGATTTTAGGAGAATTTTTACTAACATCAGATCATCATTAAAATTCATAAAATTTTTACAGTAGTCTTATCTTCCATATTACTTGTTACTGTAAAAGTTTCGTGTGATTTGGATCTGTTTTAATATGGGATGTAGTGTTAATTTATAATCTGGTCTGGAAATTGTAAAATCCGAAATTGGTAGTAAATAATTTCTAAAATTCATGAAAATCTCACTGCATGCTATTTTGATTCATATAGTATTTCTGTAGAAATTTCATAGAATTTAGAGTTATATTTCTACTAGTTTATGTGTTAATTGTGCAATCTGGACATTTAATGGTTTAATCAAGATTAAATGTGAATTTAATGTAAAAATATGCAAAACTCATCCTGTAAGCTACATACATTTTCATCTTGCTGCTGTAGAAATTTCAAATCATTTCGAATTTATTTGCAACAATTTCACTTGTAAAACCGCTCATATGCTTAAAATTGATAAAATCCATGGAAAATTCGAAATTAATTGAAAATCATATAAAAATTCCTAAAGAACTTTAAAATTCTGTCACATGTTCACTCCTTAATTCATTGAAACAGAAATTTTAGGATCTTTAGATTTTCCTGGAAAAATGGCCCGTGCATCCATAATCGTATCCCAATTGCAACTTGATCTTTGACAATTTGAATATTTAAGTTATAGCATGTTGTTGGCTCCGAGGTTGGTGTCCACGGAAATCCTGAGATTCTGCCAGGCAATAAGATGCTATAACCTAAGTATTAAATTGCACAAGGAAAGAGCGCACGATTCCCTCCTTTGGATGCCATTCAAGGCCGAAATTGGTGAACCCTAGAACCATTGGTAATCCTTAAATGTCTAGAAACTGAAAATCTTCGAAATCTGAAACTCATTAACCTCGAGAACTTAAATCGATTTATCTTGTGTCTTTCGGAACCATTGGATTATGGTTTCCAATCTAAGAACCATTAGAGCCCAATTTAGGAACACTGGTGTCGTGCCGTGTCCTAGGTTTTAGGGAGTCCTAGAGTTAGGATTCCAGCCTCATCACGGACGCTTGCTATGAATAGCAACCGTACCATAGGTCTAGTTACACTAGTCACCCGATCTTTCCCTAGGACAAGCCTAGTAAACTAGGATGTAGGCAAAACCTGCATTAGTCTAAGGGACAACTTGCATTCAGATAAGAATCATATAGCATCTTAGATGAAATCCTAAGATAATAAAATCCTCAACTTGAATTAAATAATTCCTCTTAAAACTGTTGAAACAGTCAAATCCGTCTAAGTCGGTGTCCTAGTTGAGTTAGGCATATGTAGCTTAGCTTAGGTGCACCGAACTACGTCGACTCTGATCCCAGTGAGGCTTGGGTACGTAGGCAGCTTGGATGTCTGATGGCATACCACCCGCGAGTCGGCACCACAACAAATTGTGGTGTTTTGTATATTAATTTTCTTGTAAATACTTAATCAAATCAGTTAGGGTTTTCCATGAAATTAGAATTCTAGGAGAACTTTCACTTAGAATGAATCCAGACAAATTAATAAATCAAGATACACATCTAGGATTCACATTGAAATTAGATTCTAGGATGCATGTCACTTAGTTCGCACATTAACATAGAGTTGAATGAGCCATTTAAAATAAATTTAAAAGAGTTAGCTTTTGGAATCGAAGACCGATTATCGGGCAGGAATGGTGCATGTGGTGGATAACTCCCCATACCTTCCATTCTTGTAACCAGGTAGCGAGTCTAGATTTCTGGTTAATTACGGGTCCTAGATCCCACATCTAGGTGGCGACTCTGTCAGTCTCTTTCGTGTGGAATTCGGATTGCCTTAGTGATCCCAAGTTTACAGGAAAGACAAAATTCAAATCAATAATTAAAATGCACACGCCAATCGCGTGGGTACGAGAGACCAAGAGAGAGCGCGCGGCGGCTCGCGCCCCACGCCCCTCTCGCGGGATCTGGCTCCCACAGTCTGGCGACTCTGCTGGGGACCACCTAACTTCATTAAAATTCCAAAAGATAATTCATTTGAATTTAATTTAACTGGCTCATAAAAACTCTATACTTGTTAGATTAGTTTGTCTTGTTTTATTTTCTCATCACATTTTACTTAAACTCAATCTAACAAAACCTGAAGGCATCATAGATTGCGTAAACTTATTGCACACACTTATATCACTTGCATCTAAACCCTTGCATTTCACATGCACACACATCATATTTTAGGAACCCGGAGTGTTATCTAGCATGGTTGACTGGGATTTCATCACCTGGTGCCTCTGTGCTAGAGAAGCATTCCACCCTTAGCCTAGCACCTTATGGTGCGTAAACGGATCTCTTGTTCACGTACTGATACGCCGGACACTGGTACAGTATATCGAACATGGATTCGCGCTAAGGGGACTCTTGGCCTTACCCCTAGATTAACCCACACATGCATGCAGTATACGAACACATGTGCACCACATGTGTGAACCTAGTTTAGGATATCCTACCCATTTGTGTCTAGATTAGGCCGTAGTCCATCTTCCAATGGCTACGATCGGTCCTTAGATACACAAACAAAGTCATGAGTCGAGATCCTCTCTCCACTCCGCTAGATTAGGAGTAAGGTTGATGCCTTCAGGTAACACTGATAAAATGTGTGAAGATTAAAAATTTTCCCTTTGGGGTTAGGATATAAATCCCATCATTTTCAAAGATCTCATAGGATTAGTCATTCATGATCTATCTGTTGAAAGCAATCTTATACTATCTCATCTAATCTCTTGATCGTGCGTCTTTCATTCTCCTGTCATACGATTCGATCGTATCTTCATGCCATCCCCTAACTGGCAGGAGCAGAATCTCACAATCTTTCGATTATGCAATCTCATGATCTGATCATGCCTGGTCCAGATGATCCAATCTTGCTTGTACCTTTGGTCCTTTCTTACTCTAAGGGCAACCTTTTTCAAGAATATTTTGCTAAGTCCTTCAGAGTTCACTATCATAATCCTTGAACTAGGGGCATTCCCCTATGCGAATCAGTCATCATGGTCAGTACAATTGTTGAGTCCGGTCTTACATTTCAAGGTCAATGCCTAGTCCAGGCAACTCATCTCTCTTTTTTATTTAGAGTTGTGAATCCTGAGCATGTTCAGGATAGGTCGTGTCCAATAATTCACTTGTGTCTGTTTCTTAAGTTTGCTTCTGATCTTAAAGTAAGACTCCCTCCTCAAATGAGGACAAAATTAACGAAACTCCACTTGAGTCACAGCAATTACTTGAATAAGAGGAGGAGCGCCAATCCCAGCTTTTCAAAGATGAAATTGAAGTGGTAAACACTGGCACTGAAACTTTGATTCAGTGAATGCCGATTGAAAATACATTACCCTCTAAAGAGTGAAGAATTGATAAAATTATTTCAAGAATAAGAAGATTGTCTAGAAAAGCTACAACCGATACCAGGGGCAAGATATAGATGGAAAGCTCAAAGAAAATGAAGAAAGTGAGAAAATATATGCTATACAAGGGGCATAGAGTGGAAACAACTTTCATATTTCCAATCAATGACCTTGGTTCTCAAATTCATAACATAAAGCCAACAAATTCAAGATAAGAAGTTCAAGAGCAAGCATTGAAAAGTGATCATCAGATATCAAGAGTTACAAATCCATAGATGGAGGATGTCAAAGAACAAGTTTCGCTTTATGAAAGTCGAAAGTACGCATTGGAATCTTGGAAGAAGAAGATACATTATCTCTTACCTGGAAATGCCGTCAAACTCCATGAAAAAAAAAAAGAAAAATAAATAAATAATCAGTACCAGAGAAACTCTAGTAACCTAGATCGATTCTCAATCTGAACATCGGAAGGCCTCCTTTGGCCGAATAAATCCCAAAATCAGAACCCAAGGTCAAAAGAATACCGGTTTGCAAACCCTTCGAGCCTGAATAAAATTTTCTTGAAAACCCATCAAACTCGGGGCATTCGCCCCGAACTACGCGAGACCTGATCCCTACACTGGGGTACGTAGGCAGCTCGGTTAAACTGAGTTCGGTCAATTCAAAAAAGAAAAGCAATTCAATCAATCCAAAAAAAAAAAAGAAATTCAATCCTTTCAGAAAAAAAAAAGGGGACAAGTTCCTAAAGAAGAGAAGTCAATTATTCCAGAAAGAAGAAGAAAAAAAGAAAAATCAATAAACTTTCGAACAATTTATCTTCAAACTAGGGGCATTCGCCCTGAACTATACACGACCTGATTCCTACCTTGGGATATGTAGGCAACCTATTCACAGGTTCGGTCGAAATCTTTGTTGAACCTTAAGCCATTCTTTGAAAAGCCCTATCCTACCTATAAAGTCCTTCCGGTGTTCAGAACTAATGATCTAGGTCCCGAAACAAAAAAAAAATGATGATGAATAAAAAAAAATGGAGTTTGAAGATCTGCTAGACTGAAAACCTGAAAGGGCGGTTTAGGCAAAATTTAAGATCATTCCCCTGTTAAGTTGAAAACCCGAAAGGGCGGCTTAGGCAAAAGTTAAGGGGATAGCCTGCTGAATCGAAAACCTAGAAAGACGGTTCAGGCAAAAGTTAAGGCTACCACGGTCCGCCAAGTTAAAAACCCTGAAGAGGTGACTTGGTCACGGTAAGAGAATCATTATAAGAAGGCTACAGCCAGTATCAAGACTGAAGATCAACTGAAGTTCAAGCAAATTTATAAGAAGGTTACAGCCGGTATCAGGACTGAAGATCAATTGAAGTTCAAACAAATTCAAGTGACATCCTCAAAACTGGGGGCATTGGAGCTAAGCAATCCTAGGAGTTGTAATTAAATCATTGAGGCATTACTGTTTTAAGGAAAAAGTCCAGTGTTTACCAATTGAAAAAAATATTCCTTGAAAGGATAGACTTACCAAATAAAACGTTAACTAAGTCAGAAGCATTACTGTGTCTGTCAGTGTAGTTAATCAATCGTTGTTATTCTATGTTCACTCCTTTAGAGCTCCTCAATCCTTTGAGTAGTGCCTTTTATCTAAGTTTTCTATTTAAAAAGAGTCAATCGTCATCCATATGTCCAAATGATGCAACTGTCTCGGTGAAGGAGGCCCGGCCTCGTCAGCTCCCTGCGATTGTAACTGAAAAAGTTCGAGAATCTAGTCAAACAGCTATATTTCAAAGATGATCAACCCAGAAGAATTCAGAAGTAGAAACATCAGAAAGCCCAGCTTCCGTAAAAAGATCATACCCCAGGAAGGCATCTTAAGCTTGGAAGAGCCTCAGATGCAATGATGGTCGAGCCAATTTCTCAGAAAGATGAACCGTTAAAATTCAGAATTTCCTTCCAGTTAGTTAAATACTTTCCTGGTCAAGAAATGTTTATCTAAACACCTATCAAGAGGCAAGTCCCACTTTTCCATGATTATATCCAAGAGAGCCGTTGTTCTAGATTACCAATTTCAAGTGTCTTGTTCAAGGTTTCAGTCATCCAAATCCCCAAAGACAAGACCAGCAGTCTCTTTGAGAAAAATCTTGTTGAAGTTTCATAAAAGTGTTTCTAATCCATTCTTGTTAGTAATGGTTCTTCGGTTTGCCGTTTCATCATTCGTCAAAGTCCTAGTTTCCGATATCTTTGTCAGGAACGATCTATAACATCCTCGATTTCATTAAGTTCAAAAAAATCAAAAATTCATCAAATCCAATCCTATGTCAAATTCAAGTTCATGAAAAATCTCTAAATTCTTCGTTATTGAATTCATCAATCAAAGCTATCTTGTTTCTTTGAGCCCGTTTGTGAACGGTGCCTCGTTTCTCGAGTCCATTTGTGAATGGTCTCGTCTTCTCCTTAAGCCCGTTTGTGAACGGTACCTCATTTTCTGAGTCTATTTGTGAATGGTCTCATGTTTTCCTTGAGCCCGTTTGTGAACGGTGCCTCGTTTCTCGAATCCATTTGTGAATGGTCTCGTCTTCTCCTTGAGCCCGTTGGTGAACGGTACCTCATTTTCTGAGCCCATTTGTGAATGGTCTTTTTATTCTCCTTGAGCCCGTTTGTGAACGGTACCTCATTTTCTGAGTCTATTTGTGAATGGTCTCATGTTTTCCTTGAGCCCGTTTGTGAACGGTGCCTCGTTTCTCGAATCCATTTGTGAATGGTCTCGTCTTCTCCTTGAGCCCGTTGGTGAACGATACCTCATTTTCTGAGCCCATTTGTGAATGGTCTTTTATTCTCCTTGAGCCCGTTTGTGAATGGTACCTCATTTTCTGAGTCCATTTGTGAATGGTCTCATGTTCTCCTTGAGCCCGTTTGTGAACGGTGCCTCGTTTCTCGAGTCCATTTGTGAATGGTCATGTGTTCTCTTTAAGCCCGTTTGTAAACGGTACCTCATTTTCGAGTCCATTTGTGAATGGTCTCGTCTTCTCCTTGAGCCCGTTTGTGAACGGTACCTCATTTTCTGAATCCATTTGTGAATGGTCTCTTATCCTCCTTGAGCCCGCTTGTGAAAGATGTCTCATTTTCTTTTTAAAAAAAAAAAAAAAACCGCTTGAGAACGATCTTTGTTCTTTCTGTTCGGAATCCATTCGAAAGTGGTATCTCATTCTCTCGTTGCCCGTTTGTGAACGGCACCGCATCAGGATTTCTTATTATGTTCTAATTCTAGGATTTCATTTAGGGCCTTGCATTAGGTAGTAAATGTTTGCGTCTAAGTTCCGTTTGTGTAGAGTCTTTTGTCGATTAAAGCTACGCAAAATGGCTCTGTCATTTTGACTTTGGTATTCGATGACTACGTCATCTCTACCAAAGAGGGGCATCTGTAGACACCCCATTTTGCTCTACCTTAATCGATAAAGAAATTAGGGTTTGTTTTCCGTCGGTTTTCCAATGTCTTTCTTTCCCGCATCCGTTTGTTACATTTCTAAATATTTTTGGTCGTTTCCGTCGTGTTTCGTATTTTCCCGCTAAATGTTGAGAAGGATTATTCAGAAAAATCTAAACCAGAGAGAATTGGGACCCGTTTGGTGGGCCCGCATTGGGTGCTTCGATTAAATTTGGATCGAGAAAGTTGGACCCATTTGGTGGGGCCGCATGATGCATTTTGATTAAATTTGGACTCGTTTGGTGGGCCCGCATTGAACATTTGTTTAAAATCGAATCAACCGAGGGCCCACATTGTGGGGCCCGCGTTGTGGGGCCTCAGTGGGGCCTCTTGTGAGGCCTCTTATGAAGAGCAATAATGATGGACTCTCCACTAAGAAACATGATGGGCCCTCCACTAAGAGCAATAATGATGGACTCTCCACTAAGAAACATGATGGGCCCTCCACTAAGAGCAATAATGATGGACTCTCCACTAAGAAACATGATGGGCCCTCCACTAAGAGCAATAATGATGGACTCTCCACTAAGAAACATGATGGGCCCTCCACTAAGAGCAATAATGATGGACTCTCCACTAAGAAACATGATGGGCCCTCCACTAAGAACAATAATGATGGATTCTCCACTAAGAGGGACAACATGATGAGCTCTCCACCAACATATCTCTCTCTCTCTCTTTCTCTCCCTATATATATCTCCCTTCCCATCCATAAGAGGGAGGAAAAAAAAAAGAAATTTATCTTCCATTATCTCTTTCTCTTCCATTATCTCTTCTAATCACTCCCTCCAATCCCTTTCCTCAATATATTCTTCCATCCCTCTCCCTAATATTCTTCTTCCATTATCTCTTCACTCCCTCAATCACTCCCTCTAAACACTCCAGAGAAAGCGAAAGACGGCGGAGCGGATCGGCGGCGGCAGGATTTTTTATATTTTTTTGGATTGGGCGGAGATCTTCACCACAGGTAGGTGCATTGTTCTCAAAATATTTCTGTATTTTTCCGAATTTTTTTGATTTTTTCCGCAAATTGTGTTTTAAAAATGGAAAACTCTTCAAAAAACATCTTTTGACGAAGAAAAATTAAATTATATACCAAACAGATTCTAAAATTAATGAAATTTCGTGGGAAAATAATATGTTACTGATTCATTTTACCATGAATTTGTAAAGATTTTTGGAGTTTATTTGGTATATTATTTAATATTTTCTTTGAAACTTATCAGATTTTAGGAGAATTTTTACTAACATCAGATCATCATTAAAATTCATAAAATTTTTACAGTAGTCTTATCTTCCATATTACTTGTTACTGTAAAAGTTTCGTGTGATTTGGATCTGTTTTAATATGGGATGTAGTGTTAATTTATAATCTGGTCTGGAAATTGTAAAATCCGAAATTGGTAGTAAATAATTTCTAAAATTCATGAAAATCTCACTGCATGCTATTTTGATTCATATAGTATTTCTGTAGAAATTTCATAGAATTTAGAGTTATATTTCTACTAGTTTATGTGTTAATTGTGCAATCTGGACATTTAATGGTTTAATCAAGATTAAATGTGAATTTAATGTAAAAATATGCAAAACTCATCCTGTAAGCTACATACATTTTCATCTTGCTGCTGTAGAAATTTCAAATCATTTCGAATTTATTTGCAACAATTTCACTTGTAAAACCGCTCATATGCTTAAAATTGATAAAATCCATGGAAAATTCGAAATTAATTGAAAATCATATAAAAATTCCTAAAGAACTTTAAAATTCTGTCACATGTTCACTCCTTAATTCATTGAAACAGAAATTTTAGGATCTTTAGATTTTCCTGGAAAAATGGCCCGTGCATCCATAATCGTATCCCAATTGCAACTTGATCTTTGACAATTTGAATATTTAAGTTATAGCATGTTGTTGGCTCCGAGGTTGGTGTCCACGGAAATCCTGAGATTCTGCCAGGCAATAAGATGCTATAACCTAAGTATTAAATTGCACAAGGAAAGAGCGCACGATTCCCTCCTTTGGATGCCATTCAAGGCCGAAATTGGTGAACCCTAGAACCATTGGTAATCCTTAAATGTCTAGAAACTGAAAATCTTCGAAATCTGAAACTCATTAACCTCGAGAACTTAAATCGATTTATCTTGTGTCTTTCGGAACCATTGGATTATGGTTTCCAATCTAAGAACCATTAGAGCCCAATTTAGGAACACTGGTGTCGTGCCGTGTCCTAGGTTTTAGGGAGTCCTAGAGTTAGGATTCCAGCCTCATCACGGACGCTTGCTATGAATAGCAACCGTACCATAGGTCTAGTTACACTAGTCACCCGATCTTTCCCTAGGACAAGCCTAGTAAACTAGGATGTAGGCAAAACCTGCATTAGTCTAAGGGACAACTTGCATTCAGATAAGAATCATATAGCATCTTAGATGAAATCCTAAGATAATAAAATCCTCAACTTGAATTAAATAATTCCTCTTAAAACTGTTGAAACAGTCAAATCCGTCTAAGTCGGTGTCCTAGTTGAGTTAGGCATATGTAGCTTAGCTTAGGTGCACCGAACTACGTCGACTCTGATCCCAGTGAGGCTTGGGTACGTAGGCAGCTTGGATGTCTGATGGCATACCACCCGCGAGTCGGCACCACAACAAATTGTGGTGTTTTGTATATTAATTTTCTTGTAAATACTTAATCAAATCAGTTAGGGTTTTCCATGAAATTAGAATTCTAGGAGAACTTTCACTTAGAATGAATCCAGACAAATTAATAAATCAAGATACACATCTAGGATTCACATTGAAATTAGATTCTAGGATGCATGTCACTTAGTTCGCACATTAACATAGAGTTGAATGAGCCATTTAAAATAAATTTAAAAGAGTTAGCTTTTGGAATCGAAGACCGATTATCGGGCAGGAATGGTGCATGTGGTGGATAACTCCCCATACCTTCCATTCTTGTAACCAGGTAGCGAGTCTAGATTTCTGGTTAATTACGGGTCCTAGATCCCACATCTAGGTGGCGACTCTGTCAGTCTCTTTCGTGTGGAATTCGGATTGCCTTAGTGATCCCAAGTTTACAGGAAAGACAAAATTCAAATCAATAATTAAAATGCACACGCCAATCGCGTGGGTACGAGAGACCAAGAGAGAGCGCGCGGCGGCTCGCGCCCCACGCCCCTCTCGCGGGATCTGGCTCCCACACCTGCTCTTCATTATGTCCATGATTTTCGCCCTCCTCTCTCCCAGTGCCAGCCCCAATTGTGTACCTACGGCATTCGAAGGGACGATTCCATTCAAAATAGACCGCGCCCTAGACTGAGAAAGTAGAATTCTATAAGTATAATGAAAGGATCCAACAGATAAAGGCGGAATATTTTTCCTAGGATTTTTTTTTTCTTTCCATGTTTTAGAGGAATATGATATGATTATTGTTAATTTAGAGGAATATTATCATTAATTGAAGATACTTCTAAGTAAAAATTGAACAGGGTTAGTTCAACCTATCTTTTTTCTTGTGTAAAAAAGAAAGAAATTTAAGAAATATTTTTCCTTTCCAAACTTTTTCACAAAATTACTACAATCGAAACAGAGCATATGGCTTATGTGACATTAGACAGACCATCTGCGAAATGCCTTTTAATTGGCTACTGAGATTGGCACTACCTTGTTTTGATAATTGCAAAAACTCATCTTGTCTTTTATTATTTAAACGGTGGTCAAAGGTTATTACAGTTCCCAAAAAGCTCTCCGAAGCCGATCAAATAATAAAAGATAATATGAGTTCGTGCAATTATCAAAATATGGTAGTGCCAATATCTCCTTATGTTTTGTCCTTACCCAGGGCAACCGATTCCATTTCTACAGTATACCAATATGGATTAGATACGAGATTAATAGTAGATATTAGAGCAACTCGCCTTATGCCGATCATTATCTGTGCACGATAAATATGACGAACACTATCATGGACATGGATAATCACAAGTGAAACATATTTTTTCGAAGATTTTCTCAAGAGCACTGTCAATCTTGAGGTGCTTGCTTGCAGATGTAGGATGATGGGGGCTATTTGGTATGTGGGTAATGAAGTTCATTCGCAGCTTCTCTGCTCATCCGTTGTTTGGTTGTGCTGGGAAAGTGAAATTGTTTATATACCGCCCTTATAGTCACAAATATCTCTGATATTTAAAAAAATACTTTAAAAAAAAGGGCAGCCCAGTGCACGAGGATCCCGCCATTGCGGGGTCTGGAGAGGGCTAGATGTACAGAGAGGCTATTTCCCTGATTCGAACCCTTGACCACGGGGTTACAATGGAGCAACCTTACCGTTGCACCAAGATTTTGCAATTTTTTTTTAATAAAGCGATAAAATCCCAAAAAATCATCAATTGGGGAAATGATTTCAACACAACTATGTTTTGATACCTGAGCCCATGTATCTTGTCTTTTAGCATTTAATTGTCACGTAAGTGCTTTTTGGGGACTGTAAAAACCCTTTTACAGCTCTTTACATATAAAAGACAAGAAACAAGTGCCTCATGTATCAAAATATGTGTGTTAAAATCATTTCCCTTTATATTTTACTGTAAAAATATCACGATATTACTTGTTGTCCTAATTTTGTTCTTAAATTCTATATTTTAAATATTTTATTTTTCCAATTTTTTCCTAGCATAGGCTTGAAAATGAATCTACTATAATAAGCTGGAGGAAAAGCCCAGGCTTTTTTGAATTTTCTCAAAATTCTGTCGAATTTACATCTAAGCCAAAATACAGAAATGCCTCACATTCCCACCCCTCTAAGTTTCAAATACCCCCTCTACCCTCAAATCCTAATCATCTTTACACGTCACATTACTCTTTTACCATTAACCCCTTTGCTGCTTTATAACATCTATATCTGTGAGAAATTATTTGAAGGTAAATTCGTCAATTGCTTTGTCATTTAATACGAAAAGTACCAACAAAGGGTGCCTGTATATGACAATTACGGAACAAACTACCAAGAAGAGGCATAGACATATGACAATGGCGAAAAAGCTACATCATATTACGCATGCTGGACAACTTGCAAAATATTGACGGATTCAGAGCACCTGAAGAGGAACAACAATTATGGAAACCTCTATCGATTGGAGGGCTAGGATCAGCCTATGGAAATGATTTTACTGGCACAACCGATAGATGTTGTGTTCCATCACATGAACGGTTTGGATCAACCTATAATGTGGTCCGTACAGTTCTTTGTCGGCCTATGCATTGATTGGAGGGCTAGGATCAGCCTATGTAAATGATTTCACGGGCACAACCGATTGATATTGTGTTCCATCACTTCGACGGTTTGGATCAACCTATACTGTGGTCCGTACAGTTCTTTATCGGCCTAGAAAACTGTTTCTTTTGCATTTTTTTCATTACTTGATAAGTGGTTATGCATACATTTTTGCTTATTGTTTCTACACATTTTTAACTATTTTTTTTGTATCATATTCCTTTTTTTTGCCGTGTCGAGAATCGCACGTCAGGTCTTACTAGTAAGTATATATGTCACAAGATACAATCTTCCGAAGAAATATATCAGAAGATACAATCTTCCCAAGAAATTCCCAATACAAATATTTGTGACTATGCCGCTCACCCCAGTTTTCCTTAGACTAAAACATTCCCAATTCAGGGGGTTGAACGGTGAGGGGAATGACTCATTACCAATCTTATACACATGCGAAACAGGCCCCGCATTGTTTTGTCAGTATCCACAAATTGGTGTACGACATCCAAGGCAAGCCTACAATACAATGGCCAAGAGCAAAATGGTTTTGCTGGGCTCCACGTTTGTTTTGGACATCTTACTGGGGGTTTAGTACTTGCTATTCTAAGTAGTGAGAGAGGAACCAAGGAAAGGAAAATGCCGAAGTGGGGCGATGGCCATCCAACAAGACCAACTCAATTGGCCACTTAGGCAATAACAGCGAGTTAGTGAGAACAATGCAAGCTCGACCATTGCTGGTAGAGGAATGATAGAATGAAGGGAGCCCTTGAAGGTTGATTTTTTGCAAGGGTGCCCTTCATTTATCATTCCTCTTGCTGGTAATATAGTAGCAAATAGTCTTATGAGCTGTTCAGAATTGAAAACAGCCTGGGACATGCATGAACTGACTAATGATATGAACAACGAAAATGTCTCCTTACGGTCGAGAAGAGAAAGCTAGAAACTAGCTATACAAGTTAACTGGAATGAGCAGAATATTTCACATTTAGTTAAAATGAGCAATCCCATATTATGGGTTAAATTCTAGATTTCATCATAAGTCTTCTAAAATTCTTTCATGCATGCAGAATTATTTTTAAAATCTTCAAGGATGAAAAGAAGGGAAAGAAACAATCAAGGACGGTCGAACTAAGAAAACTCTAAAAATTTAAAATGATTCCATAGTAGACAAACAGAAACCACAATACATGGAGAAGGTCGATTCTCCCATTTCAACATAGTCAAAATTGAATGTTCTGCAAATTTGGAGAGGAATACAAATAAAAAAAACAAGGGGGTGAACAGGTTTCTCCTCACCTAATTGAGCCAACGGGAAACTCCATCTTCTTCACCCACAGCTGCTAGAATCTCAATGTGTACATCCAACACAGCCTGCATTTCAGTGAAACCAGGATAAAAATCAGAAATCCAGAGCACAGTTTCCCCAAACTTTTGGGCATGCCACGTAAATGAAAATGAACAAATGTGCGCTATTAAGTAGCATGAAGCAGAAGGTGCAACATATTTTATCTGGGGATTTGCTAGGGACCATTACAGAAGGCATTTCGCGGAATGTCTGTTGCATGAAAGAGCAGCCACATAGGATGAATTAAATGAATAAGACAAAAAGTGAGCCCACATGGCTGCTCTCTCATGCAACAGCCGGTCCGCAAAATGCCTTCTGCAATGGTCCGTAGCAAATCCCTTTAGCTGTTAATGCATACGATGGTCAAATGGAGTACCTACCATTGACATCAAGATTCGTAGACTCAAACAGCAATACGAGCAATGTTGGTCCGATACCCAATAACAAGTACGATAACATGAAGATATACAATGCTTTCAAGCCATCTTAGGGACAATGTTTTTAAGCCTACTTACGGCATTCCGGACCAGTGCATAGACAAAAGGTTATATTTCAAAACAGACTTGAGAAGGTGGCAGCCTAAACAATCATTGACCAACAGGTCTGTTCTAAAGATCACTTTCATTTGAGAAAGTTAATCCTTGGCTGAAATTGTCGCAAAAATGCAGTACTAGCTTTCATGGGGCTCTTCCTGGACACGAGTCAAGATTACCTTGACGGAAGATCATAAATGGAATTTTTCACTTAGGGCATGCTGAATATGTAGTCGTTAGGAGATCGGCCCTTCCTAATCACCTCAAGTTTAACCTTGATGACAGCTTCTTCGGATAATTGGAGCCCACGGATAACGGAGGTTGCCCTTCCTAATTACCTCAAGTTTAACCTTGATGACAGCTCCTTCGGATACTTGGAGCCCATGGATACTGGAGGTTCTAATGAAGTAAAGCCCGGGCTCGCCTAACTGGTCTCCAAATCTTATGAGAAATCTTGAGAAAAAGCTGTGTGAGACAATTCTTCCAATGAAACTGCCTGGGCTACATCATGCAGCTCTGAGCTTTAGAGAACTTCACTCATTGTGGATGAGATTCTAGATTTTTTAAGTAGCATAATTGATGTTTCCTTTGTAAATATTCACGGAGAAACTGATGAGTTGACAGACAAATATAGCCATACAAGGTGTTTCTAGAGTGGAGCTAGTTATTGGGCAAGCTTTGCCCCTCATATATCTTCTGTTTTTACATCAATATAAGTTATCCTTTATCCTTTTTTTTCCTGAGAGAGAGAGAGAGAGAGAGAGAGAGAGAGAGAGAGAGAGAGAGGGGAGGAGGAGGAGGAGGAGGAGGAGGAGTATCTGTTTCATGTAGCATGCGCACAAATGTCAACCCGTGACTCGACTCGTGATTCGATTTCTTAATATTATGACTCGTGAGAGTTTTTGACAAGAACAGAAATTTAGTTGAAAAACAATATAATTAAATATCAAAAGATGAAGCATGTAAAAAATAGCACTTAGATAAAGCACTAAGCCAAAAATATAAATAATTATATGCTTGTAACTACCATTCAAATATATATATATATATATATATATATATGAGGAAACTGCTGGTGAGCTTAAGCGCACCAAACCTATGGTGCGCTTAAGCTCCCCAATCACATGGCTCCCCAATCACATGTGGTGATCCAAACCATTCATTTGCAAGGCCTTATGATAGATAGAGGGTGTACCAAAAATCAGCTCCATAGGATCATCCTAACCCCTCCATTTGTGGAGGACAAAAAATGGGCAGATTTGTGTCTGTCCATTTTTGTCCTCCACAAATGGAGGGGTTAGGATGATCCTATGGAGCTGATTTTTGGTACACCCCCTATCTATGTAAGGGACTTTAAAATGAATGCTTTGGATTATCCTAACAAAGTGGGCCCCCATGTGATTGGGCGCTTAAGCTCACCAACAGTTTGGTGAGCTTAAGCGCACCAACAGTTTCCTCTCTCTCTCTCTCTCTCTCTCTCTCTCTCTCTCTCTCTCTCTCTCTCTCTCTCTCTATATATATATATATATATATATATATATATATATATATATGAGGAAAGTTTTTCTAGTCGGCCGTCCAGAGAAGCTTCTCTAGTCCGCCGACCAAAAAACACAGTGTGCCCACATTATTTGGATAATCCAAAACATTCATTTGATAGGCCCCGGCATAGATCGGGTGTGCCCAAAAAATCAGCTACATAGGATCATCATAAACCTTTGATTTTTGGAGGTAAAAAATGGACAGATTTGTGGAGTTTATACGCATCCATTTTAACCTCCATAAATCGAAGGGTTAGGATGATCCTATGGAGACGATTTTTTAGGCACATCCTATCTATGTCAGGCCCATCAAATGAATGCTTTGGATCATCAAAACAACGTGGGGTCACTGTGTTTTTAACCTCCTCTGTCCATTTTTAACCTCCACAAATCGAAGGGCTAGGATGATCCTATGTAGCTGATTTTTTGGGCACACCTTATCTATGATAGGGCCCATCAAATGAATGATTTGGATCATCCAAACAACATGGGCCCACTTTGTTTTTGGTCGGCGGACTAGAGAAGCTTCTCTAGACGGCCGACTAGAAAAACTTTCCTCATATATATATATATATATATATATATATATAGAGGAAACTGTTGGTGCGCTTAAGCTCACCAAACTTATGGTGAGCTTAAGCGCCCAATCACATGGGGGCCCACTTTGTTAGGATAATCCAAAGCATTCATTTTAAAGTCCCTTACATAGATAGGGGGTGTACCAAAAATCAGCTCCATAGGATCATCCTAACCCTCCTTTTGTGGAGGACAAAAAATGGACAGACACAAATCTGCCCATTTTTTGTCCTCCACAAATGGAGGGGTTAGGATGATCCTATGGAGCTGATTTTTGGTACACCCTCTATCTATCATAAGGCCTTGCAAATGAATGGTTTGGATCACCACATGTGATTGGGGAGCCATGTGATTGGGGAGCTTAAGCGCACCATAGGTTTGGTGCGCTTAAGCTCACCAGCAGTTTCCTCATATATATATATATATATATATATATATATGTGAACCAATCGGTGGCTTTTTAAGCCACTTCTGCTTAGGGAGCTCCCTAAGCACGTGCTTAGAAACACTTTTCTCTATATGTGTGTGTGTGTGTGTGTGTGTGTGTGAGATATATATTCTAGTAACTTGCATGCACAAAAATAATTAAGTTCTAAGTTCCAACTTCCCAGTTTTCAACAATCAAAACAAGAAAGCCCAGGCCAGTTACGCAACGCGATGCGACTCGACTCATAAGAGTCTTATTTTTCGACTCGACTCCCAGCGACTCATTCAAGTCAACAGACGACTCGGACGAGTCTTCAACAGAGTCGAGTCACCCATGCAACTCACCTCAAAAGCCCAGCGACTCGACTCAACTTGACTCGGGAGTTGACTCGTACGAGTCGTAAGAATTTGACAACTATGAGCATGCATAGGTCAGGTTCAAGAATTGGCAGCTTAGAGGCATGCAAAGCTACTAGACCAGAACTAGCTGTCACGACTTGTCCAGAGGTTGGGTAGCATATCAGACATTTCCAGCTGCAAATAGAAACATATTTTGCATGGGTACGAGTAAGAGTCTTGGAATCTGACATGGGTACCGAGTGTTGAATTTGGAAAATCACAAGAAAAAGGATTGGTGGATTCAGCAATATTTTTTTAAAAAGATGACGAATATTTTACGGCAAAACAAGATTACATGGGGGACAAGAGGTCCACAAAGATAGGGCCGTATAGGACCGCAAAATATGCATACAAAACAGAGAAAAACAGAAGTAAAAGCTCAATGGGTTATCCGACCCGAGTATCAGCCGCGATTGCGTACTCATTGACAGAGATAGAGTCCCGCAATATAAATATGTTTCAATCAATCCTAAAAATCAAATATTTTTAAATAATAATTAGGTTATCAAAGGTAATATATTGCAGCTTTTGATATATGTTATGTGTTCTTTCCATATAAAAGCTTTTGTACAAAACTCAGAGCCTGTGATAAATGTACAAGTGTTAGTAATATTCAGAAAATATTAAAAAGAACTAAATGTATCCCACTGAATCCATTAAGTGTTGGAATCCGACATATGTCTCACACGAGTACTTCACCCACTTGAAAGAACCATGTAACATCAACAGGAACCCATCAAGGGTAGTCGTCAATTTATCATATTTTATCCCTAAGAACACTGCAGCTCAGTTGAAATTCTGCTGTTAAATTATACAATTTTGTATAGCCATTTTAGATGTACAAAGGTCTGTGGCTAATTTCCTCCCACATAATAAATGGTTCGTCGATCTTCAAATATCACTGCTTGTTTATTATCACTGTTTGTGGCTAATTTCCTCCCACATATCACTGTTTGTTGATCGCCCAATGGTAATGTTACTTCTACCAACACTCGAGATCCAGGATGTTTGTGAATCATGTACACCCTGGAAAGTATGATTGTGCCCACGGTTACAGTTAAACTGAATGGACCAAATTATTTAAAAGTCAGCAGAATCGTTCAACTCAACTGAACAAAGCCTTTGTCCCAAACTAGTTGGGTCGGCTAAATGAATCCTTTAGAAAGATTTCATGAAGAAGGTGAAAGGAATCTACCCGGCTCTAATCCTAGCTCTAGTTGGGTTCATCTACGTGAATCATTTTCTTCCATTCTATCCTATCCAAGGTCATGTTCTCTGTTATGTTCCTAGCTGTTGGATATATGTAATAAGCCTGAGGGCATAGTTGTAATTGTGCATATTTCTCCTTTAATAAATATATTAGTGAGGGGGAGTTTTCTCTCTAACTCACTTATCTTTTTCTCTTTATTCTCTCTCACAACTTGGTATCAGAGCCAAAGGTCTCGAGTTCAAACCTCTCGGATAGCAAAAATCCACATGCGATGGTCGGCCCAAAGTGGGACCACATGTGCCACGTGTTTGCCAAGTGGGCCACACGTGCGGGGGAGTGGTATCAGAGGAATATGCCATCTCTATCATCATTACAGGTAGCAACTCAGGGGGAATTCAGAGATTGAAGAGTTTCTTACAGGCAGAGTTTGCTACAAAAGATTTGGGTTGGCTCAGATACTTTCTTGGGATAGAGGTGGCATATTTCTCTCAAGGGATATCTCTATCGCAGAGAAAGTATGTGTTGGACTTACTAGAGGAAACGGGAAACCTTGGTGTAAAACTTGTATCTGCGCCTATGGATCCCAATGTGAAGCTTATTCCAGAGGAAGGAAATTTGTTGGAAGACCCTGGCAGGTATAGGAGACTCGTTGGTAACCTCATATATCTCATGGTTACTCGCCCAGATATCTCCTATACAGTTGGAGTAGTTAGCCAGTTTATGAGTGATCTTCGTACCTCTCACTGGGCAGCAGTAGTTCAGATCCTCCGCTATTTGAAAGAGGCACCATGAACAGGACTACTATTCAAGAAAAATGGACATGTCAGGGTGAAAGGCTACTGTGGTGCAGGTTGGGCAGGATCTCCAGCAGATAGAAGATCAACTACGGGCTACTGCACCTTTGTTGGTGGCAATCTAGTGTCATGGAAAACTAAGAAACAAGAAGTTGTTTCGAAGTCTAGTGCCGAGGCAGAATACAGAGCTATGTCCCATACTAGTGGAGAGTTTCTTTAATTACGTTCCCTCATGACAAAGATTGGTTTTCCTCCTCCTTCAGCTCAGCTTTATTGTGATAATAAAGCTGCAATTCACATAGCCACTAATCTTGTCTTCCATGAAAGAACCAAGCATATAGAAGTTGATTGCCATTTTATTCGTCAGATGATTCATAAGGGCGAGATACATGTTTCTTTTACTCGGTCTGTAGACCAGTTAGCAAATATTTTCACAAAACCCTTGCCTAAGTCAAAATTGAATGATATTTGTAGCAAGCTAGGAATGTGTTATATCTACATTCCAGCTTGAGGGGGAGTGTTGGATATATGTATTAAGCCTGAGGGCATAGTTGTAATTGTGCATATTTCTCCTTTAATTAGTGAGGGGGAGTTTTCTCTCTAACTCACTTATCTTTTTCTCTTTATTCTCTCTCACAACACTAGCTATCAAGTCTTTCCTCACTGTGTCTACCCAAGCTGTTTTCGGTCTGCACCTACCTCCTTTTACTCCATCAACTTGGAACGAGTCACCTCTTCTCACTGGAGCATCCAAAGGCCTACGTTGGATGTGTCCAAACCATCTTAAGCGGTGCTCTGTCATCTTCTCCTCAATTGGTGCCACCCCCACTTTTTTACGAATGTCTTCATTTTTAATTCTATCTAGCACATCCATCTAAGCATTCGCATCTCCACTAGACTCATCTTATGCACATGCTACTTCTTGGTGGCCCAACATTCTGACCCGTACAGCATGGCTGGCCAGCAGAGTCGTTTGACTAATGCACAATATTATGACCCTCATATACAGAAGTTGGCTCTTGCTTCTACCAATAGTTTCCAAAAGGGTGATAAAGGAAGTGATACGAAATTCTCCAAGGATCGGGATAAATAGAATACGATTTTCTATGGAACGACAAGTCAAATCATGATAAGAGACGTTGTTGGGATCTTTTTTTTTTAATAGGTAAGCTGGGGTTAGGCAGGACCCCTACCGGTGTACTAAGGTAGAAAGATATTACAATTGATAGTACAAAGCACCAATCCTATCCCAAGATATAATCAAGGTTTTAAATTTCGTCCGAAATTTCAGATTTCGGTCAAGACCGAAACCGAAACATTCGAAATCCGAGATTGGCAAAACGTACCAAATTTTAGCCGAAATTTCGTAAATTTCGGCAATTTCAGAGAATTTATTTAAAAAATATTAATTTTTTATTCATTTCCAAAATTTCCGCCTTAATTACCGAAAAATTTCGGGCCAAAAATTCGAAATTTCAGGCGTCTTTAACGAATTTTGGCCGAAATTTCGGGATTTCGGCTAGGTTCGAAATTACCCCCGAAACCGAAATCTAAAACCTTGGATATAATATCTAAAAGATAAGGGGAATACAAGGGTATCAGATGATTCAACAATAACTAATAGATAGGGGGAAACAATGGGTTCCGAATGATCCAAATTCTCCAACTCTTGGTCTGGAAGAATTTAGCCTTGCTGTGGAGGTAACTCAACACTTATTTGATGAGTGCTGATTTACATAAAGGGCTTGCTTGTCTGCAAATTGGGATCTTAGGTAGCGTCTTCAGTAGGGAGCGCAAGGATATTTCTTCTTTGGAACCCCCCGCCATGGATCACCTTCGGAGTTGTGATCCGTCAACAATTTGTCTTCTGAGGCATCTTGGGCTTTGGTGGACTAGTCCTGGTCTCGTTTTTCATTTTATTAACAACCTTGTCGGGTTGTATAATTTCTTCTTTAGCCTCAGAATGTGGGATTCAATCGACCTCCGGTTCCAGGATTGGGTACCAAATATTATTCTCCTTGCTTGATGTATTACCTTTCGGATGTCCCTTTAATATGTTGCAAATTCTTGCCCTTTTGGTGCCTCGTAGTTTTTTGTCTTGTTGTCTAGTATAGTACAATTGACTTTCCTTGTTGCTGCTCCATCTTTGGAGGCTTTACATGGGCTGGGGGAGCATGTAGGCAGTTCCCAGTGGCATGGATATAGTCCTTGCAAACACTACCGAACTTGGATTTCTAGTCATATTCCACCATTTGCATTTGGAGCCCTAGTGGTGTGCATACTTGAATGCTGTCTAGCAAAGCTTTCCCCATAGTGATTCCAACACGGACTCTAACATGGCTTAATCATGAGGAATTCGATATTTGGGAGTCCATGTAAAGGGGCTTCCCTATGATGTTGGCAAGCTTGCTTAGGCCGTGGGTGGTCCAGTACTTCAAGTGAAGTGAGTCCTAGGAATCGTCCACCATAATTGTGATTTGAGGATTCAAGCGCTTGGATATAGTCACCTGGATTCGTAAACTTGAATAGAAAAAACACGTTCTCCAGGCCAAATAAGTGGTCTCCTAGCAGCTTCCATTTTCTTGAAAGATGACACCTCAGATATCTTCATCTTCGCTTGGTGGGGCAATATACTTGATCTTTGAGCATGTCGGGAGGGCTGTGTGTTTTACAAAGAAATGGCTCCACTTTCTTTGGTTTTCTCGTGAATGGATGGATTGTCTGCCTTCTTTGAGGGAATCTGCTTCTCTTTGTCATCGCCTGCAACGAGCTCTTTTCTTGCGCTCTTTATTCAAGAATCCTGTCTTTCTGTTTCAGATATTTTTCCTTGTTTTTTTTTTGGTTTTGCTTTCCCCCCAGCTCTGAATTCCTTTCTGCCTATGTCAAATGTCCCTTTTGGCGGTCAGTTCAATTTCCGCTTGTTTTTTCAAATTTTCCTGCTTTTGCAGGACAATGGTTGCTTGCAATCCAATTTCTAGGGGGCTAGGATTGATTTGTAATCCTTAGATTCCTACCAAAGCACAGCTAGCTAATGTCCTTACAAAACCTGTTACTACAAATCCATTATCTCAGATAGTAGGCAAGTTGGGCATGAGTGATATCTTTGCACCAACTTGAGGGTGAGTGTTGAGATACAAGGGTACATACTTATGGAGAAATTATATGGTGGCCAACCGTCAAAATCACAAGGACAGAGTGTCAGAACTCTGCCCCTTGATTTTTGATCTGGTCAAACCCCCTTTTTTGACTTCCCACTTAGATAAAAAATCAAGGGGCAAAGTTTTGACACTCTGCCCTTGCGATTTTCACGGTCGGCCACCATATAAATACTCCATACTTATGAATGGCAAGACGATGATTATTGATGTAGAATAATATAAGAGAGATTGAGAAGTCGACACAATTTCTCTCCCTTCCCACTATTCCCTCCTTCTCTTTCCTTACTTTCTCTCTTGCACTTCTCCTCTCCTGTCCCTTTCCAGAGATTAGATCTACATTTTCCACTCTGGGAAGTTTAAAATTTTTTGTCTTCAACATACCACATGTATTCAAACATGCAATCAGTGTCCAGCAAAATGCCTCCACTTGGCCCAACAACTCATCTCAAACTATAGGAAGAGAAGATGGAGCCAGAGAATCGACTAATGAGGCAGAAAGGACTTGAAAAATATGCATTTTGTGGATCTCGAAGAAAAATTGCGGATTCATAAACTAAAATTTATAATTCCTCTAAATAGAGTAGCACTCCATCTTTTTAATGAGAAACAATTCCCCGGTCAACTTGCCAAGTTGTTAGTCTAATTCTAAAGCACAAATATGTTCATGGTTTTTATCACCCATCATTTGTTGTTTTACTTCTGTGACAGTCCAATTTATTGCACGCCTTATGAAAGAATGGGATCATCGTTAAATCGACATTACTACTAATCCGGTGAAAAGAAAGCATGCTCCAAGTGAAATGGATCAAATCCATGAGAGATGAAGTCTAGCTAAATACAGATGGCACCTCTAAGGGTAAACCCGATATTTCTGGCAGTCATTAGACCACAGAGGTGACTTAATATTTGCTTTTGCCCATTAATATAAGGTTGGCACCAACTTGCAGGCAGAGACTAGAAGTAACACACAACTAGTAAAGAATAATGGCAAGAACTTCACTCTCTTATTTCAGAGCTAATGTCGAGATTGTCTCACCAATTTAGAGAGGCTAACCATGTAGCCGATTCTCTTGCTAATTTTGACCGCAAAGAAAGAGATATCCGTGCATACTGACAGCGGAAAGATCTAAACTAGAATGATTAGGGGTGCTACAAGATGTGATTTTTTTGGGTTTTCCAAGCATACGTTGTAAATAACTGCATTGTTTCATTGGGTTTTGAGGTAAGGTGGCATTTCCACTTCTTGTAATTCCTTTTCCTGTTAACAAAATTCCAGGTCTAACCAATTTTTGCTTTTTAGTAGATGAAAGGACTTAATGCATTGGGAATTGGAGGGAAAAAAAAGAAAGAGAAAAGAAGCAGATGCATATCATATTCACTCAAACTTTACATGATCACATTATGTTCGTTCTCACTACCATTTCTTTTAGAAAGGAATCATTACATCCAGTTCATGGCAAGAAATTTCACTAGTAGGGAACCGCATACCAAAAGAATAAGGTCAAACGCATGTTCATAAATAAATAAACAAAGATGTGAGATGGCAACATTTTTAGAATGATAAAACTTCTATAATAACACTCCACCATAAAAATATTATAAGACTAGCAAATTAATTGTGTGATCTTCTATTTTGAAGAAATTTGTGCACCAAATAAACTTACCAAGGGATTTCTACAGTTGACAAGCCTACATTCCTCTAGCAAAGAACCTTCCAACATCCAGCTCTCCCAAACATCAAAGCTATAACTTGCAAATACAAATTCCATTCTTCTATTTATCTGGAACAAAAAAAAAAGCTTGATTCATACATAAAGCATGAAAAGGAATCCATTCAAAGTCAAAAAAAAATTAACGTGGGCCATATAATATAATTTTTTTATATCAAATGTTCTTTTATTCTTTGCATCTTTGAATAAATGCAGTTTTCATTATATATATATAGAACATTTCCTACACACTTGTGTAGGTAAGTTACCTACACACTAGCTTAAAATACAGTGGGGGCCCACATTGTTTGGGTGATCCAAACAATTCATTTGAATGGTCCTCACATAGATAGGGTGTCCACAAAAAATCAGATCCATAGGATCATCCCAACCCTACGATTTGTGGAGGTAAAATGGACGTGTATAAACCTTCACAAATTAGTCCATTTTTTGCCTCCATAGTTTGAATGGTTAGGATAATCCTATGGATTTGATTTTTTGTGGACACCCTATCTATGTGAGGATCATTCAAATGAATGGTTTAGATCACCCAAACAATGTGTCCCCCACTCTATATATATATATATATATATGAGAAAACGGTTCCTACACATGTGTAGAGAGTTCTCTACACACTAGCTTAAAATACAGTGGGGGCCCACATTGTTTGGGTGATCCAAGCCATCCATTTTAAAGGCCCTCACATAGATAGGGTGTCTACAAAAAATCAGATCCATAGGATCATCCCAACACTACGATTTGTGGAGGTAAAATGGATGTCTTTAAACCTTCACAAATTAGTCCATTTTTTGCCTCCACAGTTCGAATGGTTAGGATGATCCAATGGATTTGATTTTTTGTGGACACCCTATCTATGTGAGGGCCTTAAAAATGAATGGTTTGGATCACCCAAATAATGTGCCCCCCACTCTATTTTAAGCTAGTGTGTAGATAACTTGTCTAAACATGTGTGTAGGAACCGTTTTCTCATATATATATATATATATATATATATATATATATATAATAGAGTTAAGTGAAGCTACACGTATGTGTAGCTAACTTAGCTACACCGACGGCTTAAAATACAGTGGGCCCACATTATTTGGGTGATCCAAACCATTCATTTGATAGGACCTCACATTGATAGGGTGTGCCCAAAAACTCAGCTCCATTGGATGATCTCAACCCTTCAAACTGTGGAGGCAAAAATGGACAGATTTGTGAAGGTTTTTACACGTCCATTTTTGCCTCCACAAATCGTAGGGTTGGGATGATCCTATGGAGCTGATTTTTTGGGCACACCCTATCTATGTGAGGGCCCATCAAATGAATGGTTTGCATCACCCAAACAATGTGGGGCCCACTGTATTTTAAGCCGTCGGTGTAGCTAAGTTAGCTACACGTATGTGTAGCTACACTTTTCTCATATATATATTATTAGTTGTATTGTGCTATATTGAGGATATGCGGGTCATTTCACCAATATACCCTAATCATGTACTCATACATTTGTGTGCTATATTGATGGTGTCGCTGGATTTGACCTCGAGGGTTATGGCCTTTCCCGTTAGGGTTTTCATGAAGATCTGCATCTTCTTCCGATACTTCCTAGCCAACGCCATCAGAGAGGGATCAATAATCCCACCACAAAGACTCAGAACAAGATGCAGGGTCGATTCCTTCTAGACAGAGGGTAGTCGGCGAGAATACGAACGTCTTCAAGCTGTTTGCCGGTGAAGATCAGGAGCTGCTGATCCGAAGGAATTCCTAGCTTGGCCTGAATCTTGGCTTTTATAATTATCGATGGTGTCGCTAGATTCGACCCCGAGGGTTATAGTCTTTCCCGTTAGGGTTTTCATGAAGATCTGCATCTTCTTCTACCTCTCTCCTGCTCTTTCCCCTCCCTCTATCTTATTTTCTGATATATTCGATATAAAAATAATTATTTTACCTATTTTGAAGGAGTTTCTAGAAAAATAATTAAACTAATTAATTTTTATTTTAAAAAAATAGATTCCATCCAGCAATAAATCAGGAAAGAATAATTCCCATGTAATAAAATAAAAAATAACATGCATGTTTGATTAGTTTATTTCTAGAAATATAATTTTTCTATTTTTAAAGAATTTTTAACAAAAATAAATAATTTTTTTGATAGGTAAAAAATAATAAAAATAAAAATAAATAATTTTGACATGAAAAATAAATATTGTCAATCACTAGATCGGGCAACAATAGCTAACACATAATAAAATTAGACGCTAACATGCATGTTTGATTAGCTTTATTTTGAAAACATATTTTCCTTATTTTGAAAATAAAAACACAATGATATCAACGTTGATTTGATGCATTTCCATGTTAATGGTAACTGTTAAATAACAAAAGAAGCAAAAAAAAAAAAACCCAAAAATCGCGTAGGGGGGAAATTGGTGCACTTTGATCAAAATGTCAACATTTCAACTAAAGTTCTAGGACTTTTATACATGGATTTGTAGTGTTTCAGTGGACAGACCGAAATACTACCGACATGATCCTCGACATCCTGTAACAATGTTTGTCCTGGGAAATTTTGTGTCAGTGGAGACTGACACAGACATACATCAGCTGAAACCGACATTTGTCGATCAAAATTCAAAACTATGCATTTTTGTTATGGTTGCAACAACAGGTCATGAACCATAACTGTGGCATTATGGCATTATCTACTCTAAAACTCAATTAACTTTTATAAATAGGCATTTAGATAAAAAAACTTTTTTAACCAATTATTTGCAGGCGGTTAGAATTGTCCAATCAAAGTTTTGCACCAAGCCCATCTATAGTTACACCGAGTAATCACTTCATATCAACAAAAGGAGACATATATGAAAGGAATCGACACTGTATTCCTTTAACGAAACACAGTTAATGCTCGAAAATAAAGTTTGGCCTGCAATATCAAATAAGATTTAATAGTCCAGTCTAAACCACTTTTAGCTTGAAATGAATATCAGTATATCATGCAGAAACTGCATAAAATAACTTAAAAATTAATTAAAAGAAAAGAATGATAGTGTCTATTAGTCACACACCCCTAATCTAAAACCATAGCCAAATACTAAGTCAACCAAGTCAAGAAACCGAAATTACCTGCAATAATTTCCCACCAGCAGCAAACGATCGCAATCCAATTGTGTCCTGGAGAAATCAATTCAAATGCCATATCAGTTATACATCACAATTATTACTTTATTGCTAGTCTGAACTGAACAGATAGTAGAGACTTGATCCATAATGAACAAAAATGGAGAAGAGTTCCCGACAATACACCTTGTTTCTAAAAACAACAAGGAACTGTGCAGCGGGATCTCTTTTTGTCACATTAGATGTGGTATCCAGGAACCACCCACCACCAGGGACTCTTTGTCTGGACACGTGAAACCCAGGTCGATCTCTTGCACGTAAAGCTATAACATACCCATCTTTCAGAAGTTCCCCACATTTTCTGCTGAGCCCCATGCTTAATTCCGCCTGCTTTTCAGATTTTCTACCATCCTCTGGGGAAGCAAACCGAGAACTGGAGCTTGCCACTTGATCTCTGCTGCTTATAGCTGTATCCTCTTCTCTCTGTGAGATAAAATTGCTGTCTCTTTCTAATGCAGACCGGTCATTTTTCTGTTGGGATTTACGGCGAGCGGGCCTCTTTTTACCCTTCTTACCCGATCGGCTAGCCCTTTCCTCGGATCGTGTAGGAGTATTTTGAGACAAAGCTGAACCTTGAGACTGAACAGGGGACTCCAATTTATAGATACCTTGTTTCTGGCTGTATTCTGGACTTAACTGACTTTCATCTGTCAGCTGCTCACCGTCACAAACTGGCAAAGCAGGTTGTTTCTCCAACAACTCATCCTCAAACCCAATTTCACTTTTTTCATCATCCTCATCTGAAATAGCATTATTTGGAAAAACCCCATCAAAGAAAAATGTTTGCAACATACTAACAGCTTTCTCCCTTATTTCCATCCATACTTCTTCACTATAATCTGCACTGCGAGGGAGTATCAATACATTTGGCATCTCCCTTACCTGACTTGACAAATGGAGATATCAGTGCCCTCCACCAATAAAACAAATGGAAGTATTGTTGCAAGACAGCTAAAATCCGTGCATCTTTAATGAAATACGTGTCAAATGTGACGTGCAAATATACAATAGATATGGTAAGAAAAAAAAAATAATGCATTTGAAAAAAGATCAAAATCAGTGCAGGCAACTGACATGCGACTAATGCGGTAGGCCATACTGTTTGTGCATTTGAAATTATGAATATAATTGTTTACATAAAAAAAGAAGGGAAAAAAACTCTTTTCCCAGTGCCTGAACAGAAAGAGTAGAACAATGCCAAGAACCTTAAACAACTGCAAGTATATCAATTACATGTACCAATTATGCTGTGTCTTGTTCTACTTGAGAGTTTGGCACGAGTTGCCTATCTTGTAGTCTTTTCTCTTTTGTTTCTTTCTTCTTTTCTCTCTCACTTTTTTTTTTTTTGCCTCCTCTTCTATTTAATGAATATATGAGGAAAGTTTTTCTAGTCGGCCGACTAGAGAAGCTTCTCTAGTCCGCCGACCAAAAACAAAGTGGCCCATGTTGTTTGGATGATCCAAATCATTCATTTGATGGGCCCTATCATAGATAGGGTGTGCCCAAAAAATCAGCTACATAGGATCATCCCAGCCCTTCGATTTGTGGATATTATACGCGTCCATTTTAACCTCCATAAATCGAAGGTTTGGATGATCCTATGGAGATGATTTTTTAGGCACATCAAATGAATGCTTTGGATCATCCAAACAACATGGGCCCACTGTGTTTTTGGTCAGCGGACTAGAGAAGCTTCTCATGGATTGGATGTCGGAAGAGCGAATGGATGTGGATGGGCCTGTAATGACTTGGGCACCCTCCTCTTAATGGCTAGCCTTTAAGGGTGAGTTCTACTTGTGTCCCAACAACTAAAATGAAAACTCAACAGAATCAGTTAATTAAGATGTTTCTTAATTATTTTTCTTTTAATTCATTATCTTTGAACTCTCACCAAGTTGTAAATCAAGAGCACGCTATCTGCTATGACAGATGTAATGAAACAGTTTTTTTTATTTTTTTATTCTTTTGTTTGTTTTGTAGGGATTTCCAGACCAACACACAAACTATGAGATTTCGAGGTTAGTTTTGGTGTTGCTTTCAAGTGTCAAGTGTACTTGCTTTGCATCGGGAAAAAAAAACTCAAAAATCAAGCTTTCTTGTGGAAAACCCAATTTTCATGGATTGGAGTTTATGGATTGGAACTCCTTGAAGACAAGCTCTGTTTTGGGGATCACACTCCCAACATAGTGATTAATGCATAGAGATAAAAAAAATTAACCCAGAATTTATCTTGACACCTATGGTGTGACCTGAAATTTTGTCAATCAACAAGGGAAAATACAAGAGGGGATATACCCCACGTTACCTATAAAGACAAACAGCTAAATTGATGTGCACTTTTGGATTAAACTCTAAGATTAAAGAACTAAGCTCTTGACCGTAGTATATGATGGACCAAGGAAAAAGAAGATCTTTTTCTTCTCAATGAGGATGTCAATCGACGCTTAACTATCTTATTCAAGCTAACTAATAGATTAACCCATATACTTTGAGTACCTTAGGCCATCTAATATGCTTCTTGCCTCCGTCTGCAAGTTAGCACCAGTGCCATAATAATGAGGAAAGGCAAATAAAATCTCACCTCTATGGTTTCTTATGACTCCACCCGATATACATGGATTTCCTTTAAGAGCGCCAACCGTATTCAATTTAAGTTTATTCCTCTTTAGCTTTATCCATTTAATTTGGATCTCTTTTGACATCTTCGTATGCATGAGACATACAACTATCAACAAGGGCCCTACTCTTCCCAGCAAGCAATCGCACGTCTGAATAAGTGATCTAGAGAGATACTTAACCTAAGTCACAATCGTTCTTATGAATTATGATAAGGTTTATTGGTTTGGCATTACCGTCCATCTGACAAGAGCAAAATTTCCTTCCACATATTTCCTACGTGATGAGGGAGGGAATAATTTTTAATGCATAAGCAAAAGATATCTTGATTTTCCTCGGGCTTAAATCAAATCATTGAATAAGCATGGCACTTATGGGTTGATTCTCAATCAAAGGCACCTATAGATAGATGGCAAAGTAGCCTCATATGGCTCTTGCGCCGAGCCGAGCCAGGCTCGAGCTTGGTTGTGTTTGAGGTGGGTTCTTTTAGTAAACACATCAAATAAATACCATTATGTAATATAATATAATATTATATTATATATATATATATATATATATATATATATATATATATATATAGAGAGAGAGAGAGAGGAAAGTTTTTCTAGTCGGCCGACTAGAGAAGCTTGTCTAGTCCGCCGACCAAAAACACAGTGGGCCCATGTTGTTTGGATGATCCAAAGCATTCACTTGATGGGCCCTATCATAGATAGGGTGTGCCCAAAAAATCAGCTCCATAGGATCATCCTAGCCCTTCGATTTGTGGAGGTTAAAAATGGAAGTGTATCAATTAAAACAACGTGCAAGTGTATCAATTAAATGTACCAATTACAGCCGGTACTTAACATCGTTCATCATTATAGGATCTAGCTGCAATTGCTGGATATTAATCAACTAGGTCTCTTCAGCTGATTATCTTTCTGAAGTTTTTCATCCAAATGTTGTAGGAGTTGTATCAATAGCCTTGCCCTTCGGGTAACTTTATAAGATTTTCATCATCTGAAGCAGACAGAAGATGGAGGAGAGAATAAGTCATTTTAGGTTGGCAGCACCTAATAGTAATCTTGGTATTAAATTTCAGCCGAAATCTGTGAATTTCGGATTTCGGGTTTGATTTTGTCTGAAATGACCTGAATTTAAAAAAAAAAAAAAAAAAAAAAAAACGGTTTGAGTGAAGTTTAAAACCTTGCTAGTAATTGTAAGATCAAAAGGTGGAACACTACCATAAGTAGTAGATTCCAAAAAGCATGATCGTAATGATTGATCTAAAAACTTGGTATCCAGGTTTGGATAATCAACTGAATATATGACAACAGCTAAACTTGTGATCAAGGAGTCAGCTTTGGGAATGTTTATGAGAGTATAGTGGGAGCTTCAACAGTAACACCTGTCACATCGATGTTTAAAGGGCAAAAAGGCTTTTGATAGGAATGCAGCAGTGCCTAGTATGGTCATAACATCTTTAGTCGTGTTTGGTGGCATACTCGTTTATTTCAGGTTAGCTGTATGTTAGTATAAAAAGATAAATAACGCCTTTCTCCAACAGCTTAAGCTTTTGGAGAAGTTGGTAAGTCAACATGGTATCAAAGCCAAAGGTCTCGAGTTCAAACCTCCCGAATAGCAAAATCCACATGCGATGGTCGGCCCAAAGTGGGACCACATATGCCACGTGTTTGCCAAGTGGGACACACGTGCGGGGGAGTGTTAGTATTAAAAGATAAATAACGCCTTTCTCCAACAGCTTAAGCTTTTGGAGAAGTTGGTAAGTTAACACTGTACAACAAATAGCATTTGTGTTTTTTTGGAGCTATTTGAAATGTTCATTTCATGTTAGCTGTACAACAAATGGCATTTATGGTATTTTGGAGCTTTTTGAAACTTTCCATTTTTTATTTTGCAAATAATGATTTTATGAATGCGGAACAATGGAATAGTTTCAAGAGGGAGATTGCTCTACACATAACTCCAATGGCCCCACCTAAGAAAATCATCCTACCAAGGGTTTCAGCGACCTCATTAGCTTCATGTAATGCATGCCTAAAAAGAATATATTGCCTCTAACCAAAACCCAAATCTCATCAATGATATCATTCACCAATGGCAGGGAAGCCCCAGAGACAGAATTAATCAAATTCCCCTCTCCACCAACTTTCTGCTAAAGTCCTCAAAAGATACAAAGCCCTTCTGGAAGTGCTTTAGCCGTGGCTACAACGAAGTCTTTTATTTCTTGGAAAAGCTATCTAATATTGTGTCTCGTTTCTAATAATGCTCCCATAGAAGTTGGCCCCAATCACCGATCGGAGCCCCCTCAAAATTGAGATTGATAGTGTTTTTTCAGTGGAGCAACCCATCCGGCCACTATCCCATGAACCTTTCATCCACCAACAACCATCTACTTACAGATACAATTAAGAATTTCGATCCCAGTGTCCACATATTATTCTTCCATATTGCCCATTAGATTATCATAATTTTGATGAGCCTCACCATTTTCCACTATCTCTACTTCATCTCCAAAAATACGATAATTTCTCTCTGCCTGGATTTTATGTCCAGCCGTTTTGCCATTGTAAGGATATTACAGGGATTATTTCATAAGTTGTTAGCTCATTTTTTGTCCCTTCAATTACATTATATAACATAACGCCATTTCAGCAATAAATTTGCATATGCTACTGCAAAATGAAACAGCCTCTCTGCAAAGCAGGGGTAAGGCTGCGTACATCTAGCCCTCCCCAGACCCCGCAATGGCGGGAGCCTCATGCACTGGGCCGCCCTTTTTTACTGCAAACTGAAAAGTGATGTCTTATTTGTCCCTAAAACTCTCTTCTCTTAATCAGGACTCATGACATGGAGCCATAACTAGATGGCCAACAGCTTTGTGTTATCAAAGGTTCTTTGAATCCGAAATCAAGTTCAAAGGTTTTCTATACATAAATCAAGTGTACTATATCTTGTATAATTAACACTTACAACTGCAAAGAAGGAACCCAAATCGGAATCTCTTCTTTGTGATGATAGTACCAAAATATCAAGTTGGCCCGTCCATCTTTATGTTGATCGTTACAGGCATCTTGAATCTTCTCTTCCCTTATTTTATTTATTTGTTATTTGCTTTCTTGTTTTTGTTTGTGCATAATGCAGACTTACTGTTGTTTTTTTAGATAGGAATCTGGAAAGTTTTGACATACGCAAGAGGTATTTGCAGATCTTCCATACGGAGAGCTCATAAGTAAACATGGTAGTAACAAAACCCCGCTTTAAATTTGCCCAAGATTGTTGGAATTCATTTATTTTTCACAGGGGTGGGGTTGCTTTGGGTTTGACGTATTTCATGTAACAGGCTTGTATGGTCCTTAGAATACCGGTGTTGATCCCTATGTCTAGCTGGAAAAGTACAAATATTGCAAAGCCCATTTGCCTTGTTTTCTTCATATTTGGTTAAACCTTTGAGATTATCTAAAAACTTAGCTTCAATGTTAGAACTCGCCAATCAGTCAACTGTTCTTTACCTCTTTTTTGGGTTGGTCTCAGGTAAACAATGTCTGTTTCATTATATGGTTAGGGTTTCTTGATTGATCAATTTTTAACTGATCAAATCAAGTTTGATAGGAATAGTTTTTGTCCTTTTTTATTTTATTTTATTGGAATACTAGAATTCATTTATTTCTTTGAATCATAGAAATCCTACAAATTTGTATGAATCATATTCCAAGTTTAAAACTGTTTTGCATTGATGCAGGAGATATTTAATAGTGGGGAGGTGGACCTTCTAGCGAATATGGAACCATATTAGCATTCAAGAAAGGAAATAAAAGAACCAGATGTAACAATATTGAGTAACTGCAACTCATATAACAGAATTTAACCCTATGAACTCATATCTTAAAGAATACAATCATACCCTAAGGCTAATGCTCATACCCATGCTTCCATCCATTGTGGCCCTTCAGCACCATCTAAAGCACAACCAGCAATAGTTCCATCGATAAGAAGCTGTTTCAGAGCGCAATCATCTAATAACTGACTGCTACCTGTATTCACAAGAAATGCCCCTGCAGACAAATATATTCATCCTTCTTTAGATGCAAAAAGAAGGGATAATCATGTATACAAGCGGTCAAATAATCGGATTTAAAGATCATAACGAATTCAGAACATCGATTCATAACAGTAACTTTAAAAGTACAATACCAGAATCACAAGGAAAATCAATAAATCGCCTGAAAATTACCAGGTTTTATATGTTGCAAGCATTCACCATTGATAATCTGAACTGTTTCATTTGACAGGGTACAATGGAGTGAAATAAGATCACTTGTTGCAAGTAAATCATTAAGTGTATCCATTCTTCGTGCGGCTGGAGGAAATGTAATAGAAGGTCGTCCTGATTTTCCTTTTCCCTGTACAAAATTGTGTTAATCACCGTAAAGTAAAGAGAGAATTCAAGATACAATTAGATATGCAACAGCAATAGAACCTAACACTAGTATATTAGAAAAATGTGCGCAGGACAGTATCATCAAGTTTGTATGAGATCAATAGAACTAGAAATATTCTGCCACAGTCAAGTACTAGGGAGAGAGTTCAAGATACAATTACATATGCACATGGATTTTAATTTCGATTTTGGTTTCAGTCCCTACCGAAACAGATTTTTTTTTCAAATTTCAGCCGAAATCCGAAATTTTCATATCCGAAGGCCGAAATTTAAAACAATGGATATGCAACAGCTATAGAACCTAGCACTAGCATACTAGAATATTGTGCACCACATGCTCTACTTAAATGCATAGGACAGTAACACCAAGTTTGGAAGAGGTCAATAGAACTTCTGCTTAAGAGCTCCAATCGAACTAGATATTGAGAGCAGCATGTTCCGGCAACCACTAATTACACGCACAATAAAGTCATTGAATTTATTGTAAGCCAATTCTGATTATATGCCTGCATCAAGAGGTCTTATAATGCATAATAGATTTAGCAGGTTAGAAATAACATGGCATTATAAAGACAGAGATGAATGCGGGCATGGGGCACAGACAATGACAATGTTTATGATGGTTAAAATTATTCAAGTTGGTTCTGTCCCAAGTCATGCATTATCAGTAGTAGTTGTGTTAAATTTCATACGATACTGGTCAAGGACATCTTCGCCTTTCTCATTTTCAATGTTTTAGTCTAATGCTATGTTGAGGGGACACTGACAAGGTGTTGGAGGGGCATTGAAATCTAGATGAATTTATGGAGGAGTTATTCTAACACCTTAAACTCAATCTTCCTTTAACTTTTAGTCCAGAAAAAGCTACATCTCGAAATGGAGTGAAGAGGAATGTAGAACTAACAATCTTCCTTCCTACTTGGATTTGAGCCTAGCTAAGTGGTGAAGAATTTGAGCTTCTTTTCAAGAATGATGGGATATATTTCTTATAATTGGAAAGCGAGGAGTGGAATTGAATATTTACTATTGGGTGGCGAAATAAAACTTGAAGGGAATTCATTATTGATGATTCCTTAGTTATACTTTGTCGATGCAACCTTGAGAAATTGGCAACATCATTGCTTAAGCTTTTCTTAAGGCAATAACCATGAATCGAGGACCAAACCATGGAAGAATAAACCTAGAATCAAAGGTCTGTGGTTTTTAAAAGAGGACTTGAGGAAGTGGGACTGCTATAAGTTATTTAAATCCTAAAACCGAAGAAAAATTGTCCACCCATATGTAATTCCTGACAAATGTCCAACTCATGCAAATTTGTAGGATGGGCAAATGTTCCAACCCCAGCAAATATGCCTACTCATGCAACATCTGCTGGGTAGTTCTGCTATAAGCAAAATGTACCAACCCATACAAATCTCCAAGTGCTGACACCATCTGGGCCGCCTCCTAAAAGGGCTATTTTCGCCGTTCTATCCCATTCTGCTTATGAGCTGATGTGAAAACATCCATCAGCCCCATTCTATAGGGTTTGAGGCTGCATCAACACTCAACAGTAATCTATACCCTTGTTCTCTCTATTAGCTGATATTCTCTCTGGGTAAGCTATTGTTTTGTTTTGGTTTTGGATTGCTAGTTCATGAGGTTGTAAATTTCCTACTAGATGCTACACAAATCTTATTCAATGTGGTTGCTGTACTTAATAGTTGTGGTGTCATTCTGTTTGGTATCTGTTGTTAATTGCACAAGCCTGATTGATCTTCATATGCAAGTTATAATTGTTACCCTGTTTCAAAAAAGGGGGGGCAAGAAGAAAGGGCATCTTTGCCAAATCAGCTTCGAGTATTCACGTCCAAATCATCTTTTCGAGTATTCAAGTACGAACTCTGTTTTTATGCTTTATTAATGTAACAAGTGCTGCTCACTATTGTGTTTAAGCTCGTTCATCAAGGTGATATGGGCTTTTGTGGGACCCAAGGGGAGGCGGATGCTACGGAGGCTGAGGTGCGTGCAGTTCATCAAGGTTTAAAGCTGATGGTAAGAGATCGAATGGATAATGTGGTGGTAGAAGGGGACTCCCTAAATGTAATTCGGTGGCTCCAAGGTTTGCAGAATCACTCTTGGAGATTGATAGGTTCTTCGATGAGATGTTAGATTGGGTGGGATCTTCTTCTGTTGTGTTTAAGCACGTTTGCCATTATGACAATAAGGTGGCGAATAGTCTAGCTAGAGAAGGAGTTTCTAAAGAAGCTTTTGCTCTGTTTGACTCTCTTCCGCCCTGCCTACTTTTTGTTGTACTAGATATTAGCTTTTCTCTCATATGTTCCTGACTTTTATGTATTTTGACCATCTTGGCTCCCATTGTTTGCAATAAAATTGGCAATCATTCAAAAAAAAAAGGTGCTGCTCAAAATTATAAGCCATATGCAAGAACGACAACAGGCTCGAGACGGAGAACAACGGGTTCGCAATGAAAAGTTTCAAACTCATATCAACACCCTTACTGAGCAAGTCAAGACGATGAATGATAGATTAGACCGGCATGTTGAAGAACATGGTTTGAAAGAGGCATTATCTTCAACCTTCATTGAAGATCCGCAGATGCCAGAAGAAGTTATTAGGATTTTAGCTGTGCAACCTAGATACCGTCGTGCCGGCCTTTTGCATGTGAGCCACTTAATTCCTCCCATATTAGCAATAGCATTAAAACGAACAATGTTGAAGAAGAAATTTTCCCTATACAAGTGCCACAGCCTAAGAGATGCATTGACAATTCAAGTTTGGAGGAAAATACTAGGAATTGTAAGACCACTGGACTAGAGGCAGATAGTGATAAACATAGCGTAGCACTAGACCCATAATGCAACGTGTGTAACGGCTATTGCCGATATTATTGCATTTCAGTACATTGGATTGCAACTGCTGGTCATAAAACCAGCAACAGCAACAATTACCGAACAGAATACCACTAGATCCGGAGGATTAAAACCCTCTGCCATTGTAGCCCCATTTAGATTTCTTATTGGAAGAAATCAGAGCCTTGCCTCACCTCAATCCCATTTTTTTGCAACAGTCACCATTTCTGTTTGGTTTTTCACATCAAATAGTGAGTAACAAGACCACCCACATACTTCACAATTAAGTATCCAAAGTGCAATTGCACCATATGTTCATCCATCAGCATTTGAAAACAGACCCATTTGAAACACCCAAGATTTACAACTAAAATCAATACTCATAAACTACATTCACTTCAATTAGACAGATGTGGCTGGAGACTAATTTAAAAACAGATGGGAAACAGGTAATTTTCCAAATCAACACAAAGTGATGTGAAACTATATAGGTCATTTGGATACAAGAATTTTATAATAGAGGATTGTAAAATCCTGGATTTTAAAATCCTCTCTTATAAAATCCATGTATCCAAACGGCCCCATGGAGGGTTTAGGTTCAGATAATGAATAAATCACACAGTTATAAGTTACCTCATGAACATCAAAATACAGCACACTAATCTTGAAAGCCAAGCTCTTAGTAGCCAGAGACCGCGCAGAAGCCGATCTCCCAACAATCCCGAGCACGAGCCCTCTACACCGGCGCATCCCTCTACATAACGGCTGAAGCGAGCCGAGCCAACCAGAAGCCGAGAAGGCGTGGCGAGAGAGAAGATGAGTCCGGCGGATCAAGCCAAGGAACAGCGCCATGACAGTGTCAGCCACCTCCTCGGCTCTGCTGGTGTCTACGTGGACGAGCCGGAGGCCGAGATCTGAAGCTAGGGCTGAGTCCACGGCTCGGTCCGGGGAGCCGAGGCAGAAGATGAGCTGCCATGGCTGGAGCCGGCGTTGGGCGGCTCTCGGGAGGAAGGAAAGAGAGTGGATTATGACGGCGCCGGCTGCTTCGATCCTGCCGTCGGCGATCCGGCTAAGGCTGATGTGTTCAACGGTGGCTACTCCGGCTAGGGTTTCTTGTTCGAGGGTGCAGTCTTCGAGGCAGTTTAGGGAGACTACGAGGGGGAGAATACGAGGTGTTTTGGTTGATTTTCCGGTGCCGGAGAGGGTTGATTTGGGGTGGTGATCGTGAGGGTGAGTCATTGCCCTTTTGTGACTCGAACTGGATTCACTCATCTTTGGTTCTCTGCTTCTTCTGCTTTACCTCCCATTTGGGGCTTCTCTGTGTTGTAACTTGTAAATCTCTTTTTATGTGTCGTTGTTTTGAATGAATTTTTGGGGAAATGATTTCAGCACAACCGTATTTTAATATTTGGACAGACTCGGCTTGTCCTTTCATTTTTTATTTTTTTTAATGGGCTTGGGACGGCTTTTTGGGAGCTGTAATAAACTTTAGCCGCTCTTTAAAAGACAAGAAGGAATGAAGAAATGATATAAGCACAACCATGTTTTGATTCTTGCACTAATTCTTCATTCCTTCTTGTCTTTTATATAAGCACAAACATGGCAGTGCCAATATTAGTAGACACAGCCAAAGAATAAAAGACAAGAAGGAATGAAGAATTAGTGGAAGAATCAAAACATGGTTTTGCTTATATCATTTCCCATTTCCGAGCCCCACCAAATAATTTGGCTGTGTCTACTAATATTGGCACTGCCATGTTTTGATAACTGCCCAAACCACAAACTCATCTTGTCTTTTGTTTTTTGTTTTTTGAACAGCTGTATTACATTTCCAAATTCCAAAAGCTCTTAGTAGCCTAATAAACAGGAAAGGACAAGCTAAGTTCGTGCAATTATCAAAACATGGTAGTGCCAATATCTGTAGCCAATAATTTTGGCCTATACAAATGAGATTCACAAAATCCCTTGCTTTGATGATGGTACTTTTCTTTTTGCTTTTTTAGGTGGACGTTATAAAGATGAGATCCAACGGCTCAGGATCATCCCACAATCCCAGTCCACTAACTGCAATCAGGTATGTTCCCTGCCTTTTTTTCTCATCCAAATGGAAGAATTATAGCTAAATCTATTAAAATATACATTTCTCCTTCTCTTGGAGGGAAACTCTCTTGGAAGGTGTGAAAATAGTCCGTCTAGCCTGATTTCTCTGTGGCTGTATGTTTAGTCGAATCTCTACGGTACACGTGTGCATGTGTGCCAATCAAGTGTTCAGAATCTATCATCACAGTGCCTCCACGTTGGACGTCCATGGTGCAATCTAAGCCGTCTAATCAGTCGCATGCAGATCCTATGTGCTTCTCCTTATCCTAAAACACCAGCATATGCCTCACGAATCTTGAATCAAAAGTCCAGGCATTGTTTGGATTGCAAGAATAGTTTGGAAAATTTTGGGAAGGAAAAATATTTCTGAATTTTCTCACTTTTTTTAGGGAAATGATTCCAGCACAATTATATTTTGATATATGCGCACATGTATCTTGTCTTTTAGTATTTAAAAAGGGTTTACGGTTCCCAGAAAGCACCTAAGAGACAATTAAATACTAAAAGACAAGAAACATGAGCGCATGTTATCAAAACATGTTTGTGCTGAAATCATTTCCCTTTGTTTATATACTCCTGTAATATGATAACTTCAACCAAACCTATTCAAATTTTCCTTGGGAGGACCTTTAGTTTGTGATAATATCGTTTTCCCCACTAAATCTTAGAGAGAGAATTTTCTCAAGAAAATTTTTCCCATCAAAATTGTTTTTCTTGCAAACCAAAAACTCAGCGAGTGAAATCTTGGGCCTTGATGACATGTTTTCCCTACAATTGGCTACACATTGAACTTAGCGAGTGAGGTCAGGGATCGTGGTTAGTACTTAGACCTGCTAAATGTACTTCCATGCTATTAGTAAAAGACACGTACAATCCATGTCTACTTTATGGTGGGTCCTGCTTATGTATTGATCCTAACCATTAATCTGCTCCAAAAACTTTTGTCATTAAACTCACTATTTAGTAGGGATTTTCAAACTCTATTCCCTATTTTTAAACTATTTATTAACAAGTGACGATTGGGTGACATCATCGCATAGGTGGGCTCCACCTATACATTTGTATGTCCATTTCCTTATTTTAGGTAGATAAGCTGAGATTGGGTTTTCATTCCCTGGACCCTTCACCAACCTCTTACAGTTCCTTGACGAAGAGAGGAAGGGGGGAGAAAAATAGTCATTTGAGCATGGTTTGGGGGCTTAATAATGGACGTAAATTCTTTTTTAGGTCGAAAGAAACGGAGCCTGAGGGTAAAAATAAGATGAGAAATATCTTTTTGTTGGAGACCTTGGGGTTATGTTCGGTGTAAAATGGGCGAAACAATTCACATTTTCACATGAATAAAACATTTTTAAAGCTCTGTTTCTTTTTTACAGCGTGAAACGAATTCATACATCCATTTCTGCACTTAAAAATGTTGTAATTAAAGTCTGTTTTATGTTTTTTAACGTCCAAAAAAACAGAGCGTAAAAGTAAATTTTTTTTTTGGGGTTAATCAGGGTTCTTACACTGACGGCCATAAGTGACTTAAGGCCTTTACAGGACCAAAAAAAATTTTAGCCTAAAATATCTGGTTGCTTGGGGGCTATAAGTGACTTGTCACCTTTCAAGAGTAAAAGTTTTTGGCCATAAAACACCTGGTTAACATTTTACCCCGTATAAATTTAAACGTTTTTGTTTTAGGTTGGAACAAATGGGACCTTGACAGTTGGGAGTGTACTTCCCAAATATTTAGGTGAGATCATGTTTCCATACATCAAGCCGGGCACACCCTCCCAAGTACTGGTTTCATTTTCCCTTTACTTTTCATAACTAATTTTTTCCGACAATCTCACCCTTTGAACCTTCGCTATCATTTTGTTGGAGAGTGTAAGGGCAGTTTAGTCATTACATGTGTGAGGGATATTATAGTCTTTGTACTTATGTTGCCCTAGATGGGCCTACATATACATCGTTTTCATGGGAGCTCCTTATTGGAGACTCTCCATTCCTCTTCTTCTTCCTCTCTCTATCTAAACTCCAACTTCTAACATGGTATCAGAGCCAAAGGGCTGAGAAAGAAGAAGAAGAGTCTATCCACCATTAGTGGAAATGATAGAAAGAATGTTGGAAACTTGGAAGAGAAATCTTATTTCTAAGGGGGGGAGACTCATCCTGGTTAAAGCAGTGTTAGCTAATATACTAGCGTATTACTTATCTTTGTTCAATTGCCCGGTTAGTGTAGTGTTGAGAATAGAACAGATTCAAAGAAGATTTTTTTTGGGAGGTGCCGATAGTAAGTGTGGCATACCCTTAGTGAAGTGGGAAAACGTTTGTATGCCGATAAAGAATGGTGGTCCGGGGATAAGAAAGTTGAGAGAGTTCAACCGTGCATTGTTGGGAAAGTAGCTTTCGCATTTTGGTATGGAACAGTCTCCCTTGTGGGTAGAGGTGATTGGTAGAAAATATGGCTTCTTAAATGGGAATTGGTGCTCGGACGATTCATAAAGTAAAAAAGGCGGGACTGTTTGGCGAAACATTTTGAGGTTCAAGCAAAGATTTGAGGGGGGTATTCAGTTTAAAGTTTACAAAGGGGATCGTATAAAATTTTGGGTGGATGCTTGGTGCTCTGAGGCACCCCTGAAGACTCTTTTTTCCGGATTTGTTCTCTGCGGCTTTGAAGAAAGATGTGTTGGTGTGGTGTGATTGTTTTGAGATGGTGGATACCAAGGTGGTTTGGAAGCCTAGCTTCAGAAGGAATTTTTTTGACAGGGAGTTAAATTCCGTTTCTCGGTTACTTCATTTGATTGAGAATTGCTATATAAAAAAAAGTGGGGTGGATAAAAGAATTTGGATCTGGGATCCATCCGGCTTCTTCTCTGTGAAGTCATTTTACTCTTGGTTGGTGCATACTTCAGGTTCCCCTCTCGCAGCTGACGTTTGGAAATTCCTTGGGCCTCCATCAGTATCCTTTTTTGGGTGGGCAGTCTGCTGGGGGATGATTCAGACCATTGAATTTCTTAGAAGAAAGGGAATGTGGCTGGTAGATTTATTGTTCGCTTTGTATGGAAGATGGTGAATCTATTGATCATCTGTTTATTCATTGCAAGGTTGCAAGGGAGATTTGGGGTCTCATTTTGGATAGGTTTGGTCTCTGCTGGATTTTTCCAAACTCTATACCAGAACTAGTGTTAAGTTAGGATTTTGTGCCTTGGAAGAAGAAAGGAAAATTGCTTTGGAAGCTGTGTTTGATAGCTTTGTGGTGGATTATTTGGAAAGAAAGAAATTCGCGAGTTTTTAAGGGAGTGGCTAAGTCATCTTACTGGTTATTTATGAAAATTATTGCCTTGGTGATTTTTTGGGCAAAGAGTCTTCCGCAGTTTTAATTTGTTTCAGCTTTTGATCTGTGGGAAGGTTGGAGAATTGTGTGTTGGGAAGGGGTGAGGAGAGGGAAGATAGTTCAAAGATGGGAGGCTCCTCCTGAAGGGTATTTGAAAATAAACTTTGATGGGTCTAGTTTGGGTAATCCAGGTCCGGTAGGTATTGGTGGTCTTGCTAGGAATTCTGCAGGGGTGGTGTCTTAGGCTTTTGCTGGCCCAATTAGTAGAAGCGACTCATATGAAGCGGAAGTTAAAGTGGCTTTCCGAGGAATAAAACGTCTGAGTAGGGATATGTTCGATAAGGTGATTGTGGAAGATGATTCTTCTAACGTAATCAGTTGCCTATCTGGGAAGAGTGTACCTCCGTGACGCTTTCTTAGCTTCTTTGAGGAGATCACTGACCTTGTTTCAGGTTCATCCATAGTGTTTAAATTTGTTAGAAGAACAGCCAATGGTGAAGCTGATTCCCTTACGAGATCGGGTGTCCATAAAGAGGGTTTGGAATGGTTTGATCATCTCCCTCCGTGAAATGTATTTTTAGTCTGTTTTTTATGTAATTTTTCTTTTCTTTGTATTTTTGTGGACCATCCCGGTTCCATTCTTTCAATATATTGCCATTTCAACAAAAAAAGAGAGAGTCTATCCACCATTCTACGTATCCTCTTTCTCTCGTCTGTGTGTTTCTGCAACCCTTTTCTTATCTGTGTTGTTATCCTTCCTCGGTTTATTAATCGCAAGCATACCACCCCACATTGTGATTATTTCCCATTCTCATGTTTCTCTCTCTCCCTTAATCGCAAGCTTCAGTTGAAACATATCCTGCGATTACCTAAGTTATCCTCATGCAATTATTAATCGCATAACCCACCTCCTACTTGCAATTATTTCTTTGGGTTTCCTTTACATGACAACATCAAGGTTGTTCTTTGCCTTTGTGTTGTTCTGTGTGCTATTACTCTTTGGGTTTCCCCATCGATGGTTTCCCCATGTTGTCTTCTCTCTGTTGTCTTTCTTGGCTTCCATGCCTTTGTGTTGTTCTTCAAGGCGCAACCAAGTGTTCGATGAAATGTCTGAGAGAGGTGTGGAGCCTTGATAGTCATATTTTCTTTGCAAGTTGAAGGCATTTTGCCTTCAACTCAAGGGGGAGTGTTTTCATGTAGTTCTTCTGGTCTTGGAGTGTTCTCTTTATTGTCTTCTCTTAAGGTGGAGTGTTGTTTAGTTGTTGTCTTGATGTTGTTGTTGCCTTGTTGGTCTTGTTGTTGGTGGTTGTCATGTTCCCTGTCGTTGGTTTTGTTGTTGTTGGTGGTTCCACATGGAGTTCCTTGGTAGTCTTTTGTTGGTTGGTTGGCCGTTGCCTTCTTGTCTCCTCTGTAGTTCCATGGATCGAGTATGGTCTCTTGTGGTTGTCTTCTTGTCATCTCTTTCTTTCCATTGTGTTGATGTCAAAGGCGCCCACCAAGTGTTTGGTAAAATGTCTATGAAGGATGTTGTGCCTTGAAGTTCTTCTTTTAGTTGGAAGTTGATAGCCTTCAGCATCAACTTGAGGGGGAGTGTTGTTGTCATGTAGTTCCAAGTATGGAGTGTTGTCTTGTTGTTGTCTTCTTGTGGTATTTGTAAGTAGTCTTTTAGTTGGTTATTTGCTTGTTGGTTTGTTGGTGGACTAGGGTTGGTTGGTGTCTTTTAGTTGGTTGTTGGTTTGTGTTCCTTGTTGGCTAGGTTGGTTGCGGTGGTGGTTGATTGTTAGTGGGTTGTTCGTTGGTTGGTTCTTTGGTTTGTTTGTTGGCCTGGTTGGTTTGTTGTTGGTGGACTCTCTTTGTGAGTCGTGTTGTTGGACTCACTTTGTGAGTCATGTTGTTGATGCTTCTACATGGTGAGTGTAGTTGCCTAGCGTAGTTTTACGCTCTTGTTGTGGTTGTAGTGGTTTGTGTTGCAATTCACTTTGTTAGGACTATATGTCCGGTCGTTAGCATTGCTTTCAGCCTTGTCATTGTTGGGGCTATATGTCTGGTCGTTAGCATTGCTTTCGGCCTTGTCGTTGTTGGTGACTATATATCTGGTCGTTGGCGTTGCTCTCAACCTTGTTGATGACCAGGCGACGTGATTGTGGGAGCAAGTTTTTTCCCACGCGCGCCGGGGTGGCGGGGGATCACCACATCGGGCACTCAGGGAGTGTTTGTTTATCTGCGTTTCTTGCGGACTCGGAACGGTTATCTGGACTCCGCAAGAAAGAGAAATTCAGAGTCGCCACCTAGGTTAGGACCTAGGACCTGTGCTTGTTCTTCCGATGAAAAGGGGATATGTATCCGAATTTCATTAGAAGATCAGTAACCAAAGGAGTTCTTTTGCTCTGGGCCTAGACCTGTTAATTTGCTCTATTTGTTAAGGCATGGTCCTTACAGATATCTGGGTAAGGGTTATGGTTTCAATCGGGGAAGGTGTTAGGCACCCCTCTTGCCCGGATGAATCCGGTCTCTTGACTTGATTTTGCATTTTTGAAAATTTTAATCATGATAACTTATCCTTTTATCCTTTATTTGGATTATGCTTAATTCCAGAATGTAAATAAAATGAATTTACAAAAGAACAAAAATAAGCGATAGTTATCCTGATTGAGATCGTATGCTGTGGTATGAGTCCCAAAAGATCTCGCAGCCGACCACAATCAGGTTAACTAAAATCAAACCGAAAAGACAGTACAAAAAGGGAAAGAAACTCTGGGTTTATGATTCCCTCCGTTTGTCCAACACCATGGAGCGTCAGGGCTCTCGTCTCTGTCTCATTTGTCTATGGTAGAACCAGAGACAGTGGTGGGATAAGGAGAGGGAACGTAGCCCTATTTACAGAGAGGAGAGGGATTTATGTTACATGATTTAGTACAAAAGGAGCCCTAAACCCCATAACTATCCTGCACCGATTTTTTAATAGAAGTGCAGAAAGCTGGGAAATAAATGTAAATTTACCAAAGGAGAGTGAGAGCTTGTCGAGAAACTGGCAGCGTAACGGCACTGATTAGACGAAAGGACTTTAAATTTGTCGAGATTTCAACAGAACAACAACGCTTCTTTGATGAGGGAGCTTCGGGTTTGCCAAGATTTCGGCAGAACAATGGCGCTATTTAGATAATAGGGCTAGGGCTAGGGCTGCAAATGAACCAAGCCGGATCATAAACATGTTTGGGTTCGGCTCATTAAAAGCTCGGCTCGGGCTTGTTCGTTTACTAAACGAGCCAAACCCGAGCCCAAAAATTAGGCTCCTCAAATAAACGAGCCGAACTCGAGCTTTGTATAGTTCGGCTTGGACAAGCTCGTGAACTTTTTAGGCTCGATTCATAAAGCCGAGCTTTAAAGCTTAGATTATGTTCGTTATATATATATATATATATATATATATATATATATATATATATATATATATAACGAGCATTTTTTGCCTCCATAGTTTGAATGGTTAGGATGATCCTATGGATCTGATTTTTTGTGGACACCCTATCTATGTGAGGACCATTCAAATGAATTGTTTGGATCACCCAAACAATGTGGGCCCCCACTGTATTTTAAGGTAGTGTGTAGGTAACTTACCTATACAAGTGTGTAGGAAATGTTCTCTCATATATATATATATATATATATTATATTAATGGTATTTATTTGTTTTGTTTACTAAACAAGTTGAACCTGAACCCAACCAAGCTCGAACGTGGCTTGGTTCGGCTCATTAAAAGCTTGGCTCGGGCCCCTTCGTTTACTAAACGAGCCGAGCCGAGCTCGAGCTTTGTTGAATTTTGGCGAGCCGAACACGAGCCTATAGAATAAAGCTCGTCACGAACACGAGTCGAACCTCAAACTAAGTGAGCCGAACACGAACATCCCAATGTTTGGTTCGTTTGAAGCCCTAAATAGGGTCCTGCGTTCCCCGAAATTCAGCAGCACAACGATGTTATTTGGACGAATGGACTTCGAGATTGCCCAGATTTTGGCAGAACAACGGCGCTATTATAGAAAAATAGCTCGTAGTTCTGTGAAATTCGACAGAATAACGGCGTTATGTGAAGGATTTCACCCCGAGTCTTTAGAAATTCGGCAGAATGCCGACGCCCAGTGTGAGCAACCTATGAATTTCTCTACTTTCTTCTGAAGCAAATAAACTAGGGTTTTCTGATATTCAGAAGGATTTTTGAACTGAAAAACTAAAAAAGGGTGAAAAATCAGAGGTTTTAAAACTATAAACCATAGAGAAGTTAAAAAACTAAAATCTTAAAATCTTTAATCTGATTTTTACTCTTACCCCCCTCCCCCTAAACTATTTACAGGGGGACGGATCCAAATTCGCAGAGTGCGAAATTTTCGCATTGCGGTTCCATCTGTTTATTTGTACAAGGGTTTGGAATCTCTCTCCCACTCTCTGGCAAAGGACAAGATAATGTCCATTTCAACACCCAATCCCTCCGCTCTTCTTCTTTTCTCCCCGTCCTCGCATCCTCTCAGCAAAGCCAAAACCTTCTCTTCCCACATCCATGGCCTCTCTTTCACTCCCCTTCTCAAAACAGGCAAGAAAATAGCCGTGAAATCTGCTACTCGTTTCTGCAATGCTCAACTCGCAGAGCTCGCCCCTGCAACATCAGCAGTCTACGGTACCCTGCTCCTCGGCGGTGGCCTCTATGCCTGTAAGCTTATTCTTTCCCAAACAAACCCTAATTAGGTATCGCCTTGCATCATTCACTTTGAGATTTCATTCTACTGCAGTTACGAGATCTGGAAGCAACGGATCGCTACTCGGAGGAGTATCAGGAGCCGTTCTGATGGCAACCGTAAGGAGGATCTGTTCTCTTGTTTATCCTTTTTTGCATTCCTGTTGAGTAATTGTCACTATATTAGCTTCTTGATTAAAATTTTCTCATCCTTTTCGGTGTCAGAGTTATTTCTTCGCAAATTCAAAATTCAAATTCTAAACTTGCACACATAGGGAACAGAAGATTGTATAGACAGAATAGAAACTGAATGAAATTTACAGATGGATCTATGTGGAAATTAGGGCTTGAGACTATATTGGCGCTTATTATAGACTTATGTTTTGAATGAATGTTAGGATATGAAGATCTTTACTGGAATACGATGATGGCAAACCTTTCTGATTAGTTTTCGAGTTTTCCATTACTCTTAATTTCTTGTCATTTCGTAGGTTTAATGCATAAACTTTTGAATTACAGTACCATCAATTCATCAATGTAAAACCCTCTTACATCAAAACCAAGAGTTGGAAAAGTTATTTTCTTGGAATCTTTAGTTTAATTAAACAAACCAGAGCCACATGATCGATTTCACCCAAGGTTTTCAAAAACAACTCAGATGTTTCGGCTCTTTTTAGCAACCTGAGAGTCTGTATTTTTGCAAGTTACTTTGATTGTTTAATGCATGCAACCCAGCCATGTATCTAAGCCAGAGCTCTGAACATTTCAATTGAGATTAGAGGGAGAGCGGTGTGGAAAGCTTGTCTTGGCTAGCATTTAAAAAAAAAAACACCAATTGGAATCAAAGTTTATGAATATTTTGACATTCTCAGTGATGTCAACTTCCACAGGCCATTTCGCTGCTCGAAACCTGTATCCTTGCCCTCTTACATTGAGCTCCTAACAACACCCCTGCATCAGGGGGTGAACCCATTCTCTTCATTAATAAAATCTCCCACCATTTAAAAAAAAAAATCATACATTGTTCCCTTGGTCAAGAGCAAAACCCAATCCAGTTCTTATTACATTCCAGCTTGTTTTATGAGTAGGTTACGATTTCTTAGCCTTGTAACCGTGGTTTTCAGTTGCTCCATTTAGGCTGTAACTTCAAATATGTTAAGCTTTAAACCATCATGAATAAATGCCCATATTGTAAAAGTACACACATAACTAACACATATATGTTCATACTTGGCACTGGGACATGTGCGATTATGAGTTAAGCACAATGCTCCCAAATCCAGCCAATGTGCTAATGTAAAGTGTCTACAACATCATTGTCATGACCCATGTATGCTATCCACAATATATATATATATATATATATATATATATTGACCAGTCAAGCCAAAGCCTATAACCATTCCATGGGCAATGCCGATATTTCAATGCCCTCACGGGTATACATTAGTGCCCTGGTCTAGACTTCACTTTGATGTCATGCAGTAATTCTACGCCATGAAGGCCCTGAGAACCGATTGTGAGTCATTTGAGTAGCTTGATCCTTGGTAAGCGACATCTTTGCTCACTTCATTTGATTTGTCATTCACTACTCTCACGGTCTCACCTAGTAACCTTCCATTAGCTTCCTCATTTTCATTCTATTCTTGTTTGTCAAACATTGCAAAAAATGTCTGCTTTTTTAAGGACGAAGTCAGATTCGTATTATCTAACCAGTTGTTTTTTATTGCTGCAATTAGTGTTTTTTATGCTCTGATGATGGTGATACTGTACTGATAGCCAGAAGTAGTTCTTTGTTCCAAGTTGTAACACATGTTTTTACACAGAACCAGCTTTTCTACTTATTTCAGTAATTTGTTTAAGATTGTTTTGCGACAAATTTCATTATTCTGATGGAACGGTCTTTGTGCTTCATATAGGCGTATTTTCTCATGCAAGTGCCAGAGACAAAAAATGCTGGTGATGCTCTTGGATTTGGATCTGCCTTTATCTTCTGTTCTGTATTTGGTATGTGTACTTAATTAAGATTAACTTTTCTTGACACAAATTAAACCCAGACTTAGCTCATTTCTTTCTTTTCCAGGTATACGGTTGGCTGCCACTCGTAAACTCATACCGTCTGGCCCTTTACTTGGCCTTTCTTTAGGTGCTTTGGCGGTGTTTATCTCAGCCTACCTGCAAGATAGCATCTGATCCAATCTCCTTTCGAGGACCAGGAAATCACCAATGTTTCCCTTGTTAAAATTAACAAGAGGATAGTTGTATGGACTTCTGATCTGATGGCTCTACCTTATGTTGATTAGGAAGCTGAGTAATTTAATTTAGAACTTTGCATTCTACAAACACTTCTTAGATGTGGTGGATTTTTACTATAGATGCATCGGAGTTTGCTGATTTTTGATGTTTATCTGGGAATGCAAAGGTTCAATTGCATCTAATGTCACATGAGTGGCATTTACTGACACAAATTTTTTTTTTTTTCTGGTTTTTAGAGTGAAAAAATTTCATCCTGCAGTCCTCTTAATTACATAAATCAATCAATATTGAATCATAAGATCAATCTTTATTCAGTATTGCTAGAGCTACAGACACATTATTTGTAAAGAACGATCGTAGCTGGGCAAGAATGTACCAATTACAAAAAGGAAAACAGATAAAAAAAATCACTCAATAAATCCCAAATGTAGAAGAACACAAACAAATCAAATACTCATGCCATGATACTGCTTGATGCCCAAGAAACTTGAATGATCACTGATAACACAGCAGCCAGCAATCCGTTCACCAAAGAAAACCTGCTCGCAGAATTTGGCACCGTGGATTGTGTCGTGGGAGAGCCAGTGGGCGTGCCAGTGGGAGTGCCGGTGGGATTGCCTGCACAAGAATATACAAGTACCATCATTTATGTTCCATCATCATATTACCAACAGTACTGCATATCAATCTTGAACTCCTGATTGTTTTCAACAAATATAGTTATTTAAGTCCTAGATTCAGCTATGAACACTTGTAAGCTTAAAAGTTAGATACCATTCCAAGAAAAAAAGCTTAAAGTTAGAGATAAAAAATATACAAGATTGATTAAACCTCACACCATGAGCTCTAAACCCTAAACCACAACTAGAAACCATGCCATTGGTGGTTGTTCTGTTGCGATGGGGCCTCGTTTTCACGGCCAGCAAGAGTTCTGGTTTTGTTTTACTTGACTAGTAGCACCCAAGATTTTGGTACCCTTTGTCCAGCTAGAAAAGAAAAGAAAAGATGACATGAAAATGAGATGCTTACTTGTACTGCAGGAGGCTGCGTTAACGTTTGCTCCACACTTAGAAGGTAACTGCAGAGCCTGAGTTGCATTAATGCCAGTCTGCCCACTTGCAGTATTGCTGCTCAGCAAGTTGCAAAGGCATTGTGGATTTGAACTGAGAACTGATTTCAGAGGGTCACAACAGCTGCTCGGTGGGGTCGATGTCGAATTGAGGTAGTTCAAGCAAGGGAGAAGCTGGGTTAGGCATGATGTATCTTGAGCGTGAGACTCAGGGGCTAAGACTGCTAAGGCGAGCAAGAAACACAGGGCCAAAACCTTTTCCATGGCCTCACAGATGAGCTTCAAAGTATATGCAATCTAAAAGTTTTGTTCTACTGAGTTATATATGCTCGAGCGACTGTTGTTTCTGTTTTCTTGGGATCCTGCAATATTTATAGATTGTTTCTAAGGTTTGACTGGTTATATGTTTGTGTTATTTTCCTATGTTTTCTTGTTATTGGGTAGGATTGGAGGTAGGTTGGTTATCTAACTCGTCGTGTTGACTTTCTTTGTGCTTTCTTTGTTATTTTGTAGGACTTGAGATGGGACGGTGGTTTGAGGTGGATTTGGTTGAGCAACTTCTTAGTTATGGGATTTGTACAGCTCTTCTATTTTTGGAGAATCTGGCACCACTCCAAGCACTGGTTCAAGGGCTCCGATTGGTTGAAACTTTCGGATACACACGGCAAGGAGATGGGTCCCATAATTTCGACCAATGAGAGCATGGGATCCACACGGCAAGGAGGTGGGTCCCATCATTTCGACCAATGAGAGCATGCCATTGTATGGTGATTGGAATTGGTCGAGATCTGAGATCTACTGTGGATGGGACACATGCCAAAAAGAACATCCATTGGATCATACTTGGGACACATCCCAAGAATCAACGCCCCTTTGTTTTAATCATCCTGTTTGGAGGCCACAATTTAACGGTTAGGATCATATGATCAGTGTGATTTCTGGTCCATATCTTACCTATAGTAGGGCCCACTTATAGACTAATTGGAAAGCTGTACATACACAGTGAGTGATTTGAGATCCTCAATTTGAGGTCCTATGAACCCCTAAACGAGTCCACTTAGGCACTGTTTGTTTTGGATTTTGAGGATGGGTTTTGGGTCCAAAACTGGTTATTTGACTCAAAATTTCATTTAATTCCGAGTCCAAAACTGATTACTGGACTCAAAATTTCCAATAATCAGTTTGGACTCGACAATCGGTTCTTAAAAACAAACAGGTCAAAACAAGTAGGGCCTCAGTGGTGGGATATTTTGTTCCTATATGATTATATTAAGGCTGATGACAAATTCACCCCATGATTTACACTACAATGCTACATAGATAATGGGAAAACTTGTGCCTCCCTGACGTTATTTAATACCTTACAAAAGCAAAGTCTCCTTAACTATTAAATGACTTATAAATGAATTTCTTTACAGCTATTATTTTAAGTCGTGATTAGACATTTAATATTTCAGTACGTATATGTATGTATATTTTTTTTGGGAGATGATTTTTTCGCCCGGCCGGTAACGTGAATTGTGGGCAAACTTTAACGCTTGTTGACTTCAAATCACCTTAAAAGGGCAGCGCATAATCCTACTAGGGGGTGTGTTGGAAAATTTTGCCAGGTCTTTAAAGTATAGAGGGAAAAATTCAAAATTTGCTTTCCCTCTTGTTTCAAAAGCTAGTGACTTTTGAGTACTTTTTTGGGGACTTAGAACCTAAAACCTTGGAGTGTGTACTTGTTGTGTTCTTTACATGGTTTTAAATTTCGACCGAAACGGAATTTTCACATACCCGAAACATGTTATTATTTCGGTCGAAAATTTGAAAATTCGAGGGGAATTTTGGGGATTTTGACCAATTTTTTTGATTTTTGATTTATATTATAATTATCCCGAAATTTCAATCGAAATGATCGAAATTACTGAAATTTCGACCGAAAATTCAAGAATTTCGAAATTTCAGGGATAACCATTAAAAAGTTCTTTTTTATTAGTCGTTGATTTCGAGTGAAATTTCGAAATTTCAATTTTAGTGGGGTCCGAAACCGATATCGAAACCGAAATTTAAAACCTTTCGTTCTCTAAACCAAAGACAAATTAATAGTCCCACATTGCTCTGTAGAAATCTGATCCGTCCATTTTATTCAACAATCTTAAGAACTATAATATTTGAGCTACTTAAGATATGGATTTTTTTCCCAACAGGGTGAAAAAATAATCGCCCATTTTTTGTTAATGATTTATGTATATGTATATTAGGTCGTCCTTTTTTGGAGTCTTGCAAAAAGAATCCCATATTTTTCAGTTATATCTCCTTCCGTAAGCAAGCGTTCAAGTTTAGTTAAATAGGATGTGGGTCCGCCCGTCAATTAGAATCAGTGAAAGAAATGTCACTTTACATGATGTGGGTTCCAGGCATTCATGATTAGGATGTGAATGAGCAGAATTGCTTTTCTCTCTGCCTATTCGTTTAGGGCCTGTTCAGTTAAGCATGGGATTTGGAAACGGAAAAGAAAAGGAGCCCATTTTCCGTGGATTCACTCAAAAAGCGACGTTTTGTTGGGCGGATTCGGAAAGCGCACGGAGAATATACGCATTACGTGGAATCCGTAATATCTACATGTCTAAGCCCTTTCCGAGAAAAAAAATCAGACCAAAACACACGGATTCGAGGCATTTTCCGCGACTAACGCATCCCCTTTTTTTTTCAAACGAAAAAAAGAGAAAAGGAAGCCCTAGAAGCTCGTATCAGCTGGTTCTCTCCCCTCTTCTTCGTCTCTGCTGGTTCTCTCCCCTCTCGCTCGTCGCCGGCAGCCGTCCCTCGCCGGTACTCTCTCCTCCCGCCTCCTCTCTTGGTCTCTCTACTCTCTTGCTCTCTCTCCCTCTTGCCATGTTTTCTTTTCTATTTTTTCAAAAACCCCCAATCTGTTTGTCTTCCATTGTTTTGCTTTTTTTTGTTTAGATTGGGGTTAGAGTTTCTGGTTGATGATGATTTGAGGATGGTGGAGAATGAAGTAACGAAATAATAAATCATTGGATGTTCCCTGCCTCAGGGATGGAAATCAAACATGATGCTTTATGGGGGATTCATTTGCAATATGAAGCATCTTGGCTAAGAGAAAACAGTTGTTGCTTACTATGATCTGCATCGTCCCATCTTTCTAATGCAGCATATATAGTGGATAAAAGCACCTATGGTGCTGAGTTTTGTGGGTCCAGGGTTGTAAAATAACATGGCATGGTGTATAGACTATGTCAGTTATATGGTTCAGCACAGCATCAGACGAGTTTCAAATATTGTGGAGATGTTGAAGTTTTGTCCTTGATATCCACCGTGTAAAGAATGATAGTATTTTATATGGAACTTTTTTTTTTATGTAGGAGCTTGTGTAGAAACATGTAGTAGGCATTTGGCTTTGTATAGGTTCTTCTCTGTCAGCAGTGGCCTTGTATAAGTTCATACAGATAAGATATGCTCCAGGGTTATGATATAGTTACACATTGTAAGGAGGGTTCTCCTCTTCATTTGTAATTGGAGGTGATAAGATCAATGAAAAGTACTGTTGTTATTGGGGTTTGTATTTGTTTTGATTGTATTGTCCTTTGATGTATCTTTGTTCTTAATGTTGATGGCGCTGCTATCTTTCACATTATATGTACATTTTTAAGCCATGTAATAGTGTTGAGGTGCATGTCCTTGTTGGTTTCTTTTTGGGTTTTCTGGATCTCTCTTATTATATGTTCTGAGGGTATTATGATCTGCTTTTGTTGTGCAATGGTTGCCTTCTTGAATGCATATGCATAGCCTTGTAGATAAATTTCAGCACTGTTTTGGTATTTTCCTGAATAAAATAGATATCATTGTCTAATATGTTGTACAGTGAGGGCATTGTCTAATATGTTGTACAGGTTTCCACACTTTAATGATCCTCGCATCATCTCGATCCCTACTCATACTTCTATCAGGCAACTAATGGAGGAAGGGTTATGGGAGGAAAGTACTAATAGTTCAGAGGTGGAAGCAATCAATCAGTTGATATCATCTGCCCTGATTGACACAGATGGCAACTTTCCAATGTGGAAACCTGAATCTCATGGCAAGCTTACTCTGAAATCTGCTTGGAATTCCATCCGGACTCAGAGACCAAAAGTGATCTGGACTTCTTCTATTTGGTTTAAAGGCCATATCCCTAAGCATAGTTTTACAGTTTGGCAGGCCATTCAAAATCGCCTTCCTACCAGAGATAGACTCATCTTTCTCGGGGCTTCAAGAGAGACCAGCTGTGCTTTATGTAATTCGGAGAGAGAAGATGTGCACCATTTATTCTTTAGGTGTTCCTTTTCGGCATGGATTTGGAGATCGATATTATGGCGTTTCAACTATAGAAGGCGTCCAAAGAAGCTGATTCTTGAAGAGGAGGAATGGATCAGATCGCATTTTCGAGGGAAGGGGCAGTGTGCTACTGCAATGAGAGTGGCCTTTGGGGCGGCAATATACTATATCTGGGGTGAACGTAATGGCTGCATTCATGGAGAACCTCACAACCACAAGCAATCAATTCTTAGGCGGATTCTTGCTCATATCAGAGACAGAGTTCGGTTTTTGAAGCTTCCGGATGAACTCTCCATTCGAAATTTGAGGTTTGCAAATTTATTTAAATGCTCTCTGTTTGATGTAGATAAGGTGCAGCAGGTGTGTTATTGGGAAAAACCAGAGGAGAATGTTACCAAATTAAACTCGGATGCCTCTATTGCTGATGGAAGTGCTGGTATTGGAGGAATTCTTCGTGATGATGGTGGAAAGCCGATTGGTTTATTTTCGCTAAGGGGGGAGATTAAACCAATTCACATGCTCGAAATGGAGGCCATTTTGCAGGGGTTAATGCTGGCTCTATCTAAAAGGATAAGTAATATTTGGGTTGAAGCAGATTCTCAAGTGGCGGTGGAGATTCTTAATGGTGGTTATGAATGTCCGTGGCGGGTTAAACCTCTAAGAAACAGAATTCTATCGTCTCTTGGGAGATTTGAAAATTGGAAAGTTACTCATGTTTGGAGGGAAGCGAACCAACCGGCAGATTTTTTATCTAAAGCTGATTGCCCATGTAAGGGGGTGGACATAGAGTCTATGGCCATCCCCCAAGATCTCATCATGTTGATCGAGCAGGATTCCGTTGGAACCTGTTATCATAGATTGTAAATTATTTTCCTTTTAATATATTCTGGTCGGGGTCCGCCTTAACCCCAGCTTGCCTATCAAAAAAAAAAAAAAAGTGAGGGCATTGTGGTTAAATGTTTACAGAAGATATAGTTTTCCTTATCATTGGATTGATCACTGCATGTGTCTTTGTATATGAATCAATGGACTTCCTTTTTGTAATTTATTGTTGTTCTTTCCTTCTTTAGATATGGGATGGGCTTGGTAAGAGATTCTAAGATATCATACTACCATTTGATTTTCTGATGTGGATGGTTTTATGATTCATATTTGTGATGAATTGTATACTATCTTCATAACAACACATTATCGTATTTAATTCCTTGAAGCTAATGAGATTGTTTAGGCCTTGTTTGTTTTGGATTTTTAGAACCGATTTTGAGTCCAAAACTAATTATTGGGCTCAAAATTAAGGTCATATTTGGCAACTGTGAAATTTATTTTCATGGAATTTTAGCCTACTGAGTGTTGAGAGAGGGGTAGGGAGGGTGGGAGAGGGAGAGAATTGAGAGGGCATGAATAATGCAAAGTCTCAGGACAGTTCTCTTCATCTCCTACCCTCCCAGCCCCTCTCCAACCACTTTATAAACCAATATTCCTTGGAAAAAACTTTTGGCTGCCAAACACGGCATTTGCATCGAGGATGAAACTGGACATCTTTTCAATGTCAATATTTAAGGCATGGGTATAGTAAATTACTTGTTCCTTTAGTCGCGCATGAATCATTATTCTGCAGAATCAATACTTAAAAATGATTAGCAGTTACTTTTATAGGCTGTGTTGGGGTTTTCTTGAGGTTAAATTTTGGTTTATCTTTGAGCAATTGTGTGATTACACATTACCACCTCTTATTAGTTTTAAGAACTGATAGGGCTTGGAGGAATAATGATAATGAATTTTCATAGAAAATAATGGCTTATCCTTTCTACATGTGTTCCCAATTTTGATAATACCTGATACAGCTTTGATATTGTGTTTTGGTTTAAAGGTATGCCTATTTTAACAGTGATAACCCATTATTTACTCATCTTGTCCGCCGTCTCGTTTCACCCTTTTTTCTTCTTTTTTTTTACATTTTTCTACCTTTGTCATGTTTCTTTTCCGTTTCCCTGGCAACTGAATGCACATTCTTGTTGTTTCTTTACTATTTCTTTTCCGTTTCCTGGCAACTGAATGCGCACTCTTACTGCTTTCTTAGCAGTTTCTTTTCCTTTCCGTTTCCTTCTGCTACGTCATTTCCTTTTCCTTTCCGTTTCCTGCACGCAACTGAACATGCCCTTACTATTTCTCCATAGATTGTGAAAGATGTTTCACTAGAACTATTTTTGTTATTGCTTAGACTCATGGTTTTAAATTTTGGCCGAAATATGAAATTTCGGATTTTGGTGGAGACCGAAACCGAAATTTTGAATTTCGCGAAATACCAAATTTTAGCCGAAATGTCGGAATTTCGGCCGAAATTATGAGAAAATGCATTTTTTTTTTTTAAAAAAAGAAAGATTCCAAAATTTCGGAATGAATTAAATAATCTTTTTTTATTTATACCAAATTTCGGCCGGGTTCGAAATCAGTACCGAAACCGAAATTTAAAACCTTACTTAGGCTTCTATTCTCAAAAAAGTGGATCTTGCTCTAAGATCTCTGCATTAGTTGGGGAAGAATTGGCGGGCCTCACCTAATTAAAACATGTATTGTAAAATGAAGGGTCCTACCCTATGCATGATGTGTAAAAAAAATTCCACAATAGAAAAAATAAAAAAATTTCCATGAAAAACTTTTTAATAAAAGAGATGACAATGGAAAGAAACACATTTAGTATGTAGAGAATTTATATGATGGGTGGCCGTGAAAACAAGTGAAGTCTGAAAAAAGTAGGTACGGCCCACTTTTTTCGATGATCCGAACCGTTCATCTATTTGGGCACAGCGTAGATAGGTTGTGCCCCAAAAATCATTTCCATAGGATGATCCTAACCCTACGATCTGTAGAAGATCCTATAAATGATTTTTGGAAATCTCCATTTTCAGATCAGTTCAGATCGAAGGGTTAGGATCATCCAATGGAAATGATCTTTGGGGCACAACCTATCTACGTTGTGCCCAAATAGATGAACGGTTTGGATCATCAGAAAAAGTGGGCCGTACGTACTTTTTTCAGACTCCACGTGTTTTCACGGCCACCCATCATATAAATTCTCTAGTATGTATTATAGGAGAATTTATATGATGGGTGGCCGTGAAAACACGTGAAGTCTTGGAAAACAGGTATGGCCCACTTTGTTTTTATGATCCAAACCGTTCATCTGTTTGGGCATAACGTAGATAGGTTGTGCCCCAAAAAACATTTCCATAGGATGATCCTACCCCTCCGATCTGTAGAAGATTCCATAAATGGTTTTTGGAAATCTCCATATTCAGATCAGTTCAGATTGGAGGGTTAAAATCATCCAATGGAAATGATTTTTGGGGCACAACCTATCTATGTTGTGCCCAAACAGATGAACGGTTTGGATCATCAAAAAAAGTGGGCCATACCTGTTTTCCAAGACTTCACGTGTTTTCACGGCCACCCATCATATAAATTCTCGTATTATAGATAGATAGATAGATAGGTAGACAGACAGACAACAGAGGCCACTGATATTGGCACTACCCTATTTAATAACTGCACAAACTCAGCATGTCTATATCTGCCCCTTTTGATCACTTGGGACACCCAGCGTCAGGGTATCAATGACTGAAGGGGGGCTGATGTGAGTTCAGACTTTTTTAGAAAGTTATTGAAAAGGAAATTGATTTGGTTAGTTAATGTGTGATTGGCAAGGATCGTTTGTTTTTTTAGTCAAGGTAGAGAATGTATTGTCAAAATTCTTTCTGGTTAAAGAATTTCTTTTTGGCTGCTCTACAAAAATTTGGATATTAACGATATGAATTACGGGTTCGTGCCTCCATCAGCACAGCAACATGTTATTGGGAAATTACTTAACTTTTTTTTTTTTTTTTCATTCTTTTGAGTTGTTCAATCAGATTGATTGTTAAATATCTTTGGTCTCTACTTGGACCCATAAAACATTTGGATTACTAAAGGATTTGTTTAGGATGATTCTGATCTAGTTCACAGCCTATCAAGTTCACAGCCTATCAGAAGGTGTAGTCTATCTCTGCCTCATTAAAAAGTTAATCATAGAAGTATTTGATAGCATTAGCTGTAAAGAAAATTTACTCGTGCAATACATTGAGTAGTTATAGAGAGAGTCCAATTAATTCTAGTTGGGTGCTGGCCAATCTTGGATGGCTGAAGCTGAATGTTGATGCGTTTAGTATGGGTAAGGGCCAACTGGGGTGGAAGGTTTGCTCAGAGACGAGTGTGAAATCAAATGGGCATTCTCGGGGCCCACAGGGGTTAAGGATTCCAATGAAGCAGAAGTTAAAACAGTGCTCTAGGCCATGAGGATCATTGACGATAACTTGTTGGACAGATTCACAGTTGAGGGAGGCTCATGTCCGTTGGTCGGCTAATAGCGAGGCATATTTGTGGATTTTAATTTGGCACCGTGTGGATGGACACACTATTCGTTTTCATCATGTCCGTTGATAGGCTAATAGCGAGGCATATCGTTTAGCTAGTGATGGGGTGTAAAAACAGCAGCCTATTAGCTGCCGACACGTGGCTAGAGGAGGGTGTAGACACCCCATTTTGACCGGACCGTTTTCCCCAAAATCAAATAAATCCCTGAAATCGAAAAAATTCTCGAATGAAATTTCGAAGCCGAATCCCAGAATTCCTGAAGGAGGTGGGCCCTAAGTACAGAGAAAACTCAAAATGGTACCCACCTACTGCAGTGCAAAATCCCTAAGAGGCTACTAATATCCCTAGGAGTGCATTTATCAAAGCGTGCGTATGTTAAATCACTTTCCCATGTTAAGCAGGAGGGGAGTGAATTAGCCAGTTTGGGGTTGCTTGGAGAAGAGAGAGGGAATAATATACCATTCCCTTTTAGAGAAGAAAAGCCAAATAGGGTATAGTGGCAAGAGGGTAAAATTGCCTTCTCCTTGGGGTATTTAGTAAAATGGGCATTTCTTCCTTTGCAAGCAACAGGCATGGGCCATTGGATTAAGGAGATGAGGTGTAGGGCTTAGATCAACTAGACACTCTAGGTTTCTAGGGTTTATAGGATAGAATTAGGGCAAGAGGGATAAGGAATCAAGGGCCATAGGATCAAGAAAGGAAGAAAATGAATGGCTGAGATTAGAGGAGGGTGGCAACCCTAACTATAAAAATGGCAAATCTCGTAGGAACAAAGGAGGGAGATTTTTCTAAAAAACAAAAAAGAGGAGAGAAACAGAGGAGGGAGAGAGGCCAAACGAACTCCACCACCACCATCTCCATCTTGCGACCACCTCCATCTACCCCATCCACCACCAATCTCCACCATCAAAACCCACCTCACCTTCAAACCCATTTGTTTTATTTTTTTCCATTTGCAGCAACCACCATCCCCATTGATTCCGGCGAGCTTGCCGGAATCCCACCACCCAAACCTCCGTTGGAATCTCCTACCACCAACCCTCCTTTGAGCTCCACCACCACATCCCACCGGAGCCGTCCATTTTTATTTTTATTTTTTTCCCATCACTACCTCCATCACCATTACCCGCCACCTTCACCTTGCTCTGCAACCCCGACAACCACCACCACCACCGCCTCTATTCACCATCCTTCTCAACCCTTTTGCAGATTTTCAAAACCCTCTTCCCTCAGCCGCCACCTCTTCTCCGGCCACTCCTCCACCTTTGCCGAGCCACCATCTCCAGCCAAGCAATCTACCTTATTCCCAACACCAAAACCCACCACCTTCAACCTGTAATCTGACCATTCCCATTGGAATCCGACCACCGGAATCCGGCACCACCACCTCCACCTCCATTGAAATCCCGCACCATTTTCCTACCCCAAAACCCATCACCCATACCCACCTTGTTCAACGCCATCACCATTTCCACCCAAACCCCCTTCACTTCCGATCATCTCCAACCTCTAGCCACCACCAGCCGCCACCGACCACCCCAACCCATTTCGAAAACCCTCTTCCACCCTCATCTTCTCCAACCCCCACCTCCAAAACCGCAACCCATTTCCACCCCAAACCCACTTCGAAAACCCAAATCCATAACCCTTAAATCCCTTCTCCTTTTCATCTAAAAAAAAAGAAAGAAAAAGAGACTGAGAGAGAGATATATATATATATATATATATATATATATATATATATATATATATATATATATATAGAGAGAGAGAGAGAGAGAGAGAGAGAGAGAGAGAGAGAGAGAGAGAGAGAGAGAGAGAGAGAGAGGTTGGGGGTTGTCTTCTTCGGCCTCGTTCTTGCCAGCCATTTGCTCCGGCCACCGACCCTACCACCATTTTCTTTTACCCTTCAAACCCACTTGGGTTTTCTTCCATTTGCAGCCATGATCCCACTCTCCGTTGATCTACGCCCCAAATTCCATTCGTCATCATCTCTGGCAATTTCGCCCCGATCCGCCGTCTTTGCCCAATTCAGAAGAAGAAGAAGAAAGGAGGAGCAAAAGCTTGAACTTACAAGGCTCCAATTTCAAGTAATTCTCCCAATCTCTTCCTTCATTTCATTCTTGGTACTCTCTATTTCTCTTTCTGTTTCTTTCATTTCTGATGGTCTTAATTCCACGTTATTTTGTTTTGGTCTTGGAAAACAACAAATGATTGGTGTGTGCTTTATGTATGTCCATAATCTGTTTGATTAAAAGCCTCTAAGTGTCGAACATTTATTTGAGTTTTCTTGGGCCATCTTAGATGTGTCGATTGTGATTTGAGGCTCTATTCTTTGAAGTCATAATACTTTTGTCTTTAAATTGTTAAGATGAGAAAACCATCTATACTACCATGTACCTGTCTCTTTTTGGATGTGTGTTCTCATGCCTACTCTAATTTGCTAACTTTTGCCATCATGTACATGTCCTCCGGTTCTATGTCTAGTAGTATTGGAAGCTATTATCTGTGTTCGGGGTCTTCTTCGGTTCTTCAGGATTTCTATCGCCTTTTCGGAAACTCCTTCTCGGGATAGGGCGATGACGGAATGTTTCTTGAGCCACCCCGTTGCCCTTCATGTCTCTTTGCTTATCTCTTCATTTCTCATGGGCTTAGGGATTTTCCCTTCTTGGAGGCCATCCTTTCTTACAGGGCTTAAGGATTCCTTCCTCTCCGAGATGATCATTTTCTACAGGGTTAGGGATTAATTTCTTTCTTTCTTCGGGTTCATCTTTTCACACGTTCCTTGGGATTCTCCTCGCATTTCGGGATCCCCATCGATTTTGGGAATACTCGTCGGGTTTAGGCGATGACGGACGGCAACCTCTTGAGCCAAAACCCCCTTTCAATCAAAAGGGATAAAAACAACAAAAACAACAAAAATTCTAAAAGCACTCAAAGCGTTTTTCGAAAAGCTGTTCCGAACTACGTTGACTTGATCCCTTTCTACAGGGTATGTAGGCAGCTTGGAATCTTCATCCCAAGTTCAGTCAAACTTTTCAATAAAATCATTTAAACCCTTCAAAAAAATCATTTCAGCATCTAAAAATATCTTTCAAGCTTTTCCCAAAAATACAAAAACCAAAATGGGCAAGGATGGTGATTGCCAGGTCACTCGGAGCCTTCTTTTCATTTCATTTCATTTCCAATTTTGATCGTGGTTTGCCGGTTTTATCGGTTTTTCGACGTTTTATCGGGTTTTGGGATGGGCGACGACGTAGCGTGGCCCCTTCACAGAGGTTGTCCTCGCTGAGCCCAACGATAGGCTATGACGATCGCGAGACTTGTCTGATCTTTAGCGGATCAGGATCACTGAGCTCGATTCCTTTAGAATCGCTCCCTGAGTCTATCGTATGTTCCCTTTTCTTTTCCCTGGTATTCTCGGTCCTCATGTACCGTTGATTTTCTGATTCATTTCTTTCCCTGTATCTTTTAGCTCATTGTGTGTTTATCTTTGACTTCTTATGTGCTATTGTTAGCTTGCTTACTCTCTTAGCATGAGATTGATTATTATTTTCTTAGCATTATCTCTTACATAGGCTCGCATGCTAGTGTGTTTATTTTGGTAGTTTACTGCTGTGCTTATCTGTCCTCTCACCTGCTTAGTTGTAACATTTATTCATCTTATCTTGATTATCTGCTTAGCTGTAGCTATGCATGCGGATGTTATTGCTTTCCTAGATGTGATGGGTTAGGAGTAGATGCGGTGAGTTAGGATTTGGATGTTTATTTTCTTTTGCCCATCCCCGAGTCATGCATGCTTAGATAGACGTTTCTTCGGGGGTGCTCGTTCCCATTTCACATGATTTTAGCCCAAAACTCTTCAAAATTAATTAAAAATGGCATAAGAGACTAGGTGCTTGCACTTGGGCGAATTGGGGGTGCTTAATACCTTCCCCATTCATCATCAGGCACGAACTTTTGTATCTCTGGTTATCCGTTGCAACAGAGTATTTCATGGGATCCAGGGCCTACTTCCTTGGATGGCGACTCTTCTTTGTTATAGGTACATCTTGGTTCCGGGCTGGTCCTTGAATCGAGAGGTATCTCATTTATATCGCCACCCATGCTGTGAGTGGCATCATTTCGAGAGTTCCTTGGTAGAGCTCTCATTCACATTGTGGAGATCTTAGAGGATCGGCGTGGGATCTCGTGTCCCTCGCACATTTGTCCTCGGGATCGGGGTCCACAGGCTGGCGACTCTGCTGGGGAATGCTTGGAACATTGCCTAACTCTGTAAAATGCCATTTTTACTAATTTTGGTAGAAAATTGGAGTAAAATCATTTTAAATGGGAACCTTTTCCGTTAGAATGCCAGGGGCACCAAATATATACAAAATAAAACAAGGACTCACACATTCACTTTCATCCCTTGCATATATTATCTGTTTTGTGGTTACTTTTCTGTTGTGGATATACTATCAGGTTACTCTCAGAGAGATACTATAAGTAGGAGCCGTGAGGGCTATACCCGCCTTCTAGTGCCACCGCACCAGTAGTATCTCAACACCTGGACACCTTGTGTGTAAAACGGACATAGTTCGTATGCTGGGCGATAGTCACAGCATACAAGCAACTATACACCCGGCCAGGTGGACCTCGCGACATTACTCTCTCTCTCTCTATATATTGCATGGTCTTTTTGTTTGCATTTATGGACGAACACATGTGTTGCTTACACATGTGGAGCCTAGAGTTAGGAGCCTTGACCCATTTATAGACTAGGGTAGTTCACCTCGTGTGGCTACAAATGCGGTCCTAGTACACTCATCAGTCTGTCGTGAGTTAAGACTTCCTTGACTCTGCTAGATTAGACTAGGGTTGGTGCCCCTGGTTAGGATGTATATATATGTACATATATTTATTACTAGATTAGGGTTTGCTTCATAGTTAGATTTTCTTTCATAATCTAATTTTTTTCCCATCCATCCGTCTTTTGGATTATGATCAGATCATTGGTTTTACATCATTATCTTTATAGCCATGATCTATCTTCCCTGAGCTTGATCCTTTGATCGATCTTGATCAGATCGCTCCGCGTGCCAATTGTGAGTCTACTTTGCCATTATCACTGCCGGAGTGTGTGTGTTCTTGCTGAGAGCCCTGTTTCATTTTGACATTGTCGGCATATTCTTTATGCTTGGTTGCCTAGACCCTCCTTGTACAGTTGTTATGCTGCCGGATTTTCTCCAAAAACCTTAAGCGTAACCATTATCCTTTAGGAGTATTGATAAACCATGTGCTTACTGTACCATATCTCCTAGTACAGCTGTTATGCTGCCGAATTTTCTCTAAATGTCATGAGTGTGGTCATCATCTTTTTAGGCTTGTTGCTAAACCATGTACCTACCTTACCACATCTCTTTGTACAGTCGTTATGCTGCCGGATTTTACCCGGAATATAATGAGTGTGACCGCTATTGTTTAGGGTTAGTGATAAACCATGAGTTTACCATGCGGATGTTATTGCTTTCCTAGATGTGATGGGTTAGGAGTAGATGCGGTGAGTTAGGATTTGGATGTTTATTTTCTTTTGCCCATCCCCGAGTCATGCATGCTTAGATAGACGTTTCTTTGGGGGTGCTCGTTCCTATTTCACATGATTTTAGCCCAAAACTCTTCAAAATTAATTAAAAATGGCATAAGAGACTAGGTGCTTGCACTTGGGCGAATTGGGGGTGCTTAATACCTTCCCCATTCGTCATCAGGCACGGACTTTTGTATCTCTGGTTATCCGTTGCAACAGAGTATTTCATGGGATCCAGGGCCTACTTCCTTGGATGGCGACTCTTCTTTGTTATAGGTACATCTTGGTTCCGGGTTGGTCCTTGAATCGAGAGGTATCTCATTTATATCGCCACCCATGCTGTGAGTGGCATCATTTCGAGAGTTCCTTGGTAGAGCTCTCATTCACATTGTGGAGATCTTAGAGGATCGGTGTGGGATCTCGTGTCCCTCGCCCATTTGTCCTCGGGATCGGGGTCCACAGAGGGCCCCCTGCAGACCAGCCTATTAGCTGTCAACACGTGTCTTGAGGGGGGCCCACCGCAGACCCCGCGTCAGCAGGGGTAGTTTGGTAATTACCACAGTGTAGGTGAACTTGGACCTATAGCTGGTCGACACCTGTCTTGGAGCATTAACTCCCCAACTACCCCAATTTTTCTCTATAAAAGGGCTTCCAAAGCTCATAAACAAAAATAACTTCTTCACCCACCACTCTAAAACTAGCTCTGCACTCTTGCTCATACTGACTTGAGTGTCGAAGGGCCTGTCCGGAGTAACACTCCGGTTGGTCATTCTGACCTCGTTTGCTTCTGTGCAGAACGTAGCAGAACTCAGTTCCACAAGACTCATTTCCTTCACTTCGGCTCCTTGAGTCCTCCAGCTCAGCTCTTACGTCACTGCCATATCTGTTACCGATTTTAGGCCTAACAATTGGCGCCATCCGTGGGACCCCGAACTAAAGGCTGTTCCAATCACTTTACAAAAATGACAGGGCGCAGGAGTGCCCGGGTGCCAACCGCACGGACTACCAGAGCCGTGCTGCCCCGCAGGACTCGGAGTGAGCGAATCGCCTCGCTGGTGGTGGCAGCTTCTGCTACGGCCGAACAGAGCCTACCTCGATCGGAACACCTCAACCCCATGCCCACTCCGGAGCAAGTTCAAGCTCTCTTTTAGCAAATGACAACTCTCGTTGGTCAGTACCAGCATCTACTCCAGACGCCTCCCCAACCTCCTCCTGAAGCTCCACGACCTGTCCAAGAAAGGCCAGATATCCACAGGGGAGAGTCATCGCGCCACGGTGAGGACCGAACTCATCACTCCACCAGACAAGTCCGTCACCCCACAGCCAGGCATGCACAGACAGAGCCTCACCGCCGTTGGAGGTCGCGGTCTCGCTCTGCCCAAAGGCGCCAAGCTCACGAAGAGCGTGCACCAGAAGCCAAATCCCGGTCCCGTCGTAGGAGTCCGGAAAGCCACTCCAGCTCCGCGACCAGCTAATCGGTGGAAAGAAACAGGTCACCAGACCGTAGAGCTGACCCGATGCTGCGGAGAATAGAAGGGATGGACCACAGAATTGAAGAGCTGGCTAAGGATCAAAGCCGGCCTGTTTCTAGAGCGTTCTCAAGCAGAACGCCGTTCACCGACGATGTGATGGGTGCCCCAGCACCCAGGGGATTTAAAATGCCAACTATCCCGTAGTATGATGGGACCACTGACCCTGTGGACCACTTGGAGACGTTCCGAACAATGATGCTCCTCCACGGCGCGTCAGACGGTTTCCGTTGTAGAGCATTCCCGACGACCCTGACCGGTGTGGCAAGGGACTGGTACTCAAGGATCAGACCGAACTCCATCAGCAACTTCGATGACTTCGGGGAAGACTTGGTCCGCCACTTCATGAGCAGCCGCAGGCCAAGGAAAACAACAGCATCCTTAATGGCCTTGCGGCAGGAGGATAATGAACCTCTCAAAACCTTCGTCAGCCGATTCAACAGGGAGGCACTTCAAGTGCCAAATCTAGACCCCTCAGCCGCTACGATCGCGCTTCTCACAGGTGCTAGATCTAATGATTTCCGCCGAGCACTGGCTCGCTGGAGTCCGCATTCCCTAGCAGATCTAATGGCTGGGGCGGAGGAATATATATCGGTAGAAGAGACCCTGGCTGCCCTGGACTCAAATCGGAGGAGAACCTCTGAAGACAAGAACCCTGCTAAACAGCGTAGGGATGACAAGGTTGTTAGAAGAGACAAGTCCCCCCAAAGAAGGGAGGAGAACTTCACCCCTCTCAACACCCCCCGAAGACATATACTGGCCGCTATCAGCGGAGAAGAGTTCATAAAGTGACCAACCCCAATGATCTCTAAGGGAAACAGGAGAGACAAGTCGAAGTACTGCAGGTTCCACAGGGACCACGGCCACGACACGGACGACTGTTGGCAGCTGAAGGAGGAGATCGAGCAGTTGATCAGCAGGGGCTATTTGAAAAAATATGTTCGAAGTGACACCCACAGAAGTGAGCCCAAGGAGAAAGGTCCCGGGGCCGGAGCCCTCGGCGATCTCAACCGCCCACAGCCCGGAGACAATCTCCTCCGCCGCCTAGTCCACAACCAGAGGCACACCGCTCCCAACCAAGGGGAGTCATTGGCACAATTATGGGTGGTCCGGCAGCTGGAGGCACCTCGTCTGCTGCTCGAAAAGCATATGCGCGCCGAGTCAATGCCGTGCACACATGCAGTAAGAAGACGAAGACGGAGAATGAGATCTCCTTCTCAAATGCGGACCTCGACAACCTGATATTACCGCACGACGACGCCTTGGTTCTAACCATGCTCGTCGCAAACTGGGAGTTGAAGAAAATCCTGGTAGACAATGGGAGCTCAGCCGACATTTTGTACTATCACGCCTTCGAAAGAATGATGATAGGTGACGACCGCCTAAGGCCGGCGAACTCAGATCTTTTTGGCTTCTCGAGAGAGGTCGTCAAGGTTGAGGGACAAATCGAACTTCCTGTCCTCGTCGGAGAGTCACCCTGCCAAGCTTTCGCCATGGTCAACTTCCTAGTAGTGAGGGCCACTTCGGTCTATAACGCTATTTTAGGACGGCCTGGCCAGAACCTGATCCGCGCCATCGCGTCTGCTTATCACCAGAAGATGAAGTTTATTACGCCAAACGGCGTTGGAGAAGTAAGGGGGGACCAGCCGCAATCTAGGGAGTGTTATGCAATGGCACTCAAGGGCAAAAATGCGATGGAGTCATTGCCGATTGAGCTACTCGACCTGAGGGATGAAGTCCAGGGAACTCAGCCCGCGGAAGACCTTATCTCCATCCCCCTGTGCGAGAATAATGTTGAGAAGGTCGTTCAGATCGGCTCCTCTCTAGACAACGGCACCCGGCGCAGCCTCACCCAATTTCTTCAGGACAACACAGATGTCTTTGCATGGGCCCCCGCAGACATGCCCGGTATTAACTCGGAGGTCAGTACGCACAGACTAGGTGTTGACCCAACCTTCAGGCTGGTAAAGCAGAAAAGAAGACACTTCGCCATTGAAAGGCGACAGGTGATCAAAGAAGAAGTGGAGAGGCTCCTGAAAGCCGACTTCATTCGAGAAATCCAATACCCGGACTGGTTGGCAAACGTAGTCCTGGTGAAAAGGGCAAATGGGAAATGGAGAACCTGTGTTGACTTCACTGATCTGAATAAAGCTTGCCCCAAGGACAGCTACCCGCTCCCAAAGATCGATCAGCTCATCGACGCCACCGCAGGTCACGAGTTATTGAGCTTCATGGACGCCTTCTCCGGATATAAGCAGATCAGAATGTATGAGTCCGATATACCAAAGACCTCCTTTGTAACAGACCAGGGAACCTACTGCTATCGTGTCATGCCCTTCGGCCTGAAAAACGCCGGGGCCACATATCAGAGGCTGGTAAACAAGTTCTTCCGGAATCAGATCGGCCGCAACATGGAAGTCTATGTCGACGACATGCTGGTCAAAAGCTGAAGCGCGCAAGATCATGTCTCCGACTTGAAAGAAACATTTCAAATCCTGAGAAACCATAAGATGAAGCTCAATCCCACCAAGTGCACCTTTGGTGTCAGCTCGGGAAAATTCCTAGGGTTTATGGTTAGCCAAAGAGGGATAGAGGCCAATCCAGAAAAAATCAGGTCGTGGTGGAGCTCATTCCGCCAAAAACATTCAGAGAAGTGCAGCGACTGACCGGGATGGTAGCCGCACTTGGGCGCTTCATCTCAAAATCTGTAGAGAGGTGTCTCCCCTTCTTCAACGCAGTCAAAGGACTCAAGACCGCGCCCTGGACAGAGGAGTGCCAGGACACATTCGAGGAGTTAAAGCAATATTTGTCCTCTCCACCACTATTGAGGAAGCCGGAGCCTGGTGAGGAGCTACTCTTATACATGTCTATAAGCCCCCTGGCTCTGGCAGCAGTCTTAGTTCGTGAAGAGCGCAGCCAACAACAACCAGTCTACTATGTTAGCAAAGTCCTGCACGATGCCGAAGTCAGATACCAGCGGGTCGAGAAGTTGACTTACGCCCTGATTATGGCAGCTAGGAAGTTGAGACCGTACTTTCAAGCTCACACGATAAAGGTCCTGACTGACCAGCCGCTCAGGCAAGTTCTCCACAAGCCGGACACCTCAGGACGACTCGTGAAATGGGCCGTGGAACTGAGTGAGTTTGACATCCGGTATATGCCAAGGCCCGCGATCAAGGCTCAAGTATTAGCTGATTTCATCGCTGAATGCACCATCCCCCAGCAGATCACCGATCCTGAGGTCGCCCAAGCCCCAGCGGCGGAAAAGGCAATTGCAGCTGAGGAGCTAGCAGGAGATGGAGCCGGAACAGAAATCATCCCCGTACCACCAGCGGAACAGGGCCCTTCAACCGTCGAACCGCTCTGGGAAGTGCACGTGGACGGATCTTCGAACAAGGTTGGCTGCGGAGCCGGTCTGGTTCTAACCGGGCCGGACAGCTTCACTCTAGACTACGCCTTGAGGTTCGGATTCCGCGCATCCAACAATGAGGCTGAATATGAAGCCCTCCTCGCCGGAATGAATCTTGCAGTCCAAACTGGCGCCCAAAGATTGAAAGCCTACTGTGATCCCAGTTGGTTGCAAACCAGATCCAAGGAGCATACGAAGCCCGCGACGAGCGTATGTTCAAGTACCTCTCCCAGGTCCGACAGTTATCCACCAAGTTCAAAAGTTTCGAGGTCGTCAGAATCCCCAGAACAGAGAATACAAAAGCAGATGTATTGTCTAAGCTGGCCGCATCCGGATACACGACTCTCGGAAATATATGTATGGAGTTTCTACAGAGCTCTAGTATCGAAAGAAAGGCCGCTGAAGTCATGCAGGTAGAGCACGAGTCCTGCTGGATGGACGAGATCGTCGACTACCTGCGTAGTGGAAAACTACCCGAGGCCAATAAAGAAGCCCGCAAGGTGATCTAAAGGGCAGTCCGGTTTTCACTCGACGGTGAGAACCTGTACAAAAGGTCCTACACCCTCCCGTACTTGAAGTGTCTCCGGCCCAGCGATGCCACGTACGCCCTGCAAGAGACACACGAAGGTATTTGTGGGGAACATCTGGGGGGCAAGGCCCTGACGATCAAAGTTTTGCTGAGAGGTCTGTCTGGACGACATTGAGACAAGACGCACTGGCTCTGGTCAAGAAGTGTGGAACATGCCAAAAGTTTTCGCCCACCATTCATCAGCCCGCTGTATCTATGGCTCCAATCATCAGCCCGCTACCCTTCGCAATGTGGGGAATGGACATCTTGGGCCCCTTTCCGCCGGCCTCCGGAAGGCGCCTTCGTAGTAGTGGCCATCGATTATTTTACTAAATGGGTGGAGGCCGAACCTCTAGCCCAGATCACCGAGCAGAACGTGCAGAATTTCTTTTGGAAGTCAGTGGTCTGCAGATTCAGGATCCCTCGCCCCTTGATAACAGACAACGGTAAACAGTTCGACTGCCGGAATTTTCGGAAGTTTTGCTCCGACTTGAAGATTGAGCAGAGGTTCACCTCAGTAGCGCACCCACAGACCAATGGGCAGACAGAAGTGACAAACCGAATTCTACTGCAAGTGATAAAGAAAAGGCTGGACGAAAAAGCTGGCCGATGGGCAGATGAGCTTTATCACGTCCTATGGGCATATCGTACCACCCCGCGTACACCAACGGGTGAATCACCATCAACCTGTCCTTTGGAACAGAGGCAGTAATACCGGTCGATGTAGGCACCCCTTCTCCCAGAGTCAACAACTTCAATGAATAGCTCAATGGTGACGGACTCCGCGCAAATCTCGACTTATTGGAGAAGGCCAGAGAAGAATCCTGAATAAGAGTCGCCGCCTACAAGCAGAAAGTGTCCCGCTATCATGACTCCAAAGTACGCCCCAGAGAATTCCGAGTAGGGGATCTGGTCTTAAGGAAAGCTGCTATCTCCCAACCCAAGAAGGTCGGAAAACTCTCCCCAACCTGGGAGAGGCCTTACCGAGTAAAAGAGGTGGTGCGTCCGGGAAGTTATAAATTGGAAACACTCGAGGAACAGCTATTACCCCATGCTTGGAACTCAAAGAACCTTCGCAAATACCATCAGTAGCGGGCTACCCGGCGCAAAAATGACTTTGGAAATATATACTGAATGTGAATGAAAGAAGCTCGTTCGCAAATCTCTTCGTACTCATCAAATTGGAAACCCGGTTCACTAAAACTAGGGTACTCGACGCTTGGTTCGCCACGGCTCGTCTCCGCAAAGACCGGGAGCCCACTCCTGGTCGGGAACCAGCCCGGATGCAAAAACCAAAGCTCCTTGGAAACCCAGTTCACTAAAACTAGGGTACTCGACGCTTGGTTCGCCACGGCTCGTCTCCGCAAAGACCAGGAGCCCACTCCTGGTCTAGAACCAGCCCGGATGCAAAAACCAAAGCTCCTTGGAAACCCAGTTCACTAAAACTAGAGTACTTGACGGTTGGTTCGCCACAGCTCGTCTCCGCAAAGACCGGGAGCCCACTCCTGGTCCGGAACCAGCCCGGATGCAAAAACCAAAGCTCCTTGGAAACCCAGTTCACTAAAACTGGGGTACTTGACGCTTGGTCCGCCACGGCTCGCCTCCGCAAAGACCAGGAGCCCACTCCTGGTCCGGAACCAGCCCGGACGCAAAAACCAAAGCTCCTGAGAAACCTAGCCCACTAGGATCAACCCAAGCCCAGGACGCCCGTCTGGAGCAAAATCAACACAGTATACGGTTAAACAGTATAAACCAGAGACAGACAAGTGGAAAAGGGGTGGACAATAAGAGTTTACTTTTCATTCACGAGTTAAGGCCTCTAAGGACCATTACAAGGATAATGCCTCAAAAGGCTGTTACAAAAGTTGGGCCTCTAAGGGGCCATTACAAAAAGAAATCAAGAAATCGCCAAAAAGAGAGAAGGGGAGATCAAGGCGCCTCCTTGCTACCCTCCATCGCTAAATCTGTCCCTAGAGCAGAGGGTGCGGCCATGGTGGCCGGCTCATCACCACCAATCGTCGGTAGGTCAGGGAGAACCATTCCCGTCAGGTCAACGCCCGGATTTGATTCCTTAACCTGCTCAAGGCAGTCATAGAACCCAATTTTGTACGCCTCACTAGATAGGGCGACGAGTTTGTCCTCCTTTCTTTGAACGGCCACTTCTTGCCTCTCTCGGGCTCTCTCCCTCTGGACGTTGAGGGCTTCCACCGCTTTCTCCTTCTGCGCAGTCAGCTGAGCGGCGAAATCTTCTTGAAGCCGCTTGTTTTCCTCAGCCAATTTTTCAATAGTCCTCTGAAGCTCTTTTGCCTCTTGGAGCAGCTTGCCGTTCTCCTCCTCGGATTTCGTTATCGCCTCCGCAAACTTTTGACTCTTCTGATTGAGGTCATTATAGTACAACAAAATCTGCAGGCAGATCGACCAGCGTTAGCACAGAAAAGTGAGGGATAGAGCAAAAATAAATAAACACTTGAAAGCCATTTCACCTGGTAAGCTGACGAAAAAATGGCCTCTTCAGCCGCGGCAGGAGGTTCGTTGAGAACCTGGAGCTTGTCACTACTAAGGAGGACTTTACTAAGGAGCTCCTTAGCCACCCGGGTCTCACCCAGGCCGGTGTCGTTCTTCTGGACGGCCCAGTTGAGCCGAAAAACATTGTCTCCAGTCCTCACCGCGGGAGGACGGGCTCCAGCTGATGCCCCTCCCGACTTGGAAGATTCCACGCCACGGCTATGGGTGCCCACCAACTTAACCACTGTCTTGGCCTTAGCAAGCGGTGCCGTGGCCTGGGATGGCGCCGGACTCGCCATCTCTACGGTCTTCCTTTTCTGGCCCTGTTGAGTCTTCCCAAACGCCCCCTTCCTCATTTTGTCTATCAAAGACTGTTGCTGCATCTCTGAAAATCGACACACAAGCGAAACCAGTCAAAAGCAAGGAAAAAGAGGAAAGATAAGTTTTAAATAAGACTAGCCACGTACGTGCCCGGGTCGCAGTACTAAGGCCCAACCCGACCAGAACCTCTTCCTCTTGGAAGTCCGAATAATCAGTAGGTCCCTCACGGTCCAGCACCTCCCGAAGCAAAGCAAGCGTCCTTGCATCTTCACCCTCAAGAAACAGCTTGCGACTCATCGCGACTGTATCCGGGGTGCCCCATTTCAAATGAACCGGCCAGGGCTCGCTGGACTCCCTGTCCTCGACATAAAAGAACTTGTTTCTCCACAAGTGTATCGAGGAAGGAATACCGGTGATCATTTTCACCTCCGGGCGCTGGCTAATGTAGATCCAACCCCCGCCCTTGTGCTTCTTCAATTGCGCACACACGCGGAACAACGGCACTGACAAGTTCCTCTGAAGCCGGCCCTGAACCAGGTATACGAACCATGTCAGTAGCCTCCATGAGTTCGGCGCTACCTGAGCCGGAGCCAGCCCGTAGTATTGAAGCACCGAGGCGAAGAATGGGTGCATAGGAAATCTGAGTCCGGTCCTCAACGACTCATCGTATATGCAAACGTCAGAGCTTTCGTTACAAGCCCTATCTCCCTCCGTCGCCTCCCTCAGCCCAAACCTGGATGGAATACAGTATTTATCCCTAATCACCACCATCATGGATTCATCCAGGTGATTCTCCTCGTTGAGAGCCTGTATGTTGTATTTGGGATTGGCATCCATCCGGGCCCTCGCCACGACCTCAACGGCCTGGCCAGGGATAAACGTTGTGGACACCTCGCCGGCATCACTACCAACACTCCCCTCCAGTGGGACGTAACTATCTGTCAGAAGCGGAATGGCGTTCAAGTCCAAAATCACTTCGTCATCCACTTCCTCATCACTACATATGATATCCACACTGACATTGGGACTTGCCATTTTTGGGGCTGGTGACCAGGTAGGCATATCCTGGGTCCTAATCGACGATCTAGACCCTGAACTACTAAAGGACGACTCCCCCGAACCGGACTCAGAACTAGAGCTACTAGACATAAAAGCAGGAAAAGAAACGAATGAGACGCGCTCAAGAAAATTACCGGTCCGAACTGAAACCTCCGGGTATCGAACTGAAAGCTCCCGAATCCACGGCCGTTCCCAACCACAAAACTACACGAGCCGAACTGGCAGAGAAAAGAAGAGGAGGAGAAGCAAAAAGTGAAAAATGAAAGGTAAAAACCTCCTCTTTATAGGTTTTTCTGAGGCGGGGGCATTAAATGAAGGGCACACATTTCGAGGATGCTTGAATGGCGCCGCGTGTCTTTCATTAATGATGGGCACAAACTTCGGGGCAAGGGCATAAGTGAAAATACACGCGTGCTTGTGTGGAGGGTAGCCCTCAAAATAATTTGAGTCCGGGGACAAAAAGCAGCGGACTGGATATGGCGCGTCTCGCTAAACGACAAAAAGCAGTCCGGCCCAAGCCGGACTGGATATGACGCGTCTCGATAAACGACAAAAAAGCAGTCCGGCCCAAGCCGGATTGGATATGACGCGTCTCGCTACCCGACAAAAAGCAGTCCGGCCCAAGCCGGACTGCATATGACGCGTCTCGATAAACGACAAAAAGCAGTCCGGCCCAAGCCGGATTGGATATGACGCGTCTCGCTACGCAACAAAAAGCAGTTCGGCCCAAGCTGGACTGCATATGACGCGTCTCGATAAACGACAAAAAGCAATCCAGGCCAAGCCGGACTGGATATGACGCGTCTCGCTACTCGACAAAAAGCAGTCCGGCCCAAGCCGGACTGCATATGACGCGTCTCGATAAACGACAAAAAGCAGTCCGGCCCAAGCCGGATTGGATATGACGCGTCTCGCTACGCAACAAAAAGCAGTTCGGCCCAAGCTGGACTGCATATGACGCGTCTCGATAAACGACAAAAAGCAATCCAGGCCAAGCCGGACTGGATATGACGCGTCTCGCTAAACGACAAAAAGCAGTCCGGCCCAGGCCGGACTGGATATGACACGTCTCGCTACGCGACAAAAAGCAGTCCGGCCCAAGCCGGACTAGATATGACGCGTCTCGCTACGCGACAAAAGCAGTCCGGCCAGAGCCAGACTGACAAACTCCGGACTGCTCCAAACTTCCGGACTACTCCAAATTCCGGACTGCTATCAACTCCGGACTGCTCCAAATTCCGGACTGATAATTTCCGGACTGCTCCAAATTCCGGACTGCTATCAACTCCGGACTGCTCCAAACTTCCGGACTGCTCCAAATTCCGGACTGCTATCAACTCCGGATTGCTCCAAATTCCGGACTGATAATTTCCGGACTGCTCCAGATTCCGGACTGCTCCAATTTTCGGACTGCTCCAGATTCCGGACTGCTCCAATTTCTAGACTGCTCCAGATTCCGGACTGCTCCAATTTTCGGACTGCCCCAGATTCCGGACTGCTCCAAATTCTGGACTGCCTCACAGGCCGGGCCTCGACCACTGCCAATCAGAGATGTACTCTACCACATTTCCCCAAGTCACCGTAATAACTTGGAGAACTGGGGGGCAACTGATGGGGTGTAAAAACAGCAGCCTATTAGCTGCCGACACGTGGCTAGAGGAGGCCCCCTGCAGACCAGCCTATTAGCTGTCGACACGTGTCTTGAGGGGGGCCTACCTCAGACCCCGCGTCAGCAGGGGTAGTTTGGTAATTACCACAGAGTAGGTGAACTTGGACCTATAGCTGGTCGACACCTGTCTTGGAGCATTAACTCCCCAACTACCCCAATTTTTCTCCGGCTTCCAAAGCTCATAAACAAAAAATAACTTCTTCACCCACCACTCTAAAACTAGCTCTGCACTCTTGCTCATACCGACTTGAGTGTCGAAGGGCCTGTCCGGAGTAACACTCCGGTTGGTCATTCTGACCTCGTTTGCTCCTGTGCAGAACGTAGTAGAACTCAGTTCCACAAGACTCATTTCCTTCACTTCAGCTCCTTGAGTCCTCCAGCTCAGCTCTTATGTCACTGCCATATCTGTTACCGATTTTAGGCCTAACAGCTAGGGAAGGGGGAAATCGGGCATCTTTTGAGATATTGACAGGGCAGTAATATGTCACCCTCGTATATCTTAAATCGACCCCCATATAGGGCAGAGAGAGAGAGAGAGAGAGAGAGAGAGAGAGAGAGAGAGAGAGAGAGATGGGGTCGATTTATCACTGCCCTATTGATATTGTTGTTTTTCTTGCCATGTCTTTCTCCCCAAGTCCTGCTTGGCCTTGTGTTTTCTTCCTCTTCTCAATATGGATCTTGCCGTTTCAAAAAAAAAAGAAAAAGTTACATAAATTTACAATTATAAGCTATGTAACACTTGGGAAACTTTACATTTATAATTGAAACCTAATGAAATTTACATCTATAAACTATCTGATAGTTAGAGGAAAATATAGGTCTACAATAGAAAGTTAATAACCTCTTTATCCTACTAGAAAATCAGTAGTCCAGGCTTCAACCGAAATTAATAATCTCCAAGTAATGTAATAATAATTTTCAAATATTTGCTCAGTCCCAATTTTTTTATATACTAAAACAAAAATTTACTTAAAACATGTGGGAGAGTTACCATAGTTGTTGCCTGGCTAAATGATGTGGGATCTCTTGATCGACTGAGGCAACCAGAGTCCACACGTGTGCAACTTGTAGGGATGATCACGCATCTTAGTTGCGTGAGTGAGCTTAGCAGTTCCTGCGATAATTATGGACAAAATCTCAATTTGTTGTTTAGCTGTGGTTTTAAATTTTTGGTGAGAAGGATGTTTTTTTGAGAAATTATATGATGAACGTCCGGACATGCTTGTATTTATCATCCAGGCCTTGTTATTTGATCCGACAGCAGCACAGTTTTTTAGTTGCTGCTGTTGGATCAAATACCAAGGGGTGGTACTTCCGCTGTACAATGAATGCGAGCATGTCCGCTCATTCATCATATAAATTCTCATTTTTTCCTATGCCAAGCTTTTTATAGCCTTCGATTTGCCAAGGTTTATATACCTTCGTCTTTTGAACATTTTGGAGCCGTACATTTTGATCTGAAATCTCGGTGGGCTCGGATCAATCCTGAGGAGAAGATTTTTGGGGCATAGTCTATCCACTGCAGGATCAACAAACGAATGGCTTAGATCGTAACTATAATTCTGGAGATGATTTTCTAACCCCCAGTAGGACAATGCCCCTCCCCCGCGCGTTCTTTTAATGTGAATTGTGAGCAGACTTTAAGGGGCCGTTCGGATACACGGATTTTTAATCCTGGATTTCTACAAAATTGTAGTTGGGAGACATGAGAAAAAATAGAGCAGCCGCTGTTTTCTGATTTCTAATCCTTCTTTCCAACAGCAAGAGAGCTGGCAATCAATCGTCTTCTGTTTTCAGGTTTTAGAAATCGCAGGATGCAGGAGAGATTTCTAAAACCTGTTTTTCTCACTTAAAATTCAAGAAATGCTGCCAGGACAGCATACCAGCAGCCAGATCATGACCCTCTTTTACAGTGTTAGGGGGCTATTTGGATACGTGGATTTTAGAATCCAGGTTTTTAGTTTAAAAACAGTGTAAAGAGGGTTCACGATCAAGCAGATGCATGGTGGCCTGACAGCGTTTCTTGGATTTTAAGGGAGAAATTCAGGTTTTAAAAATCTCTCATGCATCCTAATTTCTAAAACCTGGAAATGTGGAGGATCTGCTCCTCTCTTGCTGTCAGAAAGAAGGGCCAGAAGTAAAAAATGAGTAAAAAACGCCGGCTGGTCTGCTTGTTCTCTTGTCTGAGCCCTAATTTAATCCCTTACAATTTTGAAGAAATCCTGGATTCTAAAATCTGCATCCAAACGGCCCCTAACTCTTTTTGACTTGAAGGGGGGGGGGGGGGGGGGTGTTGAAATGCCTCCTAATAATGTATAATTGAGTAATGTTAGGATGATTGAAAGTGTGGCAAATTGAAATACTTGGTTCTGCTTGGGACGTGTTGTCGCCTTATCATGGTCCACCATATCAACGGTCTCGAATTGCATTAAAGTTTTAGATAAAAATACAATTCCGGGGTGAGAAGTGAGAAGACAGGAAAAGGGAGTGGAAATATCATTTCTCAACAGGAAAATAGCAAATCTATAACAACAAATTACAATTCAAACCACAACGAGATTAATTTACAAGAAACACGCATACTCAGCCACGTAAATTGGGCAAAAATTCAGGGTTATTCTGGTAAGTAGAAAACATCTGGTTCCAGATCTGAGAAAAAGCTCGTAAGACAACGTCATGATGCTGAGGCGAATTTAACGCCAAAAACCTCTCCAATAATTCTCTCAATTCATCGCCACCGACAATCTCTTTCTCTACTATCATTTGAATCATTGACCGCCTAAAATCGGTCAACGGATCGTCCGATTCTTTCACAACCGCCACACTCTCTCCTACCCTCCCCCCTACACTACGGCTCCTCGAATGTCCTCGCCTCAATTCCTCGGCCACCGGAATCATTAATTCCTCGGCCACCGGAATTTCTCCCGGAATCTGACTCTTCCACACTAAAAGGCTTTGTTCGAGCTCGTTTAACTGACGTAATAGGCCGGAGAAACTCGTCGGGCTCTCGCCAGAAAGTGCTGAGGAAGAATTCTCTTTGGCTTCCCAAGAAGAACTTAGGGTTACGCCGGAGGAGGGACTTGATCGGAGGTCTTCGTCTGGTTTTGGGGTTTTGGGTTTTTTTAGTGGCGGTTTGGTGACTGAGACGCTTTTGGAGTCTCTACAGCCGCAGCTGAGAGAGAAAAGGAGGGTTTTTTTCTTCTGAGACATTTGGGCAGAGAAGACAAGGGTATTATGTTTGGGTAGTGTTTATATGTCTGCTTTTTATGGTGAATTTACGAAAATAGCCCTGGCTTCGAGAGGTTGGTTTTTGTCCTTTGCCGTCTTCTCATTACTCTAACTGCCGACTCCAACAACTATTTATTCTATTTTAGGATGACGAAAGTACCCTGAAGTTGTAATATGACTAAATTACCCGCGGATCGTTAAGGAAATTAACGAGTGTGCCACTGTCAATAAATACATTGGAGGGGGTGGCCCAGGGAAGAAAGGGGGGGAATAAATCATTTTCCCCAGAGATAAATGGTAACATGTAAGTTTGGGGTCTTAATTACCTCGCTCAAATGTCAAAGAAACTAGTGCAATCGGCTTTTAATAGTAATGAACTCCTAATTATCTCGCTATTGGGTTAAGCAAAATGATTAGATGGTGAAAACAAATCCATTAAAAAAATCCACTTTCTATATTCTTTCCTAAGAAGCTTATGTAACCAAATGGAGGCCTAAGAAACAGAGTCGGGTTGTCAACGGACCCAATTCAATTCAATTCGGATCTGCCTATGTCTTTGTCAGGATCCATTCTGATTCTTTATTAGCTGGATCCTTTTTGAAGGGTTCGAATTAGGCTTAGGGAAGGGAAGAGAAAAAACTAGTGAGAGAGTGACAGGAGAATCATCATCATCTTAACGTGAAAGCTAGGAGATAAAAATGCGATTTGTAGTTTTAAGTAGGGTTTTTCAATTTTAAAAAAAAGGGTTTTGCTAGGGACCATCCCATAAGGCCTTTTTTGGGCCGGCTGTTGCATGAATAAGACAAAATCTGTTGAAAAGTGAGCCTAGTGAACACAAATTCTGCTGAAAAGTGAACCTATTTGGCTGCTGTCAGATGCAACGGACCATCAGCGAAATGCCTTGCGATGGACGCTAGCAAATCCCATGAATAAATATAATTGAATAAAAATATGAAGGGCATTCATATATTTATTTGGCGCCCACAATTCGGACCTGGGCTGCTCCATCGGATTAACATGGTTTAGATCTTGCTGGTCTGTCCAAATCCTTTTCATTAATGTTAGTGGGACCATCTAGGCTAATTTACCCCAGAAAAAGGAAATGTATTTAGTGAGAGGTTTCCCTCTTTGCCTTTTGGCACCACCAATCAAAGGAAAGGCATCAAATTGACCTCCTATGGATTACAAGTGATAGAAGCTGGGTCCTTTAAAAACTGATTTGACTCTAGCCAACTCGGCAGTCACTCAAGACTTGATGTTAATGGAAGAAGGTTTCTATTTAAGCATGCACTTTTTTAGAGTAGGAAGACAAAAAATAAGCTCACTGTCACAATTAATGGTGAATGGCAATTTTATATCAAGTCATGTGGGACTCAGAGTCCCATCCACAAGTTAAATTCCATATGTTAGATAAAGAACTACAAAAACCAACTGTTTAAGCTTGTTTGTTTTAGATCTCGAGAACTGATTGTGAGTACAAAACTGATTATTGGACTCAAAAATTACATGGTGAGATGATTTTAGGGCGTAGCGCAGAACCGAAGTTTTGTTCATTTTCCACCCAGTTGAGTTTTAGTGATATCAAATCGAACATACCTGCCAAAAATGGGTGAACAATGTTCAACACAAGTGGGTGTTCTAATATGGGGGTCCATGCTTCGCCTTTTTGATTTTTTTTATTTGTTTTGACGTGAAATTAAATGTTTGGAATAAAAGGGGAATGGAATTGATATCTGCACTACCATATTTTGATAATGACATTAGTTACTTTCTTTTATACATTTAATTAGCATTTTATGGCTGTTACAATACTATATATATAGATGCTACGAGTAAACTCGTTGCAATCTTTTTAGTTATTTCTTATAGTGGAGGACCGTGTTCTCATCTGTGGATGCAGGCATCTCGGCAGAACCACATAAAAGTTGGACGGACGGTGCCTCTTGTGGTTTATTTCTTTCTATTTTTTTTTTTGTGCCTAATCGGATTTGTTTTTGCCTGTCGGATTTCTTCTGCATGTTCAACATCAGGCTTTTTGTATTTTTATTTTGTTTCTACAGAGGTGTAGTATTTAGAACAAAAATACTTCACATACTCACTTTGTTTTACACTTTTTTAATTAATTAAATTTTCATGCCTGTTACCATACTCAAGATGCTATCAACATCCAATAAAAAAAAGGGAAGAATCCCTTTTTCTTCCTTGGGCCAACCCCCCTTGTAGTGTAAAAGTAGTCATAAATACACTAGAAGTAGTCACACCTTCCCTAATCAAGGTGTGACTGAAACAAAATGAGCAGTGCCATTTATCAAAATATGATAGTGCGGTTATCAAAATATTTGGAATTACAGACGAAGTGAAGGATATTTTGGTAATTACAGACGAAGTGACCTCAAATATATCCCAACTTCAAAGGGCAAGTATTGTGTAAGGTGCTTTGACACGTCAGCTATTTGGACAATAAATAATAGAGAATATTTTTGTGGTTTACATGTGACCACTTTTGGGGAGGCCGGCATGGAGGCTTCCAAAAGAAGTGAAACCCAAAGCAAGAATAGAGCTTTTTCGTGATCTCACTTTCAAACCCTAATAAGACCACTAGGCTCTTAATGCCTTCCTATTCTATCTCTTTCTACCTATTCTTGGCCTCACCCAAAATGGAAGTTTCAATATGGCCAATAAATCTTGTAAGTGGGGGCTCTGTAGAGAAGGTTTTATCATGCCAGGTGCACCATGATGAGCTTACAAATGGACAAAGAAAATATAATGAGAGATCGTTTATTGATCTTATGGCTATAATCAATAAACCAATTAGCATATTCATATCCCTATACGTTGTACTCAGTATGTTTAGCTAGGGTTAATTTGTCTGAAAGGATTGGTTTTTGAAGATTGTTAGACTTTATGTGATTGAGGAAGCACATGAATATCTCTATAAGAGTGTCTCATGCTAGGCCTTATTCATTCGTAGCATGTAGAAATATACACACGTTCAATGGATAATAAAAGTGACTCAATGAAAGTGAACTTACGTGTGTGTGTGACGGATCATAAAAGTGATTCAATGAAATGGTTTGAAATTTCGATCGAAATCCGAAATTTCGATTAACACCGACACCGAAACGGCCAAAATCCAAAATGGCCGCAACGTACAAAATTTCGACCGAAATTTTGGATAAAATATTAATTTTTTATTCCTTTACAAAATTTCAGCCAAAATTTCGGCCCAAAAAACTGACATTTCAAGCGGCTTTACCCAATTTCGACCGAAATTTTGGGATTTCGGCTAGGTCTGAAATATATGCTAGAACTGAAATTTCAAACCATGCCTGCAAATAATGTTTAATGGACCATGGGAGACGTCCTTATCAATGATCATATTGATCAAGGTTTTATTAACTGCTTCAACCCAAATGTTAGATAGGCCAAGTTCTTTACAGTACCTTAGCCCATCTAGCATACTTCTAGTCTTTGATTGCAGGTTAGTGCCATTATCATATAATGAGAAAATGAAAATAAAATCTCACCTTTAGAGTTTCTTATATATGATTCCTCCTCCACATGATAAGCTAGGATTGACTTTGGAGGCACCTTCCGTTTTCAATTTGAACTCTTTCTTCTTGGGCTTAATCCACTTCACTTGACACATCCTTAGAATTTTCGTTGGGTTAGGCATCATATCAATAGGCCCAAGGGCTTAAACTTCAATCGGCAAGCAATCTAAAGAAGGCTTGACATTATGTGACTGGGAAACACATGAATATCTCTGTAGGAGTGTCTCATGTCCTCATTCATTTATACCATAGTACTACTAAGTACATGTTGTGAGTGATTGTGATGTGTTAATTGAAGCTGAAGAATTAAATGTAAAATTTTAATTATTTTATATTTAATTATATTTAATTTGTGTGTGTTTATAATTCTCAATATATACATGATAGTTAAAACAATAATGTAAGAAATGTGATTTAATTAACTGCTAAGGTAAGTATGCAGATAATATTATCAGTTATAATTAACATTTTGATGTTGGTTATTTTGTGATGTAGGATGGTTTCAAGGTTTTTGGATTTCCCAGTTAGTTTATAATTTAAGTTAGAATCCTATGTTGGAGCGACTACCTTCTCAAAAAGGTATAATGATTCCTGTTCGACTAGCTAACAAATTGGCAATTTTTAGGAAATTACATATAATTGTATTTTACATCATTTAAAAAGGCTTTGAACCATAGTTTAGTGGTTTACACTCATGTTTAAAATATGAGCTGAAGAAAATAGTTTTTGGCTTAAATCTTTAAGGCCCCTGTTCGTTTTAGATTTTGAGAACCGGTGGACTCAAAATTACCTGGGACTCACAATCGGTTCTCAAAATCTAAAACGAGTGGGGCCGAAGATTATTATTGAAAACTGTTAACATATATCAGATCTATGATCTGACCGTTGATCATCTTGGTGGTAGATAAGGGAAGTTGGTTAGTTGAAGTATGTAGGCCTGCTTATGAATCTTTTCCCATTCTTATCTTTTTCCTTTAATTTTTATGTTCATCTGTAAATGCTTATTTAAGCACCTGTTACGATTAATGAAAATGAACCGAAATTAGTGAAATCTTTTCGATTTTATCAAAAAACTACACTACAAACTTTGTGTTATTTTTTAAAATTAGTTAAGAGATTCACCAACTCATTCGAAAGAGAACAACTGACTGTCATTGAAACACAACCGGAGCAACCGATTACCATTGAAACGCAAGCTCGGGGTGACATTTGTTAGGTTAGTCAATACAAAATGAGGTCTCTATACTTAGTTACAACAAGAACACTAACAATTTGCTTCTCTTAATGACTAAACTCTTTCATTTTGTAAAATTAGTTAAGAGATGCTTCAGTGTGAAAGTGAACATCTGATTATCATTGAAACTCAACCTGTTAGGTCAGGCAATACAAAATGAGGGTCTATACTTAGTTACAGGGCATGTTCACCCTCTTTTCATTCTTGGGACAGCCCGCACTAGTGTATTTATGCGCCTACTCTTTTACATTAGAGGGGACTGTCCCAGGAAAATACAGGGACAAATATATCATTTCCCTTAGTTACAACAAGAATACTTTCAATTTGCTGCTCTTTGTGACTAAGCCATATCTTTCACCCTTGTCGGCAATGTCATCATCGGCATGCTCCCTCTCTCTCTCAACCCTCTTCTTTCACACACACACACACACACAATGGCAAAGAATTAAATTAACAGGGAAAGGATACACGGGAAAGCCCCCAGCTATCGAGATGATCAAATCAAAACAAGAAGCAAAAGAAACAAGAGCACCATCGAATTAACACTCATCAGTGGAAGGAAATCAAAGACTTCCAATTCCACTCGAGAGGCACCCTCTCTAGCTAATCTGTCGGCCTCGCTATTAGCCGATCTTCTGTTGGAGATTTTGTCAATTAATTTCTAATGGGAATTTTCTATTAATATTTATACGACACATCTAATTTTAATATATCAAAATTATAAAAGTATCTAGGGGAAAAAGTTAGAAATAGCCCGTGTTTAGGAATCCAGGCACGCCGAAAAACACACTCTCCTTAGAGACGATTGGCCCCCTTTTGCACCAAGTTGATCAGCGTTCAGCTCCCAAGATACAACGATCCAGTGTGCAGCATTTTAAGGAATTAGGGACCGAATTGAAAAAAATTAGATCTAGGATGATTATTTGATCTTTTTTCTTGATTGATTGATTATTTGATCTTCAAACACAAAAGAAAAAGAATTCTACGAACAAAAGCGAGAATGAAAAAAAAGAAAACACATGAAAAAAAGAGGAAAGAATCATGGATAAAATGTTAATCAGGATCCGGTACAACGGCGGTGATCCATCAAAAGAGACGCGCTCGGAACTCGCTTTCTTGAGGACCGAGTATCCTATGTTGGAGAAGTCCTCCCTTCTCCTCCTAGAACTTTTTCTAAGAAACCTCCCACCCCATAAATTACATTTTCTCAAAGGGAAATGATATCCGCGCCAAAGTGTTTCGATAGACAAGCTCCGCCACTTGTCTGTCGTGTAGTATTTAAAGAGCTTTAAGTGCTTTTTGAGAACCGTAATATCCTCTAACATCTCTTTAAATACTACAGACAGACAAGTGGAGCACATGTTTATCAAGACACTTTGGTGCTGATATCATTTCCCTTTCTCAAATAACCAAAACAACACTAAAAATCTACCCCTAGCTCTTTTCAGTTTAGGAATGTTTTAGGAAAGTGATAAACCCGCCCCTTTTGATTACTTGGGACACCCAGCAGTGTATCAATGACAACAGACGGGCTGATGTACTTCACATCACAAGTATTCAATGGGGCTGATTGCTACGTACACTGCTGGGTGTCTTTGGTAAAATTCTTTAAATTTTTTGGTGTCTTTGGTATTTTCAACGTTCTTACAGGGATACAAAGGCAATTATTGTATTACATATATCATCTTCACAACCTTGGGAATCATGCAACCTGAGTCCATTATGTTTTGTAGAATAAAATTCCAAAACGGAACTCTCTTCTGAACACGAAGATGAAAGTGAAAACGACCCACGATTTGGTCTTTTTCACAGCTGCTTCGTATGTGGTCATCCTTCTATGGTAAAGATATTGTGTCACATTAAACATCTTGGGCCCATAGTCATGGTTTCAGTAGTGAAATCGCTACTAAAAACAGACTTCCATTGACTCGTGAAACACACCTTATAAGATATGGCCCACTAAAGACCTAGCATTAAGCGTTATTGGGTCATTGATCTGGTGGGCTATAACTAGTTTGTTTTATTGGATTTATTTTCACTGGTGATGGGGTATAAAAAAAGCAGCTTGCTGTCGACACGTGGCCCAAGGGTGGCCCACCGCAGATCTCACGTCAGCGGGGGTGGTTTGGTAATTAGTAGGGGTAGTTTGGTAATTACAGCAGAGTAGCTGAGCTTGAACCTATAGCTGGCCGACACCTGTCCTGGAGTAATAACTCCCCAACTACCTCAGTTTTCCCTCTATAAAAGGACTTCTAAAGCTCATAAAAAGGGTAATAACTTCTCACCCACTACTCTTAAACTCGCTCTGCACTCCTGCTCATACTGATTTAAGTGTCGAAGGGCCTGTCCGGAGTAACACCCCGGGTTGGTCATTCTGACCTCGTTTGCCTTTACGCAGGGCTCAACTACTCATTTCCTTCACTTCTCTTCCTCAAGACTCAGTTCCTTCACCTCGGCTCCACGGGTCCTCCAGCTCGGCTCTTACGTCACTGCCATATCTGTTACCGATTTTAGGCCTAACAGATTGGCGCCATCCGTGGGATCCCGAACTAAAAGCTGTTCAGATCCCCCATAACCAAAATGGCAGGGCGGAAGAGTGCTCGAGTACCAATTGCACGGACAACTCGAGTCACGCTACCGCGCAGGACTCGTAGTGAGCGAATCGCCTCACAGGTGGTGGCTACTTCCGCTACAGCCGAGCAGAGTCCGGCTCGTTCGGATCACCTCAATCCTACACCTACTCCGGATTAAGTGCAAGCCCTCTTTCAACAGATGACAACACTTGTCGGTCAATACCAGCAACTACTCCAGGCGCCTCCCCAACATCCTCTAGAAGCTCCACAACCTGTCCGGGAAAGCCCAAATGTCCACCGGGGAGAGTCAGCGCGCCACGGTGAGGACCAAACTCACCACTCCACGAGACAAGTCCAGCACTCCAGAGCCCGGCACGCCCACACAGAACCTCACCACCGCCGGAGATCACGGTCCCGCTCTGCACGAAAGCATTGAGCCCAGGAAGACCGCGCGCCATAGGAAAAACTCCGACCTCATCGTAGGAGTCCGGAAAGCCAATCCGGCTCCGCGGCGAGCCAATCCGTGGAGAGAAACAGGTCACTGGACCGACCAGACCGTAGAGTTGATCCGATGCTACGGAGGATGGAAGAGATGGACCACCGAATAGAAGAGCTGGCAAAGGATCAGAGCCGGCTCGCTTCACCGACGACGTCCTAGGTGCCCCAGCACCCAGAGGATTTAAAATGCCAACCGTCCCGCAATACGACGGGACCACTGACCCTGTGGACCACTTGGAGACGTTCAGGACAATGATGGTCCTCCACGGTGCGTCAGACGGCTTCCTCTGCAGAGCATTCCCGACGACCCTGACTGGTGCTGCAAGGGACTGGTACTTAAGGATCAGACCGAACTCCATCAGCAACTTCGATGACTTAGGGGAAGATCTGGTCCGCCACTTCATGAGCAGCCGTAGTCCAAGGAAAACAACAGCATCCTTGATGGCCTTGCGGCAGGAGGATAATGAACCTCTGAAAGCCTTCGTCAGCCGCTTCAACAGGGAGGCACTCCAAGTGCTGAATCTAGATCCCTCAGCCGCTACAAACGCGCTTCTCGCAGGTGCTAGATCTAATGATTTCCGCCGAGCAGTGGCCCGCCGGAATCCGCACTCTCTAGCAGATCTAATGGCCGGGGCAGAGGAATATATATCAGTGGAAGAGACACTGGCTGCCCTGGACTCAAATCGGAGGAGAACCTCTGAAGATAAGAACCCTACTAAATAGCGTAGGGATGACAAGGCCGTCAGAAGAGAAAAGTCCTCCCAGAGGAGGGAGGAGAACTTCACCCCTCTCAACACCTCCCGGAGACACATATTGGCCGCTATCAATAGAGAAGAGTTCGTGAGGTGGCCGACCAAAATGCTCTCCAAGGGAAACAGGAGAGACAAGTCGAAGTACTGTTGGTTCCACAGGGACCACGGTCACAACACGGACGAATGCTGGCAGCTCAAGGAAGAAATCGAGCAGTTGATTGGCCGGGGCTATCTGAAAAATACATCCGAAGTGACGGCCACAGAAGTGAGCGCAAAGGGAAAAGTCCCCAGCGCCGGAGCCCTCGGCGGTCACCGCCGCCCCCTGCCCGGGGTCAATCTCCTCCGCCACCCAGTCCACCACCAGAGGCTCACCGATCCCAGCCAAGGGGAGTCATCGGCACGATTATGGGAGGACCCGCCACTGGGGGCACATCATCAGCTGCAAGAAAAGCATATGCACGCCGAGTCAACGCCGTGCACACATGCGGCAAGAAGATGAGGACGGAGAATGAGATTTCCTTTTCAGATGCGGATCTCCACAACCTGATACTGCCGCACGACGACGCACTGGTCTTAACCATGCTCGTCGCAAACTGGGAGTTGAAGAAAATCCTGGTTGACAATGGGAGCTCGGCTGATATTTTGTACTATCACGCTTTCGAGAGAATGATGATAGGTGACGACCGCTTAAGGCCGGCGAATTCAGATCTGTTCGGTTTCTCGGGAGAGGTCGTTAAGGTGGAGGGACAGATTGAACTCCCCGTCCTCGTCGGAGAGCCGCCATGCCAAGCTTTTGCCATGGTCAACTTCCTGGTAGTGAGGGCCACTTCGGTCTATAACGCTATCTTGGGACGGCCTGGCCAAAACCTGATCCGCGCCGTCGCGTCGGCGTATCACCAGAAGATGAAATTTATTACGCCTAACGGCGTGAGAGAAGTCCGGGGAGACCAGCCCCGGTCTAGGGAGTGGTATACAATGGCACTCAAGGGCAAAAGTGCGGTGGAGTCGCTGCCGATTGAGTTACTTGATCTAAGAGATGAAGCTCAGGGAACTCAGCTCGCCGAAGACCTCATCTCCATCCCTTTGTGCAAAAATGATGATGAGAAGGTCGTTCAGATCGGCTCCTCTCTAGACAGCGGCACCCGGCGCAGCCTCACCCAATTTCTTCAGGACAACGCAGATGTCTTCGCGTGGGCTCCCGTGGACATGCCCGGTATAGATCCGGAGGTCAGCACGCACAGACTTGGTGTTGACCCAACCTGCAGGCCGGTAAAGCAGAAAAGAAGACACTTCGCCCTCGAAAGGCGGCAGGCGATTAAAGAAGAAGTGGAGAGGCTCTTGAGAGCTGACTTCATTCGAGAAATCCAATACCCGGACTGGTTGGCAAACGTAGTCCTGGTAAAGAAGACAAATGAAAAGTGGAGGACCTGCGTTGATTTCACTGATCTAAATAAGGCCTGCCCCATGTGGACCCCGATCCGAGGACGGCGAGGGAACGGGTCCCTAACACCCTCAGGATCATCCACGTGAATGGAGAGCTCTGCCAAGGAACTCTCGAAACGGTGCCACCCTCACAGCATAGCATGGGTGGCGATATAAAAAGAAAGAGATACATCCTGATCCGGAGCCAGGGCTCGAAACCGAGATATATCTAGAAATAACTCAGAGTCGCCATCCATGGATGCGCCATGGAACCAAAACAAATGCTCTGTTTGCAATGGATAACCAGAGATACAAAAGGTCCGTGCCTGATGACGAATGGAGAAGGTCCGAAGAGCGTCCCCAATTCGCCCGAGTGCGAACACTTGGTCTCTTATGCCATTTATTATTAACCTCGAAGAGTTTTGGGCAAGAATCATGTGAAATGGGAACAATCCTCAGGAGTCGTCTACCTAAGCATGCATTTCCTGAGGATAAAGATAATAAACACCCATAAAATAAAATGAAAGATGTGTTGCCTAAGCATAGCTAGGTTATGAGTGACATGCCTAAAGGGTGTCTAAGTTCTGATGTGCAAACACATGCAAGCTATAGCTAAAGGTATAGGATCAGTACAAGAAAGTAAGAAAACATATCAAAAGAAATACAATAATTACACAACAAATCCTAAGACTCTAAATGATTAGCCCGAGTCCTCGGATGGTCTGGTATTCATCCAAAGAAGCCTACGTATCCCCGCCTCCACGAGAATCAAGGCAACGTAGTTCTTCGCACTTATTCTAAACTATGATGCCTAAGATACCTAGACCTCTATCTTAGACTCGATCTAAAAGACCGGACTAGTTCTTAAAGCTTATTGTATGATTATTTAAATTCCAGTGAATTGTAGATTTTAGGACACCCTATATGCCCTAACTGAATGCAGGTTAGCCCTAAGCTAATGCAGGTGGTTTCTACAACCTATGTGTAACTAGGCTGTATTTCCTAAGGAAAACAAAAGGGTGACTAACGCATCCTATTCTAGTCATCAATCGGCGATGTGGATCGCCAACTGACCGGACGGAGGCGCTCCTAGCTAGGACAGACCCCTAACTCTAAAACAAACACACAACAAGCATACAACAAATGAAAGACAAACTCCTAACCTTAAAACTCTCTATCTAGGACAAACTCCTAACTTTAGAGGAAGATCTTGTTGAAAACAAGGTTTTGAAGAAAAAGGGTTAAAACATTTATTTACAAAGTTTGGCTAGACTTGGGATGAAAATCCCAAGCTGCACTACGTACCTCGTGAAAGAGGATCAAGCCACCGTAGTTCGAAACGAACTCTCAAATTACACTTCTAGAAGAAACACTCAACACTTTAGATTTTTTTAAGGGTTTTTGATGTTTTCAAATGTTTTTTGAAGTGCTTTTATATTTTTAACGATTAAAAGTGTGTTAACACCCTTTCAGCTAAAGGGGATCCGATAGAAGAGCTTCATTACCCACCATATCGCGGTGGAGTAATTTAGAGGGAAACGGGATCCCTAAAGCCTAAGGGAAAAGAAATCAAAAGAGGGAACTAAAATTCCGATACGAGAAAACAATCTCAAAGAGACGAAAACGAAACTAACAAGCCCTAATCAATCTCCAAAGGAGACGATACCTAATCCGCGAGGGAAAAACCTAAACAAACGAGAGATGAAAAGCTTCTAACCCTAAGGGTAAACTTCTAAACAAAAAGGACAGACAAAAAACCCTATAAGAGGAATTACTAAACAATCAGTCACTGAGAGAGGGTCCTAACTAGTTAAACACTCTAAAAGGAGAGAATCCCTTAACCTGCGAAAACTCTAAGGCAGGAAGGGAAGAGGTTGGCTCAAGAAAATGTTCCATCGTCGCCAAACCCAAGAGAAGTGTTCCCAAAATCGATGGAATCCTGAAACTCGAAAAGGATCCCGAGGAACGTGCAAAGAATAGTCCCGGGAAGAAAGGAAACCCCTCAAACCCTGCGAAGACCCTAAGATGAGGAAAATGATAAGAAGGGCAAGGGGCTGGCTGGCTCAAGAAATATTCCGTCATCGCCAGGGACTTGAGGAAAAGTTTCCGTAGATCGGTGGTGTCCCGAAAATCGATGCAGAACCTGAGGAACACTGAAAAACCTGATCAAACGCGCATTTCAGCTCTAGGATTTATATGAAAGAAAAGAAACCTGAAGGGCAAGCTCATCCTTATGCACTGCATAGGTGCGACATTGTAAACATCCATAACATGATAATGCACATAGGGATATGCCCGAACGCCATTACCTATCCCAAAAGATTTTTGCAATCTGCTTCAGAAGAAGGGCATAAGTAAGAAAAATATATTCCTACTAGCACACGTCTACGCCCACATCATCAATCGAGAGACTTAGGACAAGGATTACTCTATTCTGATGAATGCAGATCAATCCCTGAAACAAGAGACAGGGTATCTACTCATGCTTGCATTTTTAAAAAATGACCCAAATCAGCACAAACAAAGAAAGACATGGCCTGAGATAAATAGGAAATCACTGCTCCTTAACCCAAGATCTCTCCTGACAAGAATGAGTACATGACAGAGAACAACCATGAAAGTATATGGGCATGCATTCAATTACACCCAACTGGGCGTCCATAATGACAACTCCTGAGACCATGATCAATTTGAAAACAACATGACCAAATAATCTTTTTTCTATTGCTGGAAGAAGTATTTTAGTATTAGATGGAAGGTCCAGTTTGTGAAACACACTCCAATTTGGACAGAATGAAACTCAAAGGCTTTGTCACTATAGACCCGATTGCAATGCACAATTAGATAAACAACCTAAGACAGAAATAATGCATGTAAAGAAGAAGGATACTCAGTAAATAAGAAGATGAATGATTGTTACCATTTTATAAACATAAGGAGAGATTAGAAGGATTAGCATACCTGAAGTTAGCTTTTTCCCTCCACATACCTAATGGTGGTTGACTGGGTTTGGGAGGAATGGATGATGAAAAATGGGCAAAACGAAATGGGTTTGTATATATATATATAAAAGTAGAAAATGGTGGAAGTGGGTAGCCGGATGTGATGGTGGTGGTTGAGTTGCAGCCGCAACCTCCTCCTCTCTTTCTCTTCGAATTTTCTTTTTTAGCTTTTTCAAGATGGAAAATCCTCCTCTCTATTTCTCTCTTCTCTGATAAAAATGGAAAATGGAAAGGGGTTAGGGATCGGTAGAGAAGAGGGTTTGAGATGGTGGAAATGGAGGTTGCTGTTGGAGTGGGGTCGGATTTGTGGGGTTTTGGTCGGATTCCGGCAAGGTGGCCGGAATCAATGGGAATGGATGTGGAACCGTGGTGGCTGCAAGGAGAGGCTGATGGTGATGAAGAGGTAGATGGAGGTGAAGATGGCCAGAGGGAGTGATGGTGGCGGTGGAAATGGGTTTTGGGGTGCAGAAATGGGTGGAAATGAAATGGGTTTGGGTAAAAAATGAGATGGGTTTGGGGGTGGTTGATGATGAAGATGGAGGAGGTGGGTGGAGGCTAGTGGTGGTGGTTGATGGAGGAGATGGTCAACTCCCGAAGGCAGACAGAGATGTTAATGGTTGGATCTCCGGCGGGATTGCCGGAGATGATGACCGGAATCCTCCCCCTCTCTCTCTCTTTTCTCCCTTGCGGCTGTGCTCTCCTCTTTTCTAGAAAATGGGTCGAATCCCTCTTCTCCTCCTCCCTCTGCTATTCTCTCTCTCTAAGCTCTGCTCGGTGAGATCGAGGCTTGGGTTTGGGAGATGTGGGTTTCAATGGGGGTTGGGGAAGATGGTGGAGATTAAGGTGGGGTTTGAATGGTGGAAGATGGTGGTGCTCGATCGGATTTGCAGAGGATGGGTTTGGATTAGGGGTTTGCAGAGGGGGAGGAGGATGGTGAGAGTGGTGGTGGCTGATGGCACGGCCGGAGTCGGCGGCTCCTTTTTCTTTTTTTTCCTTCCCTCTCTACCTCCCTTTGAGAAAATGGAAATGGTGGCTTTATACTTAGGTTTTTTTTTTCTAGGTTGATCTTAGCCCTCCATCTCTCTCTGCTTTTCTTGCTGATGAAGAAAAACCTCCTCCAAAACCCTAACCCTAGTTGCCTTTTAATGGGACATGATAAATTGACACCCCCTTTAATTTCCTATAGACAGCCCTCCTCAAGTGTATTTATAATTACTCTTTTAATCTCAGAGGGGGGTGCCTGGGTAGAACAGACCTTTAAGAGAAATGATATATTTGACCCCATTTATTCCTTGGACAACCCTCTCTAATGTATCATCTCTTCTTTAATTCACTTACAGGGCACTCCCTCTTGGATGACTTAACCCCCTATCTGAATTTGCCCCGCGACACTATCGAGGCTTGCTCGCTGGGCAAATTAACTCGGATTTCGACGAAATTTTACAGGGACCTCGGTGGGACCCTGAGCTAGCCTAGGGTGTAATTTGGGGTCCATACACACTGATTTGAAAAAGTTATGCACAAAACAAGGAGGTGCAGGGCACGGTCAAAATGGGGTGTCTACACCCCAAGGACGGCTATCCGCTACCAAAAATCGATCAGCTCATTGACGCCACCGTAGGTCACGAGCTACTGAGCTTCATGGACGCCTTCTCCGGATATAATCAGATCAGAATGTATGAGTCAGATATACCGAAGACTTCATTTGTAACAGACCAGGGGACCTACTGCTACCGTGTCATGCCCTTCGGCCTGAAAAACGCCAGGGCCACGTATCAGAGGCTCGTGAACAAGCTCTTCCGGAACCAGATCAGCCGCAACATGGAAGTCTATGTCGACGACATGCTGGTCAAAAGCCGAAGTGCGCAAGGTCACGTCTCCGACTTGAAAGAAACATTTCAAATTCTGAGAGAGCATAAGATGAAGCTCAATCCCACCAAATGCACCTTCGGCGTCAGCTCAGAAAAATTCTTAGGGTTATGGTAAGCCAAAGAGGGATAGAGGCCTATCCAGAGAAAATCAAGGCCGTGGTGGAGCTCACTCCACCAAAAACCATCAGAGAAGTGCAGCGACTAACAGGAATGGTGGCCGCGCTGGGGCGCTTCATCTCAAAGTCTGCAGAGAGGTGCCTGCCCTTCTTCAATGACGTCAAAGGACTCAAGACTGTGCCCTGGACGGAGGAGTGCCAGACCGCATTCGAGGATCTTAAGCAGTACTTATCCTCCCCACCACTATTGACAAAGCCGGAACCGGGTGAGGAGCTACTCTTGTATCTATCCGTGAGCCCCCTGGCTCTAGCAGCTGTCCTAGTTCGTGAAGAGCGCAGCCAACAAAAACCGGTCTACTATGTTAGCAAAGGCCTGCACGAGGCCGAAGTCAGATACCAGCGGGTCGAGAAGTTGGCCTACGCCCTGATCATGGCAGCCAGGAAGTTGAGGCCGTACTTTCAAGCTCACACAATAAAGGTCCTGACTGATCAGCCACTCCGGCGAGTTCTCCATAAGCCAGACACCTCGGGACGACTCGTGAAATGGGCTGTGGAGCTTAGCGAATTCGATATCCAGTACGTGCCAAGACCAGCAATCAAGGCTCAAGTACTGGCAAACTTCGCGGCTGAATGCACCATCCCTCAGCAGATCACCGAACCCGAAATTGTCCAAACCCCAGCTGTGGAAACGGTAATCACAAATGAGGAGCGACCAGAAGATGGAACTGAAGAAGAAATCATCTCCATACCAGCAGGACAGGATCTATCGCCTGCCGGACCGCTCTGGGAAGTATACGTGGACGGATCTTCAAACAAGGGTGGCTGTGGAGCCGGTCTGGTTTTAACCGGGCCGGACAACTTCACTATAGACTACGCCCTGAGGTTCGGGTTCCGCACATCCAACAATGAGGCTGAATATGAAGCCCTCCTCGCCGGAATGAATCTTGCAGTCCAGACCGGCGCCCAAAGACTGAAAGCCTACTGTGACTCTCAACTGGTTGCAAACCAGATTCAAGGGGTCTATGAGGCCCGCGACGAGCACATGATCAAATACCTCTCCAAGGTCCGCCAGTTATCCAGCAAGTTCAAAAGTTTTGAGGTCATCAGAATCCCCAGAACAGAAAATGCAAAAGCAGATGTGCTGTTTAAGCTGGCCGCGTCTGGATACACAACTCTCGGGAATATATCTATGGAATTTCTCCAGAAATCGAGTATTGAAAATAAGGCCGCTGAAGTGATGCAGGTGGAGCACGAGTCCTCCTGGATGGACAAGATCATCGACTACCTACGTAGGGGGAACTACCTGAAGCCAAGAAAGAAGCCCGCAAAGTGACACAAAGAGCGGCCCGGTTTTCCATGGATGGTGAGAACCTCTTCAAAAGTCCTACAACCCCCGTACCTAAAGTGCCTCCGGCCCAGCGATGCCGCGTACGCCCTGCAAGAGACACACGAAGGTATTTAATGCGAGCATCTAGGGGGCAAGGCCCTAGCGATCAAAGTGTTGCTGAGAGGTCTGTACTGGCCCACATTAAGACAAGACGCACTGACCCTGGTCAAGAAGTGCGAGAGATGCCAGAAATTCTCTCCCACCATTCACCAGCCTGCTGTGTCTATGGCCCCGATCATCAGCCCACTCCCCTTCGCAGTTTGGGGGATGGACATCTTAGGCCGCTTTCCACCAGCCTTCGGAAGGCGCGCGTTCGTAGTAGTAGCCATCGATTATTTTATTAAGTGGGTGGAGGCTGAACCTCTAGTCCAGATCACAGAGCAGAACGTGCAGAACTTCTTTTGGAAGTCAGTGGTTTGCCGATTCGGGATCCCCCGCGTCTTGATAACAGATAACGGTAAACAGTTTGACTGCCGGAACTTTCGGAAGTTTTGCTCCGACTTGAAAATCAAAAAGAGGTTTACTTCAGTAGCGCACCCGCAGACCAATGGGCAGACAAAAGTGACAAATAGAATCCTGCTTCAGGGGATAAAGAAAAGGCTGGATGAAAAGGCTGGCCGATGGGCAGATGAGCTTTATCACGTTCTATGGGCATATCGCACCACTTTGCGCACACCGATGGGTGAATCACCATTCAACCTGTCCTTTGGAGCAGACGCAGTAATACCGGTCGATGTAGGCGCCCCATCTCCAAGAGTCACCAACTTCAATGAACAGCTCAATGGTGAAGGGCTTCGCGCAAATCTCAACTTATTGGAGGAAGCTAGGGAAGAATCCCGAATCAGAGTCGCCGCCTACAAGCAGAAAGTGTTTAACTATCATGACTCCAAGGTACGCCCCAGAGAATTCCGAACAGGGGATCTGGTTTTAAGGAAAGCTGCTATCTCCCAACCAAAGAAGGTCGGAAAACTCTCCCCGATCTGGGAGGGGTCATACCGAATAAAAGAGGTGATTCGCCCGGGAAGTTATAAGCTGGAAATGCTTGAGGAGCAGCTACTACCTCATGCCTGGAACTCAAAGAACATCCACAAATACTATCAATAGTAAGTTGCCCGGCGTAAACGTGACTTTGTAAATATATACTGAAATATGAATGAAAGAGGCTCTTTTACAAATCTCTTCGTACTCTTTGGAAACCCAGTTCGCAAAAACTTGGGTACTCATCAAATTGGAAACCCAGTTCACTAAAACTAGGGTACTTGACGCTTGGTCCGCCACGGCTCGTCTCCGCAAAGACCGGGAGCGCACTCATGGTCCGGAACCAGTCCGGATGTAAAAACCAGCACTCTTTGGAAACCCAGTTCGCAAAAACTTGGGTACTCATCAAATTGGAAATCCAGTTCACCAAAACTAGGGTACTCGACGCTTGGTTCGCCACGGCTCGTCTCCGCAAAGACCGGGAGCGCACTCCTGGTCTGGAACCAGTCCGGATGCAAAAACCAGCACTCTTTGGAAACCCAGTTCGCAAAAACTTGGGTACTCATCAAATTGGAAACCCAGTTCACTAAAACTAGGGTACTCGACGCTTGGTTCGCCACGGCTCGTCTCCGCAAAGACCGGGAGCGCACTCCTGGTTCGGAACCAGTCCGGATGCAAAAACAAGCACTCTTTGGAAACCCAGTTCGCAAAAACTTGGGTACTCATCGAATTGGAACCCAGTTCACTAAAACTAGGGTACTCGACGCTTGGTTCGCCACGGCTCCTCTCCGCAAAGACCGGGAGGACACTCCTGGTCTGGAACCAGTCCGGATGCAAAAACCAGCACTCTTTGGAAACCCAGTTCACTAAAACTTGGGTACTCACCAAATTGGAAATCCAGTTCACTAAAACTAGGGTACTCGACGCTTGGTTCGCCACGGCTTGTCTCCGCAAAGACCGGGAGCGCACTCCTGGTCCGGAACCAGTCCGGATGCAAAAACCAGCACTCTTTGGAAACCCAGTTCGCAAAAACTTGGGTACTCATCATTAGGGAACCTAGTCGCTAAAGCTAGGGTACTCGATGGTTAGTTCACCACGGTTTGCCCCCGCAAGGACCGGGTTCAACCTAAGCTCGAGACGCCTGTCTGGAGTGTTATCGACACAGCATAGAACCAAACAATATAAACCAGAAACAGACAAGTGGGGAAGGGGCGGACAATAAAATTTACTTTCCATTCATGAAGTAGGGCCTCGAAGGGCCATTACAAAAATATGGCCTCAAAAGGCTGTTACAAAAGTTGGGCCTCCAAGGGACCATTACAAAAAGAAATCGTCAAAAGAGAAGAAAGAAGCGAGCTCAAGGCACCCCCTTGCTACCATCCCGTGCTGGATCCGCCTCCGGGGCCACGGGTGCAGCAGTAGTGGCCGGCTCGTCACCACCAATCGTAGGTGGGTTAGGGAGAACCAATCCCGTCAAAACCACGGCCGAATTGGATTCCTTAACCTGCGCTAGGCAGTCAAAAAACCCGATCTTGTAGGCCTCGCTGGACAGAATAAAGAGTTCGTCCTCCCGTTTCTGAACGGCTGCTATCTGCCTCTCTCGAGCTCTCTCTCTGAGTGTTGAGGGCCTCTGCTGCCTTCTCCTTCTGTGCGGCCAGCTGAGCGGCGAACTCTTCTCTGATCCGCTTGTTTTCCTCGACCGTCTTCTCAACGGACCTCTGAAGCTCTTTTGCCTCATGCATCAATTTCCCATTCTCCTCCTCGGACTTTGTTATTGCCTCGGAAAACTTCTGGTTCTTCTCTCGGAGGTCGTTATAGTACAATAAAATCTGCAGACCAGCCAGTGTTAACACAGGAAAGCGAGGCAAGAAATAAAGATAAACAAGCACTCGAGGGCCATCTCACTTGGTAAGCGGACGAAAAGATGGCCTGATCAGCCGCAGCTGGAGGTTCGTTGAGAACCTGAAGCTTGTCATTGCTGAGGAGAACTTTGCTGAGGAGCTCCTTAGCTACCCGGCTCTCACCAAGGCCGGTGTCATTTTTCTAAACGGCCCAATTGGGCTGAAAAACATTGTTGCCGGTCCTCACCGGGGGAGGACGGGCTCCAGCAGATGTCCCCCCCGACTTCGAGGACGCCGCGCCCCGACCATAGGCGCCTACCAACCTCACTGTAGTCTTGCCTTTGGGAGGCGGCGACGCTTCCTGGGTTTGGGCCGGACTCGCCATCTCTACGGCCTTTCTTTTCTGGCCCTGCTGGGCCTTCCCGAATGCCCCCTGTCTCATTCTCTCTACCATGGACTGCTGCTGCATCTCTGAAAGTTAACATAGACAAACAAAACTAGTCAGAAGCAAGAAAAAGAGGAAACAGAGTTTTAAAGCAAGACTAGCCACATGCGTGCCGGGGTCGTCGTACTAAGGCCAAGCCCGACCAGAACCGCTTTCCCAGAAAACTCTGAGCAATGAATGGGGCCCCATCGTTCCACCTCCTCGTGGATTAAGGCAAACGTCCTCACATCCTCGCCCTCAAGTAACGGCTTGCGGCTCAGCGATATTGTGTCCGGGACGTCCCATTTTAAAGGAACCGGCCAGGGCTCGGTGGACTCCCTGTCCTCGACGTAGAAGAACCTGTTCTTCCATAAGTGAATGTAAGAAGGAATGCCAGTGATCATTTTCACCTCTGGACGCTGGCTAATGTAAATCCAGCCCCCTCCTTATGCCTCTTCAAATGTGCACAAGCGCGGAATAGCGACACCGACACATTTCTCTCAAACCGGCCATGGACGAGGTACATGAATCCAGTCAGCATCCTCCATGAGTTTGGCGCAACTTGGGTTGGAGCCAGTCCATAATGTCGGAGGACCGCGGTGAAGAACGGGTGCAAGGAGAACCTGAGTCCAGCCCTCAACGATTCATCGTAAATACAAACATCTGAGCTTTCATTACAGGGCCTATCTCCCTCTGTCGCCTCCCTCAGCCCAAACCTGGGGGGAACACAGTACCTATCCCTGATGTCCACCATCATGGACTCATCAAGGTAATTCTCCTCATGAAGAGCCCGTACGTTGTATTTAGGATTGGCGTCTATCCGGGTCCTCGCTACGACCTCAACGGCCCGGCCAGGGAGAAACGTTGTGGATGCCTCGACGGCGTCACTACCAACACTCCCCTCTGCTCGGAGATAGCTATCCGTTGGGAGCAGAGTGGTGTTTAGATCCAAAATCACTTCGTCCCCAACCACCTCGTCATCACTGTCTACGATATCCACACTGACATCAGGACTTGCCATTTGTGGGGCTGGTGTCCAGATCGGCCTATCCTGGGTCCTAATCGACGACCTAGACCCTGAGCTACTAGAAGACGACTCCCCTGAACCGGACTCAGAACTAGAGCTACTACTTGACATGAAAGCAGGAAAAGAAACGAATGAAAGGCGCGCTCAAGAAGATTACCGGACAGAACTGAAATCTCCGGTTTCGAACTGAAAGCTCCCAAATCCGCAGCCGTTCACAACCACAAACCACGCAAGCTGAACTGGCCTGAACCGAACTGGCAGAGCAAAAAGCAGAAGGAGAGTAAAAAGTGAAAAGTAAGAAATGAAGGGTGAAAACCCTCCTTTTATAAGCCTTGGCGATGGGGGCCTGCATTTAATGAAGGGCACGCGCGTCGAGGGCGCCTGTACGGTGAAACGTGTCTTTCATTAATGATGGGCACAAACTTCGAGGCAAGGGCGTAAGTAAAAATACGCGCGTATCTCCAAAAGACTAAGGGCATCCGTGAAAGTGCTCGTATGATTGATAGCTCTCAAAAGCGATTGAGTCCGGCACAAAAGATCAGTCCGGCTTGGGCCGGACTGGATATGACGCGTCTGGCTAAATGACAAAAGTCAGTCCGGCCCAAGCCGAACTAGATATGACGCGTCTCGCAAGACGACAAAAATCAGTCCGGACCAAGCCGGACTGGATATGACGCGTCTCCCTAAACGACAAAAATCAGTCCAGCCCAAGCCGGACTGGATATGATGCGTCTGGCTAAACGACAAAAGTCAGTCCGGCCCAAGCCGGACTGGATATGACGCGTCTCGCAACACGACAAAAATCGGTTTGGCCCAAGCCCGACTGGATATGACGCGTCTCGCAAAACGACAAAAATCAGTCCGGCCCAAGCCGGACTGGATATGACGCGTCTCGCTAGACGACAAAAATTAGTCCGGCCCAAGCCGGACTGGATATGACGCGTCTCGCCGGACTGACAAATTCCGGACTGACTCCCAGGCCGGACTGACAAATTCCTGACTGATTCTCAAGCCGAACTGACAAATTCCGGACTGACTCCCAGGCCGGACTGACAAATTTCGGACTGACTCCTAGGCCGGACTAACAAATTCCGGACTGATTCTCAAGCCGGACTGACAAATTCCAGACTGACTCCCAGACCGGACTGACAAATTTCGGACTGACTCCCAGGGCGGACTGACAGGTTTCCGAACAGAGATGTAACTCACCACACTTCCCCAAGTCACTACAATGGCTTGGAGAACTGGAGGGCAACTGATGGGGTATAAAAACAGCAGCCTATTAGCTGTCTACACGTGGCCCAAGGGTGGCCCACAGCAGATCTCACGTCAGCGGGGGTAGTTTGGTAATTAGCAGGGGTAGTTTGGTAATTACAGCAGAGTAGGTGAGCTCGAACCTATAGCTGGCCGACACCTGTCCTGGGGTAATACTCCCCAACTACCCCAGTTTTTCCTCTATAAAAGGACTTCCAAAGCTCATAAAAAGGGTAATAACTTCTCACCCACCACTCTTAAACTCGCTCTGCACTCCTGCTCATACTGACTTGAGTGTCGAAGGGTCTGTCCGGAGTAACACTCCGGGTTGGTCATTCTGACCTCGTTTGCCTTTACGCAGGGCTCAGCTACTCATTCCCTTCACTTCTCTTCCTCAAGACTCAGTTCCTTCACCTCGGCTTCACGGGTCCTCCAGCTCGGCTCTTACGTCACTGCCATATCTGTTACCGATTTTAGGCCTAACAACTGGGAATGATGTTTAACATTTGATAAATCTGATAAGAGTGGGGTCAACGACAAGGAGTCATGCTTGTATCTGTTCGCCCTATCAATGCTAATAGAGGTCGCTTTTGATTAAATCGGACTATCACGAGGTGAACCACATGTTCAATGGTCCTGTGATGAATGGATCGATATTTCATCAGTAAGATTATGGCTTACAAAAATGAACCTTTAAATCTGCCGATGGAACCCTGGTTCCATCCGATGCATTTTAGGCGGAGACGCTAGCATTACCCGCTCGATCCAATCCAACCGGACGTGTGTCCGTCGGCTAGATCAACGGACCCAATCACATCAATGTATCACACATGAAATCCAAAGAAATAAAAAGAGATTTTATATGGTGTAAGCCTTTATAGTCCCTTATTTTTCAAAAAGTAATGTACGGACCACATCATTTGATGATCCAAACCGTCCATGTGATGGGCCTCAACGTAAATATATTGGTTGTGACTCAAAAATCATTTCCATAGGATGATCCTAGCCCTTCGATCTATAGAGGTTTCTGTAATATGCAGTTCCTCTATAGATTGGAGGGTTGGGATCATCCTATAGAAATGATTGTTGAGGCACAACTTATTTACGTTGTGGCCCATCACATAGAGGGTTTGGATCAGCCTATGATGCGTTCCGTAAAATCTCAAAAAAATAAACAACAATCGCCTTTATAGCTGGAAACCACGTCCAAAGTTGGTTGTTAGTAAAAAATAAAAAAGAGAAATTTCATCCATAATCTTAAAATGTTTTCTTTCTTATTATTTCTAATTTTTTGCCACAACCACAACCTGACAACACAACATTCTCCCTTATTTTGTAGTTCCACCAAAAGTCCAAAACATTGAGGAGATGTCGTTATCCCCAGCTGGAGAGCCTCTATCTTTTGCACATAGAGAGATGGTATTAAAATAAAGAAAATTTGATAGAGGGGGGGCAAATAAAAGAAATAATATCAGAGGGGTCAAGTGTATGCTGAAAATGACAGAAGGGGGTCAAAATTTGGTTTTCAAAAATTTCAATGACGAGAATGCCCTTGTGGCAGAAATAGGTGATATGACTTTTAAGAATAAAAAAGCATTTCAGTTTCCCACTCTTTCTCTTCCCTCTTCTCTCCTCCCGTCTGTGTTTTTTTTTTTTCCGTCCTCTTCTCCGGCGATCTCTACGGGTCTGTTTGGTTCGTGAATCTCGGCGGGAAGGGGAAGTGAAAGGGGATTTGTGCAGAATGGCAATGAAAGGACCTTATGGGGGTGGGGTTTTGAAGTAACGTTTGGTTGTAGGGATGCTTACTACGATTTTGTTGGAACTAAATTCCCAAATGCAATTTGGTTACAAGAATTTAGCGGAAGATATGCGACGAAGCAGTGCGTGGAGCCTCATCTGTCGTTTGAGAAGGCCATTCCTGTTGAAATTCTAATATAGAAACTCGGTTTTGGGGGTTTGCCATTCGGTTCTCATTGGAGAGCCACGTGGGCCGACCGTATCCCGACATTGTTGTGGGTGTTTTGACCATCGGGTTTGAAAAACACAACCAAACGACGTGCCGGCATCTAAAATTCCCACGAAATTCTAATGAGATGCCTGATTTTTGACAACCAAACAGAGCCGTAGGCAATCTCTCCGGCGATCTCGACGAAGGTGAAGCACGTATGAAACCTGGAAAACAGTAAACCCTACCTGGTCTCAGTTTATTTTTCATGATTTGTCTTCGGTGTGAGTACGAAGTAGAGATGTAGTTTGTAGTCAGTTGACAAATTTGTATTCTCACCTGTCATAGTAGAGATGTAGATGTAGTTTGTAGTCTCACCTCTCATACTAAAAGCTTTTGAACTACATTTATGCTTTTGAACTTTCCATGAATAAAAGCTTTCTTAACATCCATTTATTTTGAGCAACAAATTCTTGAAAATAACAAATAAAGATTAACATTAAAGAAATTGATGCTTTAACAATAGGAGTTGAGTGTATATTTAGAGAAAAAATAAACCATTTGTGGCAAACACACCGTTCTTACAGTTGGGGTACATGTTTCCAGATGGCATTCTTATACAATCACATATCTTTCTCCGTTGCCTTCACCCCCTTGTTATCTTTCATATTATTTTCTTTACTATCTAAAAGAAATAATTTGCAAAGATTTTATTTAAGAGAAATATGGCAGTGTGATATGATAATGCGCAAAGGGTGGTTGTGCTCCATAAGATATTGCTATTATTAGTAATTCAAAACTCTTGCTATCCCATTTAGCTTTGGTGTTAAACGTGAAAGTGCTTGCGAAAAGAAGACAGACATGAGTTTGAAGAGTGTAGGGATTGAATTTTTGAGGGCCCATAATCCCTTCTCTAATACCATGCATAGCTCCCCTCTGTTGCCCTTGAGAAGCCCCCCTTAGGTACTAATAACCCCTTCTTTGTAGCTAAAAACCCATGCCTTTGAAGTTGAGCACCATCTTTGGATTTGCTGTACCCTCCAAGGGTACTTCTCCTACCCCATTTGAGGGCCCATAATTCCTTCTCTAATACCATCCATAGGTCCCCTCTATTGGCCTTGAGAAGCCCCCCTTAGGTACTAGTAACCCCTTTTTTGTAGATGAAAACCCATGACTTTGAACTTCAGGACCATCTTCTGGATTTGATGGACCCTCCAAGGGTACTTCTTCTACCCTATTTGAGGGCCCATAATCCCTTCTCTAATACCATCCATAGGTCCCCTCTGTTGCCCTTGAGAAGCCCCCCTTACGTACTAATAACCTCTTTTTTGTAGCTGAAAACACATGCCTTTGAACTTCAGGACCTTCTTCTGGATTTGATGGACCCTCCAAGGGTACTTCTCCTACCCCATTTGAGGGCCCATAATCCCTTCTCTAATACCATGCATAACTCCCCTCTATTGCCCTTGAGAAGCCCCCCTTACGTACTAATAATCCCTTTTTTCTAGCTGAAAACCCATGCCTTTGAACTTCAGGATCTTCTTCTGCATTTGATGGACCCTCCAAGGGTACTTCTCCTACCCCATTTGAGGGCTCATAATCCCTTCTCTAATACCATGCATAGCTCCCCTCTGTTGCCCTTGAGAAGCCTCCCTTAGGTACTAATAACCCCTTTTTTGTAGCTGAAAACCCATGCCTTTGAACTTCAGGACCTTCTTCTGGATTTGATGGACTCTCCGAGGGTACTTCTTCTACCCCATTTGAGGGCCCATAATACCTTCTCTAATACCATGCATAGCTCTCCTCTGTTGCCCTTTAGAAGCCTCCCTTAGGTACTAATAACCCCTTTTTTGTAGCTGAAAACCCATGCCTTTGAACTTGAGGACCTTCTTCTGGATTTGATGGACCCTCTGAGGGTACTTCTCCTACCCCATTTGAGGGCCCATAATCCCTTCTCTAATACCATGCATAGCTCCCCTCTGTTGCCCTTGAGAAGCCTCCCTTAGGTACTAATAACCCCCTTTTGTAGCTGAAAACCCATGCCTTTGAACTTGAGGACCTTCTTCTGGATTTGATGGACCCTCCGAGGGTACTTCTTCTACCCCATTTGAGGGCCCATAATCCCTTCTCTAATACCATGCATAGCTCCCCTCTGTTGCCCTTGAGAAGCCTCCCTTAGGTACTAATAACCCCTTTTTTGTAGCTGAAAACCCATGCCTCTGAACTTGAGGACCTTCTTCTGGATTTGATGGACCCTCCGAGGGTACTTCTTCTACCCCATTTGAGGGCCCATAATCCCTTCTCTAATACCATCCATAGGTCCCCTCTATTGCCCTTGAGAAGCCCCCCTTACGTACTAATAACCCCTTTTTTGTAGCTGAAAACCCATGCCTTTGAACTTGAGGACCTTCTTCTGGATTTGATGGACCCTCCAAGGGTACTTCTCCTACCCCATTTGAGGGCCCATAATCCCTTCTCTAATACCATGCATAGCTCCTCTCTGTTGGCCTTGAGAAGCCCCTCTTAGGTACTAGTAACCCCTTTTTTGTAGCTGAAAACCCATGACTTTGAACTTCAAGACCATCTTCTGGATTTGATGGACCCTCCAAGGGTACTTCTTCTACCCCATTTGAGGGCCCATAATCCCTTCTCTAATACCATACATAGCTCCCCTCTATTGCCCTTGAGAAGCCCCCCTTAGGTACTAATAACCCCTTTTTTGTAGCTGAAAACCCATGACTTTCAACTTCAGGACTTTCTTCTGGATTTGATGGACCCTCCAAGGGTACTTCTTCTACCCCATTTGAGTGCCCATAATCCCTTCTCTAATACCATCCATAGGTCCCCTCTGTTGCCCTTGAGAAGCCCCCCTTACGTACTAATAACTCCTTTTTTGTAGCTGAAAACACATGCCTTTGAACTTCAGGACCTTCTCCTGGATTTGATGGACCCTCCAAGGGTACTTCTCCTACCCCATTTGAGGGCCCATAATCTCTTCTCTAATACCATGCATAGCTCCCCTCTATTGCCCTTGAGAAGCCCCCCTTACGTACTAATAACCCCTTTTTTCTAGCTGAAAACCCATGCCTTTGAACTTCAGGATCTTCTTCTGCATTTGATGGACCCTCCAAGGGTACTTCTCCTACCCCATTTGAGGGCCCATAATCCATTTTCTAATACTATACATAGCTCCCCTCTATTGCCCTTGAGAAGCCTCACTTAGGTACTAATAACCCCTTGTTTGTAGCTGAAAATCCATGCCTTTGAAATTCAGGACCTTCTTCTGGATTTGATGGACCCTCCAAGGGTACTTCTCCTACCCCATTTGAGGGCCCATAATCCCTTCTCTAATACCATGCATAGCTCACCTCTGTTGCCCTTGAGAAGCCTCCCTTAGGTACTAATAACCCCTTTTTTGTAGCTGAAAACCCATGCCTTTGAACTTGAGGACCTTCTTCTGGATTTGATGGACCCTCCGAGGGTACTTCTTCTACCTCATTTGAGGGCCCATAATCCCTTCTATAGTACCATCTATAGCTCCCCTCTATTGCCCTTGAGAAGCCCCCCTTACGTACTAATAACCCCTTTTTTGTCGCTAAAAAACCCATGCCTTTGAACTTGAGGACCTTCTTCTGGATTTGATGGACCCTCCGAAGGTACTTCTTCTACCCCATTTGAGGGCCCATAATCCCTTCTGCTGTAATTTAATTAAGAAAATATTATATCCTTGCCAGATGTAACATGTTAAACTAATTTCTCGTAGATTTCGTCTTTAAACTAGATTTCGTACTGTGACCTGTATACTTGAAATGCAATGTTCACTTATGTTAAATTATTTCCATGCTTCAGGCTGGTATTAAATTTACCGAGAAAAAATATGTTATCATCTTCTTCTCATGTTTAAGTCTTAACCATATCATATACTCCTTTTGCAGACAAGTTTTCAATCAGGAAGGTCATATTTTCTTCTTTCAACGTGTGCCTCCGAAGGTTTTGCTTATGTCGGCCTCTACTTATTCGCCTTGAGAAGCCCCCTTTACGTACTGGTTCTTATCATATCTTGTCTGCCCTTTGCAGGTCTTCGTAAACTGGCACGCACAATGCTTTCTCTACTGTTACACTATGATGGCATACTGAAGGATGAAGTTAATTGGGAATATGTTGGTGGGAGTAAGAAATTGTTATTGGTAAGTCCCCGAATGAATCTTAAAGAATTGGAGGCTCTAATCCACAGTAGAATTGAGAGTATTGGAGGACGGGTGTCACTATCCATCAAATGTCGATATGTTGTTGATCCATATATAAGCACTCTAATCGACGTCGATAGCGATGAAATCTTCCAATCGTTGGTTAAGGTGCTTGAGAAAGATAATTTCAACTCTGTGATGCTATACATAACAAAAATTGACAATGGCCTAAATTCATCTTATTCTTCAATTCTGCCCACAAACAATGTCATACCTTCTACTTCCTTTTCACCTCGAAATCCCTCTCATAACCTGCCCATACGTTTGACTTCTGTACCACCGATTCCCTCTCAAAATCCCTCTCATAATGCATGCATACCTCCTACTTCCGTTCCACCGATTCCACACCTAAGATATCCATCGGAACGAGTAACTGTCACTCCCGACTCTCGTTTTGAAGTAGACTTAGAAAGAGAATATGAAACAGAATTGGGTAATACAAGCATAGGAGGTGACTCGGCACAATTTAGTTCAAGGTATGTCTTGTACAATTAGTTATATTGAAGTACTCAATCTACTATCCTAATTTTATATTGTTGAACTGTGTAGGGTACGAGTTGACCTAAATGAAAACTTCTCGGACGATATGTATGAGAACCCTACCTCCGAAGATATCATTGTCCCCGGGAATGATGCAGATGTGCCGTTGGAGCATATTAACGTTTTGGAGGATGATTTTCATGTCTTCGGTTGTGATTTCGAAGAATTTAGAACTGAAGATGACAATGATGATGATCCTGCAGAGGATGATGATGAGGATGATGACGAGGCTGAGGCTGAGGCTGAGGTTCAGGATGAGGAGGGTGATGAGGCCGCCCATGATCCTGAAAATTATAATGGAAATGAAAATCAGAACGAAGATTCTGGTGAAAATCTTAGGCCAACAGAAGTGGCTCCCCCTACCGCCAATGGTTGGCCATTTCTACCTGCTGGCACAAGTCGGCCACTGGAAGCAGACGACATGTATGTTGGGGCTGATGAGGTAGATGCAGATAATCTTCAGTTCGATGAGTTAACTGTTGGGGCTATGTATCCAAATATGAAGCAGTTCAAGAAGGCCGTTAAGGAGTATGCAATTCGGCAGCGATTCATGTTCAAGAAGTCACGGTCAACTCCCAAGAAGTATGCCGTTGTATGCAAGGAACCAGGTTGCAAGTGGCGTATATCAGGCATTAGCCGTATGACTTATGTGTTAGTGAAGAAGTTTGTGAGCAACCATACGTGTACATCTCACTTAAAGGGCAATGATAATCATCTAGCTACATCCCCATGGGTTGCCGAGACATGCTTACCCCTATTTGACCGTCTAGAAGATGTGGGGACAAGGATCATAAGACAGTACATCAAGTCGCACTGGGGTATAACCATGACCTACCGTAGAGCACACCATGCGATGAACATCATCCTTGAAATAAAGTGTGGAAATGTGGAGGACTCGTACCGCTTGCTCCCTGCACTGATAGTTGAGATGATGAGAACAAACCCGGGCACCTACATGCGTGTTTTTCGAGCGAGAGATCTACGTCCAGGGGGAGATGATAAATTTGCTCGCTTATTCTGGGCATTTGGTCCCAGCATACGTTCTTTCCAACGAACACTCAGATCGATAGTTTTGGTCGATGGGATGCATCTACGTGGAAAGTATCTTGGAATCTTACTGATCGCAGTTGGGGTAGACGGGAACAACGGATTAGTTCCATTAGCTTTTGGTGTTGTCGAGACTGAGAACGAAGATAGCTGGTGCTGGTTCCTCTATTTGGTGAAGCGGCACGTATTGCCTGAGGGGATAGGCGCATTGACCCTGTGCTCCGATCGACAAAAAGGGTTGATGCAAGCAGTGCCTAAAGTAATGCCTATTGCAAACCATAGCTACTGCATGCGTCACCTCGCCGCCAATCTGTACACCGACTTCAAAGACCCTTTACTTAAGAAATTGTTCTGGAGAGCTGCTAGGGCTTTGAGAGAGAGTGTTTTCATAGACACAATGGAAAAAATTAAGGCGAGGAATGAAAATGCACACAACTGGATAGCCGCTATTCCGAAGGAAAACTGGGCTAGTTTCTACTTCAAGGGGGAAAGATATGATGTGTTGACCACCAATAGATCGGAGTGTTACAATGCAGTGCTAAAGGATGCCAGAAAATTGCCGATTGCAGCTGCGGTGGAGCTGACTCGTTTTAAGAGCTCCGAATACATACAGAAACGTCAAGCGATGGGCCTTCAATGGGAAACAAAGTGCACGCATTATGCAGAAAAACATTTGGGACTGGCCAGGGAACAGGGTCGCGGATATACTGCTTATCGAGTAGGTGTGCACGAATTTGAAGTAAGGTCCCGTGATCATCATGATGTCGTAAACTTGCTGCAACAAACCTGTACATGTCGTGAGTTCCAAACGCTTGGGCTTCCGTGCGGACATGCCATGGCAGCCATTGCCATCACAGATTTTGATGAGTACGATTATTGCCATAAATGGTTTCGTATAGAGATGTATCGGGAAACGTACTGTGAGGTGCTTCACCCTACAGTAGATCGCACTCAATGGGAACTGCCTCTAGAACCTCTGCAGACTGTATTACCTCCAATAGCAAAAAGACCACCTGGACGGCCGCGAACGAGAAGATCTGACCGTGAATTGCAGAGTGGAGTGCATCGCAAATGTACGATCTGTGGAAAACTAGGCCACAACAAAAGGACTTGCAGAGAACCTCCCATGGAGAGACAACTCCCTGATGAATCTGCCATTGGACCCTCTGCCCCCGTTTTCAATAGGTACATGATACATAATATATTGAGGTCAATAAGTAGTATAGAACATCCCCGATTCCATACTTATTCGGTGTGGTGGTGGTGTTGTAGGTCGGGTGTACCTTGTGCAGCTCCTTTTTCACGTAATTATTCCGCGGAGAATGCATTGGAGGCTCCAGTTGGATGAAGGAGGAGAAGTGGATTAATTGAAAGTGTGCACAGTAATTAGTTGCTGTATATAATAATTTTTTGAGGGAAACCCTTTTTTGGTATACTGTAATTAGTGGTGTGCATAGTTGAAGGCTGGCAAGTTTTCTGAGGAAAACCCAATTTTCTGAAGGTGGAATAGTCTATTTTTTGTTATACTGTAATTAATGGTATACTGTAATTAGTGGTGTGCATAGTTGAAGGCTGCCCAGTTTTATGAGGGAAACCCAATTTTTTGAAGGTGGAATACTGTATTCTTTGTTATACTGTAATTAATGGTATACTGTAATTACTGGTATACTGTAATTTTTTGAGGGAAACCCTGTTTTCTTAAGGTGGAATGGGTTGTCATAGTTGAAGGCTGACTAGTTTTCTGAAGCTCGAATGAGTTCTACCTTGCAAGCATTGTTAAAATAAGCTTTTCCCTGCTGGTAAGAAAATTCAAGAACTGGAAAATTAAATTGGTTGTATATATATATATATATATGCATATTATTGACCTTTTTGTTCATTTTGCAAAAAGTTTGTCATTTTGCAAAAAAGTTTGCAAAAAGCTTTTCCTTGCTGGTAAGAAAGGGCGAAAAAAAGTTTGTCATTTTGCAACCTATATTTATTGACCTTTTTGTTCGTTTGAAGGGCATTGATGTCCCAAAAAAATGGAGCATAGAGCTTTACTCCCCCTTAATATATGCATATTATTATGACTTGGGAGCTCAAATATTCTCCCCCTTTTGTCATCACCAAAAAAGGTGGAACAAAAGGAAAGAGAGTAGGTGTGAGCCAATGAAAGTGCATACAACCACTCAAAGGACATAGCATCCACGACACATCATAACAGTGACAGAATTATATAAAACGGAATACATCCCAAAAAGATCCAACTGACTATCCAAGCAACTACCTAAATATGATCCATACAACCAACTGATAATCCAAACACTATAGAAACATATAGATAAGGCTAATATAAAAAGAAATCTGAACAAGACAGGATCCATCATCAGAGAACTAGAGCCATCTACTGCTCCGAAGGAGGCGGTGGGTGATGAGAAGAACTGCCCGGCGCCTGGCCCCACTGACCACTGGAGATGTAGCGATAATAGGCGGCCCACTGGTCATCAAAGTGGGAAGTCATGGTGTGGAAGCGAGTCGAAATCGTAGAGTCGACATGGGTAGACAACTGCTGAAACTGAGAGGCCATGGATCGCTCAATGGCCTCCTGCATGTGAGCCAAATCCTGGCGAGTGCAGAACTGAGATGTATCTTCTGAAGGCTGAGGTGCCGGTGCAGGCTGGTCCTCGGCTTCGTAGCCTCCTCCATCGTGAACATCGATGTCAATCGCTGCTTCATTAAGAGCCATGCGGTTAAAGGTCGGAACATCAAACGGGGCAGTAGGAGTCATGGTCATCTCTCCATCCAAGGTGATGCCGAAGTGCCGGAAGACACGGGTGAGAATCATGCCATATGGCAAGGAAGATCGGTAGCGTTCAGGGGTCTGAAACATGAAGCGAAACATGATATATGGCAGACAAAGCTGGCGGCCCTCTAGGATGCTGTAGATAATATATGCCTCTAAGGGTCTTAGGGCTTCACGCATCCCACCACGAGGTATGAAGATGTGGTACATGAAGTTATGGAGCACGCGCGCAACCGGAATGAGGTCGGCAGATTGTACGGGCATATTAGGGTGGAAGCGCCGTGTTATCCGACCATAGACAATGTCATGATCAATATCATCAAGTTCATGCGTCCCATCGTCCGGCCAAAAATAGTGTAAGAGGCCCTCATGGCTAATCCCAAATACTGTGGCAAAAGTCTGATAGGTGAGTTTGATGACAGTTTTCTTGACCTTAGATTCGATTTTGAAGAAGGAAGGGGAAATGGTGAGATTGGCATAGAAGAGACGCACCAATCGAGGGTAAACGGGTTCATTCATGTGAAGGATGGGTGTCCAATGAAGAGCATCAAATTTGGCCTTTAAATCAAAATTTTCAAGGACAGGGGGATCAATGTACCTACCGGTCAGGACGCGCCTAGTGCCGACGTCGTCCCAGAGTTTCTTGGCCTTATCCCCAGTGAAATAGGACTTGGGCACAACCTCGGCAGCCACAGCCTTCGCCTTCTTCTGTGAAGGCCCTTCTTCCATGGGAAGTACTTCAGGAACGTATTCGGGGTCTTGAACTTGGGAGGAGCCTCCGATGTTGAGATTTTTGGTCCTAGGAGGCATGGTGAGGGGAAATGTGGGTGGAGAGAAAAGGAATATGTAAAACAAATGAGGAATACCCCAAAAATGGAGGAAAACAGGAGACTTAAAGAAGGAAAGAAAGAAAAAATGAAAAATGGGTGAAATGGTAGGGTTTTAGGAAGAAGAGAGGGATTTGGAAGGGAGATGAGGCTTTTGGAGGATGATGTAGGGAGAAAATGACAGAGAAAACGAAAAATGGAGTTAGGGTTTGAAGGGAAGTGGAAGGAAGAGGGAAAGAGGGAAAGAGGAGAAGAATAGTTAAAAAAACGAACCTGGACGGTTATAACGTTGCTGCCCGGATCTCGGAGCTCCGACACATATTGTCGGAGTTCCGAGAATAGAGGAATTTCGTTCAATTCTACTGGACTCATTGTCGGAGTTCCGAGAAATGGGCTCGGAATTCCGACATCCTGAAGGTTCGAATCTCGGGGTTCCGGGATATTGATTCGGAGTTCCGAGAAGAGACGGAATACATTTATTCCTACTGGACCGAATCTCGGAGTTCCGAGATTTTTTCTCGGAGCTCCGAGGTTAGGTGGGCGAAATCTCGGAGTTCCGAAAATTTGTCTCGGAACTCCGACAAATTTTCCTTCTGCCAATATTCTCGGAGATCCGAGACATATTGTCGGAGTTCCGAGATGGGACGGATGGAAATTATTCCTACTGGACCGAATCTCGGAGATCCGAGATTTTTGGTTGGAGCTCCGAGGTTTGCTGGGTGAAATCTCGGAGTTCCGAAAATTTTGGTCGGAACTCCGACAATATGTCCAGGTTCCATCTGCCAATATTCTCGGAGATCCGAGACAAATTGTCGGAGCTCCGAGAATGTCAAATTTTTTTTTTCACAGGAGCACATAGGAAGTACAAAACATGATCTAAATGCATGAATTGTCTTTTGCCATAGAACCGATTTAAATTGTGGCCCATGAAATGGACGTTATGGATCTTCCTATGCTGTGGGGTGGACAATCCATTTGGAGAGAAGGGGGTGGCTGTTGTCATAAATGGTGTTAAATTTATGAACAAGTTTGCGGAAGATTTATTTTCTTCCCAACAGTTAAACCAACCAAACAAAACCGGAAATATTTTTTCAAGAGGGATAACTTATTTTCCCACCAATCTCGCAGGGAGATTTTTCTTCCTCAAAAGTACGAACAACGTGCAATTTGGGGCTCTATCAGACAATGTCCTAACATTTTCACCTACAATAAAAATATAAATACCCGAAAAATCAGAAAAAATAGGGCTCCCACTGCCAACTATGACGATGAAAATAAATTAAAACTACAGAAAATAACCACAATTCAATACAAATAAATCATATTTCTATCCAATACAAATATAAATTCAACCAAAACTTTATGAAGAAATATTTGATAAATTTCAAAGTCCTTTACCATATTTCGCAATGAACCCAATGCCACAACGACCATCAGTTGACAGAACTTGATTTTTAATTACAAATACATAGTTGTCAGTATGCTGAGATACAAACAAACCCTCCCTCTGTGTCTCTACACACTGCTTTCTGTCCTACACATATGCGCCCAACAATTACAAATAAATTTAGCCCATTTTACCCCATTTTGCTTACAAATAGACAGAAAACTTCACTGGAAAGACCATCAATGTCCACCATGTTTACAACATCCATCAGAACTTGAAGAGATGTTCTTCATTTTTCAGTCATATATCCCCCTTAAGGAAATCGCCACAGTCCCCAAACTCTCCGCGCAAGAATCTTTCGCACAGCTGCAGCCGATAAGCGGGAATGTCAGACTTGCTGAAAGTAAATGGATCATTTGCATACAGATGGTCGATCGCTTTAAACACGAACAAACCACAGTCGAACCTGCATAACAACGGTTGTATTGAGCGAATCAAAATCATAGCCTAGAAAAATAAACATTTAAATATACTAATATACTGACCCATTGGCCTGTTGTGGGAAATTTTCCATCTACGCATATTGAAAGTGGTCTATATCACAGCCCCTTTCCTTTAATTACTCCTTCAACAACGCAACCTGCAAGTGGTTAACATTGACAGGTTTAGGAAACATAAGTGTTATACGTATAGATTTATAAGTAGGAAAACATTAAAGATGCTAACCCACTTACGGTCAATCCTGCTCTTTCCTGGAACTCCATTCCTTTACAGGAATTGCATTTGTGGAAGATTTTGTTGACCATATCGACAATGAGGAGAACCCAATGGTTGTCTTCACATAATGGTAATAGTACCATTTTTACTGCTTCGAGGTGGTGGTTTATAAGTCTACTGTGCAGAGCGTCCTTCGCTGTCTTCCACTTTTCTACCCTCTGCACCTCAGTGACTTCGGTCCCCACTGCAGTCAGAGTTCCCTATAAAAAAAAGGAATTTAATGGGATACTACAGATAAAATCTTATGTAAACCTCAATGTGGGATGATAGAAATTACACTTACATGTACCACCGATGGAACGAAGACAATTCCCCCCATTGTAGGATCTGCTAACCCATCGTCGTTGGAGGACTGCACGTGCTTCCCATATATATCGACAATCTTCAAGGAAGAGAAGTAAATGTCAGATGTACATTATTACCTACAGTAATGTAGAAATTAATGATAAAAAATGACACTTACAGTGCCAGTCAGGTATTGTCTGACATTCCAAAGCTGTTGTAGGTCTTTAGCTATTAGGTGTACATCATCCGTTTCCATGAGGATATCACTGCAAAATTGTATTAAATTGTTAGTTAATAATTTTCAATTCTGATCAACTTAAATCATGGTATAATATAATTTACATCTACTTGCCTTTTTTCATGATTTAGAAGTCTCTCTATCAGAGTTGTTCTCCTTCCCTTACGCATCTTCCCGTCATCCCCTTTCTTCTTGGGCGGTGGTTTAGGTATGTTGGGGTCCTCCCCTTGTTTCTTCCCTTCTGCCTCCTCTTTCGGGTCTTCCCTGAATAGTAGGGGCTTTTTCTGGCTCTCCCAGGTTTCCTACTCCTTCCATCCATCTTCACACCCCTCACAATGCTTCCTAATTCGGAATCCACCATCTCATCCCTTAGACCACTCACTTTCATCTCAACTTCAGTAGATGGTGCCTCTTCCTTGGTCATCTCCATTTCGAACAATCGTTGTAAAGGGTTAAGGATCACCCCGTCTGTGGTGCCGAATATTTCTTCATGTGACTTGGGGTTCTGAGCCGATACATCTATTAGGGTGGCGGCTGCATCCATGTCACATCCAAGGTCAGCTAAATCCGTCCAATCCTCGCACAGCTGCGAAGATAATCGTGTACCTTGAGATGCATTTTCGCCCTTCCTCTCCTCCTCAACCCCCTCCACCTCAACCCCCTCCATTCTTCCCCCAGTCCCTTCATTTGTTCTCCGCATACGCTCCCATCCTTTTTTCAAATTCTCCTCTTTCTTTCTGACATCTTCCTCTCTTTTTCCAACATCTTCCTCTCTTTTTCTTATTTCTTCCCATGCTGCTCTAATCATCTGCCACTGTCTATCAACTACATCTCTCTCTCTCTCGCCAAAATTTTTATATGCTTCGACTCATCTTCACTACTTCCTTTGTCCATTTCACTTTCTACTCCCAAAACTATCCCCTCGGATTCCAACTGTTCCTTATCGGCTTCCATTGTCTCCTCAACATCCTAATGTTTAAATATGACAGTCAATGATCAAATTTAAAAAATCAAAAAGTAAAATAAAATAACGTAGGCAACATAGTCCTGCTCGACTGCATTACCTCATCCTGTAGGTACTGTGACTTCTCTAACAGAGATACTTTCAATGTCACCACCACCTGAATTTTTGGAAAACATAGTCAGTTATCAAGATACTAGTATTGATATATACGTTAACAAAATTTTCATATCTCACCTCCGATTTCTTTATCTGCTTCTGCTCCACTAATCGATATGTCTTTGATTCGTTTGCTTTCCAGTCCCATTTAAGGACACGTGGACGAGCAGTTGGATTGGTGGGAATCCAAAATGTGGTATGCTCATATAACCATACCTGCATACATACGAAACACCATGTTAATCAAACTATAAACAGCACGGTTAGAATATTAAATGTCATGAGTCCAAATTACCTGAATTACCAACGAGCAGCCACCAAGGTACCTGCCACCCTTGCTGACTCTGTCTATGTAATCTACGAGCCAGTCATACACTGCCATCGCCCAGTTATAGTTGCCAATGTTTCCTATGTCGTTGATGTAGGGCCAGAAGAGCTCGTCAGCTCGATGTGCGCTTTTTGTGAAAAGGACAGAGGCAAAAAGATGCAGGAGAACATATTTCACTGTCTTCTCTATCGAAACTTTATTGCGTTCTCTAACTAATGCTGTAATTTCATTCTCAATAACCGATGCCTTGACGTTGGCCTCTGGAAATGGCCAGCCAGACACTTTAGGTTGCGGTTTTGTCCTGTCGAATGATAGAACCCTCACCACGTCCATTCGCTCTCCACTAAGTGGCAGTCCTAATGCCAATGCCACATCTCTTGGAAGGAAGGGGACATTTATACTCCCTAACGTGAACGTGTTAGTGCCGGGAGTCCACTTATCGTGGATAGCTCTTATGAGAGGCTTGTGCATGATAATGTCCTCCATGCCAAACAGGTGTCGGAAAGGAGTCTTTTCTATGGCATGAAAATGGATTGGCTTGAACTTTATCCTGTCCATTGCCGATTTGAAAGAAGCTGGAGAACATCGTGCTGGGACGTATGGAGCCTGCAAAACAAATTACATCGCCAAAATATATGTGGTAAATGAATTAACTTACTATGATTGATACAATTAACAACATACACACTTACATCTGTTCCTCTCTTCTTCACAGCTGCAGTTTTCGTCTCCTCCCCTTCTAAATTCCTTTCTGTCCTTGTTGGAGGCTTTGTTACTTTCACTCTATCACTTTTTCGCATCACCATCTTTTAAGGCTTTGAATGGCTCCTGACCGGATAAAAACTGTATAACAATGAACAACCAAATCAAAATCACCGAGATCAATTCATAACCCAAAAACTCAGTTATATTGACAATCATTAAAATTCTCGTCCTCATCATCTCTAAAATAAATTACCAAGAAAATCAATAAAATCCAACCCATAGCATAAACTCATATTCCCAATCAGTACTATTATGAAGAAAAGCTAGCAAGCAAACCAACAATTATTACAATTCTCATACTTACCTGAAAATATGTATCATGTCTGTAACCTCTAAGGTCTGGCTTCTTAGATATGAAGCAAAGTAAACAAGAAACAAAAAAGCTAACCAATAAGTGCAACGATCAGTGTTCTATATGAATTTTCTGAAAGCACAACAACAAGGACAAACTCCCAAAATAGATTAGGAGGTCTGTTAAAATTCTCATCCACATGGGCATCAGGCGAGTATTAGCTCACATGCATTTAAAAAAAAACTCATAGCATCAGACCTTTTGAGAAACAAAGCAGATAAGCACTAGCTATTGGAATTCAATGACCACCATTGGACCAATAATTTAATAAATGAAATCGAAGATAAAACAAGTGAACCATGACTGCTTCAACAATGAACATGGGTCTCCACATGGTATTAAAGAAGGCCCATCAACTATAAACTGTGCCCTCTACATGGTATTGAAGAAGGTGTTTTTGAAAACCCATTTCTCCACTCCACAAATTGTAAAAATAAAAGCCTAGCATAAACAAATAGCAGACGACCATTTGCATTTATTTTACTCCGTAGGTGGAAATGCGGTAACTGATATGTACATGAAATGAAATCGCATTTCTCCATTCCAAAAATTAACGTAAAAAATAAAACCTAGCATAAATGCAGAAGAAGGTCCTGAAGTTCAAAGGCATGGGTTTTCAGCTACAAAAAAGGGGTTATTAGTACCTAAGGGAGGCTTCTCAAGGGCAATAGAGGGGAGCTATGCATGGTATTAGAGAAGGGATTATGGGCCCTCAAATGGGGTAGAAGAAGTACCCTCGGAGGGTCCATCAAATCCAGAAGAAGGTCCTGAAGTTCAAAGGCATGGGTTTTCAGCTACAAAAAAGGGGTTATTAGTACGTAAGGGGGGCTTCTCAAGGGCAATAGAGGGGAGCTATGGATGGTATTAGATAAGGGATTATGGGCCCTCAAATGGGGTAGAAGAAGTACCCTCGGAGGGTCCATCAAATCCAGAAGAAGGTCCTCAAGTTCAAAGGCATGGGTTTTCAGCTAGAAAAAAGGGGTTATTAGTACGTAAGGGGGGCTTCTCAAGGGCAATAGAGGGGAGCTATGGATGGTATTAGAGAAGAGATTATGGACCCTCAAATGGGGTAGGAGAAGTACCCTTGGAGGGTCCATCAAATGCAGAAGAAGATCCTGAAGTTCAAAGGCATGGGTTTTCAGCTACAAAAAAGGGGTTATTAGTACCTAAGGGAGGCTTCTCAAGGGCAACAGAGGGGAGATATGCATGGTATTAGAGAAGGGATTATGGGCCCTCAAATGGGGTAGGAGAAGTACCCTTGGAGGGTCCATCAAATCCAGAAGAAGGTCCTGAAGTTCAAAGGCATGGGTTTTCAGCTACAGACAAGGGGTTATTAGTACCTAAGGGAGGCTTCTCAAGGGCAATAGAGGGGAGCTATGCATAGTATTAGAAAAGGGATTATGGGCCCTCAAATGGGGTAGGAGAAGTACCCTTGGAGGGTCCATCAAATGCAGAAGAAGATCCTGAAGTTCAAAGGCATGGGTTTTCAGCTAGAAAAAAGGGGTTATTAGTACGTAAGGGGGGCTTCTCAAGGGCAACAGAGGGGACCTATGGATGGTATTAGAGAAGGGATTATGGACCCTCAAATGGGGTAGAAGAAGTACCCTTGGAGGGTCCATCAAATCCAGAAGATGGTCCTGAAGTTCAAATTCATGGGTTTTCAGCTACAAAAAAGGGGTTACTAGTACCTAAGTGGGGCTTCTCAAGGGCAACCGAGGGGAGCTATGCATGGTATTAGAGAAGGGATTATGGGCCCTCAAATGGGGTAGAAGAAGTACCCTTGGAGGGTCCATCAAATCCAGAAGATGGTCGTCAAGTTGAAAGTCATGGGTTTTCAGCTACAAAAAAGGGGTTATTAGTACCTAAGGGGGGCTTCTCAAGGGCAATAGAGGGGAGCTATGCATGGTATTAGAGAAGGGATTATGGGCCCTCAAATGGGGTAGGAGAAGTACCCTTGGAGGGTCCATCAAATCCTAGAAGAAGTCGCCATAGAGGGGCCATCAACTGCCCAACATGGTCCCCAAGTTCACAGAAAAGGGTTTCCAGCTACCTAGGTGGGGTTACTACTACCAAAAGAGGGTTTTCAAGGCCAATATATGGGAGCTCTACATGGTTTTCAAGAAGGTGTTTTTGAAATCCCATTTCTCCACTCCACAAATTGTAAAATTAAAAGCCTAGCATTAACATATGTACATGAAACGAAATCGCATTTCTCCATTCCACAAATTAACGTCAAAAATTAAACCCTAGCATCAACAAATACCGTAGCATGCAACTCTATTTTACTCTGTAGGTGGATACGCATATATGAAATGAAATCCCATCTCTCCATTTCACAAATTAATGTACATAATAAAACCCTAGAATAAATAAACAGCAGAACGTTTCTCCATTTCACAAATTAATGTCAAACATAAAACCCTAGCAGCAATAAACAACATTTACAAGCATTTACAACTATTTTACTCTGTAGGAGGAAATGCAGTAACTGACATGTATATGAACTGAAAAAAATTAAAAACATATTGCATGATCCCCCCCCCCTTTTGCATCTCTCTCAACCTCATTTTCCTTTTAAAAAGTAAATAAAAATGAGATTGAATAAAGTAAGGGAAGAAAACGACGTACCAGGTAGGGTTTCCTTCAAATGCGAGGTTTGATACGTTCTTCCCCTTGGTCGAGATCGCCGTCGAGATCGCCGGAGTGATTGCCGTAGAGATCGCCGGAGGAGAGGACGAAAAACAGATGGTCGAGATCGCCGACGAGAGGAGAGAAGAGGGAAGAGAGAAGAGGGAAAACTTAAAAACTTTTTTTATTTCTCTACGTCATTTCACTCGGTTTCTGCCAGAGGGGCATTCTCGTCATCCGAAATTTTCAAAACCAAATTTTGACCCCCTTCGGTCATTTTCAACAAACACTTGACCCCTCTGATATTATGCATTTTATTTGTCCCCCTTATGTCAAATTTCCTAAAATAAAAATGGGTTCCTTGGGTCGGGTCGGGCTCAGGTTGGGAAAGTGGGTTCCTTAGGTCGGGTCGGGTTGAAATCATTACATTTTTTTTTTTTTTGGGAGGGTGGTGGGTGTGGAGGGATTTTTAATGAGCTACTGATGTTGGAGTTTTCATACTCTACAAAAAAGCGTCTTTCCGGTCTAAGTTCCACAACGTTCACTCTGGTCTATTGGTCAGTTCTGAAATTGTTTGTGAGAGCTTTTTTGAAACTATGATAACCTTTGACAACTGATTAAATAATAAAAGGCAAGGTGAGTTAGTGTAATTATCAAAACATGGTAGTGCAATTTTAAGTCCAATCTAATATAACAAATAACTAAAGTAATGTCCAAAATGATCAGCTAAGAAATTAAAATGTCCAATTTCCAATTGAGGTTTTTGTAACAACAAACGGGAGTTCTAACTTCTGAGGACCCAAACTGACAAATTCGAGGGGCTGCCGCAAGTGGGGCTGCTAGATCTCCCGTGTTCTTAGCTTCATCTTACTTAGGTCATCTTTAGCATTTATTAGGGTTTTCCCTTTCTGCTTTTGAGGCTATGAGGCCTGCCATTGGCTTATATATATATCCCTTATCATATATATAACTCTGGAGGTCGGCCTTCATTCGAGTGCCACGTCAGCAGAATATTTTGTTTAGTTGCTAATGTAACATTGAAATCCCTAAAGACTACCAAACAAGTTTCACGTGTGATTATTGCATGTCTCGTGGCATGCCATCTATGTCAAAAAAGGTGGAATTTGGCTCGGTGAATGATGATTTTTCTCTTCCCACTCCCATACGAGGTGTGCAACCAAACACTACTTTCCATCTCGTAAAGTCTTGGTAAATCAAATGTTTGTCTCCTCCCTGTTGACTAGTTTTACCACTAATCTAGAAGGTAACTACCTGCAGCCAAACAGAGCCTTCCGGGTTAAAACAAAACTGAAAAATTGTAGGGAGAAATCAAGTGGGGAAATGATATCAGCACTTCAATGATTTAATATTATTTATTATTTAATGGGCTTGTGAGAGCTTTAGAGTGCTGATATCATTTCCCATCAAGTATTATCAAGATAATATTAGAGGAGGGTAACTATTAAATATTATTTTGCGTCAACAGAGCGATGTTGGCAGATGACGACTTGCAATGCGTCAGTTCCTTCTCACAAACTACTTTCCATTCATTTAAATTCATTCTCCCCCTCTCTCACCAATCTATTATTTCTTCTTCTTCTGCTTCTAAATTTTACTAAGCATTTACTTTCATCCTTCATATTTTCCCACATTTTGCTTGTTGATTTGTTGCTATTGCTTGATTTGATTTCGGAGCAGAGAACCAGAAGAAATGAGGGTTAGATTTACTTTTCCTTTTTTTGTTTGTTTTAGCTAAACCCAATTCAAATTTTCTAAGAAGTACAGTTGTTCATGGGTTTCTCTCTATTTTGAATTTTTTTTAATAGTCTTAAGATATATGACAAAATTTTTTGATTGATTTGGGTTTTTTTTTTTTTTTTTTTCTGTTTTATTAATTTCAGAAGATTGGAGATTGAATTATGTCTTAAGTTTCTTACTTTTCCCACTTCAATGATTTTCAGAAGCTTCTTTAGTGTGGGGTTTTTCTTTTCCTCTGATTTAACTGTCTTCAAATGCTTAATTCTTATGGGTTTTTGTGATTGTTTCAGAAAGTGGTCTTGAAAGTAGATTTATATGACGACAAAGAGAAACAGAAGGCTATGAAAGCTGTCTCTAGCTTCTCCGGTATCTTTGTTTAAGAAGTAGGAATTCATTACCCATAAAACTATATTGAGAATGCAAGTAAATGGCTGTTTTTTTTTTCTTCTAATTTTGTAGGGATTGATTCTATCACCACGGATATGAAAGATAAAAAATTGACAGTGATCGGAGACGTGGATCCCGTCGATGTGGTGAGCAAATTGCGGAAAACTTTTCGTACAGAGATCCTCACCGTCGGGCCCGCTAAAGAGCCTGAGAAGAAGAAGGAAGAACCCAAGAAAGATGCTCCGGCTAAACCCAATGTGAAGAAAGATGAATTAGCCGAGATTACCAAGTTCTACAACACCTATAATCCTCATAATCTCTATAGTACTGCACATTACTATGTCCAGACTGTAGAAGAGAACCCAAGTGCTTGTGTTATACTGTAAGGAGTGTAAGATTTGATGAAGAAGAGATGGAATTTTTGTCATGGTCCCCAAGGCATTCCAAGAACAGAGAAGGTCCTCTGTACAGTGGATATTGGTTTGCTATTCATGTTTATGTTCAAGGGAATGTAAAGAGATAATAAATCTCGACTTAATTGAGATTATGTATGACTAGAAGTTGAAACTGAATTTTTGAGGATAAGCTATAATAAGGCTTGAATACGTTGGAGTCTCATGGGTCACTTGGATTTTCTTGAATGGCATCATCTTTCTGCAGGTTTCAAAGGAGAACAAGGTGAAAGTATAGTAGTTCAGTTAAAAAAAAAGCAGAGAACAAAGCTTTAAATTCTCCGAACTTGTTTCTACTTCCATCATCCATACTCTCTCATCTTGTTAGTTATAATGTCAGTTGTATTAGCAGTCAATTTGTCTTTTTCTTGAAAATGTTTTCATTTCTAAGAAAAGCCAAATAAAAGAGATGAAAATAGAGTTAAGTTTTAAACAGATGTTGAAAATTTTGGAAGGGGCAGTGATATTTCCCCCCCCGCCCCCCCCCCCCCCCCCCCTAAATTTTCAAAGTGATTTGGCATTGAGATCCAGAGAGACCGACCTCTTGAGAATCCAAAACCTAATTGGTTTGTTGTTACAAGAGTTTGGCAAAATCCCAATGCTTGGTTTGTGGCAATTAACAAGATCCAAGGAAATGTAAGTTGGAAGGATAGAAAGATGACCTGACAGAAATTGAAGTACAAAAAGAGTGGTAGACAAGATCTCTAGTGCGTCCAGTTATTTACATTGGGGCTATCCAAATGTCAAATGAATGATTCAGATCCTTGAATAAGGTGGGCCCCACCTGTACTTCATAGAAGCTCTGTTTCTTTAACTTAAAATGGGTATAAAACAAATTTTATGTATATTTTTAAGTGAAAAAATTAATTTTTTTCCACACATCTTATAGATATAATAAGTAAAGCAGAATCCTCTACACCGTGGTGGTGCCACGTGTCACCCCTCTCCATAAATATTTCTCCATTCCGTATATTAAATTCCCCTTATTCCATTTCAAACGTTTTTGTTTGGATTTTATTACTCCTTTAATTTCTTAATTAAACCTTTATTTTAGCAGTTAATTACCCTCAATTAGTAGAGTTTGAATAGAGTAGGAAAAGCTACAAGAATCCCAAACGTTGTTTTCATTTCAAAGAATCACATACCTAAAAACCAGGACTTCCTGTGTGTGTGTGTGTTTGTGTGTGTATATATATATATATATATATATATATATTCCCCCCTATACGTATGGGAAGTTTATCAAAATCTTCTTAATCTCTCTCTCTCCCCCTACGAACTAAAAAAGCACATCTAATGTTCCAGGTTTCTTTCTGTCCTTGGCTTTTTTTTCCTGATTAATATGGTTTTTTTGATGGGTTTATCTTCATAGCTCTGTACAGTAACTCTCTCTCTCTCACCTATTGTTTCTCTCCATGTTCTAGGTTTTTTTCTTCAAGTTTTCACAGCTGATGTTGAAAGTGAGAGTATGACACCGCCCTATTTTTAATTGGATTTGGATGAGGATTCCTAATACCAATAGGTTTTTATCTCTCTTTCTCTTAGGTTTCACTGATTTCTGAGGTTTTCTTAGTGTTTCTACAATTTCACCCTCTATGTTTTCTTGAACAATTTTTTTTAACAGTATATTTTCATGTACGTTGGTCCTTAGAAAACACAAAATAATAAAAAGGATTATTTTTATTATAATAACCTAAAAAAATAAGAAGAGAATTGGAACAGTGAAGAAATACAAAAAAAAGTTTTAATTAGAGGGATATAATTATGAATTGAAGGTCCCCTAATTAAAATTTGAACTGTGATAGTTCACGTTACAAGTTAATCTCTCTCTCTCTCTCTCTCTCTCTCTCTCTACCTTGAAATCTAAATCACCGTTTTCTATTTTTTCTATTTATAAATAGAAAAAATGATGTCTATTTGTTGTCTTGTGGTTTTACTTTTCATTTAGATGGAATTTTATAAATGATACTATTTATTGATTTGTTTTACTCAAAGTTTTACAGATATATAGTCTAATGGTTATGTACATATTTTACTACTCAGCGCTCTATGGAAAACATAGATGTTTGTCAGCCTATACTATGCTTCCAAATAATATTTCACAATCGCATGGATAAGGAATACAACTATAATATTTAATTTCTTTTGCCGCCCCGTGCATCGCACGGGACTGCAACTAGTTTTCAGTCTGAAAAGAAACGGAGCCCACAGATTGATAGTGGGCCATAACTATATATCAATCTTTTGATAAACAGACCAGGAATAGACAATAGTGAATATGTGCATGTGTTTCACGAGTCAATCCAAGTATCTTTTACTCGCTCATTTAGAATTTTACAACTGACATGATGATGCAAGTTACGGTCCTAAATCACATCAGCCAGCCTTGCAAGTTACGGTCAAACTGATTAACAAAGAAATTAAAATGACCAAGATATTTATCGAGGATAGCTAAATTGACCAAGATAATCAAAAGATGTATTTCTTGGATTAATCTCTAGACATCTATGATTAAGTCATTTGACGACAAGGGATGGTATCCAAAAAAGTAAAAATAAAATGAAGGATTTAATTTTTTTTGGTGGGTTGAAGGATTTAATTTGACACCAACTCGGAAGTAAAGTAGCCAAAAAAATTTCTTGGTTTTGCTAAAATTTCCAATTGAGGTTTCTATCATAACAAAGAGTTCTGAGGAACCATATTGATAAATTCAAGTGGCAGCTAGATCTCCCCGATGGTCCTTAGCTTCCTCTTACTACGGTCATCTTTAGCATTTATTCAGGCTTTCCCTTTCTACTTTTCAGGCTTATATATACCTTATCATATATAAAATTTGAAGAAAACTCACAAATTTGAGGGAGAAACTAAGCATTGGTCCATTTAAGATCAAGACCAATTCCGAAAAAGTTGCCAAAAAGGACCCCGGTCGACCAAATAAATTGTAAAGAGAGGGAAAGTACACAACTGGTTAGAAGATTGGTCCATTTAAGATTAAGACCAATTGCAAAAAAGGTTGTTGAAATAAAGTCCAATTCAAAGTGTTGTAGGCTTTTTCTAATAATAATTTTCAAACAATGGACTTTTTCATTGTTATTAGATCGATCACCTCTTCTATAACCATCATTCGGCTTATTATTTTCTGTCACTTCTGCTTGCTATTCACCGCAAGCGCTTCCTCACTCTCTTTCACAGATAATCCGGCCATCTGGCTTGCCAACATCTCTTAAGTAATCAAGAGATTCTCCAACTCCAGTAGAGACGATTGCGTTGGCCAACCACAAATAGCAGTGATAAAACCGCTAAACTCAGGCCATGGATAATCATTCTCCGCATCCCGCTTTCAGTAATCTTAGACTCCTCTTCTAATTGAGATATCTCATTACATAAGTTTTTAACTTTCATAAAATAATCAGAAACGGATAAATTACCTTGTGTTAATGAGCAGATCTCGTTCTCCAATAATTGCAATCGTGCATCGTTCACCCGTGAAGTAAGAAGAGAAGATACTAGTGATAGACATGTCCCAAATTTCTGATGGCACCTGTCTACCTCTAAGTAAGAAGAGAAGATTAATTCTGGATTTTCAGAGAGCACATCCTCGGGCCATGAAGAAGGGGTTTGGCAACTGGTCACGAAAAGAAAAGAAAAGTCTCATTCTCTTCTTTTTCTAGCATCTCCATCATGTCAGATCCCATTTTCCAAGCTGACTAGTGGCCATAGTTGAGGGAGCCCTCAGCCCTCTGTCTTGCTGTGCCTTGTATGGCTTCCCTAGCTTCTTGGCTCTTATGATTTGTAGTTTTTTGGTCTATTTGTCTCCTGTGTTGGGGCAATATATAGCTCTCTTGCACTGTTTGTTTTTCTGTTCTTGTCTTCATTTTTGATAATTTTGTTTTCTTGTTTTATGTTTTGTGGATCTTTTGTTCCCCCATCCAAAGGGTTGTCTTCAAGCTTCATGTATATCTTTCCCACTTCTCTAAATGAAATGAAATCTGGTAGGGGTCTTGCCTAAACCCAGCTTACCCATAAAAAAAATAAAAACATAGACATGTCCCTAACAGCTCTCCCTACTTTGCCATGTGTACAATCACATCTTTAGATTTTGTGCGATCTTCATTTGCTCATCAAATCGGTCCCAACCACATCCACACGGCACACTTGAAGTCCAAATGTGGTCGTTAGAAAAAAAAATATTAACAATGATTTTGAAGCATTCTTCTAATTATAATAATAGATGTGGTCTAAAATACAGCTGCATTTTTTGTTACAAAAAAAAATAAATAAATAAATAAATAAATTGGAAAACCTCTTATTACTACTAGAAGTTTCTAGCCTAGACTACCCTGGAGGAAGCTTCTCGAATAAACTCGGCCTCATTACTTTCTTTTTTTTTTTCAGATTTTCACCGAGGCTACCAATATTGGCACTACTAAGTGATTTGCTAGCGTCCATCGCAAAAGGCATTTCACATATGGTCTCTTGCATGTCAGACCAGCCACCTCGTGAATGAAGACAAAAGCTGCTGAAAAGTGAGAGTGAAGACAAAAGCTGCTGAAAAGAGAACCTGTGTGGCTGGTCTGACATGCAACAGTCCATCTGTGAAATGCCTTTTGTGATGGAAGCTAGCAAATACCACTATGTGATTGCACTAACTCACCTTATCTTTTACTATTTAACCCGCTGTCAAAGGTTATCATTTTTTCCAAAAAAGAGTCTTGGTGGGCTCACTCCACAACGTTCACTCTTCCATCATTGTGTTATATTGTAAGATTTGAAGAAGAAAAGACGTATTTTTTTGTCATGGTTTTGAGTTCTCTGTAATGTCGAAACTGATCCCCTGAGACGCACAAAGAACAGAGAAGGTAATCCGTGCAATGGCTGTTGGATTGATATTCATGTTTCTGTTCAAGGGAATGTACAGAGATAATAAATCTCCTGACTTAATTGTGTCTACGTATGAAGAGAAGTTGAAACGGAAATTTGCATTTGATAAGGCCCTCCGCATGAATAATGGTGTACTTAGTAGTTTATTGATCTTACGGTTTCATCATGAGCTTTGGACGCTATACTTAAATATGTTCTAATAGGTGATTGATTTTTGAAGATTGAACAATATATAAATATTTCTGTAAGAGTGTTTCATGGTAGGCCATATTCATTTATGGGAAAAAATTGATGAATTGAAATAGTGAATTTGCCTCTTAAGATACAATGAAGTCCATTCACTATGACTTATGAGTTATGTCGGTTAGTGTTATGCTTAGAAAACAAACCCGAATACCTTTGGATTTTGGAAATATGTCAAGACACTAGTTTATGTAGAAAACAGGCTACCAAATAGGTAAAGCTAAACAGTAGAGGGTGAGACTATAGAATGTGTTGAAATTAAGGGTGGCAATGGTTCGGTTTCTGTTCGGTTCGACCCCCAAACCGAACCGAACCGAACCGAAATTTGAATCGGTTTCGTTTACCAAACCAAACCGTAACCGAACCGAAACCGAAATTTCGGTTCAGTTTCGGTTTGGTTCCGCCAATTTTGCCAACCCTTACTCATAATAATTGAAAATATTCGGTTTCGGCTCCGTTCCAGTTCGGTTCGACCAATTTTGCCACCCCTAGTTGAAATCCCTTGAAAACCCTTTTTATTTGTATTTATTTCCACTAGTTGGGTTTTGGGTCTTTAAATAGACCTATTGGTGACTAGTTGTGTGGATTTAAACTGTGCCTTTTCACAAGTCTGTAACCTAGATCAAACTCAGGTGATTTTATGACCGTCAGATCACACAAGGTCTCTAGCGCACTAAAGTCTATCGCCATGCACCATGTGTGCGTGTTTTGAGTGGAGAGTCTTTATAAATCTTTTTCAACACTTCTAACTTTTTCATGTCGGACTAAATTTTTAAGTTTTCCACAAGCTTTCACAAACCTTTTACAAACAATCATTTTTTAACTAATAATGAGTATCCCTATTAAAAAAATCCTACATATCAGTATGATATCTGCCCATATATGAATCCTATTGTCCAATACAGTTAAAAAAAAACATTTCTTTTTGGTTGAATTTGTGATCTCTACCTGTTTGGACCACAGGAACTTTTTGGAAAAGAAAAACTTTTCCAAAATTTCATGATTTTCCATTGTTTGATTACACAGGAAAAAAGTAGTTTGAACTTTGAACCACCCCAGTCCAAGTTTTATGGACCTTTAATTTATAATGATATGCCTAAAATTTAAAACTTCCCTCTACATTGTGGAAATAAAACAATTTTCCTAGGAAAAAAGATTTCCTCAAGAAATATTTTTCCTACAATACAAACCAGGCCTTAATTTATGACTATGTTTTCTAAGGGTGCAACCCGGGTCGGGTTGGGTCGGAAACCTCAACCTCCAACCCTAACCCAACTCAACCCAACCCGACTCTTAACCCGGTTTGGTTAACCCGACCCAACCCGGATTTGTTTTTCCCGAACCAGAACCCGAACCGACCCGACCCGACCCGACCCAACCCGATTTCCGAAGTCGGGTATGGTTGGGTCGGGTTGACCCGCTGAGCAGATGCTTGTTACCTAGAAAAGCAAAGCAACATATCATTGTTCCACTCTACTGGCACCATACATCATTCATTTTCAAAGTCTATATTTATTTTGTCTCTTTTTTTTACATAATACAATTATCAAATCTGAATATGCGATACAAAATGAATTAATGAATCAATTATAGATTGTGGTTTCCAACTCAGCAACATTCGAGAAACCCCCAAAACAGCAAAACTCATAAAAAAAAGGTGAAATCTCAGTACATATTACTATATTAGTCGGGTTACGGGTTGGGTCGGGTTGCCCGATACCCCAACCCCACCCAACCCGATTTTCGGTCGGGTTGACAATTCCTAACCCGGACCCGAACCCTACCCGGAAAAGTTCAACCCAACACGCGCAAAAAATCGGGTTGAACCCGTCGGGTTCGGGTTGACCCGACCCAAGTTGCACTCCTAATATTTTCTGGGAGGAAACATCATTTATATATTATATTCTCATTCTCTAATAAAAGAAGAATAAAACATCTTAGATTGAAGCTTCAATTGATAATTTTATGTCAAAGTATCCGTTTGAGGTTTTTTTTATTTAGGCATACACTAGAAGTTTCCCTTCATATGTGATTGCCTGCTTTTCATAGACCATATACATGATTCTGAATTTACATATTTTTTGTGAAACCTCTGCTGTTATTACCCTTTCGGGGAAATGATTTCTATACCCCTCTTTTAATCTAATTATAAACTAAAAAGTTCTTGTTCATTTTTATGGTTCAGAGTTTTTTCTATTGCCATTGGGATGTATTTTAAAAAAATTCTTAACATTTTTTAGGTGCTGTTATTTGATTTGTTTTGAACTATACACTTCCCTATTTTCTTTTGCATTAGAAAATAGTCTTTTTTATGAAATTTTCTTAACATTTGTTAGGTGTCTGTTAGTTGAAATGTTTTGTATTATACATTTTGACTCCAATTTTCTCTACGCATGCACTTTGAGAAAGGTTTTAAATTTCGGTTTCGTAAAGCGTTTCGGTCCTCACCCAAACTGAAATTTTCAGCCGGAATTCGGAAATTTTGGGCGAAATCCACGAAACCAATTGAACGGCTATTTTTTATCCTATTTTATTTCGATCGAAATTTTAGCTGAAATTTCGATATAATATTAAATAAATATAAAAAATCCTTATTTTTGGGTGAAATCCCTTAAATTTCGGGATAAATTTCGACCCAATTTCAAAATTTCGTCCGAAATAAACTACTGTTTCTTGTATTTCAAATTTCGTTTTTGTTCTCGACCGAAACCGAAAATTTTGGGCCAAAATTTCGGATTTCTGTCGAAATTTAAAACCTTGACTTTGAGTCCGATAATCAAATTTGGATTCAAAATCAATTCTCAAAATCCCAAACGAACATGCCCGCCTAGTGTAGTTTTCTCATTGATTTTGCAAACAGGGCTGTCATTTCATTTATATATTGTTTAGAGTTTATGTCAATTTAATGAGTTATTCCTTCATAAGGTTTTGATTAATTATGTTGATCTATGAAACTTGAAATTTAATTATTTGCTTGGTTTAAAATGATATGTTCTTTCTTGTCTTTACGAGTTTATGCCAGTTTAATAAGTTATATTGGTAACGATCTAGCAAGAATATATTGGTAAGTAAAAGCCCATCAGGTGGTCCCTACGCGTAGGACCCGTTTATCCTCTTCTCATTTACAAGATAAGAAGAAGTGGATCTATATATATATCTCCACTCAAACTTCCCATCTGGGACTAAAGGTTTTTCACTTTACTTCAGAGATTTGGAGGGAACTCTAAATTTTGGCTATACAAACGTACCACTAAAATATAAAGTACATAAAGTAGTTCAGAAAGAGAGAAAAACATAAGAAGACAAAAAAAAAAATCACCACTTTGTAATTTTGACAACATGAATTTTCCTCAAAGAAAATTCAACAAGGGCAAGGGAAGCCATATATAGAGCCCATATGAAGTTAGGGAAGGATCCTCCCATCATACTTGTTTCCCTTCCTCTTCTCTATTCCGTTTGTTTAAGATTAGGACGACCGATTATTGGACTCAAAATTACGTTTAAATTTGAGTCCAATAATCGGTCTAACACTCACAATCGGTTGTCATAATCTTAAACGAAGAGGGACTAAGTAAATACATTTAATGAATCATGGCCCATATGATCTAGCCCATAAATTGAAATTTGTAATGGCCATCTATTATTGGGATTTTTTTCACAAAGGAGAAGACATTGTATGAAACCCATCATTCAAATTCAAGGGATCTTGCAGCATCCGTCTTCGGTTAAATGGGGTGTCTACATATGTCTAAAAGCCCATCAAGCCTAATAGGTGGTACCTACGCGTAGGACCCCGTTTATCCTCTTCTCATTTACAAGATAAGAAGTAGTATGTATATATATATATATATATATATGCCCATTCATCTCCACTCAAACTTTCCATTTGGGACTAAAGGTTTTTCACTTTACTTCAGAGATTTGGAGAGGGAACTCTAAATTTTGGCTATACAAACGTACCACTAAAATAAAAAGTACATAAAGTAGTTCCGAAAGAGAGAAAAACATAAGAAGACAAAAAAAAAAAAAATCACCACTATGTAATTTTGACAACATGAATTTTTCTCAAAGAAAATTCAACAAGGGAAGGGAAGCCATATATAGACGAAAGTGAAAATTACAAAAATCAAAATCATCAGTCATTTTCACAAGTGGTTCTTGTGGTTAAAATTACAAAAATCAAAATCATCAGTCATTTTCAAAATCATCAACCAAAATTTCCAGACGAAATTGCCCTTCTCACTGTGATTTTAAGCTGTAAAGACACGGCGTCACCAATAGAGAACATGGGGCCACATCATCATGTCAGTTGTAAAAGTCTAAATGAGCGAGTAAAAGAGACTTGGATTGACTCGTGAAACACATGCACATACACCTTAGAAAAATATGGCCCACCAAAGACCTTGCATTTAGGGTTATTGAGTCAATTGATCTAGTGGGCCATAACTAGTTTGACCTATTGGATTTAGTCTAAGTGTAATTGAATGATCCTAGCCATCGAGAGCTCTAATTACCCGATCAGGGATGATCCAAATCCAACCCAACAACAATAATTGGACATATGTCCATCTGCCTGATCAACATTGACTGTCAAACACACGGCGTAGCATTTAGGTTTGACGTATTGGATGTGTTCTCAGTGTGATTGAATGATAGCTGGAATGCACACAGGTGTTAGAGATCTTCACGTCTCTTTAGATTTTGTGCGATCTTCATTCGCTCATCAAATCAGCAGTCCCAATCACATCCACCCTAATCTCCCACAAGAAGATCTAACAGTGAGATCTACACCTAATCCAACCGTTGGATCCCTTGAACTCCATGTTTTGGTAATTGCACTAACTCACCTTCTCTTTAACTATTTATCAAAGGTCTTCATTGATTCTTAAAAAACCGTCTTCCCGGCTCTAGGCTCCACAACTTTCGCTCTTCCATCTTCAGCTTCTCTATTGGGAATTGGGACAATTACCTTATCTATTCTTTCTTAATTTGTTTGTGACAGCTTTTTTAAATCGATGATAACCTTTGAACGCTAGTTGAATAGTAAAAGACAAGGGAAGTTGGTGTAATTATCAAAACATGGTGGTGTGATTAACAGTGTCCATTTCAATGGTACACTTCTTGATAAGAGTGTTTATTTCTTCTTTCTTTCTTTCTTTTTTCATTTTTAAGATGTCTCTACCTTGGTCTTACAAGTAGTTTTCAGGGCAAGGTCACTGGTCAAGTAGGTTATAAATTATGGGCCAAGTGGGCCAAGGTTTGAAATTGGTTTAGGGTCCGAAGAGTCTTCACAAGTGGGAAGTAATATATGCGTAGGGGAGTGAGGGTAGTGGGCCACAGGTAGTGATGTGGACATACCCACATCTAAGCCTCAGGATAAACCCTCCTTCTACTCCACAACTGGTACAACACTACTCCAAACCAGTCTTTCTCTCCAACATGAAAGGTTGGTGGGCCAAACAATTAATTTGTTTAAATCTTTGAGCGAGGTAGGTCCCACTCATGTTTTTCAAAATGAACTGTATGGACCACACCCTAGGATGATCCAAACTGTCCATTTGATGGGCCACATTGTAAATAGGTTGTGTCCCAAAAAATCATTTCCACATGATCATTCTAGCCCTCCGATCTAAAGAGAAACTGCATATTATGGAAATGATTTTAGGGGCACAACATATTTACGCCGTGGCCCATCAAATGAACGGCTCAGACAATCCTATGGTGTGGACCGAACATAAAAATAGGTATCTTCTCGGCAAGGTCATGGACCAAGTAGGTTATAAATTATGGGCTAAGTGGGCCGCATGTTTTAAATTGGCTTAGGATCCTTTGAGTCATGATAAGTGATCAAGTAAGAAATACAGACGGGTACGGATAGTGGGCAACAGGTAGTGATATGGACATACCCACATCTAAGTCCAATCAAATATGACAAATAACTAAAATAAAGTGTATAAATAAAATAAAACAAATATGACCAAAATAAAGTAACTAATAGTAAGGCTAATGCCCTATTCATTTAAGATTTTGACAGCCGATTGTGATACTAATACCGATTATTGGACTTAATTTTGAGTTCAATAATCAGTATCGGTGTCGCAATTGGTTGCAACAATCTAAAATGAATAGGCCCTAAATCACATCAGCCAGCCTTGCAAGTTACGGTCAAACTGATTAACTTAGAAACTAAATTGACCAAGATATTTATCGAGGATAGCTAAATTGACCAAGATAATCAAAAGATGTATTTTTTGGATTAATCTCTAGACATCTATGATTAAGTCATTTGACGACAAGGGATGGTATCCAAAAAAATAAAAATAAAATGAAGGATTTAATTTTTTTTTGGTGGGTTGAAGGATTTAATTTCACACCAACTCAGAAGTAAAGTAGCCAAAAAAATTTCTTGGTTTTGCTAAAATTTCCAATTGAGGTTTCTATCATAACAAAGAGTTCTGAGGAACCATATTGATAAATTCAAGTGGCAGCTAGATCTCCCCGATGGTCCTTAGCTTCCTCTTACTACGGTCATCTTTAGCATTTATTCAGGCTTTCCCTTTCTACTTTTCAGGCTTATATATACCTTATCATATATAAAATTTGAAGAAAACTCACAAATTTGAGGGAGAAACTAAGCATTGGTCCAATTAAGATCAAGACCAATTCCGAAAAAGTTGCCAAAAAGAACCCCGGTACACCAAAGAAATTGTAAAGAGAGAGGGAAAGTACACAACTGGTTAGAAGATTGGTCCATTTAAGATCAAGACCAATTCCAAAAAAGGTTGTTGAAATAAAGTCCATTCAGTACAAAACAAACCTCCCCCTCAAAGTCATATTCAGTAGCAGTCTCTCCCATTGCCACATCACATGCAAAAGAAGCTTGCATGTCCATTCACCATCGTCATCATCATCCTTCTCTTTGGATTCGATGGCAACATTCCCATCATCGGTCTCAATCCTAGCCCGACAATTTCTTCTAAAATGACCAGGCTTACCACATCCATAACAATAAAAATCACATTTTCCATGTGATTTTTCTTTGTTATTAGATAGATCACCTCTTCTATAACCATCATTCGGCTTCTTATTTTTCTGTCACGTCTGCTTGCTATTTACCGCAAGCGCTTCCTCACTCTCTTTCACAGATAATCTGGCCATCTGCCTTGCAAACATCTCTTGATTAATCAAGAGATTCTCCAACTCCAGGAGAGACGGTTGCGTTGGCCAACCACGAATAGCAGTGATAAAACCGCTAAACTCAGGCCACGGATAATCATTCTCTGCATCCCGCTTTCAGTAATCTTAGACTCCTCTTCTATTTGAGATATCTCATTACACAAGTTTTTAACTTTCATAAAATAATCAGAAACGGATAAATTACTTTGTGTTAATGAGCAGATCTCGTTCTCCAATAATTGCAACTGTGCATCGTTCACCCGTGAAAAGAGAGAAGAGACTGCATCCCACGCTTCTTTTGGAGTTTTCGCATCTCTAATATGCTCAATCAACTCCTTCTCTATTGACACCTTCAATATGTACAACGCTTTTCCAGCACGGATCTTCCACTTCCGTAGCGTATCCACTCCTCCCTCTTCTGGTGTTTCGGTGTCGTTGCCATTCACTATCTCCCATAGATCCTGGCCTTGGAGATATGACTCCAAACATGACTTCCAATAGATGTAGTTGGTATTATTGAGCTTTTCGATCCCTGCCAACATACCAACACTTTCCTCCATCTCTTCTTCCAACCTCGATATCACCTCGAAGTAACCAAAGAACAAACCGGTATTCCCACTTCGATATCCCCTCGAAGCAAACTCAAAAACAAACCGGTATTCAGATCGAACACCTTGCTCTGATACCACTTGTAAACCTCCTTTGGTTAATCTTGAAGAATAAACCGTGGAAGATAAAAACTTTATTCACGTCCAATCGTTTTTATACATGAAGTTGCTTGTTCGGTTCTAATAGCCATGGCCCACTCCACATAAAACAAAACTCCTCATCAATACTAATCACCTACAGCCCTATGATATAAAAAACTCTAACTAATAGTTATCTAAAAAAATATACCAAAAACAAGAAAAGGATTCTTGAAGAGTCGGTGGTGTACACACGTTCACAGAAACCATCCGGAAGATTGTGCTTAGGTTCTTGAAGCAAATCATATGTATGGAGGCGGACCGTTCATTTTGCGAAAATGGTCACCGGAGATGCCTATGGAAAAATTACAGCTCACATAAATTCCGGTTTAGATTCATTTACCAGGCCTTCCCCTTGCATTTTGGAATCCAAAAGGCCTAAGTAAAATCGCTAGTGGTCTGGGCAATCCCCTCACACAGGCACACAAACTCCAAAAGCTTCAAGATTCTATTATGCTTGTTTGCGCATTGAAATGGAAGTAGATTCCCACCTCCCATAGTCCATCACTATTCAAACTCCAAATAGACTAGTCAACCAAAAAGTAAGTAGCGGCTTCAACCATTCATCGACAGCTTGCCCAAACAAACAAATAGCGAGAGACAAGAAGTAGTATCATGAATGGTGGCCCTAACTCAAATCTCATGGACAAGCCCCAAAAATAAAGGAAGATGACCAAGAAAAAGGAGGCCCGTCCCAAAAAATCGAAGAATCTCAGGTGATCCACAAAAGCATTCTGAAGACGAACAATTACTCTATCCTTGAAGATATAGAGGATGTCGAAGGAAACCGGAAAGATCAAGACTCCAATGCTTCTTCAAAGAACTCATCTACTGATAGTGGATTAAACCAAAGTCCATTCCAAAATCCCCAATGAACGACTTCGGGATTCTGTTGTCAACTACTCTTCTAAAGACAACAACTTACAAGATGAAGCGTGGCAGGAGGGTGAGAAGAAAGAAGTACACTCCCATTCCTCAATGAGGAATCACCCCTAATAGTGGGTCAAAAGCAAAAGCATTAGAAACGTAGGACAAAATACTAAGAAAAAACCACTAGAAGTCGAGGAAGAGCCAAAGAATCAAGAAGTCGAGTGAGAAGATGATAGGTGTTCTTTAAGCTTAACTTCACTCAAGTTATCTGTCAAGACTGTCATTCATGAAGGATAGCAGGAAGTTGATTTTGATGAACTTTAAATATGTTTCTCCACCATCGGTTTGCTCATAGGTCACTTGTATTTTTCGATCATTTGAACCCTTTGTTTTCCTTGTCTAGTGTACCTCAAGGATAGGGATGATGATTTTCATTACTAAATTTATCATCTTTCTTTTAATTTAATAAAATGGTTAGGGTTCCTGCTGAGCCCCAGCTTACCTACCAAAAAATGAAAATAAAAAAAATAAGGCATACCTACCAAAAAAAATAAAATAAATGAGGCAACGGAACAGATTCTTTTCTGCTTACGGGTGCAACTCAGGTCAATGTTTGGGAATTCGGGCCATACGGACCCAAATTTACTCTTATCAACCCGACCCGACCCAAATTGCACCCTTAATTCTGTTTGGTTGCTACGGAAATAGTATTTCCTAGGAACAAAAAGTAAGGGCGGGCGTGCAGCGCAATGCTTCTCATTCTCTCCTGTAAAATCAAGTGTAAACCGTTGGATGAGAGCTGAATTTTAAAATTCCCGGGAAATAACATTCTTTTTTCTGGTTGATTGTATAAGAATTTACGGTTAGGATGGTTTGCCGTCCTGATTAAAAAAATGGCTTAATTGGAACAATAAAAGACTTGACGCTGACTGGCTGAGTCTTCGTAGATGACGTCGAAGCTTACCGGTTCCTTCTCTCCTTTTCTTACCTTGACTCATTTTCCATTCATTTTAAATACATCATATTTAGTTCTCTCCGTCTCACCACAATCAATCATTCTTCTAAATTTTTCTTCCAATACTCTTTCATCCTTCATATTTTTTTCAGCCTCTGTTTTGCTTGTTGATTTGTTTCCTTTGTTTAATCTGGTTCAGGGAGAGGAAATTAGAATAAATGAAGGTTAGATTTCTTTTTCCTTTCTTCGTTGAGTTAAAAAGAATGGTTCTTTATGGGTTTCTCTCAGTTTTGTTTTCTTTATAGAGATTTAGATGTATGAGTAATCTTTTGGGTTTCTTTTATACCTTTTCTGTCTTTGATTCTGAGGAATCTGATGTATAATTCTTGGTGTATGTTGATTCCTTTCTACTTTTTCCGTTAGTTTTTCCTTTGTTAGAGTTTAAAAGCATGTTTTTGTTTTTCCTCTTCTTTTTTTATTGCTTGTTTTTTGGCTATTCAGAATTTCAGATGCTTGACTGTGGTTGGAGATATTCCCACAAATGCTTGATTGATTTGGGCTCTTTTTTCTCTGCTTTAGTGTTTTTTTTTCTATAGTTTTAGAAGATTAGAGATTGAATTCTCTCTTTAGATTGCAAGAGTTTTTTGGAAAAGTTTGGAAAATAACTTTTTTCAAAATTTCATGATTTTACGTTGTTTGATTACAAATGAAAAAGTGGCTTGAACCACCAAAGTTCAATTTTTATTTACAGGGATCTTTGCTATATAATGATATCCTTACAATTTATCATTTCCCTCTAAATTGTGGAATTAAAAAAAATATTCTTAGGAAATAAATGACCGTTTCGGTTTTAATTGATTTCGGATATACCGGTCAGCCAAACACATGGGATTTTTATTTTACCGGGATACTTTCAGGGAGGTTTTTTTTTTTCCACCAATCTCCCATGCAGTTTTTTGTTCCACAGAAATCCCAAGAACCAAAGAACTTCCGGCAACCAAACGGTAATGATTTTCATAAGCTTGTTTCATGTTGGGTTTTTATTTTCCTCTGATTTAACTGTATTCAAATGCTTAATTCTCATGAGGATTTTGGTGTTGTGACTATTTCAGAAGGTGGTCTTGAAATTAGATTTACATGATGAGAAAGGCAAACAGAAGGCTATGAAGGCTGTCTCTAGCCTCTCAGGTATCTTTGTTTAATAAGTATGAATTCCTTACTAATCAAATTATATTGAGATTGCAAGTAAATGATTGTTACTTTCCTTTTTCTAATTTTGTAGGGATTGATTCCATCTCCATGGACATGAAAGATCAGAAATTGACTGTGATCGGAGACGTCGATCCCGTCAACGTGGTGAGCAAATTGAGGAAAGCCTGGCATACAGATATTGTCTCAGTCGGGCCGGCAAAAGAGCCTGAGAAGAAGAAGGAAGAACCCAAGAAAGAAGAGAAGAAAGAAGAACCCAAGAAGGATGATGATAAGAAGAAAGATGAGATAGCTGAGCTGGTCAAGGCCTATAAGGCCTTTAACCCCCATATGACTACACATTACTATGTCCAAAGTGTAGAAGAGAACCCAAATGCTTGTGTTATATCCTAAATTATTTTTTTGGTAGGTTATATCCTAATAAGATTTGAAGAAGAAAAGATGGCTTTCCTGTCATGGTTTTGAGTTTTATGTAATGTCGAGGCGCTCCAAGAATAGAGAAGGTCCTTTGTTTAGTAGATGTTAGATTGGTATTCAAGAGAATGTACAGTGATTAATAAATCTCGACTTAATTGAGTCTATGTATGAAGAGAAGTTGAAACTGAAATTTGCAGGAAAACTTTTGTAGGTCTTGAATTTTAATTGGAGAGAGTAGTGGAATAATGAAATTTGAAAATTAGAAAGCTGGGTTTATTAATTTTGGGGTTCTAATTCGCATGGTTCACTTGGATTTTCTTGAATGGCACCATCTTTCTGCAGGTTTCAAAGGAGAACAAGGTGAAAGTATATTCGTTCAGGAAAGTAAAAGAAAGAAAAAAAGGAGGTGAAAGGGGGATATAGCATTTCCTTGTAGAAAAAGCATATGGTGCTCTATCTTATTAAGGGCCGAATGGTAATTAAAGAAAATTTTAAGCCCTTGTAAATTTAGGGCCCGTTTGTTCAAGATTATGTTAACCAATTGTGAGTGCTAAACCAATTATTGGACTCGAATTTAAACATGATTTTGACTCCAATAATCAGTTTGGCACTCACAATCGGTTGTCATAATCTTAAATGAACAGGGCCTTAATTGGATGTAGATGTCTCCTTAGTGTTCTGTTTGAGCCATTGGGGATCCAACCTAGGGATATAAGATGGACGTTCTAGATCAACGAATGATGGAACCCACTTTATAGATGTTAGATATACATGTGGCACTATCATATACTTGGCAAGATTAGTGCCTTGATTTGTTTAATTGTCCATGGTGTTATCCTTATTGGCATTACATGTGGTGTAAGCTCTATGTCCTTTTCTTCTTTATTTTATTTCAATTAAACCATTTTTTGTTTTTAGAGCCTAATTAACCATGATCTTAGTTAGATAAGACCGATGTGTTTTTTTGGACATTATCGTGAAATGACGTGATTTCGCCCACAGTTTGTAAGCTAACCCTTGATTTATTCGATCTGGTGGGCTCTACCTTGAATTGACAGCCTCTTGCTTAAGTTCCGGCACATGTATTCTATAAACTGAATATGTTCGAATCTGAATTTTATTGCCTTCTTTAGCCCTTACTTGATACTAAAACTCTGGCTGAATAGGACCTAACGACATATTGGGGGAAGCATTTCGCAGCTCACTTTTTCCGCAAAATACCTTTTGCCATGAACCCTAACAAATCCCTTTTAATGCTATTCACACTAGAGGAATCAGTAGTTTTTCATAATTGATATATTTTTTTTAATAATCAATTTACCTTTGGATCTCTTCAAAACAGATGACCAAGATACTTAACCACTCTCGAGGGTAGAGCATTTCCACTTAATATAGGAATTTTTGTGCCAGAAACAATGGTATGTCTAATTATATATAGTCCTCCTGGGATGTACAATATATCTCAACTCGCCTATGGGACAAAAAGAAAATTTCAGGGTAGTAAACAATATCTAGAATTTCTCTTAGAGTCGAACCATTAGATGATGATGGAACTCGAATAGAGATTTTTTTGTTTCCTAAAGTAAAGGACTTGACGGGGATCTGTTTTGACATGAAATGGATATATCCATATATCTCTGACTTGTTTATGAGATGATAAAACCTATCAATTCAATCTTTTTTCACCGACAAATAATGAGAGCTTAATCCGGGTTCTAATTCTACTGAGATATACCCTAGAGATCTGAAATTGTTGAAGAAACAGCAAGATGTTTATATAGTAAAAGTAAACAACTTTATTTGATAAAAGAACAAATATGTTTCTATAGCAAAAGTAAACAACTTTATTGACATTACATATTTTTTGTCTGGTTGGAAGAGTCCAACAAATATTCTGTTATGATCTTGTATCAGTTTTGATATTGTGGAAAACAAACATAAAAGAGAGGGTCGGCATAAATAGGAATATCGCAAATCGAATAACTAATCTGTGTGTGAATGGCGGGAATTGAACCGTGCATGGATTCACAATCCACTGCCTTGACCCACTTGGCTACATCGCCCCTCCTACAATTAGTTGTTTTGACTAACATATTTGGTTTACGGAAGAAAGAGACCTTGTCTTGCGCATTTCGACTTAGAATGCATCATGTGGCGATCAATACGAACACTACTTAGTATTCCGGGCCACAAAAGGATTCTTAATTCTGTGCCACGTAGGATGGACTTGATGGGGAGCGTGCCCATGCCTATTAAATTGGGTTTACCGAAACATCACTATTAAATTTGTTATAAGGTATTTAATAGCTAAAGTAAAGTTAAGCTACTGGGGGCTAAACATGGGAAAAGAAAAAAAGACATATAATTGTATTGTACATCATTTATTGAAAACTGTTAACATATATCAGATCTATGATCTGACCGTTGATCATATTGGTGGTAGATAAGTTGGTTAGTTGAAGTATGTAGGCCTGCTTATGAATCTTTTCCCATTCTTATCTTTTTCCTTTTTATGTTCATCTGTAAATGCTTATTTAAGCACCTGTTACGAATAATGAAAATGATCCGAAATTAGTGAAATCTCTTCAAATTTATCAAAAACTACACTACAAACTCTATATTCTTTTTTAAAATTTGGTAAGAGATTCATCGGCTCATTAGAAAGAGAACAACTGACTGTCATTGAAACACAACCAAAGCAGCTGATTACCATTGAAACACAAGCTCGGGGTGGCATTTGTTTGGTCAGACAATACAAAATGAGGTCTCTATACTTAGTTACAACAACAATACTTACAATATGCTGCTCTGTATGACTAAACCATATTCGCCCTAGTTCGCACTATCACCATTGGCTCTCTCTCTCTCTCTCTCTCTCTCAACCCTATCTCCCTCCCAGAACCCATGTTTTAATGGAGTACACTTATGGGTTGACCAAAATAGTTTTTGGCTTAAATCTCTAAGTTTATCTTTGAAAACTATACTACTAACTCTATTTTATTTTTTAAAATTAGTTAAGAGATGCTTCAGTCATTTGAAAGAGAACATCTGACTGTCATTGAAACACAACCTGTTAGGTTATGCAATACAAAATGGGGGTCTATACTTAGTTACAGGGCATGTTCGTTCCCCTTTCATTCTTAAGACAGCCCCCACTAGTGTATTTATGTGCCTACTCTTTTACACTAGAAGGGACAGCCCAAGAAAAAAAGGGACGAATATATCATTCCCCTTAGTTACAACAAGAATACTTTCGATTTGCTGCTCTTTGTGACTGAGAACCGTAATATCCTCTGAAATCCCTTTAATACTACACGACAAACACGTGAAGCGCTTGTTTATCGAAACACCTTGGCGCAGATATCATTTCCTTTCCCAAATGGGTTTTGCTAACGAGTGCCCTAAGGGCATGTTAGAGGAATTAGGTCAAGCAAGAGGTTGCTTGAAGCATTACACCCAAGGTATCTAGTTTGGAATACCAAGTTTGTTGCCTCCAGCCCCTATATATATTAGATACACTAGGGTTTTAATAGGTTAGTGGGTTCTAGCTCAAATAGGCCCACTACACCGGTCCATTATCTTATTGGGCTTATATTAGAAGTTATACTATATACCCAATAGGGCACTCGTTACGGAGCATTTAAAGCACCTATTTTCATGTACCCACGCTTTTATCCTCGAAACACATTTATTATTAGAGAACCGTTTCCCTCAATTTCATTTATCTAGGGAAACATTAAATTTCTTGTTTATATGACGGAAATACAATTTCAACATAAGAGGTATGTGCATTGGGGGAGCGTCTGATTTTTACAAAAATACCCCCATTATGAGAAAATAACAAGAATGCCCCTATCTCATAAAAGATAATAGCCAAAGTATCTTAACCCATTTTCCATGAGATTGAAATATTTTATTATTTTATATGAGATAAGTTTATTTTTGTCATTTTTATGAGATAGTGTTGTGGACCCCGATCCGAGAGAGGGGCGGGGGACAAGCCCCACACCGAGTCTCTGTGGATCATCCACGTGAATGGAGAGCTCTACCAAGGAACTCTCGAAAGAAATGCCCCTCACAGCATGTGTGGCGATACAAAGGTGAGATACCTCTCGATTCGGGGACTAGCCCAGATTCGAGGCGTACCTTAAACAAAGAAGAGTCGCCGTCCAAGGAAGTGGGCCAAGGATCCTATACTACGCTCTGTTGCAACAGATAACCAGAGATATAAAAAAAAAGGTTCGTGCCTGGTTACGAATTTGGAAGGTCTGAAATGCACCTCGTCCGCCCAAGTGCAAGCATCTGGTCTCTTATGCCATTTACTTATTGATTTTGAAGAGTTTTGGGCGAAAGTCATATGAAATGGGAACGAATATCTCCGAGAAGACGTCTATCTAATCATGCATGTCTCGGAGATGAATAATAAGCCCACATGAAAGAAATGAAAGAAATGTCGCCTAATAATAGCTAGGTTATGAGTGTCATACCTAATTGGTGTCTGAGTTCTGGTGTGCAAACACATGTATGCTACAACTAAAGGTATAGGATCTGTACATGAAAGTAAGAAAATACAGCAAAACATACAACACAAATGAACTATATATATGACTGGACAAGATGAGTCCTAAAACTCTAATGCGACTTGACTCGGACCAAGATGACCGTCCATCCTAGCTGCTCTACATATCCCGGCCTCGGGAAGAATCGGAGTCAACGTAGTTCGATGCCCTATTCTAAACTACTATGCCTAACCATCTAGAACCACTATCCTAGACTCGATCCACTAGACTCGACTGATTTTTAAAGCTTTTTGCACGATTGCTTAAGTTTATGTGAATTGTAAATTTTAGAACTCTCTATATGCCCTAACTAATGCAAGTTGATTAGCCTTGAGCTAATGCAGATGGGTCCTACATCCTATGTGTAACTAAGCTGTACATCATAAGGAAAACCATGGGCTAACTATATGCTTCCTAGTCTAGCCATCGGTTCAACTAAATGTCTAACCGATCAACTTGAGGCCTCCTAACTCTAGGGACACTCACACGACAGGACACACCATATCAATACAAATCAGGACAGACTCCTAACTCTAAAACACCCCAAACAGCTAAGACAGACTCCTAACTCTAGGGAAAGATCTTTTTGAAAAGGTTTTAAAGTATTTTTATATTTTTGGAAGATTTGAAATGTTTATTTTGAAAGGTTTGGCTGGACTTGGCATATGAATCCCAAGCTGCACTACGTACCTCGTGGAAGAGGATTAAGCCAACGTAGTTCGAAAACATAAATTCCTAACTACTCCTAATGACTCAAGATTTTTGGTTTTTCAGATGTTTTTGATATTTTTGACACAAGAGGACAGAAGCCTATCATCATAAGGGTATAACAGACTCCTGATATCCCGCAAAGGTTGGACAACATCCTATGCTTTGCGGGGGGAAAGAACAGAATCGCAGCTCTGCAAGGGTTGGACAGCATCCTATACCTTGCAAGAGTGGATAAAAATCACATGATTTGACAAGAGGTTGGACAGAATCCTAACTCCTATGATGATAAGACTGACTCCTGAAAGAAGGATTGACTCTCTAGCTAAGGACAGACTCCTATGCTAATAGAAAAAGACTTACTCCTAGCGCATAAACTTAAGAGGGGAGTGCTAATGAGACTAGGTTAGTCTCCTAAAAGAAGAAGAGATAAAGAAGGGTGCTAGTGAGACTGGGCGAATCTATATGAGAATGACCACCTAATGAGACAAAGCATGTCTCCCTAAAAGATATGACGAGAAAAGCAAAAGAGACAAAGCCTGTCTCCTCAAAAAGATGATAACCACTAGGATAAATGAGACAAGGCCTGTCTCCTAAGAAGGGCTCTAGATAGCTCTTTTATTGCCCTTGCAATGATAAGGCTCCTAATGCTTAAGGATATCTAAAAGACTGGATAAGTCTTAAAAATAAACAATGGGACGGCTACTTGGACTGTGCAAGTCCCCTAAGGATGGGCTTGGGCTAGCGCCTTCATCGCCCTTATTCAACAACACTACCGCATCGAATTAGTCTACTTCCCCATGCATGCATTTGACGAAATAATCCAAATCTGAGAAGCAGAGTTCCCTCTGCATTAAAGCTGGAGACGGCTGTTGGTATGCAAAGAAAAATAGGTGGCAACGATCGGGATCCTTTCTTAGCTTTGCTATCTACAGGATTCTTGTGTATCCTTCTCTATCATAACATGGAAGAGCATTCTGACCAGCTACAGTTAGTCCATGATCCCAAGCAGAATTCAAAACCTGCCAACTCAGAGCATCTGAATCAGCCAATGCTTCGTCATTTTTCAGAGCACAGATGGGCAGTCCTGAGCAGACAAACTTAAGAGTCACCGAATACTTCTTAAGCATGTTGAAAACCGGTGAATAGCCGTCCTGATTAGTAGGATTATAATATCCAGCTGTGAGCTCTGCCGCATGGCTACAAGTCTTGTACCACCAATAAACTGCGGGAATCTTTACAACTATTTGTGTCTCCTCAAATGCAAGGTTTGCAAGAGACAGTACATTCTCAGCATGGTCTATTAGTGTTTGGGAATACCAATGGAGGAAAAATCGCCGATAGTAGCTGTCATAATCACCCCGGTCGCAGAAGAATCCAGTTTCATTGGGCCTAGAATTATAGTGACCAGCATTATCAGGCCCCCAGCCCAGAATGAGTGCCCACGCAGTTTCGCTGCTTTTCGCAGACTCTGCTGTGAATACTTGTCATAGCACTGAAACTCACCGATACCAGGGTATCGCCATCCCGTCCTTTCTGCAAACGATGGACCTCTGCAAATAAGTCATCAAATTCCATCCAGAAGCTTCTCATAAAATCAAAATACACCTCTAATTCCAGTTCTTCCTTTTAGTATTCGTTCTTTGTCGATACTCCAGGAAAGACATTCTGTACTTCTCCTCCCTTCACGGTCCGTGAAAAATATATCTTGGTTATTTTTTTCAATCTCAGAATCCACTTGGGAAGGTAGACTGGCATATCATCAGAACCATTTCCTCCACACTCATGAAATGCCATTACAACCTGCAATTTCAGCTTGAACTCTCGGACGATATTAAACAGTTCTCTATAGCCAGACCATAGATATTTCTATGGGCTCCAACCTTCTACAATGCCCCACCAACAATCTACAACCACCCCATCTATATTTAAAGACTTCAAATGCCTTAATTCCTGCCGCACACCTTCTGGATCAACCAATTGGCAGTAATTGTTGATAATGCCATTAGGAAGCATCATGTAAACAGGAATACGAGGAGTTCCTGTAAAATTGTTCTCGAGATCCCCAGTACGAGTATCACGCATAAGCTGATCAGGATCCATACATTCAGGTGAACTGATGGGGCTGGTATTTGCATATTTCTCGCCCTTTGTATCCCTCTCTGCAACTACAACTGAATCAAGCGATACAGGAGACAAGCTCTCATTAATTCGAAGAACAGGTGGTTGGCAGTCTAATGATGTTTTGATGGGGCAATTTTTCAAAGTAGTAGCAGATAGGGGGCTTTCAACAGACCTTACAGGATATGGTGCCAATTGAGGAGGCAGAGCAAGAGGAGGAGAGGGTTGTCCATATACAAATGCGATAGGGGCTGTGCATATCAAATGGGGTATGAGGGCTGTAAGCTTTGGCTTAATGAGAATATGGTCTGTCGGGGGAGCAAGATGGAAATGGTGTTGAGAGAATAATTTTGGGTATTGTGAGGCCACAAGAAAAATGATCCAAATGAGGCCTGTTAGGGTGAAAATGAAGGTGAAGGTAAAGATGATGGTTGCAAATGCAGGGTCTAATGGTATTAACACAAAGAGACAACCTCTAATACACTTCTCTAATATGGAGCTTATAAATTACGCATCATGCAATTGGAATTTCAACTTCAGCAAACAACAAATAGAAAGCATACAAATTATGTGTTTACAGCTCACAATATTATCGTCACTTAACTAAAAAAAAATGCAACAAAGTATCCAAAATTCAGAGCACAAAAGGGGGGGGGTGGATCAAATGTTTGATTCACTATTTTGGATCTACACAAGACTCTCTAAAGATCCATGATATAAAAAAAAATCCTTACTAGAAGCGATAGAAACAGGTTATAAAACATGTACTAGTCCCCACAGCACTATTGATATAATGATTAAAACTAAAAAAAAAGAATTACAAAAAAAAAGTATTCACAGGTATGAGCAAGCTTCCTGAACAAACCATCTCTTAAACTAGAACTTTTGCATTGAAGAAAGAAAAAATGAAACAAAGCTGTAAAATAACAGAATTCCAAGCAAAAAATAAAAAATAAAAATTAAAGATCAACACAAACATCATCTACTTTCAAAGATTTTTGAAATCAAGATTCTGCAAGAGAAAGAATATCTTGAAATCCTAGCATATGCATTTGGTCTAATTCCACGAATTCTCAAAAATAAAAATAAAAATTCACATTATCTAGAAAGAACAACTGATTTTTAATTACTTAGAAGCTCTAAAAATGATCAGCAAATTGAAAAATTAAAATAAAGATACGAAATATCTAACTTGAATTTTTAGTCTCTTTGCTTCCCTTTCAAAACTCTCTACAAAACTCCATTTCCTTTACTTTTCTTCTTCCTTCTCTGCAACTCCTCTAGAATTCTGATCTGCTGAAACAAAATCCATCGGAGTGACTATATCTAGCCGGAGATAGTGATAAACAAGGAAGCTTTGCCGGATTCAATGGAGGTTGACCGGAGTTTTAAAATGAGATAGGATTTGAAATTGAGAAACTAGGGTTTCAAAACGAAATATACAGATCTAGTAAAAAAAGAAGAAGAAAATAATGGCAAGGAAACTAATGGTGATCGGAGACCGGTCGGAGTATCGATCGAATGGCCGGAGAAAATGATCGGATTAAGGTAGGGTTAGGATGAGATCCGAGATTTGAAGATGAGATCTAAGGTTTGAAGTTTTTGCAAAAGCCAGATCTGATGAATTAGCTTATAAATGGAGAAAAATAGCATGAAGAAGAAGCTAAGAGTAAGGACGACCAGAGGAATGGTCGAATTCCGGCTAGATCTACCGATGAAGAAAGGGGAAAACTAGGTAAAAAAAAACCGAAAGAGATAACGTGAAGATCTGTAAAGGTATTGGAGGTGGAGGAAAGTTGACCGGTGGTGCGAATTGGCCAGCCGGAGCTCAAGTTCACCGGAGAATGGAGATCGGAGAAGGAGGAGGAGAGGAAACCCTAGCTCTATCTCTCTCTCTAACAAAGGAAAACGAAAATTTTTTTTTCAAAGCTTATGTTCGTATTTATAGATGATTTTGGGGAACTGATATGGGCACTCCAATTTTTGATATGCGCACGGAAATTTGATGAGCGGGCGAAATTTTGATAGGCGTGCGAAATTACGTGTCCTATTCGGCTCAGATTTGGCACCATTCCAGGATAATTCACTCCCCTTTTCTGAACTTGCACTACGACCTTGCTCGACTCGTTCGTTAGGCAAACGCGCTCGGATTTCGACGAAATTTGGCAGGGACCCTAACCTACCTTGGAGTGAAATTTGGAGTTTTAAAACATTGGTCTGGTTAGGTTTTGCTCAAACATGGGAGGTTTAGGGTACGGTCAAAATGGGGTGTCTACAGATGCCCCTCTTTGGTAGAGCGTGCTTGTCACACCAATGTCAAAGCTGAACAGACAATCCATTTTGGCCGACCCTAAACAGAAAGCAAATCAAATTTTGATTTTTGTTTTTGAAAAATGATATTCACAAAGATAACACGGTGAAATAGCCTTTCAACGGACTCTGACTCTGCAAACGCTGGTGAGATAGCCTCTCTCCAACTCGTAACTCAACAATTGATATATGGGCGAGATAGCCTCTCTTGCAAAATATTAAATGATAGATTTGATTGTAAATGATCTTGAAATTTGGAGAAAAAATGGATTTGAATGCCGTGTAGAAACGGACTTGAATGCCGCGTGGGAACGGACTTTGAATGCCGTGTGAAAATGGACTTGAATGCCGTGTGGAAACGGACTTTGAATGCCATGTGAAAATTGACTTGAATGCCATGTGAAAATGGACTTAAAATGACTTTGAATGTCGTGTGAAAACGGACTTTGAGTGCCATATGAAAATGGACTTGAATGCCATGTGAAAATGGACTTGAATGCCTTTGAATGCCGTGTGAAAACGGACTTTGAGTGCCATGTGAAAATGGACTTGAATGCCATGTGAAAATGGACTTGAAATGACTTTGAATGCTGTGTGAAAACAGACTTTGAGTGCCATGTGAAAATGGACTTGAATGCCATGTGAAAATGGACTCGAAATGACTTTGAATGCCGTGTGAAAACGGACTTTGAGTGCCATGTGAAAATGGACTTGAATGCCATGTGAAAATGGACTTGAATGACTTTGAATGCCTTGTGAAAATGGACTTAGAGTGCCATGTGAAAATGAACTTGAATGCCATGTGAAAATGAACTTGAAATGACTTTGAATGCCGTGTGAAAACGGACTTTGAGTGCCATGTGAAAATGGACTTGAATGCCATGTGAAAATGGACTTGAAATGACTTTGAATGGCGTGTGAAAACGGACTTTGAGTGCCATGTGAAAATGGACTTGAATGCCATGTGAAAATGGACTTGAAATGACTTTGAATGTTGTGTGAAAACGGACTTTGAGTGCCATGTGAAAATGGACTTGAATGCCATGTGAAAATGGACTTGAAATGACTTTGAATGCCGTGTGAAAACGGACTTTGAGTGCCATGTGAAAATGGACTTGAATGCCATGTGAAAATGGACTCGAAATGACTTTGAATGCCGTGTGAAAACGAACTTTGAGTGCCATATGAAAATGGACTTGAAATGACTTTGAATGCCGTGTGAAAACGGACTTTGAGTGCCATGTGAAAATGGACTTGAATGCCGTGTAAAAACAGACTTAAAATGTCATGTGAAAATGGACTTGAAATGACTTGGAAGGCAAAGTGAGAATAAATGCTGTAGAAAGCAAAATGTTGGATGATTAAGAAAATTGGATTGGATTCAAAATTAGAAGAGGATTTTGACTGACTTAACTGGGGATTGATTGATCATCTCTTGCCGAGAAAAATAAAGAGTACGTGTTCCTTGCTGAGGATGAAACACAAGTAACTTGACAGGGGTTTTCGGGTTTTGACCCTTTTTTAACAGGTAAAAAGCATTATGCTGAGGTTTGAAAATTGTGGGAGCAAATTCTAGACTCCACCGAAAAATTGATTTTCTTTGAAAATTGACTCTTTTTAAAAAAATTCTTATAGAAAGAGGGCTCATTTGAAGAGTTCAAAGATTTAGCTTAAGACATGCTCGTATCTCTCTTATCTCAACTTGTTATAAACATTGACACTGATTGCCTTTGTGTAATTGACATCTTTTATGACGTAAGTCATAAAAGATGCCCCTAGTGGATTGTACTTCCATGACAAGAGTCCCAAGAAAAGCAAAACAGGGTAGGTAAGAAAATTTGGGTTTGCATGGGTTCTTTCCTTGGAATAAAGATAGGATGATGGCTGAGCCAGAAAATTTCTCTTTTCATTGACTATTATTTGAGGTTCTTTCCACCACTCACTGATTGAAACTTGACATCGTCGCCATGTCTGAACAGGATATTTCTCGCTTTTCTCTGGTACCTAAACCAGGGTCTATTTTGAGAAAGTTTTTTTTTTTTTTTACTTTGGAAAGTATACACCCATTCTCCCAGTGCCAGACAACTTTGGACCTTGAAAGAAAAATGGATAAGAATGAAGAATAGACTTCCAAGACTCTATAAAAAAAGATGTACATTATTCAAGGAACTTGACTCACTTTTGATTCACCCTTAGACCTGATGTGTATTTTTTAAATGGTAAGGCTAGCCGCTCTCAGAATAATTTAGAAAACCATGTCAAGAGGCACTAATTTCCTCCATCAGGATTTTTGTCATGGTTATTACCCCTTTGGATTGCTCAGTTTCAATGCCCCTAGTTTAGAAAGGTGTCAAAGTAAATCTTACTGACACTATTTGGATTCTAAGATCCTACCCTGTGTAGTGATGGCTTCTTCATCTCTTCGAGTCTCCTCTGGTGGGAACTCATGATTATTGCATTCTAGGTTTCTGGTCTAGCAAACCATTTGCCTCAGCTTTTGCCTGGAATCCTCATACTATTTAAACTTTAAAGTTCTCTATAATCGATGAACTCCTTCCATGTCTTATCAGCTCACTTTTTGGAAAGTCTTTGCCGTTGACTGGATTGCCTCTTCAGTTCTCAATCCATCAGACTGCTACCCCCATTTTGCATAAGCCAGCTCATTTGATTATCGACTTAGCAAACGCATGACTCTAGGCTGCCCTTTCAGGTTTTCAACCTAGTGGGTCTTCAGACTCTCGCTCTTTTCATTTCTTTCTGTTTTTGTTTTCAATTGCCTTGAACCTTTGCTCGTTTCACCAGAAGAACTTTATAGGTAGGCTCGGGTTCAAAAGGGTTAGATATCAAAAGTTCAAACGATTTGGACCGAATCTGGTCTTGCCAGACTACCTACGTACCCCAAAAATGGAGGATCAGATCCGCGCAGTTTGCTTTGGGGTTTAACAAAGAATGGTTTAGCTTTTTAGCTTCAAAATTTTGAAAAGGGGATGATTTAGCATTTATCCCCAAGGTTTTTGACCGAACCTGAATTGATCAGGTTGCCTACGTACCCCTGAAGAGGTGGGGATCAGGTCATGACGTAGTTCAGGTGCATAAAATGCCCCTGGTTTATAATGTGGTTGAAAGAATTGTTTGGTTTTAAAATGTTGGCTCAAAAGGCACACAAAAGGATTTTTTAAATGTTAAGATTTTGGCTATAAAGGCTCAAACGTCCAATGATGGCCTCCTGGTGTTTTGATGTTCAAGCTTTTGAGGAATAAGGTTCAACAACTTTGAATATTTTTTGTCGAGGAGTCTGGCTGTACTCTTGGGCAAGACTTCCATCACGATGCTCCATTTAAACTTGTGCGCTTCTCGAATATCTTGAATTTATACTCAAGGTTATACAACTTTCAATAGTCTCCAAATGTTGGAGACAATTCTGATATTCAATCTATCTCATAGACTCCATCACTTGGGTCTTTGATTTTTCTAAGATGTTGTGTTAGAGACACATTCCCTTCTCTTTCTTGTCTTTCTTTTATATTCTTTTTTTTAGACATTAGGAATGCCCTTACTCTTGAAGTATTCCACCTCGGAATCTCATTGAAAACATGTAGCTCAAATGCTCTTTTTCGGGCTCAAATTGATGACTTCATTTTCTGAAAGTCTTCGCTAAATTTCTCATTAGCTTGATTGGGTGTCTGATGCTTCACTCTCTTGAATTTTGCTTTTTGATTGATATCTAAAGCCGATGGAGTTTTACTTTTCATTACAACAGGACGTTCACTTGGTTTATCCTTATAGGATCAAGCAAGACTATCTCAAACCCTTCTAAATAGGTTTATCAATTCCTCGCTCTCCTCGGGAGATAAAGTTTTGCCAATCCATCTTTCCTGAGTTTCGGATTTCAATACCATTATCAACAGCTTTGATTTCTTCTTTGAGTGGCTATACTCGACGCTCTTCCTCTCGTTTGATCATGTTTCAGATCTCGAGGGGAATTTCGTCTGCATTCTCATCCGAGAAGGGTGTCTTTAGTTATTTTAAACATTAGATCCAAGAGTGAATCATAGAACATCAAAGATATAAAATGAACAACTTTATTGAATTGAAAACTGTATGTACAACGGTAACACTCTTTTTCTCTTTCTTTTCTTTTTTGACTCGCCTCAATGGGCTCTTGTAAGCCCAATGGTTTTTACCTTGGCATTCCCATCTTGTTTTGATGATTCCAATACACAAGTGATCATTTATCACTAATGTGTTTGATTGTCTAAGTTGTAGATCATGATAAAGAAAGATCAAGGATACTTGGATTGAAGGCCAAGAAGCCCACATTAGACCACTAATTGGAAGGCCAAAGTCATCAAGCAAGAAGTCATGAAGACTTGTAGACATGAAGAAATTCATATTGAAGACCATTTCTTGTCTTTTAGAATGTAATTGATCCAAACCTAGATTAGGTTTTTAGAGGCATAATTAAGGTAATCTCACACACCCTAAATAAACAAGTGATTGTATTTGTGGAGTTCCAACACCTTGGAACCCTCATAGCAATCCCATCTTGGTTGAGAACTGGAAGCCCAAAAATAGAATTGAAAATCTGCTCTGCATAGGCTTCTCGGAACTCCGAGAATTATTCTCGGAACTCCGAGAAATGGTCCAGTAGACTTTTTCCAATTTCTGTGTGGCTTCTCGGAACTCCGAGATTTTTTCTCGGAACTCCGAGAATTATTCTCGGAACTCCGAGAACACTCCAACGGTCTGAAAAAGAGCCGTTTGGAATTTTGCTGGAATTACCGTAATGCCACTGAACGGTCATATTTTGTTTTTCCTATAAATATGGGTGTTCTAAACATACAAACCATCAATCCTAACACTCTTAAACTTCATTTGAATATCAAAGAGTGAATCAAGCTTCAATTGTGCCTCTCATCACCAACTCTAGGATTTGGATCATAGGCTCTCAAATTGTACATCTTTTGTAACCCTTGTGAAGGGATCTTTTAGTTCTTTCTTTCATCTTTCAAGATTTGTATTCGGGCGAGTATTCGGAGAAGCGGAGCCCTTTTTTTCTCCGTGGTGAGGATTGCCACCAAGGTTAAAGCAATTGTAATTGGCACCGATCTTCGCCAAGGTTAAGAAGATCAAATAGTGAAGCCATCAACGGGTTTGGTTGGTGGAGTGGAGTAGGCCTCGGGTTTGAGGACCGAACCACTTTAAATCTCGGGTGCACTCTTTCTATCTCTTTGCTCTTTCATTTGCATTGCACCATTAGATTTAACTTGTATGCTTAAATATTGTTTTTGATCTCTTAATCGGTTTAAAGGTTTTCAAATTGGTAAATTCTAGTTTTCTTAAACAACCGTATTCTCCCTCCTCATAGTTGCCATTTCTATTTCAACTTGGGACCCCCTATATCGGATTTTCACTTGGTATCAGAGCCTTGGCTCTTAAAAGATTTTAAAATTTTTGTGAAAGTTATTTCAAAATCTAACTAGGGAAAGATTTTATTTGGCAACTTCTAATTGTGAAATGGCACACCAAATTGGAACTGGACTTCCGGAAGGCCATTCCACAACTAGACCTCCTTTCTTCAATGGGTCAAACTATGGACATTGGAAAACAAGGATGCGCATCTATCTTCTTTCGATAGATGTGGAACTTTGGTACATTGTTGAAAATGGATACAATGTACCTTCCAAACCATTTGAAGAATGGAATGTGGTAGAGAAAAGGCAAGCTAATTTGAACTACAAAGCAATAAATTCTTTGTTTTGTGCCTTAGCTACCGAGGAGTTTAATAGAGTTGCTCTTTTTGATTCCGCCAAGACTATTTGGGATACCCTTGCGACTACCCATGAGGGAACATCACAAGTCAAGGATTCCAAAATAAACTTGTTAAAGAGCAAGTATGAAATGTTTAGAATGAGTCCAAACGAGAGTATTTCGGAAATGTATACTCGTTTTTCTATTATTTCTAACGAACTAGCTAATCTTGGTAAATCTTATCCTAACGATGAGCTTGTGAGTAAGTTACTTAGGTCTCTTCCTCCCCATTGGGATCCAAAAGTGACCGCGATTCAAGAGTCAAAAAATCTCAAGACGCTAACCATAGAGGAGCTTGTAGGATCTCTCATCACCCATGAGATGCTCCTTACTAGCCGACAAGAGGAAAAGAAGCCAAAGGAGAAGGAAAGGGAATTTAGATCCCTAGCACTCAAGGCTTCCAAGGAAGACTCATCAAGTGAAGCGGATAGTGACGAAGAAGAAGCTTTACGAAGATTCAAGAGCTTGTGGAGAAAGAAGCATAAGAAAGATAAGAAAAAGAAAGACGAAAGTGATGTTGATGGAGCCTTAAGATGCTTCAATTGCAAGAAGATTGGACACAAAAGACCGGATTGTCCTCTTCTAAAATCAACTTCCTCTAAGTACAAGGGTAAGAAGGATTGGAAGAAGCATAAGGCTCTTGCCGCCGGTTGGGATGCGTTAAGCACATCGGGCAAAAGCTCAAGTGAAGGGGAAGAAAATAAAAAAGATGATCTTTGCTTCATGACATTCACCCATGAAGTTGAGGTAAACTCTAACCCCTCATATTCTTCATCTAGTAGTAAAAGTGATAGCATACCTTATGATGAATTATGTGAAACCTTGCATACCCAAATTTCCAAAAACAAGGTTCTTAAAAAATCCATTTTAAAATTAGAAAAAGAACTTGATTTTTTGAAAAAAGATTTATCTTCTTCCATATCTCAAGAACAAGTTAATCTTGCAAATCATAAACTTGAGATTGATACCCTTAAGGGTAGTTTGGATGAGAAAACTTGCCAACTTTTAAAATTTCAAAATATGGCAAGCTCCTCCAATTCTTATGAAGATGAAAGAAATGAGCTTTTAGTTCAAACATCCTATCTTCATAATGAAAATGAGAGACTTAGATTATGTTTACATGGATTTTTAAATGGAAATAAAATTATTGACATAATCCTAAGTAAAACTAGTCTTAGACCTCAACATGCTTATCATGATAGGACTAGTGTATCTAACCCTCTTGTTAGATGCCATTTTTGTGGAATGAATGGTCATTACCAATTCCAATGTGCATCCAAGAGTAGGGCTAGATGTGGGATCAAGAAATCTTGGGTTCCCAAAACCCCCATATGATGTTATTCATATTGTGTAGATTAGGGGTTTTTGAACTTAAAATTGAATATATTTCATTTGTATGTTTTTTTTGATAACCCCTCTTGTATTGTAAAATTATTTTAACTAGGGGGAGTTAAAATTAAATTTTTCTTTGAAAAAGGGGGAGCTTTAAAATTGTAAATTTTAAACCCTTTGTTTTTCTTACCCCTTCTTTTTGTTGATGACAAAGGGGGAGAAGAATCTAGAGAAAAGTCTCTAGAGTAAGAAAAATGTGAAAAGAGTATATGCTTTGAATTGTAAATCTCTTGTGCTTGTCATCATCAAAAAGGGGGAGATTGTAAGCCCAATGGTTTTTACCTTGGCATTCCCATCTTGTTTTGATGATTCCAATACACAAGTGATCATTTATCACTAATGTGTTTGATTGTCTAAGTTGTAGATCATGATAAAGAAAGATCAAGGATACTTGGATTGAAGGCCAAGAAGCCCACATTGGACCACTAATTGGAAGGCCAAAGTCATCAAGCAAGAAGTCATGAAGACTTGTAGACATGAAGAAATTCATATTGAAGACCATTTCTTGTCTTTTAGAATGTAATTGATCCAAACCTAGATTAGGTTTTTAGAGGCATAATTAAGGTAATCTCACACACCCTAAATAAACAAGTGATTGTATTTGTGGAGTTCCAACACCTTGGAACCCTCATAGCAATCCCATCTTGGTTGAGAACTGGAAGCCCAAAAACAGAATTGAAAATCTGCTCTGCATAGGCTTCTCGGAGTTCCGAGAATTTTTCTCGGAACTGAAGAATCTAGAGAAAAGTCTCTAGAGTAAGAAAAATGTGAAAAGAGTATATGCTTTGATTTGTAAATCTCTTGTGCTTGTCATCATCAAAAAGGGGGAGATTGTAAGCCCAATGGTTTTTACCTTGGCATTCCCATCTTGTTTTGATGATTCCAATACACAAGTGATCATTTATCACTAATGTGTTTGATTGTCTAAGTTGTAGATCATGATAAAGAAAGATCAAGGATACTTGGATTGAAGGCCAAGAAGCCCACATTGGACCACTAATTGGAAGGCCAAAGTCATCAAGCAAGAAGTCATGAAGACTTGTAGACATGAAGAAATTCATATTGAAGACCATTTCTTGTCTTTTAGAATGTAATTGATCCAAACCTAGATTAGGTTTTTAGAGGCATAATTAAGGTAATCTCACACACCCTAAATAAACAAGTGATTGTATTTGTGGAGTTCCAACACCTTGGAACCCTCATAGCAATCCCATCTTGGTTGAGAACTGGAAGCCCAAAAACAGAATTGAAAATCTGCTCTGCATAGGCTTCTCGGAACTCCGAGAGTTTTTCTCGGAACTCCGAGAATTCTCGGAACTCCGAGATTTTTTCTCGGAACTCCGAGAATTCTCGGAACTCCGAGAATTATTCTCGGAACTCCGAGAATTATTCTCGGAACTCCGAGAATTATTCTCGGAACTCCGAGAACACTCCAACGGTCTGAAAAAGAGCCGTTTGGAATTTTGCTGGAATTACCGTAATGCCACTGAACGGTCATATTTTGTTTTTCCTATAAATATGGGTGTTCTAAACATACAAACCATCAATCCTAACACTCTTAAACTTCATTTGAATATCAAAGAGTGAATCAAGCTTCAATTGTGCCTCTCATCACCAACTCTAGGATTTGGATCATAGGCTCTCAAATTGTACATCTTTTGTAACCCTTGTGAAGGGATCTTTTAGTTCTTTCTTTCATCTTTCAAGATTTGTATTCGGGCGAGTATTCGGAGAAGCGGAGCCCTTTTTTTCTCCGTGGTGAGGATTGCCACCAAGGTTAAAGCAATTGTAATTGGCACCGATCTTCGCCAAGGTTAAGAAGATCAAATAGTGAAGCCATCAACGGGTTTGGTTGGTGGAGTGGAGTAGGCCTCGGGTTTGAGGACCGAACCACTTTAAATCTCGGGTGCACTCTTTCTATCTCTTTGCTCTTTCATTTGCATTGCACCATTAGATTTAACTTGTATGCTTAAATATTGTTTTTGATCTCTTAATCGGTTTAAAGGTTTTCAAATTGGTAAATTCTAGTTTTCTTAAACAACCGTATTCTCCCTCCTCATAGTTGCCATTTCTATTTCAACTTGGGACCCCCTATATCGGATTTTCAGCTCTACATTAGACTTGACAAAGAACGGAAACAACAAACTCTTGAATGAACAAGACTGACAAACATGACACTCTTTTTATTGACACTACAAGACGCACCAACTCTCAACACGAGAGCTAGTATACACTTGACGGAAAATAAATTTTGAAATATGACACTTGACACATGACATTTGAAACATGACACTTGAACTGAGACAAGGAACTAGCACTGATGTTCATGAGTAGCACGCCTTCCTCCATGATAATGACTACTGAGTCCGATCTCGGAGTAAGAATCTCGGAAAGGGTAACCCCACAAAGTCCGGATGACCTGGCTTGTATTGATCTCCACTCTTTGACCTCCCCGAAGTCTCCTTAGTCATGACAGAACTTTCCCGAATCTCAAACACTAACTCTTTTCCTTTCACAGCTAGTTTACCACTCGATATCGGGGTATGAGCAATAACAGTTGGCTTTGCAGACAGCTGAACAGGATCATCATCTTCGATTCCCAGAATATATGGAACATGCTTCGGTTCACTTGACCCTGGAAAGTGGGAGGTAGAAATAAATGGTTTTGCGAGAGGCTGAATGAATCCATCATCCTCATCCAACTTCAAAACATACGCATCCCGTCTCAGAGGTCTCTGATAAGTACTGAGCTCATGTAGAATATGGAGGTCCTCATCTATCAAGTCTTGGATCTTGTGCTTCAATGCAACACAATAATTGGTACTATGGCCAAGCCATTGGTGGTACAAACAATAGCATTTACCATCATTCTGCTTCTCCGAGTTTTTCAACAGATTTGAACACGGCGGTAAGGTTAACTTTCCCATTCTGACCAACTTCTTGAGAGCTGCTGCTTGTGTACAAGGTAATCTGGAAAATTTTCTTTTCAACTCCTTGGCTGGTTTTTCTCTTTGAACAAAAGATCTCTTTAAAGGTTGAAGGGAGGTTCCACTATAATTCATTTCCTTTTCAGCAATAAAGGATTTCATTCCATCTGGTTTCCACTTGAATGACCATTGCTCATAATGGATGATTTCCTCTACATTTCCATAAGAGAACCGATCAAGAAACCTGTCAACTTAATCTTTCAAACTTGTGATATCCCTCAAGTTTAAAGTGAAGAACCATTTCTTAGCTTCACCAGTTAAAGAGAGTGAAAACAACTTGGCTATCTGCTCTGGAGATAGGCCTTTCATTTCTAATACAGGAATATATGACCTTAAATGACTCCTCGGGCATCCCATCCCGTCATACATGTCAAACTTAGGAACTTCAAATTCAGGAGGGAGGATAACATCTGGAAAAAGAACATAGTAATTAAGGTCAAACTTCTTTTTGTTCTGAACCCTCTTATTTTCACCATCGCAATCCGATATCCCAAGCTCTTCTAGTAATGATTTTCCTTTGTCTAACTTGGTCTTACGTTCACAAAATTTCTCCTTGATATGTGGTCCATTATCAACATTATGCACTGATGACTTCTCAGACTGGTCTAGGCTTGTAATCAGATGAGAGTTTACAATAGGCAGATTCTCAAAAATCATGGGTGCCTTCTTCTTTTCTTGAGCCTTCAAACGGGTCAATTCTTCTTTCATATTTGCTACCTGCAGGACGAGAGTCTTCATCATGTCTATTATCTCCATTTGCATTTCATCAGATTCAGCCATTTAGTACGAACCGCGTGGAACATGTGAGGGTTGTATAGAAATAGGTACTGCAAATGAGTGAAGTCAACAAGGTCAGACTCCCGCCATGGAATTGACAAACACTATAGTTCAATATAGGGTAATCAAATGAAAATCTCATATGCAAGTTGAGACAAGAGATGATACGAATATATCCTCCCATGGATAAAATCCGGCAGCATAACATCTATGCAAAGAGATATGGTAAGATAAGCTCATAGAGTTTGTCAACAAGTCTACAGGATAATGACCAAACTCAAGGTATTTGCAGAAAATTCGATAGCATAACGGCAATATAGAGAGGGTCTAAAGCTGCTAATCATAAAGGGTATGCCAACTGGGTTAAGATAAAGTAAGGCTCTCAGCAAGAACACACACTCAAATGAATGTCAGCAAGATAAACTCGCAATCAAACAAGTGGAATATAATCAGATCAGAATCAATCACAGGAGAAGGATATAATAGGCAATACTGAATTTTTCATCCATGATCAGAGATGATCAGTAGATCAGAAAGAAGACCACGACCACAAAATGACAGAAGTAGGTCATAGACCGGGTCTAAATCTTGAAGATTGATCGATAGAATTGATCGAATTAGATAAGAAAACCTCACTGAATAAGAAGGCCCAAATCTAATAATCAATATAAATAGGTATATATACATATATACACACTAACCAGGGGCACCAGCCCTAATTCTAATCTAGTGGAGTCGAGAGAGTCTCGACTCAATGACAAACATGTGAGTATACTAGGACTGCGTCTGTAGCCATATAAAGTAAGCTACCCTAGTCTAAGAATAGGATAAGACTTCTAAATCTAGGCTCCAACATGTATAAGCAACACATGTTCGTCCTTATATGAATGCAATATATATATATATATATATATATATATATCTATATATATATATATAATCACATGCTGATCCTAATTGGGTTTTACTAAATCAACAAGCATATCCAAGTACATAATATATGTAAAAATGAAAGTAGAGCTCTAGACTTAATATATCGGGCACTATGCATATGATCCATACTTTAAGTATATAACACAAGTACACCGAGTGTTATATACAGTATGCTTCATTGCTCACCAGCTGCTGTAAACACAAGTACACCGAATGTTTACGACTGCAGCACTGGCGCATAGCTTGGAAATAAATACAACAACACCAACAGGGTAATGACATCCCATGTGGCACCCATTGTATCTATCCCGTGGAGCCAATAATAATAAAATCAATAAAAGAAAATAAAGAACAAAATGATGCATGTTTGAAGTGTGTGAATCTCTTGTTTTAAACACCAATTTGGTGCCCCTGGATTCTAAGCGATTAAATTTTCATTTCATATGATTTTCGCCCAAATTTCTTCAAAATTAGTAAAAAATTGCATTTTAACAGAGTTAGGCAATATCTCGAAAAAGATCCCCAGCAGAGTTGCCAGCCTGTGGACCCCGATCCGAGAGAGAGGCGGGGGACGGGCCCCACAAGAACAGTCTCAGGATCATCCACGTGAATGGAGAGCTCTACCAAGGAACTCTCGAAAGAAGTGCCCCTCACAGCATGAGTGGCGATACAAAGGTGAGATACCTCTCGATTCGGGGACTAGCCCAGATTCGAGGCGTACCTTAAACAAAGAAGAGTCACCATCCAAGGAAGTGGGCCAAGGATCCCATACTACGCTCTGTTGCAACAGATAACCAGAGATATAAAAAAAAAGGTTCGTGCCTGGTTACGAATTTGGAAGGTCTGAAGAGCACCTCGTCCGCCCAAGTGCAAGCACCTAGTCTCTTATGCCATTTACTTATTGATTTTGAAGAGTTTTGGGCGAAAGTCATATGAAATGGGAACGAATATCTCCGAGAAGACGTCTATCTAATCATGCATGTCTCGGAGATGAATAATAAGCCCACATGAAAGAAATGAAAGAAATGTCGCCTAATAATAGCTAGGTTATGAGTGTCATACCTAATTGGTGTCTGAGTTCTGGTGTGCAAACACATGCATGCTACAACTAAAGGTATAGGATCTGTACATAAAAGTAAGAAAACACAGCAAAACATACAACACAAATGAACTCTATATATGACTGGACAAGATGAGTCCTAAAACTCTAATGCGACTTGACTCGGACCAAGATGACTGTCCATCCTAGCTGCTCTACGTATCCCGGCCTCGGGAAGAATCGGAGTCAACATAGTTCGATGCCCTATTCTAAACTACTATGCCTAACCATCTAGAACCGCTATCCTAGATTCGATCCACTAGACTCGACTGATTTTTAAAGCTTTTTGCATGATTGCTTAAGTTCATGTGAATTGTAAATTTTAGAACTCTCTATATGCCCTAACTAATGCAAGTTGATTAGCCTTGAGCTAATGCAGATGGGTCCTACATCCTATGTGTAACTAAGCTGTGCATCATAAGGAAAACCATGGGCTAACTATATGCTTCCTAGTCTAGCCATCGGTTCAACTAAATGTCTAACCGATCAACTTGAGGCCTCATAACTCTAGGGACACTCACACGACAGGACACACCATATCAATACAAATCAAGACACACTCCTAACTCTAAAACACCCCAAACAGCTAAGACAGACTCCTAACTCTAGGGAAAGATCTTTTTGAAAAGGTTTTGAAGTATTTTTGTATTTTTGGAAGATTTGAAATGTTTATTTTGAAAGGTTTGGCTGGACTTGGGATATGAATCCCAAGCTGCACTACGTACCTCGTGCAAGAGGATCAAGCCAACGTAGTTCGAAAACGAAAATTCCTAACTACTCCTAATGACTCAAGATTTTTGGTTTTTCAGATATTTTTTATGTTTTTGACACAAGAGGACAGAAGCCTATCATCATAAGGGTATAACAGACTCCTGATATCCTGCAAAGGTTGGACAGCATCCTATGCTTTGCGGGGGGAAAGAACAGAATCGCAGCTCTGCAAGGATTGGATAGCATCCTATACCTTGCAAGAGTGAATAAAAATCACATGATTTGACAAGAGGTTGGACAGAATCCTAACTCCTATGATGATAGGACTGACTCCTGAAAGAAGGATTGACTCTCTAGCTAAGGACAGACTCCTATGCTAATAGAAAAAGACTTACTCCTAGCGCATAAACCTAAGAGGGGAGTGCTAATGAGACTAGGCTAGTCTCCTAAAAGAAGAAGAGATAAAAAAGGGTGCTAGTGAGACTGGGCGAATCTATATGAGAATGACCACCTAATGAGACAAAGCATGTCTCCCTAAAAGATATGACGAGAAAAGCAAAAGAGACAAAGTCTGTCTCCTCAAAAAGATGATAACCACTAGGATAAATGAGACAAGGCCTGTCTCCTAAGAAGGGCTCTAGATAGCTCTTTCATTACCCTTGCAATGATAAGGCTCCTAATGCTTAAAGATATCTAAAAGACTGGGCAAGTCTTAAAAATAAACAAGCGGACGGCTACTTGGACTGTGCAAGTCCCCTAAGGATGGGCTTGGGCTAGCGCCTTCATCACCCTTATTCAACAACACTACCGCATCGAATTAGTCTACTTCCCCATGCATGCATTTGACGAAATAATCCAAATCTGAGAAGCAGAGTTCCCTCTGCATTAAAGCTGGAGACGGCTGTTGGTATGCAAAGAAAAATAGGTGGCAACGATCGGGATCCTTTCTTGGCTTTGCTGTCTCCAGGATTCTTGTGTATCTTTCTCTATCATAACATGGAAGAGCATTCTGACCAGCTACAGTTAATCCATGATCCCAAGCAGAATTCAAAACCTGCCAACTCAGAGCATCTGAATCAGCCAATGCTTCGTCATTTTTCAGAGCACAGATGGGCAGTCCTGAGCAGACAAACTTAAGAGTCACCGAATACTTCTTAAGCATGTTGAAAACCGGTGAATAGCCGTCCTGATTAGTAGGATTATAATATCCAGCTGTGAGCTCTGCCGCATGGCTACAAGTCTTGTACCACCAATAAACTGCGGGAATCTTTACAACTATTTGTGTCTCCTCAAATGCAAGGTTTGTAAGAGACAGTACATTCTCAGCATGGTCTATTAGTGTTTGGGAATACCAATGGAGGAAAAATCGCCGATAGTAGCTGTCATAATCACCCCGGTCGTAGAAGAATCCAGTTTCATTGGGCCTAGAATTATAGTGACCAGGATTATCAGGCCCCCTAGCCCAGAATGAGTGCCCACGCAGTTTCTCTGCTTTTCGCAGACTCTGCTGTGAATACTTGTCATAGCACTGAAACTCACCGATACCAGGGTATCACCATCCCGTCCTTTCTACAAACGATGGCCCTCTGCAAATAAGTCATCAAATTCCATGCGAAAGCTTCTCATAAAATCAAAATACACCTCTAATTCCAGTTCTTCCTTTTAGTATTCGTTCTTTGTCGATACTCCAGGAAAGACATTCTGTACTTCTCCTCCCTTCACGGTCCGTGAAAAATATATCTTGGTTATTTTTTTCAATCTCAGAATCCACTTGGGAAGGTAGACTGGCATATCATCAGAACCATTTCCTACACACTCATGAAATGCCATTACAACCTGCAATTTTAGCTTGAACTCTCGGACGATATTAAACAGTTCTCTATAGCCAGACCATAGATATTTCTGTGGGCTCCAACCTTCTACAATGCCCCACCAACAATCTACAACCACCCCATCTATATTTAAAGACCAAATGCCTTAATTCCTGCCGCACACCTTCTGGATCAACCAATTGGCAGAAATTGTTGATAATGCCATTAGGAAGCTTCATGTAAATAGGAATACGAGGAGTTCTTGTAAAATTGTTCTCGAGATCCCCATTACGAGTATCACGCATAAGCTGATCAGGTTCCATACATTCAGGTGAACTGATGGGGCCGGTATTTGCATATTTCTCACTCTTTGTATCCCTCTCTGCAACTACAACTAAATCAAGCGATACAGGAGACAAGTTCTCATTAATTCGAAGAACAGGTGGCTGGCAGTCTAATGATGCTTTGATGGGGCAATTTTTCAAAGTAGTAGCAGATAGGGGGCTTTCAACAGACCTTACAGGATATGGTGCCAATTGAGGAGGCAGAGCAAGAGGAGGAGAGGGCTGTCCATATACAAATGGGATAGGGGTTGTGCATATCAAATGGGGCATGAGGGCTGTAAGCTTTGGCTTAATGAGAATATGGTCTGTCAGGGGAGCAAGATGGAAATGGTGTTGAGAGAATAATTTTGGGTATTGTGAGGCCACAAGAAAAATGATCCAAATGAGGCCTGTTAGGGTGAAAATGAAGGTGAAGGTAAAGATGATGGTTGCAAATGCAGGGTCTAATGGTATTAACACAAAGAGACAACCTCTAATACACTTCTCTAATATGGAGCTTATAAATTACGCATCATGCAATTAGAATTTCAACTTCAGCAAACAACAAATACAAAGCATACAAATTATGTGTTTACAGCTCACAATATTATCATCAGTTAACGAAAAAAAAATGCAACAAAGTATCCAAAATTCAGAGCACAAATTGAACCTGTAGAACACTAAAAATATATTACAAAAGACCCAAAATTCAGGACACAAACTAAACATATTCAACACTTTCTGACTAGGCATTCAAATGTCTGTCAACGAATTTCTCTTTCAATGATCTTCGGGGGGGGGGGGGGGGGGGAGTGGATCAAATGTTTGATTCAATATTCTGGATCTACACAAGACTCTCTAAAGATCCATGATATAAAAAAAAATCCTTACTAGAAGCGATAGAAACAGGTTATAAAACATGTACTAATCCCCACAGCACTATTGATATAATGATTAAAACTAAAAAAAATGAATTACAAAAAAAAAAGTATTCACAGGTATGAGCAAGCTTCCTGAACAAACCATCTCTTAAACTAGAACTTTTGCATTGAAGAAAGAAAAAATAAAACAAAGCTCTAAAATAACAGAATTCCAAGCAGAAAATAAAAAATAAAAATTAAAGATCAACACAAACGTCATCTACTTTCAAAGATTTTTGAAATCAAGATTCTGCAAGAGAAAGAATATCTTGAACTCCTAGCATATGCATTTGGCCTAATTCCACCAATTCTCAAAAAAAAAAAAAATCACATTATCTAGAAAGAACAACTGATTTTTAATTACATAGAAGCTCTAAAAATGATCAGCAAATTGAAAAATTAAAATAAAGATACGAAATATCTAACTTGAATTTTTAGTCTCTTTGCTTCCCTTTCAAAACTTTCTACAAAACTCCATTTCCTTTACTTTTCTTCATCCTTCTCTGCAACTCCTCTAGAATTCTGATCTGCTGAAACAAAATCCATCGGAGGGAGTATATCTAGCCGGAGATAGTGATAAACAAGGAAGCTTTGCCGGATTCAATGGAGGTTGACCGGAGTTTTAAAATGAGATAGGATTTGAAATTGAGAAACTAGGGTTTCAAAACGAAATATACAGATCTAGTAAAAAAAGAAGAAGAAAATAATGGCAAGGAAACTAATGGTGATCGGAGACCGGTCGGAATATCGATCGAATGGCCGGAGAAAATGATCGGATTAAGGTAGGGTTAGGATGAGATCCGAGATTTGAAGATGAGATCTAAGGTTTGAAGTTTTTGCAAAAGCCAGATCTGATGAATTAGCTTATAAATGGAGAAAAATAGCATGAAGAAGAAGCTAAGAGTAAGGACGACCGGAGGAATGGTCGGATTCCGGCTAGATCTACCGATGAAGAAAGAGGAAAACTAGGTAAAAAAAAAACGAAAGAAATAACGTGAAGATCTGTAAAGGTATTGGAGGTGGAGGAAAGTTGACCGGTGGTGCGAATTGGCCAGCCGGAGCTCAAGTTCACCGGAGAATGGAGATCGGAGAAGAAGGAGGAGGAGAGGAAACCCTAGCTCTATCTCTCTCTCTCTAACAAAGGAAAACGAAAATTTTTTTTTCAAAGCTTATGTTCGTATTTACATGATTTTGGGGAACTGATATGGGCACTCCAATTTTTGATATGTGCACGGAAATTTGATGAGCGCGCGAAATTTTGATAGGCGCGCGAAATTACGTGTCCTATTCGGCTCAGATTTGGCACCATTCCAGGATAATTCACCGCCCTTTTCTGAACTTGCACTACGACCTTGCTCGACTCGTTCGCTACCCAAACGAGCTCGGATTTCAACGAAATTTTGCAGGGACCTTGATGGGACCCTAACCTACCTTGGGGTGAAATTTGGAGTTTTAAAACATTGGTTTGGTTAGGTTTTGCTCAAACATGGGAGGTTTAGGGTACGGTCAAAATGGGGTGTCTACAAGTGTATTTTGTCATTTTTATGAGATAGTGTATTTTGTTCATAGGATCGATGATCTTAACCTTCCAATCTCTGCATTTTTTAATATTGTGGTGTCCATTTTAAACTTCCTCAAATCAAAGAGTTAAGATCATTCTATGGAGAAGATTTTATGGGCCCACACTATCTACATTAGGGCCCAACAAATGAATGGTTGGATCACCCAAACAATGTCGGCACTAGTATTTTTTTTATTTGTTGGGGGTTGTAGACACCCCATTTTGACCGGACCCAAGTTCGTTGTGCTCGGGCGAAGCCCCATTTAATCACCAAGCTAGGATCCCGAATTGCATCGCAGGTTAGGTTAGTGTCTCATCAGGGTCCCTGCAAAATTCCGTCTAAATCCGTGGTCGTTTGCCTAACAAGCGAGTGTCGTAGTGTACATATTGGATGTGGAGCAAGGGGAGTGAATCATCTACAAGGGGGCTGTCCAGGGTAGAATAGAGGGGTCAAATTTATCATTTCGTTTTTGATAAAAAACCACCGAAGGAGAGGAGAGGATTTTCGTTGAAAAAAAAGGGGGGAGAAGAAGAAGGAGAAATCTCAAATCTGGATCTGAGATTTTGAGAAAAATCTCAGATCTAGATCTGAGATTTTCATAAATTAAGGGGGTTTTTCCATCTTATTTTCAAGAAGCACGAGCAGATAGAGAAGGAGAAAGGGATTTTTGGGGATTTTCTTCTCGAGGATCATCTCCGGCCGGCCACCTTTGTCACCTCCGCCCATCTCTCCATCCCAAACCCCATTCCATTTCCGCCCAATCCACCACCTCCATCTCCACCTTGCCGCCGATCATCTTCAACCCCAATCGCCACCTTCTTCCTCCGGCTGATCATCTTCCATCTATTCAAACCTCATCTCCATTAAGATCAATCACCACCGCCACCACCACTTCCATCTTCATTCTCTACAAGCTCTAACCCTCACATCTGCAGAGAGAAAAGCCCTAGCCGAAATCAACGGAGAGAGAGGAGAAATTGCAGAGGGAGCTTGAGCTCCACTCACCGGCCAATCCCCTTTTCCTCCACCCATTTTCTGCTTCTATTTCTCCACCTAACCTTCATCTCCTCCACCTCCAAACGGTTCCAACCCCGATTTCCACCCCTACCACCATCGTCTTCTCCAAATCCCCAAACCCATCTCCACCCCTGTTGAAACCCATTTCATCACCCTCTACTTCCAAACCCTCTCCACGACAGTAGCCACCACTCCGGCCGGCCATTGAAACATTATCTTCTGTTTATCTTTTCCGATTAAAATTCTCTTCTCCGGTATATTCTTCGGTGAAATGAAATTCTTCGGCGAGCTCCGATCGGTTTTTTGCAAGAATCTCCTGCACATATTGTTGTTTTTGGCCTTGAGTTTCATTTGAAGTATACCGAGCTGGATCCAAAGGATTTCTAGTTGTTCCTTGTGATCAAGATGGCAAAGGAAGATAATCAGAGATTAAACTTCAGGTTTCAGTTTTTTTTTATATTATGAATAGACTCTAGTTATCTCTGTCCTCATGCATGAATCATGTGGTTGTTGTTGTGTTCCAATGTTGGCATGCTCGAATTGAATCTAGTTTGGCACCATCTTCTGTGGCTTTAAGCTAATACTTCCGGACCTTGAGAATATGAGAACACGAATTGTCTGGGTTTAATGAGATTTGCAATTTATTTTGTTACCATTAAATTCCTGTGTTAATATGCTAGTATTGAGTGATTTTTTTTAAAGTCTTTCTTTCACTACAATTTTTCTCAATAACCATCCACTTTGAGAGGCATTTGAACTGGTTATGGTTGTATCCATTGATTGAAGAGGAATGGAGGAATGGAAAGTTAGTACACGCTTTATTCACAAGGACTTGAGGATGTGTATGCTTTTGATTGGATTTTTATCCTTGTTCCTGGTCCTTAAATTTCAGTGATAATCTGTGAACAACCCTCTTTCTCTAATATTTTCTTCAGGTCTGCTATAACAGTGAACCTTGAGAATATGCATCCTTAGATAATGGGACTTCCCTGTTTTGAATGTTTATATTATGGTTTTACATATGGCAACCCTCATTATAGCCCCTGTTTTGCACAAGTGCAGTTCATGAATATGCTCCCTGTTTTAGCATTTCAGCCATTGGATATGCTCCCAGTTTTAGCACATTTCAGTCCATGAACTAGCTCATGTTTCAACCTCTATTTTGATACAGTTCAGCCCTCACCCCTTGATAATGTCAACCCTCTCATTTGTATAGCAGCTAGCAGCCCTAATTTAGTTATTGTGTCATAGGAATGTCCATAGCAACTTTGTAGAGCGGTCCTTTGACCCCGTTTATTTCATCTCCTCTGTCCTCATCTTTGGCGGCCATGGATTGTACAGGAAACAAAGCTTGAAATGATTAATGCGTTCCCAATCAAATCAGTACTTCCTTAACATTGTAAGCCTTGTATGTCTACTTTTCCATGTTAGTAAGTAGAAATTTGTTGGTGTGTTTTGTAAGAAATGATGCCAATGCAATCATGTTTTGTTGTGTGCAATACTTTAACCTTTGTTTGCTTGATCAATTAGAAGTGGTAATTAATCTTGACATGATCTGTGTCGCAGTTGAGAGTGTTTTAAATGTGTAGGAAGCCCTTGAATCTCGCATCGGCGCCTAAGACTTTTATAAGGTTCTGGTGGCCTTCTCGGGCTTTTGGTTTGTTAGAAGTTTTTAGAGTCACCTCCATATTTCGCAACCTGTTTCGATCCTTTGAAAAAATTTCTTTGCATGTTCTTAGGGATCGTCTTGGAATCTAGAGATTTCATCAGCTTTTAGGGAATTTTCTCTTGCGGAAAGGGCGATGAAGGCGCTAGCCCAAACCCATCTTTAGATGACTCGCTCAATCCAACTAGCGCTCCCCTCTTTTGTTTAGTAGGCCTACCCAACCTTTTGGATTTCTTTTAACTATTTTTTTTTTAAAAGAACCCTTCTCTGGGCAATGATAAGGTCACTTGGAGCCCGTCTTTGTGTTTTATGGCTCACCGTTTTTTGCACTTGAATCTGCACACGTTGATGCCTCCTGTTATGCACCAAAATTTATAAAAATTAGAAATATCATTGCATGTATTTATATAATTTGTTGAAAATTTAAGATTCTTCTTTTATGTTAAGTTTTGAGTTAGGTTCTGAAGATGAATGGACTGTTCAGGTGAGACTATCTTGAAAGCTTATCATAATTAATTTTATTTAAATAAATTGTTTTAAGAAAGAAGGAGATCAGGTAACTACTCTATTCGATATTATCGACATGAGTACTGTCTGATTTCAAGGCGGGATTAAAAATATTATCATGTGTATTATGATATCAGATGATTACTTTAGCATCATCTGATTTCATCCCCATATTGGGGTGGTGTTTGCGTTTGGGCATAGAAGTGTTTGATATTGTTTTTGCTTTATTAGGCTATCCAGCGGCTGGTCTGGACTAATTAATGTTGTTTATCATTTTATGATTGCTACAGGTTGTGCACTCTTTAGTTGTAGATCATATTTTGCTGATATTTGATTTGTTTTTATAATAATTGATTGAAAATTTGAGATTATCTGGTATCCTTTTTCCTCTCTCTTTGGATAGACTAGCGCAGTCTTCTAGACTTCTTTAGATACTAGAACCTGTACTAGGAGGCATATTCTGTCTCATTAGGAAGTCCTCCTTTGGAGGCAAGCCTCATTTTTAGCTTAACCTCAAGGAGGTTGCTTTGATTTTGATAAATGGTGTACCCATAGGAGGCATGCCTTGCCTCATTTAGAGAGCCTTTGAATCATTCGTTTGTGTGATGATGTTATCAGGGGAGTCTGTGACTCATTTGATCTTTATTGTTGTTATTAGGGAGTCATCTGTCTTGGCTTTATAAGTAATTAGCCTTTAGAAGGCCTGCTTGGCCTCATTTGTAGAATCCTCTCTGAGGTTGCACCTCAATTTGTTCCTCTGTTAATTAGAGACCAATTTGGTCAATTAGTTGTCCTAGCCTTGCTTACCCCTTGCAAGGGCAATGATAAGGTTACTTGGAGCCCATCTTTGTGTGTGTTTGGGAGACCCGCCCGGTCTCATTCTCTCGCTAGTTCTCCTCTTTGTGCTTCGTTTGGTTTTGGAAGAACACCCTACTCAGCTTGGCTTCATACCCCTACCCTTATGGGTATTGGGTTGCACATTTGTTGCACCCTAGGGCTAGGTAGCTGTCCGGCCCGGCTGGGTGTTTTACCTTTGCCAAATATGCACAGGGTCTCTTTTTCCTTATTACTTGTGAGCTTCTCCTTATTCGATAGTCCATTCGCATAGGAGTCAGCCATTGATTAGAGAGTCTTTGACTCATTCATCCTTTAGATAGTGTTATTAGAGAGTCTTTGACTCATTCGCCTTTTAGGTGATATTATAGGAGAGTCTTTGACTCATTTGCCTTTTCGGTGGTGTTGTAGGAGAGTCTTTGACTCATTTGTCTTTCAGGTGTTGTTATTAAAGAGTTTTTTTTGACTCAATCTTTCTCTTATTGGTTTTTCTAGAGAGTCATTGACTCATTTATCTTTTTGTTGGTAATAGTGGAGTCTTTGACTCATGTTCATTTTCTTTTAGGGAGTCTTTGACTCGTTTATTCTTTAGTTGGTGTTAGTGGAGTCTTTGACTCGTGTTTCCATTTCTTTTAGAGAGTCTTTGACTCATTTATCCTTTAGTTGGTGTTATTGGAGTCTTTGACTCGTATTTCCATTTCTTTTAGAGAGTCCTTGACTCATTTATCCTTTTAGTTGGTATTGTTAGAGTCTTTGACTAATATTCCTTTTCTTTTAGAGAGTCTTTGACTCACTTGTCCTTTACGGTGTTATTAGAGAGTCTTTGACTCATTTGCTCTTATAATGGTATTATTAGAGCCTAGTTTCCCCTTTTAGCCCTAGGATTTGGCCGTAGGTTATTGTTTTTTGTATTTTCCCTTAGGTCTTTGGCCAAAAGGGTGAAAACTCTCTAAAACTTCAAAAACATTGGAAAAGTTTTAAAATCCAAAAAACATTGAATATTTTAAAACGCAAAAACATTAGAAATTAAAAACATCAAAAAAATACTTGAAAAACCTTAAAGAAGTCTAAAGTGTTGAGTGTTTTAGAATTAGCAATTAGGAGAGTTCGTTTCGAACTACGTTGGCTTGATCCTCTTCCACGAGGTACGTAGTGCAGCTTGGGATACATATCCCAGGTCCAGCCAAACTTTGTAAATAAATGCTTTAACCTTTTTTTTTCAAAATCTTGTTTTCAACAAGATCTTCCTCTAGAGTTAGGAGTTTGTCCTAGATAGAGAGTTTTAGAGTTAGGAGTTTGTCTTGGATTTGTTGTGTGCTTGTTTATGTTTGTTTTAGAGTTAGGGGTTTGTCCTAGAGTTATAGGAGCGCCTCCGTCCGGTCAGTTGGCGATTCACATCGTCGACTGATGACTAGGTCTAGGATGCGTTAGTGATTCCTTGGTTTTCCTTAGGAAATACAACCTAGTTACACATAGGTTGTAGGAACCACCTGCATTAGCTTAGGGCTAATCTGCATTTAGTTAGGGCATATAGGGTGTCCTAAAATCCACAATTCACTGGAATTTAAATAATCGTACAAGAAACTTTAATAACTAGTCCGGTCTTTTAGATCGAGTCTAGGATAGAGGGCTAAGTGTCTTAGGCATCATAGCTTAGAATAGGCGTGAAGAACTACGTTGCCTTGATTCTCGTGGAGGCGGGGATACGTAGGCTTGTTTGGATGAATACCAGACCATCCGAGGACTCGGGCTAATAATTTAGAGTCTTAGGATTTGTTGTGTATTTATTGTATGATTTGATATGTTTTCTTACTTTTTTGTACTGATCCTATACCTTTAGCTATGCTTGCATGTGTTTGCACATCAGAACTTAGACACCCATTAGGCATGTCACTTATAACCTAGCTATGCTTAGGTGGCACATCTTTCATTTTATTTTATGTGTGTTTATTATTTGTATTCTCAGGAAATGCATGCTTAGGTAGACGACTCCTGAGGATTGTTCCCATTTCACATGATTTTTACCCAAACTTCTTTGGAGTTAATAATAAATGGCATAAGAGACCAAGTGCTTGCACTCGGACGAATCGGGGGTGCTCTCAGACCTTCCCCATTCGTAACCAGGCACGAACCCATATATATTTCTGGTTATCCATTGCACAGAGGATTTGATTTTAGGGTTCCATGGCATATCCATGGATGGCGACTCTGAGTTTATTTTAGGTATGTCTCGGTTTTGAACCTCGGTTTCGGATCAAGACATATCTCTTTCTTTTTATATCGCCACTCGTGCTATGCTATGAGGGTGGCATCCGTTTCGAGAGTTCCTTGGTAGAGCTCTCCTTCACATCGTGGATGATCCAGAGGGTGTTACGGACCCGTTCCCTCGTCGCCTATCTCGGATCGGGGTCCACAGGCTGGCGACTCTGCTGGGGTTTTTTTGAAACATTGCCTAACTCTGTTAAAATGCCATTTTTACTAACTTTGGAGGAATTTGGGTTAAAATCATTTTAAATGGGACCTTTTCGCTTAGAATCCAGGGGCACCAGATAGGTGCATAATTAAAACAAGGGTTCACACACCACTTTCATCCATGCATGTATTATCTGTTTTGTGGTTACTTTCTGCTATGGTTTGCTGTGGATATACTATCAGATGACCTATTCGAGATACTATGAGTAGGAGCCGTGAGGGCTATACCCGCCTTCTAGTGCCACCGCACCAGTAGTATACTCAGCACCTGGACACTTCGTGTGTAAAACGGACATAGTTCGTACACTGGACTCTATGTCACAGTGTACAAGTAACTATGCACCCGGCCAGGTGGACCTCGCAGCGGTACCCCTTCTATATATTGCATTGTCAATTTTTTATTTTCTTTCATTGTTTTTCATTGTTTTTCATTATTGGCTCAACGGGATAGATTCAATGCGTACCCGACTGGGATATCTTTACCCTGATGGTACTGTTGAATCTATTTCCAAGCTATGCGCCAGAGCTGCAGTCGTAGACATTGGGCATACTTTTGTCTACAACAGCCGATGAGCAATGAAGCATACTATGTATAACATGGGGCGTACTTGTGTTATACATGTTAAGTATGTTTCATACGCATAGTACCCATTAGATTGAGTCCGGAGCCCTACTTTGTTTTTATATATTATGTATATACTTACTGACCTAGTGAAATCCAACTAGGAAATACCCGTGTTTATATAAGTATATTGTATTCATATAAGATCGAACATGTGTTGCTCACACATGTAGAGCCTAGAGTAGGGAGCTTTGCCCCATTTTTAGACTAGGGTAGCTCATTTTACATGGCTACAGCACGGTCCTAGTACACTTATCAGTTTGTCTTGAGTCGAGATTTTCTTGACTCAGCTAGATTAGAATTAGGGCTGGTGCCCCTGGTTAGGATTTGTGTGTATGTGTATATACCTATATATATTGATTATGTATATTAGGGTTCTCCTCTTAGTCAGAGATTCCTTATTCCTTTCAGTTGGTTATATCTTTTCCATATTCAGATCTAGATCTAGTCAGTGGCTTTTTGCTTGCCATTACCTTGGCCAGGTTTAGTCCTTGATCTGTAGATTATAGGGTTTGACCCGTTGTTGTATATTCTCACCTTTGGTTAGTCCATTAGTTGATCACCTTTCTCTGGTAATCCTTATTCATATACTTTTGATTGAGCTATAGGGATCTCTTGTATAGCTGTTATACTACCGGATTTTATCTGGAATATTTTTTAGCATAACCGCTATTTCTTAGGGTTAGTTAAACCATGAGTTTACCTTACCTTGACTTTCTTGTCTAGTCGTTATGCTGCCGAATTTTTCGCAAAATATTTTGAGCATAACTGCTATCTTCTTAGAGTTAGTTAAACCATGTGTTTACCTTGCCTTGACTTTCTTGTTTAGCCGTTATGCTGCTGAATTTTTTGTAGCACATTTTGAGCATGACGGCTACTCTTTAGAATCAATTTACTTAGTATGGACTTTGACCTCCTCGTATAGCCGTTGTGCTGCTGGATTTTATCCAAAATATTTTGAGCATGATTGCTATCCTTTGGAGTCAGTTTACTTTGTCTTCATTCCCATATATACATTGATCATTAGGATTAGATCCCTACCTGTTTTATCTTGAGATCTGGCCGATAGCTCGTTTGCTGTCCTTATGACCATGGTCTATCATTTCTGATCATATTGATCGTACAGTTGTTGATATCCATCATTTAGATTTTAGATTTGGTCTTTGACCCTACTTTTGTCATTCTTATGGCCATGGTCTATTATCTGAGCCATTGATTTTTCATTGATTCATGTTTACCTATCATATATCTTTTACCCTTGGATCATATCGAAATCATTGATGAAAAAGTTTGATCTTACCGGTATTCTTTGAGTGCATGATCATTGCTGAGATCGAAACTTATTTTGATTAGGGATGTTTATCGTTCCTGACTCTTTCATTCCAAAAAAGAAGAGCAGTTATACTCAAATGAGACTTAAAGGTGTGGATTGAGAATTCATTGAGACACTGTTGATGTAGGTCATATTATCATTGTCTATTTTTCTTTAACCTTCATAGACAGTATTTCTTTGATTTTCAGAATAAAATACCCTTTGGTGTGTTTCAATTGTACTCATATCTCTATTTGTTCAGAATCTTTATCCCATGACTATTGATTTAGTGTGTGTGCTTCCAAGTCAACAGTCTGTGTTTAGCGAAAGACCATTCTTTCAAAAGACTGACCATATCCAAAATCATTTGATCCAGGCAGTCTATTACTTCTCCCACATTGTCAACATTAGCCTTTTGTTGCCCCATTTAACCTAGACATTGTGTAGTTGCCTTTTCTGGGATTCCTACTTCGGGATTGAACTTTACAGTTATCATTATCATGAGGAAAGGTGTATCACCTATAAACTTTTAATGTCAGTTCACTATCTTTGAAGGAGTGTCCTGTGTTTTTAGATTTGTCTTTCATTGAGTGTACATCAACTGTCTTCTCTCTAAGTTGAAAAAAGTTCAGTTATGTAGATGTAAAAAAAAAGAAGAAGAAGAGAGAAGTGTCATATCTGTCAATCTTTCTTATATAGAGTCAGTGTTCTGTTTTCTATCAGAACTGATGAAGATCCCATTGAGGTGTGTCAAAAATCATCAATGTACTTACAGTCTTCAATTCTATAAAGTGGTTGATTTCGTATCTTTGATACTCTATGATTCACTCTTAGATCTAATGTTTAAATAACTAAAGACCCCCCTTCTCGGATGAGAATGCAGACGAAATTCACCTCGAGATCTGAAAGATGGTCGAACGAGAGGAAGAGCGTCGAGCATAGCCACTTAAAGAAGAAATCGAAGCCATTGATAGTGGTATCGAAATTCGAAACTCGGGAAAGATGGAGTGGCGAAACTTTATCTCCCGAGGAGCGCAAAGAATTGATAAACTTGTTTAGAGGGGTTTGAGGTAGTCTTGCTTGATCCTATAAGGATAAACCAGGGGAATGCCCTGTCACTGAGTAAAGCAAGACTTCATCTGCTTTAGACATCCAATTGAAGAGTAAAATTTTAAAGAGATAAGCGTCAGACATCCTGTGGAGCTGATGAAATATTGAGAGAAGATTTTCAGACAAAGTTGTGGTATCTTGAGCATAAATTCAAGATCTTCGAGATGGGAGTGGAGCACAGTGGTTGAAGTTTTGCCAGAAAACCGCCAGACTCCTCGAAAAAAAATTTCAAAGGTTTTGAACCTTAAGCAAAAGAGCTTGTACATCAAATACATCAGGAGGCCATCCTTAATCGTTTGAGCTTTTATAGCCAAAATCCCAACGTTTAAAAATCCTTCTACAAACCCTTTGGGCCAAAAGCAAAATTAAACAATTTCTTTTCAAACACATTATAAACCCGGGGCATTTATGCACCCGAACTACGTCGGACCTGATCCCCATTTCTTCAGGGGTACGTAGGCAACTTGATTAATTCAAGTTTGGTCAAACCTTGGGATAAAATCCCTTTTCAAAATTTTGAAGCTAAATGCTAAACCATTCTTTGAAAAACCCCAAAGCGAACTACGCGGACCTGATCCTCCATTTTTGGGGTACGTAGGAAGTCTGGCAAGACCAGATTCGGTCCAAATCCTTAGAACCTTAGGTATTCAACCCTTTTGAACCCGAGCCCACCTAGAAAGTCCTTCTGGTGAAATAAGCAAAGGTTCGAAGCGAATGAAAAGAAAAACAGAAAGAAAAGAATGAGAGTCTGAAGACCCGCTAGATTGAAAACCCGAAAGGGCGGCCTAGAGAAAGGTGAAAGTTGTTTTTCTTGCTAAGTCAACAAGCAAAGGGATTGACTTATCAGAAAGTAAGGGTAGTGGTATGCTGGATTGAAAACTTGAAGAGACAATCTAGTCAGAGGTAAACACTTCCCATGAAAGAGTTGAATAAAAGCAGAAGGAGTTCATCAGTTACGTAGAATTCCCAAGTTTGAGTACGAGCAAAAGTTGAGATAAGTAGTCTTTTAGACTGAAAGCTTGGAAGGCAAAAGTTGATATAAGTGGTCCTTTAGACTGAAAACTTAGAAGACATTAATTTTGACTTCTTCCGAAAAGAGAAATCAAGGAGACCGAGAAGTAACCTCTACACAGGGCAGGATCTTGGAATCTGAATAGTGTCAACGAGACTTACTTTGACACCTTTTTAAACTAGGGGCATTAAAACCGAGCAATCCGAAGGGGATATAACCATGACGGAAATCCCGATGGAGGAAATTAGGTCATCTTAACATGGTTTTCGAGAGTACTCTAAGAGTGGCTAACCTTACCATAACAAAATAACACATTTTATCTAAGGGTGAATCAAAATTTAGTCAAGTCCCTTGAATATTGTAAGTCTTCTTTGAAAGAGTCCTTAGGAGTCTGTTCCTTGTTTCTCATTGTTTTCTTTTAGAATCAAAAGTGTTTGGCACTGGAGAGAATGGGTGTATACCTTCCAAAGTGAAAAGAAAATTCAAAGTAGATCCTGGTTTAAGAATCAAAGAAGGGCAAGAGATTTGTTATTCAGACCTGCCTGAAACATCAAAGCCTCAAGCACTGAGCAAAATGAAGAATTCTTACGTTCAACCTTTGTGGAGATGGTCTTACCATTATACCAAAGAAAGAACCCATGCAAACTCAAATTTTTCATACTTACCTTGGTTCTGCTTTCTTAAGACCTTGTCATGGAAGCACATCATACTAGGGGCATCTTTTATGACTTATGTCATAAAAGATATTACACAATGATAATTGGGATATCTATTCTTAACAAATAGAAACCAGAGAAGCTTGAACATACTCTTTGAGTTGAATTCCTTAATCAAGTTGTTTCTTTTGGAGTCAGTTTCAGAAACTTCAATTCCCAGCGGAGTATAGAATCTACTCCTGCATCCTTCAAACCTCATCAGAATGCTTTTCACCTGTTAAAGAGAGTCAGCACCTGAAAATCTCATCAATCTATTTGAGTTTTGCTTTCAGCAAAGATCATGCGCTCCCAGTTATTCTTGGTAAGAGATGACTGACCCATTAGTGAAATTGATCAAAGATGGTAAATTTTTCATTCCTTTTGAAGGTTTTTAATAGAGATAGAAATTACCGAACCTGTGTTACACGGTTTGGTCTTTTTGAAAAGTTTTAATAGGGAGAATCACCGAACCTGTGTTACACGGTTTGGTCTTTTCTTCAATCATTCTGAAAAGTTTTAATAGGGGAAAATTTCTGATCCTGTGTTACACGGATTAGTCTTTTTTTCCTTCTCCCGGGTATTTAGTACCCAGATGATTAGTAATGTAATGTCAAGAAGTGACTTACCTAATCATCGTTCCGCAATGTGCAGCTTCCTAACGTGTTAGGAGTCATGCGTATCTGTGAAGAAGTTTGTATGGGACTGTTTAGCAGGACATACAAATTTGGGTTTACTTAGAACTGTTTAGCAGAACCGCGTGATCCGGAGTGATTCGCTACCTTGAAAGAGAGGAGTCAGAATTACTCGGATAGTTAAACAGATTTATTTTCAGCAATGATCTGTATAACTATCGCTGGGCTTGAGACTTAGTCTCGCCTCGGGTATTAGAAGTTTGAGTTTAGCTCGAATATTCGAGTACCCTAATAAGTGGTCGAGTAAGTTTTAGACTGATCGACGAGATAAATTACCGAACTTGCGTTACGTGGTTTGGTCTTTTTGAAAGATTTTAACAGAGTTTGAAATTACCGAAGTTGCGTTACGCGGTTTGGTCTTTTGAAAGATTTTAACAGAGTTTGAAATTACCGAACTTGCGTTACGCGGTTTGGTCTTTTTTTGAAAGATTTTAACAGTTTGAAATTACCGAACCTGTGTCATACGGTTTGGTCGTTTTGAAAGAATTTAATAGAATGAGAAATTACCGAACCTGTGTTACACGGTTTGGTCCTTTTTGAATTTTTTTTTAACAGAGATGGAAATTACCGAACCTGTGTTACACGGTTTGGTCGTTTTTGAAAGATTTTTAACAGAGATAAAAATTACCGAACCTGTGTTGCACGGTTTGGTCTTTTTGAAAGATTTTAATAGAGATGGAAATTACCGAACCTGTGTTACACGGTTTGGTCTTTTTGAAAGGTTTTAATAGGGAAAATATTTCCGATCCTGTGTTACACGGATTTGTCTTTTCTTCCTTTTCCCGGGTATTTAGTACCCAGATGATTAGTAATGTAATGTCAAGAAGTGACTTACCTAATCATCGTTCCGCAATGTGCAACTTCCTAACGTGTTAGGAGTCATGTGTATCTGCGAAGAGGTTTGTATGGGACTGTTTAGCAGGACATACGAATTTGGATTTATGTGGAACTGTTTAGCAGAACCGCATAATCCGGAGTGATTCGCTACCTTGAAAAAAAGGAGTCAGAGTTACTCGGATAGTTAAACAGATTTATTTTCAGCAATGATCTGTATAACTATCGCTAGGCTTGAGACTTAGTCTCGCCTTTGGTATTAGATGTTTGAGTTTAGCTCAAATATTCGAATACCCTAATAAATTGGTCAAGTCTTAGACTGATCCGCATGATATATAAAAAAAAAAAACTCTTTGAGTCTTTGGTTTTGAAGTTGTTTTGGACGAGTTTCAATACATTGGTCTTTGGCCTATTTTTACAGGTTTCTAAAAAGGAAAACTCTTTGAGTGTTTAGATTTGTGCTTGTCTTAGACAAATCGCAACGTGGTTTCTAGAAAAATAAAAAAAAAATGAAAACTCTTTGAGTGATTGAAATGATTTGTTTGTTTGTTTGGTTGGTGCTCTTTGAGCAATTGTTATGTTTACTTTGGCTTAGCCCGAAAAAAAATAAAAATGTGTGTTTGTGTTTTATAACTGTTCGTTCATCTTTGTTAACTAGTTTAGATATTTGATTCATTAGTATTAGGGAGAGACTATCTCTTTGAGATGTCTTAGTCGCCGAGTTAAGAGTCGGTGAGAGGCTATCTCCCTATTGTTGGTAGAGTTTTACCCTTGTAAATTCCGTTCTTAAAAAAAAAAAAAAAAACCAAAAATTTGCTTTGCTTTCGGGTCAGTCAAAATGTGTCGTCTGTTCAGCTTTGCCATTCGCGTGACAAGCACGTTCTACCAAAGAGGGGCATCTGTAGACACCCCATTTTGACCGGACCCAAGTTCGCTGTGCTCGGGCGAAGCCCCATTTAATCACCAAGCTAGGATCCCGAATTGCATCGCAAGTTAGGTTAGTGTCTCATCAGGGTCCCTGTAAAATTGCGTCTAAATCCGTGGTCGTTTGCCTAACAAGCGAGTGTCGTAGTGTACATATTGGATGTGGAGCAAGGGGAGTGAATCATCTACAAGGGGGCTGTCCAGGGTAGAATAGAGGGGTCAAATTTATCATTTCGTTTTTGATAAAAAACCACCGAAGGAGAGGAGAGGATTTTCGTTGAAAAAAAAGGGGGGAGAAGAAGAAGGAGAAATCTCAGATCTGGATCTGAGATTTTGAGAAAAATCTCAGATCTAGATCTGAGATTTTCATAAATTAAGGGGGTTTTTCCATCTTATTTTCAAGAAGCACGAGCAGATAGAGAAGGAGAAAGGGATTTTTGGGGATTTTCTTCTCGAGGATCATCTCCGGCCGGCCACCTTTGTCACCTCCGCCCATCTCTCCATCCCAAACCCCATTCCATTTCCGCCCAATCCACCACCTCCATCTCCACCTTGCCGCCGATCATCTTCAACCCCAATCGCCACCTTCTTCCTCCGGCTGATCATCTTCCATCTATTCAAACCTCATCTCCATTAAGATCAATCACCACCGCCACCACCACTTCCATCTTCAATCTCTACAAGCTCTAACCCTCACATCTACAGAGAGAAAAGCCCTAGCCGAAATCAACGGAGAGAGAGGAGAAATTGCAGAGGGAGCTTGAGCTCCACTCACCGGCCAATCCCCTTTTCCTCCACCCATTTTCTGCTTCTATTTCTCCACCTAACCTTCATCTCCTCCACCTCCAAACGGTTCCAACCCTGATTTCCACCCCTACTACCATCGTCTTCTCCAAATCCCCAAACCCATCTCCACCCCTGTTGAAACCCATTTCATCACCCTCTACTTCCAAACCCTCTCCACGACAGTAGCCACCACTCCGGCCGGCCATTGAAACATTAGCTTGTGTTTATCTTTTCCGATTAAAATTCTCTTCTCCGGTATATTCTCCGGTGAAATGAAATTCTTCGGCGAGCTCCGATCGGTTTTTTGCAAGAATCTCCTGCACATATTGTTGTTTTTGGCCTTGAGTTTCATTTGAAGTATACCGAGCTGGATCCAAAGGATTTCTAGTTGTTCCTTGTGATCAAGATGGCAAAGGAAGATAATCAGAGATTAAACTTCAGGTTTCAGTTTTTTTTTTATATTATGAATAGACTCTAGTTATCTCTGTCCTCATGCATGAATCGTGTGGTTGTTGTTGTGTTCCAATGTTGGCATGCTCGAATTGAATCTAGTTTGGCACCATCTTCTGTGGCTTTAAGCTAATACTTCCGGACCTTGAGAATATGAGAACACGAATTGTCTGGGTTTAATGAGATTTGCAATTTATTTTGTTACCATTAAATTCCTGTGTTAATATGCTAGTATTGAGTGATTTTTTTTAAAGTCTTTCTTTCACTACAATTTTTCTCAATAACCATCCACTTTGAGAGGCATTTGAACTGGTTATGGTTGTATCCATTGATTGAAGAGGAATGGAGGAATGGAAAGTTAGTACACGCTTTATTCACAAGGACTTGAGGATGTGTATGCTTTTGATTGGATTTTTATCCTTGTTCCTGGTCCTTAAATTTCAGTGATAATCTGTGAACAACCCTCTTTCTCTAATATTTTCTTCAGGTCTGCTATAACAGTGAACCTTGAGAATATGCATCCTTAGATAATGGGACTTCCCTGTTTTGAATGTTTATATTATGGTTTTACATATGGCAACCCTCATTATAGCCCCTGTTTTGCACAAGTGCAGTTCATGAATATGCTCCCTGTTTTAGCATTTCAGCCATTGGATATGCTCCCAGTTTTAGCACATTTCAGTCCATGAACTAGCTCATGTTTCAACCTCTATTTTGATACAGTTCAGCCCTCACCCCTTGATAATGTCAACCCTCTCATTTGTATAGCAGCTAGCAGCCCTAATTTAGTTATTGTGTCATAGGAATGTCCATAGCAACTTTGTAGAGCGGTCCTTTGACCCCGTTTATTTCATCTCCTCTGTCCTCATCTTTGGCGGCCATGGATTGTACAGGAAACAAAGCTTGAAATGATTAATGCGTTCCCAATCAAATCAGTACTTCCTTAACATTGTAAGCCTTGTATGTCTACTTTTCCATGTTAGTAAGTAGAAATTTGTTGGTGTGTTTTGTAAGAAATGATGCCAATGCAATCATGTTTTGTTGTGTGCAATACTTTAACCTTTGTTTGCTTGATCAATTAGAAGTGGTAATTAATCTTGACATGATCTGTGTCGCAGTTGAGAGTGTTTTAAATGTGTAGGAAGCCCTTGAATCTCGCATCGGCGCCTAAGACTTTTATAAGGTTCTGGTGGCCTTCTCGGGCTTTTGGTTTGTTAGAAGTTTTTAGAGTCATCTCCATATTTCGCAACCTGTTTCGATCCTTTGAAAAAATTTCTTTGCATGTTCTTAGGGATCGTCTTGGAATCTAGAGATTTCATCAGCTTTTAGGGAGTTTTCTCTTGCGGAAAGGGCGATGAAGGCGCTAGCCCAAACCCATCTTTAGATGACTCGCTCAATCCAACTAGCGCTCCCCTCTTTTGTTTAGTAGGCCTACCCAACCTTTTGGATTTCTTTTAACTATTTTTTTTTTAAAAGAACCCTTCTCTGGGCAATGATAAGGTCACTTGGAGCCCGTCTTTGTGTTTTGTGGCTCACCGTTTTTTGCACTTGAATCTGCACACGTTGATGCCTCCTGTTATGCACCAAAATTTATAAAAATTAGAAATATCATTGCATGTATTTATATAATTTGTTGAAAATTTAAGATTCTTCTTTTATGTTAAGTTTTGAGTTAGGTTCTGAAGATGAATGGACTGTTCAGGTGAGACTATCTTGAAAGCTTATCATAATTAATTTTATTTAAATAAATTGTTTTAAGAAAGAAGGAGATCAGATGACTACTCTATTCGATATTATCGACATGAGTACTGTCTGATTTCAAGGCGGGATTAAAAATATTATCATGTGTATTATGATATCAGATGATTACTTTAGCATCATCTGATTTCATCCCCATATTGGGGTGGTGTTTGCGTTTGGGCATAGAAGTGTTTGATATTGTTTTTGCTTTATTAGGCTATCCAGCGGCTGGTCTGGACTAATTAATGTTGTTTATCATTTTATGATTGCTACAGGTTGTGCACTCTTTAGTTGTAGATCATATTTTGCTGATATTTGATTTGTTTTTATAATAATTGATTGAAAATTTGAGATTATCTGGTATCCTTTTTCCTCTCTCTTTGGATAGACTAGCGCAGTCTTCTAGACTTCTTTAGATACTAGAACCTGTACTAGGAGGCATATTCTGTCTCATTAGGAAGTCCTCCTTTGGAGGCAAGCCTCATTTTTAGCTTAACCTCAAGGAGGTTGCTTTGATTTTGATAAATGGTGTACCCATAGGAGGCATGCCTTGCCTCATTTAGAGAGCCTTTGAATCATTCGTTTGTGTGATGATGTTATCAGGGGAGTCTGTGACTCATTTGATCTTTATTGTTGTTATTAGGGAGTCATCTGTCTTGGCTTTATAAGTAATTAGCCTTTAGAAGGCCTGCTTGGCCTCATTTGTAGAATCCTCTCTGAGGTTGCACCTCAATTTGTTCCTCTGTTAATTAGAGACCAATTTGGTCAATTAGTTGTCCTAGCCTTGCTTACCCCTTGCAAGGGCAATGATAAGGTTACTTGGAGCCCATCTTTGTGTGTGTTTGGGAGACCCGCCCGGTCTCATTCTCTCGCTAGTTCTCCTCTTTGTGCTTCGTTTGGTTTTGGAAGAACACCCTACTCAGCTTGGCTTCATACCCCTACCCTTATGGGTATTGGGTTGCACATTTGTTGCACCCTAGGGCTAGGTAGCTGTCCGGCCCGGCTGGGTGTTTTACCTTTGCCAAATATGCACAGGGTCTCTTTTTCCTTATTACTTGTGAGCTTCTCCTTATTCGATAGTCCATTCGCATAGGAGTCAGCCATTGATTAGAGAGTCTTTGACTCATTCATCCTTTAGATAGTGTTATTAGAGAGTCTTTGACTCATTCGCCTTTTAGGTGATATTATAGGAGAGTCTTTGACTCATTTGCCTTTTCGGTGGTGTTGTAGGAGAGTCTTTGACTCATTTGTCTTTCAGGTGTTGTTATTAAAGAGTTTTTTTTGACTCAATCTTTCTCTTATTGGTTTTTCTAGAGAGTCTTTGACTCATTTATCTTTTAGTTGGTAATAGTGGAGTCTTTGACTCATGTTCATTTTCTTTTAGGGAGTCTTTGACTCGTTTATTCTTTAGTTGGTGTTAGTGGAGTCTTTGACTCGTGTTTCCATTTCTTTTAGAGAGTCTTTGACTCATTTATCCTTTAGTTGGTGTTATTGGAGTCTTTGACTCGTATTTCCATTTCTTTTAGAGAGTCCTTGACTCATTTATCCTTTTAGTTGGTATTGTTAGAGTCTTTGACTCATATTCCTTTTCTTTTAGAGAGTCTTTGACTCACTTGTCCTTTACGGTGTTATTAGAGAGTCTTTGACTCATTTGCTCTTATAATGGTATTATTAGAGCCTAGTTTCCCCTTTTAGCCCTAGGATTTGGCCGTAGGTTATTGTTTTTTGTATTTTCCCTTAGGTCTTTGACCAAAAGGGTGAAAACTCTCTAAAACTTAAAAAACATTGGAAAAGTTTTAAAATCCAAAAAACATTGAATATTTTAAAACGCAAAAACATTAGAGTTAGGAGTTTGTCTTGGATTTGTTGTGTGCTTGTTTATGTTTGTTTTAGAGTTAGGGGTTTGTCCTAGAGTTATAGGAGCGCCTCCGTCCGGTCAGTTGGCGATTCACATCGCCGACTGATGACTAGGTCTAGGATGCGTTAGTGATTCCTTGGTTTTCCTTAGGAAATACAACCTAGTTACACATAGGTTGTAGGAACCACCTGCATTAGCTTAGGGCTAATCTGCATTTAGTTAGGGCATATAGGGTGTCCTAAAATCCACAATTCACTGGAATTTAAATAATCGTACAAGAAACTTTAATAACTAGTCCGGTCTTTTAGATCGAGTCTAGGATAGAGGGCTAAGTGTCTTAGGCATCATAGCTTAGAATAGGCGCGAAGAACTACGTTGCCTTGATTCTCGTGGAGGCGGGGATACATAGGCTTCTTTGGATGAATACCAGACCATCCGAGGACTCGGGCTAATAATTTAGAGTCTTAGGATTTGTTGTGTATTTATTGTATGATTTGATATCTTTTCTTACTTTTTTGTACTGATCATATACCTTTAGCTATGCTTGCATGTGTTTGCACATCAGAACTTAGACACCCATTAGGCATGTCACTTATAACCTAGCTATGCTTAGGTGGCACATCTTTCATTTTATTTTATGCGTGTTTATTATTTGTATTCTCAGGAAATGCATGCTTAGGTAGACGACTCCTGAGGATTGTTCCCATTTCACATGATTTTTACTCAAACTTCTTTGGAGTTAATAATAAATGGCATAAGAGACCAAGTGCTTGCACTCGGACGAATCGGGGGTGCTCTCAGACCTTCCCCATTCGTAACCAGGCACGAACCCATATATATTTCTGGTTATCCATTGCACAGAGGATTTGATTTTAGGGTTCCATGGCATATCCATGGATGGCGACTCTGAGTTTATTTTAGGTATGTCTCGGTTTCGAACCTCGGTTCCGGATCAAGACATATCTCTTTCTTTTTATATCGCCACTCGTGCTATGCTATGAGGGTGGCATCCGTTTCGAGAGTTCCTTGGTAGAGCTCTCCTTCACATCGTGGATGATCCAGAGGGTGTTAGGGACCCGTTCCCTTGTCGCCTATCTCGGATCGGGGTCCACAGGGGTGTGCCTAGAAAATATTTTTCATAGGATGATCCTACCCCCCCCCCCATCCCCATCTATGTAGTTTTTTTTATATTCAAAGAGAAATGTGTATTTAACACTTTCTATGAGATATAAGTATTTTTGTCAGTTTTCATGAGATACAAGTAGGGGTATTTTCGTTATCTTTTATGAGATAGGGGTATTCTTGTTATTTTGTCATGGTAGCGGTATTTTTGTAAAAACCAAACCCTCGCCCACTCAAGTCTCTTTTGTTGAAATTGTAATTGTGGAAATAAAGTCTCGATTACAATCGTTGCTCCAGTAATAAATGTGTTTGAGGATATAAGCGTGGGGGTGCATGAAAATAGGTGCTTTAAATGCTCGTTAGAAAAACCCCATGGGACACCCAGCAGTGTATCAATGACTATAGAGGGGCTGATGTACTTTAAAATGGGGCTGATTGCCACGTACACTGCTGGGTGTCTTTGGTAAAATTCTTTAATTCTTACAGGGATACAAAGGCAATTATTGTACTACATCATCTTCATGACCTGGGATCATTATTTTTTTAGAATAAAATTCCAAAATGGAACTCTCGTCTGAATACAAAGATGAAAGCGAAAACGACCCACAATTTGGTCTTTTTCACAGGTGCTTCGTATGTGGTCATCCTGCTATGATAAAGATATTGCGTCACATTAAAGATCTTGGGCCCACAGTCATGATTTCAGTAGTGAAATCGCTAGTAAAAACAGACTTCCATTGACTCGTGGAACACACCTTATAAGATATGGCCCACTAAAGCCCTAGCATTAAGCGTTATTGGGTCATTGATCTGGTGGGCTTCAAGGTGGCAAACGGGTCACGAAAATTCTCGGCCCAGCGTGGCCCGTGGGCCATGCGGCACGATTTGGTCAGGGGCCGTGCTGTGCCGGCACGCCAAAGGGTGGGGGTTAGGCACAGCACGGCCCGCGGCCCACTCGTGGCGTGCCTTGGCGTTCCGTGTCGTGCCGGCACGTTTCTCGGAACTCCGAGAAAATGAGAAAAAACATGTTAGAAAAAATTGGAAAAATTTACAAGTCATTTATGAAAAATTTGCAAGTTAAATTGCAAGTAATTTAAAAAACAAAGATCGATTGTGCCAGGAATATTTATCCAAGAACTCGGGCGGCTGTGGACCCCAATCCAAGAGAGGCGGGGGACGAGCTCCCGAAAGTCTCTAGATCATCCACGTGAAGAAGAGCTCTACCAAGGAACTCTCGAAAGAATATCTCTCACAGCATGAATGGCGATGTAAAGTGAGATACCTATCGATTCGAGGACTAGCCCGGATTCGAGACGTACCTTAAACAAAGAAGAGTTGTCATCCAAGGAAGTCAGCCCTGGATCCCATACTATGTTCTGTTGCAATGGATAACCAGAGATACAAAAGGTTCGTGCCTGGTTACGAATTTGAAAGGTCCGAAGAGCACCTCATCCGCCCAAGTGCAAGCACCTGGTCTCTTATGCCATTTATTTATTAATTTTGAAGAGTTTTGAGTGAAAATCATGTAAAATGGGGACATATATCTCCAAGAATGCATGTCTCGGAGATGAATAATAAGCACACACAAAATAAATGAAAGAAATGTCACCTAAGACTAGCTAGGTTATGAGTGTCATGTCTAAATGATGTCTAAGTTCTGTTGTGCAAACACATGCATGCTACAGCTAAAGATATAAGGTCTGCACAAGATATAACAAATACGATAATCTAGAAAGATAAATGAGCTACAACTAAGCATATGATCAAGGTAAATAAGCAGGTAAATACTACAGCTAAGCATGTAATCAGAACAACTAAGCAAGTGAATGCTACAGCTAAACATATGAGTAAGTAAAGAAATGATCACACACTATCATAATCCTATGCAAGAAATCATAATCAATATAAAAACACAAGCCTTAAAGTACTAACAACAAACCCTAAGACTTTAAGGCCTAAACCCGAGTCTTTAGATGATCTAATGTTCATCCAAAGAAGCCTACGTATCCCCGCCTCTTAGAGGAATCAAGCAACGTAGTTCTTTGCCCTATTCTAAACTACGATGCCTAATCCATTTAGGACTGTTATCCTAGACTCGACCTAGAAGACCTGACCTGTTGTTAATAGCTTCTTTTGCGATTATTTAAATTCAAGTAAATTATGGATTTCAGGACTCCTATATGCCCTAATTAGATGCAAGTTAACCTAGTCTAATGCAGGTGTGCCCTACATCTTATGTATGACTAGGCTGTGTCCCTAGAGAAAACAATGGGTTCACTAATGCATCATAGTCTAGTCATCAGTTGGCAAAAAGTATCGCCAACTGACCGGACAGAGGCGTAACCTACTCCTAGCTAGGACAGACTCCTAACTCTAGGGGAAGATTTTTTTGAAAAGGTTTTGAAGAATTTATGTATTTTTGGAAGGTTTGAAATGTTCATTTTGAAAGGTTTGACTGGACTTGGGATATGGATCCCAAGCTGCCTACGTACCCCGTGAGAGGAATCAAGTCAACGTAGTTCGGAAACAGACTCTCCTAACTACACTCCTAATGACTCATGACCTTTGAGAATGATTTAAATTTTTTCGATGTTTCAAATTTCTGATGTTTTTTGAATTTTTAAGAGTTTTAACCCTTTTAGCCAATGGGAAACAAGGAGATAACCAGAAAGAAAAGAACACTCCTGTGATCCTTAGCCTGGAGAAGTGTCAGATGAAAAGACAAAACCCTTTTATCCCAAAGGTTGTCCTAAACAATCAAATCGGTGTCTCAAATAGATGATAGAATGGATGAAATTCAGAGGAGGTGTGAAAACCTAAAAAGACTGAGTTAGACCCCAAGAGAAAGGAGAAGAACTAAATCAACATGAAGTCTTACACTGCTCTTCTCAGAAAGAGTGTGCAGATGTGATAAGGCATGTCTCTCAAATGAAAGATCAATGAGACATTGCCTGTCTCCTAAAAGATAAGCATCGACAAGAGAATGGGACTGAGCGAGTCTCCCTAAATGAGAATGACCATCTAATGAGACAAAACATGTCTTTTGAAAGAAGGAGAGACAAATAAGGATGCTTGTGAGATTAGGCAAGTCTCATAAAAGAGAGGACAACTGTAACCAATGAGACAAAGCTTGTCTCTTATAGGAAGAACAACTAACTCTAATGAGACACTGAATGTCTCTTACGGAGGGCTCCAAGTAACCTTATCATTGCCCTTGCAATGATAAAATAGGGGTTAGGCAACTAACAGGCTAAATTAGTCTTCCACTAATAGGGGGTGTAACTTTGTGAGACTTGGGTAGTCTCCTGAAGGAGGGTACTCTAATGAGACCGAGCCTGTCTCCAAAAGATATGACTCTTCTACTGAGACATAGCTTGTCTCCTACTTGGGCTTTAGATAACTCGTACTTGGGCTCTAGATAACTCTTTCATTTTCTAATGTTCAAAAGGATACACATCTAAAGGACTTGGCAAGTCTTTTAAATAAAAGAGGGGAGTGCTACTTGGACTGAGCAAGTTCCCTAATGATGAGCTTGGGCTATCGCCTTCATCGCCCCTTACAATGAATGGGGAACCTAAGGTTCAAGGTGACTTCAAATCCTATATCCATACCATTTATATATGTACTAAAATAAAGGCAGACACTCAATTTATTCACAAATCATTTAACACAATGTCTGTATGAAGAGCATGATTTCTATTTAAGTAGTTATTAAGCAAAAGAAATATAGTTGTGCTGAACAAAATGATAGTACATGAATCAGCTCTCATAAAAAAAAATGGTTTACCCAAGAGGAACAAGGAAAACATTACTTCATTAGTCCTAATTTTACCCTGTTATGACCCCCACATTACATTGACTTACCTATTCCTTTACCATCCAAATAGATATCAAAAAGTCATTATAGTTATTACAAGTCTCCCACAAATCACCATAAATGGACGGATTGAAAGAATTTAGTTCCCCTAACATAGTCAAATTAAGTAGTAGTAAATATTAATATTATCACGTCCTAAAAAATATACACAAGTATCTTATCTCTTAACACTCAATGAACTGTTATGAAGACATCATAATTTTTAAAGCCCTTTTGAATTCGTAAAATAATACACTCGAATTTTTTTACAAATCCTATCAAATAATTGAGAGGATATAACAAAGGAAATGAATAAGGCCAAATCTTTATCAAACAACGAATTTTTGCCATATCCTGCTAGTATCTTATAAGATGATCAAATGATGATATCCTTCTTATTATTTTATCAAGTGTTTTACTAAACAAATGGAAAGGCCTAGGTTCCAAAAAAACAGCAAGTTAACATCAACAAACCGAAATTAGTACATCACTTTAACAGCTATCACAAGCTAATTTTCGAGAAAACGAGCATGCTAAGACATATTAAAGCATAACTATACTATAAAAAAATGAAATAAAAAGAATCAGTAGTATTATAACTATTACTATCTGCTCATCTATTCAAAGATTGACTTTGTGAATGACACGATAAATAAGTGAACTAATCATTGAACCTAACAAGTATAAAAGGAAAATAATAACACCATTATCAGTACAACAAATGCAAAAGTTAGCCCTTAGCACATCTCTAATGATGATCTTGAACAGATGGCTCCCCAACATGTAAGGGCAGTTTATAATTCAAGTGTAAGTGAGGTTCACCTATATGAAATCAGAGAGAGTATTTGAATACATGTGAACTAATGCCAGTTAAGTTTTGTCCCCTTTGAATAAGCATCATTATATCATACTGTGGGACCCGATCCCGCGAGAGGGGCGTGGTGGCGCGAGAGCCGCCGCGCACTATCTCTTGGTCTCTCGTACCCACGCGATTGGCGTGTGCCTTTTATTATTAATTTTAATTCATCTTTTATGTGAACTTGGGATCACTAAGGCAATCCGAATTCCACACAAAAGAGACTGACAGAGTCGCCACCTAGATGTGGGATCTAGGACCCATAATTAACCAGAAATCTAGACTCGCTACCTGGTTACAAGAATGGAAGGTATGGGGATTTATCCACCACATGCACCATTCCTGCCCGATAATCGGTCTTCAATTCCAAAAGTTAACTCTTTTAAATTCATTTTTAATGGCTCATTCAACTCTCTGTTAATGTGCTATCTATGTGACATGCATCCTATGATCTAATTTCAATGTGAATCCTAAATGTGTATCTTGATTTCTTAATTGGTTTGGATTCAATCTAAGTGAAAGTTCTCCTAAAATTCTAATTTCATGGAAAATCCTAAGTGATTTGATTGTTTCAACAGTTTTAAAAGTGATTAGCCCGAGTCCTCAGATGGCCTGGTATTCATCCAAAGAAGCCTACGTATCCCCGCCTCCACGAGAATCAAGGCAACGTAGTTCTTCGCGCCTATTCTAAGCTAGGATGCCTAAGACACCTAGACTTCTATCCTAGACTCGATCTAAAAGACCGAACCGGTTATTAAAGTTTCTTGTACGATTATTTAAATTTCAGTGAATTATGGATTTTATGACACCCTATATGCCCTAACTAAATGCAGATTAGCCCTAAGCTAATGCAGGTGGTTCTTACAACCTATGTGTGACTAGGCTGTATTTTCTAAGGAAAACCAAGGGTGGACTAGCGTATCCTACTCTAGTCATCACTCGGCGATATGGATCGCCGACTGACCGGACGGAGGCGCTCCTATAACTCTAGGACAGACCCCTAACTCTAAAAACAAGCACACAACAAACAAACAATCAAACAACCTATCAAAAGAAAAACCCTAACTCTAAAACTCTCTATCTAGGAGAAACTCCTAACTCTAGAGGAAGATCTTTTGAAAATAAGATTTTAAAGGTTTTTGAAGAAAGTTTAAGATATTATTTACAAAAAAGGTTTGGCTGGACTTGGGATATAAATCCCAAGCTGCACTACGTACCTCGGAAGAGGATCAAGCCAACGTAGTTCGAAAACGAACTCTCAAACTACGCTTCTAAAAGAAACACTCACACTTCAGATTTTTTAAGGTTTTTTTTTTTATATTTTCAAATGTTTTTGATATTTTTAAAGTTTTCAAATGTTTTTGAGTTTTAAATTTCTAATGTATTTGGATTTTAAAGCTTTTCCAATGCTCAGGACCTTTAGATGAATTCACTCTTACAGAGAACAAACAAGCATAACCATAAACTAGGGCAAAGCCCTAAAGCAAAAAGGGGAAACCCCAAACAAGCAACTAACGCCTCAAAGAGACAAACCACAACAAGAAAGATAGCGTCCCAAGAAGAGAGAAAACGATCCAAGATCCCAAGCAAGCAAAGCTTTAATAAGACTGAGTTAGCCTCTAATCAAAGCGAAGTAATCAACAACTCTAAAGGAGAAACTCCGAACTAACAACACTAAAGTGGGGAACAAATGAGTCAGAGACTCTCTAATACTACAACTTAGAGGAGGAATGAGTCAAAGACTCCCAAAAAACGCCAACAGAAGAACCAATGAGTCAAAGACTCCCTAGTAATACCACAAAAGAACGAATGAGTCAAAGACTCTCTAATAATACCTACTAAGAAAACGAAGTGAATCAAAGACTCTCTAAAAGAAAAGGAAACACGAGTCAGAGACTCCACTAACACCCACTAAAGGATAGATGAGTCAAAGACTCTCTAAAAGAAATGGAAACATGAGTCAAAGACTCCACTAACACCAACTAAAGATAAATGAGTCAAAGACTCTCTAAGAGAAAAGGAAACACGAATTTGAACATTTGGCAGAGGTAAAACACCCAGCCGGGCCGGACAGCTACCTAGCCCTAGGGTGCAACAAATGTGCAACCCAATACCCATAAGGGTAGGGGTATGAAGCCAAGCCGAGTAGGGTGTTCTCCCAAAACCAAACGGCGCACAAAGAGGACTAACGAGAGAATGAGACCTGGCGGGTCTCCCAAACACACACAAAGATGGGCTCCAAGTAACCTTATCATTGCCCTTGCAAGGGGGAAGCAAGGCTAAGACAACTAATTGACCAAATTGGTCTCTAATTAACAGAGGCACAAATTGAGGTGCAACCTCAGAGAGGATTCTACAAATGAGGCAAAGCAGACCTTCTTAAGGAATTAAGATGTGACAGAATTTAAGGTCCTTTAGAGATTTTAAGATGATTTTCAATTAATTTCGGATTTTCAATGAATTTTATCAATTTTAATCATATGAGTGATTTTACAAGTGAAGTTGTTGCAAACGAACTCAAAATGAGTTGAAACTTCTCCAGCAACAAGATATGATGAGATGTAACTTACTGGAATATTTTTACAGATTATTACATTAAACTCATATTTAATTTGGATTTAAAAATTAATTGACCAGATTGCAAAAATAACACAGAAACTACTAGAAATAGAAATCTAAATTCCATGAAATTTCTACAGTAGTAAGATATAAGTGAAAATAGCATGCTGTGAGATTGTCATGAATTTAGAAAACTATTTACTATCAGTTTCGGATTTTTCAAATGTCAAACCAGATTATGAATTAAGACTACAGCTCATATGAAACAAGATCAAAATCACTTGAAACTTTTACAGAAGCAAGGAGTATAGAATTTAAGACTACTGTAAAAATTTGGAGAATTGTATCTGTGATTTGACATCAGTAACAATTCTCCCAAAATCTGATAATTTTCAAAGAATGCGTAAAATAATATACCAAACAAAATCCAAAAATGCTCACAAATTCATGGTAGAATGTATCATTATCATATTATTTTCCCACGAAATTTCATTATTTGTGGAATCTGTTTAGTATATCTTTTAGTTTTCTTCGTTAAAAATCATGCAAAAATCCGAAAATATACCAAATAATTCTAAAAAATTCCGAAAACAGTGTACCTACCTGTGATGAGTTCCTCGCCGAATCCAAGAGCCGAAGAAATCCAAAAATCCGGCCGACGTGCGATCCGCTCCGCTTCCTTCTTTGTTTTTATATTTTCCTCTCTCTCTTTCTCTCTTATTTTCTCTCCCTCTCTTCTTTTTTTTTCCCTTCTCTTTTTTTTTCTCTTCTTTTTTTTTTCTCCTCTTCCTTCTCTCCTTTTCTTTTTTTTTTTCCTTCTCATCACCTCTCTTTATATAGTGAAAAACTTAGTGGAGAGGTGGAAATAAATAATGAGAATGGTGGGTGTGGTGGAGAATAATGGAATATATAATGGTAATGGTGGGAATGGTGGTGGGAATAATGGAATATATAATGGTAATGGTGGGAATGGTGGTGGGGATAATGGAATATATAATGGTAATGGTGGGAATGGTGGTGGGAATAATGGAATATATAATGGTAATGGTGGGAATGGTGGTGGGGATAATGGAATGTATAATGGTAATGGTGGGAATGGTGGTGGGGATAATGGAATATATAATGGTAATGGTGGGAATGGTGGTGGGAATAATGGAATATATAATGGTAATGGTGGGAATGGTGGTGGGAATAATGGAATATATAATGGTAATGGAGATAATGGTGTTATTTTAAAGGGAAAAATGAAGTTGGTGGAAATGGTAGAGAAAGTTAAGTCATGCTAATGGTGAGTCCCACTTTGTGGGTTCCGCACAAGCGGGTCCCACATCAGCGGGTCCCACACAAACGGGTCCCACACCAGCGGGTCCCACATCAGCGGGTCCCACACAAACGGGTCCCACACTAGCGGGTCCCACACAAACGGGTCCCACACCAGCGGGTCCCACATTCTCTTTTGCTCGGATTCTCATGAATAACCCTTCTCAATACTCAACAGAAAAATACGAAACATGGCGGAAACGACCAAAAATATTTAGAAATGTAACAAACGGACGCGAGAAGGAAAGACATTGGAAAACCGATGGGAAAAAAAACCCTAATTTCTTAAGGCAGAGCAAAATGGGGTGTCTACATGCCAAGCATAGCGAACTTGGGTCCGGTCAAAATGGGGTGTCTACAGATGCCCCTCTTTGGCAGAGCGTGTGTAACACGCGAATGGCAAAGCTGAACAGACGACACATTTTGACTGACCCAAAAGCAAAACAAATTTTTGGTTTTTTTTCAGCTTTAAAATGATATTCACAAAGATAAAACTCTACCAACAATAGAGAGATAGCCTCTCACTAACTCTTAACTCGGCAACTAAGACATCTCAAAGAGATAGTCTCTCCCTAATACTCATGACTCAACTATCTAAAACAAATACGCAAGGGCTCTATTAAAGCAAACACAAACACACTCTTTTTAACAACAAAGCTTTAAGAAAACTAACACAATGAAATTATTTTTAGAGAATGTAGACCATTATCAATGCAAATATAAATCAATCACCCGAACAAATGTGAAACAATCACTCAAAGAGTCGGTAACACTCTGGGAGCTTCAAAACAATCACCCAAAGAGTCTGTAACACTCTGAGAGTCTCAAAACAATCACTCAAAGAGTCTGTAACACTCTGAGAGTTTCAAAACAATACAGAAATCTTTATACTCAAAGAGCCCTAACTACCCGAAGAGTCTCTAACACTCAAAGGGTCTCAACTACTCAAAGAGTCTCAAACGCACACGAAAAACCTTTATACTCGAAAGAGTCTCAACTACATAGAGAAACCTTTATACTCAAAGAGCCTCAACTACCCGAAGAGTCTGTAACACTCAAAGGGTCTCAACTACTCAAAGAGTCTCAAACACATCAAAGAAACTTTTATACTCAAAGAGCCTCAACTACCCGAAGAGTCTGTAACACTCAAAGGGTCTCAACTACTCAAAGAGTCTCAAATACATCAAAAACTATTTATACTCAAAGAGTCTCAACTACCCGAAGAGTCTGTAACACTCAAAGGGTCTCAACTACTCAAAAAGTCTCAAATCAACACCAAACATTTATACTCAAAGAGTCTCAACTACCCGAAGAGTCTATAACACTCAAAGGGTCTCAACTACTCAAAGAGTCTCAAATCAACACAAAACATTTATACTCAAAGAGTCTCAACTACCCGAAGAGTCTGTAACACTCAAAGGGTCTCAACTACTCAACGAGTCTCAAATCAACACAAAACATTTATACTCAAAGAGTCTCAACTACCCGAAGAGTCTGTAACACTCAAAGGGCCTTAACTACTCAAAGAGTCTCAAATCAACACAAAAATATTTATCGATCTTATATCGAGTTCATTGATAGCATAGCGATCTCCTGCCGAGAATAAATGGGAGTGCATGATCTTTGCTGAAAGCAAAACTCAAGTAGATTGATGAGATTTTTAGGTGCTGACTCTCTTTAACAGATGAAAAGCATTTTAATGAGGTTTGAAGGATGCAGGAGTAGATTATATACCCCGCTGGGAGTTGAAGTTTATGAAACTTTGACTCCAAAAGAAACAACTTGATCAAGGAATTCAACTCAAAGAGTATGTTCAAGCTTCTCTGGTTTCTATTTGCTAAGAATAGATATCCCAGTTATCATTGTGTAATATCTTTTATGACGCAAGTCATAAAAGATGCCCCTAGTATGATGTGCTTCCATGACAAGGTTTTAAGAAAGCAGAATTCTTTGGTATAATGGTAAGACCACCTTCACAAAGGCTGAACGTAAGAGTTCTTCATTTTGCTCAGTGCTTGAGGCTTTGATGTTTCAGGCAGGTCTGAATAACAAATCTCTTGCCCTTCTTTGATTCTTAAACCAGGATCTACTCTAGATTTTTCTTTACATTTCGGAAGGTGTACACCCATTCTCTCCAGTGCCAAACACTTCGGACATTGAGAGAGAAAAAAATGATAAAAATAAGACCAAGACTTCCAATGACTCAATCAAAGAAGACTCAAATTACTCAAGGGACTTGACTCACTTTTGATTCACCCTTAGATAAAATGTGTTATTTTATTATGGTAAGGCTAGGCACTCTTAGAGTACTCTTGAAAACCATGTCAAGAGGCTTGGTTCCCTCCATCAGGACATCCGTCATGGTTATACCCCTTCGGATTGCTCGGTTTTAATGCCCCTAGTTTAAAAAGGTGTCAAAGTAAGCCTTGCTGACACTATTCGGATTCCAGAATCCTGCCCTATAGAGGTTGCTTCTCGGTCTCCTTGATTTGTCTTTTCGGAAGAAGTCAAAATTAATGTCTTCCAAGTTTTCAGTCTAAAAGACCACTTATCTCAACTTTTGCTTTCCAAGCTTTCAGTCTAAAAGACTACTTATCTCAATTTTTGCTTGTACTCAAACTTGAGAATTCTACGTAACTGAGGAACTCCTTCTGCTTCTATTCAACTCAACTTTTCATGGGAAGTATTTGCCTCTGACTAGATTGTCTCTTCAAGTTTTCAATCCAGCATACCAGTACCCTTACCTTCTGATAAGTCAATCATTTTGCTTGTTGACTTAGCAAGAAAAACGACTTTCACCTTTCTCTAGGCCGCCCTTTCGGGTTTTCAACCTAGCGGATCTTCAGACTCTCATTCTTTTCTTTCTGTTTTTCTTTTCATTCGCCTCGAACCTTTACTTGTTTCACCAGAAGGACTTTCTAGGTGGGCTCGGGTTCAAAAGGGTTGAATACCTAAGGTTCTAAGGATTTGGACCGAATCTGGTCTAGCCAGACTACCTACGTACCCCAAAAATGGAGGATCAGGTCCGCGTAGTTCGCTTAAGGATTTTTCAAAGAATGGTTTAGCATTTAGCTTCAAAATTTTGAAAAGGGATTTTATCCCAAGGTTTGACCGAACCTGAATTAATCAAGTTGCCTACGTACCCCTGAAGAAATGGGGATCAGGTCCGACGTAGTTCGGGTGCATAATGCCCCGGATTTATAATATGTTTGAAAAGAAACATTGGCTTTAAATTGTTGGCCCAAAGGGTTCTCAAAAGGATTTTAAAACGTTAGGATTTTGGCTATTAAGGCTCAAACGTCCAATGATGGCCTCCTGATGTATTTGATGTATAAGCTCTTGAATGCTGAGGTTCAATGACTTTGAAAATTTTCGAGGAGTCTGATGGCATGTCAGGCAAAACTTCAACCACTATGCTCCACTCCCATCTTGCCTTGAAATCATAATGAAAATACACAGCCCAATTTTTCTTTTAGGGCTCAGATCTATGACTTCATTTCGAGAAAGTCTTCTCTCACTTCTTCATCAGCTCCACAGAATATCTGATGCTCAACTCTTTAAAATTTTACTCTTCAACTGGATGTCTAAAGCAGATGAAGTCTTGCTTTGCTCAACGACAGGGCATTCCCCTGGTTTATCCTTATAGGATCAAGCAAGACTACCTCAAACCCCTCTAAACAGGTTTATCAATTCTTTGTGCTCCTTAGGAGATAAAGTTTTTCCAATCCATTTCTCCCGAGTTTCGGATTTCGATACCACTATCAATGGCTTCGATTTCTTCTTTAAGTGGCTATGCTCGACGCTCTTCCTCTCGTTTGACCATCTTTCAAATCTCGAGGGGAATTTCTTCTGCATTCTCATCCGAGAAGGGGGTCTTGTAGTTGTTTTAAACATTTAATCCAAGAGTGAATCATAAAAAATTGAAGATACAGACTCAAATGCTTTATTGAATTGAAATACTTTGAAGTACATAGATGACTTTGAACGCGCCTCAGTAGGCTCTACATTGAATTTAATCAAAAAGCTAAACACCGACTCTGAACGAGAAAGACTGATTGACATGACACATTTTCTTTTCTTTTTTTAACATCAACATAACTGAACTTTTTCAACTTAGAAAGAAGAAAGTTGATGTACGCTCAATGAAAGACAAATCTAAAAACACAGGACACTTATTCCAAGGTAGTGAACTGGTACTGAAAGCTTATAGGTGATACACCTTTCCTCATGATAATGATAACTATAAAGTTCAATCCGGGAGTAGAAATCCCAGAAAAGGCAACTCCACAAGGTCTAGGTTAAATGGGGCAACAAAAGGCTTATGTTGACAATGTGGGTAAAACAATAGACTGCCTGGATCAAGTATGATTAGAAATAGTCAGTCTTTAGAAAAAATGGTCTTTCGCTAAACATAGACTCTTGACTTGGAAGCACACACTAGATCAATAGTCATGGGATAAAGATTCTGAACAAATAGATATATGAGTAATCTTGAAACACACCACAGGGTATTTTATTCTGAAAATCAAAGAGATACTGTCTATGAAGGTTAAAGCAAAATAGACAGTGATATTATGACCTACATCAACAGGGTTTCAATGAATTCTCAATCCACACCTTGAAGTCTCATTTGAGTATAACTGCTCTTCTTTTTGGGAATGAAAGAGTCAGGAACGATAAACATCCCTAATCAAAATAAATTTCGATCTCAGCAATGATCAAGCACTCAAAGAATACAGGTAAGATCAAACTTTCCCATTAATGATTTCGATATGATCCAAGGGTAAAAGATATATGATAGGTAAACATGGATCAATGAAAAATCAATGGCTCAGATAATAGACCATTGCCATAAGAATGACAAAAGTAGGGTCAAAGACCAGATCTAAAATCTGAATGATGGATATCAACAACTGTACGATCAATATGAGATGAGATAGCATAAGATTGCTTTCAACGGATGGATCATGAATGACTAATCCTATGAGATCTTTGGAAATGAATATGATTTACATCCTAACCCCAAAGGAAAAGTTTTTTAATCTTCGCACATTTTATCAGTGTTACCTGAAGGCATCAACCCTAACCCTAATCTAGCGGAGTGGAGAGAGGATCTCGACTCATGACTTTGTTTGTGTACCTAGGACCGATCGTAGCCATTGGAAGATGGACTACGGCCTAATCTAGACACAAATGGGCCTAATCTAGACACAAATGGGTAGGATATCCTAAACTAGGCTCACACACACAATTGGGTAAGATATCCTAAACTAGGCTCACACACGTGATGCACATGTGTTCGTATACTACATGCATGTGTGGGTTAATCTAGGGGTAAGGCCAAGAGTTCCCTTAGCGCGAATCCATGTTCGATATACTGTACCAGTGTCCGGCGTATCAGTACGTGAACAAGAGATCCGTTTACGTACCATAAAGGTACTAGGCTAAGGGTGGAATGCTTCTCTAGCACAGAGGCACCAGGTGATGAAATCCCAGTCAACCATGCTAGATAACACTCCGGGTTCCTAAAATGGGACGTGTGTGCATGTGAGATGCAAGGGTTTAGATGCAAGTGATGTAAGTGTGTGCAATAAGTTCGCGCAATCTATGATGCCTTCAGGTTTTGTTAGATTAAGTTTGAGTAAATGTGATGAGAAAATAAAGCATACAAACTAATCTAACAAGCATAAAAGAGATAGAGTTTTCATGAGCCAGTTAAAATAGATTCAAATGAGTTATCCTTTGGAATTGTAATGAAGTTAGGTGGTCCCCAGCAGAGTCGCCAGTCTGTGGGACCCGATCCCGCGAGAGGGGCGTGGTGGCGCGAGAGCCGCCGCGCACTATCTCTTGGTCTCTCGTACCCACGCGATTGGCGTGTGCCTTTTATTATTAATTTTAATTCATCTTTTATGTGAACTTGGGATCACTAAGGCAATCCGAATTCCACACAAAAGAGACTGACAGAGTCGCCACCTAGATGTGGGATCTAGGACCCATAATTAACCAGAAATCTAGACTCGCTACCTGGTTACAAGAATGGAAGGTATGGGGATTTATCCACCACATGCACCATTCCTGCCCGATAATCGGTCTTCAATTCCAAAAGTTAACTCTTTTAAATTCATTTTTAATGGCTCATTCAACTCTCTGTTAATGTGCTATCTATGTGACATGCATCCTATGATCTAATTTCAATGTGAATCCTAAATGTGTATCTTGATTTCTTAATTGGTTTGGATTCAATCTAAGTGAAAGTTCTCCTAAAATTCTAATTTCATGGAAAATCCTAAGTGATTTGATTGTTTCAACAGTTTTAAAAGTGATTAGCCCGAGTCCTCAGATGGCCTGGTATTCATCCAAAGAAGCCTACGTATCCCCGCCTCCACGAGAATCAAGGCAACGTAGTTCTTCGCGCCTATTCTAAGCTAGGATGCCTAAGACACCTAGACTTCTATCCTAGACTCGATCTAAAAGACCGAACCGGTTATTAAAGTTTCTTGTACGATTATTTAAATTTCAGTGAATTATGGATTTTATGACACCCTATATGCCCTAACTAAATGCAGATTAGCCCTAAGCTAATGCAGGTGGTTCTTACAACCTATGTGTGACTAGGCTGTATTTTCTAAGGAAAACCAAGGGTGGACTAGCGTATCCTACTCTAGTCATCACTCGGCGATATGGATCGCCGACTGACCGGACGGAGGCGCTCCTATAACTCTAGGACAGACCCCTAACTCTAAAAACAAGCACACAACAAACAAACAATCAAACAACCTATCAAAAGAAAAACCCTAACTCTAAAACTCTCTATCTAGGAGAAACTCCTAACTCTAGAGGAAGATCTTTTGAAAATAAGATTTTAAAGGTTTTTGAAGAAAGTTTAAGATATTATTTACAAAAAAGGTTTGGCTGGACTTGGGATATAAATCCCAAGCTGCACTACGTACCTCGGAAGAGGATCAAGCCAACGTAGTTCGAAAACGAACTCTCAAACTACGCTTCTAAAAGAAACACTCACACTTCAGATTTTTTAAGGTTTTTTTTTTTATATTTTCAAATGTTTTTGATATTTTTAAAGTTTTCAAATGTTTTTGAGTTTTAAATTTCTAATGTATTTGGATTTTAAAGCTTTTCCAATGCTCAGGACCTTTAGATGAATTCACTCTTACAGAGAACAAACAAGCATAACCATAAACTAGGGCAAAGCCCTAAAGCAAAAAGGGGAAACCCCAAACAAGCAACTAACGCCTCAAAGAGACAAACCACAACAAGAAAGATAGCGTCCCAAGAAGAGAGAAAACGATCCAAGATCCCAAGCAAGCAAAGCTTTAATAAGACTGAGTTAGCCTCTAATCAAAGCGAAGTAATCAACAACTCTAAAGGAGAAACTCCGAACTAACAACACTAAAGTGGGGAACAAATGAGTCAGAGACTCTCTAATACTACAACTTAGAGGAGGAATGAGTCAAAGACTCCCAAAAAACGCCAACAGAAGAACCAATGAGTCAAAGACTCCCTAGTAATACCACAAAAGAACGAATGAGTCAAAGACTCTCTAATAATACCTACTAAGAAAACGAAGTGAATCAAAGACTCTCTAAAAGAAAAGGAAACACGAGTCAGAGACTCCACTAACACCCACTAAAGGATAGATGAGTCAAAGACTCTCTAAAAGAAATGGAAACATGAGTCAAAGACTCCACTAACACCAACTAAAGATAAATGAGTCAAAGACTCTCTAAGAGAAAAGGAAACACGAATTTGAACATTTGGCAGAGGTAAAACACCCAGCCGGGCCGGACAGCTACCTAGCCCTAGGGTGCAACAAATGTGCAACCCAATACCCATAAGGGTAGGGGTATGAAGCCAAGCCGAGTAGGGTGTTCTCCCAAAACCAAACGGCGCACAAAGAGGACTAACGAGAGAATGAGACCTGGCGGGTCTCCCAAACACACACAAAGATGGGCTCCAAGTAACCTTATCATTGCCCTTGCAAGGGGGAAGCAAGGCTAAGACAACTAATTGACCAAATTGGTCTCTAATTAACAGAGGCACAAATTGAGGTGCAACCTCAGAGAGGATTCTACAAATGAGGCAAAGCAGACCTTCTTAAGGAATTAAGATGTAACAGAATTTAAGGTCCTTTAGAGATTTTAAGATGATTTTCAATTAATTTCGGATTTTCAATGAATTTTATCAATTTTAATCATATGAGTGATTTTACAAGTGAAGTTGTTGCAAACGAACTCAAAATGAGTTGAAACTTCTCCAGCAACAAGATATGATGAGATGTAACTTACTGGAATATTTTTACAGATTATTACATTAAACTCATATTTAATTTGGATTTAAAAATTAATTGACCAGATTGCAAAAATAACACAGAAACTACTAGAAATAGAAATCTAAATTCCATGAAATTTCTACAGTAGTAAGATATAAGTGAAAATAGCATGCTGTGAGATTTTCATGAATTTAGAAAACTATTTACTATCAGTTTCGGATTTTTCAAATGTCAAACCAGATTATGAATTAAGACTACAGCTCATATGAAACAAGATCAAAATCACTTGAAACTTTTACAGAAGCAAGGAGTATAGAATTTAAGACTACTGTAAAAATTTGGAGAATTGTATCTGTGATTTGACATCAGTAACAATTCTCCCAAAATCTGATAATTTTCAAAGAATGCGTAAAATAATATACCAAACAAAATCCAAAAATGCTCACAAATTCATGGTAGAATGTATCATTATCATATTATTTTCCCACGAAATTTCATTATTTGTGGAATCTGTTTAGTATATCTTTTAGTTTTCTTCGTTAAAAATCATGCAAAAATCCGAAAATATACCAAATAATTCTAAAAAATTCCGAAAACAGTGTACCTACCTGTGATGAGTTCCTCGCCGAATCCAAGAGCCGAAGAAATCCAAAAATCCGGCCGACGTGCGATCCGCTCCGCTTCCTTCTTTGTTTTTATATTTTCCTCTCTCTCTTTCTCTCTTATTTTCTCTCCCTCTCTTCTTTTTTTTTCCCTTCTCTTTTTTTTTCTCTTCTTTTTTTTTTCTCCTCTTCCTTCTCTCCTTTTCTTTTTTTTTTTTCCTTCTCATCACCTCTCTTTATATAGTGAAAAACTTAGTGGAGAGGTGGAAATAAATAATGAGAATGGTGGGTGTGGTGGAGAATAATGGAATATATAATGGTAATGGTGGGAATGGTGGTGGGAATAATGGAATATATAATGGTAATGGTGGGAATGGTGGTGGGGATAATGGAATATATAATGGTAATGGTGGGAATGGTGGTGGGAATAATGGAATATATAATGGTAATGGTGGGAATGGTGGTGGGGATAATGGAATGTATAATGGTAATGGTGGGAATGGTGGTGGGGATAATGGAATATATAATGGTAATGGTGGGAATGGTGGTGGGAATAATGGAATATATAATGGTAATGGTGGGAATGGTGGTGGGAATAATGGAATATATAATGGTAATGGAGATAATGGTGTTATTTTAAAGGGAAAAATGAAGTTGGTGGAAATGGTAGAGAAAGTTAAGTCATGCTAATGGTGAGTCCCACTTTGTGGGTTCCGCACAAGCGGGTCCCACATCAGCGGGTCCCACACAAACGGGTCCCACACCAGCGGGTCCCACATCAGCGGGTCCCACACAAACGGGTCCCACACTAGCGGGTCCCACACAAACGGGTCCCACACCAGCGGGTCCCACATTCTCTTTTGCTCGGATTCTCATGAATAACCCTTCTCAATACTCAACAGAAAAATACGAAACATGGCGGAAACGACCAAAAATATTTAGAAATGTAACAAACGGACGCGAGAAGGAAAGACATTGGAAAACCGATGGGAAAAAAAACCCTAATTTCTTAAGGCAGAGCAAAATGGGGTGTCTACATGCCAAGCATAGCGAACTTGGGTCCGGTCAAAATGGGGTGTCTACACATACCATCTTATTTCTTTACGAAGGAACACAAAGTCCATGAAATATGAGTATACAAATTCCATAGATGGGCAAAGGGCGAAAGACATTAACCAAATTTGTGTAACTTACAAAGAAATAAATCCTAATTCAGTTCAGTATAATGAAGATGGATTGCTTCAGTTTTAAGCTCGACACAATGGTCATATGATATAGCTAATATAAACTTGCAAGCTCATGTCTGACATTAGTCATGTATAAAACTTCAAATTCACACAGTCTACATGTCCATACCGTAATTCTCACACTCACTAATGTAAGAGAATAGGACAAGGTCCACAAAGATGATCATGCCATTAAATTTCCACTGAAATAAAATAGTTAAATTCAAGGAGTTCTTGTGTTTCGTCACTAATAGAAGAACTATGATGTCAAAGAATGCCGTGCATAAATTAAATCTCTAAGATCGACAAAAAATCCAGAATAGTAGTCAAGAATAAAAAAATGCACAGAAAATGATAAGAAAATTTTGAAATATTAAGTTGAGTTAAACAACCTAAGAATTAATATCATCACAACCATACGCTTACACATACACTTACATACATTTACACATACACCTACATACACACATGCATTCACATACACTTATACACACACACACACACACACACACATCATGAGTTGACTATAGGATTGGGGATTAGGGTCCAAAAAGAATAAGATTTGGACAATCCTATAATACACCGTTCATCCAGAGGTATCACATCTAAAGAGAAAATACATGCATGACTTACAACCAAGCAGACAATCACACTCATAAAGCTCTGTCAATACAATTCCAAAGCCTTAAATCTTGAGATAAAAATGCATCATTTTACTCGTATCTAAACCACATTGCATTTTTTTATCTACACAGCTACCATGTTATCTATATCACCTATACCTGGATAAACATCCATAGAGAAATACAATATTTCTAACGAGGCATAATTACTTCTCAAAATTCAAATAAGAACACTCCATAGTAACACAGACAGGTTCAAGTGCCTACCCTGCTCTAACAAATAAACCAAATTACCTTAGCTCCCTTTACAAATGCTATTATCATTTAAAAGCCCACTAATCCCATTAAAACCGGTGGACCTCGATCCGAGGATGGCGGGGAGGGAACGAGTCCCTAACACCCTCTCTGGATCTCCACAACGTGAAGGAGAGCTCTACCAAGGAACTCTCGAAACTGTTGCCACCCTCACAGCATAGCATGAGTGGCGATATAAAAAGAAAGAGATACATCCTGATCCGGAGCCAGGGCTCGAAACCAAGATATATCTAAAAATAACTCAGAGTCGCCATCCATGGATGCGCCATGGAACCAAAACAAATGCTCTGTTTGTAATGGAAAACCAGAGATACTAAAGGTCCATGCCTAGTGACGAATGGAGAAGGTCCGAAGAGCGCCCCCAATTCGCCCGAGTGCGAACACTTGGTCTCTTATGCCATTTATTATTAACCTCGAAGAATTTTTAGGCAAAATCATGTGAAATGGGAACAAAATATCCCCAGAAAGACGTCTACCTAATCATGCATGACCAGGGGATAAAATAATAAGCACACACAAAACAAAATAAATAAAAAAATGTGCCCCCTAATCACAAGTAGGTTATGAGTGACATACCTAACTGGTGTCTAAGTTTTGGTGGACAAACACATGCATGCTACAGCTACAGGTATAGGGTCTGCACAAGAAAGTAAGAAAACACAACAAAATATACAATATAACAACACAACAAATCCTAAGACTCTAAACGATTTAGCCCGAGTCCTCGGATGGTCTGGTATTCATCAAAAGAAGCCTACGTATCCCCGCCTCCACGAGAATCAAGGCAACGTAGTTCTTCGCGCCTATTCTAAACTATGATGCCTAAGACACCTAGACCTCTATCTTAGACTCGATCTAAAAGACCGGACTAGTTATTAAGGCTTCTTGAACGATTATTTAAATTCCAGTGAATTGTAGATTTTAGGACACCCTATATGCCCTAACTAAATGCAGATTAGCCCTAAGCTAATGCGGGTGGTTCCTACAACCTATGTGTAACTAGGCTGTGCGTCCTAAGGAAAACAATCGGGATTACTAACGCATCTTAGACCTAGTCATCAGTCGGCGATGTGAATCGCCAACTGACCGGACGGAGGCGCTCCTATAACTCTATGACAAACCCCTAACTCTAAAGCAATCACAAACAAGCACACAACAAATCAAATACAAAACCGTAACTCTAAAACTCGCTATCTAGGACAAAGTCCTAACTCTAGAGGAAGATTTTTCGAAAACAGGTTTATGAAATATTTTTGTACCTTTTTAAAGAGTTTGAATGGTTTATTTACAAAGTTTGGCTGGACTTGGGATGAAGATCCCAAGCTGCACTACATACCTCGTGGAAGAGGATCAAGCCAACGTAGTTCGAAACGAACTCTCCTAATACGTTATAAAACTCTACACTTTAGCTGATTTAAGATTTTTTAATGTTTTTCAAATGTTTTTGACATTTTAAAGTTTTCAAATGTTTTTGAATTTCAAATTTCTATTGTTTTTTGGTTTTTTAAAGCTTTTCCAATGCTTCAGACCTTTAAACGCTTTCAATCTTAAAGGGAACACGCAAGTAATACCACAAACTAGGGCAAAGCCCTAAATCTAAAGGGGAAACCCCGAACAAGCAACTAGCGTCTCAAAGAGACGAACCACAACACGTAAAGAAGTGTCCCAAGAACAGAGAAAACAATCTAAGATCCTAAGCAGGGAAGGGTCTATATGACTGAGTTAGTCTCTAATGGAAAAACTCCTAACTAATAATACTAGGGAGGGAGTACAAATGCGTCAGAGACTCTCTAATAACACTACTAAGTCAAAGACTCACTCTAAAAGAGGAGGCCACTCTAACATGAGGCTAGGTAAGCCTCCTAAAGGGGAAACTCTCTATATGAGACAAGGCTTGTCTCTGAGACACAAATGACGTAAACAAGGGTTCTGATGAGACCGGGCAAGTCTCCTATATACAAAGGAGGGCTCAAAGTATCCCTATCATCGCCCTTGCAATGAGAAGGGTTCTAATATCTAAAAGGCGTCTAAAAGACTAGGCAAGTCTACTATACAAAGGAGGGGTATGCTACTTGGATTGAGCAAGTCCCCTAAGGATGGGCTTGGACTAGCGCCTTCATCGCCCTCGTCTTACAACGACCAGGGAATCTAAAACTTAAAAGGATATCTAAAAGACTTAGAAAGTCTCACTAAATAAAGAGGGAGGACGCTACTAAGACTAAACAAGTCCCCCTAAAGAAATGGGCTTGGGCTAACACCTTCATCAGCCTTGCAATGCAAGCCCTTCTAAAAAGCTGAATGATTTTCAGGACAGTTTTAATACTACTAGTGAAAAGGTTAGGGTACAAGAAAATGAAAGGAACCCATACTTTCTTGATTTTCCTAAGGCCATTACTGATATAAGAAAGCCTCCCCTAATTATCTATCTAAAGCAACCTGAAAGAGTCTACTGATTTCCACTAATGATATTCTCGAAGAAAAGAAGGAGATACCACTAAGAAAATTATATCAAATCTATATGATGACCACGAAATAAGAACATGCTATGATTTGCATAATCTTTCCACCATAAGTACACCATACCTTAAAGCAAAGAGACACGTATAGACATTGAATCACAAATTATGAAACCTGAACACTGCTCAAATACAAATAACGAGAGTTAATGCCATCGTCTAAGAGCATGATACTATTAACTCTCTCATCAACTATTCTGAAGTTATCTTTTTCTTTAGTAACACATTTCCAAATAAATATAATAACCCCGATAGCCTTACTGTTAGGCACATGATTTAGTACAGACAATTACAAGAAGTTCAATTCTTCTGGCATCAGGACAAGATAGTACAAAGATTGACAATCAAAGTATGTAGTATCAGCGAGACTTTGTACATTTAAACTATATAATAGGGCAAATATTGACAAGCAAAGCTTATAATATTCAGGGGACAGGCCCAGCTCTACACACTCATAATCACATATACATACCCACACTATGTTAATGCCCTGCTTGAGCACAAAGAAAACACTAAGGAATTGCAAAATGAAAGTGGAAACATGCTCAAGAATCTAACTTTTCTTCACTGTATCACTTAAATGACTGCGCATATTTTAAATGCACTCATTGAGGCTCATAGAACCAAAGTGAAAATTAAATCAAAGAGGGCCAAACTGTGGATAGATTCGCGCCTCAAACTGAGGCTGAGATGTGCTTAAACATGGGCTGAATTGAATAGGGACTGAATAGCAAGTGAAAGGGCTGATTTACTAACACATAACATGGACTAAACAACAAGTAGGATAGAAAATTTTAGACCACAACCATGTCATTTTCAAGTCTTGACCTCCTCAAGAACTCAAGTACCCGACATATTAATTTGACTTTCTCAAATAAGTGCACTATAAATAATCCTAACCTCACCGCCTATGTATTTGATAACATCAAATACATGCTACACTTGAAGATCTCAACATCAAGAATAAAGTAAAACAGAACATGACCCTAATCTGCCCGTGGATAGTCAAATGGCTACCAGAGCACTATTTTGGTCCTCAAAAGATCTTGTATGCTTAAGAAAAACAGACCAACTGGGTCACATTACTGCTAAAACATGAGTCGGGTTAATATAAACCAAATGGATAAATGGGGACAATCCAACGGTCCCACCACGCATTTCTGTAAGATGAGAAAAGAGACACACTGCACCAAAGCAGCATATGGGCAATCAACAGGTCAAAGACAGGTAACTAAAAACAATGTCTCTGCTAAAAAAAAGATAGGCTTCCACTACTTTATTAATCTAATTAGTTAAGCTCCCCTCCCTATACGATGTAATAAAGAATAAGTTAACCAAAATGCAAGTATGGACATATAATTGTTGACATAGACACATTCACAAAACACATACACTCACACATTCATAGGCACATACGTACATATATTTACACTAACATAACTCTTCAGTTAAGAAATCGCAAAAGGGCTGTTATGACGAGGAATGGATCTCAATGGAAAGATTTCTCATATAATTAGCAAAATATGTTTAAATCAACACCAAGGGCACGACTTTGAAACCTCTAGAAACATATAACTATATCTAAATGGTTGATATGAGCTCATCTCATCAATTGAAACCCCAAATAAATCAACTGAAGCAGCCAAGGACAACTAATTCAACCGCCTAAATTTAATGATGGTGATATTAAAGTATTCTTGGAATAGGAAGAATTATGACCATCCAACTGAACATGCCAAAAAAGTAAAACAATAATGCATCTGCCCCATTTTATCACCTAGACCGTCAATTAGCGGCATAAAAAAAAATACAGTCATGGATACCTTCTTAAGAATCAGCCCAAGAAACAATCAGGGAACTAATATATTACTAACTTATCATTACTATTCTAATCACTTCCAGCTAGTACTTAATAAACTTTAACATGCAAGTAAGAAGTGATTAATCAGCCTTCATTATTCATGTACCCTGAAGGCATCTTAAATATTTCAAGCTTCAAGCATTAAAGGAAATTCAGAAAATTCGGTTCTAACAGATCAAATTCTCGATTAACTAAACCCCAGAATCACCAATTCGTACTTCAAAATGCAAACCAATGATAGCTAGAAGGTTAGAAAATTGCCGGAATTAAGGGTACCTTTATATGAATTGCTACCAGAGTTGGGGTGCAAAAGTAGGTTGAAGAGTGGTTGGAGCTGAGGGATGCCGAAGTTGAAGGTGGAGAAGATGAATTGCAGATTCACTCTCCTTGATCTCAACTCTCTCTATTTCTCCTTCTTGATTTTCTACATTGATTTTCTTATACAAAATGGAGAAGGGTTTGGGGGATGGAAATGGTAGCTGGGAATATGATGATGAAATTGGGGTTAAATGAGGGTTTTGAAGTGGGTTTAGGATAGAAATGGTGATGGGCTGATGGTAGGGGTGGAGATTGAGATGGGGAATGTGGGTTTGATGAGAAATGGAAATGGTGGCAATGGGTAGCTGGGATGGGTTTGGGTGATGACCGAATTTAATGGGGATGTGAAGAAGAAAGTGGTGATGTAAGGAGATGGGGTTGAAACAGAGGTGAGGGTCGGTGGTTGAAGTTGCAGAGGTGAGGGTCGGTGGGCTGAGAAGATGCCGGAGTTGGAGATCGGCCGGAGATAACATGGTGGGTGGTGGTTGGAAGAAGAAGAAGAGGGTTTAAGAAGAAGAAAAAGAAGCAGAAGAAGATTAAGAAGGAGAAAAAGATAAAGAAGATGAAAGTGGTGGAGGTGGTGCGGCTGAGATGGCGGAGGTTGCCGGATTCCTATGGGTTTGAAGGTCGAAATGGGTTTGGGTGTTGCAGGTGGTGGGATAGAGGTGGAGGTTGTAGCAGATTTGGGGGTTTTGAGATTGATTGAAATGGGTTTGTGGAAAAGAAGAAGAAGATGAAGATATAGGTGGGTGGTTTGGCTGGAGGTTGAAGATGATAAAGGCTCCGATGGCTTCGCCGGATTTCGGCAAGCCCACCGGAAAAAATGGGGTGGTGGCTGGGAGAAGAAGAGAAAGAAGGAAAAGAAGAAGAAGAGGAAGAAGAAGAAAGTGGTGAGGAGCGTTTGGCCGGAGCTCTGATGGGAGATGGAGTCGGAGAAGAGGGTGGTGGGTTTGGGGTTTTTTTTTTCTCTCTCTCTACCTCTCTCTCTGCAAATGGGTTTTTTTTTTCTGTTTTCAACAAAAAATCCCCCAGAACCCAAAACTCTAATCCGATGGGTTTGAAGGTGGGGATGTAGGTGGTGGCTCGGCTAGGTAGATGGTAGAGATGGAGGAGGAGGGTGGAGGTTGGTGGTGGTCACTGGTGTTGGTGGCTGAGAAGGTGGAGGTGATAATTTGTGGGTTCAAGAGGCTGAGAATAGAGGTGGAGATGGAGAAGTGGTGGTGGGGATGGGGATGATGGGTTTGGATCTTAGGGATTTTTCCTTTTCTTCCTCTCTCTTTCTCTGCTTTCTCACAAGAACAAAAAAATGGAATCTCCTTTCTCCGAACCCTAATTCGGTGGGTTTTATCCAAAGGGAAACGATAAATTTGACCCCCCTATTCTTTCCATGAACAACCCAATCTAGTGCATTTTTAAAAATCCTTTATGCTAGCAGGGGGTGGCCCAAGCAGAAAACAAAGGGGAGAAAAATCTTGGCAAAATATCTTCTCCCATTTGATCCCAACCCTCCAAATTACTTTTTTCGTTCAAGGGCTGGGATCAAAAGAAACATAACCAACTAAGATTCCCTCTAACTAATCCTAGTCCTAACCATCTCACTAACCTAGCTTAGGGCTTAATGGTGACTTGGAGGGGAAGAAAAGCATCTTCACAAATTATGAAATTGCGCTGGTTCAGGATAATACACCCCCTAATTACGTTACGCACTAATCTGCATACCCCTATATTTCCCTGGACAGACCATTACAGAAAATTTGAACTTGTTTTCTAGGTTCCTGCGCACCCCTGCTTTTGGCTGAATCGCCACCCTTATGAACTTGCACCATGACACTTACCTCGGCTCGTTTACTAGGCAAACGTGCTCGGATCCTGACGAAATTTTACAAGGACCCTGGTGGGACCCTAACCTGCTCTAAGGAAGAATTTGGGGTTCCAACTTAATGATTTGATGAGGTTGTGCTCAAACAGGGAGGGATTAGGGTATGGTCAAAATGGGGTGTCTACAAAACCTGACAATGTGGGGTAGGAAATTGACATGTATACCAAGTAAAAGAAACCATACAGTCACTTAAACACAATTAATTTGACCTTATTTCATGTGTACTAACATCTGAGAGGAACAAAAACTCAATATGAACAAAAAATTATATGATGAACAGATGTACCAAAATATGCTTAATATTTCATCAACAAACATGATGGAACATATTCTGACCAAATGTAATAGAACATGCTCTAAATTTTATAAACTAAAGCAACTGAACATGTTTTGAAATCCCTTTGAAATCATTTTTCTATTAATGATGAATAACTATACAGGTATGATTCTGTAAAACCTTTCAACTGCTGATAGTCTAATGAATAATCATTCAATTTTTCATCCTTTACTTCTCCTTCACACAAGTAAACTATACGCCTCACAAACATATTCACTTGTTGAACAAAGTAATCTGACTATCACTGACAAACATTGAACACATTTTTATTTATTTATAATCAGTGCCTAAATCGTTGAACACAGGTAATTTGTTTATCTTCCCTTCAATTCATGTTTAATAAGTGATTCACGATGGTTTGGGTAGTATAGATCTGCATTTTCCTTCGAAATCACTGTTGATAGTCTTATGAAGTCTGCCTAATGTCTTTCCTGTTTTCATTATTTTGTTTAGCCCAATTTTGAGAGTTATATTGATTATCTTCTTGGGATCCTTAAATTGGATTACTGCATTAGAATGAGTTCTATATGTTGAGTTCTTCAATTAACTTAAAATGTTGTCGAATTTTGGGAATTTAAATTTTGCATGCCTGTCCATTTTAATGCTATAATTGGTAAAAATCATTGAAAGATGCTGTGTCATCTCCGAATTTTCTTGAACTGAACTTCATGTGTATAGCAACAGTGAGCTGTTGTATTTCTTAAATTGCCTCCCTGGAGTTTTTAATGTTGAGAGGTGTAAGTTCATGTATAATGGGATGTTGTTGTTCTCATAGGTTCCTAAAATCCCTGGTGCACCTTCTTGTTTACACGGGGAGCACTTGATAAGGCTTCCAAAATTCAATCATCTGTTGACAAGATTTGATTACGCCCGGTTCACGAGAGTTCCCATCTGTTCAGATACATCTGGAATCAATTCTACCCACAGATGTTTGAATTACTACTTGATTAAATGATTCCATGCTTTTCTTGTCTATGGATATGAATAGCCCTTTCTGTTTCCCTTCATTCTCTTGGAAGTAATATCAGTACGACTAGGTTAGTGAAGGTACAAGCTCGGTCGCATATTGGAGCTTGTAGATCTGCAGGTTTTCTGTAGACTTGAAACCAATATGATAACATGGTTGGACCACCTAACATGTTATTTTGTCTTAACCTAGAACGTTCACCTGTTGATTCTACTGAGTACATGATTTCTTAGTCTCTCATATCTCATCCCTTTGTATATTGAGGCTGCTCGTTTCATGGTGGTTTTAAGCATCTTGCCGTTGTTTGCCACTATATTTATTCAGTTTACATCCTCAAATGTCTTGTCGATGATCATGTTGTAATTCTAAAATAGCTTTCGAGGTCTGACGCCCATGCATCTAGTATCTTTGAGTCGATGTTTGTTTTGAAAAATCCTATCATTGACATTCACTCATATTTACATTCTCCATGATATTCAGGCGATGGCGGAATATTTCTTGAGTTAAACCTTTCTTTTCCTGTCTTAGAGCTTTCATGGGTTAAGGGATTGCTTTCCTTTTAGGGTCTTTGTTCTAGCTTACGACTCTATCCGTTGGTTTAGGATTCCACCTACTAGCCTAGAGTTATGGGCCTAGGATTCTGTCCATTAATTCCTTAGTTTAGGAATCAACATCAGTGCAAAGGCGATGAAGGTGTCAACCCAAGCCCATCATTTTTAGTGGACTTACCAAGTCCTAGTAGCATTTTCCCCTCTCATTTAGAGACTAACTCAGTCTTATTAGAGCTTTGCTCGTTTGAGATCTTAGATTCGTTTTCTCTGTTCTTGGGACACTTCTTTACGTGTCGTGGTTCGTCTCTTTGAGACGCTTGTTGTTTGTTTGGGGTTTCCCCTTTAGATTTAAGGCTTTGCCCTAGTTTGTGGTGTTACTTGCGTGTTCCCTTTAAGAGTGAAAACATTTAAAGGTCCTAAAACATTTCAGGTTTTAAAATCTAAAAAAAATATTAGAAATTTGAAACTCAAAAACATTTGAAAACTTTAAAAATATCAAAAACATTTGAAAACCTTAAAAAATCTAAAGTGTTAAAGTTTTAGGAGAATATTAGGAGAGTTCGTTTCGAACTACGTTGGCTTGATCCTCTTCCACTAGGTACGTAGTGCAGCTTGTGATACATATCCCAAGTCCAGCCAAACTTTGTAAATAAATCATTTAACCCTTTTAAAAATACCAAAAAAATTCCAAAATATTGTTTTCAAAAAAAATCTTCCTCTAGAGTTAGGACTTGGTCTTAGATAGAGAGTTAGAGTTAGGGTTTTGTCTTTGATTTGTTGTCTGTTTGTTGTGTGCATGTTTTAGAGTTAGGGGTTTGTCCTAGATTTATAGGAGCGCCTCCGTCCGGTCAGTTGGCAATTCAAATCGCCGACTGATGACTAGGTCTAGAATGCGCTAGTGATCCCATTGTTTTCCTTAGGACACACAGCCTAGTTACACATAGGTTGTAAGAACCACCTGCATTAGCTTAGGGCTAACCTGCATTTAGTTAGGACATATAGGATGTCCTAAAATCCACAATTCACTGAAATCTAAATGATCGTTCAAGAAGCTTTAAGAACTAGTCCGGTCTTTTAGGTCGAGTATAGGATAGAGGTCTAGGTGTCTTAGGCATCCTAGCTTAGAATAGGCGCGAAGAAGTACGTTGCCTTGATTCCCGCGGAGGCGGGGATACGTAGGCTTCTTTGGGTGAACATCAGACCATCCAAGGACTCGGGCTAAATCGTTTAGAGTCTTAGGATTTGTTGTGGTGTTATATTGTATATTTTGTTGTGTTTTCTTATTTTCTTGTGCAGACCCCATACCTGTACCTGTAGCATGCATGTGTTTGTCCACCAGAACTTAGACACCAGTTAGGTATGTCACTCATAACCTAGTTGTGATTAGGCGACACATTTTTTATTTTGTTTTGTATGTGCTTATTATTTCATCCTCTGGTCATGCATGATTAGGTAGATGTCTTCTCGGAAATATTTTGTTCCCATTTCACATGATTTTACCCAAAATTCTTTGGAGTTAATGAAAATGGCATAAGAGACCAAGTGCTTGCATTCGGACGAATTGGGGGTGCTCTTCGGACCTTCTCCATTCGTAACCAGGCACGAGCCCATATATATTTCTGATTATCCATTGCACAGAGGATTTGCTTTTGGAGTTCCATGGCCTATCCATGGATGGCGACTCTGAGTTATTTTAGATATATCTTGGTTTGAGGATTTATCCTTGGATCAAGAGGTATCTAGTTTGTATCGCCACTCGTGCTATGCTATGAGGGTGGCATCTGTTTTGAGAGTTTCTTAGCAGAGCTCTCTTTCATGTGGAGATCTAGAGGATGTAGGGACTCGTTTTCTCATCATCCTCGGATCGGGGTCCACAGGCTGGCAAATCTGCTGGGGAGTTCTTGAAACATTGCCTAACTCTATAAAAATGCCATTTTACTAACTTTGGAGAAATTTGGGTTAAAATCATTTTAAATGGGAATTTTATCGTTAGAATCCAGGGGCACCAGATAGGTGCGTAATTAAAACAAGGGATTCACACACTGCACATCATATTGTTTATTTTTATTTTCATTATTTTTCCTTATTATTGGCTCCACGAGATAGATACAATGCGCACCTGACTGGGATGTCATTACCCTGATGGCGTTATTGAATCTATTTCCAAGCTATGCGCCGGCACTGCACCCGTAAACACTCGGTGCACTTGTGTTTACAGCAGTCGATGAGCAATGAAGCATACTATGTATAACACTCGGTGCACTTGAGTTATACATATTAAGTATGGTTCATACGCATAGTACCCGATAGATTGAGTCCGGAGCCCTACTTTGTTTTATATATTATGTATATACTTACTGACATAGTGAAACCCAACTAAGAAGTACCCGTGTTTATATAAGTATATTGCATTCACATAAGGACGAACATGTGTTGCTTACACATGTAAAGCCTAGAGTTAAGAGCCTTGTCCCCTTTGTAGACTAGGGTAGCTCATTTTATATGGCTACAACACAGTCCTAGTACACTCACCTATTTGTCTTGAGTCGAGACTTCCTTGACTCCGTTAGATTAGAATTAGGGTTGGTGCCCCTGGTTAGGATATATGTGTATGTGTATTTACCTATATATACTGATTATGTATATTAGGGTTCTCCTCTTAGTTAGAGTTCCTTATTCATTTCAATTGGTTATATCCATTCTCTGTTCAGATCTAGATCTAGCTAGTCAGTGGCTTTTGCTTGCCATTTCCTTGGCCGGGTTTTGTCCTTTGATCTGTTGATTATAGGATTTGACCCGTTGTCATATATGTTCTCACCTTTGGTCGGTCCTTCATTTAGTCACCTTTCTCTGGTAACCATATTCCGAGCTTATCTTACCACCGTTATTCATATACCTTTGGTTGAGTTGTGGAAATCCTTTCTAGCGTCGTCATGCTGCCGGATTTTGTCCAGAATATTTTGAGCATGACCGCTATCCTTTAGAGTTAGTTAAACCATGAGTTTACCTTATCTTGACTTTCTTGTCTAGTCGTTATGCTGCCGAATTTTTCGCAGCATATTTTGAGCATGACCGCTATCCTTTAGAGTTAGTTAAACCATGAGTTTACCTTACTTCGACCTTCTTGTATAGTTGTTATGCTGCCGGATTTTACATGTAACATTTTGAGCATGACTGCTATTCTTCAAAGTCAGAGATAAACCATGAGTTTGTTGTATCGTGATTCTTTTGTTTATTCCTATTTATTCATTTGTGGATTATCATCAGATTCTTGACTTTAGTCATAATCTATTTTTTGATCTTTTGTACATATAATTGATTCATATTTTCCATCATGGATTTACCCTTCTTATACCATGATCATTAATGGATTAGCTAAATCTTGCCTATCTGTCATGAGTGCATGATTATTGTTGAGGTCTAAACTCATTTAGATTAGGGGTGTTTATCATTCCTCACTTTTCATACCTCAAAAGAAAGCAGCCATATCTCAAAAAGACTTAGAGGGATAAATTGAAGATTCCTTGAGATCTAGTTGGTATAGGTCATGTTATCAATGCCTACCTTTCTTTGACCTTCATAGATTGACCTACCTGTTTTGTAATTCAAACATGTTCGGATTGTTTTTTTGTCTCTATTTGTACAAGATATTTTATCCCCGTTATCATCCATTTAACCTAGTGTTTTAACCTCCATTTCAGGATTCTAAAGAGTGCAAATCATTGTTCCTAAAAAAGACAATCCTAGCCAAACCTGCTTGGTCTAGACTATCTTCGGTATCTAGACTCATTTGATTCTCCCACTTCATCGAGAATACCTTTACTCTCTTTGTCTTAACTGTTTAAATTACCAGAGGTTCATCCAATGGCTGACCCAGTTGATCCTATGATAGCCATTCAAGAGATGCTGAAAAATCTTACTCGCGACATGGCGAGCATGAAGAGATTACCCATTTAAAAGTTCAAAGTACTGACAAGGCCCTTAATTCTAGAGGGCCAATCCCCCAATTTCCTCAAGTTGCGTCTCCAGATTCGAACAGACCGACCGTTTCACCATTTGAAATCAATTTAGAGGATGGGCAATATGCTGAAGAATATTGTGTACCTATGGTCAGTAAAGAGAAAGGGATGTATGACAAGTTAGAGAAGGAGATGTACAACAAGTTCAGAAAGTTGGCTCAAGATGTAGAGAATAAGAAATTTCAGGGGCCAAAGAAGTTCGACATTTCTGAGTTTATGATTCCTCCTGAGGCTATTCTGCCACCCAAATTCAAAACCCCTGACTATGATAAATATGATGGGACTGGGTGTCCTCGGAGTCATGTAGGATGGTTCATAAAGCTTTCCCAACAACATGGCTCAACCCCGAGCAGATGGCACAACTATTCCCTGTGTCCCTTGTGGGAATTGCAAAACAGTGGTTCTTGCGCCTGAAACCCAAAGAAGTCAAAACTATGGAGGCCATAGCAAACAAACTTGTCGAACAATTTTCGATGGAGGACGGAATAGAGGTTACGAAGAGCGATTTGAAGCAGTTGAAACAAGGGTCGCAGGAGACCTTTACCTCTTTTATCCGGCAATGGAAAAGAAAGTTAGCGCAATTGAGTCAAGTACTCTCAGAGGCAGATCAAATCAAACTAGTAGTAAAGAGCCTATCCTCTAAATATTTTCATTTCATGGCACCTCAGCACTACCCAAGTTTTGATCATCTGATAAAGACGGAAACTCAAACTGAAGATGCTTTGGCAAAAGGCCTGAGAGCCAAGACGTTATCTGATATCAAAGAAGGGAAAAGACCTATGGTTCAGCCAAAGGAGGTACATAATGTTAATTCTGTTAGGACTCCAATCAAAACAGTATTGGAAGGGGAAGAATAGGCAGAAAAGATAACAAGAAAATTTACTCCGCTTCCTTGCTCGTTATCCTACATTCTCAGGAGATTGATCAAGGACAATAAGATCGAATTGCCTGAACAAAGAGTCCTACCTAATCCTCTGCCTAAGAATTGGAGAAAGGATTTATTTTGTGCATATCATCGTGGTTCGGGTCATACGACTGATAAATGTTATACTCTGAAGCATAAAGTGCAAGATATGATCGATGGAGACGAGCTCACTATTGAAGAGCCTGGTGTTCCTCAAAAGCCTTTCGATACTCATGCTGTCCCGCCACTAGCTTCGATAAATGTCATTTTGTAGACACCCCATTTTAACTGTACCCTGAGCCTCCCGTGTTTGAACAAAAACCCAACCAAATCAATGAGTTAGCATCCCAAATTTCACCCTAAGCTAGCTTAGAGTCTCACCAAGGCCCTTGCAAAATTCCATCAAAATCCGAGCACGTTTGCCTAGCGAACGAGCCCAGTGGGAACCGTAGTAAATACCGAAAAAGGGGTGTGAATTTATCCTGAAGGAGGGGTGAATTTATCCTGTGAAGGTCGAGTATGGGCAGAAAAAGACAAAAGTTACGGGCGCGCCATATCAAATTTTCGCGCGCCTTATCAATCAGGGTGCCATTATCAATTCTCAAAAATGCATATAAATACTGATTTTCTCTCATTTTAGAAAAAAAAAAGAAAATTCAGAGAGAGAAAGCAAGAGCTTGCGAGAGATTTTTTCCAAACCCGATCCAAGCTTCATCTTCTCTGCCATATACACCGGAGCTCCGGCCGGTCAATTCGCACCACCAGTCAACCTTCCTGCACCTCTAATACCTTTACAGATCTTTATCTTATCTCTTTCGTTCATTTTCCTTGTCTTGAAACCCTAATTTTTCCTTTTCTTCATCGGTAGATCTAGCCGGAATCCGGCTATCCCTCCGGTCAGTCGTACTCTTAGCTTCCTTTTCACATTCTTTTCCTCCATTTCTAAGCTGCTTCATCATCATTGCTTTGAATTTCTATATAGACCTCGATCCTCATCAGATCTGAAGTTTTTTTAAGAGAATCATAGTTTTGTAAATTGATTTTAGAGAGAGAAACTCTTGATTTTAGGAGAGAGGAAATAGATCTGGTTCCTTTTCCTTTTCTTCCGATCATCTTCCCCGGTGACCTCGTCGGAGCTCCGGCCGGTCGATTTTAACTTGTTATCTTGCTCTTCTACTTATCTCTAACCCTAGAGCTTGTTGTTATACCTTAGATCTGAGTTGATTTGAGAAATTAAAGGAAGATTAAACAGAGAAGAGAGATATCTGTGAGATATCGAGAGAGATCTGTGAAGAAAGGGGGAGATGTTCTTTTTTTTTTGATCCGAAGAAAAAAGAGAGAGAGAAACATTTTTCCCCAAACCTCCGAGCTCTAATCCTAGCCTTCTTCTCTGATCATCTCCTTCGGCCGGCAAGGCGGAGCTCCGGTCACTTTTTTTTTTCTCCACCATTGGTTGCCACCTCCACCTCTGTTATCCCCTCTATCAACAGCCACTAAAGCTGCAGATCCCTTCTATCATCTTCAAAAATTTAATTGCTTTAGAGGGAACCCTAGATCTAGCCCATTTTCTATCAAATCTGACCTTAACTCCATCGATTCCGGCAACTTTGCCGGAATCTGGCCATTCTATCAAAAGAACTATCCACTTATTCCGTCACAACTACAATTTACCAAACCCTATCCTTCATCGTCTTCATACGCAAAACCCCCAATACCAACAGACCTCCTTCTTTGGCATCTTTCCCTTGTCCAATTTTCCTTCACCTAAACCCTCTCTACTTCTATCCCTGTAACACCTTGATTTCTATTTCACTATCCAACCTCCCCTGTTTCAGCGAGGATTGGAACTGAGTGGGGATTTCAGCCCAAAGATCAACATATGAAAATTCCGAGTCAATACGCAAGGGATTGCAATCACATCTCAGATAATTTCAGAGGTAATCCTTCTATAATCTTTTAATTTGTGGTTAATCTGGGTGAAAATTTATGTTGGTATAAGGTCTATGGACTGTCTCTATTGCTTATGGTTTGGACTTGCTAACATCATTAGATTGCTAATCAAGTTTATAGTGACTTAGAGGGTTGGATTATGCTCATGATCAAAGTCCTTACATTACATCTATAAATGATCAGAGCCCCCTTTATTTCAATTACTTTTAAGGAATTATTTGAGCACAGCCATGCTTTGCCGTTTACTCGGTTCTTGCTTATCATTGCATTTTAGTAGGGAATGATATAAGTTCAATCTATCTCTTCATTGCTAAGACTGGTAGTAGCACAAGTTCAGTCTCTCTCTTTATTACTAGCACTGTACGTATTAATAGTGGTACAAGTTCAGTTTTTTTTACTTCACAATTTGCACTATAAGTTGCACAAGTTCAATTCTCCTTTCATTAGCACTAATTATCTGTCTTGATGTCAGCACTATTCTATTTTTTGTGTCTGTAATTAGCTCATTGTCATTTGTTGTAATATGTTTTGGGTTTGATGTGTGTTGTGCTATGAGTAGGTGTTTGTATGCATATGGTTATTCACTAGATTCTGAGGCAAGTTTATATTTTCTTGTGGTTTTGTCATGTATAGTTTAACCTTAAAGCATAGGATTCAACCTTTCGGATAGATTTATTAGAAACCGATGAGAAGACAGTTATGAGCATGAATCAGTTAACTTCTTTTGTATCCGTACCAAGTCTAATTGAATGAAAATTAAGTCCCTTGTGATAATCTTATCACGCCTTTGGTCAAAAGGTTTTTGAAATTATTAAATGTATCTTATAGATACTTGTTGTGAATTTCACAGATATTTGTGTCTCGTTATTGTGTTTATTCATATTCTAATTTGAATAAGAATATGGTTAGCTTCGGTCATGAGTATAAGTAAATTGGAATAATGTCATTTTTTTATGGTCATGAGGTAGTGCTAAGTAGAGAGAGTTATTTTAAACGGGGTATAATTAATAGACTGGTTATTTCTGTAGGTCTTGTGAAGGGATATAATGATTTTTTATAATGTTCACAGGATTATTGATGATGAATGTGATGAGAAATTAGTTTTTTGGAATGATTGCTAACTAATTTGTTATAGTGATATAGTCAAGTGTGGTGGAAAGTTTCAAATTGAAGCTGACCCAATGTGGTGGTTATTATGTAGTGGTCATTATGCATTAAGATTCATTTGAAATATCTTCACTCTAGTCAAGCTTTAACGGAGATATATATATATATATATATATATATATATATATATATATATATATATATATATATATATATATATTTTTATCATATGTTCATGACCTTGTAAGGTACTAGGTGTTTGACATTGTCTGAGAAGCATTTTTGTCTTTGAGATCAATTCTAGTGTGTTTCAAGATTTTTGAATAAAGTAGAGGATTATATCAATTACCTTAGGATTTTGCCCTTGCAAAGGCGATGACGGCGTTAGCCCAAGCCCATCCTTAGGGGATTCACTTAGTCCGAGTGGCACCCTCCTCTTTCATTTAGTAGACCTTCTTAGCCTTTTAGGTACCCCTGAACATCAGTAGCCTTATCATTGCAAAGGCGATGAAGGCGATAGCCCAAGCCCATCATTAGAGGACTTGCCCAGTCCAAATAGTACTCCTCTCTTTTATTTAAAAGACTTCCCTAGTCTTTTAGATGTATGTCTCCTAGATATTTGATCCCTTCTTTCATTGCAAGGGCGATGAAAGAGTCATCTAGAGCCCTCTTTTAGGAGATAGGCTATGTCTCGGTAGAAAATCAAACCTTTTGGAGATAAGCTATGTCTCAGTATGAATGTCTTACCCTATTAGGAGACAAGCTATGTCTCGTGCAGAAATGTCTTATCCTGTTAGGAGACATGCTTTGTCTCATAGAAAGTCACACCCTTTTAGAGAGACATGCTTTGTCTCGTAGAAAAGCTTACTCTCAGAGAGACATGCTATGTCTCATGCAGAGAAAGTTGTATCCTTTAGAGACAAGCTTTGTCTCATTAATGAGTCCATCCATAAGAGGCATGCCATGTCTCGTTAGCACCTCTCTTAGAGTCACCAGTTTGAGAGTCAGTCCTTTAGCATAGGAGTCTGTCCTTAGCTAGAGAGTCAATCTTTCAAGAGTCTGTCCTATCATCATAGGGGTTAGGATTCTATCCAACCTCTCATTAAGTCATGTGATTTTTATCCACTCTTGCAAGGTATAGGATGTTGTCCAACCCTTGCAGAGTCGTGATTCTGTCATTTTCCCCCGCAAAGCAAAGGATGCTGTCCAACATTTGCGGGATATCAGGAGTCTGTCATACTCTTATAATGATAGGAATTTGTCCTCTTGAGTAAAAAACACTTGAAAATTCAAAAACATCTAAAAACCAAAAATCTCAAAAATGTCAAGAGTCATATGTGAGTAGTTAGGAAATTCTTTTTCGAACTACGTTGGCTTGATCCCTTTCCACATGGTACGTAGTGCAGCTTGTGATCTATATCCCAAGTCCAGCCAAACCTTTAAAAATAAACATTTTAAACCTTCCAAAAATATAAAAATTCTTCAAAACCTTTTTAAAAAGATCTTTCCCTAGAGTTAGGAGTCTGTCCTAGATATTTGGGGTGTTTTAGAGTTAGGAGTCTGTCCTAGATATTTGGGGTGTTTTAGAGTTAGGAGTCTGTCCTGTTTGTATTGATATGGTGTGTCCTGTCGTGTGAGTGTCCCTAGAGTTAGGAGCCCTCAAGTTGATCGGTTAGACATTTAGTCGAATTGATGGCTAGACTAGGAAGCATATAGTCAGCCCATGGTTTTTCTTAGGATGCACAGCCTAGATACACATAGGGTATAGGGCCCACCTGCATTAGCTTAAGGCTAACCAACTTGTATTAGTTAGGGCATATAGAGAGTCCTAAAAATTACAATTCACTTGAATTTAAGCAATCGTACAAAAAGCTTTAAAAATCAGTCGAGTCTAGTGGATCGAGTCTAGGATAGCGGTTCTAGATGGTTAGGCATTGTAGTTTAGAATAGGTCATCGAACTACGTTGACTCCGATTCTTCCCAAGGCCGGGATACGTAGAGCAGCTGGGATGGACGGCCATCTTGGTCCGAGTCAAGTATTGCATTAGAGTTTTAGGATTTGTCTTGTCCAGTTATGTATAGAATTAATTTGTGTTGTGTATTTTGCTGTATTTTCTTACTTTCATATGCAGATCCTATACCTTTAGCTGTAGCATGCATGTGTTTGCACACCAGAATTTAGACATCAATTAGGTATGACACTCATAACCTAACTATTCTCAGGTGACACTTATTTCATTTCTTTTATGTGTACTTATTATTCCTCCGAGACATGCATGATTAGATAGACGTCTTCTCGGAGATATTTGTTTCCATTTCATATGACTTTCGCCCAAAACTCTTAAAAATTAATAAGTAAATGGCATAAGAGATCAGGTGTTTGCACTTGGGCGGATGAGGTGCTCTTCGGACCTTCCAAATTCGTAACCAGGCACGAACCTTCTTTTTTATATCTCTGGTTATCCGTTGCAATAGAGCATAGTATGGGATCCATGGCCCACTTCCTTGGATGGCGACTCTTCTTTGTTTAAGGTACGCCTCGAATCCGGGCTAGTCCCCGAATCGAGATGTATCTCACCTTATATCGCCACTCATGCTGTGATAGGCATTCTTCTTTCGAGAGTTCCTTGGTAGAGCTCTCCATTCACGTGGATGATCCTGAGACTCGTGTGGGGCTTGTTCCCCGCCTCTCTCGTATCGGGATCCACAGGCTGGCGACTCTGCTGGGGATTCTCTTTCGAGATATTGCCTAACTTTGTTAAAATGCCATTTTTTACTAATTTTGAAGAAATTTGGGCCAAAATCCTTTGAAATGAGAATTTAATCGCTTAGAATCCAGGGGCACCAAATAGGTGTTTAAAACAAGGGATTCACACACTGCACAGCATACATCATTTTATTTTTTATTTTATTTTATTTATTTTATTATTATTGGCTCCATGGGATAGATACAGTACATGCCAGATGGGATGTCATTACCCTGATGGGATTGTTGTATCTATTTCTAAGCTATGCGCCGGTGCTGCAGCCGTAAACACTAGACGTACTTGTGTTTACAGCAGCCGATGAGCAATGAAGAATACTATGTATAACACTAGGCGTACTTGTGTTATACATTTTAAGTATGGATCATAAGCATAGTACCTGATATATTGAGTCCGGAGCCCTACTTTCATTTTAGATATATTATGTATATGAATATATCTGCTGACTTAGTGAAACCCAATTAGGATCTGCATGTGCTTATATATATATTGCATTCATATAAAGACGAACATGTGTTGCTTATACATGTTGGAGCCTAGATTTAGGAGCCATGTCTTATCCATAGATTATTGTAGCTCACCTTAGGTGACTACAACGCAGTCCTAGTGTACTCACATGTCTGTCATGAGTCGAGACTCTCTCGACTCCACTAGATTACAATTAGGGCTGGTGTTCCTGGTTAGGGTGTATATATGTATATATACCTATTTGTTGATTATTAGATTAGGGCCTTCTTATTTAGTGGAGATTCTCTATCTAATCCAATCAATTATATCAATTCATTTTTTCGATATAAATCTGGTCTATAGCTCTTATTCGCCATCATTATGGCTATAGTCTATCCTTTGACTCCTTTTTACTATACATTTGACTCGTATCTTGTATCATTGATCTATATCCTATACATTTATATTTAGATTAGGGCCTACCTCTTAGTTAGGTTCTCTTGTGTAATCTAATCAATTCTTTCTATTTATCCATTCTGTGGATTATCATTAGATTATTGGTTCTTTATACATAATCTATTCCTTGATCTATTGGTCTTAAAATTGATCCGTGTTTTTCATTGTTAGATTAGGGTTTACCTCTTAGTTAGGTTTTCCTTCCAAATCTAATCAATTATTCTTATCCATTCATCTTTTAGATTATGATTGGATCGATGGCCTTTAGCCATCATTCTTATGGTCATCTTCTATCCTTCGATCTTTTGGTTGTAAATTCAACCCATCTCTAAATGTCATTATTCATAGTCAATCTTTCGTTTGATTACATCTCTCTGATGACCATATTCTGTCTGCCGCTCATGAGCCCGTCTTGCCACCATCGTTTGGGTACAAATATCTTTGCTGAGAGCCTTATACTACAGAGATTATTCATATACCCTTGAGATGACTTGTGAGGATCTCTTTATATAGCTGTCATGCTGCCGGATTTTACCCAACACATTTTCAGTGTGATTGCTATCCTTTAACAATATTGATAAATCATGTGTTTATCTTACCATGACCCTTCTTACAATTGTTATGCTGTTGGTTCTTACCCAAGGGAGAGATGTGTTTGTATTATCTCTTGTTTCAACTTGTGTATAACATTCAACGAGATTGCCTCATACTAAAGTTAGTGTTTGTCATTTCCATGACAGGAGTCAGACCTAACTGACTTCACCCATTTGTTGAACCAATTTCCTTTCATTTCACCCAGCCAGGTCAACAGGATCTACACCAGGGTTGAACCCCCAGTTATGGACATCATGGAGGAAGGAGTGCCACCCATAACCTTTCAGTGCCAGTGCATTACCATCGAAGAAGTGTCATGACAGACCGACCTCTTAAGAATTCAAAACCTAATTGGTTTGTTGTTACAAGAGTTTGGCAAAATCCCACTGCTTGGTTTGTGGCAATTTAACAAGATCCAAGTAAGTGTTAGTTGGAAGGATAGAAAGATGACCTGACAGAAATTGAAGTACAAAAAGAGTGGTAGACAAAGATCTCTAGTGCGTCCAGTTATTTACGTTGGGGCTATCCAAATGTCAAATGAATGATTCAGATCTTTGAATAAGCTGGGCCCCACCTGTACTTCATAGAAGATCTATTTCAACTTAAAATGGGTATAAAACAAATTTTATGTATATTTTAAAGTGAAAAAATAGGCATTAATTTTTCTCTCTCTCTTCTTTCTAGCATCGCCATTAGCTCTCTTGCACTGTTTGTTTTTCTGTTCTTGTCTTCATTTTTGAAATTTTTGTTTTCTTGTTTTATGTTTTGTGGATCTTTTGTTCCCCCATCCAAAGGGGTTGTCTTCAAGCTTCATGTATATCTTTCCCACTTCTCTAAATGAAATGAAATCTGGTAGGGGTCTTGCCTAAACCCAGCTTACCCATCCAAAAAAATAAAAACATAGACATGTCCCTAACAGCTCTCCCTACTTTGCCATGTGTACAATCACATCTTTAGATTTTGTGCGATTTTCATTTGCTCATCAAATCGGTCCCAACCACATCCACACGGCACACTTAATATTAACAATGATTTTGAAGCATTCTACTAATTATAATAATAGATGTGGTCTAAAATACAGCTGCATTTTTTGTTACCAAAAAAAAAAGGGGAAACCTCTTATTACTACTAGAAGTTTCTAGCCTAGACTACCCTGGAGGAAGCTTCTGAATAAACTCGGCCTCATTACTTTTTTCTTTTTTTTCAGATTTTCACCGAGGCTACTGATATTGGCACTACTAAGTGATTTGCTAGCGTCCATCGCAAAAGGCATTTCACAGATGGTCTCTTGCATGTCAGACCAGCCACCTCGTGAATGAAGACAAAAGCTGCTCAAAAGTGAGAGTGAAGACAAAAGCTGCTGAAAAGAGAGCCTGTGTGGCTGGTCTGACATGCAACAGACCATCTGTGAAATGCCTTTTGTGATGGAAGCTAGCAAATACCACTATGTGATTGCACTAACTCACCTTATCTTTTACTATTTAACCCGCTGTCAAAGGTTATCATTTTTTCCAAAAAAGAGTCTTGGTGGGCTCACTCCACAACATTCACTCTTCCATCATTGTGTTATATTGTAAGATTTGAAGAAGAAAAGATGTATTTTTTTGTCATGGTTTTGAGTTCTCTGTAATGTCGAAACCGATCCCCTGAGACGCATAAAGAACAGAGAAGATAATCCGTGCAATGGATGTTGGATTGATATTCATGTTTCTGTTCAAGGGAATGTACAGAGATAATAAATCTCCTGACTTAATTGTGTCCATGTATGAAGAGAAGTTGAAACTGAAATTTGCATTTGATAAGGCCCTCCGCATGAATATTGGTGTACTTAGTACTTTATTGATCTTACGGTTTCATCATGAGCTTTGGACGCTATACTTAAATATGTTCTAATAGGTGATTGATTTTTGAAGATTGAACAATATATAAATATTTCTGTAAGAGTGTTTCATGGTAGGCCATATTCAGTTATGGGAAAAAATTGATGAATTGATATAGTGAATTTGCCTCTTAAGATACAATGAAGTCCATTCACTATGACTTATGTCGGTTAGTGTTATGCTTAGAAAACAAACCGGAATACCTTTGGATTTTGGAAATATGTCAAGACACTAGTTTATGTAGAAAATAGGCTACCAGATAGGTAAAGCTAAACAGTAGAGGGTGAGACTATAGAATGTGTTGAAATTAGGGGTGGCAATGGTTCGGTTTCTGTTCCGTTCGACCCCCAAACCGAACCGAACCGAAATTTGAATCGGTCTGGTAAAACCAAACCGAAACCGAATTTTCGGTTTGGTTCCGCCAATTTTGCCACCCCTTACTCATAATAATTGAAAATATTCGGTTTTGGTTCCGTTTGATCCCCAAACCGAACCGAACTGAAATTTGAATCAGTTTGGTTAAACCAAACCGAAACCTAATTTTCGGTTCGGTTTCGGCTCGGTTCCGGTTCGGTTCGGCCAATTTTACCACCCCTAGTTGAAATCCCTTGAAAACCATTTTTATCTGTATTTATTTCCACTAGTTGGGTTTTGGGTCTTTAAATAGACCTACTGGTGACTAGTTGTGTGGATTTAAACTGTGCCTTTTCACAAGTCTGTAACCTAGATCAAACTCGGGTGATTTTATGACCGTCAGATCACACAAGGTCTCTAGCGCACTAAAGTCTATTGCCATGCACCATGTGTGCGTGTTTTGAGTGGAGAGTCTTTATAAATCTTTTTCAACACTTCTAACTTTTTCATGTTGGACTAAATTTTTAAGTTTCCCACAAGCTTTCACAAACCTTTTACAAACAATCATTTTTTAACTAATAATGGATATCCCTATTAAAAAAAATCCAACATATCAGTATGATATCTGCCCAAATATGAATCCTATTGGCCAATACAGTTAAAAAATAACATGTCTTTTTGGTTGAATTTGTGATCTCTACCTGTTTGGACCACAGGAACTTTTTGGAAAAGAAAAACTTTTCCAAAATTTCATGATTTTCCATTGTTTGATTACACATGAAAAAAGTAGTTTGAACTTTGAACCACCCCAGTCCAAGTTTTATGGACCTTTAATTTATAATGATATGCCTAAAATTTAAAACTTCCCTCTACATTGTGGAAATAAAACAATTTTCCTAGGAAAAAAGATTTCCTCAAGAAATATTTTTCCTACAATACAAACCAGGCCTTAATTTATGACTATGTTTTCTAGGGGTGCAACTCGGGTCGGGTTTGAAGCCAACCCGACCCAACCCGGAAACCTCAACCTTCAACCCTAACCCAACCCGACCCGACTCTTAACCCGGTTTGGTTAACCCGACCCAACCCGGATTTGTGTTTCCCCAACCCGAACCCGACCCGACCCGACCCAACCCGATTTCCGAAGTCGGGTTGGGTCGGGTCGGGTTGACCCGCTGAGCATATGCTTGTTACCTAGAAAAGCAAAGCAACATATCATTGTTCCACTCTACTGGCACCATACATAATTATTACAGGGATACAAAGGCAATTATTGTACTACTACATATGTCATCTTCACAACCTTGGGCATCACGCAACCTGGACCATTATTTTTTTAGAATAAAATTCCAAAACGGAACTCTTTTTTTTTTTTATGGGCATGCTGGGGTTAGGCAGACCCCGACCAGGGTATATTAAAAATAAATAAGATTACAGACGATAAAAGCAAGTTCCAACCGAATCTTGCTGGATGAGCTCAATTAGATAAGAGGGAATGGACATAGACTCTATGTCCATCCGTCTATGTTCATCCCTTTACAAGGACAACTAAATACAAAGATGAAAGTGAAAACGACCCACGATTTGGTCTTTTTCACAGGTCGGGTTTTTTTTATGTTGACACAATTTTTTTAGGAAAACTCTTGTTTGGCAAGGCAACTCAACTCATAGAAGTAGAAAAACTCAAGCATGTTTCACTCTTTAGTGCATTAACTAATAACTAGTCCAAAGAGAATAAATTGATGCATTACCAAATGAAAATGATTATACTCATATGAGATAAACAATAAACTATTTAGTACATTAACTATTTAGTTGAAACTTGAAACCCTAGAGCTAAAGGGGGGAAACAAACAGAAGATGGAAAGAGTCCTTGTGATTGCGTGCGTGCGTGAGTTTTACTTTTAAGTTTTCACTTTTAAAGTAACTAAGTTTTAGAAAAAAAATACATACTATAACTTAAGTAACTCGGGTCGGGCTCCTTCAAACCCGGCTCGACCCGAGATTCATGCGGGCTTTTGGATCGTAGACCCGGCTCGACCTGAAACCCGAGAAACATGAACCCAACCCAAGCTATTTTCGGGTCGGGTCGATGCGGGTCGGGTAACCCTAAGTTTTGGTCAAACTGAAAGGCTAAGAGATTAAAATGTCCAAAATATTTATGGAGGATTGCTACTTTGAACAAGATAATCAAAAGAGATATTTCTTGGATTAAGCCATTTTGGCGTCAAGGGATGTCATCCAAACAAGAAAGATTTGAATAGGGGTGGCAATGGTTCAATTTCGGTTCGGTTCGACCCCCAAACCGAACCGAACCGAACTGATATTTGAAACCGAATTTTTGGTTTGGTTTCGGTTTGGTTCCCACAATTTTGCCACCCCTTACTCATAATAATTGAAAATATTTGGTTTTGGTTCGGTTTGATCCCCAAACCGAACCAAACCGAAATTTGAATCAGTTTGCTTAAACCAAACCGAAACCAAATTTTTAGTTCAGTTTCGGCTCGGTTCCGGTTCGGTTCGGCCAATTTTGCCACCCCTAGTTGAAATCCCTTGAAAACCATTTTTATTTGTATTTATTTCCACTAGTTGGGTTTTGGGTCTTTAAATAGACCTATTGGTGACTAGTTGTGTGGATTTAAACTGTGCCTTTTCACAAGTCTGTAACCTAGATCAAACTGGGGTGATTTTATGACCGTCAGATCACTCAAGGTCTCTAGCGAACTACAGTCTATTGCCATGCACCATGTGTGCGTGTTTTGAGTGGAGTCTTTATAAATCTTTTTCAACACTTCTAACTTTTTCATGTTGGACTAAATTTTTAAGTTTCCCACAAGCTTTCACAAACCTTTTACAAACAATCATTTTTTAACTAATAATGGATATCCCTATTAAAAAAATCCAACATATCAGTATGATATCTGCCCATATATGAATCCTACCGGCCAATACAGTTAAAAAATAACGTGTCTTTTTGGTTGAATTTGTGATCTCTACCTGTTTGGACCGCAGGAACTTTTTGGAAAAGAAAAACTTTTCCAAAATTTCATGATTTTCTATTGTTTGATTACACAGGAAAAAAGTAGTTTGAACTTTGAACCACCCCAGTCCAAGTTTTATGGACCTTTAATTTATAATGATATGCCTAAAATTTAAAACTTCCCTCTACATTGTGGAAATAAAACAACTTTCCTAGGAAAAAAGATTTCCTCAAGAAATATTTTTCCTACAATACAAACCAGGCCTTAATTTATGACTATGTTTTCTAGGGGTGCAACCCGGGTCGGGTTGGGTCGGTCGGAAACCTCAACCTCCAACCCTAACCCAACCCAACCCGACTCTTAACCCGGTTTGGTTAACCCGACCCAACCCGGATTTGTTTTTCCCCAACCCGAATCCGAACCCGACCCGACCCGACCCAACCCGATTTCTGAAGTCGGGTTTGGTTGGGTCGGTTTGACCCGGTGAGCAGATGCTTGTTACCTAGAAAAGCAAAGCAACATATCATTGTTCCACTCTACTGGCACCATACATCATTCATTTTCAAAGTCTATATTTATTTTGTCTCCTTTTATTTACATAATACAATTATCAAATCTGAATATGCGATGAAAAATGAATTAATGAATCAATTATAGATTGTGGTTTCCAACTCAGCAACATTCGAGAGCCCAAAACGGCAAAACTCATAAAAAATGTGAAATCTTAGTACATATTACTATATTAGTCGGGTTACGGGTTGGGTCGGGTTGCCCGATACCCCAACCCCACCCAACCCGATTTTCGGCCTGGTTGACAATTCCTAACCCGGACCCGAACCCAACCCGGAAAAGTTCAACCCAACACGCCCAAAAAATCGGGTTGAACCCGTCAGGTTCGGGTTGACCCGACCCAAGTTGCACTCCGAATATTTTCTGGGAGGAATCATCATTTATATATGATATTCTCATTCTCTAATAAAAGAAGAATAAAACATCTTAGATTGAAACTTCAATTGATAATTTTATGTCAAAGTATCCGTTTGAGGATTTTTTTTATTTAGGCATACACTATAAGTTTCCCTTCACATGTGATTGCCTGCTTTTCATAAACCGTATACATGATTCTGAATTTACATTTTTTTTGTGAAACCTCTGCTGTTATTACCCTTTCGGGGAAATGATTTTGATACCCCTCTTTTAATCTAATTATAAACTAAAATGTTCTCGTTCATTTTTATGGTTTAGAGTTTTTTCTATTGCCATTGGGATGTATTTTAAAAAAATTCTTAACATTGTTTAGGTGCTTTTATTTTATTTGTTTTGAACTATACACTTCCCTCTTTTCTTTTGCATTAGAAAATAGTCTTTTTTATGAAATTTTCTTAACATTTTTTAGGTGTCTGTTAGTTGAAATGTTTTGTATTATACATTTTGACTCAAATTTTCTCTACGCATGTACTTTGAGAAAGGTTTAAAATTTCGGTTTTGTAAAGCGTTTCGGTCCTCACCCAAACCGAAATTTTCGGCCGGAATTCAGAAATTTTGGGCGAAATCCACGAAACCAATTGAACGGCTATTTTTTATCCTATTTTATTTAAATCGAAATTTTGGCTGAAACTTCGATATAATATTAAATAAATATAAAAAATCCTTATTTTTGGGTGAAATTCCTTAAATTTCGGGATAAATTTCAACCCAATTTCAAAATTTCGTCCGAAATAAACTACCATTTCTTGTATTTCAAATTTCGCTTTTGTTCTCGACCGAAACCCAAAATTTTGGGCCAAAATTTCGGATTTCTGTCGAAATTTAAAACCTTGACTTTGAGTCCGATAATCAAATTTGGATTTAAAATCAATTCTCAAACTCCCAAACGAACATGACCGCCTAGTGTAGTTTTCTCATTGATTTTGCAAACAGGGTTGTCATTTCATTTATATATTGTTTAGAGTTTATGTCAGTTTAATGAGTTATTCCTTCATAAGGTTTTGATTAATTATGTTGATCTATGTAACTGGAAATTTACTTATTTGCTTGGTTTAAAATGATATGTTCTTTCTTGTCTTTACGAGTTTATGTCAGTTTAATGAGTTATTCCTTCATTAGGTTTTGATTAATTATGGTGATCTATGAAACTTGAAATTTAATTAATTGCTTGGTTTAAAATGATATGTTCTTTCGCGTCTTTACCTTTTTTGTAAAGACCACCATTTTCAATCTCCCTCGTGATTTTTGTAAAATCTAAATTTTTAATCCTTATTGTTCCAATCAATGGCCTAGATCATCAATCCATCTTGGATCGATGTCGGATCATAAATTTGGGCCTTTATTTTCCCCTCGATTATCTTAGATCGAATGATCTACGAATCAAGGGTCCTTGTTTTAGTATGTAGATTTATATTATGATAGAAAGCTTTCCTTGAAAATTTTATTTCCATGAAAATAATTTAGTGGAATGAAATAAATATGGAAAATAGTAGTAATTGCGTTTTCCCCATGATTTGGTGGGTCCACCTAAATATTGTAGTAGATGTGGCAATCTTCCAAAGATTCTAATGAATATAGGAAGGACTCATTAAATAGATTAAATTCTTAATGGGAAAACGTGCATACGATTTCCCCATGATTTGGTGGGTCCACTTAAATGTTGTAGTAGATGTGGCAATCTTCCAAAGATTCTAATGAATATAGGAAGGACTCATTAAATAGATTAAATTCTTAATGGGAAAACGTGCATACGATTTCCCCATGATTTGGTGGGTCCACTTAAATATTGTAGTAGATGTGGCAATCTTCCGAAGATTCTATTGAATATAGGAAGGACTCATTAAATAGATTAAATTCTTAATGGGAAAACGTGCATATGATTTCCCCATGATTTGGTGGGTCCACTTAAATATTGTAGTAGATGTGGCAATCTTCCAAAGATTCTAATGAATATAGGAAGGACTCATTAAATAGATTAAATTCTTAATGGGAAAACGTGCATACGTTTTCCCCATGATTTGGTGGGTCCACCTAAATATTGTAGTAGATGTGGCAATCTTCCAAAAATTCTAATGAATATAGGAAGGACTCATTAAATAGATTAAATTGCTTAAGAAGGAGAGGAGAGTGCGCAACTTTTTGTGGGCCCTCTTGCATTTAATTTTTTTAAAAAACCAAAACTCAAAAACTACCTATCCTTTGGACTTAATTTTATCAACAAATATAGAAATGACACCTAAGAGGAGGATTAATAAGGAATCTAACCATCAATTGAGTTGGCCACGTTTTTCCTTTCTTGAAAAACGTGCGCTCATTTCTTTTCTCCCTTGCAAAGAAAAAGTGAGAAATAGAAGAAGAAGAAGGAGAGGAGGAGAAGTGAAGAAGGTGGGTGATCCAACCGTTCCAACTTCAATCCGCTCCAAGTAAGTACCCTATTTGCTTAACCTAAGAAATTCTGAGAACTTTAAATTAATGGATCATAGTGTTGTACGCTTTGATCAAGATTTAAAACGTTAGGGTTTTTCGTCTCTTCGTATTCTCGTAAATCTAGAATTTTATAGATTTACGACTATAGGTTTTATTGAAGAAAAATAATAGGATATTACCTTTAAAACTGAAAACTGAAATTTCAGCACTTATGAACCCTTTTAAAACTGAAATTTCAGCAACTTTTAAACCCTTTTAAAACTAAAATTTCAGCATCTTTATGAACCCTTTTAAAACTGAAATTTCAGCACCTTTATGAACCCTTTTAAAACAAAAATTTCAGCACTTATGAACCCTTTTAAAACTGAAATTTCAGCACCTTCATGAATCCTTTTAAAACGGAAATTTCATCACTTTTATGAACTCTTAAAATCTGAAATTTAACTCATTGAATCTGAAATTTCAAAACGGAAATTTCATCACTTTTATGAACTCTTAAAATCTGAAATTTAACTCATTGAATCTGAAATTTCAGCAATGACTTAAACCTATAAATTCTAAATTTTAAACTATATGTATACCACTTCAACACTAATTGAACCCACTGGAAAATACATTATCGTAATAATGAGAATTATCATTGAAAGAAATAATTGACACCCCAAAACCTCTGTAAGCTAGATATAGTAAAATGGTGTGAATCAAGTGTGATCGGGTGTTGGTCTCACTTTCAGGATTGAGCGATCCTCTATCCTTATTTAGGACTTCGTGGGTTCTCTCATCCGACAGAAGTGTAAGGCAAGTGACAGTGGACTATTCTTGTATATCTCTCAATATGGGTTTGTTAATGTTAGATTGATATTCTAGTTATATTCCTATCTCAAACAGTTATTTTAGTTAAATTATCATGATAATTCCTTTGATTTTAGATTTCAACCGCTATGTAGATTTGCATGATGTAGTTTAAAAAAAAAAATGGATTACTTTATGCTTTGTCATGAGCATGTAGATGGGGGTATAAGGGAGGCCGTTGTGTCGTCCTTGGACCAAAATGGTCAAAAGTCAACACGATCAGTGTGCGCAGCCTTGTGTTGATAATCTTACCGAAGGGAAATAATCCCTAAGGCGGCTTGACATGATGTCTGTCATCCGTAATCAAAAGTCCAAAACCGCTACTACCTTTAAACGGGGGTAGTGGATAAGTCGTGAGGCAGGGTACCTGGACAGAAATAAATGAAAGAACAAGAAAAAAAGGAAAATGCCAGATGAGCCCGGGGTGTAGCCGTCGCATGTCATTTATAGAGTTTATACATTAAAGATGTGTGTTCCTTTAATTATTGTCGGTTATGATTTATCTTATTTCTTTATAGTTTCATATTTTGTTTAACAGCATATTCTTCATGGAATCTTCTACATTACCTCTCACCATTATTGTTTGATGTACTTGAGCTTAGTTACTGGAAAATCTTGCTTACGTTTTTTAAACCACAGGAAATTAAAATATTGGAGATGCTGCCTTTGCTGATGAGGAGACCTAGAAGGAGAAAGGGGAGAGGAGGGCGTAGTGGAGTTTGGTTTTTGGGTTCCGATGACGTGTTATGTCATTGTCTTTAAATTTTTTTTTTTATTTGCAAGACTTATGTTTATTTTCAGACTGCGACTCTTACTTGGGTTTCAAATTTGAATAATATTTGCGGTTGTGGCAAGTTTAAAAATGTAATAATTTAGTTTATTTAAAAAAAAAATTTATGGTGTTTTTCAGCGGGTTTTTCTTTTGCTTGTAGCGGCTCGATTGTTTCGGGTCGTTACATTTTTTTTCCAACATGACTCCCAATTTTTCCTCTAAGTTGGGGGTGCATTAGTGTATTTTGGTATCTCTTAGTATCTGATTTGGATGATGTTTGCCAATGTTTAGTTCTAGTTGTGTCTCTTTGCAGTCTTGCAAGTTCATTTGTTTGGCTTTCTTTGGTGTAGTTTGGTTTTACATTTTCCAAACTTTCTTACTTGAGTTATTATTATCATGCAGTCTTGAGGTTTTTTTTTAAAGTTTTTTTGGGTTATGAGGTTAAGTTCCCCTTGTTGATTCTTGTCATATTTTTTTTCATAACTTAGGTCATGTTGTATTGCCTATGTCGGGGTCTCGTGCTAATTAGTTGGGTTGATTTGCCTTAATTTCACTTCTAATATATTCAATGGTATGATAAGTACACTAAGGGCATGTTTGGCAAACATGAAAAATTGTTCCATGGAATATCCGTTGGCCCCAATTGTAAAATAGGAGCTGAAAGGGAGAACGTGTTAGTTCCGCAAATAGTTATAAAAAACACCTTACATAGTTAGATAAACATGATTCGCTAAATAAAATGGACGGGAAAAATTCGAGTTTAATACGCCATTGGTTAAAAAAAACGGAAACACAAAAAATGTATTTAAAATTTTGTCATTTACAAAATATAGTGAGGGTAGGCTTCCAAAGTTGGCCAAAAACGCATTTAAAAAGTCTAAAACGCTTTAAAAACATTTTCTGCAAAAAATGCGGAGTTGTTTTTCACTGTAAAAGTTTTAAATAGAAATATTAAACGGCACACTAATAAAAGACTTTTTTTTAAAACATCATTTTAAATGGTATTTTGCTAACTATGGTCCCACACGACTTTTAGCTTCCAGTTAAAATATCTCTGTTTCTTTTCTCTGTGAGACGTGTTCTTACAGGTTCTTGTTCATTTTCCAATGGTTCTTGTTCATGGAGAATATAATCTAGGTTTAAAATTGTTAGGAAGAATTTCATCTTCTCTTGCCATCTTCCAAAATCAGAACTATCAGACTTTTCTGGTCTTTCGGTTTGTGCAGACGTGGTGGTTCAATCTCAGAAATCGAAATCCCAAAAAATACAGATCCGAAGATTTGTCTTAAGATTGTTAGAAATATTGGTATGTAGATTTGTACTTTAGGGACTTTATCATAATTATTAAAATCAATTAAAGCATTATTTTTATGTGTCAATGTCAAAAGGAGTGATGAATTTGACTTTTTATCCTTTGATTGTGATTCTTCTTCCTAAAAGATACCAATTGAGCACCACTATTGCCTATTTAAATGATCAAATCTTTTTATCTGCAAGGCAAATATTGGTCCAAAGGATGTATCATACCACCATTCAACAAACAAGTGGGGTGCAAATATCAATGCTAATGCCCATGGAGTATAAACAGAAAATGGGTGTCTATATATCAATTCAAGTGTTCAATGAATATATATATATACTAATATACTCAGAGACAGAACCAACCTCAAGGGCGTCAATATCAAAAGGAGAAACAACAAAGTTAATAATACTTTAGCCTTTTAAGGTGGGTGCCTCGATCAAATGAAAGGAATGTGAATACACCCATGAGATCTTTTAATTTCTTGCTGCACCCAAAATCAAACTAATCTTAAACATACCCAGACTGTTCCATAGCGACTAACCAGAGAACAGCTTCTTTTTAAACTAGTCGGGTGAGTGTATCTAGTTTCATTTAATTGAACTTTCTAAGTGGGGCTGTCAATATTAAAACTGAATGATCCGATAATATGCACATATATAAACAAAATATGGGTGTCAATATTAAAACTGGATACGGTGGTTTTAAAGACTTGTGCTATAGCTTAGTTTAGGTTAAAAACTGCATTCCTTTACCGGGTTAAAAAAAAACTGACAAGTGTCATCAAAACATTTGCGTTATTGTTACAGTAACAAAGTGACGTTGATAGATGACGCCAACTCGTCAAAGCTTAATGTTCCTTCTCAGAAAGTTCTCTCTCACTTGACTTCTTTTCCCTTCATTTAAATTCATTCTTAGTTCCCTCTGTCTCTCACCATCGATTATTTCTTCTTCTTCTAAATTTTCTTAGCATTTTCTGTAATTCTTCATATTTTTTCCGCCTTTTGCTTGTTGATTTGTTGCTTTTGTTTTAACAGGAAGAAATGATGGTTAGATTTAATTTCCCTTTTTTTGGTTTGAGCTATACCCTGTTCAGATTTTCTAAGAAGCATTGTTCTTCATGGGTTCCTCTCAGTTTTGTTTTTTATTTGGATTTAGATGTATGAGTTATCTTCTGGGTTTTTTTATTTACAATTCTGTGGTTTAAGTGCACGTTGGATATTTAGGGTTAAAGTATAAATGACAAATAACGTCTTTCTCCGACAGCTTAAGCTTTTGGAGAAGTTGGTAAGTTAACATGGTATCAGAGCAAAGGTCTCGAGTTCAAACCTCTGGATAGCAAAAATCCACATGCAATGGTCGGCCCAAAATGGAACCACATGTGTCACATTTTTGCCAAGTGGGCCACACTTGCGGGGGGGGGGGGGGGGGGGGGGGAGTGTTAAAAGTATAAATGAAAAATAACCCCTTTCTCCGACAGTTTAAGCTTTTGGAGAAGTTGGTAAGTTAACAATTAGATATTCCCACAAATTCTGATTGATTTGGGTTATGTTTTTTTATTTCTCTTTTTTCTTAATATCATAAGACTGGAGATTCAATTATGTCTTAAGTTTCTTACTTTCCGCCCTTTAATGATTTCCATAACCTCGTCTCTTATGGGGTTTTGTGACTGTTTCAGAAGGTGGTCATGAAAGTAGATTTACATGACGACAAAGACAAACAGAAGGCTATGAAGGTTGTCTCTAGACTACCAGGTATCTTTGTTTGACAAGTATGAATTCTCAGGATTGAGTCCCAAGCTCAATGGTAAAGGCTTTGTTCTTAAACCTGGAGGTCATAGGTTCAATCCTAGCTTACCTATGAAAAAAACAAAAAAAAGAAAAACAAAGGAATTCCTTACCAATATATAAAATAATAATGAGTTATGTGACTGTTGCTTGCGAAACAACCGGTTAGTCTAAAAGCTTAAGCAGTTGGAGAAGATGTTATTTAATCTTTTATAGTCTAACACTCCCCTCACGTGTGCCCCACTTTTAAGATTGGCCTACACATGGCACATGTGGGCCCCTCTTTGGGTTGGCCATTAGACTTGGATTTTTAATATCAAGGAATTTTGAACCCATTACCTTTGCTCTAATACTATGTGAAACAACCAGTTACTCCGAAAGCTAAGCTGTTGGACTGTTGGAGATAGTTGGAGAAGACGTTAGAATCCTTCTTGGATTTCCCAGTTAGTTTATAATTTAAGTTAGAATCCTTCTCAATGTTTTGTTGCGTCATTTTGTTTTCTATAGTACTATTGATGTGATAACCTGTTCACCACCTCGAAATTGATATATTATTAGTGTGATCTAATGGTAAAGTTAAAAGTTTTTGAAAAACCTAGAAAATTCACAAAGACATTCACTCATGGAACGGAGAAAATTATCTAAAATTTGGAGACTGAAAGCGAGCACCATCAATCTCAAGATCCAACAAGAAGTGGATTGAAGTGATGGGAAGTTTCTACTCCATCAGATCAATTTTAACAGCACAGAGATAGTGAGATCTCCCATTTGTTTCACAAGAAACTGAGTGGCTCACATCAGCAAGTAAAAATACCTCTCAAGTTGGTGTCCACCTTGATTTTCATGTTGTTTAGATTTGGGAACAAATATGCACTTGAATTAGATTTGAGTTGGCCATGTTCCTTTATTCATGAGTCAACTCGGTGTGAAAAACCAATTATCACTGTTTTTCTTTTGGTTGTGAGAAGAAGAACCCCTACTACAGATCAAATGTCCAAATCAAGATTTCTTGGACCTTGTCACTTCTTCGAGTTTAAAGTCACTTTGGAATTCATAATTTTTTTTGGATTTCGGTCAACACCGACACCGAAACGACCGAAATCTGAAATTACCGAAACGTACAAAATTTCGGTCGAAATTTCGGAAAATATATTAATTTTTTATTCCTTTACAAAATTTCAGCCCAAATTACTAAAATTTTGGCCCAAAAAAACAACATTTCGACCCACTTTACCTAATTTCGGCCGAAATTTCGGTTTCGGCTAGGACCGAAATATATGCCGAAACCAAAATTTCAAACCATGCCTTCCATTATGTTGGAGCGACTACCTTCTCAAAAAGGTATAGTGATTCCTGTTTGACAAGCTAACAAATTGGCAATTTTTAGGAAATGACATATAATTGTATTTTACATCATTTATTGAAAACTGTTAACATATATCAGATTTTGATATTGAATGACCATTATGCGGGAATTCTAATTGAGTAAAACTCAGTATTCTTTTTTCTAACATCCAGTTTGAATTAATATAATGTCCTGTTACACAAATATACCCTTCATTTTGTTTACTAGTCCAAATATCAGAAGTAAGTGCAATTTTTCCATTAAAATTTTTAAAACTTGAAATCAATTGTTCTTTGCTTTCAATAAATAATTTAAAGGAATCTGATTTTATAGTATTTCTGGTCACTTTTTTAAAAGCAGGATTTAGAGCTTTTAGAATATATTTTTCAAATCTTTTACTTTCACCCATAATAAATGGTTGCTCATCTTGTATGATGTATGATGCTAGTTCTCTCCTATTCTATCTTGATAATAAGAAAAAGTTCCTAATGAACTAGAAGTGAGGCTTAATTGGGTTTGTTTAGGTTCTAATGACCCATTATTTGCACTACAAACAGCGGAATGCCTTGCCAAGTGCCATGTTCTACCTTTACTCTTACAATTAAAATATTTTTTACATAATTTACAAATAGCCCTATCTTCTAAAACTCCCTTAGAATCCTTCTTTTCTTCAATGGTAAAGATCTTCCATACTTGTGAAATCCTACCTCTAGACGTTTTAGTACTAGGAGCTTGACTCCCACTAGTACTACAAGGTCCTTCGGTAGGTTCAGGAACAATTGGATATTCGGATTCTGGAGTATATGTATCATTATTCCAAGGTTCTACACAAGCCTCCACTAATTCATCATTTCCTATGATTTCATTTGGTTGAAAATAGTGGTCACTTGAACCGGCCATTTTAAAAAAATTACAAAGATGGGCTATAAGTAAATTTTAAAAAATAAATTCTAGATACCTCAACTTTGCTTGAATCGCCCACGGAGTTGTTAATCGCCTTCTTGAATACTAATTACCACAAGTTGTTAAGCACCTCTTTAATCCCTTCTTAATCGCTGATCGAAGTGAGTAATGGAGAGAATGATTAGAGAGAGTAATAAAAGAGAAGGATTAGAGAATTTGACGTAATAAGAGAATTTGATGTAATTAGAGACAAGGTTAGAGAGAGTAATATGAAAGAGAGAGCAATAAGAGTGAGAGTAATAAGAGAGTAATTGAGGGTGAGATATGAAGGGAGGGGGAGGGATATTTATAAGACTTGTAATATAATGAGTTACCAAAATACCCCCAAAATATAGTTGTTGGGGGGTTATTTGGTAAAAACATGTGTAATCCCTAAAGTACCTCCAAATATAGTTGTTGGGGGGTTATTTGGGTAAAAACAAGTAAAATCACTAATGTACCCCCCAAATATAGTTGTTGGGGGGTTATTTTGGTAAAAACATGCGTAATCCCTAAAGTACCCACAAATATAGTTGTTGGGGGGTTATTTTAGTAAAAACATATGTAATCCCTAATGTACCCCCCAAATATAGCTGTTGGGAAGGGTATTTTTGGAACACAAGAAATTACACAATGTAATTTCCGAAATTACCCCCCACACTAGCCATTTTTTCTAACTTTAAGGGGTATTTTTGAGAAAACACAAAAAAAAATTTAAAAAACACAAAAAAACAAAGGCAAAATTGCCACTGGGTCGTGCCGTGCCGGCGGGCCGGCAAGCCTAGCCCGGCACGACCCACGTCACTGTAGCAATCATGTCGTGCCGGCACAGCCCACGACGTGCCGTGGGCTGGCACGGCCCAATTGCCACCTTGAGGTGTGCTATAACTAGTTTGTTCTATTGGATTTATTTTCACTGGGAATGATCTTTAACATTTGATAAATCTGATCAAAGTGGGGTCAACGACAAGGAGTCATGCTTGTATTTGTTCGCCCTATCAATGCTAATAGAGATCGCTTTTGATTAAATGGGACCATCACGAGGTGAACCACATGTTCAATGGTCCTGTGACGAATGGACCGATATTTCATCAGTAAGATTATGGCTTACAAAAATGAACCTTTAAATCTGCCGATGGAACCCTAACCGATGCATTTTAGGCGGAGAGGCTAGCATTACCCGCTCAGGGATGATCCAATCCAACCGGACATGTGTCCGTCTGCTAGATCAACGAACCCAATCACATCAATGTGTCACACATGAAATCCAAAGAAATAAAAAGAGATTTTATATGGTGTAAGCCTTTATAGTCCCTTATTTTTCAAAAAGTAATGTACGGACCACATCATATGATGATCCAAACCGTCCATGTGATGGGCCACAATGTAAATATATTGGTTGTGACTCAAAAATCATTTCCATAGGATAATCCTAGCCCTTCGATCTATAGATGTTTCCGTAATATGCAGTTCCTCTATAGATTGGAGGGTTGGGATCATCCTATAGAAATTATTTTTGAGGCACAACTTATTTACGTTGTGGCCCATCACATGGAGGGTTAGGATCATCCTATGATGGGTTCCGTAAAATCTCAAAAAAAAAACAACAACAACAATCGTCTTTATAGCTGGAAACCACAACGTCCCAAGGTGGTTGTTAGTAAAAAATAAAACAGAGAAATTTCATCCTTAATCTTAAAATGTTTTCTTTCTTATTCTTTCTAATTTTTTGCCACAACCACAACATTCTCCCTCTATTTCGTGGTTCCACCAAAACATAGAGGAGATGTCGTTATCCCGCGCTGGAGAGCCTCTATCTTTAGCACATAGAGAGATGGTATTAAAATAAAAAATGAATTTAATATTTTAAATCAAGTGTAACAGTGTAATTTTTGTATTAATAGAAACCGTCAATTTATAGTAGTTGAGTTAGGGATGTTTTAAAAAAAATATTTTATCAATTTCTAATGTTTTTGATAATAAGTGGTTGATATCTACCAATCAATGCTTACTTCTTAAAATTAGAGACTTTTTGGCAAAATTATTTTTTTTGAGGGGTGTTCTTTAGTATTTTTGACTTATTAAACACGTAGGGGTGCAACTCGGGTAGGGTTCAACCCGAAAAAAGTAGAGTTGGGTTGAGTTCGGGTGGGGTTCGGGTTCAGTTTTCCCAACCCGGGTTGAGTTTGGCTCGGGTTCGGGTTGAGGGTTTGGGCAACCCGACATGAGTGAAACCTGACATTTTTTATGATTATTTTTAAAAAAAAATTATAAGCTTAAAGGCTTAGGTTGGGAAAGTGGGTTCCTTGGGTCGGGTCAGGTTGGGCGAACCTGACCTGGGTTGCACTAACAGGGCCCTAAAGGCAAATTATTTTAAGGAAATGTTATCAGCACTACTGTATTTTGATGTGGGCACTCCTCACTTTATTAAAAGTACGGTATGGCCCGTACCATAAGATGATCCAAACGGTCCATTAGATGGGCCACAACCTAAGTAGGTTTGTGCCCCAAAAATTATTTCCATAGGTTGATCCTAACCCTCCGATCTAAATGTTAGAGGGTTGAACCTAACCCTCTATAGATCGGAGGGTTAGGATCAACCTATGGAAATGATTTTTGAGGCACAACCTATTTAGGCTGTGGCCCATCTAATGCAATGTTTGGATCATCTTATGGTGCGGGCCATACCGTACTTTGAATAAAGTGAGGAGTGCCCTCATCAAAATACAGTAGAGCTGATAATAGTTCCCCTATTTTATTACATCATCTTCAGAACCGTGGTCACCACGCAACCTTGTAATTTTTTCCTTTTGTATAAACACGGGGAAGTAAAATATTCTTCTCCTTTTCTTAATTGGACAAGGAGAAATTATATGGTGCAAGGCCTTACAACAATAAGGCCCTTGTACGGTGGAAGTACGAACCTCGATATTTGATCCAACAACAGCTTCTCAAAAAGTGAGCTGCTGTTGGATCAAATATCAAGGGTGGTACCTCTACCATATTGTTGTAAGGCCTTACACCATATAAAAACTCGGGGACAAAGTGTACTTATGACTACTCTTTTACAATGGAGAGGGCTGCCCCAAGTAAGAAAAGCCGAATATGTCATAGGTAAATGGTTTTTGAGCTCAAGCTCAGATAGGTTATCTGAGCTAGAGACTCTAAATAGGGTGGGTGCCTATGTTGTTTGGGTTATGTTAGATATTGATTCTATAGGACCTAACATAGATAGGGTGTTCCTAAGCAATCATCTCCATAGGATCATTGTAAGTGCTGATTTGTGGAAGCTTAAAATGGACGGCTAGAAAATGGGTTCATGGACGGCTAGAAAATGGGTTCATTTTGTGCTGTATAGATCGAACAGTTAGGATGATTGTATTGAGATGGTTTTTTAGGAACATCCTATCTATGTCAGGTTCTATGAGATGAATGGGTTGGATGATTTAAACAACATGGGAGATGGTGTATTTATAATGTCTAGCTCAGATACCACACCCCATATATCATTTCCCCAAACCTGTCAACTTCGTGTTATTTATACAAATCTTCCGGGCGAAACTACCCTTATCATTCCGATTTTAAGGTAGCGAAGACACCGCATGGCATTACAAAAAGTGGGTCCATTTAGGTCCATTTATCTTTTAAGTCGCAAAAGACCAAATCAATTAAAGGAGATCAAACCTAACTAACCATTGACTTGTCAAACACATCGAAAAAATTTAGCCCACCAAAGGCATGGCATTTAGATGAGTGGTCCATTTATCTAGGGGGGCATAACTAATTTGACGTATTGGATTTAGTCTCTCTGTGATTGAATGATCTTGGACCGTCGAACAATCTTTTGATAAAGAGACTTCAAGGACAGCCCTCGCTATTGTGCCATGTGCACAATCACGTATTTAGATTTTGTTAGATATGCAAATCTTTATTAAACCAAATTAATTGCGGAACTTTCCTCCGGCCATGACGATTAGAATTAAAGACAACAAATCCCTCTCTAGCTTTGGTGAGCGACGAACACGAACCTCCGCTGCACACAAACAAGAGAAGAGAGATCTTTTAATCTTAAGAAGACCTTATGCTCAATGATGGATCGCAGGCGCAAGCTTCCTCTCAGATTAGGGACCCCCTGGAAGATAGAACTTTTACTATATGTGTGAAATTGCTCCCATCAAACATTACCCACATATATAGAGAGTTGGGAGTAACATTTTGTCTCCCACCACAACTCAGACTTGAGTCTCCAAGAGTTTCAAAACACTTGGGATTTATCCCTTTGACTCCTTTATGAATACAACAACAAGGATAAGGAAAACTAACGTTTTTCTTTTCTTTAAGTGGATCTCACGGTCCCACCAATGTGGGCCACACACAAAAAATGCCAACACGATATTCATTCACCCATCAAATCAACGGTCCCAATCAAATGGCCATTGATCACTGTCCCAATCAAATCAACAATCAAATCAATGGCCTCATACCATTTATCATCTCCGCCGATGTAGATTGCTTATCATTGACCACTGTGCCCTATCTATGGGAGCGAGAGAGTCAGTGCCCCACATGCTTATCCATTGCAGGCATGCTTTTTTTTTTTGGCTATATATTAAATAAGGAACAGAGAAGGTCCCCAAAGAACACAAGAACATGAAAAGATAAAGAAAAAAGAAAAAGGAAGAAAAAATACAATTAAAACCACTCCAGAACAACTCTATCAATACTTATCTTTGCCAAAACATCAGCTTCACAATTGGCTGACCTCCTAACATGCATGAAGGAGGCAGATGAATCCATCACCCAATCAGAAATTTCCTCAACCAAGCTTAGAAACCGCCAAGGGGAGGGAGCAGAACCCGAAATCCATCTAATCACATTGGAAGAATCTCCTTCTACTATTACTTTATCTAAAATTTCTTTGTCCAGATGAAGGATCCCAGAAAATGCAGCTTTGACTTCTGCCTCATTGGAGTCTGTAAAGCCACACGGACCTGAGTAAGCCCAAACCACCTGGCCGGAATCATCCCTGAGAAGACCACCAAATCCTGACAGACCAGGATTCCCAAAACTTGCGCCATTGCAAACTATTTGCCACCCCTCCCAAAGATCGAAAGCAGAAACACAACAAAATAAAGGGGTGCTTCTCGCCCATTGAATAGTTGAAGCAATAACTCTCAAGTAAATCCCATAAGCTGATTTAGACTTTCCTTCAAAAACTCTTTCATTTCTTTCCTTCCAAATCACCCATCACATGGCCAAAAGGCACATTCTCCATAAGACCTTTCCCTTCTTTTTTTCCAAGGAACAAAATCCCAGCAGCTAAGCAGCTTAGAAATAGTTTCAGGGAACAACACCCAATTCATACCAAACCTCGACAGAATTAGACCCCACACTACTCTGGCAAAACTACAGTGCAAAAAAAGATGATATGGAGTAGGATCTTGATCCTATTTGGAATTTCTTGGGTCTTCCCTAACTATATGTCCGTCCTTTTGGATGGGTAGCCTTTTGCCCCTTGGCCAAAAAAGGGTAGGACCTTATGGAACCTTACGCTATTAGCGTCTATATGGATCATTTGGAAAGAGCGAGATGCTCACACTTTCAAGAATGTGGTCGGCTGCTTACTCTTCATTTTGCAGGATCATATCATAGTGGTTTCGTGGGCAAATAGCCAAGTTAGAATATTTTGCTTCCCTTCTCCAGTGAGGATCATCTTGCTTTTGCAATCTTGTATGTGTATCAATGTTTTTTGTTTTTTTTTGGTTTGTGATGTTTGTTTCCTTGGTTCCATGACTGGCTTGGTAATGGCCTGTTTCTTAGTAATAAAATCTCACCAGTTCAATAAAATAAAATAAAATTAAAATTCAATGGTCCCATTCAATTTAGGCGGCACACATGAAGTTCAAATGTGGTCGCCAGACTAAAAAATTACCAAAGATCTCAAGCATTATTCTAATCCCAATAATAATAATGTGGTCTTAAATACGGCCTCATTACTTTTGTTTTTTTGTGGCGTGGGGGGGAGGATTTTTAATGAGCTACTGATATTGGAGTTTCATACTCTACAAAAAAGCGTCTTTCCGGTCTAAGCTCCACAACGTTCACTCTGGTCTATTGGTCTGTTCTGAAATTGTTTGTGAGAGCTTTTTTGAAACTATGATAACCTTTGACAACTGATTAAATAATAAAAGGCAAGGTGAGTTAGTGTAATTATCAAAACATGGTAGTGCAATTTTGAGTATCCTTGTAGACTACACTTATTGATGAGAGTGTTTCTTTGTTTTTTGTTTTTTTTTTTTTTTTTTTCTGAGTCAGTCGTTTTATTTTGGTCTTAAAGATAGTCATCTTTTGGGCAAGGTCAAGTTCAAGGGCCAAGTAGGTTATAAATTATGGGCCAAGTGGGCCATAGGTTTGAAATTGGATTAGGGTCCGATGAGTCTTGACAAGTAGGTGAGTAAGAACTAAGAGTATAAATATTTACGGAGGATTGTTACATTGACCAAACTGATCAGTTAAGAAAAATACATTGGCCAGCCTTGCAAGTTTTGGTCAAACTGGTCAGCTAAGTTCTTACTAATTACCTGTTGACAGCCTTTTATTTAGTATTTAATGGGCTTGTGAAAGCTTTTGAGGAACTGTAATTAACTAATTACCTGTTGACAGCCTTTTATTGGAGTGCTGATATCATTTCCGATCAAGTATTCTGAAGATAACATTAGAGGAGGGTAACTATTAAATATTATTTTGCGTCAACAGAGTGTTGTTTGACAGATGACGACTTGCAATGCGTCAATTCCTTCTCACAAACTACTTTCCATTCATTTAAATTCATTCTCTCCCTCTCTTACCAATCTATTATTTCTTCTTCTTCTTCTGCTTCTAAATTTTATTTAGCATTTACTTTCATCCTTCATATTTTCCCACCTTTTGCTTGTTGATTTGTTGATTTTGCTTGATCTGATTTCGGAGCAGAGAACCAGAAGAAATGCAGGTTAGATTTACTTTTCCTTTTTTTGTTTGTTTGAGCTAAACCCAATTCAAATTTTCTAAGAAGCACAGTTCTTCATGGGTTTCTCTCTATTTTGAATTTTTTTATACAGTCTTAGATGTAAGACAAAAATTCAAGATTGATTTGGGTTTTTTTTGTTTACTTCTTTATTAATTTCAGAAGATTGGAGATTGAATTATGTCTTAAGTTTCTTACTTTTCCCACCTAATGATTTTCAGAAGCTTGTTTCATGATGGGTTTTTCTTTTCTACTGATTTAATTGTCTTCAAATGTTTAATTCTTATGGGGTTTTGTGACTATTTCAGAAAGTGGTCTTGAAAGTAGATTTACGTGACGACAAAGAGAAACAGAAGGCTATGAAGGCTGTCTCTCGCCTCTCAGGTATCTTCGTTTAAGAAGTAGGAATATTCCTTACCCATAAAACTATATTGAGAATGCAAGTAAATGGCTGTTTTTTTTTCTTCTAATTTTGTAGGGATTGATTCTATCACCACGGATATGAAAGATAACAAATTGACAGTGATCGGAGACGTGGATCCCGTCGATGTGGTGAGCAAATTGCGGAAAACCTTTCGTACAGAGATCCTCACCGTCGGGCCCGCTAAAGAGCCTGAGAAGAAGAAGGAAGAACCCAAGAAAGATGCTCCTGCTAAACCCAATGTGAAGAAAGATGAATTAGCCGAGATTACCAAGTTCTACAACACCTATAATCCTCATAATCCCTATAGTACTGCACATTACTATGTCCAGACTGTAGAAGAGAACCCAAGTTTCTGTGTTATACTGTAAGGACTGTAAGATTTGATGAAGAAGAGATGGAATTTTTATCATGGTCCCCAAGGCATTCCAAGAACAGAGAAGGTCCTCTGTACAGTGGATATTGGTTTGCTATTCATGTTTATGTTCAAGGGAATGTAAAGAGATAATAAATCTCGACTTAATTGAGATTATGCATGACTAGAAGTTGAAACTGAATTTTTGAGGAGAAGTTATAATAAGGCTTGAATACATTGGAGTCTCATGGGTCACTTGGATTTTCTTGAATGGCATCATCTTTCTGCAGGTTTCAAAGGAGAACAAGGTGAAAGTATAGTAGTTCAGTTAAAAAAAAAGCAGAGAACAAAGCTTTAAATTCTCCGAACTTGTTTTCTACTTCCATCATCCATATCTTTCTCATCTTGTTAGTTATACTGTCAGTTGTATTAGCATTCAATTTGTCTTTTTCTTGAAAATGTTTTCATTTCTAAGAAAAGCCAAATAAAAGAGATGAAAATAGAGTTAAGTTTTAAACAGATGTTGAAAATTTTGGAAGGGGCAATGATATTTCACCCCCCCCTAAATTTTCAAAGTGATTTGGCATTGAGATCCAGAGAGACCGACCTCTTGAGAATCCAAAACCTAATTGGTTTGTTGTTACAAGAGTTTGGCAAAATCCCAATGCTTGGTTTGTGGCAATTTAACAAGATCCAAGGAAATGTAAGTTGGAAGGATAGAAAGATGACCTGACAGAAATTGAAGTACAAAAAGAGTGGTAGACAAGATCTCTAGTGCGTCCAGTTATTTACATTGGGGCTATCCAAATGTCAAATGAATGATTCAGATCTTTGAATAAGGTGGGCCCCACCTGTACTTCATCGAAGCTCTGTTTCTTTAACTTAAAATGGGTATAAAACAAATCTTATGTATATTTTTAAGTGAAAAAATAGGCATTAATTTTTTTCCACACGTTTTAAGTCTAAAAAGAAACGGAGCCCACAGATTGATAGTGGGCCATATCTATCAATCTTTTGATAAACAGACTAGGAATAGACACTAGTGATAGACATGTCTAGACCTGGCCAACGGGTAACCCGCGCGGGTACGGGTACAACCCGTGCGGGTACAGGTACCGGCGGGTACGGGTAAGAAATACTGGCGCAGGTACGTGTAGCCTTTCATGAACCCAGAACCCACCCGGGCAGGTACGGGTATACCCGCGGGTAACCCAGCAAATTTAAAGAAGAAATTATATATATATTTACCAAAAGAAATTATATGATTAATGGGTGTGTGAACACATAAAAGTGGTACGATAGATGTACAAGCCTTGATATTTAATCCATCAGCAGCTTCTTAACAAGTCAGCTGCAGTTGGATAAAATATCAAGGATGGGATGATCAGTCACATATTCTAATTGCTTTGACTTGTTTTGTTGACCCACCCACATAGTCTATTTTTAACTGTTTAGTGTTTAGGCCTCAAAAATAAAAAGTTGAAAACCGAATGGCGGGTAACCCGCGGGCACCCGTAGGCACCCGCAGGCACCAACGCCCGACCCAGACCCACCCGCAGGTCACGGGTATGGGTTGGGTGCGGGTAATTTTTTTCGAGGGTAATGAAACTGGTACCTGTACCCCTACGGGCCGGGTGTACCCGCGGGTACGGGTCCCATTTTGCCAGGTCTAGACATGTCCCAAATTTCTGATGGCACCTGTCTACCTCTAAGTAAGAAGAGAAGATTAATTCTGGATTTCCAGAGAGCACATCCTCGGGCCATGAAGAAGGGGTTTGGCAACTGGTCAGGAAAAGAAAAGAAAAGTCTCATTCTCTTCTTTTTCCAGCATCTCCATCATGTCAGATCCCATTCTCCAAGCTGACTAGTGGCCATAGTTGAGGGAGCCCTCAGCCCTCTGTCTTGGTGTGCCTTGTATGGCTTCCCTAGCTTATTGGCTCTTATGATTTGTGGTTTTTTGGTCTATTTGTCTCCTGTGTTGGGGAAATATATAGCTCTCTTGCGCTGTTTGTTTTTCTGTTCTTGTCTTCATTTTTGATATTTTTGTTTTCTTGTTTTATGTTTTGTGGATCTATTGTTCCCCTATCAGAAGGGGTTGTCTTCAAGCTTCATGTGTATCTTTCCCACTCCTCTAAATGAAATGAAATCTGGTAGGGGTCTTGCCTAAACCCAGCTTACCCATCAAAAAAAATAAAAAAATAGGCATGTCCCTAACAGCTCTCCCTACTTTGCCATGTGTACAATCACATTTTTAGATTTTGCGCGATCTTCATTTGCTCATCGAATCGGTCCCAATCACATCCACACGGCACACTTGAAGTCCAAATGTGGTCGTTAGAAAAAAAATATTAACAATGATCTTGAAGCATTCTTCTAATTATAATAATAGATGGATGTGGTCGAAAATACAGCTGCATTTTTTGTTAAAAAAAAAAAGGGGCAACCTCTTATTACTCCTAGAAGTTTCTAGCCTAGACTACCCTGGAGGAAGCTTCTCGAATAAACTCGGCCTCATTACATTTTTTTTTTTCGAATTTTCACCGAGGCTACCGATATTGGCACTACTAAGTGATTTGCTAGCGTCTATCGCAAAAGGCATTTCACAGATGGTCTCTTACATGTCAGACCAGCCACCTCGTGAATGAAGACAAAAGATGCTGAAAAGGGAGCCTGTGTGGCTGGTCTGACATGCAACAGACCATCTGTGAAATGCCTTTTGCGATGGACGCTAGCAAATACCACTATGTAATTGCACTAGCTCACCTTATCTTTACTATTTAACCCGCTGTCAAAGGTTATCATTTTTTCCAAAAAAGAGTCTTGGTGGGCTCACTCCACAACGCTCACTCTTCCATCATTGTGTTAGATTGTAAGATTTGAAGAAGAAAAGATGTATTTTTTTGTCATGGTTTTGAGTTCTCTGTAATGTCGAAACCGATCCCCTGAGACGCACAAAGAACAGAGAAGGTAATCCGTGCAATGGATGTTGGATTGATATTCATGTTTCTGTTCAAGGGAATGTACAGAGATAATAAATCTCCTGACTTAATTGTGTCTATGTATGGAGAGAAGTTGAAACTGAAATTTGCATTTGATAAGGCCCTCCGCATGAATATTGGTGTACTTAGTACTTTATTGATCTTACGGTTTCATCATGAGCTTTGGACGCTGTTAGGCCTAAAATCGGTAATAGATACGACAGTGACGTAAGAGCTGAGCTGGAGGACCTGAGGAGCCGAAGTGAAGAGGTCGAGTTCTGCGCAAGGAGCAAACGAGGTCAGAAGACCAACCCGGAGTGTTGCTCCGGACAGGCCCTTCGACACTCAAGTCAGTATGAGCAAGAGTGCAGAGCGTGTTTAAGAGTGGTGGGTGAGAAGTTATTACCTTCTGATTTAAGCTTTGAAGGCCCTTTTATAGAGGGAAACCTGGGGTGGTTGGATTACCTACCCCAGGACAGGTGTCGGCCTGTTATAGGTTCGAGTTTACCTACTCTGAGGTAATTACCATATTGCCCCTGCCCAGCCTTTGGGCTTGCGGTGGGCCATCCAGGGGCCACGCGTCGACAGCTAACTGGCTGCTATTTTTATACCCCATCAGTTGCCCCTAGTTCTCCAAGTCATTGTAATGATTTGGGGAAGTGTGGTGAGTTACATTCCTGATAGGGGGGAGTCTGTCCGGAAAATCTGTCTGTCCGGCCTGGGAATCAGTCCGGAAATTTGTCAGTCCGGCCTGGGAATCAGTCCGGAAATTTATCAGTCCGGCTTGGGAATCAGTCCGGAAATTTGTCAGTCCGGCTGGGGCCGGGCTGATTTTTGTCGCGTAGCGGATGCGCCAAATCCAGTCCGGCCCAAGCCGGACTGGCTTTTGTCGTTTAGCGATTTGCGTCATATCCTATCCGGCTTGGGCTGGACTGGTTTTTGTCGTTTAGCGATTTGCACCATATCCTGTCCGGCTTGGGCCGGACTGGTTTTTGTCGTTTAGCGATTTGCACCATATCCTGTTCGGCTTGGGCCGGACTGGTTTTTATGGTTTAGCGATTTGCGTCATATCCTATCCGGCTTGGGCCGGACTGGTTTTTGTCGTTTAGCGATTTGCACCATATCCTGTTCGGCTTGGCCCGGACTGGTTTTTGTCGTTTAGCGATTTGCGACATATCTTGTGCGGCTTGGGCCGGACTGGTTTTTGTCGTTTAGCGATTTGCGACATATCCTGTCCGGCTTGGGCCGGACTGGTTTTTGTCGCGTAGTGGATGCGCCATATCCTGTCCGGCTTGGACCGGATTGGTTTTCTTGACCCTTAGCGATTGCGCCATATCCTGTCCGGCTTGGGCCGGACTGGTTTTCTTGACGGGCACAATCACTTTAAGAGCTATCCCTCACACGAGCACTTCATAGATGCCCTTAGCCCCTTGGAGATAAGGGCGTATTTACTTACGCCCTTGCATCGAAGTGTGTGTCATTCATTAATGAAAGACACGTGGCACCATACAAGGGCCCTCGAAGTGCGTGCCCTTCATTAAATGTGAACCGCCTTAGCCAAGGCTTTATAAAAGGAGGTTTTCACCCTTCATTTTTCACTTTTCACTTTTCACTTTTCACTCTTCTCCTTTTTGCTTCTTTGCTCTGCCAGCTCGGCTTGGATTGCATGCGGTTCTGAACGTCCGCGGATTGGGAGCCTTCTGTTCTGATCGGTAATCTTCTTGAGCGCGTCTCTTATTCGTTTCTTTTTCTGCGTTCATGTCCTATCATAACTCTAGCTCTGAGTCCGGTTCGGAGTCCGGTTCAGGGGAGTCCTATTCCAGTATCTCAGGGTCTAGTTCGTCAGGGAGGACCCAAAACAATCCGACCACGACTTTAGGGCCAAAAATGCTAGAGTAGAAATCGTAGATAGTGACGACAAGGTGGTTGGAGACGAAGTGATTTTGGATCTGAACACCACCCCGCTCCCAACGGATAGTTATCTTCGAGGAGAGGCGAGTGTTGGTAGTGACGCTGTCGAGGCGTCCACGACATTCCTCCTGGGCCAGGGCGTTGAGGTCGTAGCCAGGGCCCGGATGGACGCAAACCCTCAATACAACATACAGGCTCTTCACGAGGAGAACTTCCTTGATGAGTTTGTGATGAGAGACATTAGGGATAGGTACTGTGTTCCCCCAAGGTTTGGGCTGAGGGAGGCGATAGAGGGAGATAGGGCTTGCAACGAAAGCCTCGACGTCTGTATATACGACGAGTCGCTGAGGGCTGGGCTCAGGTTCCCTTTGCACCCGTTCTTCATCGCGGTCCTTCAATATTACGGGCTAGCTCCGGCTCAGGTTGCGCCGAACTTGTGGAGGGTGCTGACCGGGTTCATATACCTCGTCCAGGGCCGGCTTGGGAGAAACTTGTCTGTGCCGTTGTTCCGCGCGTGTGCGCAATTGAAGAGGCACAAGGACGGGGGTTGGATTTACATTAGCTAGCACCCGGAGGTGAAAATGATCACTGGCACTCCCTCTTGTAAGCCCAAGGGTCTACTCTCCTATCTTGTTTTGATGATTCTAAACATAATTGATTGTGTTTTTGAATACTAATCAATTTGCTTTGAAGTGTTGTGTTTGAGATAGGATTGATCATTGAAGAAACCAACACACAACATGGTCATGCTTGGAGATATCCCATACAAGAGTCAAAGGAGCTAAGTGAAGCTCACCTCATCTCTCAAGCAAGCATACACAAGATGGAAGATCAATTGAAGACCAAGACTAAAGAGAAGTTGAAAGCTACATAGGTATCATTGTACATCCTTTCTCTTTAGATTTCCAAGTCAAGGCAAAGTGTTTTCAAAATGTTTTTCAAAGAACACTTAAGAACTTAAAATGGATTAGTGAATGCTTATGTGGTGGACCAACATGTTGGGACCCTCATAAATATTCCAAAATAATCATAGGAGATGAGTTCCAAAAGCCAAAAATCAAACAAGAAATAAAATCTCAAAATATGAGGATTTTTAGGCTTCTCGGAACTCAGAGATTTGTCTCGGAGCTCCGAGCTCGGAACTCCGAGAGTTCCCTCGGAACTCCGAGAAAAGGTCCAGTAGCGTCTGGACATTTTCTCGGAACTCCGAGAAAATTTCTCGGAACTCCGAGAAATGGTCCAGTAGAAATTTTATTTCTTCTGACCGTTGTCTCGGAACTCCGAGAATATTTCTCGGAACTCCGAGAAATCTCGGAACTCCGAGAATGATTCTCGGAACTCCGAGAACCTTGCGACAGCTCAAAAAAGAGCCGTTGGGTTTTGAATTAAAATTTGATTTTTGTTATCTACACCCCCAAACGGTCATATTTTGAGGAGAGACTATTTATACAATATCTAGAGGATTATTTCCCCTCTCTTGATTTTTGAAAAACCCTCTTAAGCACTCAAGCAAACTTGCAACCCTTTCAAGCTTAAGATTTTGTTTTTCCCAAACTTGCCTTTCACTTGTGAACCTATTGAGTTTGGATTTAGAGCTATCACTTGCAATCTTTGTTGAAGAGCAATCAAGGAACTACAAAGGGCATCAAGCTTTCAAGAAGAAGCCAAGCTATCAAATCTTCCATATCTTGTATAGGTGGCTAGGGCATTCCTTTTTTAATTCCCTAGAGAGCAACCGCTTAGAACTCGGCGGAGAAGGAGAGTCTTTGTAAAGGTGTAAGGGCATCCTTGTTTAATATCCCTTAGAATTGTAACCGCCTCGGAGCCGGGCATCGTGGAGGTCTCCAATAGTGGAATCCCTCAAGTGCGACCTTGAGTAGAGTGGAGTAGGCCGTTGGCCGAACCACTATATATCGGTGTGTCATTTCTCACTCTTGCATTTCCATTATTGTTTGGCTTGGCATTTCACTTTGTTCTTTCAATTATATTTGCACTAACCAAATATTTAATTAAGTGAAGAAAAATTCCAATTAGGGTTTATAGATAATTTTCAAAAGGCCTAATATTGAGTTAAATTCAATTCACCCCCCCTCTTGAGTATTTCAATTGGTATCAGAGCCTCGTCTCTAATTTTTAGAAAACCCTAACCGGTCTAGAGTAAAGATTCTAAAATGGCAAACTACCCTCAACACCATGAAGGTTATTCAAACACTAGGCCACCCTATTTTGATGGAACAAACTATGGTTTTTGGAAAACCAAAATGAAAATCTTTTTAACCCAAGACTATCAAATGTGGAGAGCAATTAATAATGAATACATCTTACCCACAAGAAATTTAAATGATTGGACCGAAGCCGAACAACAAGCTTCGAATTATAATGCCAAAGCCATGAATTCTCTTATTTGTGCTCTATCTCCCGGAGAATTCAATAGAGTATCAAATTTGAATTCGGCTAAGGAAATTTGGGACACTTTAGAAGTCACCCATGAGGGAACCAATCAAGTAAAAGAATCTAAAATGAACCATCTCTTTCGGCAATACGAACTCTTTCAAATGACATCCGATGAAACAATTGCCGACATGTACACTAGATTCACCAATCTTGTAAATGGATTAAGGGGTCTTGGAAAATAATTTTCCAATAGAGATTTAGTGACTAAAATTCTTAGGTCCTTACCTTTGTCTTGGGAATCCAAAACCTCCGCAATCACCGAAGCCAAGGACATGAACACATTGAACCTAGATGAACTAATAGGGTCCTTGATCACCCATGAAATGATTTTCAAAACAAAAGCACCCGAAATTGAAACTAAAATCGAAAAAGGAAAAGGAATTGCTTTTGCTTGTAATATAGGTGAAAATGAAGATGCAAAAGAAGACATGGAAGATGAAGTTGCCCTCCTAACAAGAATGATCAAATTCTTGCAAAGGAACATGGGAGGGATGAGAAATAGAAGGACAAACCCTCCATTCAAGAAGAAAGAAGAACTCGGTGATGGATCTTCTCAACCACGATGTTACGGTTGCAAGAAGCTTGGACACATTCGCCCGGATTGTCCACTCAACAATGAACCCACTTCAAACAACCGCTTCAAGAGAAGAGAAGGCAAGAAAGGAATGACCGCCACGTGGGATGAAGAAATTGAAAGCGAAGGCGAACAAAATGATGGCGAAGATTGCTTGATAGCAAGGAACGTATGCTTCATGGCCTCAACAAACGACAACAATGAGGTAAACACTTTAAATGATGTTATTGTTTTAAAAGAAGTTCTTGATTCCCTACAAAATGCAAATGATGAACTTGAAATTCAATTTGATAAAATTGCATCTCTTGAAAATTCTCTTGCTAACATGACAAAAGAATTTGGTTGGTTGAAAAAGGATCATGAATTTTTAGATGATAAGAATGAAAAATACAAAGTAGAAATTCATGAGTTAAATGCTTCTATCAAAATCTTAAATAAAAACCGACAAGAACTCTCAAATGAAAACAACAATCTAAAGCATGAAAATGGTAGATTATCTTTTGAGTATGATGAACTAAAGAAACTTTTTGAAAAATTTGAAAATAGTTCATTAAAATTGGATAGGCTTGTAAATCTTCAAAGAATGTCAAGTGACAAAAGTGGACTTGGACATAAATGGAACACCACAATATCCAACTATAAAACTAAACTTGAAAAGGTTTCTTCTAGCGGTACCAAAATTTGATTTTATTGTGGTCTAGAAGGTCATTACAAGGTTGCTTGCTTACATGCTAAACAAGATAAGATTAAGTTGAACTCTAATGTGAAAACAAATGAACATAGCAAGATTAGGAAGATTTGGGTACCTAAGGGATCTCACTTGCCTATTCATATGTAGGTATGCCTTAAAAGCCATAACAAGAAGAACACATGGTACCTTGATAGTGGATGCTCTAGACATATGACCGGAGACCTTACTCAATTCGCATCCCTATCGCTCAAGGATGGTGGAGACGTTACCTTTGGAGATGATAAGAAAGGAAAAGTCAAAGGTGAAGGCACCATAGGTAACTCTACCTCTCCCATACATGATGTACTATTTGTTGATGGCTTGTCCCATAATCTTATTAGCATTAGTCAATTATGTGATAATGGTTTTGAAGTTGTCTTCAATCCCGATAAATGCATTGTTAAAAATAAGATAGATGGAGTAGTCAAATTCATAGGTTCTAGAGACAATAACATTTACACAATTGGATTAGATGATCTTAGACTCCAAAATGTAACTTGTCTTAATGCCATTAGTGAGGATTCTTGGCTATGGCATAGGAGGTTGGGTCATGCCGGAATGGATCTCATTTCGACCCTCTCCTCAAAAGAAAGTGTTAGAGGATTGCCTAAGTTCAAATTCATCAAGGATCACATTTGTAGAACTTGTCAATTAGGAAAACAATTGAAAAGCTCATTTGCACCTAAAAATATGATTTCAACTTCCTACCCCTTGGAGCTACTTCATATGGATCTTTTTGGACCAATGAAGACTAGTAGCCTAGGTGGAAAGAAGTACGTGTTTGTAGTTGTGGATGACTACTCACGATTCACATGGGTCATATTTCTAGCACACAAAGATGAAACTTATGAAAACTTCCTTACATTGTGCAATCAAATACAAAATGAAAAAGGTGTTGCTATCTCGTACATTAGAAGTGATCATGGAACTGAATTTGAAAATGTACATTTTGACACTTATTGTAATGAACATGGCATAAAACATAATTTTTCCGCACCTAGAACACCTCAACAAAATGGAGTAGTAGAAAGAAAGAATCGAACTCTCCAAGAAATGGCTAGAACTATGTTGCATGAAAATGATCTCCCTAGATATTTTTGGGCGGAAGCGGTTAGCACCGCTTGCTATATTATAAACAGGGTATATCTAAGGCCAATTTCTAAGAAAACACCTTATGAGCTTTGGAAAAACTTGAAACCAAATATAAGCTATTTTAGAGTGTTTGGATGTAAATGCTTTATTTTAAACATCAAAGATAATCTACACAAATTTGATAGGAAATCGGATGATGGAATATTCTTAGGGTATTCTTCTCATAGCAAGGCATATAGAGTATTTAATAGGAGAACCCTAGTAGTAGAAGAATCCATGCATGTGACATTTGATGAAAGAGAGCCAACACCACAAGAAATGCCACATGATGAGGATGAACCCATTGAACATCTTTTTCCAAAATTGAGTGCTCCTCCTCATGCATCAACAAGTCATACATTACCTAGTGAGGAAGTAGAAAATGAAAATGATGACTCATTGCCTAGGGATAGGAGAACATTGGTAGATCATCCTGAATCCCAAATTTTAGGTGATGCCACATTGCCAGTAAGAACTAGATCATACTATCGTAGTGTGAGTAACAATTTGGCGTTCCTATCCGAATTAGAACCAAAATCCATCAAGGAAGCTGAAAAGGATGAATATTGGTTGATGGCCATGCAAGAAGAGCTAAGTCAATTCGAAAGGAACAAAGTGTGGAGGCTAGTACCTAGACCTAGTGATCATCCAGTCATTGGCACGAGATGGGTGTATAGAAATAAATTGGATGAGAATGGAATTATCACTAGGAATAAAGCTAGGCTTGTAGCCCAAGGGTACAATCAGGAGGAAGGGATAGATTATGATGAGACATTTGCTCCTGTTGCCCGTATGGAGGCTATTAGGATACTTTTGGCATATGCATCTCATAAAGGATTTAAACTATATCAAATGGATGTCAAAAGTGCCTTCCTAAATGGCTATATCCAAGAGGAAGTGTATGTTGAGCAACCTCCAGGTTTTGAAGACTTCAAACATCCAAATCATGTCTTCAGGCTTGATAAAGCTTTATATGGATTAAAGCAAGCTCCTAGAGCTTGGTATGAGAGGCTTTGCACTTTCTTAGTTGAAAAGGGATTCGAGATGGGAAAGGTGGATAAAACCTTATTTATCAAAAGAGAAAATCATGATATCCTCCTTGTCCAAATCTATGTGGATGATACCATCTGTGGCTCAACTAATCAAAAATTGTGTGATGAATTTGCAACCTTAATGAAAAATGAATTTGAAATGAGCATGATGGGAGAGTTAACCTACTTCTTAGGACTCCAAATTAAACAATACAAAAATGGAATATTTTTAAATCAAGAAAAATATACAAAGGAGTTATTAAAGAAGTATGGCATGGATAGCAGTAAGACATCAAGAATTCCCATGAGTACTACTGCTAAGCTAGAAAAAGATGAATTTGGCAAATCTGTGGATCAGAAATTGTATAGGGGTATGATAGGTAGTTTGCTCTATTTGACAGCCAGCAGACCAGACATTATGTTTACTGTCTGTCTCTGTGCTCGATTTCAATCGGATCCTAAAGAATCTCACCTATCAGCAGTTAAGAAGATCTTCAAGTACTTAAGAGGAACCCAAAGTCTAGGACTGTGGTATGAAAGATCATCTTCCTTCACTCTCATCGGATATTCAGATGCAGACTTTGCTGGATGTAGAGTAGATAGGAAAAGCACTAGTGGGACTTGCCAATTCTTGGGTAAATCACTTGTTTCATGGTTTAGCAAGAAGCAAAATTCAGTAGCTCTGTCCACAACAGAAGCAGAATATGTGGCAGCTGGAGCTTGCTGTGCTCAAGTCCTATGGATGAAAAGCACATTGATGGACTATGCAATCAAAATGGAAAATATTCTCATCCAATGTGACAATACTAGTGATATATGCTTAACAAAGAACCCCATACAACACTCAAGAACAAAACACATTGAGATTAGGCACCACTTCATCAGAGATCACTCACAAAAAGGGGATATTTGCTTAAAATATATCAACACTGAAGATCAATTAGCGGATATCTTTACAAAACCCCTTAGTGATGATAGAATTTGTTATATCCGAAGTGCCTTAAACATTTGGAGTGCGGATCAAATTAAAGAAATTGCCAAATAAATACTTTGTGCCTTTAACCAGCTTATTTATATAGTATTTATATATATAATCTTTGTTTGGTAGTATCTGCATGAATGAGATGTCAAATTTTTAATCTTAAAAATCACTCAATTGATATTCTTAGCCTTCTTAGTTTTTTCTAAGTTGGAGAGGTATCTTCACTTTAATTAAAATACCTAACATCTTGACATATGTCAACATCTCGATCATGAACAGGTATATGTGCATTACTTGGTTAAATATTTTTATACCATAAGCATTGATTTAGGGGGAGTTATCTACTCCTAAATTTTTTTTTACACCCTTTCTGTCGATGACAAAAGGGGGAGAAGGTTTGAAATTGATTATCTATTCAAATTTACTATATGCACCTCATGCTTATAACTTGTATCATCTATATGTGTGCATATATTGAGGGGGAGTTCTAGTATTCAATTGCCTACTGTGGTACCCTGATCCCGCGAGAGGGGTGTGGGGCGCGAGCCGCCGCTCTCTCTCTCTTGGTCTCTCGTATCCACGCGATTGGCGTGTGCATTTTATTATTGATTTGAATTAATCTTTCCTGTGAACTTGGGATCACTAAGGCAATCCGAATTCCACACGAAAGAGACTGACAGAGTCGCCACCTAGATGTGGGATCTAGGACCCGTAATTAACCAGAAATCTAGACTCGCTACCTGGTTACGAGAATGGAAGGTATGGGGAGTTATCCACCACATGCACCATTCTTGCCCGATAATCGGTCTTCGATTCCAAAAGCTAACTCTTTTAAATTTATTTTAAATGGCTCATTCAACTCTATGTTAATGTGCGAACTAAGTGACATGCATCCTATGATCTAATTTCAATGTGAATCCTAAATGTGTATCTTGATTTATTAATTTGTCTGGATTCAATCTAAGTGAAAGTTCTCCTAAAATTCTAATTTCATGGAAAGTCCTAAGTGATTTGATTAAGCATTTACAAGAAAATTAATATACAAAACACCACAATTTGTTTGTGGTGCCGACTCGCGGGTGGTATGCCATCAGACATCCAAGCTGCCTACGTACCCAAGCCTCACTGGGATCAGAGTCGACGTAGTTCGGTGCACCTAAGCTAAGTTACATATGCCTAACTCAACTAAGACACCGACCTAGACGGGATTGACTGTTTCAACAGTTTTAAGAGAAGTTATTTAATTCAAGTTGAGGATTTTATTATCTTAGGATTTCATCGAAGATGCTATATGATTCTTATCTAAATGCAAGTTGTCCCTTAGACTAATGCAGGTTAGCCTACATCCTAGTTTACTAGGCTTGTCCTATGGAAAAGATCGGGTGACTAGTGTAACTAAACCTATGGCACGGTTGCTATACATAGCAAACGTCCGTGATGAGGCTGGACTCCTGACTCTAGGACTCCCTAAAACCTAGGACTCCCTAAAACTTAGGACACGACACGACACGACACCAGTGTTCCTAAATTGGGCTCTAAGGGTTCCTAAAGGAATTTTGAATCCACCGGCTCTTGGGAATCTCGAATTCTTTTGGGTTTGTGGAAACTTTTAGAGTTTTCTTGAAGCTTTTATTATCTGAAGGTATTTAGTGTGTTTGGTAGCTTTTAAAGTTGTTTATTTAGAAGGTTTTAGTTTCATTTGAAATTTTTAGTGGTCTTTTGGTTAATGGCTTTTAACGGATTTTTATCAGTGGATTTTAAATGGGTGAATTTTAGTTTTGTTAATTTTAGGTTGGATGTACTTTAGATTAATGTCTTTCGATTTTGGTTTGGAAAATGACGTTAACACAACCAAGTTTTGACAATTGCACAAATTCGACAAACCATTGACCATTAAAAGATCTGACAAATGCAGCCCACTAAAACTGTCGTAACTCTTTAACCGCTTGGCCAAATTCAACGTACAAACATGCGTTGGAAAGATCTTTTATAGGGCTACAACTTTGTAGTTCTCCATTGTTTGTAAATCTGTGATTTAGAGGTTCGAATTTGTGTTGCAAACAAAAGGACAGCAACATTAAACTGGAAATGCCTAAAGGTGTGCCGCAACCATTTTGGACTTAACTTTTTAACCGCTCGCTGTCTGATCTAGCACGAATACTCGTTGGAAACGGCACGAAAATATCTACTACTTTGTAGTTAACCATTTCCCACGATTCTGTTGTTTAGAGGTTGAAAAATCTGTTTAAAGTCTAACAGCTAGCACTATGACGGGAATGATATTGGCACCCCCATGTTTTCTTTTGATAGTTCTTATTTTTTTAGTGATTAAAAGACGGTGAATATGAAAAATGGCTTGAATGGGCCTGAGATTAGATTCAAATGGGATGTTTGAAAAAGGGGTTGTTTTTATCTACTTGGCAAGGTGGGGTATGGATATTGGGTTCTTGAGATTGAGTGGGGGCTGTTGTTATCAAATTGGAGTGGGGGCTGTTGTTATCAATTGAAAGATGGAGGTTTTGTAAGCCAAATTAAATGGGTTTTGATAATTCATGTAAAATTCAAGTTTTCTTTCTTGTAAATGTTCAAAATTTTTAATGAATTGTTTTCCCAAAAGAAATCTAAATTCCCTAACAAGCCAATGATTTCAACATCCCATCGCAAATAGGTTCTAATGACCCTAACACATTAATTATATTTAGCATAAGTGAGAACATGACCAAGGCCAAACTAGTACAAAATTAAACATGACATCAACCAAAATATACGCAAAACAACACTCAATCCTACAAATATAGAAAAGAAAATAAAATTCCAAAAGACATACCTTTTTGTAGACGATATTCCATGCAAACTTATGGAGAAGAGGGATTTGGTCTAGAGAGAGGGCTTGAATTTTCTAAGAGAGGGGTTCTCTCCTCTTTTCTTTTTTTTCCTTCTTTTTTTGTTTCTTTTTCTTCTTTTCTTGTTTCTTTTTCTTCTTTTTTTTTTCTTTTCAACCCCACATAGCAACTTTGTTAGAACACATGATAGAAGAGAAATGAGTTGTCCTCCCTTACTCCCCCTCATTGAACCATTTATAGCAAAGGAATGGGAGGGTGGTGGCCACCATTGTGGACTTATTCCATGGTAGGTGGCCACCATTGTGGACATATTCCATGGTAGGTGGCCACCATTGTGGACATTGAATTTTGACATGTGTGTGGCCCCATGCATGTTTTTTAAAGTCCTTTTGAGTAGGTAAAAGATAACCCAAGTGGGTCCCATATGTGACCAAATTCCCAATTGTGCATAAAATCATATGCCCCACTCCAAAGTATGATCGGAACCGTTCATTTGATGGGCGACAATGTGATTTAATTTGTGCTCCGCTAATCAATCCTATGGGCTGATCCAAGCCATCCAATAGATCAAAATGTGAATATGTTACCCCATTTTTAAATCACTCCCATTTGATGATCCGAACCGTCCATTTGATGGGCGACAATTGATGATCTTGACCGTTCAAATAGTGGGCTGCGATGTGATTTAATTTGTGCTCCACTAATCAATCCTATGGGCTGATCCAAACCATCCAATAGATCAAAATGTGAATATGTTACCCCATTTTTAAATCACTCCCATTTGATGATCCGAACCGTCCATTTGATGGGCAACAATTGATGATCTTGACCGTTCAAATGGTGGGTCGCAATGTAAATTGGTTGTGCCCCCTTAAATCATTCCTCTATGACGATCCAGACCATCCAATTGATGGGTCCCCTACCTAAGTAGGTTGTGTTCTCCTAAATCATTTCAATGGGCTGATCCGAGTAACTCAACCTGATGATCGTAACAAAATTGGTTGTTAAAACGACTTCTCTGAGATCTTGACTGTTCTCTTGATGATCATCTTTAGGTGTTGGATCGAAGTAGGTTCAAAACTCATTTTTCACTAAAACAATACGCGGGCCACCCTGTTTGATCCAAATCTAAACAAATGCTCAAGACGGGCCCATCAATCGGATCCAAATTCTCTCTTGCTCGGATTCTTGGGAATAACCTTTCTCAACAATTATCAGGACGACACAAAACATGACAAAAATAACCAAAAAGATCGAGAAAACAAGAGGAGCGGACACGGGAATGGAAAACACTGAAGGAGACTGATAACAAGAACACTAACTTCTTTGTTGATTAAAACAAAACAAAATGGGGTGTCTACAGATGCCCCTCTTTGGTAGAGATGACGTAGTCATTGAATACCAAAGTTAAAAATGACAGAACCATTTTGCGTAGCTTTAATCGACAAAGGACTCTACACAAAACGGAACCTAGACGCAAACATTTACTACCTAATGCAAGACCCTAAACGAAGTCCTAGAATTGGAATGCAATAAAAAAAATCCTGCTGCGGTGCCGCTCACAAACGGGCAACGAGAGAATGAGATACCGCTCACAAGCGGGCTCAAGGAGAAGACGAGACCATTCGCAAATGGACTCGAGAAATGAGGCACCGTTCACAAACGGGTTCAAAGAAAAGACGAGACCATTCACAAATGGACTCGAGAAATGAGGCACCGTTCACAAACGGGCTCAAGGAGGACCTGAGACCATTCACAAATGGACTCAGAAAATGAGACACCGTTCACAAACGGGTTCAAGGAGAAGACGAGACCATTCACAAATGGACTCGAGAAATGAAGCACCTTTCACAAAAGGGCTCAAAGAGGACATGAGACCATTCATAAATGGACTCAGAGAATGAGACACCGTTCACAAACGGGTTCAAGGAGAAGACGAGACCATTCACAAATGGACTAGAGAAACGAGGCCCCGTTCACAAACGGGCTCGAAGAATTTAGAGAATTTTTATGAACTTGAATTTGTCGTAGGATTGGATTTTTTTGAATTAAGGATTTGGATTTGATAAATTTTTTATTTTTGGGAAATGAGGTACCGTCCGTAAACGGGCTCAAGGAGAAGACGAGACCATTCACAAATGGACTTGAGAAATGAGGCACCTTTCACAAAAGGGCTCAAAGAGGACATGAGATTTTTCGTAGGATTGGATTTTTTTTTTGAATTAAGGATTTGGATTTGCTAAATTTTTTATTTTTGGGAAATGAGGTACCGTCCGTAAACGGGCTCAAGGAGAAGACGAGACCATTTACAAATAGCCTCGAGAAAAGAGGCACCGTTCACAAACGGGCTCAAAGAGGACATGAGAATTTTCGTAGGATTGGATTTTTTTTTTTTCTAGTTAAGGACTTGGATTTGCTAAATTTTTTATTTTTGAGAAATGAGGTACCGTCCGTAAACGGGCTCAAGGAGAAGACGAGACCATTCACAAATGGACTTGAGAAATGAGGCACCGTTCACAAACGGGCTCAAGGAGAAGACGAGACCATTCACAAATGGACTCGAGAAATGAGGCACCATTCACAAACGGGCTCAAGGAGAACATGGACTCAAAAAATGAGACACCGTTCACAAACGGGTTCAAGGAGAAGACGAGACCATTCACAAATGGACTCGAGAAATGAGGCCCCGTTCACAAACGGGCTCGAAGAATTTAGAGATTTTTTATGAACTTGAATTTGACGTAGGATTGGATTTTTTTTTTGGATTTGATAATTTTTTTTATTTTTGGAAAATGAGGTACCGTCCGCAAACGGGCTCAAGGAGAAGATGAGACCATTCACAAATGGCCTCGAGAAAAGAGGCACCGTTCACAAACGGGCTCAAAGAGGACATGAGACCATTCACAAATGGACTCAGAGAATGAGAAACCTGTTCACAAACGGGTTCAAGGAGAAGACGAGACCATTCACAAATGGACTCGAGAAATGAGGCACCTTTCACAAAAGGGCTCAAAGAGGACATGAGATTTTTCATGAACTTGAATTTGACGTAAGATTGGATTTGTTTGAATCGGGGATTGGATTTGATGAATTTTTTATTTTTGGGAAATGAGGTACCGTCCGCAAACGGGCTCAAGGAGAAGACGAGACCATTTACAAATGGATTCGAGAAAAGAGGCACCGTTCACAAACAGGCTCAAAGAAACAAGATAGCTTTGATTGATGAATTCAACAACGAAGAATTTAGAGTTTTTTCATGAACTTGAATTTGACATAGGATTGGATTTGATGAATTTTTGATTTTTCAGAAATAAGGCACCGTCCACAAACGGGCTCAAGGAGGACATGAGACCGTAAATGGACTCAGAAAAATGAGACACCGTTCACAAACGGGTTCAAGGAGAAGACGAGACCATTTACAAATGGACTCGAGAAAAGAGGCACCGTTCACAAACAGGCTCAAAGAAACAAGATAGCTTTGATTGATGAATTCAATAACGAAGAATTTAGAGATTTTTCATGAACTTGAATTTGACATAGGATTGGATTTGATGAATTTTTGATTTTTCAGAAATAAGGCACCGTCCACAAACGGGCTCAAGGAGGACATGAGACCGTAAATGGACTCAGAAAAATGAGACACCGTTCACAAACGGGTTCAAGGAGAAGACGAGACCATTTACAAATGGACTCGAGAAAAGAGGCACCGTTCACAAACAGGCTCAAAGAAACAAGATAGCTTTGATTGATGAATTCAATAACGAAGAATTTAGAGATTTTTCATGAACTTGAATTTGACATAGGATTGGATTTGATGAATTTTTGATTTTTTTGAACTTAATGAAATCGAGGATGTTATAGATCGTGCCTGACAAAGATATCGGAAACTAGGACTTTGACGAATGATGAAACGGCAAACCGAAGAACCATTACTAACAAGAATGGATTAGAAACACTTTTATGAAACTTCAACAAGATTTTTCTCAAAGAGACTGCTGGTCTTGTCTTTGGGGATTTGGATGACTGAAACCTTGAACAAGACACTTGAAATTGGTAATCTAGAACAACGGCTCTCTTGGATATAATCATGGAAAAGTGGGACTTGCCTCTTGATAGGTGTTTAGATAAACATTTCTTGACCAGGAAAGTATTTAACTAACTGGAAGGAAATTCTGAATTTTAACGGTTCATCTTTCTGAGAAATTGGCTCGACCATCATTGCATCTGAGGCTCTTCCAAGCTTAAGATGCCTTCCTGGGGTATGATCTTTTTACGGAAGCTGGGCTTTCTGATGTTTCTACTTCTGAATTCTTCTGGGTTGATCATCTTTGAAATATAGCTGTTTGACTAGATTCTCGAACTTTTTCAGGTACAATCGCAGGGAGCTGACGAGGCCGGGCCTCCTTCACCGAGACAGTTGCATCATTTGGACATATGGATGACGATTGACTCTTTTTAAATAGAAAACTTAGATAAAAGGCACTACTCAAAGGATTGAGGAGCTCTAAAGGAGTGAACATAGAATAACAACGATTGATTAACTACACTGACAGACACAGTAATGCTTCTGACTTAGTTAACGTTTTATTTGGTAAGTCTATCCTTTCAAGGAATATTTTTTTCAATTGGTAAACACTGGACTTTTTCCTTAAAACAGTAATGCCTCAATGATTTAATTACAACTCCTAGGATTGCTTAGCTCCAATGCCCCCAGTTTTGAGGATGTCACTTGAATTTGTTTGAACTTCAATTGATCTTCAGTCCTGATACCGGCTGTAACCTTCTTATAAATTTGCTTGAACTTCAGTTGATCTTCAGTCTTGATACTGGCTGTAGCCTTCTTATAATGATTCTCTTACCGTGACCAAGTCACCTCTTCAGGGTTTTTAACTTGGCGGACCGTGGTAGCCTTAACTTTTGCCTGAACCGTCTTTCTAGGTTTTCGATTCAGCAGGCTATCCCCTTAGCTTTTGCCTAAGCCGCCCTTTCGGGTTTTCAACTTAACAGGGGAATGATCTTAAATTTTGCCTAAACCGCCCTTTCAGGTTTTCAGTCTAGCAGATCTTCAAACTCCATTTTTTTTTATTCATCATCATTTTTTTTTTTTTCGGGACCTAGATCATTAGTTCTGAACATCGGAAGGACTTTATAGGTAGGATAGGGCTTTTCAAAGAATGGCTTAAGGTTCAACAAAGATTTCGACCGAACCTGTGAACAGGTTGCCTACATATCCCAAGGTAGGAATCAGGTCGTGTGTAGTTCAGGGCGAATGCCCCTAGTTTGAAGATAAATTGTTCGAAGGTTTATTGATTTTTCTTTTTTTTTTCTCTTCTTTCTGGAATAATTGACTTCTCTTCTTTAGGAACTTGTCCCTCTTTTTTCTGAAAGGATTGAATTTCTTTTTTTTTTTTTTTTTGGATTGATTGAATTGCTTTTCTTTTTTGAATCGACCGAACTCAGTTTAACCGAGCTGCCTACGTACCCCAGTGTATGGATCAGGTCTCGCGTAGTTCGGGGCGAATGCCCCTAGTTTGATGGGTTTTCAAGAAAATTTCATTTAGGCTCGAAGGGTTTGCAAACCAGTATTCTTTTGACGTTGGTTCTGATTTTGGGATTTATTTGGCCAAAGGAGGCCTTCTGATGTTCAAATTGGGAATCGATCCAGGTTACTAGAGTCCCTCTGGTACTGATTATTTATTTATTATTATTTTTCTCTTTTGTTTTTTTTTTTCGCGGAGTTTGACGGCATTTCCAGGTAAGAGATAATGGATCTTCTTCTTTCAAGATTCTAATACGTGCTTTTGACTTTCATAGAGTGAAACTTGTTCTTTGACATCCTCCATCTATGGATTCGTACTCTCGATATCTGATGATCACTTTTCATTGTTTGCTCTTGAACTTTTCATCTTGAATTTGTTGGCTTTATGTTATGAATTTGAGAACCAAGGTCATTGATTGGAAATATGAAAATTGTTTCCACTCTATGCCCCTTGTATAGCATATGCCTCTCACTTTCTTCATTCTCTTGAGCTTTCTGTCTATGTCTTGCCCCTGGTATCGGTTGTAGCTTTTCTAGACAATCTTCTTATTCTTGAAATAGGTTTATCAATTCCTCACACTCTTTAGAGGGTAATGTATTTTCAATCGGCATTCACTGAATCAAAGTTTCAGTGCCAGTGTTTATCATTTCAATTTCATCTTTGAAAGGTTGGGATTGGCGCTCCTCCTCTCGTTCAAGTAATTGCTGTGACTCAAGTGGAGTTTCGTCAATTTTGTCCTCATTTGAGGAGGGAGTCTTATTTTAAGATCAGAAGCACACATAAGAAACAGACACAAGTGAACCTTTTGGAACTGACTGAAATTTTATTTAAAGAAAAGCTATTACATCAGACGACCTATCTTGAACATGCTCAGGATTCACAACTCTTAAATAAGAAAGGGAAACAGAAGATAACTTGCCTGGACTAGGCATTGACCTTTAATTGTAAGACCGGACTCAACAATTATACTGACCATGATGACTGACTCAACATAAAATAGCAAGTGACTAAAACTTTAACTGCTACAACTGTTTGGCGTTGAAGGCTCGGCGAAGGCTGGCTCGTATCGGGATAGCAGCTACTAGAACATCTCCACTGTCTGCATCTTCCTCTTCTTCAAAAGGTTCCGACCCAGACGTTTCAAAGGTAGGTTCTAAGGCACAGATAAGAGTGAGAGGATCAAATTTTGGGTCCCCTATGGTTATAGCATTAACAACAGCAGCAGGGTTTGCATGACCAGGTAATGAGTTATCAGGTTTTGGCTCGAACACAAGATCTTTGTTGTCGAGCAACCTCTGGATCCTGAATTTTAGGGCAACGCAATTATCAGTGAGATGGCCGGAATTTCTATGGTATTCGCAGTGTTGATCTGTTCGCCAATTTGCTGGTAAAGGATTAGGAAGAGCCCTAATGTCGGGCAGGATTATGCGACCTGAGGCTAGACACTCCTTGAGTATCTCAGATGGTGGAAGAGGGAGAGGGGTAAATTTTGTCTGGGCCTGTGGTCGAGGTGCGACAGCAGGTTGGGTATAGTCCATCACCATGGGGTTCTGAGATTTTGAAGGCTGAGGCTTGGAGCAGGAAAGATTATTAATTTCAGCTGATGGAGACTTCCTGAATTCTCTGGTATTCGGGTTACTTCGGTTGAATACACCTTGAGCCATAGCCTCTTCTATTTGGGTGCCTGCCACGATAAAGTGTTTGAAGTCCGGATAATACTGCAACGACATGTGATATTGGAGTTGGGGGGAAATATTTTTCATGATTATCTGGACCTGCTCTTCCTCAGACGGGCGCTCCATCATCTGAGCTGCTATTCTCCTCCATCTTTTCACAAAAATCAGAAAGGATTCCCTCGAGTCTTGCTTTGTTCTCTCTAAATCCTTTCTGGTGATTTCTGTCCCATCATCATATTTGAACTGCCTGATGAATTGCTCGCCGATATCCTTCCATGTCCTGTAACAAGTCTTGTCCAAGACCATGAACCATCTCCTAGCAACCTTGGTTAAGGAAACTGGGAATAATTGAGCCATTTGCTCAGGAGATAAGCCTTGAGGCTGACACATAATGGTGAACATTTGCAAATGTGTGATTGGACAACCCACACCATCATATTTATCAAAGTCCGGCATTTGAAAATTGGCTGGGAGACGGATTTCTGGGAACAGTGTGAGGTCACTTGGATTGAAACCACCCTGGTCCTGAAACTGAATGTCCTGAACCTTCCTGGTAAGACTTTCTAATTTCTCCATAACTACTTTATCAACCATGGACTGAGAAGGCCTGCTGCGATCTTCGCTGTACTGCTCTTTTTCAAAATCTTCTTCAGTTTTGTCAGGGATAGGAATGAACACTGGCTGGGCAGGTGCGGCTGAAGTAACTGTATGGTGCATGGACCCTTTATCTTTGGACAACGATGGCCCCAACTTTTCAGAAAGCTGGGCCTTGATAACTTGGTTCTCTTCTTTGAGTTCTTGAAGCTGCCGGAGAATCAAGGTGAGAGTATCGGTAATAGCAGCGGGTGGAAGACTACTGTTCTGGTTTTCTGCCATTGGGGAGGATGAGGATGGGAAAGAAGGAGATGCTGGGGTCCTCAGAGAAGGTGGCGGGGAGACAGATTTCCTCTGCAATCGAGAAGAGATCCGAACCCAAGGAATAGTAGGGTTAGCTATGGTGTTTAGTGCCCTGTCATGGAAATAATGAACACGAGGTATATGAGCTTGACATTCATGGAGTGTTTCTTCTCAATGACTGAAAAATATTACACATTTAAGCAAGTAATTGGGACAATAGAATGAATCCAAATGATGAGGGGAATGCCCTTAGTTCAAGGATTATGAGAGTAAACTCTGAAGGATTTAGCAGAAATATTCTTGAAAAAGGTAGCCCCTTAGAGGAGGAAGAGATCAAGGGTACAGGCAAGATTGGATCATCAAGATTGCACGATCAAATGATTGAGACACAATTTCCGCCAATGAAGACACAATCGAATCCCACAAGAGACGAATGATAGACACATGATCAAAATGTGAGATTGCATAGGATTACTTTCAACGGGTAGATCAAGAATAACTAATCCTATGAGATCTTTGGAAATGATGGGATTTATATCCTAACCCCAAAGGAAAAGTTTTTAGTCTTCGCACATTTTAACAGTGTTACCTGAAGGCATCAACCCTAATCCTAATCTAGCGGAGTGGAGAGAGGATCTCGACTCATGACTTTGTTTGTGTACCTAGGACCGATCGTAGCCATTGGAAGATGGACTACGGCCTAATCTAGACACAAATGGGTAGGATATCCTAAACTAGGCTCACACACGTGATGTACATGTGTTCGTATATTACATGCATGTGTGGGTTAATCTAGGGGTAAGGCCAAGAGTTCCCTTAGCGCGAATCCATGTTCGATATACTGTACCAGTGTCCGGCGTATCAGTACGTGAACAAGGGATCCGTTTACGCACCATAAGGTGCTAGGCTAAGGGTGGAATGCTTCTCTAGCACAGAGGCACCAGGTGATGAAATCCCAGTCAACCATGCTAGATAACACTCCGGGTTCCTAAAATAGGATGTGTGTGCATGTGAAATGCAAGGGTTTAGATGCAAGTGTTATAAGTGTGTGCAATAAGTTTACGCAATCTATGATGCCTTCAGGTTTTGTTAGATTGAGTTTAAGTAAAATGTGATGAGAAAATAAAACAAGACAAACTAATCTAACAAGTATAGAGTTTTTATGAGCCAGTTAAATTAAATTCAAATGAATTATCTTTTGGAATTTTAATGAAGTTAGGTGGTCCCCAGCAGAGTCGCCAGACTGTGGGACCCTGATCCAGCGAGAGGGGTGTGGGGCGCGAGCCGCCGCTCTCTCTCTCTTGGTCTCTCGTATCCACGCGATTGGCGTGTGCATTTTATTATTGATTTGAATTAATCTTTCCTGTGAACTTGGGATCACTAAGGCAATCCGAATTCCACACGAAAGAGACTGACAGAGTCGCCACCTAGATGTGGGATCTAGGACCCGTAATTAACCAGAAATCTAGACTCGCTACCTGGTTACGAGAATGGAAGGTATGGGGAGTTATCCACCACATGCACCATTCTTGCCCGATAATCGGTCTTCGATTCCAAAAGCTAACTCTTTTAAATTTATTTTAAATGGCTCATTCAACTCTATGTTAATGTGCGAACTAAGTGACATGCATCCTATGATCTAATTTCAATGTGAATCCTAAATGTGTATCTTGATTTATTAATTTGTCTGGATTCAATCTAAGTGAAAGTTCTCCTAAAATTCTAATTTCATGGAAAGTCCTAAGTGATTTGATTAAGCATTTACAAGAAAATTAATATACAAAACACCACAATTTGTTTGTGGTGCCGACTCGCGGGTGGTATGCCATCAGACATCCAAGCTGCCTACGTACCCAAGCCTCACTGGGATCAGAGTCGACGTAGTTCGGTGCACCTAAGCTAAGTTACATATGCCTAACTCAACTAAGACACCGACCTAGACGGGATTGACTGTTTCAACAGTTTTAAGAGAAGTTATTTAATTCAAGTTGAGGATTTTATTATCTTAGGATTTCATCGAAGATGCTATATGATTCTTATCTAAATGCAAGTTGTCCCTTAGACTAATGCAGGTTAGCCTACATCCTAGTTTACTAGGCTTGTCCTATGGAAAAGATCGGGTGACTAGTGTAACTAAACCTATGGCACGGTTGCTATACATAGCAAACGTCCGTGATGAGGCTGGACTCCTGACTCTAGGACTCCCTAAAACCTAGGACTCCCTAAAACTTAGGACACGACACGACACGACACCAGTGTTCCTAAATTGGGCTCTAAGGGTTCCTAAAGGAATTTTGAATCCACCGGCTCTTGGGAATCTCGAATTCTTTTGGGTTTGTGGAAACTTTTAGAGTTTTCTTGAAGCTTTTATTATCTGAAGGTATTTAGTGTGTTTGGTAGCTTTTAAAGTTGTTTATTTAGAAGGTTTTAGTTTCATTTGAAATTTTTAGTGGTCTTTTGGTTAATGGCTTTTAACGGATTTTTATCAGTGGATTTTAAATGGGTGAATTTTAGTTTTGTTAATTTTAGGTTGGATGTACTTTAGATTAATGTCTTTCGATTTTGGTTTGGAAAATGACGTTAACACAACCAAGTTTTGACAATTGCACAAATTCGACAAACCATTGACCATTAAAAGATCTGACAAATGCAGCCCACTAAAACTGTCGTAACTCTTTAACCGCTTGGCCAAATTCAACGTACAAACATGCGTTGGAAAGATCTTTTATAGGGCTACAACTTTGTAGTTCTCCATTGTTTGTAAATCTGTGATTTAGAGGTTCGAATTTGTGTTGCAAACAAAAGGACAGCAACATTAAACTGGAAATGCCTAAAGGTGTGCCGCAACCATTTTGGACTTAACTTTTTAACCGCTCGCTGTCTGATCTAGCACGAATACTCGTTGGAAACGGCACGAAAATATCTACTACTTTGTAGTTAACCATTTCCCACGATTCTGTTGTTTAGAGGTTGAAAAATCTGTTTAAAGTCTAACAGCTAGCACTATGACGGGAATGATATTGGCACCCCCATGTTTTCTTTTGATAGTTCTTATTTTTTTAGTGATTAAAAGACGGTGAATATGAAAAATGGCTTGAATGGGCCTGAGATTAGATTCAAATGGGATGTTTGAAAAAGGGGTTGTTTTTATCTACTTGGCAAGGTGGGGTATGGATATTGGGTTCTTGAGATTGAGTGGGGGCTGTTGTTATCAAATTGGAGTGGGGGCTGTTGTTATCAATTGAAAGATGGAGGTTTTGTAAGCCAAATTAAATGGGTTTTGATAATTCATGTAAAATTCAAGTTTTCTTTCTTGTAAATGTTCAAAATTTTTAATGAATTGTTTTCCCAAAAGAAATCTAAATTCCCTAACAAGCCAATGATTTCAACATCCCATCGCAAATAGGTTCTAATGACCCTAACACATTAATTATATTTAGCATAAGTGAGAACATGACCAAGGCCAAACTAGTACAAAATTAAACATGACATCAACCAAAATATACGCAAAACAACACTCAATCCTACAAATATAGAAAAGAAAATAAAATTCCAAAAGACATACCTTTTTGTAGACGATATTCCATGCAAACTTATGGAGAAGAGGGATTTGGTCTAGAGAGAGGGCTTGAATTTTCTAAGAGAGGGGTTCTCTCCTCTTTTCTTTTTTTTCCTTCTTTTTTTGTTTCTTTTTCTTCTTTTCTTGTTTCTTTTTCTTCTTTTTTTTTTCTTTTCAACCCCACATAGCAACTTTGTTAGAACACATGATAGAAGAGAAATGAGTTGTCCTCCCTTACTCCCCCTCATTGAACCATTTATAGCAAAGGAATGGGAGGGTGGTGGCCACCATTGTGGACTTATTCCATGGTAGGTGGCCACCATTGTGGACATATTCCATGGTAGGTGGCCACCATTGTGGACATTGAATTTTGACATGTGTGTGGCCCCATGCATGTTTTTTAAAGTCCTTTTGAGTAGGTAAAAGATAACCCAAGTGGGTCCCATATGTGACCAAATTCCCAATTGTGCATAAAATCATATGCCCCACTCCAAAGTATGATCGGAACCGTTCATTTGATGGGCGACAATGTGATTTAATTTGTGCTCCGCTAATCAATCCTATGGGCTGATCCAAGCCATCCAATAGATCAAAATGTGAATATGTTACCCCATTTTTAAATCACTCCCATTTGATGATCCGAACCGTCCATTTGATGGGCGACAATTGATGATCTTGACCGTTCAAATAGTGGGCTGCGATGTGATTTAATTTGTGCTCCACTAATCAATCCTATGGGCTGATCCAAACCATCCAATAGATCAAAATGTGAATATGTTACCCCATTTTTAAATCACTCCCATTTGATGATCCGAACCGTCCATTTGATGGGCAACAATTGATGATCTTGACCGTTCAAATGGTGGGTCGCAATGTAAATTGGTTGTGCCCCCTTAAATCATTCCTCTATGACGATCCAGACCATCCAATTGATGGGTCCCCTACCTAAGTAGGTTGTGTTCTCCTAAATCATTTCAATGGGCTGATCCGAGTAACTCAACCTGATGATCGTAACAAAATTGGTTGTTAAAACGACTTCTCTGAGATCTTGACTGTTCTCTTGATGATCATCTTTAGGTGTTGGATCGAAGTAGGTTCAAAACTCATTTTTCACTAAAACAATACGCGGGCCACCCTGTTTGATCCAAATCTAAACAAATGCTCAAGACGGGCCCATCAATCGGATCCAAATTCTCTCTTGCTCGGATTCTTGGGAATAACCTTTCTCAACAATTATCAGGACGACACAAAACATGACAAAAATAACCAAAAAGATCGAGAAAACAAGAGGAGCGGACACGGGAATGGAAAACACTGAAGGAGACTGATAACAAGAACACTAACTTCTTTGTTGATTAAAACAAAACAAAATGGGGTGTCTACACCTACTATGTCACTCCACACACACCTCATAATCAATTTTGTTTGTCATCATCAAAAAGGGGGAGATTGTAAGCCCAAGGGTCTACTCTCCTATCTTGTTTTGATGATTCTAAACATAATTGATTGTGTTTTTGAATACTAATCAATTTGCTTTGAAGTGTTGTGTTTGAGATAGGATTGATCATTGAAGAAACCAACACACAACATGGTCATGCTTGGAGATATCCCATACAAGAGTCAAAGGAGCTAAGTGAAGCTCACCTCATCTCTCAAGCAAGCATACACAAGATGGAAGATCAATTGAAGACCAAGACTAAAGAGAAGTTGAAAGCTACATAGGTATCATTGTACATCCTTTCTCTTTAGATTTCCAAGTCAAGGCAAAGTGTTTTCAAAATGTTTTTCAAAGAACACTTAAGAACTTAAAATGGATTAGTGAATGCTTATGTGGTGGACCAACATGTTGGGACCCTCATAAACATTCCAAAATAATCATAGGAGATGAGTTCCAAAAGCCAAAAATCAAACAAGAAATAAAATCTCAAAATATGAGGATTTTTAGGCTTCTCGGAACTCCGAGATTTGTCTCGGAGCTCCGAGCTCGGAACTCCGAGAGTTCCCTCGGAACTCCGAGAAAAGGTCCAGTAGCGTCTGGACATTTTCTCGGAACTCCGAGAAATGGTCCAGTAGAAATTTTATTTCTTCTGACCGTTGTCTCGGAACTCCGAGAATATTTCTCGAAACTCCGAGAAATCTCGGAACTCCGAGAATGGTTCTCGGAACTCCGAGAACCTTGCGACAGCTCAAAAAAGAGCCGTTGGGTTTTGAATTAAAATTTGATTTTTGTTATCTACACCCCCAAACGGTCATATTTTGAGGAGAGACTATTTATACAATATCTAGAGGATTATTTCCCCTCTCTTGATTTTTGAAAAACCCTCTTAAGCACTCAAGCAAACTTGCAACCCTTTCAAGCTTAAGATTTTGTTTTTCCCAAACTTGCCTTTCACTTGTGAACCTATTGAGTTTGGATTTAGAGCTATCACTTGCAATCTTTGTTGAAGAGCAATCAAGGAACTACAAAGGGCATCAAGCTTTCAAGAAGAAGCCAAGCTATCAAATCTTCCATATCTTGTATAGGTGGCTAGGGCATTCCTTTTTTAATTCCCTAGAGAGCAACCGCTTAGAACTCGGCGGAGAAGGAGAGTCTTTGTAAAGGTGTAAGGGCATCCTTGTTTAATATCCCTTGGAATTGTAACCGCCTCGGAGCCGGGCATCGTGGAGGTCTCCAATAGTGGAATCCCTCAAGTGCGACCTTGAGTAGAGTGGAGTAGGCCGTTGGCCGAACCACTATATATCGGTGTGTCATTTCTCACTCTTGCATTTCCATTATTGTTTGGCTTGGCATTTCACTTTGTTCTTTCAATTATATTTGCACTAACCAAATATTTAATTAAGTGAAGAAAAATTCCAATTAGGGTTTATAGATAATTTTCAAAAGGCCTAATATTGAGTTAAATTCAATTCACCCCCCCTCTTGAGTATTTCACCTCTTCCATACACTTGTGGAAGAACAGGTTCTTCTACGTCGAGGACAGGGAGTCCACCGAGCCCTGGCCAGTTCCTCTGAAATGGGACGCCTCGGATACAGTTGCAATGAGTCGCAAGCCGTTCCTTGAGGGCGAGGATGCGAGGACGTTTGCCCTAGTCCGCGAGGAGCTGGACAGTGAGGGACCCATTCATTGTTCAGAATTCCATGGGCAAGAGGTTCTAGTCGGGCTAGGCCTTAGTACTGCGACCCCGGCACGTATGTGGCTAGTCTTGCTCTAAACTCTTTTTTCTCTTTTTGTTGTTTCTGACTGGTTTGTTCGTCTGTGTTGACTTTCAAAGATGCAGAAACAGACAAAGATGGAGAGAGTGAGGTAGGGGGCATTCGGGAGGGCCCAGCAGGGCCAGAAAAGAAAGGCCGTTGAGATGCCGAGTCCGACTCCGACCCAGGAGACACCGCCTCCCAAAAGTAAGACTACGGTGAAGTTGGTCGGCGCCTATGGCCGGGGGGCGGGGTCCTCAAAGTCGGGTGGAACACCCACCGGAGCTCGTCCACCTCCGGCTAGGTCTGGAGACAATGTTTTTCGGCCCAACTGGGCCGTTCAGAAGAATGACACCGGTCTTGGTGAGAGCCGGGTTGCTAAGGAGCTCCTCACCAAAGTTCTCCTCAGCAATGACAAGCACCAGGTTCTCAACGAACCTCCAGCTGCGGCCGACGAGGCCATATTCTCTTCACTTTACCAGGTGAGGTGGCTTGCGAGTTTTTGTTTGTCTTTGTCTTTTGATTCGCTTTCTTGTGTTAACAGTTGCTGGTCTACAGATTTCATTGTACTATAACGACCTTCGAGAAAAGAGCAAGAAGTTTCCGAGGCAATAACAAAGTCCGAGGAGGAGAGCGGACAGCTGATGAAGGAGGCAGAAGAGCTTCAAAGGTCCATTGGACAAACGGTCGAGGAGAACAAGCGGCTCAAAGAAGAGTTGGCCGCTCAGAAGGAGAAGGCAGCCGAGGCTCTCAACGCGCAGAGGTCGAGAGCTCGGGAGAGGCTGATAGCAGCCGTTCAGAAAAAGGAGGACGAGCTCTTCAGTTTGTCCAGCGAGTCCTATAAGGTTGGATTCTTTGACTGCCTTGAGCAGGTTAAGGAATCCAACCCGGCCATGACCTTGACGGGACTGGTTCTCCCTGACCCACCGGCGCCTGACGACGAAGAGCCGGGCACCACCGCTGCTGCAGTGGTCTCGAAGGCGGACCCATCACGGGGTGGTAGACATGGGGTGCCTTGAGCTCCCTTTCTTTCTTCTCTTTTGATTTGATTTTTTTGTAATGGTCCTTTGGAGGCCCAACTTTTGTAACAGCCTTCTGAGGCCTTATTTTTGTAATGGCTCTTCGAGGCCCTACTTCATGAATGGAAATTAAATTTTGTTGTCCACCCCTTCTCCACTTGTCTGTTTCTGGCTAATACTGTCGGATTCTATACTGTGTCGATAATACTCCAGACAGGTGTTTCGAGCTTCAGTTGAATTTGGTCCTTGTGGGGGCAAACCATTGTGAACTAAACATCGAGTACCCTAGTTTTAGTGAACTGGGTTTCCAAGTGGCGAGTACCCTAGTTTTAGCGAACTGGGTTTCCGAGTGGCGTTGGTTTTTACGTCCGGGCTTGTTCCGGACCAGGAGTGCGCTCCTGGTCTTTGCGGAGAAGAGCCGTGGCGAACCAAGCATCAAGTACCCTAGTTTTAGTGAACTGGGTTTCCAAGTGGCGAGTACCCTAGTTTTAGCGAACTGGGTTTCCGAGTGGCGTTGGTTTTTGCGTCCGGGCTTGTGCCGGACCAGGAGTGCGCTCCCGGCCTTTGCGGAGACGAGCCGTGGCGAACCAAGCATCGAGTACTCTAGTTTTAGTGAACTGGGTTACCAAGTGGCGACTACCCTAGTTTTAGCGAACTGGGTTTCCGAGTGGCGTTGGTTTTTGCGTCCGGGCTTGTTCCGGACCAGGAGTGCGCTCCCTGCCTTTGCGGAGACGAGCCGTAGCGAACCAAGCATCGAGTACCCTAGTTTTAGTGAACTAGGTTTCCAAGTGGCGAGTACCCTAGTTTTAGCGAACTGGGTTTCCGAGTGGCGTTGGTTTTTACGTCTGGGCTTGTTCCGGACCAGGAGTGCGCTCCCGGCCTTTGCGGAGACGAGCCGTGGCGAACCAAGCATCGAGTGCCCTAGTTTTAGTGAACTGGGTTTCCAAGTGGCGAGTACCCTAGTTTTAGCGAACTGGATTTCCGAGTGGCGTTGGTTTTTGCGTCCGGGCTTGTTCCGGACCAGGAGTGCACTCCCGGCCTTTGCGGAGACGAGCCGTGGCGAACCAAGTATCGAGTACCCTAGTTTTAGTGAACTGGATTTTCAAGTGGCGAGTACCCTAGTTTTAGCGAACTGAGTTTCCGAGTGGCATTGGTTTTTATGTCCGGGCTTGTTCCGGAGCAGGAGTGCGCTCCCGGCCTTTGCGGAGACGAGCCGTGGCGAACCAAGCATCGAGTACCCTAGGTTTTAGTGAACTGGGTTTCCAAGTGGCGAGTACCCTAGTTTTAGCGAACTGGGTTTCCGAGTGGCGTTAGTTTTTGCGTCCGGGCTTGTGCCAGACCAGGAGTGCGCTCCCGGCCTTTGTAGAGACGAGCTGTGGCGAACCATGCATCGAGTACCCTAGTTTTAGTGAACTGGGTTTCCAAGTGGCGAGTACCCTAGTTTTAGCGAACTGGGTTTCCGAGTGGCGTTGGTTTTTGCGTCCGGGCTTGTTTCGGACCAGGAGTGCTCTCCCGGCTTTTGCGGAGACGAGCCGTGGCGAACCAAACATCGAGTACCCTAGTTTTTAGTGAACTGGGTTTCCAAGGAGTACGAAGAGATTTGCAAAAGAGCTTCTATCATTCATATTCAGTGTATATTTACAGTCACTTTGACGCCGGGCAGCCTACTACTGATAGTATTGGCGGAGGTTCTTTGAATTCCAGGCATGGGGTAATAGGTGCTCCTCCAGCATCTCCAGCTTATAACTCCCCGGGCGAATCACCTCTTTTACTCGGTACGGTCCCTCCTAGGTCGGGGAGAGTTTTCCGACCCTCTTTGGTTGGGAGATAGCAGCTTTTCTTAGGAATAGATCCCCTGCTCGGAATTCTCTGGGGCGTATCTTCAAATCATGATAGTTAGACACCTTCTGCTTGTAGGCGGCGACCCTGATTCGGGACTCTTCCCGAGCTTCTTCCAGTAAGTCGAGGTTTGCGCGGAGCCCATCTGCATTGAGCTGCTCATTGAAGTTTGTGACTCTAGGAGATGGGGCTCCCACTTCGACTGGTATTACTGTCTCCGTCCACGAGGACAAGTTGAATGGTGACTCCCCTGTTGGCGTGCGCGGGGTGGTGCGATACGCCCACAAGACATGATAAAGCTCATCTGCCCACCAGCCAGCTTTTTCGTCCAACCTCTTCTTTATCCCCTGCAGTAGGATTCTGTTCGTTACTTCTGTTTGCCCATTCGTTTGAGGGTGCGCCACTGAAGTAAATCTCTGCTCGATCTTCAAGTCGGAGCAGAACTTTCAAAAGTTCCGGCAGTCGAATTGTCTGCCGTTGTCTGATATCAAGACGTGGGGGATCCCGAATCTGCAAACCACTAACTTTCAAAAGTAGTTCTGGACGTTTTGCTCTGTGATCTGGGTCAGAGGTTCAGCCTCCACCCACTTGGTGAAATAATCAATGGCCACTACTACGAACGTGCGCCTTCCGGAGGCCGGTGGAAAGGGGCCCAAGATGTCCATCCCCCAAACTGCGAAGGGGAGTGGGCTGATGATCGGGGCCATAGACACAGCAAGTTGGTGGATGGTGGGAGAGAACTTCTGGCATCTCTCGCACTTCTTGACCAAGCTCAATGCGTCCTGCCTTAAGGTGGGCCAGTACAGACCTCTCAGCAACACTTTGATCGCCAGGGCCTTGCCCCTAGATGCTCCCCACAAATACCTTCGTGCGTCTCTTGTAGGGCGTACGCGGCATTGCTGGGCCAGAGGCACTTTAGGTACGGGAGGGTGTATGACCTTTTTTACAGGTTCTCACCATCGACGGAAAACTGGGCTGCTCTCTGTGTCACTTTGCAGGCTTCTTTCTTGGCTTCGGGTAGTTTTCCACTACGCAGGTAGTCGATGATCTCGTCCATCCAGCAGGACTCGTGCTCCACCTGCATCACTTCAACGACCTCATTTTCGATACTGGATTTCTGGAGAAATTCCATACATATATTCCCGAGAGTTGTGTATCCGGATGCGGCCAGCTTAGACAGCACATCTGCTTTCGTGTTTTCTGCTCTGGGGATTCTGATGACCTCAAAACTTTTGAACTTGCTGGATATCTGGCGTACCTTGGAGAGGTATTTGATCATACGCTCGTCGCGGGCCTCATATATCCCTTGAATCTAGCTCGTAACCAGCTGGGAGTCACAGTATCTTTCAGCCTTTGGGCGCTGGTCTGGACTGCGAGATTCATTCCGGTGAGGAGGGCTTCATACTCAGCCTCATTGTTGGATGCGCGGAATCCGAACCTCAGGGCGTAATCTAAAGTGAAGTTGTCAGGCCCGGTAAGAACTAAACCTGCTCCACAACCACCCTTGTTCGAAGATCCGTCCACTTACACTTCCCATAGTGGTTCGATGGCCGGTGGATCCTGTTCTGCTGGTATGAGGATGATTTCTATTTCAGTTCCATCTTCTGTCCGCTCCTCAATTGTGATTACCCTTTCTACAGCTGGGGTTTGGACAATTTCGGATTCAGTGATCTGCTGGGGGATGGTGCATTCAGCTACGAATTCTGCCAGCACTTGAGCCTTGATCGCCGATCTCGGTATGTATTGGATATCGAATTCGCTCAGCTCCACGGCCCATTTCACGAGTCGTCCTGAGGGGTCCGGCTTATGGAGAATTTGCCTGAGCGGCTGATCTATCAGGACCTTTATTGTGTGGGCTTGAAAATACAACCTCAACTTCCTGGCTGCCATGATCAGGGCATAGGCCAATTTATCGACCCGCTGGTATCTAATTTCGGCATCATGCAGGACTTGGCTAACATAGTAGACCGGTTTTTGTTGACTGTGCTCTTCACGAACTAGGACAGCTACTAGAGCCATGGGGCTCACGGACAGATACAGGAGTAGCTCCTCACCCGGTTCCGGCTTTGTTAACAGTGGTGGAGAGGACAAGTACTGCTTCAAGTCCTCGAATGCGGTCTGGCACTCCTCTGTCCAGTTCGTGAAGAGCCTAGATTTAGGAGCCATGTCTTATCCATAGATTATTGTAGTTCACCTTATGTGGCTACAGCGCGGTCCTAGTACACTCACATGTCTGTCTTGAGTCAAGTGTCTTGACTTTGCGGGATTATATTTAGGGCTACTCTTTAGTGAGGTTTCCTTGTCTAATCTAATTAGTTATATCAGCCCGTTTTTCAGATCTAGACCCGACCAGTGGTTTTTACTTGCCCCTCTCATGGTCGTGGTCTATCTTTTGCTCTATTCTTTGAGATTTTTGTCCATATATCTCTTGATTATAAGATCAGGACCTACTTTATAATAGAGATTCCTGGCTTGAATCAATCTGTCATGTCTATTCATCTCTCAGATCTAAACCTGGCTAGTGGCTTATACTTGTCACACTCATAGCTACGGTTTATTCCTTGACCCAGTGATGATAAATTTTACTTGTTTTTATCCTTCAGATTCAAACCTCATTTATCCATTCTTTTGTTGTGTCATTCATATTGCGTATGTATTAATCAAATTTTTGCTTGTTTTGTCTTTATATACGTACGACAGTTTGTCTACTGTCTCTATGGCCATAGTCTATCATTGTTGATCTCCTTGATCATACAGTTTTGACATCCATCTTCCAGATTTAGATTCGGTCTATGATCTACTTTTGTCATTTTGTGACCGCGGTCTCGTTTCTGAGTTTCTGATCATCTTTTGATCATTAGTGGAGCATTCGATGTCGCCAATTGTATCCTTCTTATGATTGATTGTTAAGTTTATCCTTATCCTTTGTTTATTCGAGGTTATCTTCATTTCCTAATTATCCCGTCCTATCTTTGTGTCAGGTCTGATTGTGGCAAACATTTTGTTGGACAACTGGATAGCCGATACCATTAGAGTTCTTCCGTCTGAGCATTCAAAGAGAAACATGGTTGATCATTTCATCAATTCATTCACTCATCTGAACAGTCGGGATATAAATTAGAAATTCCTTCAAGCAGCTGCTGGACTTTGGGATCCTGTTCTTCATGTCTTCCGATTTGGACCTTTTGAACTCTGTCCCATATTTGAGGACTGGTGTACCCTGCTAGAGCTCCCATCTGAGGGACTCTGGATCAAACCTTCAAGAATATAATCTCCTTATGATCTGTTTTGCAAACTATTCAAAAATGAAACTGTGGATGCCCTGCCATGTTTAACGGATATGTGCGTGAAAATTCAAGACCTTGTTAAACTTTTTTCCAACAACGTCGATCCTACTAACTCTCATTTTCAGGATTGCCGACGTAGTGCTTTAATTTTTATGGTCTTCGCACGTCACGTTCTTCGCTGAAATTCCCATGTTGCATCTTTGACCCTACTAGGAGTAGTAGATCAGATCAATGAGGGGAGGAATCTTATACCCACCATGTTAGCAGAAACCTTCTTGGGACTAGATCTTATTGCTTCTCAAGAGATCAAAGACAATTTCTTTGGATGTGTAAAATTGTTGTATGTCTGGCTTGGGGAAAAACTTCAGGTTCTTCAGCGACAAAACCAAAACCCGTATACCCTGAAGAATTTTCGTGCATGGCAACCAATAGCTAATCAACCTCAGTCCATTGATGAATGGCACAATTGGTTGCAGTATGTAGAGGAAAGCCAATTTCGTTGGGTAGGTCATTCATAGTTTTCACTAGCATCTACCCACATCTGTTTGTTTACCTCATGGGTCTTGAGAAATCATCTTTTTATGCACCCATGCGATTTCTCCATCAGGTTATGGGAATTCCATGTCCTCCCGGAGCCATAGTCCCTCCTCTTTGTGAAGATCTCACTCCTGATCTCATTAGATCCATTGTGGCTGCTTGGGGAAACAAAAATATGACGAGGAGATTTTCTTTAGCATCTAAAATCCGACGTGGAGAAATATCGGAAGAGCCTGTAAGCAGAAGAGCTCGGATTAAGGAGCCTTGAGGATCCATATCATGTTTTATTATCTTGATTTCTGCATTTCCCATTATTGCCAGTCTGCTTATCCAGTTGTGATCAGAGATTAATATTTTCATCCGTTGTAATCACAATTTGAATTTTATTACTGAAAGTGTGTTTTGTTTCTCTTGTCACTATTTGATCAAAATATCTTATCTCATTTATCATTTATCTTGATCTAGTATTTATACTTCTATTTCAGGATTCTGATATAGAGCAATCATAGCTTCTCAAAAAACTCATGTTTCAAAACCAACCTGGTCCCGTCAGACATCTGATTCCAGGCTGAGTCGACAGTCTTTGTGACCACCCTCTTTTACTTCCCGACTGTTACCCCTTTCAAACTTTCAGGAAACTCTTTCACCCATTCTACCCACACCTGAACCCATGACAGAGAATGGACATAATACCCTTGACACCAATGAGATGATGAAGGCTATCCTAGCACAATTGGGCACCATCAATGAACAAATTGCTCGCCTGAAAAATGATAGGAGTTCTACTTCTAAGGAGCATGCACCCTAGCATCCTTCAGTCATACCTCCTCCACCTCCTATGATGAACAGACCGGCAGTATTCGCTGTTGAAGATGACTTTGAGGATGAGCAACAGTATGCAGAAGAGAATTGTCACCCTCATCTGGAAAGAGCCGATAAAGGCAAGGTGATTACAGACAGATTGGACAGGCTGACCCAGAAGATGGAGAATATAAAATTCCAAGGCCCAAAGAAGTTGAAAATGGCAGATTTCATGATATATCCAGGAGTCACACTGCCTCCTAGATTCAAAGTGCCAGACATGGATAAGCATGACGGGACCGGGTGTCCTAGAAGCCATCTAATGTCAGTACTTCCGCTTCTGCAGCAGCATGGTCTATCTCTAGAGCAGGTTGCTCTCTTGTTTCCTCGATCCCTGATCAGAGTGGCTAAGAAGTGGTTCTTAAGCCTGAAGTCTGAAGAGATCCGAACCCTAGAGGATATTGCTAACAGGTTCGTCGAGCAGTTCTCCATGGAGGAGGGAATGGACGTAACCAAGCGAGATCTTAAAGCATTGAAACAAGGCCACAATGAAACCTTCACTTCCTTCATTCGCAGATGGAGAAGGAAAGCTACGTAGATGACTCATCGTCTGTCAGATGAGGTGTTAGCCCAAGGGTTCAACAAGTACTCCCATTGAAATGTTTTGATGATTAAGAAACTCAATTTGTTATAAAATAACGGTTTTACACACTAATGATTTCCATTGGCAAAGCTATGATGTTCACAGCGTAGCATCCTGAAGAGTGCATGACAAACGGCAAATCATTCAAGCTTATTAGAGGCTTCTCGAAACTCCAAGGATATTCTCGGAGCTCGGAGCTCTCGGAGCTCCGAGAATTGTTCCAGGTTCAAAAAAATAAGGTCTCGGAGCTCCGAGCCCGGATTCCGAGAAGACCGTTGGGGAGCTTAAAATTTGTGTATTTTTCTCCCCTCTATATATATGAACCTTGGGACTTTTGGGGAACCATCTAAGGAGTTTACAAATATTTTAAGAGCACTAAAAGGCATTCATTCTCCTTCTCCTCAAGATCTTCACTCTCAATCTCTCTCTTGTGCCATTTACCTTAGATTATTCTTGAGAGACTTTAGGACTTTCATTTGTTCATCTTGTTCTTGTGAGAGTGAGTGAGCTTTACTTGTAAATTAGCATATCTAGAGACAAGCGAGCTAAAACCTTTCATCTTCTTTTTATTTGGCACGAAGGGCGCTGTAGAAGACCCTTGGAGCTTGAAGCTCGATTTGTACAAGGCGGAAGGAACGCCGTATTTAAGTTCCTTGGAGAAGATAGTGGAATCCTCAAGGAGAGTAACTTGAGAAGAGTGGAGTAGGTCTTGAGCTAAGACCGAACCACTATAAAAATCCTTGTGTCAAAGCTTCTTTGTCTCTTCACCTCTTCTCTTGTGGTAAGCTTTTTACTATTGCTTTAAATACTATAATTGATTTCCGATTCAATCTAAAACTAGTGCAATCTAAGTTTTCAAAATCCTTAAAATTTGAAAAGAAACCCAATTCACCCCCTCTTGGGTTGCTAAGTGGAATTTCATGAGGACCAAATAAAAATTGTTGTGAAGAATCTGTCTCCACAATACTACCATCACATGGCCATCCAATACTTTCTTGATTTCAATCACCTCATCAAGACGGGAACCCAAATAGAGGATGCATTGTCCAAGGGTTTGAGATCGAGAATTTCTTCTGATTCAAGAGAAGGAAAAAAACCAATGATCGCACCTAAGGAGATTCACAATGTGAATACTGCTCCGCCAGCAAGGAGGGTAAACTTTGGTGAAGGTCGCCCAGAGAGGAAGGAACCGAGACGATTTGACTCTTTGCCATATTTCCTTTCAGTGGCATTGAAGAAACTGTTGAGGGACAAGAAGATTGAGTTGCTAGAGCCTAGAGAGATTCTGAATCCTCTCCAGGTACTGGAGGAAGGATTACTATTGCGAATATCATCAGAGTGTCAGACATCTGACTGATAGATGTATGGCATTAAAGCATAAGATCCAAGACATGATCGAGGCTAAGAAAATTACCATTGAGGCTCCTAACGTCACTCGCAATCCTTTGCCAACACATGCAACCCCTCCACCAAATGTTTATGCAATCCTTACAGAGGAAGTTGTTTTGGATCATTCCCGTATCTGCGCAGTAATCTCTGAGGAACCATATGTGCTGAGATGGGAAGAGGGAGATGAAGATACAGAAACTGAGAAGCCTTATGTACTGTCTGCCCGAGATGAGGGATTTGCAGAATCCTCTAAGTGTTCATATGTCTTCAAATATGAAAGAGAATAGATGGACGAGGAAGTCCCCTATGTTCCAAGGTTAGAAGATGAAGATTTGCTACTCTTGAATGAACAGTGTGATGAACTCTGCCATGTTACACGTGGTGGACGTGTCTTTAAACCTGCCGAGTTACGAGTTGAGAATCCTGCTGAAGTAGCAAGGGCATCAGAAAATCAAAAACAGAAACAGAGTGTCGAAGAGGAAGAGGATAATTTGCTGAAACAATTGAAGAAGACGCAAGCTAATGTTTGCATCTGGGGCTTATTGATGGCGTCACCCAAACATCGACAAATGGTGCTTCGTGAGTTAAATTCATCACAAGTGTCAGTTGAGATCACCCCAGATGAGTTGGTCAGCTTAGTGACCATGACAAGAGCTTCCAATACTTTATCCTTCACAGACGAGGATTTGCCTCCAGAAGGTAAAGATCATACTCGCCCTCTCCGGATCACCATAATTTGCAACAAAAAGAGAGTGCCGAAAGTCTTAATAGATAATGGGTCAGCTTTGAATGTTTGCCCGTTAAGTACTGCCACTACTTTGGGGTTCGGACCAGAAGATTTCATACCATATGAGCAGGGTATATTGGCATATGATGGCACCAGAAGAGGTGTAATTGGGACATTGGCCACTGAAATCGAGATTGGGGGAGAGACTTTTGAAGTCGATTTTCAAGTGCTTGATATCAAAACCTCTTTCTTTCTTCTCCTAGGCCGACCTTGGCTACATAAGGTCGGAGTTATTCCTTCAACGCTACATCAGAAACTGAAGTTCATCCGGAATAACAGAGTGATTACAGTGCGAGGAGATCCAGAGCCTGAAATTGGACAGATAACCGCTGAGTCAATTGTCGAAAATGCCAAAGATGTCAGTCTGACAGGATTTTCACTAGAGGTCTCTACTATAACTATGGAGGAAGCCATGAATGAGGAGATCATGTTTTTAACAAGCACCAATGTCCATGTAGCAAGAATAATGCGACGACATGGGTATGTCCCGGGAGCTGGCCTGGGGAGGAATCTGCAAGGCCTGACTGAATGGCCAGTGATGAAGGTGGTGAATGGATTATTCGGGTTAGGGTATCAACCTACTCGAAAAGAAATCCAAGAAATGAAGGCATACATGTTGAAATGGGCCGAGTGCCGTCGCCGAGGTTTAGAGTTTCCTATGGGTCCGTTCAGCATGGTGATGAATGGCAGATTCAGAAAGGAAGGGGCTGATTGTTTGTTTTACGGTTTTTCTGAGCCTTGGTATGATGAGACTGGAAAGAAAAGGCCGGGTTTAGAGATTTTATTCACAGATAAATTGCCGGAGGATTTCTATAATGAGCAGATTGCAGTGACAGCAGAGGAAGAGGAACAAGACTCAGATTGGGTTGAGAACCTTGGACCAGAACTCCTAGACTCCATGTTTCGGGTTAAGGCACCAGTCGTGGCAATGATTGGAGGAGACACACCCTTCATGAACCCAAGAAACTCCATTACCCTAGCCGAGGGACCTCTGGATAATTGGACCTCATAGGTTATACCCCAAGTAGTCTTTCAATACAGTCCCGTCCCTTCAAAAGAGTCAGTCGTTTCAAAATTTGTGTCACTTTCTGAGTCTATCCCAGAGTCTGTCATTTCTAACTTTTCTTTTGATGCAGGTACTGTAGAGGTCGGGTCCACTTCTGGAGTAGGTGACGAGTCTGTCCATGGTGGCGTTGAGTCCGAGTCTGAGGACGTCTCCGTTGATGTTTCATCTGTACATATTTTCCATTGTGTCGATACTGATGTCGACTTGTCTTTTCATTCTGTTTCAGAATCTGTAAAGCCTGCTGTGGGCTATTTTACTGATGTAATCATTGATTCCGATGAACTAAAAGACTCTTTTGCTTATATTCATGTACTTGTCTCTTCTGCTGATTCTGCTTCTAAACCTGATCAAGTAACTAATAATAACAATCAAGACTCCCCCTCCAATGAGGAAGCCGACAAAACTCCCCATGAAATCAAACACATGATTCAACAAGAGGAGAGTCGTCGAGCAAAACCACTTGAAGAGGAAATTGAAACCGTAAATATCGGTGATGAATCCTTAATTCGGGAGATACAGATTGGCAAAACTTTATCTCCTGAGGAGCGCGAAGAATTAATCACCTTGCTAAAAGAGTTTAAGGAGGTTTTTGCTTGGTCTTACGATGACATGCCAGGATTGAGTGAGGACATTATACAACACAAATTACTTCTAATCCCTGGCATCAAGCCGAAGAAGCAAAAACTCCGGAAACTTGAAACAGAATGGGAGTTGAAAGTTCATGATGAGATAAGAAACTACTCGAAGTAAAATTCATCGAAGTAGTTGAATACCCCGAATGGCTCGCAAATATAGTACCGGTGCACAAGAATGACGGAAAAGTCAGGATGTGTGTCGATTTCAGAGATTTGAACAAGCAAGTCCGAAAGATGACTTTCTGCTTCCGAACATTGATCTCTTGGTTGACAATACAGCTGGACATGCACTCTTATCTTTCATGAATGGATTCTCAGGGTATAATCAAATTAAAATGGCGCCTGAGGATATGATGAAGACATCATTCATTACTCAGTGGGGGACATATTGCTACAAGGTGATGCCTTTTGGACTTAAGAATGTTGGTGCTACCTATCAGAGAGCTGCGACTACTCTTCTTCATAACATGATTCATAAGGAAGTCGAGGTCTATGTAGATGACATGATTGTCAAGGGAAAGACTCGGCCAGAGCACACATTTGCCTTAAGAAAGTTCTTCGAGCGAATCCGAAAGTATCAACTTCGCTTGAATCCTAGCAAGTGTGTATTTGGGGTCACATCAGGAAAGTTGCTCGGATTCATGGTCAGGGAGAGAGGAATCGAAGTGGACCCTCAGAAGATTAAGGCTATCCAAGAAATGCAGCCACCAAAGACAGAAAAATAGATTCGCGGATTCCTTGGCAAAGTGCAATACTTGAGGAGATTCATATCTCATTTAACTATGACATGTGAACCCATCTTCAAGTTGTTGAAAAAGAATTCTTCCAAGAAATATATTGAAGAATGTCAGGAGGCATTTGAAAAAGTCAAGCAGTACTTGTCCTTGCCTCATGTCCTATCCCCAGTCATTCCTGGTCAACCATTGTTGTTGTACTTATCTATCACTGATACGGCAATGGGCTGTATGCTTACTTAGCAGGATGCAGGGTCTAAGAAAGAAAAGCCTATCTACTACATCAGCAAGAAAATGCTCAAGTATGAAATCAAGTACACTATCTTGGAAAAGACATGTCTAGCATTAGTTTGGGCGACTCAAAGGCTTAGACATTACCTGTTGTTGAATAAGATACTTTTGCTCTCACGGATGGATCCGTTGAAGTATTTGTTCGAGAAACCCGCTCTTACAGGAAGAACAGCTAGATGGTTGCTATTGTTGTCAGAGTTTGACATCACTTATGTCACTCAGAAATCAATTAAGGGACGGGTCATCGCTGAGCAGTTGGCTGATGCTCCTGTTGAGGATAATGCTTTTCTGAAGGCTGATTTTCTTGATGAAGAGATCATGGACATTGAAGAAGAGACTTCGAGTTTCAAGTACTTTGACGGAGCTGTCAAAAATCATAGCCAAGGAATAGGGGCAGTTTTGGTATCTCCAAAGAAGGAGTATATCCCTATATCCATCAAGTTACACTTCGAATGCACCAAGAATATGACAGAATATGAAGCATGCATCGCAGGACTTGAGGCAGCGCTGGCTTTGCGAATTCAAGACATAGATGTGTTCGGAGATTCAATCCTGATCATTTGTCAAATAAATGGAGATTGGAAAACAAAAGAGGCAAGGTTGATCTCATATCACACATATTTCGAATCCCTGGTCAAGAAGTTTAGGAGTGTCACCTTCACTCATCTGTTGAGGACAATGAATCACTTTGCCGATGATTTGGCTACTCTGGCTTCAATGTTGGACATTTTTGCTACAATGGAGGTTCAACCTTTAGCTGTGAGGTTACAATGGGCTCCAGCGTTAGGAGTCTGTCCTAGATGTTTGGGGTGTTTTAGAGTTAGGAAGTTGTCATGTTTATGTTGATATGCTGTGTCTTGTCGTGTGAGTGTCCCTAGAGTCAGGAGGCCTCGAGTCCTGGTTGGTTAGACATTTAGTCGAACCGATTGGCTAGACTATGAAGCATTTAGTCAGCCCATGGTTTCTCTTAGAATGCACAACCTAGTTACACATACGATGTAGGGCCCACCTGCATTAGCTTAAGGCTAACCAACTTGCATTAGTTAGGGCATATAGGGAGTCCTAAAAATTACAATTCACATGAACTTAAGCAATTGTACAAAAAAACTTTAAAAATCAGTCAAGTCTAGTGAATCAAGTTTAGAATAGCGGTTCTAGATGGTTAGGCATCGTAGTTTAGAATAGGTCATCGAACTACGTTGATTCTGATTCTTCCCGAGGCCGGGATACGTAGAGCAGCCAGGATGGATGGCCATCCTGGTTCGAGTCCCATTCATCTCCACTCAAACTTCCCATTTGGGACTAAAGGTTTTTCACTTTACTTCAGAGATTTGGAGGGAACTCCAAATTTTGGCTATACAAACAGACCACTAAAACAAAAAGTACATAAAGTCGTTCAGAAAGAGAGAAGACCATAAGACAAAAAAAAAATCACTAGTTTGTAATTTTTACAACATGAATTTTTCTCAAAGAAAATTCAACAAGGGCAAGGGAAGCCATATATAGACGAAAGTGAAAATTACAAAAATCAAAATCATCAGCCATTTTCACAAGTGGTTCGTGTGGTTATCATCAATCAAAATTTCCAGACGAAATTGCCCTTCTCACTGTGATTTTAAGCTGTAAAGACACGGCGTCACAATAGAGAACATGGGGCCACATCATCATGTCAGTTGTGAAAGTCTAAATGATCAAGTAAAACAGACTTCGATTGACTAGTGAAACACATGCACATACACCTTAGAAAAATATGGCCCACCAAAGACCTTGCATTTAGGGTTATTGAGTCAATTGATCTAGTGGGCCATAACTAGTTTGACCTATTGGATTTAGTCTCACTGTAAGTGAATGATCCTAGCCATCGATCGATCTTTTAGGTGGAGAGCTCGAATTACCCGATCAGGGATGATCCAAATCCAACCCAACAACAATAATTGGACATATGTCCATTTGCCTGATCAACGGACCCAATCACCCCCACGTGGCACACATGAAGTCCAAACGGGGTTGTTAGAAATAAAAAAAACAAAAAAAAAACAAGGCCAGTGATAAATCGACCCCCAAATATCTTAAGTCGAAAACCTTTTCTTTATTATTATTCCTAATTTTTTGCCACAACCACGACATTCTCCCTTTCCTTCTCCTCCATGGAAATCCCAACATTGAACCTAGACTACGTCAAATATGTCATTATCTAGGCCGTTAGACTTCCTGATGTACCGTTTTGAATCGATTCAAGCAGGGCTTTCCTTTGGGCCAACCACTACCTGCTCTAATCTAAAACACAATTTCCTAGCATGATTTGAAAAGTCCTTTAGGTGGATACGCGGATTTTAGAATCTTAGATCTCCTCAAAATTGAGACAAGAGAAGAATGAGACCAGCTGTCTCGCCCATCTTTCTGACGGCAAGAGAGCAAGGGATCGTCCTATGTTTCAAGGTTTTAGAAATCTTAAGATGGGAGAGAGATTTTTGAAAACCTAGATTTCTTACTTAAAATCGAAGAAATGCCTGTCAGGACAACATACAACAGCTTGATCATGAACCCTCTTTTACACTGTTTTTAAACTAAAAATCTGGATTCTAAAATCCGTGTATCTAAACTGCCCCTTAGTCTCCGTGAATGGACCACTTTGGTGGTTAACCACCCATTTCAGGTGTTTCAAGTTCATGTGAATCAGAGAAGCAAATAGATGTTTGCCATGAATTTTTAAATAAATATTTCTAATATTGATTCATCATATTACCATAATTAATAACCAAATTATCCTTGAATATTTTAATAATTACTAAAATGCTCTTTCGTTAATTATTATGATTATTAAATCACCTTTCAGCAATCATAATAATCACTAAATTTATTTAGAGCACTTTATCATAATTATTAAAATCAATTAAAGCATTATTTATATGTGTCAATGTCAAAAGGAGTGATGAATTTGACTTTTTATCCTTTGATTGTGATTCTTCTTCCTAAAAGATACCAATTGAGCACCACTATTGCCTATTTAACTGATCAAATCTTTTTATCTGCAAGGCAAATATTGGTGCGGCAAAAGCCATTGAGAATACCCTCACTGGCGCCCTGATCAGCTAAATGGTCCATCTTGCCTTGTTTATGGTTCCAACAAGTAATCCAAACCACTGTAATCATGTCTTACACGCGGGGTGTCTGCTCATGATGAAACCTAGACTTGGTAAGTGATCACATCATTAATGTTGTAGTTCTACATGATCAATAGTCTTGATCTAATCCAAAATTTGCATTCACCATTGATCCAAAGGTTGTATCATACCACCATTCAACAAACCAGTGGGGTGCAAATATCAATTCTAATGCCCATGGAGTATAAACAGAAAATGGGTGTCTATATATCAATTCAAGTGTTCAATATATGAATATATATACTCAGAAACAGAACCAACCTCAAGGGCGTCAATATCAAAAGGAGAAACAACAAAGTTAATAATACTTTAGCCTTTTAAGGTGGGTGCCTCGATCAAATGAAATGAATGTGAATACACTCATGAGATCTTTTAATTTCTTGCTGCACCCAAAATCAAACTAATCTTAAACATACCCAGACTCTTCCATAGCGACTAACCAGGGAACAGCTTCTTTTTAAACTACTCGGGTGAGTGTATCTAGTTTCATTTAATTGAACTTTCTAAGTGGGGCTGTCAATATTAAAACTGAATGATCCGATAATATGCACATATATAAACAAAATATGGGTGTCAATATTAAAACTGGATACGGTGGTTTTAAAGACTTGTGCTATAGCTTAGTTTAGGTTAAAAACTGCATTCCTTTACCCTGACAAATTCTATGGAGCAGCCAAGTGTCATCAAAACATTTGCGTTATTGTTACAGTAACAGAGTGACGTTAATAGATGACGCCAACTCGTCAAAGCTTAATGTTCCTTCTCAGAAAGTTCTCTCTCACTTGACTTCTTTTCCCTTCATTTAAATTCATTCTTAGTTCCCCTTGTCTCTCACCATCGATTATTTCTTCTTCTTCTAAATTTCCTTAGCATTTGCTGTAATTCTTCATATTTTTTCCGCCTTTTGCTTGTTGATTTGTTGCTTTTGTTTTAACAGGAAGAAATGATGGTTAGATTTACTTTCCCTTTTTTTTGGTTTGAGTTAAACCCTGTTCAGATTTTCTAAGAAGCATTGTTCTTCATGGGTTCCTCTCAGTTTTGTTTTTTATTTGGATTTAGATGTATGAGTTATCTTCTGGGTTTTTTTATTTACAATTCTGTCGTTTAAGTGCACGTTGGATATTTAGTGTTAAAGTATAAATGACAAATAACGTCTTTCTCCGACAGCTTAAGCTTTTCGAGAAGTTGGTAAGTTAACATGGTATCAGAGCAAGGTCTCGAGTTCTAACTCTTCCGGATAGCAAAAATCCACATGCAATGGTCGGCCCAAAGTGGAACCACATGTGCCACATTTTTGCCAAGTGGGCCACACCTGCGGGGGGGAGTGTTAAAAGTATAAATGAAAAATAACGCCTTTCTCCGACAGCTTAAGCTTTTGGATAAGTTGGTAAGTTAACAATTAGATATTCCCACAAATTCTGATTGATTTGGGTTATGTTTTTTTATTTCTCTTTTTTCTTAATTTCAGAAGACTGGAGATTCAATTATGTCTTAAGTTTCTTACTTTCCGCCCTTTAATGATTTCCAGAACCTTGTCTCTTGTGGGGTTTTGTGACTGTTTCAGAAGGTGGTCATGAAAGTAGATTTACATGACGACAAAGACAAACAGAAGGCTATGAAGGTCGTCTCTAGACTACCAGGTATCTTTGTTTGACAAGTATGAATTCTCAGGATTGAGTCCCAAGCTCAATGGTAAAGGCTTTGTTCTTAAACCTGGAGGTCATTGGTTCAATCATAGCTTACCTATTTAAAAAAAAAAAAAAAAAAAAAAAACAAAAACAAAGGAATTCCTTACCAATATATAAAACTATAATGAGTTATGTGACTGTTGCTTGCGAAACAACCAATTACTCTAAAAGCTTAAGCAGTTGGAGAAGATGTTATTTAATCTTTTATAGTCTAACGCTCCCCCTCACGTGTGCCCCCACTTTTAAGATTGGCCTACACATGGCACATGTCGCCCCTCTTTGGGTTGGCCAGTAGACTTGGATTTTTAATATCAAGGAATTTTGAACTCATTACCTTTGCTCTAATACTATGTGAAACAACCAGTTACTCCAAAAGCTAAGCTGTTGGACTGTTGGAGATAGTTGGAGAAGACGTTAGAATCCTTCTTGGATTTCCCAGTTAGTTTATAATTTAAGTTAGAATCCTTCTCAATGTTTTGTTGCGTCATTTTGTTATCTATAGTACTATTGATGTGATAACCTGTTCACCACCTCGAAATTGATATATTATTAGTGTGATCTAATCGTATTTAGGGGTGTATACAAGCCGAGTCGAGCCGAGCTTGGCCGGGCTCGGCTCGGCTCGTTAAGCTCAAAAGCTCAGCTCTGGCTCGAACCAGGCTTGGGCTCGGCTCGGCTCGGTCAGGCTCGGCCAGGCTCGCGAGCCTTACCGAGCTTGGGTTATATTAAGTTCACACCCCTCATCTTCCCTGGACAGCCCTATATAGTGTAATTTCACTACTTTTTTTACACTATGGGGGGTGGTCCAAGTAACAAATGGGGTACCTAAAATGAAGTGACATATTTTGCCTCCCCCTTTCACTCCCTGGACAACCCTTTTAGTGTATATATTAATATATAATATATATATTTAAATATATTAAATTCTTAACGAGCCTTAACGAGCCGAGCCGAGCCGAGCCGAGCCTGGCCTAAATCGGTCTCAGCTCGTTAAGCTTAACGAGCTTGGCGAGCCGGCTCGGCTCGGCTCGTTAAGGATTCGAGCCGAGCTCGAGCTCGCTTCCGAGCCCTAGCCAAAATTGACACCCTTAAATGGTAAGTTAAAAGTTTTTGAAAAACCTAGAAAATTCGTAAAGACATTCACTCATGGAACGGAGAAAATTATCTAAAATTTGGAGACTGAGAGCGAGCACCATCAATCTCAAGATCCAACAAGAAGTGGATTGAAGTGATGGGAAGTTCCTACTCCATCAGATCAATTTTAACAGCACAGAGATAGTGAGCTCTCCCATTTGTTTCACAAGAAACTGAGTGGCTCACATCAGCGAGTAAAAATACCTCTCAAGTTGGTGTCCACCTTGATTTTCATGTTGTTTAGATTTGGGAACAAATATGCACTTGAATTAGATTTGAGTTGGCCATGTTCCTTTATTTGTGAGTCAACTCGGTGTGAAAAACCAATTATCACTGTTTTTCTTTTGGTTGCGAGAAGAAGAACCCCTACTACCGATCAAATGTCCAAATCAAGATTTCTTGGACCTTGTCACTTCTTCGAGTTTAAAGTCATTTGGAATTCATAATTTTTTTTTTCGACCTACCATCATTGTTTGAAATTTCGATGGAAATCGGACCGAAATTTTGGATTTCGGTCAACACCGACACCGAAACATCCGAAATCCGAAATTACCGAAACAAACAAAATTTCGGTCGAAATTTCAGAAAATTTAGGTAATTTTGGAGAAATTTCGGAAAAAGTATTAATTTTTTATTCCTTTACAAAATTTCAGCCGAAATTACCGATATTTTGGCCCAAAAAAACAACATTTCGAGCCACTTTACCTAATTTCGGTCTCGGCTAGGACTGAAATATATGCCGAAACCAAAATTTCAAACCATGCCTTCCATTATGTTGGAGCGACTACCTTCTCAAAAAGGTATAGTAACTCCTGTTTAACAAGCTAACAAATTGGCAATTTTTAGGGAATGACATATAATTGTATTTTACATCATTTATTGAAAACTGTTAACATATATCAGATCTATGACCTGACCGTTGATCATCTTGGTGGTAGATAAGTTGGTTAGTGGAAGTATGTAGGCCTGCTTATGAATCTTTTCCCATTCTTATCTTTTTCCTTTTTATGTTCATCTGTAAATGTAAATGCTTATTTAAGCACCTGTTACGATTAATGAAAATGATCCGAAATTAGTGAAATCTTTTCAAATTTATCAAAAACTACACTAGAAACTATGTATTCTTTTTTAAAATTAGGTAAGAGATTCATCGGCTCATTAGAAAGAGAACAACTGACTGTCATTGAAACATAACCAAAGCAGCTGATTACCATTGAAACACAAGCTCGGGGTGGCATTTGTTTGGTCAGACAATACAAAACGAGGTCTCTATACTTAGTTAACAATACTTACAATATGCTGCTCTGTATGACTAAACCATATTCGCCGTAGTTGGCACTATCACGATTGGCTCTCTCTCTCTCTCTCTCTCTCTCTCTCTCTCTCTCTCTCTCTCTCTCAACCCTATCTCCCTCCCAGAACCCATATTTTAATGGTGTACACTTATGGGTTGACCAAAATAGTTTTTACCTCAACTTTGCTTGAATCGCCCACGGAGTTGTTAAGCACCTTCTTGAATACTAATTACCTCAAGTTGTTAAGCACCTCCTTAATCCCTTCTTCTTAATCGCTAATCGAAGTGAGTAATGGAGAGAATGATTAGAGAGAATGATAACAGAGAAGGACTAGAGAATTTGATGTAATTAGAGAGAAGATTAGAGAGAGTAATATGAAAGAGAGAGCAATAAGAGTGAGAGTAATAAGAGAGTAATTGAGGGTGGGAAATGAAGGGAGGGGGAGGGATATTTATAAGACTTGTAATATAATGAGTTACCAAAATACCCCCAAAATATAGTTGTTGGGGGGTTATTTTGGTAAAAACAAGCAAAATCACTAATGTACCCCCCAAATATAGTTGTTGGGGGGTTATTTTGGTAAAAACATGCGTAATCCCTAAAGTACCCCAAAATATAGTTGTTGGGGGGTTATTTTAGTAAAAACATATGTAATCCCTAATGTACCCCACAAATATAGTTGTTGGGAAGGGTATTTTTGGAACACGAGAAATTACACAATGTAATTTCCGAAATTACCCCCCTCTCTAGCCATTTTTTCTAACTTCAAGGGGAATTTTTGAGAAAAGACAAATTAAAAAAAAAAAACACAAAAAAACAAAGGCAAAATTGCCAGTGGGCCGTGCCGCGCCTCGGGCCGTGCCGGCAAGCCTAGCCCGGCACGGCCCACGCCTTCGTGCCGTGGGCTATAACTAGTTTGTTCTGTTGGATTTATTTTCACTGGGAATGATCTTTAGCATTTGATAAATCTGATCAAAGTGGGGTCAACGACAAGGAGTCATGCTTGTATTTGTTCGCCCTATCAATGCTAATAGAGATCGCTTTTTGATTAAATGGGACCATCACGAGGTGAACCACATGTTCAATGGTCCTGTGACGAATGGACCGATATTTCATCAGTAAGATTATGGCTTATAAAAATGAACCTTTAAATCTGCCGATGGAACGCTAACCGATGCATTTTAGGCGGAGAGGCTAGCATTACCCGCTCAGGGATTATCCAATCCAACCAGACATGTGTCCATCTGCTAGATCAACGGACCCAATCACATCAATGTGTCACACATGAAATCCAAAGAACTAAAAAGAGATTTTATATGGTGTAAGCCTTTATAGTCCCTTATTTTTCAAAAAGTAACGTACGGACCACATCATATGATGATCCAAACCGTCCATGTGATGGGCCACAACGTAAATATATTGGTTGTGACTCAAAAATCATTTCCATAGGATGATCCTAGCCCTTCGATCTATAGAGGTTTCCGTAATATGCAGTTCCTCTATAGATTGGAGGGTTGGGATCATCCTGTAGAAATGATTTTTGAGGCACAACTTATTTACGTTGTGGCCCATCACATAGAGGGTTTGGATCAGCCTATGATAGGTTCCGTAAAATCTCAAAAAAATAAACAACAATTGTCTTTATAGCTGGAAACCACAACGTCCAAAGGTGGTTGTTAGTAAAAAATAAAAAAGAGAAATTTCATCCTTTATCTTAAAATGTTTTCTTTCTTATTATTTCTAATTTTTTCCCACAACTACAACCAATTTTGTATTAATAGAAACCATCAATTTATAGTAGTTGAGTCAGGGATGTTTTAAAAAAAATATTTTATCAATTTCTAATGTTTTTGAAATTAAGTGGTTGATATCTACCAATGCATACTTTTTAAAATTAGAGACTTTTTGGCTTTTTTTTTTTTTTCGGGGGGGGGGGGGGGGGGGGGGGGGTGATGTTCTTTAGTATTTTCAACTTATTAACGGTAGGGGTGCAACTCGGGTAAGGTTCCACCCGAAAATATTCGAGCAGGGTTGAGTTCGGGTTGGGTTCGGGTTGAGGGTTTGGGCAACCTGACACGAGTGAAATCCGACATTTTTTATGATTTTTAAAAAAAAAATTATAAGCTTAAAAACTTGGGTTGGGCCAGGTTGAACTCGGGTCAGGTCGGGTTGGGGTTGGAAAAATGGGTTCCTCAGGACGGGTTGTGCTTAGGTTGGGAAAGTGGGTTCCTTGGGTCGGGTCGGGTTGCACGAACCCGATCTAGGTTGCACTAACAGGCCCTACAAGCAATTATTTTAGGGAAATGTTATCAGCACTGTATTTTGATGAGGGCACTCCTCACTTTATTAAAAGTACGGTATGGCCCCCACCATAAGATGATCCAAACGGTCCATTAGATGGGCCACAGCCTAAATAGGTTTGTGACCCAAAAATTATTTCCATTGGTTGATCCTAACCCTCCGATCTATAGAGGATTAGGATCAACCTATGGAAATGATTTTTGGGTCACAAACCTATTTAGGCTGTGGCCCATCTAATTAAATGTTTGGATCATCTTATGGTGCAGGCCATACCGTACTTTGAATAAAGTGAGGAGTGCCCTCATCAAAATGCACTACGTAGTGCTGTTAACATTTCCCTTATTTTATTACATCATCTTCAGGGCCGTGGTCACCACGCAACCTTGTAATTTTTTCCTTTCGTATAAACACGGGGAAGTGAAATATTCTTCTCCTTTTCTTACTTGGTACAAGGAGAAATTATATGGTGCAAGGCCTTACAACAATAAGGCCCTTGTACGGTGGAAGTACCAACTTGATATTTAATCCAACAGCAGAGCTGCTGTTGGATCAAATATCAAGGGTGGTACCCCTACCATATTGTTGTAAGGCCTCACACCATATAAAAATTCGGGGATAAAGTGTACTTACGACTACTCTTTTACAACGGAGAGGGTTGCCCCAAGTAAGAAAAGGCAAATATATCATAGGTAAATGGTTTCTAGCTCAAACTCATATAGGTTATTTGAGCTAGAGACTCTAAATAGGGTGGGTGCCTATGTTGTTTGGGTTATGCTAGATATTAATTCTACAGGACCTGACATAGATAGGGGGTTCCTAAGCAATCATCTCCATAGGATCATGGTAAGTGTTGATTTGTGGAAGTTTAAAATGGACGGCTAGAAAATGAGTTCATGGACGGCTAGAAAATGGGTTCATTTTGTGCTGTACAGATCAAACGGTTAGGATGATTGTATGGAGATGGTTTCTTAGGAACATCCTATCTATGTCAGGTTCTATGAGATAAATGGCTTGGATGAGTTAAACAACATGGGAGATAGTGTACTTATAGTGTTTAGCTCAGATAATTTATCTGAGCTTGAGCTCAGATATCGCGCCCCATATATCATTTCCCTAAACCTGTCAAAAAAGCCAATGAGCCAATGAGCTAGTGTAATTATCAAAACATGGTAGTGCAATTTTGAGTATCCTTGTAGACTACACTTATTGATGAGAGTGTTTCTTTGTTTTTCTGATTTTTTTTTTAAGTCAGTCGTTTTATAGTCATCTTTTGGGCAAGGTCAAGTTCAAGGGTCAAGTAGGTTATAAATTATGGGCCAAGTGGGCCATAGGTTTGAAATTGGTTTAGGGTCCGATGAGTCTTGACAAGTGGGGGAGTAAGAAATGCATGGGGCGGTAAGGTTAGTGGACCACAGGTAGTGATGTGGACATACCCATATCTAAGTCCAATCTAATATAACAAATAACTAAAGTAATGTCCAAAATGATCAGCTAAGAAATTAAAATGTCCAATTTCCAATTGAGGTTTTTGTAACAACAAACGGGAGTTCTAACTTCTGAGGACCCAAACTGATAAATTCGAGGGGCTGCCACAAGTGGGGCCGCTAGATCTCCCATGTTCTTAGCTTCATCTTACTAAGGTCATTTTTAGTATTTATTAGGGTTTTCCCTTTCTGCTTTTGAGGCTATGAGGCCTGCCATTGGCTTATATGTATCCCTTATCTCATATATATAACTCTGGAGGTCGGCCTGCATTCGAGTGTGTTGGTTGCACAAAATCCAGGATAGTTTAGGGTTTGGCTTGGAATTTAGGTGCCACGTCAGCAGAATCTTTTGTTTAGTTGCTAATGTAACATTGAAATCCCTACAGACTACCAAACAAGTTTCACATGTGATTATTGCATGTCTCGTGGCATGTCATCTATGTCAAAAGAGGTGGACTTTGGCTCGGTGAATGATGATTTTTCTCTTCCCACTCCCCATACGAGGTGTGCAACCAAACACTACTTTCCAATCTGGTAATGTCTTGGTAAATCAAATGTTTGTCTCTTCCCTGTTGTCTAGTTTTACCACTAATCTAGAAGGTAACTGCCTGCGGCCAAACAGAGCCAAATCCGGGTTAAAACAAAACTGAAAAATTGTAGGGAGAAATCAAGTAGGGAAATGATATCAGCACTTCAATGATTTAATATTATTTATTATTTAATGGGCTTGTGAGAGCTTTAGAGTGCTTATATCATTTCCCATCAAGTATTATCAAGATAATATTATTTTCGGGTCAGGTCGGGTTCGGGTTGGAAAAATGGGTTCCTCAGGACGGGTTGTGCTTAGGTTGGGAAAGTGGGTTCCTTGGGTCGGGTCGGGTTGCACGAACCCGATCTAGGTTGCACTAACAGGGCCCTACAAGCAATTATTTTAGGGAAATGTTATCAGCACTACTGTATTTTGATGAGGGCACTCCTCACTTTATTAAAAGTACGGTATGGCCCCTAACATAAGATGATCCAAACGGTCCATTAGATGGGCCACAGCCTAAATAGGTTTGTGACCCAAAAATTATTTCCATTGGTTGATCCTAACCCTCCGATCTATAGAGGATTAGGATCAACCTATGGAAATGATTTTTGGGTCACAAACCTATTTAGGCTGTGGCCCATCTAATTAAATGTTTGGATCATCTTATGGTGCGGGCCATACCGTACTTTGAATAAAGTGAGGGGTGCCCTCATCAAAATGCACTACGTAGTGCTGTTAACATTTCCCTTATTTTATTACATCATCTTCAGGACCGTGGTCACCACGCAACCTTGTAATTTTTTCCTTTTGTATAAACACGGGGAAGTGAAATATTCTTCTCCTTTTCTTACTTGGGACAAGGAGAAATTATATGGTGCAAGGCCTTACAACAATAAGGCCCTTGTACGGTGGAAGTACCAACTTGATATTTAATCCAACAGCAGCTTCTCAAAAAGTGAGCTGCTGTTGGATCAAATATCAAGGGTGGTACCCCTACCATATTGTTGTAAGGCCTCACACCTTATAAAAACTCGGGGACAAAGTGTACTTACGACTACTCTTTTACAACGGAGAGGGCTGCCCCAAGTAAGAAAAGGCAAATATATCATAGGTAAATGGTTTCTAGCTCAAACTCAGATAGGTTATTTAAGCTAGAGACTCTAAATAGGGTGGGTGCCTATGTTGTTTGGGTTATGCTAGATATTAATTCTATAGGACCTGACATAGATGGGGGTTCCTAAGCAATCATCTCCATAGGATCATGGTAAGTGTTGATTTGTGGAAGTTTAAAATGGACGGCTAGAAAATGAGTTCATGGACAGCTAGAAAATGGGTTCATTTTGTGCTGTACAGATCAAACGGTTAGGATGATTGTATGGAGATGGTTTCTTAGGAACATCCTATCTATGTCAGGTTCTATGAGATGAATGGCTTGGATGAGTTAAACAACATGGGAGATAGTGTACTTATAGTGTTTAGCTCAGATAATCTATCTGAGCTTGAGCTCAGATACCGCGCCCCATATATCATTTCCCTAAACCTGTCAAAAAAGCCAATGTGCCAATGAGCTAGTGTAATTATCAAAACATGGTAGTGCAATTTTGAGTATCCTTGTAGACTACACTTATTGATGAGAGTGTTTCTTTGTTTTTCTGAATTTTTTTTTAAGTCAGTCGTTTTATAGTCATCTTTTGGGCAAGGTCAAGTTCAAGGGTCAAGTAGGTTATAAATTATGGGCCAAGTGGGCCATAGGTTTGAAATTGGTTTAGGGTCCGATGAGTCTTGACAAGTGGGGGAGTAAGAAATGCATTGGGCGGTAAGGTTAGTGGACCACAGGTAGTGATGTGGACATACCCATATCTAAGTCCAATCTAATATAACAAATAACTAAAGTAATGTCCAAAATGATCAGCTAAGAAATTAAAATGTCCAATTTCCAATTGAGGTTTTTGTAACAACAAACGGGAGTTCTAACTTCTGAGGACCCAAACTGATAAATTCGTGGGGCTGCCACAAGTGGGGCCGCTAGATCTCTCCTGTTCTTAGCTTCATTTTTAGTATTTATTAGGGTTTTCCCTTTCTGCTTTTGAGGCTATGAGGCCTGCCATTGGCTTATATGTATCCCTTATCTCATATATATAACTCTGGAGGTTGGCCTGCATTCGAGTGTGTTTGGTTGCACAAAAGCCAGGATAGTTTAGGGTTTGGCTTTGAATTTAGGTGCCACGTCAGCAGAATCTTTTGTTTAGTTGCTAATGTAACATTGAAATCCCTACAGACTACCAAACAAGTTTCACATGTGATTATTGCATGTCTCGTGGCATGTCATCTATGTCAAAAGAGGTGGAATTTGGCTCGGTGAATGATGATTTTTCTCTTCCCACTCCCCATACGAGGTGTGCAACCAAACACTACTTTCCATCTGGTAAAGTCTTGGTAAATCAAATGTTTGTCTCCTCCCTGTTGTCTAGTTTTACCACTAATCTTGAAGGTAACTGCCTGCGGCCAAACAGAGCCAAATCCGGGTTAAAACAAAACTGAAAAATTGTAGGGAGAAATCAAGTAGGGAAATGATATCAGCACTTCAATGATTTAATATTATTTATTATTTAATGGGCTTGTTGTGAGAGCTTTAGAGTGCTGATATCATTTCCCATCAAGTATTATCAAGATAATATTAGAGGAGGGTAACTATTAAATATTATTTTGCGTCAACAGAGCGATGTTGGCAGATGACGACTTGCAATGCGTCAGTTCCTTCTCACAAACTACTTTCCATTCATTTAAATTCATTCTCCCCCTCTCTCACCAATCTATTATTTCTTCTTCTTCTGCTTCTAAATTTTATTAAGCACTTACTTTCATCCTTCATATTTTCCCACATTTTGCTTGTTGATTTGTTGCTATTGCTTGATTTGATTTCGGAGCAGAGAACCAGAAGAAATGAGGGTTAGATTTACTTTTCCTGTTTTTTGTTTGTTTTAGCTAAACCCAATTCAAATTTTCTAAGAAGTTCAGTTGTTCATGGGTTTCTCTCTATTTTGAATTTTTTTTTAATTGTCTTAAGATATATGACAAAAATTCTTGATTGATTTCGGCTTTTTTTTTTTTTTTTCTGTTTTATTAATTTCAGAAGATTGGAGATTGAATTATGTCTTAAGTTTCTTACTTTTCCCACTTCAATGATTTTCAGAAGCTTCTTTAGTGTTGGGTTTTTCTTTTCCTCTGATTTAACTGTCTTCAAATGCTTAATTCTTATGGGTTTTTGTGATTGTTTCAGAAAGTGGTCTTGAAAGTAGATTTATATGACGACAAAGAGAAACAGAAGGCTATGAAGGCCGTCTCTAGCTTCTCAGGTATCTTTGTTTAAGAAGTAGGAATTCATTACCCATAAAACTATATTGAGAATTCAAGTAAATGACTGTTTTTTTTTTTTTTTCTTTCTAATTTTGTAGGGATTGATTCTATCACCATTGATATGAAAGAAAAAAAATTGACAGTGATCGGAGACGCAGATCCCGTCTATGTGGTGAACAAATTGCGGAAAGCCTTTCGTACAGAGATCCTCACCATCGGGCCCGCGAAAGAGCCTGAGAAGAAGAAGCCTCAACCCAATGTGAAGAAAGATGAATCAGCCGAGCTTATCAAGTTCTACAACACCCATAATCCAAATGCACATTACTATGTCCACACTGTAGAAGAGAACCCAAATGCTTGTTGTGTTATAATGTAAGATTTGATGAAGAAGAGATATACAAAGGGGGTGGAGGAGCCACCGTTAAGTCCGACAGGCTTAAAAGTTAACGATTTCTGTTTAGAGGGGAAAAACACACAGGTTCCAAAAGGCTTAAAACTGTCGTTTTGGAAAAGGGGGTTAAGATAGCTTTTGCCCTGAAAATCAAGCATATGGTGCATGGTGCTCTTTCTTGTTATGGAAATATGTTATTTTCTGCAAACTTTTTCAAACTTTTGCAAAATGTTCATAGTGATTTGGTATTGAGATCCAGACAGACCGACCTCTTGAGAATTCAAAACCTAATTGGTTTGTTGTTACAAGAGTTTGGCAAAATCCCACTGCTTGGTTTGTGGCAATTTAACAAGATCCAAGTAAATGTTAGTTGGAAGGATAGAAAGATGACCTGACAGAAATTGAAGTACAAAAAGAGTGGTAGACAAAGATCTCTAGTGCGTCCAGTTATTTACGTTGGGGCTATCCAAATGTCAAATGAATGATTCAGATCTTTGAATAAGGTGGGGCCCACCTGTACTTCATAGAAGATCTGTTTCAACTTAAAATGGGTATAAAACAAATTTTATGTATATTTTAAGTGAAAAAATAGGCATTAATTTTTCTCTTTCTCTTCTTTCTAGCATCTCCATCATGTCAGATCCCATTCTCCAAGCTGACTAGTGGCCATAGTTGAGGGAGCCCTCAGCCCTCTGTCTTGATGTGCCTTGTATGGCTTCCCTAGCTTCTTGGCTCTTATGATTTGTGGTTTTTTGGTCTATTTGTCTCTTGCACTGTTTGTTTTTCTGTTCTTGTCTTCATTTTTGATATTTTTGTTTTCTTGTTTTATGTTTTGTGGATCTTTTGTTCCCCCATCCAAAGGGGTTGTCTTCAAGCTTCATGTATATCTTTCCCACTTCACTAAATGAAATGAAATCTGGTAGGGGTCTTGCCTAAACCCAGCTTACCCATCCAAAAAAATAAAAACATAGACATGTCCCTAACAGCTCTCCCTACTTTGCCATGTGTACAATCACATCTTTAGATTTTGTGCGATCTTCATTTGCTCATCAAATCGGTCCCAACCACATCCACACGGCACACTTGAAGTCCAAATGTGGTCGTTAGAAAAAAAAATATTAACAATGATTTTGAAGCATTCTTCTAATTATAATAATAGATCTGGTCTAAAATACAGCTGCATTTTTTGTTACCAAAAAAAAAAAGAAAAAAAAGGGGAAACCTCTTATTACTGCTAGAAGTTTCTAGCCTAGACTACCCTGGAGGAAGCTTCTCGAATAAACTCGGCCTCATTACTTCTTCTTTTTTTTTCAGATTTTCACCGAGGCTACTGATATTGGCACTACTAAGTGATTTGCTAGCGTCCATCCAAAAGGCATTTCACAGACGGTCTCTTGCATGTCAAACCAGCCACCTCGTGAATGAAGACAAAAGCTGCTCAAAAGTGAGAGTGAAGACAAAAGCTGCTGAAAAGAGAGCCTGTGTGGCTGGTCTGACATGCAACAGACCATCTGTGAAATGCCTTTTGTGACGGAAGCTAGCAAATACCACTATGTGATTGCACTAACTCACCTTATCTTTTATTTAACCCGCTGTCAAAGGTTATCATTTTTTCCAAAAAAGAGTCTTGGTGGGCTCACTCCACAACGTTCACTCTTCCATCATTGTGTTATATTGTAAGATTTGAAGAAGAAAAGATGTATTTTTTTGTCATGGTTTTGAGTTCTCAGTAATGTCGAAACCGATCCCCTGAGACGCATAAAGAACAGAGAAGATAATCCGTGCAATGGATGTTGGATTGATATTCATGTTTCTGTTCAAGGGAATGTACAGAGATAATAAATCTCCTGACTTAATTGTGTCTATGTATGAAGAGAATTTGAAACTGAAATTTGCATTTGATAAGGCCCTCCGCATGAATATTGGTGTACTTAGTACTTTATTGATCTTACGGTTTCATCATGAGCTTTGGACGCTATACTTAAATATGTTCTAATAGGTGATTGATTTTTGAAGATTGAACAATATATAAATATTTCTGCAAGAGTGTTTCATGGTAGGCCATATTCATTTATGGGAAAAAATTGATGAATTGATATAGTGAATTTGCCTCTTAAGATACAATGAAGTCCATTCACTATGACTTATGTCGGTTAGTGTTATGCTTAGAAAACAAACCTGAATACCTTTGGATTTTGGAAATATGTCAAGACACTAGTTTATGTAGAAAATAGGCTACCAGATAGGTAAAGCTAAACAGTAGAGGGTGAGACTATAGAATGTGTTGAAATTAGGGGTGGCAATGGTTCGGTTTCTGTTCGGTTCGACCTCCAAACCGAACCGAACCGAAATTTGAATTGGTCTGGTAAAACCAAACCGAAACTGAACCGAAACCGAATTTTCGGTTTGGTTCCGCCAATTTTGCCACTCCTTACTCATAATAATTGAAAATATTCGGTTTTGGTTCTGTTTGATCCCCAAACCGAACCGAACTAAAATTTGAATCAGTTTGGTTAAACCAAACCGAAACCTAATTTTCGGTTTGGTTTCGGCTCGGTTCCGGTTCGGTTCGGCCAATTTTGCCACCCCTAGTTGAAATTCCTTGAAAACCATTTTTATCTGTATTTATTTCCACTAGTTGGGTTTTGGGTCTTTAAATAGACCTATTGGTGACTAGTTGTGTGGATTTAAACTGTGCCTTTTCACAAGTCTGTAACCTAGATCAAACTCGGGTGATTTTATGACCGTCAGATCACACAAGGTCTCCAGCGCACTAAAGTCTATTGCCATGCACCATGTGTGCGTGTTTTGAGTGGAGAGTCTTTATAAATCTTTTTCAACACTTCTAACTTTTTCATGTTGGACTAAATTGTTAAGTTTCCCACAAGCTTTCACAAACCTTTTACAAACAATCACTTTTTAACTAATAATGGATATCCCTATTAAAAAAATCCACCATATCAGTATGATATCTGCCCATATATGAATCCTATTGGCCAATACAGTTAAAAAATAACATGTCTTTTTGGTTGAATTTGTGATCTCTACCTGTTTGGACCGCAGGAACTTTTTAGAAAAGAAAAACTTTTCCAAAATTTCATGATTTTCCATTGTTTGATTACACAGGAAAAAAGTAGTTTGAACTTTGAACCACCCCAGTCCAAGTTTTATGGACCTTTAATTTATAATGATATGCCTAAAATTTAAAACTTCCCTCTACATTGTGGAAATAAAACAATTTTCCTAGGAAGAAAGATTTCCTCAAGAAATATTTTTCCTACAATACAAACCAGGCCTTAATTTATGACTATGTTTTCTAGGGGTGCAACCCGGGTCGGGTTGAGGCCAACCCGACCCAACCCGGAAACCTCAACCTCCAACCCTAACCCAACCCAACCCGACTCTTAACCCGGTTTGGTTAACCCGACCCAACCCGGATTTGTTTTTCCCCAACCCGAACCCGAACCCGACCCGACCCGACCCAACCCAATTTCTGAAGTCGGGTTTGGTTGGGTCGGTTTGACCCGGTGAGCAGATGCTTGTTACCTAGAAAAGCAAAGCAACATATCATTGTTCCACTCTACTAGCACCATACATCATTCATTTTCAAAGTCTATATTTATCTTGTCTCCTTTTTTTAACATAATACAGTTATCAAATCTGAATATGCGATACAAAATGAATTAATGAATCAATTATAGATTGTGGTTTCCAACTCAGCAACATTCGAGAAACCCCCAAAACAGCAAAACTCATAAAAAAAAATGTGAAATCTCAGTACATATTACTATATTAGTCGGGTTACGGGTTGGGTCGGGTTGCCCGATACCCCAACCCCACCCAACCCGATTTTCGGCCTGGTTGACAATTCCTAACCCGGACCCGAACCCAACCCGGAAAAGTTCAACCCAACCCGCCCAAAAAATCGGGTTGAACCCGTCGGGTTCGGGTTGACCCGACCCAAGTTGCACCCCTAATATTTTCTGGGAGGAAACATCATTTATATATGATATTCTCATTCTCTAATAAAAGAAGAATAAAACATCTTAGATTGAAACTTCAATTGATAATTTTATGTCAAAGTATCCGTTTGAGGATTTTTTTTATTTAGGCATACACTATAAGTTTCCCTTCATATGTGATTGCCTACTTTTCATAAACCGTATACATGATTCTGAATTTACATTTTTTTTTTTGAAACCTCTGCTGTTATTACCCTTTCGGGGAAATGATTTCTATACCCCTCTTTTAATCTAATTATAAACTAAAAAGTTCTCGTTCCTTTTTATGGTTTAGAGTTTTTTCTATTGCCATTGGGATGTATTTTAAAAAATTTCTTAACATTGTTTAGGTGCTGTTATTTGATTTGTTTTGAACTATACACTTCCCTATTTTCTTTTGCATTAGAAAATAGTCTTTTTTATGAAATTTTCTTAACATTTTTTAGGTGTCTGTTAGTTGAAATGTTTTGTATTATACATTTTGACTCAAATTTTCTCTACGCATGTACTTTGAGAAAGGTTTAAAATTTCGGTTTTGTAAAGCGTTTCAGTCCTCACCCAAACCGAAAATTTCGGCCGGAATTCGGAAATTTTGCGCGAAATCCACGAAACCAATTGAACGGCTATTTTTATCCTATTTTATTTCGATCGAAATTTTAGCTGAAATTTCGATATAATATTAAATAAATATAAAAAATCCTTATTTTTGGGTGAAATCCCTTAAATTTCGAGATAAATTTCGACCCTATTTCAAAATTTCGTCCGAAATAAACTACCATTTCTTGTATTTCAAATTTCGCTTTTGTTCTCGACCGAAACCCAAAATTTTGGGCCAAAATTTTGAATTTCTGTCGAAATTTAAAACCTTGACTTTGAGTCTGATAATCAAATTTGGATTCAAAATCAATTCTCAAAATCCCAAACGAACATGTCCGCCTAGTGTAGTTTTCTCATTGATTTTGCAAACAGGGTTGTCATTTCATTTATATATTGTTTAGAGTTTATGTCAGTTTAATGAGTTATTCCTTCATAAGGTTTTGATTAATTATATATGTTGATCTATGAAACTTGAAATTTAATTATTTGCTTGGTTTAAAATGATATGTTCTTTCTTGTCTTTACGAGTTTATGTCAGTTTAATGAGTTATTTCTTCATTAGGTTTTGATTAATTATGGTGATCTATGAAACTTGAAATTTAATTAATTGCTTGGTTTAAAATGATATGTTCTTTCGCGTCTTTACCTTTTTTTTCAACATGACTCCCAATTTTTTTTTCCTTCCTCTAAGTTGGGGGTGCATTAGTGTATTTTGGTATCTCTTAGTATCTGATTTGGATGATGTTTGCTAATGTTTAGTTCTAGTTGTGTCTCTTTGCAGTCTTGCAAGTTGATTTGTTTGGCTTTCTTTGGTGTAGTTTGGTTTTACATTTTCCAAACTTTCTTACTTGAGTTATTATTATCATGTAGTCTTGAGGTTTTTTTCTATAGTTTTTTTGGGTTATGAGGTTAAGTTCCCCTTGTTGATTCTTGTCATATTTTTTTTCATAACTTAGGTCATGTTGTATTGCCTATGTCGGGGTCTCGTGCTAATTAGTTGGGTTGATTTGCCTTAATTTCACTTCTAATATATTCAATGGTATGATAAGTACACTAAGGCATGTTTGGCAAACATGAAAAATTGATCCATGGAATATCCGTTGGCCCCAATTGTAAAATAGGAGCTGAAAGGGAGAATGTGTTAGTTCCGCAAATAGTTATAAAAAACACCTTACATAGTTATTTTTTAAAACATCATTTTAAATGGTATTTTGCTAACTATGTGTGGACCCCGATCAGAGAGAGGCGGTGAGGAACGGGCCCCACGCTGAGTCTCACGATCATCCACGTGAATGGAGAGCTCTACCAAGGAACTCTCGAAAGAATGTGCCCCTCACAGCATGAGTGGCGATACAAAGGGTGAGATACCTCTCGATTCGGGGACTAGCCCAGATTCGAGGCGTACCTTAAACAAAGAAGAGTCGCCATCCAAGGAAGTGGGCCAAGGATCCCATACTATGCTCTGTTGCAACGGATAACCAGAGATATAAAAGAAGGTTCGTGCCTGGTTACGAATTCGGAAGGTCCAAAGAGCACCTCGTCCGCCCAAGTGCAAGCACCTGGTCTCTTATGCCATTTACTTAATGATTTTGAAGAGTTTTGGGCAAAAGTCATATGAAATGGGAATCAATATCTCCGAGAAGACGTCTATCTAATCATGCATGTCTCGGAGATGAATAATAAGCACACATAAAAGAAATGAAAGAAGTGTCGCCTAAGCAAAACTAGGTTATAAGTGACATGCCTAATGGGTGTCTAAGTTCTGGTGTGCAAACACATGCATGTTACAGCTAAATGTATAGGATCTGTACATGAAAGTAAGAAAACACAGCAAAAACATACAACACAAATCAACTCTATACCTGACTGGACAAAATGAGTCCTAACTCTAATGCGACCTGACTCGGACCAAGATGGTCGTCCATCCCAGCTGCTCTACGTATCCCGGCCTCGGGAAGAATCGGAGTCAACGTAGTTCGATGCCCTATTCTAAACTATTATGCCTATCCATCTAGAACTGCTATCCTAGACTCGATTCCACTAGACTCGACTGATTTTTAAAGCTTTTTTGCACGATTGCTTAAATTCAAATGAATTGTAATTTTTAGGACTCTCTATATGCCCTAACTAATGCAAGTTGATTAGCCTTAAGCTAATGCAGGTGGGCCATACATCCTATGTGTAACTAGGCTGTGCATCCTAAAGAAAACCATAGGCTGACTATATGCTTCCTAGTCTAGCCATCGGTTCCACTAAATGTCTAACCGATCGACTCGAGGCCTCCTAACTCTAGGGACACTCACACGACAGGACACACCATATCAACAAATCAGGACATACTCCTAACTCTAAAACACCCCAAACAAACTAGGACAGACTCCTAACTCTAGGGGAAGATCTTTTTGAAAAAGGTTTTGAAGAATTTTTGTATTTTTGAAAGATTTGAAATGAGTTTATTTTTAAAGGTTTGGCTGGACTTGGGATGTGGATCCCAAGCTGCACTACGTACCTCGTGGAAGAGGATCAAGCCAACGTAGTTCGGAACAGATTTCCTAACTACGCTCCTAATGACTCAAGATTTTTGAGGTTTTTTGGTTTTTCAGATGTTTTTGATGTTTTTGACACGAGAGGACTGAATCCTATCATCACAAGGGGAGGACAGACTCCTGAAATCCCGCAAAGGTTGGACAGCATCCTATGCTTTGCGGGGGAAAAAGACAGAAACACGACTCTGCAAGGGTTGGACAGCATCCTATACCTTGCAAGAGCGGATAGAAGAACATGATCTGATGAAAGGTTGGATAAAATCCTAACCCCTATGATGATAGAATTTGATTCCTGAACAAGATGACTGACTCTCTAGACTAAGGACGGATTCCTATGCTAGTGGACTATCAAACTAAGATAAAGCTCACAAGTAATAGGAAAAAGAGACCTTGTGCATATTTGGTAAAGGTAAAACACCCAGCCGGGCCGGACAGCTACCTAGCCCTAGGGTGCAACAAATGTGCAACCCAATACCCATAAGGGTAGGGGTATGTTGCCAAGCCGAGTAAGGTGTTCTCCCAAAACCAAACGACGCACAAAGAGGAGGTTTAGCAAGAGAATGAGACTGGGTAAGTCTCCTAGACACAGAGGTAGGATAGAGAAAAATGCTAGCAAGACTGGGCAAGTCTTCTAAGCATAAAGATGGGCTCCAAGTAACCTTATCATTGCCCAAACAATGATGAGAAAAAGAGATAACTGACAGACCAAGTTGGTCTTCGACTAGAAGAGGGTTTAAGACCTGTGAGACTATAGGTAGTCTCCTAGGGGTTGACTCAGGTTGATTCATTAATGAGACAATGCCTGTCTCCAAAGATTTGGATCTAAAAGACTAGGCAAGTCTTTTGAGAAAATGGAATGCTATTTGGACTGTGCAAGTCCCCCTAGAGATGGGCTTGAAATGACAAAGGAAAGAAACCTGAAAGACTTAAACAGTCTCATAAAATGAAGAAAAGATTAGAAGGGAAAACATTACTAGGACTATGCAAGTCCTCTAAAATAATGGGCTCGGGATGACTCCTTCATAGCCCTTGCAATGAGAGGGGATTCTAGTATCTAAAGAAATTTAACATAAATCTATAAGACTGTGTTAGTCTATGAAAGAGAGAAGAAAAGGCTACCAGATAATCGCAAATTCCATTCTATTCTTATAAAAATAAATCAAGTGCTAAGCAAAGAAGAATTTTCAATAAAAAAAAATTACACAATCTATAGCAATCATAAAATGATAAACAACATTAATTAGTCCAGACCAGCCGCTGGATAGCCTAATAAAGTAAAATAAAACAATATCAAACACTTCTATGCCCAACCACAAACACCACCCCAATATGAGGATGAAATCAGATGATGCTAAAGTAATCATCTGATATCATATACACATGATAATATTTCTATATCCCGCCTTGAAATCAGACAGTACTCATGTCGATAATATCGAATAGAGTAGTCATCTGATCTCCTTCTTCCTATTAAACAATTTATTTAAATAAAAAGGAATGAGTATAATAAGCTTTGAGATAATCTCACCTGAACAATCCATTTATTACCGTCTTCGAACCCTAACTCAAAGCTTAGTATGAAAGAGAAGTATTAAATTTATAAGTACTGAACTATAGGCTTAATTTTGGAAATCCTTATCGAAATCTTCTCAAATTTTATTTCAAAGTACTCTTTATTCAGTTTTTTTTTTATATACTTATCAAGACAAAGAAAAATGATTTTCTCATTTTAAAGCCATTGGACAGCAAAATCCTATTCACAGATAAGAAATAACCCAATTGCTAGGCTAAACATTATATTTTTCAGGTTTCCCAAGATAATAGCCTAAAGAAGAAAGAACTGCTGGATTAAAAATGGAATAGAGAAATCGACTGTACAAATCCACAACCACACAATCACATAAATTTTCTGGATATTGGTTAATGCAGCAACTCAATCAAACCAATTCTCAAATGCATGTAATATTTTCAAATCCTTTGGATAAAGTGTGCAATCCAGTTAACAAATTCAGGTCAAATGTAAGAGACAACCATGTAATTTCTAACAAACAAGGTGAAATTTGCATTCGATGACCCTAAAATATACAGATCAATTATGAGAGCAAATGGATCAAATGAACTAAAAATCAATTAAGCTGGAATTGATAGCATGATCTTAAGGCTTCAAAAATTCATAACACCACACAAAGCCTGATTAAGCCGAATTGAAAACAACTTTAACGTGGCTAACAAACTTATCAGAGTAAGAATAATATTCCTAACCATTACTGCAGTTTTTTAACACAAATGAACTAATTAGACATGTTATCATAAGAACCTGGAAAACATCCAATGCTCAAATTTCCATACCGAAAATAAGATGTGAACTCATCTTAATAACAGAAATCAAAATTGATTCTTGACAAAACATTAATCATGGAGAAAACAAACACCAAATCACAGGCAACACCAATTAAAGCAAAAATGTAATCAAAAGAAACATAGATGAAATTACCTGAGTTCCGGCAAAATCAAACAATGGAGAATGCTCGGATTTCAATGGAATCGCCGAATTCCGATGAGATTACCGTCGGAGAAGATAATGATTCTCCTCCCTTTCTCCTACCTTTCTCCTGATCTCAACTCAGATTTTTGTTCTGCCGAAACTCTAAGTTGAGATCTCTTGATCTCTCTATGCTCTTTCTCTTTACTGTAATCAAGAAACCCTAGATTCCATTTCTTTCTTTTTTTTCTTCTAGATTGCGCACAAAGATAAAGAATCGGAGCGTTGTCGGATTCTGGTGAGCCCACCGGAAAGGAAAGATGAACACTCTAAATCTGAGCTTCTTCACCCTCGATCTCTCTACTTCCTCCTAGATCTTGAATGTTTTAACCCTAAAATCCACACTCTTCTTCCTTGCAGATCTTGAAATTGAAAGTAGTGCTGATAGGGTCGCGAATTGCAGAAATAAGGCTGACCGGAATCTGAAATAGCAGATGTTGAGGAAGAGGTTGAACGTTCGGATCTCCGGCGAGATCTCCAAAGAAGATGATAGGAGATCTACTCCTTCTCTCTCTGTAGCTTTGGATAGATCTGATTTCTAAGAATGAGAAAAGAGATGGAGCTTTGATGGAGGTCGGCCGGAGCTAGAATGTTGACGGAGAAGAAGATGCCGGAGAAAATGGGAGAAGAAGACCGGAGAAGAATAAATTGGCCGGAGCTCAGATTTGCCGGAAAATGGAGATTGGAGACGAAGAAGAAGAAGAGTAGGAGGAAGAATAGGAAATGATTTCAGCCGAAGCTTTGGGCCGGAATTATGACCGGAGATTGACGGAGAAGATGAGAAAAAGGTTGATCGGAAAAATGGGTTTGGGCGAGATCTGGATTCTCTCTCTAGCTCTCGCTCTTTCTCTCTCTACAAACAGATTTTTTTTCTTCTTCTTTTAAAACGAGAGAAAACAGATATTTATATCAAAAATATGATGCGGATATTGGCACTCCTATTTGATGGGCGCGCGGAAAATTGATTTGCGCGCGAAAATTTGATAATCGTGCGGTTTCATTTGTCTTTTTCGGATTCGAATAGACACCGCTCAGGATAAATGCACCCCCCTTCTCTGAACTTGACCTACGACTTTGCTCGACTCATTCGCTAGGCAAACGAACTCGGATTTTGACGAGATTTTGCAGGGACCTTGCTGGGACCCTAACCTAGCTAAGGGTGGAGTTTGGGATCCTAGCTGCTTGATTTGATGGGGTTTTGCTCAAACTGAAGGGATTAGGGCACAGTCAAAATGTGGTGTCTACACTATGGTCCCACACGACTTTTAGCTTCCAGTTAAAATATCTCTGTTTCTTTTCTCTGTGAGAAGGGTTCTTACAGGTTCTTGTTCATTTTCCAATGGTTCTTGTTCATGGAGAATATAATCTAGGTTTAAAATTGTTAGGAAGAATTTCATCTTCTCTTGCCATCTTCCAAAATCAGAACTATCAGACTTTTCTGGTCTTTCGGTTTGTGCAGACGTGGTGGTTCAATCTCAGAAATCAAAATCCCAAAAAATACAGATCCGAAGATTTGTCTTACGATTGTTAGAAATATTGGTATGTAGATTTGTACTTTAGGGACTTTGAATATACTGCAATATGAAATGTCGCAGAAGATGGAACCGAAATCAACAAATCAACGGTCTAGCAAGAATATATTTGTGAGTAAAACAAATAGAGTAAGAGATCACTTATCGAGTTGAGGCGCGAAGGTACTCGTTGTCCTTAAGGCAAATCTTGCCCCCACTATGACAACAATGCAAATGGGATTCACGACGTATGCCTTCAAGATACAACAACTCTCACTCCAGGGATGTGCACTCACGCAGCCCAGACGCCTAACGAACTAGCTTATGTTTGCCAAAAGCCTTGATCAAAAACATTGGGAGAGAAAAACTATAACAGCAAAATAAAGAGAAAAGAAGAAGAAGATTGAGAGCGTTTTTTCCCGAAGGATTCTCTCTATTATCTATGGAAATCCGATTTATACAAAAGAACAAGAGAGATCCGTTACGTGAAACGTCGCACCCTTTAATGCGTAAATGACGTTTCCCAAACGGCCACTTAACCGACAAAAAATAAATAAAATAAAAGATATGCTAAAAGAAAATTAGAGAAAATGAAAAATAAAAGAAAATAGTACTAGGGCCCACCCGGGTGCAGCCGGGCAAGCCGCCCTGGGCCGGGCGCGCGCGTGTGGTATGTCTAAATGCCCATCAAGCCTAATAGGTGGTCCGTACGCGTAAGACCGCGTTTATCCTCTTCTCATTTACAGGATAAGAAGAAGTGGATCTGTATATATGCCCATTCATCTCCACTCAAACTTCCCATCTGGGACTAAAGGTTTTTCACTTTACTTCAGAGATTTGGAGGGAACTCCAAATTTTGGCTATACAAACGGACCACTAAAATAAAAAGTACATAAAGTAGTTCAGAAAGAGAGAAAACCATAAGAAGACAAGAAAAAAATCACCACTTTGTAATTTTTACAACATGAATTTTTCTCAAAGAAAATTCAACAAGGCAAGGGAAGCCATATATAGAGCCCGTATGAAGTTAGGGAAGGATCCTCCCATCATACTTGTTTCGCTTCCTCCTCTCTATTCCGTTTGTTTAAGATTAGGACAACCGATTATTGGACTCAAAATTACGTTTAAATTTGAGTCCAATAATCGGTCTAACACTCACAATCGGTTGTCATAATCTTCAACGAAGAGGGACTTAGTAAATACATTTAATGAATCATGGCCCATATGATCTAGCCCATAAATTGAATTTGTAATGGCCATCTATTATTGGGATTTTTTTAACAAAGGAGAAGACATTGTATGAAACCCATCATTCAAATTCAAGGGATCCTGCAGCATCCGTCTTCGGTTATATATAGGAGAAGACATTGTATGAAACCCACCATTCAAATTCAAGGGATCCTGCAGCATCCGTCTTCGGTTATATATATATATATATATATATATATATATATATATATATATATATATATATATATATATATAGAGAGAGAGAGAGAGAGAGAGAGAGAGAGAGAGAGAGAGAGAGAGAGAGAGAGAGTAGTCCTTTCAGCTGATTTTGAAATTTGAAATGATTTAAGAGGAATGCTAAACTTAGGGGCGCCCAAGCAACAATCAGCTGAAAGGGGAGGTACTCGTAAGGCCTTCTTGCACCGTATAATTTCTCCTGAAAATAAAGAGGAAAGTGAAAATTACAAAATCATCAGTCATTTTCACAAGTGGTTCGTGTCGTTATCATCAACCAAAATTTCCAGACGAAATTGCCCTTCTCACTGTGATTTTAAGCTGTAAAGACACGGCGTCACCAATAGAGAACATGGGGCCACATCATCATGTCAGTTGTAAAATTCTAAATGAGCGAGTAAAACAGACTTGGATTGACTCGTGAAACACATGCACATACACCTTAGAAAAATATGGCCCACCAAAGACCTTGCATTTAGGGTTATTGAGTCAATTGATCTAGTGGGCCATAACTAGTTTGACCTATTGGATTTAGTCTAAGTGTAATTGAATGATCCTAGCCATCGATCGAATTACCCGATCAGGGATGATCCAAATCCAACCCAACAACAATAATTGGACATATGTCCATCTGCCTGATCAACATTGACTGTCAAACACACGGCGTAGCATTTAGGTTTGACGTATTGGATGTGTTCTCAGTGTGATTGAATGATCCTAGCCATCGAGAGCTCTAATTACCCGATCAGGGATGATCCAAATCCAACCCAACAACAATAATTGGACATATGTCCATCTGCCTGATCAACATTGACTGTCAAACACTCGGCGTAGCATTTAGGTTTGACGTATTGGATGTGTTCTCAGTGTGATTGAATGATAAAGAGACTCCTAGCTGGAATGCACACAGGTGTTAGAGATCTTCACGTCTCTTTAGATTTTGTGCGATCTTCATTCGCTCATCAAATCAGCAGTCCCAATCACATCCACCCTAATCTCCCACAAGAAGATCTAACAGTGAGATCTACACCTAATCCAACCGTTGGATCCCTTGAAGTCCATGTTTTGGTAATTGCACTAACTCACCTTCTCTTTAACTATTTATCAGAGGTCTTCATAGATTCTTAAAAAACCGTCTTCCCGGCTCTAGGCTCCACAACTTTCACTCTTCCATCTTCAGCTTCTCTATTGGTCTCTTCTGCACTGCCCAGCTGCATTTGTCCGTCCTCCGATTGGGAGTTGGGACAATTACCTTATCTATTCTTTCTTAATATGTTTGTGAAAGCTTTTTTGAATCTATAATAACCTTTGAACGCTAGTTGAATAGCAAATGACAAGAGAAGTAATAGATGCGTAGGGGAGTGAGTGTAGTGCGCCACAGGTAGTGATGTGGACATACCCACATCTAAGCCTCAGGATAAACCCTCCTTCTACTCCACAACTGGTACAACACTACTCCAAACCGGTCTTTCTCTCCAACATGAAAGGTTGGTGGGCCAAACAATTAATTTGTTTAAATATTTGAGCGAGGTAGGTCCCACTCATGTTTTTCAAAATGAACTGTATGGACCACACCCTAGGATGATCCAAACTGTCCATATCGTAAATAGGTTGTGTCCCAAAAAATCATTTCCACATGATCATTCTAGCCCTCCGATCTAAAGAGAAACGGCATATTATGGAAATGATTTTAGGGGCACAACATATTTACGTTGTGGCCCATCAAATGGACGGCTTGGACAATCCTATGGTGTGGACCGAACATAAAAATAGGTATCTTCTCGGCAAGGTCATGGACCAAGTAGGTTATAAATTATGGGCCAAGTGGGCCGCATGTTTTAAATTGGCTTAGGATCCTTTGAGTCATGATAAGTGATCAAGTAAGAAATACAGACGGGTACGGATAGTGGGCCACAGGTAGTGATATGGACATACCCACATCTAAGTCCAATCAAAGATGACAAATAACTAAGGGCAGTGATAAATCGACCCCCCAAAATGATAAATCGACTCCCCATTTGTCTATCTCTCTCCTCTTTCTCTCTCTAACCCCAGAGGAGAGAGATAGACACAGGGGGAGTCGATTTATCACTCCCCATAACTAAAATAAAGTGTATAAATAAAATAATACAAATATGACCAAAATAAAGTAATTAATAGTAAGGCTATGGCCTTGTTCATTTAAGATTTTGACAACCGATTGTGATACCAATACAGATTATTGGACTTAATTTTGAGCTCAATAATCAGTATCGGTGTCGCAATCGGTTGCAACAATCTAAAAATGAATAGGCCCTAAATCACATCAGCCAGCCTTGCAAGTTACGGTCAAACTGATTAACTAAGAAATTAAAATGACCAAGATATTTATCGAGGATAGCTAAATTGACCAAGATAATCAAAAGATGTATTTCTTGGATTACTCTCTAGACATCTATGATTAAGTCATTTGACGACAAGGGATGGTATCCAAAAAAATAAAAATAAAATGAAGGATTTAATTTTTTGGTGGGTTGAAGGATTTAATTTGACACCAACTCAGAAGTAAAGTAGCCAAAAAAATTTCTTGGTTTTGCTAAAATTTCCAATTGAGGTTTCTATCATAACAAAGAGTTCTGAGGAACCGTATTGATAAATTCGAGTGGCAGCTAGATCTCCCCGATGGTCCTTAGCTTCCTCTTACTACGGTCATCTTTAGCATTTATTCAGGCTTTCCCTTTCTACTTTTCAGGCTTATATATACCTTATCATATATAAAATTTGAAGAAAACTCACAAATTTGAGGGAGAAACTAAGCATTGGTCCATTTAAGATCAAGACCAATTCCGAAAAAGTTGCCAAAAAGGACCCCGGTCGACCAAATAAATTGTAAAGAGAGAGGGAAAGTACACAACTGGTTAGAAGATTGGTCCATTTAAGATTACGACCAATTGCAGAAAAGGTTGTTGAAATAAAGTCCAATTCAAAGTGTTGTAGGCTTTTTCTAATAATAATTTTCAAACAATGGACTTTTTCATTGTTATTAGATCGATCACCTCTTCTATAACCATCATTCGGCTTCTTATTTTTCTATCACTTCTGCTTGCTATTCACCGCAAGCGCTTCCTCACTCTCTTTCACAGATAATCCGGCCATCTGGCTTGCCAACATCTCTTGAGTAATCAAGAGATTCTCCAACTCCAGGAGAGACGGTTGTGTTGGCCAACCACAAATAGCAGTGATAAAACCGCTAAACTCAGGCCATGGATAATTGTTCTCCGCATCCCGCTTTCAGTAATCTTAGACTCCTCTTCTAATTGAGATATCTCATTACATAAGTTTTTAACTTTCATAAAATAATCAGAAACGAATAAATTACCTTGTGTTAATGAGCAGATCTCGTTCTCCAATAATTACAATCGTGCATCGTTCACCCGTGAAAAGAGAGATGAGAGTGCATCCCACACTTCCTTTGGAGTTTTCGCATCTCTAATATGCTCAATCAACTCCTTCTATATTGACGCCTTCAATACGTACATCACAAGTATTCAATGGGGCTGATTGCCATGTACACTGCTGGGTGTCTTTGGTAAAATTCTTTAAATTTTTTGGTGTCTTTGGTATTTTCAACGTTCTTACAGGGATACAAAGGCAATTATTGTATTACATATATCATCTTCACAACCTTGGGAATCACGCAACCTGGGTCCATTATTTTTTGTAGAATAAAATTCCAAAACGGAACTCTCTTCTGAACACGAAGATGAAAGTGAAAACGACCCACGATTTGGTCTTTTTCACAGGTGCTTCATATGGGGTCGTCCTTCTATGGTAAAGATATTGTGTCACATTAAACATCTTGGGCCCAGTCATGATTTCAGTAGTGAAATCGCTACTTAAAAACAGACTTCCATTGACCCTGAAACACACCTTATAAGATATGCCCCACTAAAGACCTAGCATTAAGCGTTATTGGGTCATTGATCTGGTGGGCTATAACTAGTTTGTTCTATTGGATTTATTTTCACTGGGAATGATGTTTAACATTTGATAAATCTGATCAGAGTGGGGTCAACCACAAGGTCATGCTTGAATTTGTTCGCCCTATCAATGCTAATAGAGATTGCTTTTGATTAAATCGGACCATCACGAGGTGAACCACATGTTCAATGGTCCTGTGACGAATGGATCGATATTTCATCAGTAAGACTATGGCTTACAAAAATGAACCTTTAAATCTGCCGTTGGAACCCTAACCGATGGATTTTAGGCTGAGACGCCCCACTCAGGGATGATCCAATCCAACCGGACATGTGTCCGTCTGCTAGATCAACGGACCCAATCACATCAATGTGTCATACATGAAATCCAAATAAATAAAAAGAGATTTTATATGGTGTAAGCCTTTATAGTCCCTTATTTTTCAAAAAGTAATGTACGGACCACATCATATGATGATCCAAACCGTCCATGTGATGGGCCACAACGTAAATATATAGGTTGTGACCCAAAAATCATTTCCATAGGATGATCCTAGTCCTTCGATCTACAAAGGTTTCCGTAATATGCAGTTCCTCTATAGATTGGAGGGTTGGGATCATCCTATAGAAATGATTTTTGAGGCACAACTTATTTACGTTGTGGCCCATCACATAGAGGGTTTGAATCAGCCTATGATGGGTTCCACAAAATCTCAAAAAAATAAACAACAATCGTCTTTATAGCTGGAAACCACAACGTCCAAAGGTGGTTGTTAGTAAAAAATAAAAAAAGAGAAATTTGATCCTTTATCTTAAAATGTTTTCTTTCTTATTATTTCTAATTTTTTGCCACAACCACAACCACAACCACAACATTCTCCCTTATAAAAATGAATTTAATATTTTAAATCAAGTGTAACAGTGTAATTTTTGTATTAATAGAAACCGTCAATTAATAGTAGTTGAGTCAGGGATTTTTTTTAAAAATATTTTATCAATTTCTAATGTTTTTGATATTAAGTGGTTGATATCTACCAATGCATACTTTTTAAAATTAGAGACTTTTTGGCAAAAAATAAATTTTTTTTTTTGGGGAGGGGGGTGGGGGGGGGGGGGGGGGGGATGTTCTTTAGTATTTTCAACTTATTAACAGGAAGGGGTGCAACTCGGGTAAGGTTCAACCCGAAAATATTTGAGCAGGGTTGAGTTTGGGTTGGGTTCAGGTTGAGTTCGGGTTGGGTTCAGGTTGAGTTCGGCTCGGGTTGAGGGTTTGGGCAACCCGACACGAGTGAAATCCGACATTTTGTATGATTTTTTTTTTAAAAAAATTATAAGCTTAAAAACTTGGGTTGGGTCAGGTTGAACTCAGGTCAGGTCGGGTTGGGGTTGGAAAAATGGGTTCCTCAGGACAGGTCGGGCTTAGGTTGGGAAAGTGGGTTCCTTGGGTCGGGTCGGGTTGCACGTACCCAACCTAGGTTGCACTAACAGGGCCCTACCGGCAATTATTTTAGGGAAATGTTTTCAGCACTACTGTATTTTGATGAGGGCACTCCTCACTTTATTAAAAGTACGGTATGGCCCCCACCATAAGATGATCCAAATGGTCCATTAGATGGGCCACAACCTAAATAGGTTTGTGACACAAAAATTATTTCCATAGGTTGATCCTAACCCTTCGATCTACAGAGGGTTACGGTCAACCCTCTAACATTCAGATCGGAGTGTTGGGATCAACCTATGGAAATGATTTTTGGGTCACAAACCTATTTAGGCTGTGGCCCATCTAATTGAATGTTTGGATCATCTTATGGTGTGGGCCATACTGTACTTTGAATAAAGTGAGGAGTGCCCTCATCAAAATACAGTAGTGCTGTTAACATTTCCCTTATTTTATTACATCATCTTCAGGACCGTGGTCACCACGCAACCTTGTAATTTTTTCCTTTTGTATAAACACGGGGAAGTGAAATATTCTTCTCCTTTTCTTACTTGGGACAAGGAGAAATTATATGGTGCAAGGCCTTACAACAATAAGGCCCTTGTACGGTGGAAGTACCAACCTTGATATTTAATCCAACAGCAGCTTCTCAAAAAGTGAGCTGCTGTTGGATCAAATATCAAGGGTGGTACTACCATATTGTTGTAACGCTTTACACCATATAAAAACTGGGGGACAAAGTGTACTTATGACTACTCTTTACAACGGAGAGGGCTGCCCCAAGTAAGAAAAGGCAAATATATCATAGGTAAATGGTTTCTAAGCTCAAGCTTAGATAGGTTATCTGAGCTAGAGACTCTAAATAGGGTGGGTGCCTATGTTGTTTGGGTTATGTTAGATATTAATTCTATAGGACCTGACATAGATAGGGTGTTCCTAAGCAATCATCTCCATAGGATCATGGTAAGTGCTGATTTGTGGAAGTTTAAAATGGACGGCTAGAAAATGGGTTCATTTTGTGCTGTACAGATCGAACGGTTAGGATGATTGTATGGAGATGGTTTCTTAGGAACATCCTATCTATGTCAAGTTCTATGAGATGAATGGCTTGGATGAGTTAAACAACATGGGAGATGGTGTACTTATAGTGTTTAGCTCAGATAATCTATCTGAGCTTGAGCTCAGATACCGCGCCCCATATATCATTTCCCTAAACCTGTCAACTTCGCGTTATTTATACAAATCTTCCGGACGAAATTACCCTTATCATTCCGATTTTAAGGTAGCGAAGACACTGCATGGCATTTAAAAAAGTGGGTCCATTTATCTTGTCTTTTTTTTTGAAATATGAGTCCATTTATCTTTTAAGTCGCAAAAGACCAAATCAATTAAAGGAGACCAAACCTAACTAACCATTGACTTGTCAAACACATCGACAAAATTTAGCCCACCAAAGGTGTGGCATTTAGGTGATTGGTCCATTTATCTAGGGGCCATAACTAATTTGACGTATTGGATTTAGTCTGTGATTGAATGATCTTGGATCGTCGAACAATCTTTTGATAAAGAGACTTCAAGGAAAGCCCTCGCTATTGTGCCATGTGCACAATCGCGTATTTAGATTTTGTGAGATATGCAAATCTTTATTGAACCAAATTAATTGCGGAGCTTTGTTTTCCAAAATCAATTTTTCACTTGTATTGGTTTGCAAATCGAATTCATTTTTCATGAACCCAAAATCCCTAGTGACATTTTGTAAGGACTTTTTCATTGTTTTGTTTTTGGCGAGTTGTAAATCCAAATTTTCATGAAGTTTTTCACAAGCAAAAATTAGTTCATCATTAGAGAATTCATGAGACATATCATCAACATCATTTACCTCGGATAAGGAGATATCTTGTGTTACATCGGCGAGTCCCATGAAGCAAAGGTCTCTTCATCCTTTCCGTTGGATTCATTTCCGGATGAAGCACTCCCTTCATCCCAAGCCGCCGCACATAAAGCCTTTTTGCCATGTCTTCTATTCTTCCTATCCTTGTCATTGTTGTTGATGAGTGGGCAATTTGGCCGTATATGACCAACCTTGTTGCACTTATAGCATCTCATCTCCTCTTTGTTTGAAGGCCTATTTCTTCCTTGGCTAGAGTTGCCTCATTTCTTGAATTTGAGAAATTTCTTGAATCTCTTGGTGAAGAGAGCAAGATCATCTTGTGTGTCTTCTTCACTCTCAACTCTTGCTTTGAAAGCTATTCCTTTCCTTTTTGTATCTTCCTTTTATTTGTTTAAGGTTTCTCTTCCTTTTAAAACCATTTCAAAAGTTATTAAGGAACCTATTAAGTTTTCTAAGCCCATTTTTGATACGTCTTTTGCTTCTTCAATGGCGGTGACCTTGTGATCCCAATCTTTAGGTAAAGACCTAAGTATTTTGGTAACTAAGTCCTTGCTAGATAATTGTTTACCTAAGGATCTCAACCCATTTGTTATGTTTGTGAACCTAGTATGCATTTCGGCAATGGTTTCATTAGGGTCCATCATGAATAGCTCATACTCTCTAAAGAGAAGATTCATCTTGGACTCTTTCACTTGATTTGTCCCTTCATGAGCTATCTCTAGCATATCCCAAATCTCCTTAGCGGTTTCAAGAATAGAAACTCGATTGAACTCCTCGGGAGATAAGGCACAAATCACTTGGGATTTATCCCTGTGACTCCTTTATGAATACAACAACAAGGATAAGGAAAACTAACGGTTTTCTTTTCTTTAAGTGGATCTCACGGTCCCACCAATGTGGGCCACACACAAAAAACGCCAACACGATATTCATTCACCCATCAAATCAACGGTCCCAATCAAATGGTCATTGATCACTGTCCCAATCAAATCAACAGCCTCATACCATTTATCATCTCCGCCGATGTAGATTGCTTATCATTGACCACTGTGCCCTATGTGTGGGAGTGAGAGAGTTAGTGCCCCACATGCTTATCCATTGCAGGCATGCTTCTTTTTTTTTGTTTGGCTATATATTAAATAAGGAACCGAGAAGGTCCTGAAAGAATACAAGAACAAGAAAAGAGAAAGAAAAAAGAAAAAGGAAGAAAAAATACAATTAAGGAGGCATGTAATCAAACCACTCCAGAACAACTCTATCAATACTAGCCTTTACCAAAACATCAGCTTCACAATTGGCTGACCTCCTAACATGCACGAAGGAGGTAGATGAATCCATCACCCAATCAGAAATTTCCTCAACCAAGCTTAGAAACCGCTAAGGGGAGGGAGCAGAACCCGAAATCCATCTAATCACATGGAAGAATCTCCTTCTACTATTACTCTACAAAAAAGCGTCTTTCCGGTCTAAGCTCCACAACGTTCACTGAAATTCCACTTAGCAACCCAAGAGGGGGTGAATTGGGTTTCTTTTCAAATTTTAAGAATTTTGAAAACTTAGATTGCACTAGTTTTAGATTGAATAGGAAATCAAAAATAGTATTCAAAGCAATAGTGAAAACTTACCACACAAGAAGAGGTGAAGAGGCAAAGAAGCTTTGACACAAAGATTTTTATAGTGGTTCGGTCTTAGCTCAAGACCTACTCCACTCTTCTCAAGTTACTCTCCTTGAGGATTCCACTATCTTCTCCAAGGAACTTAAATATGGCGTTCCTTCCGCCTTGTACAAATCGAGCTCCACGCTCCAAGGGTCTTCTACGGTGCCCTTTGTGCCAAATACAAAGAAGATGAAATGAAAAAGGCTTGCTTGCCTCTAGATAGGCTAATTTAAGGTAAAGCTCATTCACTCTCACAAGAACAAGATGAACAAATGAAGGTGTCTCTCAAGAATAATCTAAGGTAAATGGCACAAGAGAGAGATGGAGAGTGAAGATCTTCAAGAGAAGGAGAATAAATGGCTTTTAGTGCTCTTGAAATCTTTGTAAAATCCTTAGGTGAAAAGCCCAAGAGTCCCTAAGTTCATATATATAGAGAGGGCAAAGAAAACACAAATTTTGCTCTCCAACGGTCGTCTCGGACTCCGGGCTCGGAGCTCCGAGAATTTTCTCGGAGTTCCGAGCTCGGACCTCCGAGAAGCCTACGAACAGCAGAATTTCCTTATATTTTTGCTGTTTTTGTTTGGGCTTTTGGAACTTTGATTTTTCAAGATAAATGGAATGTCATGAGAGTCCAACAATGTTCGGACACCACTATGAACATTCACAAACCCATTAAATTTTATCTAGGTTGATTTTAACTCTCCTTTGTGCCATAGACCTAGACTAAACATTAAGGACCATTTACATTCTAAATTTACTTGGTCTTCAATCTTGTTGGCACCTTGTAGGGGCTTTGACATGTCTTCACCCAACTCCATTGATGCTTGAGCCAAGGTTGAACTTTTAAGTTGATTTGCCATTTTTGTGCTTGAGTTGATTTGCCATTCTTGTGCTTGAGTTGATTTGTCATTTCTTGTGCTTGAGTTCACCCTTGTCATGCACTCTTGAGGATGGTACACTGTGAACATCATAACTTTGCCAATGGAAATTATTAGTGTATAAAACCTTTATAACAAATTGAGTTTGTTAATCATCAAAACAATTCAATAGGAGTACTTGTTGAACCCTTGGGCTAACAATCTCCCCCTTTTTGATGATGACAAACATAATTTGTTTTAGGGTAGGAGCTCCCCCTTTAGGGATGAATAAAACACTTTGGGCTCCCCCTAAGAGTTTGATTTAATTGAACATTTAAGGCATTACTTTAAGGATGAAAATTTGATTGTAAAATTTTAAGCATAGAGCTTTGCTCCCCCTTAATATATGCATTGGGAGCTCAAATATTCTCCCCCTTTTGTCATCACCAAAAAGGTGGAACAAAAGGAGTGAGAGTAGGTGAGAGCAAATGAACAAGTAACGTGTAATGCTATAGAGAGAGTAGGCATAATACAAGGTATGCAAGCAAAAAGAATGGAACATAGAAGCACACCGCACAGAAAACAAAAGAGATATATATATATATATATATAGGATGTGAAATGACATACAGAAAAGTGCATACAACCAGTCAGCGTACATAGCATTCATGACACATCATAATAGTGACAGATGTAGATAAACCTAATACATCCCAAAAAAGATCCATACAACCAACGTATAGTCCAAAGACTATCGATACAAAATAGAAACAGATAGATACACCGAATAGAAATAGAAATCTGAGCAAAAACAAGAACCAACATCAAAGAACTCGAGCCATCTACTGATGCGGAGGAGGCGGTGGCTGATGAGAAGAGCTGCCCGGCGCCTGGCCCCATTGCTCACCGGAGAGGTAGCGATAATAGGCGGCCCACTGGTCATCAACAGGGGTAGTCAGGGTCTGGAAGCGAGCAGAAATCTCAGAGTCGACATGGGTAGACAGCTGCGCGAACTGTGAGGCCATGGATCGCTCAATAGCCTCCTGCATGTGAGCCAAATCCTGGCGAGTGCAGAACTGAGAGGTATCATGTGATGGCTGGGGTGCTGGTGCAGCCTGGGCCTCGGCTTCATAGCCGCCTCCATCTCCAGAATCAACGTCAATTGCTGCTTGATTCAGAGCCATGCGGTTAAAGGTCTGATCGTCAAACGGGGCAGTCAGAGTCATGGTCATTTCTCCATCCAAGGTGATGCCAAAGTGACGGAAGACAAGGGTGAGGACCATGCCATAGGGCAACGAAGAGCGGTAGCGGCCAGGGGTCTGAAACATGAAGCGGAACATGATGTACGGCAGACAAAGCTGGCGGCCCTCTAGGATGCTGTAGATAAGATAGGCCTCTAAGGGTCTGAGGGCTTCACGCATCCTAGCACGAGGGATGAAGATGTGGTACATGAAATTGTGAAGCATGCGCGCTACCGGAATGAGGTCGGCGGATTGGACGGGCATATTTGAGCGGTAGCGCCGCATAATCCGACCATAGACCGTGTCATGATCGATATCATCAAGTGAATGTGTCCCATCTTCCGGCCAGAAATAGTGTGAGAGGCCATCAGAGCTAATCCCAAGAAGAGTGGCAAAGGTGTGATAGTTGAGTTTGATGACTGTTTTCTTGATTTTGGATTCAATTTTGAAGAAGGAAGGGGAAATTGTGAGATTGGCGTAGAAGAGACGCACCAATCGAGGGTATACTGGTTCATTGAGGTGAAGGATGGGTGTCCAATGGAGGGCATCAAATTTGGCCTGTAAATCAAAATGTTGAAGGATAGGGGGATCAATGTACCTGCCGGTGAGGATGCCCCTAGTGCCGACGTTGGCCCAGAGTTTCTTGGCCTTATCCCCAGTGAAAAATGAGTTGGGCATAACCTCGGCCGCCACAGCCTTCGCCTTCGCCTTCTTCCGAGAAGGCCCTTCTTCCTCGGAAACTTCTTCAGGAACGTATTCGGGATCTGCAGCTTGGGAGGAGCCTCCAATGTTGAGATTTTTGGTTTTAGAAGGCATGGTGAGAGAAAGATGTGGGTGGAGAGAAAAATAAAGAAGAGAAGAGAGCCCTAAAATGAAAGAAATTTGGAGAAATAGAGAGAATTAGAGAGAAATAGAGGGAAATAGAGAAGAATAATGGTGTAAAAAGAGAGAATAGCCCTAGAATGGAGGAAATTAGAAGAAATGGAGAAGGGAAGAAGGAAAGAACGAAAAATGGGTGAAATTCTAGAGTTTGAAGAAGAAGAAAAAAGGTTTTTGGGAAGAAGAGAGGGATTTTGAAGGGAGAAAAGAGTTGTGGAGGAAGGTGTAGGGAGAAAAAGGAAGAAAAAAAACGAAAATGGAGGTAGGGTTTTAGGAGAAATGGAAGGAAGAGGGAAAGAGGAGAGAAAAATAAGTAAAAATGAACCGGGTCCAGGGGATTTAACACTCCTGGCCCGATTCTCGGAGCTCCAAGAAATATTCTCGGAGTTCCGAGAACACATGCAAATTTTTTTTATTTTTCTACTGTCCAATTCTCGGAGTTCCGAGAAAATTCTCGGAGCTCCGAGGACAACCTGGAAGAAATCTCGGAGTTCCGAGAAAGTTTCTCGGAGTTCCGAGAAACGCTCCAGGAGCCCTCTGTCCATTTTCTCGGAGTTCCGAGACAAAATCTCGGAGTTCCGAGAAATTTTTTTTTTTTTTTTGAATTGAATTGAATGTGAGGAGAACATAGTTACATGTGATATTTCGAATTGCAACTTAACCATGATCCAATGCATGAACACACAGATGACTTACCGAGGGTTTAGATGATGGCGCAAGGCCAGAGTTTTAGGTATCTTAATTTAGGGTGATGGTACCGACTCCCCCTTGAAATGAAGTGGGCTATGGGTACCAATTGAGTGATTTTTAGAGTTAGGGTTGGATCATCTAAAACCATGTAGTCACAATCAAAATATGAGATATATATAGACATATACAAAGATAATTGTGTCTTCTATTCATGCTTCATGTGCAAACTCTTTCACTTGATCTAGACTCCAAATGTTAAGTCCACTCCTAAGGTCACAAAATCGATCCTCATTAAGGGGTTTTGTGAAGATGTCCGCCAATTGTTCATTGGTGTGGATGTACTTAATTTCAATATCCCCTTTTTGAGAATGATCTCTTAAGAAATGATGCCTTACCTCTATGTGCTTAGTTCTAGAATGTTGAATTGGATTTTTGGTCAAGTTGATGGCACTTGTATTATCGCAATGGATTGGAACATTACTAAATGCAAGATTGTAGTCCATGAGAGTGTTCTTCATCCATAGGATTTGTGCACAACAAGCGCCGGCCGCAATATATTCTGCTTCAGTAGTAGACAAGGCTACCGAGTTTTGTTTTTTGCTAAACCAAGACACTAGAGACCTTCCAAGGAATTAACAAGTGCCACTTGTGCTTTTTCTATCAATTCTACAACCGGCAAAGTCGACGTCCGAAAATCCTACTAGATTGAATTCATTCGATCGTTCATACCATAAACCTAAAGAGGGAGTTCCTTTGAGGTATTTGAATATCCTCTTAACGGCATTCAAATGAGACTCTTTAGGAGCCGATTGAAACCTAGCACAAATACACACACTAAACATTATATCCAGCCGACTAGCGGTCAAATATAATAGACTACCTATCATTCCTCTAAACTTTTTCACATCAACCGGTTTGCCAATTTCATCCTTTTCTAATTTGGTGGAAGTACTCATAGGAGTTGGCTTGATTTGTGAGCTATCCATGCCAAATTTCTTAAGGAGTTCCCTACTATACTTCTCTTGGTTGATGAAAATTCCATTTTTACATTGTTTGATTTGAAGTCCTAGGAAATAGGTAAGCTCTCCCATCATACTCATCTCAAACTCTTTTTGCATGGATTGTGCGAATTCTTCACACATCTTATCATTGGTAGCATCAAATATTGTATCATCTACATAGACTTGAACAATAAGCATATCTTTTTCTTTTCTTTTAATGAACAATATTTTGTCAACCGTGCCCATTTGAAAGCCACTCTCTAATAGAAATGAGCTAACCCTCTCATACCAAGCTCTAGGAGCTTGCTTTAGACCATACAAGGCTTTGTCCAACCTATATACGTGATTAGGGTATTTGAAATCCTCAAAACCGGGAGGTTGTTCAACATAAACTTCCTCCATAATATACCCATTTAGGAACGCACTCTTCACATCCATTTGATATAACTTAAAGTCTTTGTGGGATGCAAATGCAAGTAGCATCCTTATGGCTTTCAATCTAGCAACCGGAGCAAAGGTCTCATCATAATCGATACCTTCCTCTTGGTTGTAACCTTGGGCCACCAATCTAGCTTTATTCCTTTGAATATCTCCATGCTCATTGAGTTTCTTTCTAAACACCCATTTTGTCCCAATAACCGGGTGATCACTAGGCCTAAGAACTAACCTCCATACTTGGTTCCTCTCAAATTGGTTTAGGTCCTCTTGCATAGAAATCATCCAAAATTCATCCTTTTCAGCTTCTTTTATGGACTTGGGTTCTATTTGGGAGATAAATGCCATATTGGCACAAACATTCCTATAGTGAGATCTTGTCTTAACTCCTTGTGAGGTTTCACCTATGATTTGGGTAGAAGGGTGACTAGACATGATTTTACTATGTTTGGGAAGACCTTCTACTTGAGATTCTTCTATAGTTTGACCTTCTAGATCAAGAGTTTCTAAGGATTGAACAGTGGACTTTACTTGGCTATGAGGCTCTAGAGGATTGACACCTTCATCATCTTCATTAATGACTTTAGGAGGTTCAAATGACTCATCAAATTTTACATGTACGGATTCTTCCACAATTTGAGTTCTTTTGTTGTAGACTCTATAAGCTTTACTATGGGTTGAATAGCCTAAGAAGATACCTTCATCGGATTTTGAATCAAACTTGTGCAAGGTGTCTTTCATGTTTAATATAAAACATTTACAACCGAAGACTTAGAAATAGCTAACTTTGGGGGGTGTTCCACTCCATAATTCATAAGGTGTTTTGTTAAGGTGAGGTCTAATGAGCACTCTATTTAAAAGATAGCAAGCCGTGTGAACGGCTTCCGCCCATAAATTTCTTGGAACATTGTGCTCATTTAACATGGTTCTAGCAATTTCAATAAGTGATCTATTTTTCCTTTCAACTACCCCATTTTGTTGGGGAGTTCTTGGAGCCGAGAAGTTGTGCTTGATTCCATTTTCATTACAAAAGGTATTAAACTCAAAGTTCTCAAACTCGGTTCCATGATCACTTCTAATTTCATTTATGAAAACCCCTTGTTCATTTTGAATTCGCTTGCACAAGTTGACAAATTTCTTGAAGGTTTCATCTTTACTAGTTAAAAACAACACCCAAGTGAATCTAGAGTAGTCATCAACAATCACATATACATATCTACTTCCTCCTCTACTACTAGTCTTCATGGGACCAAATAGGTCAATGTGAAGGAGTTGGAGTGGACAAGAGGTAGATACTACACTTATGGGTTTAAAAGAGTCTTTAGCATGTTTTCCATGAATGCAAGCACTACAAACTTTATCTCTAATGTATTTGAGTTTAGGTAACTCTCTCACAAGATTCTTAGAAGATAATCTTGAAATTAAATCCATATGAGCATGACCAAGTCTCCTATGCCATAACCAAGGGTTATCATCCATGGCGGAGAGACATTGGATGTTTTGATTTTGAAGGTCTTCTAATGCTAATGAATACATATTGCCATCTCTATATGCAACAAATTCAACTTCATTATTCTTGGAATTCAAAATTTTATATCTATCTTTTTCAAAAAGAACTTTGTGACCAAGAACACATAGTTGACTAATGCTTATCAAATTAAATGAAAGACCGTCAACGAGCAAAACATGTTCAACCTTAATGCCCTTAATTTTAATGGTACCTTTACCGAGGATTTTGCTTCTTGTATCATCCCCAAAGGTGACATTTCCTTGATGACTCATGGTGACAAAGGCGAACTTGCTTACATCTCCCGTCATGTGCCTTGAGCAACCGCTATCCAAGAACCACTTGTCCTTTGAGGGTTTTCCTTTCAAGCACACCTACAAGAATCAAAGCTCATGTTGAAGTTTTAGGTACCCACTTTTTCTTGGGTCCTTCAAGGTTAGCAACATCATAAAGCTCATTCTTTTTAACCCACATAAATTTTGTTGCTTTTGATTTCTTAACATTGCATGCAAACCTTAAGTGTCCTATTCTACCACAATAGTGACAAGTGGGAATAAAAGCACTAGTGTTAGCATGGATGTGGAAGAAATTTCCTATAACTTTATTTTTGAATGAGGCTTTTCCTTTAGAAAAGGATTGGTAACCAAGACCATTTTTTTCTAGAGAGACAAGCTTATTTTCAAGAATTTCATCTAGTTTATTTTTGCCACATGAGAATTTTTTAAATGTTAAATGAAGTTCTTGGCATTTCAAAACAAGTTTCTCATTTTCTTCTTTTAAGCTTTTGTTTTCAAAGATTAATTTGTCTACTTCTTCATTCAAAGCTTTGTTTTCCAAAATCAATTTTTCACTTGTATTGGTTTGCAAATCGAATTCCCTTTTCATGAACCCAAAATCCCTAGTAACATTTTGTAAGGACTTTTTCATTGTTTTGTTTTGGCGAGTTGTAAATTCAAATTTTCATGAAGTTTTTCACAAGCAAAAATTAGTTCATCATTAGAGAATTCATGAGACATATCATCAACATCATTTACCTCGGATAAGGAGATATCTTGTGTTACATCGGCGAGTCCCATGAAGCAAAGGTCATCTTCATCCTTTCCGTTGGATTCATTTCCGGATGAAGCACTCCCTTCATCCCAAGCCACCGCACACTAAGCCTTTTTGCCATGTCTTCTATTCTTCCTATCCTTGTCATTGTTGTTGATGGGTGGGCAATTTGGCCGTATATGACCAACCTTGTTGCACTTATAGCATCTCATCTCCTCTTTGTTTGAAGGCCTATTTCTTCCTTGGCTAGAGTTGCCTCATTTCTTGAATTTGAGAAATTTCTTGAATCTCTTGGTGAAGAGAGCAAGATCATCTTGTGTGTCTTCTTCACTCTCAATTCTTGCTTTGAAAGCTATTCCTTTCCTTTTTGTATCTTCCTTTTGTTTGTTTAAGGTTTCTCTTCCTTTTAAAACCATTTCAAAAGTTATTAAGGAACCTATTAAGTCTTCTAAGCCCATTTTTGATACGTCTTTTGCTTCTTCAATGGCGGTGAACTTGGGATCCCAATCTTTAGGTAAAGACCTAAGTATTTTGGTAACTAAGTCCTTGCTAGATAATTATTTACCTAAGGATCTCAACCCATTTGTTATGTTTGTGAACCTAGTATGCATTTCGGCAATGGTTTCATTAGGGTCCATCATGAATAGCTCATACTCTCTAAAGAGAAGATTCATCTTGGACTCTTTCACTTGATTTGTCCCTTCATGAGCTATCTCTAGCATATCCCAAATCTCCTTAGCGGTTTCAAGAGTAGAAACTCGATTGAACTCCTCGGGAGATAAGGCACAAATCAAGGCATTCATTGCTTTTGCATTGATAGTGGATTCTCTTCTTTCATTTTCATCCCATAGTTCCATATCAACACTAGGTTCATTATATCCATTTTGGATACTTCTCCAAACATCAAAATCCAAAGATTTTAAAAACACTCTCTTTCTAGCTTTCCAATATGGATAGTTTGAGCCATTGAAGAAGGGAGGTCTAGTGGTGGATTGCCCCTCATTGCTATGAGAAAAGGTTGCCATTTGAATCTTTCCCTTGTAGGTTTTCAAAGAGAATTCCTATGTAAGAGCCTATGCTCTGATACCAAGTGAAATTCCACATAGCAACCCAAGAGGGGGTGAATTGGGTTTCTTTTTAAATTTTAAGAATTTTGAAAACTTAGATTGCACTAGTTTTAGATTGAATAGGAAATCAAAAATAGTATTCAAAGCAATAGTGAAAACTTACCACACAAGAAGAGGTGAAGAGGCAAAGAAGCTTTGACACAAATATTTTTATAGTGGTTCGGTCTTAGCTCAAGACCTACTCCACTCTTCTCAAGTTACTCTCCTTGAGGATTCCACTATCTTCTCCAAGGAACTTAAATACGGCGTTCCTTCCGCCTTGTACAAATCGAGCTCCACGCTCCAAGGGTCTTTTACAGCGCCCTTTGTGCCAAATACAAAGAAGATGAAATGAAAAGGCTTGCTTGCCTCTAGATAGGCTAATTTAAGGTAAAGCTCACTCACTCTCACAAGAACAAGATAAACAAATGAAGGTGTCTCTCAAGAATAATATAAGGTAAATGGCACAAGAGAGAGATGGAGAGTGAAGATCTTCAAGAGAAGGAGAATAAATGGCTTTTAGTGCTCTTGAAATCTTTGTAAAATCCTTAGGTGAAAAGCCCAAGAGTCCCTAGGTTCATATATATAGGGAGGGCAAAGAAAACACAAAATTTCGCTCCCCAACGGTCGTCTCGGACTCCGGGCTCGGAGCTCCGAGCGACATATTTTTTTGAACCTCGAACAATTCTCGGAGCTCCGAGAATTTTCTCGGAGTTCCGAGAAGCCTACGAACAGCAGAATTTCCTTATATTTTTGCTGTTTTTGTTTGGGCTTTTGGAACTTTGATTTTTCAAGATAAATGGAATGTCATGAGAGTCCAACAATGTTGGGACACCACTATGAACATTCACAAACCCATTAAATTCTATCTAGGTTGATTTTAAATCTCATTTGTGTCATAGACCTAGACTAAACATTAAGGACCATTTACATTCTAAATTTACTTGGTCTTCAATCTTGTTGGCACCTTGTAGGGGCTTTGACATGTCTTCACTCAACTCCATTGATGCTTGAGCCAAGCTTGAACTTTTAAGTTGATTTGCCATTTTTGTGCTTGAGTTGATTTGCCATTCTTGTGCTTGAGTTGATTTGCCATTTCTTGTGCTTGAGTTCACCCTTGTCATGCACTCTTGAGGATGATACACTGTGAACATCATAACTTTGCCAATGGAAATTATTAGTGTATAAAACCTTTATAACAAATTGAGTTTGTTAATCATCAAAACAATTCAATAGGAGTACTTGTTGAACCCTTGGGCTAACATTCACTCTGGTCTATTGGTCAGTTCTGAAATTGTTTGTGAGAGCTTTTTTGAAACTATGATAACCTTTGACAACTTATTAAATAATAAAAGGCAAGGCGAGTTAGTGTAATTATCAAAACATGGTAGTGCAATTTTGAGTATCCTTGTAGACTACACTTATTGATGAGAGTGTTTCTTTGTTTTTTGTTTTTTATTTTCTGAGTCAGTCGTTTTATTTTGGTCTTAAAGATAGTCATCTTTTGGGCAAGGTCAAGTTCAAGGGCCAAGTAAATTATGGGCCAAGTGGGCCATAGGTTTGAAATTGGTTTAGGGTCCGATGAGTCTTGACAAGTGGGTGAGTAAGAACTAAGAGTATAAATATTTACGGAGGATTGCTACATTGACCAAACTGATCAGTTAAGAAAAATACATTGGCCAGCCACTTGATTGCAGGTTAGTTCCATTTGAACTCATTCTTCTTGGGCTTAATCCACTTTACTTGACACATCCTTAGAATTTTCGTTGGGTTAGGCATCATATCAATAGGCCCAAGGGCTTAAACTTCAATCGGCAAGCAATCTAAAGAAGGCTTGGCATTATGTGACTGGGAAACACATGAATATCTCTGTAGGAGTGTCTCATGTCCTCATTCATTTATACCATAGTACTACTAAGTACATGTTGTGAGTGATTGTGATGTGTTAATTGAAGCTCAAGAATTAAATGTAAATTTTTAATTATTTTTATATTTAATTATATTTAATTTGTGTGTGTTTATAATTCTCAATATATACATGATAGTTAAAACAATAATGTAACAAATGTGATTTAATTAACTACTAAGGTAAGTATGCAGATAATATTATCAGTTATAATTAACATTTTGATGATGGTTATTTTGTGATGTAGGATGGTTTCAGTAGTGAAATCGCTACTAAAAACAGACTTCCATTGACTCGTGAAACACACCTTATAAGATATGGCCCACTAAAGACCTAGCATTAAGCGTTATTGGGTCATTGATCTGGTGGGCTATAACTAGTTTGTTCTATTGGATTTGTTTTCACTGGGAATGATGTTTAACATTTGATAAATCTGATCAGAGTGGGGTCAACGACAAGGAGTCATGCTTGTATCTGTTCGCCCTATCAATGCTAATGGAGATCGCTTTTGATTAAATCGGACCATCACGAGGTGGACCACATGTTCAATGGTCCTGTGACGAATGGATCGATATTTCATCAATAAGATTATGGCTTACAAAAATGAACCTTTAAATCTGCCGATGGAACCCTAACCGATGCATTTTAGGCGGAGATGCTAGCATTACCCACTCAGGGATGATCCAATCCAACCGGACATGTGTCCATCGGCTGGATCAACGGACCCAATCACATCAATGTATCACACATGAAATCCAAAGAAATAAAAAGAGATTTTATATGGTGTAAGCCTTTATAGTCCCTTATTTTTCAAAAAAGTAATGTACGGACCACATCATATGATGATCCAAACCGTCCATGTGATGGGCCTCAACGTAAATATATTGGTTGTGACTCAAAAATCATTTCCATAGGATGATCCTAGCCCTTCGATCTATAGAGGTTTCCGTAATATGCAGTTCCTCTATAGATTGGAGGGTTGGGATCATCCTGTAGAAATGATTTTTGAGGCACAACTTATTTACGTTGTGGCCCATCACATAGAGGGTTTGGATCAGCCTATGATGCATTCCGTAAAATCTCAAAAAAATAAACAACAATCGTCTTTATAGCTGGAAACCACAATGTCCAAAGTTGGTTGTTAGTAAAAAATAAAAAAGAGAAATTTCATCCTTAATCTTAAAATGTTTTCTTTCTTATTATTTCTAATTTTTTGCCAAAACCACAACCACAACATTCTCCCTTATTTCGTGGTTCCACCAAAAGTCCAAAACATTGAGGAGATGTCGTTATCCCCTGCTGGAGAGCCTCTATCTTTTGCACATAGAGAGAAGGTACTAAAATAAAAATGAATTTAATATTTTAAATCAAGTGTAACAGTGTAATTTTTGTATTAATAGAAACCGTCAATTTATAGTAGTTGAGTTAGGGATGTTTTAAAAAAAATATTTTATCAATTTCTAATGTTTTTGATATTAAGTGGTTGATATCTACCAATGCATAGTTTTTAAAATTAGCGACTTTTTTTGGGGGGGAGGGGGGAGGATGTTCTTTAGTATTTTCAACTTAACAGGTAGGGGTGCAACTCGGGTAAGGTTCAACCCAAAAATATTCGAGCAGGGTCGAGTTCGGGTTGAGTTTGGCTCGGATTCGGGTTGAGGGTTTGGGCAACCCGACACGAGTGAAATCCGACATTTTTTATCATTTTTTAAAAAAAAAATTATAAGCTTAAAAATTTGGGTTGGGTCAGGTTGAACTCGGGTCAGGTCGGGTTGGGGTTGGAAAAATGGGTTCCTCAGGACGGGTTGTGCTTAGGTTGGGCAAGTGGGTTCCTTGGGTCAGGTCGGGTTGAAATCATTACATTTTTTTTGTTTTGCGGGGGGGGGGAGGGATTTTTAATGAGCTATTGATATTGGAGTTTTCATACTCTACAAAAAAGCGTCTTTCCGGTCTAAGCTCCACAACGTTCACTCTGGTCTATTGGCATGTTCTGAAATTGTTTGTGAGAGCTTTTTTGAAACTATGATAACCTTTGACAACTGATTAAATAATAAAAGGCAAGGTGAGTTAGTGTAATTATCAAAACATGGTAGTGCAATTTTGAGTATCCTTGTAGACTACACTTATTGATGAGAGTGTTTCTTTGTTTTTCTGAATTTTTTTTTAAGTCAGTCGTTTTATAGTCATCTTTTGGGCAAGGTCAAGTTCAAGGGTCAAGTAGGTTATAAATTATGGGCCAAGTGGGCCATAGGTTTGAAATTGGTTTAGGGTCCGATGAGTCTTGACAAGTGGGTGAGTAAGAAATGCATGGGGCGGTAGTGATGTGGACATACCCGTATCTAAGTCCAATCTACTATAACAAATAACTAAAGTAATGTCCAAAATGATCAGCTAAGAAATTAAAATGTTCAATTTCCAATTGAGGTTTTTGTAACAACAAACGGGAGTTCTAACTTCTGAGGACCCAAACTGACAAATTCGAGGGGCTGCTAGATCTGCCGTGTTCTTAGCTTCATCTTACTACGGTCATCTTTAGCATTTATTAGGGTTTTCCCTTTCTGCTTTTGAGGCTATGAGGCCTGCCATTGGCTTATATATATCCCTTATCATATATATATAACTCTGGAGGTCGGCCTGCATTCGAGTGTGTTTGGTTGCACAAAAGCCAGGATAGTTTAGGGTTTGGCTTTGAATTTAGGTGCAACGTTAGCAGAATCTTTTGTTTAGTTGCTAATGTAACATTGAAATCCCTAGAGACTACCAAACAAGTTTCACGTGTGATTATTGCATGTCTCGTAGCATGCATCTATGTCAAAAAAGGTGGAATTTGGCTTGGTGATGATTTTTCTCTTCCCACTCCCCATACGAGGTGTGCAACCAAACACTACTTTCCATCTGGTAAAGTCTTGGTAAATCAAATGTTTGTCTCCTCCCTGTTGACTAGTTTTACAACTAATCTAGAAGGCAACTACCTGCAGCCAAACATAGCCAGATCCGGGTTAAAACAAAACTGAAAAATTGTAGGGAGAAATCAAGTAGGGAAATGATATCACCCCGTCAATGATTTAATATCATTTCCCTTCAAGTATTATCAAGATAATATTAGAGGAGGGTAACTATTAAATATTATTTTGCGTCAACAGAGTGATGTTGGCAGATGACGACTTGCAATGCGTCAGTTCCTTCTCACAAACTACTTTCCATTCATTTAAATTCATTTTCCCCCTCTCTCACCAATCTATTATTTCTTCTTCTTCTGCTTCTAAATTTTATTAAGCACTTACTTTCATCCTTCATATTTTCCCACATTTTGCTTGTTGATTTGTTGCTATTGCTTGATTTGATTTTGGAGCAGAGAACCAGAAGAAATGAGGGTTAGATTTATTTTTCCTTTTTTTGTTTGTTTTAGCTAAACCCAATTCAAATTTTCTAAGAAGTACAGTTGTTCATGGGTTTCTCTCTATTTTGAATTTTTTTTTAATAGTCTTAAGATATATGACAAAAATTCTTGATTGATTTGGGTTTTTTTTTTTTTTTTTTTTTCTGTTTTATTAATTTCAGAAGATTGGAGATTGAATTATGTCTTAAGTTTCTTACTTTTCCCACTTCAATGATTTTCAGAAGCTTCTTTAGTGTTGGGTTTTTCTTTTCCTCTGATTTAACTGTCTTCAAATGCTTAATTCTTATGGGTTTTTGTGATTGTTTCAGAAAGTGGTCTTGAAAGTAGATTTATATGACGACAAAGAGAAACAGAAGGCTATGAAGGCTGTCTCTAGCTTCTCAGGTATCTTTGTTTAAGAAGTAGGAATTCATTACTCATAAAACTATATTGAGAATTCAAGTAAATGACTTTTTTTTTTTTTTCTAATTTTGTAGGGATTGATTCTATCACCATGGATATGAAAGATAAAAAATTGACAGTGATCGGAGACGCAGATCCCGTCTATGTGGTGAAAAAATTGCGGAAAGCCTTTCATACAGAGATCCTCACCATCGGGCCCGCGAAAGAGCCTGAGAAGAAGAAGCCTGAACCCAATGTGAAGAAAGTTGAATCAGCCGAGCTTATCAAGTTCTACAACACCCATAATCCAAATGCACATTACTATGTCCACACTGTAGAAGAGAACCCAAATGCTTGTTGTGTTATAATGTAAGATTTGATGAAGAAGAGATATACAAAGGGGTGGAGGAGCCACCGTTAAGTCCAACAGGCTTAAAAGTTAACGATTTCTGTTTAGAGGGGGAAAACACACAGGTTCCAAAAGGCTTAAAACTGTCGTTTTGGAAAAGGGGGTTAAGATAGCTTTTGCCCTGAAAATAAAGCATATGGTGCATGGTGCTCTTTCTTGTTATGGAAATATGTTCTTTTCTGCAAACTTTTTCAAACTTTTGCAAAATGTTCATAGTGATTTGGTATTGAGATCCAGACAGACCGACCTCTTGAGAATTCAAAACCTAATTGGTTTGTTGTTACAAGAGTTTGGCAAAATCCCACTGCTTGGTTTGTGGCAATTTAACAATATCCAAGGAAATGTTAGTTGGAAGGATAGAAAGATGACCTGACAGAAATTGAAGTACAAAAAGAGTGGTAGACAAAGATCTCTAGTGCGTCCAGTTATTTACGTTGGGGCTATCCAAATGTCAAATGAATGATTCAGATCTTTGAATAAGCTGGGCCCCACCTGTACTTCATAGAAGATCTGTTTCAACTTAAAATGGGTATAAAACAAATTTTATGTATATTTTTAAGTGAAAAAATAGGCATTAATTTTTCTTTTTCTCTTCTTTCTAGCATCGCCATTAGCTCTCTTGCACTGTTTGTTTTTCTGTTCTTGTCTTCATTTTTGAAAATTTTGTTTTCTTGTTTTATGTTTTGTGGATCTTTTGTTCCCCCATCCAAAGGGGTTGTCTTCAAGCTTCATGTATATCTTTCCCACTTCTCTAAATGAAATGAAATCTGGTAGGGGTCTTGCCTAAACCCAGCTTACCCATCCAAAAAAATAAAAACATAGACATGTCCCTAACAGCTCTCCCTACTTTGCCATGTATACAATCACATCTTTACATTTTGTGCGATTTTCATTTGCTCATCAAATCGGTCCCAACCACATCCATACGGCACACTTAATATTAACAATGATTTTGAAGCATTCTTCTAATTATAATAATAGATGTGGTCTAAAATACAGCTGCATTTTTTGTTACCAAAAAAATAAAAATAAAAAAAAGGGGACACCTCTTATTACTACTAGAAGTTTCTAGCCTAGACTACCCTGGAGGAAGCTTCTCGAATAAACTCGGCCTCATTACTTTTTTTTTTTTTTTCCAGATTTTCACCGAGGCTACTGATATTGGCACTACTAAGTGATTTGCTAGCGTCCATCGCAAAAGGCATTTCACAGATGGTCTCTTGCATGTCAGACCAGCCACCTCGTGAATGAAGACAAAAGCTGCTCAAAAGTGAGAGTGAAGACAAAAGCTGCTGAAAAGAGAGCCTGTGTGGCTGGTCTGACATGCAACAGACCATCTGTGAAATGCCTTTTGTGATGGAAGCTAGCAAATACCACTATGTGATTGTACTAACTCACCTTATCTTTTACTATTTAACCCGCTGTCAAAGGTTATCATTTTTTCCAAAAAAGAGTCTTGGTGGGCTCACTCCACAACGTTCACTCCTCCATCATTGTGTTATATTGTAAGATTTGAAGAAGAAAAGATGTATTTTTTTGTCATGGTTTTGAGTTCTCTGTAATGTCGAAACCGATCCCCTGAGACGCATAAAGAACAGAGAAGATAATCTGTGCAATGGATGTTGGATTGATATTCATGTTTCTGTTCAAGGGAATGTACAGAGATAATAAATCTCCTGACTTAATTGTGTCCATGTATGAAGAGAAGTTGAAACTGAAATTTGCATTTGATAAGGCCCTCCGCATGAATATTGGTGTACTTAGTACTTTATTGATCTTACGGTTTCATCATGAGCTTTGGACGCTATACTTAAATATGTTCTAATAGGTGATTGATTTTTGAAGATTGAACAATATATAAATATTTCTGTAAGAGTGTTTCATGGTAGGCCATATTCAGTTATGGGAAAAAATTGATGAATTGATATAGTGAATTTGCCTCTTAAGATACAATGAAGTCCATTCACTATGACTTATGTCGGTTAGTGTTATGCTTAGAAAACAAACCGGAATACCTTTGGATTTTGGAAATATGTCAAGACACTAGTTTATGTAGAAAATAGGCTACCAGATAGGTAAAGCTAAACAGTAGAGGGTGAGACTATAGAATGTGTTGAAATTAGGGGTGGCAATGGTTCGGTTTCTGTTCGGTTCGACCCCCAAACCGAACCGAACCGAAATTTGAATCGGTATGGTAAAACCAAACCGAAACCAAACCGAAACCGAATTTTCGGTTTGGTTCCGCCAATTTTGCCACCCCTTACTCATAATAATTGAAAATATTCGGTTTTGGTTCCGTTTGATCCCCAAACCGAACCGAACTGAAATTTGAATCAGTTTGGTTAAACCAAACCGAAACCTAATTTTCGATTCGGTTTCGGCTCGGTTCCGGTTCGGTTCGGCCAATTTTGCCACCCCTAGTTGAAATCCCTTGAAAACCATTTTTATCTGTATTTATTTCCACTAGTTGGGTTTTGGGTCTTTAAATAGACCTATTGGTGACTAGTTGTGTGGATTTAAACTGTGCCTTTTCACAAGTCTGTAACCTAGATCAAACTCGGGTGATTTTATGACCGTCAGATCACACAAGGTCTCTAGCGCACTAAAGTCTATTGCCATGCACCATGTGTGCGTGTTTTGAGTGGAGAGTCTTTATAAATCTTTTTCAACACTTCTAACTTTTTCATGTTGGACTAAATTTTTAAGTTTCCCACAAGCTTTCACAAACCTTTTACAAACAATCATTTTTAACTAATAATGGATATCCCTATTAAAAAAAATCCAACATATCAGTATGATATCTGCCCAAATATGAATCCTATTGGCCAATACAGTTAAAAAATAACATGTCTTTTTGGTTGAATTTGTGATCTCTACCTGTTTGGACCGCAGGAACTTTTTGGAAAAGAAAAACTTTTCCAAAATTTCATGATTTTCCATTGTTTGATTACACATGAAAAAAGTAGTTTGAACTTTGAACCACCCCAGTCCAAGTTTTATGGACCTTTAATTTATAATGATATGCCTAAAATTTAAAACTTCCCCCTACATTGTGGAAATAAAACAATTTTCCTAGGAAAAAAGATTTCCTCAAGAAATATTTTTCCTACAATACAAACCAGGCCTTAATTTATGACTATGTTTTCTAGGGGTGCAACTCGGGTCGGGTTTGAAGCCAACCCGACCCAACCCGGAAACCTCAACCTTCAACCCTAACCCAACCCGACCCGACTCTTAACCCGGTTTGGTTAACCCGACCCAACCCGGATTTGTGTTTCCCCAACCCGAACCCGACCCGACCCGACCCAACCCGATTTCCGAAGTCGGGTTGGGTCGGGTCGGGTTGACCCGCTGAGCATATGCTTGTTACCTAGAAAAGCAAAGCAACATATCATTGTTCCACTCTACTGGTACCATACATCATTATTACAGGGATACAAAGGCAATTATTGTACTACATATGTCATCTTCACAACCTTGGGCATCACGCAACCTGGACCATTATTTTTTTAGAATAAAATTCCAAAACGGAACTCTTTTTTTTTTTTTTGATGGGCAAGCTGGGGTTAGGCAGACCCCGACCAGGGTATATTAAAAATAAACAAGATTACAGGCGATAAAAGCAAGTTCCAACCGAATCTTGCTGGATGAGCTCAATTAGATAAGAGGGAATGGACATAGACTCTATGTCCATCCGTCTATGTTCATCCCTTTACAAGGACAACTAAATACAAAGATGAAAGTGAAAACGACCCACGATTTGGTCTTTTTCACAGGTCGGGTTTTTTTATGTTGACGCAATTTTTTTAGGAAAACTCTTGTTTGGCAAGGCAACTCAACTCATAGAAGTAGAAAAACTCAAGCATGTTTCACTCTTTAGTGCATTAACTAATAACTAGTCCAAAGAGAATAAATTGATGCATTACCAAATGAAAATGATTATACTCATATGAGATAAACAATAAACTATTTAGTACATTAACTATTTAGTTGAAACTTGAAACCCTAGAGCTAAAGGGGGGAAACGAACAGAAGATGGAAAGAGTCCCTGAAGATGGAAAGAGTCCCTGTGATTGCGTGCGTGCGTGAGTTTTACTTTTAAGTTTTCACTTTTAAAGTAACTAAGTTTTAGAAAAAAAATACATACTATAACTTAAGTAACTCGGGTCGGGCCCCTTCAAACCCGGCTCGACCCGAGATTCATACGGGCTTTTGGATCGTAGACCCGGCTCGGCCTGAAACACGAGAAACATGAACCCAACCCAAGCTATTTTCGGGTCGGGTCGATGCGGGTCGGGTAACCCTAAGTTTTGGTCAAACTGAAAGGCTAAGAGATTAAAATGTCCAAAATATTTATGGAGGATTGCTACTTTGAACAAGATAATCAAAAGAGATATTTCTTGGATTAAGCCATTTTGGCGTCAAGGGATGTCATCCAAACAAGAAAGATTTGAATAGGGGTGGCAATGGTTCGATTTCGGTTCGGTTCGACCCCCAAACCGAACCGATATTTGAAACCGAATTTTTGGTTTGGTTTCAGTTTGGTTCCCACAATTTTGCCACCCCTTACTCATAATATTTGGTTTTGGTTCGGTTTGATCCCCAAACCGATCCAAACCGAAATTTGAATCAGTTTGGTTAAACCAAACCGAAACCAAATTTTTGGTTCAGTTTCGGCTCGGTTCCTGTTCGGTTCGGCCAATTTTGCCACCCCTAGTTGAAATCCCTTGAAAACCATTTTTATTTGTATTTATTTCCACTAGTTGGGTTTTGGGTCTTTAAATAGACCTATTGGTGACTAGTTGTGTGGATTTAAACTGTGCCTTTTCACAAGTCTGTAACCTAGATCAAACTGGGGTGATTTTATGACCGTCAGATCACTCAAGGTCTCTAGCGAACTACAGTCTATTGCCATGCACCATGTGTGCGTGTTTTGAGTGGAGAGTCTTTATAAATCTTTTTCAACACTTCTAACTTTTTCATGTTGGACTAAATTTTTAAGTTTCCCACAAGCTTTCACAAACCTTTTACAAACAATCATTTTTTAACTAATAATGGATATCCCTATTAAAAAAATCCAACATATCAGTATGATATCTGCCCATATATGAATCCTACTGGCCAATACAGTTAAAAAATAACATGTCTTTTTGGTTGAATTTGTGATCTCTACCTGTTTGGACCGCAGGAACTTTTTGGAAAAGAAAAACTTTTCCAAAATTTCATGATTTTCTATTGTTTGATTACACAGGAAAAAAGTAGTTTGAACTTTGAACCACCCCAGTCCAAGTTTTATGGACCTTTAATTTATAATGATATGCCTAAAGTTTAAAACTTCCCTCTACATTGTGGAAATAAAACAACTTTCCTAGGAAAAAAGATTTCCTCAAGAAATATTTTTCCTACAATACAAACCAGGCCTTAATTTATGACTATGTTTTCTAGGGGTGCAACCCGGGTCGGGTTGGGTCGGTTGGAAACCTCAACCTCCAACCCTAACCCAACCCAACCCGACTCTTAACCCGGTTTGGTTAACCCGACCCAACCCGGATTTGTTTTTCCCCAACCCGAACCCGAACCCGAACCCGACCCGACCCGACCCAACCCAATTTCTAAAGTCGGGTTTGGTTGGGTCAGTTTGACCCGGTGAGCAGATGCTTGTTACCTAGAAAAGCAAAGCAACATATCATTGTTCCACTCTACTGGCACCATACATCATTCATTTTCAAAGTCTATATTTATTTTGTCTCCTTTTTTTTACATAATACAATTATCAAATCTGAATATGCGATGCAAAATGAATTAATGAATCAATTATAGATTGTGGTTTCCAACTCAGCAACATTCGAGAGCCCAAAACGGCAAAACTCATAAAAAAATGTGAAATCTTAGTACATATTACTATATTAGTCGGGTTACGGGTTGGGTCGGGTTGCCCGATACCCCAACCCCACCCAATCCGATTTTCGGCCTGGTTGACAATTCCTAACCCGGACCCGAACCCAACCCGGAAAAGTTCAACCCAACACGCCCAAAAAATCGGGTTGAACCCGTCGGGTTCGGGTTGACCCGACCCAAGTTGCACTCCGAATATTTTCTGGGAGGAATCATCATTTATATATGATATTCTCATTCTCTAATAAAAGAAGAATAAAACATCTTAGATTGAAACTTCAATTGATAATTTTATGTCAAAGTATCCGTTTGAGGATTTTTTTTATTTAGGCATACACTATAAGTTTCCCTTCACATGTGATTGCCTGCTTTTCATAAACCGTATACATGATTCTGAATTTACATTTTTTTGTGAAACCTCTGCTGTTATTACCCTTTCGGGGAAATGATTTCGATACCCCTCTTTTAATCTAATTATAAACTAAAAAGTTCTCGTTCATTTTTATGGTTTAGAGTTTTTTCTATTGCCATTGGGATGTATTTTAAAAAAATTCTTAACATTGTTTAGGTGCTGTTATTTTATTTGTTTTGAACTATACACTTCCCTCTTTTCTTTTGCATTAGAAAATAGTCTTTTTTATGAAATTTTCTTAACATTTTTTAGGTGTCTGTTAGTTGAAATGTTTTGTATTATACATTTTGACTCAAATTTTCTTTACGCATGTACTTTGAGAAAGGTTTAAAATTTCGGTTTTGTAAAGCGTTTCGGTCCTCACCCAAACCGAAATTTTCGGCCGGAATTCAGAAATTTTGGGCGAAATCCACGAAACCAATTGAACGGCTATTTTTTATCCTATTTTATTTCGATCGAAATTTTGGCTGAAACTTCGATATAATATTAAATAAATATAAAAAATCCTTATTCTTGGGTGAAATCCCTTAAATTTCGGGATAAATTTCAACCCAATTTCAAAATTTCGTCCGAAATAAACTACCGTTTCTTGTATTTCAAATTTCGCTTTTGTTCTCGACCGAAACCCAAAATTTTGGATTTCTGTCGAAATTTAAAACCTTGACTTTGAGTCCGATAATCAAATTTGGATTTAAAATCAATTCTCAAAATCCCAAACGAACATGACCGCCTAGTGTAGTTTTCTCATTGATTTTGCAAACAGGGTTGTCATTTCATTTATATATTGTTTAGAGTTTATGTCAGTTTAATGAGTTATTCCTTCATAAGGTTTTGATTAATTATGTTGATCTATGAAACTTGAAATTTAATTATTTGCTTGGTTTAAAATGATATGTTCTTTCTTGTCTTTACGAGTTTATGTCAGTTTAATGAGTTATTCCTTCATTAGGTTTTGATTAATTATGGTGATCTATGAAACTTGAAATTTAATTAATTGCTTGGTTTAAAATGATATGTTCTTTCGCGTCTTTACCTTTTTTTTCCAACATGACTCCCAATTTTTCCTCTAAGTTGGGGGTGCATTAGTGTATTTTGGTATCTCTTAGTATCTGATTTGGATGATGTTTGCCAATGTTTAGTTCTAGTTGTGTCTCTTTGCAGTCTTGCAAGTTGATTTGTTTGGCTTTCTTTGGTGTAGTTTGGTTTTACATTTTCCAAACTTTCTTACTTGAGTTATTATTATCATGTAGTCTTGAGGTTTTTTCTTTAAGTTTTTTTGGGTTATGAGCTTAAGTTCCCCTTGTTGATTCTTGTCATATTTTTTTTCATAACTTAGGTCATGTTGTATTGCCTATGTCGGGGTCTCGTGTTAATTAGTTGGGTTGATTTGCCTTAATTTCACTTCTAATATATTCAATGGTATGATAACTACACTAAGGGCATGTTTGGCAAACATGAAAAATTGTTCCATGGAATATCCGTTGGCCCCAATTGTAAAATAGGAGCTGAAAGGGAGAACGTGTTAGTTCCGCAAATTGTTATAAAAAACACCTTACATAGTTAGATAAACACGATTCGCTAAATAAAATGGACGGGAAAAATTCGAGTTTAATACGCCATTGGTTAAAAAAAATGAAAACACAAAAAATGTGTTTAAAATTTTGTCATTTACAAAATATAGTGAGGGTAGGCTTCCAAAGTTGGCCAAAAACGCATTTAAAAAGTCTAAAACGCTTTAAAAACATTTTATGCAAAAAATGCGGAGTTGTTTTTCACTGTAAAAGTTTTAAATAGAAATATTAAACGGCACACTAATAAAAGACTTTTTTTTAAAACATCGTTTTAAATGGTATTTTGCTAACTATGGTCCCACACGACTTTTAGCTTCCAGTTAAAATATCTCTGTTTCTTTTCTCTGTGAGACGGGTTCTTACAGGTTCTTGTTCATTTTCCAATGGTTCTTGTTCATGGAGAATATAATCTAGGTTTAAAATTGTTAGGAAGAATTTCATCTTCTCTTGCCATCTTCCAAAATCAGAACTATCAGACTTTTCTGGTCTTTCGGTTTGTGCAGACGTGGTGGTTCAATCTCAGAAATCGAAATCCCAAAAAATACAGATCCGAAGATTTGTCTTAAGATTGTTAGAAATATTGGTATGTAGATTTGTACTTTAGGGACTTTATCATAATTATTAAAATCAATTAAAGCATTATTTTTATGTGTCAATGTCAAAAGGAGTGATGAATTTGACTTTTTATCCTTTGATTGTGATTCTTCTTCCTAAAAGATACCAATTGAGCACCACTATTGCCTATTTAAATGATCAAATCTTTTTATCTGAAAGGCAAATATTGGTCCAAAGGATGTATCATACCACCATTCAACAAACAAGTGGGGTGCAAATATCAATGCTAATGCCCATGGAGTATAAACAGAAAATGGGTGTCTATATATCAATTCAAGTGTTCAATGAATATATATACTCAGAAACAGAACCAACCTCAAGGGCGTCAATATCAAAAGGAGAAACAACAAAGTTAATAGTACTTTATGAGCAACAAGGAAGATTAATTCAAGAGCATAAAGAGTTGTTGATGCTTAAAGAAATCTCTTAGCGCCAAAGATCTCGAGTCAAGTGGTTGTTGGAGGGAGATAAAAACACAGCCTTCTTCCAGGCCATGGCTAGTGCTCGCAGAAGAAGGAACAGAATTGAATCCTTAGAAGTGGAGGGGGAGATTGTATCTGATAGGGAGCGGATTATTGAAGAAATTATTGCATTCTACAGATCTTTATACTCAGCTGATGGGATGTTACGCCCAATTCCTCAAGACATTTGTTTTGCTAGCTTAAGCCTGGAAGCCTCAGCCGGATTGGAAATCCCTTTCTCTGAGGTGGAAATCCGATCAGCACTGTTTTCTCTGGCAAAAGATAAAGCCCCTGGACCCGATGGTTTTTGTTTGGCTTTCTTTCAAACTTGCTGGGAAACAGTCAAATCGGACATTCTTCGATTCTTCATAGAATTTTTTGAGGGAGGCATCCTTGACAAAGGGACAGGTGCAACTTTTCTCGTCCTCATTCCAAAAATTGAAGGAGCAACAAAAAGCTCGGATTTTCGCCTGATTAGCTTGGTGGGCAGCCTTTACAAAGTCCTCGCAAAGGTTCTGGCGGATCGTATCAAAGTGGTTCTTCCTTCAATTATATCGGTCTGTCAAAGTGCCTTTATAAGCAACCGGCAAATTCTTGATTGTTCTTTAACAGCCAATGAAGCCATTGACTATTATCGGAGGAAGGGGGAAGGCGGCATCCTATGCAAGCTTGACATGGAGAAGGCATATGACCGAGTGGATTGGGCAGCATTAGATTTTCTCATGGGTCGTATGGGCTTTGGGGGTCGGTGGAGAGGGTGGATCCGGAACTGCTTATCGTCCGCCTGGTTCTCTGTCCTCATCAACGGATCAGCAAAAGGATTCTTCAAATCTTCTAGAGGATTGCGGCAGGGAGATCCTCTCTCTCCTTTTCTTTTCCTGATTGTGGCCGAATCACTGTGCAGACTGCTGAAAAAAGGAAGTGAGTTGGGGCTATATCAGGGGTTCCTTATTGGCGAGAGTAAGGTGGAAGTATCGCTTCTTCAGTTTGCGGATGACACTCTACTGTTCTGTTCTCCGGTCATATCCCAGATTCTCAACCTTAAAGCTATGCTTCGTTGTTGTGAGATGGTTTCGGGTCAAAGATATAATTTCGCAAAATCTCGGTTGTTCGCGATCAACGTTTCTGAGAGCGATGCATCCTTTTTCGCCGGAATTATGGGGTGTGGTTTAGATGTCTTTCCAGCAACCTATCTGGGTCTTCCTCTTGGTGTGGGTCGACCGAAACACAACCTATGGGCTCCTATTATTCAAAGGATTGAGCGACGTTTGGCCACCTGGAAGCGCCGGTTGGTTTCCAAAGGAGGTAGATTAGTGCTTATAAAGGCCGTTCTATCCAATATGCCAATATATTTTCTATCTCTTTTTCAATGTCCCGCCTCGGTTGCTAAACGCATCGAACAAATTCAGAGACGCTTCCTGTGGGGCGGATCAGGATCTTCCAAGGGGGTCTCCCTGATTAAATGGAGTATGGTCTGCTTGCCTACTAAAAATGGAGGTTTGGGTATTAGGAGGGTTCAGAGTTTTAACCAGGCCCTTATGGGCAAGTGGCTGTGGAGATTTGGCGAAGAACAATCCTCTTTGTGGGTCCGGGTCATTGGAAGTAAGTATGGTTCAGATCATGGGCATTGGGACTCTGTTGATAATTTTAAACTCAAAGGTCTAACGGTTTGGAGGGACATCTTGAAGTTGAAGTCGTTATTTGCTCCTGGCGTCCAATTCAGAGTATATAGGGGGGATCGGATTCGGTTCTGGCAGGATCCTTGGTGTTCGGATGATCCTCTTCAAGTGATGTTTCCTGATTTATTCATCGTTTCATCTCAGAAAGAGGCCTGGGTATCGAAATGTTTTGCAAGGGAACAAGGGAAGGTGGCTTGGTCTCCTACGTTTCACAGAGACTTCTTTGTTAGGGAGTTAAGCTCTTACAGCGCCCTCCTCTCCTTATTGGACTCTTGCTTCATCAAGTCTTCGGGCGTAGATCGTCGGATTTGGATTTGGAATCCTTCGGGGATATTTTCAGTCAAATCTTTTTATAACCATCTGATCCCTTCTTTAGTGGAGCATGTGTCCTCCTCGGTTTGGAGACAATCTTGCCCTCCGAGAGTTGCTTTCTTTGGGTGGTCGGTTAGCCGGGGCCGCATTCAAACTATGGATTTTTTGAGGAAGCGAGGACTGTGGTTGGTAGATCACTGTCCTCTATGTTTATCCGCTGGGGAATCCATTGACCACCTTTTCATACACTGTAAGGTTGCTCGCCATATTTGGGGTCTTATTTTTTCTCGTTTTGGAATCAGTTGGGTCCCCTCCAACTCTATGGCTGAATTCATTCAGAGTTGGGCCTGGACTCCTTGGAAAAGGAAAGACAGAACGCTGTGGAAGATGTGTCTCCTGGCCTCATGGTGGTTCTTGTGGAAAGAGAGGAATGCTCGTATCTTTGAAGGGAAGGCTAGATCTCCCTATTGCATTTATATTCAGTTGATAGCTGCGGTCATATCCTGGGCTCGAAGCCTTCCTCTGTTTCGTTTTGTTTCAGCTTTCGACCTCTGGGAAGTATGGTCAATCATATGCTTGGAATCGGCTACCAAAGTGAAAATCGTCCCCTCCTGGATTCCTCCTCCTCCGGGGTTCCTGAAGCTTAACTTTGACGGATCGTCTATCGGCAATCCAGGAGTGGCAGGAGTAGGGGGGTTATGTAGAAACCACAAAGGGGAAGTCCTCTGGGCCTACTCGGGGCCTATCGGAGTGGCAGACTCAAACGAGGCAGAGGTCCGAGCCGTTCATAGCGGGCTTCTTTCGATGCCTAGTCTGGAGTGCGACAAAATTATCGTCGAAGGGGATTCCTTAAATGTTATTCGCTGGCTTTCGGGCGCCGCTTCCCCCCTGGCGATTTTTGCCTTTCTTAGAGGAAATAGAGGACAGAGCTAAGGGCTCCTCAATACTTTTTCGCCATGTCAGGAGATCAGCCAATGCGGAAGCAGACACCCTTGCCAAGAAAGGAGTCTTTCGGGCCGCGTTTGAGTGCTTTGACTATCTACCTCCTTGAATTATTGTACTGCTATCTTTGTATTATCTTTGTTCCTTCAGGACCACCTCGGTTCTGTTTTTACATATATATATATATATACATATATATTCTATTGCCCTTTTCAAAAAAAAAAGTTAATAGTACTTTAGCCTTTTAAGGTGGGTGCCTCGATCAAATGAAAGGAATGTGAATACACCCATGAGATCTTTTAATTTCTTGCTGCACCCAAAATCAAACTAATCTTAAACATACCCAGACTCTTCCATAGCGACTAACCAGAGAACAGCTTCTTTTTAAACTAGTCGGGTGAGTGTATCTAGTTTCATTTAATTGAACTTTCTAAGTGGGGCTGTCAATATTAAAACTGAATGATCCGATAATATGCACATATATAAACAAAATATGGGTGTCAATATTAAAACTGGATACGGTGGTTTTAAAGACTTGTGCTATAGCTTAGTTTAGGTTAAAAACTGCATTCCTTTACCGGGTTAAAAAAAAACTGACAAGTGTCATCAAAACATTTGCGTTATTGTTACAGTAACAAAGTGACGTTGATAGATGACGCCAACTCGTCAAAGCTTATTGTTCCTTCTCAGAAAGTTCTCTCTCACTTGACTTCTTTTCCCTTCATTTAAATTCATTCTTAGTTCCCTCTGTCTCTCACCATCGATTATTTCTTCTTCTTCTAAATTTTCTTAGCATTTTCTGTAATTCTTCATATTTTTTCCGCCTTTTGCTTGTTGATTTGTTGCTTTTGTTTTAACAGGAAGAAATGATGCTTAGATTTACTTTCCCTTTTTTTGGTTTGAGCTAAACCCTGTTCAGATTTTCTAAGAAGCATTGTTCTTCATGGGTTCCTCTCAGTTTTGTTTTTTATTTGGATTTAGATGTACGAGTTATCTTCTGGGTTTTTTTTATTTACAATTCTGTGGTTTAAGTGCACGTTGGATATTTAGGGTTAAAGTATAAATGACAAATAACGTCTTTCTCCGACAGCTTAAGCTTTTGGAGAAGTTGGTAAGTTAACATGGTATCAGAGCAAAGGTCTCGAGTTCAAACCTCTGGATAGCAAGAATCCACATGCAATGGTCGGCCCAAAGTGGAACCACATGTGTCACATTTTTGCCAAGTGGGCCACACTTGCGGGGGAGAGGGGGGGGGGGGGGAGTGTTAAAAGTATAAATGAAAAATAACGCCTTTCTCCGACAGCTTAAGCTTTTGGAGAAGTTGGTAAGTTAACAATTAGATATTCCCACAAATTCTGATTGATTTGGGTTATGTTTTTTTATTTCTCTTTTTTCTTAATATCGTAAGACTGGAGATTCAATTATGTCTTAAGTTTCTTACTTTCCGCCCTTTAATGATTTCCATAACCTCGTCTCTTATGGGGTTTTGTGACTGTTTCAGAAGGTGGTCATGAAAGTAGATTTACATGACGACAAAGACAAACAGAAGGCTATGAAGGTTGTCTCTAGACTACCAGGTATCTTTGTTTGACAAGTATGAATTCTCAGGATTGAGTCCCAAGCTCAATGGTAAAGGCTTTGTTCTTAAACCTGGAGGTCATAGGTTCAATCCTAGCTTACCTATGAAAAAAACAAAAAAACAAACAAAGGAATTCCTTACCAATATATAAAACAATAATGAGTTATGTGACTGTTGCTTGCGAAACAACCAGTTACTCTAAAAGCTTAAGCAGTTGTTGGAGAAGATGTTATTTAATCTTTTATAGTTTAACACTCCCCCTCACGTGTGCCCCACTTTTAAGATTGGCCTACACATGGCACATGTGGGCCCCTCTTTGGGTTGGCCATTAGACTTGGATTTTTAATATCAAGGAATTTTGAACCCATTACCTTTGCTCTAATACTATGTGAAACAACCCGTTACTCCGAAAGCTAAGCTGTTGGACTGTTGGAGATAGTTGGAGAAGTTAGAATCCTTCTTGGATTTCCCAGTTAGTTTATAATTTAAGTTAGAATCCTTCTCAATGTTTTGTTGCGTCATTTTGTTTTCTATAGTACTATTGATGTGATAACCTGTTCACCACCTCGAAATTGATATATTATTAGTGTGATCTAATGGTAAGTTAAAAGTTTTTGAAAAACCTAGAAAATTCATAAAGACATTCACTCATGGAACGGAGAAAATTATCTAAAATTTGGAGACTGAAAGCGAGCACCATCAATCTCAAGATCCAACAAGAAGTGGATTGAAGTGATGGGAAGTTTCTACTCCATCAGATCAATTTTAACAGCACAGAGATAGTGAGATCTCCCATTTGTTTCACAAGAAACTGAGTGGCTCACATCAGGAAGTAAAAATACCTCTCAAGTTGGTGTCCACCTTGATTTTCATGTTGTTTAGATTTGGGAACAAAAATATGCACTTGAATTAGATTTGAGTTGGCCATGTTCGTTTATTCATGAGTCAACTCGGTGTGAAAAACCAATTATCACTGTTTTTCTTTTGGTTGTGAGAAGAAGAACCCCTACTACCGATCAAATGTCCAAATCAAGATTTCTTGGACCTTGTCACTTCTTCGAGTTTAAAGTCACTTTGGAATTCATAATTTTTTTTGGATTTCGGTCAACACCGACACCGAAACGACCGAAATCTGAAATTACCGAAACGTACAAAATTTCGGTCGAAATTTTAGAAAATTTAGAAATTTCGGAAAATATATTAATTTTTTATTCCTTTACAAAATTTCAGCCGAAATTACCTAAATTTTGGCCCAAAAAAACAACATTTCGACCCACTTTACCTAATTTCGGCCGAAATTTCGGTTTCGGCTAGGACCGAAATATATGCCGAAACCAAAATTTCAAACCATGCCTTCCATTATGTTGGAGCGACTACCTTCTCAAAAAGGTATAGTGATTCCTGTTTGACAAGCTAACAAATTGGCAATTTTTAGGAAATGACATATAATTGTATTTTACATCATTTATTGAAAACTGTTAACATATATCAGATCTATGATCTGACCGTTGATCATCTTGGTGGTAGATAAGTTGGTTAGTTGAAGTATGTAGGCCTGCTTATGAATCTTTTCCCATTCTTATCTTTTTCCTTTTTATGTTCATCGGTAAATGCTTATTTAAGCACCTATTACGATTAATGAAAATGATTAGAAATTAGTGAAATCTTTTCAAATTTATCAAAAACTACACTACAAACTCTGTATTCTTTTTTAAAATTAGGTAAGAGATTCATCGGCTCATTAGAAAGAGAACAACTGACTGTCATTGAAACACAACCAAAGCAGCTGATTACCTTTGAAACACAAGCTCGGGGTGGCATTTGTTTGGTCAGACAATTCAAAATGAGGTCTCTATACTTAGTTACAACAACAATACTTACAATATGCTGCTCTGTATGACTAAACCATATTCGCCCTAGTTGGCACTATCACCATTGGCTCTCTCTCTCTCTCTCTCTCTCTCTCTCTCAACCCTATCTCCCTCCCAGAACCCATATTTTAATGATGTACACTTATGGGTTGACCAAAATAGATTTTACCTCAACTTCGCTTCAATCGCCCACGGAGTTGTTAAGCGCCTTCTTGAATACTAATTACCGCAAGTTGTTAAGCACCTCCTTAATCCCTTCTTCTTAATCGCTAATCGAAGTGAGTAATGGAGAGAATGATTAGAGAGGGTAATAAGAGAGAAGGATTAGAGAATTTGATTAATAAGAGAATTTGATGTAATTAGAGAGAATATTAGAGAAAGTAATATGAAAGAGAGAGCAATAAGAGTGAGAGTAATAAGAGAGTAATTGAGGGTGAGAAATGAAGGGAGGGGGAGGGATATTTATAAGACTTGTAATATAATGAGTTACCAAAATACCCCCAAAATATAGTTGTTGGGGGGTTATTTTGGTAAAAACAAGCAAAATCACTAATGTTACCCCCCAAATATAGTTGTTGGGGGGTTATTTTAGTAAAAACATGTGTAATCCCTAAAGTACCCCCAAATATAGTTGTTGGGGGGTTATTTTAGTAAAAACATATGTAATCCCTAATGTACCCCCCAAATATAGTTGTTGGGAAGGGTATTTTTGGAACACAAGAAATTACACAATGTAATTTCCGAAATTACCCCCCTCGCTAGCCATTTTTCTAACTTTAAGGGGTATTTTTGAGAAAACACAAATTTTTTTAAAAACACACAAAAAAACAAAGGCAAAATTGCCAGTGGGCCGTGCCGTGCGGGCCGGCAAGCCTAGCCCGGCACGGCCCACTACCCACGTCACTGTAGCAATCGTGCCGTGCCGGCACGGCCCCCGACGTGCCGCGGGCCGGCACGGCCCAATTGCCTCCTTGAGGTGGGCTATAACTAGTTTGTTATATTGGATTTATTTTCACTGGGAATGATCTTTAACATTTGATAAATCTGATCATAGTGGGGTCAACGACAAGGAGTCATGCTTGTATTTGTTCCCCCTATCAATGCTAATAGAGATCGCTTTTGATTAAATGGGACCATCACGAGGTGAACCACATGTTCAATGGTCCTGTGACGAATGGACCGATATTTCATCAGTAAGATTATGGCTTACAAAAATGAACCTTTAAATCTGCCGATGGAACGCTAACCGATGCATTTTAGGCGGAGAGGCTATCATTACCCGCTCAGGGATGATCGAATCCAACCGGACATGTGTCCGTCTGCTAGATCAACGGACCCAATCACATCAATGTGTCACACATGAAATCCAAAGAAATAAAAAGAGATTTTATATGGTGTAATGTACGGACCACATCATATGATGATCCAAACCGTCCATGCGATGGGCCACAACGTAAATATATAGGTTGTGACCCAAAAATCATTTCCATAGGATGATCCTAGTCCTTCGATCTACAGAGGTTTCTGTAATATGCAGTTCCTCTATAGATTGGAGGGTTGGGATCATCCTATAGAAATTATTTTTGAGGCACAACTTATTTACGTTGTGGCCCATCACATGGAGGGTTAGGATCATCCTATGATGGGTTCCGTAAAATCTCATAAAAAAAAAAAAAAACACAATCATCTTTATAGCTGGAAACCACAACTTCCCAAGGTGGTTGTTAGTTAAAAATAAAAAAGAGAAATTTCATCCTTAATCTTAAAATGTTTTCTTTCTTATTCTTTCTATTTTTTTGCCACAACCACAACATTCTCCCTTTATTTAGTGGTTCCCCCAAAACATCGAGGAGATGTCGTTATCCCCCGCTGGAGAGCCTCTATCTTTTGCACAAAGAGAGATGGCATTAAAATGAAAATGAATATAATATTTTAAATCAAGTGTAACAGTGTAATTTTTGTATTAATAGAAACCGTCAATTTATAGTAGTTGAGTTAGGGATGTTTTAAAAAAAATATTTTATCAATTTCTAATGTTTTTGATAATAAGTGGTTGATATCTACCAATGCATACTTTTTAAAATTAAAGACTTTTTGGGAATTTTTTTTTTGGGGGTGTTCGTTAGTATTTTCGACTTATTAAACACGTAGGGGTGCAACTCGGGTAGGGTTCTACCCGAAAAATGTAGAGTTGGGTTGAGTTCGGGTCGGGTTCGGGTTCAGTTTTCCCAACCCGGGTTGAGTTTGGCTCGGGTTTGGGCAACCCGACATGAGTGAAATCTGACATTTTTTATGATTTTTAAAAAAGAAAATTTATAAGCTTAAAAACTTGGGTTGAACTCGGGTCGGGTCGGGTTCAGGTTGGGGTTGGAAAAATGGGTTCCTCAGGATGGGTCGGGCTTAGGTTGGGAAAGTGGGTTCCTTGGGTCGGGTCGGGTTGAAATCACATTTTTTTTTTTTTTGGGGGGGGGAGGGATTTTTAATGAGCTACTGATATTGGAGTTTTCATACTCTACAAAAAAGCGTCTTTTCGGTCTAAGCTTCACAACGTTCACTCTGGTCTATTGGTCTGTTCTGAAATTGTTTGTGAGAGCTTTTTTGAAACTATGATAACCTTTGACAACTGATTAAATAATAAAAGGCAAGGTGAGTTAGTGTAATTATCAAAACATGGTAGTGCAATTTTGAGTATCCTTGTAGACTACACTTATTGATGAGAGTGTTTCTTTGTTTTTTGTTTTTTTTTTCGGAGTCGTCAGTCGTTTTATTTTGGTCTTAAAGAGAGTCATCTTTTGGGCAAGGTCTGCTTATGAATCTTTTCCCATTCTTATCTTTTTCCTTTTTATGTTCATCTGTAAATGCTTCTTTAAGCACCTGTTACGATTAATGAAAATGAACCGAAATTAGTGACATCTTTTCAATTTTATCAAAAAACTACACTACAAACTTTGTGTTATTTTTTAAAATTAGTTAAGAGATTCACCAGCTCATTCGAAAGAGAACAACTGACTGTCATTGAAACACAACCGGAGCAACTGATTACCATTGAAACGCAAGCTCGGGGTGACATTTGTGTTATAAAATATGATTTGCAGATCTGTAATTTAGGGTTCGAGAATATCTTATCACGAATTAACCCTTTTACTTGAGAAGACAGAAATCAACAGTAACTATTCTGCAAGAATTAATTGTAATAAAATAGAGAAATAGTTAGACCACTTATCGAGTTGAGGCATGAAGAATCTTCGCTGTCCTTAAGGCAAATCTCGCCCCCACTATGACGAATCAATGGTGCAGATGGGCGTCTCGCCGTATGCCTCCAGGATACAACAACTCTTGCTCCAGGGGTGTGCACTCACGCAGCCTGGATGCCTAAGAACTCGCTTATATGTGCCAAAAACCTTGATCAGAAAGCTTGATCAGAAAAAGATCAGAAAAACTAGAGAAGAAGAAGAATCCGTCAAGGATGTCTTTCTTTTTTCTCTAAAACTAATTTTATAGAAAAGCAATCGACCCGTTAGGGTGAAACGTCGCACTCTTTAGTGCTTGAGAGACGTTTCCCAAACGGTCACAAAACCACGATTAAGGAATCTCAAACGGTAAAAAAAGTTAAAACAAAATAAATAAAACTCTTGAATCGTTAAAAAATAAATAATAGAAAATGAAAAGGCCTTGAGCCCACACGCGGCCGGCCGAGCCGGGCGGGGCCGGGCGGCACGCGTGTGTGGTAAGACCAAAAGCCCGCCGAACCCAAGTGGGCGATCCGTGCGTGTAGGATCCCCATAACCTCTTGCTCATTCACAAGGCTAAGAGAGTGAAAGTATTTATATAGCCACTTTCACCCTCTCACACTTCCCATCTAGGACTAAAGTTTTCTCATGACTTTAGTCCTTTTGGAGGGAAGCCCAAATAATTTGAATGAGAAGCCTAAAAGCATAAAAGAAGTCACATATAATGACTAAAAACACCCCATTGTAAGTTTGAATTACAATAAGACTTTTTTCACATAAAAAAGTCAACAATCCTCCTCTAATTCAAAATTACAAGAAATAAATAAATCATAAATGTAAATAGATTTGATCAAGGTAAGATGTGTTATGCATCAGTAGAGGTGTCTTTTGGACTTGAACCTTTACTTAGTGTAGGTATATCGAGTTTATTAAGTACTCGGTGAACATACATCTTGAACCAAGCACTTTTAGTAATAAACTGAGACAACATACCACACACACAACACAGAAGGCATAAACAAGTTCATACGGTGTCGCACTTTGCGGCCATGTGCTATGTTCTGTTTTCATGTGCGCTCTAGAGAAATTAGCCAATTCTCATAGGAAGCGGCTACACTTCCACACTCATATAGGTGTATCTATCAGGAGTGCCCTGTAACTACGCACCCCACTGACAATCAGCTAGTCAGCTATAGATAACATTAAGAGTCCTACAACTCATCATCTTTTCGTTACAGGTTGCACCCACACCATAGGGATAGGCTTAGTGAACTTAATTCACATACAACTTGGTGCAAAACAGATCACTCAAATAACTTGTTTTTCCCATTGAACCTATTTCTTGGGATCTCCAGTCAGATAGGTTGGGTTCCTGTTATAGGTTATCTAAACAATGGGCTTCAGCCCCATCCCCCTCGATGTGCTCATGACTAAATTTTTATTTAGTCATTTTGTAAGACAATCTGATATATTATCAATTGATCTTACATAATCTATGGTTATCACTCCATTTTTCAACAACTGTCTTATGGAGTTATGCCTCCGACGAATGTGTCGAGATTTACCATTATATACATTATTACCTGCTCTTCTAATAGCAGCTTGACAATCACAGTGGATTGTAATACCCGGTACTGGCTTCTTCCAAAATGGAGTATCAGACAGAAGGTTTCTAAGCCATTCGGCTTCCTCGCTTGCTTTCTCTAAAGCAATGAACTCAGTCTCCATTGTGGATCTGGCTATGCACGTTTGCTTGGTAGATTTTCAAGAAACTGCTGCACTTCCTAGAGTGAAAACATATCCACTCCTTGATTTGGTCTCAAATTCAGATACCCAATTTGCATCGCTATACCCTTCTAGTACAACATGATATTTAGTGAAATGCAAACCATAGTCTATGGTTCCTTTAAGATATTTCAATACTCTAATTAGAGCTCCCCAGTGATCACTACCAGGATTACTGGTATAGCTACTGAGTCTACCCACTGCATAGGCTATGTCTAGCCTAGTGCAGTTCATCAAATACATTAGACTCCATATAACTCTAGAGTATTCAAGTGGATTTACTCCACTTCCTTTGTTCTTACATAATCGTATACTAGAATCATATGGGGTAGCCACAGGTTTACAATCAAATTGATTAAACCTTCTAAGAATTTTTTCTACATAATGAGACTGTGATAGAATTATTTCTTCTGGGTTTCTTTTTATTTTGATACCCAGGATTACATCTGCCTTACCAAGATCTTTCATATCAAAATTATTTGATAAAAAATTCTTAGTGCCTTTAATTACACTAATGTCTGTTCCGATGATCAACATATCATCTACATACAGACAAACAATAACACCACTATCCCCACTATATTTGCTGTATACACACTTATCTGATTCATTTATTATGAATCCATTTGATAGCATCACACTATCAAACTTCTCATGCCATTATTTTGGGGCTTGTTTCAAATCATATAGAGATTTTATAAGTTTACACACCTTTTGCTCTTGGCCTTGGATTACAAAGCCTTCAGGTTGATCCATATAAATCTCTTCATCTAATTCACCATTTAGAAATGCAGTTTTGACATCCATTTGATGAATTTCCAGGTTATAAATTGCAGCTATGGCAATAAGGATTCTAATAGTGGTTATTCTGGTTACAGGTGAATAAGTGTCAAAGAAGTCCATTCCTTCTTTTTGCTTAAACCCTTTAGCTACTAGTCTAGCTTTGTATTTATCTACAGTTCCATCAGTTTTTAATTTCTTCCTAAAGATCCACTTGCAACCAATAGGTTTGCAACCAGGAGGCAGATCTGTCAAGATCCATGTTCCATTACTCAAAATAGAGTATATTTCACTCTTGACAGCTTCTTTTCATAATGAAGAATCTGGAAGTGACATTGCCTCTTTATATGTCTTTGGATCTCCTTCTAGAAGATATGCAATGAACTCTGGACCAAAGTTTTTCTCTACTCTTGCCCTTTTACTTCTTCTAGGCTCTACTGATTCCTCAGACACTAGATGATCTTTATCTATAGATTCAATTGGTCTTTTAAGTGTGTTCTCACTTAGACTAGTCTTAAAAGGGAATATGGTTTCAAAGAATTCAGTATCTCTAGATTCTATTATGGTGTTAGGTTGCATATCAACATGATCTGAGCTATAAATCAAGAACCTATATGCACTACTGTTTTGTGCATATCCAATGAATGCACAATCTACAGTCTTAGGACCTAACTTAGTACTCTTAGGATCTTACATTCTAACTTTAGCTAAGCACCCCCACACTTTAAGGTATTTAAAATGAGATTTTCTATTCTTCCACAACTCGTAAAGAGTTTTGTCAGAATCTTTAAAAGGTATCTTATTCAGAATATAAGAAGCAGAGAGAAGAGCCTCTTCACATAAATTTTGAGGTAATCCTGAACTTCATAACATAGAGTTTACCATGTTCATTAGAGTTCTGTTTTTACGTTCAGCAACTCCATTTTGCTGTGGGGAGTATGGTGCAGTAACTTGATGTATTATGCCGTGGTTTTCACAAAATTCACTAAAAGCATTAGATGAGTATTCACCACTTCTATCAGATCTTAAAATTTTGATCTTCTTTTCTAACTGATTTTCTACTTAGTTTTATATGTAATGAATTTATCAAAAGATTCATCTTTATTTCTAGTAAGATAAACAGTACAATATCTAGAGAAATCATCTATAAATGTAATAAAATACCTTTTACCCCCTCTAGTTAAAACATTGTTTAAGTCACATACATCACTGTGAATTAAATTTAATAGTTCTGTTTTTCTTTCTTCTACTTTGTGAAAAGGCTTCTTAGAGTACTTTGATTGCACACATACTTCACATTTATCTATTACTTGATCACTTTTAGGAATTAAACCTATGGTCATCATTTTCTTTAAAGATGCATAGTTAATATGACCTAGTCTACCATGCCATAAACAAGAAGAATCAGTAATATACGCAGAAGAAGCTGAAGCTTTATTCATAAAGTTCTCAGTTACATTCAGCTTGAATAAACTCTCACTAGAGTAACCCTTTCCCACAAATTCACCACTCTTAGTGATTACAAATTTATCAGCCTCAAAAACCAGTTTAAAAGCTTTCTTGATCAGAAGTGACCCAGACACCAGATTCTTTCTTATATCTGGTACATGAAGGACATCACAGAGCTTTAGAACTTTTTCAGATGTAAGCTTCAACAACACTGTTTCTTTACCCGCGACAACAGATGATGACGAGTTTTCCATGAAAAGCTATTCTCCATCCTCTACAAGCTCGTAGGAAGAAAATACACTTCTGTCACTACAAATGTGTCTGGTGGCACCAGTGTCCACCCACCAGTCCTTCATGTTACTAACCAGGTTCACTTCAGATACTACGACCGACAGATATTGATCTTCAGCTACATTAGCCCGAGGCGCATTGTTTCCTTGAAGGTTTTTCTTCTTATCGTTTTTCCGACAATTTTTAGCATAGTGACCTGCTTTTCCACACACAAAGCAGTTACCCTTCTTCTTCTTGAAATCCTTATTATTTTTCTTGAAATTACCTTTTCTTGATCCAGACCCAGGTTTGGAAGAGTTTTTCTTTCCAGATGAAAATTCAGTGAGATTTGCATTAGAGTTAAACTCATAGGCCTTAGATTTCTGTTTTCTGAAACGATTTTTCTCTTTAGTTCTAAGATAAACAAACAAGTCTTGAAGAGAAAAATCATTTCTGTCATGCAGTAAAGTGTCTTGGAATTTCTCCCACGAAGGTGGTAGTTTTTTAATAATTGCACCAATTTGGATCTGTTCTTCTATCTTGATCCCTCTAGCAAGAATGTCAGAAACAATCAACTGGATCTCATTCACTTGATCCATAATAGATTTACCATCCACCATTTGATATCGAAAATATTTTCCAATAAGATGTTTCTAGAGTTTCCCACAACTCTTTTGCAGACTCAATTCTAAAAAACACATCAAACAATTGATTACTGAGACAACTCAGTATATGCCCTTTGCAGAGATAATTATCTCTTTTTCTTTTCTCAGTGAGATGGGTTCTAGCAGGTTCTTCCTCATTAGGTGACGGTTCAGGATCATTCAAGATATAGTCTAGGTTCAGAAAGGTTAGAAAGAATCGCATCTTTTCTTGCCATCTACCGAAATCCGATCCGTCAAATTTTTTCGGTCTTTCAGTTTTGGAAGCCATGATGATTAATTTTCAGAAGTCGAAATCCCAAAATTACAGATCACAGATCGTGAAAGATTTGCCTTAAGATTGTTAGAAAAATGATTTGCAAATCTGTAATTTAGGGTTCGAGAATACCTTATAACGAATTAACCCTTTTACTTGAGAAGACATAAATCATTAGTAACTATTCTGCAAGAATCAATTGTAATCAAATAGAGAAATAGTTAGACCACTTATCGAGTTGAGGCACGAAGGATCTTCGCTGTCCTTAAGGCAAATCTCGCCCCCACTATGACGAATCAATGGTGCAGATGGGCGTCTCGGCGTATGCCTCCAGGATACAACCACTCTTGCTCCAGAGGTGTGCACTCTCGCAGCCTGGATGCCTAAGAACTCGCTTATATGTGCCAAAAGCCTTGATCAGAAAGCTTGATCAGAAAAAGATCAGAAAAACCAGAGAAGAAGAAGAATTCGTCAAGGATGTCTTTCTGTTTTCTCTAAAACTGATTTTATAGAAAAGCAATTGACCCGTTAGGGTGAAATGTCTCACTCTTTAGTGCGTGAGAGATGTTTCCCAAACGGTCACAAAACCACGATTATGGAATCTCAAACGGTAAAAAGAGTTAAAACAAAATAAATAAAACTCTTGAACCGTTAAAAAAATAAATAATAGAAAAAGAAAAGGCCTTTGGCCCACGCGCGGCGGCCGAGCCGCACCGGGCCGGACGGGGCGCGTGTGTGGTAAGACCAAAGGCCCACCGAACCCAAGTGGGCGATCCGTGCGCGTAGGATCCCTATAACCTCTTGCTCATTCACAAGGCTAAGAGAGTAAAAGTATTTATATGGCCACTTTCACCCTCTCACACTTCCCATCTAGGACTAAAGTTTTCTCATGACTTTAGTTCTTTTGGAGGGAAGCCCAAATAATTTGAATGAGAAGCCTAAAAGCATAAAACAAGTCACATATAAGAATTTAGTTCCCCTAACATAGTCAAATTAAGTAGTAGTAAATATTAATATTATCACGTCCTAAAAAATGTACACAGGTATCTTATCTGTTAACACTCAATGAACTGTTATGAAGACATCATAATTTTTAAAGCCCTTTTGAATTCGTAAAATAATATACTTGAAATTTTTTACAAATCCTATCAAATAATTGAGAGGATATAACAAAGGAAATGAATAAGGCCAAATCTTTATCAAACAATGAATTTTTGCCATATCCTGCTAGTATCTTATAAGATGATCAAATGATGATATCCTTCTTATTATTTTATCAAGTGTTTTACTAAACAAATGGAAAGGCCTAGGTTCCAAAAAAACAGCAAGTTAACATCAACAAACCGAAATTATTACATCACTCTAACAGCTATCACAAGCTAATTTTCAAGAAAACGAGCATGCTAAGACATATTAAAGCATAACTATACTATAAAAAAATGAAATAAAAAGAATCAGTGGCATTATAACTATTACTATCAGCTCATCTATTCAAAGATTGACTTTGTGAATGACACGATATATAAGTGAACTAATCATTGAACCTAACAAGTATAAAAGAAATATAATAACACCATTATCAGTACAACAAATGCAAAAGTTAGCCCTTAGCACATCTCTAATGATGATCTTGAACAGATGGCCCCCCAACATGTAAGGGCAGTTTATAATTCAAGTATAAGTGAGGTTCACCTATATGAAATCAGGGAGAGTATTTGAATACATGTGAACTGATGGCAGTTAAGTTTTGTCCCCTTTGAATAAGCATCATTATATCATACCATCTTATTTCTTTACGAAGGAACACAAAGTCCATGAAATATGAGTATACAAATTCCATAGATGGGCAAAGGGCGAAAGACATTAACCAAATTTGTGTAACTTACAAAGAAATAAATCCTAATTCAGTTCAGTATAATGAAGATGGATTGCTTCAGTTTTAAGCTCGACACAATGGTCATATGATATAGCTAATATAAACTTGAAAGCTCATGTCTGACATTAGTCATGTATAAAACTTCAAATTCACACAACCTACATGTCCATACCGTAATTCTCACACTCACAAATGCAAGAGAATAGGACAAGGTCCACAAACATGATCATGCCATCAATTTTCCACTGAAATAAAATAGTTAAATTCAAGGAGTTCTTGTGTTTCGTCACTAATAGAAGAACTATGATGTCAAAGAATGCCGTGCATAAATTAAATCTCTAAGATCGACAAAAAATCCAGAATAGTGGTCAAGAATTAAAAAAATGCACAGAAAATGATAAGAAAATTTTGAAATATTAAGTTGAGTTAAACAACCTAAGAATTAATATCATCACAACCATACGCTTACACATACACTTACGCATACACCTACATACACACATGCATTCACATACACTTATTAGGGTCCAATAAGAATAAGATTTGGACAATCCTATAATACACCCTTCATCCAGAGGTATCACAGCTAAAGAGAAAATACATGCATGACTGACAACCAAGCAGACAATCACACTCATAAAGCTCTGTCAATACAATTCCAAAGCCTTAAATCTTGAGAGAAAAACACATCATTTTACTCGTATCTAAACCACATTGCATTTTTTTATCTACACAGCTACCATGTTATCTGTATCATCTATACCTGAATAAACATCCATAGAGAAATACAATCTTTCTAACGAGGCATAATGACTTCTCAAAATTCAAATAAGAACACTCCATAGTAACACAGACAGGTTCAAGTGCCTTCCCTGCTCTAACAAATAAACCAAATTACCTTAGCTCCCTTCACAAATGGTATTATCATTTAAAAGCCCACTAATCCCATTAAAACCTGACAATGTGGGGTCGGAAGCTGACATGTATACCAAGTAAAAGAAACCATATAAACCATACAGTCACTTAAACACAATTAATTTGACCTCATTTCATGTGTACCAACATCTGAGAGGAACAAAAACTCAATATGAACAAAAAATTATATCATGAACAGATGTACCAAAATATGCTTAGTATTTCATCAACAAACATGATGGAACATATTCTGACCAAATGTAATAGAACATGCTCTGAATTTTATAAACTAATGCAACTAAACATGTTTTGAATTCCCTTTGAAATCATTTTTTTATTAATGATGAATAACTATACAGGTATGATTCTGTAAAACCTTTCAACTGCTGATAGTCTATTGAATAATCATTCAATTTTTCATCTGTAGACACCCCATTTTGACCGGACCCAAGTTCGCTATGCTTGGGAGAAACCCCATCCGATCATTTCCGCCATGTTTCGCATTTTTCCGTGAGAGGTTGAGAGAGATTATTCATAAGAATCCAAGCGAGGGAGAATTTGGACCCGTTTGGTGGGCCCGCATTGAACATTTGTTTAAAATTCGAATCAACCGAGGGCCCACATTGTGGGGCCCACGTTGTGGGGCCCGCGTTGTGGGGCCCACATTGTGGGGCCTCAGTAGGGCCTCTTGTGAGGCCTCTTATGAAGAACAATAATGATGGATTCTCCACTAAAGAAACATGATGGGCCCTCCACTAAGAACAATAATGATGGATTCTCCACTAAGAAACATGATGGGCCCTCCACTAAGAAGAATGATGATGGATTCTCCACTAAGAAACATGATGGGCCCTCCACTAAGAAGAATGATGATGGATTCTCCACTAAGAAACATGATGGGCCCTCCACTAAGAAGAATGATGATGGATTCTCCACTAAGAAACATGATGGGCCCTCCACTAAGAAGAATGATGATGGATTCTCCACTAAGAGGGACAACATGATGAGCTCTCCACCAACACATCTCTCTCTCTCTCTCTTTCTCTCCCTATATATATCTTCCTTCCCATCCATAAAAAAAGGAGGGAAAAAAGGAGAGATTTATCTTCCATTATCTTTTTCTCTTCTATTATCTCTTCCAATCACTCCCTCCAATCCCTTTCCCTATATTCTTCTTCCATTATCTCTCCCAATCACCTCCCAATCCTTCCCTCTAAGAGAAAGTGAAGACGGTGGAACGGATCGGCGGCAACATTTTTTTTGGGGGTTTTCTTTGCTAATTGAAAGGGTAAGACAAAGCGTATATCCGAGGATTCTTACCCTAGAGACAAGGAGAGCTAGCAAGGTTGGTATTCCAAAACCCTCTTTCATATATCTTAAACTAGAAGCATGCTAGGATAGAATTTGTGATTTATTGTTATTTTTTCTTATTGTTATTCAAAATATGTTTTTTTCAATCTCTGAGTGTTTTGCACATTAAGAAGTGTAGAAATCTGGAATTTCGAAGAATTTTGACTTCGTTTTGACCGTAATTTGACCTTTTGAACTTTACCCTCAAAGGGGTAAAATTCTAAAGATTGAATTTAAGAAGATGTCAACATAGATCCAAAATCAATGAAAATTTAAACATAATATAATTGTAAGATTTTGAATTAGTACGAATTTCTTTATGAATTCTTGATTTGATTTAAAGGGTTTAAAAATTCATTTAACTCTAGGGGTATTTTTGGAAAAAACCAATTTTCAAAAACTCTATAATGTTTTCAAAAGTGAAATTTGGATGAGATGCAAATTAAATCTAATCTAATCTCCCGTGAATTTTTCAAGATTTTTGGTTTCTGTTGGATATTTGTTTATGATTTTTTACGTAAAATCATGCATGCTGTATTAAATCTGATAAAAATAGTAAATTGCAATGAAAACTTCTGAAAATATTTGTTTGATAATTACTACTGGAATTACATGTTTTCATAAAGTTTAAACTGATTTGGATTTGATTTACTATGTGTTTCTTTGTTAATTCATAATCTGGATGGATATTTGTAAAATCGTAAATTAATAGTAAATCATTTTTAAAATTTATGAAACTTTTACAGTAATCCTTTCTTATTGTAATAAACATACTATAGAAATTTCATATTGTTTTGAATTGATTTGCTATACGTTACTGTGTTAATTCACAATCTGGACAGAAACTTTCAACATTGAAAAACTAATAGCAAACCACATTTAAAATCTATGAAATTTTTATTATAATCTTATATAATTAAGGAGAAGTTACTGTAAAAATTTCATCTTGTTCTGAAAAGATTTGTTATATGTTGATGTGTAAATCTACAATCCGAATTGAAACCTTTTAAAATCCTTGAGTAAATTGAATTAAAATCAAATTGTTTTAAAAATTTCCAGATCATAATATTCCATCACATATTCAATCATTAAATTATCAAAATAGAAACCTTAGGAATCACTGATTTCCTTTGTAAAATCCTGATGCTGTGATTAGTTTGTATGTTTTATTTTCTCATCACATTTACTCAAACTTAATCTAACAAAACCTGAAGGCATCATAGATTGCGCGAACTTATTGCACACACTTACATCACTTTCATCTAAACCCCTGCATCTCACATGCACACACATCCTATTTTAGGAACCCGGAGTGTTATCTAGCATGGTTGACTGGGATTTCATCACCTGGTGCCTCTGTGCTAGAGAAGCATTCCACCCTTAGCCTAGTACCTTTATGGTACGTAAACGGATCTCTTGTTCACGTACTGATACGCCGGACACTGGTACAGTATATCGAACATGGATTCGCGCTAAGGGAACTCTTGGCCTTACCCCTAGATTAACCCACACATGCATGTAGTATACGAACACATGTGCATCACGTGTGTGAGCCTAGTTTAGGATATCCTACCCATTTGTGTCTAGATTAGGCCGTAGTCCATCTTCCAATGGCTACGATCGGTCCTAGGTACACAAACAAAGTCATGAGTCGAGATCCTCTCTCCACTCCGCTAGATTATGGTTAGGGTTGATGCCTTCAGGTAACACTGATAAAATGTGCGAAGATTAAAAAACTTTTCCTTTGGGGTTAGGATGTAAATCCTATTCATTTCCAAAGATCTCATAGGATTAGTCATTCATGATCCATCCGTTGAAAGCAATCTTATACTATCTCATTTCATCTTGATCACAGATTTTCAATCTTATATTATCTGATTTGACTCGTGTTTTCATCTCTTTTAGAGAGTCTTTGACTCATTTATCCTTTAGTTGGTGTTAGTGGAGTCTTTGACTCGTGTTTCTTTTCCTTTAGAGAGTCTTTGACTCATATATCCTTTAGTTGGTGTTAGTAGAGTCTTTGACTCGTGTTTTCATCTCTTTTAGAGAGTCTTTGACTCATTTATCCTTTAGTTGGTGTTAGTAGAGTCTTTGACTCATGTTTCTTTTCCTTTAGAGAGTCTTTGACTCATTTAGCCTTTAGTTGGTGTTAGTAGAGTCTTTGACTCGTGTTTCTTTTCCTTTAGAGAGTCTTTGACTCATATATCCTTTAGTTGGTGTTAGTGGAGTCTTTGACTCGTGTTTTCATCTCTTTTAGAGAGTCTTTGACTCATTTATCCTTTAGTTGGTGTTAGTGGAGTCTTTGACTCGTATTTCTTTTCCTTTAGAGAGTCTTTGACTCATATATCCTTTAGTTGGTGTTAGTAGAGTCTTTGACTCGTATTTTCATCTCTTTTAGAGAGTCTTTGACTCATTTATCCTTTAGTTGGTGTTAGTGGAGTCTTTGACTCGTATTTCTTTTCCTTTAGAGAGTCTTTGACTCATATATCCTTTAGTTGGTGTTAGTGGAGTCTTTGACTCGTGTTTTTCATCTCTTTTAGAGAGTCTTTACTCATTAATCCTTTAGTTAATGTTAGTGGAGTCTTTGACTCGTGTTTCTTTTCCTTTAGAGAGTCTTTGACTCATTTATCTTTTAGTTGGTGTCATTGGAGTCTTTGACTCGTGTTTCCGTTTTTAGAGAGTCTTTGACTCATCTATTTTATTTGCAGTATTATTAGAGAGTGACTTCGTTATCTTATTTCAGTGTTATCAGTTGCTCTTATTAGAGAGTCTTTGACTCGTTTATCCTTTAGTCGCTTTTATTAGAGAGTCTTTGACTCATTTATTCTTCAGTTACTGTCATTAGAGAGTCTTTGACTCATTTGCTCTTATAATAGTATTATTAGAGCATAGTTTCTCCTGTACACCCTAGGGTTTGTCCCTAGGATGTTGTTTTGTATATTCCCTCCGGTCTTTGGCCAAGAGGGTGAAAACATAAAAAATAATTGATTTGCTGTAAGTGTTTGATAGTTAGAGAGTTCGTTTCGAACTACGTTGGCTTGATCCTCTTCCACGAGGTACGTAGTGCAGCTTGGGATCCACATCCCAAGTCCAGCCAAACCTTTAAAAATAAAAATTTTAAATCTTTCAAAGTTACAAAAATATTCAAACCATTTTCAAAAAGATCTTCCTCTAGAGTTAGGAGTATGTCCTAGCTGTTTAGGTTGTGTTCTAGAGTTAGGAGTTTGTCTTGATTTGTATTGATATGGTATGTCCTGTCGTGTGAGTGTCCCTAGAGTTAGGAGGCCTCGAGTCGATCGGTTAGACATTTAGTCGAACCGATGGCTAGACTAGGCATATAGTCATCCCGTGGTTTTCATTAGGTTGCACGGCCTAGTTACACATAGGATTGTAGGAACCACCTGCATTAGCTTAAGGCTAATCAATCTGCATTTAGTTAGGGCATATAGGATGTCCTAAAATCCACCATTCATTAGAATTTAAATAATAGTTCAAGAAGCTTTAATAACTAGTCCGGTCTTTTAGATCGAGTCTAGGATAGAGGTCTAGGTGTCTTAGGCATCATAATTTTGAATAGGGCATCGAACTACGTGGGCTCCGATTCTTCCCGAGGCCGGGATACGTAGCGCAGCTAGGATGGATGGCCATTCTGGTCCGAGTCCAGTCCTGCATTAGAGTTAGGACTTGTCTTGTCCCGTCATACATAGCATAGATTTGTGTCTCATGTTTTGATATGTTTTCTTACTTTCTTGTACTGATACTATACCTTTGGTTGTAGCTTGCATGTGCGTGTCCACCAGAAACTTAGACACCCATTAGGCATGTCACTCATAACCTAGCTTTGCTTAGGTGACACATTTTTCATTTCATTTTACGTGTTTATTTCTCCATTCTCAGGAAATGCATGCTTAGGTAGACGATTCCTGAGGATTGTTCCCATTTCACATGATTTTTACTCAAACTTCTTTGGAATTAATGAAAATGGCATAAGAGACCAAGTGCTTGCACTCGGGCGAATTGGGGGTGCTCTCAGACCTTCCCCATTCGTAACCAGGCACGAACCCATATATATTTCTGGTTATCCATTGCACAGAGGATTTGATTTTAGGGTTCCATGGCCTATCCATGGATGGCGACTCTGAGTTCTTTTTAGGTACATCTCGGTTTCGAGCCCTGGCTCCTGATCAGGATGTATCTCATTCGTTTTGTATCGCCACTCGTGCTATGCTGTGAGGGTGGCATCCGTTTCGAGAGTTCCTTGGCAGAGCTCTCCTTCACATTGTGGAGATCTTAGAGGATTGCTGTGGGGACCTCGCGTCCCTCGCCGCACTCATCATCCTCAGGATCGGGGTCCACAGGCTGGCGACTCTGCTGGGGAGTTCTTGAAACATTGCCTAACTCTTTAAAAATGCCATTTTTATTAACTTTGGAGAAATTTGAGCTAAAATCATTTTAAATGGGAACTCTATCGTTAGAATCCAGGGGCACCAGGTAGGTGCGTAATTAAAACAAAGGATTCACACACTGCACATCATGCATTGTCATATTTTTTATTTTTTATTTATTATTTTTCATTGTTTTTCATTATTGGCTCCATGGGATAGATTCAATGCGTGCCTGACTGGGATGTTATTACATCCTGATGGTACTATTGAATCTATTTCCAAGCTATGCACCAGCGCTGCAGCATATTAAGTATGTTTCATACGCATAGTACCCATTAGATTGAGTCCGGAGCCCTACTTTGTTTTATATATATTATATATATACTTACTGACCTAGTGAAGCCCAACTAGGGAGTACCCGTGTGTATATTGCATTCATATAGGGTCGAACATCTGTTGCTTACACATGTGGAGCCTAGAGGAGCTTTGCCCCATTTGTAGACTAGGGTAGCTCATTTTTACATTGCTACAACACTGTCCTAGTACACTCACCAGTCTGTCTTGAGTCGAGACTTCCTTGACTCCGTTAGATTAAAATTAGGGCTGGTGCCCCTGGTTAGGATTTGTGTGTATGTGTATTTACTTATATATACTGATTATGTATATTATGGTTCTCCTCTTAGTCAGAGATTCCTTATTCCTTTCAGTCGGTTATATCCATTCCGAATTTAGATCTAGATCTAGTCAGTGGATTTTGACCGTCATTACCTTGGCCGAGTTTAGCCCTTGATCTGTTGATTATAGGGTTTGACCCATTGTTGTATATTCTCACCTTTGGTTAGTCCATCTGTTGATCACCCTTCTCTAGTAACCGTTATTCATACCTTTCGATTGAGCTAGGGTGATCCCTTGTATAGTCGTTATGCTGCCGGATTTTATCCAGAACATTTTGAGCATGACGGCTACAGAACATTTTGAGCATGACGGCTACTCTTTAGAGTCAGTTTACTTAGTCTGGACCTTGACCTCCTCGTATAGCCGTTATGCTGCTGGATTTTATCCAAAAGTATGTTAAGCATGATTGCTATCCTTTGGAGTCAGTCTGCCTTGTCTTGATTCTCATGTATACATCATTTAGTAGGAATAGATCCTTATTTGTCAACCTGTTTGTCTTGAGATCTGGCCGATAGCTCATTTGCTGTCCTTATGACCATGGTCTATCATTTCATCTCATATTGATCGTACAGTTGTTGATATCCATCATTCAGATTTTAGATCTGGTCTTTGACCCTACTTTTGTCATTCTTATGGCCATGGTCTATTATCTGAGCCATTGATTTTTTGATCCATGTTTACCTATCATATATCTTTTACCCTTGGATCATATCGAAATCATTAATGGAAAAGTTTGATCTTACCTGTATTCTTTGAGTGCATGATCATTGCTGAGATCGAAATTTATTTTGATTATGGATGTTTATCGTTCCTGACTCTTTCATTCCCAAAAAGAAGAGCAGTTATACTCAAATGAGACTTCAAGGTGTGGATTGAGAATTCATTGAAACCCTGTTGATGTAGGTCATAATATCACTGTCTATTTCGCTTTGACCTTCATAGACAATATTTCTTTGATTTTTAGAATAAAATACCCTTTGGTGTATTTCAAGATTACTCTTTTCTCTGTTTGTTCAGAATCTTTATCCAATGACTATTGATCTAGTGTGTGTGCTTCCAAGTCAAGAGTCTATGTTTAGCGAAAGACCATTTTTTCTAAAGACTGACTATTTCTAATCATACTTGATCCAGGCAGTCTATTGTTTTACCCACATTGTCAACATAAGCCTTTTGTTGCCCCATTTAACCTAGACCTTGTGGAGTTGCCTTTTCTGTGATTTCTACTCCGGGATTGAACTTTATAGTTATCATTATCATGAGGAAAGGTGTATCACCTATAAGCTTTCAGTGTCAGTTCACTACCTTTGAAGAAGTGTCCTGTATCTTTAGATTTGTCTTTCATTGAGTGTACATCAACTTTCTTCTCTCTAAGTTGAAAAAGTTCAGTTACGTAGATGTTAAAAAAAAATAAAAATGAAGTCATGTCTGTCAATCTTTCTTATACAGAGTCAGTATTCTGTTTTCTATCAGGACTGATGAAGAGCCCTTTGAGGTGTGTCAAAAATCATCAATGTACTTACAGTCTTCAATTCAATAAAATTGTTGATTTCGTATCTTTGATACTCTATGATTCACTCTTAGATCTAACGTTTAAACAACTAAAGACCCCCTTCTCGGATGAGAATGCAGACGAAATTCACCTCGAGATCTGAAAGATGGTCGAACGAGAGGAAGAGCGTCGAGCATAGCCACTTAAAGAAGAAATCAAATCCATTGATAGTGGTATCGAAATCCGAAACTCGGGATGGATGGATTGGAAAAACTTTATCTCCTAAGGAGCGCAAAGAATTGATAAACCGGTTTAGAGGGGATTGAGGTAGTTTTACTTGATCTTATAAGGATAAACCAGGGGAATGCCCTGTCATTGAGCAAAGCAAGACTTCATCTGCTTTAGACATCCAGTTGAAGAGTAAAATTTTAAAGAGATACGCGTCAGACATCCTGTGGAGCTGATGAGATATTGAGAGAAGATTTTCAGACAGAGTTGTGGAATCTTGAGCATAAATTCAAGATCTTCGAGATGGGAGTGGAGCACAGTGGTTGAAGTTTTGCCAAAAAACCACCAGACTCCTCAAAAAGAAAAAAATTTCAAAGGCTTTGAACCTTAAACAAAAGGGCTTGTACATCAAATACATCAGGAGGCCATCCTTGATCGTTTGAGCTTTTATAGCCAAAATCCTAATGTTTTAAAATCCATTTGTAAACCCTTTGGGCCAAAAGCAAAATTAAAACAACTTCTTTTCAAACACATTATAAACCCGGGGCATTTATGCACCCGAACTACGTCGGACCTGATCCCCACCTCTTCAGGGGTACGTAGGCAACTTGATTAATTCAAGTTCGGTCAAACCTTGGGATAAAATCCCCTTTGAAAATTTTGAAGCTAAATGCTAAACCATTCTTTGAAAAATCCCAAAGCGAACTACGCGGATCTGATCCTCCATCTTTGGGGTACGTAGGTAGTCTGGCTAGACCAGATTCGGTTCAAATCTTTAGAACCTTAGGTATTCAACCCTTTCGAACCCAAGCCCACCTAGAAAGTCCTTCTGGTGAAACAAGCAAAGGTTCGAGGCGAATGAAAAGAAAAACAGAAAGAAAAGAATGAGAGTCTGAAGACCCACTAGGTTGAAAACCCGAAAGGGCGGCCTAGAGATATACATTTGCTAAGTTAACAGCCAAAATAGTTAGCTTATGCAAAAAGTCAGGGTAGTGGTCTGCTGGATTGAAAACTTGAAGAGGTAATCCAGTCAAGGGCAAAGACTTCCCATGAACAGTTGAGTTGAATAGAAGCAGAAGGAGTTCCTCAGTTACGTAGAATTCCCAAGTTTGAGTACAAGCAAAAGTTGAGATAAGTGGTCTTTCAGACTGAAAGCTTGGAAAGCAAAAGTTATGACTTCTTTTGAAGAGAGAAATCAGGGAGACGGAGAAGCCACCTCTGCACAGGGCAGAATCCTGGAATCCGAGTAGTGTCAGCGAGACTTATTTTGACACCTTTTTAAACTAGGGGCATTAAGACCGAGCAATCCGAAAGGGGTAACAACCATGACGGAGATCCCGATGGAGGAAATTAGGTCATCTTGACATAGTTTTTGAGAGTGCTCTAAGAGTGGCTAACCTTACCATAACAAAATAACACATTTTATCTAAGGGTGAATCAAAATTTAGTCAAGTCCCTTGAATATTGTAAGTCTTCTTTGAAAGAGTCATCAGAAGTCTGTTTCTGGTTTATCATTGTTTTTCTTTTAGAATCAAAAGTGTTTGGCACTGGAGAGAATGGGTGTATACCTTCCAAAGTGAAAAGAAAATTTAAAGTAGATCCTGGTTTAAGAATCAAAGAAGGGCAAGAGATTTGTTATTCAGACCTGCCTGAAACATCAAAGCCTCAAGCACTGAGCAAAATGAAGAATTCTTACATTCAGCCTTTGTGGAGATGGTTTTACCACTATACCAAAGAAAGAACCCATGCAAACTCAAATTTTTTCTACTTACCTTGCTTTTGCCTTCTTAAGACTTTGTCATGGAAGCACATCATACTAGGGGCATCTTTTATGACTTACGTCATAAAAGATATTACACAATGATAACTGGGATATCTATTCTTAGCAAATAGAAACCAGAGAAGCTTGAGCATACTCTTTGAGTTGAATTCCTTGATCAAATTATTTCTTTTGGAGTTAGTTTCAGAAACTTCAATTCCCAGCGGAGTATAAAATCTACTCCTGCATCCTTCAAACCTCATCAAAATGCTTCTCACCTGTTAAAGAGAGTCAGCACCTGAAAATCTCATCAATCTATTTGAGTTTTGCTTTCAGCAAAGATCATGCGCTCCTAGTTATTCTTGGTAAGAGATGACTGGCCCATTAGTGAAATCGATCAAAGATGGTAAATTCTTCATTCCTTTTGAAAGATTTTAACAGAGTTTGAAATTACCGAACTTGCGTTACGCGGTTTGGTCTTTTTGAAAGATTTTAACAAAGTTTGAAATTACCGAACCTGTGTTACACAGTTTGGTCGTTTTGAAAGTTTTTAACAGAGATAGAAATTACCGAACCTGTGTTACACGGTTTGGTCCTTTTGAAAGATTTTAATAGAGATGGAAATTATCGAACCTGTGTTACACGGTTTGGTCTTTTTGAAATGTTTTAATAAGGAAAATATTTCCGATCCTGTGTTACACGGATTGGTCTTTTCTTCCTTCTCCCGGGTATTTAGTACCCCGATGATTAGTAGTGTAATGTCAAGTAGTGACTTACCTAATCATCGTTCCGCAATGTGCAGCTTCTTAACGAGTTAGGAGTCATGTGTATCTGCGAAGAGGTTTGTAGGGGACTGTTTAGCAGGACCTACGAATTTGGGTTTATGTGGAACTGTTTAGCAGAACCGCGTGATCCGGAGTGATTCGCTACCTTGAAAGAGAGGAGTCAGAGTTACTCGGATAGTTAAACAGATTTATTTTCAGTAATGATCTGTATAACTATCGCTAGGCTTGAGACTTAGTCTCGCCTCTGGTACTTAGTACCCAGATGATTAGTAGTGTAATGTCAAGTGGTGACTTACCTAATCATCGTCCCGCAATGTGCAGCTTCCTAACGTGTTAGGAGTCATGTGTATCTGCGAAGAGGTTTGTAGGGGACTGTTTAGCAGGACCTACGAATTTGGATTTACGTGGAACTGTTTAGCAGAACCGCATGATCCGGAGTGATTCGCTACCTTGAAAGAGAGGAGTCAGAGTTACTCGGATAGTTACACAGATTTATTTTCAGCAATGATCTGTATAACTATCGCTGGGCTTGAGACTTAGTCTCGCCTCGGGTATTAGAAGTTTGAGTTTAGCTTGAATATTCGATTACCCTAATAATTGGTCGAGTCTTTGACTGATCGGCATGATTTAAAAAAAAAAAAAAAAAAAAAACTCTTTGAGTGTTTGGTTTTGAACTTGTTTTGGACGAGTTTCAATACATTGGTCTTTGGCCTATTTTTGCAGGTTTCTAAAAAGAAAAAAACTCTTTGAGTGTTTGGTTTTGAACTTGTTTTGGACGAGTTTCAATACATTGGTCTTTGGCCTATTTTTGCAGGTTTCTAAAAAGGAAAAACTCTTTGAGTGTTTGGTTTTGAACTTGTTTTGGACGAGTTTCAATACATTGGTCTTTGGCCTATTTTTGCAGGTTTCTAAAAAGGAAAAACTCTTTGAGTGTTTGGTTTTGAACTTGTTTTGGACAAGTTTCAATACATTGGTCTTTGGCCTATTTTGCAGGTTTCTAAAAAAAAATTTTTTAAAAAAAAATGAAAAATTAAAACTCTTTGAGCGACTGAAGTAATTGGTTTGTCTGTTTGGTTTCTGCTCTTTGAGCAGAGGTTATGTCTACTTTGGTTTAGCCTAATAAAAACAGTGTATGTGTGTTTGTGTTTTTATAATTGTTCGTTCGTTTTTGTTATCTAGTTTAGATAGTTGAGTCATGAGTATTAGGGAGAGACTATCTCTTTGAGATGTCTTAGTTGCCGAGTTAAGAGTCGGTGAGAGGCTATCTCCCTATTGTTGGTAGAGTTTTATCTTTGTGAATATCGTTTTAAAACTGAAAACCCAAAAATTTGCTTTGCTTTCGGGTCAGTCAAAATGTGTCGTCTGTTCAGCTTTTCCATTCGCGTGTTACACACGCTCTGCCAAAGAGGGGCATCTGTAGACACCCCATTTTGACCGGACCCAAGTTCGCTATGCTTGGGAGAAACCCCATCCGATCATTTCCGCCATGTTTCGCATTTTTCCGTGAGAGGTTGAGAGAGATTATTCATAAGAATCCAAGCGAGGGAGAATTTGGACCCGTTTGGTGGGCCCGCATTGAACATTTGTTTAAAATTCGAATCAACCGAGGGCCCACATTGTGGGGCCCACGTTGTGGGGCCCGCGTTGTGGGGCCCACATTGTGGGGCCTCAGTAGGGCCTCTTGTGAGGCCTCTTATGAAGAACAATAATGATGGATTCTCCACTAAAGAAACATGATGGGCCCTCCACTAAGAACAATAATGATGGATTCTCCACTAAGAAACATGATGGGCCCTCCACTAAGAAGAATGATGATGGATTCTCCACTAAGAAACATGATGGGCCCTCCACTAAGAAGAATGATGATGGATTCTCCACTAAGAAACATGATGGGCCCTCCACTAAGAAGAATGATGATGGATTCTCCACTAAGAAACATGATGGGCCCTCCACTAAGAAGAATGATGATGGATTCTCCACTAAGAGGGACAACATGATGAGCTCTCCACCAACACATCTCTCTCTCTCTCTCTTTCTCTCCCTATATATATCTTCCTTCCCATCCATAAAAAAAGGAGGGAAAAAAGGAGAGATTTATCTTCCATTATCTTTTTCTCTTCTATTATCTCTTCCAATCACTCCCTCCAATCCCTTTCCCTATATTCTTCTTCCATTATCTCTCCCAATCACCTCCCAATCCTTCCCTCTAAGAGAAAGTGAAGACGGTGGAACGGATCGGCGGCAACATTTTTTTTGGGGGTTTTCTTTGCTAATTGAAAGGGTAAGACAAAGCGTATATCCGAGGATTCTTACCCTAGAGACAAGGAGAGCTAGCAAGGTTGGTATTCCAAAACCCTCTTTCATATATCTTAAACTAGAAGCATGCTAGGATAGAATTTGTGATTTATTGTTATTTTTTCTTATTGTTATTCAAAATATGTTTTTTTCAATCTCTGAGTGTTTTGCACATTAAGAAGTGTAGAAATCTGGAATTTCGAAGAATTTTGACTTCGTTTTGACCGTAATTTGACCTTTTGAACTTTACCCTCAAAGGGGTAAAATTCTAAAGATTGAATTTAAGAAGATGTCAACATAGATCCAAAATCAATGAAAATTTAAACATAATATAATTGTAAGATTTTGAATTAGTACGAATTTCTTTATGAATTCTTGATTTGATTTAAAGGGTTTAAAAATTCATTTAACTCTAGGGGTATTTTTGGAAAAAACCAATTTTCAAAAACTCTATAATGTTTTCAAAAGTGAAATTTGGATGAGATGCAAATTAAATCTAATCTAATCTCCCGTGAATTTTTCAAGATTTTTGGTTTCTGTTGGATATTTGTTTATGATTTTTTACGTAAAATCATGCATGCTGTATTAAATCTGATAAAAATAGTAAATTGCAATGAAAACTTCTGAAAATATTTGTTTGATAATTACTACTGGAATTACATGTTTTCATAAAGTTTAAACTGATTTGGATTTGATTTACTATGTGTTTCTTTGTTAATTCATAATCTGGATGGATATTTGTAAAATCGTAAATTAATAGTAAATCATTTTTAAAATTTATGAAACTTTTACAGTAATCCTTTCTTATTGTAATAAACATACTATAGAAATTTCATATTGTTTTGAATTGATTTGCTATACGTTACTGTGTTAATTCACAATCTGGACAGAAACTTTCAACATTGAAAAACTAATAGCAAACCACATTTAAAATCTATGAAATTTTTATTATAATCTTATATAATTAAGGAGAAGTTACTGTAAAAATTTCATCTTGTTCTGAAAAGATTTGTTATATGTTGATGTGTAAATCTACAATCCGAATTGAAACCTTTTAAAATCCTTGAGTAAATTGAATTAAAATCAAATTGTTTTAAAAATTTCCAGATCATAATATTCCATCACATATTCAATCATTAAATTATCAAAATAGAAACCTTAGGAATCACTGATTTCCTTTGTAAAATCCTGATGCTGTGATTAGTTTGTATGTTTTATTTTCTCATCACATTTACTCAAACTTAATCTAACAAAACCTGAAGGCATCATAGATTGCGCGAACTTATTGCACACACTTACATCACTTTCATCTAAACCCCTGCATCTCACATGCACACACATCCTATTTTAGGAACCCGGAGTGTTATCTAGCATGGTTGACTGGGATTTCATCACCTGGTGCCTCTGTGCTAGAGAAGCATTCCACCCTTAGCCTAGTACCTTTATGGTACGTAAACGGATCTCTTGTTCACGTACTGATACGCCGGACACTGGTACAGTATATCGAACATGGATTCGCGCTAAGGGAACTCTTGGCCTTACCCCTAGATTAACCCACACATGCATGTAGTATACGAACACATGTGCATCACGTGTGTGAGCCTAGTTTAGGATATCCTACCCATTTGTGTCTAGATTAGGCCGTAGTCCATCTTCCAATGGCTACGATCGGTCCTAGGTACACAAACAAAGTCATGAGTCGAGATCCTCTCTCCACTCTGCTAGATTATGGTTAGGGTTGATGCCTTCAGGTAACACTGATAAAATGTGCGAAGATTAAAAAACTTTTCCTTTGGGGTTAGGATGTAAATCCTATTCATTTCCAAAGATCTCATAGGATTAGTCATTCATGATCCATCCGTTGAAAGCAATCTTATGCTATCTCATTTCATCTTGATCACAGATTTTCAATCTTATATTATCTGATTTGACTCGTGTTTTCATCTCTTTTAGAGAGTCTTTGACTCATTTATCCTTTAGTTGGTGTTAGTGGAGTCTTTGACTCGTGTTTCTTTTCCTTTAGAGAGTCTTTGACTCATATATCCTTTAGTTGGTGTTAGTAGAGTCTTTGACTCGTGTTTTCATCTCTTTTAGAGAGTCTTTGACTCATTTATCCTTTAGTTGGTGTTAGTAGAGTCTTTGACTCATGTTTCTTTTCCTTTAGAGAGTCTTTGACTCATTTAGCCTTTAGTTGGTGTTAGTAGAGTCTTTGACTCGTGTTTCTTTTCCTTTAGAGAGTCTTTGACTCATATATCCTTTAGTTGGTGTTAGTGGAGTCTTTGACTCGTGTTTTCATCTCTTTTAGAGAGTCTTTGACTCATTTATCCTTTAGTTGGTGTTAGTGGAGTCTTTGACTCGTATTTCTTTTCCTTTAGAGAGTCTTTGACTCATATATCCTTTAGTTGGTGTTAGTAGAGTCTTTGACTCGTATTTTCATCTCTTTTAGAGAGTCTTTGACTCATTTATCCTTTAGTTGGTGTTAGTGGAGTCTTTGACTCGTATTTCTTTTCCTTTAGAGAGTCTTTGACTCATATATCCTTTAGTTGGTGTTAGTGGAGTCTTTGACTCGTGTTTTTCATCTCTTTTAGAGAGTCTTTACTCATTAATCCTTTAGTTAATGTTAGTGGAGTCTTTGACTCGTGTTTCTTTTCCTTTAGAGAGTCTTTGACTCATTTATCTTTTAGTTGGTGTCATTGGAGTCTTTGACTCGTGTTTCCGTTTTTAGAGAGTCTTTGACTCATCTGTTTTATTTGCAGTATTATTAGAGAGTGACTTCGTTATCTTATTTCAGTGTTATCAGTTGCTCTTATTAGAGAGTCTTTGACTCGTTTATCCTTTAGTCGCTTTTATTAGAGAGTCTTTGACTCATTTATTCTTCAGTTACTGTCATTAGAGAGTCTTTGACTCATTTGCTCTTATAATAGTATTATTAGAGCATAGTTTCTCCTGTACACCCTAGGGTTTGTCCCTAGGATGTTGTTTTGTATATTCCCTCCGGTCTTTGGCCAAGAGGGTGAAAACATAAAAAATAATTGATTTGCTGTAAGTGTTTGATAGTTAGAGAGTTCGTTTCGAACTACGTTGGCTTGATCCTCTTCCACGAGGTACGTAGTGCAGCTTGGGATCCACATCCCAAGTCCAGCCAAACCTTTAAAAATAAAAATTTTAAATCTTTCAAAGTTACAAAAATATTCAAACCATTTTCAAAAAGATCTTCCTCTAGAGTTAGGAGTATGTCCTAGCTGTTTAGGTTGTGTTCTAGAGTTAGGAGTTTGTCTTGATTTGTATTGATATGGTATGTCCTGTCGTGTGAGTGTCCCTAGAGTTAGGAGGCCTCGAGTCGATCGGTTAGACATTTAGTCGAACCGATGGCTAGACTAGGCATATAGTCATCCCGTGGTTTTCATTAGGTTGCACGGCCTAGTTACACATAGGATTGTAGGAACCACCTGCATTAGCTTAAGGCTAATCAATCTGCATTTAGTTAGGGCATATAGGATGTCCTAAAATCCACCATTCATTAGAATTTAAATAATAGTTCAAGAAGCTTTAATAACTAGTCCGGTCTTTTAGATCGAGTCTAGGATAGAGGTCTAGGTGTCTTAGGCATCATAATTTTGAATAGGGCATCGAACTACGTGGGCTCCGATTCTTCCCGAGGCCGGGATACGTAGCGCAGCTAGGATGGATGGCCATTCTGGTCCGAGTCCAGTCCTGCATTAGAGTTAGGACTTGTCTTGTCCCGTCATACATAGCATAGATTTGTGTCTCATGTTTTGATATGTTTTCTTACTTTCTTGTACTGATACTATACCTTTGGTTGTAGCTTGCATGTGCGTGTCCACCAGAAACTTAGACACCCATTAGGCATGTCACTCATAACCTAGCTTTGCTTAGGTGACACATTTTTCATTTCATTTTACGTGTTTATTTCTCCATTCTCAGGAAATGCATGCTTAGGTAGACGATTCCTGAGGATTGTTCCCATTTCACATGATTTTTACTCAAACTTCTTTGGAATTAATGAAAATGGCATAAGAGACCAAGTGCTTGCACTCGGGCGAATTGGGGGTGCTCTCAGACCTTCCCCATTCGTAACCAGGCACGAACCCATATATATTTCTGGTTATCCATTGCACAGAGGATTTGATTTTAGGGTTCCATGGCCTATCCATGGATGGCGACTCTGAGTTCTTTTTAGGTACATCTCGGTTTCGAGCCCTGGCTCCTGATCAGGATGTATCTCATTCGTTTTGTATCGCCACTCGTGCTATGCTGTGAGGGTGGCATCCGTTTCGAGAGTTCCTTGGCAGAGCTCTCCTTCACATTGTGGAGATCTTAGAGGATTGCTGTGGGGACCTCGCGTCCCTCGCCGCACTCATCATCCTCAGGATCGGGGTCCACACATCCTTTACTTCTCTTTCACACAGGTAAACTATACGCCTCACAAACATATTCACTTGTTGAACAAAGTAATCTGACTATCACTGACAAACATTGAACACATTTTTTTTAAATTTATAATTAGTGCCTAAATAAGTTTACTTCTGCTATCCATTTAAACAACTCTTTATATAAACTTCTTATTTCTTATAATGAATCTCTCTTTCTACCTATCATATTATAGATATATATCTTCAATTATAAGCCATTACACACACAAAATTATGACCAAAACACATGATTTTAAACTTTTAGGATTTAAAAAAATCTTTAGCATCAAAATCCAGACAAATCCTTTAGACGTTATCAAGCAAGAGCATAAAAAGAATCACTAAAAAAACAAGAGCTAAATGAATAATCTAAAACCTGGAATCATATGACCTGTTTCAACATGATGAATTAGGTATTCATACAGTGCACTTCAATAGATCACATATTGCCGTTTTCAATTCCAAATTTCTAAGCTTAACTCAAAGATTATAATCATTCAATAACCTCGAAAGTAGAATTTCAATCAAGAGAGAAGAAAAAAATAAAAAAATAATAAAGTTTAATAACTCATACCTATAGAATACTTGTTATAACTCAGCCAAGCCAAGCTAAAAATTTCCCTTTCAATCAGAAACGAGTATCAATGATCAGATCTTTAAAGCACAACTAGTTGAGCGAAGCTTGAATAGAGATGGCCAAAATATAGTGATAATGGCCAGATCCAGTCTTCTTAGGTTTCGATACAAAATCAATAAGGCTTAAAATGGAAAGAGAATGGAGAAATTGATCAATCAATACTGCTAACTAGAGGCTTGCCGAAGCTCTGGTGAATTGACCAGAGAAGCAAAGAAGAAAAGTTGAGATTAGGGTTTTAAAACTGATTCTCGGGTTTTAAGATTTCTCAAATGGATTTAAAGCAACAATAGCAAATCAGCAGCTTGCAAAAAAAAAAAAAAAAAAAAAACAAAGAAAAACTCTTAGCCGGAGCTCCGACAATCTCGCCGGAGAAGGTGATCGGTGAGGAAAATGAGATCTGGTTTCTCTCTCAAACTTTCTCAAAAATTTCTAACGAAAATGAAAGAATCCCTCCCTCTTCGAAAAATGAGCTCAAAATGACTTATTTATGGATATTTTGGGTGCTGATATTTGCACTACAAAATTGATGGGAGCGTGGTTGCGCGAAAATTTGATGGGCGCACACTGAAATCGTATCCTATTCAAAATTGGGTATGCGGTTTCCAGGATAAATCACCCCCTTCTGAATTTGCACAGTGACACTTATCTCGGCTCGTTCACTAGGCCAACGTGCTCGGATTTCGACGAAATTTTGCAGGGACCTTGGTAGGACCCTAACCTAGCTTAGGATGTAATTTGGGGTCTTAACTCACTGATTTGATGGGATTTTGCTCAAACATGGAGAGTTTGGGGTTCGGTCAAAATGGGGTGTCTACAGCGGCACCTTAAAATTTTGTTAATACAAAAAATTATTAGAGGAGGACATAGAACCTTGCCTCTAACCCACCAACATACAAGAAAAAAAGAAAAAAATGAAGTACATATACATGTGGACCCCGATCCGAGAGAGGCGGGGGGACGTGCCCCCACGCGAGTCTCAGGATCATCCAGGTGAAGGAGAGCTCCGCCAAGGAACTCTCGAAAGAGTGCCCCTCACAGCATGAGCGGCGATGTAAAGTGAGATACCTCTCGATTCGGGAACTAGCCCGGGTTCGAGACGCACCTTAAACGAAGAAAGAGTCGCCATCCAAGGAAGTAGGCCCTAGATCCCATGCTGTGCTCTGTCGGAACAGATAACCAGAGATATAAAAGGTCCGTGCCTGATGACGAATGGGGAAGGGGTTAGGCGCCCCCAATTCGCCCAAGTGCGAGCACCTGGTCTCTTATGGCATTTATTATTAACTTTGAAGAGTTTTGGGCAAAAATCATGTGAAATGGGAACAATCATCCCCGAGAAAACATCTATCTAAGCATGCATGACCCAGGGATGGGCAAACAAAGTGAGCATCCAAATCCTAACTCATCGCATCTAATCCTAACTCATCACATCTAAGAAAGCAATAAACAATCGCATGCATAGCTACAGCTAAGCAGATAATGACAGACATAATGAGATAAGGAAAGCAAATATCTAAGTTTTAAACAGATAATCAAGCTAAGACGAATGGATAAACGCTATAGCTAAGCAATCAAAGCAGTAAAGTAAACACACTAGCATGCGAGCCTATGCAAGAGATAAGACTAAGAAAATGGCAATCGATCGCACGCTAGAAGAACAAACAAACTAGAATGCATGAGAAATCTAAGATAAGCACACAGCAAGCCAAAAGGTGTAAGTAAAGAAAGAAATCGGGAAATCGACGGCATGTGAGAACAAAAAATGCCAGGGGAAAGACGATGGAACACACGATAGGCTCAGAGGGCGATTCAAAAGGAATCAAGCCCAGCGATCCTAATCTGCTGAAGATCGGACAAGTCTCGCGATCATCATGACCTATCGTTGGGCTCAGCGAGGACAATCCCTGTAAAGGGGCCACGCTACGTCATCGCCCGTCCCAAAACCCGATAAAACGTCAGAAAACCGATGGAAACCGGAATTCACAATGAAAACCGAAAAGGGAATGAAAAGAGGGCTCCGAGTGACCTGGCAATCACCATCCTTGCCCATTTTTACCTTTGTTTTGAAATGTTTGAAAATATTTATTAAAAAAAGGTTTGACTGCACTCGGGTGGATGAAAATATGAGAAATATTTGTAAAATGGTGATTTAAAAAAATGGTGACTGGACTCAGGATGCCGGCTGCACGCCTGAGCTGCCTACGTACCCCTCAGCTAGGGATCAAGCCATCCGTAGTTCGGACCAGATTTTCCTAATGACTCGAGATTTTTGAGATTTTTGATTTTTCAGATGTTTTTGATATTTTTGACACAAGAGGATAGAATCCTATCATCACAAGGGGAGGACAGACTCCTGATATCCCGCAAAGGTTGGACGGCATCCTATGCTTTGCGGGGGGATTGGACAGAATCACGACTATGCAAGGGTTGGACAGCATTCTATACCCTGCAAGAGCGGATAAAAATCACATGACTTGATGAGGATGGACAGAATCCTAACCCCTATGATGATTGGACAGACTCCTGAAAGATTGACTCTCTAAGATGGAAGGACGGAATCCTAAACTTTATGAAGGGATAGGATAGAATCCGAAACTTTACAAGGGTAGGACAGATTCCCAAACCCTAGGATGGTAGGAAATACTCCTAAACTCTCTAGGACGGACTCTAAAGAGGAAGAAATCCCTTAACCTGCGAAAACTCTAAGGCAGGAATGGAAGGGGTTGGCTCAAGAAGCATTCCGTCATAGCCTCATGAATACCAACTTTCAAAAGGCACGCATCAGGGGAATGGTTCTTATCATCCACTTCCGATCATTGAGACTTAAACCCCGAAATATAACCCCAAATGCCTAGCCCTACATGGAGGATTAGCCTCCTAAATTGGGTAACCACAACAACCCAACTCACTTTCTTATGCAAAGGAGACATAGAAGTTGCCACAACACAAACATTCCAACTGATTGACCAAATTTAGACAATTACTAGGATCGGATAATCAAAGCAACTGGCGACTCCACTGGGGACATGGGGCTGGTGACACAAGGATTTGAGTTTGATAATCCATGACTATGAAGACAGGTAAAGAATGCCTTAAAGTTGAATAGCAAAAGATGCGGGTGCTTACTAAATGGCTTAATCTTGCTCTATGTTATTCTTTGGAAAATGCAACCCTTAAGCTGAAGATGAAACAATATAGCTCCTCCAACATAATCAACAATAATGGAGGGCCATGACCAAACCCCCAAGCCACCTAATGGAGAGTAGACAAGTTGGGACAGCAATTGTCGAAAGCATTGCTAGATAGGTATTATTTTTCCACCCATCTGATGTGACAGAAAAGTGTCTTGGCCCCAGAATGCTTTGCAAATCACAAAACCCCCCAGCTTCCTTTGGCCTCTTGGGAATTATAATAGGGGCCTGCCAAAGACAAGGTGGCCGAGTGTAGCTGGTACAAGACTGTTTGCTCTACTTTAACTATTACAGGGAGACTATTTCACAAGATCCATTATAAGCGAGACTAAAAAAAAAAACAAACTATGGGGCAAAAGATATCTCACGCTAGGATACTTGAAACCTTGACAAACATTTAAACAAACACCAACCAAACGGCCTTGTGAAAGGAATAACACCTGAACCTTCACTTGGGGCTTTGTGAGAAATGCCCGATCATTTCAGAGAAATTGGGCTTAGGCTAAACAAATTAAGATGGGATGCTTGAACAGCTCAAAACATTTTAAATGTAACAACCATTTAAACACATGAGGCACGCTGGGGCCAAGAAAAAGAATCTAAACGAATCTTCTTCAGTTCAATCCCATGGATGGTTTGCCAAACAAAAATGAAAATTTAACTAATATCCTTCAGTTCTGATTTTCGAAGTAAAGACGGAGAAAGAAAATCCGAGATGAAAACTGGATGAGAAACAAAAATTTTCAAGAGGGTTAAACTTCTTGAATTCAAACACTCCGATGCATGACACGATAAAAGAAACATAGAAACCAACATTCGGCATAGAGCAAAACGTGGATATAAATGGGGATTGATACCTCTGAGCCGGGAAGATGAAGAAAAAAATAAAACGGGTTCTGAAGTACCGGCGGTGGTCGGAGGCGATGGCCGCGGAATCCCCTTCTTCCTCTCTCTGCCCTTTTCTTTCTTGCTGGTGAAGAAACCCCTTTTTCTTCTCCAAGCTCCAAGACCCAAACCCTAAGACCCAAAATAAAAGAAACCCAATAAACCCTCTTCTCTCCCTTTTTATTCTTTCTCCTTCTTTTTTTCTTTTTTTTCCTCTGCTCTCTCTCTCTCTCTTTCTTTCTCTCTGTTAAATGAGGAAATGGAAATGGAAAATAATAATAAAAATGATGTGGGATGGGGTTTTGAAGTCGGTAGAAATGGGGTGGAGGATTTGGGTTTAATGGTGGAGGTTGGTTGAGATGGCAGAGGAAGATGGGCGTGGCCGTTAATGGTGGAGGCACGACCGGAGATGGGGTGGGAGCGGATTTTCGGAAATGGGTTTGGTGGTGGCTCGGATTCCGGTGGTCGGCTGGGATGGTAAGGGTGATGGTGAAGAGGTGGTGGTAGATGGGCGGAGAAGGGTGAAGATTGATGTGGGTTTCTAAACGAATTTGGAAGATGGTGGAGGTGGCAATGGAAAAGGGGCTTGGAATGGGGTCTGTTAATGATAGTTGCGAAAATAAGATGGGGTTTTGGTGAGGATTTCAAGATCCCATGTACGATTTAGAGAAGATGGATGGGAGAGATTAGGATGGGAGAAATAGAGATGGTGATTTGGCCGGAGCTCCGGCGGAGTGGGATCAGAGGAGATGGAGGAGGAGGTGGAAATGGTGGCTGAAATGGAGGTGGAAATGGTGGCTGAAATGGAGAGGGTTTCAATGGAGGTGGAGGTTGCGGGCGATGGAGTGGTTGGTGGAAATGGCAGAGGATGGTGAGAATGAGGTGGGTTTGGGTTTGAAATGGAGGAGGGTGAAGGGAGAAGAAGAGATGAGAGAGGTGGTGGAGGCTCGGCCGGAATCCGGCAAGGTCGCCGGAGGAATCGAAATGGGTTTGGGAAATTAAAAAAAAACGGTTTTAATGGCTGATGGTGGTGATTGGGCAAAAAATGGTGGGAGTGGAGGTGGTGGTTCGCCGACGGCAGAGGGATGGCTGGCCGGAGATGGGTTCTGGTTCAGGTGGGTTTGAAGTGGGTTATGAAATGGGTTTTGGATGGAGATGGGTAGAGATGGTGGGAAGGTATGGATGTAATGGAGGAAGGAAGTGGTGGAGGTGGCTAGCAATGGTGGTGGGTTGCCGGAAAAGGTGGATGGCCGGTGGCTCTTCTTTCTCCTCCCTCTCTCTGTTTTGATTTTTCTCCTGCAAAAAATGAGAATCTCTTTCTTCTTTTTTTTTGTTTCGAGAAACCCTAGTTCGATATGTATAGAGGGAAATGGCGAATTTTTCCTCCCCCCCGTCTTCCTTGGACAGCCGCCACCTAGTGTATTTCGACTGCTCTTTTTATACTACCAGGGGGGCCTCAGGTAGAAAATGGGGCGAAAATTCTGCTTTCTCTAAATGATCCTCACCCTTTGATTTGATCCAAGGGTTGCCAAGGGATGCTTACACCTTAAGTAATACCAGATTTCCAAAATCACCCCTCCAAAGATGCAAATCACCATCTAACCCAATAAAATATCTTGCCTTTTATGAAAAAAGGAGGGCGATATCTACACAACCCAGCTTTGGTAATTCATACCCTAACCCAGTTTTGATTATTGCACAAACTTCGCTTGTCTTATTATACATTTTTCGCCCGATTGCCGTGAAATTTGTAGGGGTGCCCCTGAGGATACTAATAACCTCTTGGGGAATTTGTACCTAGGAATATGCCCAATAAGATGCTCAAAACTCAGGCCTGCTTCTCATTTTGGGCCCTGTCCTTCAGGAATTTTTGAGATTAATTCCGGGATATTTTGGGACTCGGAATTTGGGAATTTCATTCGATTTTTGAAGCTCTTTTTCTATTTTGGGGACTTTAGGGTCTTGTCAAAATGAGGTGTCTACAGATGCCCCTCTTTGGCAGAGTGTGCTTGTCGCACGGAAGCCAAAGCAGAACAGACAGCACATTTTGACTGACCCAAGGCTTTAAACAAAAAGGGATGTAAGGGGATAACGAAATTGATTGACGAGACAGATTCTCATAGGATCAATTAAGAAAGAAATGATAAGATGAATTGACGACACAGATTCTCGTAAAGAAAACTGAGATGCTGAAACATTGAGACAGACTCTCAAGGGATAGTGAGACTGACTCTCACAAATTGCAGAATGGAATGATTAGACAGCCTCTAATTAAGCCACTCAGGGATTTGGAGATTACAAAGCGGAATGATTAGACAATTATCATGATCAAACCTAAATTAGGATCTGAGAAGACGGCATCTTGACAGATCAACAAAGCATAATGATTAGACAGCTATCATGATCAAACCTAAATTAGGATCTGAGAAGACAGCATCTTGACAGATCAACAAAGCGGAATGATTAGACAGTTATCATGATCAAACCTAAATTAGGATATCAGAAGACAGCATCTTGACAGATCGACAAAGCGGAATGATTAGACAGTTATCATGATCAAACCTAAATTAGGATCTGAGAAGACAGCATCTTGACAGATCGACAAAGCGGAATGATTAGACAATCATCGTGATCAAACCTAAATTAGGATCTGAGAAGACAGCATCTTGACAGATCGACAAAGCGGAATGATTAGACAATCATCGTGATCAAACCTAAATTAGGATCTGAGAAGACAGCATCTTGACAAATCGACAAAGCGGATTGATTAGACAATCATCATGATCAAACCTAAATTAGGATCTGAGAAGACGGCATCTTGACAGATCAACAAAGCAGAATGATTAGACAGCTATCATGATCAAACCTAAATTAGGATCTGAGAAGACAGCATCTTGACAGATCAACAAAGCGGAATGATTAGACAGTTATCATGATCAAACCTAAATTAGGATCTGAGAAGACAGCATCTTGACAGATCAACAAAATGGAATGATTAGACAGCATCATGATCATTCCTAATTTGAAATTTTTACTTGGAAAACACGTTCAAGTTTCTCAAATCTTGATTTGTCAAGACTGCCATCTCAACTATCAACGCATGCTAGGTATCTTTTATGGTCTGACTTTCATCAGGACATAAAGATGCCCCTAGTATAATTTCGCTCCCAATTCAGGAGTCTTAACAAAACTCGAACAGATTCAAGCTTTCTTTCATGAAATTTGGGTTACAAAGATTTTTGACTGCTTCTCACTGAAATGTCTGATACTTTTATGCCAATAGCAGAGATTTCGGGCCTCAAAGGCTTTCAAGTGCACAAGAGACTGATTTTGTCTGAAACACCTTCAATTTTCTGCCAGCTGTCAGAATTTCAGGTTACAATGGTTTTCAACTTTCAAACAGACTGATTCTGCTTGACACATCTTCAACCTCCTGCCTGCTGTAGGAATTTCAAATGGGCCTGAGAGCTTGCCGCGCTTCTAGACCATGTATAGGTCATTTCGCCTTCTGGAGATGCGACTTCATTTTCTGGTACCTATTTACCCCAGCTTTTGAAAGGATACTGGACCAAACAGGTCATTTTGGGACACACCTGACTCGACTGAGTACATGACTTTGACTGGACAAAGAATGACCTTGACAACTGCTTGACAAAGGACTTTTGGTGAGCACACAACCGAGTTACAAGACTGACTTTCAGGAAAGACTGAATCTGCTTCTTAATTTAATAATTGTTTTAAGATGGTACAGCTTACCATTCTTGGATTCTTTGAATACCGCGTTTTAAGGTGATTCCGCCTCTTTCCGGTATTTAGTCCTGGTTATTATACCCTTTGGGTTGCTCGGTTTTAACCCCTAGCTTAGAGGAATATCAAAGGAAGCCTTGCCGGCACTATTCAGACCTTGGAAGTGATGCCGATACAGGTATGAGAGTCTTGCTAGCTTCTGAAATTTTGTTCTTTGAGAGAAGTCACTGCCATGACCAGACTGCCTTTTGGGTTTTCAATCTGGCGGACCGCTTGCCTTAATTTTTGCCTGGACTGCCTGCCCTTGCAGGTTTTCCATCCAGCAGGCTCCGCACCCTGATTTTTGCCTAAGCCGCCCTTTCGGGTTTTCAGCTTAGCGGGCGAATGACCCTAACTTTTGCCTAGACCGCCCTTTCGGGTTTTCAGTCTAGCAGGTCTAAGACTCCATTATTCTTTTATTTCTTTTTCTGTTTCTCCACAAACCTTTGCCTTATCACACCAGGAGGACTTCTAGGTGGGTTAGGGTTTGAAAGAATTGGATTAGGGTGTTTGCATCGATTGGACCGAATCTGAACCCTTCCAGATAGCCTACGTACCTCCAAAGAGTGAGGATCAGGTCCGCGTAGTTCGCCCATTAGGGACTTTGGGTTGAGATTGTTTTGGTTTGACTTCTTTTTTTTTCTTTTTTTCTTTTCAACAGCTTTGAAAGATTTGACCGAACCCGACTTTGTCAGGTTGCCTACGTACCCTGTGGAAAGGGATCAGGTCATGGCGTAGTTCAGGCTTTGCATCTTTTATGACGCAGGTCATAAAAGATGCCCCTGGTTTGAGGGTGACAAAGAAATTTTGATTTCACTTATTGGCTCAAAGGGTCTGCAAATGGTCTTTGACTTTCCCTTCCCTTTTTTTTTTTTGGTTGTTTGGATTTTTGGATTTGAAGCTCAGATCGACCAAGGATGGCCTCCCGGTGTCTTAGGCATAATACTTTTTAAGTTGATCAAGGTTTGTGGGTTCTGTTAGTTTTTCACCATTTTGATCAAGGAGTCTGACGACTTTTCCAGGTAGGACTTCATCGACAATGTAAGGACCTGGCCAGTTTGGTCTGAACTTTCCTCGGGGATCATAGACCGGTGCCCTGTATGATTTCAAAACGAGGTCACCCTTCTGGAGATCCCTGATCTTCACCTTCTTGTTAAAGGCTTTCTCAATTCGACGTTGATATCCCTGGACATGATACAAAGCTCTGAGCCTCTTCTCATCAATCATCTGTAACTCCTGATACCGGGCCCTTGCCCACTCTGATTCTGGCAAATCGGCTTCCATCATTACCCTTAACGAAGGAATTCTCAGCTCAACTTGTAGGACCGCTTCCATCCCATACACTAGTGAATATGGCATAGCTCCCGTAGAGGCCCTGATCGACGTTCTATAAGCCCACAAAGCATATGGTAGCTTATTCGATCAGTCCCTGTACGTCTCGGTCATCTTGCTGATGATGGTTTTGATGTTCTTGTTTGCAGCTTCGACGGCTCCATTCGTCTGAGGCCTGTATGGTGAGGACTTGTGATGCTTGATCTTGAACTCCTCACATAGGTGCACCACTTCTTTCTTGAAGTGTGATCCATTGTCTGAGATCAGCTCATGCGGTACCCCATATCTGCAGATGATGTTCGTTCGAATGAATTTGGCAACTGAGGCTAAAGTCAGCGATGCGAAGGATGCGGCTTCGATCCACTTAGTGAAGTAATCGATGGCTACCAGGATGTACTCATGCCCACTTGAAGATTTCGAAAACACTTTTCCAATAATATCGATTCCCCAGACTGAAAACGGCCACGGCGAAGTCAGAGAATGTAACTCAGAAGGCGGCACGTGAATGAGGTTGGCATAAACCTGACATTTATGACACTTCTTCACGAATGCAAAGCAGTCAGCTTCCATGGTTGGCCAGTAGTACCCAAGTCTCAGGATCTTTCTCGACAACATCTTTCCGTTCATGTGAGGCCCACAGACTCCTTCATGCGTCTGCTCTATGAGATTAGCTGCTCGATCTTCATCTACACAAAGAAGCTGGATTCCATCAAATGACCTCCTGAAGAGCTCATTGCCGCAGATAATGAAGTTAGCCGCCAACTTCTGGAGAGACCTCCGCTCTTTTCCTGACGCTTCAGGGGGGTGCCCTTGGCCCAAAATGAGATTCTTTATGTCCAGGGCTTTCCATCTGGGCATCGGGCTGCTATCTCTATAGCGTTCACATGCGCTGGAGCCCATTGTAACCGGACAGCTAGAGGCTGAACTTCCATTGATGCAGAGATATCTAACATTGAGGCTAGTGTAGCCAAAGCGTCCGCGAAATGATTTCTTGTCCTCAAAAGATGAGTAAACGTAACATTCTTGAATCTCCTGACCAGAGAATCCAGATACATGTGATACGGGATCAATCTATCATCTTTTGTTTTCCATTGACCATTGATTTGACAAATGATCAAGATTGAATCCCCGAAAACTTCTACATCTTGAATATGCAAAGCCAAGGCTGCTTCGAGTCCAGCAATGCAAGCCTCATTCTCGGCCTCATTGTTGGTACACTTGAACTGCAATTTGATGGATACGGGGATGTACTCTTTCTTCAGAGATATCAACACTGCCCCAACCCCTTGACCTCGGTTGTTCACAGTACCATCAAAATACATCAACCATCTGGTGCTTTGGACCTCATCTTCTACAACCATGATCTCTTCATCAGGAAAATCTGCCGTCAGAACTGCATTCTCATCTACAGGCGCATCAGCCAACTGCTCAGCTATCACACGCCCTTTAACTGATTTCTGGGTCACATAGGTGATGTCGAATTCAGACAATAGCAGCAACCATCTGGATGTTCTCCCGGTGAGGGCAGGCTTCTCGAACAAGTACTTCAACGGATCCATCCGTGAGAGTAAGAGAACCTTGTTCGATAACAGGTAATGCCTAAGCCTCTGAGCTGCCCAAACCAGTGCCAGACAAGTCTTTTCCAAGATAGAATATTTCATTTCGTACTCTAGCATCTTCATGCTGATGTAGTAGATAGGCTTTTCTTTCTTCGACTCGGGGTCTTGCTAGGCTAACATGCAACCCATAGCTGTGTCAGTGACAGATAGGTACAGCAATAGTGGTTGGTCCGGAATAACTGGTGACAAGACAGGAGGCAAAGTTAGACACCGCTTGACTTTCTCAAATGCTTCCTGACACTCATCATTCCACTTCTTCGGAGAATTTTTCTTCAGTAGCTTAAAGATGGGTTCACACGTCATTGTCAACTGATTTATGAACCTTCTTAGGTACTGAACCTTTCCCAGGAAACCACGGATCTGCTTTTCGGTCCTCGGCGGCCCCATCTCTTGGATTGCTTTGATCTTTTGAGGATCTACCTCGATCCCTCTTTCGCTAACCATGAACCCCAACAACTTCCCTGAAGTGACCCCGAACACACACTTGCTCCGGTTCAAGCGGAGCTTATACTTCCGGATCCTTTCAAAAAACTTCCTCAGGACCATGGCGTGCTCTGGTCAAGTCTTAGATTTAACAATCATGTCATCAACGTAAACTTCGACCTCTTTGTGAATCATGTCATGCAATAAGGTGGTAGCCGCCCTCTGATAGGTTGCCCCTGCATTCTTCAGCCCAAACGGCATCACTCTGTAGCAATACGTTTCCCATGGAGTGGTGAACGCAGTTTTTATCATGTCCTCAGGGGCCATCTTGATCTGATTATATCCGGAAAACCCATCCATAAAGGATAACAAAGCATGACCAGCTGTATTATCCACCAGGAGATCAATGTTCGGCAAAGGAAAGTCATCCTTCGGACTCGCCTTGTTCAAATCTCTGAAATCCACGCACATTCTGACTTTTCTGTCCTTCTTGGGCACCGGTACTATGTTAGCCAGCCATTCTGGATATTCAACCACTTGAATGAAGCCCACATCTAATAGCTTTTTGACTTCATCATGCACTTTCAATTCCCATTCCGGTTTTAATTTTCGAAGTTTTTGCTTTTTGGGCTTGGCACCTGGGATTAGGGGAAGACAATGCTGGACGATGTCTTCACTTAATCCCGGCATGTCATCATAGGACCAAGCAAAAACTTCTTTGTATTCCTTAAGCAAAGTGATTAATTCTTCACGCTCCTCCGGGGATAACGTTTTGCCAATCCGTATTTCCTGGACTAAGGTTTCATCACCTATGTTGACGGTTTCAATTTCTTCTTCAAGTGGTTTAGCTCGACGCTGCTCCTCCTGAGTAATCATGTGTTTGATCTCAGGGGGAGTTTCATCGGCATCCTCATAAGAGGGGGAGTTTTGATCATTGTTATTAGTTTTATCAATTTGAGAAGCAGAAATAGAGACAGGAAGATACTGAAACGAGTCTTTTACTTCATTCATAGAATCAAAATTTACATCGTTGATCAATTGGCCCACAGCAGGCTTTACAGTATGCTCAAAAGAAATGTTTGTATCGCCAACTGAAATGTTGACACCTGACTCAACTGGACTATGTATAGACTTTGAGGTATATGTAGTATATTCTATAACGGACTCATCTTCACAGACAGCATCTATACCGGAGGACTCGCCATCTACACCAGGAATGTCTAAGCTTCCTAAGGTACTTGCATCCAAAGAATTGTTAGAAATAACAGACTTTATATTCGACTCGGAAACAGACACATATTTAGAAACTTTAGACTCTTTTGGAGGACCATGACCATACTGAAGAACTAAATGAGGAATGACCTGAGAGGTCCAGTTATCAAGGGGTACCTCAGCTGGGGTGATTCGGCCCTTAGGGTTTAGGATGTGCGCATCTTCTCCGATCATGGCAATGACCGGTGCCTCAACCTCGAAGAGGGAGTCTAGAAGGCGCGGCTCTAAGTTCTCAGCCCAATCAGATTCCTATTTTTCGACAGCTGTGATCTGCCCATGGAAGTACTCATCTGACAATTCATCAGCGAAAAAGATTTCAAAACCTGGCAGCTCTTCCCCAGACTCATCAAACCACGGCTCGGGGAAACCACAGAACGGGCGATCAGCTCCTTCTTTCCTGTACCTACCATTCATCAACAGACTGAACGGTCCCATAGGCAGCTCTAGGCCCCGACGACGCAGCTCTGCCCACTTCAGCATGTACTGCTTCCTTTTCCTGATCTCCTTTCGGGTGGGTTCATATCCTAACCCAAACAGATTGTTCGCGACCTTCAGCTCCGGCCATTCAGTTAAACCTTGCAGATTTCTCCCTAGACCAGTTCCAGGAACATACCCATATTTGCGCATTATTCGTGCTACCTGCGCATTTGCAGTGGACATAAACAAAATTTCTTCGCTCATAGCTTCTTCCATAGTAATGGTCGAAACTTCAAGCGAAAACCCAGTCAGACTGACATCTATGGTACTTGAACCGATCTACTCTTGGGAAATCTGTCCAACTTCTGGTTCTGGATCCCCTCTAACTGTGATAATTCTATTATTCTTGATGAACCTGAGCTTCTAATGGACAGTGGAAGGAACCACTCCGACTTTGTGAAGCCAAGGTCGGCCGAGAAGGAGAAAGAAGGAGGTCTTGATATCTAGAACTTGGAATTCTACGTCAAACACTTCACCTCCAATCTCAATTTCGGTGACCAGAGTTCCAATGACGTCTCTCCTGGTCCCATCGTAAGCCAGTATCCCCTGCTCTGACGGAATATAGTCATTTGGCCCAAACCCTAAGGCAGTAGCGGTGCTCAAAGGACAGACATTCAGGGCTGACCCGTTATCAACCAAAACCTCCGGTACTTTCTTCTTATTGCACACAACGGTGATTCTGAGAGATTTTGTATGATTCTTACCTTTTGGAGTCAGATCTTCATCAGAAAAGGACACGGTCATAGCTGATCTGGCCATAGATACGAGCCCAACCAGCTCATCAGGGGTTATATCAACGGACACCTGCGCTGTATTCAATTCACGAAGTATAACCTGACAGTGCTTAGGAGATGACATCAACAGACCCCAGATAGAAACATTAGCTTGGGTCTTCCTAAGCTGCTTCAACAGAATGTCTTCATCTTCTTCAGGACTCAACCTCTGATTCTGATTTTCAACAGCTCTGGCAATCTCAGCGGGATTCTCTACTCTCAGCTCGGGGGGCTTAAAGACACGTCCACCACGGGTAACATGGCGAACCTCATCACAAGGATCGTTCAATAGTAGCAAGTCTTCATCCTCAAGCTTAAGGACATATGGGACTTCGCTTTTCTCTTCCTCCCCCTCGAATCTGAGGACATAAGGACATTCAGAAGATTCCCCAACCTCTTGCGTAGAGGATAAGACATCAGGCTTTTCGCATTCAACTTCCTCATCATCGGATTCCCATCTCAAGATATACGGCTCATCAGAAATAACGGCACATATACGAGAATGATCCAGGACAACTGCTTCAGTAAGAATAGCATAGACATTCGGAGGAGGCATAGCATGCGTTGGCAATGGATTCCTGGTGACATTAGGAAGAGCTTCCACCGCGATTTATTTTGCCTCAATCTTATTCTGAATCTTATGCTTTAGTGCCATGCATCTGTCAGTCAAATGCCCAACACTCTAGTGATATTCGCAGTACTGATCTTTTCTCCAATATTCCGGGAGAGGATTTGGGGCTTCCCGGGGTTCTAGCAGAGTGATCTTCTTGTCCCTCAACAGCTTTTTGAGAGCTACAGATAGGGAATAGGGTAAAGGAGTGAATTGTCTGGGCTCATTTCTCTCCTGACGACCTCCTTCGGGACCCTCTCTCCTAACTGGACGAGCAGTATTCATATTGTTAACTTCCTTCAAAGGCGCCATAGGCCTTTTTCCCTCTCTGACATCTGAGGTGGAGGCCCTAGTTCTCAGGCCGCCCTTAGCCAATATATCTTCGATTCTCGTCCCGGTCTTGATCAAGTGATCAAAGTCATTGAAGTACTGGATTGACGTATGAAGAAAGTAAAAAGGGAAAGATTCTTGACAGCAATTTTGATCAGATCTTCATCCGGTAACTTGTTGGTCATTTGCGCTGCCTTTCTCCTCCATCGCCGAATGAAGGAAGTAAAGGTCTCATTGGGCCCTTGTTTCAGCGATTTTAGGTCCCTCTTTGTCACCTCAATCCCCTCTTCCATGGAGAATTGCTGGACAAACTTGTTAGCTACACCTTCAAGGGTCCTGATTTCTTCTGGCTTCAGATGCAGAAACCACTTCTTGGCTGTCCCAGTCAAGGTTCTAGGGAACACCAGAGCAATTTGTTCTGGGGACAAACCATGCTGCTGCAACAGTGGAATGAGAGACTTCAGATGGCTACGAGGGCACCCCATTCCGTCGTATTTGTCAAAGTCGGGCATTTTGAACTTGGACGGAAGTACGACCCCTGGAGCTATCATGAATTCAGACATATCCAACTTCTGGGGACCTTGGCACCTCATGGTTTCCATATCTCGAGTCAGCTTCTCAATTTGGTCAGCCAATTCTTTTGCTTTATCAGGATTTTCCAGGTTAAGAAGACAGTTCTCTTCCGCATATTGGCCCTCATCAAAGTCCTCGAATTCAGGCAATACAGCTGGCCTGGGAGAAATAAGAGGGACGGAAGGTAAAACCTGAGGCTGCTGATGGGCAGGCTCTTTAGAGGTAGAAAGGCGATCATTTTTCAAGAGGGCTATATCATCCTTCATAGCATTTAGCTGAAGAAGAATAGCCTTCATCATCTCATTCGTATCAGGACTGTTGTTTCCGGTCCCTTCCATTGATTCAGATGCAAGTGGAATGGGCGAAAGAATTTCTGGAAGACCAAGGAGAAGTGGCGCAGGAGAAGTAAAGGATTCTGGGGAAAAAGAAAGTCTACTCAGCCTGGAATCTGAAGACTGACGGGACCAGGCCGATTTCGAATTGACTTTCTTGGGAGCGATGATGTCCCGCTAAGACTCCTGAATGGAAGTTAATAAGTTAGATTGCACATTTGATAATTGAAATCAGGCAGCTTCCACAAATAGAGAGAAAAGGAAAGAAACACACTTTGCATTGATTATATCAAGACAGGTTACAACGACAACGATTGGCAACGTAAAAATTGATGAAACTTTGAATCGCCAACTGTTTATAACATGTATCAAGTAAAACTCTTTTCTTTATATTTTCTTCTATAATGAGTCCGGGGTTACAATCTTTGACTTTGATTATGTTCAAGTAAAACCAATGAAAACAGTAGAGAAATGAAAATCTCAATACCGAAAATACTCATGGTTCACCAATCCGAGCTTTTCGGTTTGCAGGCCCTCCAGACATTCCTCCCTTTCGAAGTTTAGATGCGAAAGCAGATCTCCTCTCCGTGATTTTGTCTCTCCAAGCAGCTATTATGGATGCAATGAGATCAGGAGTAAGGTCTTCACAGCTGGGTGGTGTGATAACCTTAGGAGTACAAGAGCTTGCATTAATCTGGCAAGGGAAACACAAAGGTGCATAGAAAGATGATTTTTCTAAACCCATAAGATAGACAAACGAGTATGGGTAGGTGCTGGTGATAATTCTTGGACATGATTGACTCACCCAATGAAATTGGTCTTCCCCTACATTCTGCAGCCAATGGTGCCACTCATTAATCTGGGGTTGCTTAATCTTTGTCTTCCAAGAATGAAAACTCTTAAGAGTGTACTCAATGCTGTTTTGTGGCTAAAGGATAATGAGTTTCTCACATAGCCACACATATAACAGCTTAACACATCCGAAAAAATTATCCTGCACCTTTTTACTAGCAATAAGGTCTAAGCCATAAAAGGTTTCGGCTAGCATTGTAGGGACAGGATTTCTCCCCTCATTTATCTGATCTACTATCGTCAACAAAGTGAAAGGGGCGGCACTAGAGTCTCTGCGAAGGACATGACGTGCAAAGACAGCAAAGACTAGGGCATTACGTCGACATTCCTGAAAATGGGAGTCAGTAGGATCGATGTTTTTGGAAAACAACTCAATGAGGGTCTGAAATTGTACATTTTTCTCTGTTAAGCAATGCAAAGTTTTCACAATCTTATTTTTGAATAATCTGCAAAAAAGATCATGAGGGGAGTCCATGCTCGAAGGTCGGATCCAAAGTCCCCCAGGAGGAAGCTCTAACAAGGCACACCAATCTTCAATTATAGGACAAAGTTCAAAAGACCCAAATCGAAAGACATGGAAAACAGGGTCCCAAAATCCAGCATCTGCTTGAAGAAACTTCCAATCTATACCGCGACTATTCAGATGGGTAAATGAACCGATGAAATGCTCAACCACACTCCTTTCTTCACATCTTAACGGGAAAGATTTAACAGTCTCCGCTATCCATTTATCTAACAAATTATTCGCCATGATCAGACCTATCATTCAAATAGGACAAAATCAGGAAGGAATAGGAATAACTGTGCGCAGACAAATGACAAGGCTAACTCGGCAATCAATTTTATGAAAAGGATACCGTCAATCACAATGAATTTTTCATCAAATATGAGGGGTAAACAATAGATCAGAAAAATAGACCACGGCCATAAGATGACAGAAGTAGGTCATAAACCGGATCTAAATCTGGTGCTGAATACCAACAACTTTACGATCAAGAGGATCAGAATGGTAGACCATGGCCATAGGGACAGCGATAAGCTATCGGCTAGATCTCGAGGTGAAACAGGTACACAAACAAACATATATCCTAATGAATAATAGATATACAAATTGAATCGGTGACACAATGAAAGACTAGATAAGCAATCAGAGGGTAACGAATAAATTGTGACCACAAGAGCGACACGTACATGCCACTAACCTAGTGAGACTAAAAGGATGTAAATACAACTGATCAAACCAGAAGTTCTCACTAAAAATGGGTCCTAAGCTAAATTGAGGGTATACAGGGGAATCGAGACAAGGAAAACTGACTCTGAAGAATAGCAGTCTGTAGACACCCTCATTTTGCTACACTTTAACCAACAATAACCTAATATATTGATCCGTGGAATTTCATTGGTAAAATATGCATCCTCAAATTTTCTGAAAACCAAAATAATAAAGAGATGCACCTGGTGAGATGATTAGATCCGAAAAATTGAAAAAATACCCTGATTGGTGAATTTAGTGTGTTAAATTCATGTGAGAGTCCCTCTATCATGGATTTATATGTTTTAGGTCATTAATATCTCGATCTGACTTTACGGATCATCAATCGGGAGAAAATAAGCTAGGGTCACTTCACAGCCCGGGCCCTGATTCCATTCCGAGACCCGATTTCCGTAAATCTTCAGATCGAGGGCAGACCTTGACTTGGGTGTATTTCTTTACCAAGGATTTGTGATCATTTAGTCAAAATAATATCAATCAAGGTTAATCTCAAATCCGGATTAAACATTGGGTTACTTAACTAAGCAAAAAACTAGTGAAAAGTCACGGATCAAGGCGGGTTAAGCGAGATCTGTCGAAATCATCCCATTAAATCATTGATAACAGAACTTGTTTATGTCTCAATCATTGTCAATATCATGGTTTAATAGTTTTAACCGTTGACCCAAAGTTGATCGAATCAGTTGTTTCTTCGGACCACCGATTTGCTCGATCTTTGGAAAAACAATCTACCGACGGAGATCGGAGACTCGCATTGGTCAAAAATTCTGAAAATAGTATTTCTACGGCAATATTGGGCTCAAATGAAAGAGGAAAAATCAACGATTCCAACGGCGAAAGAATTATCGAAATCGGACTTCAAAATCTCCTGAAAACCGCATTTTTCGATTTTCACATTCAAAATATTTGGAAAATCTTTGACAAAGATTCTAGGAGATTTGGTGGCATCATCTCATCCATTCTTTTGATCCCCTAAGGATTGCAATTGATCTCAACCACCCAATCTTATTCCATATCTTTGCAAAGATTTCAGGATATTTGGAGACCCGATCTCGCCCGTTCTTTCGATCACATGGAGATTGCAGTTAATCGCAACCATCCAAATCGTTGCCATTCTCTACAAAGGCAACCAAATTGGACATTTTCCTTGTCTTGAAATTTGCTTCCAAATCTACAAAGATTCCAAGGACAAGTGGCATCATCTTGGACCTTGAATTATTCCAAAATCTTTAGTGCTTGATCCTGGCCGCATAAGTGACTGCCATTTTGAACATGGCCATGGCTAAAATGGAAGATGCCAAAGAAGAAGAAGAATATTCTAGAAAAATTTGATCTCGGTCATTCATTCCCCTTTCCTTTTTCCATCACTCAATCTCCACCCTACATCTCTAGGCCCTAAAGATGGCAACCTGGCTCATCCCTCACCTATAAATACCCATGCTCTCTTCTTTCTCAAGGGAGGGAATAAGACTCAAAGAGAACTACTAGAGAAATCCTCCATATCCCCGCCTTCAAATATTATCCTATTCAAAGGATACCTAAAATCTCCATCACTTTTTAAGTGGCAAAGGAGAGAGGATCGACATCAAACAACGGGAGAGGTTGGTTTATTTGCTATTATTTAAGTTTAAGATTCATATTAAATTAGAATTCATGTAGGAGCTAGATTTCATGGTCATCTTATTCATGCAGCCACATTCATGTTCATCTCTCATCTTCTTTTATGTTAGAATCATATTAATGAAAATTTCATAATCATAGGATGCATCTCTCATCTCTCTCAATCTATCTTCTTTTATTTTATTTTTACAATCCGAAGCCCTCTCCAAACTTCTGTAGAACCTACTCCATTATCAATCGGCCACTACCCTAAGCCCGCACCCTGGTTCACACTCTGCTTCCCCCTGGCTACCCCCTGGTTGTACCCTGGTTCGCACCCTGGTTCGCACCCTGGTTCATACCCTGGTTCACATCCTGCTTCCCCTTGGTTAGCCCCTGGTTGCACCCAGGTTCGCCGCTGGTTGCACCCTGGTTCCCTGCTGGTTCGCACCCTGGTTCCCTGCTAGTTCGCACCCTGGTCGCACCCTGGTTCACACCCTGGTTGTACCCTGGTTCGCACCCTGGTTCACCCTGGCCCGCACCCTGGTTCACACCCTGGTTCCCCCTGGTTAGCCCCTGGTTAGACCCTGGTTCACACCCTGGTTGTACCCTGGTTCGCACCCTGGCCCGCACCCTGGTTCACACCCTGGTTAGCCCCTGGTTCGCACCCTGGTTCACCCTGGTCCGCACCCTGGTTCACATCCTGCTTCCCCTTGGTTAGTCCCGGGTTGCACCCAGGTTCGCCGCTGGTTGCACCCTGGTTCCCTGCTGGTTCGCACCCTGGTTCCCTGCTAGTTCGCACCCTGGTTCCCTGCTAGTTCACACCCTGGTCGCACCCTGGTTCGCACCCTGGTTGTACCCTGGTTCGCACCCTGGCCCGCACCCTGGTTCACACCCTGGTTCCCCCTGGTTAGCCCCTGGTTAGACCCTGGTTCACACCCTGGTTGTACCCTGGTTCGCACCCTGGTTCACCCCGGCCCGCACCCTGGTTCACACCCTGGTTCCCCTGGTTAGCCCCTGGTTCGCACCCTGGTTCACCCTGGTCCGCACCCTGGTTCACACCCTGGTTCCCCCTGGTTAGCCCCTGGTTAGACCCTGGTTGCACCCTGGTTGTACCCTGGTTCACCCTGGCCCACACCCGGGTTCACACCCTGGTTCCCCCTGGTTAGCCCCTGGTCAGACCCTGGTTCGCACCCTGGTTCACCCTGGTCCGCACCCTGGTTCATGCCCTGCTTCCCCCTGGTTAGACCATGGCTAGTCTCGGGTTTGCTCCTAAGTTAGACCCGACTCACTTGACCCTAACCATTAACCCCACCTAAGCCTGAATCCATAGCCACTACCCGAACCTTGTATCAGCCATACAAACCCGACCCCGCATCAGCCCACAAACCCGAACCCCGCAATATGATCCCACAAACCTCGGACCCGCAACCCGACCCAACCCGGTTCAGCCCCAACTCGGTTTAACCCAACCCCAACTCGGTTTAGCCTAGCCCAACCCGATTCAGCCTAGCCCAACCCGATTCAGCCCCAACCCAGTTCAACCCAACCCAACCCAACTCGGATCCGTAACCCGATCCCATCCTATACCCGTAGCCCAGCAGCCCCTCACATCTCAGACCCCCATTACCCAAGGTCATCAACTCCTTATTCCATTACCTATAGCTATTGGCACCCTCATTCCATCGCCCATAATCATCAGCCCCATTACACACAGTCATACATCAATAGACCCCACTTTATTAGCTAAATCTAATCCAACGAAATTAACCCCATCAGACCCCATCTTATTAATAATAGCTACGCCTTATCCATTCTTCATCAGCCATAACCCATGCCCATACCATACCATAGCCATGTCTCATGCTTTATTCATCCGGTCACTCCCACCATGCATCAGGTATCGTCAAACCCCGTCTTTGTTTCCATACCCACCATACCACATCCATTATAATAATACAATAAATCCGCCGAACCCCACAATCAGACCCACAACCCGATCCTAATCCCAACTCAGCCACGGCCTACTTGGCCTTACCCGAACCCCGGACTCATTCGCCCTGGACCCAAGCTGGACCCCATACATGAACCCAAATTACACCCAACTTGAACCTAACCCGAGCCAGCCCGGGTCCCACCCAAGCCGACCTAAGTCCAACTCGGACCAACCCAATCCAATCCCACGTAATCCGGTCTAACTCGGACTCAACCTTGTTCAACCCGGTTCAGTCAACTCAAGCAAACCCAAACCGCAACCCGAGTCAAGCCAAGTCAAATCGACTCGACCCAAGTCAACTCAATCCAACCTAACTCCCACCTAAACCAAGTTGACTCACTCCTACAAGCCAAACCAAGTCTCACCGAGTCACATCCCTACATGCTAAACCGAGCCGCAACCGTGTTGTACCCTCCCGTCACCCTAACCGAGTTACATCTTATTTTAATTCAACCAAGCTACATCCTCAATCCCAAATCTAATTCGAAGTTCCAAAATCCAGATGTCCAATTCCAAGATCCAAGCCCGAGTTTCCAATCCAAGTTCTCATTTCATTCTCAAACCCATTGGAACTACGTGTGGCTTGATCCCCATCACGGGGTACGTAGGTGTAGACACCCCATTTTGTTTTGTTTTAATCAACAAATAAATTAGTGTGTTAAATCCATGTGAGAACCCCCTCTATCATTGATTTATATGTTTTAGGTCATTAATATCTTGATCTGACTTTACGGATCATCAATCGGGACAAAATAAGCTAGGGTCACTTCATAGCCCGGACCCTGATTCCATTCCGAGACCCGATTTCCGTAAATCGTTAGATCAATGGCAGATCATGACCTGGGTCTAACCATCCAAAACCACCTAACCTCTCCTCTCATCCTAACCATTCAAACCTCACCTAACCTCACCTAACCTCTCCTCCCATCATAACCATCCAAACCTCACCTAACCTCACCTAACCTCACCTAACATCACCTAACCTCACCTAACCTTACCTAACCTCACCTAACCTCACCTAACCTCCTATCCCATTCTCCTATAAATACCCTCTCATCTCACCAAAGAAAAAGAGGAAAAAAAAAGAAAAGAGGAGAGAACCCCTCTCTTAGAAAATTCAAGCCCTCTCTCTAGACCAAATCCCTCTTCTCCATAAGTTTGCATGGAATATCGTCTACAAAAAGGTATGTCTTTTGGAATTTTATTTTCTTTTCTATATTTGTAGGATTGAGTGTTGTTTTGCGTATATTTTGGTTGATGTCATGTTTAATTTTGTACTAGTTTGGCCTTGGTCATGTTCTCACTTATGCTAAATATAATTAATGTGTTAGGGTCATTAGAACCTATTTGCGATGGGATGTTGAAATCATTGGCTTGTTAGGGAATTTAGATTTCTTTTGGGAAAACAATTCATTAAAAATTTTGAACATGTACAAGAAAGAAAACTTGAATTTTACATGAATTATCAAAACCCATTTAATTTGGCTTACAAAACCTCCATCTTTCAATTGATAACAACAGCCCCCACTCCAATTTGATAACAACAGCCCCCACTCAATCTCAAGAACCCAATATCCATACCCCACCTTGCCAAGTAGATAAAAACAACCCCTTTTTCAAACATCCCATTTGAATCTAATCTCAGGCCCATTCAAGCCATTTTTCATATTCACCGTCTTTTAATCACTAAAAAAATAAGAACTATCAAAAGAAAACATGGGGGTGCCAATATCATTCCCGTCATAGTGCTAGCTGTTAGACTTTAAACAGATTTTTCGACCTCTAAACAACAGAATCGTGGGAAATGGTTAACTACAAAGTAATAGATATTTTCGTGCCGTTTCCAACGAGTATTCGTGCTAGATCAGACAGCGAGCGGTTAAAAAGTTAAGTCCAAAATGGTTGCGGCACACCTTTAGGCATTTCCAGTTTAATGTTGCTGTCCTTTTGTTTGCAACACAAATTCGAACCTCTAAATCACAGATTTACAAACAATGGAGAACTACAAAGTTGTAGCCCTATAAAAGATCTTTCCAACGCATGTTTGTACGTTGAATTTGGCCAAGCGGTTAAAGAGTTACGACAGTTTTAGTGGGCTGCATTTGTTAGATCTTTTAATGGTCAATGGTTTGTCGAATTTGTGCAATTGTCAAAACTTGGTTGTGTTAACGTCATTTTCCAAACCAAAATCGAAAGACATTAATCTAAAGTACATCCAACCTAAAATTAACAAAACTAAAATTCACCCATTTAAAATCCACTGACAAAAATCCGTTAAAAGCCATTAACCAAAAGACCACTAAAAATTTCAAGTGAAACTAAAACCTTCTAAATAAACAACTTTAAAAGCTACCAAACACACTAAATACCTTCAGATAATAAAAGCTTCAAGAAAACTCTAAAAGTTTCCACAAGCCCAAAAGAATTCGAGATTTCCAAGAGCCGGTGGATTCAAAATTCCTTTAGGAACCCTTAGAGCCCAATTTAGGAACACCGGTGTCGTGTCGTGTCCTAAGTTTTAGGGAGTCTTAGGTTTTGGGGAGTCCTAGAGTTAGGAGTCCAGCCTCATCACGGACGTTTGCTATGTATAGCAACCGTGCCATAGGTCTAGTTACACTAGTCACCCAATCTTTCCCTAGGACAAGCCTAGTAAACTAGGATGTAGGCAAACCTGCATTAGTCTAAGGGACCATTTGCATTTAGATGAGAATCATATAGCATCTTAGATGAAATCCTAAGATAATAAAATCCTCAACTTGAATTAAATAACTTCTCCTAAAACTGTTGAAACAGTCAATCCCGTCTAGGTCGGTGTCCTAGTTGAGTTAGGCATAAGTAGCTTAGCTTAGGTGCACCGAACTACGTCGACTCTGATCCCAGTAAGGCTTGGGTACGTAGGCAGCTTGGATGTCTGATGGCATACCACCCGCGAGTCGGCACCACAAACAAATTGTGGTGTTTTGTATATTAATTTTCTCGTAAATACTTAATCAAATCACTTAGGACTTTCCATGAAATTAGAATTCTAGGAGAACTTTCACTTAGATTGAATCCAGACAAATTAATAAATCAAGATACACATTTAGGATTCTCATTGAAATTAGATCATAGGATGCATGTCACTTAGTTCGCACATTAACATAGAGTTGAATGAGCCATTTAAAATAAATTTAAAAGAGTTAGCTTTTGGAATCGAAGACCGATTATCGGGCAGGAATGGTGCATGTGGCGGATAACTCCCCATACCTTCCATTCTCGTAACCAGGTAGCGAGTCTAGATTTCTGGTTAATTACGGGTCCTAGATCCCACATCTAGGTGGCGACTCTGTCAGTCTCTTTCGTGTGGAATTCGGATTGCCTTAGTGATCCCAAGTTCACAGGAAAGATTAATTCAAATCAACATTAAAATGCACACGCCAATCGCGTGGGTACGAGAGACCAAGAGAGAGAGCGCGGCGGCTCGCGCCCCACCCCTCTCGCGGGATCGGGTCCCACAGTTTGGCGACTCTGCTGGGGACCACCTAACTTCATTAAAATTTCAAAAGATAATTCATTTGAATTTAATTTAACTGGCTCATAAAAACTCTATACTTGTTAGATTAGTTTGTCTTGTTTTATTTTCTCATCACATTTTACTCGAACTTAACCTAACAAAACCTGAGGGCATCATAGATTGCGCAAACATATTGCACACACTTACATCACTTGCATCTAAACTCTTGCATCTCACGTGCACACACGTCCTATTTTAGGAACCCGGAGTGTTATCTAGCATGGTTGACTGGGATTTCATCACCTGGTGCCTCTGTGCTAGAGAAGCATTCCACCCTTAGCCTAGTACCTTTATGGTACGTAAACGGATCCCTTGTTCACGTACTGATACGCCGGACACTGGTACAGTATATCGAACATGGATTCGCGCTAAGGGAACTCTTGGCCTTACCCCTAGATTAACCCACACATGCATGTAATATACGAACACATGTGCATCACGTGTGTGAGCCTAGTTTAGGATATTCTACCTATTTGTGTTTAGATTAGGCCGTAGTCCATCTTCCAATGGCTACGATCGGTCCTTAGATACACGAACAAAGGCATGAGTCGAGATTCTCTCTCCACTCCGATAGATTAGGATTAGGGTTGATGCCTTCAGGTAACACTGATAAAATGTGAAAAAAAAAAAAATTCCCTTTGGGTTAGGATATAAATCCCATCATTTCCAAAAATCTCATAGGATTAGTCATTCATGATCTATCCGTTGAAAGCAATCTTATGCTATCTCATCTAATCTTTTGATCGTGCGTCTTTCGTTCTTCTGTCATACGATTCGATCGTATCTTCATGCCATCCCCTAACTGGCAGATGCAGAATCTCACAATCTTTCTATTATGCATTCTCATGATCTGATCATGCCTGGTCCAGATAATCCAATCTTGCTTGTACCCCTGGTCTCTTCCTCCTCTAGGGGCTACCTTTTCAAGATTATTTTGCTAAGTCCTTCAGAGTTCACTCTCAGAATCCTTGAGCTAGGGGCATTCCCCTATGCGAATCAGTCATCATTGTCCAAAATTGAAAGTATCAGCCATGATGATGTTCAGAACGAACCAGCCTTCGCCGAGCCTTCAACGCCAAACAGTTGCAGCAGTTAAAGTTTTAGTCACTTACTATTTTATGTTGAGTCAGTCATCATGGTCAGTATAATTGTTGAGTCCGGTCTTACAGTTAAAGGTCAATGCCTAGTCCAGGCAAGTTATCTTCTGTTTCCCTTTCTTATTTAGAGTTGTGAATCCTGAGCATGTTCAGGATAGGTCGTCTGATGTAATAGCTTTTCTTTAAATAAAATTTCAGTCAGTTCCAAAAAGTTCACTTGTGTCTGTTTCTTAAGTGTGCTTCTGATCTTAAAATAAGACTCCCTCCTCAAATGAGGACAAAATTGACGAAACTCCACTTGAGTCACAGCAATTACTTGAACGAGAGGAGGAGCGCCAATCCCAACCTTTCAAAGATGAAATTGAAATGATAAACACTGGCACTGAAACTTTGATTCAGTGAATGCCGATTGAAAATACATTACCCTCTAAAGAGTGTGAAGAATTGATAAAATTATTTCAAGAATAAGAAGATTGTCTAGAAAAGCTACAACCGATACCAGGGGCAAGACATAGATGGAAAGCTCAAAGAAAATGAAGAAAGTGAGAAGATATATGCTATACAAGGGGCATAGAGTGGAAACAACTTTCATATTTCCAATCAATGACCTTGGTTCTCAAATTCATAAAGCCAACAAATTCAAGATGAAAAGTTCAAAAGCAAACAATGAAAAGTGATCATCAGATATCGAGAGTACGAATCCATAGATGGAGGATGTCAAAGAACAAGTTTCGCTCTATGAAAGTCAAAAGCACGTATTAGAATCTTGAAAGAAGAAGATCCATTATCTCTTACCTGGAAATGCCGTCAAACTCCGCGAAAAAAAAAAAACAAAAGAGAAAAAAAAAATAATCAGTACCAGAGGGACTCTAGTAACCTAGATCGATTCCCAATCTGAACATCGAAAGGCCTCCTTTGGCCGATTAAATCCCAAAATCAAAACCCAATGTCAAAAGAATACCGATTTGCAAACCCTTCGAGCCTAAATCAAATTTTCTTGAAAACCCATCAAACTTGGGGCATTCCCCCGAACTACGCGAGACCTGATCCCTATACTGGGGTACGTAGGCAACTCGGTTGAACCGAGTTCGGTCGATTCAAAAAGGAAAAGAAATTCAATCCTTTCAAAAAAAAAAGAGAGGGACAAGTTCCAAAAGAAGAGAAGTTAATTGTTCCAGAAAGAAAAGAAAAAAGGAAAAAAAAAATCAAACAATTTATCTTCAAACTAGGGGCATTCGCCCTGAACTACACACGACCTGATTCCTACCTTGGGATATGTAGGCGACCTGTTCACAGGTTCGGTCGAAATCTTTGTTGAGCCTTAAGCCATTCTTTGAAAAGCCCTATCCTACCTATAAAAGTCCTTCTGGTGTTCAGAACTAATGAGCTAGGTCCTGAGATACAATAAAAAAATGAAATGATGATGAATAAGAAAAATAACGGAGTTTGAAGATCTGCTAGACTGAAAACCTGAAAGGGCGGTCTAGGCAAAATTTAAGATCATTCCCCTGCTAAGTTGAAAACCCGAAAGGGCGGCTTAGGCAAAAGCTAAGGGGATAGCCTGCTGGATCGAAAACCTAGAAAGGTGGTTCAGGCAAAAGTTAAGGCTAGCGCGGTCCGCCAAGTTAAAAACCCTGAAGAGGTGACTTGGTCACGGTAAGAGAATCAGTATAAGAAGGCAACAGCCGGTATCAAGACTGAAGATCAACTGAAGTTCAAGCAAATTCAAGTGATATCCTCAAAACTGGGGGCATTGAAGCTAAGCAATCTTAGGGGTCGTAATTAAATTCTTGAGGCATTACTGTTTCGAGGAAGAAGTCCGGTGTTTACCAATTGAAAAACTATTCCTTGAAAGGATAGACTTACCAAACAAAACATTAACTAAGTCAGAAGCATCACTATGTTTGTCAGTATAGTCAGTCAATCTTTATTATTCTAAGTTCACTCCTTCAGGGCTGCTCAATCCTTTGAGTAGTGCCTTTCATCTAAGTTTTCTCTTTAGAAAGAGTCAATTGTCGTTCCTATGTCCAAATGATGTAACTGTCTTGGTGAAGGAGGCCAGGCCTAGGCAGCTCCCTGCAATTATACCTGAAAGAGCTCGAGAATTTAGTCAAACAACTTCATTTCAAAGAAGATCAGCTCAGAAAAATTCAGAAGTAGAAACATCAGAAAGCCTAGCTTCCGTAAAAAGATCATACCCCAGGAAGGCACCTTAAGCTTGGAAGAACCTCAGATGCAATGGTGGTTGAGCCAATTTCTCAGAAAGATGAACCATTCAAATTCATAATTCCCTTCCGGTTAGTTATCCTGGTCAAGAAATGTTTATCTAAACACCTGTCAAGAAGCAGATCCCGCTTTTCCATGTTAATATCCAAGAGAGTCGTTGTTCTAAATTACCAATCTCAAATGTCTTGTTCAAGGTTTCAGTTATCAAAATCCCCAGAAGACAAGACCAGCAGTCTCTTTGAGAAAAATCTTGTTGAAGTTTCATAAAAATGTTCCTAATCCATTCTTGCTAGTAATGGTTCTTCGTTCCAAAGGTTTGCCGTTTCATCATTCGTCAAAGTCCTAGTTTCCAACATCTTTGTCGGGCACGATCCATAATATCCCCGATTTCATTGAGTTCAAAAAAATAAAAAATTCATCAAATCCAATCTTACGTCAAATTCAAGTTCATGGAAAATCTCTAAATTCTTCGAGCCCGTTTGTGAACGGTACCTCTTTTCTCGAGCCCATTTGCAAATGGCCTCGTCTTCTCCTTGAGCCCGTTTGTGAACGGTGCCTCATCTCTCGAGTTCATTTGTGAATGGTTTCGTCTTCTCCTTGAGCCCATTTGTGAACGGTGCCTCATTTTCTGAGTTCATTTATGAATGGTCTCATGTCCTCCTTGAGCCCGTTTGTGGACGGTGCCTCATTTCTCAAAAAATAAAAAATTCATCAAATCCAATCCCCAATTCAAAAAATCCAATCCTACGTCAAATTCAAATTCATAAAAATCTCTAAATTTTTCATTGTTGAATTCATCAATCAAAGCTATCTTGTGTCGTCGAGCCCGTTTGTGAACGGTGCCTCATTTCTCGAGCCCATTTGTGAATGGTCTCGTCTTCTCCTTGAGCCCGTTTGCGGACGGTACCTCATTTCCCAAAAATAAAAATTCATCAAATCCAATCCCCGATTCAAACAAATCCAATCTTACGTCAAATTCAAGTTCATGAAAAATCTCATGTCCTCTTTGAGCCCTTCTGTGAAAGGTGCCTCATTTCTCGAGGCCGTTTGTGAATGGTCTCGTCTTCTCCTTGAGCCCGTTTGCGGACGGTACCTCATTTCCCAAAAATAAAAAATTCATCAAAACCAATCCCCGATTCAAACAAACCCAATCTTACGTCAAATTCAAGTTCATGAAAAATCTCATGCCCTCTTTGAGCCCGTTTGTGAACGGTGCCTCTTTTCTCGAGGCCATTTGGGGATGGTCTCGTCTTCTCCTTGAACCCGTTTGTGAACATGTTTCTCATTCTCTGAGTCCATTTGTGAATGGTCTCATGTCCTCTTTGAGCCCGTTTGTGAACGGTGCCTCTTTTCTCGAGGCCATTTGTGAATGGTCTCATCTTCTCCTTGAGCCCGTTTGCGGACGGTACCTCATTTTCCAAAAATAAAAAAATTTATCAAATCCAAATCCTTAATTAAAAAATAAAAATAAAAATCCATTCCTACGTCAAATTCAAGTTCATAAAAAAATCCCTAAATTCTTCGAGCCCGTTTGTGAACGGTGCCTCATTTCTCGAGTCCATTTGTGAATGGTCTCGTCTTCTCTTCGAACCCGTTTGTGAACAGGTGTCTCATTCTCTGAGTCCATTTGTGAATGGTCTCATCTTCTCCTTGAGCCCGTTTGTGAACGGTGCCTCATTTTCTGAGTCCATTTGTGAATGGTCTCGTGTCCTCTTTGAGCCCGTTTGTGAACGGTGCCTCATTTCTCGAATCCATTTGTGAATGGTCTTGTCTTCTCCTTGAGCCCGTTTGTGAACGGTGCCTCATTTCTCGAATCCATTTGTGAATGGTCTCGTCTTCTCCTTGAACCCGTTTGTGAACGGTGTCTCATTTTCTGAGTCCATTTGTGAATGGTCTCATGTCCTCTTTGAGCCCTCTTGTGAAAGGTGCCTCATTTCTCGAGTCCATTTGTGAATGGTCTCGTCTTCTCCTTGAACCCGTTTGTGAACGGTGCCTCATTTCTCGAATCCATTTGTGAATGGTCTCGTCTTCTCCTTGAGCCCGTTTGTGAACGGTGCCTCATTTCTCGAGTCCATTTGTGAATGGTCTCGTCTTCTCCTTGAGCCTGTTTGTGAATGGTGCCTCATTTCTCGAGTCCATTTGTGAATGGTCTTGTCTTATCCTTGAGCCCGTTTGTGAATGGTGCCTCTTTTCTCGAATCCATTTGTGAATGGTATCGTCCTCCTTGAGCCCGTTTGTGAACGGTGCCTCATTTCTCGAGTCCATTTGTGAATGGTCTTGTCTTCTCCTTGAGCCCGTTTGTGAACGGTGCCTCTTTTCTCGAATCCATTTGTGAATGGTATCGTCCTCCTTGAGCCCGTTTGTGAACGGTGCCTCATTTCTCGAGTCCATTTGTGAATGGTCTTGTCTTCTCCTTGAGCCCGTTTGTGAACGGTGCCTCTTTTCTCGAGTCCATTTGTGAATGGTTTTCTATCCTCCTTGAGGCTGTTTGTGAACGGTGCCTCATTATCCAAGTCCATTTGGGAATGCTTCTTATCCTCGTTGAACCCGCTTGTGAGCGGCGTCTCATCTCCTTCTAAAAACTGTTTGAGAGCGATCTTTGTCCTTTCCCTTCAGAATCCATTCGAAAATGATATCTCATTCTCTAATTGCCCGTTTGTGAACGGCGCCGCATCGAGTTTTTATTATTATTCAAGTTCTAGGGTTTCATCTAAGGTTTTGCATTATGTTAAGGTGCGTTGTGTCTAGAGAGTCCTTTGTCGATTAAAACTACGCAAAATGGTTCTGTCATTTTTAACTTTGGTATTCAATGACTACGTCATCTCTACCAAAGAGGGGCATCTGTAGACACCCCATTTTGTTTTGTTTTAATCAACAAATAAATTAGTGTGTTAAATCCATGTGAGAACCCCCTCTATCATTGATTTATATGTTTTAGGTCATTAATATCTTGATCTGACTTTACGGATCATCAATCGGGACAAAATAAGCTAGGGTCACTTCATAGCCCGGACCCTGATTCCATTCCGAGACCCGATTTCCGTAAATCGTTAGATCAATGGCAGATCATGACCTGGGTCTAACCATCCAAAACCACCTAACCTCTCCTCTCATCCTAACCATTCAAACCTCACCTAACCTCACCTAACCTCTCCTCCCATCATAACCATCCAAACCTCACCTAACCTCACCTAACCTCACCTAACATCACCTAACCTCACCTAACCTTACCTAACCTCACCTAACCTCACCTAACCTCCTATCCCATTCTCCTATAAATACCCTCTCATCTCACCAAAGAAAAAGAGGAAAAAAAAAGAAAAGAGGAGAGAACCCCTCTCTTAGAAAATTCAAGCCCTCTCTCTAGACCAAATCCCTCTTCTCCATAAGTTTGCATGGAATATCGTCTACAAAAAGGTATGTCTTTTGGAATTTTATTTTCTTTTCTATATTTGTAGGATTGAGTGTTGTTTTGCGTATATTTTGGTTGATGTCATGTTTAATTTTGTACTAGTTTGGCCTTGGTCATGTTCTCACTTATGCTAAATATAATTAATGTGTTAGGGTCATTAGAACCTATTTGCGATGGGATGTTGAAATCATTGGCTTGTTAGGGAATTTAGATTTCTTTTGGGAAAACAATTCATTAAAAATTTTGAACATGTACAAGAAAGAAAACTTGAATTTTACATGAATTATCAAAACCCATTTAATTTGGCTTACAAAACCTCCATCTTTCAATTGATAACAACAGCCCCCACTCCAATTTGATAACAACAGCCCCCACTCAATCTCAAGAACCCAATATCCATACCCCACCTTGCCAAGTAGATAAAAACAACCCCTTTTTCAAACATCCCATTTGAATCTAATCTCAGGCCCATTCAAGCCATTTTTCATATTCACCGTCTTTTAATCACTAAAAAAATAAGAACTATCAAAAGAAAACATGGGGGTGCCAATATCATTCCCGTCATAGTGCTAGCTGTTAGACTTTAAACAGATTTTTCGACCTCTAAACAACAGAATCGTGGGAAATGGTTAACTACAAAGTAATAGATATTTTCGTGCCGTTTCCAACGAGTATTCGTGCTAGATCAGACAGCGAGCGGTTAAAAAGTTAAGTCCAAAATGGTTGCGGCACACCTTTAGGCATTTCCAGTTTAATGTTGCTGTCCTTTTGTTTGCAACACAAATTCGAACCTCTAAATCACAGATTTACAAACAATGGAGAACTACAAAGTTGTAGCCCTATAAAAGATCTTTCCAACGCATGTTTGTACGTTGAATTTGGCCAAGCGGTTAAAGAGTTACGACAGTTTTAGTGGGCTGCATTTGTTAGATCTTTTAATGGTCAATGGTTTGTCGAATTTGTGCAATTGTCAAAACTTGGTTGTGTTAACGTCATTTTCCAAACCAAAATCGAAAGACATTAATCTAAAGTACATCCAACCTAAAATTAACAAAACTAAAATTCACCCATTTAAAATCCACTGACAAAAATCCGTTAAAAGCCATTAACCAAAAGACCACTAAAAATTTCAAGTGAAACTAAAACCTTCTAAATAAACAACTTTAAAAGCTACCAAACACACTAAATACCTTCAGATAATAAAAGCTTCAAGAAAACTCTAAAAGTTTCCACAAGCCCAAAAGAATTCGAGATTTCCAAGAGCCGGTGGATTCAAAATTCCTTTAGGAACCCTTAGAGCCCAATTTAGGAACACCGGTGTCGTGTCGTGTCCTAAGTTTTAGGGAGTCTTAGGTTTTGGGGAGTCCTAGAGTTAGGAGTCCAGCCTCATCACGGACGTTTGCTATGTATAGCAACCGTGCCATAGGTCTAGTTACACTAGTCACCCAATCTTTCCCTAGGACAAGCCTAGTAAACTAGGATGTAGGCAAACCTGCATTAGTCTAAGGGACCATTTGCATTTAGATGAGAATCATATAGCATCTTAGATGAAATCCTAAGATAATAAAATCCTCAACTTGAATTAAATAACTTCTCCTAAAACTGTTGAAACAGTCAATCCCGTCTAGGTCGGTGTCCTAGTTGAGTTAGGCATAAGTAGCTTAGCTTAGGTGCACCGAACTACGTCGACTCTGATCCCAGTAAGGCTTGGGTACGTAGGCAGCTTGGATGTCTGATGGCATACCACCCGCGAGTCGGCACCACAAACAAATTGTGGTGTTTTGTATATTAATTTTCTCGTAAATACTTAATCAAATCACTTAGGACTTTCCATGAAATTAGAATTCTAGGAGAACTTTCACTTAGATTGAATCCAGACAAATTAATAAATCAAGATACACATTTAGGATTCTCATTGAAATTAGATCATAGGATGCATGTCACTTAGTTCGCACATTAACATAGAGTTGAATGAGCCATTTAAAATAAATTTAAAAGAGTTAGCTTTTGGAATCGAAGACCGATTATCGGGCAGGAATGGTGCATGTGGCGGATAACTCCCCATACCTTCCATTCTCGTAACCAGGTAGCGAGTCTAGATTTCTGGTTAATTACGGGTCCTAGATCCCACATCTAGGTGGCGACTCTGTCAGTCTCTTTCGTGTGGAATTCGGATTGCCTTAGTGATCCCAAGTTCACAGGAAAGATTAATTCAAATCAACATTAAAATGCACACGCCAATCGCGTGGGTACGAGAGACCAAGAGAGAGAGCGCGGCGGCTCGCGCCCCACCCCTCTCGCGGGATCGGGTCCCACAGTAGGTAACTTGGCACTCCCAAGTTCAGTCGCACCTTTCCGCACCTTTCCGCACATTTCTGCTCATTTCTTCTGCCTCTTTCATTTTCGACACCCTTCTTCATCTCTTCCATTCCCTTTTCACCCTTTCCTTTTTCTTAAACCGTTTTGCATATTAGAAGTTTCCTTTTGCTTAGTCGCATGATTAATTGCATGTTTAGATTTCTTTATTTATTATTTGTCCTCATCATATGCTTAGAAATCACATGTTTAGCCATCTTGCTAGTTGTTTTGCTTTGGTTTTTGCATGCTTAGTTGCTTTGTTGAATTCGGAACTCTTTGGAATTAAAGAAAAAAACCTTAAAGAATCTAAGAACTTACATCAAATTGGAAAACTTCAATTCAAAATCTAAACCTCCAAATTCTTAAGTTTTAGGTTCTAGGATTGAAAAACTTAGAAATGGCACTCTAGGTTTTCAAAATAGAATTCTTAGAATCCAAAGTTCACAAATATACTAAAAATATAACTTAGGTCCATTGCATTAAATCTAGGTTCATATAGCATAGGTCACTCCACCTCAAATCAATTAATCAAATTCAACTCAAGTCAAATCTCCTCAATCTCAAAACAATCACATAGGCACATAGGCATGTAGTTGCATGTAGGATGCACTCCTGGCCCGCATGAGTTTAAACTGTGAACGGCTAAACAATTAGAATGCACTAGGTTAATAAAATTCACATTCACCCTCTTTGTTAAACCTAAATAATTAAAGCTTTCAAAAGTTATGCAAGGTCGGTGCTGTACACTTCGTGCGGTACACCTTCCGACTTCGTAACCAGGTAACTTACCCAGAACTCAAAACGTAGACCAAATTAACAGAGTTAATCATGGGTCCTAGATCCCTAATCTAGGTGGCGACTCTGGTCAGTTGCTTTTTTCGTGAAGTTAGGACTTTTATCCTAAATTTATAAAAAAAGCAATCATATTCAAATCCAATGGACAAAGGCGCTATCATCATAAAAACACACACCCTCGTGGGACCACCCCCCTTGGGACGGGATCCACACAGTCATGCTTAAAAAATATTTTACGAAAAATTCAACAGCATAACGGCTAGACAAGAGAGTTGAGATAAGGTAAACTCATGGTTTAACTAACTCTAAGAAATGGCGGTCATGCTCGAAATGTTCTGAATAAAATCCTGCAGCATAACGACGCTAGACAAGAAAGTCAAGGTAAGGTAAACTCATGATTTTCCTAGCTCTAAGAAATAGCGGTCATGCTCGAAATTTTCTGGATAAAATCCTGCAGCATAACGACGCTAGACAAGAAAGTCAAGGTAAGGTAAACTCATGATTTTCCTAGCTCTAAGAAATAGCGGTCATGCTCGAAATGTTCCGGACAAAATTCGGCAGCATAACGGCGCTAGACAAGAAAGTAAGGTAAACTCAGGATTTTTCTAACTCTAAGAAATAGCGGTCATACTCAAAAAGTTCTAGATAAAATCCAACAGCATAACGGCTATACAAAGGATTCCCACAGCTCGACTAAATGGTATGTAAATGGGAAGAATAGTAGTACAAGACTCTCAGTAAAAATGCTACTACTCAACTGACAGTAATAAGATAAGCTCACAATCGGTAAACGAAACGTGGTCACAAGAGAAAGATAATCTAATGAATGACTGACTGCAGATGGGAATGTAAGACAACCGAACAACTCCTATAATCAACAGATCAAAAGACAAATCATGGCCAAGGTAATGGCGATCATGAGCTACTGACTAGATCTAGATCTAAGTAAGGAATGGGTACCACCAATTGAAATAAATAAGGAACTCTAACTACGAGAAAAACCCTAATATACATAATCAGTATATATAGGTATATACACATATACATATATCCTAACCAGGGGCACCAGCCCTAAACCTAATCTAGCGGAGTCAAGGAAGTCTCTACTCAAGACAGACTGATGAGTGTACTAGGACCGTGCTGTAGCCATGTAAAATGAGCTACCCTAGTCTACAAATGGGACGAAGCTCCCAACTCTAGGCTTCACATGTGTAAGCAACACATGTTCGACCCTATAAGAATGCAATATAAATGTATATAAACACGGGTACTTCCTAGTTGAGTTTCGCTAAGTCAGTAAGTATATACATAATATATAAAACAAAGTAGGGCTCCGGACTCAATCTATCGGGTACTATGCGTATGAACCATACTTAATATGTATAACACAAGTACACCCCATGTTATACATAGTATGCTTCATTGCTCATCGGCTGCTGTAGACAAAAGTACGCCCAATGTCTACGGCTGCAGCACCGGCGCATAGCTTGGAAATAGATTCAACAGTACCATCAGGGTGTAATAACATCCCAGTCGGGCACGCATTGAATCTATCCCGTGGAGCCAATAATGAAAAACAATGAAAGACAATGAAAGAAATAAAAAATATGATAATGCATACTGTGCAGTGTGTGAATCCCTTGTTTTTAATTACGCACCTACTTGGTGCCCCTGAATTTCTAACAATAAAGTTCCCATTTAACTTGGTTTTGACCCAAATTTCCGTAAAATTAATTAAAATAGCATTTTTACAGAGTTAGGCAATGTTTCGAATTCCCCAGCAGAGTCGCCAATCTGTGGACCCCGATCCGAGAGAGGCGGGGGGACGTGCCCACATGCGAGTCTCAGGATCATCCACGTGAAAGAGAGCTCCGCCAAGGAACTCTCGAAAGAGTGCCCCTCACAGCATGAGCGGCGATGTAAAGTGAGATACCTCTCGATTCGGGGACTAGCCCGGATTCGAGACGCACCTTAAACGAAGAAAGAGTCGCCATCCAAGGAAGTAGGCCCTGGATCTCATGCTGTGCTCTGTCGGAACAGATAACCAGAGATATAAAAGGTCCGTGCCTGATGACGAATGGGGAAGGGGTTAGGCGCCCCCAATTCGCCCAAGTGCGAGCACCTGGTCTCTTATGCCATTTATTATTAACTTTGAAGAGTTTTGGACAAAAATATGTGAAATGGGAACAATCATCCCCGAGAAAACGTCTATCTAAGCATGCATGACCCAAGGATGGGCAAACAAAGTGAGCATACAAATCCTAACTCATCGCATCTAATCCTAACTCATCACATCTAAGAAAGCAATAAACAATCGCATGCATAGCTACAGCTAAGCAGATAATGACAGACATAATGAGATAAGGAAAGCAAATATCTAAGTTTTAAACAGATAATCAAGCTAAGACGAATGGATAAACGCTATAGCTAAGCAATCAAAGCAGTAAAGTAAACACACTAGCATGCGAGCCTATGCAAGAGATAAGACTAAGAAAATGGCAATCGATCGCACGCTAGAAGAACAAACAAACTAGAATGCATGAGAAATCTAAGATAAGCACACAGCAAGCCAAAAGGTGTAAGTAAAGAAAGAAATCGGGAAATCGACGGCATGTGAGAACCAAAAATGCCAGGGGAAAGACGATGGAACACACGATAGGCTCAGAGGGCGATTCAAAAGGAATCAAGCCCAGCGATCCTAATCTACTGAAGATCGGACAAGTCTCGCGATCATAATGACCTATCGTTGGGCTCAGCGAGGACAATCCCTGTAAAGGGGCCACGCTACGTCATCGCCCGTCCCAAAACCCGATAAAACGTCAGAAAACCGATGGAAACCGGAAAATCATGATGAAAACCGAAAAGGGAATGAAAAGAGGGCTCCGAGTGACCTGGTAATCACCATCCTTGCCCATTTTTACCTTTGTTTTGAAATGTTTGAAAATATTTATTAAAAAAAGGTTTGACTGCACTCGGGTGGATGAAAATATGAGAAATATTTGTAAAATGGTAATTTAAAAAAATGGTGACTAGACTCAGGATGCCGGCTGCACGCCTGAGCTGCCTACGTACCCCTCAGCTAGGGATCAAGCCATCCGTAGTTCGGACCAGATTTTCCTAATGACTCGAGATTTTTGAGATTTTTGATTTTTCAGATGTTTTTGATTTTTTTGACACAAGAGGATAGAATCCTATCATCACAAGGGGAGGACAGACTCTTGATATCCCGCAAAGGTTGGACGGCATCCTATGCTTTGCGGGGGAATTGGACAGAATCACGACTCTGCAAGGGTTGGACAGCATCCTATACCCTGAAAGAGCGGATAAAAATCACATGACTTGATGAGGATGGACAGAATCCTAACCCCTATGATGATAGGACAGACTCCTGAAAGATTGACTCTCTAAGATGGAAGGACGGAATCCTAAACTTTATGAAGGGATAGAATAGAATCCGAAACTCTACAAGGGTAGGACAGATTCCCAAACCCTAGGATGGTAGGACATACTCCTAAACTCTCTAGGACGGACTCTAAAGAGGAAGAAATCCCTTAACCTGCGAAAACTCTAAGGCAGGAATGGAAGGGGTTGGCTCAAGAAGCATTCCGTCATAGCCTCATGAATACCAACTTTCAAAAGGCACGCATCAGGGGAATGGTTCTTATCATCCACTTCCGATCATTGAGACTTAAACCCCGAAATATAACCCCAAATGCCTAGCCCTACATGGAGGATTAGCCTCCTAAATTGGGTAACCACAACAACCCAACTCACTTTCTTATGCAAAGGAGACATAGAAGTTGCCACAACACAAACATTCCAACTGATTGACCAAATTTAGACAATTACTAGGATCGGATAATCAAAGCAACTGGCGACTCCACTGGGGACATGGGGCTGGTGACACAAGGATTTGAGTTTGATAATCCATGACTATGAAGACAGGTAAAGAATGCCTTAAAGTTGAATAGCAAAAGATGCGGGTGCTTACTAAATGGCTTAATCTTGCTCTATGTTATTCTTTGGAAAATGCAACCCTTAAGCTGAAGATGAAACAATATAGCTCCTCCAACATAATCAACAATAATGGAGGGCCATGACCAAACCCCCAAGCCACCTAATGGAGAGTAGACAAGTTGGGACAGCAATTGTCGAAAGCATTGCTAGATAGGTATTATTTTTCCACCCATCTGATGTGACAGAAAAGTGTCATGGCCCCAGAATGCTTTGCAAATCACAAAACCCCCCAGCTTCCTTTGGTCTCTTGGGAATTATAATAGGGGCCTGCCAAAGACAAGGTGGCCGAGTGTAGCTGGTACAAGACTGTTTGCTCTACTTTAACTATTACAGGGAGACTATTTCACAAGATCCATTATAAGCGAGACTAAAAAAAAACAAATTATGGGGCAAAAGATATCTCACGCTACGATACTTGAAACCTTGACAAACATTTAAACAAACACCAACCAAACGGCCTTGTGAAAGGAATAACACCTGAACCTTCACTTGGGGCTTTGTGAGAAATGCCCGATCATTTCAGAGAAATTGGGCTTAGGCTAAACAAATTAAGATGGGATGCTTGAACAGCTCAAAACATTTTACATGTAACAACCATTTAAACACATGAGGCACGCTGGGGCCAAGAAAAAGAATCTAAACGAATCTTCTTCAGTTCAATCCCATGGATGGTTTGCCAAACAAAAATGAAAATTTAACTAATATCCTTCAAATCTGATTTTCGAAGTAAAGACGGAGAAAGAAAATCCGAGATGAAAACTGGATGAGAAACAAAAAATTTCAAGAGGGTTAAACTTCTTGAATTCAAACACTCCGATGCATGACACGATAAAAGAAACATAGAAACCAACATTCGGCATAGAACAAAACGTGGATATAAACGGGGATTGATACCTCTGAGCCGGGAAGATGAAGAAAAAAATAAAACGGGTTCTGAAGTAGCGGCGGTGGTCGGAGGCGATGGCCGCGGAATCCCCTTCTTCCTCTCTCTGCCCTTTTCTTTCTTGCTGGTGAAGAAACCCCTTTTTCTTCTCCAAGCTCCAAGACCCAAACCCTAAGACCCAAAATAAAAGAAACCCAAGAAACCCTCTTCTCTCCCTTTTTATTCTTTCTTCTTCTTTTTTTTCTTTTTTTTTCCTCTGCTTGCTCTCTCTCTCTCTTCTCTCTCTCTCTCTCTCTCTCTCTCTCTCTCTCTCTCTCTCTCTCTCTCTCTCTCTCTCTTTCTTTCTCTCTGTTAAATGAGAAAATGGAAATGGAAAATAATAATAAAAATGATGTGGGATGGGGTTTTGAAGTCGGTAGAAATGGGGTGGAGGATTTGGGTTTAATGGTGGAGGTTGGCTGAGATGGCAGAGGAAGATGGGCGTGGCCGTTAATGGTGGAGGCACGACCGGAGATGGGGTGGGAGTGGATTTTCGGAAATGGGTTTGGTGGTGGCTCGGATTCCGGTGGTCGGCTGGGATGGTAAGGGTGATGGTGAAGAGGTGGTGGTAGATGGGCGGAGAAGGGTGAAGAGAATGTGGGCTTCTAAACGAATTTGGAAGATGGTGGAGGTGGCGATGGAAAAGGGGCTTGGAATGGGGTCTGTTGATGAAGTTGCGAAAATAAGATGGGGTTTTGGTGAGGATTTCAAGATCCCATGTACGATTTAGAGAAGATGGATGGTAGAGATTAGGATGGGAGAAATAGAGATGGTGATTTGGCCGGAGCTCTGGCGGAGTGGGATCGGAGGAGATGGAGGAGGAGGTGGAAATGGTGGCTGAAATGGAGGTGGAAATGGTGGTTGAAATGGATAGGGTTTCAATGGAGGTGGAGGTTGCGGGCGATGGAGTGGTTGGTGGAAATGGCAGAGGATGGTGAGAATGAGGTGGGTTTGGGTTTGAAATGGAGGAGGGTGAAGGGAGAAGAAGAGATGAGAGAGGTGGTGGAGGCTCGGCCGGAATCCGGCAAGGTCGCCGGAGGAATCGAAATGGGTTTGGGAAATTAAAAAAAAAAACGGTTTTAATGGCTGATGGTGGTGATTGGGCAAAAAATGGTGGGAGTAGAGGTGGTGGTTCGCCGACGGCAGAGGGATGGCTGGCCGGAGATGGGTTCTGGTTCAGGTGGGTTTGAAGTGGGTTACGAAATGGGTTTTGGATGGAGATGGGTAGAGATGGTGGGAAGGTATGGATGTAATGGAGGAATGAAGTGGTGGAGGTGGCTAGCAATGGTGGTGGGTTGCCGGAAAAGGTGGATGACCGGTGGCTCTTCTTTCTCCTCCCTCTCTCTGTTTTGATTTTTCTCCTGCAAAAAATGAGACTCTCTTTCTTCTTCTTTTTTTTTGTTTCAAGAAACCCTAGTTCGATATGTATAGAGCGAAATGGCGAATTTTTCCTCCCCCCCCCCCGTCTTCCTTGGACAGCCGCCACCTAGTGTATTTCGACTGCTCTTTTTATACTACCAGGGGGGCCTCAGGTAGAAAATGGGGCGAAAATTCTGCTTTCTCTAAATGATCTTCACCCTTTGATTTGATCCAAGGGTTGCCAAGGGATGCTTACACCTTAAGTAATACCAGATTTCCAAAATCACCCCTCCAAAGCTGGCAAATCACCATCTAACCCAATAAAATATCTTGCCTTTTATGAAAAAAGGAGGGCGATATCTACACAACCCAGCTTTGGTAATTCATACCCTAACCCAGTTTTGATTATTGCACAAACTTCGCCTGTCTTATTCTACATTTTTCGCCCGATTGCCGTGAAATTTGCAGGGGTGCCCCTGAGGATACTAACAACCTCTTGGGGAATTTGTACCTAGGAATACGCCCAATAAGATGGTCAAAACTCAGGCTTGCTTCTCAGGAATTTTTGAGATTAATTTCGGGATATTTTGGGACTCGGAATTTGGGAATTTCATTCGATTTTTGAAGCTCTTTTTCTATTTTGGGGACTTTAGGGTCTTGTCAAAATGGGGTGTCTACAATACATTGTGAAATACAAGTAGAAATTAACGACTTAAAAATTCGAATCTTCATATTTTTTCAGGTGAGTCGGTTGAGTCATCTTCTCTTCTGTCTTGTGTGTTCTATCATCTGCATCCAACCAGTCCTTGAGGCACACGCATACCTCTACTGTTTTTTGTGACATTCTACTCCGTGTGTCATCTAAGCCCTGTTACCTACACTAAAAGCAGACTCCGATGCTACTGTGGACACCGAAGGGCTTAGTAGATCATGTGCCATGGCGGATAGTACTGGATAACTTTTTTCATGTTCTTTCAACCATGTCAAAACATCAGAAGTCTCCTATTCATCAGGATTATGGTAGCTTGAATAATCATTTCCTAGATATAATGATAGCTCATCAGAATATATACTAGCACTATTTCTAGGTCTTTTTTGATGTATTAGTGACCAAAGTGGGTTATTTCTAGGTTGGTAGTTTTGTGAAGAACTCGATCTTTTATGTCCATGTTCTGTCTCATACAATGCATACATAGAATGTAGTAAATTTGCAATCTCATCTATACTATGCCCAGATCCAATACCTGCGTTTTCATTACATGCATATAAAATGACCTCTAAACCTTATAACTTGATCCTTGGGTCTATTATTGTACTTAAAAAAATATAGAGGAGGAATTTCTTGAAAATATTTTCTAAATTTATCCTCTACTCTATGAAGTAGACTTCCATTTCTCAATCTCGATCTATTGTTTTTAAAACAAATAGTAATTTTATATATTTGACCCAAAATTAATTCAGAAGTTAGATAGTAAACACCGGAAAGAAGATTAGTTGCATTTAAAAATACTTCTATTAAATCTGCAATAATTTCACAATTATTCCAATATTCTAGAAATATAGTATGATTGCAAGGTGGAGGCATATGTTCTTGGCAAAATGTTGTAATTATAGTTTTGAACTCAAATGATGCTTTTAACATTTTATAAGTTGAATTCCACCTAGTTTTAATATCTAAGGAGATTTTTTTGTAGTTTTTTCCAAAAATTTTATATAAAGGTTTAAATTCTTGTCTTCTATGCCCTGAAGACTGAATAAATTGAAGACAATTCTTAATAATCTTTATCTGTGGTGCAATTTCCGATAAACCATCTTATACAGTTAAATTTAAAATATGGCATACACATCTAATATGAAATAGTTGTCCATCTGAAATAGGTTCCAATTGAGATTTTAATAACCCTATTGATGCAGTATTATTACTAGCATTATCGAAGCTAATAGAAAAAAATTTATTTTAAATTTTAAAATCGTGAACAGTAGATAATATAGATTTGATATTGAATGACCATTATGCGGGAATTCTAATTGAGTAAAACTCAGTAATCTTTTTTCTAACATCCAGTTTGAATTAATATAATGTCCTGTTACACAAATATACCCTTTATTTTGTTTACTAGTCCAAATATCAGAAGTGAGTGCAATTTTTCCATTAAATTTTTTAAAACTTGAAATCAATTGTTCTTTGCTTTCAATAAATAATTTAAAGGAATCTGATTTTATAGTATTTCTAGTCACTTTTTTAAAAGCAGGATTTAGAGCTTTTAGAATATATTTTTCAAATCTTTTACTTTCGCCCATAATAAATGGTTGCTCATCTTGTATGATGTATGATGCTAGTTCTCTCCTATTTTATCTTGATAATAAGAAAACGTTCCTAATGAACTAGAAGTGAGGCTTAATTGGGTTTGTTTAGGTTCTAATGACCCATGCTTTGCACTACAAACAGCGGAATGCCTTGCCAAGTGCCATGTTCTACCTTTACTCTTACAATTAAAATATTTTTTACATAATTTACAAATAGCCCTATCTTCTAAAACTCCCTTAGAATCCTTCTTTTCTTCAATGGTAAAGATCTTCCATACTTGTGAAATCCTACCTCTAGACGTTTTAGTACTAGGAGCTTGACTCCCACTAGTACTACAAGGTCCTTCGGTAGGTTCAGGAACAATTGGATATTCGGATTCTGGAGTATATGTATCATTATTCCAAGGTTCTACACAAGCCTCCACTAATTCATCATTTCCTATGATTTCATTTGGTTGAAAATAGTGGTCACTTGAACCGGCCATTTTAAAAAAATTACAAAGATGGGCTATAAGTAAATTTTAAAAAATAAATTCTAGATACCTCAACTTTGCTTGAATCGCCCACGGAGTTGTTAAACGCCTTCTTGAATACTAATTACCGCAAGTTGTTAAGCACCTCTTTAATCCCTTCTTAATCGCTGATCGAAGTGAGTAATGGAGAGAATGATTAGAGAGAGTAATAAAAGAGAAGGATTAGAGAATTTGACGTAATAAGAGAATTTGATGTAATTAGAGAGAAGGTTAGAGAGAGTAATATGAAAGAGAGAGCAATAAGAGTGAGAGTAATAAGAGAGTAATTGAGGGTGAGATATGAAGGGAGGGGGAGGGATATTTATAAGACTTGTAATATAATGAGTTACCAAAATACCCCCAAAATATAGTTGTTGGGGGGTTATTTGGTAAAAACATGTGTAATCCCTAAAGTACCTCCAAATATAGTTGTTGGGGGGTTATTTGGGTAAAAACAAGTAAAATCACTAATGTACCACCCAAATATAGTTGTTGGGGGGTTATTTTGGTAAAAACATGCGTAATCCCTAAAGTACCCCCAAATATAGTTGTTGGGGGGTTTATTTTAGTAAAAAAATATGTAATCCCTAATGTACCCCCCAAATATAGCTGTTGGGAAGGGTATTTTTGGAACACAAGAAATTAAACAATGTAATTTCCGAAATTACCCCCCACACTAGCCATTTTTTTCTAACTTTAAGGGGTATTTTTGAGAAAACACAAAAAAATTTTAAAAAACACAAAAAAACAAAGGCAAAATTGCCACTGGGTCGTGCGGTGCCGGCGGGCCGGCAAGCCTAGCCCGGCACGACCCACGTCATTGTAGCAATCATGTCATGCCGGCATGGCCCACGACGTGCCGTGGGCTGGCACGGCCCAATTGCCACCTTGAGGTGGGCTATAACTAGTTTGTTCTATTGGATTTATTTTCACTGGGAATGATCTTTAACATTTGATAAATCTAATCAAAGTGGGGTCAACGACAAGGAGTCATGCTTGTATTTGTTCGCCCTATCAATGCTAATAGAGATCGCTTTTGATTAAATGGGACCATCACGAGGTGAACCACATGTTCAATGGTCCTGTGACGAATGGACCGATATTTCATCAGTAAGATTATGGCTTACAAAAATGAACCTTTAAATCTGCCGATGGAACCCTAACCGATGCATTTTAGGCGGAGAGGCTAGCATTACCCGCTCAGGGATGATCCAATCCAACCGGACATGTGTCCGTCTGCTAGATCAACGAACCCAATCACATCAATGTGTCACACATGAAATCCAAAGAAATAAAAAGAGATTTTATATGGTGTAAGCCTTTATAGTCCCTTATTTTTCAAAAAGTAATGTACGGACCACATCATATGATGATCCAAACCGTCCATGTGATGGGCCACAATGTAAATATATTGGTTGTGACTCAAAAATCATTTCCATAGGATAATCCTAGCCCTTCGATCTATAGAGGTTTCCGTAATATGCAGTTCCTCTATAGATTGGAGGGTTGGGATCATCCTATAGAAATTATTTTTGAGGCACAACTTATTTACGTTGTGGCCCATCACATGGAGGGTTAGGATCATCCTATGATGGGTTCCGTAAAATCTCAAAAAAAAACAACAACAACAATCGTCTTTATAGCTGGAAACCACAACGTCCCAAGGTGGTTGTTAGTAAAAAATAAAAAAGAGAAATTTCATCCTTAATCTTAAAATGTTTTCTTTCTTATTCTTTCTAATTTTTTGCCACAACCACAACATTCTCCCTCTATTTCGTGGTTCCACCAAAACATCGAGGAGATGTCGTTATCCCCCGCTGGAGAGCCTCTATCTTTAGCACATAGAGAGATGGTATTAAAATAAAAATGAATTTAATATTTTAAATCAAGTGTAACAGTGTAATTTTTGTATTAATAGAAACCGTCAATTTATAGTAGTTGAGTTAGGGATGTTTTAAAAAAATTTTTTTATCAATTTCTAATGTTTTTGATAATAAGTGGTTGATATCTACCAATGCTTACTTCTTAAAATTAGAGACTTTTTGGCAAAATTATTTTTTTTGGGGGGTGTTCTTTACTATTTTTGACTTATTAAACACGTAGGGGTGCAACTCGGGTAGGGTTCAACCCGAAAAAAGTAGAGTTGGGTTGAGTTCGGGTGGGGTTCGGGTTCAGTTTTCCCAACCCGGGTTGAGTTTGGCTCGGGTTCGGGTTGAGGGTTTGGGCAACCCGACATGAGTGAAATCTGACATTTTTTATGATTATTTAAAAAAAAAATTATAAGCTTAAAAACTTGGGTTGAACTCGGGTCGGGTCGGGTTCATGTTGGGGTTGGAAAAATGGGTTCCTCAGAACGGTTCGGGTTTAGGTTGGGAAAGTGGGTTCCTTGGGTCGGGTCAGGTTGGGCGAACCTGACCTGGGTTGCACTAACAGGGCCCTAAAGGCAAATTATTTTAAGGAAATGTTATCAGCACTACTGTATTTTGATGTGGGCACTCCTCACTTTATTAAAGTACGGTATGGCCCGTACCATAAGATGATCCAAACGGTCCATTAGATGGGCCACAACCTAAGTAGGTTTGTGCCCCAAAAATTATTTCCATAGGTTGATCCTAACCCTCCGATCTGAATGTTAGAGGGTTGAACCTAACCCTCTATAGATCGGAGGGTTAGGATCAACCTATGGAAATGATTTTTGAGGCACAACCTATTTAGGCTGTGGCCCATCTAATGCAATGTTTGGATCATCTTATGGTGCGGGCCATACCGTACTTTGAATAAAGTGAGGAGTGCCCTCATCAAAATACAGTAGAGCTAATAATAGTTCCCCTATTTTATTACATCATCTTCAGAACCGTGGTCACCACGCAACCTTGTAATTTTTTCCTTTTGTATAAACACGGGGAAGTTAAATATTCTTCTCCTTTTCTTAATTGGACAAGGAGAAATTATATGGTGCAAGGCCTTACGACAATAAGGCCCTTGTACGGTGGAAGTACGAACCTCGATATTTGATCCAACAGCAGCTTCTCAAAAAGTGAGCTGTTGTTGGATCAAATATCAAGGGTGGTACCTCTACCATATTGTTGTAAGGCCTTACACCATATAAAAACTCGGGGACAAAGTGTACTTATGACTATTCTTTTACAACGGAGAGGGCTGCCCCAAGTAAGAAAAGCCGAATATGTCATAGGTAAATGGTTTTTGAGCTCAAGCTCAGATAGGTTATCTGAGCTAGAGACTCTAAATAGGGTGGGTGCCTATGTTGTTTGGGTTATGTTAGATATTGATTCTATAGGACCTAACATAGATAGGGTGTTCCTAAGCAATCATCTCCATAGGATCATGGTAAGTGCTGATTTGTGGAAGCTTAAAATGGACGGCTAGAAAATGGGTTCATGGACGGCTAGAAAATGGGTTCATTTTGTGCTGTATAGATCGAACAGTTAGGATGATTGTATTGAGATGGTTTTTTAGGAACATCCTATCTATGTCAGGTTCTATGAGATGAATGGGTTGGATCATTTAAACAACATGGGAGATGGTGTATTTATAATGTCTAGCTCAGATTATCTATCTGAGCTTGAGCTCAGATACCGCACCCCATATATCATTTCCCCAAACCTGTCAACTTCGTGTTATTTATACAAATCTTCCGGGCGAAACTACCCTTATCATTCCGATTTTAAGGTAGCGAAGACACCGCATGGCATTACAAAAAGTGGGTCCATTTAGGTCCATTTATCTTTTAAGTCGCAAAAGACCAAATCAATTAAAGGAGATCAAACCTAACTAACCATTGACTTGTCAAACACATCGAAAAAATTTAGCCCACCAAAGGCATGGCATTTAGGTGAGTGGTCCATTTATCTAGGGGGGCATAACTAATTTGACGTATTGGATTTAGTCTCTCTGTGATTGAATGATCTTGGACCGTCGAACAATCTTTTGATAAAGAGACTTCAAGGACAGCCCTCGCTATTGTGCCATGTGCACAATTACGTATTTAGATTTTGTGAGATATGCAAATCTTTATTAAACCAAATTAATTGCGGAACTTTCCTCCGGCCATGACGATTAGAATTAAAGACAACAAATCCCTCTCTAGCTTTGGCGAGCGACGAACACGAACCTCCGCTGCACACAAATAAGAGAAGAGAGATCTTTTAATCTTAAGAAGACCTTAGGCTCAATGATGGATCACAGGCACAAGCTTCCTCTCAGATTAGGGACCCCCTGGAAGATAGAACCTTTACTATATGTGTGAAATTGCTCCCATCAAACATTACCCACATATATAGAGAGTTGGGAGTAACATTTTGTCTCCCACCACAACTCAGACTTGAGTCTCCAAGAGTTTCAAAACACTTGGGATTTATCCCTTTGACTCCTTTATGAATACAACAACAAGGATAAGGAAAACTAACGTTTTTCTTTTCTTTAAGTGGATCTCACGGTCCCACCAATGTGGGCCACACACAAAAAATGCCAACACGATATTCATTCACCCATCAAATCAACGGTCCCAATCAAATGGCCATTCATCACTGTCCCAATCAAATCAACAATCAAATCAATGGCCTCATACCATTTATCATCTCCGCCGATGTAGATTGCTTATCATTGACCACTGTGCCCTATCTATGGGAGCGAGAGAGTCAGTGCCCCACATGCTTATCCATTGCAGGCATGCTTTTTTTTTTTTTTTGGCTATATATTAAATAAGGAACAGAGAAGGTCCCCAAAGAACACAAGAACATGAAAAGATAAAGAAAAAATAAAAAGGAAGAAAAAATACAATTAAAACCACTCCAGAACAACTCTATCAATACTTATCTTTGCCAAAACATCAGCTTCACAATTGGCTGACCTCCTAACATGCATGAAGGAGGCAGATGAATCCATCACCCAATCAGAAATTTCCTCAACCAAGCTTAGAAACCGCCAAGGGGAGGGAGCAGAACCCGAAATCCATCTAATCACATTGGAAGAATCTCCTTCTACTATTACTTTGTCTAAAATTTCTTTGTCCAGATGAAGGATCCCAGAAAATGGAGCTTTGACTTCTGCCTCATTGGAGTCTGTAAAGCCACACGGACCTGAGTAAGCCCAAACCACCTGGCCGGAATCATCCCTGAGAAGACCACCAAATCCTGACAGACCAGGATTCCCAAAACTTGCGCTGTCAAAATTTAACTTAAAGAAGCTAGCCGGAGGGATAGACCACTTCTGAATAACCTTGGCTTTGTTTAACGCTTCATTGCAAACTATTTGCCACCCCTCCCAAAGATCGAAAGCAGAAACACAACAAAATAAAGGGGTGCTTCTCGCCCATTGAATAGTTGAAGCAATAACTCTCAAGTAAATCCCATAAGCTGATTTAGACTTTCCTTCAAAACTCTTTCATTTCTTTCCTTCCAAATCACCCATCACATGGCCAAAAGGCACATTCTCCAGAAGACCTTTCCCTTCTTTTTTTCCAAGGAACAAAATCCCAGCAGCTAAGCAACTTAGAAATAGTTTCAGGGAACACCCAATTGATACCAAATCTCGACAAAATTAGACCCCACACTACTCTGGCAAAACTACAGTGCAAAAAAAGATGATATGGAGTAGGATCTTGATCCTATTTGGAATTTCTTGGGTCTTCCCTAACTATATGTCCGTCCTTTTGGATGGGTAGCCTTTTGCCCCTTGGCCAAAAAAGGGTAGGACCTTATGGAACCTTACGCTATTAGCGTCTATATGGATCATTTGGAAAGAGCGAGATGCTCACACTTCCAAGAATGTGGTCGGCTGCTTACTCTTCATTTTGCAGGATCATATCATAGTGGTTTCGTGGGCAAATAGCCAAGTTAGAATATTATGCTTCCCTTCTCCCGTGAGGATCATCTTGCTTGTGCAATCTTGTATGTGTATCAATGTTTTTTGTTTTTTTTTGGTTTGTGATGTTTGTTTCCTTGGTTCCATGACTGGCTTGGTAATGGCCTGTTTCTTAGTAATAAAATCTCACCAGTTCAAAAAAATAAAATTAAATTAAAATTCAATGGTCCCATTCAATTTAGGCGGCACACATGAAGTTCAAATGTGGTCGCCAGACTAAAAAAATACCAAAGATCTCAAGCATTCTTCTAATCCCAATAATAATAATGTGGTCTTAAATACGGCCTCATTACTTTTGTTTTTTTGTGGCGTGGGGGGAGGATTTTTAATGAGCTACTGATATTGGAGTTTCATACTCTACAAAAAAGCGTCTTTCCGGTCTAAGCTCCACAACGTTCACTCTAGTCTATTGGTCTGTTCTGAAATTGTTTGTGAGAGCTTTTTTGAAACTATGATAACCTTTGACAACTGATTAAATAATAAAAGGCAAGGTAAGTTAGTGTAATTATCAAAACATGGTAGTGCAATTTTGAGTATCCTTGTAGACTACACTTATTGATGAGAGTGTTTCTTTGTTTTTTGTTTTTTTTTTTTTTTCTGAGTCAGTCGTTTTATTTTGGTCTTAAAGATAGTCATCTTTTGGGCAAGGTCAAGTTCAAGGGCCAAGTAGGTTATAAATTATGGGCCAAGTGGGCCATAGGTTTGAAATTGGATTAGGGTCCGATGAGTCTTGACAAGTAGGTGAGTAAGAGATAAGAGTATAAATATTTACGGAGGATTGCTACGTTGACCAAACTGATCAGTTAAGAAAAATACATTGGCCAGCCTTGCAAGTTTTGGTCAAACTGGTCAGCTAAGTTCTTACTAATTACCTGTTGACAGCCTTTTATTTAGTATTTAATGGGCTTGTGAAAGCTTTTGAGGAACTGTAATTAACTAATTACCTGTTGACAGCCTTTTATTGGAGTGCTGATATCATTTCCGATCAAGTATTCTGAAGATAACATTAGAGGAGGGTAACTATTAAATATTATTTTGCGTCAACAGAGTGTTGTTTGACAGATGACGACTTGCAATGCGTCAATTCCTTCTCACAAACTACTTTCCATTCATTTAAATTCATTCTCTCCCTCTCTTACCAATCTATTATTTCTTCTTCTTCTTCTGCTTCTAAATTTTATTTAGCATTTACTTTCATCCTTCATATTTTCCCACCTTTTGCTTGTTGATTTGTTAATTTTGCTTGATCTGATTTCGGAGCAGAGAACCAGAAGAAATGCAGGTTAGATTTACTTTTCCTTTTTTTGTTTGTTTGAGCTAAACCCAATTCAAATTTTCTAAGAAGCACAGTTCTTCATGGGTTTCTCTCTATTTTGAATTTTTTTATACAGTCTTAGATGTAAGACAAAAATTCAAGATTGATTTGGGTTTTTTTTGTTTACTTCTTTATTAATTTCAGAAGATTGGAGATTGAATTATGTCTTAAGTTTCTTACTTTTCCCACCTAATGATTTTCAGAAGCTTGTTTCATGATGGGTTTTTCTTTTCTACTGATTTAATTGTCTTCAAATGTTTAATTCTTATGGGGTTTTGTGACTATTTCAGAAAGTGGTCTTGAAAGTAGATTTACGTGACGACAAAGAGAAACAGAAGGCTATGAAGGCTGTCTCTCGCCTCTCAGGTATCTTCGTTTAAGAAGTAGGAATATTCCTTACCCATAAAACTATATTCAGAATGCAAGTAAATGGCTGTTTTTTTTTTCTTCTAATTTTGTAGGGATTGATTCTATCACCACGGATATGAAAGATAACAAATTGACAGTGATCGGAGACGTGGATCCCGTCGATGTGGTGAGCAAATTGCGGAAAACCTTTCGTACAGAGATCCTCACCGTCGGGCCCGCTAAAGAGCCTGAGAAGAAGAAGGAAGAACCCAAGAAAGATGCTCCTGCTAAACCCAATGTGAAGAAAGATGAATTAGCCGAGATTACCAAGTTCTACAACACCTATAATCCTCATAATCCCTATAGTACTGCACATTACTATGTCCAGACTGTAGAAGAGAACCCAAGTTTCTGTGTTATACTGTAAGGAGTGTAAGATTTGATGAAGAAGAGATGGAATTTTTATCATGGTCCCCAAGGCATTCCAAGAACAGAGAAGGTCCTCTGTACAGTTTATATTGGTTTGCTATTCATGTTTATGTTCAAGGGAATGTAAAGAGATAATAAATCTCGACTTAATTGAGATTATGCATGACTAGAAGTTGAAACTGAATTTTTGAGGAGAAGTTATAATAAGGCTTGAATACATTGGAGTCTCATGGGTCACTTGGATTTTCTTGAATGGCATCATCTTTCTGCAGGTTTCAAAGGAGAACAAGGTGAAAGTATAGTAATTCAGTTAAAAAAAAAGCAGAGAACAAAGCTTTAAATTCTCCGAACTTGTTTTCTACTTCCATCATCCATATCTCTCTCATCTTGTTAGTTATAATGTCAGTTGTATTAGCATTCAATTTGTCTTTTTCTTGAAAATGTTTTCATTTCTAAGAAAAGCCAAATAAAAGAGATGAAAATAGAGTTAAGTTTTAAACAGATGTTGAAAATTTTGGAAGGGGCAGTGATATTTCACCCCGCCCTAAATTTTCAAAGTGATTTGGCATTGAGATCCAGAGAGACCGACCTCTTGAGAATCCAAAACCTAATTGGTTTGTTGTTACAAGAGTTTGGCAAAATCCCAATGCTTGGTTTGTGGCAATTTAACAAGATCCAAGGAAATGTAAGTTGGAAGGATAGAAAGATGACCTGACAGAAATTGAAGTACAAAAAGAGTGGTAGACAAGATCTCTAGTGCGTCCAGTTATTTACATTGGGGCTATCCAAATGTCAAATGAATGATTCAGATCTTTGAATAAGGTGGGCCCCACCTGTACTTCATCGAAGCTCTGTTTCTTTAACTTAAAATGGGTATAAAACAAATCTTATGTATATTTTTAAGTGAAAAAATAGGCAATAATTTTTTTCCACACGTTTTAAGTCTAAAAAGAAACGGAGCCCACAGATTGATAGTGGGCCATATCTATCAATCTTTTGATAAACAGACTAGGAATAGACACTAGTGATAGACATGTCTAGACCTGGCCAACGGGTAACCCGCGCGGGTACGGGTACAACCCGTGCGGGTACAGGTACCGGCGGGTACGGGTAAGAAATACTGGCGCGGGTACGGGTAGCCTTTCATGAACCCGGAACCCACCCGGGCAGGTACAGGTATACCCGCGGGTAACCCAGCAAATTTAAAGAAGAAATTATATATATATTTACCAAAAGAAATTATATGATTAATGGGTGTGTGAACACATAAAAGTGGTACGATAGATGTACAAGCCTTGATATTTAATCCATCAGCAGCTTCTTAACAAGTCAGCTGCAGTTGGATAAAATATCAAGGATGGGATGATCAGTCACATATTCTAATTGCTTTGACTTGTGTTGTTGGCCCACCCACATAGTCTATTTTTAACTGTTTAGTGTTTAGGCCTCAAAAATAAAAAGTTGAAAACCGAATGGCGGGTAACCCGCGGGCACCCGTAGGCACCCGCAGGCACCAACGCCCGACCCAGACCCACCCGCAGGTCACGGGTACGGCTTGGGTGCGGGTAATTTTTTTCGAGGGTAATGAAACTGGTACCTGTACCCCTGCGGGCCGGGTGTACCCGCGGGTACGGGTCCCATTTTGCCAGGTCTAGACATGTCCCAAATTTCTGATGGCACCTGTCTACCTCTAAGTAAGAAGAGAAGATTAATTCTGGATTTCCAGAGAGCACATCCTCGGGCCATGAAGAAGGGGTTTGGCAACTGGTCAGGAAAAGAAAAGAAAAGTCTCATTCTCTTCTTTTTCCAGCATCTCCATCATGTCAGATCCCATTCTCCAAGCTGACTAGTGGCCATAGTTGAGGGAGCCCTCAGCCCTCTGTCTTGGTGTGCCTTGTATGGCTTCCCTAGCTTATTGGCTCTTATGATTTGTGGTTTTTTGGTCTATTTGTCTCCTGTGTTGGGGAAATATATAGCTCTCTTGCGCTGTTTGTTTTTCTGTTCTTGTCTTCATTTTTGATATTTTTGTTTTCTTGTTTTATGTTTTGTGGATCTATTGTTCCCCTATCAGAAGGGGGTTGTCTTCAAGCTTCATGTGTATCTTTCCCACTCCTCTAAATGAAATGAAATCTGGTAGGGGTCTTGCCTAAACCCAGCTTACCCATCAAAAAAAATAAAAAAATAGGCATGTCCCTAACAGCTCTCCCTACTTTGCCATGTGTACAATCACATTTTTAGATTTTGCGTGATCTTCATTTGCTCATCGAATCGGTCCCAATCACATCCACACGGCACACTTTTTTTTTTTTTTGGTAAGTAAGTTAGGGTTAGGCAGACCCCGACCAGCTAAAATTAATGAGAAAGAGTATTACAATCTAAGGGGGCTCAAAGGCCAACAGGCGGGGAACATGCTCCCAGGCAACAAAAAGAACAAAAGAGACAAGAAGAAACATTAGAGATACAGAGCTATGTCCTTGTGTAGGGGACTCCAGCAGAATCTGTTGCAATAATATCTTTGAGAGGGTTTGGGATGGACGACGGAGGGATGTCATCACCCTTGCAAGGGCAGTCCTCTTTTGAAAGGAAATCAGCAGCTGAGTTTGCTTCTCTCCAAACATGAGTGACTTTCCAGTCAACAAAGGTAGCCAGACCAACGTAGATTTTGTCCAACAAGGTGAGGGCCTTCCATGGGCAGGGGACTTGAGAGTTGATAATATTGACTGCATTGAGGGAGTCAGATTCAACCCAGATTCTGTTGAGGGCTTTTTCCTGAGCCAAAAAGATTCCATAGTCAATAGCTTTCAGCTCCAAGATTGTGATGTCGTCCCCAGAAGCAGGAATAGAGAAGAGGGCGAGAACAGAGTTGGGATTCCTAATTAGACCTCCCAAGGAGGCACCATTAACAAAAAGGGAAGCATCAGTGTTAATTTTGGCAACACCGACAGGGGGCTTGATCCAGGAGCAGGTTCGAGTTAGATTAGGTTTCAGATGGATAGGGATATTGAAATGGAGAGCAAATTGGAGACTTCTGGGGGAATGGTTATCATGGGGGTGGAGGAATCTAATTCTAGTTTGAATCTTGTCGATGATCAGATGAAGAATATCTCTTTTGTGGGTTGGGGTACCGCTGTGAAGTCTTGAATTTCTTTCCTGCCATATACAATATATGGCTGCCCCAAAAGAAACTTTCATGGCAATGGTATATTGGCTTGAGCCCCTGAATTGATTTCTCACCCATGCTTCTTCATCACATAGAGTTTTGCCAATTTTCCTTCTGTGATTAAATCTCCAGAGCAGAAAGTTCCAAATCCATTTGGAGAAGGCGCAATTAAAGAAAAGGTGGTTTACTGATTCAAGCCCAGAGTGACATAGAAGGCAAGCTTGATCAGTGGTAATACCCATGGAACACAGACGGTCTCTTGTTGGGAGTCTGTTGCTGATGGCTTGCCATGCTGTGAGAGCATGCCGGGGAATGTTTCCTGAAAACCAAATGGTTGAGCACCAGGGAACTTTTTGCGCTTTGATTCTGACTTCGTTCCAGGCTGATTTTGAGGTGAAAATACCATTTGAGCAAGGTTTCCAAATAGCTTTATCAGAGTAGCCAGGGCGGATGATTGCAGAAGAAATGGTCTTTTTTAAGACGGCGAGGTGGGGGAGATCAAACATCTGGTCCCAGATGCCATTAAGGAGAAGTCTACTTAGGTTGGTTTTCTTACTGATGTTGGTTTGAAGAGAGGCAGAAGAGATTTGGTTGGATATAGTCCCTTCAGGGTGCCAAGGGTGGTCCCAGAAGTTTATGTTTTCCCCTGTTCCAATAGAATAGCAAATGTGATTTTTCATGATGTCCCTGGTTTGGAAGATTCCCCTAAATCCCCATGAAGGATGACTGGGCATCTTCATTTGCCAAATGCTTTGATTTTTTATGTATTTGAGTTGGACCCAGTCATTCCATAGGGATTTCCTATTCGAAATCAGCCCCCAGAATTGCTTCATTTGGCCAATACGGTTGGTGTCTCTGATTCTTCTCAGACCAGCTCCCCCTTCTCTTTTGGGAGTGCAAATGACCTCCCAAGAGATGGCATGAAATTTTTTGTGCCGATCTTCTCCACTCCAAAAGAAATTTCTCAGGATTTTTTCAATATCATCTAACACCCCAGCTGGAATGTTGAAAGAAGAGGACCAATAAATCTGAAATGAGTTAAGGATCAATATCATCCACACGGCACACTTGAAGTCCAAATGCGTTCGTTAGAAAAAAAATATTAACAATGATCTTGAAGCATTCTTCTAATTATAATAATAGATGGATGTGGTCTAAAATACAGCTGCATTTTTTGTTAAAAAAAAAAGGGGCAACCTCTTATTACTCCTAGAAGTTTCTAGCCTAGACTACCCTGGAGGAAGCTTCTCGAATAAACTCGGCCTCATTACATTTTTTTTTTCGAATTTTCACCGAGGCTACCGATATTGGCACTACTAAGTGATTTGCTAGCGTCTATCGCAAAAGGCATTTAACAGATGGTCTCTTACATGTCAGACCAGCCACCTCGTGAATGAAGACAAAAGCTGCTGAAAAGGGAGCCTGTGTGGCTGGTCTGACATGCAACAGACCATCTGTGAAATGCCTTTTGCGATGGACGCTAGCAAATACCACTATGTAATTGCACTAGCTCACCTTATCTTTTACTATTTAACCCGCTGTCAAAGGTTATCATTTTTTCCGAAAAAGAGTCTTGGTGGGCTCACTCCACAACGTTCACTCTTCCATCATTGTGTTAGATTGTAAGATTTGAAGAAGAAAAGATGTATTTTTTTGTCATGGTTTTGAGTTCTCTGTAATGTCGAAACCGATCCCCTGAGACGCACAAAGAACAGAGAAGGTAATCCGTGCAATGGATGTTGGATTGATATTCATGTTTCTGTTCAAGGGAATGTACAGAGATAATAAATCTCCTGACTTAATTGTGTCTATGTATGAAGAGAAGTTGAAACTGAAATTTGCATTTGATAAGGCCCTCCGCATGAATATTGGTGTACTTAGTACTTTATTGATCTTACGGTTTCATCATGAGCTTTGGACGTTGTTAGGCCTAAAATCAGTAATAGATACGACAGGGACGTAAGAGCTGAGCTGGAGGACCCGAGGAGCCGAACTAAAAAGGTCGAGTTCTGCGCAAGGAGCAAACGAGGTCAGAAGACCAACCCGGAGTGTTGCTCCGGACAGGCCCTTCGACACTCAAGTCAGTGTGAGCAAGAGTGCAGAGCGTGTTTAAGAGTGGTGGGTGAGAAGTTATTACCTTCTGATTTAAGCTTTGAAGGCCCTTTTATAGAGGGAAACCTGGGGTGGTTGGATTACCTACCCCAGGACAGGTGTCGGCCTGTTATAGGTTCGAGTTTACCTACTCTGAGGTAATTACCATATTGCCACTGCGCAGCCGTTGGGCTTGCGGTGGGCCATCCAGGGGCCACGCGTCGGCAGCTAACTGGCTGCTATTTTTATACCCCATCAGTTGCCCCCAGTTCTCCAAGTCATTGTAATGATTTGGGGAAGTGTGGTGAGTTACATTCCTGATAGGGGGGAGTCTGTTCGGAAAATCTGTCTGTCCGGCCTGGGAATCAGTCCGGAAATTTGTCAGTCCGGCCTGGGAATCAGTCAGGAAATTTATCAGTCCGGCTTGGGAATCAGTTCAGAAATTTGTCAGTCTGGCCTGGGAACCAGTCCGGCTGGGGCCGGGCTGATTTTTGTCGCGTAGCGGATGCGCCATATCCAGTCCGGCTTGGGCCGGACTGGCTTTTGTCGTTTAGCGATTTGCGTCATATCCTGTCCGGCTTGGGCCGGACTGGTTTTTGTCGTTTAGCGATTTGCACCATATCCTGTTCTGCTTGGGCCAGACTGGTTTTTGTGGTTTAGCGATTTGCGTCATATCCTATCCGGCTCGGGCCGGACTGGTTTTTGTCGTTTAGCGATTTGCGCCATATCCTGTTCGGCTTGGGCCGGACTGGTTTTTGTCGTTTAGCGATTTGCGACATATCCTGTCCGGCTTGGGCCAGACTGGTTTTTGTCGCGCAGTGGATGCGCCATATCCTGTCCGGCTTGGACCGGACTGGTTTTCTTAACCCTTAGCGATTGCGCCATATCCTGTCCGGCTTGGGCCGGACTGGTTTTCTTGACGGGCACAATCACTTTAAGAGCTATCCCTCACACGAGCACTTCATAGATGCCCTTAGCCCCTTGGAGATACGGGCGTATTTACTTACGCCCTTGCATCGAAGTGTGTGTCCTTCATTAATGAAAGACACGTGGCACCATACAAGGGCCCTCGAAGTGCGTACCCTTCATTAAATGTGAACCGCCTTAGCCAAGGCTTTATAAAAGGAGGTTTTCACCCTTCATTTTTCACTTTTCACTTTTCACTCTTCTCCTTTTTGCTTCTTTGCTCTGCCAGCTCGGCTTGGATTGCATGCGGTTCTGAACGTCCGCGGATTGGGAGCCTTCTGTTCTGACCGGTAATCTTCTTGAGCGCGTCTCTTATTCGTTTCTTTTTCTGCGTTCATGTCCTGTCATAACTCTAGCTCTGAGTCCGGTTCGGAGTCCGGTTCAGGGGAGTCCTCTTCCAGTATCTCAGGGTCTAGTTCGTCAGGGAGGACCCAAAACAATCCGACCACGACTTCAGGGCCAAAAATGCTAGAGTAGAAATCGTAGATAGTGACGACGAGGTGGTTGGAGACGAAGTGATTTTGGATCTGAACACCACCCCACTCCCAACGGATAGTTATCTTCGAGGAGAGGCGAGTGTTGGTAGTGACGCTGCCGAGGCGTCCACGACATTCCTCCTGGGCCAGGGCGTTGAGGTTGTAGCCAGGGCCCGGATGGACGCAAACCCTCAATACAACATACAGGCTCTTCACGAGGAGAACTTCCTTGATGAGTTTGTGATGAGAGACATTAGGGATAGGTACTGTGTTCCCCCAAGGTTTGGGCTGAGGGAGGCGATAGAGGGAGATAGGGCTTGCAACGAAAGCCTCGACGTCTGTATATACGACGAGTCGCTGAGGGCTGGGCTCAGGTTCCCTTTGCACCCGTTCTTCATCGCGGTCCTTCAATATTACGGGCTAGCTCCGGCTCAGGTTGCGCCGAACTTGTGGAGGGTGCTGACCGGGTTCATATACCTCGTCCAGGGCCGGCTTGGGAGAAACTTGTCTGTGCCGTTGTTCCGCGTGTGTGTGCAATTGAAGAGGCACAAGGACGGGGGTTGGATTTACATTATCCAGCGCCCGGAGGTGAAAATGATCACTGGCACTCCCTCTTCCATACACTTGTGGAAGAACAGGTTCTTCTACGTCGAGGACAGGGAGTCCACCGAGCCCTGGCCAGTTCCTCTGAAATGGGACGCCTCGGATACAGTTGCAATGAGTCGCAAGCCGTTCCTTGAGGGCGAGGATGCAAGGACGTTTGCCCTAGTCCGCGAGGAGCTGGACAGTGAGGGACCCATTCATTGTTCGGAATTCCATGGGCAAGAGGTTCTGGTCGGGCTGGGCCTTAGTACTGCGATCCCGGCACGTATGTGGCTAGTCTTGCTCTAAACTCTTTTTTTTCTTTTTGTTGTTTCTGACTGGTTTGTTCGTCTGTGTTGACTTTCAAAGATGCAGAAACAGACAAAGATGGAGAGAGTGAGGCAGGGAGCATTCGGGAGGGCCCAGCAGGGCCAGAAAAGAAAGGCCGTTGAGATGCCGAGTCCGACTCTGACCCAGAAGACGCCGCCTCCCAAAAGTAAGACTACGGTGAAGTTGGTCGGCGCCTATGGCCGGGGGGCGGGGTCCTCAAAGTCGGGTGGAACACCCACCGGAGCCCGTCCACCTCCGGCTAGGTCTGGAGACAATGTTTTTCGGCCCAACTGGGCCGTTCAGAAGAATGACACCGGTCTTGGTGAGAGCCGGGTTGCTAAGGAGCTCCTCACCAAAGTTCTCCTCAGCAATGACAAGCACCAGGTTCTCAACGAACCTCCAGCTGCGGCCGACGATGCCATATTCTCTTCACTTTACCAGGTGAGGTGGCCCGCGAGTTTTTGTTTGTCTTTGTCTTTTGATTCGCTTTCTTGTGTTAACACTTGCTGGCCTACAGATTTCATTGTACTATAACGACCTTCGAGAAAAGAGCAAGAAGTTTCCGAGGCAATAACAAAGTCCGAGGAGGAGAGCGGACAGCTGATGAAGGAGGCAGAAGAGCTTCAAAGGTCCATTGGGCAGACGGTCGAGGAGAACAAGCGGCTCAAAGAAGAGTTGGCCGCTCAGAAGGAGAAGGCAGCCGAGGCTCTCAACGCGCAGAGGTCGAGAGCTCGGGAGAGGCTGATAGCGGCCGTTCAGAAAAAGGAGGACGAGCTCTTCAGTTTGTCCAGCGAGTCCTATAAGGTTGGATTCTTTGACTGCCTTGAGCAGGTTAAGGAATCCAACCCGGCCGTGACCTTGACGGGACTGGTTCTCCCTGACCCACCGGCGCCTGACGACGAAGAGCCGGGCACCACCGCTGCTGCAGTGGTCCCGAAGTCGGACCCATCACGGGGTGGTAGACATGGGGTGCCTTGAGCTCCCTTTCTTTCTTCTCTTTTGATTTGATTTTTTTGTAATGGTCCTTTGGAGGCCCAACTTTTGTAACAGCCTTCTGAGGCCTTATTTTTGTAATGGCCCTTCGAGGCCCTACTTCATGAATGGAAATTAAATTTTGCTGTCCACCCCTTCTCCACTTGTCTGTTTCTGGCTAATACTGTCGGATTCTATACTGTGTCGATAATACTCCAGACAGGTGTTTCGAGCTTCAGTTGAATCTGGTCCTTGCGGGAGCAAACCATTGTGAACTAAACATCGAGTACCCTAGTTTTAGTGAACTGGGTTTCCAAGTGGCGAGTACCCTAGTTTTAGCGAACTGGGTTTCCGAGTGGCGTTGGTTTTTGCGTCCGGGCTTGTTCCGGACCAGGAGTGCGCTCCTGGTCTTTGCGGAGAAGAGCCGTGGCGAACCAAGCATCGAGTACCCTAGTTTTAGTGAACTGGGTTTCCAAGTGGCGAGTACCCTAGTTTTAGCGAACTGGGTTTCCGAGTGGCGTTGGTTTTTGCGTCCGAGCTTGTGCCGGACCAGGAGTGCGCTCCCGGCCTTTGCGGAGACGAGCCGTGGCGAACCAAGCATCGAGTACCCTAGTTTTAGTGAACTGGGTTACCAAGTGGAGAGTACCCTAGTTTTAGCGAACTGGGTTTCCGAGTGGCGTTGGTTTTTGCGTCCGGGCTTGTTCCGGACCAGGAGTGCGCTCCCTGCCTTTGCGGAGACGAGCCGTAGCGAACCAAGCATCGAGTACCCTAGTTTTAGTGAACTGGGTTTCCAAGTGACGAGTACCCTAGTTTTAGCGAACTGGGTTTCCGAGTGGCGTTGGTTTTTACGTCTGGGCTTGTTCCGGACCAGGAGTGCGCTCCCGGACTTTGCGGAGACGAGCCGTGGCGAACCAAGCATCGAGTACCCTAGTTTTAGTGAACTGGGTTTCCAAGTGGCGGGTACCCTAGTTTTAGCGAACTGGATTTCCGAGTGGCGTTGGTTTTTGCGTCCGGGCTTGTTCCGGACCAGGAGTGCACTCCCGGCCTTTGCGGAGACGAGCCGTGGCGAACCAAGCATCGAGTACCCTAGTTTTAGTGAACTGGATTTTCAAGTGGCGAGTACCCTAGTTTTAGCGAACTGAGTTTCCGAGTGGCATTGGTTTTTACGTCCGGGCTTGTTCCGGAGCAGGAGTGCGCTCCCGGCCTTTGCGGAGACGAGCCGGGGCGAACTAAGCATCGAGTACCCTAGTTTTTAGTGAACTGGGTTTCCAAGTGGCGAGTACCCTAGTTTTAGCGAACTGGGTTTCCGAGTGGCGTTAGTTTTTGCGTCCGGGCTTGTGCCGGACCAGGAGTGCGCTCCCGGCCTTTGCAGAGACGAGCCGTGGCGAACCAAGCATCAAGTACCCTAGTTTTAGTGAACTGGGTTTCCAAGTGGCGAGTACCCTAGTTTTAGCGAACTGGGTTTCCGAGTGGCGTTGGTTTTTGCGTCCGGGCTTGTTTCGGACCAGGAGTGCTCTCCCGGCTTTTGCGGAGACGAGCCGTGGCGAACCAAGCATCGAGTACCCTAGTTTTTAGTGAACTGGGTTTCCAAGGAGTACGAAGAGATTTGCAAAAGAACTTCTATCATTCATATTCAGTGTATATTTACAGTCACTTTGACGCCAGGCAGCCTACTACTGATAGTATTGGCGGAGGTTCTTTGAATTCCAGGCATGGGGTAATAGGTGCTCCTCCAGCGTCTCCAGCTTATAACTCCCCGGGCGAATCACTTCTTTTACTCGGTACGGTCCCTCCTAGGTCGGGGAGAGTTTTCCGACCCTCTTTGGTTGGGAGATAGCAGCTTTTCTTAGGAATAGATCCCCTGCTACTAGAGCCATGGGGCTCACGGACAGATACAGGAGTAGCTCCTCACCCGGTTCCGGCTTTGTTAACAGTGGTGGAGAGGACAAGTACTGCTTCAAGTCCTCGAATGCGGCCTGGCACTCCTCTGTCCAGTTCGTGAAGAGCCTAGATTTAGGAGCCATGTCTTATCCATAGATTATTGTAGTTCACCTTATGTGGCTACAGCGCGGTCCTAGTACACTCACATGTCTGTCTTGAGTCAAGTGTCTTGACTTTGCGGGATTATATTTAGGGCTGGTGCCCCTGGTTAGGATATATATATATATATATATATATATATATATATATATATTGATTATCAGATTGGGGCCTACTCTTTAGTGAGGTTTCCTTGTCTAATCTAATCAGTTATATCAGCCCGTTTTTCAGATCTAGACCCGACCAGTGGTTTTTACTTGCCCCTCTCATGGTCGTGGTCTATCTTTTGCTCTATTCTTTGAGATTTTTGTCCATATATCTCTTGATTATAAGATCAGGACCTACTTTATAGTAGAGATTCCTGGCTTGAATCAATCCGTCATGTCTATTCATCTCTCAGATCTAAACCTGGCTAGTGGTTTATACTTGTCACACTCATAGCTACGGTTTATTCTTTGACCCAGTGATGATAAATTTTACTTGTTTTTATCCTTCAGATTCAAACCTCATTTATCCATTCTTTTGTTGTGTCATTCATATTGCGTATGTATTAATCAAATTTTTGCTTGTTTTGTCTTTATATACGGTCGACAGTTTGTCTACTGTCTCTATGGCCATAGTCTATCATTGTTGATCTCCTTGATCATACAGTTTTGACATCCATCTTCCAGATTTAGATCCGGTCTATGATCTACTTTTGTCATTTTGTGACCGCGGTCTCGTTTCTGAGTTTCTGATCATCTTTTGATCATTAGTGGAGCATTCGATGTCGCCAATTGTATCCTTCTTATGATTGATTGTTAAGTTTATCCTTATCCTTTGTTTATTCGAGGTTATCTTCATTTCCTAATTATCCCGTCCTATCTTTGTGTCAGGTCTGATTATGGCGAACATTTTGTTGGACAACTGGATAGCCGATACCATTAGAGTTCTTCCATCTGAGCATTCAAAGAGAAACATGGTTGATCATTTCATCAATTCATTCACTCATCTGAATAGTCGGGATATAAATTGGAAATTCCTTCAAGCAGCTGCTGGACTTTGGGATCCTGTTCTTCATGTCTTCCGATTTGGCCCTTTTGAACTCTGTCCCATATTTGAGGACTAGTGTACCCTGCTAGAGCTCCCATCTGAGGGACTCTGGATCAAACCTTCAAGAATATAATCTCCTTATGATCTGTTTTGCAAACTATTCAAAAATGAAACTGTGGATGCTCTGCCGTGTTAACGGATATGTGCGTGAAAATTCAAGACCTTGTTAAACTTTTTTCTAACAACGTCGATCCTACTAACTCTCATTTTCAGGATTGCCGACGTAGTGCTTTAATTTTTATGGTCTTCGCACGTCACGTTCTTCGCTGAAATTCCCTTGTTGCATCTTTGACGCTACTAGGAGTAGTAGATCAGATCAATGAGGGGAGGAATCCTATACCCACCATGTTAGCAGAAACCTTCTTGGGACTAGATCTTATTGCTTCTCAAGAGATCAAAGACAATTTCTTTGGATGTGTAAAATTGTTGTATGTCTGGCTTGGGGAAAAACTTCAGGTTCTTCAGCGACAAAACCAAAACCCGTATACCCTGAAGAATTTCCGTGCATGGCAACCAATAGCTAATCAACCTCAGTCCATTGATGAATGGCACAATTGGTTGCAGTATGTAGAGGAAAGCCAATTTCGTTGGGTAAGTCATTCATGCTTCCAAGTTTTCACTAGCATCTACCCACATCCGTTTGTTTACCTCATGGGTCTTGAGAAATCATCTTTTTATGCACCCATGCGATTTGTCCATCAGGTTACGGGAATTCCATGTCCTCCCGGAGCCATAGTCCCTCCTCTTTGTGAAGATCGCACTCCTGATCTCATTAGATTCATTGTGGCTGCTTGAGGAAACAAAAATATGAAGAGGAGATTTTCTTTAGCATCTAAAATCCGACGTGGAGAAATATCGGAAGAGCCTGTAAGCAGGAGAGCTCGGATTAAGGAGCCTTGAGGATCCATATCATGTTTTATTATCTTGATTTCTGCATTTCCCATTATTGCCAGTGAAAATCCGATGTAAGGGGGTCCCAAGTTATACTTGATTGGCAACACAATGAGGAGGGAGAATATGGTTGTTTAAGAAATAGAATCTACCAATTTTAAACTTTTAAACCGATTTTAAGATTAAGAGATCAAGAATCAATATTCAAGCATACAAGTTAAATCTAATGATGCAATGCAAATAAGAGAGCAAAGAGATAGAAAGAGTGCACCCGAGATTTAAAGTGGTTCGGTCCTCAAATCCGAGGCCTACTCCACTCCACCAACCAAACCCGTTGATGGCTTCACTATTTGATCTTCTTAACCTTGGCGAAGATCGAATGCCAATTACAATAGCTTTAACTTTGGTGGCTATCCTCACCCCAATAGCTTTAACCTTGGTGGCTATCCTCACCACGGAGAATGGGCTTCGCTTCTCCGAATACTCGCCCGAATACAACACTCGAAGGTTGAAAGAAAGAAATGAAAAATCCCTCACAAGGGTTACAAAATGGATGTACAAATTTGAGCCTATGATCCAAATCCTAAAGATGGTGATGAGAGGCACAATTGAAGTTTGATTCACTCTTGGATATTCAAATGAAGTTTTAGAGTGTTAGGATTAATTATTTGAATGTTTAGAACACCCATATTTATAGGAAAAACAAAATATGACCGTTCAATGGCATTACGGTAATTTCTGGAAAATCCCCAACGGCTCAAAATCCGACCGTTGTAGTGTTCTCGGAGTTCCGAGAATATTTCTCGGAGTTTCGGGAATTCTAACAGAAGATGAAAAAAATGTCTACTGGACCATTTCTCGGAGTTCCGAGAAAAACTCTCGGAGTTCCGAGAAGCCTATGAAGAGCAGATTTTCAATTCTGTTTGGGCTTCCAATTCTCAACCAAGATGGGATTGCTATGAGGGTTCCAAGGTGTTAGAACTCCACAAATACAAGCACTTGTTTATTTATGATGTGTGAGATTAACTTAATTATGCCTCTAAAAGCCTAATCTAGGTTTGGATCAATTACATTCTAAAAGACAAAAAATGGTCTTCAATATGAATTTCTTCATGTCTTCAAGTCTTCATGACTTCTTGCTTGATGACTTTGGCCTTCCAATTAGTGGTCCAATGTGAGCTTCTTGGCCTTCAATCCAAGCATCCTTGATCTTACTTTATCATAATCTACAACTTAGACAATCAAACACATTAGTGATAAAAGATCACTTGTGTATTGGAATCATCAAAACAAGATGGGAATGCCAAGGTAAAAACCATTGGGCTTACAATCTCCCCCTTTTTGATGATGACAAGCACAAGAGATTTACAATTCAAAGCATATACTCTTTTCACATTTTTCTTACTCTAGAGACTTTACTCTAGATTCTTCTCCCCCTTTGTTATCAACAAAAAGAAGGGGTAAGAAAAACAAAGGGTTTAAAATTTACAATTTTAAAGCTCCCCCTTTTTTAAAGAAAGATTCAATTTTAACTCCCCCTAGTTAAAATAATTTTACAATACAAGAGGGGTTATCACAAACCATACAAATGAAATATATTCAATTTTAAGTTAAAAAAAAACTTAATCTACACAATATGAATAAAATCATATGGGGGTTTTGGGAACCCAAGATTTCTTGGTCTCACATCTAGCCCTACTCTTGGATGCACATTGGAATTGGTAATGACCATTCATTCCACAAAAATGGCATCTAACAAGAGGGTTAGATATACTAGTCCTATCATGATAAGCATGTTGAGGTCTAAGACTAGTTTTACTTAGGATTATGTCAATAATTTTATTTCCATTTAGAAATCCATGTAAACATAATCTAAGTCTCTCATTTTCTTTCATCTTCATAAGAATTGGAGGAGCTTGCCATATTTTGAAATTTTACAAGTTGGCAAGATTTCTCATCCAAACTACCCTTAAGGGTATCAATCTTAAGTTTATGATTTGCAAGATTAACTTGTTCTTGAGATATGGAAGAAGATAAATCAATTTTCAAAAATTCAAGTTCTTTTTCTAACTTTAAAATGGATTTTTTAAGAACTTTGTTTTTGGAAATTTGGGAGTGCAAAGTGTTACACAATTCATCATAAGATATTTTTTCATTATCGCTACTTGATGATTTACAAGATGGGTGAGAGTTTACCTCATCTTCATGGGTGAATGTCATGAAGCAAAGATCATCTTTTTTATTTTCTTCCCCTTCACTTGAGCTTTTGCCCGATGTGCTTAACGCATCCCAACCGGCGGCAAGAGCCTTATGCTTCTTCCAATCTTTCTTACCCTTGTACTTAGAGGAAGTTGATTTTAGAAGTGGACAATCCGGTCTTTTGTGTCCAATCTTCTTGCAATTGAAGCATCTTAAGGCTCCATCAACATCACTTTCTTCTTTCTTCTTCTTATCTTTCTTATGCTTCTTTCTCCACAAGCTCTTGAATCTTCGTAAAGCTTCTTCTTCGTCACTATCCACTTCACTTGATGAGTCTTCCTTGGAAGCCTTGAGTGCTAGGGATCTAAATTCCCTCTCCTTCTCCTTTGGCTTCTTTTCCTCTTGTCGGCTAGTAAGGAGCATCTCATGGGTGATGAGAGATCCTACAAGCTCCTCCATGGTTAGCGTCTTGAGATTCTTTGATTCTTGAATCGCGGTGACCTTTGGATCCCAATGTGGAGGAAGAGACCTAAGCAACTTACTTACAAGCTCATCAGTAGGATAAGATTTACCAAGATTAGCCAGTTCGTTAGAAATAATAGAAAAACGAGTATACATTTCTGAAATACTCTCGTTTGGACTCATTCTAAACATTTCATACTTGCTCTTTAACAAGTTTATTTTGGAATCCTTGACTTGTGATGTTCCCTCATGGGTAGTCGCAAGGGTATCCCAAATAGTCTTGGCGGAATCAAAAAGAGCAACTCGATTGAACTCCTCGGTAGCTAAGGCACAAAACAAAGAATTTATTGCTTTGTAGTTCAAATTAGCTTGCCTTTTCTCTACCACATTCCATTCTTCAAATGGTTTGGAAGGTACATTGTATCCATTTTCAACAATGTACCAAAGTTCCACATCTATCGAGAGAAGATAGATGCGCATCCTTGTTTTCCAATGTCCATAGTTTGACCCATTGAAGAAAGGAGGTCTAGTTGTGGAATGGCCTTCCGGAAGTCCGGTTCCAATTTGGTGTACCATTTCACAAATAGAAGTTGCCAAATAAAATTTTTCCCTAGTTAGATTTTGAAATAACTTTCACAAAAATTTTAAAATCTTTTAAGAGCCAAGGCTCTGATACCAAGTGAAAATCCGATGTAAGGGGGTCCCAAGTTATACTTGATTGGCAACACAATGAGGAGGGAGAATATGGTTGTTTAAGAAATAGAATCTACCAATTTTAAACTTTTAAACCGATTTTAAGATTAAGAGATCAAGAATCAATATTCAAGCATACAAGTTAAATCTAATGATGCAATGCAAATAAGAGAGCAAAGAGATAGAAAGAGTGCACCCGAGATTTAAAGTGGTTCGGTCCTCAAATCCGAGGCCTACTCCACTCCACCAACCAAACCCGTTGATGGCTTCACTATTTGATCTTCTTAACCTTGGCGAAGATCGAATGCCAATTACAATAGCTTTAACTTTGGTGGCTATCCTCACCCCAATAGCTTTAACCTTGGTGGCTATCCTCACCACGGAGAATGGGCTTCGCTTCTCCGAATACTCGCCCGAATACAACACTCGAAGGTTGAAAGAAAGAAATGAAAAATCCCTCACAAGGGTTACAAAATGGATGTACAAATTTGAGCCTATGATCCAAATCCTAAAGATGGTGATGAGAGGCACAATTGAAGTTTGATTCACTCTTGGATATTCAAATGAAGTTTTAGAGTGTTAGGATTAATTATTTGAATGTTTAGAACACCCATATTTATAGGAAAAACAAAATATGACCGTTCAATGGAATGGCATTACGGTAATTTCTGGAAAATCCCCAACGGCTCAAAATCCGACCGTTGTAGTGTTCTCGGAGTTCCGAGAAAAAATCTCAGAGTTCCGGGAATTCTAACAGAAGATGAAAAAAATGTCTACTGGACCATTTCTCGGAGTTCCGAGAATAATTCTCGGAGTTCCGAGAAGCCTATGAAGAGCAGATTTTCAATTCTGTTTGGGCTTCCAATTCTCAACCAAGATGGGATTGCTATGAGGGTTCCAAGGTGTTAGAACTCCACAAATACAATCACTTGTTTATTTATGATGTGTGAGATTAACTTAATTATGCCTCTAAAAGCCTAATCTAGGTTTGGATCAATTACATTCTAAAAGACAAAAAATGGTCTTCAATATGAATTTCTTCATGTCTTCATGACTTCTTGCTTGATGACTTTGGCCTTCCAATTAGTGGTCCAATGTGAGCTTCTTGGCCTTCAATCCAAGCATCCTTGATCTTACTTTATCATAATCTACAACTTAGACAATCAAACACATTAGTGATAAAAGATCACTTGTGTATTGGAATCATCAAAACAAGATGTGAATGCCAAGGTAAAAACCATTGGGCTTACAGCCAGTCTGCTTATCCAGTTGTGATCAGAGATTAATATTTTCATCCGTTGTAATCACAATTTGAATTTTATTAATGAAAGTGTGTTTTGTTTCTCTTGTCACTATTTGATCAAAATATCTTATCTCATTTATCATTTATCTTGATCTAGTATTTATACTTCTATTTCAGGATTCTGATATAGAGCAATCATAGCTTCTCAAAAAACTCATATTTCAAAACCAACCTGGTCCCGTCAGACATCTGATTCCAGGCTGAGTCGACAGTCTTTGTGACCACCCTCTTTTACTTCCCCACTGTTACCCCTTTCAAACTTTCAGGAAACTCTTTCACCCATTCTACCCACACCTGAACCCATGGCAGAGAATGGACATAATACCCTTGACACCAATGAGATGATGAAGGCTATCCTAGCACAATTGGGCACCATCAATGAACAAATTGCTCGCCTGAAAAATGATAGAAGTTCTACTTCTAAGGAGCATGCACCCCAGCATCCTTCAGTCATACCTCCTCCACCTCCTATGATGAACAGACCGGCAGTATTTGCTGTGGAAGATGACTTTGAGGATGAGCAGCAGTATGCAGAAGAGAACTGTCACCCTCATCTGGAAAGAGCCGATAAAGGCAAGGTGATTACAGACAGATTGGACAGGCTGACCCAGGAGATGGAGAATATAAAATTCCAAGGCCCAAAGAAGTTGAAAATGGCAGATTTCATGATATATCCAGGAGTCACACTGCCTCCTAGATTCAAAGTGCCAGACATGGATAAGCATGACGGGACCGGGTGTCCTAGAAGCCATCTAATGTCAGTACTTCCGCTTCTGCAGCAGCATGGTCTATCTCCAAAGCAGGTTGCTCTCTTGTTTCCTCGATCCCTGATCGGAGTGGCTAAGAAGTGGTTCTTAAGCCTGAAGTCTGAAGAGATCCGAACCCTAGAGGATATTGCTAACATGTTCGTCGAGTAGTTCTCCATGGAGGAGGGAATGGACGTAACCAAGCGAGATCTTAAAGCATTGAAACAAGGCCACAATGAAACCTTCACTTCCTTCATTCGTAGATGGAGAAGGAAAGCTACGCAGATGACTCATCGTCTGTCAGATGAGGTGTTAGCCCAAGGGTTCAACAAGTACTCCCATTGAAATGTTTTGATGATTAAGAAACTCAATTTGTTATAAAATAACGGTTTTACACACTAATGATTCCCATTGGCAAAGCTATGATGTTCACAGCGTAGCATCCTCAAGAGTGCATGACAAACGGCAAATCATTCAAGCTGATTATAGGCTTCTCGAAACTCCAAGGATATTCTCGGAGCTCCGAGCTCTCGGAGCTCCGAGAATTGTTCCAGGTTCAAAAAAATAAGGTCTCGGAGCTCCGAGCCCGGATTCCGAGAAGACCGTTGGGGAGCTTAAAAATTGTGTATTTTTCTCCCCTCTATATATATGAACCTTGGGACTCTTGGGGAACCATCTAAGGAGTTTACAAATATTTTAAGAGCACTAAAAGGCATTCATTCTCCTTCTCCTCAAGATCTTCACTCTCAATCTCTCTCTTGTGCCATTTACCTTAGATTATTCTTGAGAGACTTTAGGACTTTCATTTGTTCATCTTGTTCTTGTGAGAGTGAGTGAGCTTTACTTGTAAATTAGCATATCTAGAGACAAGCGAGCTAAAAACTTTCATCTTCTTTTTATTTGGCACGAAGGGCGCTGTAGAAGACCCTTGGAGCTTGAAGCTCGATTTGTACAAGGCGGAAGGAACGCCGTATTTAAGTTCCTTGGAGAAGATAGTGGAATCCTCAAGGAGAGTAACTTGAGAAGAGTGGAGTAGGTCTTGAGCTAAGACCGAACCACTATAAAAATCCTTGTGTCAAAGCTTCTTTGTCTCTTCACCTCTTCTCTTGTGGTAAGCTTTTTACTATTGCTTTAAATACTATAATTGAGTTCCGATTCAATCTAAAACTAGTGCAATCTAAGTTTTCAAAATCCTTAAAATTTGAAAAGAAACCCAATTCACCCCCTCTTGGGTTGCTAAGTGGAATTTCATGAGGACCAAATAAAAATTGTTGTGAAGAATCTGTCTCCACAATACTACCATCACATGGCCATCCAATACTTTCTTGATTTCAATCACCTCATCAAGACGGGAACCCAAATAGAGGATGCATTGTCCAAGGGTTTGAGATCGAGAATTTCTTCTGATTCAAGAGAAGGAAAAAAACCAATGATCGCACCTAAGGAGATTCACAATGTGAATACTACTCCGCCAGCAAGGAGGGTAAACTTTGGTGAAGGTCGCCCAGAGAGGAAGGAACCAAGACGATTTGACTCTTTGCCATATTTCCTTCCAGTGGCATTGAAGAAACTGTTGAGGGACAAGAAGATTGAGTTGCTAGAGCCTAGAGAGATTCCGAATCCTCTCCAGGTACTGGAGGAAGGATTACTATTGCGAATATCATCAGAGTGTCGGACATCTGACTGATAGATGTATGGCATTAAAGCATAAGATCCAAGACATGATCGAGGCTAAGAAAATTACCATTGAGGCTCCTAACGTCACTCGCAATCCTTTGCCAACACATGCAACCCCTCCACCAAATGTTTATGCAATCCTTACAGAGGAAGTTGTTTTAGATCATTCCCGTATCTACGCAGTAATCTCTGAGGAACCATATGTGCTGAGATGGGAAGAGGGAGATGAAGATACAGAAACTGAGAAGCCTTATGTACTGTCTGCCCGAGATGAGGGATTTGCAGAATCCTCTGAGTGTTCATATGTCTTCAAATATGAAAGAGAAGAGATGGACGAGGAAGTCCCCTATGTTCTAAGGTTAGAAGATGAAGATTTGCTACTCTTGAATGAACAGTGTGATGAACTCTGCCATGTTACACGTGGTGGACGTGTCTTTAAACCTGTCGAGTTACGAGTTGAGAATCCTGCTGAAGTAGCAAGGGCATCAGAAAATCAAAAACAGAAACAGAGTGTCGAAGAGGAAGAGGATAATTTGCTGAAACAATTGAAGAAGACGCAAGCTAATGTTTGCATCTGGGGCTTATTGATGGCGTCACCCAAACATCGACAAATGGTGCTTCGTGAGTTAAATGCATCGCAAGTGTCAGTTGAGGTCACCCCAGATGAGTTGGTCAGCTTAGTGACCATGACAAGAGCTTCCAATACTTTATCCTTCACAGACGAGGATTTGCCTCCAGAAGGTAAAGATCATACTCGCCCTCTCCGGATCACCATAATCTGCAACAAAAAGAGTGCCGGAAGTCTTAATAGATAATGGGTCAGCTTTGAATGTTTGCCCGTTAAGTACTGCCACTACTTTGGGGTTCGGACCAGAAGATTTCATACCATCTGAGCAGGGTATATTGGCATATGATGGCACCAGAAGAGGTGTAATTGGGACATTGGCCACTGAAATCGAGATTGGGGGAGAGACTTTTGAAGTCGATTTTCAAGTGCTTGATATCAAAACCTCTTTCTTTCTTCTCCTAGGCCGACCTTGGCTGCATAAGGTCGGAGTTATTCCTTCAACGCTACATCAGAAACTGAAGTTCATCCGGAATAACAGAGTGATTACAGTGCGAGGAGATCCAGAGCCTGAAATTGGACAGATAACCGCTGAGTCAATTGTCGAAAATGCCAAAGATGTCAGTCTGACAGGATTTTCACTAAAGGTCTCTACTATAACTATGGAGGTAGCCATGAATGAGGAGATCATGTTTTTAACAAGCACCAATGTCCATGTAGCAAGAATAATGCGACGACATGGGTATGTCCCGGGAGCTGGCCTGGGGAGGAATCTGCAAGGCTTGACTGAATGGCCAGTGATGAAGGCGGTGAATGGATTATTCGGGTTAGGGTATCAACCTACTCGAAAAGAAATCCAAGAAATGAAGGCATACATGTTGAAATGGGCCGAGTGTCGTCGCCGAGGTTTAGAGTTTCCTATGGGTCCGTTCAGCATGGTGATGAATGGCAGATTCAGAAAGGAAGGGGCTGATTGTCTGTTTTACGGTTTTTCTGAGCCTTGGTATGATGAGACTGGAAAGAAAAGGCCGGCTTTAGAGATTTTCTTCACAGATAAATTGCCGGAGGATTTCTATAATGAGCAGATTGCAGTGATAGCAGAGGAAGAGGAACAAGACTCAGATTGGGTTGAGAACCTTGGACCAGAACTCCTAGACTCCATGTTTCGGGTTAAGGCACCAGTCGTGGCAATGATTGGAGGAGACACACCCTTCATGAACCCAAGAAACTCCATTACCCCAGCCGAGGGACCTCTGGATAATTGGACCTCACAGGTTATACCCCAAGTAGTCTTTCAATACAGTCCCGTCCCTTCAAAAGAGTCAGTCGTTTCAAAATTTGTGTCACTTTCTGAGTCTGTCCCAGAGTCTGTCATTTCTAACTTTTCTTTTGATGCAGGTACTGTAGAGGTCGGGTCCACTTCTAGAGTAGGTGACGAGTCTGTCCATGGTGGCGTTGAGTCCGAGTCTGAGGACGTCTCCGTTGATGTTTCATCTGTACATATTTCCCATTGTGTCGATACTGATGTCGACTTGTCTTTTCATTCTGTTTCAGAGTCTGTAAAGCCTGCTGTGGGCTATTTTACTGATGTAATCATTGATTCCGATGAACTAAAAGACTCTTTTGCTTATATTCATGTACGTGTCTCTTCTGCTGATTCTGCTTCTAAACCTGATCAAGTAACTAATAATAACAATCAAGACTCCCCCTCCAATGAGGAAGCCGACGAAACTCCCCATGAAATCAAACACATGATTCAACAAGAGGAGAGTCGTCGAGCAAAACCACTTGAAGAGGAAATTGAAACCGTAAATATCGGTGATGAATCCTTAATTCGGGAGATACAGATTGGCAAAACTTTATCTCCTGAGGAGCGCAAAGAATTAATCACCTTGCTAAAAGAGTTTAAGGAGGTTTTTGCTTGGTCTTACGATGACATGCCAGGATTGAGTGAGGACATTATACAACACAAATTACTTCTAATCCCTAGCATCAAGCCGAAGAAGCAAAAACTCCGAAAACTTAAAACAGAATGGGAGTTGAAAGTTCATGATGAGATAAGAAACTACTCGAAGTAAAATTCATCGAAGTAGTTGAATACCCCGAATGACTCGCAAATATAGTACCGGTGCACAAGAATGACGGAAAAGTCAGGATGTGTGTCGATTTCAGAGATTTGAACAAGGCAAGTCCGAAAGATGACTTTCTGCTTCCGAACATTAATCTCTTGGTTGACAATACAGCTGGACATGCACTCTTATCTTTCATGGATGGATTCTCAGGGTATAATCAAATTAAAATGGCGCCTGAGGATATGATGAAGACATCATTCATTACTCAGTGGAGGACATATTGCTACAAGGTGATGCCTTTTGGACTTAAGAATGCTGGTGCTACCTATCAGAGAGCTGCGACTACTCTTCTTCATGACATGATTCATAAGGAAGTCGAGGTCTATGTAGATGACATGATTGTCAAGGGAAAGACTCGGCCAGAGCACACATTTGCCTTAAGAAAGTTCTTCGAGCAAATCCGAAAGTATCAACTTCGCTTGAATCCTAGCAAGTGTGTATTTGGGGTCATATCAGGAAAGCTGCTCGGATTCATGGTCAGGGAGAGAGGAATCGAAGTGGACCCTCAGAAGATTAAGGCTATCCAAGAAATGCAGCCACCAAAGACAGAAAAATAGATTCGTGGATTCCTTGGCAAAGTGCAATACTTGAGGAGATTCATATCTCATTTAACTATGACATGTGAACCCATCTTCAAGTTGTTGAAAAAGAATTCTTCCAAGAAATGGAATGAAGAATGTCAGGAGGCATTTGAAAAAGTCAAGCAATGCTTGTCCTTGCCTCCTGTCCTATCCCCAGTCATTCCTGGTCAACCATTGTTGTTGTACTTATCTATCACTGATACGGCAATGGGCTGTATGCTTACTTAGCAGGATGCAGGGTCTAAGAAAGAAAAGCCTATCTACTACATCAGCAAGAAAATGCTCGAGTATGAAATCAAGTACACTATCTTGGAAAAGACATGTCTAGCATTAGTTTGGGCGACTCAAAGGTTTAAACATTACCTGTTGTCGAATAAGATACTTTTGCTCTCACGGATGGATCCGTTTAAGTATTTGTTCGAGAAACCCGCTCTTACAGGAAGAACAGCTAGATGGTTGCTATTGTTGTCTGAGTTTGACATCACTTATGTCACTCAGAAATCAATTAAGGGACGGGTCATCGCTGAGCAGTTGGCTGATGCTCCTGTTGAGGATAATGCTTTTCTGAAGGCTGATTTTCCTGATGAAGAGATCATGGACATTGAAGAAGAGCCTCCGAGTTTCAAGTACTTTGACGGAGCTGTCAATAATCATAGCCAAGGAATAGGGGCAGTTTTGGTATCTCTAAAGAAGGAGTATATCCCTATATCCATCAAGTTACAGTTCGAATGCACCAAGAATATGACAGAATATGAAGCATGCATCGCAGGACTTGAGGCAGTGCTGGCTTTGCGAATTCAAGACATAGATGTGTTCGGAGATTCAATCCTGATCATTTGTCAAATAAATGGAGATTGGAAAACAAAAGAGGCAAGTTTGATCTCATATCACACATATTTCGAATCCCTGGTCAAGAAGTTTAGGAGTGTCACCTTCACTCATCTGTTGAGGACAATGAATCACTTTGCCGATGATTTGGCTACTCTGGCTTCAATGTTGGACATTTTTGCTACAATGGAGGTTCAACCTTTAGCTGTGAGGTTACAATGGGCTCCAGCGTTAGGAGTCTGTCCTAGATGTTTGGGGTGTTTTAGAGTTAAGAAGTTGTCATGTTTATGTTGATATGCTGTGTCTTGTCGTGTGAGTATCCCTAGAGTTAGGAGGCCTCGAGTCCTGGTTGGTTAGACATTTAGTCGAACCGATGGCTAGACTATGAAGCATTTAGTCAGCCCATGGTTTCTCTTAGGATGCACAGCCTAGTTACACATACGATGTAGGGCCCACCTGCATTAGCTTAAGGCTAACCAACTTGCATTAGTTAGGGCATATAGGGAGTCCTAAAAATTACAATTCACATGAACTTAAGCAATTGTACAAAAAAACTTTAAAAATCAGTTGAGTCTAGTGAATCAAGTTTAGAATAGCGGTTCTAGATGGTTAGGCATCGTAGTTTAGAATAGGTCATCGAACTACGTTGATTCTGATTCTTCCCGATGCCGAGATACGTAGAGCAGCCAGGATGGATGGCCATCCTGGTTCGAGTCCCATTCATCTCCACTCAAACTTCCCATCTGGGACTAAAGGTTTTTCACTTTACTTCAGAGATTTGGAGGGAACTCCAAATTTTGGCTATACAAACGGACCACTAAAATAAAAAGTACATAAAGTCGTTCAGAAAGAGAGAAGACCATAAGACAAAAAAAAAATCACTACTTTGTAATTTTTACAACATGAATTTTTCTCAAAGAAAATTCAACAAGGGCAAGGGAAGCCATATATAGACGAAAGTGAAAATTACAAAAATCAAAATCATCAGCCATTTTCACAAGTGGTTCGTGTGGTTATCATCAATCAAAATTTCCAGACGAAATTGCCCTTCTCACTGTGATTTTAAGCTGTAAAGACACGGCGTCACAATAGCGAACATGGGGCCACATCATCGTGTCAGTTGTAAAAGTCTAAATGATCAAGTAAAACAGACTTCGATTGACTCGTGAAACACATGCACATACACCTTAGAAAAATATGGCCCACCAAAGACCTTGCATTTAGGGTTATTGAGTCAATTGATCTAGTGGGCCATAACTAGTTTGACCTATTGGATTTAGTCTCACTGTAATTGAATGATCCTAGCCATCGATCGATCTTTTAGGTGGAGAGCTCGAATTACCCGATCAGGGATGATCCAAATCCAACCCAACAACAATAATTGGACATATGTCCATCTGCCTGATCAACGGACCCAATCACCCCCACGTGGCACACATGAAGTCCAAACGGGGTTGTTAGAAATAAAAAAAAAAAAAAAAAACAAGGCCAGTGATAAATCGACCCCCAAATATCTTAAGTCGAAAACCTTTTCTTTATTATTATTCCTAATTTTTTGCCACAACCACGACATTCTCCCTTTCCTTCTCCTCCATGGAAATCCCAACATTGAACCTAGACTACGTCAAATATGTCATTATCTAGGCCGTTAGACTTCCTGATGTACCGTTTTGAATCGATTCAAGCAGGGCTTTCCTTTGGGCCAACCACTACCTGCTCTAATCTAAAACACAATTTCCTAGCATGATTTGAAAAGTCCTTTAGGTGGATACGCGGATTTTAGAATCTTAGATCTCCTCAAAATTGAGACAAGAGAAGAATGAGACCAGCTGTCGTTTTCTGATTTCTCGCCCATCTTTCTGACAGCAAGAGAGCAAGGGATCGTCCTATGTTTCAAGGTTTTAGAAATCTTAAGATGGGAGAGAGATTTTTGAAAACCTGAATTTCTTACTTAAAATCGAAGAAATGCCTGTCAGGACAACATACAACAGCTTGATCATGAACCCTCTTTTACATTGTTTTCAAACTAAAAATCTGGATTCTAAAATCCGTGTATCTAAACTGCCCCTTAGTCTCCGTGAATGGACCACTTTGGTGGTTAACCACCCATTTCAGCTGTTTCAAGTTCATGTGAATCAGAGAAGCAAATAGATGTTTGCCATGAATTTTTAAATAAATATTTCTAATATTGATTCATCATATTACCATAATTAATAACCAAATTATCCTTGAATATTTTAATAATTACTAAAATGCTCTTTCGTTAATTATTATGATTATTAAATCACCTTTCAGCAATCATAATAATCACTAAATTTATTTAGAGCACTTTATCATAATTATTAAAATCAATTAAAGCATTATTTATATGTGTCAATGTCAAAAGGAGTGATGAATTTGACTTTTTATCCTTTGATTGTGATTCTTCTTCCTAAAAGATACCAATTGAGCACCACTATTGCCTATTTAAATGATCAAATCTTTTTATCTGCAAGGCAAATATTGGTCCAAAGGATGTATCATACCACCATTCAACAAACAAGTGGGGTGCAAATATCAATGCTAATGCCCATGGAGTATAAACAGAAAATGGGTGTCTATATATCAATTCAAGTGTTCAATGAATATATATATATACTAATATACTCAGAGACAGAACCAACCTCAAGGGCGTCAATATCAAAAGGAGAAACAACAAAGTTAATAATACTTTAGCCTTTTAAGGTGGGTGCCTCGATCAAATGAAAGGAATGTGAATACACCCATGAGATCTTTTAATTTCTTGCTGCACCCAAAATCAAACTAATCTTAAACATACCCAGACTCTTCCATAGCGACTAACCAGGGAACAGCTTCTTTTTAAACTAGTCGGGTGAGTGTATCTAGTTTCATTTAATTGAACTTTCTAAGTGGGGCTGTCAATATTAAAACTGAATGATCCGATAATATGCACATATATAAACAAAATATGGGTGTCAATATTAAAACTGGATACGGTGGTTTTAAAGACTTGTGCTATAGCTTAGTTTAGGTTAAAAACTGCATTCCTTTACCCTGACAAATTCTATGGAGAAGCCAAGTGTCATCAAAACATTTGCGTTATTGTTACAGTAACAGAGTGACGTTGATAGAGGACGCCAACTCGTCAAAGCTTAATGTTCCTTCTCAGAAAGTTCTCTCTCACTTGACTTCTTTTCCCTTCATTTAAATTCATTCTCTCACTTTTTGGCAAATTTTTATTTTATTTTATTTTTTTGGAGGGGATGTTGTTTAGTATTTTCAACTTACTAACACGTAGGGGTGCAACTCGGGTAAGGTTCAACCCGAAAATATTCGAGCAGGGTTGAGTTCGGGTTGGGTTGGGTTCGGGTTGGGTTGGGTTCGGATTGAGTTTGGCTCGGGTTGAGGGTTTGGGCAACCCGACACGAGTGAAATCCGACATTTTTTATGATTTTTTAAAAAAAAATTTATAAGCTTAAAAACTTGGGTTGGGCCAGGTTGAACTCGGGTCAGGTTGGGTTGGGGTTGGAAAAATGGGTTCCTCATGACGGGTCGGGCTTAGGTTGGGAAAGTGGGTTCCTTGGGTCGGGTTGGGTTTAAATCATTACATTTTTTTTTTTTGGTGGGGGGAGGGATTTTTAATGAGCTACTGATATTGGAGTTTTCATACTCTACAAAAAAGCGTCTTTCCGGTCTAAGCTCCACAACGTTCACTCTGGTCTATTGGTCTGTTCTGAAATTGTTTGTGAGAGCTTTTTTGAAACTATGATAACCTTTGACAACTGATTAAATAATAGAAGGCAAGGTGAGTTAGTGTAATTATCAAAACATGGTAGTGCAATTTTGAGTATCCTTGTAGACTACACTTATTGATGAGAGTGTTTCTTTGTTTTTTGTTTTGTTTTTTTCTGAGTCAGTCGTTTTATTTTGGTCTTAAAGATAGTCATCTTTTGGGCAAGGTCAAGTTCAAGGGCCAAGTAGGTTATAAATTATGGGCCAAGTGGGCCATAGGTTTGAAATTGGATTAGGGTCCGATGAGTCTTGACAAGTGGGTGAGTAAGAACTAAGAGTATAAATATTTACGGAGGATTGCTACATTGACCAAACTGATCAGTTAAGAAAAATACATTGGTCAAACTGGTCAGCTAAGAAATTAAAATGTCCAAAATATTTATGGAGGATTGCTACATTGACCAAGATAATCAAAAGAGATATTTCTTGATTTGAATGATTTAATTTGAGACCAACTTCAGAATTAAAGTAGCCCAAAAATTTTCTTGATTTTGCCACAATTTCCAATTGAGGTTTTTGTAACAACAAACGGGAGTTCTAACTTCTGAGGAATTCGAGGGGCTGCCGCAAGTGGGGCTGCTAGATCTCCCGTGTTCTTAGCTTCATCTTACTACGGTCATTTTTAGTATTTATTAGGGTTTTCCCTTTCTGCTTTTGTGAATATACTTTTATATATATATATATATATATATATATATATGTGAATATATATATATATATATATGTATATATGTATATTTTTTAAGATTGTTAGACTTTATGAGATTGAGGAAGCACATGAATATCTCTATAAGAGTGTTTTCAATGAAAGTGAACTTACCTGCGTGATGCAACAATTTTGGCCTCAACTATAAAACCAAAGATTGAAATTTCGAGATTTCGATTTTGGTCAACACCGACACCGAAATGGCCAAAATCCGAATGGGCTGAAAAGTACAAAATTTCGACCGAAATTTCGGTAATTTCGTCCAAATTTTGGGTAAAATATTAATTTTTTATTCCTTTACAAAATTTCAGCCTAAATTTCGGCCCAAAAAACCGACATTTCGAGCGGCTTTATGCAATTTCGACCGAAATTTCGGGATTTCGGCTATGTCCGAAATATATGCCGAAACTGAAATTTCAAACCATGGCTGCAAATAATGTTTAATGGACCATTGGGGGACGTCCTTATCAATGATCATATTGATCAAGGTTTTATTGACTGCTTCAACCCAAATGTTAGATAGGCCAAATACTTTACAGTACCTTAGCCCATCTAGCATACTTCTAGTCTTTGATTGCAGGTTAGTGCCATTATCATATAATGAGAAAATGAAAATAAAATCTCACCTTTAGAGTTTCTTATATATGATTCCTCCTCCACATGATAAGCTAGGATTGCCTTTGGAGGCACCTTCCGTGTTCCATTTGAACTCATTCTTCTTGGGCTTAATCCACTTCACTTGACACATCCTTAGAATTTTCGTTGGGTTAGGCATCATATCAATAGGCCCAAGGGCTTAAACTTCAATCGGCAAGCAATCTAAAGAAGGCTTGACATTATGTGACTGGGAAACACATGAATATCTCTGTAGGAGTGTCTCATGTCCTCATTCATTTATACCATAGTACTACTAAGTACATGTTGTGAGTGATTGTGATGTGTTAATTGAAGCTGAAGAATTAAATGTAAATTTTTAATTATTTTTATATTTAATTATATTTAATTTGTGTGTGTTTATAATTCTCAATACATACATGATAGTTAAAACAATAATGTAAGAAATGTGATTTAATTAACTACTAAGGTAAGTATGCAGATAATATTATCAGTTATAATTAACATTTTGATGATGGTTATTTTGTGATGTAGGATGGTTTCAAGGTTTTTGGATTTCCCAGTTAGTTTATAATTTAAGTTAGAATCCTTCTTGAATTAAAGGAAGTTTAATCTTTTAGTTTGAGAAGATGATCTCTCCTCCCCTTCTCAATGTTTTGTTGCGTCATTTTGTTATCAATAGTACTAATGATGTGATAGCCTGTTCAGTGTTCACCACCTCGAAATTGAAATATTATTAGTGTGATCTAATGGTAAGTTAAAAAGTTTCTGAAAAACCTAGAAAATTCATGTAGACATTCAGTCATGGAACGGAGAAAATTATCAAAAATTTGGAGACTGAAAGAGAGCACCATCAATCTCAAGATCCAACAAGAAGTGGATTGAAGTGATCGGAAGTTTCTACTCCATCAGATCAATTTTAACTGCACAGAGATAGTGAGATCTCCCATTTGTTTCACAAGAAACTGAGTGGCTCACATCAGCAAGTAAAAATACCTCTCAAGTTGGTGTCCACCTTGATTTTCATGTTGTTTAGATTTGGTAACAAATATACACTTGAATTAGATTTGAGATGGACATGTTCCTTTATTCGTGAGTCAACTCGGTGTGAAAAACCAATTATCGAGAAGAAGAACCCCTACTACCTATCAAATGTCCAAATCAAGATTTCTTGGACCTTGTCACTTCTTCGATTTTAAATTAATTTTTTTCGACCTACCATCATGCATGGTTTGAAATTTTGGATTTCGGTCAACACCGACACTGAAACGACCGAAATCCGAAACTACCTAAACGTACAAAATTTCGGTAATTTCAGCGAAATTTCGGAAAAAAATATTAATTTTTTATTCCCTTACAAAATTTCAGCCGAAACCGAAATTTCAAACCATGCCTACCATTATGTTGGAGCGACTACCTTCTCAAAAAGGTATAATGATTCCTGTTTGACTAGCTAACAAATTGGCAATTTTTAGGAAATGACATATAATTGTATTTTACATCATTTAAAAAGGCTTTGAACCATAGTTTAGTGGTTTACACTCATGTTTAAAATATGAGCTGAGCAAAATAGTTTTTGGCTTAAATCTTTAAGGCCCCTGTTCGTTTTAGATTTTGAGAACCGGTGGACTCAAAATTACCTGGGACTCACAATCGGTTCTCAAAATCTAAAACAAGTGGGGCCGAAGATTATTGTTGAAAACTGTTAAAATATATAAGATCTATGATCTGACCGTTGATCGGTGGTAGATAAGGGAAGTTGGTTAGTTGAAGTATGTAGGCCTGCTTATGAATCTTTTCCCATTCTTATCTGTTTCCTTTTTATGTTCATCTGTAAGTAAATGCTTATTTAAGCACCTGTTACGATTAATGAAAATGAACCGAAATTAGTGAAGTCTTTTCGATTTTATCAAAAAACTACACTACAAACTTTGTGTTATTTTTTAAAATTAGTTAAGAGATTCACCAACTCATTCGAAGGAGAACAACTGACTGTCATTGAAACACAACCGGAGCAACCGATTACCATTGAAACGCAAGCTCGGGGTGACATTTGTTAGGTTAGTCAATACAAAATGAGGTCTCTATACTTAGTTACAACAAGAACACTAACAATTTGCTTCTCTTAATGACTAAACTCTTTGATTTTGTAAAATTAGTTAAGAGATGCTTCAGTCATTTGAAAGTGAACATCTGATTATCATTGAAACTCAACCTGTTAGGTCAGGCAATACAAAATGAGGGTCTATACTTAGTTACAGGGCATGTTCGCCCTCTTTTCATTCTTGGGACAGCCCGCACTAGTGTATTTATGCGCCTACTCTTTTACATTAGAGGGGACTGTCCCACGAAAATACAGGGACAAATATATCATTTCCCTTAGTTACAACAAGAATACTTTCAATTTGCTGCTCTTTGTGACTAAGCCATATCTTTCACCCTTGTCAGCAATGTCATCATCGGCATGCTCCCTCTCTCTCTCAACCCTCTTCTTTCACACACACACACAATGGCAAAGAATTAAATTAACAGGGAAAGGATACACGGGAAAGCCCCCAGCTATCGAGATGATCAAATCAAAACAAGAAGCAAAAGAAACAAGAGCACCATCGAATTAACACTCATCAAGGTGGAAGGAAATCAAAGACTTCCAATTCCACTCGAGAGGCACCCTCTCTAGCTAATCTGTCGGCCTCGCTATTAGCCGATCTTCTGTTGGAGATTTTGTCAAATAATTTCTAATGGGAATTTTCTATTAATATTTATACGACACATCTAATTTTAATATATCAAAATAATAAAAATATCTAGGGGAAAAAGTTAGAAATAGCCCGTGTTTAGGAATCGAGGCACGCCGAAAAACACACTCTTCTTAGAGACAATTGGCCCCCTTTTGCACCGAGTTGATCAGAGTTCAGCTCCCAAGATACAACGATCCAGTGTGCAGCATTTTAAGGAAAAGAGGATTGGGTTTGCTTAGAATTAGGGACCGAATTGAAAAAAATTAGATCTAGGATGATTATTTGATCTTTTTTCTTGATTGATTGATTATTTGATCTTCAAACACAAAAGAAAAAGAATTCTACAAACAAAAGCGAGAATGAAAAAAAAGAAAACACATGAAAAAAAAAGGAAAGAATCATGGATAAAATGTTAATCAGGATCCGGTACAACAGCGGTGATCCATCAAAAGAGACCGCTCGGAACTCGCTTTCTTGAGGACCAAGTATCCTATGTTGGAGAAGTCTGAAAGAAACATACCACCCCATAAGTTACATTTTCTCAAAGGGAAATTATATCCGCGCCAAAGTGTTTCGATAAACAAGCTCCGCCACCTGTCGTGTAGTATTTAAAGAGCTTTAAGTGCTTTTTGAGAACCGTAATATCCTCTAACATCTCTTTAAATACTACAAACAGACAAGTGGAGGGCATGTTTATCAAGACACTTTGGCGCTGATATCATTTTCCTTTCTCAAATAACCAAAACAATACTAAAAATCTACCCCTAGCTCTTTTCAGTTTAGGAATGTTTTAGGAAAGTGATAAACCCGCCCCTTTTGATAACTTGGGACACCCAGCAGTGTATCAATGACTACAGACGGGCTGATGTACTTCACATCACAAGTATTCAATGGGGCTGATTGCCACGTACACTCATGGGTGTCTTTGGTAAAATTCTTTAATTTTTTTGGTGTCTTTGGTATTTTCAACATTCTTACAGGGATACAAAGGCAACTATTGTATTACATATATCATCTTCACAACCTTGGGAATCACGCAACCTGGGTCCATTTTTTTTTTGTAGAATAAAATTCCAAAACGGAACTCTCTTCTGAACACGAAGATGAAAGTAAAAACGACCCACGATTTGGTTTTTTTCTCAGCTGCTTCGTATGTGGTCATCCTTCTTTGGTAAAGATATTGTGTCACATTAAACATCTTGGGCCCACAGTCATGGTTTCAGTAGTGAAATCGCTACTAAAAACAAACTTCCATTGACTCGTGAAACACGCCTTATAAGATATGGCCCACTAAAGACCTAGCATTAAGCGTTATTGGGTCATTGATCTGGTGGGCTATAACTAGTTTGTTCTATTGGATTTATTTTCACTAGGAATGATGTTTAACATTTGATAAATCTGATCAGAGTGGGGTCAACGACAAGGAGTCATGCTTGTATCTGTTCGCCCTATCAATGCTAATGGAGATCGCTTTTGATTAAATCGAACCATCACAAGGTGAACCACATGTTCAATGGTCCTGTGAGGAATGGATCGATATTTCATCAATAAGATTATGGCTTACAAAAATGAACCTTTAAATCTGCCGATGGAACCCTAACCGATGCATTTTAGGCGGAGATGCTAGCATTACCCGCTCAGGGATGATCCAATCCAACCGGACATGTGTCCGTCGGTTGGATCAACGGACCCAATCACATCAATGTATCACACATGAAATCCAAAGAAATAAAAAGAGATTTTATATGGTGTAAGCATTTATAGTCCCTTATTTTTCAAAAAGTAATGTACGGACCACATCATATGATGATCCAAACCGTCCATGTGATGGGCCTCAACGTAAATATATTGGTTGTGACTCAAAAATCACTTCCATAGGATGATCCTAGCCCTTCGATCTATAGAGGTTTCCATAATATGCAGTTCCTCTATAGATTGGAGGGTTGGGATCATCCTATAGAAATGATTTTTGAGCTCTATAGATTGGAGGGTTGGGATCATCCTATAGAAATGATTTTTGAGGCACAACTTATTTACGTTGTGGCCCATCACATAGAGGGTTTGGATCAGCCTATGATGCGTTCCATAAAATCTCAAAAAAATAAACAACAATCGTCTTTATAGCTGGAAACCACAACGTCCAAAGTTGGTTGTTAGTAAAAAATAAAAAAGAGAAATTTCATCCTTAATCTTAAAATGTTTTCTTTCTTATTATTTCTAATTTTTTGCCAAAACCACAACCTGACAACCACAACATTCTCCCTTATTTCGTGGTTCCACCAAAAGTCCAAAGCATTGAGGAGATGTCGCTATCCCCAGCTGGAGAGCCTCTATCTTTTGCACATAGAGAGATGGTATTAAAATAAAAATGAATTTAATATTTTAAATCAAGTGTAACAGTGTAATTTTTGTATTAATAGAAACCGTCAATTTATAGTAGTTTAGTTAGGGATGTTTTTAAAAAAATATTTTATCAATTTCTAATGTTTTTTATATTAAGTGGTTGATATCTACCAATGCATAGTTTTTAAAATTAGCGACTTTTTGGCAAAAAAAAAAAAAATAAATTTGCGGGGGGGTGGGTGGGCGGGGATGTTCTTTAGTATTTTCAACTTAACAGGTAGGGGTGCAACTCGGGTAAGGTTCAACCCAAAAATATTCGAGCAGGGTTGAGTTCGGGTAGAGTTTGGCTCGGATTCAGGTTGAGGGTTTGGGCTGTCATCCGACATTTTTTATGATTTTTTTTAAAAAAATTTATAAGCTTAAAAACTTGGGTTGGGTCAGGTTGAACTCGGGTCAGGTCGGGTTGGGGTTGGAAAAATGGGTTCCTCAGGATGGGTCGGGCTTAGGTTGGGCAAGTGGGTTCCTTGGGTCGGGTCGGGTTGAAATCATTACATTTTTTTTTTTTTTTGGGGGGGGGGGGGATTTTTAATGAGCGACTGATATTGGAGTTTTCATACTCTACAAAAAGACGTGTTTCCGGTCTAAGCTCCACAACGTTCACTCTGGTCTATTGGTCTGTTCTGAAATTGTTTGTGAGAGCTTTTTTGAAACTATGATAACCTTTGACAACTGATTAAATAATAAAAGGCAAGGTGAGTTAGTGTAATTATCAAAACATGGTAGTGCAATTTTGAGTATCCTTGTAGACTACACTTATTGATGAGAGTGTTTCTTTGTTTTTCTGAATTTTTTTTTAAGTCAGTCGTAGTGATGTGGACATACCCGTATCTAAGTCCAATCTACTATAACAAATAACTAAAGTAATGTCCAAAATGATCAGCTAAGAAATTAAAATGTCCAATTTCCAATTGAGGTTTTTGTAACAACAAACGGGAGTTCTAACTTCTGAGGACCCAAACTGACAAATTGGAGGGGCTGCAGCAAGTGGGGCTGCTAGATCTCCCGTGTTCTTAGCTTCATCTTACAACGGTCATCTTTAGCATTTATTAGGGTTTTCCCTTTCTGCTTTTGAGGCTATGAGGCCTGCCATTGGCTTATATATATCCCATATCATATATATAACTCTGGAGGTCGGCCTGCATTCGAGTGTGTTTGGTTGCACAAAAGCCAGGATAGTTTAGGGTTTGGCTTTGAATTTAGGTGCAACGTCAGCAGAATCTTTTGTTTAGTTGCTAATGTAACATTGAAATCCCTAGAGACTACCAAACAAGTTTCACGTGTGATTATTGCATGTCTCGTAGCATGTCATCTATGTCAAAAAAGGTGGAATTTGGCTCGGTGAATGATGATTTTTCTCTTCCCACTCCCCATACGAGGTGTGCAACCAAACACTACTTTCCATCTGGTAAAGTCTTGGTAAATCAAATGTTTGTCTCCTCCCTGTTGACTAGTTTTACCACTAATCTAGGGTTTCGAGATCTTTACCTGGGACTAACTTGGCCTTCTCTTTTTTTATCTTCCCTGGCAATCCCAAGGATTTCCTTTGACACTCTAAGGTCTTAGAGGATCATATCCTGCAAAAGAAAATTGGACAGGGGAAAATGTTACCTCCATTAGCTTCTTCTCGATTTCAAAAAACCCAAACACTGTAGCTACGTAAAAAAAAAAACCCAACCTAAACCCCCTTCTCTGCTCTCCGGCGAGCCGGCTTTCCCGGCGGCTGTCGACGACCGGTCCTTCCTTCACTTCCTGCCTCCGATGGCCGCGTTACGATTCCTCCGAGGAGGAATCTGAGGTTCCTTCAAGGAAAAATTCGGGACTCGTCGGAGGTAGTTCTCTCCTGGGGCGATCTTCGGGCGGCTGATACGCGATCCGGAGCGATTCCGAGTTTGACGGCATCGGTGTTGAAGTTGCCGCCGTCGATCCATCTCCCCACCTGTATCTGTCCATTACCGCCTCAAACTCATCCCTCTCAGATCCAGAAATCGAGGTTTCCGACGAGGAGGTCTCTGCGTTGTAGACGACGGCATCATCGGATTCCTCATCCGTATCATCTACCTCTTCTTCTTCAGTTCCCTCTGAATCGGTGTCTTCATCCATCTCGGTTTCCTCTTGGGTATCCGACTCAGAATCCGGGGGATTCACAAGATTCGGTGGGCGTCACATTTAGCTGGGTGGTGGAGACTTTGGTGAACTTTATGAACTCCGGCGGGGTCAGCCGTGGGGTGGGAGTGCGCTCTAGATGGGCCAGTGGGGCAAATCTAACCCCGCTTGGAGTCCGGCGACCCAATCCTGAACCCAGTCTTTTGGGTGTCACGACGGAAGGTGGGCAGCCGTTTCGGTCGGTGCCGACAGATGAGCCGAGCAACCGGCTTCTCCGAGCTGAAGAGGCGGCTTGGATTCCCGTCCGAACCAAGAAGGACAGACGCCTGGAGAATGCCTTCCACAGGAGACAAAGTAGAGCCTTGGGAGACTGGAGATGCCACCGGTGTGCCTTCAGGAATTTTAGCAGAAGGACTAGCTGCTGGAAGTGTCACAAAGCCTGGTCCAGTTTGGATTTCAATTTTCCAGGATGCCAATCACAGAGAGCGGCTCAGGTGGTGAGTTGTCCGCTTCATCCTCAATCACAGGAGCATCCCGCAGAGACTGTTAGAACGGAGCCGTTGCTTCCTGGAACTTCGGAAGGGATAGCTTTCAACATTGAAGTAGTCCCCCTTAAATCTATCAGTAATACAGACTTGGGATTATGGGGGAAGATGAAGGAGGGTTGGGATGGTGATCTGGATGCGTTGGAGTCCTGGCTTGTTCAGAATTGCAGTCAAGGGACTGAAGCAGTGGTGTATAAAATTGCTCCTCTTGAAATCCACATTGCCATCACTGCGGGTGCTAATCGAACGTATTTGATCAGAGACTGGTGCTCTTCATCCCATTCTCCTTTGGAAGACCTGCAACAATGGGATAAAAAATCTCCTAAGGGGGGGAAGCCTTCCTGGTGGAAAATCGAAGGCGTTCCGCCTGAAGCCTGGTGTGCAGACAATTTTCGGCGAATAGGTAAAAAATTAGGCCAGGTGGTGGAGGTGGATGTGTCGTGTTACGCTGGTTTCGGGTATGAAGCGGGTAGGATGAAGATCTTCTCTGCAGGTCGGCCCAGAAATGAACTCTCTATCCAGAGCTCAATCGATGGCACCCTTCACTGGATTCTCGCCTCCCGGGAAATTGACGAAGGTGAACAGAACTTTGCCAATCTCTCCGCTCTTGCTCCAGATGGGCTGCTGGTTGAGGAAGAGGTGGTAGGTCATCCTTTAAATAAGGATAAGGGAGAGGTAGGTGTAGATGGAGAAGATAATTCTCTCATTACTACCACCATGGGTGCCATCAATGAAGACACATCGTCCATCAATGATGTTCAGCATGCATTCAATGCCTCCATTGACGCCCCAAAGTTCCTCTCAGGGTCAGAAATCAATGTCGCCAACCTCGGGTTGGTGGAATCAGCGCTCCCAACTCACTCCGCTACTCGGGTACAGCAAGAGTTGCCGGATGTCAGCCTTTCCTCTGGCGCAAATCTTAAATTTCAAACAGCGGGTCCCACACAATCACACAGGTGGCACAGTGTCGATCGGCCTATCCAGGGATTTTCCTCATCCGATACTCTGTACTCTCAGGTCAACAGCTATGCAGATATTATTTCCGTATTAACTTCTCCGTATCAAAGGGACTATCCTCGAGTGGGTGTCAGCCACGTGCACGCTTCGGGGCACACGGAATTTGATGAACGAGGGGTTGGTGCAGAGGACATTTGGGATTCTTCGCTGGTGGGCCTTGGGTCCGAGGAGGGGGTAAGGGCTTTAGGGCCTCATCCCATCTGTTCTGGGTATGAATATTTTCGTTGGGTCGACACAGCCTTAGGATCCGCGTACCACCCTTCATCTTTCTCTGAGTTTGCGGTTATCCTGAAGCTCCTCTCTCCCAATGCCATCCCAGCCGCCTCCTCTTCTACGGAAGCTTTGAGCTCTAGCCAATTGAGTCTTCTTTCCAAATTCAATACCTCGGGCATCAATCGATCTTATTATGAGACAGCGGAGGAGATTGGAGTCAGCCAGTTGAGGGGGCCTAATACAATAAATCTCACCTGCAGGTGCTTTTTTTTCTCTTGAGAGGACTGTTTTTCCATTCAGTGCCGGGTGGGGCAAAGGGTGGTGCTGTTTGATTATAGTTGCTGGGGAGGTATGAGGTACTTATTCCATGGTCACCATAGGGGGTGGCCCTTTCGTTCGCTCGTCAAGGTTTCACTCGGAAAATACTCCCATCATAATTCTCTACGATGGTGTAGCAAGGCAGACCTCCAGTCCCTGCTTTGTGCCCCCGCACTCTATTCTTCCCGGGATGACTCTGGTTCAGTTACTATCCAACAGGTGATTGAATTGATGGTGGATCATACCGTGACTCTCAGCTCCCATTTGGGCCTAGTTTTTCCGGGTCCGGCAGAAGAATACCGGTCTAGCATAAAGGCGGCAGAATTGAGGGAGGTCGTTGGAGTGTCATCTCTAGCCCCTATCTCCGATGCAAACCTGAAACGTACGGAGAGAGAATTGATACGGCTTCACTCGGATATCAATTATGACTCTGGATCGCATAGCAGTGGTCTCAAGCGAAAGAAAATTGGAAGAAAAATTGGAGTTGGGGAGGGGAGGAGCTTCTCACACTATAGTTGTTGATGAAGATTCTATCCTGGAATATCAATGGCTTGGGCTCTCGGGAGAAACGAATTCAAATAAAAGCATTAGTTAAACATCGGCGACCCGAGGTGGTTTGTCTTCGGGAAACTAAGATGGAGCAAATCAGTAACATAGATATGAGAAGCATGGGGTTCAACTCTGATTGGAATTTTGCTTTCGTAGCATCCAAAGGAGCTTCAGGGGGTATCTTGGTGGCATGGGATACAGTCTTGTGGGCCAGTTCGGATGTTTGGCAAGGAGTCTTCTCTCTCTCTGTAGCCTTCTGAAAATGTAATGATAATTCAGTCTGGTTATTCTCAGGAGTCTATGGTCCTTTGTCCCCTTCTGAGAAGTGTTCTTTTTGGGAAGAATTAAATCAGATGCGTGGCCTATGTTCCGCTCCTTGGTGCATTGGGGGGGATTTCAATGAAGTTCTAGATTCAAGAGATCGACTTGGGGGTCAGCGCATTACTGTGGGTATGAGAACTTTTCCTGATTTTATCGCGATCAATGAGCTAGCTGATATACCTTTGGGTGGTTCATCTTTCACGTGGGCAAGAGGTTCGAACCGGAGCCGGCTTGACAGGTTTCTTTTATTGGGCGACTGGTTGGCAGCTATCTCCGAAGTTTACCAGCAGGCATTACCCCATTCTGTCTCCGACCATTGCCCTATTCTTTTGTCCCCGAAAATGGAATCTTGGGGCCCCCCACCCTTCCGATTTGAATTGGCTTGGCTGGAAAATCCCCTCTTGGAGGCTCAGTTAGTCCGATGGTGGTCGGAATGTGTCTTCACGGGACCCAGTGATGTCGTTATTCGCAAAAAATTAAGGTTCATCAAAGGGAAATTAAAAGCATGGGCTAAGGAGCAGAAAGAGATTGCACTCGGCAGGAAGCGGATTCTTGAGGACCGGTTGATGGAGATACATTCATTGGCTGATAGTGGATTGGCCTCGGCGGAGGATTTTGAGCAACAAGGAAGATTCATCCAAGAACATAAAGAGTTGTTAATGCTTGAAGAAATCTCTTGGCGGCAAAAATCCCGAGTCAAGTGGTTGTTGGAGGGGGATAAAAATACAGCCTTCTTCCATGCCATAGCCAGTGCTCGCAGACGAAGGAACCGAATTGAATCTTTAGAAGTGGAGGGGGCGGTTGTATCTGACCGGGAGAGGATTATTGAGGAAACTATTGCCTTCTACCGATCATTATACTCCGCTGACGGGCTTGTTCGCCCAATTCCCCAAAACATTTGTTTTACAAGTTTGAGCCTGGAAGCCTCTGCCGGATTGGAAATCCCCTTCTCTGAGGAGGAAATCTGAATTGCTCTGTTCTCTCTGGCTCAGGATAAAGCCCCTGGCCCTGACGGTTTCTGCTTGGCATTCTTTCAGACATGTTGGGAAACAGTCAAATCGGATCTTGTTCGTTTTTTTCTAGAATTTTTTGAGGGTGCTCTTCTCGACAAAGGGACGGGGGCAACTTTTCTAGTCCTTATTCCAAAAGTTGATGGCGCATCAAAAGTATCAGATTTTCGCCCGATTAGCTTGGTGGGCAGCCTCTACAAAGTGCTTGCGAAGGTGCTGGCGGACCGTATCAAAGTGGTTCTTCCATCTATTATCTCGGTAAATCAGAGTGCTTTTCTAAGCAATCGTCAAATTCTTGATTGTTCCTTAACAGCAAATGAAGCCATTGACTATTACCGGAGGATAGGGGAAGGCGGCATCTTATGCAAGCTTGATATGGAGAAAGCATATGACCGTGTGGATTGGGCCGCTTTAGATTATCTTATGGGTCGAATGGGTTTTGGGGCAAGGTGGAGAGGGTGGATCCGGAATTGCTTATCATCCGCATGGTTTTCTGTTCTCATCAACGGCTCAGCAAAAGGATTTTTCAAATCCTCTAGAGGCTTGCGGCAAGGTGACCCTCTCTCTCCTTTTCTTTTCCTGATCGTGGCCGAATCCCTGTGCAGTTTACTGAAAAAAGGTAGTGCCATGAGGCTCTATAAAGGGTTCCTTATTGGAGATAGTAAGGTGGAAGTCTCGCTGCTTCAGTTTGCGGATGACACCCTTCTATTCTGTTCTCCGGTCATCTCCCAGCTTCTCAACCTTAAAGCCATGCTTCATTGTTATGAGATGGTCTCGGGTCAACGATCCAATTTTGGCAAATCTCGGTTGTATGCGATTAATGTCTCTGAGAGCGATGCATCCTCCTTCGCCGGAATTATGGGCTGCGGGCTAGATGTCTTTACCGCTACCTATTTGGGTCTTCCTCTCGGAGTGGGCCGTCCGAGGCACAACCTATGGGCTCCTATTATACAAAGGATTGAGCGTCGGTTGGCCACCTGGAAGCGCCGGTTGGTTTCCAAAGGAGGTAGATTGGTGCTAATAAAGGCCGTTCTCTCTAATATGCCGATTTATTTTCTATCCCTTTTTCACTGTCCCGCTTCTGTTGCTAACCGCATAGAGCAGATTCAGAGACAATTTCTGTGGGGTGGTTCAGGGTCTTCCAAGGGGGTCTCCCTGCTTAAATGGCGTCTAGTCTGCTCGCCAATTAAAAATGGAGGTTTGGGTATCAGGAGGGTCCAGCTCTTTAATCAGGCCCTTATGGGCAAGTGGCTGTGGAGATATGGCGAAGAACACTCCTCTTTGTGGGTCCGGGTCATTGTCAGTAAGTATGGTTCATCTCTTGGGAATTGGGAATCCGTTGATAATTTTAAAAGCAAAGGGATCACGGTATGGAGGGACATCTTGCAGTTGAAGTCTTTATTTGCCCCTGGAGTTCGCTTCAGAGTTTATAGGGGGGATCGAATTCGGTTTTGGCAGGACCCTTGGTGTTCGTCTGATTCTCTCCGAGTTTTGTTTCCTGACTTATTTATTGTTTCATCTCAGAAAGAGGCTTGGGTATCGGAATGTTTTGATCGGGTCCAAGGGCAAGTGGCGTGGGCTCCTAAGTTCCGAAGAGCCTTCTTTGTTCGGGAGTTAAGCGCTTACAACGCCCTCATCTCCTTATTGGACTCTTGCTTCATCAAGTCTTCGGGCATAGATCGTCGAATTTGGATTTGGAATCCGTCGGGGATTTTCTCCGTCAAATCTTTTTACCACCATCTGATCTCCCATCTAGTGGAACATGCGTCCTCCGCGGTTTGGCGCCAAGCGTGCCCTCCGAGAGTTGCTTTCTTTGGGTGGTCGGTAAGCTGGGGCCGAATTCAGACGATGGATTTCTTGCGGAAGAGAGGAATGTGGCTGGTGGATCACTGCCCTCTATGTCTCTCCGCCGGAGAATCCATTGACCACCTCTTTATACATTGCAAGGTTGCTTCATATATTTGGGGTCTTCTCTTTACTCGGTTTGGAGTCAGTTGGGTTCCTTCCAATTCTATGGCTGAATTTATTCGGAGTTGGGACTGGGCTCCGTGGAAGAGGAAAGGCAGAATTCTGTGGAAGATGTGTCTATTAGCCTCCTGGTGGTTCTTGTGGAAAGAGCGGAATGCGCGTGTCTTCGAAGGTCAGGTCAGGTCCCCATATTGGATTTATATTCAGGTGGTAGCAGCGGTCATCTCCTGGGCCCGTTCTCTTCCTCTTTTTCGGTTTGTTTCTGCTTATGCCCTCTGGGAAGGGTGGCCAACCATCTGTATGGAATCAGTTACCAAAGTGAAAACTCGACCTTCTTGGTCTCCCCCTTCGCCGGGGTCCCTGAAGCTCAATTTTGATGGTTCCTCTATCGGCAATCCAGGAGCGGCAGGAGTAGGGGGGTTATGTCGGAATTACAAAGGGGAAATCATTTGGGCCTATTCGGGGCCTATTGGATTTGCATACTCGACTGAGGCGGAGGTTAAAGCCGTACACAATGGGATTCTCTCCATGCCTTGCTTGGAGTGCGACAGACTGATAGTCGAAGGCGACTCCGTAAATGTTATTCGCTGGCTTTCGGGAGCCGCTTCTCCCCCTTGGCGACTTGTGCCTTTCTTTGAGGAGATAGAGGATAGAGCTAAGGGCTTCTCCATGGTCTTTCAGCATGTCCGGAGATCAGCCAATGTGGCAGCCGACTCCCTGGCTAAGAGCGGTGTTTCTCGGGCCGAGTTGGAGTGCTTTGACTATCTCCCCCCTTGAATTCTTGTATTGCTATTTTCTTTTCTCATTGTTCCTTCAGGACCATCTCGGTTCTGCTTATTCATCTATATATACATATTCTGTTGCCTTCTTCAAAAAAAAAAGTTTTACCACTAATCTAGAAGGTAACTACCTGCAGCCAAACATAGCCAGATCCGGGTTAAAACAAAACTGAAAAATTGTAGGGAGAAATCAAGTAGGGAAATGATATCACCCCGTCAATGATTTAATATTATTTATTATTTAATGGGCTTGTGAGAGCTTTAGAGTGCTGATATCATTTCCCATCAAGTATTATCAAGATAATATTAGAGGAGGGTAACTATTAAATATTATTTTGCGTCAACAGAGTGATGTTGGCAGATGACGACTTGCAATTAGGGCTGCAACTCGGGTCGGGCGGGTCGGGTTTTGGAGAACCCAACCCTACCTGAGAAATATCTCGGTCGGGTCGGGTCGGGTTTTTTTTCGGAAAACCCACGATTCCCGGCCCTACCCATGATAAATCTCGGGTCGGTTCGGGTCGGGTCGGGTTTTTTCACGTTGACGCAAATTTTTAAGGAAAATTTTTGTTTGGCAAGGCAACTCAACTCATAGAAGCAGAAATTACACTCACATTACACTTTAATCAAACAATGATGTGATTACACTCACATCACACTTGAATCAAACAATGCTGTAATCAAACAATGTTGTAATTACAATCAAACAATGCTGAATCAAACACTTGAATCAACTCAACTCATAGAAGCAGAAATTACACTCACATACAGTAACAGTGGCTCCGTAGGTTTTCACTTTTAACTTTGGGATAATTACATTTACACCCCCTCTAGTTTTTGACACATCCACTTCCACCCCTATAGTTTAAAACGTGAGAAATACACCCCTGTAGTTTCAATTTGTTTAAGGTTTGCCCCCTCAGCTGAAGGTTCGTCCATAGATTGAAGGGTTAGGATGATCCGATGGAGCTGATTTTTTGGGCACACCATATCTATGTCAGGACCCATCAAATGAACGCTTTGGATCATCCAAATAATGTGGGCCTCTACCCGAATCCAAACACTACAAAAAAATCATCCAAATAATGTGGGCCCACATTGTTTGGATGATCCAAAGCGTTCATTTGATGGGTCCTGACATAGTTAGGGTGTGCCCAAAAAATCAGCTCCATCGGATCATCCTAACCCTTCAATCTATGGACGAACCTTCAGCTGAGGGGGCCTACCTTAAACAAATTAAAACTACAAGGGTGTATTTGTCACGTTTTAAACTATAGGGGTGGAAGTGGATGTGTCAGAAACTAGAGGAGGGTGTAAATGTAATTATCCCTTTAACTTTTAACTAACAATAGAAAAAAATGTACATACTATAACTTATGTAACTCGGGTCGGGTCGGGTCGGGCCCCTTCAAATCCGGCTCGACCCGAGATTCATGCGGGCTTTTGAATGCTGAACCCGGCTCGACCCAAAACCCATGAAACCTGAACCCGACCCAGGCTATTTTCGGGTCGGGTCGATGCGGGTCGGGTTTTACCCGGCTCGAGTTGCAGCCCTACTTGCAATGCGTCAGTTCCTTCTCACAAACTACTTTCCATTCATTTAAATTCATTCTCCCCCTCTCTCACCAATCTATTATTTCTTCTTCTTCTGCTTCTAAATTTTATTAAGCACTTACTTTCATCCTTCATATTTTCCCACATTTTGCTTGTTCATTTGTTGCTATTGCTTGATTTGATTTTGGAGCAGAGAACCAGAAGAAATGAGGGTTAGATTTACTTTTCCTTTTTTTGTTTGTTTTAGCTAAACCCAATTCAAATTTTCTAAGAAGTACAGTTGTTCATGGGTTTCTCTCTATTTTGAATTTTTTTTTAATAGTCTTAAGATATATGACAAAAATTCTTGATTGATTTGGGTTTTTTTTTTTTTGTTTCTGTTTTATTAATTTCAGAAGATTGGAGATTGAATTATGTCTTAAGTTTCTTACTTTTCCCACTTCAATGATTTTCAGAAGCTTCTTTAGTGTTGGGTTTTTCTTTTCCTCTGATTTAACTGTCTTCAAATGCTTAATTCTTATGGGTTTTTGTGATTGTTTCAGAAAGTGGTCTTGAAAGTAGATTTATATGACGACAAAGAGAAACAGAAGGCTATGAAGGCTGTCTCTAGCTTCTCAGGTATCTTTGTTTAAGAGGTAGGAATTCATTACCCTTAAAACTATATTGAGAATTCAAGTAAATGACTTTTTTTTTTTTCTAATTTTGTAGGGATTGATTCTATCACCATGGATATGAAAGATAAAAAATTGACAGTGATCGGAGACGCAGATCCCGTCTATGTGGTGAACAAATTGCGGAAAGCCTTTCGTACAGAGATCCTCACCATCGGGCCCGCGAAAGAGCCTGAGAAGAAGAAGCCTGAACCCAATGTGAAGAAAGTTGAATCAGCCGAGCCTATCAAGTTCTACAACACCCATAATCCAAATGCACATTACTATGTCCACACTGTAGAAGAGAACCCAAATGCTTGTTGTGTTATAATGTAAGATTTGATGACGAAGAGATACACAAAGGGGTGGAGGAGCCACCGTTAAGTCCAACAGGCTTGAAGTTAACGATTTCTGTTTAGAGGGGGAAAACACACAGGTTCCAAAAGGCTTAAAACTGTCGTTTTGGAAAGGGGGTTAAGATAGCTTTTGCCCTGAAAATAAAGCATATGGTGCATGGTGCTCTTTCTTGTTATGGAAATATGTTCTTTTCTGCAAACATTTTCAAACTTTTGCAAAATGTTCATAGTGATTTGGTATTGAGATCCAGACAGACCGACCTCTTGAGAATTCAAAACCTAATTGGTTTGTTGTTACAAGAGTTTGGCAAAATCCCACTGCTCGGTTTGTGGCAATTTAACAAGATCCAAGTAAATGTTAGTTGGAAGGATAGAAAGATGACCTGACAGAAATTGAAGTACAAAAAGAGTGGTAGACAAAGATCTCTAGTGCGTCCAGTTATTTACGTGTCTGCTAGGGGTCTTGCCTAAACCCAGCTTACCCATCCAAAAAAATAAAAACATAGACATGTCCCTAACAGCTCTCCCTACTTTGCCATGTGTACAATCACATCTCTAGATTTTGTGCGATTTTCATTTGCTCATCAAATCGGTCCCAACCACATCCACACGGCACACTTAATATTAACAATGATTTTGAATGATTCAGATCTTTGAATAAGCTGGGCCCCACCTGTGTACTTCATAGAAGATCTGTTTCAACTTAAAATGGGTATAAAACAAATTTTATGTATATTTTTAAGTGAAAAAATAGGCATTAATTTTTCTCTTTCTCTTCTTTCTAGCATCTCCATTAGCATCTCCATCATGTCAGATCCCATTCTCCAAGCTGACTAGTGGCCATAGTTGAGGGAGCCCTCAGCCCTTTGTCTTGATGTGCCTTGTATGGCTTCCCTAGCTTCTTGGCTCTTATGATTTGTGGTTTTTTGTTATAATAATAGATGTGGTCTAAAATACAGCTGCATTTTTTGTTACCAAAAAAAAAAAAAAAAAAAAACCTCTTATTACTACTAGAAGTTTCTAGCCTAGAGTACCCTGGAGGAAGCTTCTCAAATAAACTCGGCCTCATTACTTTTTTTTTTTTTTTTTTTTCAGATTTTCACCGAGGCTACCGATATTGGCGCTACTAAGTGATTTGCTAGCGTCCATCGCAAAAGGCATTTCACAGATGGTCTCTTGCATGTCAGACCAGCCACCTCGTGAATGAAGACAAATGCTGCTGAAAAGTGAGAGTGAAGACAAAAGCTGCTGAAAAGGGAGCCTGTGTGGCTGGTCTGACATGCAACAGACCATATGTGAAATGCCTTTTGTGATGGAAGCTAGCAAATACCACTGTGTGATTGCACTAACTCACCTTATCTTTTACTATTTAACCTGCTGTCAAAGGTTATCATTTCTTCCAAAAAAGAGTCTTGGTGGGCTCACTCCACAACGTTCACTCTTCCATCATTGTGTTATATTGTAAGATTTGAAGAAGAAAAGATGTATTTTTTTGTCATGGTTTTGAGTTCTCTGTAATGTCGAAACCGATCCCCTGAGACGCATAAAGAACAGAGAAGATAATCCGTGCAATGGATGTTGGATTGATATTCATGTTTGTGTTCAAGGGAATGTACAGAGATAATAAATCTCCTGACTTAATTGTGTCCATGTATGAAGAGAAGTTGAAACTGAAATTTGCATTTGATAAGGCCCTCCGCATGAATATTGGTGTACTTAGTACTTTATTGATCTTACGGTTTCATCATGAGCTTTGGACGCTATACTTAAATATGTTCTAATAGGTGATTGATTTTTGAAGATTGAACAATATATAAATATTTCTGTAAGAGTGTTTCATGGTAGGCCATATTCATTTATGGGAAAAAATTGATGAATTGATATAGTGAATTTGCCTCTTAAGATACAATGAAGTCCATTCACTATGACTTATGTCGGTTAGTGTTATGCTTAGAAAACAAACCCGAATACCTTTGGATTTTGGAAATATGTCAAGACACTAGTTTATGTAGAAAATAGGCTACCAGATAGGTAAAGCTAAACAGTAGAGGGTGAGACTATAGAATGTGTTGAAATTAGGGGTGGCAATGGTTCGGTTTCTGTTCGGTTCGACCCCCAAACCGAACCGAACCGAAATTTGAATCGGTCTGGTAAAACCAAACCGAAACCGAATTTTCGGTTTGGTTCCGCCAATTTTGCCACCCCTTACTCATAATAATTGAAAATATTCGGTTTTGGTTCCGTTTGATCCCCAAACCGAATCGAACTGAAATTTGAATCAGTTTGGTTAAACCAAACCGAAACCTAATTTTCGGTTCGGTTTCGACTCGGTTCCGGTTCGGTTCGGCCAATTTTGCCACCCCTAGTTGAAATCCCTTGAAAACCATTTTTATCTGTATTTATTTCCACTAGTTGGGTTTTGGGTCTTTAAATAGACCTATTGGTGACTAGTTGTGTGGATTTAAACTGTGCCTTTTCACAAGTCTGTAACCTAGATCAAACTCGGGTGATTTTATGACCGTCAGATCACACAAGGTCTCTAGCGCACTAAAGTCTATTGCCATGCACCATGTGTGCGTGTTTTGAGTGGAGAGTCTTTATAAATCTTTTTCAACACTTCTAACTTTTTCATGTTGGACTAAATTTTTAAGTTTCCCACAAGCTTTCACAAACCTTTTACAAACAATCATTTTTTAACTAATAATGGATATCCCTATTAAAAAAAATCCAACATATCAGTATGATATCTGCCCAAATATGAATCCTATTGGCCAATACAGTTAAAAAATAACATGTCTTTTTGGTTGAATTTGTGATCTCTACCTGTTTGGACTGCAGGAACTTTTTGGAAAAGAAAAACTTTTCCAAAATTTCATGATTTTCCATTGTTTGATTACACATGAAAAAAGTAGTTTGAACTTTGAACCACCCTAGTCCAAGTTTTATGGACCTTTAATTTATAATGATATGCCTAAAATTTAAAACTTCCCTCTACATTGTGGAAATAAAACAATTTTCCTAGGAAAAAAGATTTCCTCAAGAAATATTTTTCCTACAATACAAACCAGGCCTTAATTTATGACTATGTTTTCTAGGAGTGCAACTCGGGTCGGGTTTGAAGCCAACCCGACCCAACCCGGAAACCTCAACCTTCAACCCTAACCCAACCCGACCCGACTCTTAACCCGGTTTGGTTAACCCGACCCAACCCAGATTTGTGTTTCCCCAACCCGAACCCGAACCCAAACCCGACCCAACCCGGATTTGTGTTTCCCCAACCCAAACCCGAACCCGAACCCGACCCTACCCAACCCTCTTTTCTTTTGCATTAGAAAATAGTCTTTTTTATGAAATTTTCTTAACATTTTTTAGGTGTTTGTTAGTTGAAATGTTTTGTATTATACATTTTGACTCAAATTTTCTCTACGCATGTACTTTGAGAAAGGTTTAAAATTTCGGTTTTGTAAAGCGTTTCGGTCCTCACCCAAACCGAAATTTTCGGCCGGAATTCAGAAATTTTGGGCGAAATCCACGAAACCAATTGAACGGCTATTTTTTATCCTATTTTATTTCGATCGAAATTTTGGCTGAAACTTCGATATAATATTAAATAAATATAAAAAATTCTTATTTTTGGGTGAAATCCCTTAAATTTCGGGATAAATTTCAACCCAATTTCAAAATTTCGTCCGAAATAAACTACCGTTTCTTGTATTTCAAATTTCGCTTTTGTTCTCGACCGAAACCCAAAATTTTGGGCCAAAATTTCGGATTTCTGTCGAAATTTATAACCTTGACTTTGAGTCCGATAATCAAATTTGGATTTAAAATCAATTCTCAAAATCCCAAACGAACATGACCGCCTAGTGTAGTTTTCTCATTGATTTTGCAAACAGGGTTGTCATTTCATTTATATATTGTTTAGAGTTTATGTCAGTTTAATGAGTTATTCCTTCATAAGGTTTTGATTAATTATGTTGATCTATGTAACTTGAAATTTAATTATTTGCTTGGTTTAAAATGATATGTTCTTTCTTGTCTTTACGAGTTTATGTCAGTTTAATGAGTTATTCCTTCATTAGGTTTTGATTAATTATGGTGATCTATGAAACTTGAAATTTAACTAATTGCTTGGTTTAAAATGATATGTTCTTTTGCGTCTTTACCTTTTTTTTCAACATGACTCCCAATTTTTTTTCCTTCCTCTAAGTTGGGGGTGCATTAGTGTATTTTGGTATCTCTTAGTATCTTATTTGGATGATGTTTGCTATTGTTTAGTTCTAGTTGTGTCTCTTTGCAGTCTTGCAAGTTGATTTGTTTGGCTTTCTTTGGTGTAGTTAGGTTTTACATTTTCCAAACTTTCTTACTTGAGTTATTATTATCATGTAGTCTTGAGGTTTTTTTTTAAAGTTTTTTTGGGTTATGAGGTTAAGTTCCCCTTGTTGATTCTTGACATATTTTTTTTCATAACTTAGGTCATGTTGTATTGCCTATGTCGGGGTCTCGTGCTAATTAGTTGGGTTGATTTGCCTTAATTTCACTTCTAATATATTCAATGGTATGATAAGTACACTAAGGGCATGTTTGGCAAACATGAAAAATTGTTCCATGGAATATCCGTTGGCCCCAATTGTAAAATAGGAGCTGAAAGGGAGAACATGTTAGTTCCGCAAATAGTTATAAAAAACACCTTACATAGTTAGATAAACATGATTCGCTATATAAAATGGACGGGAAAAATTCGAGTTTAATACACCATTGGTTAAGAAAAACGGAAACACAAAAAATGTGTTTAAAATTTTGTCATTTGCAAAATATAGTGAGGGTAGGCTTCCAAAGTTGGCCAAAAACGCATTTAAAAAGTCTAAAACGCTTTAGAAACATTTTCTGCAAAAAAGCGGAGTTGTTTTTCACTGTAAAAGTTTTAAATAGAATATTAAACGGCACACTAATAAAAGACTTTTTTTAAAAACATCATTTTAAATGGTATTTTGCTAACTATGGTCCCACACGACTTTTATCTTCCAGTTAAAATATCTCTGTTTCTTTTCTTTGTGAGATGGGTTCTTGCAGGTTCTTGTTCATTTTCCAATGGTTCTTGTTCATGGAGAATATAATCTAGGTTTAAAATTCTTTGGAAGAATTTCATCTTCTCTTGCCATCTTCCAAAATCAGAACTATCAGACTTTTCTGATCTTTAAGGTTTGTGCAGAAGTGGTGGTTCAGTCTCAGATATCAAAATCCCAAAAAATACAGATCTGAAGATTTGTCTTAAGATTGTTAGAAATATTGGTATGTAGATCTGTACTTTAGGGACTCTGAATATATTGCAATATGAAATGTCGCAGAAGATGGAACCGAAATCAACAAATCAATGATCTAGCAAGAATATATTTGTAAGTAAAACAAATAGAGTAAGTGATCACTTATCGAGTTGAGGCACGAAGGTACTCGTTGTCCTTAAGGCAAATCTTGCCCCCACTATGACAACATTGCAAATGGGATTCACGATGTATGCCTCCGAGATACAACAACTCTCACTCCAGGGATGTGCACTCACGCAGCCCAGACGCCTAACGAACTCGCTTATGTTTGCCAAAAGCCTTGATCAAAAACATTGGGAGAGAAAAACTAAAACAGCAAAATAAAGAAGAAAAGAACAAGAAGACTGAGAGCGTTTTTTCCCGAAGGATACTCTCTATTATCTATGGAAATCCGATTTATACAAAAGAACAAGAGAGATCCGTTACGTGAAACGTCGCACCCTTTAATGCGTAAATGACGTTTCCCAAATGGCCACTTAACCGACAAAAAATAAATAAAATGAAAGATCTGCTAAAAGAAAATTAGAGAAAATGAAAAATAAAAGAAAAGAGTACTAGGGCCCACCCAGGTGCAGCCGGGCAAGCCGCGCTGTTCCGGGCACGCGCGTGTGGTATGTCTAAAAGTCCCTCAAGCCTAATAGGTAGTCCGTACGTGTAGGACCCCGTTTATCCTCTTCTCATTTACAAGATAAGAAGAAGTGGATTTATATATATACCCATTCATCTCCACTCAAACTTCCCATCTGGGACTAAAGGTTTTTCACTTTACTTCAGAGATTTGGAGGGAACTCCAAATAGTGGCTATACAAACGGACCACTAAAGTAAAAAGTACATAAAGTAGTTCAGAAAGAGAGAAAACCATAAGAAGACAAGAAAAAAATCACCACTTTGTAATTTTTACAACATGAATTTTTCTCAAAGAAAATTCAACAAGGGCAAGGTAAGCCATATATAGAGCCCATACGAAGTTAGGGAAGGATCCTCCCATCATACTTGTTTCCCTTCCTCCTCTCTATTCCGTTTGTTTAAGATTAGGACAACCGATTATTGGACTCAAAATTACGTTTAAATTTGAGTCCAATAATTGGTCTAACACTCACAATTGGTTGTCATAATCTTAAACGAAGAGGGACTACGTAAATACATTTAATGAATCATGGCCCATATGATCTAGCCCATAAATTGAATTTGTAATGGCCGTCTATTATTGGGATTTTTTTCACAAAGGAGAAGACATTGTATGAAACCTATCATTCAAATTCAAGGGATCTTGCAGCATCCGTCTTCGGTTAGAGAGAGAGAGAGAGAGAGAGAGAGAGAGAGAGAGAGAGAGAGAGAGAGAGAGGTAGTCCTTTCAGCTGATTTTGAAATTTGAAATGATTTAGGAGGAATGCTAAACTTAGGGGCGCCCAAGCAACAATCAGCTGAAAGGGGGCGTCCTTTCAGCGGATTTTAGAATCTTGGATCTCCTCAAAATTGAGACAAGAGAAGAATGAGACCAGCTGTCGTTTTCTGATTTCTTGCCCAACTTTCTGACGGCAAGAGAGCAAGGGATCGTCCTATGTTTCTAGGTTTTAGAAATCTTAAGATGGGAGAGAGATTTTTGAAAACCTGGATTTCTTACTTAAAATCTAAGAAATGCCTGTCAGAACAGCATACAACAGCTTGATCATAAACCCTCTTTTACACTGTTTTAAAACTAAAAATTTGGATTCTAAAATCCGTCTATCCAAACTGCCTCTTAGTCTCCGTGAATGGACCACTTTGTTGGTTAACCACCCATTTCAAGTGTTTCAAGTTTATGTGAATCAGACAAGCAAATAGATGTTTGCCACGAATTTTGAAATAAATATTTCTAATATTGATTCATCATATTAACATAATTAATAACCAAATTATCCTTGAATATTTTAATAATTACTAAAATGCTCTTTCGTTAATTATTATGATTATTAAATCACCTTTCAGCAATCATAATAATCACTAAATTTATTTAGAGCACTTTATCATAATTATTAAAATCAATTAAAGCATTATTTATATGTGTCAATGGCAAAAGCCATTGAGAATATCCTCAGTGGCGCCCTGATCAGCTAAATGATCCTTTTATTTTTGGTCCATCTTGCCTTGTTTATGGTTCCAACAAGTAATCCAAAACTTATGGCCCACCAGAGGCGTAGCATTTAGGTGATTGGTCCATCTATCTAATTTGACGTATTGGATGTGTTCTCACTGTGATTGAATGATAAACTTATGACACAGGTGTTAGAGATCTTCACGTCTCTTTAGATTTTGTGCGATCTTCATTCGCTCATCGAATCACCAGTCCCAATCACATACACCCTAATCTCCCACAAGAAGATCTAACAGTGAGATCTACACCTAATCCAACCGTTGGATCCCTTGAAGTCCATGTTTTGGTAATTGCACTAACTCACCTTCTCTTTAACTATTTATCAAAGGTCTTCATAGATTCCTAAAAAACCGTCTTCCCGGCTCTAGGCTCCACAACTTTCACTCTTCCATCTTCAGCTTCTCTATTGGTCTGTTCTGCACTGCCCAGCTGCATTTGTCCGTCCTCCGATTGGGAATTGGGACAATTACCTTATCTATTCTTTCTTAATTTGTTTGTGACAGCTTTTTTGAATCTATGATAACCTTTGAACGCTAGTTGAATAGTAAAAGACAAGGGAAGTTGGTGTAATTATCAAAACATGGTGGTGTGATTACAGTATCCATTTCAATAGTACACTTTTTGATAAGAGTGTTTATTTCTATCTTTCCTTCTTTTTTTTCATTTTTAAGATGTCTCTAGCTTGGTCACTGGTCAAGTAGGTTATAAATTATGGGCCAAGTGGGCCAAGGTTTGAAATTGGTTTTAGCGTCTGATGAGTCTTCAAAAGTGGGAAGTAATAAATGCGTAGGGGAGTGAGGGTAGTGGGCCACAGGTAGTGATGTGGACATACCCACATCTAAGCCTCAGGATAAACCCTCCTTCTACTCCACAACTGGTACAACACTACTCCAAACCGGTCTTTCTCTCCAACATGAAAGGTTGGTGGGCCAAACAATTAATTTCTTTAAATCTTTGAGCGAGGTAGGTCCCACTCATGTTTTTCAAAATGAACTGTATGGACCACACCCTAGGATGATCCAAACTGTCCATATCGTAAATAGATTGTGTCCCAAAAAATCATTTCCACATGATCATTCTAGCCCTCCGATCTAAAGAGAAACTGCATATTATGGAAATGATTTTAGGGGCACAGCATATTTACGTTGTGGCCCATCAAATGGACGGCTTGGACAATCCTATGGTGTGGACCGAACATAAAAATAGGTATCTTCTCGGCAAGGTCATGGACCAAGTAGGTTATAAATTATGGGCCAAGTGGGCCGCATGTTTTAAATTGGCTTAGGATCCTTTGAGTCATGATAAGTGATCAAGTAAGAAATACAGACGAGTACGGATAGTGGGCCACAGGTAGTGATATGGACATACCCACATCTAAGTCCAATCAAATATGACAAATAACTAAAATAAAGTGTATAAATAAAATAACACAAATATGACCAAAATAAAGTAATTAATAGTAAGGCTAAGGCCCTGTTCATTTAAGATTTCGACAGCCGATTGTGATACGAATACCGATTATTGGAGTTAATTTTGAGTTCAATAATCAGTATCGGTGTCGCAATCGGCTGCAACAATCTAAAATGAATAGGCCCAAAATCACATCAGCCAGTCTTGCAAGTTACGGTCAAACTGATTAACTAAGAAATTAAAATGACCAAGATATTTATCGAGGATAGCTAAATTGACCAAGATAATCAAAAGATTTATTTCTTGGATTAATCTCTAGACATCTATGATTAAGTCATTTGACAACAAGGGATGGTATCCAAAAAAATAAAAATAAAATGAAGGATTATTTTTTTGTTTGCTGGGCTGAAGGATTTAATTTGACACCAACTCAGAAGTAAAGTAGCCAAAAAAATTTCTTGGTTTTGCTAGAATTTCCAATTGAGGTTTCTATAATAACAAAGAGTTCCCATATTGATAAATTCGAGTGGCAGCTAGATCTCCCCGATGGTCCTTAGCTTCCTCTTACTACGGTCATCTTTAGCATTTATTCAGGCTTTCCCTTTCTACTTTTCAGGCTTATATATACCTTATCATATATAAAATTTGAAGAAAACTCACAAATTTGAGGGAGAAACTAAGCATTGGTCCATTTAAGATCAAGACCAATTCCGAAAAAGTTGCCAGAAAGGACCCCGGTAGACCAAATAAATTGTAAAGAGAGAGGGAAAGTACACAACTGGTTAGAAGATTGGTCCATTTAAGATCAAGACCAATTCCAAAAAAGGTTGTTGAAATAAAGTCCAATTCAAAGTGTTGTAGGCTTTTTCTAATAATAATTTTCAAATAATGGACTTTTGCACTCATTCATCCGATGAAAGGTAAAAATATCGTGACTACACATAATATGCTCAGAAACGAAGGGATCGAGAACAAAGGCCCTTTGAAGAGGTGACATCAACTCTTTAATTAAGGAATCCGGATTGAAAACCCAAGGAAATTACATAGAACAAAAGAAAACGAGAGAGAGAGGGGGACGTGGACAAATTTAGTTATCTGTCTATTTTCTGCCCATAGAAGACGAAAAACTAATGAATACTACATTGTACTACTTGGAAAACGCGTGAAAATTCTAGAGTAGCTGCACCAGCACTCGAAATCCAACCGAATGCTCGGTCGATGGATTTATGATTGAAAGAAATCCCCTTTGCTACTCCTTCCCTGTGGCAAATAAGGAAACTGTAAACCTCCTCTAGTCCTCTGGTTAATTTTGAAGAAGAAAATCTATTAGAGATAAAACGTGAAAGCAACACTCTAAGAATAAACCGTGGAAGATAAAAACTTTATTCATGTCCAATCGTTTTTATACATGAAGTTGGTTGTTCGGTTCTAATAACCATGGCCCACTCCACATAAAACAAAACTTCTCATCAATACTAATCACCTAGAGCCCTATGATATAAAAAACTCTAACTAATAGTTATCTAAAAAATAAACCAAAAACAAGAAAATGATTCTTGAAGAGTCAGTGGTGTACACACGTTCACAATTCTCCCCCTCAACACCGACTCACCAAACTAACTACGATTCAAACCCGTTATGAATTAACCCCCGTCGGCCCGACCCCTCCGATGCCATGCACGAATCAGCGATGACTCTAGCACTCTCCTTCAGCATTAACTCTCTACTAGTCAAGCCAAGTTCCTTTCGAAACTTCACAAACTTCTTGTAGCCCAACCCTTCAAAAGTATCATGAAACTTCAATCTCTCACTGTACCACGCTCTCGGAGCCTCCTTCCATAACTTGCACACGTATTGCAGATTCTTGCTACTCTCGAACCCCCTGGGTTGCTCAATGAAAATTTCTCGATCCAATTCACCTTGTAACAATACATTCTTCCTCAATGCAGTAATCTCCTCCCTCATAGCGATTTGCCACTCCCTGATGTCTTTTACCTCTTCAAAAGAAGTTGGCTCATCCACCTTACGATTTTCTGAGACATTACAATCTATCGTAAGCGGCTCCTCTACCTCACGATCTTCTGAGGCATTACACTCTTCTGTAAGTGTCTCTTGATCACAAACCAAATTTGTTTCATCCTCATGACTCTTCACAATAGGATATTCTGCAACATTCAATGCAAAACAAACCTCCTCCTCAAAGTCATATTCCGTAGCAGTCTCTCCCATTGCCACATCACATGCAAAAGAAGCTTGCATGTCCATTCACCATCGACATCATCATCCTTCTCTTTGGATTCGATGGCAACATTCCCATCATTGGTCTCAATCCTAGCCCGACAATTTCTTCTAATATGACCAAGCTTACCACATCCATAACAATAAAAATCACATTTTTCATGTGATTTTTCATTGTTATTAGATCGATCACCTCTTCTATAACCATCATTCGGCTTCTTATTTTTCTGTCACTTCTGCTTGCTATTCACCGCAAGCGCTTCCTCACTCTCTTTCACAGATAATCCGGCCATCTGCCTTGCCAACATCTCTTGATTAATCAAGAGATTCTCCAACTCCAGGAGAGACGGTTGCGTTGGCCAACCACGAATAGCAGTGATAAAACCGCTAAACTCAGGCCACGGATAATCATTCTCTGCATCCCGCTTTCAGTAATCTTAGACTCCTCTTCTAATTGAGATATCTCATTACACAAGTTTTTAACTTTCATAAAATAATCAGAAATGGATAAATTACCTTATGTTAATGAGCAGATCTCGTTCTCCAATAATTGCAATCGTGCATCGTTCACCCGTGAAAAGAGAGATGAGAGTGCATCCCACGCTTCTTTTGGAGTTTTCGCATCTCTAATATGCTCAATCAACTCCTTATGTATTGACGCCTTCAATACGTACAATACTTTTCCAGCACGGATCTTCCACTTCCGTAGCGTATCCACTCCTCCCTCTACTGGTGTTTCGGTGTCGTTGCCATTCACTATCTCCCATAGATCCTGGCCTTGGAGATATGACTCCAAACATGACTTCCAATAGATGTAGTTGGTATTATTGAGCTTTTCTATCCCTGCCAACATACCAACACTCTCCTCCATCTCTTCTTCCAACCTCGATATCACCTCGAAGTAACCAAAGAACAAACCGGTATTCCCACTTCGATATCCCCTCGAAGCAAACCCAAAAACAAACCGGTATTCAGATCGAACACCTTGCTCTGATACCACTTGTAAACCTCCTTTGGTTAATCTTGAAGAATAAACCGTGGAAGATAAAAACTTTATTCACGTCCAATCGTTTTTATACATGAAGTTGCTTGTTCGGTTCTAATAGCCATGGTCCACTCCACATAAAACAAAACTCCTCATCAATACTAATCACCTACCGCCCTATGATATAAAAAACTCTAACTAATAGTTATCTAAAAAATATACCAAAAACCAGAAAAGGATTCTTGAAGAGTCGGTGGTGTACACACGTTCACAGAAACCATCCGGAAGATTGTGCTCAGGTTCTTGAAGCAAATCAGTTCATTTTGCGAAAATGGTCACTGGAGACGCCCATGGAAAAATTACAGTTCACATAAATTCCGGTTTAGATTCATTTACCAGGCCTTCCCCTTGAATTTTGGAATCCAAAAGGCCTAAGTAAAATCGCTTGTGGTCTGGGCAATCCCCTCACACAGGCACACAAACTCCAAAAGCTTCAAGATTCTATTATGCTTGTTTGCGCATTGAAATGGAAGTAGATTCCCACCTCCCATAGTCAAGTAGACTAGTCAACCAAAAAGTAAGTACAAATAGCGACCTTCGTCGTGCCAAAGTTGGTGCAGCTTCAACCATTCATCGGCAGCTTGCCCAAACATACAAATAGCGAGAGACAAGAAGTAGTATCATGAATGGCGGCCCTAACTCAAATCTCATGGACAAGCCCCAAAAACAAAGGAAGATGACCAAGAAAAAGGAGGCCCGTCCCAAAAAATCGAAGAATCTCAGGTGATCCACAAAAGCATTCTGAAGATGAACAATTACTCTATCCTTGAAGATATAGAGGATGTCGAAGGAAACCGGGAAGATAAAGCCTCCAACGCTTCTTCAAAGAACTCATCTACTGATAGTGGATTAAACCAAAGTCCATTCCAAAATCCCCAATGAACGACTTCGGGATTCTGTTGTCAACTACTCTTCTAAAGACAGCAACTTACAAGATGAAGCATGGCAGGAGGGTGAGAAGAAAGAAGTACACTCCCATTCCTCAATGAGGATTCACCCCTAATAGTGGATCAAAAGCAAAACCATCAGAAACGTAGGACAAAATACTAAGAAAAAACCACTAGAAGTTGAGGAAGAGCCAAAGAATCAAGAAGTTGAGTGAGAAGATGATAGGCGTTCTTTAAGCTTAAGTTCACTCAAGTTATCTGTCAAGACTGTCATTCCTGAAGGATAACAGGAAGTTGATTTTGATGAACTTTAAATCTGTTTCTCCACCATCGGTTTGCTCATAGGTCACTTGTATTTTTCGATCATTTGAATCCTTTGTTTTTCATGTCTAGTGTGCCTCAAGGATAGGGATGATGATTTTCATTACTAAACTTATCATCTTTCTTTTAATTTAATAAAATGGTAACGGTTCGTGCTGAACCCAGCTTACCTACCAAAAAATGAAAATAAAAAAAATAAGGCATACCTACCAAAAAAAAAAAAAAAGGCAACGGAACAGATTTTTTTCTGTTTAGGGGTGCAACTCAGTCAATTTTTGGGAATTCGGGCCATACGGACCCAAATTTACTCTTATCAACCCAACCCGACCCGACCCGACCCAAATTGCACCCTTAATTCTGTTTGGTTGCTACGGAAATAGTATTTCCTAGGAACAAAAAGTAAGGGCGGGCGTGCAGCGCAATGCTTCTCATTCTCTCCTGTAAAATCAAGTGTAAACCGTTGGATGAGAGCTGAATTTTAAAATTCCCGGGAAATAACATTCTTTTTTCTGGTTGATTGTATAAGAATTTACGGTTAGGATGGTTTGCCGTCCTGATTAAAAAAATGGCTTAATTGGAACAATAAAAGACTTGACGCTGACTGGCTGAGTCTTCGTAGATGACGTCGAAGCTTACCGGTTCCTTCTCTCCTTTTCTTACCTTGACTCATTTTCCATTCATTTTAAATACATCATATTTAGTTCTCTCCGTCTCACCACAATCAATCATTCTTCTAAATTTTTCTTCCAATACTCTTTCATCCTTCATATTTTTTTCAGCCTCTGTTTTGCTTGTTGATTTGTTTCCTTTGTTTAATCTGGTTCAGGGAGAGGAAATTAGAATAAATGAAGGTTAGATTTCTTTTTCCTTTCTTCGTTGAGTTAAAAAGAATGGTTCTTTATGGGTTTCTCTCAGTTTTGTTTTCTTTATAGAGATTTAGATGTATGAGTAATCTTTTGGGTTTCTTTTATACCTTTTCTGTCTTTGATTCTGAGGAATCTGATGTATAATTCTTGGTGTATGTTGATTCCTTTCTACTTTTTCCGTTAGTTTTTCCTTTGTTAGAGTTTAAAAGCATGTTTTTGTTTTTCCTCTTCTTTTTTTATTGCTTGTTTTTTGGCTATTCAGAATTTCAGATGCTTGACTGTGGTTGGAGATATTCCCACAAATGCTTGATTGATTTGGGCTCTTTTTTCTCTGCTTTAGTGTTTTTTTTTCTATAGTTTTAGAAGATTAGAGATTGAATTCTCTCTTTAGATTGCAAGAGTTTTTTGGAAAAGTTTGGAAAATAACTTTTTTCAAAATTTCATGATTTTACGTTGTTTGATTACAAATGAAAAAGTGGCTTGAACCACCAAAGTTCAATTTTTATTTACAGGGATCTTTGCTATATAATGATATCCTTACAATTTATCATTTCCCTCTAAATTGTGGAAATAAAAACAAAGTTCTTAGGAAAAAAATTTCCTCATGAAATGTTTTTCCTGCAATCCAAACAGGGACTTTCTTATTTTGCACCCTCCATTTGGTTGCTAGAATTTTTTTGGTTCTTGGGACCAAGGTTTTAAATTTCGGTTTCGGACCCAGAAATTTCAAATTTTCGGTCGAAATCTGGTACAAAACCCGAAAATAATATTTTATTCAATATTAAATTTCGGTGAAATATTAAATTAATATTAAAAAAAACAGATTTTTTGGGTCAAATTTCGGGAAAACCGAAATTTCGGCCGAAATAAATGACCGTTTCGGTTTTAATTGATTTCGGATATACGGGTCAGCCAAACATGGGATTTTTATTTTACCGGGATACTTTCAGGGAGGTTTTTTTTTTTCCACCAATCTCCCATGCAGTTTTTTGTTCCACAGAAATCCCAAGAACCAAAGAACTTCCGGCAACCAAACGGTAATGATTTTCATAAGCTTGTTTCATGTTGGGTTTTTGTCTTCCTCTGATTTAACTGTATTCAAATGATTAATTCTCATGAGGATTTTGGTGTTATGACTATTTCAGAAGGTGGTCTTGAAATTAGATTTACATGATGAGAAAGGCAAACAGAAGGCTATGAAGGCTGTCTCTAGCCTCTCAGGTATCTTTGTTTAATAAGTATGAATTCCTTACTAATCAAATTATATTGAGATTGCAAGTAAATGATTGTTACTTTCCTTTTATAATTCTGTAGGGATTGATTCCATCTCCATGGACATGAAAGATCAGAAATTGACTGTCATCGGAGACGTCGATCCCGTCAACGTGGTGAGCAAATTGAGGAAAGCCTGGCGTACAGATATTGTCTCAGTCGGGCCCGCAAAAGAGCCTGAGAAGAAGAAGGAAGAACCCAAGAAAGAAGAACCCAAGAAGGATGATGATAAGAAGAAAGATGAGATAGCTGAGCTGGTCAAGGCCTATAAGACCTTTAACCCCCATATGACTACACATTACTATGTCCAAAGTGTAGAAGAGAACCCAAATGCTTGTGTTATATCCTAAATTATTTTTTTGGTAGGTTATATCCTAATAAGATTTGAAGAAGAAAAGATGGCTTTCCTGTCATGGTTTTGAGTTTTATGTAATGTCGAGGCGCTCCAAGAATAGAGAAGGTCCTTTGCTGATGTTAGATTGATATTCAAGAGAATGTACAGTGATTAATAAATCTCGACTTAATTGAGTCTATGTATGAAGAGAAGTTGAAACTGAAATTTGCAGGAAAACTTTTGTAGGTCTTGAATTTTAATTGGAGAGAGTAGTGGAATAATGAAATTTGAAAATTAGAAAGCTGGGTTCATTAATTTTGGGGTTCTAATTCGCATGGTTCACTTGGATTTTCTTGAATGGCACCATCTTTCTGCAGGTTTCAAAGGAGAACAAGGTGAAAGTATATTCGTTCAGGAAAGTAAAAGAAAGAAAAATGGAGGTGAAAGGGGGATATAGCATTTCCTTGTAGAAAAAGCATATGGTGCTCTTTCTTATTAAGGGCCGAATGGTAATTAAAGAAAATTTTAAGCCCTTGTAAATTTAGGGCCCGTTTGTTCAAGATTATATTAACCAATTGTGAGTGCTAAACCAATTATTGGACTCGAATTTAAACATGATTTTGACTCCAATAATCAGTTTGGCACTCACAATCAGTTGTCATAATCTTAAATGAACAGGGCCTTAATTGGATGTAGATGTCTCCTTAGTGTTATGTTTGAGCCATTGGGGATCCAACGTAGGGATATAAGATGGACAGTCTAGATCAACGAATGATGGAACCCACTTTATAGATGTTAGATATACATGTGGCACTATCATATACTTGGCAAGATTAGTGCCTTGATTTGTTTAATTGTCCATGGTGTTATCCTTATTGGCATTACATGTGATGTAAGCTCTATGTCCTTTTCTTCTTTATTTTATTTCAATTAAACCATTTTTTATTTTTAGAGCCTAATTAACCATGATCTTAGTTAGATAAGACAGATGTGTTTTTTTGGACATTATCGTGAAATGACGTGATTTCGCCCACAGTTTGTAAGCTAACCCTTGATTTATTCGATCTAGTGGGCTCTACCTTGAATTGACAGCCTCTTGCTTAAGTTCCAGCACATGTATTCTATAAACTGAATATGTTCGAATCTGAATTTTATTGCCTTCTTTAGCCCTTACTTGATACTAAAACTCTGGCTGAATAGGACCTAACGACATATTGGGGGAAGCATTTCGCAGCTCACTTTTTCAGGAGAGAACAGCCACCTTGCGCCTGATTTTGTCTTATTCATTTAACTCGTCTGAGTTGGGTAGGGCGCCTACTTGATCGCTAATACAAGCCAGATGGCAGAATAGACCACCTTAAGTTGGGGCCTAAAGATAGTCACTAGACATCAGGGTGCCCTTAAAAAACCAGCCCCCAGGAGTTCCCCCATTGGATCCATGTCATCTAAGTGCCTTAAGTATTCCATTACTATTGTATTTTTAATGCGGGACTTTTCGCAAAAGGCATTTCACAGAACGTCTGTTGCATGAGAGAGCAGCCACATAGGCTCACTTTCCGACATATTTTGTCATTATTCAAGAGGTGGCTGCTCTCTCATGCAATAGATGTTCCGCGAAATACCTTTTGCCATGAACCCTAACAAATCCCTTTTAATGCTATTCACACTAGAGGAATCAGTAGTTTTTCATAATTGATATTTTTTTTTTATAATCAATTTACCTTTGGATCTCTTCAAAACAGATGACCAAGATACTTAACCACTCTCGAGCGTAGAGCATTTCCACTTACTATAGGAATTTTTGTGCCAGAAACAATGGTATGTCTAATTATATATAGTCCTCCTGCGATGTACAATATATCTCAACTCACCTATGGGGCAAAAAGAAAATTTCAGGGTAGTAAACAATATCTAGAATTTCTCTTAGAGTTGAACCATTAGATGATAATGGAACTCGAATAGAGATTTTTTTGTTTCCTAAAATAAAGGACTTGACGGGGATCTGTTTTGACAGGAAATGGATATATCCATATATCTCTGACTTGTAATCTCTGACTTGTTTATGAGATGATAAAACCTATCAATTCAATCTTTTTTCACCGACAAATAATGAGAGCTTAACAAATATTCTGTTATGATCAATACGGACACTACTAGTATTCCGGGCCACAAAAGGATTCTTAATTCTGTGCCACGTAGGATGGACTTGATGGGGAGCGTGCCCATGCCTATTAAATTGGGTTTACCGAAACATCACTATTAAATTTGTTATAAGGTATTTAATAGCTAAAGTAAAGTTTAGCTATTGGGGGCTAAACATGGGAAAAGAAAAAAAGAGATAAATATAAAAATCTTACCTACTAAGATTGGCCTAATTGCTAATTTAATTAACTTACCTAATCTAGCTAGCTTTCCCATTTAACCCACTTGGCTAATCCCATTAAACCCACTTGCCTATTCTACACCAAGATAATCCAACGGTCTGATCTGACAAATCTTAACACCTTCTTCTGTCATCTCTCAACTATGATTAGGAGGAAACCCAAGATTCTAAAATCCTTGTATCCAAACGGCCCCGGTATTTTCCCACTTTTTATTTTGATCTCTCTCTCTCTAGTTTCTTCCATCATATCTTTCTCAACTAAAAGTAGAACATAGAACACTGCGATGGACAATCTAGATCCGAGAATTACTTCAAAAAGGATTCGACTGATGAGGGACACAAACATATCGAACAAGACATCGGTGGATCTGACCCGGAGTAAATCCATTGACACCCCTAAACACCACCATCATTTGGGTGTCGTATATACTGTCCCACTTAACAATTTACATACACAAAATTGATATGGACACAATAATCAATTAGTTATTGACCAAAAACTGTAATATCGAACAATCCTAACCATTTAATCAATGGATTTGCTAGAAATAAAACGGAGTATCGGTGCATGTGGATTCCAAGAATGGTAAGGACCCTTTTAGAACGACGACGAATCTATAGAGGGCGGAATAATTTCGGTGGTTCTGATTGAAAACTAACAATAATCTATAGAGGGCCCAATAATTTGACAAGCAAACAAATTGGCAATTTTTAGGAAATGACATATAATTGTATTGTACATCATTTATTGAAAACTGTTGACATATATCAGATCTATGATCTGACCGTTGATCATCTTGGTGGTAGATAAGTTGGTTAGTTGAAGTATGTAGGCCTGCTTATGAATCTTTTCCCATTCTTATCTTTTTCCTTTTTATGTTCATCTGTAAATGCTTATTTAAGCACCTGTTACGAATGATGAAAATGATCCGAAATTAGTGAAATCTCTTCAAATTTATCAAAAACTACACTACAAACTCTATGTTCTTTTTTAAAATTTGGTAAGAGATTCATCGGCTCATTAGAAAGAGAACAACTGACTGTCATTGAAACACAACCAAAGCAGCTGATTACCATTGAAACACAAGCTCGGGGTGGCATTTGTTTGGTCAGACAATACAAAATGAGGTCTCTATACTTAGTTACAACAACAATACTTACAATATGCTGCTCTGTATGACTAAACCATATTCGCCCTAGTTCGCACTATCACCATTGGCTCTCTCTCTCTCTCTCTCTCTCTCTCAACCCTATCTCCCTCCAGAACCCATATTTTAATGGTGTACACTTATGGGTTGACCAAAATAGTTTTTGGGTTAAATCTCTAAGTTTATCTTTGAAAACTATACTACTATCTCTATTTTATTTTTTAAAATTAGTTAAGAGATGCTTCAGTCATTTGAAAGAGAACATCTGACTGTCATTGAAACACAACCTGTTAGGTTACGCAATACAAAATGGGGGTCTATACTTAGTTACAGGGCATGTTCGTTCCCCTTTCATTCTTAAGACAGCCCCCACTAGTGTATTTATGTGCCTACTCTTTTACACTAGAAGGGACAGCCCAAGAAAAAAAGGGACGAATATATCATTCCCCTTAGTTACAACAAGAATACTTTCGATTTGCTGCTCTTTGTGACTGAGAACCGTAATATCCTCTGAAATCCCTTTAATACTACACGACAAACATGTGAAGCGCTTGTTTATCGAAACACCTTGGCGCAGATATCATTTCCTTTCCCAAATGGGTTTTGCTAACGAGTGCCCTAAGGGCATGTTAGAGGAATTAGGTCAAGCAAGAGGTTGCTTGAAGCATTACACCCAAGGTATCTAGTTTGGAATACCAAGTTTGTTGCCTCCAGCCCCTATATATATTAGTTACACTAGGGTTTTAATAGGTTAGTGGGCTCTAGCTCAAATAGGCCCACTACACCGGTCCATTATCTTATTGGGCTTATATTAGAAGTTATACTATATACCCAACAGGGCACTCGTTAAGGAGCATTTAAAGCACCTATTTTCATGTACCCACGCTTTTATCCTCAAAACACATTTATTATTAGAGAACCGTTTCCCTCAATTTCATTTATCTAGGGAAACATTAAATTTGTTGTTTATATGCCGGAAATACAATTTCAACATAAGAGGTATGTGCATTGGGGGAGGGTCTTGTTTTTACAAAAATACCCCCATTATGAGAAAATAACAAGAATGCCCCTATCTCATAAAAGATAATAGCCAAAGTATCTTAACCCATTTTCCACGAGATTGAAATATTTTATTATTTTATATAAGTTTATTTTTGTCATTTTTATGAGATAGTGTATTTTGTTCATAAGATCGATGATCTTAACCTTCCAATCTATGCATTTTTTTAATATTGTGGTGTCCATTTTAAACTTCCTCAAATCAAAGGGTTAAGATCATTCTATGGAGAAGATTTTATGGGCTCACACTATCTACATCAGGGCCCAACAAATGAATGGTTGGATCACCCAAACAATGTCGGCACTAGTATTTTTTTTATTTGTTGGGGGTGTGCCTAGAAAATATTTTTCATAGGATGATCCTAACCCCTCCCCCCCCCCCCCCCCCCCCCCCCACATCTATGTAGTTCTTTTTATATTCAAAGAGAAAGGTGTATTTAACACTTTCTATGAGATATAAGTATTTTTGTCAGTTTTCATGAGATACAAGTAGGGGTATTTTCGTTATCTTTGATGAGATAGGGGTATTCTTGTTATTTTGTCATGGTAGTGGTATTTTTGTAAAAACCAAACCCTCGCCCACTCAAGTCTCTTTTGTTGAAATTGTAATTGTGGAAATAAAGTCTCGATTACAATCGTTGCTCCAGTAATAAATGTGTTTGAGGATATAAGCGTGGGGGTGCATGAAAATAGGTGGTTTAAATGCTCGTTAGAAAAACCCCATGGGACACCCAGCAGTGTATCAATGGCTATAGAGGGGCTGATGTACTTTAAAATGGGGCTGATTGCCACGTACACTGCTGGGTGTCTTTGGTAAAATTCTTTAATTCTTACAGGATACAAAGGCAATTATTGTACTACATCATCTTCATGACCTGGGATCATTATTTTTTTAGAATAAAATTCCAAAACGGAACTCTCTTCTGAATACAAAGATGAAAGCGAAAACGACCCACAATTTGGTCTTTTTCACATGTGCTTCGTATGTGGTCATCCTGCTATGATAAAGATATTGCGTCACATTAAAGATCTTGGGCCCACAGTCATGATTTCAATAGTGAAATAGCTAGTAAAAACAGACTTCCATTGACTCGTGAAACACACCTTATAAGATATGGCCCACTAAAGACCTAGCATTAAGCGTTATTGGGTCATTGATCTGGTGGGCTTCAAGGTGGCAAACGAGTCATGAAAATTCTCGGCCCAGCGTGGCCCGTGGGCCATGCGGCACGATTTGGTCACGGCCCGTGCTGTGCCGGCACGCCAAAGGGTGGGGGTTAGGCACAGCACGGCCCGCGGCCCACTCGTGGCGTGCCTTGGGGTTCCGTGCCTTGCCGGCACGTTTCTCGTAACTCCGAGAAAATGAGAAAAAACATGTTAGAAAAAATTGAAAAAATTTGCAAGTCATTTATGAAAAATTTGCAAGTTAAATTGCAAGTAATTTAAAAAACAAATATCGATTGTGCCAGAAATATTTATCCAGGAACTCGGGCGGCTGTGGACCCCAATCCAAGAGAGGCGGGGGACGAGCTCCCGAAAGTCTCTAGATCATCCACGAGAAGGAGAGCTCTACCAAGAAACTCTCGAAAGAATATCTCTCACAGCATGAGTGGCGATGTAAAGTGAGATACCTCTCGATTCGAGGACTAGCCCGGATTCGAGACGCACCTTAAACAAAGAAGAGTCGTCATCCAAGGAAGTCGGCCCTGGATCCCATACTATGTTCTGTTGCAATGGATAACCAGAGATACAAAAGGTTCGTGCCTGGTTATGAATTTGAAAGGTCCGAAGAGCACCTCATCCGCCCAAGTGCAAGCACCTACTCTCTTATACCATTTATTTATTAATTTTGAAGAGTTTTGAGTGAAAATCATGTAAAATGGGAACATATATCTCCAAGAAGACGTTTACCTAATAATGCATGTCTCGGAGATGAATAATAACCACACACAAAATAAATGAAAGAAATGTCACCTAAGACTAGCTAGGTTATGAGTGTCATGTCTAAATGATGTCTAAGTTCTGTTGTGCAAACACATGCATGCTATAGCTAAAGATATAAGATCTGCACAAGATATAACAAATACGATAATCTAGAAAGATAAATGAGCTACAGCTAAGCATATGATCAAGGTAAATAAGCAGGTAAATACTACAGCTAAGCATGTAATCAGAACAACTAAGCAAGTGAATGCTACAGCTAAACATATGAGTAAGTAAAGAAATGATCACACACTATCATAATCCTATGTAAGAAATCATAATCAATATAAAAACACAAGCCTTAAAGTACTAACAACAAACCCTAAGACTCTAAGGCCTAAACCCGAGTCTTTAGATGATCTAATGTTCATCCAAAGAAGCCTACGTATCCCCGCCTCTTACAGGAATCAAGCAACGTAGTTCTTCGCCCTATTCTAAACTACGATGCCTAATCCATCTAGAACTGTTATCCTAGACTCGACCTAGAAGACCTGACCTGTTGTTAATAGCTTCTTTTGCGATTATTTAAATTCAAGTAAATTATGGATTTTCAGGACTCCTATATGCCCTAACTAGATGCAAGTTAACCTAGTCTAATGCAGGTGTGCCCTACATCTTATGTATGACTAGGCTGTGTCCCTAGAGAAAACAATGGGTTCAGTAACGCATCATAGTCTAGTCATCAGTTGGCGAAAAGTATCGCCAACTGACCGGACAGAGGTGTAACCTACTCCTAGCTAGGACAGACTCCTAACTTTAAAACACCCCAAACATCTAGGATAGACTCCTAACTCTAGGGGAAGATCTTTTTGAAAACGTTTTGAAGAATTTTTATATTTTTGGAAGGTTTGAAATGTTCATTTTGAAAGGTTTGACTGGACTTGGGATATGGATCCCAAGCTGCCTACATACCCCGTGAGAGGAATCAAGCCAACGTAGTTCGGAAACAGACTCTCCTAACTACACTCCTAATGACTCATGACCTTTGAGAATGATTTAAATTTTTTCGATGTTTCGAATTTCTAATGTTTTTTGAATTTTCAAGAGTTTTAACCATTTTAGCCAATGGGAAACAAGGAGATAACCAGAAAGAAAAGAACACTCCTGTGATCCATAGCCTGGAGAAGTGTCAGATAAAAAGACGAAACCCTTTTAGCCCAAAGGTTGTCCTAAACAATCAAATCGGTGTCTCAAATAGATGATAGAATGGATGAAATCCAGAGAAGATGTGAAAACCTAAAAAGACTGAGTTAGACCCCAAGAGAAAGGAGAACTAAATCAACATGAAGTCTTGCACTGCTCTTCTCTGAAAGAGTGTGCAGATGTGATAAGGCATGTCTCTCAAATGAAAATGGTCATTAGGATCAATGAGACATAGCCTGTCTCCTAAAAAATAAGCATCGACAAGAGAATGGGACTGAGCAAGTTCCCTAATGATGAGCTTGGGCTATCGCCTTCATCGCCCCTTACAATGAATGGGGAACCTAAGGTTCAAGGTGACTTCAAATCCTATATCCATACCATTTATATATGTATTAAAATAAAGGCATACACTCAATTTATTCATAATCATTTAACACAATGTCTGTATGAAGAGCATGATTTCTATTTAAGTAGTTATTAAGCAAAAGAAATATAGTTGTGCTGAACAAAATGATAATACATGAATCAACTCTCATAAAAAAAAATGGTTTACCCAAGAGGAACAAGGAAAACAGTACTTCATTAGCCCTAATTTTACCCTGTTATGACCCCCACATTACATTGACTTACCTTATCCTTTACCATCCAAATAGATATCAAAAAGTCATCATAGTTATTACAAGTCTCCCACAAATCACCATAAATGGACGGATTGAAATAATTTAGTTCCCCTAACATAGTAAAATTAAGTAGTAGTAAATATTAATATTATCACGTCCTAAAAAATGTACACAAGTATCTTATCTCTTAACACTCAATGAACTGTTGTGAAGACATCATAATTTTTAAAGCCCTTTTGAATTCGTAAAATAATACCTCGAATTTTTTTACAAATCCTATCAAATAATTGAGAGGATATAACAAAGGAAATGAATAAGGCCAAATCTTTATCAAACAACGAATTTTTGCCATATCCTGCTAGTATCTTATAAGATGATCAAATGATGATATCCTTCTTATTATTTTATCAAGTACTAAACAAATGGAAAGGCCTAGGTTCCAAAAAAACAGCAAGTTAACATCAACAAACCGAAATTATTACATCACTCTAACAGCTATCACAAGCTAATTTTCGAGAAAACGAGCATGCTAAGACATATTAAAGCATAACTATACTATAAAAAAATGAAATAAAAAGGATCAGTGGCATTATAACTATTACTATCTGCTCATCTATTCAAAGATTGACTTTGTGAATTACACGATAAATAAGTGAACTAATCATTGAACCTAACAAGTATAAAAGGAAAATAATAACACCATTATCAGTACAACAAATGCAAAAGTTAGCCCTTAGCACATCTCTAATGATGATCTTGAACAGATGGCTCCCCAACATGTAAGGGCAGTTTATAATTCAAGTATAAGTGAGGTTCACCTATATGAAATCAGGGAGAGTATTTGAATACATGTGAACTAATGCCAGTTAAGTTTTGTCCCCTTTGAATAAGCATCATTATATCATACCATCTTATTTCTTTACGAAGGAACACAAAGTCCATGAAATATGAGTATACAAATTCCATAGATGGGCAAAGGGCGAAAGACATTAACCAAATTTATGTAACTTACAAAGAAATAAATCCTAATTCAGTTCAGTATAATGAAGATGGATTGCTTCAGTTTTAAGCTCGACACAATGTTCATATGATATAGCTAATATAAACTTGCAAGCTCATGTATGACATTAGTCATGTATAAAACTTCAAATTCACACAGTCTACATGTCCATACCGTAATTCTCACACTCACAAACGCAAGAGAATAGGACAAGGTCCACAAAGATGATCATGCCATCAAATTTTCACTGAAATAAAATAGTTAAATTCAAGGAGTTCTTGTGTTTCGTCACTAATAGAAGAACTATGATGTCAAAGAATGCCGTGCATAAATTAAATCTCTAAGATCGAGAAAAAATCCAGAATAGTAGTCAAGAATAAAAAAAAACGCACAGAAAATGATAAGAAAATTTGAAATATTAAGTTGAGTTAAACAACCTAAGAATTAATATCATCACAACCATACACTTACACATACACTTACACATACACCTACATACACACATGCATTCACATACACTTACACACGCACACACACACACACACACACACACACTCACACATCATGAGTTGACTATAGGATTGGGGATTAGGGTCCAAAAAGAATAAGATTTGGACAATCCTATAATACACCGTTCATCCAGAGGTATCACATCTAAAGAGAAAATACATGCATGACTTACAACCAAGCAGACAATCACACTCATAAAGCTCTGTCAATACAATTCCAAAGCCTTAAATCTTGAGAGAAAAATGCATTATTTTACTCGTATCTAAACCACATTGCATTTTTTTATCTACACAGCTACCATGTTATCTGTATCATCTATACCTGGATAAACATCCATAGAGAAATACAATCTTTCTAACGAGGCATAATTACTTCTCAAAATTCAAATAAGAACACTCCATAGTAACACAGACAGGTTCAAGTGCCTACCCTGCTCTAACAAATAAACCAAATTACCTTAGCTCCCTTCACAAATGGTATTATCATTTAAAAGCCCACTAATCCCATTAAAACCTGACAATGTGGGGTAGGAAATTGACATGTATACCAAGTAAAAGAAACCATATAAACCATACAGTCACTTAAACACAATTAATTTGACCTTATTTCATGTGTACCAACATCTCAGAGGAACAAAAACTCAATATGAACAAAAAATTATATCATGAACAGATGTACCAAAATATGCTTAATATTTCATCAACAAACATGATGGAACATATTCTGACCAAATGTAATAGAACATGCTCTAAATTTTATAAACTAAAGCAACTGAACATGTTTTGAATTCCCTTTGAAATTATTTTTTTATTAATGATGAATAACTATACAGGTATGATTCTGTAAAACCTTTCAACTGCTGATAGTCTAATAAATAATCATTCAATTTTTCATCATTTACTTCTCCTTCACACAGGTAAACTATACGCCTCACAAACATATTCACTTGTTGAACAAAGTAATCTGACTATCACTGACAAACATTGAACACATTTTATTATTATTTATAATCAGTGCCTAAATCGTTGAACACAGGTAATTTGTTTATCTTCCCTTCAATTCATGTTTAATAAGTGATTCACGATAGTTTGGGTAGTATAGATCTGCATTTTCCTTCGAAATCACTGTTGATAGTCTTATGAAGTCAGCCTAATGTCTTTCCTGTTTTCATTATTTTGTTTAGCCCAATTTTGAGAGTTATATTGATTATCTTCTAGGGATCCTTAAATTGGATTACTGCATTAGAATGAGTTCTATAGGTTGAGTTCTTCAATTAACTTAAAATGTTGCCGAATTTTGGGAATTTAAATTTTGCATGCCTGTCCATTTTAATGCTATAATTGGTAAAAATCATTGAAAGATGTTGTGTCATCTCTGAATTTTCTTGAACTGAACTTCATGTGTATAGCAACAGTGAGCTGTTGTATTTCTTAAATTGCCCCCCTGGAGTTTTTAATGTTGAGAGGTGTAAGTTCATGTATAATGGGATGTTGTTGTTCTCATAGGTTCCTAAAATCCCTAGTGCACCTTCTTGTTTACACGGGGAGCACTTGATAAGGCTTCCAAAATTCAATCATCTGTTGACAAGATTTGATTACGCCCGGTTCACGAGAGTTCCCATCTGTTCAGATACATCTGGAATCAATTCTACCCACAGATGTTTGAATTACTACTTGATTAAATGATTCCATGCTTTTCTTGTCTATGGATATGAATAGCCCTTTCTGTTTCCCTTCATTCTCTTGGAAGTAATATCAGTACGACTAGGTTAGTGAAGGTACAAGCTCGGTCGCATATTGGAGCTTGTAGATCTGCAGCTTTTCTTTAGACTTGAAACCACTATGATAACATGGTTAGACCACCTAACATGTTATTTTTGTCTTAACCTAGAACGTTCACCTGTTGATTCTACTGAGTACATGATTTCTTAGGCTCTCATATCTCATCCCTTTGTATATTGAGGCTGCTCATTTCATGGTGGTTTTAAGCATCTTGCCGCTGTTTGCCACTATATCTATTCAGTTTACATCCTCAAATGTCTTGTCGATGATCATGTTGTAATTCTAGAATAGCTTTCGAGGTCTGACGCCCATGCGTCTAGTATCTTTGAGTCGATGTTTGTTTTGAAAAATCCTATCATTGACATTCACTCATATTTACATTCTCCATGATATTCAGGCGATGGCGGAATATTTCTTGAGTTAAACCTTTCTTTTCATGTCTTAGAGCTTTCATGGGTTAAGGGATTGCTTTCCTTTTAGGGTCTTTGTTCTAGCTTAGGACTCTATCCGTTGGTTTAGGATTCCACCTACTAGCCTAGAGTTATGGGTCTAGGATTCTGTCCATTAATTCCTTAGTTTAGGAATCAACATCAGTGCAAAGGCGATGAAGGTGTCACCCCAAGCCCATCATTTTTAGTGGACTTACCAAGTCCTAGTAGCATTTTCCCCTCTCATTTAGAGACTAACTCAGTCTTATTAGAGCTTTGCTCGTTTGAGATCTTAGATTTGTTTTCTCTGTTCTTGGGACACTTCTTTACGTGTCGTGGTTCGTCTCTTTGAGACGCTTGTTGTTTGTTCGGGGTTTCCCCTTTAGATTTAGGGGCTTTGCCCTAGTTTGTGGTGTTACTTGCGTGTTCCCTTTAAGAGTGAAAATATTTAAAGGTCCTAAAACATTTTAGGTTTTAAAATCTAAAAAAAATATTAGAAATTTGAAACTCAAAAACATTTGAAAACTTTAAAAATATCAAAAATATTTGAAAACCTTAAAAAATCTAAAGTGTTAAAGTTTTAGGAGAATATTAGGAGAGTTCGTTTCGAACTACGTTGGCTTGATCCTCTTCCACTAGGTACGTAGTGCAGCTTGGGATACATATCCCAAGTCCAGCCAAACTTTGTAAATAAATCATTTAACCCTTTTAAAATACCAAAAATCTTCCAAAACATTGTTTTCGAAAAAAATCTTCCTCTAGAGTTAGGACTTGGTCTTAGATAGAGAGTTGGAGTTAGGGTTTTGTCTTTGATTTGTTGCCTGTTTGTTGTGTGCATGTTTTAGAGTTAGGGGTTTGTCCTAGAGTTATAGGAGCGCCTCCGTCCAGTCAGTTGGCGATTCACATCGCCGACTGATGACTAGGTCTAGAATGCGCTAGTGATCCCATTATTTTCCTTAGGACACATAGCCTAGTTACACATAGGTTGTAAGAACCACCTGCATTAGCTTAGGGCTAACCTGCATTTAGTTAGGACATATAGGACGTCCTAAAATCCACAATTCACTGAAATCTAAATGATCGTTCAAGAAGCTTTAAGAACTAGTCCGGTCTTTTAGGTCGAGTATAGGATAGAGGTCTAGGTGTCTTAGGCATCCTAGCTTAGAATAGGCGCGAAGAAGTACGTTGCCTTGATTCTCGCGGAGGCGGGGATACCTAGGCTTTTTTGGATGAACATTAGACCATCCAAGGACTCGGGCTAAATCGTTTAGAGTCTTAGGATTTGTTGTGTTGTTATATTGTATATTTTGTTGTGTTTTCTTACTTTCTTGTGCAGAGCCCATACCTGTAGCTGTAGCATTCATGTGTTTGTCCACCAGAACTTAGACACCAGTTAGGTATGTCACTCATAACCTAGTTGTGATTAGGCGACACATTTTTTATTTTGTTTTGTATGTGCTTATTATTTCATCCCCTGGTCATGCATGATTAGGTAGATGTCTTCCCGGGAATATTTTGTTCCCATTTCACATGATTTTACCCAAAATTCTTTGGAGTTAATGAAAATGGCATAAGAGACCAAGTGCTTGCATTCGGACGAATTGGGGGTGCTCTTCGGACCTTCTCCATTCGTAACCAGGCACGAGCCCATATATATTTCTGGTTATCCATTGCACAGAGGATTTGATTTTGGAGTTCCATGGCCTATCCATGGATGGCGACTCTGAGTTATTTTAGGTATATCTTGGTTTGAGGATTTATCCTTGGATCAAGAGGTATCTAGTTTGTATCGCCACTCGTGCTATGCTATGAGGGTGTCATCCGTTTCGAGAGTTCCTTAGCAGAGCTCTCTTTCATGTGGAGATCTAGAGGATGTAGGGACTCGTTTCCTCATCATCCTCGGATCGGCGTCCACAGGCTGGCAAATCTGCTGGGGAGTTCTTGAAACATTGCCTAACTCTATAAAAATGCCATTTTACTAACTTTGGAGAAATTTGGGTTAAAATCATTTTAAATGGGAATTTTATCGTTAGAATCCAAGGGCACCAGATAGGTGCGTAATTAAAACAAGGGATTCACACACTGCACATCATATGTTATCATATTGTTTATTTTTATTTTCATTATTTTTCCTTATTATTGGCTCAACAGGATAGATACAATGCGCGCCCGACTGGGATGTCATTACCCTGATGGCGTTATTGAATCATTTCCAAGCTATGCGCCGGCGCTGCACCCGTAAACACTCGGTGCACTTGTGTTTACAGCTGCCGATGAGCAATGAAGCATACTATGTATAACACTCGGTGCACTTGAGTTATACATATTAAGTATGGTTCATACGCATAGTACCCGATAGATTGAGTCTGGAGCCCTACTTTGTTTTATATATTATGTATATACTTACTGACTTAGTGAAACCCAACTAGGAAGTACCCATGTTTATATAAGTATATTGCATTCACATAGGGACGAACATGTGTTGCTTACACATGTAAAGCCTAGAGTTAGGAGCCTTGTCCCCTTTGTAGACTAGGGTATCTCATTTTATATGGCTACAACACGGTCCTAGTACACTCACCTGTCTGTCTTGAGTCGAGACTTCCTTGACTCCGTTAGATTAGAATTAGGGTTGGTGCCCCTCGTTAGGATATATGTGTATGTGTATATACCTATATATACTGATTATGTATATTAGGGTTCTCCTCTTAGTTAAAGTTCCTTATTCATTTTAATTGGTTATATCCATTCTCTGTTCAGATCTAGATCTAGCTAGTCAGTGGCTTTTGCTTTCCATTTCCTTGGCCGGGTTTTGTCCTTTGATCTGTTGATTATAGGATTTGACCCGTTGTCATATATGTTCTCACCTTTGGTCGGTCCTTCATTTAGTCACCTTTCTCTGGTAACCATATTCTGAGCTTATCTTACCACCGTTATTCATATACCTTTGGTTGAGTTGTGGAAATCCTTTCTAGCGTCGTCATGCTGCCGGATTTTGTCCAGAATATTTTGAGCATGACCGCTATCCTTTAGAGTTAGTTAAACCATGAGTTTACCTTACCTTGACTTTCTTGTCTAGTCGTTATGCTGCCGAATTTTTCGCAGAATATTTTGAGCATGACCGCTATCCTTTAGAGTTAGTTAAACCATGAGTTTACCTTACTTCGACCTTCTTGTATAGCTATTATGCTGCCGGATTTTACCTGGAACATTTTGAGCATGACTGCTATTCTTCAAAGTCAAGGATAAACCATGAGTTTGTTGTATCGTGATCGTTTTGTTTATTCCTATTTATCCATTTGTGGATTATCATCAGATTCTTGACTTTAGTCATAATCTATTTTTTGATCTTTTGTACATATAATTGATTCATATTTTTCGTCATGGATTTACCCTTCTTATACCATGATCATTGATGGATTAGCTAAATCTTGCCTATCTGTCACGAGTGCATGATTATTGCTGAGGTCTAAACTCATTTAGATTAGGGGTGTTTATCATTCCTAACTTTTCATACCTCAAAAGAAAGCAGCCATATCTCAAAAAGACTTAAAGGGATAAATTGAAGATTCCTTGAGATCTTGTTGGTATAAGTCATGTTATCAATGCCTACCTTTCTTTGACCTTCATAGATTGACCTACCTGTTTTGTAATTCAAACATGTTCAGATTGTTTTTTTGTCTCTATTTGTACAAGATATTTTATCCCTTTTATCATCCATTTAACCTAGTGTTTTAACCTCCATTTCAGGATTCTAAATAGTGCAAATCATTGTTCCTAAAAAAGACAATCCTAGCCAAACCTGCTTGGTCTAGACTATCTTCGGTATCTAGACTCATTTGATTCTCCCAATTCATCGAGAATACCTTTACTCTCTTTGTCTTAACTGTCTAAATTACCAGAGGTTCATCCAATGGCTGACCCAGTTGATCCTATGATAGCCATTCAAGAGATGCTGAAAAATCTTACTCGCGACATGGCGAGCATGAAGGAAGAGATTACCCATTTAAAAGTTCAAAGTACTGACAAGGCCCTTAATTCTAGAGGGCCAATCCCCCAATTTTCTCAAGTTGCGTCTCCAGATTCGAACAGATCGACCGTTTCACCATTTGAAATCAATTTAGAGGATGGGCAATATGCTAAAGAATATTGTGTACCTATGGTCAGTAAAGAGAAAGGGATGTATGACAAGTTAGAGAAGGAGATGTACAACAAGTTCAGAAAGTTGGCTCAAGATGTAGAGAATAAGAAATTTTAGGGGCCAAAGAAGTTCGACATTTCTGAGTTTATGATTCCTCCTGAGGCTATTCTGCCACCCAAATTCAAAACCCCTGACTATGATAAATATGATGGGACTGGGTGTCCTCGGAGTCATGTAGGATGGTTCATAAAGCTTTCCCAACAACATGAACTCAACCCCGAGCAGATGGCACAACTATTCCCTGTGTCCCTGTGAGAATCGCAAAACAGTGGTTCTTGCGCCTGAAATCCGAAGAAGTCAGAACTATGGAGGCCATAGCAAACAAACTTGTCGAACAATTTTTGATAGAGGACGGAATAGAGGTTACGAAGAGGGATTTGAAGCAGTTGAAATAAGGGCTGCAGGAGACCTTTACCTCTTTTATCCGGCAATGGAAAAGAAAGTTAGCACAATTGAGTCAAGCACTCTCAGAGGCAGATCAAATCAAACTGGTAGTAAAGAGCCTATCCTCCAAATATTTTCATTTCATGGCACCTCGGCACTACCCAAGTTTTGATCATCTGATAAAGACGGGAACTCAAACTGAAGATGCTTTGGCAAAAGGCCTGAGAGCCAAGACGCTATCTGATATCAAAGAAGGGAAAAGACCTATGGTTCAGCCAAAGGAGGTACATAATGTCAATTCTGTTAGGACTCCAATCAAAACAGTATTGGAAGGGGAAGAATAGGCAGAAAAGATAACAAGAAAATTTACTCCGCTTCCTTGCTCGTTATCCTACATTCTCAGGAGATTGATCAAGGACAATAAAATCGAATTGCCTGAACAAAGAGGCTACATAATCCTCTGCCTAAGAATTGGAGAAAGGATTTATTTTGTGTATATCATCGTGGTTCGGGTCATACGACTGATAAATGTTATACTCTGAAGCATAAAGTGCAAGATATGATCGATGGAGACGAGCTCACTATTGAAGAGCCTGGTGTTCCTCAAAAGCCTTTCGATACTCATGCTGTCCCGCCACTAGCTTCGATAAATGTCATTTTGTAGACACCCCATTTTGACTGTACCCTGAGCCTCCCGTGTTTGAACAAAAACCCAACCAAATCAAAGAGTTAGCATCCCAAATTTCACCCTAAGCTAGCTTAGAGTCTCACCAAGGTCCCTGCAAAATTTCATCAAAATCCGAGCACGTTTGCCTAGCGAACGAGCCGAGTGGGAACCGTAGTAAATACCAGAAAAGGGGTGTGAATTTATCCTGAAGGAGGGGTGAATTTAGCCCGTGAAGGGCGAGTATGGGCAGAAAAAGACAAAAGTTACGGGCGCGCCATATCAAATTTTCGCGCGCCTTATCAATCAGGGTGCCATTATCAATTCTCAAAAATGCCTATAAATACTGATTTTCTCTCATTTTAGAAAAAAGAAAGAAAATTCAGAGAGAGAAAGCAAGAGCTTGCGAGAGATTTTTTCCAAACCCGATCCAAGCTTCATCTTCTCCGGCATATACATCGGAGCTCCGGCCGGTCAATTCGCACCACCGGTCAACCTTCCTGCACCTCTAATACCTTTACAGATCTTTACCTTATCTCTTTAATTCATTTTCCTTGTCTTGAAACCCTAATTTTTCCTTTTCTTCACCGGTACATCTAGCCAGAATCCGGCTATCCCTCCGGTCAGTCGTACTCTTAGCTTCCTTTTCACATTCTTTTCCTCCATTTCTAAGCTGCTTCATCATCATTGCTTTGAATTTCTATATAAACCTCGATCCTCATCAGATCTGAAGTTTTTTTAAGAGAATCATAGTTTTGTAAATTGATTTTAGAGAGAGAAACTCTCGATTTTAGGAGAGAGGAAATAGATCTGGTTCCTTTTCCTTTTCTTCCGATCATCTTCCCCGGTGACCTCGTCGGAGCTCCGGCCGGTCGATTTCAACTTGTTATCTTGCTCTTCTACTTATCTCTAACCCTAGAGCTTGCTGTTATACCTTAGATCTTAGCGGATTTGAGAAATTAAAGGAAGATTAAATAGAGAAGAGAGATATCTGTGAGAGATCGAGAGAGATCTGTGAAGAAAGGGGGAGATGTTCTTCTTTTTTTTTTTGATCTGAAGAAAAAAGAGAGAGAGAAACATTTTTTCCCCAAACCTCCGAGCTCTAATCCTAGCCTTCTTCTCCAATCATCTCCTTCGGCCGGCAAGGCGGAGCTCCGGTCACTTTTTTTTTCTCCACCATTGGTTGCCACCTCCACCTCCGTTATCCCCTCTATCAACAACCACTCAAGCTGCAGATCCCTTCTATCATCTTCAAAAATTTAATTGCTTTAGAGGGAACCCTAGATCTAGCCCATTTTCTATCAAATCTGACCTTAACTCCATCGATTCTGACAACTTTGCCGGAATCCGGCCATTCTATCAAAAGAACTATCCACTTATTCCGTCACAACTACAATTTACCAAACCCTATCCTTCATCGTCTTCATACGCAAAACCCCCAATACCAGCAGACCTCCTTCTTTGGCATCTTTCCCTTGTCCAATTTTCCTTCACCTAAACCCTCTCTACTTCTATCCCTGTAACACCTTGATTTCTATTTCACTATCCAACCTCCCCTGTTTCAGCGAGGATTGGAACCGAGTGGGGATTTCAGCCCAAAGATCAACATATGAAAATTCCGAGTCAATGCGTAAGGGATTGCAATCACATCTCAGATAATTTCAGAGGTAATCCTTCTATAATCTTTTAATTTGTGGTTAATCTGGGTGAAAATTTATGTTGGTATAAGGTCTATGGACTGCCTCTATTGCTCATGGTTTGGACTTGCTAACATCATTAGATTGCTAATCAAGTTTATAGTGACTTAGAGGGTTGGATTATGCTCATGATCAAAGTCCTTACATTACATCTATCAATGATCAGAGCCCCCTTTATTTTAATTACTTTTAAGGAATTATGTGAGCACAGCCATGCTTTGCCGTTTACTCGGTTCTCGCTTATCATTGCATTTTAGTAGGGAATGATATAAGTTCAATCTATCTCTTCATTGCTAAGACTGGTAGTAGCACAAGTTCAATCTCTCTCTTTATTACTAGCACTGTACGTATTAATAGTGGTACAAGTTCAGTTTTTTTTACTTCACAATTTGCACTATAAGTTGCACAAGTTCAATTCTCCTTTCATTAGCACTAATTATCTGTCTTGATGTCAGCACTATTCTATTTTTTGTGTCTGTAATTAGCTCATTGTCATTAGTTGTAATATGTTTTGGGTTTGATGTGTGTTGTGCTATGAGTAGGTGTTTGTATGCATATGGTTATTCACTAGATTCTGAGGCAAGTTTATATTTTCTTGTGGTTTTGTCATGTATAGTTTAACCTTAAAGCATAGGATTCAACCTTTCGGGTAGATTTATTAGAAACCGATGAGAAGACAGTTATGAGCATGAATCAGTTAACTTCTTTTGTATCTGTACCAAGTCTAATTGAATGAAAATTAAGTCCCTTGCGATAATCTTATCACGCCATTGGTCAAAAGGTTTTTGAAATTATTAAATGTATCTTATAGATACTTGTTGTGAATTTCACAGATATTTGTGTCTCGTTATTGTGTTTATTCATATTCTAATTTGAATAAGAATATGGTCAGCTTCGGTCATGAGTATAAGTAAATTGGAATAATGTCATTTTTTTTATGGTCATGAGGTAGTGCTAAGTAGAGAGAGTTATTTTAAACGGGGTATAATTAATAGACTGGTTATTTCTATAGGTCTTGTGAAGGGATATAATGATTTTTTATAATGTTCACAGGATTATTGGTGATGAATGTGTTGAGAAATTAGTTTTTTGGAATGATTGCTAACTAATTTGTTATAGTGATATAGTCAAGTATGGTGGAAAGTTTCAAATTGAAGCTGACCCAATGTGGTGGTTATTATGTAGTGGTCATTATGCATTAAGATTCATTTGAAATATCTTCACTCTAGTCAAGCTTTAATGGAGATATATATATATATATATATATATATATATATATATATATATATATATATATATATCATATGTTCATGACCTTGTAAGGTACTAGGTGTTTGACATTGTCTGAGAAGCATTTTTGTCTTTGAGATCAGTTCTAGTGTGTTTCAAGATTTTTGAATAAAGTAGAGGATTATATCAATTACCTTAGGATTTTGCCCTTGCAAAGGTGATGAAGGCGTTAGCCCAAGCCCATCCTTAGGGGATTCACTTAGTCCGAGTGGCACCCTCCTCTTTCATTTAGTAGACCTTCTTAACCTTTTAGGTACCCCTGAACATCAGTAGCCTTATCATTGCAAAGGCGATGAAGGCGATAGCCCAAGCCCATCATTAGAGGACTTGCCCAGTCCAAATAGTACTCTTCTCTTTTATTTAAAAGACTTCCCTAGTCTTTTAGATGTATGTCTCCTAGATATTTGATCCCTTCTTTCATTGCAAGGGCGATGAAAAAGTCATCTAGAGCCCTCTTTTAGGAGACATGCTATGTCTCGGCAGAAAATCAAACCTTTAGGAGACAAGCTATGTCTCAGTATGAATGTCTTACCCTATTAGGAGACATCCTATGTCTCGTGCAGAAATGTCTTATCCTGTTAGGAGACATGCTTTGTCTCGTAGAAAAGCTTACTCTCAGAGAGAGGCTATGTCTCATGCAGAGAAAGTTGTATCCTTTAGAGACAAGCTTTGTCTCATTAGTGAGTCCATCTATAAGAGGCATGCCATGTCTCGTTAGCACCTCTCTTAGAGTCACCAGTTTGAGAGTCAGTCCTTTAGCATAGGAGTCTGTCCTTAGCTAGAGAGTCAATCTTTCAAGAGTCTGTCCTATCATCATAGGGGTTAGGATTCTATCCAACCTCTCATTAAGTCATGTGATTTTTATCCACTCTTGCAAGGTATATGATGTTGTCCAACCCTTGCAGAGTCGTGATTCTGTCATTTTTCCCCGCAAAGCATAAGATGCTGTCCAACCTTTGCGGGATATCGGGAGTCTGTCATACTCTTATGATGATAGGAATTTGTCCTCTTGAGTTAAAAACACTTGAAAATTCAAAAACATCTAAAAACCAAAAATCTCAAAAATGTCAAGAGTCATATGTGAGTAGTTAGGAAATTCTTTTCTGAACTACGTTGGCTTGATCCCTTTCCACATGGTACGTAGTGCAGCTTGGGATCTATATCCTAAGTCCAGCCAAACCTTTAAAAATAAACATTTTAAACCTTCCAAAAATATAAAAATTCTTCAAAACCTTTTTAAAAATATCTTCCCCTAGAGTTAGGAGTCTGTCCTAGATATTTGGGGTGTTTTAGAGTTAGGAGTCTGTCCTGTTTGTATTGATATGGTGTGTCCTGTCGTGTGAGTGTCCCTAGAGTTAGGAGGCCTCGAGTTGATCGGTTAGACATTTAGTCGAATTGATGGCTAGACTATGAAGCATATAGTCAGCCCATGGTTTTTCTTAGGATGCACAGCCTAGATACACATAGGGTATAGGGCCCACCTGCATTAGCTTAAGGCTAACTACCTTGCATTAGTTAGGGCATATAGAGAGTCCTAAAAATTACAATTCACTTGAATTTAAGCAATCGTAGAAAAAGCTTTAAAAATCAGTCGAGTCTAGTGGATCGAGTCTAGGATAGCGGTTCTAGATGGTTAGGCATTGTAATTTAGAATAGGTCATCGAACTACGTTGACTCTGATTCTTTCCGAGGCCGGGATACGTAGAGCAACTGGGATGGACGGCCATCTTGGTCCGAGTCAAGTATTGCATTAGAGTTTTAGGATTTGTCTTGTCCAGTTATATATAGAATTAATTTGTGTTTTGTATTTTGCTGTGTTTTCTTACTTTCATGTGCAGATCTTATACCTTTAGCTGTAGCATGCATGTGTTTGTACACCAGAATTTAGACATCAATTAGGTATGACACTCATAACCTAGCTATTCTCAGGTGACACTTATTTCATTTCTTTTATGTGTGCTTATTATTCCTCCGAGACATGCATGATTAGATAGATGTCTTCTCAGAGATATTTGTTCCCATTTCATATGACTTTCGCCCAAAACTCTTAAAAATTAATAAGTAAATGGCATAAGAGATCAGGTGTTTGCACTTGGGAGGATGAGGTGCTCTTCGGACCTTCCAAATTCGTAACCAGGCACGAACCTTCTTTTTTATATCTCTGGTTATCCGTTGCAACAGAGCATAGTATGGGATCCATGGCCCACTTCCTTGGATGGCGACTCTTCTTTGTTTAAGGTACGCCTCGAATCTGGGCGAGTCCCCGAATCGAGAGGTATCTCACCTTATATCGCCACTCATGCTGTGAGAGGCATTCTTCTTTCGAGAGTTCCTTGGTAGAGCTCTCCATTCACGTGGATGATCCTGAGACTCGTGTGGGGCTCGTCCCCCGCCTCTCTCGTATCGGGGTCTACAGGCTGGCGACTCTGCTGGGGATTCTCTTTCGAGATATTGCCTAACTCTGTTAAAATGCCATTTTTTACTAATTTTGAAGAAATTTGGGCCAAAATCCTTTGAAATGAGAATTTAATCGCTTAGAATCCAGGGGCACCAAATAGGTGTTTAAAACAAGGGATTCACACACTGCACAACATACATCATTTTGTTTTTTATTTTATTTTTTTGATTTTATTATTATTGGCTCCATGGCATAGATACAGTACATGCCAGATGGGATGTCATTACCCTGATGGGATTGTTGTATCTATTTCCAAACTATGCGCCGGTGCTGTAGCCGTAAACACTAGGCGTACTTGTGTTTACAGCAGCCAATGAGCAATGAAGCATACTATGTATAACACTAGGCGTACTTGTGTTATACATTTTAAGTATGGATCATAAGCATAGTACCTGATATATTGAGTCCGGAGCCCTACTTTTATTTTAAATATATTATGTATATGAATATATCTGCTAACTTAGTGAAACCCAATTAGGATCTGCATGTGCTTATATATATATTGCATTCATATAAAGACGAACATGTGTTGCTTATACATGTTGGAGCCTAGATTTAGGAGCCATGTCTTATCCATAGATTATTGTACCTCACCTTAGGTGGCTACAACGCAGTCCTAGTGCACTCACATGTATGTCATGAGTCGAGACTCTCTCGACTCCACTAGATTAGAATTAGGGCTGGTGTTCCTGGTTAGGGTGTATATATGTATATATACCTATTTGTTGATTATTAGATTAGGGCCTTCTTATTTAGTGGAGATTCTGTATCTAATCCAATCAATTATATCAATTCATTTTTTCGATATAAATCTGGTCTATAGCTCTTATTCGCCATCATTATGGCTATAGTCTATCCTTTGACTCCTTTTTACTATACATTTGACTCGTACCTTGTATCATTGATCTATATCCTATACATTGATATTTAGATTAGGGCCTACCTCTTAGTTAGGTTCTCCGGTGTAATCTAATCAATTCTTTCTATTTATCCATTCTGTGGATTCTCATTAGATTATTGGTTCTTTATCCATAATCTATTCCTTGATCTATTGGTCTTAAAATTGATCCGTGTTTTTCATTGTTAGATTAGGGTTTACCTCTTAGTTAGGTTTTCCTTCCAAATCTAATCAATTATTCTTATCCATTCATCTTTTAGATTATGATTGGATCGATGGCCTTTAGCCATCATTCTTATGGCCATCTTCTATCCTTCGGTCTTTTGGTTGTAAATTCAACCCATCTCTAAATGTCGTTATTCATGGTCAATCTTTCGTTTGATTACATCTCTCTGATGACCATATTCCGTCTGCCGCTCATGAGCCCGTCTTGCCACCATCGTTTATGTACAAATATCTTTGCTGAGGGCCTTATACTACAGAGATTATTCATATACCCTTGAGATGACTTGTGAGGATCTCTTTATATAGCTGTCATGCTGCCGGATTTTACCCAACACATTTTCAGTGTGATTGCTATCCTTTAGCGATATTGATAAACCATGTGTTTATCTTACCATGACCCTTCTTACAATTGTTATGCTGTTGGTTCTTACCCAAGGGAGAGATGTGTTTGTATTATCTCTTGTTTCAACTTGTGTATAACATTCAACGAGATTGCCTTATACTAAAGTTAGTGTTTGTCATTTCCATGATAGGAGCTAGACCTAACTGACTTCACCCATTTGTTGAACCAGTTTCCTTTCATTTCACCCAGCCAGGTCAACAGGATCTACACCAGGGTTGAACCCCCAGTTATGGACATCATGGAGGAAGGAGTGCCACCCATAACCTTTCAGTGCCAGTGCATTACCATCGAAGAAGTGTCATGTGTTGTTTGTCTTTCGTTGAGTGTACACCAATTTTCTTCTCTCAAAGTTGGTAAGTCTTATTGTGTCAATGTCAAAAAATAAAATAAAAAATGTGTCATGTTTGTCAGTCGTGTTTATTGATTGAGAAATTAAATAACCGCAAGTGCACGGATCGTGTAAATACGGGTCGAACTCAGGGAAGAGAAATCTAGTTGTCAATCCTATTCTTGTACCAATTAGAATATTAGCTATGATATAATGTTGCCTGGAATGGACTCAGGATTTCCGTGGACTTGACCTCGGAGCCAACACTATATATAAGCGTATATTCTAATCAATCTAAGAATCAAATTTAACTAAGATCTTTTTTATTTAAAATCCTAATTTAGGCAAAGTGTACCAAGGTTCTAATGATCTATTTTAACTACTTATCTAATTTAATTAGAAAACCAAAATTCTAAGGGCCTAAATAAATTAAAAAATTGCAAAAGTAATTTGGAATAGTGTAAAAACCGTAATTCAATATAAAAGATTACTTAGGGTTAGAATCCACCATGGGTTTGGATTAAATTGATTAATTAAAACAACTCTTGAATTGGGTTGAAAATTCGATTAACTAGTCAATAAGGAATAAGATCAAAGGGATGTCATTCCTTATAAGTAATTAATCAAATCCACTCTCCAATTTACATTGATTATATAGAACTTTATATTTGTTAATCAACAATCATTCATACGAAAGGGAAAAGCCAATGGCATGAATGATTGGGATTTTTCAAATACAAAATCCTACACAATTTTTCAATTGAGTAGATTGATTTAATTATAAATATTTCTCCTTCCCCATGGTTTCAACTAAACCCTAAGTAATTAGGATTTAGTTGTTCATGGAAAAGAGAAGAAAAATAAAAATAAAGGAGATAGAAAAGAGAAGAGATGTCATATAAGAACTTAAACAAGCAAAATAACACAAGTACTCTCTTTAATATTGAACTTCAAAACAAAAGTACATCGAATTATAACTTGGAATTGAACTTGAAAATAAAGAACAAAAGTAAAGTAAACTTAGTCTTTTTCTCTTCTTCTCAAGTTTTGGTTGACTCCTTGTTCGCCTTCCTTCAAGCCTTGATCACCTTAGATTGATGTTGAACGGTTGGCTCGACCCCCTTGATTTGGGAGAGAAAAAGAATGAAAAATAAAACAAGAGAATAAGAGGGGATTAATGGGCAAAAATTTGAGAAGAACAAGAAGAGGTGGAAAATTATTAGAAAAGAACAAACGAAAAATAAAGAGATGATAGCAAAAAGAGAGGGTTCGGCCAACTTAGTGGTGAGAAAACAAAAGGAGAGTGTAGAGAGAGGGGAGGGTGTACAGAGAAAAAACAAATAGAGAGGAGAGGGAAAGAGAGCGGTGGAGAGAGCTAGAGTTTGATTATATAAGATAGAGAAAGGGCAACTCCTTTCCCAAACATGAACTTTCCAAATTGGAAATTGCCATAATTGGTCCAAGATATTGATGAAAAAGAGCATCTTTCCAGAAAATCATTCATCGAATTTACTATGTTGGGCTCTGTTTCAAGTTCTTGTTTTTAGTATCTCTCTTGAACACATGTCCATAAAAGCATAAAGGTTGGATGTAATCCAGTGACCCTTGATTCTTGTTCCAATGGTTGAGAGACATCCTTCTTTCAAAATAACTTATTTTATAATAACTCCAAAGTAGCTAATTTTGTGAGAAATTTTTCCTTAAAACACGCCCTGAAGTGTTTCCTAAAAGATACAGTGATCAATAAAATGTGAAAATTGTCCCATTGCCGAAACTTACTGTTCATGGATAGAGAAAGTTGCTAGTTGTCAAGTGCATCACTTGCCGTAACTAGAAAGAAATGGGAATTCGTTCGTGCCAATGGAAAGAAGGAAAATCTTGCTATGTTCTGTCCCAAAAATTAGAAATAGCAACAACAGCCTTGCATACTAACCGAACATCTTATGGACCTTAAAAAAATAGCAACTATACTTGTCCAACCAATGAGTTATTGCCTATGGAGATTCAGCTTTGTCATGCTTAGAATGGCAACACCCCTCACCGAATTAGTAATAGTCTAAAGTAATCTCACCAAAGTATAATTCATCCACTGGAGTGTCTAATTATAACGTACCATGTGTCATCCCAAAGGTGAATAGAAAGTAATAACATTATCCCCATTTGTCTCTAAATAGAAATAACACATGGCTGGAATCCTATCATATTAAAATGTCCTACTAAAAACAGCAGCAAATTCCTGCTCCATGCAAACCGTCCACCATGTGCGGACCACCTATATTGCCGATTCTCAATTATTTGACCCACAAAATTGGTTCCCTTCTTGTGCAGATCATGCAAATTGATAGTGGCACTATTATGTTAAATCTACACCATGGTCAAATTCCATGGAATAATTTAATTTCTAAATAAAAAATGGGCCCCACTTATGTCACCATAGAATTCAAGCTTCTCCTTACTGTCCTTTCTTCATGCATATATATGTATGCCAAGAGTGATATGTCACCTTGCATTTGCATGGTTTTCCAAAAGCCACACCATACATAAGTTCATGCTTTTAGAAAAAGACAAATCGTTCCCAATTTGCCCCCCTTTTCCCCAAAAGGAACCATTGGTAGACCCCAAAAAAAATGAATGAACCCAACCATAGGATGATCAAACCGTCCATTTAATAAGCCTGCACCTTGATGCCCATATTACTATTGATCTAAGCCATCCAATCAATTAACAACGCCCCCTCCTCTAAATTACTTTCATAGATCAATCCGAGCCATTCAATTAATTGGATCATAACATAAGATGAATTATGTCCTGGAAATCGTTTTCATGGGCTGATCCTAACCGTCGAAATTAATGGATCATAATGGAAAGTGACGACATGCTCCAAACCATCTCTTTAGGACGATCCAAGCTTTCCAATTTATAAACTGCACATAGATGGGCCAATCATTCTCGATGTGCAATCCGAGCCATCCATTTTTAATGGGCTGCAATATGAATAACTTGTACTCCTCAAATTATCTCTGTAAATTGATCCAAACCGCTCAAATGATGGGTAACGACATAAAGTAATTGTGGCCCAAAAAAATTCATTTTCGTGGGCTGATTAGAACCACCCAATTCATGTGCCACAATGCAAATTAGTTTTATGTGAATCGATGCTATACGAGGATCTTAACCGTTGGTTGCATCCCACACTTGGATTCGGCTAAGAATTTTCCAAACTTTAAATTTTCTTTGAAATTTCTTTTCCTTAGCTCCATTTTCCGCAAACTCCATAAATAGCCCTGCACACCACAAACAAGGAAAATACTTTAAGTAGCATCGCACTAAACATTAAAAATATGCATGATTTCTTACCTAAGATTCACACATAAATGTATTCATCATTCATTCATAGTCAGTTGTTTCCATCCTTTGTCAAGTTCAATGTAGAGCCCATTGAGGCACGTTGAAAAAAAAGGAGGAGTTACTAATGTACTTAAGAGTCTTCAATTTAATAAAGTTGTTCACTTTGTATCTTTGATGTTCTATGATTCACTCTTAGATCTAATGTTTAAACTAAAACTAAAGACACCATTCTCAGATGAGAATGCAGACGAAATTTCCCTCGAGATCTGAAAGATGGTCAAACGAGAGGAAGAGCGTCGAGCATAGCCACTCAAAGAAGAAATCGAAGCTATCGATAGTGGTATCGAAATCTGAAACTCGGGAAAGATGGATTGGCAAAACTTTATCTCCCGAGGAGCGCAAAGAATTGATAAACCTATTAAGAGGGGGTTGGGGGTAGTCTTGCTTGATCCTATAAGGATAAACAGGGTGAACGTCCTGTTGTTGTGAAAAGCAAGACTCCATCAGCTTTAGTTATCAGTCGAAAAGAAAAATTCAAGAGAATGAAGCATCAGACATCCAGTCGAGCTAATGAGAAGTTTAGAGAAGATTTTCATAAAATGAAGTCATCAATTCGAGCCCGAAAAGAGCACTTGAGCTACATATTTTCAATGAGATTCTGAGGTGGAATACTTCAAGAGTAAGGACATTCCTAATGTCTAAAAGCAAAAAAAAAGAATAGAAGGAGAAGGGAATGTGTCCCTAAGACAACTCCTTATAAAAATCAAAGACCCAAGTGATGGAGTCTATGAGATAGATTGAATATCAGAATTATCTCCAACATTTGGAGACTATCAAGAGTTGTATAACCTTGAGCATAAATTCAAGATATTCGAGAATCGCATAAGTTCAAATGGAACACCGTGGTTGAAGTCTTACTTGCAAATACCGCCAGACTCTTCAACAAAAAAATATTCAAAGCCGTTGAACCTTATTCCTCAAGAGCTTGTACATCAAAACACTAGGAGGCCATCCTTGGACGTTTGAGCTTTTATAGCCAAAATCCCAACGTTTAAAAAAATCCTTTTGTGAGCCCTTTGAGCCAACACTTTAAAACCAAACAATTCTTTCAACCACATTATAAACCACGGGCATTTTATGCACCCAAACTACGCGGACCTGATCCCCAGCTCTTCAGGGGTACGTAGGCAACCTAATCAATTTAGGTTCGGTAAACCTTGGGGACAAATGCTAAATCATCCCCCTTTCAAAATTTTAAAGCTAAAAAGCTAAACCATTCTTTGTTAAACCCCAAAGCGAACTACGCAGATCTGATCCTCCATTTTTGGGGTACATAGGTAGTCTGGCAAGACCAGATTCGATCCAAATCGTTTGAACTTTTGATATCTAACTCTTTTGAACCCGAGCCTACCTATAAAGTTCTTCTGGTGAAACGAGCAAAGGTTAAAGGCAATTGAAAACAAAAACAGAAAGAAATAAAAATAAACGAGAGTCTGAAGACCCACTAGGTTGAAAACCCGAAATGGCGGCCTAGATAAAGTCATGTACTTGCTAAGTCGATAACCAAATGAGCCGGCTTATGCAAAATGAGGGTAACGGTATGATGGATTGAAAATTGAAGAGGCAATCCAGTCAGGGGCAAAGACTTTCCAAAAAGTGATCTGATAAGGCATGGAAGGAGTTCCTCAATTATGGAGAACTCTGAAATTTGAGTAGTATGAGAATTTCAGGCAAAAACTGAGGCAAATGGTTTGCTAGACCAGAAACCTGGAATGCAATAATCATGAGTTCCCGCCAGAGGAGACTTGAAGAGATGAAGAAGCCATCACTACATAGGCTAGGATCTTCAAATCCAAGTAGTGTCAGTGAGATTTACTTTGATACCTGTTTAAACTAGGGGCATTGAAATTGAGCAATCCAAAGGGGGTAATAACCATGACAAAAATCCTAATAGAGGAAATTAGTGCCTCTTGACATGGTTATTGAAATTATTTTGAGAGCGGCTAACCTTACTATAAAAAAAATATCAGGTCTAAGGGTGAATCAAAAGTGAGTCGAGTCCCTCAATAATGTACATCTTCTTTGATAGAGTCCTTGAAAGTCTGTTCCTCATTCATATGTGTTTTCCTTCAAGGTCCAAGTCGTCTGACACTGGAAGAATGGGTGTATACATTTTGAAGTGATAAAAAATGAATAGAGCCTGGTTTAGGTATCAGAGAAAGGCAAGAAATATCATGTTCTGACATGACGAAGATGACAAATTTCAAGCAGTAGGTGGTGGAAAAAGTGAACCTCAAATAATGGTCAATGGAATAAGAAATTTTTCTGGCTCAGCCATCATCCTATCTTGATTCCAAAGAAAAAACCCATGCAAACCCAAATTTTCTTACCTTTCCTGGTTCTACTTTCCTTAGGACTTTTGTCATGGAAGTACAATATAATAGGGGCATCTTTTATGGCTTGCGTCATAAAAGATATCGAACGCACAAAGGCAATCAGTGTCAATGTTTACAACAAGTTGAGATAAGAGAGATACGAGCATGTCTAAAGCTAAATCTCTGAACTCCTCAAATGAACCATCTTTCTAAAAGAGTCAGCTTCCAAAGAAGAATGCTTTTCACCTGTTAAAGAAAGGTCAATACTCGGAGAACCTTGTCAGGTCACCCGAGTCTGGTCCTCAGCAAGGAACTCGTACTCCCAATTTCTCTCAGCAAGAGATGATCAATCAATCCCCCTTTTAAGTCAGTCAAAATCTTTTTTTGATTTTGAATCTAATTCGATTTCTTTAATCATTCAACCTTTGCTTTCTACAGCATCCGTCCTCACTTCGCCTTTAACGGCATTCAAGTCCATTTTCACATGGCATTCTAAGTCCGTTTTCACACTGCATTCAAGTCATTCAAGTCCGTTTTCACACGGCATTCCAAGTCCATTTTCACATGGCATTCTAAGTCTTTTTTCACACGGCATTCCAAGTCTATTTTCACATGGCATTCTAAGTCCGTTTTCACACGGCATTCAAGTCATTCAAGTCCGTTTTCACACGGCATTCAAGTTCATTTTCACATGGCATTCCAAGTCCGTTTTCACACGGCATTCAAAGTCCGTTTTCACACGGCATTCAAAGTCCGTTTTTACACGGCATTCAAGTCTGTTTTCACACGGCATTCAAAGTCCGTTTTCACACGGCATTCAAAGTCCGTTTCCACGCGGCATTCAAGTTCGTTTCTACACGGCATTCAAATCCATTTTTTCTCCAAATTTCAAGATCATTTACAATCAAATCTATCATTTAATGTTTTGCAAGAGAGGCTATCTCGCCCATATATCAATTGTTGAGTTACGAGTTGGAGAGAGGCTATCTCACCAGCGTTTGCAAAGTCAGAGTCCGGTGAAAGGCTATTTCACCGTGTTATCTTTGTGAATATCATTTTCAAAAATAAAAATCAAAATTTGATTTGCTTCTTTCTTGGGCCAGTCAAAATGTGTTGTCTGATCAGCTTTGACATTCGCGTGACAAGCACGCTCTGCCAAAGAGGGGCATTTGTAGACACCCCATTTTGACTGTACCCTGAGTCTCCCGTGTTTGAACAAAAACCCAACCAAATCAATGAGTTAGCATCCCAAATTTCACCCTAAGCTAGCTTAGAGTCTCACCAAGGTCCCTGCAAAATTCTGTCAAAATCCGATCACGTTTGCCTAGCGAACGAGCTGAGTGGGAACCGTAGTAAATACCGGAAAAGGGGTGTGAATTTATCCTGAAGGAAGGGTGAATTTATCCTGTGAAGGACGAGTATGGGCACAAAAAGACAAAAGTTACGGACGCGCCATATCAAATTTTTGCGTGCCTTGTCAATCAGGGTGCCATTATCAATTCTCAAAAATGCCTATAAATACTGATTTTCTCTCATTTTAGAAAAAAAAAAAAATTCAGAGAGAGAAAGCAAGAGCTTGCGAGAGATTTTTTCCAAACCCGATCCAAGCTTCATCTTCTCCGGCATATACACCGGAGCTCCGGCCGGTCAATTCGCACCACCGGTCAACCTTCCTGCACCTCTAATACCTTTACAGATCTTTACCTTATCTCTTTCGTTCATTTTCCTTGTCTTGAAACCCTAGTTTTTCCTTTTCTTCACCGGTAGATCTAGCCGGAATCCGGCTATCCCTCCGGTCAGTCGTACTCTTAGCTTCCTTTTCACATTCTTTTCCTCCATTTCTAAGCTGCTTCATCATCATTGCTTTGAATTTCTATATAAACCTCGATCCTCATCAGATCTGAAGTTTTTTTAAGAGAATCATAGTTTTGTAAATTGATTTTAGAGAGAGAAACTCTCGATTTTAGGAGAGAGGAAATAGATCCGGTTCCTTTTCCTTTTCTTCCGATCATCTTCCCCGGTGACCTCGTCGGAGCTCCGGCCGGTCGATTTCAACTTGTTATCTTGCTCTTCTACTTATCTCTAACCCTAGAGCTTGTTGTTATACCTTAGATCTTAGCGGATTTGATAAATTAAAGGAAGATTAAATAGAGAAGAGAGATATCTGTGAGAGATCGAGAGAGATCTGTGAAGAAAGGGGGAGATGTTCTTTTTTTTTTTTTGATCTGAAGAAAAAAGAGAGAGAGAAACATTTTTCCCCAAACCTCCGAGCTCTAATCCTAGCCTTCTTCTCCGATCATCTCCTTCGGCCGGCAAGGCGGAGCTCCGGTCACTTTTTTTTTTCTCCACCATTGGTTGCCACCTCCACCTCCGTTATCCCCTCTATCAACAGCCACTCAAGCTGCAGATCCCTTCTATCATCTTCAAAAATTTAATTGCTTTAGAGGGAACCCTAGATCTAGCCCATTTTCTATCAAATCTGACCTTAACTCCATCGATTCTGACAACTTTGCCGGAATCCGGCCATTCTATCAAAAGAACTATCCACTTATTCCGTCACAACTACAATTTACCAAACCCTATCCTTCATCGTCTTCATACGCAAAACCCCCAATACCAGCAGACCTCCTTCTTTGGCATCTTTCCCTTGTCCAATTTTCCTTCACCTAAACCCTCTCTACTTCTATCCCTGTAACACCTTGATTTCTATTTCACTATCCAACCTCCCCTGTTTCAGCGAGGATTGGAACCGAGTGGGGATTTCAGCCCAAAGATCAACATATGAAAATTCCGAGTCAATGCGTAAGGGATTGCAATCACATCTCAGATAATTTCAGAGGTAATCCTTCTATAATCTTTTAATTTGTGGTTAATCTGGGTGAAAATTTATGTTGGTATAAGGTCTATGGACTGCCTCTATTGCTCATGGTTTGGACTTGCTAACATCATTAGATTGCTAATCAAGTTTATAGTGACTTAGAGGGTTGGATTATGATCATGATCAAAGTCCTTACATTACATCTATAAATGATCAGAGCCCCCTTTATTTTAATTACTTTTAAGGAATTATGTGAGCACAGCCATGCTTTGCCGTTTACTCGGTTCTTGCTTATCATTGCATTTTAGTAGGGAATGATATAAGTTCAATCTATCTCTTCATTGCTAAGACTGGTAGTAGCACAAGTTCAGTCTCTCTCTTTATTACTAGCACTGTACGTATTAATAGTGGAACAAGTTCAGTTTTTTTTACTTCACAATTTGCACTATAAGTTGCACAAGTTCAATTCTCCTTTCATTAGCACTAATTATCTGTCTTGATGTCAGTACTATTCTATTTTTCGTGTCTGTAATTAGCTCATTGTCATTAGTTGTAATATGTTTTGGGTTTGATGTGTGTTGTGCTATGAGTAGGTGTTTGTATGCATATGGTTATTCACTAGATTCTGAGGCAAGTTTATATTTTCTTGTGGTTTTGTCATGTATAGTTTAACCTTAAAGCATAGGATTCAACCTTTCGGGTAGATTTATTAGAAACCGATGAGAAGACAGTTATGAGCATGAATCAGTTAACTTCTTTTGTATCTGTACCAAGTCTAATTGAATGAAAATTAAGTCCCTTGCGATAATCTTATCATGCCATTGGTCAAAAGGTTTTTGAAATTATTAAATGTATCTTATAAACACTTGTTGTGAATTTCACAGATATTTGTGTCTCGTTATTGTGTTTATTCATATTCTAATTTGAATAAGAATATGGTCAGCTTCGGTCATGAGTTTAAGTAAATTAGAATAATGTCATTTTTTTTATGGTCATGAGGTAGTGCTAAGTAGAGAGAGTTATTTTAAACGGGGTATAATTAATAGACTGGTTATTTCTGTAGGTCTTGTGAAGGGATATAATGATTTTTTATAATGTCAGGATTATTGATGATGAATGTGATGAGAAATTAGTTTTTTGGAATGATTGCTAACTAATTTGTTATAGTGATATAGTCAAGTGTGGTGGAAAGTTTCAAATTGAAGCTGACCCAATGTGGTGGTTATTATGTAGTGGTCATTATGCATTAAGATTCATTTGAAATATCTTCACTCTAGTCAAGCTTTAACGGAGATATATATATATATATATATATATATCATATGTTCATGACCTTGTAAGGTAGGTGTTTGACATTGTCTGAGAAGCATTTTTGTCTTTGAGATCAATTCTAGTGTGTTTCAAGATTTTTGAATAAAGTAGAGGATTATATCAATTACCTTAGGATTTTGCCCTTGCAAAGGCGATGAAGGCGTTAGCCCAAGCCCATCCATAGGGGATTCACTTAGTCCGAGTGGCACCCTCCTCTTTCATTTAGTAGACCTTCTTAGCCTTTTAGGTACCACTGAACATCAGTAGCCTTCTCATTGCAAAGGCGATGAAGGCGATAGCCCAAGCCCATCATTAGAGGACTTGCCCAGTCCAAATAGTACTCCTCTCTTTTATTTAAAAGACTTCCCTAGTCTTTTAGATGTATGTCTTTGTGGACCCCGATCCGAGATACGGTGAGGGAACGAGTCCCTAACACCCTCTGTATCATCCACGTGTGAAGGAGAGCTCTACCAAGGAACTCTCGAAGCGGATTGTATCTATCCAGTCGGGCGCGCATTGTATCTATCCCGTGGAGCCAATAATAAGGAAAAACAATTAATGAAATAAACAATATGATAACATATGATATGCAGTGTATGAATCCCTTGTTTTAATTATGCACCTATCTGGTGCCCCTGGATTCTAACTATAGAGTTCCCATTTAAAATGATTTAATCCCAAATTGCTCCAAAGTTAGTAAAAATGGCATTTTTATAAAGTTAGGCAATGTTTCAAGAAATCCCCAGCAGAGTCGCCAGCCTGTGGACCCCGATCCGAGATACGGTGAGGGAACGAGTCCCTAACACCCTCTGGATCATCCACGTGTGAAGGAGAGCTCTACCAAGGAACTCTCGAAACAGATGCCACCCTCATAGCATAGCACGAGTGGCGATATAAAAAGAAAGAGATATGTCTTCATCCGGAACCGAGGTTCGAAACCGAGACATACCTAAAATAAACTCAGAGTCGCCATCCATGGATATGCCATGGAACCCTAAAATCAAATCCTCTGTGCAATGGATAACCAGAAATATATATGGGTTCGTGCCTGGTTACGAAAGGAGAAGGTCTGAGAGCACCCCCAATTCGTCCGAGTGCAAGCACTTGGTCTCTTATGCCATTTATTATTAACTCCAAAGAAGTTGGGTAAAAATCATGTGAAATGGGAACAATCCTCAGGAGTCGTCTACCTAAGCATGCACTTCCTGAGAATACAAATAATGAGCACACATAAAATAAAGTGAAAGATGTGTCACCTAAGCATAGCTAGGTTATGAGTGACATGCCTAATATGTGTCTAAGTTCTGATGTGCGAACACATGCAAGCTACAGCTAAAGGTATAGGATCAGTACAAAAAAGTAAGAAAACATATCAAATCATACAATAACTACACAACAAATCCTAAGACTCTAAATTATTAGCCCAAGTCCTCGGATGGTCTGGTATTCATCCAAAGAAGCCTACGTATCCCCGCCTCCACGAGAATCAAGGCAACGTAGTTCTTCGTGCCTATTCTAAGCTATGATGCCTAAGACACCTAGCCCTCTATCCTAGACTCGATCTAAAAGACCGGACCAGTTATTAAAGTTTCTTGTACGATTATTTAAATTCCAGTGAATTGTGAATTTTAGGACACCCTATATGCCCTAACTAAATGCAGATTAGCCCTAAGCTAATGCAGGTGATTCCTACAACCTATGTGTAACTAGGCTGTATTTCCTAAGGAAAACAAAGGGTGGACTAACGTATCCTACCCTAGTCATCACTCGACGATGTGGATCGCCGACTGACCGGACGGAGGCGCTCCTATAACTCTAGGACAGACCCCTAACTCTAAAACAAGCACACAACAAACAAACAAACAACCTATCAAAAGAAAAACCTAACTCTAAAACTCTCTATCTAGGAGAAACTCCTAACTCTAGAGGAAGATCTTTTGAAAATGAGGTTTTAAAGGTTTACTCATTCAAAAAGATTTAAAATATTATTTACAAAAGTTTGGCTGGACTTGGGATATAGATCTCAAGCTACACTACGTACCTCTTAAAAGAGGATCAAGCCAATGTAGTTCGAAACGAACTCTCCTTATTACTACTTCTAAAACACTTAACACTGTACGCTTTTTTAAGATTTTTCAAATGTTTTTGATGTTTTTAAAGTTTTCAATGTTTTTGACATTTTTAAAGTTTTTTAAATGTTTTTGAGTTTCGAATTTCTGATGTTTTTTGGATTCTTAAATGTTTTCACCCTTCAAGGGAACACGCAAGCATAACCACAAACTAGGGCAAAGCCCTAAAGCAAAGGGGAAACCCCGAACAAGCAACAAATGTCTCAAAGAGACGATCCACAACAAGCAAACAAGCGCTCTAAGAGCAGCGAAAACGAATTTAAAATTTCAAACGAGCAAAGCTCTAATAAGACTAAGTTAGTCCCTATTCAAAGTGGAATAATGACAACTCTAAAGGAGAAACTCCTAACTAATAACACTAAAGAGGGGTGCAAATGAGTCAGGGACTCTTTAATAACACCACGAAAAGATGAATGAGTCAAAGACTCTCCGATAATACTGCTGAGCAAGATAACCGAGTCAAAGACTCTCTACTAAGGACAAATGAGTTAGAGACTCTCTAATAACCACCTAAAGACAACTGAGTCAAAGACTCTCTAATAACACTATCTAAAGGATGAGTGAGTCAACGACTTTCTAAAAAAATCACTAAAGAAGACAAATGAGCCAAAGGCTCTCTAATACTACAACTTAAAGGAATAATGAGTCAAGGACTCTCTAAAAGGAGCTGCTCTAATATAGGGCTAGGTAAGCCTTCTAAAAATGGAAACCCTCAAATGAGACAAGGCTTGTCTCCAAATAGGGGCTCCACAAATGAGGCAAGGCATGCCTCCTAGGGGTACACTATCTGTCAAAATCAAGGCAACCTCCCTGAGGGTAGGCTCTAAATGAGGCTTGACTCCAAAGGAGCATGGTCTAATGAGACAAAGCATGTCTCCTAATGGAACTTGCTAATGAGACCACAATGGTCCCCTAAATGAGGAAAAAAATCTATCTAAAAGTGTCTAAATGACTCGTAAAGTCTACTATACAAAGGAGGGGAGCTCTACTTGGACTGAGCGAGTCCCCTAAGGATGGGCTCTTCTAACGAGACATAACTTGTCCCCAAAGAGGGAGGCTCTGGCTAGCGCCATCATGGCCTCAAAACTCTCCTCGGGAACCGAAACCACAACCTCAACACAAATCAAATTTAAACACCACACTCATCTTTTGCATTGTAGATTTCAATATAAACAGAAGAAAGAACAACAATTTTAACGCGATTGAGGGCATAAGATGAGGCAAGGTGTGCCTCCTATTCACAAAGGGGAAGCAATTACCACCAATAAGACTGTGTATGTCTCTTTGATGACTTAAACCTCAATTATCACACTAGGTAAGCCAAAAAACAAATTATATGAACCTCTGTCCAAATCTTGACATTACAAAGATGAAGAATAACATGGAAATTCTAATTATAATGACTCAAGATCCAGATCCGATCAGTCAGAATATGCGCCATAACGTGAAGATTTCAATCAGAATAAACAAAACTTAGCAATAGAAATCATAGAAGATAAAAAAAAACACGCAAAAATCATACAATTCTGAAAATAATCAACAGTAGTCACACAAAAAGAATGGTAAAACTTTTTAAATGCCAAATAAACTAAAAATTACCTTGTTCTCTGTTCTACATTACCCTTTTTCTCTCTTTGCCCTTGCTTTTCAAATCAACAGCCTAATCCCTTGAGAATTTTCCATAGCTTTTTACTCTTTCGTAACCACCAGAATGAGAGATTAAATCAATACTTGAAGAGGTTTGCCAAAACGAAGAAGATCACCAGATTAGATCTGAGAATTATTCTACAGACTCCGAAACTCTATCGAAAAAAATGGAGATTGGCCGGAATCTATGGAACTCACTGGAGCTTAAGCAAATTTGCCAGAAAGAGAAGATCAGAAGTGAAACACAGAGGTAGGGTTTGATTGTGGGGTTTTAAAGAGGTATCGGTGGTTAGATTGGGTAGAAATGAAGTGGGTTTGGGGTAAGCAAAATGGGTTTGAGGTAGAAATGGTGATATGGTTTGGAAGTGGAGGGTAATGAAATGGGTTTCAACAGGGGTGGAGATGGGTTTGGGGATTTGGAGAAGACGATGGTGGTGGGGGTGGAAATCGGGATTGGAACCGATTGGAGGTGGAGGAGATGAAGGTTAGGTGGAGAAATAAAAGCAGAAAATGGGCGGAGGAAGAGGGGATTGGCCGGCAACTGGAGCTCAAGCTCCCTCTGCAATTTCTCCTCTCTCTCCGTCGATTTCAGCTAGGGCTTTTCTCTCTGCAGATATGAGGGTTAGAGCTTGTAGATGTTGAAGATGGAAGTGGTGGTGGTGGTGGTGATTGATTTTAATGGAGATGGGGTTTGAATAGATGGAAGATGATCGGCCGGAGGAAGAAGGTGGCGATTGGGGTTGAAGATGATCGGCGGCAAGGTGGAGATGGAGGTGGTGGATTGGGCGGAAGTGGAATGGGGTTTGGGATGGAGAGATGGGCGGAGGTGACAGAGGTGGCATGCCGGAGATGGTGCTCGAGAAGAAGATCCCCAAAATCCATTTCTCCCTCTCTGGTTTTTACCTCACGAGAAAAAATCAATCTCGATCCCTCTGCAAATGGGGGGTTTTCTTCTTAATTTCTGAAAATCTCAGATCTAGATCTGAGATTTTCTCTCAAAATCTCAGATCCAGGTCTGAGATTTTGCTTCTTCTTCTTCTCCCCTCTCTCTCTGTTTTTCTGTTTCAACGAGAACGAGATCATCCGCTCTTCTGAAAAAAATGATATATTTGCCTCCCTTTTTCTGTGGACAACCCCCGACTTGGCTAATCCATCCCCCTTCCGGATTCGCATCACGCTCATTGCTTCGGTTTGCTGGCTAAGTGAATGAGCTCGGATCTCGATGAAATTTTGAAGGGAACTGGTGGGACCCTAACCTACTTGTGACGCAATTTGGGATCCTAACTTGGTGATTGGATAGGGTCTTGCACAAACACAGCGAACTTGGGCCCGGTCAAAATTGGGTGTCTATAGTCTCCTAGATATTTGATCCCTTCTTTCATTGCAAGGGCGATGAAAGAGTCATCTAGAGCCCTCTTTTAGGAGACCGGCTATGTCTCGGCAGAAAATCAAACGTTTTGGAGATAAGCTATGTCTCAGCACGAATGTCTTACCATATTAGGAGACAAGCTATGTCTCATGCAGAAATGTCTTATCCTGTTAGGAGACATGCTTTGTCTCATAGAAAGTCACACCATTTTAGAGAGACATGCTTTGTCTCGTAGAAAAGCTTACTCGCAGGGAGACAGGCTATGTTTCATGCAGAGAAAGTTGTATCCTTTAGAGACAAGCTTTGTCTCATTAGTGAGTCCATCCATAAGAGGCATGCCATGTCTCGTTAGCACCTCTCTTAGAGTCACCAGTTTGAGAGTCAGTCCTTTAGCATAGGAGTCTGTCCTTAGCTAGAGAGTCACTCTTTCAAGAGTCTGTCCTATCATCATAGGGGTTAGGATTCTTCAACCTCTCATTAAGTCATGTGATTTTTATCCACTCTTGCAAAGTATAGGATGCTGTCCAACCCTTGTAGAGTCGTGATTCTGTCATTTTCCCCCGCAAAGCATAGGATACTGTCCAACCTTTGCGGGATATCAGGAGTCTGTCATACTCTTATGATGATAGGAATTTGTCCTCTTGAGTTAAAAACACTTGAAAATTCAAAAACATCTAAACACCAAAAATCTCAAAAATGTCAAGAGTCATAGGAGAGTAGTTAGGAAATTATGTTCCGAACTACGTTGGCTTGATCCCTTTCCACAGGATACGTAGTGCAGCTTGGGATCTATATCCCAAGTCCAGCCAAACCTTTAAAAATAAACATTTTAAACCTTCCAAAAATACAAAAATTCTTCAAAACCTTTTCAAAAAGATCTTCCCCTAGAGTTAGGAGTCTGTCCTAGATATTTGGGGTGTTTTAGAGTTAGGAGTCTGTCCTGTTTGTATTGATATGGTGTGTCATGTCGTGTGAGTGTCCCTAGAGTTAGGAGGCCTCGAGTTGATCGGTTAGACATTTAGTCGAATTGATGGCTAGACTAGGAAGCATATAGTCAGCCCATGGTTTTCCTTAGGATGAACAGCCTAGATACACATAGGGTACAAGGCCCACCTGCATTAGCTTAAGGCTAACTAACTTGCATTAGTTAGAGCATATAGAGAGTCCTAAAAATTACAATTCACTTGAATTTAAGCAATCGTACAAAAAGCTTTAAAAATCAGTCGAGTCTAGTGGATCGAGTCTAGGATAGCGGTTCTAGATGGTTAGGCATTGTAGTTTAGAATAGGTCATCGAACTACGTTGACTCCGATTCTTTCCGAGGCCGGGATACGTAGAGCAGCTAGGATGGACGGCCATCTTGGTCCGAGTCAAGTATTGCATTAGAGTTTTAGGATTTGTCTTATCCAGTTATGTATAGAATTAATTTGTGTTGTGTGTTTTGCTGTGTTTTCTTACTTTCATGACAGATCCTATACCTTTAGCTGCAGCATGCATGTGTTTGCACACCAGAATTTAGACATCAATTAGGTATGACACTCATAACCTAGCTATTCTCCGGTGACACTTATTTCATTTCTTTTATGTGTGCTTATTATTCCTCCGAGACATGCATGATTAGCTAGACGTCTTCTCGGAGATATTTGTTCCCATTTCATATGACTTTCGCCCAAAACTCTTAAAAATTAATAAGTAAATGGCATAAGAGACCAGGTGTTTGCACTTGGGCGGATGAGGTGCTCTTCAGACCTTCCAAATTCGTAACCAGGCACGAACCTTCTTTTTTATATCTCTGGTTACCCGTTGCAACAGAGCATAGTATGGGATCCATGGCCCACTTCCTTGGATGACGACTCTTCTTTGTTTAAGGTACGCCTCGAATCCGGGCTAGTCCCCGAATCGAGAGGTATCTCACCTTATATCGCCACTCATGCTGTGAGAGACATTCTTCTTTCGAGAGTTCCTTGGTAGAGCTCTCCATTCACGTGGATGATCCTGAGACTCGTGTGGGGCTCGTCCCCTGCCTCTCTCGGATCGGGGTCCACACATTTCTACTGAAGTACCAATCTTGGATCCTGCATCTCACATTCGCCCTATTTCTGAGACCCCACTTATCCCATCAAACATCCTGTAGAAGAATCTGTTGAGAGGACTACACTTGTCAGAATGGAAAACTGGATGGTCAAGCTTTTTGGTCAGACATCTATGCTAACTGAGGAGGTGAGGGAGATGAAAATTCAGATGCAGCACTTGTCCATTAGATCTGACTCTATTCCGAAGCAGCTTGTTGATATGGGTACAATGCAGAGGAGAAATCAGTTCAAAGTTTGATCCTTGATAGATATGTTGATTTGCATAATGGAAAAAAGTCTTGCATTGCTCCAAAGGAAGTTAGAAGTGTTAGACCCTCTCGACAACCTCTTAAGAAGCCTTTCATTGCTCCGAAGGAGGTTAAGAATGTTGGACTTTCTCACCATCCTTTAAAGAAGCCAGTGGTAGAAGAAGAAAAGATGGGTCTGAAACGGAAAAGAGAATTCACTCAAATGCCTTGTTCTCTTATAGTCATTATGAAGAAATGGGTCAGTGAAGGTTGTTTGAGACTTCCAGATATTAAACCAGTGCCTGAACCATTCCCCCACAATTGGAGGATGGATCAATACTGTGAATATCATAGAGGCCCGGGTCACCTAACGGAGAATTGTTTAGCTTTGAAACATGCAATCCAGAACCGGATAGAGAAAGACTTTTCTGCTCTTGCTGAAATCTATGCTTTTGTGAACCAGACACTTGAAAGAACCACTCAACCTCCCAGAGATCCCATCACTTATGTCACTCCAGAGCCAGGGAATAAGTTGAAGGGAAAAGAAAAAATGTCAAAGTTTGAATATCTTGAGAATGTTCAGGCATAGAAGGTGATGTCACCGGCAGGTTTTCAAAGACAATTTGGGCCAAGTCAACAGGACTTCAGAGGACCACCCTTTCCAAGGTTTCTGAACCAAGGTCGAACTTCTTAGCCAGCATTATCATGGAAGAAGGCGTACTACTTGTGAACTTCAGTGCCAATTCCTTGCATCTGTTCAACTGTTATATTTCAAGAGTCATATGTCAAGTATCTTGTTTCAAGATTTATTTTGTCAAGTTTATACCAACTCCTAGGTTGAAAGTTGATAAGTCTTGTAGTGTCAATGTAAAAAAAAAAAGAAAAAAAAAAGCAGTGTCATGTCTGTCAGTCTTTCTTATATAGAGTCAGTGTTTTATTTTCTGTCAAATCAAATGTAAAGCCCATAGAGGCGTATCTGTGAGTCATCTATGTACTTCAAAGTTTTCAATTCAATAAAGTATTTGGTTCTGTATCTTCAATGTTCTATGATTCACTCTTAGATCTAATATTTAAACAACTAAAGACCCCCTTCTCGGATGAGAATGCAGACGAAATTCACCTCGAGATCTGAAAGATGGTCAAACGAGAGGAAGAGCGTCGAGCATAGCCACTCGAAGAGGAAATCGAAGCCATTGATAGTGGTATCAAAATTCGAAACTCGAGAAAGATGGAGTGGCAAAACTTTATCTCCCGATGAGCGCAAAGAATTGATAAACCTGTTTGGAGGGGTTTGAGGTAGTCTTACTTGATCCTATAAGGATAAACCAGGGGAATACCCTGTCGTTGAGTGAAGCAAGACTCCATTGGCTTTAAACATCTAATTGAAAGTGAAGATTTTAAAGAGTGAAACATCAGACATCCTGTGGAGCTGATGAAATATTGAGAGAAGACCTTCTGGCAAGGAAGTTGTATGATAAATTTGAGCCCTAAAAAAAAAAAAAAAAAAGAGAGACAAGGAGTTTTGGAACCTTAAAGCATAAATTCAAGATCTTCGAGATGGGAGTTGAGCACAGTGGTTGCAATTTTGCCTGACATGCCATCAGACTCCTAGAATTTTTTTTTAAGTATTTGAACCTTAAGCAAAAGAGCTTGTACATCAAATACATCAAGAGGCCATCCTTGGACGTTTGAACTTTTATGGCCAAAATTCCAACGTTTAAAAATCCTTCTGTAAACCCTTTGAGCCAAAAGTAAAATGAAACCATTTCTTTTCAAACACATTATAAACCCGGGGCATTATGCACCCGAACTACGTTAGACCTGATCCCCATTTCTTCAGGGGTACGTAGGCAACCTGATTAATTCAGGTTCAGTCAAACCTTGGGATAAAATCCCTTTCAAAATTTTGAAGCTAAATGCTAAACCATTCTTTGAAAAATCCGAAAGCAACCTACGCGGATCTGATCCTCCATTTTTTGGGTACGTAAGTAGTCTGGCTAGACCAGATTCGGTCCAAATCGTTTGAACTTTAAATATCCCACCCTTTTGATCCCAAGCCTTCCCAGAAAGTCTTTCTGGTGAAACAAGCAAAAGTTGAGACAAGTGGTCTTTTAGACTGAAAACTTGGAAAGCAAAAGTTGAGACAAGTGGTCTTTTAGACCGAAAATTGGAAGGAATTAGTTCTAACTTCTTTCGAAAAGAGAAATCAAGGAGATAGAGAAGCAACTACTACACAGGGCAGGATCCCAGAATCCGAGTAGTGTCGATAAGACTTACTTTGATATCCTTTTAAACTAGGGGCATTAAAATCGAGCAACCCAAAGGGGTAATAACCATGACGGATTTTCGATGGAGGAAATTAGAGCCTCTTAACAGTGTTTTCGAGAGTACTCTAAGAGTGGCTAGCCTTACCATAATAAAATAACACATTTTATCTAAGGGTAAAGTGAGTCAAATCCCTTGAGTAATTTGTGTCTTCTTTGATTGAATCTTTGGAAGTCTTTTTCTTATTTTTATCCTTTTTTCTCTCAATGTCCGAAGTGTTTGGCACTGGAAGAGCGAGAGTATACCTTTTGAAATGTGAAGAAAATTCAGAGTAGATGCTGGTTTAGAAATCAAGGAAAGGGCAAGAGACATTTTGTTCAAACTTGCCAGAGACATCAAAGCCTCAAGTAGTGAGCAATGAAAGAAAAAAATTCTCAAACTCATCCATTGTGGATATCCTTTTTCCCATATACCAAAGAAAGTACCCATGCAAGCTTAAACTTTCTTGTCATAGAAGTAATCATACTAGGGGCATCTTTTATGACTTGCGTCATAAAAGATATCAAACATGTTGATAATTGAGATAGACTTTCTCAGCAGATAGAGACAAGCGAAGCTTGAACACTCTCTTGAATCAAATTCCTCCATTAAACTCATTCTTTGAAAGAGTCAATGTTTCAGAGACTCTAGTCCCCAGCGGAATCTAGAATTCACTTTTGCAATCTTCACATCTCAGCAGAATGTAGTTCTCATTTTGAAAAGAGTCAACTCCTAAAATTCTTTCAAGTTACTTGAGTTTGGTTTTCAGCAATGATCATGCACTCCCATTTATTCTCGACAGGAGATAGCTATGCTATCAATGAACTCGATATAAGATCGATAAACCCATCAATCATGTTTACAAGCCCTTTAGGCCTAAAAAAATCTTTTTCTTTGTTAAACCCAAATAAGAGACTTTTTTTTTTAAGAAAAAAAAATCTTTTGATTGCTAGTTGGTGAGGTGCCAAGTAGTGGCTTGTTTAATTGTTGCTTGGTGAAAAGTAGTTTCGCCATGGTATTGAATGTTTGGGGGAGAAGTAGTTTCCTCAAATATTTGAATACCGAGATGATTAGCAGTGAAATGTCAAGTAGTGACTTACTTAATCATCGCTTCGCAATGTTTCGCTACCTAACGAGTTAGGAGTCAGGTATATCTGCGTGGATTTATATGGAACTGTTTGGCAGGACCATATAAATCTTGGGTGATTCGCTTCCTTGAAAGAGAGGAGTTAGAGTTACCCGGATAGCTAAACAGATGGATTTTCAGCAATGGTCTGTATAACTATCGCCTGGTGAAAAGTAGTTTCACCGTGATTTCGGATTGGGCGAAAAGTAGTTTCACCTTTTAATTGGAAGTTTGGGTGAAAAGTAGTTTCCCCTTTGATTTAAAGATTGGGCGAGAAGTAGTTTCCCCTTTTAATTGGAAGTTCGGGTGAAAAGTAGTTTCCCCTGATTTAAAGATTGGGCGAGAAGTAGTTTCCCCTTTTAATTGGAAGTTTTTTGTGAAAAGTAGTTTCCCCTTTGATTTAAAGATTGGGCGAGAAGTAGTTTCCTCTTTTAATTGAAAGTTTGGGTGAAAAGTAGTTTCCCCGTTGATTGAAAGATTGGGCGAAAAGTAGTTTCCCCGTTGATTGAAAGTTCGGGTGAAAAGTAGTTTCCCCTTTGATTTAAAAATTGGGCTAGAAGTAGTTTCCCCTTTTTAATTGGAAGTTCGGGTGAAAAGTAGTTTCCCCTTTGATGTAAAGATTGGGCGAGAAGTAGTTTTCCCTTTTAATTGGAAGTTTGGGTGAAAAGTTGTTTCCCCTTTGATTTAAAGATTGGGGGAGAAGTAGTTTTCCCTTTGAATTGGAAGTTTGGGTGAAAAGTAGTTTCCCCGTTGATTGGAAGTTTGGGTGAAAAGTAGTTTCCCCGTTGATTGAAAGATTTGGCGAAAAGTAGTTTCCCCGTGATTGGAAGTTTGGGTGAAAAGTTGTTTCCCCGTTGATTGGAAGATTGGGCGAAAAGTAGTTTCCCTATTGATTGGAAGATTGGGCGAAAAGTAGTTTCCCCATCGACTGTAAGATTGGGCGAAAAGTAGTTTCCCCTTTGATTGGAAGATTGGGCGAAAAGTAGTTTTCCCGTGATTATGAAGATTGTGAGAGATACAAAGGCAATTATTGTATTACATATATCATCTTCACAACCTTGGGAATCACGCAACCTGGGTCCATTATTTTTTGTAGAATAAAATTCCAAAACGGAACTCTCTTCTGAACACGAAGATGAAAGTGAAAACGACCCACGATTTGGTCTTTTTCACAGGTGCTTCATATGGGGTCGTCCTTCTATGGTAAAGATATTGTGTCACATTAAACATCTTGGGCCCACAGTCATGATTTCAGTAGTGAAATCGCTACTTAAAAACAGACTTCCATTGACCCGTGAAACACACCTTATAAGATATGGCCCACTAAAGACCTAGCATTAAGCGTTATTGGGTCATTGATCTGGTGGGCTATAACTAGTTTGTTCTATTGGATTTATTTTCACTAGGAATGATGTTTAACATTTGATAAATCTGATCAGAGTGGGGTCAACCACAAGGTCATGCTTGAATTTGTTCGCCCTATCAATGCTAATAGAGATCGCTTTTGATTAAATCGGACCATCACGAGGTGAACCACATTTTCAATGGTCCTGTGACGAATGGATCGATATTTCATCAGTTAGATTATGGCTTACAAAAATGAACCTTTAAATCTGCCGATGGAACCCTAACCGATGGATTTTAGGTGGAGACGCCCCGCTCAGGGATGATCCAATCCAACCGGACATGTGTCCGTCTGCTAGATCAACGGACCCAATCACATCAATGTGTCATACATGAAATCCAAATAAATAAAAAGAGATTTTATATGGTGTAAGCCTTTATAGTCCCTTATTTTTCAAAAGGTAATGTACGGACCACATCATATGATGATCCAAACCGTCCATGTGATGGGCCACAACGTAAATATATAGGTTGTGACCCAAAAATCATTTCCATAGGATGATCCTGGTCCTTCGATCTACAAAGGTTTCCGTAATATGCAGTTCCTCTATAGATTGGAGGGTTGGGATCATCCTATAGAAATGATTTTTGAGGTACAACTTATTTACGTTGTGGCCCATCACATAGAGGGTTTGAATCAGCCTATGATGGGTACCACAAAATCTCAAAAAAAATAAACAACAATCGTCTTTATAGCTGGAAACCACAACGTCCAAAGGTGGTTGTTAGTAAAAAATAAAAAAGAGAAATTTCATCCTTTATCTTAAAATGTTTTCTTTCTTATTATTTCTAATTTTTTGCCACAACCACAACCACAACATTCTCCCTTATAAAAATGAATTTAATATTTTAAATCAAGTGTAACCGTGTAATTTTTGTATTAATAGAAACCGTCAATTAATAGTAGTTGAGTCAGGGATTTTTTTTTAAAATATTTTATCAATTTCTAATGTTTTTTATATTAAGTGGTTGATATCTACCAATGCATACTTTTTAAAATTAGAGACTTTTTGGCTTTTTTTTTTTTTGGGGGGGGGGGGGGGGGGGGCGGGGGGATGTTCTTTAGTATTTTCAACTTATTAACAGGAAGGGGTGCAACTCGGGTAAGGTTCAACCCGAAAATATTTGAGCAGGGTTGAGTTCGGGTTGGGTTCAGGTTGAGTTTGGCTCAGGTTGAGGGTTTGGGCAACCCGACACGAGTGAAATCCGACATTTTGTATGATTTTTTTTAAAAAAAAATTATAAGCTTAAAAACTTGGGTTGGGTCAAGTTGAACTCAGGTCAGGTCGGGTTGGGGTTGGAAAACTTCCTCGGGACGGGTCGGGCTTAGGTTGGGAAAGTGTGTTCCTTGGGTCGGGTCGGGTTGTGCGAACCCAACCTAGGTTGCACTAACAGGGCCCTACCGGCAATTATTTTAGGGAAATGTTTTCATCACTACTGTATTTTGATGAGGGCACTCCTCACTTTATTAAAAGTAAGGTATGGCCCCCACCATAAGATGATCCAAACGGTCCATTAGATGGGCCACAACCTAAATAGGTTTGTGACCCAAAAATTATTTCCATAGGTTGATCCTAACCCTCCGATCTACAGAGGGTTAGGGTCAACCCTCTAACATTCAGATCGGAGGGTTGGGATCAACCTATGGAAATGATTTTTGGGTCACAAACCTATTTAGGCTGTGGCCCATCTAATTGAATGTTTGGATCATCTTATGGTGCGGTCATAATGTACTTTGAATAAAGTGAGGAGTGCCATCATCAAAATACAGTAGTGCTGTTAACATTTCCCTCATTTTATTACATCATCTTCAGGACCGTGGTCACCACGCAACCTTGTAATTTTTTCCTTTTGTATAAACACGGGGAAGTGAAATATTCTTCTACTTTTCTTACTTGGGACAAGGAGAAATTATATGGTGCAAGGCCTTACAACAATAAGGCCCTTGTACGGTGGAAGTACCAACCTTGATATTTAATCCAACAGTAGCTTCTCAAAAAGTGAGCTGCTGTTGGATCAAATATCAAGGGTGGTACTACCATATTGTTGTAACGCATTACACCATATAAAAACTCGGAGACAAAGTGTACTTATGACTACTCTTTTACAACGGAGAGGGCTGCCCCAAGTAAGAAAAGGCAAATATATCATAGGTAAATGGTTTCTAAGCTCAAGCTTAGATAGGTTATTTGAGCTAGAGACTCTAAATAGGGTGGGTGCCTATGTTGTTTGGGTTATGTTAGATATTAATTCTATAGGACCTGACATAGATAGGGTGTTCCTAAGCAATCATCTCCATAGGATCATGGTAAGTGCTGATTTGTGGAAGTTTAAAATGGACGGCTAGAAAATGGGTTCATGGACGGCTAGAAAATGGGTTCATTTTGTGCTGTACAGATCGAACGGTTAGGATGATTGTATGGAGATGGTTTCTTAGGAACATCCTATCTATCTCAGGTTCTATGAGATGAATGGCTTGCATGAGTTAAACAACATGAGAGATGGTGTACTTATAGTGTTTAGCTCAGATAATCTATCTGATCTTGAGCTCAGATACCGCGCCCCATATATCATTTCCCTAAACCTGTCAACTTCGCGTTATTTATACAAATCTTCCGGATGAAATTACCCTTATCATTCCGATTTTAAGGTAGCGAAGACACTGCGTGGCATTTTAAAAAGTGGGTCCATTTATCTTTTCTTTTTTTTTTGAAATATGGGTCCATTTATCTTTTAAGTCGCAAAAGACCAAATCAATTAAAGGAGACCAAACCTAACTAACCATTGACTAGTCAAACACATCGACAAAATTTAGCCCACCAAAGGTGTGGCATTTAGGTGATTGGTCCATTTATCTAGGGGCCATAACTAATTTGACGTATTGGATTTAGTCTCTCTGTGATTGAATGATCTTGGATCGTCGAACAATCTTTTGATAAAGAGACTTCAAGGACAGCCCTCGCTATTGTGCCATGTGCACAATCACGTATTTAGATTTTGTGAGATATGCAAATCTTTATTGAACCAAATTAATTGCAGAACTTTCCTCCGACCATGACGATTAGAATTAAAGACAACAAATCCTTCTCTAGCTTTGGCGAGAGACGAACACGAACCTCCGCTACACACAAACAAGAGAAGAGAGATCTTTTAATCTTAAGAAGACCTTAGGCTCAGTGATGGATCACAGGCGCAAGCTTCCTCTCAAATTAGGTACCCCCTAGAAGATTGAACTTTAACTATATGTGTGAAATTGCTCCCATCAAACGATACCCACATATATAGAGAGTTGGGAGTAACATTTTGTCTCCCACCACAACTCAGACTCGAGTCTCCAAGAGTTTCAAAACACTTGGGATATATCCCTGTGTCTCCTTTATGAATACAACAACAAGGATAAGGAAAACTAACGGTTTTCTTTTCTTTAAGTGGATCTCACGGTCCCACGAATGTGGGCCACACACAAAAAACGCCAACACGATATTCATTCACCCATCAAATCAACGGTCCCAATCAAATGGTCATTGATCACTGTCCCAATCAAATCAACGGCCTCATACCATTTATCATCTCCGCCGATGTAGATTGCTTATCATTGACCACTGTGCCCTATGTGTGGGAGTGAGAGAGTTAGTGCCCCACATGCTTATCCATTGCAGGCATGCTTCTTTTTTTTTGTTTGGCTATATATTAAATAAGGAACCGAGAGGTCCCGAAAGAATACAAGAACAAGAAAAGAGAAAGAAAAAAGAAAAAGGAAGAAGAAATACAATTAAGGAGGCATGTAATCAAACCACTCCAGAACAACTCTATCAATACTAGCCTTTACCAAAACATCAGCTTCACAATTGGCTGACCTCCTAACATGCACGAAGGAGGCAGATGAATCCATCACCCAATCAGAAATTTCCTCAACCAAGCTTAGAAACCGCCAAGGGGAGGGAGCAGAACCCGAAATCCATCTAATCACATGGAAGAATCTCCTTCTACTATTACTCTACAAAAAAGCGTCTTTCCGGTCTAAGCTCCACAACGTTCACTCTGACCTATCAGTTCTGAAATTGTTTGTGAGAGCTTTTTTGAAACTATGATAACCTTTGACAACTTATTAAATAATAAAAGGCAAGGTGAGTTAGTGTAATTATCAAAACATGGTAGTGCAATTTTGAGTATCCTTGTAGACTACACTTATTGATGAGAGTGTTTCTTTGTTTTTTGTTTTTTATTTTCTGAGTCAGTCGTTTTATTTTGGTCTTAAAGATAGTCATCTTTTGGGCAAGGTCAAGTTCAAGGGCCAAGTAAATTATGGGCCAAGTGGACCATAGGTTTGAAATTGGTTTAGGGTCCGATGAGTCTTGACAAGTGCGTGAGTAAGAACTAAGAGTATAAATATTTACGGAGGATTGCTACATGACCAAACTGATCAGTTAAGGAAAATACATTGGCCAGCCACTTGATTGCAGGTTAGTTCCATTTGAACTCATTCTTCTTGGGCTAATCCACTTCACTTGACACATCCTTAGAATTTTCGTTGGGTTAGGCATCATATCAATAGGCCCAAGGGCTTAAACTTCAATCGGCAAGCCTCTAAAGAAGGCTTGACATTATGTGACTGGGAAACACATGAATATCTCTGTAGGAGTGTCTCATGTCCTCATTCATTTATACCATAGTACTACTAAGTACATGTTGTGAGTGATTGTGATGTGTTAATTGAAGCTGAAGAATTAAATGTAAATTTTTAATTATTTTTATATTTAATTAGATTTAATTTGTGTGTGTTTATAATTCTCAATATATACATGATAGTTAAAACAATAATGTAAGAAATGTGATTTAATTAACTACTAAGGTAAGTATGCAGATAATATTATCAGTTATAATTAACATTTTGATGATGGTCATTTTGTGATGTAGGATGGTTTCAGTAGTGAAATCGCTACTAAAAACAGACTTCCATTGACTCGTGAAACACACCTTATAAGATATGGCCCACTAAAGACCTAGCATTAAGTGTTATTGGGTCATTGATCTGGTGGGCTATAACTAGTTTGTTCTATTGGATTTATTTTCACTGGGAATGATGTTTAACATTTGATAAATCTGATCAGAGTGGGGTCAACGACAAGGAGTCATGCTTGTATCTGTTCGCCCTATCAATGCTAATGGAGATCGCTTTTGATTAAATCGGACCATCACGAGGTGGACCACATGTTCAATGGTCCTGTGACGAATGGATCGATATTTCATCAATAAGATTATGGCTTACAAAAATGAACCTTTAAATCTGCCGATGGAACCCTAACCGATGCATTTTAGGCGGAGATGCTAGCATTACCCCCTCAGGGATGATCCAATCCAACCGGACATGTGTCCGTCGGCTGGATCAACGGACCCAATCACATCAATGTATCACACATGAAATCCAAAGAAATAAAAAGAGATTTTATATGGTGTAAGCCTTTATAGTCCCTTATTTTTCAAAAAGTAATGTACGGACCACATCATATGATGATCCAAACCGTCCATGTGATGGGCCTCAACGTAAATATATTGGTTGTGACTCAAAAATCATTTCCATAGGATGATCCTAGCCCTTCGATCTATAGAGGTTTCCGTAATATGCAGTTCCTCTATAGATTGGAGGGTTGGGATCATCCTATATAAATGATTTTTGAGGCACAACTTATTTACGTTGTGGCCCATCACATAGAGGGTTTGGATCAGCCTATGATGCGTTCCGTAAAATCTCAAAAAAATAAACAACAATCGTCTTTATAGCTGGAAACCACAACGTCCAAAGTTGGTCGTTAGTAAAAAATTAAAAAGAGAAATTTTATCCTTAATCTTAAAATGTTTTCTTTCTTATTATTTCTAATTTTTTGCCACAACCACAACCTGACAACCACAACATTCTCCCTTACTTCGTGGTTCCACCAAAAGTCCAAAACATTGAGGAGATGTCGTTATCCCCAGCTAGACAGCCTCTAGAGAGATGGTATTAAAATAAAAATGGGTTCCTTGGGTCGGGTCGGGCTCTGGTTGGGAAAGTGGGTTCCTTCGGTCGGGTCGGGTCGGGTCGGGTTGAAATTATTACATATTTTTTTTTTGGGGGAGGCGGGGGGGTGTGGAGGGATTTTTAATGAGCTACTGATATTGGAGTTTTCATACTCTACAAAAAAGCGTCTTTCCGGTCTAAGCTCCACAACGTTCACTCTGGTCTATTGGTCTGTTCTGAAATTGTTTGTGAGAGCTTTTTTGAAACTATGATAACCTTTGACAACTGATTAAATAATAAAAGGCAAGGTGAGTTAGTGTAATTATCAAAACATGGTAGTGCAATTTTGAGTATACTTGTAGACTACACTTATTGATGAGAGTGTTTCTTTGTTTTTCTGAATTTTTTTTTAAGTCAGTCGTAGTGATGTGGACATACCCGTATCTAAGTCCAATCTACTATAACAAATAACTAAAGTAATGTCCAAAATGATCAGCTAAGAAATTAAAATGTCCAATTTCCAATTGAGGTTTTTGTAACAACAAACGGGAGTTCTAACTGATAAATTCGAGGGGCTGCCACAAGTGGGGCCGCTAGATCTCCCATGTTCTTAGCTTCATCTTACTAAGGTCATTTTTAGTATTTATTAGAGTTTTCCCTTTCTGCTTTTGAGGCTATGAGGCCTGCTATTGGCTTATATGTATCCCTTATCATATATATAACTCTGGAGGTCGGCCTGCATTCGAGTGTGTTTGGTTGCACAAAAGCCAGGATAGTTTAGGGTTTGGCTTTGAATTTAGGTGCCACGTCAGCAGAATCTTTTGTTTAGTTGCTAATGTAACATTGAAATCCCTAGAGACTACCAAACAAGTTTCACATGTGATTATTGCATGTCTCGTGGCATGTCATCTATGTCAAAAGAGGTGGAATTTGGCTCGGTTAATGGTGATTTTTCTCTTCCCACTCCCCATACGAGGTGTGCAACCAAACACTACTTTCCATCTGGTAAAGTCTCGGTAAATCAAATGTTTGTCTCCTCCCTGTTGACTAGTTTTACCACTAATCTAGAAGGTAACTACCTGCAGCCAAACATAGCCAGATCCGGGTTAAAACAAATCTGAAAAATTGTAGGGAGAAATCAAGTAGGGAAATGATATCACCCCGTCAATGATTTAACATTATTTATTATTTAATGGGCTTGTGAGAGCTTTAGAGTGCTGATATCATTTCCCATCAAGTATTATCAAGATAATATTAGAGGAGGGTAACTATTAAATATTATTTTGCGTCAACAGAGTGATGTTGGCAGATGACGACTTGCAATGCGTCAGTTCCTTCTCACAAACTACTTTCCATTCATTTAAATTCATTCTCCCCCTCTCTCACCAATCTATTATTTCTTCTTCTTCTGCTTCTAAATTTTATTAAGCACTTACTTTCATCCTTCATATTTTCCCACATTTTGCTTGTTGATTTGTTGCTATTGCTTGATTTGATTTTGGAGCAGAGAACCAGAAGAAATGAGGGTTAGATTTACTTTTCGTTTTTTTGTTTGTTTTAGCTAAACCCAATTCAAATTTTCTAAGAAGTACAGTTGTTCATGGGTTTCTCTCTATTTTGAATTTTTTTTTAATAGTCTTAAGATATATGACAAAAATTCTTGATTGATTTGGGTTTTTTTTTTTTTTTTCTGTTTTATTAATTTCAGAAGATTGGAGATTGAATTATGTCTTAAGTTTCTTACTTTTCCCACTTCAATGATTTTCAGAAGCTTCTTTAGTGTTGGGTTTTTCTTTTCCTCTGATTTAACTGTCTTCAAATGCTTAATTCTTATGGGTTTTTGTGATTGTTTCAGAAAGTGGTCTTGAAAGTAGATTTATATGACGACAAAGAGAAACAGAAGGCTATGAAGGCTGTCTCTAGCTTCTCAGGTATCTTTGTTTAAGAGGTAGGAATTCATTACCCTTAAAACTATATTGAGAATTCAAGTAAATGACTTTTTTTTTTTTCTAATTTTGTAGGGATTGATTCTATCACCATGGATATGAAAGATAAAAAATTGACAGTGATCGGAGACGCAGATCCCGTCTATGTGGTGAACAAATTGCGGAAAGCCTTTCGTACAGAGATCCTCACCATCGGGCCCGCGAAAGAGCCTGAGAAGAAGAAGCCTGAACCCAATGTGAAGAAAGTTGAATCAGCCGAGCCTATCAAGTTCTACAACACCCATAATCCAAATGCACATTACTATGTCCACACTGTAGAAGAGAACCCAAATGCTTGTTGTGTTATAATGTAAGATTTGATGACGAAGAGATATACAAAGGGGTGGAGGAGCCACCGTTAAGTCCAACAGGCTTGAAGTTAACGATTTCTGTTTAGAGGGGGAAAACACACAGGTTCCAAAAGGCTTAAAACTGTCGTTTTGGAAAAGGGGGTTAAGATAGCTTTTGCCCTGAAAATAAAGCATATGGTGCATGGTGCTCTTTCTTGTTATGGAAATATGTTCTTTTCTGCAAACTTTTTCAAACTTTTGCAAAATGTTCATAGTGATTTGGTATTGAGATCCAGACAGACCGACCTCTTGAGAATTCAAAACCTAATTGGTTTGTTGTTACAAGAGTTTGGCAAAATCCCACTGCTTGGTTTGTGGCAATTTAACAAGATCCAAGTAAATGTTAGTTGGACGGATAGAAAGATGACCTGACAGAAATTGAAGTACAAAAAGAGTGGTAGACAAAGATCTCTAGTGCGTCCAGTTATTTACGTGTCTGGTAGGGGTCTTGCCTAAACCCAGCTTACCCATCCAAAAAAATAAAAACATAGACATGTCCCTAACAGCTCTCCCTACTTTGCCATGTGTACAATCACATCTCTAGATTTTGTGCGATTTTCATTTGCTCATCAAATCGGTCCCAACCACATCCACACGGCACACTTAATATTAACAATGATTTTGAAGCATTCTTCTAATTAGAATAATAGATGTGGTCTAAAATACAGCTGCATTTTTTGTTACCAAAAAAAAAAAAAGGGAAACCTCTTATTACTACTAGAAGTTTCTAGCCTAGACTACCCTGGAGGAAGCTTCTCGAATAAACTCGGCCTCATTACTTCTTCTTTTTTTTTCAGATTTTCACCGAGGCTACTGATATTGGCACTACTAAGTGATTTGCTAGCGTCCATCGCAAAAGGCATTTCACAGATGGTCTCTTGCATGTCAGACCAGCCACCTCGTGAATGAAGACAAAAGTTGCTCAAAAGTGAGAGTGAAGACAAAAGCTGCTGAAAAGAGAGCCTGTGTGGCTGGTCTGACATGCAACAGACCATCTGTGAAATGCCTTTTGTGATGGAAGCTAGCAAATACCACTATGTGATTGCACTAACTCACCTTATCTTTTACTATTTAACCCGCTGTTAAAGGTTATCATTTTTTCCAAAAAAGAGTCTTGGTGGGCTCACTCCACAACGTTCACTCTTCCATCATTGTGTTATATTGTAAGATTTGAAGAAGAAAAGATGTATTTTTTTGTCATGGTTTTGAGTTCTCTGTAATGTCGAAACCGATCCCCTGAGACGCATAAAGAACAGAGAAGATAATCCGTGCAATGGATGTTGGATTGATATTCATGTTTGTGTTCAAGGGAATGTACAGAGATAATAAATCTCCTGACTTAATTGTGTCCATGTACGAAGAGAAGTTGAAACTGAAATTTGCATTTGATAAGGCCCTTCGCATGAATATTGGTGTACTTAGTACTTTATTGATCTTACGGTTTCATCATGAACTTTGGACGCTATACTTAAATATGTTCTAATAGGTGATTGATTTTTGAAGATTGAACAATGTTAGGTATAAAATTGGTAACAGGTTATGGTAGGGCCGGAAGGGCTGATCTGGCAAGCCACAGCTGAAGGGCTAATGGAGTCCTGCGTTGCACAAGCACAGACATGGATACAAAGGGTCAGAAGACCAACCCGGAGTGGTGCTCCGGACGGGCGCTTCGACACTCAAGTCATTATGAGTAGGAGTGCAGAGCAATGTCAGAGCAAAAAGCTTAGGGTTTTGATCTCAGATCCCTCACCTTAGCACAAGTGAAGGCTATTTATAGTGATTCTGAGCCACCTGTCCAGGACAGGTGGTAGCCCCTATATGGACCAGGTTTCATACCTAGGAGGGGCAGATGGAAGTCCCTGATTGGTCCAGGTGTCATACCTAGCAGGGACAGGTGTTGGCTTTGCAGTGATCCCTGTGAGGGCCACGTGTCAACAGCCGATTGGTTGCAGATTTTGGACCCCATCAGTTGCCCCCTGGTTCTCCGAGTCGTGACAGCGGCTAGGGGAAGCAAAAAGAGGGTTAAAACAGCATCCGGCCGGCCTTAAGGCCTCTGGGCAGCTGAGACCGGCCTCAGACGGGGCCAGAAGAAACCGCGGTCGGACAGGGGCCTCCGGGCGGCCTCGTCCGGCCTTGAAGCTTGGCCTGAAGGAGCACGGCCGGACAGGAGCCTCTGGGCTATCCAGTCCGGCCAAAATTTGGACCAGAAGTCTGGCCGGCCAAACCTCCTGTGCGTCATGGCCGGGCAGATCTCCTGGGCGTCAAGGCTAGGCCGGACAGATTCTTTGTCGCCTAGCGATTGCGTCATATCCTGTCCGGCTTAGGCTGTGGACGGCCAGGCCGGGCAGGTCTTTTGGCGTCTAGCGATTGCGCCATATCCTGTCCGGCTAAGGCGCTGGACGGCCAGGCCGGGCAGGTCTTTTGTCGCCTAGCGATTGCGCCATATCCTGTCCGGCTAAGGCGCTAGACGGCCAGGCCGGGCAGGTCTTTTGTCGCCTAGCGATTGCGCCATATCCTGTCCGGCTTAGGCTGGGAGACGATCAGGCCGGGCAGGTCTTTTGGCGTCTAGCGATTGCGCCATATCCTGTCCGGCTAAGGCGCTGGACGGCCAGGCCAGGCAAGTCTTTTGGCGGCTAGCGATTGCGCCATATCCTGTCCTGCTAAGGCACTGGACGGCCAGGCCGGGCAGGTCCTTTGTCGTCTAGCGATTGCGCCATATCCTGTCCGGCTTAGGCTGTGGACGGCCAGGCCGGGCAGGTCTTTTGTCGCCTAATCACTTTGGAACTTGTGCCTCGCATTTAATGCGGTAGGTGACGTGGCGCACTCCGGCTGGTGGGAAAAGGGCGGGATTTTTCCCGCTCTTCCCAGCCTATATATACCGGAGTTTTACTCCTCATTTTTCACTTTTCACATTTTACTCTCCTCCTCTTCTGCTCGGCTATTCAAATTTCTGCCCGCTTCGGATTAGTGAGCCCGGAGATCTTCGGTCAACACTTCAGTTCGGTAATTTCTTTTAGCTTTTCTTTTCTCCCCTTTTAATGTCTAGCACTAGTTCGGAGTCGGACTCTGGCTCAGAGGAGCCCGGTTCGACCAGTAGTACGGGGTCCGGGGCGTCGGAGAGGACGAGGCCGGCCTCTCTTACGGAGGCCGGTGTTGAGGACGAAGAGATAATAATTGCAGACGAGGAGAGCGGGGAGGAAGTGATTGTGGACTTAGACACAATCCCGGTCCGCGGTGATGGACCGCACCGGGTAGAAACCAGCGGCGACGAAGAAGACGTTGAAGCGGTAGTTCCTCGCTTGCAGCGCGCCCGTCGAGGTGATAGCGGAGGCACGGATGGAGGCCAATCCGCAGTACAACATCGGAGCCCTGCGCGAGGTGAACCGTCTGGGGCCAGGCAAACTTCAGGCCGTCAGGGACAAATACTGTATCCCTGATCGGTACACTTTGAGGGCGGCCGTTGAAGGGGACCGGGCCAGCAACGATAGTGCAGATCTCTGCCTATACGAAGAAGCCTTCCGGGCCGGGCTCAGGCTTCCCTTGCATCTGTTTTTTGTCGATGTGCTGAGGTACTACGGGCTGGCGGTTACACAGGTCGTGCCGAACTCTTGGAGGACGCTGATCGGCTTCCTTTATCTTTTGGGAGTTCGTCTCCGTAGGAACCCCACCATGCCCGTCTTCAGGATGTGTGCGCACCTGAAGAGGCACAAGGACGGCGGCTGGATCTACATCAGCCAACGGCCCGAAGTGAAAATGATCACTGGCATACCTACTTCCATTCACACATGGAAGAACAGGTTTTTCTACGCTAGGGACACCGAGCCGGGCTCCCACTGGCCGTTCTCGTTGGAATGGAGAACGCCGGACACCCAGAACCTTAGTCAGAAACCAGCCCTTGAGGGTTACGACCACATGACCTTCGCTCTGATCAAAGAAGAGCTGAAGCGCGGTCTAATAAACTGCTCGGAGTTCTCCGAGGAGGCCGTCCTGGTAGCGCTCGGGATCAGCCGTGCGACGCCGGCACGTACGTAGACTCTTTAGGCCAGCTTTTATTTTTTGAACTGTTCCTTCTTCTTTTTTATAGTTCTAACTGTGTTCTGTTCTCGCGTTCAGAAATGGTGAAGCAGGTGTCCATGCTGGACAAGATCAGGCAGACCTCCCAAGTGTCCCCAACGCAGGAGCAGAAAGGTGCAGGAGTCAACTCAGGCAATGGCCGCACTGGCCGAGCCTCTTAAAAGCAGTCGGGCGACGCATAAGCTTTCCGTCAAGTCGAGCCAGGCAAATCTCGCCGGACAGAGCTCCGGGTCTGCAGGGGTGACAGAGCCCCAACACAGCAGGCCGGTCCTGGGCATCCCTGCCGCCACGGCGGCGAGAGGCGACAACGTCTTCCGCCCGAACTGGGCGGAGCAGAAAAGGAACCCCGCCTTATAGGCCTGGAGGCCCAAGTTGAAGAACTGTGTGCCTTCCTCTTCTCAGTTTCCTTCACGGCCTCCCTCACTGCCGCTTTCACTGCCGCTTTGACGGCCTCCCACGGATGGCGCCAAATCTGTTCCGATCAGGTGAAGAAGACTTACCCCGACATTTCCCTGGACGGACTGGCCGTCCCGTATGCACCTCCGGAGGAGGAGGAGGATGAGGAGGAAGAAGACGAACCGGACTCCTCCCAACCCATCGAGGTGGAACAGGAAGTCGTTCTGGCTTCCGAGGTCACCGCCCCAACCACTGAGGCCGGCCAGGTTGCAGCCCCTACTTCAGAGGCAGTCACCGAGGAGGTGGTCGACGAGGAGGCCTGAGTGGCAGCCCTCTTGCTCCTATCTTTAATTTTGGTTGTGTACTTTTGTAATGGCCCATGAGGCTCATTCTTTGTAAGCCAGCTCGGCGAAAAGGGTACTTTTGTAATATGAATACAAATTCAATTTTGTCCAACTATCTGTACGGCTGCCTTGCTTTTTGTACTTATGACTTTTGTGCTGCTTCCTTGTCTTTCTGCCGAGCCGTAGTGGTTGTCCGGATGTCATTGGCCGAACTGGTCTGTAAGCCAATTAGGACGAGCCGGAGTGAACCACTTCTGCCCTCTAAGTCTGCAAACACTTAGAGTCTTTGAGGTGGTTTTAATTGGACGCGCCGGAGTGCACCACTCCCGCTCTCTAAGTCTGCAAACACTTAGAGTCTTTGAGGTGGTTTTCCACTAGGGCGGGTCCACGGTTGGAACTGATCTCCACACCAAATTGGACGCGTCGGAGTGCACCACTGCCGCTCTCTAAGTCTGCAAACACCTAGGCTGAGAGCTAAGTCTGCAAACACTTAGAGTCTTTTGGCGTCTAGCGATTGCGCCATATCCTGTCCGGTTAAGGCGCTGGACGGCCAGGCCGGGCAGGTCTTTTGGCGTCTAGCGATTGCGCCATATCCTGTCCGGCTTAGGCTGTGGACGGCCAGGCTGGGCAGGTCTTTTTGGTGGTTTTCCACTAGGGCGGGTCCATGGTTGGAACTGATCTCCACACCAAATTGGACGCGCCGGAGTGCACCACTGCCGCTCTCTAAGTCTGCAAACACTTAGGCTGAGAGCTAAGTCTGCAAACACTTAGAGTCTTTTGGCGTCTAGCGATTGCGCCATATCCTGTCCGGCCGGCGCTGGACGGCCAGGCCGGGCAGGTCTTTTGGCGTCTAGCGATTGCGCCATATCCTGTCCGGCTTAGGCTGTGGACGGCCAGGCCGGGCAGGTCTTTGAGGTGGTTTTCCACTAGGGTGGGTCCATGGTTGGAACTGATCTCCACACCAAATTGGACGCGCCGGAGTGAACCATTGCCGCTCTCTAAGTCTGCAAACACTTAAGCTGAGAGCTAAGTCTGCAAACACTTAGAGTCTTTTGGCGTCTAGCGATTGCGCCATATCCTGTCCGGCTAAGGCGCTGGACGGGCAGGCCGGGCAGGTCTTTTGGCGTCTAGTGATTGCGCCATATCTTGTCCGGCTTAGACTGTGGACGGCCAGGCCGGGCAGGTCTTTGAGGTAGTTTTCCACTAGGGCGGGTCCATGGTTGAAACTGATCTCCACACCAAATTGGACGCGCCGGAGTGAACCACTGCCGCTCTCTAAGTCTGCAAACACTTAGGCTAAGAGCTAAGTCTGCAAACACTTAGAGTCTTTGAGGTGGTTTTCCACTAGGGCGGGTCCATGGTTGGAACTGATCTCCACACCAAATTGGACGCGCCGGAGTGCACCACTGCCGCTCTCTAAGTCTGCAAACACTTAGGCTGAGAGCTAAGTCTGCAAACACTTAGAGTCTTTGAGGTGGTTTTCCACTAGGGCGGGTCCATGGTTGGAACTGATCTCCACACCAAATTGGACGCGCTGGAGTGCACCACTGCCGCTCTCTAAGTCTGCAAACACTTAGGCTGAGAGCTAAGTCTGCAAACACTTAGAGTCTTTGATCGGAGGAGCTGGAGTGCAAGGCGGCGAGAGTTTTCTCCACCGAGATGTACTCCTCCGCCCCGGCCATCAGGTCTGCGAGGGACTGCGGATTGCGCCGGGCCACTGCTCGTCTGAAGTCAGTTGATCGAGCGCCAGCCAGAAGGGCATTCGTGGCTGCGGAGGGATCCAGGTTGGGAACCTGAAGGGCTTCCCTATTAAAGCGACCAACGAACACTTTCAAGGCCTCATCATCTCCCTGCCTGAGGGCCATCAGCGAAGCCGTCGTCTTCCTGGGTCTTCTGCTGCTCATAAAGTGACGGGCCAGGTCGTCCCCAAAGTCATCGAAATTGTCCACGGACCTGGGTTTGAGCCGCGAGTACCAGTCCCTCGCGGCTCCAGTCAATGTAGTGGGGAATGCCCGGCAAAGGAATCCATCCGACGCCCCGTGGAGGAGCATTGTAGTCCTGAAAGTCTCCAAGTGGTCCACGGGGTCGGTGGTCCCATCATACTGCGAAATCTGCGGCATCTTCCAGCCCGCGGGGGCTGCCGCGCTGAGCACTATGTCCGAAAATGGAGGAGTGCTTGTGAAGATCCGGGAGGCAGGCCGGCCCTGCTCTCTGGCGAGCTCTTCAATCCGGTGGTCGATCTGCTGGATCCTTAGTAACATCGGGTCGTCTCTCTTCTCTGCCCGGTGGACGGGCCTCTCTCTTCTTGCCGGCGGGCTCATAGCAGAGCCGGACTGACTGGCCGGACTCCTTCGCCGGTGCCGCGATCCTTCTCCGTGCGTGGGGTCTCTCCTGCTACCATGCTTTTGTACGGAAGGAGATCGTGACCGGTGATGTAAGCGAGGCTCGGGGCGCACATGCTTGTCCCGGGAGAGGTGATCTCGTCTTGTGGAGTGACGAGTCTGATCCCGGGGCAGGGGCGTGTGCTCTCTGCGGGAGCTTCCCCTCCTCTGGGTGGGCTGAGAAGCCTCGACTGGGTGCTGCTGGAGTGCGGGGGCCGGATTCCTGAACTGCGCAATCACAGCTGTCATTTCTTGGAAAAGGGCCCGCATCTCCCTTGGGGTCGGGGTAGGGTCTGAGCGGTCCGAGCGAGTCGGACTTTGCTCCTCGACCGCCCCGGCCTCTATCTGCGAGGCGAGTCGCTCGCTTCTTCCTTCGCGGGGGGCCGTAGCCCGGGTCGTCCGGGAGGTTGGCACATGCTTTCCGTTTTTTCCTACCATTGCTTGAGTGAGGTTCCGAACAGCTTTTTGTTCCGGGGTCCCACGGATGGTGCCAAATCTGTTAGGTCTAAAATTGGTAACAGGTTATGGTAGGGCCGGAAGGGCTGATCTGGCAAGCCACAGCTGAAGGGCTAATGGAGTCCTGCGCTGCACAAGCACAGACAAGGATACAAAGGGTCAGAAGACCAACCCGGAGTGGTGCTCCGGACGGGCGCTTCGACACTCAAGTCATTATGAGCAGGAGTGCAGAGCAATGTCAGAGCAAAAAGCTTAGGGTTTTGATCTCAGATCCCTCACCTTAGCACAAGTGAAGGCTATTTATAGTGATTCTGAGCCACCTGTCCAGGACAGGTGGTAGCCCCTGTATGGACCAGGTTTCATACCTAGGAGGGGCAGATGGAAGTCCCCGATTGGTCCAGGTGTCATACCTAGCAGGGACAGGTGTTGGCTTTGCAGTGGTCCCTGTGAGGGCCACGTGTCAACAGCCGATTGGTTGCAGATTTTGGACCCCATCAAACAATATATAAATATTTCTGTAAGAGAGTTTCATGGTAGGCCATATTCATTTATGGGAAAAAATTGATGAATTGATATAGTGAATTTGCCTCTTAAGATACAATGAAGTCCATTCACTATGACTTATGTCGGTTAGTGTTATGCTTAGAAAACAAACCCGAATACCTTTGGATTTTGGAAATATGTCAAGACACTAGTTTATGTAGAAAATAGGCTACCAGATAGGTAAAGCTAAACAGTAGAGGGTGAGACTATAGAATGTGTTGAAATTAGGGGTGGCAATGGTTCGGTTTCTGTTCGGTTCGACCCCCAAACCGAACCGAACCGAAATTTGAATCGGTCTGGTAAAACCAAACCGAAACCGAATTTTCGGTTTGGTTCCGCCAATTTTGCCACCCCTTACTCATAATAATTGAAAATATTCGGTTTTGGTTCTGTTTGATCCCCAAACCGAACCGAACTGGAAATTTGAATCAGTTTGGTTAAACCAAACCGAAACCTAATTTTCGGTTCGGTTTCGGCTCGGTTCCGGTTCGGTTCGGCCAATTTTGCCACCCCTTGTTGAAATCCCTTGGAAACCATTTTTATCTGTATTTAGTTCCACTAGTTGGGTTTTGGGTCTTTAAGTAGACCTATTGGTGACTAGTTGTGTGGATTTAAACTGTGCCTTTTCACAAGTCTGTAACCTTGATCAAACTCGGGTGATTTTATGACCGTCAGATCACACAAGGTCTCTAGCGCACTAAAGTCTATTGCCATGCACCATGTGTGCGTGTTTTGAGTGGAGAGTCTTTATAAATCTTTTTCAACACTTCTACCTTTTTCATGTTGGACTAAATTTTTAAGTTTCCCACAAGCTTTCACAAACCTTTTACAAACAATCATTTTTTAACTAATAATGGATATCCCTATTAAAAAAATCCAACATATCAGTATGATATCTGCCCATATATGAATCCTACTGGCCAATACAGTTAAAAAATAACATGTCTTTTTGGTTGAATATGTGATCTCTACCTGTTTGGACCGCAAGAACTTTTTGGAAAAGAAAAACTTTTCCAAAATTTCATGATTTTCCATTGTTTGATTACACAGGAAAAAAGTAGTTTGAACTTTGAACCACCCCAGTCCATGTTTTATGGACCTTTAATTTATAATGATATGCCTAAAATTTAAAACTTCCCTCTACATTGTGGAAATAAAACAATTTTCCTAGGAAAAAAGATTTCCTCAAGAAATATTTTTCCTACAATACAAACCAGGCCTTAATTTATGACTATGTTTTCTAGGGGTGCAACCCTGGTCGGGTTGGGTCGGGTTGAGGCCAACCCGACCCAACCCGGAAACCTCAACCTCCAACCCTAACCCAACCCAACCCGACTCTTAACCCAGTTTGGTTAACCCGACCCAACCCGGATTTGTTTTTCCCCAACCCGAACCCGAACCCGACCCGACCCAACCCGATTTCTGAAGTCGGGTTTGGTTGGGTCGGTTTGATCTGGTGAGCAGATGCTTGTTACCTAGAAAAGCAAAGCAACATATCATTGTTCCACTCTACTGGCACCATACATCATTCATTTTCAAAGTCTATATTTATTTTGTCTCCTTTTTTTAACATAATACAGTTATCAAATCTGAATATGCGATACAAAATGAATTAATGAATCAATTATAGATTGTGGTTTCCAACTCAGCAACATTCGAGAAACCCCCAAAACGGCAAAACTCATAAAAAAAATGTGAAATCTCAGTACATATTACTATATTAGTCGGGTTACGGGTTGGGTTGGGTTGCCCGATACCCCAACCCCACCCAACCCGATTTTCGGCCTGGTTGACAATTCCTAACCCGGACCCGAACCCAACCGGGAAAAGTTCAACCCAACCCGCCCAAAAAATCGGGTTGAACCCGCGGGTTCGGGTTGACCCGACCCAAGTTGCACCCCTAATATTTTCTGGGAGGAAACATCATTTATATATGATATTCTCATTCTCTAATAAAAGAAGCATAAAACATCTTAGATTGAAACTTCAATTGATAATTTTATGTCAAAGTATCCGTTTGAGGATTTTTTTTATTTAGGCATACACTATAACTTTCCCTTCATATGTGATTTACATTTTTTTTGTGAAACCTTTGCTGTTATTACCCTTTCGGGGAAATGATTTCTATACCCCTCTTTTAATCTAATTATAAACTAAAAAGTTCTCGTTCATTTTTATGGTTTAGAGTTTTTTCTATTGCCATTGGGATGTATTTTAAAAAATTTCTTAACATTGTTTAGGTGCTGTTATTTGATTTGTATTGAACTATACACTTCCCTATTTTCTTTTGTATTAGAAAATAGTCTTTTTTATGAAATTTTCTTAACATTTTTTAGGTGTCTGTTAGTTGAAATGTTCTGTATTATACATTTTGACTCAAATTTTCTCTACGCATGTACTTTGAGAAAGGTTTAAAATTTCGGTTTTGTAAAGCGTTTCGGTCCTCACCCAAACCGAAATTTTCGGCTGGAATTTGGAAATTTTGCGCGAAATCCACGAAACCAATTGAATGGCTATTTTTATCCTATTTTATTTCGATCGAAATTTTGGCTGAAATTTCGATATAATATTAAATAAATATAAAAAATCCTTGTTTTTGGGTGAAATCTCTTAAATTTCGGGATAAATTTCGACCCAATTTCAAAATTTCGTCTGAAATAAACTACCATTTCTTGTATTTCAAATTTCGCTTTTGTTCTCGACCGAAACCCAAAATTTTGGGCCAAAATTTCGGATTTCTGTCGAAATTTAAAACCTTGACTTTGAGTCCGATAATCAAATTTGGATTCAAAATCAATTCTCAAAATCCCAAACGAACATGTCCGCCTAGTGTAGTTTTCTCATTGATTTTGCAAACAGGGTTGTCATTTCATTTATATATTGTTTAGAGTTTATGTCAGTTTAATGAGTTATTCCTTCATAAGGTTTTGATTAATTATATATGTTGATCTATGAAACTTGAAATTTAATTATTTGCTTGGTTTAAAATGATATGTTCTTTCTTGTCTTTACGAGTTTATGTCAGTTTAATGAGTTATTCCTTCATTAGGTTTTGATTAATTATGGTGATCTATGAAACTTGAAATTTAATTAATTGCTTGGTTTATAATGATATGTTCTTTCGCGTCTTTACCTTTTTTTTTCAACATGACTCCCAATTTTTTTTCCTTCCTCTAAGTTGGGGGTGCATTAGTGTATTTTGGTATCTCTTAGTATCTGATTTGGATGATGTTTGCTAATGTTTAGTTGTGTCTCTTTGCAGTCTTGCAAGTTGATTTGTTTGGCTTTCTTTGGTGTAGTTTGGTTTTACATTTTCCAAACTTTCCTAATTTTTTGCCACAACCACGACATTCTCCCTTTCCTTCTCCTCCATGGAAATCCCAACATTGAACCTAGACTACCTCAAATATGTCATTATCTAGGCCGTTAGACTTCCTTCGATTGGATGTACCGTTTTGAATCGATTCAAGCAGGGCTTTCCTTTGGGCCAACCACTACCTGCTATAATCTAAAACACAATTTCCTAGCATGATTTGAGAAGTCCTTTAGGTGCCATTTGGATACGCGGATTTTAGAATCTTGGATCTCCTCAAAATTGAGATAAGAGAAGAATGAGACCAGCTGTCGTTTTCTTATTTCTCGCCCATCTTTCTGACGGCAAGAGAGCAAGGGATCGTCCTATGTTTCTAGGTTTTAGAAATCTTAAGATGGGAGAGAGATTTTTGAAAACCTGGATTTCTTACTTAAAATCGAAAAAATGCCTGTCAAAACAGCATACAACAGCTTGATCATGAACCCTCTTTTACACTATTTTCAAACTAAAAATCTGGAATCTAAAATCCGTGTATCCAAACTACCCCTTAGTCTCCGTGAATGGACCACTTTGGTGGTTAACCACCCATTTCAACTGTTTCAAGTTCATGTGAATCAGACAAGCAAATAGATGTTTGCCATGAATTTTTAAATAAATATTTCTAATATTGATTCATCATATTACCATAATTAATAACCAAATTATCCTTGAATATTTTAATAATTACTAAAACGCTCTTTCGTTAATTATTATGATTATTAAATCAGCTTTGAACGGCTATTTTATTTCGATCAAAATTTTGGCTGAAATTTCGATATAATATTAAATAAATATAAAAAATCCTTATTTTTGGGTGAAATCCCTTAAATTTCGGGATAAATTTCCACCCAATTTCAAAATTTCGTCCGAAATAAACTACTGTTTCTTGTATTTCAAATTTCGCTTTTGTTCTCGACCGAAACCCAAAATTTTGGGCCAAAATTTCGGATTTCTGTCGAAATTTAAAACCTTGACTTTGAGTCCGATAATCAAATTTGGATTCAAAATCAATTCTCAAAATCCCAAATGAACATGACCCGCCTAGTGTAGTTTTCTCATTGATTTTGCAAACAGGGTTGTCATTTCATTTATATATTGTTTAGAGTTTATGTCAGTTTAATGAGTTATTCCTTCATAAGGTTTTGATTAATTATGTTGATCTATGAAACTTGAAATTTAATTATTTGCTTGGTTTAAAATGATATGTTCTTTCTTGTCTTTACGAGTTTATGTCAGTTTAATGATTTATATTGGTAATGATCTAGCAAGAATATATTGGTAAGTAAAACAAATAAAGTAAGAGATCACTTATCGAGTTGAGGCGCGAAGGTACTCGTTGTCCTTAAGGCAAATCTTGCCCCCACTATGACAACAATGCAAATGGGATTCACGATGTATGCCTCCAAGATACAACAACTCTCACTCAAGGGATGTGCACTCACGCAGCCCAGACGCGTCACGAACTCGCCTATACTTGACAAAAGCTTTGATCAGAAACATTGGGAGAGAAAAACTAAAACAGCAAAATAAAGAAGAAAAGAAGAAGAAGACTGAGAGCGTTTTTTCCCGAAGGATACTCTCTATTATCTATGGAAATCCGATTTATACAAAAGAACAAGAGAGATCCGTTACGTGGAACGTCGCACCCTTTATTGCGTAACTGACGTTTCCCAAACGGCCACTTAACCGACAAAAAATAAATAAAATAAAAGATCTGCTAAAAGAAAATTAGAGAAAATGAAAAATAAAATAAAAGAGTACTAGGGCCCACCCGGGTGCAGCCGTGCTGGGCCGGGCGCGCGGGTGTGGTATGTCTAAAAGCCCATCAAGCCTAATAGGTGGTCCCTACGCGTAGGACCCCGTTTATCCTCTTCTCATTTACAAGATAAGAAGAAGTGGATATATATATGCCCATTCATCTCCACTCAAACTTCCCATCTGGGACTAAAGGTTTTTCACTTTACTTCAGAGATTTGGAGGGAACTCCAAATTTTGGCTATACAAACGGACCACTAAAGTGAAAAGTAAATAAAGTAGTTCAGAAAGAGAGAAAACCATAAGAAGACAAGAAAAAAATCACCACTTTGTAATTTTTACAAAATGAATTTTTCTCAAAGAAAAATCAACAAGGCAAGGGAAGCCATATGTAGAGCCCATATGAAGTTAGGGAAGGATCCTCCCATCATACTTGTTTCCCTTCCTCCTCTCTATTCCGTTTGTTTAAGATTAGGACAACCGATTATTGGACTCAAAATTACGTTTAAATTTGAGTCCAATAATCGATCTAACACTCACAATCAGTTGTCATAATCTTAAATGAAGAGGGACTAAGTAAATGCATTTAATGAATCATGGCCTATATGATCTAGCCCATAAATTGAATTTGTAATGGCCATCTATTATTGGGATTTTTTTAACAAAGGAGAAGACATTGTATGAAACCCATCATTCAAATTCAAGGGATCCTGCAGCATCCGTCTTCGGTTATATATAGGAGAAGACATTGTATTAAACCCATCATTCAAATTCAAGGGATCCTGCAGCATCCGTCTTCGGTTATATATATATATGAGAAAACGGTTCCTACACATATGTGTAGAGAGTTCTCTACACACTAGCTTAAAATACAGTGGGATCCCACATTGTTTGGGTGATCCAAGCCATCAATTTTAAAGGCCCTCAAATAGATAGGGTGTCTACAAAAAATCAGATCCATAGGATCATCCCAACCCTACGATTTGTGGAGGTAAAATGGATGTCTTTAAACCTTCACAAATTAGTTCATTTTTTGCCTCCACAGTTCGAATGGTTAGGATGATCCTATGGATCTGATTTTTTATGGACACCCTATCTATGTGAGGGCCTTAAAAATGAATGGTTTGGATCACCCAAATAATGTGGCCCCCACTGTATTTTAAGCTAGTGTGTAGATAACTTATCTACACATATGTGTAGGAACCGCTCTCTCTCTCTCTCTCTCTATATATATATATATATATATATATATATATATATATATATATATAGAGAGAGAGAGAGAGAGAGGGGGGGGGGGTAGTCCTTTCAGCTGATTTTGAAATTTGAAATGATTTAGGAGGAATGCTAAACTTAGGGGCGCCCAAGCAACAATCAGCTGAATGGGGAGGTACTCGTAAGGCCTTCTTGCACCGTATAATTTCTCCTGAAAATAAAGAGGAAAGTGAAAATTACAAAATCATCTGTCATTTTCACAAGTGGTTCGTGTCGTTATCATCAACCAAAATTTCCAGACGAAATTGCCCTTCTCACTGTGATTTTAAGCTGTAAAGACACGGCGTCACCAATAGAGAACATGGGGCCACATCATCATGTCAGTTGTAAAATTCTAAATGAGCGAGTAAAAGAGACTTGGATTGACTCGTGAAACACATGCACATACACCTTAGAAAAATATGGCCCACCAAAGACCTTGCATTTAGGGTTATTGAGTCAATTGATCTAGTGGGCCATAACTAGTTTGGCCTATTGGATTTAGTCTAAGTGTAATTGAATGATCCTAGCCATCGATCGAATTACCCGATCAGGGATGATCCAAATCCAACCCAACAACAATAATTGGACATATGTCCATCTGCCTGATGAACATTGACTGTCAAACACTCGGCGTAGCATTTAGGTTTGACGTATTGGATGTGTTCTCAGTGTGATTGAATGATAGCTGGAATGCACACAGGTGTTAGAGATCTTCACGTCTCTCTAGATTTTGTGCGATCTTCATTCGCTCATCAAATCAGCAGTCCCAATCACATCCACCCTAATCTCCCACAAGAAGATCTAACAGTGAGATCTACACCTAATCCAACCGTTGGATCCCTTGAAGTCCATGTTTTGGTAATTGCACTAACTCACCTTCTCTTTAACTATTTATCAGAGGTCTTCATAGATTCTTAAAAAACCGTCTTCCCGGCTCTAGGCTCCACAACTTTCACTCTTCCATCTTCAGCTTCTCTATTGGTCTCTTCTGCACTGCCCAGCTGCATTTGTCCGTCCTCCGATTGGGAGTTGGGACAATTACCTTATCTATTCTTTCTTAATATGTTTGTGAAAGCTTTTTTGAATCTATGATAACCTTTGAACGCTAGTTGAATAGCAAAAGACAAGGGAAGTTAGTGTAATTATCAAAACATGGTGGTGTGATTAACAGTATCCATTTCAATGGTACACTTCTTGATAAGAGTGTTTATTTCTTTCTTTCTTTCTTTTTTTTCATTTTTAAGATGTCTCTACCTTGGTCTTACAAGTAGTTTTCAGGGCAAGGTCAGTGGTCATGTAGGTTATAAATTATGGGCCAAGTGGGCGAAGGTTTGAAATTGGTTTAGGGTCTGATGAGTCTTCACAAGTGGGAAGTAATAAATGCGTAGGGGAGTGAGGGTAGCGGGCCACAGGTAGTGATGTGGACATACCCACATCTAAGCCTCAGGATAAACCCTCTTTCTACTCCACAACTGGTACAACACTACTCCAAACCGGTCTTTCTCTCCAACATGAAAGGTTGGTGGGCCAAACAATTAATTTGTTTAAATATTTGAGCGAGGTAGGTCCCACTCATGTTTTTCAAAATGAACTGTATGGACCACACCCTAGGATGATCCAAACTGTCCATTTGATGGGCCACATTGTAAATAGGTTGTGTCCCAAAAAATCATTTCCACATGATCATTTTAGCCCTCCGATCTAAAGAGAAACGGCATATTATGGAAATGATTTTAGGGGCACAACATATTTACGTTGTGGCCCATCAAATGGACGGCTTGGACAATCCTATGGTGTGAACCGAACATAAAAATAGGTATCTTCTCGGCAAGGTCATGGACCAAGTAGGTTATAAATTATGGGCCAAGTGGGTCCCATGTTTTAAATTGGCTTAGGATCCTTTGAGTCATGATAAGTGATCAAGTAAGAAATACAGACGGCCAGACGGGTACGGATAGTGGGCCACAGGTAGTGATATGGACATACCCACATCTAAGTCCAATCAAATATGACAAATAACTAACATAACGTGTATAAATAAAATAAAACAAATATGACCAAAATAAAGTAACTAATAGTAAGGCTAAGGCCCTATTCATTTAAGATTTTGACAGCCGATTGTGATACTAATACCGATTATTGGACTTAATTTTGAGTTCAATAATCAGTATCGGTGTCGCAATCGGTTGCAACAATCTTTTTATCTGCAAGGCAAATATTGGTCCAAAGGATGTATCATACCACCATTCAACAAACAAGTGGGGTGCAAATATCAATGCTAATGCCCATGGAGTATAAACAGAAAATGGGTGTCTATATATCAATTCAAGTGTTCAATGAATATATATACTCAGAAACAGAACCAACCTCAAGGGCGTCAATATCAAAAGGAGAAACAACAAAGTTAATAGTACTTTAGCCTTTTAAGGTGGGTGCCTCGATCAAATGAAAGGAATGTGAATACACCCATGAGATCTTTTAATTTCTTGCTGCACCCAAAATCAAACTAATCTTAAACATACCCAGACTCTTCCATAGCGACTAACCAGAGAACAGCTTCTTTTTAAACTAGTTGGGTGAGTGTATCTAGTTTCATTTAATTGAACTTTCTAAGTGGGGCTGTCAATATTAAAACTGAATGATCCGATAATATGCACATATATAAACAAAATATGGGTGTCAATATTAAAACTGGATACGGTGGTTTTAAAGACTTGTGCTATAGCTTAGTTTAGGTTAAAAACTGCATTCCTTTACCCTGACAAATTCTATGGAGCAGCCAAGTGTCATCAAAACATTTGCGTTATTGTTACAGTAACAGAGTGACGTTGATAGATGACGCCAACTCGTCAAAGCTTAATGTTCCTTCTCAGAAAGTTCTCTCTCACTTGACTTCTTTTCCCTTCATTTAAATTCATTCTCTCACTTTTTGGCAAATTTTTATTTATTTATTTTTTTTTGGAGGGGGGTGGGGGGGGGATGTTGTTTAGTATTTTCAACTTACTAACACGTAGGGGTGCAACTCGGGTAAGGTTCAACCCGAAAATATTCTAGCAGGGTTGAGTTCGGGTTGGGTTGGGTTGGGTTCGGATTGAGTTTGGCTCGGGTTGAGGGTTTGGGCAACCCAACACGAGTAAAATCCGACATTTTTTATGATTTTTTTTTAAAAAAAATTATAAGCTTAAAAACTTGGGTTGGGCCAGGTTGAACTCGGGTCAGGTCGGGTTGGGGTTGGAAAAATGGGTTCCTCATGACGGGTCGGGCTTAGGTTGGGAAAGTGGGTTCCTTGGGTCGGGTTGGGTTTAAATCATTACATTTTATTTTTTTGGTGGGGGGGTCGGGGAGGGATTTTTAATGAGCTACTGATATTGGAGTTTTCATACTCTACAAAAAAGCGTCTTTCCGGTCTAAGCTCCACAACGTTCACTCTGGTCTATTGGTCTGTTCTGAAATTGTTTGTGAGAGCTTTTTTGAAAGTATGATAACCTTTGACAACTGATTAAATAAAAGAAGGCAAGGTGAGTTAGTGTAATTATCAAAACATGGTAGTGCAATTTTGAGTATCCTTGTAGACTACACTTATTGATGAGAGTGTTTCTTTGTTTTTTGTTTTGTTTTTTTCTGAGTCAGTCGTTTTATTTTGGTCTTAAAGATAGTCATCTTTTGGGCAAGGTCAAGTTCAAGGGCCAAGTAGGTTATAAATTATGGGCCAAGTGGGCCATAGGTTTGAAATTGGATTAGGGTCCGATGAGTCTTGACAAGTGGGTGAGTAAGAACTAAGAGTATAAATATTTACGGAGGATTGCTATATTGACCAAACTGATCAGTTAAGAAAAATACATTGGCCAGCCTTGCAAGTTTTGGTCAAACTGGTCAGCTAAGAAATTAAAATGTCCAAAATATTTATGGAGGATTGCTACATTGACCAAGATAATCAAAAGAGATATTTCTTGATTTGAATGATTTAATTTGAGACCAACTTCAGAATTAAAGTAGCCCAAAATTTTTCTTGATTTTGCCACAATTTCCAATTGAGGTTTTTGTAACAACAAACGGGAGTTCTAACTTCTGAGGACCCAAACTGATAAATTCGAGGGGCTGCCGCAAGTGGGGCTGCTAGATCTCCCGTGTTCTTAGCTTCATCTTACTAAGGTCATTTTTAGTATTTATTAGGGTTTTCCCTTTCTGCTTTTGAGGCAATTAGGCCTGCCATTGGCTTATATATATATATTATGTGTATATATATGTATATTTTTGAAGATTGTTAGACTTTATGAGATTGAGGAAGCACATGAATATCTCTATAAGAGTGTTTTCAATGAAAGTGAACTTACCTGCGTGATGCAACAATTTTGGCCTCAACTATAAAACCAAAGATTGAAGCTCCGCAAACATGGTTTGAAATTTCGACAATTTCGGATTTCGGTCAACACCGACACCGAAATGGCCAAAATCCGAAATGGCTGAAACGTACAAAATTTCGACCGAAATTTAGGGTAAAATAATAATTTTTTATTCCTTTACAAAATTTCAGCCTAAATTTCGGCCCAAAAAACCGACATTTCGAGCGGCTTTACACAATTTCGACCGAAATTTCGGGTAGGTCCGAAATATATGCCGAAACTGAAATTTCAAACCATGCCTGCAAATAATGTTTAATGGACCATGGGGGACGTCCTTATCAATGATCATATTGATCAAGGTTTTATTGACTGCTTCAACCCAAATGTTAGATAGGCCAAACACTTTACAGTACCTTAGCCCATCTAGCATACTTCTAGTCTTTGATTGCAGGTTAGTGCCATTATCATATAATGAGAAAATGAAAATAAAATCTCACCTTTAGAGTTTCATATATATGATTCCTCCTCCACATGATAAGCTAGGATTGCCTTTGGAGGAACCATATTGATAAATTCGAGTGGCAACTAGATCTCCCCGATGGTCCTTAGCTTCCTCTTACTACGGTCATCTTTATCATTTATTCAGGCTTTCCCTTTCTACTTTTCAGGCTTATATATACATTATCATATATAAAATTTGAAGAAAACTCACAAATTTGAGGGAGAAACTAAGCATTGGTCCATTTAAGATCAAGACCAATTCCGAAAAAGTTGCCAGAAAGGACCCCGGTAGACCAAATAAATTGTAAAGAGAGAGGGAAAGTACACAACTGGTTAGAAGATTGGTCCATTTAAGATCAAGACCAATTCCAAAAAAGGTTGTTGAAATAAAGTCCAATTCAAAGTGTTGTAGGCTTTTTCTAATAATAATTTTCAAACAATGGACTTTTGCACACATTCATCCGATGAAAGGTAAAAATATCGTGACTACACATGATATGCTCAGAAACAAAGGGATCGAGAACAAAGGCCCTTTGAAGAGGTGACATCAACTCTTTAATCCGGATTGAAAACCCAAGGAAATTACATAGAAGAAAAGAAAACGAGAGAGAGAGAGGGGGACGTGGACAAATTTAGTTATCTGTCTATTTTCTGCCCATAGAAGACGAAAAACTAATGAATACTACATTGTACTACTTGGAAAACGGGTGAAAATTCTAGAGTAGCTGCACCAGCTCTCGAAATCCAACTGAATGCTCGGTCGATGGATTTATGATTGAAAGAAATCCCCTCTGCTACTCCTTCCCTGTGGCAAATAAGGAAACTGTAAACCTCCTCTAGTCCTCCGGTTAATTTTGAAGAAGAAAATCTATTGAGATAAAACGTGAAAGCAACACTCTAAGAATAAACCGTGGAAGATAAAAACTTTACTCATGTCCAATCGGTTTTATACATGAAGTTGGTTGTTCGGTTCTAATAGCCATGGCCTATTCCACATAAAACAAAACTTCTCATCAATACTAATCACCTATAGTCCTATAATATAAAAAACCTCTAACTAATAGTTATCTAAAAAATAAACCAAAAACAAGAAAATGATTCTTGAAGAGTCGGTGGTGTACACACGTTCACAATTCTCCCCCTCAACACCGACTCACCAAACTAACTACGATTCAAACTCGTTATGAATTAACCCCCGTCGGCCCGACCCCTTCGATGCCATGCACGAATCAGCGATGACTCTAGCACTCTCCTTCAGCATTAACTCTCTACTAGTCAAACCAAGTTCCTTTCGAAACTTCACAAACTTCTTGTAGCCCAACCCTTCAAAAGTATCATGAAAGTTCAATCTCTCACTGTACCACGCTCTCGGAGCCTCCTTCCACAACTTGCACACGTATTGCAGATTCTTGCTACTCTCGAACCCCCTGAGTTGCTCAATGAAAATTTCTCAAACCAATTCACCTTGTAAGAATACATTCTTCCCCAATGCAGTAATCTCCTCCTTCATAGCGATTTGCCACTCCCTGATGTCTTTTACCTCTTCAAAAGAAGTTGGCTCATCCACCTTACGATTTTATGAGACATTACAATCTATCGTAAGCGGCTCCTCTACCTCACGATCTTCTGAGGCATTACACTCTTCTGTAAGTGTCTCTTGATCACAAACCAAATTTGTTTCATCCTCATGACTCTTCACAATAGGATATTCTGCAACATTCAGTGCAAAACAAACCTCCCCCTCAAAGTCATATTCCGTAGCAGTCTCTCCCATTGCCACATCACATGCAAAAGAAGCTTGCATGTCTATTCACCATCATCGTCATCATCCTTCTCTTTGGATTCGATGGCAACATTCCCATCATCGGTCTCAATCCTAGCCCGACAATTTCTTCTAATATGACCAGGCTTACCACATCCATAACAATAAAAATCACATTTTTCATGTGATTTTTCATTGTTATTAGATCGATCACCTCTTCTATAACCATCATTCGGCTTCTTCTTTTTTCTGTCACTTCTGCTTGCTATTCACCGCAAGCGCTTCCTCACTCTCTTTCACAGATAATCCGACCATCTGCCTTGCCAACATCTCTTGATTAATCAAGAGATTCTCCAACTCCAGGAGAGACGGTTGCGTTGGCCAACCACGAATAGCAGTGATAAAACCGCTAAACTCAGGCCACGGATAATCATTCTCCGCATCCCGCTTTCAATAATCTTAGACTCCTCTTCTAATTGAGATATCTCATTACACAAGTTTTTAACTTTCATAAAATAATCAGAAACGGATAAATTACCTTATGTTAATGAGCAGATCTCGTTCTCCAATAATTGCAACCGTGCATCGTTCACCCGTGAAAAGAGAGATGAGAGTGCATCCCACGCTTCCTTTGGAGTTTTCGCATCTCTAATATGCTCAATCAACTCCTTCTGTATTGACGCCTTCAATACGTACAACGCTTTTCCAGCACAGATCTTCCATTTCCGTAGCGTATCCACTCCTCCCTCTACTGGTGTTTCGGTGTCGTTGCCATTCACTATCTCCCATAGATCCTGGCCTTGGAGATATGACTCCAAATATGACTTCCAATAGATGTAGTTGGTATTATTGAGCTTTTCGATCCCTGCCAACATACCAACACTTTCCTCCATCTCTTCTTCCAACCTCGATATCACATCGAAGTAACCAAAGAACAAACCGGCATTCCCACTTCGATATCCCCTCGAAGCAAACCCAAAAACAAACTGGTATTCAGATCGAACACCTTGCTCTGATACCACTTGTAAACCTCCTTTGGTTAATCTTGAAGAATAAACCGTGGAAGATAAAAACTTTATTCACATCCAGTCGTTTTTATACATGAAGTTGCTTATTCGGTTCTAATAGCCATGGCCCACTCCACATAAAACAAAACTCCTCATCAATACTAATCACCTACAGCCCTATGATATAAAAAACTCTAACTAATAGTTATCTAAAAAATATACCAAAAACAAGAAAAGGATTCTTGAAGAGTCGGTGGTGTACACACGTTCACAGAAACCATCCGGAAGATTGTGCCCAGGTTCTTGAAGCAAATCATATGTATGGAGGCAGACCGTTCATTTTGCGAAAATGGTCACCGGAGATGCCCATGGAAAAATTACAGTTCACATAAATTCCGGTTTAGATTCATTTACCAGGCCTTCCCCTTGAATTTTGGAATCCAAAAGGCCTGAGTAAAATCGCTAGTGGTCTGGGCAATCCCCTCACACAGGCACACAAACTCCAAAAGCTTCAAGATTCTATTATGCTTGTTTGCGCATTGAAATGGAAGTAGATTCCCACCTCCCAGAGTCCATCACTATTCAAACTCCAAATAGACTAGTTAACCAAAAAGTAAGTACAAATAGCGACCTTCCTCGTGCCAAAGTTGGTGCAGCTTCAACTATTCATCGGCAGCTTGCCTAAACAAACAAATAGCGAGAGACAAGAAGAAGTATCATGAATGGCGGCCCTAACTCAAATCTCATGGACAAGCCCCAAAAACAAAGGAAGATGACCAAGAAAAAGGAGGCCCGTCCCAAAAAATCGAAGAATCTCAGGTGATCCACAAAAGCATTCTGAAGACGAATAATTACTCTATCCTTGAAGATATAGAGGATGTCGAAGGAAACCGGGAAGATCAAGACTCCAACGCTTCTTCAAAGAACTCATCTACTGATAGTGGATTAAACCAAAGTCCATTCCAAAATCCCCAATGAACGACTTCGGGATTCTGTTGTCAACTACTCTTCTAAAGACAGCAACTTACAAGATGAAGCGTGGCAGGAGGGTGAGAAGAAAGAAGTACACTCCCATTCCTCAATGAGGATTCACCCCTAATAGTGGGTCAAAAGCAAAACCATCAGAAACATAGGACAAAATACTAAGAAAAAACCACTAGAAGTTGAGGAAGAGCCAAAGAATCAAGAAGTTGAGTGAGAAGATGATAGACGTTCTTTAAGCTTAAGTTCACTCAAGTTATCTGTCAAGACTGTCATTCATGAAGGATAGCAGGAAGTTGATTTTGATGAACTTTAAATATGTTTCTCCACCATCGATTTGCTCATACGTCACTTGTATTTTTCGATCATTTGAATCCTTTGTTTTCCATGTCTAGTGTGCCTCAAGGATAGGGATGATGATTTTCATTACTAAATTTATCATCTTTCTTTTAATTTAATAAAATGGTAAGGGTTCCTGCTGAACCCCAACTTACCTACCAAAAAATGAAAATAAAAAAAATAAGGCATACTTACCCAAAAAAACAAAAATAAAATAAGGCAACGGAACAGATTTTTTTCTATTTAGGGGTGCAACTCAGGTCAATTTTTGGGAATTCGGGCCATACGGACCCAAATTTACTCTTATCAACCCAACCCGACCCGACCCGACCCGACCCAAATTGCACCCTTAATTCTGATTGGTTGCTACGGAAATAGTATTTCCTAGGAACAAAAAGTAAGGGCGGGCGTGCAGGGCAATGCTTCTCATTCTCTCCTGTAAAATCAAGTGTAAACCGTTGGATGAGAGCTGAATTTTAAAATTCCCGGGAAATAACATTCTTTTTTCTGGTTGATTGTATAAGAATTTACGGTTAGGATGGTTTGCCGTCCTGATTTAAAAAATGGCTTAATTGGAACAGTAAAAGACTTGACGCTGACTGGCTGAGTCTTCGTAGATGACGTCGAAGCTTACCGGTTCCTTCTCAGAAGCTTCTCTCCTTTTCTTACCTTGACTCCTTTTCCATTCATTTAAATACATCATACTTAGTTCTCTCCGTCTCACCACAATCAATCATTCTTCTAAATTTTTCTTCCAATTCGCTTTCATCCTTCATATTTTTTTCAGCCTCTGTTTTGCTTGTTGATTTGTTTCCTTTGTTTAATCTGGTTCAGGGAGAGGAAATTAGAAGAAATGAAGGTTAGATTTCTTTTTCCTTTCTTCGTCGAGTTAAAAAGAATGGTTCTTTATGGGTTTCTCTCAGTTTTGTTTTCTTTATAGAGATTTAGATGTATGAGAAATCTTTTGGGTTTCTTTTATACCTTTTCTGTCTTTGATTCTGAGGAATCTGATGTATAATTCTTGGTGTATGTTGATACCTTTCTACTTTTTCCGTTAGTTTATCCTTTGTTAGAGTTTAAAAGCATGTTTTTGTTTTTCCTCTTCTTTTTTTATTGCTTCTTTTTTGGCTATTCAGAATTTCAGATGCTTGACTGTAGTTGGAGATATTCCCACAAATGCTTGATTGATTTGGGCTCTTTTTTCTCTGCTTTAGTGTTTTTTTTTCTATAGTTTTAGAAGATTAGAGATTGAATTCTCTCTTTAGATTGCAAGAGTTTTTTGGAAAAGTTTGGAAAATAACTTTTTTCAAAATTTCATGATTTTACGTTGTTTGATTACAAATGAAAAAGTGGCTTGAACCACCAAAGTTCAATTTTTATTTACAGGGATCTTTGCTATATAATGATATCCTTACAATTTATCATTTCCCTCTAAATTGTGGAATTAAAAAAAATCTTAAGAAAAAAATTTCCCAAAAAAAGTTTTTTCCTGCAACCCAAACAGGGGCAGTTTCTTATTTTGCACCCTTTAATGATTTTCAGAAGCTTGTTTCATGTTGGGTTTTTGTTTTCCTCTTATTTAACTGTATTCAAATGCTTAATTCTCATGAGGATTTTGGTGTTATGACTATTTCAGAAGGTGGTCTTGAAATTAGATTTACATGATGAGAAAGACAAACAGAAGGCTATGAAGGCTGTCTCTAGCCTCTCAGGTATCTTTGTTTAATAAGTATGAATACCTTACTAATCAAATTATATTGAGATTGCAAGTAAATGATTGTTACTTTCCTTTTTCTAATTTTGTAGGGATTGATTCCATCTCCATGGACATGAAAGATCAGAAATTGACTGTGATCGGAGACGTCGATCCCGTCAACGTGGTGAGCAAATTGAGGAAAGCCTGGCGTACAGATATTGTCTCAGTCGGGCCCGCAAAAGAGCCTGAGAAGAAGAAGGAAGAACCCAAGAAAGAAGAACCCAAGAAGGAAGATGATAAGAAGAAATATGACATAACTGAGCTGGTCAAGGCCTATGAGGCCTTTAACCCCCATATGACTACACATTACTATGTCCAAAGTGTAGAAGAGAACCCAAATGCTTGTGTTATATCCTAAATTATTTTTTTGGTAGGTTATATCCTAATAAGATTTGAAGAAGAAAAGATGGCTTTCCTGTCATGGTTTTGAGTTTTATGTAATGTCGAGGCGCTCCAAGAACAGAGAAGGTCCTTTGTTTAGTAGATGTTAGATTGGTATTCAAGAGAATGTACAGTGATTAATAAATCTCGACTTAATTGAGTCTATGTATGAAGAGAAGTTGAAACTGAAATTTGCAGGAAAACTTTTGTAGGTCTTGAATTTTAATTGGAGAGAGTAGTGGAATAATGAAATTTGAAAATTAGAAAGCTGGGTTTATTAATTTTGGGGTTCTAATTCGCATGGTTCACTTGGATTTTCTTGAATGGCACCATCTTTCTGCAGGTTTCAAAGGAGAACAAGGTGAAAGTATACTAGTTCAGGAAAGTAAAAGAAAGAAAAAAGGAGGTGAAAGGGGGATATAGCATTTCCTTGTAGAAAAAGCATATGGTGCTCTTTCTTATTAAGGGCCGAATGGTAATTAAAGAAAATTTTAAGCCCTTGTAAATTTAGGGCCCGTTTGTTCAAGATTATGTTAACCAATTGTGAGTGCTAAACCAATTATTGGACTCGAATTTAAACATGATTTTGACTCCAATAATCAGTTTGGCACTCACAATCGGTTGTCATAATCTTAAACGAACAGGGCCTTAATTGGATGTAGATGTCTCCTTCGTGTTCTGTTTGAGCCATTGGGGATCCAACGTAGAGATATAAGATGGACGGTCTAGATCAACGAATGATGGAACCCACTTTGTAATATGACATGTCCTATTGCATTACAGCCCTGTACTAAATGATTCCCCCTTTTGAAGTAGTAACTAAGGATTAGAGTGGTGGGACTTCATATCTGAGAGAACTTTTGGTGACATTGAAGAACTTTAGGCGACATCATATGAGTCACATACCATTATGGGTAGGCTTCAAGGGTGATGCAATTCCAAAACCTTTTATAGATGTTAGATATACATGTGGCACTATCATATACTTGGCAAGATTAGTGCCTTGATTTGTTTAATTGTCCTTGGTGTTATCCTTATTGGCATTACATGTGGTGTAAGCTCTATGTCCTTTTCTTCTTTATTTTATTTCAATTAAACCATTTTTTGTTTTTAGAGCCTAATTAACCATGATCTTAGTTAGATAAGACCGATGTGTTTTTTTGGACATTATCGTGAAATGACGTGATTTCGCCCACAGTTTGTGAGCTAACCCTTGATTTATTCGATCTAGTGGGCTCTACCTTGAATTGACAGCCTCTTCCTTAAGTTCCGGCACATGTATTCTATAAACTGAATATGTTCGAATCTGAATTTTATTGCCTTCTTTAGCCCTTACTTGATACTAAAACTCTGGCTGAATAGGACCTAACGACATATTGGGGGAAGCATTTCGCAGCTCACTTTTTCAGGAGAGAACAGCCACCTTGCGCCTGATTTTGTCTTATTCATTTAATTCGTATGAGTTGGGTAGGGCGCCTACTTGATCACTAATACAAGCCAGATCGCAGAATAGACCACCTTAAGTTGGGGCCTAAAGATAGTCACTAGACATCAGGGTGCCCTTCAAAAACCAGCCCCCAGGAGTTCCCCCATTGGATCCATGTCATCTAAGTGCCTTAAGTATTCCATTACTAGTGTATTTTTAATGCGGGACTTTTCGCAAAAGGCATTTCAGACTGTTGCATGAGAGAGCAGCCACATAGGCTCACTTTCTGACAGATTAATTTTGTCATTATTCATGAGGTGGCTGCTCTCTCATGCAATAGACGTTCCGCGAAATACCTTTTGCCATGAACCCTAACAAATCCCTTTTAATGCTATTCACACCAAAGGAATCAGTAGTTTTTCATAATTGATTTTTTTTTTTTTTTATAATCAATTTACCTTTGGATCTCTTCAAGAAAGATGACCAAGATACTAAACCACTCTCAAGGGTAGAGCATTTCCACTTAATATAGGAATTTTTGTGCCAGAAACAATGGTATGTCTAATTATATATAGTCCTCCTAGGATGTACAATATATCTCAACTCGCCTATGGGACAAAAAGAAAATTTCAGGGTAGTAAACAATATCTAGAATTTCTCCTAGAGTTGAACCATTAGATGATGATGGGACTCGAATAGAGATTTTTTTTGTTTCCTAAAGTAAGCAACTTTATTTGAAGAAACAACAAGATGTTTCTATAGTAAAAGTAAACAACTTTATTTGAAGAAACAACAAGATGTTTCTATAGCAAAAGTAAACAACTTTATTGACATTACATATTTTTTGTCTGGTTGGAAGAGTCTACAAATATTCTGTTATGATCTTGTAAATAGGATTATCGCAAATCAAATAACTAATCAGTGTGTAAATGGCGGGAATTGAACCCGTGCATGGATTCACAATCCACTGGCTTGACCCACTTGGCTACATCGCCCCTCCTACAATTAGCATATTTGGTTTACATAAGAAAGAGACCTTGTCTTTCGCATTTCGACTTAGAATGCATCATGTGGCGATCAATACGAACACTACTAGTTCTTAGAGGAAATAGAGGACAGAGCTAAGGGCTCCTCAATAGTTTTTCGCCATGTCAGGAGATCAGCCAATGCGGAAGCAGACACCCTTGCCAAGAAAGGAGTCTTTCAGGCCGCGTTTGAGTGCTTTGACTATCTACCTCCTTGAATTATTGTACTGCTATCTTTGTATTATCTTTGTTCCTTCAGGACCACCTCGGTTCTGTTTTTACATATATATATATATATATATATATATATATATATATATATATATTCTGTTGCCCTTTTCAAAAAAAATACGAACACTACTAGTATTCCGGGCCACAAAAGGATTCTTAATTCTGTGCCACGTAGGATGGACTTGATGGGGAGCGTTCCCATGCCTATTAAATTGGGTTTACTGAAACATCACTATTAAATTTGTTATAAGGTATTTAATAGCTAAAGTAAAGTTAAGCTATTGGCGGCTAAACATGGGAAAAGAAAAAAGAGATTTAGTGGGAGAGAAGTTCAAACGTTAGGGTATGAATAGGAAGGAGAGAGATTGTAGGAGGGATCTTACGTTTGGTTGCTGGGTTTTTTTTTTCCTAGGATTTATGTGGGAGAATATTTAGTGGTCACATCAGCTTTTTTTTGCTGACATCAGCAAAATCTTGTCTTGAAAATTGTGGTCTCTCTTTCTCTCTACCCTCTCTCTCCACTCATCATAATATCTTTCTCTAATTAATGCTCGTCCCCTCTTTTGTCTCTTACCTTTACCCACATAAATCCCAGGAAAAGAAAAAAACCCGGCAACAAAAAAATTTAGAAGTAATAAAAAATTTCATTAGAAACGACCTTTTTTCACTTTTTAATCGAAGAAAAGGGGTGGATAGCACTTAGGATTTGATGGAAGGAGAGTGTCCACATCACCCCTTGCCTTATTGTTGTTACAATTCCCTAGTAAAACTTTCAGCAGCCAATTAAAAAGTATAAGGCAAGTTGAGTTGGTCCCATTATTTTTTTATGAAGGTAAGTTTGCCCCATTATCAAATATGTGACACCTTCTAATGGAGAAACTCTTTCAGCCCTGCTTGGCTCCACATATGTGACACTATAGCTGCAACAGGGTCGGGTTGGGTCGGGTTTTTCAAAACCCTAGCCCAACCCTAGAACCCATTATCTCAGCCCTGACCCACCCTGACCCTGAGTCAGGGCCGAAAAACGTCAACCCATTGCCCGCCCTACAGGGCTCAGTGCTGGCCCTGGCCTGCCCTGATTGGCCTTGATTGGGCAGGGCCGGGCCGGGCAGGCCCTAATTGACCCTAGTGCAAATACCTGTTAAGAGTGCCAAAAATAAAGCAACTACTTATCATATAGAACAAAATGATCAATAAACAGAAAAAGGGAACAAAATAAGACAATATGAATTCAACAACATGACGGGCAACAGAGAAAATTAATAATAATAATCCAAAGAAACATCAATCCAAGATATTAGAAAACATTAGCAAAGGAAACATGCACAGATGGCTCAATTCTATAATAGAAAACTTAGGATCGGGCCGGGTCAGGGTACCCGAGGCATTAACCCAGAACCCGACCCAACCTGCGTCAGGGTCTAAAAAAATGAATCCTGACCTACCCTCAGGGTTGGAAAATCCAGCCCTGACCCTGTTCGGGCTCAGGACGGGTCAGGGCGGGTCAGGGCTGACAGGGCCAAACTTGCACCCCTATGTGACACCTTAGAGAAACTCAATCCGGAGAGGACGTAGGGTGCTGATATGAAAACGCAGTTCAATTTTAAGACCTATTTTATTGGCATGTCTTAGCTTTTAAGAATATAAATTTTCCACTCACAGTGAAAAAGTTCTCTTCATCGCTTGAGCAAAGTGTGATTATATACCGTTGGGAATATGTATTGTATTTTGGGACTAATATGCGCAACGTATGTGGGTTGAGAGATTTTGAGAGTTTTTTGGGTGTTTCTTGGCCAAGAGGAAAGGAAAGAGAATTTGTAATCCTAATAGAAATAGTGAAGCTCTCTTCTCTTGTGGACATAGGCACACTCTTGCCTCTCATCTTGTCGATAATTACGCATTGTATTTGATCTTGTTTTGAGAGATTATTACATCCTCACTACAAATTTGTCTCCGTCCACTATCCACAATAAACCACGAATTTTTATATGGCGAAGTTATAGATATGCATAGCAAAATCATACAGTAGGGCCTGTATATTTGGGCAAACTAAATCATTCATTTCTTGGGCCCTGATGTAGATGGGTTATGTCCCAAAAATCTTCTCCATAGGATGATCTATTCGATCTGTGGATGTCACGGTATAGAAACCTCCACAGATTGAGGGTTAGAATCATCCTATGAGCTATGTAGAAGATCTTCGTGACACACGGCCTATCTAAACAAATGAATGGTTTAGAGCACCTATATATGTAGTTTCCACTGACTTTTTGTTACACTGGTGTAGGGCTGGCAATTTCACCCGGAAAAGCAGGGATCCGCCCCACCCCGCCCCGCCCCGCTTGGGGAGGGGATTCCCCGATTTGAGTGGGAAAAGGGAAGGGGAAGGGGAAGGGGATTTAAAAAATTCCCCGGTGCTGGAAAGGGGAGGAGAAGGGGATGGAGTTGGCCCCGCCCCGTCCCGCATTAATGCCATTTTTTTCTTGTATTTTTTGAAGTTTTTTTTTTTTTTTGGGAAAAACTACTAGAAACTCCTTCGATCAAAACATATCTACAAGATTCCTCCAAAATTTTCATAATTTCCATTAGTACAGTTTTGTCCCTGAAATAGCTTTTTATGTTTTCTTCTACCCATAATCCATTGGGCATTGTCCCTCATTATATTAGTATATTACCCTTAGAAATCCCTAAAATCTCTCCATCGAACCATCACTGTAAGGCAACATTAAATTCTTTGAAAATCTCCCTCCCCCAAATAAAGGTAACATCTCTCTGATGAGTGATGAGATTTTATATGGTGTGCGCTCGTATAGTCCATTATTTTTCAAAAAGTAGTGTATGGGCTACACCATAGGATGATCCAAACCGTCCATTTGATAGGCAACAATTTAAAAGTACTTTATAGGCCACACCATAGATCATCCAAACCGTTCATTTGATGGGCCACAACGTAAATAGATTGCGGCCCAAAAATCATTTCCATAGGATGATTGCAACCCTCCGATCTATAGAAGGTACCATAATATGCAATTCCTCTATAGATCAGAGGGTTGGGATTATCCTATGGAAATGATTTTTGGGCCACAACCTATTTACGTTGTGGCCCATCAAATGGACAGTTTGGATTATCCTACAATGTGCCCATCAAGTGGAAGGTTTGGATCATCCTATGCCTATGGTAGTATGGTGTGCCCATCAAATGGACAGTTTGGATCTTCCTATGGTGTGGCACGTACAGTACTTTTTGGCAAGTGGGATTGGGAATTAGGGATCTACTAGAGACTATTGATCAATTAAATGAATCTGAGAGCAACCACCTTTGTCCCCATGTTAATAAAATGAATAAGACAGAATCTTAGCCTATGTGGGTTGTGTGGCTACTCTCACATGCAACAGCCAAGCCGCAACATGCCTGAAGTGATTGTTCCTAGCAAATCTTTAGTTTTAAACCTAACATTTAACAAAGTAAAGTGAGAAAGTAAAGTGATTGTCCCCAAAGGATGCGGGGGCGGGGAAGGGGAGGGGATGGGGATTAGATATTCCCCGTGGGGAGGGGAGGGGGATTCCCTACCATCCCCGCAGTGGGGAGGGGGAAAATTCCCCGCAGAGGGGAAGGAGCAGGGGACCCCAACATCCGGCCCCGACCCGCCCCGTTGCCAGCCCTACACTGGTGAGTTCACTTTATAAAAACTCCGTAAAACATGTACAAGAATATTCCCTTTTAGAAAAGACCATCATTTGTCGAGTTTACTAGTGGATTGATTTCAATCAAGTATTTCAAATTTGTGCATGTGTGGCCCACAATGCAGCCACATGTCCGGTAGTGATGGTGACTGACCCTAATTGTGCTGGGTGTGGCCCACCAAAGGTGAGGCCATGGACCACTTTGAATTGTGGAAATTAATTAGTTGGCTTGATTGCTTGATTTTCTAAAGAAATATGAGATTCAAAAGGCCGATTTTCAAAGCGTGGTCAATTCAACTGGTCAAAGTTTCAGTTTTTAAAGAAAACGTATCAATCTTCTCGAAAGCAATATGTTCTTTTCACCAAAGAAAGTTGTTACGCTATAATTGTGTGCTCGCTCGTGTGGAAAAACGTCTCCACCATCTCGAAGGCAAGTTTTTTTTTTCCACCAAAGAAAGTTCTGGGGCTGTAATTTGTGTGTGTGCGCGCGCGCTTGTCACGTGTGTTGATTTAAGAATTGAGAGTTAGAGACAACGGTGTGGTTTAGCTAGCAAGAACTTGTTGACATATAGCTAACTAAGGCTTAAGTTGGGATTGAAAATATAATAATAAGACTTCTTTATATAATATATCCCCACTCCTTTCTTTGATCAGAGGTGTTAAACCGGCAATGTCGCACGGAGCTCCTGGACTGTGTTTTGATAGATTTAAGTGAGGTTCATCCGTTTTTAAATACTTCCTTTGTAAGAAGAGATCAAAGGTCTTCTTAGGGTTATGATCGCAGTGGCCTAGCTGTTTTGGTCCCTTCTATAAACTACATAAACTACAGGAGCATTGGAAGGAGATACGCCGAAGGAGAACGAAAGGTAAAGTAAGACCAATTACCATCATCAGCAGGTCTATTATCGAGTGGATAACTTACGTTGATAAATGCTTTAAACCCAAAAAAGAAAGAATGCCCCTTTATCGAATTATTGGCTTGTTAGAAATTTAATCAACCTTAAGCGAAAATAGATCGTTGCCACTGACCATGATGATAAGACTGAAGCTGCTGACTGTGCATGATCCGACCATTGAAGACGCTCCTCGACGAACACAACGAACTCGGTTCTTACATCAGATCTATACAAGCCTTATGCTTAAAGCAATAGAATCACCGGCTACTCTTCATAGATCCGGGACCACTCAGAGAAAACAAAAACCCTAATGCTCTGTTTGGTTGCCGGGTTTTTTTTGTTCCCGGGAGTTATGTGGGAGAAAAAAATACCCTGGGAGATAGGTGGGAAAAAAAAAGTCCTGGAAGTATCCTGGTAAAATAAAAATCCCATGTTTGGTTATGTGGGAGAAAAAATTACCCTGGGAGATATGGTGGGAGAAAAAAAAACCTTTGTTTGGTTGCTTGAACTGTTGGGTAGAAAAAAATTCTTCTCAAGCTTATTTTTGGTTCCTGAGTTTATTTTTGTTCCTGGGGTTATCTTGGGATGGGATGAAAAGGCAATCATTACAAAAGTGGGATTAAAAAATTCACCTCACAAGTAATCATTACAAGAGTGGGATTAAAATAAACCTAGTGCTAAAAGGCAACCAAACATGGGATGGAACCAAAATTTAACTTACTCTCCCACAAAACTCCCAGGCACAAAAAAAACCCGGCAACCAAACAGAGCATAAAACCTTCGATTATTGGAAATATTCTTGCTCCCAGCAAACACATCTTTAAAAGGCTAGGTATAAATTAGTTTCCTGATCACACAAACTCTTATTCACTTTGGACACTTTTGAGAGTTATTTTTACTTATCTAAAACGCATAAATTAAAAATCTAAGTCGATGTGGACCATCCCTTAAGTGTACAAACGTTTCCAACATGGCAGTCTGTCATTTGGGTATGATTCCAATTGAGTTTCTCCTTCTAAAGGTGCTTGTGTGATTTGGAGAAGACCAGGAATATCTTTCAAGATGAATATAGATGGGGCCTCTAAGTGCAAATTAGATGAATAAGGAGGAGGAATCTATAGGGATAGCAACGCAAAAGTCATTCTAGCATATATTTTTTTTCACTACTATGGAGTGAATACCGATATGCAGGCAGAGTGCAGAGCTTTACTTGATGGTTTAAGATATTGTATAGCTATGGGGATTCAGGAAATGTGGATTTAATCAAATAACAGAGTCCTGATCAGTATCATCCAGGTAAGGGCAACACAGAGTGTTAGTCGATTCTTTATTTCTGACGAGAAATTGATGGCTTATTTAGGCTTCTGAATCTTACTATCTCACACCAAAACAGAGAAGGAAACCAAGCAGCAGAACTCTTTAGCAAATTTTGCTTGTATAAATAGAGATAATAGAATTTTTAATTTGTGGAAGGAGTTACCCAGAGAGATTAGGGGTTTGGTTCACTTAGGTTTCTAGCGAAGAGAGGTGGCTAAGTTAAAAAGAAAAGGACCGAAAGGAGATGGGTTAGTAGGCATTTAAGGGATATGTGTTAATAGGGTTGTAAGAGTTAGGGGATAAAGGGGTGAAAGAGAAGTGAGATGAAAGCGATTAGTGGTTTGACCTCAAAATTTGTAGGTTTATAGGGCTAAGGGTAGATTTTTTTGGGTAAAATAAGAAAGAGTGAAATGGCGCATTGTGGTGCTAGCATTAAAGGGTAGTTTTAATTTTTTTTCAAGGAAAATTCCTAGTCATTAGATCAAATCTCATGTGGAGATGATATTATTTTAGCTCAATGGATGTTCCATTTTAGGCATCTACGGGTGTGATTTGCTATCAAATTTGCACATTTGGTTGACCATCAAAAATTCAATGCATTTATTGCCTCCAAGTCTCAATTATATCATCATGGGACCCAATTTGCTTGATTCGCATAATCCCAATACATCAATGATATGGTAAATTTAGGGCATTGATATTTTCCTCCCCTCTAATGGATATTTTCCTCCTCTTTAACAGAAATCATTTACTTTTTAAGCCTTTTGGAGTTAACGGTGGCTCCTCCACCCCTTTGTATATCCTAACGATATCTGTCAAAGGGGGGGGGGGGGATATCACTGCCCTAAATTTAATCACTCGGATATGATCTTCATGATTTGATGTGAGTTAGGGTGAATTTTACTTTTGGCCACGATTGATCTAATTGTTGCTCCATTAGTGTTCTCAACCTTCATTTCGTGTTTGTATGAATTTCTTTCCACATGTTCTTCACACCCTTTGGGATGTGAGGTCGATTTGTATTTATAATATGATTTTAGTTAGAATAGAATAAATCAAGAGAGTAACATGCAACAATCCTCTCCTGGATCATTTGATTTAACTAAGATGAAAATAACATTATTGAATTTGAAATTAACGAGATTTAATATGCTGAATGTGGGCGTGAACTCCAATATTTTCAAAACATACAATGTTCCCACTTCATAGAATGATCGAAACTGTTCATTTGTTGATCCACAATGCAAGTAGGATGTACCGTAGATCGTCTCCATAGGATGATCCTAACCCTTCGATCGATAGAGGTTTCTATATAGTGGGCCCTACTGTAATTTTTGGAAAATACTAGGCCATTTCTTGTTGTAGCTTGACCCATTCATACACAAAAATGAAAATCGATCTCAACATGTTTTGCGTGGATTAGTTGCAAGGTAACTGACGCCAATAATGTCACACCATAATGTTGGAGGATCCCAAAGATGAAGACTCAAATCATGTAAAAGATATTATAGCAACATGGATGCTTTTAATAGTTGCATTTACTATCCATATGTACTCAAACTCAATGGTAAAGCATGCAATGGTATTCTTCTCAGAATTAGGTTTCTTTTCAACTTTTTATACCTATGAATTCAATTGGACTTAAAAGCGATAGGTTGATTGTTTACCTCCTCCTATATCTTCCTAAAGGGGGAAAAAAAAAAGAGATCTCTCAGAGTTGTTTCATGTTAAAGATGAGATTTTAAATGGTGGCCGACTGTGTGAAAGCAAGGGCGGAGAGAGAGAACCCCCTGATTTCTGATCCAACAAAAGCTCATTTTTTTTACTTTTTGTTGGATAAAAAACAAGGGTGGGGAGTTTTCTCTCTCTCCGCCCTTGTTTCCACACGGTCGTCCCCCATATAATTTCTCATTAAAGAGACTACTCGGGTTCTCCCAATAAATAAAAAGAAGAGAAACCTTTCGGTGCCTGGCATTCCACTGGCCTTAATAATGCAAGAGCACCTAGAGAATGCAGGATTCTTTATTCCAAACAGTATTCAAACTCAGGAGCACAAGCTTCACGCACATAGAGCAGAATCACAGGGATAGGCAGTAGGAATAGATTTAAAGCTTAGTCTTAGTCTTAGTCTTAGTCTTTATTTTTCAGCAGACAATGGAAATAGAAATGTTTTATGTGCAGTGGTCCATTCTATACATGTAAATGACTGAAGTTTATATGTGAAAGAAGACTAGATAAACATAACGAAGGAAATGATATCCCTGAGATATCTAAGTATATATGTTTGACGATGACGACTCTCGCTTGTGCACGGATTACCCAAAGGGGTGATATATAGTATGTCTGTCCTCTACGTTCTGTTCATTTTGGTACTACGATTGGGGCCGGCATTTACCTTAGTTTTAGTTTTCCTATAAGATTGAGCGAACCAGATCCCTTGAGAAAATGGATAGAGTCGCCACCTAGGAGGGGGCTTAGGACCCGTTTTGACTTATATGTATCGGCACCATCCTACATTCACAAGGATGGGTCCATATTCTGGTTAAGGAATTAGAAGAGATTAGGCCCCAATTCTGCCCAACTCACGTTGGTCTCTGCTTAAAACAGGGGAAATGCGAGCATGAGTCATAAGGATCTTCGCGTTTTCCAATGAGCCTTGCAAATTCGGCACAGGGATATTGGGAATGGAGGACTAGGGGCGTCTGCCTATTGAGAAGGGCTCGTACGTGCCTCGGCTCGTACACAAGGTCATTTCCTTAATCCACTTTACTCATTTTTCTGATGGTCCTAGGTCTAACCAATTTGGCTTTGAGCTTTGCCTCTTAGTGTCATGTGCACTAGAGAAGAAGCTGCTATTTTTGTATAGTGATTGTTTTCTTGTTTTAAAGAGGATTGCTTTCTATTAGCAAATTTCCTATTTTAGAGAGTATTGGAATAATTGATCGTGTTTCCGTCTTTAGAGGGAGTTAGTTTCTATTGTTAAGGTTGAAGTCTATCTCATATTAGAATTTGCTCCATAATTGCAACAGGACATGGATGAACACTATTCTCTTTGATTGCATCCATGCAGAGGGATTCTCCCCAGAAGTGAGAAACCCTGTTTGTGATTTTTGTGTGCTTCTCCCGTAGTTCTTCTTTATCACTTAGGCCCACCTCTAATGTGACCGCCTCAGGGTAAAAGATTGGCATAATTCAAGAAGATCTCTCTTGACAGTTTCGCACTCGGGTAGCTCGAGTTTGTCACGATTACTTACTTAAGAGATCGGACCATTAAAAAGTTCAAACCGCCGGAGGGAATGCCGTGGCAACCCATATTACTACATCAACTACGCTTCAAGATCTGTTCCCGTCTCTCATACAATCACGAATTAGGCATAATATCAGGCAATTAAGTCATTATTGGGCCAATTAACTCAGATAGATCTAATGGCCTAGATAAGTCTTCTCAGTCTTCTCAGTGTATCATTCCAAGTAAATAGTTATCGAAAAGTTAAATGAAATCATGGAAATGAACAGGACACCCATGTGATGCCAAATATCTTTGGAATAACCGGTATAAATAGGCGTGAGTGATCAAAAGAAGAGGCATCCAAAAAGAACCGAAGATGCATCCGTTTGTTAAGTGTATGTAGAAGAAACTTAACAAAGTTAAAGAAGAAATGACAAATAAAAAGCATTGGCTTATATAAATGGAAGATTTGAGAGTTTATAAAGCCTGCAATTTTGGTTTAAAGTCTGCTTATTAAATGCCAGAAGACAAGAAACAAGGTGAGAAAACTGCCAAAGCATGCTAAGAAGTAATAGATTGGTTTAGTATAGGAAACAACGATTTATACTAGGAAAGAGAAAGTATAAAATAATAATCTAAGAGCCACTTTGGAAGCCATTAACTACGACAGGTATAAACTATTTATGAACATTATTTTCATAAAAGATTATGTGCAAAGAAGATTATATGCATAAAATATTTTATATAAAAAAAATAAGTTTTAGCAATAGCCAAAGAGGCATTGAGGATGAACATTATTTTCGTATTAGATTATGTGCAAATAAGATTATATGCATAAAATATTTTATACAAAAAATAAGTTTTTATCATTTTTATTATTATTATTAGAGGTGGTTGTTCACAAGGTGGTTGTTCACCCTTGTAAAAGTGAGAAGGGAGATGGCTTTCTGCGAAATTGGCTAGCAAATCCCTTATTATCATTATTATTATTGCTAGACAATTTCGTAGAAATCCATTTTGCGCTCTTCTCTCTTGAAAATGTGAGCTGTGAAATGGCTTTATGTGAAATTGTCAACCAATATTATTATTATTATTATTATTATTATTATTATTATTAAGCTCTGCTTGGTAAAATCAGAGATTTTCTATTAATTTAATATGATTTACAATGAAGCTAATGAGTGGTTAAATAGAACACTAAAAGTATAAACGTGGAAAGGATTTAAAAAAAGAGAGGAAAGAGATAATCTCAATCTAATCTCGTTACCTAATAAGCCTACCTACCTACCTACCTCAATTTACCCCCAAATCAAATTAAATCAAGTATCTTAATTTATTTAGGATGCCTCATCTAACAAACTTTCCTAATCTCCCATCAAGATGATCTAATGGTGAGATCTACACCCAACCTAATGGTTGGATCTCACATACTCCAACAAGGCCCAAACCCCTCCCCCTTTATTATTATTATTATTATTATTATATAGAAAAAGAGGTGGAAATATAATTTCACTAATAATAATAGGGAAGTGATATATTCACCCCGTTTCTTCACCGAACCAGCCCCCTTCCAGTATATTTATGACTATCCCTTTTTCTTTTTCTTTTTGGTAACGAAGGGTGTCCCCACCCCCTTCCGGGGTAGGACTATTTCCCTACGGATGCGCGCAAACACCCGGAAACCATGCGAATCGATTAAGCAGGGGACGAATATATCATTTTACATTACAAGCCTACAAAGGGTGGCCCAAGGAAGAAAAAGGGACGAATATATCATTTCCCATAATAATAGGAACAGCGTGTCTTTAGCTCTCGGTGTGTTTTGACTTTTGAGGATGTCTTCAACCGGAAAACATCGACATTTGGAAAATGTGATTGCTTGTACAAGGTACTACCTTGGATTTTGCACTTACCATTCCTCCAATAACAAAGAAAAAAATAAGATATTCGCACTCCTCTTCCCAGCATTTCCATCCCTTTACTTTGTCTTTTTCTCAAAAACAAACAAACAAGAAGAGGTAGAAACCAAATTTCCATACCCTTGATCAATGATGACAGGAAAGCTTTTAAGGCATTGATTCAAGATTCCCCATCAGATCAACGGTTCTGATGACACAAGGTACTAGACCGTTTTTTTTAAATAACCAAGGCGAGCTCATCTTGCCTTTCGGACTCCAATTTCAAATCCTAAATAAAAACCCACCTTTCTCATAAAAAAACTATAAGAACATAGAGATCACAAAGAGATAAAAAAACCCAAGAAAAAAAATCTAAGCTTTCCCTCTCTTTCCTTCTTCTCATGGATTCCACCAAGAATCCCATTCTTTCCCCAGAATTCTCCAAATATTTCACTCAATCTTTCCGTTCCAAAAGCCCTGCCTACATGGCCTCCCTTTTCTTCCTCACCCTTTTCTTCTTCGCTCTAATAATCGCCGGAATCTCGCCGGCATTCACGCCGCAAATCCTCTCCGTCTCGAATTCTTCTTCCTTCTTCTCTTCTCTCATGAATTCTTCCCGTTTTACCCCTTCCCAATCCAAGAATTACACCGACAATGTCATTGTTGCCACTGCTGCTGCAAATTTCAATGTAACACTCCTAAAGAAACCCGAAGGAGAGAGAAGTGAAAGTTCAAGAAAGGAAAAGATTGATAAAGAAAAAAAAGATCTGATATCTTGTGATCTTTATGATGGAAATTGGGTCGTTGATTATTCGAAACCGAATTACGCGCCTGGATCTTGTCCGTTCATCGACGACGCTTTTAATTGTATTCGAAATGGACGGCCGGATTTTAATTTCACTAGATTATGGTGGAAGCCCAAACGGTGCAAGCTCCCAAGGTAGAAAATTTTAGTTTTCTTGTTACAAACTTTGTTTTCATGAGAAAATACTAAATGGGTATTTGATTTTCTTTGATTTTTGTAGGTTGGATGGGAAAAAGATGTTGGAGATGTTAAGAGGGAAGAGATTGGTTTTTGTTGGGGACTCATTGAATAGAAATATGTGGGAGTCGCTCGTGTGCATGTTGAGGGAGTCTTTGGAAGATAAAAAGAGAGTTTGTGAGATTTCGGGAAGGCATGAGTTTAGAACTGAAGGTTTCTATGCCTTTAGATTCGCTGTAAGTTCTTAGAAAACTTGAGTTTGATCTTGAATTTTATATTTCTTTTCTTGTTTTTTGGTAACCAGGAATTGGATTCCAGTGATGCATGGTTATCTGATTCCGGTGAGTTGGGTAACGTGTTAAATGAGAATATCTGGGAGATATTCCAACGATCTTTCTGGATAAATTCTAGATGAATCCTAGAGGATATCTCTTAACGTTATTAGTCAGAGATTGAATTCTAGCCAATAGTGTTGTTTGCATATGTTTATCAAGAGTCTCTCTCTCTAGCTGGTATTTCCCTATTCACTGCCATGTTTTGATAAGTGCACTGACTCATCTTGTCTTTTATAATTTAAACTGCTGCCCAAGGTTATTAGTTATTACACTTCCCAAAAAAACTCTCAGAAGCCGATGAAACAAAAGAACAGACAAGTTTAGTTTGTGTAATTATTAAAACATGGTAGTTAATAGGGCTAGTGTATTTACTAGTACTCTTTTACACTAGAGGGGGATATCCCAAGTAAGAAAAAAAGGAAAATATATCATTTCCCTTCTCAAAAAGCTATCATTAGCGAACTACAAAAGTGTTTAGTAAATTAGTTAAGGAATGTTATTATTAAAACAAGAGAGAGTTATATTAACATTTGCATTTGTTTAATATGTTTTAATTATCTTTGAATGAATGTGAGAATACTACTATATGTACAAGAAATTATCTCTTACAAGCATTAGTTGTAGCTAAATTATGTGCAATCTTTCTCATCATGTAGGATTTTAACTCCACAATCGAGTTTGTACGATCCCCATTCCTCGTCCAAGAATGGGAAGTGGCGGTGAACTCGACCGGCACTAAGAAAGAAACCCTCCGACTCGATGTAATTCAGAGCTCCGCCTCCAAGTACAGGGACGCCGATATAATCATCTTTAACAGTGGCCACTGGTGGACACATGAGAAAACGTCTCGCGGGTAATTTTAGAGAGCTTGAATCTTTAGTCCCCATAGTTCATATTAGTTGTGAATAGTAGATGATCATTAATTACCTCAATTATTCAGATGATACCCCTGAAAAGATTATTTTGGGATTTTGTTTTCGTCTATTAGGCATGCTAATACATAATGTTCCACCCTCTTTCTCATACAGAAAGGATTATTATCAGGAAGGTAATCATGTGTACGCGGAGTTGAATGTTGTTGATGCATATAAGAAGGCTTTGCAGACGTGGGCAAATTGGGTCGATGCAACTATCAACTATAACCGGACTCGGGTCTTTTTTCGGGGTTATTCTGCATCTCATTACAGGTAAATAAACTTCACTAATCTGCTACATCGTTCACTAATGAAATTCTAACTTTAATATGGAGTTAATGATCTCTTTGGTCAATTTCAGTCCTGCTTAATCATATTACTCTGTCAATCCTTCTTAATCATATTATTCTGTAATTTTGAAATTACAAATCTGATACATTGTTCGCTAATGAAATTATAACTTTAATATGGAGTTACTGATCTCTTTGCTCAATTTCAGTCCTGCTCAATCATATTATTCTGTCAGTCCTGCTTAATCATATTATTCCGTAATTTTGAAATTACAAATCTGAACTCAAACAAAATAGCCACAAAATTTTTAACCTATAGACCTTTAATACTTGTGTTGATTGCAATTATTACCCTAAGAAAATAAGGAAGAATTCTGAAATTTTACTTGAATTATTTGAGTCGACGCAATAACTATATACACCTAATGGAAGAATATGTGATCAGTGAAATGCTGAATTTTGTTGGATTACAAATCTGAACTCAAACAAAATAGCCACAAAATTTTTAACTTATAGACCTTTAATACTTGTGTTGATTGTAATTATTACCCTATGATAATCAGGAAGAATTCTGAAATTTTACTTAAATTATTTGAATCGACCCAGTAACTATATACACCTAATGGAAGAATATGTGATGAGTGAAATGCTGAATTTTGTTGGCCCCAATTGAATGGATCGATTATGCTTGTAATGCATAAGTGAAGATAAAGGAGCTAGGGAGATACTTGGTCAAAGGACCCATGCAGAGCTCCACTGATGATGCTCAAATGCATACAAGTTGTAACATGTGACTTGATTTACTTTAAGGTATCAAAATAACTTACAAGTGACTTGGGAGAAATTATATGATGAAAGGGTGTACAAACATGTAAAGGAAAGCTACTGTTGGATCAAATATCAAGGACAGTACTTCTAACGTACCACTTTTACATGTTTTTATGCCCTTTTATCATATAATTTCTCAGTTCTTTATCCTTTTGCCTTGGAATCTCAACAATTTTTCCTCAAAATGCTGATTTTTTCTCTCAATATTTTCAGGGGTGGGCAATGGAATTCCGGTGGGAGTTGCAACGGTGAGACCGGACCGATTACGAATGACACATACTTGGCAAAATATCCGCGGATGATGAGCATTCTTGAATCAGTGATCACTGATATGAGAACACCTGTTTCCTACCTCAACATAACAAGGATGACCGACTACCGGAAAGATGGCCACCCATCCATTTTCCGGCAGCCTGCAGCAGCCGGAAAACAACCTCCGGCAGGGATCCAAGACTGCAGCCACTGGTGCCTTCCAGGAGTCCCAGATGCATGGAATGAACTTCTCTATACTGAGCTTCTGGTCAAGACTGACCATTTCCGAATCAGTCCAAATTGATTTTACTTTCTCTAGCCATTCGAAGAGTGTATATACACCGCTTTCAAATGTTCTATATGTGTATAATGTAAGTTTCTTTTACACCCAAATGCAAGGGAGGCCCTTTTCAAATTTCTTTGAAATTCACTTAGGGCCCATTTGGATGCCGAGAAGATTTTAATTTGGATTTCTCACATTTGCAGCCTTTTTGCATTGTAATTAGGATCCGGATCAAATTCCTGGATTTCCAATTCAGCAACTGACCCTGAAAAAAATCAGATTTCCAAATTTGCTGTGGAAATAAGAAAGGCAGTTTACTTCACCTTCTTTCCTCCTCAACCTCTCCCCTCTACTGGGAAGTACCCCATTCCCTCTCTCTCCCTCAACATGAGCTGCCGGATCTATTCATTTTGTATTCCAAATCCAAATACAATATATGAGGTATCCAAATGGGCCTTACTTTCGGTAACAACTGATGAGAGAGAGAGAGAGAGAGAGAGAGAGAGAGAGAGATTTGGGTCTATGAGTCAAACTTCTTTACCGTCCTTAAAGAAAAAAGGATTTGCTAGGGAATTTCGAGGAAACCAATTCCAAGCCAAATTTTGCACGAGAAAACAGCCACCTCAGATGAACTTAATAAATATGAGAAAATCTGTTGACAAGTCAGCTTGTGTGGCTGTTCTACATTATATTTCCAACTGTAAAAAGCACTATGAAAGTACCAAAAATCTGAAATTTCAACATTTTAAAAGAGGCCCACTTATCTTGAAGCTTTAGAGGTATAATTAAAAGACAAAGAAACCATCTACTCTTCTTCCTTGTTTTCTCATCCTTGTTGTCTTCTGATTCATTGCCATGATACTGGCCGGCATGTCCGCCAGTAACTCACTGGTGGGTTCAGGGTTGATATTTAAAAAAAAAAACTGAAAATCTTTTTTTGTAGATATCCATTTTCGTAGAGGCACATAAGATATCTCAGCACAACGGCATATTAATGGCACCAAGGAAAAAAGTTATGTTATATGGACTTGTATGTAACTATTGCTTAGAATATTCCACACAGTGGCGGAGCCAGGAATTTACACTTGGGGGGGCCGGACTAATTGTAAAAAAAATGCAAGATATACTCTATATATGTATATTCTTTCATAGAATAAAAAGGTTTGACAAAAAAAGTATATATATCTTTGATTGACATGCACAAAAAACCAAAAAAGTATACAAATCTTTCTATTGAAGCTGTGCCCGCCGATTTTTCATAGAATAAATATCATCTATGATCATGTCTGTATTGAAACTCTCAGCGATTTCTTTTTCGATGTAGACAATTAAACAATCTGCAAGAAAGTCATCCTCCATCTTGTTACGAAGTCTTGTTTTAACAAGCTTCATAGCCGAAAATGCACGTTCTGTAGTTGCAGTTGAAACTGGAAGAGTCAACACAAGACGTATCAATTTATCAATCAAATAATAGATCATTGACTTTCCCGTTGCACTTAATCTCTGTTGCACTTAATCTCTGGCAAAGTTCAGAAATTGTGGAAATATTTTAAAAATCCGGATGCTGAATTATATCAAGCTCATGCTGCAGTTGAAATCTCAAATGAATTTTTTCCTGTTCTGAGAAATCTTGAGGATAAAATCTCTCCACAAGATTACAAATATCATCAATTTTAAAAGATTTATAAGCATCCTTCGGATCAAGAGCAGAACTAAGAATAAGAACTTCCATTGCTTGCTCACTGAATCTACTGTTTAGCTCTTGCAATTGAGAGTCTATTGCAGCATTAAACATATCAACCCGATAATGGTGGTCCATCGTAATGGGATCCTCTGAATGACGTGGGCGACCACGACCTGCTGTATAATGGGCACTCATATCAGGAATATCAATCCCACGTCTTTCGCAAAATGATTTCACTTTCTCAAGCAAACCATTTATGCTGTCTTCCCTCAACTTCTGAATGAGTAATTTTGTAGTTGAGACCAAATGTAGAGCATTCAAAATGTCTTGAGAACAATTTTGCAAAGCTTGACAGAGAATATCAGTGATTCCCATGATTTCTTTCATCAAGTGTAATATAAAAAGAAATTCAAAGGATGTCATCACATCATAAGCGGCATCTGCATCACCACGTTGAGAGGAAGTGGTTCCTTCATCGATGATATTCATAAGCACTGCGCAAGATGAAGAAAACATCTTTAGCAAGCTGCAAATAGAATTAAAATGGGAGCCCCATCGAGTATCACCGGCTCGTTGCAAAGTACCAAGTTGATTAGCCCCTCTACCAGTCGCAATCTCATCGATAGCAATCAAATGTGCAATATCAGCCGCTTGGTTAGATTGTAATTCATCATGACGCTTACAAGAGGCACCGACGATATTAACAATGGAAGACAGCTTTGAGAAAAAGTGATGAATAGGAAACACTTCTCTCGATGCTCCAACCAATGCTAATTGTAATTGGTGAGCTAGACAATGCACATAATATGCATATGGGCAATCTTTAAGAAATAAGGCTTGTAAACCATTCCACTCACCACGCATATTACTAGCACCATCGTACCCTTGACCTCGAATGTTTTGAATGTTAAGATTATGATGAGAGAGAACGGTACATATCTCCTTTTTAAGAGTAGTGCAGTAGTATCTCTAACATGCACGATATCAAAAAAACGCTCTCTAATAAAACCATCATTATCAACAAACCTCAAAACAAGAGCCATTTGATCTCTCTTAGACTCATCTCGAGCTTCATCAACAATAATGCAAAACTTTGCATCCCCAATTTCGTCACGAATTGCACTACGCACTTTACTTGAGATAATATGCAGAATTTCCTTTTGAATTGTGGGCGATGTGTATTTGGCATTCTTTGGAGCATTTTCTAAGACAACCCCAGAAACTTTTTCATTATAGTCTACTAGAATCTTTATCATTTCAATAAAATTACCTCAATTTTTTGAACTAAAGCTTTCATCATGACCTCTAAAAGCACATGATTGAAATGTTAGCCAGCGAACAGTGTCTATGGAGGTCTTGAGTCGCAATCGGTTATTCTCAATCTCTTGTGATGTTTGTTTTTCTATGAGTTTATCAATATGTTGCAATTGATTCAATAAATCTCGACAAGCTTTCTCAGCAGTCTTATGTGGTGAATTAGGATCTTTTCCAACATGACCTAGAAAGGCACAGTTCAATCCGTCATTCACTTTTTTCCAATTTCGAAACCCTTCACTTGTAAACGCGCCTCATCCCGGGCGTCCTGTTGGTTCTTTACAAAAAAGATAGCATGGCAAACAAAATGCAGCATCCTTTAAAGGGGAGTATTCTAACTAAGAAAATTTTTTAAACCAAGAAGATTGAAATCGGCGAAGATGATTTTCTGCTCCTGGAAGAGGATATTCTGAAAGTAGAAATTGATATGCTCCAGCTCTAAGATATGCACGCCGAATTTCATCTCTTTGATGAACAGGATATTCCCATATTTGAGGACGTAGTGCTGGATCACGTACTAAGGAAGTAGTATTAACTTCTTCATGATGGATTCTTGGTAACTTAGAAGGATGTTGCTCAATATTTGACATGTTAGCGTTTAATGGAGATGGTGCAATGACTTCTGAATCATTAACATTCTTCTTCTTGAAGAATGCATCGATAGTTTTTGGTTTGCCCATGATTCAACTTAAAATTTTGAGGAGTGCTTTCACCTGAAATCAAAAAGCTCTCTTCTCAATGGATTGGAACAAATGGAAAACTAGAATTGGAGAGAATTTAAAGAATTATATGTATTGGACAGTCATGCTGTTGGGATTTGGTAAATTGATTGTGTATATTTGGGCATGCAAGCGTGTGAAGCATATATTTAAGCATAATTACAAGAGTTTTAGGAATAAAGTACGCTTTTAATAAGCTATTCAATGATTAATTAGGATATGCTAAGAAAATAAAGGACTTCAAATACTCATGTTTTTATAAGAGGAAAGAGCTTCATTTTGAAGGAAAATAGAGAAATGGACGAGCATTACTGACCTCAAGAACAAGATGAGGAATGCAAGGGCCTTGGAGTGTTATTGGTCTGATGACAATTGACAAACTAGAATTATGATGGGATTTGTACTGGAGCTTGAGGTACTTGCATGCAGCTTTCCAAGCAGCTAGAAAAGCCTGATGATTTTTCATATTTATAACATTAACAAAGTACTTCATTTCCTTATAATAACAAGAACCCAATTCCAAGATAACCGTGGCATTTTCATGTGAAACATATTCTTTTGTCGAAATTAGACATGGGTTCACAAAAAAAAAACCATTGGAAGAGCCAAAGAGCAGATAAAAGCTCCTCTCTTGCTCTCTGTCTGTAGATTTTTTTATTTGTTTAAAATTTACTCAAGGAAGACTACACATGTAACACATTGAAAATTGAAACTAAAATTTGGGTATGGGAGAAATGTGAAGGAGAAAGAACTGAAAGGAACATTGCTTTTCAAAAATAATATATTAATGCACTAATGCTAAATCTAACTCAAGCAGACAAGCATGATAAGTTGAATATTCTTAAGGGAAAGATATAAATATTAAATATATCCACTAATCCATGAACTGAACATGTGTTTCAAGAGAACTTTAAAAATTGGAAACAAAAGAAAGGAAAAGGGGTCACATAAATAGAAGTTACAAAACCATGACTTTGTGATTTTTCAAGATATACAATTCTGATGCCTCTGTTAGAAAGGAAAAAAGAGAGTTAAATCTTAAAACCTATGATAGATTAGATATAGGAAGTTTTTCATGAAAATGGGATGCAAGTCATAATCCAAAACAACCAAAGCCTTAAATGATTGAACAGGGCCTTATTCTCAATCCAAAATAAATATTTTTTGAAAAGCCTAATCCAAAATCAAACAGAGAATTCCCCTCTCCCAGCTGGCCAGCTTTAAAAAATCATTTTTAAAATTAGGTGTTTACACCAAGATTGTAAAATCCTGGGTTTTAGAAGCTAAAACCTAGATTTCATAAGGTAAAACTTGGATGGTACAGTTTGAGGATTGTAAAATCCCTGTACAATCCAGGTTTTAGCTTATAAAATCCAAGTTTCAGCTTATAAAAATTAGATTTTAAATTGTAAAATTCAGGGTTTTGCAACCCTCAACCCTGCTGGATTATAAAATCTATGTTTGATGTTTCCAAATGAGTAATGACCAAATTCCAAATAGTCAAATAGAGAACGAGAAAGCCGAAAGAAAGACAGAAAAAAAAAAGAGAGATTTGTGACATACCTCTGAAGTCTGAACTGTGTGCCTTCTTCTTCTAACTTCTTCTTCTTCTAACTTCTTCTTCTTCAGTTCTTCTTCTTCGATTGAAAGCGGCCAGTCTTGTAGAGGTTCCGCCGTGCGCCCGTGCCGGTGAATGTTACTATGTTAGGACTTAGGGTTAGAGTCTTAGAGAGTTAGAGACAAAGTTACAAAGGAAACTAGGAAAGGAATGGGAGTAAGGGTTTAAGGGTTTAACTTTAAGGGAAATTGGGTAAGGAAGAGTCGAAGGTCTGTTTGTTCGCAGACGGTGTTGTTTTTTTTTTGGCAAAAAAAAACGAAGGGCAATGATAAATTAACACCCCCCTTTATGATAATTGGCACCCCTAAGGGAGGATATGTAGCAGACTTTTACACTTTTTAACGTGAAAGGGATGCGAATTTATCATCGCCCAAAACTTTGCCGAATTTGTGGGGGCCCACTATAAAACGGATTTTGCAAGTCAATTGGCTGTGCTACTATAAAATATTTTTTTGCAAATCTTTGGGGGGGCCACACCCCCCCCCCCCCACGCTATACGTGCCTCCGCCCTTGGGTTCCGCCGTGCGCCTGTGCCGGTGAATATTACTATGTTAGGACTTAGGGTTAGAGAGTTAGAGACAAAGTTACAAAGGAAACTAGGAAAGGAATGGGAGTTAGGGTTTAAGGGTTTAACTTTAAGGGAAATTGGGTAAGGAAGAGTCGAAGGTCTGTTTGTTCGCAGACGGTGTTGTTTTTTTTTTTGGCAAAAAAAAACGATGGGCAATGATAAATTAACACCCCCCTTTATGATAATTGGCACCCCTAAGGGAGGATATGTAGCAGACTTTTACACTTTTTAACGTGAAAGGGATGCGAATTTATCATCGCCCAAAACTTTGCCGAATTTGTGGGGGCCCACTATAAAACGGATTTTGCAAGTCAATTGGCTGTGCTACTATAAAATATTTTTTTGCAAATCTTTGGGGGGGCCACGGCCCCCCCCTCCCCCCACGCTATACGTGCCTCCGCCCTTGGGTTCCGCCGTGCGCCCATGCCGGTGAATGTTACTATGTTAGGACTTAAGGTTAGAGTCTTAGAGAGTTAGAGACAAAGTTACAAAGGAAACTAGGAAAGGAATGGGAGTTAGGGTTTAAGGGTTTAACTTTAAGGGAAATTGGGTAAGGAAGAGTCGAAGGTCTGTTTGTTCGCAGACGGTGTTGTTTTTTTTTTGGCAAAAAAAATGATGGGCAATCATAAATTAACACCCCCCTTTATGATAATTGGCACCCCTAAGGGAGGATATGTAGCAGACTTTTACACTTTTTAACGTGAAAGGGATGCGAATTTATCATCGCCCAAAACTTTGCCGAATTTGTGGGGGCCCACTATAAAACGGATTTTGCAAGTCAATTGGCTGTGCTACTATAAAATATTTTTTTGCAAATCTTTGCCCCCCCCCCCCCCACGCTATACGTGCCTCCGCCCTTGATTCCACATACTATGAATATTCCTTGGGCTCCATGTCTACCCAATATACATGATCGGGAACAAAACTTGGCTCAGGTCGGGGTCTGAGGAAAGTCCTCAGACCCCCTCTAATAGCAAAGAGTGTGGGGGTGTGGAAATATCAATTCCATGCTTACTCTTTATTTTCAAAAGTAATTGATATTTCTACATCCCTTGCTATTAGACTATTAGCAAGGGGTTTGTTTTAAAAGAGACCCCGACCTGAGCCAAGTTTCGTTCCATGATCAGGCACTTTTATCTGTTGAAAATGCCTTGATCTATTAAGACTTGTGCAAGGTTCCTCCAAGATCTGATCTGATAGCCAGCCCCCCCCCCCCCCCCCCCCCCACGCTATGCGTGCCTCCGCCCTTGATTCCACATACTATGAATATTCCTTGGGCTCCATGTCTACCCAATATACATGATCGGGAACAAAACTTGGCTCAGGTCGGGGTCTGAGGAAAGTCCTCAGACCCCCTCTAATAGCAAAGAGTGTGGGGGTGTGGAAATATCAATTCCATGCTTACTCTTTATTTTCAAAAGTAATTGATATTTCTACATCCCTGGCTATTAGACTATTAGCAAGGGGTTTGTTTTAAAAGAGACCCCGACCTGAGCCAAGTTTCGTTCCATGATCAGGCACTTTTATCTGTTGAAAATGCCTTGATCTATTAAGACTTGTGCAAGGTTCCTCCAAGATCTGATCTGATAGCCAGCCACCCCCCCCCCCCCCCCCCCAAGTATTTAGTTTATCGTTTAAATATCATCGAACTCTTTATTTACTTTCTAATGGCCAAGGTACCCCAGGTATCTTATTCCTATTTTTACATTTCCTCGCAATGCAATTTACCTTTCTACCATCATATACATTTCCAGTATTATTTACTTTTCCGAACATTTCCAACACCCTTTATGTTTTTGTAACGTCATTTACTTTTCCATATGTTAAGTTTACATTGCACTTTACTTCTTAACACCTTTTTATGTTGGAACCATAACTACAATTTCAACGGGGGGGGGGGGGGCTCTGTTTATCAACTAAATTTATAATTGTGTTGGGCTCGTTAAGGAGCATTTAAAGCACCTATTTTCATGTACCCACTCAAAACAGATTTATTATTAGAGAACCGTTTCCCACAATTTCATATCTATTATGAGAAAATAACAAGAATACCCCTATGTCATAAAAGATAATAGCTAAAGTACCTGAACCCATTTTCATGAGATTGAAATATTTTATTATTTTATATGAGATAAGTTTATTTTTGTCATTTTCATGAGATAGTGTATTTTGTCATTTTTATGAGATAGTGTATTTTGTTCATAGGATCGATGATCCTAACCTTCCAATCTATGCATTTTTTTTATTGTGGTGTCCATTTTAAACTTCCTCAAATCAAAGGGTTAAGATCATTCTATGGAGAAGATTTTACGGGCCCACACTATCTACATTAGGGCCCAACAAATGAATGGTTGGATCACCCACCCAAACAACGTCGACACACGTATTTTTTTCATTTGTTGGGGATGTGCCCAGAAAATATTTTTCAATCCTAACCCCGATCTATGTAGTTTTTTTATATTGTAGTGTCCATTTTAAACCTTCTCAAATCAAAGGGTTAAGATCATTCTATGGAGAAGATTTTATTAGAGAATAAAATTAGATCTGAATTAGAGAATAAAATCAGGGCCCAACAAAATGAATGGTTGGATCACCAAAAAAATGCGGCCACCAGTATTTTTTTCGGGTTGCACGTAAGTGCAGAGCCGTCCACCATGTAAATTGTCTTGCATTAGATAGGTCTTTTTTATTATTTTCTATGAGATATAAGTGTATTGGTCAGTTTTTATGAGTGAGTGGTACTTTGATCATTTTCTATGAGATAGGGTCTTTTTATTTTCCATGATATATGAGTTTTTTTTTTTTTTTCGAAGAGATAGGTGTATTTAACACTTTCTATGAGATATAAGTAATTTTGTCATTTTTCATGAGATTTAAGTAGGGATATTTTCGTTATCTTTTATGAGATAAGGGTATTCTTGTTATTTTGTCATGGTGGGGGTATTTTTGTAAAAACTAAACCCAAGCCTCTTTTGTTGAAATTGTAATTATGGAAATAAAATCTCAACTACAATCGTTGCTCCAGTAATAAATGTGTTTGAGAATATATGCGTGGGGGTGCATGAAAATAGGTGCTTTAAATGCTCCTTAACGAGCGCCCTTAGGGCACTCGTTAGCAAAACCCTTTTATGTTTCCTCACAATTTACATGTTATCTCACTATCGCCATACCTGATCATTGGTCGAGTACATCTATTATAGCTAGGGGTGTAAATGGATATTCGAAAATTCGATTACCGTCTGCATCCGAATCCGTTTAAAGTGAATATTATCCGGATCCGTTTTAAGCGGATATTATCCGAATCCGTTTATGAGATATCCGGCTCTTAGCGGATGCGAATCTGGTAAATGGTATATCCGATCCGTTTAACATCCGAATCCGAGAAGTAAATCCCTTTTATTTATTATTAATAATATCATTAATATTTATTTTTAGTAATGACACACTATCTTTTGTTTCTAAAAGAAAAGTGAATTTTTTTTTTAGAAAAAAACAAAAACAAAAAGTGTTTTGGGCAGGAAATGAAGTAATCTCTCATTTTAAGGGCATTCTTGAAATTTGACATAGCTTCTTTATGAAGCAACAAATGTGGGTTGTAGGATGAAAGAGACAAATGGATGATGGTGATTGAATGAAGATGTCATAGTTTCTAGACAATTCTAGAGCAAAAAGACCATAGTCATTGATGGTAAATGGGCGACTATAGAAAGATAAAGTGCTGCAATACAATGTTCGAATTTACCGGATAAACGGATACGGATAATATCCGAATTCGAACAATATCCGATGGATACGAATTCGGTAATAGATATTAAATATCCGTCAAATTCGAATCCGAATCCGAATTCGGATATAGCCATATCCGATTCGAATTCGGATATAGCCATATCCGATTCGAATTCGATCCGTTTACACCCCTAATTATAGCCATCTAAGCTCATGCACTCCTTTGTTAAAATGGTTGCCCTACAATCGCACTCCAGATGGGGCAACAGGAGGTAAACTTTAACTTTCATATTCGTCTTATTTGGATTAGTAACCAAGTGGGCGACCGACGATCCTTGATTGTGAGCTAACTACATGGTCAGTTTGGTATTATATATAGGTCCAAGTTGGCTTCTGGCACACGTGTGCACGCACCCCATTGGTTCAACGAGTCTGACTGCTTGTTTCAAGGCTAATTGTAATTTTTTTGGGGGAGATGCACCCCCTGGAGGCTAATTCACACCCCCCCTTTAGCCGAATTGACGCCAAAAAGAGTAAGAAAAGAAGGGTATGTGGTAGACATTAACGCTGTTCGATGTCATTTGACGTTCAAGGGCTGGGAATTAATTATCCTAGAGAGGGTGTGAATTTATCGTCGCACTTTTTTTCTTATTGCAAACATTTCACCTTCCTATTCAAACGATTGCTTTTAGTATCTCACGCATACCATCAGTCAAAGGATTGCTTTCAGTGTGAAACTCTTTTGAGAAAGACCAATATCTCTCCTTCCAACTATTTTCTCTCTCATGTACAATCGGCCCTATGTATACATGTATTGTATGTAATACCACCCGTGTTTCCAGCGTCTCCATGCATCTTTGTGAAATGACTAGTTACTCCAAAAGCTTACGCGGTTAGAGTTGGTGTTATTTAGTCCGGTGTTTAAAAACTTGTTGACACGACAAGTAACTCGCCCGAGTCGACAAGGCTTTTTCATGGCCTCGTTTCGTGTTGCACCACATCCGCATTCCGCGTTTTGCCCATACAGGATCAATAAAAACGCCTTTGACTCTTCCGAGTTACGACCACATCAATCGCGTCGACCACATTCTTGGCCACGTTCGCGAAAGTCGACAAGGATTTTTCAGCGTATTCCGCATCACATCGGTGTTTTTAAACACTGATTTAGTCTTTTATACTTCAACACTCCCCTTCACATGTGCCTCCTATTTTTTGGGTTTGCCATACACTTGGCATATGTGGACAAGAGCTGACAATATTTATGAGAGTTGCATATCATCTTTTATGATCTTTCTTCCTAGAGCAAACCGGAGAACGTGGTGTAGACCCTGTGTAAATATATACGATGAGAGAGAGTAACAATGAAATGATGATGAGGAGCAGAGAGTGGAGAATAGTACAGAATAGTAGCTGGTGAAAGCAACTCGAATGGCTCTGAGATTAGCACAGGACAAGACAAAGATGATACAAAAATTGTCTACATACTCTTGGTTGCTTTCTTCGGTTAGTGTATTTTCGAAATAAAAAGTTTTGTTTTGAAAAAGTTTTATAACAAAAGTGCTTTTGGTTAGTAAAACGTGGGTGCTTTAGAAAAGAGTGTAAGAAAGCTTTTGAAAGATAGTCTCTTACGTGCTTAGCAGGGCCCACTTAGGTTGAATAAATTATTTTATATTTTGTGGATTTGTCTCTGTAGTTGTTGCTATGGATAGGAGTCTTAGAGATTAGGTTTATCTAGATTAGCTTGGGTAAGAGTTTTAGAGGAAGTGGTAAGTGGGTATTCCATTTATAAATAACATGTAAGCACTCTTTTGAGAATTAATGAAGAAATTACCCTAGAAATTGTGTCTTTGAGCACAAAGACAACTGATCCTTCCCTCGAAGTGGATCAAGAGGCCGATCTTCCCTCTAAGAAGATCAATTTCGTTACAAGCCGAATCTGGTTCGTAACAAAATGGTATCAGAGCAAGGCATGGATGATCCAATGATCGGGCGGTTGGAAGCTTTGGTGCGTTCTCTTGTGGTGGGACAAGAGAGAATGACCAAGGAGATGGAGGTGATGTTTTCTGCTATGAGTGCTAGATTCGACGAGATGGCGGTTACATGTTCGTGCGGCCATGAAAAAAGTTCCAACAAACAAAATTGTAATGGTGGAGGTACAGCTTATGGCCCCTCTGGGATGGAAGTTTCAGGTTCAATTAATTCCTATTTTCCCAAGCTTAAAGAAGAAAAGGAGAAAAGGCCACAAAAGAAAGGCATTTTTCAACCTTGTGGTGTTCAACAAGGTCGTCGCCAGAAAATTCGTCGTTCCTCTCAACCTATCCAACCCGACCGAGAAGATCATCATCCACGACCATCTGTGTGTCAAAATCACAATCAATTAAAAAAGGTACGGCGTCGGAGCTTTGATGAGCAATACGGTCATATCAGTTTGAAGAAAGAGTTGCCTCAACCCATGATGACGACTTACGAAATGCTAACTAATCACAAGACAAAGCGAAGAAAGAAGGGAGCAAGACGGAAAAAGAAGAGAAAATGAGAAGAGGAAAGACTTTCGGAAAGTGCATGAGATCTCATTTTTTCACCAATTGGACAAAACTTAATCTTCAACCTTGAGGACAAGGTTGATTTCAAGGGGGGTAGAATGTTACGTGCTTAGAGGGGCCCACTTAGGTAGAATAAATTATTTTATATTTTGTGGATTTATCTCTCTAGTTGTTGCTATGGATAAGAGTCTTAGAGATTAGGTTTATCTAGATTAGCTTGGGTACGAGTTTTAGAGGAAGTGGTAAGTGGGTATTCTATTTATAAATAACATGTAAGCACTCTTTTGAGAATTAATGAAGAAATTACCTTAGAAATTGTGTCTTTGAGCACAAGGACGATTGATCCTTCCCTCGAAGTGGATCAAGAGGCCGATCTTCCCTCTAAGAAGATCAATTTCGTCACGAGCCGAATCGGGTTCGTAACATAGTCCCGCATTGGAAACTCCAAGAGATGGAGAGTGCTATATATTGCTTTTCCCACTTCTCTATATTACTATTTTGTACAATGGGGTTTAGCCATTGGGTAGACCCGCGGGAAGGTGTGTTGGCATGGGCCGTAAGGCACTAGTGGCACTTTGCACTTCGGCACAAACTATTGGGATGCTTAAATTTTTCCAAGTCTAGACTGTTGGATCAAGATCGAGTTGTTTAGCGGATTGACCGTTGGATCATGGTTCGGTCGAATTGGACTGTGAGTTTGGTTATACTTGAAAATAGGAACAGTAACTAGAGATCTCACATACTCGTCCATCCGAAGGTGGTTCTGGGTTTGTCTCCGTTTAGTTCAAAATATCGACAAACATTTTGGTGTTGGAAACACCGGGCTTCATTGTATCTTGGAATCAAATTTGTGGTGCCCCTTGCACACTCGCTGGTGGAGGCGACTATTGTCTTAAGGAAAGTGACATCTCGCCTTGAAGCATATTATTTCTACTCCATTCCCCACATCTCGACAACAAATTCTCCAACATCTTCACTTGTTGTTCTCTTTTAACAAGATGTTCATATAGTTGAAGCGTATAGACTGAAAACAAGTCTATAACCATCTCTACCCATTCCCATCTATTCGATCATCAAAATTAAGATGAATAAATCTTATTGATCAGATGTTCCTAGGGAAAGGATATGGGTTTTGATAGTGGCACTCTGCATACTTTTACACTAGCCGGCAACCATCGCAGAAGGCATTTTGCGGATGGATTGTTGCATGTGAGAGCAGCCACATCATGAATGCAAACAAAATCTGTTGAAAAGTGAGCCGGTGGGGCTGCTCTCACATGCAACAGTCGATGGATTCTGGCAAATCCCTTCATATTATCATCTCTCACACTTCTGAAATTTTTATGAAAGTCAAGTTCTTTTTTTTTTTTTGTCTTCTTGTTTTTAGTGTCAGGGTGCTTCAATTCATTAAGCCCCTGGTTGGTTTGGATTCTGATAACCAATTGTCATTCCAAAACTAATTATTGGACTCAAAGTTAAATTTGGGTACATGAAAACCCTGCCCCCCGAACAGATAAAATCCCCCCTTCAACGGGTTCTGTGAGAATGGTTCATTGCTTGAGGATAAATTCACCCCCTTTAATGTCTGTCTTTGCTTCTAAAACTTAACGAACAACGTTAAAGGGATGATTTTATCTGTCAGAGGGGAGGCGGGAGGAAATATCATTCCCCTAAATTTATTGGACTCAAAGTTAAATTTGGGATGATTATTGGACTCAAAGTTAAATTTGGGTACATGAAAACCCTGCCCCCGGAACAGATAAAATCCCCCCTTCAACGGGTTCTGTGAGAATGGTTCACTGCTTGAGGATAAATTCACCCCCTTTAATGTCTGTCTTTGCTTCTAAAACTTAACGAACAACGTTAAAGGGATGATTTTATCTGTCAGTGGGGAGGCGGGAGGAAATATCATTCCCCTAAATTTAAATTTGAGTCCAATAATTAGTTTTGGACTCACAATGGTTCTCAAAATCCAAACAAACAGTGCTTTGTATTTTTGCCGTGTACGTTAAAATGTCTTGCGCTTTCCCGTGATAAAATAGACACTACTTCAAAAAGCTAGCAGATATTTTGGGCTATTTTTGAAAGAAAAACATCTTATTTTTCTTCTCGTAATTTTATTCCCTCTTGGAACAGTCGCTTGATTAAACCTAAGTATTGGGTCGTTTTTATGAAAATGACTGCATTCTGAACCACTTCTAACCCATCTGGGCTAAACAGACACACCTTTCTTTCTCAATTTTATTTATAAATTAATATTATTAAAAAAAAACTTAAAAGACATATGGGCTCTCTGTGAGATCATCGAACGAAGGTTTAAAATTTCGGTTTCGGACCTTGAAATTTCAAATTTTCGGTCGAAATCTGGTACAAAAATCAAAATTAATATTTTATTCAATATTAATTTCGGTGAAATATTAAATTAATTAAAAAATACAGATTTTTTGGGTCAAATTTCGGAAAAACCAAAATTTCGGCCGAAATAAATCACCATTCCGGTTTTGGGTGGTTTCGACCGAAATTTTGGATTTCGGTCGAAATTTAAAACCATGCATCGAACTTTGTATGTTTCTGTGGTTGCAAGCATAATCAGCGGCTCATATGACTATATACACTTGCCACGTGTAAAAGTAGCAAAACTCTTTAGGTGGGTCCCACTTATTGGACCAATGGGAAAAGAAAGCAATGAATTTATGAATAGTAAAAACAATGGTTATGGTGCGGCTAGGTTTCAAGAGGGAGTTATGGTGCGGCTAGGTTTCAAGAGGAAGTTTTGGTGTAGCTGTTCCATATGTGGAGTTCGGTGGGACCCATGTGAGGCCACCTTCAAAATGACATGTCTCGTCTCTTTCCAACAGTAACAGAAGGTGGGATCCCAACTTCCGAGGTCCTAAACGGACAAGTATAGTGGCCCTCTCGAAAGATATCTAATCTCACCAGAACTGTCGCCCAATGAGTGCCTTTTAGAAAGGACCCTAAAAGTGACTCTTTTTTTTTGGCATTTTCCTTGGGCGTAAAACAAATTTTTAGCCCATTTTCCCCTTAAAAATTAGCATAGGATTTGTTTCTAAAATTCTAAAATTAGGGGTGCCAATGTATGAAAAAACATTGCATATTTCCCCCTTCAGTTATGTATGCTGATAAGGGTATATTTTTAACATTATAAACCCTGCTTAAGCCCATTCAAATGCCTTCAGATAAGATAATATTAGGCCCTCGATCACTCCCCCCGCCCTCTCTTTTTCTCTTGTTTTTAATTTTATTTTTTCTTATCTGCTTTGTATCTTCACCACCTCGGTCTTTTTTTCAATAAAATCGGCTACCATTACCAAAAAAAATAATAATAAACCCGTATTTTTGTTGTCCTTTATCTTATGTCTAACCTGAACCCGACCCAATTTCATGTTAAAAGCTCAACACTCCCAAAAATCGACCAGAGTGGCACTCCTAGTTTGAGATGAGATCATGATCAAATGGTTAGCCTCATGATTTCTACAAGATCAACAATCTCAATTCCACGTAGTCCCAAAAATTGCCTTGCCTAATCCTCTCACTAAGAACAAATGCTGATGATTAAAGAACGACAATTGCGCCGTTCACATCCAAAACACTTACCCACTCACTATCTATCAGTTTTCGATAGGGAAATAATATATCCGCCTCCTTTTTACTTGGGCAGCCCCTCTAATGTAAAAGAGTAGTCATTAGATGGGGCTGTCCCTAGTGAGAAAAAATGGAGGAGAATATATCATTTTCGTTATTTCTTACTTACCAAAAACAGTCGTTTAGGTGTGGGTCAATGGGTCATCATCCCAGGTCGTATCATTTTTCTCAATAACAATCCACATTTTCTCATCTTTTGTAGTGTAATGGAGAATACTGTTGGTTTATTTTACCCTCAAGAAAACTAGCTAATAAAACAGGGAAAAAAAAAAATCATATAGTGGGATTTTGTTGAAACTTTTTGATCTTCCATGCGAGATTTTGATTACTTCCTGAACGAGATTTAGGCATGAAAGTGCGGAGAAGAAATAAATTCAGAGCATGAAATCAATGGGTCAGCACGACCACGTATGTGGGCAGAGAAAACAAGGAAAATATTTCCAATCTGCACGAAAAGCATTGCAGGATTTTGCAGTTTCTGAAGATTTGCTTTCCTTACTAACAAAAACAAAAGCAGGTATGCTGAATTTTACGATACCCTAAATTGATTTCCATTTACTATTCCTTTCCTCCTCCATTAATGACCCATATCCCTCCCCCCCCAAAACGGATAAAATCCCCCCCTTAACGGTTTCTGTGAGAATGGTTTACTGCTTGAGGATAAATTCACCCCCTTTAACGTTTTTCTTTGCCTTTAAAACCTAACGGATAACGTTAAGGAGGGGAGGAGGGGGGAGGTTTTTATCTGTCAGAATGGGGGGAAATATCACTCCCCCTTTTTTATAGGTAAGTTGGGAATTGAACCTAAGACTTCTAGGTTGTAGAAAAAAACCTTGACCACTAGCCCAAGAGCTCGCCCATCCTAGTACTATTCTCGCCGAGCACGCTTAACTTTGGAGTTCTGATGGGATCTAGTGCATTTGTGCCGGTATAATCGCACCCAGAATAGATAACAGAGTACGTAATAAAGATATATTATATAAGGATAAAGTCTGAAAATAAACCCCTGCTTAATTTTTCAGCATTCATCTGAACAAAGAGGAATAGGAAAACAACTCAGCCTGTTTTTGATTGTGCTATTGTTTGGTTCTTCAGAAATGAGATTCATGAGCAAATCCACAAAGGCCAAGACGATGACTCTGTGGGTTGCTTTATCATTGAGCCTGAGATAACAATGCAAGAGATCCTGCAAACAAGACCATTCCCTCAGTCCATGAGCTTCAACCATTTCTTCCATGGAAATCTTAAAATCCATGTAAGGATTCTTCGACGCCATCGCCATTGTCACGCTTTCTTTACAGAAACCCACCTCCATTATCAAGCACTCTCCTTCCTCTGTTTCCTCTATTTTCTCCATTTCCCCTGTTTCAAGCCACCTATCTTTTCCAAATACACTTTCCACAAGACCCATCTCAGTTTTCTCATTATCCATGATTGATTTTGTTGTGCAAGGGGAGAAGAAAAACCTTTGGGAGCTGATGTGGCCTTTGAGGACTAACTCGGCCGAGTTGGAATCGTCTGAATCGGTTGTTAATGAAGAGGAGGTGGTGGTGGAGAAAGATTCTTCGTTTGGTGGTCTTAGGTGAGAGACTGGTAGTTGGTCTGTTTCTTCGGTTAGGCTGCATAGAGTAGAAGAAGTTGAAGAGGCAGAAGAGTAATACATGGAATTGAAGCTCTTGTAAACTTCTCTAAAGGAGTGGGTTTTGGCCTCTTGGATGCATACCCATGTCATGGTTTTGGATCCTGGTGGTATAAAGTTAAAGATAGCTTGGTGTATAGCTTTAATGGAGGATTTCAGCTTTGGCTTTCCCATTTTCTGCTATAGAAAAAACAGAGGTGGAGAATAAAAATAAAGAGAAAAAGGCTTTAGAGAGAGAGAGAGAGAGAGAGAGAGAGAGAGAGAGAGAGAGAGAGAGTAAAAGGAGAAGTAAGAATCACATGAACTGAAATAAATTTATAGGTGAGAGAAGTGTATCAACGTGTGATGTTTTGTAAGTGCAGGGGAACAAGAAAAGTTTTTAAAAATTGGATCAATTCCTCAACAGCCACAAAGCATATTCCTCGCCGATTTCTCGTCCCGAGTTCTGCACCGAAATTAATATTGTCCCTAAGTTTAAAATAAATCAGACTGATGTAGGCTTACAACGGTAAGCGTGAGGACTGAGGAGTGGATTGGTAGTCCGCGTCACCTTCCAAAATCATGATTCACCCAATCTTCACCGTTCATCTCACGTTGGATCAAAACCCCCAATCACATAACTTGGTGAGGTGTGGGTGGCCCACCATAATGGGCCCAGAAGAAAATTGACTCAGTTATTATACACAAGTCAATAAACAATGTGTATCAGTGTATGGGGGGATCAGGAAGCCATAAATTTGTGAATTACTAATATTAAACTGAATAGAATTTATCTCGGGGTTAAATTACACAGAAACTTGGTATATGAACCTTCTCTATGTCAAATTGTTGTTATTCCTCATTGATCTATAACATGTAATCAGTGTGGGCCCACCACCACAAGTTTTGATTATCAGCTAAAGTGGATTATTTGGACAATGATATGTTTAGCCTAAACAGTCCATGGAGCTAGCTTAAACATAACTTCAGTGTTTATCCTAAAACAACTGTTACTATCTAATGGGTGGCCTGTGGTTATTTAAAACCTCATAAAAATAAACGGTTACTTTAAGTATTAAATGCCTTATAAATATTAAATTCTTAATAGCTATTAAGTATCCTCTCTCTCTCTCTCTCTCTCTCTCTCTCTCTCTCTCTCTCTCTCTATATATATATATATATATATATATATATATATATATATATATATATATATAAACCATTTCTGTGGCTATTAAATACCTTACTAGTGTAAATTTCTTTAAAACTTTAAATTAACATCTTCACTGTGAGATCTAAATCTGACGTTTAATTAGACTGCAATGCAATCTCCGTCATACATGTGGCACATGCGTCTACTATAATCACGACGATTAGTTAGTGGGTCACCACATGGAAGCATCGATCATCACTATTTCTACATGTCCACGGCTCCTTGGCGATTTCTCCTACAAGGTGGGTCCACTCAAAACACATCACGTAATGAAGGGAAATGATATATTCGCCCCATTTTCTTCCCAGGGACAGCCCCCGCTGCTCTCTAGTGTACTTAAAAGGGGTGCGAATTTATCTTCGCCCTCAACTATTTATCATTACTCTTTGAGTTTCACCCTACTAGGGGTTGTCCCAGGGAAGAAAATGGGGCGAATATATCAACTCTAAGATAAAATTAAACAAAAACCCCAAATCCAAGGATCCAAATTCCATGCACGTTGCGTTCCGTCTACTGTAATTATTTGAAATGACAGGGTAATGAAATTACCGTTGCATTCTTCGCGGGAAACCTGAAAGGAAATGCGAGATTTTGTTTCCATCTCGCAGGCTCAGATATAAAGTCTTTTGTTTTTTTCTTGTGATATGGTTGTGAATGATAATTGTAATATGATTTAAGTAAGACAAGTATCGTTACAGTTCCCCCCCACTTGTAGCTCAAATTTCACATTAAAATTACTCCAAATAAACACAGTAATAGACAGAAGGTATCGTCACTCTTTCGCAATTCTGCAGTCTCCCTGATTTTTTGCATGTTACCATTGGTGGGCCCCATTTCTAATCGTACTCTAACGTGATGTGATGTGGGTCCCTTTTACCTGTTCAGATGACAACGTGTGTACTATTACTTACGCACGCGTGTGATAGTAGCAGTGATCAAATTTATTAGATTTTTTTTATGGTGTAAGGCCCTACAGTCCAGTATCTTTTATAAAGTATTGTACAGGACACACCGTAGGATGATCCAAACAGTCCACTTGATGTGCCACAACGTAAATATAGGTTGTGCCTAAAAAATCGTTTCCATAGGATGATCTCAACCTTCCGATATCACCCTCTGTCTATTACTGTGTGTATTTGGAGTCATCTTTAGAGCAAATGGATGATATCTGCACGCCCTTTTTTTAATAATTGTACTTCTCTCTTATTCATATGCCACCAAATGAGACCTACTCTAGGCCTTGGACTATCTGGTGGACCCCACTGTGTCTAGTCTATTTAACTAGGTCTCTGATGGACGGTAAGGATCATATAATTGGGGCGGACTTTCCCATTGGTGATTGGTACATAATTCAAAGTAGGCCCCACCAAATAGGCGGTTCAGATCATTATATAAGTTGATTATCAAGTGTAATGAAATATCCTTTTCTTGTGACAATTTTTCATTCCACAAGTTCAAGAATTATTTTTTTCTTTGAGCAGGCATAATAAATTAAGTCTACTGATATTGGGGCTTCCATGTTTTGATAACTGCACAAACTCATTCTGTCTTTTACTATTTCAAAAACCGTGAAAGGTTATTACAATTCCCAAAAACTCTGAAGCCAATTTAAAAAGAACATACAAGGTGGGTTTGTGCAATTATCAAAACATGATAGTGCAAATATCAGTAGACTAAATTAATTTATATAATAATTTATTCAATATAATATATTTTTGAACAGGGGCCGTAAAGAGATTTCACAATAAAAGTGTTAAAGCATAAAAGATAAATAACGCCTTTCTCCAACAGCTTAAGCTTGGTATCAAAGCCAAAGGCCTCAAGTTCAAATCTCCCGGATAGCAAAAATCCGCATGCGATAGTCGGACCAAAGTGGGACTACATGTGCCACGTGTTTGCCATGTGAGCCACACGTACGGAGGAGTGTTAAAGTATAAAAGATAAACAACCCCTTTCTCCAACAGCTTAAGCTTTTGAAGAAGTTGGTTAGTTAACAAAAAGTTTATTCATTCTTGCACCCGGTCAAGCCATTCATTCTTGAAATAGCCCCCATATTTCAAAGAGAAATGATATTTCCACCCTCTTCTCTGTATTTCTACCATTTTTCCCTTTTACTTCAAATAACATAATTTTCAGAAAATGACAAATAAATGGTGTGATAAATCCAGTCATTTTATAGCAAAAGGGAAGGAAAACAAGGTAAAAACGATAGAAAAGGAGCTGAAAATGTCATTTCCCTTTTCAAAATTACAGTCTTATTTATAATCAAGGCACCCTGCAGTTTCTAAATTGGTAAATTTTATTCCTCCATTTTATGCGTATTTCACACCCCCCATGTCTTGTAATCTTGTATGTAGAACCGTTTGATGCCATACATATCCCACGTCTTTCTCAAATCCATAAAATTAGTGCATGACTGAATTGCACCTCCCTATGCAAGCGTGACGCTAGCAATTCGTAGGAATTGTTCTCTCATCGATTAAAAATGGCCCATGTAAAACGAATTCCATGGAATTTCCCTAAATAAAGGGAAGGGTAGTTTGGTAATCTTCCCCTGTAAATCCATAATGCCCACGCAAAGTACGTCTAGTTCACATCCAACCTATTCCTTGTCTACCAGAAGACAAAGACAGTCTCTTCCCATTCAAACTCAGCCATACTCTTCTTATCCAATCTATTTAAATTTATCTAAAGAAATGATATTTACACCCACGTCCTTCCCTTTTAATTTTTGGTACCATATGCCTCGTCAAACTATTTCTAAGCTCCCATTGGCTATTGGGATTCCCAACCAGCTGTGCCACCAAATAAGAAGCTGTCTCAAACCAAGAGAGGTACCAAAAAACAAGGGGTGATGAATATCAATATTTGCCTTAGCAAAAGGGTTTCAAATAAAACTGAAATCTCATCCACCCCACCCCCTGTTTGGATTACAAGAGATGTATTTTTGTGGGGAATTTTCCACTGGGAAAACTTTTCCTTTCCACAGTTAAGAGAGAAATGATATATTTATGACAAGAAATTATATGATGAACCGACAGCTGCTCCTCAAAAAGTGAGCTGCTGTTGGATCAAATATCAAGGATGGGACGACGAGTACGTGTTCATAAGGCCTTTCATCATATAATTTCTCTAGTTATGACATATTTAGAGGACTATTATCCAAAATTGAAGTTTCCTTTAAATAAAACATGAACCACATCCCTCTCCTGGTTCCTCCAAGACCGAAAGTACCCTTAGAATGGGATTCCAACTCAGCACCTGAGATTTTGAGAAGAAGAGATTTTATACGGTGCCCGATTGGGCACGTACCCTGAAAAAGTGGGTTGTTGTTGGATCAAGTATCGTGGGTGGATGCCCCACTAGTGTTGGTGCCCGATCGGCACCATATAATTTCTCTGAGAAAAATTGCTCTTTGCTAAAAGTTATCTCTTTCGCATGTAACCAAACAATTGAAAAGTGGAAAAATTTGGAAAATTTTCTCCCTTTCCAAACTTTTTTAAAAAATTATCGCAATCCAAACAAGGCCTTGTGATATGAAATGGGACCACTCTACTACTCATAATGTATCTATCTCTCTCTCACACACTGCTGGATGAGGCCCATTTACTTCCTGAATGAAAACTACTTAGCCAAACATGTCCTTCTCGGAACATCCACGAGAGATGAAACCCTAGACTATGCGTTGTTCGATCCACAAATCAACATCGAACCTCCTTGACATGCACATGGCAACTTCCCATGTTTGCCCCCACTCCCCCAGAGAGGGCCCACCAATTAATGCTTACCTGGTGTCTCTCTAGTGGTTTTCGCTCCTTCCTTGATCTTATCCTCTGTTTATAATAATTCCAAGCATCTGATCATCTGGGGAGAAGAAGAAAACCCTGGGGGATGAAGCCTCTCTTTGTTTCTAGTGCAGGTGGGGGAATCTTTTATTTGTTAATCTAAGTTTAATCACTAATATACACTTAAACAAATGTGTGCCCATACATATTCCGTTTATTTGACTACATCGAGGAAAAGACGATCAAGATTCTCAATTTGTTTTTCGGTGAACAAAGAAACACATGATCTACTAAAAAAGTGCAGAGAAGATTTGCATCTTCACATAATTTATTTAGTCAATGTACGTCGTTAGCAAACGCATGCATGTAAAATATTCTTCTAAAAAACAGGAGACATGTTCTGACTATTTTATCTCACTCTAGTTGTTTCACAGTCTTATACTTTATATTACACATATAATGACAATTTTCTGTTAGCTAAGACAGTATGTATTTTTAGATATTTTATATGGTAGAACGGCCGTATACTCCGGTACGTATTAATTTTTCAAAAGTATTGTACGGCCCACTTCATTCGATGATCCAAACCATTCATTTGTTGGGCCATAGGATGATACAATCTATAGAGGTTTCCATAATGCGCAGTCCTTCTATACTCTCTAGTTAGGAGGGTTAAAAATCATCCTATGCCCAAAAAATGAAGGGTTTGGATCATCCTATGAAGTGGTACTTTTTGAAAAATATTGGACTCTAATCACACTCAGCATATAAAGTCATGTCTGTGCAACCCCATTTATGCCTTTAATGTCTTTATACCTTAGGAACTGATATTCCCAACCTTCGTCAAAACATTCACCCATTTTGTTTGTTTGTTTGTTTTTAGCCCTGAGAAGGACAGACAAATGGAAGTCGAATGCACTCATTTTCATGAAAACAAACCGAAGGTAGAAATACTAGAAATGGTGGACAGGGGGTGAAAATATCAGTTTGCTTCTCCATTTGTGTCATGTCAGCACCTGTGTCTTATTTTATTTCTAGCTCCGCTTTTTTAATGGAAAAAAAGGTTAGTGTTAACGAGGTTAACACAAAGGTTAATACTAAATGCTTCTTTTTCATTTCCCTTCTTTACTAAATTTACATCAGTGTTGAAACTTCGCTATCTATGAATCTGATCATTGTAACATTTTGGAACTTAGCTAGATACTTTTTACAGAAGTGGTAGGATTTTCTTACTTTTTCTAACTTTTTTACAAAGGCTGAAACAATTGAAACTGACTTCTTCTCATCATTGAATCTTGATCCAATAACCATAATAGTATTTTCCACTTGGGCAATGTTCGGCAACCATGGGGAAAAAAATCATGTAATTTTTTACCCAAGGTGAGAGAAGGGTAGAGAGGGCATGTGAGTGAGAGATTTGAGAGGGCTGTGAGTGAGGAGAGCATGTGACTGAGTTGGCATATAGAAGAATAAAAATTCCTGTTTAAAATAAGATATTTGTTTTCTCTGTTTTCCTACCTCATCTTATGCTCTCCTCTCTCACCATCCCCTCAAATCTCTCTTTTTCTCCCACCTCTTTGCCATCTCTTACACTAGGTAAAGAGATATTTCATGATTTTTTTTCATAGTTGCCAATCCTCCCCTAAATTTTAATCATTTGTTTAGAAATATAGTAATTTTGCATTAATTAGATGTTATATGATAAATGGAGAGCTCCTCACTCATTCTCATCCTTCTCACTCATATAAAAACTCTTTTTTCATTTCTAATCTTACCTTATTTTAGAAATGTGGCAACCATGAATTTATTTTCTTCAGGAAAACCTTAATTTATATAAAACTATATATGGTGTATAAATTCGGCTGGTCAAAATAGATTCGATCACGCGCAAATAAATTAAGGAAAAGAAGTAAACAAACAGAAAATACAAGATATACGTAGTTTGACCAAGATGCCTACATCCACAGGCGAGATCGATCTATGAAAGAATATAAGAAGATTACAGCGGAATTAAACCCAATCCCATTCCCAAAACTTAAACTTATGCTTCTATCAACTTGAAGATCTTTCAAGAAAGCTCTATCTCACGCCCTGAAAGAAGACCACAAAATTATCTCTCTCTCTCTCTCTCTCTCTCTCTCTCTCTCTCTCTCTCTCTCATATGTATATAACCTACTGTTAGGAATATGTGGCCCCGATGAGGCAACCCCGGGTGGGGTTGAATTGGGTTTTCAAAAACTTTTGTTCCTTTTTATAAGATTAATTAAAAATTAAAGCAAAGAACAAAATAACAAATAAAAACAAGAAGATAAAAATCAAGATGCAAAGAGTAAAGTGAAGAATTTTTGAGATGTTCACTAATCTTGGATTTCTTAGATAAATTACAAAGACAATTGATGGTGCTTATAAAGAGCACTTACATGATAAACATAGAAATAAATCAAGACAACTATGGAAAGAGATAACACTAGAATATTCTAATCTAATCTAACCTAATCAAATCTACTTTCCTAATCTCTCTTGCTTGCCTCTTCTAATCCACTTGACTAATTTATCTAGTTGCTTCATTTAGCCAACTTACCCAATCTACCTCTAAGATGATCCAACGGTGAGATCTTAACCCAATCCAACCGTTGGATCTCACACACATATTCTAACATAAAGAAATGTGCTCCGAGATTTTTATAGTGGTTCGGCTCTAACTCGGCCTACATCCACTCTTTAGAAGACATCCCCTCTGTGGCTTCACTAACTCAAACTTCACTAACCCTACTCCCGAGGTTGAATTTGTACCTCGTACACTCCAAGCTTTATCACGTAGCTTGACTTGAAGGGCGTTCAAGGTGCCCTCTACTTAATACAAAGAGGAATGAAAGATTGACTTCTTCAAAGGCCAATTTACAATGCCAAGTCTCAATTAGCAAGAACAAAAAGATTTACAAGATGAATCATATATCAAATCCCTCAAATAATAACCAAATAGAGGCTCAAAGGGTTAACTCACCCTAATATATGTTCCAATAATAGTTGAGGTTGTTTCTTAAGTGATTAGGGGGCTTAGACCCCTTTATATATAGAAGGGAACCCAAAACTAGTCGTTTTAGTCCCCCAACGGCTAACTCGGATGACCCCTCAGTTGGTGAGGGGTTTTATTAAAAAACCCAAAAAGAACTGCTCGACTGGCTCTCTCGGCCTTCCAAGTAGGGGTCAATTGGTTGTCCAATGTATTTTCTAGTTTTGCACAATTATCTTGGAAAATTCATATCTCACTCGTTTCTTATCGAATTTCAACAATTATAGAAAGCTAAGGGTGTCTACTTTTTGTTAAAAATAATTTGAAAATTATTTGAAAATTTTATGATGATGGCCTTTGGTGGTTGACAAGTGACAATTTGGTTCTTTCTCCATTTTAAGCTCTCTTTAGCACCTGGACTTTGGTCCCTTTGATTTCTTTAATTCATTTAACATATTTTGGTCTCATTTAAGCAAGGTTTTAAATTTCAACCGAAATCCGTAATACTCGAAACTGTATTTTTTTCGGGTGAAATTTCGAAATTTCGATCCCAAAATTTGGTCCTAAAATTAAGGAATCTTACTAGAAAATCGAGAATTTTCATAATTATTTAATATTATCCCAAATTTCAGTCGAAATTACCGAAATTTACGTTGAAATTCCATACCAGAAAAAATAGCCGTCCATATGAGAAAAAATAGCCGTAAAATTAATTTTGTGGATTTCGGCCAAAATTTCAAAATTTCGGCTAAAATTTCGGTTTCGGTGAGGACCGAAATGCATTCTAAAACCGAGATTTAAAACCTTGCTTTTAAGAGCCTATAAGTGATTTCAAGTGAGGGATTTGATTTTACAATCTAACACAGAAGACTTGGCTGATTTCTTCAACTCCGATCTTCATCTTCAAGTCTTGATCATCTTAATGGATCGTCTATTCTTCTTCTTGGCTCCAATGGTCTTCAACTTGATCCTTGCCTTTTGATCCATGCCTCTTGACTTTGATCTTTGAATGAAATTTTCAACTTAAACAAAAGATCATTATACAACTAAATTACATAAGAAATCAATTTGTGTTTAGAATCATAAAACATGATTTAGAAGATTGCCAAGGCTGAACCATTGGGTTTACAACTATCTATATATACTTAGATATCCTAAACCTAGAAAACTACATAGATAGAAAGTCTGTTCTCCCTCGCTATCTCTCCTAATTCTATTCGAAAATTTATAAGAAAGAATACACCACCCACATGTGTGGGAAACAAGACATAGACACAAGAATTTCCACCTTGGCTTGTTTTCACAACCACCTTGAGGATTTTTTATTAGTGTTTTAGAAAGTCTGTATTTCACTAATCTTGATGGATTACAGAGAGAATTGATGGTGCTTATATAGAGCACTTACCTATGAATCTTATCTGGCAGTATCCAGAGATTTCAATGCTACATTGGCAACCAAAGAAGAGATTTTAATCATGTGGCACCCAAATGCAAAGTAAAACCCCTAAACTAACCTAGCTTTGTGCAACCAAACACACCCAAAAAGGTGGAATTTCGCTTTAAATTACTCGGGAGCAGTGCTTTCTCTTTCTCACTGCATTGGTAATGACACCCCCTCCTTATTCCCCTACTCTCTGAATCTATATTGCGCAACCAAAAATTTTTAGGACCCGTTTGGATGCCGAGAAGGTTTGGATTTGGATTTCTCACATTTGCAACCCTTTTTGCATTGTGATTTGGATCCGGATCAAATCCTTGGATTTCCAAATCAGCGACTGACAGTGAAAAAAAATCAGATTTCCAAATATGCAGTGGAAATAAGTAATTGGAAATCCACAGATCTGGCAGTTTCCTGCACCCTCTTTGCTCCTCAACATCTCCCCTGTAATAGGAAGTACCTCTTCCCTCGCTGTCTCCCTCAACATGAGCTCGCAGATCTATTCATTTTGTATTCAAAACTCAGTTAAAAATCCAAATACAAAACATGAGGTATCCAAACGGGCCCGCTTGGATGCCGAGAAGATTTGGGTTTGGATTTCTCACATTTGCAGCCCTTTTTGCAATGTAATTTGGATCGGATCAAATTCTTGGATTTCTAATTCAGCTTCAGATTTCTAAATTTGCTGTGAAAATAAGAAATTGGAAATCCACAGATCTGGCAGTTTCCTTCACCCTCTTTGCTCCTTAACCTCTCCCCTCCACTAGGAAGTACCCCCTTCCCTCTTTGTCTTCCTCTACATGAGCTGCCGGATCTACACACTATGTATTCAAAACTCAATCCCAAATCCAAATACAAAATGGGAGGTATCCAAACGGGCCCTAATAGAATTATGTTGATCTCTCTTGAATCAATGTCCTCCTAGGGGTGCAACTCGGGTCGGGTTGAGGCCAACCCTAACACAACCCGATATAGCAATCCCTTGACCCTAACCCAACCCAACCCAACCCAACCCGAGCCTTCGGTTGAAGATGGTCAACCCTACCCCAACTTGCCTCTAAATTTCTCAACCCTAATCCAACCCATCTACCTGAAATCGGGTCAGGTTGGTTCAGGTTCACCTTGGGTTGGCTTTTCCCAACCCTAACACAACCCAACCCAAGGAAATGCCAACCCAACCTGAGCCAAAATCGGGTTGAACCTGTCGGGTTCGGCTTGAACTAGACCCAAGTTGCTGTTAGTGATTTTGCATTTTCAAAATCATGTATATTACATGTTTTAGTGTTTTGGAAAATGTTTTATCAAAAGCGTTTGGGAAAAAGAAAATGTTTTCTTGGAAATATTTGCTTTTACAAAAGGATGTAGAAGTGTAGTTGAAAAGATAGTTCCACATCGGATGAGAGAAAAGAAAGAGAAGGGCTTATAAAGCACTACATTTTCTAACTCTTGTTGATTGCACATTGGGTTGAACCCATGGTTGGACCCGCGGGACGGTGCAACGCACCGTTCGCACACGCGCACGCGCGCGCGCGGCGTGGGCAATGGGCTATAGGGCGCATAGTGGCGCTTTATTGGCGCTTTTTTAGGCGCACTTTGTACTTCGCATGTACGCAACGTCGCGAGGAGCGATTGGAGCCTTCAGTTGGGTTGGGCTTCGGTTCGGGCCTAACGGTGGGCCCGTTTCAGTTCGGGCCTAACGGTCGACCCAACGGGCCCATGACTCCAACGGTCAAAGAGTGTAATCAAATGGGTTGTGTCCCTTTCCCCAACGGTCATGTGCCAAGGGGGTGCGATCCACACCATAGATGGTTGATCTAACGATGACTGGGTTGGAGAGAGGTTTTACTCAAGCCAACAGTCACATCTAGGATCGATCAGGACCGTTCAATATCAATGGGTGCGATCTAACGGTCAGATTTCAAACATTCTGGAAAGGTGCCCTGTAGAGGTGTTTTTCACACTGAAAAGACACCAGATGGTCTATAAAAATGTGCAAACTTCAGTCATTTCAGATAGAAATCGAATTGGCATTCTGACTGACTTTACACTCTCTTCTACACTCCTACAAAAATCCCCAAGTATTTCTACATACTGTTTTTTCTTTTGTTTACTGTTCTAGATACTGTTTTTCTGTAGAAACAGAATCTAGAGATTTCTCTAAGGCTTGAAATTTCGGAAGGGCATTTCGGGTTTGATTCCGCTAGTGCTACGCGTCATCAAACATTAGTAGGGCTTCCCTACTAGGCTTCATTGTATCTTGGAGGCAATTCGCGGATCCCCTTTGCACACTACTAGTGGGGGCGAATCTTGTCTTAAGGAAAGTGATATCACGCCTTGAAGCAACAAGTTTCTGTTTTATATCATCAACAGTACCCTCTACAAATTTTTTCCAACAATTGCAACCCTATATCCTCCCACTTGGCATCCTTATACCTTCTCCAATTTTCACACCCCTGCAATAGGCATTTGCCCCGTTGGGATTGTGATTTGACGTCAAAAAAGCGTTAAAGTTGCCCACGGTTCACGTTACAAGGGGGCAGAATGTGTACTGTATGAGGTGAAAATATAACCTATTTTATATGGGTCTGGCCTTAAAGTAACCGTTTATTTTTTGGGCCCGAAAGACATTCCCAGATGACGATCCTAACGTAACAGATCCGTAGTTGGGCTTTTCTTCTGTGGAGAGCTCTTGTTCCCGCCTTCCAAAGGTTTTCTGTAAAGAAGACTTTTCTGCCGTCTGCCGAGCGTCGATCATCTCGCAGGTCAGGTAGTTGTCGTCTCTCTCATTATCTTTCTGTTTTCTGGTTGGAAACCCTATAGAAAACCTCAATCAAACTGTGTATTCACTCATTCATCCTTTTTTTAATTGTTGGATTGAACCAGAGCTTAGGCATAGGTAGTTTTCTTCTCCTGCTGAAGTTGGATTGTCATTTGCAGCCCATTGTTGATGTTTTATTTGGGAAGTTCAAAATAACCCACATGTTTGAGATGTGGTCTCTATGAATTTTAGCTATTGTAACATATAGTTATCTATGCTTCTGATTTTAAATTCTTACAGTTAATACCCCCATTTTACTTTATCTATTTTAATTTCTAGCCTTCAATGAGCATCAGTGAGTAACAATTTTGTTTGCATGTCGGTGGTGATTTAATGATGTAGTTGCCAAGGGAGCAGTCACAATGAATAACATTATAGTAAAATTATATCTTTATTTGTTGATCAGTTTATGAAAACAGTCTGTACATGTAGTTTGCTTCTCTTATTGCAGTTGGATTGCCATTTGCTGTCCATTTTTGGGAAGTTCAAAATAACCCACCACATGTTTGAGATGTGGCCTCTATGAATTTTGGTTAATGTAACGTATAGTTATCAATGTTTCTGATCTTAAATTCTCATACAATAGCAGGTTTGAATCCTGAGTTTGCTGGGCCATTACTTATTTTGTCTCGCTTTTGTAGATTTATGCTTATGTTTTTAATGAATTTCCTTCTCATTGGCAATAGATGCTTGGTTATGCTATGCATCTTTTGATCAGATTGACTGTTTTGATATGAGAATGTCATTTGTATATTTGATAAAGATTTGGTTTTTGGCTGTTAACTTACCAACTTCTCCAAAAGCTTAAGCTATTGGAGAAAGGCGTTATTTATCTTTTATACTTTAACATTGGCTAATTTGCTAGACCATTGCTTATTTTGTCAGGCTTTTGCAGATCTATGCTTATGGTGTTGTTGCTGATTAATTTTCCTTCTTATTGGCAATAGATGCTTGGTTATGCTATTCTTCTTTTAATCAAATAGACTGTTTTGTTATGAGAATGTCATTTGTATATTAGATAAAGATTTGGTTAAGTTAGAGTGATTCCCACGGCTTATTTAATTGCTAGGTTTGATGATGCTCCTACTTCAAACGTGATTCTATTCCAAAAGCAAAACAAAACAAAAAATTATATCAGTTGCCAAACGTGATTTTGGTTTCTAGAATCAGAATCTGAATAAAAGACAAAATCAAGTATTGGAATCGAAATCAATAAACTGAATCAGAATCATTGCCAAACGTGCGTGATTCTGATTTTGTAAGCACTCCGAAGAGTGAGAATTGATTCTGAATTCCAGAATGAGAATTATTCAAAAACAGAACCTAAGGGTATGTTTGGCAACGTTCCAAAAAAACGTTCCTCATGTTTTTCCTGATTTTAAAAATCGAAAATCAGGAAAAACATGTTTGGCTGATGAAAAAACGGGAGTTCTAAGAATCAATTTTTTGTTTTTTTATCGTTTCAGAAACGCCCAACTTGAAAAAAAAAAAAAACGTTTCCAATTAGAAACGAATTGTTTTATCGGGAGGTTCTCTCTCTCATCTTATCTCTACCTCTTCTTCTCGAACGAACCGAGACTGCCGACGGCCGAACGTTGACCACTGGACCTCCGACCACTGAACGCCAACCTCGACTACCCAGGCTGTGTGTGTGTGTGTGTGTGTGTGTGTGTGTGTGTGTGTGTGTCTCCCTCCATCTCTCCCCCTCTCTATCATTCTCTCCTGTAGTAGCCAAAGATCGCTCCAAGGTTTTTGTCAATTTTTTTAAGTTTTTTCGTTTGGATAATGGCGCTCTGTATTAGGGTTTTCCCCTATTAGTCTTCTTCTTGCCCATTTCGTCTGGATAATGGCGTTGCATTAGGGTACTGCAATTCCTTGGACTTGCAGAAAATGAATCCCCTTTTTGAGTTATAAAAACATGCTTTATTTCCTTCGTTTTGCTTTTGCTTTCATTTTGTTCCATATTCCTGTATCATCTAATTTTCAAAAAGAAAAATAATCCTGTATCATCTATGCATACTGAGTAAAGATAGCCCTTTCATGCCCTGATTTCCATGGTTTTCTTCTTTTTATAATTGTTTCCCTGTATCATATATGCATATCACAAAATTTTCAGGGTTTTGTGCGAACAAGGTAAAGCAAGGGCAGATTCTCGAAGAAAAATCTCTCTGAACATTCTGTATAGCTGTTTGAACATTTAAATTAATGTGGAAACAATTGATGTTGCATATTTACATGTTAGATTCATATAGAAAAAAAAAAGACGGGGTTGAGCTGAAACTGACTACAGTGACATAATATCCTTTCTTCTCATTTCCAACTGGGACAGAAATTGCACTTAAAGCTGAGAGCTAAATAAAACTTTGCACCCATCTCTTGCTCTCTTGGAATCAACAGCCTTATAATGAAACAGTCATTAGATTTGCAATTTAAAAAAAACCCTGTTCTTAAATTGATAGCATTTTGTTAAGAGATTTATTAAGTTGGTGGCCTTTTTTTTTTTTAAGAAGATGACAATACTTATTAAAGAAGAGAAAATAATTACAAGATTTGCCCTATGTACAAATCACTCCTAGAGACACCCTCTTCTGCTAAATGCGATTCAGCTAAATATAATCAATTTTATTAGCCAAACACGATTCTGATTTTTTAGAATCAGAATAAAAATAAAAAACAAAATCAAGAATCAGAATCAAATCAAGAAAAAAAAATTAGAATTGTTGCCAAAGGCATCCTAAATCAGCATACATGCCATCAAAACCTTTAGGCCACGGATCATGATTCCATTTGAAAACGTTAGGACATCATGATTCCTTTATCTTTGGTTTATGTTATTGTTGTATTCCAATTTGTTAAGTAAAACGGCCGCAGTGATAGGAAATAATTGAAACAGCACGCAGCGATAGGAAATAATTGATTAAGTGCTTCAAAAGTAGTTATTATTATTTTCCCTTTTCTTGGCAGATGGGAACTATTCCAACCCTGGCTGTTCAAAAACAGCACTACAATGATTGGAAGGCAGTGGACATGGGATCATTGGTGTAACCATCTACAAATTAGTCTCTGCTTTTTCTGTCTCCTTTTTTTTATCATCTATAAAAGAGGAAAAACCTATCCTTTTTCTTACCTTTCTTTTGTTTCTTAATTTTTTCATTTCCATTTCTCATGTTGTGGATGGAAACTTCAGGGTTATGAGGTTTACTAACATTGTCTTGCGAACTTCTCAGGATTGGAAGTAAATCGTGAGGAGAATTGTGACTATATTTCTGATCAGGATTGGAAGTAAATCTTGAAGAGAATTGTGACTATCATTCCTTTCTCTTATCATTTTATGCTCGTGGGAAGAAAGTACATGCCATTTACTACCAGTTTCTAATAGGAATATTACCCAGAAGTTTAGAGCATTACTCTACAGGAAGAGGAGGAGAACACCTCGGTGAAGAGAATCCCTTTTTTAAGAGATGGGCAAAGAAGAAGGAACCCTACAGATTACCAAAAGGACAACCAGATCCTCCTCCACAACACCTTCAAGAAGCACACTGAAAACCCCAAAGACAAGCGACCCTTTTCCTCCATCTATATCCAATAATCTCTTATTTACGGAAGGATCTATCAGCTTGGATAACTTGCTTTCTAATTTTCCTGGTAGAAGGCTTCAAATCTGCGACATCTTGCGCTTGATTGGACCCCCAAATTGCCCCATGACTCCTCTCTTCCTCTATGGTGGTGTTTCTACTGGCAAAACCAGTGTCATTCTTCAAATTTTCAGGCATCTAAACCGTCCTTTTGTTTACTCAAGTTGCCGTTCTTGTTACAATCCCCGTATCTTGTTTGAATCTGTATTGAATCAATTGTTGCTTCATGGGAGGAATGCCAGTAATGGTTATTCCAGTAATAAGCGCTGTGAAAGGGTATCTGATTTCATCAATTTTCTCAGAGATGCCTTAATTCAGGTAATAGATAGCATCACAGGATGTCCGAAGAAATCTGGCTTAAAGGAAACAGTAAAACAAGTCAATGGAAGGATGATTTACTTGATATTTGATAACGTCGAGCTTATTCGAGCTTGGGACAAGAATTCCAGTATAATTTCTGTGTTATTCAAGATCAATGATATTCTGAAAATGCCTGAAGTGGGTCTGATTTTTATCAGCAGGGCTACACCTGATACATATTATTCAAATACTGGTTTTGTAGAGCCTCTTCCCATTTTCTTCCCTGATTATACAGAAGATGATATTTATCAGATTTTCATGAGAAACCATGCAAATCCCAAGCTTTATTCGTCTTTTCTCGAGTAAGTAAAAAATAACTCATTTAGCTAGTAAGCACATCATAGTTAATTTGGTCAATATGTTGTAATTAATATTTATCAATTTTGTTCCTCATGAAACAGTGCTGTCCTCAAGCCTTTCTGTAGAATTACACGACGAGTTGATGAATTGTCTATTGCTTTGCGGCCATTATTTCAAAAGTACTGTGAACCTTTGGGTGATTTGAAAGTGGTTCCTGATGAAGCCATGAAGAGAAGACTGTTCAGTCACCTTCAGCCACACATAGCACCTTCTTTGAACCAGACATTCAAGGTTCATTCTCAGCCTCGTCTTGAAGCTAACCAGAAGAAAGTAACGAGAATGGGAAATTCGAGGAAATTTGGTAGTGGGGAGGTTTCTAATGAGCTAGATTTCCATATGTCTCTCTCTGCTAAGTATCTTCTTATTTCTGCATTCCTTGCTTCAAGAAACCCAGCTACCCTTGATGCAGCATTGTTTGATTCAACTGGAGGGAGTGATAATCGAAAGCGCAGAAAAAAGTCAGTCATCTAGCCTTTAAAGCAACTGTTTTTTTTTTTAAAGATGTTTGGTGTATTAGGTTCTGTTTAAAAGGCTTTTGGATGATGTGTTTAATTTTATTTTTACATAGGAGCTCTGAAATATCAATGGAGAGGAAGGAGAATGCAACACAAGAATTGCTTATGAGAGGACCTGGAACTTTCCCCTTGGAGAGGTTGTTGGCTATATTTCAGTGTATCACATCAGTGGCAGGAGATTCTCTTGTAGTACAACAGGAAGGTGGGTTGGTGACAGATGGTGAGGAAACTGGGCTTATGTGTGATGTTCTTTTGCAATTGTCCACTCTTTGCAATGCTAATTTTATCAGTAAAGGAGGGAGCTGCCCCTTAGAAGGCTCAACTCGATACCGATCTATGGTGGATGAAGAAATGGCTTTAAAGGTGATCTTTCTGTCCTGTTGGATTGAAATTAACCTTTTCTTCTCCTTTATGATTACCTTGAATTCTTATATTTTTAAAATGTCTATTTTGGAATTGGTTGACAGGTTGCAAGGAGTGTGAACTTCCCTCTCTCGAAGTACTTGTATAGAAGATAATCTGAGAGATGGTACGTATCTGTATTGTGATTTTTCTTACAGCGACTCCGAGAAATCTATTGACCTTGTGAATTATGTGTTTCAATGCGCAATTTTAGCTCAATTCTGTGATCTTTTAGATTGCGATTTCTAAATCAATGGTGTTTGGTTGACCTGAATTTCATAATGCAATCTAATTAACAAAGAAATAAAACCCAAAAATGCTGTGTAATTCTTTCTTGTAAGTTTAGAAAGATTTAGAGTTACATCACCTCTCAAGCCCAAACACAATATTCTATTCAAACCTCTGCAACATTAAACAAAGTTATCCGCCGGCCAGCGATGAACCTGATCAGGGTTAGGAAGCAGACCATTAAACATGATTTTACCAGTTACAGCTTATTGGATTGCACCCGTTACTCTTTCCAGGTCTTTCTGACTTATTGCCTATTGGATTCCACTTGCGGCAAGAGGCACTGGCTATGCTTGGTTGCAGGTATTTACCTTGCAGAGTAGTTGTGTAAGTAGTCGACAGGGAGGAGACAAGCATTGGATTTACCTGGAACTTACCTCGTAGAATTGAGGTAGAGTTTGGTTGTCAACCTCACAGAGCAGTGGTAGGGAGTGTCATCGACCATCACTAATAGAGAGAGAGAGAGGGAAGAGAGTGAAAGATGAGAAAGAGAGAAAAAACATCAATCCCAAGAAATCCAAGCAAAAAGCCACCCTTTTGTGGTTTTTGGCTTGGAATTTATTGGGAGGAGACAAGGTTGACAAATCAGTAGACGAGCAATGATTTACCAGGAGACGTCCCTGGTAGTCTCCAGGGATTTCAATGCTACATTGGCAACCAAACAAGGGGTTTTGCTGATGTGGCACCAAAATGCCAAGCAAAACCCCTAAGCGTCTCTTGACCATCACCAATATCGGGAGAGTTACAAGCAACTTTCACTGACCATCACTATTATATAGAGACATACGATGCTTGGGTCCTAGTGTGTCAACCGGCGCCGCCTCTCTCTCTCTCTCTCTCTCTCTCTCTCTCTCTCTCTCCTTTTATTTCTTATGGAAGCAACTTTCACTGCTCAAACCATTTCTATGCTTACTACCATAATGCTACCTCTCTCTCTCTCTCTCTCTCTCTCTCTCTCTCTCTCTCACACACACACACACACACACACACTAATGCCATCTGTCTCTTGTAGTCTTTGTTTACGTTGCTCTAAAAACCATAGCCCTAAACTTCCCCCATCCTCTCTTTCCAATAGATTCTTTCAACAACAATTTGGAACCTCTTCTTGGCGACAGACCCCAACCCTGACCTTTGGGATCTTACTACGAGGCACTCTTTGACAGAGCCCCTTCTCACTTGGTTCCATAGAAGTCTGTGCATGATGCAGTAACATCTCTTGTATTAGAAGAAAAATACTGTTTACCATTAAAAAAAAGAAGAAGAAAATACTGTTTTGAAATGATGAAGCGGGTTAATAGCAAATTGTACTAGACTATAATCACTCGATCAAAGGAGGCTTTCCCATTGAGTGTTAATTGTTGCCAATTTTCAGGCCTTTTTGTGGGGCAAGGATCATCATACTCAATTGGGCCACATTGGGGTCCATGGTGGCCCAATAGATCAATGGTCTTGATCAGTGTTTCAAAACATGGACGCGGCGCGAAACACGACCGAAGAAAATCCTAGTCAACTCGGCACGACACGGTTGAGTACTCGGTTGATGAGGTCATAATTTGGGAGAGTCTACCATTCAAAAAAAAATAATAATAATAATAATAATTTGGGAGAGTCAAATGATATTTTTATTGACTCTGTAGGGCAAAACGCAGAGCACAACCAAGGTAAAAGGGAGTCGACTCGGGGGAGTCCATGATGACGCGAGGGAGTTTTAAAACTATGGTCTTGATCATCATCCACATGCATGTCTAAGATGGAGCCCACAATGTTAAAATGTTAATCATTGTCTGAGTCATCATAGCTCAACTCTATGCCATATTATGGGTTTGTAACATGAGTCCTACACAGACTATCACCATTACGATCAATCCCGACTACCAACATTGGGCTCTGGCCTTGCAGGGTTACATATGTATAGTGGGGACAGTTGTTCTGATGAACCATCGTAAGAAGATCCACTTGTTCCTGGTTCCATGCCAAACAGGCATTTCATTTGTAAGACTAAGGCCTACAAAGATCAACGCTTTATCTTCTATCGGTGGAACCATAAAGAAAGGCTAATAGATCTAAGGGTTTAGAATCATCCAATCAAGGTGGGCCAACAAGCCTTGTATTTCCCAATTGGGTGGACGATTAGGTCAACGGCTATTGTATCCGCGTGGCATGCATGGGCCAAAAAGTGATGGTTAGAGAAACAACCTAAGAATAACTATCTATTTAGCAATTTTATTATAACGTCATCCCCTTCATAGTTCATCTGTTAGGGGCTGTTTGAATGGTAGTAAAATGGTGGCAAGAAGTGGAAAGGAAATCATTTTCCAAGTTTTCACCACTTTTTGTTGTTTGGATGCACAAGGAAAGACTTTATAGGCAGAAGCCCCTTCCTGTGTGAAAAGAGAGTCCCTCATTTTCCTTCCTAGATGAAAAGAATTGTGGGTCATCTCTTCAACTTCTCAGCATCTTCAATTTCCTCTACATGAACCTTGTGTTTGTCCATCTCGCCCGCACTAAAACTAGCACCTAATGAGTTAATCTCTCTTTCCCCACCCACCCCTCCGCTCGACCTCTAACCTTCCCTCCGTCGCCTAAACCTTTGACAGCTGGTTAAATAATAAAAGACTAGTTGAGTTTGCCCCACTATCGATATATGGTAGTGCAAATATTAGTATCCAATAAAAGTCATGAAGTGTATAAGGTAAGCAAAATCTAAGTACAGATACTGGCTTTTAGGGCGTATACACTAACACACAGAACATGATTTTATGGCCTTACCAATTCTAAAAATCATACTTCATCATAAATGTGAGGATACATAAAAACAACCCATTGGACAATTAGAGGGAACACTTCATTTACAAGCTGAAGTTCAAATTTTCGCAATTTAAACACTCCAAGTAACTAGACAATCAAAATTTTCACAAGTAGATGGGTACAATGAAAACCTATTTCAGAATTTCATGTTTTTATTCACTTCCACACACAAAACAAGGGGTTTCTCTTACTCTGGAAGGAAATGCCACATTCAAAACCTAGTTCAGGTTATAGGATTTGAAGTATTGAACAAGCAGAAAAGTTAGGTTCAATTCATAGTTACCTGAGACTTCTCAGTTAGATGGAAAGCTCACTTCCCCAGAAGTTCGCTTCAGAAGCTAAGTTTTTTTTCGCTTCCCAAATTTAGGGGCACACGCTTCCTCACGTTTCCTTTTAAATAAGAATATACTTCCTATTTAGGTGATTTTTTTCCTAAAAGAGTGCTTTCTCCTTTTGATAAGGTCGAATGAGTTTTTTTTTTTTTTTTTTTAAAAAGAGTGTATTTAAAACTTGAAACTCATCTTAAGTTTCAAATGAAACTTATGAGTCTTTTTCCAAAAACTACATTAAATAGGAAGTATGGTAAAAAAGTGTGTTTTCTTCATCAAATAGCGCCCTACCTTACCAAACAGTGGAGGAGCATCGCTCGACGAACCGAGAGCCGTCCTGTCCAGTCCTTGGCCTGCCCTCGTTCGGTCAGGTGTTCTTCGCTATAGACGCCACCAAGAACAAGAAAGAGGCTCCCCACTCCTAGTCACTAAGTAGTAATCTGTCCTCCAGGGGACTCCACCAAGAGGTTCTTTCTCTCACGTCATCTCACCTGCCCGTTCCACTTCCGTGCCGGAGGAAATGGGATTCAAACCCATGATACAATCTTCTATGAAGGAATCGATCACTTCACCAATGGGACAGCTAACTACGAAATGTCAGGAGTTCGGGGAAAAGACAAATAGCCAGCAATTGGACTGCCTTCCTCTCCAATCAGTCTCCTCCTTAAAATTAACAAGATCTAGAGACGCAGAAGCATAGGGAGTGATAGCAGCAATTGATCCTGATCTGGTTTTATCATGACCAAGAGCATTCCTACGGAGGCAAGCGCAGGTAAGCTCACATAAGGGTCTGAGCTCATATGCCGTACTCTATCATTGGCATGGGATCTTCCTTTTTTGGGGGATCGGGTGGTGGATCAGAGCTGGCAGCAGCCCTCGGGCCAAATCCCTCTCTCTGTTCAAGTGATTGAGTTGATTACATAATTAAAGCATATGAAACCTACTCCTATACACTTCTTTTTCTCTTCCAATGAATCATATTACTTGCTCCATGTTGACTTCATCCTCTTTGATTTTAAGAACTTTTTTCTTCCCACATTTCCTCTTTTCTAAACCCCTCGATTCCTAGTTTCCTACTTCGGCTTCCTGCATTGGTTCTCACACTTGCCTCCCACACTGGCAGCTATGGTTTAAATATCCCCCGATTCCTACTTTTAAGAGCTTTTTGCTTCCCACATTTCCTCTTTTCTAAATCCCTCGATTCCTACTTCCGCTTCCTGCATCGATTCTTACACTTGCCTCCCACTTGGCAACTATGGTTCAAATATCAAGTCCTGTACCTATTGCGGATTAGGATCGAAGAGGAAACAAGAAAACTTTGTAACTGCAGACTTTGCGAATAGACCCTGAGTTGAAAAGCTTTGAATCTTGGAATGTATTTCAGATCCAGTCAATCTTTCAATTGATTTTGAAAGATATGATGCTCAGATGAAGTTTGCAGTGAGGATTTAACTCAAAAAGCCTTCCGAGTATTGAATATTGATACTTTCATTCAAATTCAAATAAAATGCTGACAGATATCTTTCATTCTAGGATCCGACAACACTCAGATTTCATGAGAGTTCAATTAGTAAAGGGATTCCAAATTCATATGGAATGGAAAGGTAGCACTAGAGGTTAGAGTCATGGTCAGTTCTTGAGAAACTCAAAGCCTGAAGCTTTATATTGGTAGATTAGACCCAAATCACATTAACTTCCTTCAGATCTGATGGATTTATGTATAAAGACACTGTCAAAGACTAGTTAGGACTTAGATTTGAAAGTGACAAATTAGGATAGAGAACTGTTTTAATGTCCAATAGGAGTGCAACTCAGGTCGGGTTGGATCGGGTTGAGGTCAACCCTAGCCAAACCCAAGTTACCATTCTCTCAACCCTAACCCAACCCGCCTCTAAATCTCTCAACCCTAACCCAACCCATCTTACCCGAAATTGGGTCGGGTTGAGTCGGGTTGGGTTCGGGTTCACCTAGGGCAACACAGAAAAATACAAGAAAAAAATATAACCCAAAGAAAATCAAGATAAAATTAGGGGACAGAGGTCGGGTTCGGGTTGGGTTGTGTTGCCTAGGCCTCAACCCTAACCCAACAAGAAATTAAATCGGGTTGGCTTTTCCCAACCCAAGGAAATGCCAACCCAACCTAAGCCAAAATCGGGTTGTACCCGTCGGGTTCGGGTTGAGCCTGACCCAAGTTGCACCCCTAATGTCCAACAATCTTAAGGCTGCAAGAGTCGGTTTCGGAAAGTATGCTGAACCTTATGAGAGTTATGTTCTATAACTAGCGTACCGAGTTAATTCCAAAGGAAAAAAGAAAACAACAGTGCTAAAAACTGAGATCGGCTCCTGACGATTAGTTAAGCGAACAAGGTTCTACAATCATGGCAGAAACACAAAGACACTTACGTAGGGACAAATTTAATTTGCAGAATAAATGACAAAACAAACTACCAGAATATCTTTCAAGATAAAGGAGAAACAAAAATCTGGATTGGAGTTTATTCAAACCGGGGACTGTATTACAAACACAGGAGAGAGAAAAGAACTTACTGTAAAGTTGTCTTCTCCTCTCTTCCTTGGAGGGAGAATTCACCTCCTTTGAGCCTAAACTCAATTCCAAACTTTACTCTCCACGACACAAATTCCAGGATTAAAAAAAAATCCCAAATGCCACTCTTGCTCTCTATTTATAGAGAGCAGAACTCTCTAGAAGCTGGATGGTTGGCATGCCTGTTGTCTTGGCTGGTCCTCCATTTGCAAGTCTATGTGGCATTCTTGGACAGCATCCATCTAGCTGTCATAAGCTGATTTGGCAGCATATGGCGGATGAGGTGGCAGCACCCAAGCAACCTTCTTGGACGACCAACTATTTCCTCCTCTCTCTTGCTTGTTTTCTTCATGTAATGACACACACAATCATCTAACGACATGCTAATGCCCTCTCTTGAGGCCTTATTTACAATGGTTACCACTCACCACACCTAAACCTCTCAAGTGCATGAGTGAGATGCCCAATGCCAATTATCCTAGGTTAAAAGAGGTAGCCCATACTCCATGGCCGTCCCGTGTCTATTTCAGTAGCCTGAACAATCAAAGGGATGCTCTCCCTCAAATACCATTTTCATTCCTGTTTTTGTTTCTAGAATGTTTTTTTTTTTTTTTTTGGAGAAATTATATGATGAAAGGCCGTATGAACATGTAAGGGTGGTACGATAAATGTACCACCCTTGAGATTTGTTCCAACAGCAGCTCCTCAAAAAGTGAGCTGCAGTGGGATCAAATATCAGGGATGGGATGCTGAGTACATGTTTACAAGGCCTTTCATCATATAAATTCTCCTTTTTTTTGTTAATGTTGGTTTTTTTAGATCTTTGCACATTCTATGATTTGCATGCTTTATTGTTAGGCATTTTCATGAGCTAGGGATGACTGGATCCAACCATGATTTTGGGAGATCTATATTTATGTTGGAGCATCTTGTTTGTTTGAATCGATGCTAGCATAGCCTTTGGCTAATATTTCTCATCAATTCGCAAACATATTTCTGTTTTCATTCAGTACATGTGGTAGTGATCTGATTTCGCAGTTGAAAGTATGCTCATCTGTGACTTCATGTTGTGATTTTGCTCTTTTGGATGCCTCCTGCACCCATTGTGTCAACTCCAAGTTTTTCAAGGTTGATCTGCTTGCTTGGATAGATGTTCTGGGTGGTATTACCTCAAACCTGATATATCCTTCCGCTGATATTAAGTTTTATATATCTTCCATTTATATCAAGTTTTGTGTGAGGTTTTGCAATAATGTATAGTCTAAGTTGATTGGGCTCAATTCTTAGTGGTCTTCGTAGATTCGAGAGTGAGGCCTGCAGCGCCACTCGCCTTTACCAGGCCTACTACCAGTGTTCTTAGTATAGTGTATTTGTTTTTGTCTTTTGTTGAATTTTTTTCATGGTTCGATAGATAAATTGATTAGCCAATGATTTTTTTCTGTGTTTCAGAATACAGGTCTATGCCTAATGACTCATGACTATCCTATTGGAAAATTCCTTTCCTTTTGCACAAGATTGAGAGAGGGTGTCATTGCATCTCTCTATCTATTTAATTTCTTCTACTTCCACTTGCACTCCTTTTCTAGGATGTAACCTTGGATAATCAACTCAACTCAACAAAGCCTTTGTCCCAAGCTAGTTGGGGTCGGCTAAATGAATCCTTTAGAAAAAAAATTTCATGAAGAGGGTAAAAGGGATCTACCCGGCTCTAATCCTGGTTCTAGTTGGGTTCTTCTACGTGGATCATTTTCTTCCATTCTATCATATCCAAGGTTATGTTCTCTATTAAGTTCCTAGCTATTAAGTCTTTCCTCACTGTTTCTACTCATGTTATTTTCGGTCTACCCCTACCTCTTTTTACTCCCTCAATTTGGCACGAGTCACCTCTTCTCACCAGAGCATCCAAAGGCCTACGTTGGATATGTCCAAACCATCTTAAGCGGTGCTCTCTCATCTTCTCCTCGATTGGAGCCATCCCCACCTTTTTACGAATGTCTTCATTTTTAATTCTATCTAACCTTGTGTGGCCTCACATCTATCTAAGCATTCGCATCTCCGCTACACTCATCTTATGCACATGTTGCTTTTTGGTGGCCCAACATTCTGAGCCGTACAGCATGGCTGGCCTCACAGTTGTCTTATAAAACTTTCCCTTCAACTTGGTAGGGATTTTACGGTCGCACAGAACTCCTGAGGCAAGCTTCCACTTCAACCAACCTGCTCTTATTCTATGGTTAACATCCTCTTCAATCTCTCCTTCCTTATGTAGAATTGAACCAAGATATCGAAATATATCCCTCTTAGGTACCTCCTGTCCACTCATATTTACTACGCCCTCATCCCGCATCCTTACATTACTAAAGTTGCATTCCATATATTCTGTCTTAGTCCTACTCAGTCTAAAACCTTTAGATTCCAAAGTAACTCTAATTTAGCATTTACTCCTGCTTTGGTTTCGTCGATTAATACTATATCATTCACAAATAACATACACCACGGCACCTCATCCTGGATACCCTCCGTAAGCTCATCCATAACTAGTGTAAAAAGATAAGGGCTTAGAGCTGATCCTTGGTGCAGTCCTATTGTAATTGGAAACTCACTAGACGTGCCATCCGTGGTTCTAACACTAGTTATTGCTCCATCGTACATCTCCTTAATCACATCAACAGATTTAGTAGGCATTTTTTTCCTTTCAAGGACCCACCACATAACACTCCTGAGAACCTTATCATCCGCTTTCTCCAAATCAATGAAAACCATATGAAGGTCCTTTTTATTTTCTCTAAATCTCTCCATTAACCGCCTAATCAAGAAGATAGCTTCCATAGTCGATCGTCCGGGCATGAAACCAAATTGATTCTCTGGCACCTTAGTCTCTTTTCTTAGTCTATGCTCAATTACCCTCTCCCAAAGCTTCATGGTGTGACTCATTAGCTTAATTCCCGGTAATTGATGCAACTCTGAATATCCCCTTTATTCTTATAAATAGGTACTAATGTACTCTTCCTCCACTCATCAGGCATCTTCTTAGTCTTCAAAATATTGTTAAATAATCTAGTTAACCAAACTAAACCCACATCACCCAAGCATCTCCAAGTCGCAATAGGAATATCGTCAGGCCCCCTAGCCTTAACTAATTTCATATTTTTCATAGCTACTCTTACCTCTAATGTTCGGATTCTACGAACAAACCTCCGATTTGTATCATCAAAAGCGTTATCAAGTTCTCCCAAATTTGCTACAGGTTCTCCATTAAACAACTTATCGAAGTAACTTCTCCACTTCTCTTTAACCTCATTTTCTTTTACTAACAATCTTTGATTCTCATCTTTGATGAATTTTATATGATTCAAGTTTCTGCTTTTCCTTTCTCTCATCTTAGCAAGCTTGTTGACATCTTTTTCACCCTCTTTCGTACCTAACCTGTGGTACAAATCCTCATATGCCCTTGCCTCTAGCTTCCCTTACTGCCTGCTTAGCTTATTTTCTAGCCAATCTATACTTCTCCATGTTTTCCTCAATTTTTCACTTGTGCAAGCATTTATAACACTCTCTTTTAGACCTAATCGCCTTTTGGACCTCCTCATTCCACCACCATGTGTCTTTAGACGGCGGCCCACTTCTTCTAGATTCTCCAAGTACCTCCCTAGCCACTTTCCTGATATAACTAGACATCCCATTCCACATAATATTAGTCTCCTCGTCAAGACACCAAGGTCCTTCTTTAAGCAGTCTATCCTTAAACATCTTTAGTTTTCCCCCTTTGAGATCCCACCACCTAGTCCTCGGATGTCTAACATCTATATCTTTTCTCTATATCTTTTCTCTTCCAATGTTTGATGCATATATCCAACACCACTAGCCTTGCATAATCCTGATCACTAAATACCCATGAAATTTAGAATCCCTGAAAGTTATCATTCAAGTATTTGATTGAATGGCTTGGAACTTCACCGGCAAACAAGGGGAATTTAAAGCTTGAAACAGAATACAATACTCTGAAACTCGAATAGAAAATGGAATTTTATCGACTAAAATTTTGTCAACAGGTAGAGGGTAATTGACTCGTAGATTCTTCTTAACCACTGAAGTTTTTAATATGGTATGCATCAGCCAAATTCTGTTGTACTCAAATTGCTATGAAGGTAAACTCATCAACTTTCTTATTTTAATACCAGAATGAGTAATTTACATGGCATTGCATTGCATAGGACCATGTTCTAGGGAGTACATGCAATTGTTATCTTATTTTATTTTGGTTTCATTTGATTTGATCTGTGGTGACAGGACCTGGCAACATGATGCTCAAATGCCTTTTTTGGACTCAAACTGAACAAGGATCCATTTGCAGAATTCTCGTAGTGATAATTATAGGAAGATGGACTAGTTAATCAAGAAATTAAGGGGACCTTCTGAAGAGGGGGACAGTAATTGATCTTGATAATGCGGATCAAGCTTGTGAGTATCCAATGCAAAGACCACTTACACATTATGAGCGCTATCCTATGAAGAAACCAAGATTGTTGTATGGTGAAATCATGCTTTTTTTTTTCCATTTCCTAAATTATGTATTTTTATCATCAATCTTGGGCTTTATGTATATGCGACTAATTAATATATTTTTAATTAGATTTACCAAAGTCTGATTAGGTAGCCTGGTGAATTGATGATATTGGTGTATACATCAGATATTAGTATGGTTTTTGGCCTCTTGTAGCAAGGACCTTGGTTTCAGAGTTTTTGAATGAGGCATCTCAGTCGAAATAGTTTTGCTTTTTGCCCTGTTCCAGGGACCAAAGCTTTGACTTAGTGAACTTTTTTTATGCATTTTCTGTCAAGATGAGCATTGGGGAATAGAAAGTCCTCTTGGTTTTGTATAGAAGCATATTTGTACTCATTGGGTTTTTGATTGGTTGGCTTTGGTAGATAGCCCTGCAAAATCTGGGAACTTTTCTAGCTCTGTAAAATGTGGATTCTGGGCACATCATGAAGTCATACAAATTGTTGGAAACTGATCATTTTGCACTTGGTTCTGTTTTCCTTCTCTACATCCAGAAGTAAAATAGTCAATTTTCTCTTGCTTATTGATGGGAATGATATTTCAACACTCTTGATTCAATAATAGCACTACACCCTTTATTTTACACTTTTATAATTAGCTTTTAAACTTTGTTACAATTCCCAAAATGCTCTCAACATAATCAATCTAAAAACTGTAAATAGTAGGTGCCATTATTGATACGAGGGAGTTGCAATATCATTTCCCCATTTGATGATGGAGGAATTTCATTTCAGTGTTCTCCTCAAGCAGGACGTACATAAGACCCTCCTGACATAGTATAAAAGTTAAGTGAAATGATATATTTGCCCCCTTTTCTTCCCCCGAGCCACCCTTTGTGTAAAAAGAGTAGTCATAAATAATTAAAAACAATAGGGGAAAGTAGCCTAGCGAAGCTAATTTATCTATATAATAGCAGCATCTCCATTTGCTTGTTATATTGCTCCTCTCATAGGAGTCTCATTGGTTTTTGGTCCGTGTTAGACTCATGACTAGTGTCCATATGGGGGTCAATAATTAAAAGAAAACAGAGAGGAAAGCCCTTTTTAGGTCAGAAGACCTTACTTACGTATCAACCAAAGAGGTCCTCACTCAGAGGAGCTTTTATCGTCACCCATATTCACCCCTCATTTGTCTTTCTCTCTCCTCTTCTCTCTCTAACCCAGAGGAGAGAGAGACATAGGGGGTCGATTTATCACTGCCATAGTTCAAGTTTCATTTCCAGAGACCCTTAATTTAGGCTAACGATATTGCAGTTTGACACTATCATGTATTAGCAATTGCACAAACTCAACTTCTCTTTTAATTATTGGAAAACGATTCCAAACCCGGATTTTCTTTGGAAAATAAAGACAGTGAAATTGATCAACAATTTTGTGTCCGCGTTTTTAGGATTTTGTGGGGGATTTGAGCTCACATTCTTGCCTTCTCGCACGTGTCACAACATGAAATTTCGTATTTAATTTTCGAACGAAATCCGAGTTGGTGCAATTATAAAAACATGGTAGTGCCAGTAGCTTTAATTTATAATGGCTACTCTTTCTGCACACTACAGTCTACAGACATGGCCCCAAAAGAAAATGGGGGCACGAATTTATCATTTTCCTTTAAATTGTGAAAAAAAAAAAAAAAATCTTTCAGCACAACCATGCTTTAATAATTGCACAAAACCAAATTAGGGGTGCAACTCCCTACCTGAGAATTATCATGGGTATGGTCTAATTTTTTTACTGGAAGACCCAAGATCCGTAAACCGGACTCTACCCAAGATAGTTTCTCGGGTCGGTCGGGTTTTCATTTTTCAGAGTAGGATAGTGACTAATTCTAAAGATTGTAGAGAAAAAAAAACAAATGCTCACACCAAAAATCTCTAAATTTATGTCATTAAGTGTATAAATTTAAGGACACTATATTTTCACATAATAGACATGATCACCTCAGTGTAAACAATTGTATCAATATATTTGAAAATAATTTGCTATGTTATTCAAGAGATATTTAAGAAAGTAGCTGTACACCCATATGAGTCACATGTTTCGGTTTCTTTTGCTATAAAACCCAGCCTACTGCCTACCCATGATTGAGTCGGGTTTCCCAATTTAAAACCCGACCCTAGCCAAGACCCATGATTTCTAATAACCCTTGAGGAGCTCTTTAAATAATAAAAGACAAGATGGTTCAGTGCAATTATCAAAACATGGTTGTGCTGATATCATTTAAAAATTTCCTTCCCTTAATCCCAAACAGGGAGCTAACAATAATTAATAAAGAGAGGGTTGACCAAAACACAGGCACCAAAACAAAGTGGGTGAAATTAAAGACACCAAAGAGGTTTTCTAGAGAGAGAGAGAGAGAGAGAGAGAGAGAGATGAGGAGCAACAGAGGGTTGAAGCTGTTTGATGCTCACTGCCACCTGCAAGACCCCAGAATCTATGATTTTGCTCCCCAAATCATCCAAACCGCTCTCAATTCCGGTGTCCTCCGATTTGCAGTCAATGGGGTCTCCCAGGTATATTATTATACTTTAAATCTAACCCAACCCATTTCTTCTAACCCTCTCCTCTTCACTTTAAAAGGAGAAAAAAAAGTGAAACCCTTTCTGAGTTTAGGGTTTAATGGAAAACTACACTTTGTTTTTCAGAAAGACTGGCATCTTGTCAAACAGATGGGTGAAGATTACCCATCTATAATTCCCTGCTTTGGTCTTCATCCCTGGTTAGCTTTTACAATTCTTACCACATTTTTACCACTTTTTCTTTCTTTCTTTTTTATTGATGGACTCCATTTCTCTGTTCCCTTTTAATTGTCTACTTTTTCTGATGTTGTTGTGAAAATAAATATTGATGAAAAACAGGTATGTTGCTGAGAGAACCCCCAACTGGTTGAAAGAAATGAGGGGATTCTTTGAGACTACACCTCATGCCGCAGTCGGCGAAGTGAGTTTTTTTTTCCCCTTTCATTAGCTCAAATGCCAGTTTTTGAAGTTTTTTATTGTATTGTAGGATTTTGGTCATTGATGTGAAATGGGTATTGATAGAAACTTTTAGTACTAATTCAGTGGTCCTGTACGCAGAATAAGTTTGAAGTTTTATGGAGATTCATTGAATACTGATATCAGTTATGAGGGCCTGTTTTTTTTTTACTCTTTGATTGTAGTTTTTTGGATCTATTGTCCAGAAATTTCTTTATATTAGCGCATAAGAAGAAAATTGGAAAAAGAGAAGAGCATCTGATGCACACACAATCATGCTATTTATTACATCATAGAATTCTCATTAGGGTTGTCGTTCGGATACCAAACCACTATGTTTACTTGCCAAAAATAGAGTTATTGAGCTCCACATTTGTATAATAAGCCTACGCATATTTTGAGCTGTTGATACGTAAGAACGAAGACAAGCTCCCCTCATTTGGAAATGAAATCTGATAGTCTTGTTTATCTTCACATCCAGATCACTCTTGTTGAACTCAATTTTCTATTGTCATTGCTGGGAAACTAACATTTAATCCTCTCAGACCATAGAAATGTGGGACCTCCCCGTGGCAAGAAATGTTATATTAGACTATTCATCCAAACATTTGCTACTATATGCTACATTGGCTTCCCTAAAGATTTATGGAAGATTGCTGCATTGTAGGCCTTGTGGAATGAGAGAAATGGAAGGATCTTTTAGAATAAAAGCTGCACCCCTTGGTAGTTGATGAATGGCATTAAGCTAGGACATTTCTAGAAAAGAATTTTGGGAAATTTTGGTTTGTAATCTTTTGCGCAAATAAGTTGCATAGAGTTCTCTAAATGTGGATGAAACCAAGGCTAGATGGTCTTCTCCTCCCAACTGCCTAAAGTTAAAACTTCATGGTAGTTTCAACAGGCAATTCTGGAGCCATTAAAAAAAAGGAGAAGAAGAAGAAGAAGAGGTAATTCTGGACCCTTCAGCATTGGTGAGTCTTTAAGGAATGAGATGGAAAAGATCATTAAAGCACTCTCCAGCTGGCCTATGCACTAGTCGAATTCCAATGAAGCTGACACGTGTGTCCTCCTAGTATGTCTTTGTAATTTTAAGGAGGAACACTCCAAATCTCTTGAGGAAGGCAATCTGGCCAATTTAATTGTTTGGGTGTCCAAAGTCTAAACATAAAGTGTTTCCATGGAGACTAGCAAATTTTAAGTTGGGAATTTGAGACTTGCATAAGCTATTCTCTCTCTCCTATGCGCACGCCCCTTGAAGTGGCCAATGAAACTGCTGATTTGTTAGCAAGTGAGGGTATTGATTGGGAACTTTTATTCATTGGGAATGCACTTTATTCCTTTTTTTTAATGTTCTCTTTTTATGTTTTTTTTCTCCCTTTGTCAGTCTTTTTTGCTGGGGCATCTCTGCCTGCTCATGTTTCTATTTTTTCTTTCACAAGAAATTTTTCTGTTATCTTTCATCAAAAAGGGAAAATGTGTACCTCACTAGAATGGACTGCACTATAGCCCGGAGTCAATTCTCCAACCCTGCACTAACATTACACCATCAAGGCTGAAATCTTCTTGCGTCAATGCCAAATTGTTGTCTTTTAGAGTACTAGGAACAGGATTAGATTATTTCTACCCATGTTTAAAAACTGACTCATACAAAACTATGCTAGGGTAAAACCTATTGACTCGGTCGAGTTGGTGATTGATGCGGTGAATTTTTCATTAACTTGAGAAATTCAAAGTCGTTTTTGTTGAACTCAGTAGGGCCAAATTCGGACACATACGAGAACTCGACCAAGGTAAAATCAAGTTGACCTCGACCGAGGGTTTTTTTTTTTTTTTTGAAAATGCCGACCAAGGGATTTTTTAAACAGTAAATTCTACATTTTTTTCAGCCCATGGACAACGAGTGGGTCCTGTTGTCTCATATGCACCATGCATACTCCAAGATCCATTTATAGTTTCAGATGTCTCTTTGGTTCTACTGAATAAATTTCAGGGATGCATTGATACTCCAAACCCATTTAAAGTATGTGAGAGAATTTTTTAATGATTTTACTTGAAGAAAATAGAAACAAAATACAAGGGGGCAGAGGTTGCCCTTGATAACCCTTCTCTCTGTGCTCCCAATTTGGCCAAACAATCCGCTAAATAGTTTGTGGTCCAATAGATACAAGACAGTGATCCAAGATGAATGCAACTCCATCCAATGTAGAGATCTGGAACAGAACTTCGCATCACCCATATCAGGCCAAACCTTCTCAATGAGAGGAGTTATTTGTGTCGGCATGGTTGTATTTGGTCTCCAGCATTGAATTGAGTAGATTGATATCTTCCTAACCTTGAACCAGAAAGTATTTAATTAGTTTTCTTGCAGGAAATATCCAATCAAGGCATTTGTTGGAAATATTTTTTATGTCAAGCATCTGCATCTAATGTCTCCAAGCATTTGAAAATTTTTCAGGTGGGTTTGGATAAAGGTTCACATGGGAAGGAAATTGACTTCTTGGATCAGGTAATCACAAATTATCTCAACGTTATCTTTTGGTGGGTTTGTTGGAAAGGGACCTTTTGTAGAGTTGAATTTTTCATAATACAATGTATTTGTTAGAGTTCTTTTTTCTTATATTTCAAGAATCATATCCTGATATCTCCAATAATTTCATCTTTCAGGTTCAAGTTTTCCGGGAGCAACTTGAACTTGCCAAAGAGTTAGAGAGACCAGTTTCTGTCCACTGTGTCCGTGCCTTTGGTGACCTTATAGAAATAATGCAGTATGGTTCTTCTCATTAACCATTTGAATTTTCAAATAATTGTCTCTCTAAAACATTATAATTTTAATACGTTTAACCTTAATATCATCCCAAACCTCAGATTACATTTTGATATTGACATGAAATTCTTAGAATGATCACACATTCTTCATAATTTTTCTCCATTAATTTATACCCTACGATATCTAGTGCCGCAGTTGACGAATTTTGTTACTGTTATCTGATCATTTCATATCAAACAAACAAAAACCCTCCTTTCTTTGTCATATCCATCATCAAACACGATTGAACATATTGATAAAGAAGAAAACTGTCATATCCATTCTTTTTTTATGCAAAACATAAGAGGCGAATTTCACGATGGGCAGGATTAGATAAGATGTAAACATAAAAAATAATTACAGTACCATTCAAGAAAAAAATTACAGATTGCATGCTAAAATTATAAAATAATAATCGGTATATAAAAGTACTAATTACAGAAACTGGTATATATTCTTACTAATAGGCCACAAGTGTATCGGAATTCAGACAAACTGAATAATAGCTACACTATATTAAACGATTTCCATTTTGTAGTGTCTCGTAACTTCCTTTAAAGTTCTCTTTGGTTGATACATTTGCCCCACATAATTTAAGCAAATGGCACTTCTAAGCCATTTGAAAATAATCTCATATCACACCTAGGATATTTACTGTTCTTCATGGGCCTAGTCCATTTTTGAAGTCATTCTCCAAGGATTTAGACTTTTTTAGAAGCTCGAGAAATAATTACTAGAATTCCTTTCAACAACCCACCTACCATTTAACTTGCTGCAAAATAATATAAACATTTACCATTCAAAAAATAATAATATAACATTAACCTTCTAGAAAACTCTAGTTTCTGGTAGCTGTCCTAAATTGATCTCTAGTAAACAAGGAACTCGACTGGGCATGTCAAACACTGTCGAAACATAGTGGAAATTCATCACTTCATTATCTGCTTTTAAATAATCATGCTTTAGAACCAATAGAAAAATAACAAGTGCAGAGAAGAGTTGGGATTTGAAGACCAAACACGAACATATTACCAACAGGAACTCTCTCATGGTCCAGAACCTCAAATCAAACCTTGTAACATGTTGACCACTGCAACCAACTTGGCAGTAATTCACCGATTTATTATTATTTACTTTAAGAAGTGGTGTTGGAAATTGTTGGGGCTTCAGAAATATTTGATGACACATTCTAAGTTCTGATTAAATGCTAATTGCTAGTACACTTTCTTGGCCACTCAATTACCCCCTATATTCTCATGGCCAGATGCACAGGACCATTCCCAGCTGGTGTGATCCTTCACTCCTATGTAGGATCTGCTGAAATGGTTCCCATACTGGCAAAGCTTGGGGCTTATTTTTCCTTTTCTGGACACCTTATGCCCATGAAATCTCAGAAGGCAAAGAAAATGCTGCAGTCGGTTAGTTGACCATGATTAATTTGAACCAGATGTAATTTTAAATGTTCAGAGTTCAACCTCCCAAATAGAAGGTCATGCAACTGAGCTGCAAATTCATTTGTAGGTACCTACTGAAAGAATTTTGTTGGAGTCAGATGCCCCCGATGCATTACCGAAGGCGAGTTTGAGTTCTCTTTTACGGGTTCAAGGGGACTCTTGTGTTCCACAAGAGCTAGAGAGGCAAGGAGGGAGTTTAGGGTCAGATGTTGGCCCTGATAATGCATCCCATACTCTGGAGGATACATCAACTCTGATAAAGGAAACACTTAATCATCCAGCTAACATTCACAGTGTGAGTTGATCGCAATATATTGGTTGTTTGATGCTGATTAGCACATGATGATGCTTTTATTCTCAAATCTTATCCAACTTAATGTCTGTTTATTTTTATCCAATCTGTTATGCTTAATTGCTGACATTATCTAACTATTGCATCTTTTATTCAGCAGCGCAATATAAGCTTCTTTGTTGTTATGTATACTAATTTAAATGTGAGATTCATCGTGCTTATAAGTTTTGATTGCTAACATTTCAATGGTATTTGCCATTTCCAAATGACACTTCATTTGTAATGATTTTACAACTCGGCTATGAATTCTGTATTTGAGATAAAAATGATGCGGTAAGGCAGTTCAACCAATTACGAAAGAATTGTTCTCTAACATCTTGTTGATTTTTCTACGAACAATTTTACATGGGAAAATTCACTTTTCAGGTACTGAGTTATGTGGCTTCTTTGCTTGAGATGCCAGAAGAAGAGCTCGCGGAGATAAGCTACAGAAATGCAATGCGATTGTTCTCTTACCCTGGTTCAAAAGTCTGTGTGGAAGGTTAAAGTCAATTGTGCAGGATTTCTTCTCTTCACTAGAAACATGATTATGTAAATATTATTTGTATCAGAGAAGTTACAGACATTGTTGTAAAGAGACTGGACCAATACAAGTTGTATGCATAATCATCAATCAAAAATCAATTCTAGTGTCCCACATGAGGGCATGTATGTGCAATCAAGAGCGTTGATATTGTAGAACATCATGGAGGGACCCACATGGTCTTAGTGCCATGTAGAACAGGGCAACAGGCATCCTATCTGTAAGATAAAGAACTAGAAAAACCAATGGTTTAGCTTTTACAGAAGGAAAAGCCTGTACTTAGAAAAAAGAGGAAATTGAAAATGCCTGGCGTGTTTCATGGAAATACAGAGTTTTAACAGTTTTCGTTAACTTTGCCTTTATTCATAAAAGCACAAGTTTGAATCCAATTATCTTGTGTTAGAGCTGAATGCTCCTTTTCTGCTGCCTGCTTTATATATTTGAACTTTCCCTTAGAAAAGTTCATTCATGCCTAGATTTACAGTTGACATGTGATACTGAAAAATTCAGAATCTGGGTAAGACTTTTGGGAGGCTGAAATTATTTCTGGATACAATTTGGTTTTCAGTGTAGCTGTGTAAAATCAGTAAAAACTGGAAATTCTGGTTATTTTGAAAACAAAGGGATACTTTCCTATCCAAATCCCCCGAGAAAAAAAAACAAAGGGAACCAAATATGATCGCATCCAATGTGAAGACAGACTCAGCAAAACATGCATCAGAGCTCACAAGTAGCCATCTAACAGCTTATTGTTGCAGAATTCATGTTCTGTGACCGATCTCGAGTTCCCTTACCATCATAAGGGGCCGTTTGGATACGTGGATTTTAGAATCCGGGATTTCTTCAAAATTATAGCTAAGAGTCAAGAGAAGAAGCGGACCAGCCGTCGTTTTTGACTTCTCGCCCTTCTTTCCTAATGCAAGAGTAGCAAATCCTCTTATATTTCCAGGTTTTAGAAATCTTAGAATGCAGGAGAGATTTTTAAAACCTGAATTTCTCACTTAAAATCCAAGAAACGCTGTCAGGACAGTATACGGCAGCTTGGTCATGAACCCTCTTTTAGACTGTTTTCAAACTAAGAACCTGGATTCTAAAATCCGCGTATCCAAACGGCCCCCAAGTGAAGGATTACATAGGTATGGGACTAAGTAGGGTCGTAAGTGAAGGCGAAAGTATGAACTGGGTAGGGCCTAGGACAGGTTTAAAAGGCCTAGCTGTACGCGTACCATCAATCTTGAAGATTTTGACGTATTTGTTAGGTACCAAACATTTGGTATCAGAGCAGTTTGGTATCCGAGCAGTCATGAACATAGATGTGGCAACCTGCGGAGATGTAGAAGCGTGATGGAATGCTACACTCCGAAGAGAGGGCCTACTGAGGCACCAGACTATGTGGGACCCAAGCTGATATGGGACAGGTCTAGCCTAACATGTTCCATCAGTCTTGGGGCTTTCGGCATATCAGTTAGGCACCCAACATATTCTGACTGATGTTCAGAAATTTAGAGCATTAATAAGAATGCAAGACATTTTATAATTTCAATCAATTTCAAAAACAAAGACGCCAATCAAACAATAACAGGTGAAAGAACTACAATAGCACCTCATAATATCTCATATGTTTACAGCTAGCTGAGCTTCCTGGATGGCAAAATTTACTATGGTAAATGAAATGACGAATATGTTCACCTCTATTAAAAGACACCCTTGGCAACACTTCAAAAAATATGCAGCGTTTCTTCTGCTATGCTACAACAAGAGAAACATACAGTCCACAAGTAAAATTCATCTGCGGAAATGAATATTCACAACAGATGCCGGCTTGAATGTCTGCTAGATTGAAAGAGCCAACGGTAAGATCGTGTGGAAGGGGGAATGTTGAGACCATCTGCACCACCAGCCAAAGTCAGCAGGTTAGGGAAATTTTATTTAAGAACATGGCAAAGTCAGCGAGTTGCGTAGCCAGAAACGACTCATTATTCAGTTCTTCGAAGCAGCAAATAAGGTATGACTCAAATATTTAGTAACTAAATCGTACATACATCATATAAGTCAAAGGAATAAATCCGAATATGGCTGACCAAGCAAGTTGCCTGAAATGAGTTGGTCTCGTTACTGTTCATGCAACTGGAAAATCGGGTATGGATCGGAATTATTTAGTAAGAAATAAATCCATCAGAACTAGTTGGCTCATTCAGGTAGAGACGGTTACCAAAATTTCTCTTATAGGCCCTGTTTGGTTGCCAAAATCGTAGAAGACGCTACTTTTTCAATTGTTCCCTTCTCTCATCTCCTAAGCAAATTTCTCCAAAAAGTAGGTTTTTGGGTGGAAGAAAAGTAAAATAGTCTTGTCTTATTCTCTCTCCTTCTCTCTCTCTTCCCTTTCTATCTCTTCCACTCTCTATTTTGATAATGGCACCCCTACATTTTCCACACGTCTTCTATGCCCAACCAAACACCACAACCGCTCTTCCCCTATTCTCCCTATACCACTCTACACATCTTCCATGCTTGTTACCTCCCTTTTGACTACTTCTTCCACTACTCTCCCAGCCAACCAAACAGGGCCCTAAGGAATCATGAGCTGGTTGTCAAGTCTTGCATTAGCTTACCTGGCTTTTATCTTGGACTTGAGGGAATTAGGCTGTGTCTCCTTGAAATGAACTTGATGGGATGCTCAGTACATTGTCTATGCCTTTCTGTTGCAGAAATCAGCTGGAACAGCAGGGATCTAGTATTATGAATAGCTAACCTTAGCTGGACAAATATAATTAATTATTGTAGTAAAGGGTGCAACATCATACATGAACAATCCACAAGCTAATACTAATAATACATATTTCATAAAGCCAATATATGAGGAAAGTGTTTCTGAGCTCGAGCTCAGAAACTCATGTGGGACACATTTTTTGGGTCATCCAAAGCATTCATTTGAAAGGCCCTTTCATGGATAGGGTGTGTACAAAAAATTAGGTGGGGTGTGTACAAAAAATTAGGTGGTTAGGATCATCCTAACCCTTCCATTTGTATAGGGAAAAATTGGCCAGATCCGTGGAGAAACAATATCTGTCCATTTTTCCCTCCACTTTTGGATGGGTAAGGATGATCCTAACGACCTGATTTTTGGGGTGCAGAAAGCATGAATGATAATTCAAGAGCGTGATGCGTCTGAAATATGATTATTATTTTAACCAACAGAATGACCGATGAAGCATCCCATAAGAGAATTGGTATCTTAGCATGCCATATGTGATATGTTGGGCCTCCACAATTATCCAATTGATCACATATTGGAAGACAGTCTTGACTTGACGTGTGAGTGAATGATAGGTGTTGTCATCAATCACCATTGGAGGGAGGGAGCAGCAGATGTAGTTGAGAAAGACAAGGTGAGGAAGACTGTGTCCAGGACAAGGGATGCTTAGGTTTAAGAGGTTAAGGGGGTAAGAAGGGAACTAACAAAAGAAAATAAAATCTTAAAAATTAAAATTAACATTATAAAGAAGGGTAATTTCAAAATAAAATTATTAATAATAGTAGCTTTAGGAAAGGGAGAAAAGGTTAGAGCATTTATTTCTTCATTTTCCTTTGTTCAACAAATTTCCTGGTGTAGAGAAGTGTCACCTCTTGAAGTTTTGATAGAAATTAGCAACCAAGACTCATATATGGCATCATCCTTCCATGGCTTCATTTGTGAAATATCTTGACTCTTGAAAGCGAAGTGGTTCGTTCCCCCATGAAGTCCATCCAGCTGTCAATTCTCTAGCAAAAAGTTCGATACACCTAGCAGGTCTGGGCCCTGGTATGTAATCCGATAGCAACTCTGACAAGGTCAAGGAAAAAATAACAACTTCCCAACAGCCAAGATTGAGTGATGATTTTACAAATGTTACAATGAAGGCACATACAAAATAAAAAAATTGAATATGAGAAATGGAAACAAAAGAAGAGGTGCAACAATTATTACATTTCAAAAGATCATGGAGCAGCTAGAGTAGAATGTATGGAACTGGATTCACCAAACATGTAGCAAATCAAATCAAACAGGAGCTCCTTAAGCAGTTTGAATTTAGACAAACAAAAGAGCAAGGATTCTTACTTTAAATCTAGATTTAAAAGATAATTAGGCTAGGATACTTCCAATCGGGGGCTTCCTCGAGTGATCACCAGGGATGCTAATGATAACTTGATTATCTTGTAGAGGTGTAAATGCTGGCTGGTGATCATAATCTATACCCTGCGAAGGAATATCAAACAATAGTCTACAAATAGAATCTTCTCAAAATAACCAAAGAAGGAAATGTAAATTCCCATTTAGAATAGATATGCTACTATCTAACAATTAACCTTTCCATTGCTGTATCCCAAAATAAGGCACTCATATGGTCTATGATGAAATAAGTCTAGTTCACCAATGAGAGACCCGTCTGCTTTTACCTATATAAAGTTCAGAGACAAATTAAGGAGTCAGCAATGACAACAAAAATTACAAAAACCGATATTGACAAAAGATACATTGTAATGTTAATCTGAGAAACTGGCATCAGTTAATATAAGGGTGTATTTGGGTGTGCCATCTACACACACTCTAAAAAATTAAAGAAATTATAAAAACTGCCGACCAATAGTAGTTAAAAAATGAAAAATAAAAAGAAAAAATATTTTTTTTCCTTTGTTTTTTCCTTTTTTTTTGGTAGGTAACATGGATTGAACCCACAAGCTCGTGGTTGCCATACAAAGCACCTTGCCAATTGAGATAGGGTCGTGCTCAAGCCAGTGACAACAAAAGTAAGAAAAAGGACAAGAAGTTATCTTACACAATAAACATCCAGGAATTATGATATTAGAGACCAAAGAGATAATCTTATGTATGTAAGGGATTAGTGCAACTATAATTTCAAGTAGTGTTGTGTTCCACTTTTTTGCAAGACTAATTGCCCAAAACCAGAAAAAATATCACCTTCAACCAGTAAAATACAGTCGCATCTGTGACACCCCATGCAGGGAAAAGCTCTTTCTCAACAAACAACCGTAACTTCTCCCTGTTGGTCACCCACAAAGCCACAAGAGCACCTTCTGTATGAGCGAGTTGATTAACAGGAATAGACAAGAAGTATCGGTTCGGCATTGTTGGATACCTGCAATGATTTAAAAATTATAAATCTTCAAGTCTTCAACAACATAAAGCTTCCACAAAATGCAAAATGTGATAATCAATTGCAACATAAGTACTTGCAGTAAAAAGCTTGGATGGTAATAAATGACAACACCTGCGAGAGTTAAAATTCAAAAGTATCAACATCAGCTTGATGTTTTGGTGGCCTTCAGGCTTACTTTTGGCCCTCGCTTGACCATAGTTTCCTTCCAAATCATCTTTGCTGAATTTTGGAACTGTTCACAACTTAGCTTGCATCATTTTCTCTTCGCCATTTAGAGGGAAGAGTTTGAAAAGTCGGTTTCTCTCCGTTGTGATTTGGTTGTGATTTGTGGCTATCTCTCTCTAGTATTAATATTATTTGTAAAAATCTCAATAAAATCATTGTCTCTCCCTAGCATTTTAGAATATTTATTGGATTGTTTGTGTGACTGTTCAATTTTCTAGCAATTTTACTACTTTTGGTGGATTCCTAGTAGTTTGCTTGCATCGGAAAAGGCCCAAGCCTAAATCTAACAACTTGAATAGTCGGAAATGTCTTTTATGATAATTCTTTAACCTATATATTTTTTATTTTACCAACAAGTCGGTTTTTAGATTTTATTGAGACTAGACTGGCCTTATTTAAAGAAAACCGGCCATTTCTACAGAAAAAATAACAAAACATATGCACACACTCATTGCAAAAACCATAGATGGTAGTTTGTAGCAAGGGAAATTATATGATGAAATTCAATCTTTAGTTCCCACACCATACTTTTCAGCCATAATTTTTCTCCACAGAACCTCTTTTCCTTCACCAAATCTCCACAACTACTTCTCTAGGGGTGCCATATTCCTCAATCTTAATTTCCACACCCATACATCTTTTTGTTTTGGATATTCATTCGGTTATGAATCTGCAACTATCCCAGAACTCAGTAATAAATTGTAGATAATTTTCCTCAATGTAAGATAAAGCCAATCGTCAAAGAAATCAATCAAAGTCTTTGTTCGCCATCTTTATTTAAGTTTAAAATTCCCTACAATCCTTGCAGTATAATTATTTCCTTTGATAAAAAGCCCATATACATATGCTTTGTACAAAATATACAGAAATCACCCAAATTAAGAAGTTGCATGGCTGAAGGATATGGAATTTTTTTTTTTTTTTTGGAATGATGAAGGATAAGAAATTATACAATGATTTCTGATGTGCACTTCCATTCTCCCAAGGTGGATCAATGACTATAAGGTTGAAGCCATTATGAGCTTGAGCTGCAAAAAAATAATTGGCCATAACATAAGAAAGGATAGAATTAGCAGTAGTTTGAACAGTATCACCTACATGATAAAGAAGCAATAAAAGAAGAGGAAAATGCCAAGTTCTTGCAAAATATTACCAGGAATCAGGTCTTGAATTTGCCCTAAGTCCGACTTCCATGACCAAAATCAATGTGAAAATAAGAAACATGAGAAACCTTTAGAATAACAAAAATAAGCTGCCATCATTCAAAAAATAAATAAATAAAAAAGCAGCCAGTAGACATATGTATGCAACAAATGCTCATCACGTATTACAATGGCCGATTCCAACGTCTTATGCCCAGAAATAATCCAAAAGGGCCCCGTTGAACGAGGAAAAAAAGAATGAGGCTAGGAATAAATTGAGCAAGGATTATATGAGAAAATCCTCTTGCATATCATAGCACCTTGTCAATTTAATCAAATTGGTAGCCAATGATACAAGCCAATTTCATACCATGTGGAAGGAGCTTTTCATAGGCAATATGTACCAGTTGTTAAGAAATTCTGCGTCCATGTCATCATTTGTCTCGTTAGTAACTAAATTATTAAATATTGGCACCACTGTCCCTTCACTATGTTGGCCAAGCGGCATACCTGAAACCAAGTTGATAGCAAAGGTCATCGGAAAGACGATGCACAAGATACCACACAAATCTAACTCCAGAAGAAATTTGATAATATAGGAAATGAGATAAAATGTTATATCTGGGTAGCTAAATAATCTACCCAATCAGCCCCTCTATCCATAATATGAAACTGAGAACTTTTATATCGATGCAGGTTATGAACTTAAGCCCAAGAAAAATCCTTAACAAAATCTATCCCACCTAAACTTTATCAAACCATAACAAACCCAAAATCAGCCACTCTTCAAACCATGATCCTTTTAGCACGCAAAATCTGGCCCTCTAGACAACGAAATATCACACCAATTAGCGATTTCCCTTTCATTTTGGACCAGTTGAGCCCTCATTATTTTGCACAAGTGGGCATGCAAACACCTCATATCAAGATCCAATAAGCCAACATTTCAATGCCTTCTATAGAACACAATCCTGAGATTTGGACAAAAAAATAAAGATTATGCCCATTTTAGTGAAAATGGGCATAAAGGACCAAAAGCAAAAACACCTGCATGCATCTCATCCAAAGAGACATTTCCTCATTTAAATATCAAATTATATAGGGATTTGCTAAGGTCCATCGCAGAAGGCTTTTCGCGGCTGGTCTGTCGCATGTCAGACCAGCCGCATGTCAGACCAGCCACCTCGTGAATGGAGACAAAAGCTGTTGTCTTCATGCACGAGGTGGCTGGTCTGACGTGCGACAGACCAGCCGCGAAATGCTTTTTGCGATGGACGCTAGCAATTCTCAATTATATATTATAAGATGCATCATTTAAAAGGTCTCAGGTTAGAATGCCTTTCATGCGAGTCAACCTGATTAGTACAAGACATAACACACAGAGATATGTTATCCTGCATATGTACACTTTATGCATGCAGAGGTTTTTTTTTATGTTCAACATGAGATAGTGCATTTGACGGAAAAGTACATCACTTGGCTCCTCGCTTTTGAAGGTCCGTCATTAAAAAATCTAAAACCTAAAAGATGGCTAAAAATCCCTGCAAAAAAGAAAAAAAAAAAAAAAAAAGCTACACGAAGCTCTGCTCAACTCGAAATCTACCTCCCCAAACCCCTAGAAACCTCTCTTATCCTAGATATACCATCTTCCAACCTATGTCACTCAGACAAGGATATGCGTACAATGTATCAAGGATGGACGATAGGGATCCTCCAAATCTGATTGTCTCATTTATCATTTTGAAGGACCCGATAGCAGTGTCCTGATCAGAAGCTTGGATACTCTGTTTTGAAGGATTGAGTACTGTAGTATTTTCTTTATTTTAGAATGGCAGAGCTTTATTAGTTCTTTTCTCGACATCCTAAAAAGAAAGGAAACATGACCTTTTTGAAAGAGAACTCTTCAGTCTTCATTCTTTACTTGTTTGTTCTTGAGCTTGTCCTTGAGGACTTGCATGAACTTTTTCTATGATCCAGTGGACTCACTTTGTTCTTGAACTGGTGGAATTGTGTAAGTAGTTTTATTCTCTCTGCTGTCTTAGTCGTGAAAAATGGCTTCCATAAGAGGTGGGAGTGGGAATACTAGAACACAATTAGAAATCATGCTTCAAAAAACTGATGTCTTGTCTGCACCACATATATCCACATTGTAGCATCCATCAATATAGCCCAACAGGCTAACACATATTTCACTTGCCATTAATTATTGTCCTCTATATATTCCACACTAGGAAGAAATCTCAAATTTTCAACCATTAAGCTATTTGATCCAGCTCCACGCACTGTATTAGGCTTCTATTACACTTACGTTTACAGATGCTAGAAGTGAGTGCTTAGAGTATTTTGAACCCTAACTAGTTCAAGTCTTGATATCCAGACTTTCCACTAAAAGCTACCTCCTAAAAAGGTAACAGGCTTCCAAAAAACCCACATGAAAGGATTTGTTTAAACCATGGGAACAAGTTAACCTCCTTGGGTACGAACTACGAAGGCAATTTCATGCCCGTGAATGCATTAACCAATGTTTTTAGATGTTTGGTTCACATCATAAAACACTAAAGACGACTCAGCTCTTCCACAAGCCCAAACAAAAAATCATAGTACAATTCCATGGCCACGTCATTGATGGTAAACTACAAGTCTACCACACCACCAATCATTTCGTGAGGAGTTGGAACCTGGGAAACATTTTATTTGAATGGATTTAATTCTTTTGTCTGAGGAGTTAGGACACATTGAGTCCAGAATATTGTTCATGTCGTTAATTCACATGCCTCATTGTTTGGAACTTTATAAAAAATGATGCCATCTAAGTTTCTTGGATGCATCGGTCTTCACTTAAGATCTATGAATGAGAAAGTAAATAAAACGAATATATTAATTACAGCACCTACTCATATTAGATCGCAAAGGGAGTTGATATAAAACTGCATACAAGACTTTACAAATGAACCAATGTTCCCTCCACTGAACACCATCAAATGTGTACTAAGGCACATTATAAAGAGGGGGAAAAGGAATAGTGAGGAGAAAACAATATCCAAAGTATATTTTTATTGCTCATCAACATTGCATCCAGAACCGCTAAAAGACATCAAATTTTCCGAGTTGAAACCAACCTTCATCCTTTTCTAACTTATTTTGCGAATGGGAAAAAAGGGAAATCTCATATAAAGGTGCTTGCCAAATTCTTCCAAGCTCAACAAAGGATGGTTCCATGTCTTGTACTATATTTGTGATGTCTTTATTTCCAGTCGAAGGACATCGATCTCCCTTTAGACTGCAAATAAATGATAAGAGATCGGTGGCTCCCATAAAAGCTTCATGTGCCCTCAATAAGAGAGGCCTTGCTTCCTGCTCGAGAAATGTCTAAATTATTTTAACATAATTATTAGAAGCAGTCCAGTGTTAATGAAAGAAGCTTAACGAAGAAAACAGAATTTATGATTCCAGGCTTCAAAGATAATGAACAAGAGGAAAAAGGGAAAGCAATACATGAATTCATGAGCATTGAGTGGCAATAAGAGGTAGAGATGGAAGTTCGGGAAAGAATTATGGTGACTTAAATGGAAACAAGAAAAAATAACTCATTGTTACAACTTGCAAAGGTAATGGAGGGAAAAGAAAAATTACTATATGAATTTCATAAGCATCAAGTGATAATAGGAATTAGATTCGGAAATTCAGCAAAGCATTATGGTCATTTAAATGGGAATCATGGGACATCTCAAACAAAGATGCTTGACAATGATTCTAAGGTCAAAAATAGACATATAGGTGTCTTTTCCTATCATTAGCCCTTGACCCAAGCAGTGGATAGCATAGAAATAAAAAAAGATCAATGGATCCAAGAAAAGATACATGCACTCTCAATATGAAAGGCCTTGCTTCCTGCTAGGGCATTAGAAGTAATCCAGCATTAACCTAAGAATGTTAAAGAAGACAACGAAAGTTATAGTAAGAATAAAAGGTAACATTAAAGAGGAAAATTATGAGAAAAGTAATAGAACGATAATATAAATATGCACACACACAAACTCGAGATATACCTAGTTCGGCAACGATGCCTGCATCTACGGGCAATATCCGATCTTCCTCTATATAAGTAAGAATAAACATTTATTACACTAGGATTAACCCAACCTCAAAAATATTAAAAAACAAAAAATTAACCCAACCTCAAAAGCTCATAACACTTCTCCTTCTCTAACCTTGGAAAATCACTCTCAAGCCCTTTCTCTCCTCAAGACAACAAAGAGAGAACCCTCAATATCTAATGAGATTTTGTTATGCCTTGTATTGGTTTGCCCCTCATTCACGGTTTTGGTTTTTTATTCTGTCAAATAGTCCGTCTAACTAGGAAAACTCAAAGAGACCTAACCTAGTTTTGCCTCTATCGTTCTTCGAGCCCGACTAGTAAGCCTACAAAGGAGAAAAACCTGACCTACCTATCTCCTATTAGTAGGAAACAAAAGGATCTCTCAACCCAATCCTAGTTATACTAGGATGGGCACACTCCAGTTACGTGGAAACAAGAGGCCAAAATCCAACGAGGTAGATTTGGAAGTTTTTTTTTTTTTTTTTTAAATTAGGTAGGAAAGCATTACCATCATTTAAAATCTAAATAGGAAGACTGACTCACTAAAAGTTCTGAGTGCATCTCCCATCAATTTAATTCGGTAATGCCAAGACAGGGATAAATGCCACTACATGCTTCAAGTAACTGAAAGTAATACCAACTATTGATTTAGGTTTACAAATCCAAGAAGAACAGGGCTATCAGTCATGAGAGGTTGAAGTTAAGAAACGAGGTCCTTTTAGACAAGTAACTTGGAAGATTTATTGAGGAAAAAGGTGCTATTTGGGAAAAAGGTCAACTTAGCAAGTACTGAGCAAGCTGGGGAGGGTGGGAATCAAGGGTTATGTCTATGCGTATAAGCTCAAGAGCTTGAAGGTTCAATAAAGCATCTTGTATGGAGTTTTTTCAAGGGGAATAGATTTAGGACAGGTGGGAACAAGGGTACTGGGTTTTGAATCCTGTTATGCCAAGCCCACCCAGGACTACATGGGCTAGTGCCTCACACACAAGAGGTTAGTATTCAATAATGTTATAGGCTTATAGTAGAGTGAGGGAAATGTGATTATGCAATGGGATTCCAAAGGTTAATTAAATTGGACAAGTGTGAATGTGATCTAGCCTTGCTTGATGGTTTGGAAAAGGTTTATGTTCCATTATTTGAGTTGGAAAAGAAATTAGAGAGATGTAAAATTGAAGTTATTACAAGGATAGATGTAAAACTTTTCTTCTTAGGCACCTTCAAGTCAATGAAATCGTGTAATCCCAAAATCACGACCTCTCAATTATGGGCACTTAATAGGATTATTCTCCTAGAATTAGTTGTCGGGTTGATCATGTGGATATTGTTGCTCCACAATTTCAAAATAGTTTCTAGCTTTTGGGATACTTTTCAAAACATGAATATTTTTCAATGGCAACAATTTTATTAAAAAGACAGAGCCTGCAAAAGGAGACAGAGATGGTCGAAATACTAGCAATTTCCAAGTGTTCCTTCATCATAGCAAAGAAGAGTCTCTTATCCCTCCAGTAGGCACCAAATGGAAAAATAGATATGATATAGGTACATCTTTCTAAACAAATAAGATATTTGATTGATATTCTAGAGTAATCCAATCAACCATCTAACTTCATTGTTCAACTGATTGAAAAAAAAATTAAAAAAATTCACTAAAGACAAAGATATTCCAGTAAAGAATTGGTGTTTTACTCGAATACAATCATGTGATAATCCAACCATTTTTTGATTGAGGTTTTACATGCTTTATTCGCACAAGTCGTATTGATTTTGATTTCACCAAATACCGGAAAAGAATGGCGTAGTCTCAGTTACTAAATTGTAAGCATCACCTTGTTCCCTAGAATACAACAGTGTCATAGCATGGTTCCATTATCATTTGTTTCATAACTTGATTTCCTAACGCCAGGTCGGAGAGAAATTTAGCATTCCAATATAAGGAGCTATTGATGCAAATGGGATCAACCTTTTTTGCAAATGACAATTTTAGTTACATTTGTTGTTTGGGGAATTTCAGTTTACTAGAATTATATCCCAAAAGTGGTTGAAATTGTCATTTAATTGAGACAAACTTGAAAGAATTAGTTTATTCCAAACAGGGTATGATTATGAAGCTAGGGAGCTTTTGATTCAAATGGGTTCAACCTTTTGCACGAATGCCAATTTAACTAGGCTAGCTAATTAATCAACGAAATTAATGCGAATACGAAGAAAAGCATCCACATTCCAATTATCATTAACTAAAAAGAGAGAGAGAGAGAGAGAGAGAGAGAGAGAGAGAGAGAGAGAGAGAGAGAGAGAGAGCAAATAAGGCCCTGTTTGGATTGCAGGAATTTTCGGGAAAAGTTTGGAAAAGGAAAAAAAAAAATCTAAAATTTCTTTCCTTTTTTTATACACGAATGAGATAGGTAGAACAAAACCCTATTCAATTTTTAATTAGAGGAAGCTCCAAATTATGATGAGATGATATCACTCAAAATTTGCCATAATCATATAATTTCCCTCTAAATCATGAAAAGAAAAAACAAATCTCCATAGATATATTTTTCTTGCAATCCAAACATGGCCTAATACGAAATCTCTCTCTTGATAAACGAATTTCATATCATAACAGCAAAAATTCTTCTATAAAAAAAGAAGGCATTCATTTCAAGGGAGAAAAAAAATCACTGGTCTGCTAATTTGCAAGGCTACAAAAAAGGGAATAGAAAGAAAGGGTAAAAATTTACCTGATGACGTTTTTCTGCAAATTTTTCCCTCTCATTGAGAACATAAGATGGTCTCTTATTCCGTTTCCTTTTCCTGGAATCTACAGAAACCTCGAGTTTTCCCACACTTTCCTTTGTGAAACGCGAATAATAACGAGAAGGAGAAACCCTAAAACGGGTGTAGGAATGGTTGAGGACTCGAACTGGATCCATGAAAACTGCATTCGAGTTTTTCAATCGATAGATTCCACAATCCATGAACGAAGAGAGCTCTTCATCAAACACCTCCTCCGTCATTCTCTGATACCAAAACAAAAGCAGAAAGAAATGAGCTTAGTTAGGGTTTAGGGTTTTAGAATTTTCAGGAGTCAGAACTCAGAAGTTTAGGGGAAATAGGCGTGTTGTTTGGTTGCTTGAACTGCTGGGAAGAAAAAAGTTTTTTGGTTATTTTGGTTCCTCGGATTTCGTGCGGGAATATTTTGGTTCCTGCGATCTTTCTTTCCAGCTTTGGGTTTCGTGCGGGATTATTTTGGTTCATGCGATTCTTTTGTGCCCACTATATAACCAGCAACCAAATGTGGGTTTCCTGCGGAAATTCCACAAAAGTCCCAAGAACCAAAAAATTTCCGGCATCCAAACGGAGCTGACCGCGGAAAAAAAAAAAAACCCCCCGTGGGACAAAGAATTGTAAAGACCACATCATAGGTTGATCTAAACTGTCCATGTGATGGAACCATGGTTTAAAATTTTGGTTTCGGTAACTGTTTCGGACCCCACTGGTAATTTGGTTCCAAATTCCGGACCCAAAATTTGAAATTTCGAAATTTTCTAACACTTTTTTTTTAATAAATAATGTCATTAAACCGAAATTTCGGTCCAAAATTTGGTAAATGGCGAAAAACCGAATTTCGGAAATTTTCTGTTTCAGTCCCCACTGGTATTTGAAATTTCGGATTTCGGTCGAAATTTAAAATTATGGATGGAACACAACATCAATAGGTTGTGCCCGTAAAATAATTTTCATAGGCTGATCGTAGCCCTCCAATCTATAGGGGTTTCCATAATTGTTGTTCATCTTAAGGTGCTCAGAATTCGTCAATATTTTTAAAGGTCATTCATAATATCAAACTTTCCGTAATTTGACCCGCACATAGTGAATAAGGAAAAGTAGTTTTTTCGTCATCGTTAGGGGTGCAACTTGGGTCTCAACCTGACCCAACCCGAGGAACCCATATTTTCCAACTCAACCTGACCCAACCCGATTTCCAACCAGACTGGGTTCAACCCGATTTCCAATTCGGGTTGGGTCGGGTTGACCCGATTTGATATGGTACCAATTGTTGACCACCTCAACTCAAGCCCGGTTGTTTTGGATTTTGAGAACCAATAGTGAGTCACCAACAATCAATTTTTAACTCACAATTGATTCTCAAAATCCAAACCAAATAGGGACTAACAATTAACAAAGGGAAATGTTATCCGCACTACGATATTTTGATGATCACACTCCTCACTTTATTAAAGTACGGTATGGCCCGCACCATAGGATTTATCCAAACCGTCCATTGTGGACTGTGGAGACTATTTCAATGTTGAAAAAGAAAAACACATATACAGAACTTCTTCATATGGAACCCAAATTCGGGTTTCGGGTCCGGTAGGGTTGCCCGACAGCTCAACCCGACCCGATTTTCAATTCGGGTTGATTTTTCCCAACCCAACCCAACCCAACCCAATTTATGAAAATGCTTAACCCGACCCAACCCAAATTCGGGTTCAACCCGAACCGCGTGGGAATATCCAAGTAATAACGATAGTTTCAAATTATATAGTGCTAATGTCCTCACTACCATATTTTATAATGGTATTACTCACCGTATTTTGATGATCGCACTCTTCACTTTATTAAAATGTACGGTATGGCCCGTACCATAGGATGATCCAAACCGTCCATTAGATGGGCCACTGCCTACATAGGTTGGGCTCCAAAAATCATTTTCATAGGTTGATCCGAACCCTCCGATCTATAGAGGGTTATAGGTTGATCCAAACTGTCCATGTGATGGAACACAACATCAATCGGTTGTGCCCATAAAATCATTTCCATAGGTTGATCCTAGCCCTCCAATCGATAAAGGTTTCCATAATTGTTGTTCCTCTTCAGGTGTCCGGAATCCGTCAATATTTTGCAAGTGTCTTGCATAAGTAATATAAAGTAGTTCTTTCGTCATTATCATATGTCTTTACCTATTCTTGGTAGTTTTTTTTTCTGTAATTGTCATAGACAAGTACCCGTGTCGGTACTTTTTGTATGTAGATTACGATTTAACTCTCAAATAATTTCTCATAGAGATAGATGTTAGATATCATCAAAGGGGTTAATGGTAAAAGAGTAATGCTGATGTGTAAATCCCAGATAAAAAGAAAAGAAATTCCTCTTTCCTCCCGCTATATTGTAGTAGATGAGTCGATTTTTACCGGTTGAATACATAATTTTTCTTAAAAAAGTTTGGAATTTTTTTTTTTCCAAAATTTCCTATTTTCAATTGTTTGATTACAAATGAAATTCAAAGTGTTACTTAAAGGGACCTTCAATTTATGGTGGAATGCCATGCATGCACATGTAGGACCAAAATGCAGTGGGGCCCACATTTTTTGGGGTGATTCAAACCATTCATTTGTTGGACCTTGATGTAGATAGGATGTGCTCAGATAATCTTCTCCTTCTTGGAGGTTTAAAATGGATGGAACAATATAAAAACCTCTACGGACAAGGTCAATTTCAAGAGGGGTGGCATGTTACGTTGAATAAATATTCGCAAGAGGCAGAGAACACCGATTTCCTTTCTTTCACCGCTTTTGTTTTGTATTTAGCCTACTACAGGCAGTGTAAAAGAAAAAAGAAAATGTGAATAAATAAAAATATGTACATAGGTATTGTACTTATTTTTTTTTGTTTAAAATTTTTCTTGTTATCTTATGTATGGAGCAGACCATGACTGCAGAGGTGATGTCCGAATGGGTTCGAAGTTATAGTGAGTCGAAGAGCTTTCTCACCATGAGCAAATATTTTCTCTGTTTGAATCAATCCAAATAGACTAGAGCCTTCTTAAAGCAGCGACAACATACTGGGATCCCCAGTATCATGTCTTTCGCTTTGGTCTTCAAGAAATGTGTCCCACCTTCGAAGAGGGTTGAACCTTGTTATAGTACCTGCAAAACGGACCTCTCATCCGTCCTGAGATCAGATACAGATTCAAAAAGTTCATGTGCCTCCGGCTACTATGTATGCCGGCACAAGATCCAGATGACTTCATAACATCAGATAGTTTATATGTCGATAGGCTTATCGAAGCCTACGCCCTTGAGGGAGATTTAGAAGACCTGATATTTCAGCAACGTCGTCACGAAGCTGTGTATACGCTAAATATCTTCTATGTCAGAGATCCGATACGGTCTCCCTTGCTCTCCTCAGTGTAGTTGACTTGTCACTAGATGCCAACCCTATATCAACTATACTTGCTGAAACTTTCAGTGGACTTGATGATATTTCTCAGTATTCTCGTTTCTCTTTCACATGGTGTCCTACCCTACTTTACATTTGGTTATGTCTAAAGCTTCGCATAGCAAAGGGATCGAGAATGGGCAATGGAGGATCAACCCTCTCATCATTCAGCTTCACGTCCGTATAGAACAGAGGCCGAAGAAGGCTCCTTCTGAAATAGGTAATAGCTTCACGTCCGTATAGAACCCAAAGCAACTACCATGAATGCTCGCTCCTACAACAACGACAAACAAGAAGAAACGAGGAGCAGTGTGAATTCCATCTCCAGCTATCCTCCTGTTTTATAATGAAATAGGTAAAGCTGCAAAGGGCTGGTAAAAATCAAAGGTGGGAGATTCTTAATTTACTACAACTCATCAAATTAGATGCTGGATGCTGATGATTTTGTTCTAAAGGCCATTGATGAGATAGGCACGACAATTCAGTCAACGTTTCTTATGTTGTAGACTTGTAGCACATCCATAATAGGACCCACCACCATCCTACGGATAATAAAGAATCCCCACAACCCCTTATCCCAAGAAATATTCCTGTTACATTGCACCCGATACTAATTCGTGGGAAGACTATTATAATTTGTGAAAAGGGAAATGATATCAGCACAATCATATTTTGATATTTTCACAAATCATCTTATCTTTTAGTATTTAAAGAGCTGTCAAAAGGTTATTACATTTCCCAAAAAGATATCAAGAGCCAATTAAACAAGAAAAGACAGCAGGAGCCAATTAAACAAGAAAAGACAGCTGGGTTTGTGCAAATATCAAAATATGATTGTGCTGATAACATTTCCCATTGTGAAATCTCTCTCTCTCTCTCTCTCTCTCTCTCTCTCTCTCTCTCTCTCTCTGTGTTTTTATAGAATAGCACTATAGTAGCATAAACATATATTGTAGAGGTTAGTTGACCGGGTAACTTAGATTTGCAAAGCCATTCAATGTAGTATGGTTGGACCCAAAAATTGACCCCCAATGAGAGTTAAAGAACATAAGCCCACTTCACCGAACGTATTCGAATGGAACTGACAGCAGAGTTTTTATATCTAACCCCCTCTGGGAGAACAGTCAGAGTTTTTATATCTCGCGGGGCATGTGGCCCTTCTTTTGAACCCACAGGGCAATTGCTCCGGTACCATGTGAAACAAACAATTACTCCAAAAGCTTAAGCTGTTGGGGATGGCGTTATTTAATCTTTTATACTTTTAACAAACTAGGATTGCACTAATAATAGATATGAAAAACACTCTTGGATATGATTAAGAAAGGATAGTTTCTTCAAATATGAACTAAGCTAAACCAGGGCTTAAACAATATAGATTATAGGATGATCCAGAAAAGAAATGATGATGAAAGAAGTCCACACACTTGACACTTTTATTTCCTTGAGAACATTAGACACAGAAACAACCTGACTAGATGTTTTATTGTTTCCTCAGGCTTTCTTCTGCTTTGTCGGAGGAGGGAAGCAGAAGCGAAATGTCCAAGCAGCCAGAATCGCTCCAACGAATGGGCAAATCCAGTAAACATAAAATTGCTCCCAGGTATTGTGGCTATTATAGACATATGCCCAGCCAAAAGCCTGCAATTCAGTTACACAATCCAAAATGAAGGCTAACTTCAATAAACCTCAAGAATAACAAGGACAATCAATAGCACAAATAAATGTGGCAGTGGACAGCAGAGCATAGAGATGATTTCTGTACATTCCTAGGGAAAATAACAGCATTACTACAATGATTTTCACTAATTTAACATTTGCAACTCTGGAAAACACTAACATGTTGGTTATGTACCTCCTGGACAGAGGAGAACCTCAAGTCGTTGTTAATATGTTATCAGTGATGCAGTTAATCTGTTCTCAAAATCCATGTCAGCCTAATTAGTTTGTTGCAGAGGTCCAACAAAATAGATCTACCAGTAAATTTTTTGCTGAAGTTACTAAGGATTTTGAGGCTGAGAACCAGGTAAGATTATAGAACATTTTAAATTTCAGATTCGGTCACCATAGAAATGAAAACATTCTGGTTTCGGTTGGATTTTCGGTGAACTCTCTTTAGAGGATAATTTGCATTACATCATTGGAGAATCCACTGTCGATCCCGCTTGCTGCCAGTGCACCATTAGCTCACCGAGCAATAGAATATCATTTTCCTCAATTCAATTACTAGAACGTTAGAAATACTTTGTGGCATCCCTATCATGACCAGGAGACAGATTCTATGAAATTAATTTTGGACCTCCTCGAGTCCATGAGCAACACAGGGACGCATCTCCCCCAAGGTAACAAAGCTTTTATGCAAACATTACTGTTATTCTTATCGAAAATGATCTTGTCATAGTTATGAATCAGAGATGTCAGAGGTGGGCTCCGATCAATCGCGCTCGATTGTATGAGATTGACAAACTAGCAAAACTTAAGTCTTAACCGTGCTTCAGATATCAAAACCCAGTTGTAAAAAACAACTAGCATTTGTACCCACAAGAAGGGATTCACATCGTTGAGCTTCATCATGACCCATGATACAAATCTTCTACTTTGTGTTTCAATTCCTAAAGGGCGCGCACACATCATCCAATTCCATCCAAAACTACGTCCCATCAAGGAAATTAAGCTGACCTGTGTTAATCTCATACAGTAACAAAAAGCCTGGAACATGCATTATCTACTGCAGATCCTCATAACCCAAAACCTTCCAACCCTACTATCTAACCATCAAAAGAAACACCCCTGCAAAAGACCACTAGACTCCAATCTGTTATATCTCAGCATTGTTTGGAAAAGAGAAATCATTGCATAACTGGTCTGCCTTGGCATTCAGCAAAAGCACAGATCTAGGTCATGGTTTCAAGTCGCTGTAAGGTAAATTGAGCTGTAATGGAAAATGGAAGTGTTCATAAAACTTGCTACCAGGCAGCCCAAGAAACAGAATTAGAAAAAAATGTGACAAAAGTAAAACAACCAGCAAGTGTTAGAACCTTAGAATCACGAAGCGGGTGCGGGCACTGGGGCGGGAGCAGGGGCGGAGAACCGTGGGTCTAGAAGAGTCTAACGTTGGGATCACCATGGGAGCATTTATGTAATATTTTCTTTTTATGTTTTTCAAAGTTCGAGTACATCAAATAATAGTAATTTCCAACCATCTTCAAGTATATCTTTCAAAATTTAAGTAAATAAAAAAGTAGTAATTTCAAAACATCTTCAGTTTTTGCCCTCTTTCCTCTTGACTTCTGAAGTCGCCTTCGTAGTTGCTCCAATGAAATACTTTGAAGAGTCGGAGGAGTTTGATGCAAGTAAGTTGGTGATGGTGGGATTGATGGAGTAATAAGAGCAGTTTGAGAGCGACATGGGAGCGGTTTGCTTCCCAAAGAGTGCTGAATTGCGGTTCTAACGAGGGAGCAGCACTCATTTGGAAGATGCCTGCTTCTAAGGTTAGAACCTTGGGCGTTTCATAGTAGAATCTATGCTTAGGGTTCTTGAGAACTACGTTCTTGCAGCTTTGTTGTTCTAATTCAAAAAAACACAGAGACCTTTTGAAAATTTGCTTCCAAGGGATACGATATGAAACTTTAGCATCATGTTTAGAATATTATCCACGAGTTCTGACTGGAACTCTAGTTCTAACCTGAACTCTAGCTCTTACATTGTTCATGTGTGGAGAAGCCATTAGCCATGGAAGTACTGATAGTGCACAATTGGAATAGGATTTGCATGGAAATTTTCACAAAACTCATTTAAGGGCTACATATTTGCAGAGCACTTACCAATTAGATGTAGAGAAAGACAATCAAATGGAACCTTCACAAGATCTTCTACAACCCAGCAGCTCTAGCGCGACCCAGTGATTGGTCACAGCTTCAAAACTCTAATAAAATCATTCGATTTCAGCAACTATTCCATACACAGAGACTAAGAAGTAATTCTGCTCTTTTCTCGAATGGATCTTTTTTTATTGAATGATCGCAAAATTTTCTCAGATGGATCTTGTAAGAGAACTTTGATAAATCCAAGCAGGGGGATGCCTGGATGCTATTCAATTGGAAAGAACGCTTGCTTTCAGCAAAGAATAGCGAGGAGGTTAGCTTGAAGAAATCAAGCTCAATTCCTCTCTTGCTTACGAATTCAACATTGTTGAAGAGTGTAAGGGCAGTTCGGTCATTATGTGTATAAGTGAGGGGTATTGTAGTCTTTGTACTCAAGGTGCCCTACTTTGGGCTTATATATATACATCATTTACTTGTGAGAGCTCCTTAGTGGAGAATCTCACCATCGTCTCCCTCACTCTTCTCCTTCTTTCCTCTTCTCCTTACTCTAGCATGGTATCAGAGCAAGGTCCTTAGGAAAAAAAGAAGAAGAAGAGGAGTTTCAAGCATCTATGCCACCATCTCTCTCTCTCTCTCTCTCTCTCTCTCTCTCTCTCTCTCTCTCTCTCTCTCTCTCTGCCATCTCTCTCTTTCCCATCTCTCCCACTCACGCACCTCTCTGTCTCGCATAAACCTTCTCCCTCGTCTCATCTCGTCTCACACCAACACCCCTTTCTCAACTCACAACCCAAAATCCCTACCCCAAACCCTAAACCATTTTTTTTCTTTGGCTCCCTAAACCCTCACTCCTTATGAGTCCCTAAACCCCTTTTTCCTTTTGTAAATACCATTTGTAAATCCACCATTTTTTTCCCAAAAAAAAACACAAAAGATCCCTCTCTTGTATATTCTTTTCTTCTCTTCTCTCCATCCATAAATCATTTTCTTGTTCTTTCTTTTGTTTTTTTCTCCATAAATCTAGTTCTTTTTTGTTCTTGTCCATTGTTGATGTCTTTCTAGGTCCCTACCATCTCTTTATGTTTTAAATCCTTTCCTTCATGTTTCGAGTCTCATCCCTTTCTACTCCATCCACATTCTTGTCCTATCTCTCTCTATTCATTGTTTCGTATGGTGTTTGTGTTGATCTCAAAGGTGCACGCCATGTGTCTATTAAAATGTCCGAGAGGGATATTGTGTGTTGTTGAAGGCCTTCGGCCTCAACTTGAGGGGAGTGTTGGAGCCCTCAAGTAGTTCTATGGATGGAGTGTGGTGTATCCTTGTTGTTGTCTTATTGTCATCTGTTTCTTCCCATAGTCTTCGATGTCTTTTGCGTTTATGTCAAAGGTGCACACCAAGTGTTTGATAAAATGTCTAAGAGAGGTTGTGTGCCTTAAAAGTCCTTATTTTTTTCTCGTAGCAAGTTGAATGTCTTCGGCTTCAACTTGAGGGCGAGTGTTATCATGTAGTTGTTGGTGTTATCTTTTCTTGGTATTGTCTAGTGTTGTCATGTAGTTCTTCTTTTGTCGTCTTCTCTTGAGGGGGAGTGTTAGTGTTGTCTTCTTGTTGACTTGTCATGTTGCCTTCTTGTCTTCTTCTCTCCTTATCGACTTTTCATGTGTTGCCTTGGTGTGTCTTCCTTGTTGTCTTCTCTAGTCTTGTTGTCTCTGGACTCATGTAGTCTCGCCCGAGAGGGAGTATTGTTGGTGATTCTGTTCTTCACCTTCTTCATGTTATCTTCTCCTTGAGGTATTTCACCACTCTTCGAGTGTCAGTTTCATTCTTTAGTTGGTTCTTCTCTTCATGTTCTTGGCACAGCTTTTACGCATTCATCTTTCTTTTTCGGCTTTATGCCTAATCTTCTCCGGGCGATGGTATCCCCATTGTTGGTCGGCTCACTGGCCGATGGTTTCCCCATCATTGGTCGGTTCTCCGGGCGATGGTAACCCCATCGTTGGTTGGTTCACGGCGATGGTTTCCCCATCGTTGGTTGGTTATCTTCTTCATTTTCATCTTCTTATCTTCAGGCAACGGTTTCCCCATCAAACTCTCTTTTCAGGCGATGATGTTCATGCCGTCGACCTTCTTTCCAGATCATGGTGTCCCCATCGTTGGTTGGCTCTCTTCGGGTGATGATGTTCATGTCGTCGACCTTCTTTCCAGACGATGGTGTCCTCATCGTTGGTTGGCTCTCTTCATGTGACGATGTTCATGCCGTCGACCTTCTTTCCAGACGATGGTGTCCCCATCGTTGGTTGGCTCTCTTCAGGTGACGATGTTCATGCTGTCGATATCTCTTCAGGTGACGATGTTCATACCGTCGACCTTGTCTCCAGACGATGGTTTCCTCATTGTTGGTTAGTTATCTTTTCCTTTTCTTCTACTCTCAAGGCCTTCCCCATCGACCTTGTCTCCAATGATTTCCCCGTCGGTGGTCTTGGCGTTGTGCTACTCAACTGATGTCTCTGCCAGCCAATGTTGCTTCACCGATGTTCGGTGTGCACACCTTTGATATGCCTATGTTGCTCGTTGGATCGTTGCTGGTTCTTGCCATGACGTCTCCATTGCTCATTTATATGCAAATTTGTTCAGCGTGCTCTCATTCAGGGGAGGCCTTGTTTGATCGCTCTCGCCGTTGTGCTACTTCATGGGGAGCTGCTCTTTTTTTAATGGCCGTTGATCTCGATGCTGTTCAATGTGGTGGTTACTACTTTTTATTATGCTTTTCATTATGTATTCATCACACCAGCTTGAGGAGTGTTAAACCAAGCTGGATGTGTGAATGGGCTTATTGTACCTTTTATTGTATGGTCCTTTTTAGTTGTTTGTTTTAGTTTCTTTGTAACAAGCTGGAGTTCCATAGTATATACACTCCAGCTTAAGGGGGAGTTTTGAAGAGTGTAAGGGCAGTTAGGTCATTATGTGTATAAGTGAGGGGTCTTGTAATATTTGTACTCAAGGTCCCCAATTTTGGGCTTCTATACACATCATTTACTTGTGAGAGCTACCTAGTGGAGAATCTCACCATCTTCTCCCTCACACTTCTTCTTTCCTCTTCTGCTTACTCTAACAAACATTAGGGGAATTCCTCCCATAACACAAGATTCAAATGAAAATTCATCAAATGCTCCCTCACAAAACGAGAGATTAAGCATTATATACAGCCCATTACCATAAGAAAATGATCTAACTACGATTGCTTAATGAAAAATGACAATAAAGCCTATGAAACATCACTAATTGTCTAAACTACCCCCTACATGGCTAATACACATGAACAAAGATAAAATTCCTACGCCAATGAGCCGACGTAGAGTTTGCTAAGGGGATGCTTTTGCATCAGCAAGCCACCAAGTTTAGATTCACTGACCATCCCATCTACATATGATAATGCTTTCAAAAACTCATCCATTGAAAAAGAACGAGTCCAAATGGTTAAAGTTGAAGCACTTCAGAGATTTTTCTAGAACATAATTGTTTGGAAATTTGTGGTTGTTTAGTTGACATGTAGCGTGGCTTATGTCGAAGTAGCTCGAAAAAGGTGGAGGGGCAAAAGTCTAAAATACATTTCTAGAATCTACAAGCATTTTGTAAGGTTGGTCATGTTTCTCTAAAAATATATGTCATGTGTATACTATTGATAGAGAAAATCCAGCAAGTTTGAAGTTCTATGTTTTTCATCTTCGTACCTCCTAAAAACTGCATTATCATGAAGTCTCTTTCTTCCTACTTGCCCCACTTCCATTCTTTCCACCAGAGCGGTATCAGAACCTTATTCGACTACTAGCTGGGCATTTTTCAACTTGAAGAGAAGAAGTTTACCAAGTCATAATGAAAAGTAACAATGATGGTTAGAACTTAGAAGCCTTTCCCAACCCACTATCTATTCTTCGGATGAGAAAACTATGAATTTTGAAGTGCCAAAATGAAGACATTATTTTTGTACCAAAATGATCAAAATGAACAATTGAAGACGAGAAAAAGGATGCTAAGCAGTATTTTTGGAGGCGAAAGTATAGGGCAAGGCATTTTTTTTTTCTCTTGAGATGTGAGGCGTAAGCGTTTCTTCCTACTTGCCCCACTTCCATTCTTTCCATCAGAGCGGTATCAGAACCTCATTCGACTACTAGCTGGGCATATTTCAACTTGAAGAGAAGAAGTTTACCAAGTCATAATGAAAAGTAACAATGATGGTTAGGAGCATTTCCCAACCCACTATCTATTCTTCGGATGAGAAAACTATGAATTTTGAAGTGCCAAAATGAAGACATTATTTTTGTACCAAAATGATCAAAAGGAACAATTGAAGAAGAGAAAAAGGTTGATGTTAAGCAGTGTTTTTGGAGGCGAAAGTATAAGGCAAGGCATTTTTTTTTCTCTTGAGATGTGAGGCGTAAGCCTTTCAAAATTTCTGAAGTTTTAAATAAAAAATTGAAAAATAATGAAAAGACCAGAAAATTATTAAAATTTTAGGAAAATATATACTTCATTTCCAACAAAATATCCTCATCCAACCATTGATACACAAATAAAATAAGGTAAATTATCATTACCAAGTTGCCAAACAAATAATACAAAGAAAATAGTTATAGAGTGATCAACAAGTTTATAATACATTCCCTAATTTTGCACAACTAAAAAAATAGGCTGATACTATTTGCACTACCATATTTTGATAGTAGCACTACTCATTTTGTTTAACACTTATCTAAATGGATGTTAATAACACCTTAAGTAATTTAACACTCATTACAAGCTAATTAAAAATGTAAAAAACAAAGTGAGTCGTACCATTATCAAAATGTCGTAGTGCAGACACTCATCCTTAAAAAATAACGACACAAATTCATAACCCATAAAATATAATATATGTTGTTGTGCAAGAGCCTATTCTATGGGTGAATGATCATCAGTTTTGGACAATTGACTTTAGAGTTTAGACCAAAAGTTCGTTATGATAAAATTAAAAATAAAAGCACAAGAAGCTACATATTTTAATTCCGTTGAATGGTTGGAGAGAAAACATAAAAAAATCAATGGAAAAAAGTTTCTAAAACCCCAAAACTCACAAAAAATCTCTTAAAAACCCTTCTTTCATCTTCAAATTGGTGTTAATAGACCATACTTAATCTAACTCAACTAATAATTGGTGATCAAAGGAAGAAACAAAGGGAAGAAGAAGAAACAAAAATGATAATATTTTGAAATTTAAGGGATTTGTGCAAATGCATGAAAGGCTCACGCCTCATTGAAATCACGTTATTTTTAATGCCTTGAGGCATCTGCCTTAGAATATTTGAATACACTGATGCCAAGGCTCTCTTCTTCATTGAACAAGGAGTATCAGAGGGTATATTTTGAAGAATTGTTGGCACTACCAAAGCCAAGGAAGCGCTGGACATTCTTCAAAAGGAATTTGAAGCTAACAATATGGTGATCAATATTAAACTCCAATCTCTCTGAAGCAGTTAGAAAATACTTGAATGATAGAATATGAGATAATAAAAATCATTCTCTTGAATTATATAGATATTAAATAAAATGAGATCTTATGGAGAAAATATAACCAATCAAAGATTAAATAAACATACTGAAATATCAGTTGAAATGCTTTCAATCTAAGCCAACACTTGGCTCCCAAGGTGCTTTTGACAAAATGGAATTAGGATTTGTTAAGAGATGGGATGATATGAACAAATGTGGAATATCAAGAAGAGGATGTGGACCAAACTCAAGAGAAATAGGTAGAAATAATAACTAGAGAGGGAAACAATCTGCAAATTCTAAATCTCAGTGCAATATTTATAAGAATAGTCATCTTGGAAAAGATTGTTGCTATCACGGCAAACAACAATGCTTCTATTGAAAGACATTTGGGCACTTTGACAAATGATGTTATTTTAATTACAACAGTCTAGTAAATTTTTCAATAGAGAAAATAGAAAGGAATTTATACTATGCATGCCAAAATCAAAAAACAATAAGAAATGATTTCTTGGTACAAGCAAAAGGAAAAGCAACTATTTTTGACGAAACCAAGAAGCTAAGAATATTCATGGTGTATTATTTGTTTATAATTTAGATCAAAATCTAGTTAGTGCTGACTAGCTCAATATGGCTATTTTGTAAATTTTGAAAATAATTCCTACATTAATATGATAAAGCACCATATGATTCTAAGTGCTTAAATCTTTTAGGAATATGGATAAGTTTTCCCATCGAGGTTAATCATATACTCAGCAATCTATGGAGGCAAAAGAAAATTCAAGTACAAATTTGTCGAATCTGGAGTTTTTTTCTAAAACATTGCTAAGTTATAATAGGAATTTTACTTTATGTTAGAATAAGAGTTATTTATATTGTAGAAGGATGAAAAGTCAACGGACATGTCACAAAGTTATTGTTAAAAATTATAAGATAAGATTGACGAGTGCTCCTGAAGTAGGACTAGGAGTTGTGTCTAACAAGGAGGAGGAAGCCTCCCCATAGATTTTTGTTGGTTTTTTTTCTATAAATGAAATGTCCTTTGGCCATTAAAATTACAACATTGAATGACATTAAGAATTTCTCCCAGCTTGGGCTTGGTTTGCTGTTGTTGACTTGCTGCTGACTTGTAAATGACCTCTCTCCCTCTCCTCTCATCTACCCCTGGTTTCCTGATTGGCTTACAGGCCTCTACACTTCAGCCCTGTCCATAATCACCTCCTAGTGCCCTTCAGTCCACGAACACATCACAGTGCCCTTTCGGCCCATCGACCACCACTAATCCCAGCATAACCGGTCCCTTTAAGCCCTTTACCTCTACCTTAAACACCACGGACATCAATCCCTGCTCCTCAACCTTCGAACAAGTTCCATCTTTCTCTAACCATCAGCCATGAACCCTATAACAACATCTGCAGAGCTTTTAAACCTGCAGTCTCTACCAAACCTTCCACTTAATCCCTATTTCATCTATCCTCAACAATCCTTTAACTGTCAAGAAATAACCCATATCTCAGACCCTTTCTAGGTCTGCCCAGAAATTCCAAAACAGCTCCAAATCAGACCTGCAACCTTTTAAAAAAAAAAAAAAAAAAACAGTTCATTTAAACCAGTCCACAAGCCCGCAATTATCATCCCCAAATATGTTACAACCAATCCCCCTAGTATTAGACCTATTGAAGCCTGGTTACGGACCTGCAAACAATCCGCTAAACAACAGCCTACTGCCCGTTCCTATTATCCATACCAGTGGCCTTTCAACGTAAAACCTTAATCATAATCCCAGTCAACATCTACTATCCAGATTCATTTCAGATCTTCCATAACCCACTTTTAAACCCAGATCTTTTGAGATATGTTACCAACTCTCTGCCTATTCCTTTATCTACCGAAGATCCGGCCTAAAACTTTATAGAAAGATTATATCAATTGGGTACCCTGTGTCAGGCAGACGTTGGAACAATAATATCCATGTGATTTGGCTGATTAATTTTGCTATTGTTAGTGGCCATCTTGGGAATGTATTCAACAATGAAATTTTGACTAAAAAGCAATATTTTCAATAAAAATTGTCTCCTGGAGAACCCCAATCTCCCCACGAAAAAAGAAAGTATCGTGGGTGGATGAATGTAATCAAGTCCACCTGATCCCAGTCGAGCAAGAGGGTAGTAAAGAAGAGAAGCCAGAACTTGAGGAATCAAATGAATCATGGCAGGAATTTGACAAGAAAAATTGGCCAAGACGCTCACAAAGAAAAGAGCCCAACATACCCTACCGAATTAGCTGATTATGTAACCCACAAGTATTGAGCATCTAGATATCTTAGGCATGGTGTTTGTCGCTTAGAAGTGCAGAGACTTGTGTCACGGGCCAAATATTTGAGCAACGGAATAACCCGTGCGGCGCCCCAACATGCACGAATGCTAGGGCCAGCCTTCAATCGTGCAAGCCTTTAAAGGCCCTACACGCCAACACCCCTTGATGCTTCGAATGTGCACACAAACTCTAAGCTGTTCAACAGGCTACTTGGCCCAGATCTTGACATGCGCTTCTAGATACCCACACTCATGATCAGCCTGCATCACGAGTACATCGAACATGAGGCCTTGGGGCCTAATGCAAAGTCCATCGAGTACGAGGCATGACGATGCCACGCACCAATCCGCCAAGCACTAGGGCTTGGTCATCAAAGGAGCAAGATGCCCCATGGACTGATCCGCAAGGTGTACACCTCGCGAGGGCAACCGAAATCGCCCCGGCACGAACCCATGAAAGACCTAGAGAATGGCCTACCCACGAGACGTACCGCGGTGCAGAGGGGCAAACAGTATAGGTAGCCCCTGCACCGGTCCGCCGCGCAATGCATGTGGGAACCCAACCCAACATGCACCGTCTTTGGCCCCCATCCTCAACCAAAGAAACTGGAGCATCCCTATGGATAGCTCGCAGTCCGCACCCAAAGTTCCCTTAGGGCACGCCTACGAGTTGAAGTATGATTTCCTACTGTGTGCAACAAATGCACAAGTAAGTCCTCTTGCAACCCATGAGCAAGCCACCAAGGCTCCTGCCCACACCTGCTGGGCCTAACGGGGGAGGAGTCAGCAAGTCACGGGGTCAACTCCTCCTATAGAGTTTGGCCAACCAACCAGCTTAGCGGCGAGTGGCGACCAAAGGTGCTATAAACAACGCATTTCCAAGACGCAACGAGACGAGACGAGATGGATTTTAATACCGGTTGTGTCCTGAACTGTTTCCCCGTGACACTCCCCCACCTGATAACGTCGACGCCCTCGTCGACACTGAACGCTCTGTAAAGCTCAGTTCCACAATAACAATGACTTCTCAATCTTGAAAACAGCTGCCAGTGGTACTTCGACAATCAGCGTATTCTGACTTCTACTGCATACCACACTGCCTCAAGTTCTGCCAATCACTGCACTATAGCTCTGCTGGAGTTATCTTTGACAACGATGGTTTTCCCGGACTCCATCAAACTAGGCGAAGGTTTTCTGACGGTGCCTACAAACGCTGTGGATGACGTGCCATCACTTTCGGCACGGAAGGTTATGGCTCACCTACAACCGGATGACGTGCCACCACTTTCGGCACGGAAGGTTTTGGCTCACCTACAACCGGATGACGTGCCACCACTTTCGGCACGGAAGGTTTTGGCTCACCTACAACCGGGTAGCGTGCCATCACTTTCAGCACGGAAGGTTTTGGCTCACCTACAACCGGATAGCGTGCCATCACTTTCAGCACGGAAGGTTTTGGCTCACCTACAACCGGATAACACGCCATCACTTTCGGCATGGAAGGTTTTGGCTCACCTACAACCGGATAACGTGCCATCACTTTCGGCACGGAAGGTTTTGGCTCACCTACAACCGGATAACGTGCCATCACTTTCGGCACGGAAGGTTTTGGCTCACCTACAACCGGTGATGATGGTTCTGAGCACTCCACCAAACTCCATAAGGGCAGAGCGACCAAACTTGAATCCTTCCTTCAAGCAACTCTCAAGTTCCTCCTTAGCTACACTCGAGCTTCCTCTGGAGTGGTCTTCCGAAATGACCAACTTGCACCGCTTCGTCTCTCCCTGAATGTGCCACCACTTCCGGCACAGCACCTACCTCACTTTCGGCCAAGTGCAGCACTTGCCACCCGCAAAGTGCAAGCCAACCACGGAGTCCACAAGCACTCCCAAGCAAAGAGACCACCACATCGGTCTCGCCTCCTCCTGAGGCCAAGAATCCCCTGTTGGGATCAATCAACGCGACGCTTAGTCTTGCCTGCTTCTGTTCAACACTATAGAACTTGATTTGAACAATCAACCCTTATGCCACAAATGGTCTCCTTGGGCACTTGCGGCTAGTACTCACACTGCTAACCACCCAAATATTCCATCATTCAGATTGAGCTGTCCTTTCAATTTCGACAAACAAAGAGATTCTAAAGCAGCAAGAAACACACAAACATACCATGTCGTCCCATACCAACACAGTCTGCCCATATGCCATCTGAGCTCACCACACTGTCCCATATCAGCACAGGAAACCCATTATCAAATCTAAGCGGCCTTGGCGTTCGTTCCAAGGTCTTTCTGAGAAGAGCATCACGCATGCTCGATTGTAATTGTGAACTGCCATAAAAGTACTTCAGTCATTGACCAACTCTTCATCCTGAGCATGTCTGCTAGTTCGTCAAACTGGTTATGCCATCACACTAAGCAAGCAAATTCACTTCGATGAGCGCTTTGGTGCCGACACGTTCAACACCTCATCTGATAGGGGAAGGCTTATGCCAGCAGCCAACCCTTTTTTCATAGCAAGCCCTTAAGGCCATATGCTAACACATCAATGTTAGCCAACACTGCAACGGAGCATTCACAACTCCCCAACTGCCACTTCTGATCTCACACATCGGTGGGTCACTGAAAGATGCCAACCTTTTCGCTGACGGTTGCAGCTCTAACACTGTATCAAGCTTCGAGCAAATCCATTGAGCAATGCTTGAACAAACACTGATGGTACTAATCTTTGCAGGCCATCGTGCCTCTGTTGCACGACTCAAGTAGAATAAGGGGGAGTCCATCGAAAGGAACATACCCACGCAATTTCAGCTCTTCTTCGGCTGACTAATGGACTTTCAAAGTGTTAGATTCAAAGACATCCGCAACTTAGCACTTCCAACTTGGTGTGCTAACATTCAAGCTATTTCCAACTCCGCCACAACAGAAAGCATTTCCCGTTCCTTTGTGCAAAGCAACATGCACTAGAGATGCGCTAATCATAGCCGCAAACACTGCCACTTGCTGCAACTATGCCAACACAGACACCAACCGTATCATAGCTCCTTGAAAAACTCTTGATTCATAACTGCTCTGATCTGGCACTAGATACCATCTAGCACCAATTCTCAAAGCACACTCTGAATACATAGCTTGGACATTCTGCTCTGATACCAACTGTCACGGGCCAAATATTTGAGCAACGGAATAACCCGTGCGGCGCCCCAACATGCACGAATGCTAGGGCCAGCCTTCAATCGTGCAAGCCTTTAAAGGCCCTACACGCCAACACCCCTTGATGCTTCGAATGTGCACACAAACTCTAAGCTGTTCAACAGGCTACTTGGCTCAGATCTTGACATGCGCTTTAGATACCCACACTCATGATCAGCCTGCATCACGAGTACATCGAACATAAGGCCTTGGGGCCTAATGCAAAGTCCATCGAGTACGAGGCACGACGATGCCACGCACCAATCCGCCAAGCACTAGGGCTTGGTCATCCAAGGAGCAAGATGCCCCATGGACTGATCCGCAAGGTGTACACCTCGCGAGGGCAACCGAAATCGCCCCGGCACGAACCCATGGAAGACCTAGAGAATGGCCTACCCACGAGACGTACCGCGGTGCAGAGGGGCAAACAGTATAGGTAGCCCCCTGCACCGGTCCGCCGCGCAATGCATGTGGGAACCCAACCCAACATGCACTGTCTTTGGCCCCCATCCTCAACCAAAGAAACTGGAGCATCCCTATGGATAGCTCGCAGTCCGCACCCAAAGTTCCCTTAGGGCACGCCTACGAGTTGAAGTATGATTTCCTACTGTGTGCAACAAATGCACAAGTAAGTCCTCTTGCAACCCATGAGCAAGCCACCAAGGCTCCTGCCCACACCTGCTGGGCCTAACGGGGGAGGAGTCAGCAAGTCACGGGGTCAACTCCTCCTATAGAGTTTGGCCAACCAACCAGCTTAGCGGCGAGTGGCGACCAAAGGTGCTATAAACAACGCATTTCCAAGACGCAACGAGACGAGACGAGATGGATTTTAATACCGGTTGTATCCTAAACTGTCTCCTCGTGACACTTGGCTCTAACTCTCTCACATGTTCCGAGTTAGGGATGGTTTTTGTGTCTATTATTGTATCATCTTTCTCTTTATCAAATAAACCGGTAGGGCTGCCCGCCAAACTCCAGCTTACCCATAAAAAAACAATCACCAATGAAAAATCAGATTTCAGCAGAAATGTCAATCAAGTCTCATGTGGCAATAAATCTCCCAGGTCTGAGAAGAATCAGAATCGCAAGTGTTTTAGGATTTGCCAAGATTTTGTCCTCTATGCTAAAAGCATACTAAAAGCACACTACATGATTGTAGTGCTTAAATCTTTTAGTAATATGAATAAGTTTTCCCATCAGGGTTAATAACATACTTGCCTCCAAGTTATCAAAGGGGGCAAAAGAAAATTCACAAGTCCAGCATGGGAAAAGCATATGCCTGATTGAGTAGTGGCACTTGAAGTGGGTCCTTGATAAATGTTTTCTTTGTAAGCTATGTCAATCATAATTTGAAACACCAGATGTATGCACTTGAATGAAATACCAGCTAATTGCTTAATGAAATAATTCTAGTTGAAGGAAATAGTGGTCAGACAACTATTGGATGAAATACTAGTCAGTCAACAATGATTTGGTCTGAAATGCATTATAGTGGAGAGAATCGCTGTTTGATAAACCCTTGAGAGCATCTGCAGCAAATTAATAATTTTACTATTTTAGAAGTTGTCAGCACATGCTATTTCTTCAGATCATGCATATCAAATTCATTCTGAAATGCATCCCCTGTGTCCTGTTAACACTAAATGATGGGGTACAGTTGTGAGGCATAAGTTAGATTTGAACAAAAAAAACACAGTTAACTTAACAGGACAAAACAAACAATTTCTTCTACAGAAAGAACAAAAAAAAAAGAAGAGAAAGAAAATAATAGGGCGAAAGAGAGAGAAGGGGGTCCTCACATTGACAGGATTCATGGAGGGCCCAGTGTAACCCGACCCTGCAATAACCAGTAACACAGTAGAAATGGCAAGCAACCAAGTCTTCAAAAAGAGACTGTTTGGACCTTTTAGGAATATGAAAAGAACAGCAAAGCTGATTAGGAAGGTCAACACCCCTTCTGCAATGGCCCCAGTATGCATATCAACTTTCAAAGAAGGCCCTCCAAGCATATGCTTATACTGAGAAGGCATCAATTCCATGATTGCCAAGGCCCCACCCACTGCCCCTACTGCCTGCACAACCCCAGATAAAAGATATAATTAACAAGGTTTTCAATACAAAAGAAAAAAAGAAAAGAAAACTCATGTTATGCCGTAACGCAAATAAACAACTAAAAAGAGAGAAAAAGATAAAGAAAGTGGTTGATTCGAGGCAACCGGACCTCCTAACGGCTCTCCCTCTCTCTAAACCTCCTCATTGTCCACCCTTCTAAATTGATTTAGAGCACTCATGCATGCTTGTCATGATGATTCAATGAGAATTGCTCTCTGCACCATGCATCCTTAACTTGGTTTGAGTTCTGTTATGGTTTAGATTTATATGCCACTGTAAAATACAACTATGCTACACACCCCCAAGTTAACTGATGCCCAGACTCGAGCATAGCAAATAAATCCTTCTCAAATTCCTTTTCCTTTTCCAACTTCCAATATCTGTTTTAATTGTCATTCTTTTCTCAACTCCCATCTGAAGTAGATTAATCAAATTGCTATGCTAAACCATTATCAAACTGTCTCATGTGACGCTCAGTGATCACTTACCATTCATCTTTGGTTCAATTTCGTGTAGCAGAAGTGTTTTTTTTTAGCAACTGTGCAATAGTGTAGGAGTATGCTGTAGTTCTTAGTTATTGTTCATTTTCTTCTTTTCTCATGCACATTTTTTCTTAATATTGCAGAGAGATTGCAAAACAGCTTTCACTTCCTCCGGTGAAGCTTCACTGCAGTATGCTTGCAGAGTATGCGATCAAGGCAGCTGTCAAAGACTACAAAGCAAAGAAGGCCAGGTTGGGAGGGGGAATTCTCGACTCTGCACCAATTGAGAAAGCTGCTGATGTTTAACATGTATGTGTAAAATCTGTTTAGTAAAGGATTATATGTTGGTGTTCATAACAAGGATGATGGTCATTGAACATTAGTCCATCGCTTATCTTGGCCTCTGATAGTTATAGTTTAAATATTATGAGCTAGCTGGTGAAAACATAGTTTAAGAGTTTCATCTTTTGGTTTCGTAGACATTTTATCATATCTTGGCCTCTGATATTCAAAGTTTGTAATATGTAAAAATCTTATGAGCTAGCTGATGAAAACATTGTTTAAGTGTTTCATCTTTTGGTTTTGTAGACTTTGATCCCTAGACTGTTTTTTAGATGTATTTTTGTTTTATTTTGCTTTGGTTTGTACTGACTATCTTGATCCTCGGTCTTTGGCCTGCGTTCTTCTTTTGAATATATTTATCGTTACCATTAAAAAAAGTTTTATCTTTCTAACATTTTGGATCATTTGCCTACCTGAACCAACTTGGTGGTGGTCCTTCTTTGTTTTGCTTAATTTAATATTCCACCATTTAAAACAAAAACATTTTTGCCCAAATGGAGATGCTGATATGCATATTAGAAGCCAACATTTGCATTTCGTTTTACGAGAATTTGTACCATTTTCATCTTTCTTCCAAAAGATCTCACCCTCAAGTTAGCTACATAAAAAATTATTGTCTTATCACATGAACGATGTGCAAAGATAGAACAGAATAATTATTTTCATTTTGTTTATTCCCTACATGTTTTTTTAATGGAATTTATTCCCTACATGTTGATTTATACAAAGGAAAATGATATGGTAACTGAGAGCAAGATCGATGGGAGAAACCAACAATCATAGTGTGCCATGGGTACAAAAAAATCACCTTTTTGGCGAGTCTACTAAACCAAAGGCCATCTTTGGCAACTATGAGTATTTTTCTTTCCATGGAATATTAGCTTACCCAATGGTGAGGGAGGGCAAGAGCCGGGAGGAGAGACCCAAGAGGGATTGAGTAAGTAGAGGGTAAGAAAAGGCTAAGGTTGCGTTCTTAACTATTCCAGTGAGTAATTTTTCGCATTTTTCACTCCGTCGAAAGAGAAATTTACAATACAGTTCTCTAACTCTAATATCAGTTTCTAAAAAAAGTAATCCTAACTTTTAGGCTATATTCCCTGTTTTTAGACACTTTTTACCCCCTCCATGGTTGCCACTTGCCAAACACGGCCTTAGTTGTCCCAACCTTAGATAGACCATGGCAGAAAAAATATTCTTGAGGAGATGATCCATGCCCTTTACTATATTAGATTACACAAAAGATACATTTATCCTCTGCAACATTGAAAATCAAATATGGGCTTTATATCAAAGAAAAAGTGCTGGCAATGGACGGGTCTGCAATTTTCATTGAAATACATGAACTAAAATACAGGCACAAAAAGATTGCAACATCATCAACCCATTTACCCACTAACATGCCAGATAATAAAAACTAACACCAATAACTCTAGATCACATACCTACAAACCTAAAATCTATAACTGCTCTGAAAAACCACGGACCTGTGCGGGGAGTCGAAGAGCGATGGAGAAGAGGTTGTCAGGTCCAACACCAGCAGCATAGAAGGAGGCAGTGCCAGTTGGATTGAAGCTGGCCCCACCCATGGCTTCACCAATTATGTTGAAAATAAATACGAGGGAAGCAACTATGGCAGTGGTTATGACAAGAACGGGAATCCCTCCTTCAAGCTGGAGGGCAGATGCTATCACCGATGTCACTGCGCCCAGCGTTGACACACAGAATACCCACATGAAGGTGATTATCCCATCACCTATGATATTCTTAACCACACTCCCCATCGTCGTCATTCTGCCCTTCTCTCTCTCTCTCTCTCTCTCTCTCTCTCTCTCTCCCACCTTCCCTACTACCTCAGGGTAGATCAGATCAGATGGGTCAGATGAATGACTCAACCAACTCTCTTCAGATTTCTCACGTCTGCCTTTTGGCTTTTCTTTTTTTTTTTTTTTTTTTGTAAGGATTGGGGTTTTTATATGTGATGCCTAGAAAGGTCTCTCTTCTCACCTTCCGTTATCTACGGCTCTAACGCACCGGATTTTTCTGCGATTGGATTGGATGTATACAAATCTTATCTGTTGCTAAACGCACCCGCCACGTCTCTCGTCTCTCGTCTCTCGTCTCTCGTCTCAAGCTCCCCTCTTCACTTTCGTCTCTTATTCCGTAACCGTGCGATGTGGTGTGTGGATGAGATTAAATTTAGGAGGAACGGAAACCCAGTTACAAATGTAACCGGTGACCCTCTTCAACTTTTTCCTATTTTTTTGGGTCGCAAATAAATAAAACTTCCTAATCCATGGAGGATCTTCTTATTTTCTTTGACGGCATTTGCAGGAGGAGAATGACTACTTAATTTGTGTTCTTATTCATCCGAATTGGGTTTCGAGACTGTGAATCACAACAATTTCTTCCCCAAATTGCATGTCTTTCTCAAGTTTATGTTACGAACCTAAATCGGTTAGAGGGAAGATCAGCCTCTTGACCCTCTTCAAGGAAAGGGTCATTATCCTCTGTGCACAAAACACACTATTTTGGGGATAAAATTCTCATTGAAAAAAAAAAGGTTGCGTACAAGTTATTTATTAAAAATCCCTAATCTAGACAAGCTTTATCTCAAAGACTCCTAACGAATTACAAATCAAATTTCAAAATAATAAATATCTCAACTAACTTATTTCAGCTAAGGTGGGACCCAAATAAGCACGTAACATTCTTCCCCCCTTGAAATCAACCTTGATGACAAGGTTGGATCGTTGGAGAAGATAATTTCTTCCGCCGGTGTCCCAAATCTTAGTGGGCATCATCTTCACGAAAAATAGATTTGAAATCAATGGATGAAACAACTCCATCTTCCAACCGATCTCATCGTGTCGTTCATCAAAGATCCTTCGGTGCGTGTTTTTGGAATGATTTAGATGATAACACACGAATGGCCGTGGATGGGAGTCTTTTCGATTACGGATGACAGATTGAGGGGAAGATGAACGGTGGCTTCTTCGATGATGACCTCTCTTTTGTGCCTACTTCGCCTTTTAGAATATCTGCTTTCTTTCTCTATCCTTATTTTCTCCTCTTTTTCCATTTCGTTGTTTCTTTTTTGGAACTTTCTTTTCTTCGATTTGCTTTCTTTCATCTTTGCGCATTTCCTTGATCAACATGCTGATTTTGTTGAGGCCTTCCGCAAATCGTCGTTGCTCTTCTATCATTCTTAAAACAAAAAATTTCATCTTCTGAAAATCATCGCGCAGGGAATCCAAAATCTCCAATGATGTATCCATGGCGCAGGACCGACTGCTTTGATACCAATTGGTACGAACCTAAATCGGTTCGTAACAGATTTGATCTTCTTAGAGGGAAAATCAGCCTCTTGACACACTTCGAGGGAAGGGTCCTCTTCCTTACTGTGCAAAAACACACTTTCTCAAACAATTTTCTTCATTCCTTAAAGAAGGCTATGTACAAGTTATTTAATTTAATGAAAATCTCTAATCTAGATAATCCTTATCTCTTAGACTCCTAACCAAACTAAACAACTGGAAAGTAAATCTAAAAGTAAGAAATATCTCAACTAATTTATTTCAGCCAAACGTAACAGTTTATGAGACCTGAAAATCTCTATTATTCACACCCTTGGTTGCTTTTATGAGACGTGAAAATGTCTATATACTATGGATTCTTTTCGTTGTCATTTGCTTTGTTCAAGGATTAGTTTTTTCCTCCTACAACATGTTTTGATAGGTAGGATGGGTACCCATATTTTTATAACTAAGAAAGGCCTACCATTTTACACTAGATCTGGTGGGTCCATTAACTGTATGCATACAAACATGCATATTGTGGGACCCACTATTTTACTGTTGTGATGGGGTGGGGCCGAATATTTAATAACCATGTCTAGCATGGGCTCACCTTCTCTACCTAAATCTATGTTTTGATGGCATGGGCTCATCGTTTCACACCCATGCCTATCATGATTGAATAGTACTACATCATACACAGCTAAAACTCTCAAAGTCAAAATAGGGCGAGCCGGAGCAGCAATGGCACAATGGGTTAGGAACTTAGGCTTTGTTTCACTGGCATAAAATTTTATTCCATAGAATATTAGTTTTGAGGAAAGGGTTCCTGCAGCGTAAAATAAGGGTGGGCCACATTGTTGGGCTGATCCTAAACATTCATTTGAAAGGCCCCATCATGGATGGAGTGTGTGCCAAAAATCAGCTTCATTGGATGTCCAAATATCTGGTGGAGATGGTATTGTTCACATTTCTTTGCAGTTTTTCTTTTTTGAAAAGAAGATTTGATGTTACATATCAATTTCAGGAATTGCTCGATGCTTCACATTTGTTGAGAGGAGAAACCAAGTCTAGCGTGATCCTGAGATTGAGCCACGATCAGTTTTATCAAAATGTTCTCAAGCATGTTGTATGTTGTTTTGTTTGGAATGTTGTCCTACTGCTTCGCTTTGTGGGTTTTGATTGCATATGTATACTGCTAGATTCTTGGGAATTTTGTATGCTTTTTAATTTTTTTTATAACAAATTAGAGACACGATTAGAGCCGAGAAGATTCCTTTCATTTTCTTCATGAAATTTTTCTAAAAGATTCATTCAGCCGACCCCAACTAGTTTGGGACAAAGGCTTCGTTGAGTTGAGTTGAGTTGAACAAATTTATTCAAATTCAACAGTTTCTTGCAAAAGGAGCTCTCTCTATTTTTCTGACTTTTGTCTGTATTTTCCTGAATTGGACGAGGATTGGTCTTTAGCTTGATTACAACAGTTTGGCATGCTTCAATGATCTGGTTTGGAGTGTTGACATCTTTTTTAATTTTATTTTGTTGCCGAGTTTCTTAAGAGATGATGGAATCAAGCGTGGCTGCCCATTTCCCATCACCACCTAATGCTAATTGGGCAGTGAGAAAATATACTTAGTATGAGTCTGGTCACACACATGACTCTTTGTTGTGATATGTAATGCTTCTACCAAATGTCATTTGATCTTTGGTGACACAAAATGGACTTCGTTTGTTTTTACAAAAAAGGGCATATGATATAGTTATGCCATTGATACAATCATTAATAGTTATTGACTTCTCTGACATGGAAAGATAGAAGAGGATTTCTTAGCAGTTTTTACTGGATTTCATGTAAAGAACTGTTACAGATGGGTGGATTTCTGTGCATTTTTTTTACAGGATTTCACATAAAGTTTAGTTACAGAAAAGGAATTAGTCTACTAGAAAGGGCCAACTCAAAGGTGTTCGGGGAACTATCATTTCCAATTTTTTTGGCATTTCGACAGCTTCTTTAAGATTAAGGACTTCTTCAAGTCATCCTTCCATCGGTTGTAAAGAAAGAGGAGTGGAAGAATTGGGTATGCCCTAAGTCTTCTCATTGTTGCTGATTTTAGCTCTTAATTAACTGTTTATACATTGATGTATAATTTTTGGTAATTGGGTTGTTTATATCATTGTATCTACTCTTACAAATTTTGAGCTCCAAGGTTGGTTTCTTTTCCTTAAAGTGTTTGTGTCAGCAGCCTTTTTGTTTTGGTTTTAAAGGTAACATAGCGAATTAGAAGTACTAAATATATTTCAGAATGGTAATTTCATATTTCTAGCCTATCTCATACCTTCCCTTCCTTTTTCTCTCAATCCTCTTCTCAAAGAAGAACAGAGGTGAAAATAAGCCTTAAAACCCCTTTATATATGAAGGGGACCAAAACTTACTGGAATCGGGCCGAAAACAGATAAAATGGGTTGAGATTCGAACTGTGTTTATAATTGAAGACTTCAACAATAGTTCTACCTTGCAACTATCTTCTATACACCATAAATCTCCGTTTTTGAAAAAACGTGTGCTGTTTTAAAACTCCATTTAAAACTCTTTCAATAAATAAATCTCCTTTTTTTTAGGCAAACGTTTTAAATGCATTTTAAACATTTTAAACACTTTTTTTTCACCTACTTTCCAATTTTACCCCCACTATATTATGTAAATGACAAAATTCTAAACTCATTTTCTTTTCTTTTTTCTTTTTTCCCTAAAAACGTAAGAAGTTTAAAATGCAAATTTTGAATTCAGTGTTAATAACAGGAGGTGATTAAAAAATTCGAATTTCATGGAAGGGAGGATTTTGAGGCTTGAGTTGGGGTCTGATGGTTTAGTTTGGATTAAGATTTAACTAATCTTGCTTTAAGCGTTTAGGCATTAATCAAGCTTTAGTGCCTAGATTGGGTGGCTTAGGAATAGGATTCAAGGTACTAACGTGATGATTGGTGAGTCTGAGTCCCGAGTGATAGATAAACCCGAAGAGTCCCTCACACTCATTTTCCCGAAATTCGTAAAATTGCAAAAAGAAACCCCAAAGTTTTGGTATTTACACTCCCCTAGTTAAGTCCCTAGGCTCTAATGATTACCCCCACACACCATATTTTGATATGCACAATAACTCATTTCGTCTTAGTGTTTAAGGTGCTGTTAAGAGGTTATTACATTTTCCAAGATAGCTCTCGAGAGTTAATTAAAGAAGAAAAGACAGATGAGTTAGTGCAATTGTTAAAACATGGTTGTGCTGACATCATTTCAAAAGAAAAGAGTGTATTTTCCCCTTCCTTCTTACCTAGCACCCCTTGATATAGTAAATACACTATCAAGGGCTGTCCATGGGAGAAATGGAGGCAAAATAATACATCATAGAGTGGGCTAGTTTTCTTTATTAATATGCCCCTCTTCTTACTTAATCCTGAAGGCTCAAATCCGGAAGGCTACTGATGTTGGCACTGGCAGCTCTTTTAAATAAGAAAAGACAAGATGAGTTGGCGCAATTATCAAAATCAAAATCAATTCTGAAAATGAAAAAAGGAACAGGGCTTAATAAAATCAATTTTTGAGTCTGGTATGGGAACATATATAAAGTAATTGTAAGCATTGATCTTGTAGATGGGTTTTCAGAAAAGGAAACATTCGCGCATTCAACTGTCTATGTCTCTCTCCCTAAACAGTTCTCATTCACCGTTTGCAGAGCAGACCTCCTCTCCAACTGCACAAAAACACATTTTTACCAGTCAGCCAGCAAAAATTAAGAAAATAAGAAACAGAAATGAAACAAATTAAGGGTGCGGATATCAATTTCCACACCTCAATGTTGGTGGTTTTGCCACCAGAGATCTTCTCTTTGACACGCCGTTTCAGTTGCCTTAGGCTCAGATGCTTCAAAGGACTCTTCACCTCCTCTTCCACATTTCTTCCTCCCATACTAAGCATGTTTTTCTCCTTCCTCTCGCTTTTTCTGCTGTTCGAGCAGTTATTCTCCTTATCATCGTCAAAAAGCTTGCTTCTTCTGATCGGCGTCAGAATCTTAATTTTAGACAGACTCTGCCTCTTCTTCTCATTTCCTACAGTAGAAGAATCTGATTCAAGTTCCGTAGTCCTTTTCAAATCCGCCTGGAAGCCAAGGCCAGAGATCATCAAGTCATTAATCTCAGTAGCTGAATCCATCTCCAAAGGAAATAGTATTTCATCCGTGATCGGATTCTGGCCTTCCACATCTTGATTTGTAGCCACAGGAGCATCTGAACTGCTGATTTTTTCGCACATCATCTTCAGATTTTCGCAAGGCAATGAAGGATCGAAGTCGCTGAGACTTTCACTGTCCGCTGGAATATGGACTGTGACAACATTATTCGCATCCATCTGGAAGCCAAACTTTTCGCTCTCCATCTCTTCTAGATCTGGTGAAAGAGATGAATCTAGAGATTTGAGCTCTTCCTTCAGACCTTCATCAGATTTTTGGCTTTCTGATATTAACTTGCCGGATAAGGGATTCATTGACTGTTGAACAAAGCATTCGTTGGCGGCTGATAACAACTCTTTGTTTGCAGATTCTTCCCTCTCTGTCAGGAATTCCACGGAAACTTCGCCGAAAAACAGATCCTCAACGTTTTTCGAATAGGGAACTCCATCTACATCTGCAGCTGGATCGCCATTTTTGTCGAAGTACAACTTAGGACTCTCAGATGGATCCACAGGAATCTCAAGAAAGAGTTTCACAGGGAACAGATTGATCATATTTTCCAGATCTAGATCTAGATCTGTATCTAGATCTAGATTGCTTTCATCGCAATTGGACTTCTTGTTTTCTGCATCTGATGAATCCAAAGATCTTAAAAAAATCAATAAAAGTACGAGAAAAACCACGACAAAACAAGAGAAAAAACAAAAACAAAGAAAAGAAACAATTAGTTAAAGCTTGATTTAATAAAAACCTGTGTTCTCTTCAATTGAATCTTCTTCATTAATATTCTCTTCAATGGTAGGTAGATCTTCCTCAGCACTCAAGCGCTCTTCATTCGAGTCTCCTTCAATAGATTTCTCAATTTCCTGATCGCAGATCTCCGTCTCCATTGACGATTCTAGAACAGAAACCACGATATGGCCAGTAACTTCACCAGTAGGCAGATCTTCCTTAGCAATCAAGCTCTCGCTCTCTTCATTCGAATCTCCTTCAATAGGCTTCTCAATTTCTTGTCCGGATTTTTCCCGAAGCAGAGGAGATCCTAAGACGGAAAATGCGGAAGCAGCCTCTTCCGAAGCCAGATCTTGATCGACACTCCGGTCTGGATCACTTTTCTCGCCATCGTGAGTGTCATTTTCCGGCAAATAAGATTCCTCAGTTGCTCTATTGTGGACGGAATCTTCTCCGGGAATCGCAACAGTAACATCTTTGAAAGTCATCTCTGGATCAGCACTAGTATAATTATTGCCTTTCTCGCCGGTGTCAATTTCCAGCAACTGGCAATATCCCTTGGTTGCCTTAATCTCACCGGATTCAGCATGAACGCCGGTGTCGTCTCCTGAGTAAGATAATTAGGTCAGAAATTTTCCCAAGGCATTTTTTTCTTTAATCACCAGTTTGTTTCAGTGTTTTTTTTCAGTAGTTGGGAAAGAAAAAAAAATAGAATAAAAGATCCAAAGTGTTTAAGGCATACCTTTTACATCTTCATCTCGATCTTCGCCTCCCAAAACAACATCAACAACATCAGTTTTCTCAGAATCGTCTTTTATTTCCTTCTCAGTCTCCTCTTCAGATTCTTCAGACAAAGCTGCAATCTTAACAGCCTCTTTTCTTCCTCTGTTCTTATTCTGAATAGATGGTACCTCTTCAGGCAATCTCTTCTCAGACAACAATCTCATAGATCTTCTTGTACTAACTCTTGACCCCATCTCGACCGTGACCGTATTTTCATTCTCCTTCTCTCTTTCTTCCTTGACAAGGGTTTCAGTTTTACGCCGGACTGAAGTCGCCGTCGCTCTTTTCCGGACGGTACGGATCACAGGTGTTTGGGGTATTTCCAATCTGTTATTCTCCATCAAAACAGATGAATCTGCTTTTATTTGATCTTGCTCTGTTTTTGCAGAGGAAGCTTTTGCCGCTGTTCCACGGCGAGTTCGCAGAGGCCGCGAACTTTCCACAAGATCTTTGGATTCATTCTCCGTCTGATCGGAATCTTTAACTGGTCTTCTCCTAGAGGATCTCCGGCAAGTGCGTGGAAGATCCGGCGATCCCATCTCTGATTTCTCAGGCGATTCTGAGAGATTTTCAGGTTGGGCTCCCTGTTGATTGTCATCAATTCCTTCAATCTGATCAGTTGAGTAACAAAGAAAAGATTAGGGATAAAATAAAAACAAGATGAAGAAATAAACTTAATCCGAGAATATAAAAGACTGAGATTTAAGATAAGGATACGAGGAAAACAATATAAAAGACTGAAATTAAAGATAAGGGATACAATGAAAACACACAAAAGAAACTGAATCTATGAAATGGGTCTTGAAAACTGATAGTGCTTACATTATTAAGAGCTTTGAGAGCATCGGCCATGGCGACGTTGGTCATGTTGGCCGGAATCTTGTTCTTCTTGCAGAGTGTTTGGAGTTCTTTCCTTGAGAGACTGTGGAAATCCATGCCTGAAGAAATGGGGTTTTGGTAAAACAAGAAAATCCTTATTAAAAACAGAGGAAGAGCTTTTTTCAGCGTAATCGGTGGTTGAAACGAGGGTAGTGTACTGAAAGAAAAAAGAAATGGGTTTTGGTGAGGAAAGCAAAGATGAGAGAGGACAATTTTTATAGGGAGAAAGGAATGAAGTAGCCGTTGTGCAAATTTTGAAAATATGACCGTTGTGTAACACGTAGGGTTTGAAATTTGAATTTTGCCAACTCAGTCATAGACACGCTCTCCTAATTTCTCGGCGTGCGTGAATTTAGCGGAGAAGTAGGGATTATGTTTTTATCATATAACACCACAAACTAAACCTGTCAAACACGGACCGAAATGTCCAAATTTTGCTTCTTTCTCTGTTTAAGCAAACTGAGTTGCCCCTGAAAATCTCGTAATAATGTTGATATTAATTTTAAGAGGAATGCTAAATTGAAGGGCGGCCTTGCAAAAAACCAGCCCAAAAGCATCCTAGTGGATCCACTTTAAACCGCATTAACAACAGCACTGAAAAATATAAAATTAGAAGAAAAATAAACTGGTCCGGGTTACGTGGATCCAACGAGGCACCCTTGCAAAGTCGCCTTTTAGTGTAGCATTCCTCGTATAAATTGAGGAATGCTAAATTGAAGGGTGCCCTTGCAAAGGCCATCGGCAAAGGCACCCAAATGCACTTTGATGATGTGGATCCAATGGCGGCGCCCTTGCGAATGGGTTTTCTAAGGGCACCCTTCAGTTTAGCATTTCTCATAAAACAAAAGTATCTTTTAATATTACTTTTTTCAATTTTTTACCATAAACTCATTTGGCCAGTGTTAAACGGACAAGATCCAACTGGCTAAGACAATTCCAGCCCATTTACATTGCTGCCATCTTGAGCTATATAAGCCTTTTTTAGGGTTCTTCCAAAAGAAGCCTTGACTACTAGTTTCGTTCTCCCACTAGAAAAGCAGATTAAACAGGCAGAAACGGAAGAATGAGAATTGAATTGCCCGAGTCGATCTGAGTGGCTTTAGGGTGAAAACTCATCCTCCCATGCCATTTTATGGGTTAACTAGAGAATCAGAGGCAGAAACAGGTATATATGTATATATATAGGGGAAAGTGATTGTGAGCGGCCCCTCATATAAGCTTATATGAGGTGACTGCTAAAATCATGGTGGGCCCACATTTTTGGGGTGATCCGAACCGGTCATTTGATAGGCCCTGACATAGATAGGGGGTGCCCAAAAAATCAGCTCCATAGGATCATCCCAACCCTTCGAACTGTGGAGGTGAAAGAGGGGAAAATGGACGGGTAAGTGGGGAAATTTATACCCGCCCATTTCCCCCTCTTTCTTCTCCACAGTTCGAAGGGTTGGGATGATCCTATGGAGCGGATTTTTTGGACACCCCCTATCTATGTCAGGGCTATCAAATGACCGGTTCGGATCACCCCAAAAATGTGGGCCCACCATGTTTTTAGCGGTCACCTCATATAAGCTTATATGAGGGGCCGCTCACAATCACTTTCCCCACAAATTAGTCCATTTTTTGCCTCCACAGTTCGAATGGTTAGGATGATCTTATGGATTTGATTTTTTGTGGACACCCTATCTATGTGAGGGTCTTAAAAATGAATGGTTTGGATCACCCAAATAATGTGGCCCTCACTGTATTTTAAGCTAGTGTGTAGATAACTTATCTACACATGTGTAGGAACCGTTCTCTCTCTCTCTCTCTCTCTCTCTCTCTCTCTCTCTCTCTCTCTCTCTCTCTCTCTATATATATATATATATATATATATTATTTTTTTTCATTCTTTTTTTTTTAAATTTTTTATGACGTAGGATGTCCCCACCCCCTTCGGGAGTAGGACTACTCCCTATGGATACACCACCACGTGTATCAGGTAAGTCGGGGGCGGGATTCAAACGCTGGTCAACAGGGAGCAAACCCGAGCAAACCCGTGAATTTATGCCAAAGAGCCAATGTGCAAGACAAATAAGAGAAGCCCTCTGGAAAATGGGAAAATGGTTGCCGAACACGCCCTAAAATTATTGGTTTTTGTAGGCTCCCATGAATATTGGTGATACTAAAGTTTAATATTGGTGACTCCCATGAATAGCAGTTATGAAAGTGGGCTCATCTAATCCAATGAAATTGTTACAGCAAGTGCATACTAATCTTTCATTACAAGGTGTTAAAAGGGATTAGGGGTTGAGGGTTTATGATTGTGGTTCGCCAAGACCTTTTTTTTAATTATAGGTGATTCTACTAAGGGTTCTCATTAATTTGCATTTGGAGGTCAATCCATCATGCCAGTTTTACCACTTGAACACAAAAAAAGAAGGTATTCCAGGCTTCAATTTTCCTCCATTTCAAGTTTTCAAGCTTGAATAAATAATACACCAAAAAATGAGCTGCCCCAGATGCTGAAAAACTCATTTTGAGTGAACTGTTTTTTTCAAAGGAAAGGATATCATCTATAGCCTATACATCCAAATAGCCCCAAGCGCACAATGGTTTGGTCTACTGCCTTCACATGTGTACAGGACCGCTGATTCAATGTGGCATTAGATAAAGAGACTGACTAGCAAGACCATTTCATCTTGACAAGTAAAAATGACTCAATGAACAAAGGGCACATCTTGGCGATCAGGATCATTGATCTAATCGGTCATCCCAGTGGGTCCAGGTCTGATGTGGAGATCTCAGGGGGCAAAAATCAACATCTTGACGACATCTTAAACAACCATTTCCCCCTCATGCTTGATCAAAGGTCAGGAACATACAGTAAAACAGAAACGAATGCTAGTCTTAACAGAATTTTCATTTAATAAATGACCCACAGACCCAGAAATTATGGCAATCAAACTGTCATAAATAAATATTCAGTGGCCAACATATGGACTTTGTAGTGAAATCTGAAGCTGAAATAGCAACAAATCACATTAAACAGCAAAAAGCTCACCTAATGCATGGTCTGGATTTTCTGATCATGAGTTTTTTGGGTTATGTCCCATTAATATTGTAGCCCACAAATCAACTGTTCATATTACCATCCACATACGAGGCAATTGTGTAATGCCTACAATTTGCTGAAACCATGTAAGATAATTACCAAAGTGAAGGGTAAAGAGAGTTATATGTTAGGCTAAAGCGTGCATATGTAAATTAAGTTCAACCGAAGAATCTTGAGAACAGCTTGCGGCCTTCCAGAGGAGGGCTCAGTCCAAACTACAAAACATTACTGCCTAACAAAACTGTCAGCCGCACAAACTACCGCCTCTCTGTGTATCTTTTCTTTTTTTCCATTATATTCTATGTTTATCTTTTCAACCAGTGACTCCTATAATCACTCATAGCAAAAACAGAGCACCTTCTACTATATATGGTTAAATAACCACAATTTTGAGCCTTTACCTCATTAAGGTTCAGATCACAACTCGTCATGGGGCTCAGATTCTGAATCTGCTTCGTTGTTTGATGAATCAATGGGTTCTCCTGTAGGTTGTTCAGATTGGGAATTATTGTCAGAAGTTGAGTTTGATGAGGTTCCATTCTCACCTCTACTTTCTTTTTCTTCCTTCGGAGGTTTCTCGATCTTTGGCTTCGGTTTGGGGATTTTATTAACTTTCGCAACCTATGTAAATATCAATATTCATTTCGGTAAGTAAATTGTGAAGTAGATGAACAGCATTTTTAATGGTCTTCATTTGAAAAGTAATGGAAATCTGCAGTACCTTTTCTTTGAGATCCGCTACCATATCATACACTTCTTCTGAAGTAAAGACTGCTGTGTCAAACCCAGAGGTACTGTGAAAGAACCCAAATTACCAAAATAATTAAGAACCAGTAGATCCATGTACAAGTTAAAAATGAAAAAAGGCATTGAATTTGAAGCATTGGAACTCTGGCATCAATGACATGAAATTAGATATTCAAGCAAAAACTTGAGATGTTGTCAGTTTATTTGCATGGGAACATAGAAAGTATAAATGGTAGTCAATCTAACTTGGCATCAACCAGACTATTCATTCGCATGAGTTCATAAATATTAAATGGTGGATACTTCGATAACTTTAAGATTACTACAAAGTACAAACAATGTAGCTAGATTTTTCCCACTCTAATCTGAAACATCTTCAAAGAATAAGGTCTTCTATGTCATATCCATTCTTATGCAACAGTACCAGAGAAAATAAATATTGTAGAATCTCCAACGATAAATGTATTCATCTATATGATTGTAGATTTTACTAAATGCATCCACTTAATAATAATCTAAGCAACATGAGCATTAAGGAAAAACCTTTATTGATGTCAATGTGATATATATGATTTCTCGGATATTAACCTATGATACCACATACAAATAAGGATGCTGATATGGATACTAGGGCAAAGATACAATTCCACATTTTTAGAAATCCAAGAGGAGGATATAGGTACGGGTAACCCAAGACACAAACATATATTGAGTGAAAAAAAATAAAAAAATAGGACTAACTTAAAAAAGAAATACATACTGATTATAGCATCTCCAAGACTCGCGCATACTCAAAATTCAAAGCTAATTCGGCTTATTCATCTCATTATGACACCCACTAAGGACCTTATATAGTATATCAAGGCATGCTCTAGGTACTTGTTTTAGTTTGAATCCTACTACACCATCCCGGCATCCTTTGACAACTACCCGGTTTGTGTCGGCACAACTTGAAACCTACCCAAAGCCTCCTTTGAGGACCAAAACCTTCCACATAGGCATATTGCTAGTGTGTGAGACCTTGTGAAATTTCGTACGTGGGATTGGAATACATTTTGTGGGGTTAACGAAATTTCTTGTTTGTGAGAATTGTGATTTCTTGGAATTCTTGCTATTTGCATTCATGTGTAGATTGATTTACATAATTAAATTTACTCATGGATAATCTTAAAATCTCAATTGTTTAATCATATTTTCATGGTTGAATCATAGAAGTTGTTACCGTCCTATGTCAGACCTATTACCAAAACTGTCTCAATCAGGTATTATTTGTACCAGTACAAATCTTGCAGAATTGTTGAACTGTGTTATGCTTAAGGAAGAAGTCGTTGTACTATGTTTCCCTGAACAAAATCTTGCAGAAGTGTTGAACTGTGTTATGCTTAAGGAAGAGGGCTTCTAGCTCCCATTGCCACCAACTATTGAGAACTCAATGGGACCTATGTTCTTAAGGATAACAAGATTAAGAAGCCAGTAATAGTGATTTTTCCCTTAATATGTCACCTACTTCATTAACTGCATCTCTTAGTTCAAACTGATGGCAACAAAGGCAATCTTCATGAAAAGAGTGGAAAGGAGCTTTACAACTTTGAAACTGCTTTCAATTGACCTATTGCTCCGGGCATGGTTTTAAATTTCCACCGGCAATCAAAATGCTTCAGCTTTCATCACCGCCAAACACATACCGTAACTGAAACACATAATGAAATCGAAATACAATCTGAAACCAAAACCATAAGTGTATTGGTGGTATATTATAACAATACATGTTACATAATTATATTTGTATGAATTTCATGTGAAATGTGGCCTATGTAAATATAAATATTTATATGAATTACATATGAAAGATCAGATATAAGGAATTATCAAACATGTGCAACAGCGCATGTCACTAAGGCCATATTTGGCCACCGTGAAATTTTTTTCATGGAATATTAGCTTACCAAGAGTAGAGAGAGAGGTAGAGAGTGTGGGAGAGGGAGAAGAGTTGAGAGGGCATGAGTGAGGATATGGTGCGAAGTGGCTGAAAAATAAGGAAAGAGAAAACTTTATTTTGCATTGAGATTTTCTTCTCCCTGTTTTTTCAGTTACTTCACACCATCTCCTCAATCATGCCCCCTCAACTCTTTCCCTCTCCCCCCTCCTTGCCCTCTCACCACTTGATAAACTAAAATTTCATGGAAAAAACTTTCATGGCCGCCAAACATGGCCTATGTGTTCGATGGTGTTAAACCATTATGGACAGTTTTTTACTTGTGTGATGGTTTTGGTGTGTAGTTTTGCTTATTCTAATGATTCATGAAGTTCATCTCAAATGTTCATCATTTGCATATATTTTCATATGTTTCCGTAATTTTATAGGATTTCCATCGAAATTTTCATCTCAAACAACATGTTTTCATTTCCATCACGACTGAAACACATACCAAAACCGAAACACAAAACCTTGGTTCCAGATGATACGCGAGCAAGATATAATATTATAAATAAAAATAATGAACAGACATTTTTTTTCTTGAAAAGAATACTCATAAGATATATCATAAGTGTACAAATTATAAGCCATATTTGAATTAGAAGACTAGTAAACAAAGTAATTATCTCAGAAACTAAGAACCTAACATACATCTTTTGTTGGGCCTCCTTCTCCTCCAACCAATTCTTGAGCTTGTCAGCTTCACTCAGAATCTGAAAGCAAATGCTTTAGATATGTTACAATTGTAATATTATCAGGCCATAAATATCTAACATGCCAACTAAAGATTAATCCATCAAATCCAAGACAAAAAAAAGTATTAGAAGTTAACAAAGTTTGTGTTGATGGCAAACCTCGTCTATTCTAGCTTTGGGAAGCCAAGATTTATTCTTCTCCCAGCCACTTACAATCTGAAAAAAAAAACGAGATCAAGTTAAGGCACCAGCAGCATCTGTTGCATCCAAAAATAAGCTATGAGAGAAACTCAAGCCAAAGAATGATGAGCTGTCATGCATAGTGCAGGAAAGAGCATATAAATACCTTTTCTGAAAAATAAAAAATGAAAACATTACAAAAATAAAATGGAAAGAGAATTGTTTTTCAAGATGGACAATTATAACTACTGCTTCATCTCTGCGATAAATGTACTACTTTCGCAGGCAAACAGCTATTGCCAAAGAGGAAATTCTTGTATCTGGTATGGCCAATATTGCATATGTGGACTAGTAGTTTGCATGGATACAAAGGTATAAATGTGAAGTAGAAGAAATGAGGATCTTCCCCCCCCCACAAACCAAAAAAAAAAAAAAAAACCCCTCCAACGACACACAAACACGCGCGCGCGCCCCACACACATGAAAAAAAGATTAGTTGGATTAGGAAATATATCAATATCAATTTTTCAAAATTAATACTTTTATATAATAATATTAAATAATGGGGACTTCAATTGGATAAATAAAATGCGGTGTTTTATTACCATACAAAAAACTCACCATTAGGATGGATGGAACTCAAACTCTACGGAAAATGTAAATCCAGAAGTGCCACCCCCAGATCCATGGAGTAACAGTGTATGACATGTGTCTGATAAGGGTACTTTACCCATTTAGAAGAATCTGTGTTACTGCCACATAGCCTATACGCAATGATATTGTTGCCATACACAAGGTGTGGATTCGATTAAATGCCATCTGAAAAAATGTCTGATATAAAAAAAAGGATTCTTGGATAGCGAAGTTTCTTGGCTGGAAAGGGTAGGAGGTGCTACTCCAAAGTAAATATTTATTGGATCTACAAGACTCGTAACCCCGATGAATTTCACGTAGAACATAATGGATCTGACTTTAAGAACTCCAATCATAAGAATTTTATTGTCAGATATCAGCTAACTCAGATGTGTAAAATAGAAATCGGTTCAAGTTATTAGCAAAAGATGCATGAATAATCTTAATCATGTATCTGACAGTTACCATCCAGATTCAAGCTTTCAAGCATGATAGGCTGGTAGCCCACCCATGCTCAACAAAGCAAATATTCTACAGCATTCAAGATAGAACATGGTTATCACAGTGTGCCACCACTCTCTAATACCTTTTGTAGCTCACTGAGATATCTCTGAGCATTTTCAGATGCAGCTGGCCGTGCGGTTAGCTCATTTAACCTGTATAAAATAGTTGAATCATAACACCATGGATTTAAATTTCGGTTTCGGTTTCAGTTTTGGACATATAGCTGAAAACAGAAATTTCAGCCGAAATTCAATATATAAAAAAAAGCAAATTTCATTGATGTACCGAAAATTCGGCCAAAATCTTGGAAACAAACTTAAAAAATCACATTTTCCTGAAATTTCGGCAAAAATTACCGAAATTTGGTACTCTTGCCGAAATTTTGGGTTTTGAGGATTTCGGATTCGGTCCCAACCGAAATCTGAAATTTCGGCCGAAATTTAATACCATGCTTAGTACAAGTTTCCTTGCCTGCAAAAGCAGCTCTTTTAAAATTGAAGTCACCGACCTGAAAAATATGGGATCACCTATAGCTTTCAGCAAGCTTAGGCGTTCTTCAAATTCACTTGCAGGAGCATCCTCGCCAGCATATAGCCATTCTTGTACCTGAAGCCATAGTATAGTAGAAATTTTATTCTTGAGAAGTAAATAAAAGTGATTTGATGAGAAGAAAGGAAATAATTTGCAATCAGAAGTCAGAAATGAAGGTTAGAATGCAAAACAATGAGAGCTTCCAAAGTAACAATGGTCTACACCCTCTGAAGCACAAGGTCCGTGCGTACCTCATCAAGCTTATCTATGAAAGATTGACGCTCCTGCTTAGTAGAAATTTTCTCGAGCTTCGCAGAAGCTTCTAACTGGCATTAAGCAAAAAAGTGACAGCAAAAAAAAATCAAGAGAAGCCTTTAATGAAAACTAAACCAACTAAAAGTAGGAGAACCATGTTAGCAACAAAAACACAAAGAAAAGAAACTGAACTCTTAATCCATAACATGGATTTGAAACCGAAACCGAAATTTCAGCCAAAATCAGGTAAAAAACGGAATTAATTATTACTTCGAAACTTCGGGAAAATACTATATTTTTGAAAGAAAAAAATCAATTTCTCAAAATTTCGGGTTCGGGGGATTTCGGTTTCGGTCCCAACCAAAATCCGAAATTTCGGTATTTCGGCCGAAATTTAAAAGCATGATCCATAATAACAAACACGCTAAACACATGAAGCCAAAAAGTTCACAAGTTACAAAGACGAGATGTGATTCCAGACCGCAGCAGTAATACATTCATCAGAAATTTTAATGACTTGAAAGTGAGGAAAAGTACACAGAGAGCAACTTCAGTATGAGCAAACTATGGAATGAGATGGAAAAGCCAACAAAACCCCCAATCATTGAATATCGAATTTACCTTTTCTCTTGTAGCATAGATGTATCCTTCTAGGCTATTTTTGAGTTCTTCAGTTCTTCTTGTCTCTGCATCTTTCTTATCCAGCATCTCCAATCTAGCTTTAGCTTCAGAAAGAGATTCTTCTGAAAGAGACATTCCAGGTCCCACCATAATCTCCACAATCTACTTTAAAGTTTAAAATATGAAAAAGTTAACCAAAGGCAATGATGCAATAATAATTCAAAATGACTTGAAAATTTAGTCAAATTACAGCCACTGTCTGTCACTAAATAGTATTAGAACAAGTAACAAAGAATCAATCCAATGTTCACCTTTAATGGAACCCTAAAGGTCCGTTTCTTCAACTTTTTTTCTGTAACAACACTCGCGCTACTTTTTTCTTGTATAGTAGGGTCAGATGTATTACTAGCCCCACCCTCGATGTTGGAATTCTCTTTGTTCCCATCTGAACTCTTCTCGAGACTTGCTTCAACAGAGCTGTTAGAAGTGACAGTAGATGAATCCTCGACAGTCAAATTTTTAACTGGAACGTCTACCCATTCTGAAATCTCAATAACAGCTTCCGCTTGGTCAAAAGAAACTATTCCACTTCTGCTCAGAGAGAAATGTAGATTTGCCTTGATGGGAGAAGAGAGATTGCGAGATGCATACCTAGAAGGAACATATAGTACACCATCATGAGTAGATTTTACCTAGCTATGATTTACTAATGCAATTCCAACAAAGAAGATATAAGTGACAACATTTAAGCTTCATTTTTTCAGAAGAATATCACAACATTTTTTCTAAGAAGCATGGTTAAGAATATTCCTTCTATGTTTAAGCATACTAAGACATAATACAGCTCTAGTTATGGTATAATTAGTCAATTCCTTACTTCTCACTGGCATCTGTCAAACCAGACACTTTATACTGTGCAAACTTATCAGAAGGAACCCCTGGTGGCAATGGATCTGCACTCTCATAGCTAAGTGAAACTTCAAAATCTTTGTTATGCTTAATAGACCTGAACATCTGTCCAGGGACAAATAAACTTAAATATGATTAGCAAGAAGCTTAAAGGCTATAATATGAGCTTCATTTATCATTTTTGGGTTACTTAATAAACAGCTTCAAATCACGTTGCCCTTACCTTACTGGGGAGTTTCTTCATTCGTGGTACAAGTAACTGTTTAGAGTTCTCATCTTTCAAAAGATCAGGACCATCTAATTCAATAAAATATCCATACGAAGAACCATCAATCATCCCAAGCTTACGATTCAACTTGATTCCATCACTTAGATTTGCAGCATGAAGTGCTCCCCCACGTACCATTGCTTCGTCAGCATCAAGGTGCTTGTCTAGATCCTTCCTCCCAAGAAATTCCTGGAGCATAACCTTCAAGAAGATATAGAAACTAAGAATTATGACCCATGCTTACCACGTAACAATTGATGAAAGCCAAATCCCAGAGTTATCCAGATGCCCACTAGAACATAAATTAAATATAGAAGGAAATGATATCCACACTCCATTGTTCTGATATGGCACTCCTCACTTTATTAAACACTTGTAATTAGCTGTTAGAGGCAGTTTCGTTTCCAAAAAAGCCAATAATAGCCAATCGAAAAGTGCTTATTAAGGAAAAGGGAGCGCAGATATCAATTCATATTTATCATGTGGGTTTATCAGGACCAGCAAACAACAGATCGCAGATAACATTATATACTAAAGCAAAAGTTTATACAGGAAGACCATGTTTGAAGTAAGGGATTTGCTAGGGACCATTAAAGAAGGCATTTCGCGGGCCGGCTGTTGCATGAGAGAGCAGCCACCTCAGATGAATTAAATGAATAGGACAAAATCTCTTGAAAAGTGAGCCTATGTGGCTGCTCTCTCATGCAACAGCTGGCCCGCAAAATGCCTTATGAGATGGACCCAAACAAATCCCTTGAACTAAATAATATATAATTATATGGTCTGCTCAAAGAAATCTTTCTTTTTGTTGTGAAGAGGTCTTGTATTCTGGCATTATCAGGACCTGACGGACTAATGTGCGCAACACACACGAGGGTCGAGCTACGCGGTTAGCTCGCTGGGGTACCGGGAGCAGCGCACCCTGGCTGGGGTTTCCGAAGCAGCATCCTGGAAGGTAAATTTAATTTTTAGGTTTTCACTTAAGGGTATTTTGGTAAATTTCTCCATGTAGTGGCATTGATATATAAGCCACATGTTAGGGTTGCGGGATCATGTTTTTCTCATGTGTTCCTTGGCCAAGAAGAAGAGAGTTTATAACCCTAGACCGAAATAGTGAAAATCTTCCCACCGTGTACGTAGGCAGTGCCGAACCACGTAAAATCTTGTGTTTCTTGTGTAATTGTTTTCTTTGCATTGTTTCTTGACGTTTTTGACATACATCGTGTTCGATCCGTGCTGAGAAGCTATTTCTCGGTTTTTTTCTACAGTAATATCATGTGGGTTAATCAGCTCCAGCAAACAACAGATCAGATATAGCATCAGATGGGAGGATGGCAAGTTTTTTTCTTCTACTCAAAGAAATCTCACGCTAAAATACCAATGCATACCATTTCAAAAAAAAAAAAAAAACCAATGCATATAAAAAGTTTCTACAGGAAGACCATACGTGAACTAAATAATTTATATTTTTCTGGTCTGCCCAAAGAAATCTCTTTTTTTTTTCTACAGTAATATGATGTGGGTTAATCAGCTCCAGCAGACAAAAGATCAGATATAGCATCAGATGGGATGATGGCAAGTTTTTTTTGTTTTCTACTCAAAGAAATCTCACGTTAAAATACTAATGAGTATAAAAAAGTTTCTACAGGAAGACCATGCTTGAACTAAATAATATATAATTATCCGGTCTACTAAAAAAATCCCTTTTTTCTACAATAATAATAGCTCTAAGGAAAATTTTGAATTTTTTTTTTTTTTTTGAAGAATTCATAAGAAAAGATTATTTAGAGAATATGTAACACAAAATACCAAAGGAGAAAGAGGATATCAACAGATGGGAGGATGGTAAGCGAATCAACACTCTGGCTCTGCACTAATATTGACTGATCAGCCTGCCATGAAGTCTACTTCCAGCCCGACATGAGAGATCGAAAGCGATGTGACACAAAATCATAAAATTCACAGGAAATTGCCAACTGTTTCTGCTGGGAAACAGGCACACATGGCAATCACACCAAGTACATGATCAAGTGCATTTAAAACAACATCTTACTTGGTATACAAGGAGTATAATATTTCTACTGGACATCTTGGGAATTTTACATGGGGTTGAAGATAGAGTCCAACATAACTTTGTTTAAATTGTTTTTAATAAATAAGTTGACAGGACCCATCATTACTTCTTTGCACTATTTTAATAAGTGTAAAACATGCGTAATAGAATCATGTGTGGTGAGCTAATTCACCAATTTCACCCACATGAATTTCTTCCCCTCTCTATTCTCTCTTTTCTTCTTCTTTTGCACTCAAATTTCTTTTCTTCTTCTACTTGGATGCATGTCAATTAAGCTGACATTGTAACAGAGCAGGAGCCATGACCTTGGATCACTATAATATTTTCTTTTGGGTTTATCCATTAGATCTGATCTTGCATTTTCTCCTTCTTGGAGACAGCTTATTCTTTTATTATGTCTTCTTCCTTGGCTTTCAAGATGCGGGCCAAGATCTGAAAATTCTAGATCTCCACTTTAGAAATCTACATCTACTTTTAAAAACCCCGGACCTAGACTTCTAAATCCTAGATCTAGTGCTCAAAATCCTAGATCGAGCCATCCAACTTCTAATTGAAACCCAATTTCTTGGACATTACCGCACATGCGCGCAAGGAAAAAAAACTATCCTTAGTGGACATCACTTCCTTCGCAAACCAGAACCCCACCCACTCCCCCAAAATCCATACCATCTCTTTCATTCGTAGACCACACTCTCTTTCCTCTTTGTTATCCCATTCAAGGCATCATTACACTTGTTTGTGTTGCACCTAATGAGGCATCTAAATGAACATTTAAATAAATCAAATGGCATGAGTTCTGGACTATTATGACTTGGACTGTTGGACTGTTAATGACTATTGTGGATTGTTTCCATTGTTGTCCCAATCATTGTTTTGAAAATCTTATGATTTACGGTTCGATTTACGATTCTTAGGCAAAACGATTTGAATCCCATGATTGAATCTTAATTTGTATGAATCTTACGATTTTTTATTGAATCTTACGATTCGATAGTAAATCGTACGATTTATACGATTTATCCAAATTAAGTTTTGTATAAAAGAAAATATGTCTTTCTTTCAAAATACCTCATTTCCTTTCTACATTACAAGAAGCCTTTGAAATCCCTCTCATTAGAAGGAAGAAGATAGAGGAGGAGTAGGACTTTGAACGAATCGAACCAGTCGAGACAAAGCATTTGTTGAGGGCATTATTCACATCGAGGTGGGAGTCGAGGTGGGAGACTTCCATAATAAGGACAACATTGATTCCCGTCTTTTATGATTGATATTTGTCATTTGATGTTTGAGACTTTGAGAATTGATATGATATTGTGTCTTTTTTTAAAGATTATTAACCAAGATGCATGGGTTTGGATGAGAATGAGATGATTTGCATGTGTCAAGTTTGTCACCAAACAATTCATACTACGATATTGAATGCTAATCATGGTAGTTTCTGTTTGAATTAATGAATTTGGACGAAAAATGAATAATTGGCAATTTTTATTCTTTAATTTATTTATAATTTTTTATTATACATATTTTTTATATTTTTGAATGAATCTTACGATTTACGATTCGATTCCGATTTTCAAAACATTGGTCCCAATGACTGGACTGTTGTGGAGTGCATTGTAACATCCTGTGGACTATTTGTGCATCTATGCGGACTGTTGTGAACTGAATCTGAACACCTTGTGGACTGTTGGGACTGTTGCCCTCTTCTGAGAGTTGCCACCCATCCTTGTGAACTGTTGTGCTGTATAGACTGCTGTGGACTGAATCCAGATTCCAGACAACTTGCAGACTGTTGGGCCGGTTGCTTCCCATCGTTGTGAACTTTTGTGTCATGTCTGGCATGTAAAATTAAAACCTTGTGGGCTCTATTGGGCCTTGTGCGAACTGCTGTTCCATTGTGTATGTGCTTCTATGGCTAGTGTGCCAGTTAAGAAATGTCAAATGTTATCTTGGGCCACAAGTGAACTGCCTTGGGTGCTGTCTCCTTTAATTTTCTGTGGCTTCTCATTATAGATGAAACAAAAAATCCCGGTCATGGAGCTACCCTCTTCAGCTGACTCCAGTCAAACTCAATGGGCCCAATTAATTAACGAGGCCTCGATCTGTAAAAGGTACTTTAGGTGCACGTGGTAAATTGAAGTTCTGACTGAACCCAAAATGGATCCGAAGTATGGCAATTGTCTCTGAGTAATTATCAAATTATGGCGTTGTTGTGGCATTATGGAACAGCATCTGAGTGCCAATGTCATATTTCTTAAAACAGTTAAGGACGTTTGAGAATCCATCCGAGATACATACTCTCTGAAGCCAGTATCACTCGAATTTATGCCCTGCTGGAAAACACCTTGTTTCAGCAAGGAGACAAAAGGCTGAGTGATTACTACAGTTCATTGCGAGGTCTGTGAGAAGAAATCCATTTTTATCAACCTCTATCCAATGACCTACGTATTCTAAAGCATCAGCAAGAGGAGTTTATGGTTGTTAGACAAAAGGCTGAGTGACTACTACAGCACATGGCAAGGTCTGTGGGAATGGGAAATACTCTAGTAAGGAAATGCATTTATTTATTTATTTATTTTGAATGCGAAGGTAAATGCATCTATGTCGGTACCCAAGCCAAGTTTGAAGAAGATATTGATAAGATTACTGTTTCGGGAGATGGATCACATGATTATTACTCAAAATGATTGCTATTTCTACGGCTCAGAAATTGCAACCATGCAGTAACTGGCCAATATTGATTCATCTCTCAGATATGTGAATAAAAAGTGCAGATATTAACCTGCAATTTGGGAACACGAGTAGCGCCGCCTATCAACTCCACTGCAAATAACTTGTCAACCTTCAAACCGGAATGCTTGAGCACTTCTTTCACGGGGATAAGAGACTGCTCCCACAAATCAGCACATAGTTCTTCAAATTTTTCACGAGTTATAGTGCTCCTAAAGAAAGCGAATAAAAAAAGGAGATTTAGGACAACATAACTAATTCCTGTCAATTTCCTAAGCCTAAAGACATGCAAAACAAGAAAACCCCACAGAATTTAATTAAGAATAATTTCAGATTTCAAAAACAAATAAGAGAAAAAATGTGAACGGGCAGCATCTTAAGTTACCCGGTGTGTTTAAAAGTCAAGTAACCAAAGTTTTTTTTTTTTTGGTCGGTAAACTGGGATTGAACCTACAACCCCAAGGTTGAGATACAAAGCCTCGACTATTGAGCTATAGTCCTAACCCCAAGTAACCAAAGTTATAAACATTAACAATATGTTAATTTTGATGGTGAATGGTAGGAAGTGTTTGCGTGTAATAACTCATGCTGGATGCTAAGTCAAATGATAAATGTTATGAATAAAAGGAACATGGATGGTTACATGGAGGAAAACAGCATAGTTACAATAGCACGTGAAAAAAAGACACAAGCATAAACAGTTACAGAGCCTCCTAGAGTCATTACATATCTAAAAATTGACCATTTCATCATAGGAATTTGGAGAAGGAACTTAAAAGCTGCCTACCTATAATCAATATCATCATAAATAGATTCAACCGATATTGGAGCGACTGTGTTTGCACTTAAAATTTCTCTAGTACGTTTAACCTGCTTCTTCAATTTTGCCATTGCCTTGGGAGAATTCCTCACATCTACCCCATTCCCAACCTTACTATTGAATTCATCTGCAAAATACTCCACCAAATGTAAATCCATATTCTGGCCACCAAGTTTTGTGTTCCATCTAACATCTTTGACCTGCAACAGATTCAGGAGTGTAAGAACTAACCATGACAAATCTAAAACAAACCAGGAAGCAAAAAAAAAAGTAAAAAACTATAATAGGCATCAAATATGTAACAACCAAACAAAAAAAGCTAGGTAGCATGGCAATCTTCAAAAAGAACAAAAATACAATAGACATATGAAGAGAGAGAGAGAGAGAGCAGATACGATTGCACAATACAAAGCTCTACCAATAGACCCCTTCCTCAGCTAAAGAGGCCCTATCCACTCCATCTCCAGCGAGCCGATCAGCTTCTCTACTTGCCGGCCGTCAGACATGGTGAAATGCTATCAGGAAACCACCTGTACAGTTTGGGATCTCTTCCAACCAATTCGCAAACCTCCACAGGGGCCAAGAAGAATCGTTTCGCCAATGGATCACATTGAGGGAATCACTTCCCACGACAACCTTATCTAGAATAGAATGATCTACTGTTATCCCTAAGGATTCCCCCTACCCATGATGGTCCAGGATTCCCCAAGCTAGACCCGTCGAAATCGAGCTTAAAGCACCCCGGATTGGGAGGGCACCAACTCTACAAGATGGTAAAATTATGCTCACTACCCCAACAAACCTCTCTCCATCCATGCCACAGGTCGAAAACAGAGACGAATCTGAACGAGGGAAGAGTCCGCGACCAAGCAATGGTAACAAATGAAAAGAAAAGAAAAAACTGACGAAAAACAGAAGAAAAGAAAAGAAAAAAGAAAAGAAAAAAGATAAGAAAAACGGAAGAAAAGAAAAACAAAAACGGACAAAAAACAGAAGAAAAGAACAGAAAAAAAAACATACTTCTGTTGTTGTTATTGTAGGATGAGTATAAACTATAAATATAAAAAAGATGAAAAGAAAAGAAAAGAAAAGGACAAAAAAAATAAAAAAATCAGCCCTTACCTTCTTCTTCTTCTTCTTAAGGAAGCACAAAAAGAAGCTAAGTTCACAAGCAAGTAAGAAAGCAAAGGGAGCAGAAGCAAAGGCACAAGCAATGGAGAGGAAATCAAACAATCTCTATTGCTAAATTCAATCATTTACAACTTTACAAGGTAATTGCACACCCGAGTACCAAATTGATATTTACCCCCATATATGATACAAGCCATGAGCATAAGCCATGCAAACACCATTGAACGAAATGGTCGTGACACACCCCCACCTAATTAGGTCGACACCCTCATCAACAACTGCAAATAGGCTGGAACTTGTTCTTCTAGCAGGTGGAGCTTCTTTCTATGGGTTCGCACTGGATTCAAATCCTGGTAGGCACTTTCCACTTCATGAGGTACTCTGTTGTCGACTTTGTAGAACTTCCTCAGGGCATTATGCGCTCGGCCATTATGGTTTCAACCTCATGCAGGAAGGACGTTGCATGTGGTTGATGTGATTTTCTTGGGGTCTTTTCTGTCGACGTGATATGGCTTCAAATAGCTTGGATGGAAGATGAGATGGATCTTCAGCCATGTAGGAAGTTGAATTCTAAAGAAGACTTTTCCAACTCACTCAAGAATAAGAAGTGGGCCTTCAAACTTTTGAACCAAGCCTTTGTGTGCCTTGCACGTGAATCTAGGTTGGTTCCGATTGAATTTCACGAGCAATAAGTCTCCAACCTTGAAATTCATTGGTCTTCAGTCCTGATTTGCTCACTTCATTCTTTTGGAAGCTTTTCTCCATGTAGACTAGCAATGTCAGCATTAATGTGACACTCCTTGGTCAAATGATAAGCAAGTGGGCAGCTTATTCTATATTCGGCAATGATGGCATGGGGCATGGAAGCTTGCCGACCAGTTACCAGCTTGAACATGCTCTGGTTGGAAGCAGAGCTCCTTTGTAAATTCTAACAAAATTGGACTACATTGAGCAAACAACCCAATTCCTTTGGTTGGCACTAACCAAGTGCCTTAGGTACTCTTCAAGGAGAGCATTGACCCTCTCTGTTTGTCCGTCAGCTTGGTGTTGTAAGCTAGTAAAAAATTTCAACTTTGCTCCCAATAGTTGAGGACTTCCACAAGCTTCCAGTGAATCTTGAATCCCATCGCACAGTACTTCACAACATGATGAAAGAATGGCTTGGCTGCCTCCTCTACACCGCAATGCAATGGTGCAGGGATGAAGGTTGCATCCTTTGAAAATTGTTCTAATACCACTAGTATGGAGCCCAACTCCCCCACCTTTGGTAGACACACAATAAAGACCAGGAGACACCTTCCTAGGGACTCTTTGGCACAAACAACGTTTCTAAGAGCACCAATGGCTTTGCCTTTTCCACCTTGTCCTACTAGCAAGTTAGGAAAGTTTGAACATATTCTTCAACGTCACAGCCAATCCTGGGCCAATAAAAGTCATGTTCCAACAAGGTAAAACTGTAAAAGTACGATGAATCTCAGGATTCCCTACCCATAGTGTCTAAGGCACTCCCTGAGAGAGCTCCGTATGTCTCCTGATCGAAGTTAAGGTTTAAAATTTCGATTTTGGTAAGCACAGAAACGGAAACATTTCGGATTCAGTTGGAAATTTTGTAAAATCACGGAAACGCATGGAAACATATGCAAATGATGAAATTTTAAGGTGAAACTTCAGAAAATCCTAGAATAAGCACAAATACATACTTAGAAATCATCAAATAAGTAAAAAAGCCATCCATAATGGCTAAATCACATCGAATACCTAGTAACATGCATTGTTGCACATGTTTGGAATAGTAAAGTTAAAGTACAAATGTAATAAAGCCTAAGAAAGTACAACGACCAGTCAACCCTTCAAGGACTCCAACTCTATGTCAATACCACATAGAGTTACGGAGTGGGATTGGTCCCATGCCATTCTGACATCCCATACATAAGATGTGGTTACTTTGCAGTGCAGTCCAATGATGCTGCCTACAAAATATCATTCTCAATATTAATGAAATGAAATTAAATGCAAAGTAAAATTACAAAAAAAAAAATCCCTTTTTATGCTTAGTTAAACATTCATCATTTGTAAGATGATTTGGTATTGAAATTTGAAATTCACCACTCTCACATTGAAATGAAAAATGAGCCCCCCTTGATTCAATAGTAGAAATTAAGAGGGGGTCCAAACACTGTGCTCGGTAATGTGAGCATGTACGGAAAAAAAAAAGATATTATCCTAGGCATACACGGCTTCTCCTCTCGCAGATTCTCGCTCTTTTACTAGTAGCGCTTTCAGTTCCTTGAATTGAAACTGCATTTCTTGTAGTGCAATATAGCAGTCTTACATTTTCTTCTATCAACACTTCTCCATGTCGATTCAGAGTTGCTTCTCGTGTTGTAGTTTCCTTGTAAGAATTCAAATTGACTTTCCAATCTAGTGCCAGCAACATGTAGAGATTCTTTTAGTGTTATCTGAAGCATGGTTTTAAATTTCGGCCGAAACGTTTCGTTTCGGCCGAAATATTTCGTTTCGGCCGAAATATTTCGGTTTCGGTGGAAACCGAAACGAAATTCACTGTGAGTCGGAAAAGTACCAAATTTCGCCGAAACGTTTCGGAAATTTCGGCCGAAACGTTTCGTTTCGGTAAAATTTCGGTGAAATTTCGGAAATTTCGGTGAAGTTTCGGAAATTTCGGTGAAAAGTTTCGGAAATTTCGGTGAAACGTTTCGGTGAAGTACAAAATTTCGGTGAAATTTCGGAAATTTCGGTGAAACGTTTCGGAAATTTCCAAAATTTCACCGAAATTTCGGTGAAATTTTTACAAGATTTCGTCCGAAATTTCGTTCCGAAACCGAAACGTTTCGGTTTCGGTGATGACCGAAACCGAAACCGAAACCGAGATTTAAAACCTTGATCTGAAGCTCCTACTAATTCTGTGACTCTGCTTCTCCTAGAATGATGAATGATGGTTGCTGCCCTCTTGATCCTCATATAATGGGCACGGGCTAACTTCTAGTGAAACCGACTTTGAAGGATGATGGTCACTTTCTTAATATGTAAGTAATATGAGCAAACCACATGTTGTCAAAATCAACTCTGGATGACGAGTGCAGCTCTCGCCTGTCGATTGACGTTGAGCACTCATCGCTCAGTTAGTTCTCGCACACAACCGTAGATCTGAATGGCTAAAGTAACTTATTTCGTCTATAGTTGCTTGGCCCGGTACATTCGTTAAATTTTCTAGATCTTTACTCAAGAGGATAGCTTCATAGCACGAGCCAGAGCTTTCTCCTCTCAAATCCTTCTGGAATGTAGTCTTTTGTACCACTAAAGATTCTTCAATGCAGATCTTTGCAACAATTGGTCTCTCATAACGTTCCAATAAACTACATTTTGTTTCGGCTCCCATGTCGCCCACCTTTCTCTGGAGCAAAGTCATCCTGGAAACTATGACCATTTGGTCATGGTTCATGTTGTGCTTTACAAACTACCCGTCTAGTGTGTTGTACCTAATCAACACACACTTGCTTGTCATCACTTACATAGAATCTAAGCATTTCCATTTTTTTTGTGAATCTCGTGTGATTCATAGATTCAATTCGTGCCAATTGTTGTTTTATACCATCCACGTTACCGGCTAAACATAAGAGCGCCTCTATCACCTATGGAATGGTGGGAACCTAGGCTTAGATACCAAAAATGATGAAAGATGGAGAAGAGAAGACCACTGTATATGTAGCTCTGATTCCAATTTCATGCAGGAATAATGCCAAGGACTCTAATGTTGCAGCTTTGATAACAACTGTAGGATGGATACCGATTGGTGTAAGATGGATGACAACTTAATGTAGGACTATAGATGTATATAAGCTCTCTCAAAACATATGCTTAATATTAATCAAAAGAGAGGATTCTCAAACTAAAACCTTGAATCTGCAGGATTGCAGGATTATTAGGACTATAGGATTGTTGGAACACCCAGTGACATGCGATGCTACTCCTGTCTAATAATTCAGTACGTGCTACATACCAAATTTTAAATATAATTCATATAAATATTTCTACATAATACATACATTCAAGATATTTGCACTCATTTAAAAAAAAGAAAAAATACATACATTCAAATATAATTCATATAAATATTTATGCGTAATACATACACCACATTTCACATTTTTTTTTTGAAATATGACAAATTTTATTAATATTAGGATTGCAGTCGGGACCAGGAGTCCCGACCTGCTTTACAGGATACTAACAAGCAACGACCCGGGCACACCCGAGCCAATTCAAAATACAGAAATTGAAATAACTCAACCTTTACTCTCTTTCTTTCCACCCCTTATTGTCTTGACAACTCCCATAACAATCTAGTACCATTACATCTGTATCTTTTGAAACTTACGTGTACTATAGCTTTTCTATCAGGAAACGAAATTGCAGCCTAAACTTCTAAACTTCTCTTTCTCGCGCGACCTTCCAGGAGAGGGTGGCAAAATTAGGCTATCCAGATAAGAAAGTCTAAGCGAAAGACAGAATCTCTCAAGCCATGACCAATGAATAGAATTCTGGCAATAAACAGATAATTTTCAAACCTATTAGACATATTAGCTATCTTGGGTGAACCTTAACAGGATTTACCATCTGCAGGTTTTGTCATAGATCTTCCATGCCTGGGGTCTCTCGACAAATTTTACCCCTTCCCCTATTTTCCTTGTTTAAAATCTCACTTGATCAAAACAAAAATTAATCCTCTCTCTAAACCTGATCCCTCTTCATACAAGAACTACTACTCATGATTCTTCCCTGGTTTTCTTCCCCGCTTCTTTTTCTCTAATCTCCTTTTCTTCTTTATCTCTAGTCGCCATTGCAAAGAACATGCCTTTGGTTGCTTCCAAGTTCTCCTTGTATTTAATCCCAAAGGCATCTCCCATTGATAAGAAATCAGCAAACTCATTTGGGACAGGTACTTCACTGAGTAATTCTCCTGGGTTCCTTACCTTTGGGGACCCTACCAAGCCCTTGAGGTTCCTCCGAAAGATGAACTTCTTCCTGCCCTACCAAGTCCGGGACAGGATCCACGTTAGACCGGGTAATCTCCAGGTCCCTGATCACAGAGCTTCTTCCCTCCTCCCACAGGCACCAGCGAGTGCGTATCTCCTTTTCTAATACTTTGCTAAACATGGGGAGCTCAAGGAGGGGTAGGTTCAATTCCTTGTCACTTGTTGATTCAGAGTGACTAAGGTCAATTCATGCGGAACTGGAAGATGTTCTCCTTAACTTAGCCCAAATCTTCTTTAGCGGACTAAATGAAACCTCACAGGGGGGGTGGGAGATTCCTCCCTAGCTAACTTTTCGTTATAGCATAGATCCTTCAAAAGTTCAATATCTCCGGCTTCAAAAGAGAATTCCTTGGCAATAGGGGTGTCTCCACCCCGACTCGGTGACTCGGTCCCATTACTGACATGGCAGGCGAAGATATGTTATCAAAGTTTCGAAGAATCTTCTGGGAGTCTTCGACGAGTCTCCTCTTTTTGAGTTCCTCTTTCCTAGCAATACCTTTCAATTTTCTTGTGAAAACATATAGGCCCCTTCGAGTGGCCAACACCCACGCTTCCAAACTAGTATTTCTCGTGATAGGTTACTTTTTCCTACACGCGAACGTTGTTCCTTAGAATTCTTACCTCCGACATTAAATCAGTTTTTTATTTTTAGGGTTTTCTCCTTGGTCGAATTTAGAATACAGCTGTCAACAATATCTTTCTAAAGGGCCTTTCCTTTCGCGCCTCGAGCTACAGAATTTAATGATTTCAGAGTTGATTTACCTTCAGACTGATCCCGCCTTCCAGACGCAATAGCCAGTCTGGTTTCTGACATTCGAGGCGACTTGCAGGATGCAGAACCAGGCAAGGGATTTTCAAAGTTCAAACCTAGGCCCACCAACGGCTCCTTGACCGAATCACCACCCTTTAGCGTTCGTTTCCTGTGGGGTCACCCTCGCCAGCGACCGAATTTCAGAACTCTGCTCATAGCCCTCACAAACAGCCAAATTATCCTTACTACTGGATTCACCCATTACCGACATTGCTTGACTATTAATGCTATCTTCCGTAATCACCTTAACTCCCACAGAGTAAATGTTGGATTCAACTCTTATATTAATGGATGAGGGGGTAGATTTCCAAAGTGGAGTTAAGATCAGAGCCGAGGCAAAGGTCATACAATGATCATGATTACCCGAAAGTTGAGATTGGATCACCTGGCCCAAGTGTTGTCCCTCCACAGTTGTTAAAGACCATGCGTGGAGAGGTATATCATAAAATCTGACCCTAATGGTTCTAGCACCCATGTTATATGCTAGAAACCAGGGTTGAAGGGCTGAGAGCTACCCCCCCCCCCCCCCCCCCCCAAGCATTCCCTCCCCGCCTCAAAATGGCGGTCGCCTGCAATTCTAACTCAAAGCAAAAAAGAATATCCACTAAGTTGATGGAGTAAGGCTCTTGGAGATCCTGAATGCCCCAACAGTTTTTAGCCCACTCCCATATGTCTTCTAATAACCATGATCCAGATTTCAAGCTCCCAATAAGACATCTCTTAAGACTCTTCTTTCTCTCCTCCACAGGGTAATCGGGGCCTCAAGTACTAAAGATTCTATGTGAATATCAGCCTGAGAGGGACCAATTTTAGGCTTCCAAACCATGGCCGGAGCCAGTTTGGTCTTAGGCTCCGAGTATTTTCTACAGATATCCCGCGAACCAAAGTTTTTATATTGACATTTCCTGCACATCCAGTCGCTGCCATTGGAGTGCAAGCATCAAGGTTGGAGCCACAGGAGCATATAATAGGATCCCTCAGAAGGCCAGAGCCAGCGATCACCGGAGGAAGAATCTGACGGCCTCTAAACACATCTCTAATACTCATTTTTCCGACCAATCCTTCATCTAATTTTGTAAAAGCGCTAAAGATGTAGTAGTAGTCAGGCCATAATCATCGGTGGAAATCATTGGACCCACCCCTGAAATGAACCTTCACACTTTAAGCTTCGTGGCAAGCCCGGCCGATGGTAACTTTTTCGACACCTATAGCTTCAAATTGTACCTAAGAGGGATTGGAATTATTTTTGTTTTGATTTTTATGAATCATGCATCATACAGGCCTTGTCACGGACATTAGAATACATTTCACATTTAATTCATATAAATATAATTATATAACACATGTTGGTGTAGTATAACACTAATACACTTATGGTTTTGGTTTCGGTATGCATTTTGGTGGGGGTGGAATCAGAAACATATCGATCGGTTCATGTCGGTTTTGGTGAAAATCTAAGACCATCTCTTTGTTTGTTTTTTAAAAGGTAACAAAAGACTATCAAGAGAAACAAAAAAGATAACTGAAGATGTCATAATCATGGTTTTAAATTTTGGTTTCGGTCCCAATTTTGCCTTGGCCAAAACCGAAATTTCGGCCGGTAATAGGAAAAAAGTAATATTTTATTATATCCGAAATTTTGGCCGAAATTACCAAAATTTTGGCTGAAATTTCAGAATAATACTATATTTTTTTTAAAAAAAAATCAATTTCTCGGAATTTTGACCGAAATTTCGGATTTCATGAAATTTTGGTTCGGTTTCAACCAAATATCGCATTTCGGCCGAAATTTAAAACCATGGTCATAATAAAACCAAGTAGAAAAAAAAACAATGATAGAAAAATAAAAGCCACAACAATGGTGGATTTGGGGTCCCACAACAATCAACTCACACCTAATGTATCAAATATCAAATATCCCCCCTCTAATGTATCAGCCAGTTTCCATAAAATCTTCAAACCTTGACATGACTAACTGTTGACATTCCTAGAAGTTAGCCCCCAGCATCCACGGACTGCTACTAAAGGAGAAAGCCAACTTCGGACCATGAAGGGAGTACTTCATCTTCAATAGAACCGTTAAGCCTTGTGGGGCCAGCGAAGGCAGATCGAATAATGCACATGTAATCTCTAATAAATCAAGCAAACAGAATTTTCACTATAGTTCTTCTCATTGTAAAACGTAATGTAAGATGAAGAACATCAAATCACCATTCTAGGGCAACTTATACAGATCAACATCACATGTCCAAACCGAATCCATGTGACTAATTATAATTAGAGGAAAATTAACATCAGTCATGTCGATTTTTTATGTCATTAACTTCAGTCACGTTTTTTTTTTTGGAATGGATTAACTTCAGTCATGTTCTAAACAAAAATTACAATGTTTAACACTATCTTGTGGAATGAGTCTCCAACTATTGTTCGTTGTTCATACTTCAATTTGACTACCATTTTTGAAGCTTTTAAGAGAATGTAACGTCTTGGACATCGAATAAGAAAAAATACATAATTATAACCATATACATAGATAGTCAGAGAGAGAGAGAGGTAAGAAGGAATGAGTGTATCATGTGTCAGACACAATCTGATAATCTGACAAATCATTGCATATCTCACAATAATTTCAGTGAGACACTAAGCTTAATCTATGCACACAAGTTACTTTTTTCCTTGATCAAGTATGCCCATAAGATATTTCACAAAGTTATAGTAAACCTGCAAAATTGGCATGATAATTTGGTTTAATACAGTAAGAATTAACGATATGTAGCTTCTCTAAGAAAGCTTCGAAACAACAACTAAAAATAAATATAAAACAAAAGTACTTGACTCTTTCGGTGATTAAAATCATTCAACATATAAGGTCGTTGATAAAGTTGAGATTTACCTGGAATTGGTTAACGGAGGTTGTCTTCCCATATTCCTTCGAGTTATAAGCCGAAAAGTAGACAAGAGCAGCATAAGTGCTACTTAAACCCATATCGTAGAATATAACATGCCTTGACTCATTTGAGAAGTCCTTGTCGATCCCGTATTGAAGAGCCGCACCAGAGTGTTCGTTGATGAGTGACAACACATTAATGCCCGCCAGCTGCGCCGCTTGAACCAACCCTTTGCGCTCCGCCTGACCAAAGTAAGGTGGGACTGTGATCACTGCATCCTTGATCGGCACCTTCGAATGGGTCTCTGCCAAATTCAAACTGTAACTAAGAAGCATAGCCACTAACTCCTCAGCGGAGTAAATAGTAACCCCATCATCAATCTTAATACTTGCAGCGCCTCTAGAATCTTTCACCAAATCATAAGGTAAATACAAGGAATCAACCATGGCCTTCACGTGTTCAAATGGCTTTCCAATCATATCCCTAAATTGTGAATAGACCTTATCGGGATATCTAGCGATATTGCTCGCGGCTTGTTCGCCTACACGACGATCTCCGCCTTCGAACGCCACTAGTGCGGGGGATTTTCTCTTCGACATTTCGTTAATGGCAACGGAAATTGGAGTTTGTCCAGGTTTGAGATTGACAACGGCCACTTTCATCCATTCGGAACCTAGATCTACGCTCATAACCGCAGACTCTGATTCCGCAACAAACGAAAGAAGCAAAACAACTAAACCTAATTTAAACCAGATCTTCATTCTAGATTTCATCTCTAATGTGGAAAATGAAGCCTTAAAGCTAAAGTTCTATCTAGAAACCATAAATCCAGTGAAATTCTGAAGCTAGGGCACCAATGCGAGAAAAAAAATCTGCAGAAAACCCAACAAAAAAATTAGAGTTGCAAAAGAATCTGTAGCTTGCAGGCCTAAAATAGAAACACAAGTGGATTGAGTTGAGTTGATTTTTCGCTAAAAATGATTTGTATTCAACCAAAAGCTAATCAAATTTCTAGGTAAAACCTCAACTCGAATTCCTCAAAATAACACCTAAAACGATCATTGAAATAATCTAGTCTTGAAAAAACACAGTTTGGAATATAAAAATATCGGGTTAGTCTTGAAAAAACACAACCGACATAATTTCTAACCCTAATTCCCAAAATCAACCCTAAAATGGAAAAAAAAAAAAAAATTGCCACGGAAACCCACAAGAAAAAAACGCAGAAACCACGAAAGAATGTGAGAGAGAGAAATTACCAGATTTAAAGAAAAAACATACAGTCGCCTGGATGATCTGGTTCTCCTCTAGCAAAAAACTCTCTTCCGCGAGAGAGAGAGAGAGAGTCAATTTTGTAGTGAAGGAATGAAAAAACGGATCCTGCTAGGGCTCTGCGTGAGAAGGAGTCTTAGGACCGGACCACAACGGGTCAACTTTATTATCTAAGTAGGATTGAGATCGCCTGAGCGTGATGTCACTTGCAGGCGGTACAGCCCTTGATATTTGATCCAACAGCAGCCTACTTTTCCAAATATTAAGGGTGTTACTTTTGTCCTACCTATCGCTAATTTCTAGGTTTTTACAGTTAGCAGGACTCCATGGCATGAGAGGTTTTACAAGGCGTAAACCTCTCTGTATACCAATATTTTCTAAAAAAAAGTACCCTCGGCCTATACAATAGGATGATCCAAACCGTCCATTTGATGGGCCACAACCTAAATAGGTTGTGCTAGTATATCATTTCCATAGGATGACCCCAACCCTCCTATTGATATTGGAACTGTATTTTATGGAAACCTCTATAGATCGGAGGGTTGGGATCATCCTATGGAAATGATTTTTGAGGCACGGCCTGTTTATGTTGTTGCCCATCAAATGGACGGTCTAGATCCTCCTATGGTGCAGGTGTTACAAAAATGCTAGAATCCAAAGACTTTTACAATATGTAAGGCTATAAAAAAAAAAAATGCTTCTAGCTTCCGCATGCATATTGCTTTCCACACCACAATAATGAGAGAGCGTAAAGATAATCCTACTAATATGATTTCTAACAACCCCACCACCACATATAAGCCAAGATTGTCCTTTTGACACCCAATAACTATTCAAATTTAGCTCACCTATATCCCAGGTTATAAGTGAAAGAATGACCTTCAAAGCAAACCCGGAAGTTCACTTACTTTTTCATTTAGATAGCTCGAACCACTAAAGTGGCCTAGTGATAATGAATTGATTCTCAATAACAGGCACCCCAGAGTAGATAAAAAAGTGATACCATACAATTTCAATCTTTATCAAACCTTTCAATTTCAATTCCAATTATAGTTTGCATAGATCTATCCATAAGCAAACTTTTTAATTTCAATTCTTGTTTCCAAAGATATATCCTTGTGCAAAGCTAGGGATTTCATGGAGAGTTGCGGGCTTTGAATGATGTCTGGCAGTGGAGCGGATGGAGCAGAAAGGAACGGAGGTGGAGCTGAGCCAATAGAGGGACTTGAGAATGAGATGTTTGGTTATTTTCCAGGTCATTGCCTGGGGTGAAAGGCTAGCTTCTAAATCAATGGTTCCTTGTTTCAGATGCTGCTGCATCTAGTTTTGGTGCCATAGATGTTCCTACTCCGGGCTCCGTGGATGACTAGATGAGAAACCCTGGCTACTCGCGACGTTGAGGAGGGGATGGAGGTGGGTCAGTATGATACCGTTCGGATCGACGATCACAATCCTTACGGTTGTGGAAAAAAAAAACAAGAAGTAGAACTCTTGCTAAATGCTTAGAAAAGCTTTTTTTTTTTTAACCAAACACTATCATCCCCTCTTTGCTCATTCTCATTGATATATTTGGAGATACAAGAAGTAAATGAGATACATGGAAAATGACTTACCGATAACTTCTATATCTATTCTCAGTACCCTATAATAACTTCTAGGACAATTTTCATGACAATACCATTTCCAAATTAGTCAAAATACAAACCCAATAAGTCTTAACAAAGTCCCTATAAATCATTAAAGAAAGACTTAACTAACACATATTAAAAACTAGACATAGTAATTGCTTATCTAAATTCCCATGCAAAACCCAAGACCAAGTCAACCCACATAGATGTGCCACATGGATGACAAATGGCATTATCCTACGATGTCACTTGGATAGCATCATTCTCTCCTGGTTGAACATCAACTCGTCCCTGAGTTGACCCGGCACTTTCATGATATGGAATAAGATCAAAAATATTGAGAGTAGCTGAAACGCCATAATCTTCGGGTGATTGAACTCGAAACGAACCATCCGCACGATCTTGAAGTTCGCAAAACTTCCCTTGTTCAAGAAGACTCATCCTCAAGTTTTGATGTGTCGAAGAAACTTAAACTCTTGATGAACAAATCCTACTACATAATTCCAAAGACGAAAATAGAATATGTCTCCATCTTGAATATGCTTGAATTCATGAAAAAATGCTATACGCTTCGATGTCGGATCGAATAAAAATGGATCAATGTAATTGGATGAAAAAATTGATGTAATTCTTTTTCATTTACCCATCTCTTCAATATCCATCGGTTCACCTAATTTGTTGTCCAATCCAATTCCTTTGGTGATGAATCCATTAAATTGTCGATGAAGTTCCTTGTGCTCCTCATTAGCTTCAACATCAAGTAGAGCATAAGATGTGCCATTACCCTTGGTCTCTTGATCAAATTTGTTCTCATAAAGAAGAAAGTTACTCTCCTTCACTTTCTTGAACCATGCAAGTTCAAAATTCATAGGCTTCATCTTGGTCTCAAGATTGACATTGCCGACTATCTCTTGTGCCACCACATTCTCACAACGCCCCTTATCAATGATAAGATTGCACAACTCTTCATTTGACATATATCATTTATGAAAAACATTATGCGACAATCCGTGAGGATTTTCTTCTACTTTGGTCGTATTCATAGCATGCCGAATAACTAATGCCTCTCCACGATCGTTCCAAATGATCTCACAACTCTCCTCATCATTATAGTCATCAAAATGTGGTTGTTCATCTAGAACATTCAATACAACGGAAGTAGGGCATTCAATAAAGATATCCGATCGTATCTTTCCTTTAAACTCGGAAACATCCATCTTAAAGTTGGTGAAGCGTCGACGTAAAGGGGGATGTCTCGAAGAAGAACGGCCACTCTCTCCTTGGCGTTGGTTTGGCAGAGCGAAAGGGTTGACGTCTGACTCCGATCCATTGCTTTCCTCCACCTCATCTTGAGGCTCTTGAAGAGCTAACCTCTCGGTGAGGGTTTGTACTTGACGCCTCAATTCCTCAATCTCGATATCACGAAGATCCCTCTCTCGATTAGGAGCCTCTCATTCAATCGGACATCGGCGACGTCGATTGGCCATTGAGAAACTTGAACTAGCGCAAATTTCTCGTTGGTAAGCACTAGCGTATGATCGCCTCACGATCACCGTCGTAAGGTTACACCTAGATGCTCTAATACCACTTTGATACCGTTCGGATCGATGATCGAAAAAAAAACACAAGAAGTAGAACTCTTGCTAAATGCTTAGAAAAGCTTTCTTTTTTAACCGAAAACTATAATCCCCTCTTTGCTCATTCTCATTGATATATTTGGAGATACAAGAAGTAAATGAGATACATGAAAAATGACTTACCAATAACTTCTATACCTATTCTCAATACCCTATAATAACTTCTAGGAGAATTTTCATGAAAATACCATTTTCTAAGTAGTCAAAATACAAACCAAATAAGTCTTAACAAAGTTCCTATAAATCATTAAAGAAAGACTTAACTAACACATACTAAAAACTAGACATAGTAATTACTTATCTAAATTCCCATGCAAAACCCAAGACCAAGTCAAACCACATAGATGTGCCACATGGATGAAAAATGGCATTATCCTACGGTGCCACTTGGATGTGCCACTGCATCACATTAGTTCCCCTTCCTCCCAAATTGAAACCAACAAACCACAATACTAAAAGTCTAAAACTCATCCAGTTGACGTGGAATTCAACCAAGTTTATTTAACTCTTCAACAAGTTGAGTCAATTGAATAGCTTGATGGGGATTTTCTAATGAAAATATATGCATTCAAATTCATGAAACACACACACACACACACACACACACATACTAGGTAAAAAACCCGTGCGATGCACGGGCCGACAAAGAACTGTACGGACCACATCATAGGTTGATCTAAACCGTCCATGTGATGGAACACAACATCAATAGGTTGTGCCTGTAAAATCATTTCCATAGGCTGATCCTAGCCCTCCAATCTATAGAGGTTTCCATAATTAAAAAAGCATAAAGGAGGGGGAGTAGGATTGAAATTATGTGGCTTTAATGGGTGCCTTTGTTAAAAAGCATAAAGGAGGGGGTATGATTGAAAATATGTGGGTTGAATGGGTGCCTTTGATAAAAAAAAGTCAAAAAAGTGATGTGTAATTCTCGTAGAATTTTGGGAGAAATTCAAATAATTCTCTCCTTTTCTCTTCTGCTACATAATATACTAGCAAAAAACCCTGTGTGATGCACGGGCGGACAAAAAATTGTACAGACCACATCATAGGTTGATCTAAACCGTCCATGCGATGGAACACAACATAAATAAGTTGTGCCAGTAAAATAATTTCCATAGACTGATCCTAGCCCTCCAATCTATAGAGGTTTCCATAATTGTTGTTCCTCTTAAGGTGCCCAGAATTCGTCAATATTTTTACAGGTGTCTTGCATTCATAATATCACACTTTCCGTAATTTGACCCGCACATAGTGAATAAGGAAAAGTAGTTTTTCGTCATCGTTAGGGGTGCAACTTGGGTCTCAACCCGAGGAACCCATATTTTCCAACCCAACCCGACCCAACCCGATTTCTAAATAGGGTCAGGTTGGGTCGATTTGATATGGTACCAATTGTTGACCACCTCAACTCAAGCCGGGTTGTTTTGTATTTTGAGAACCAGTACTGAGTCACCAATAATCAGTTTTTAACTCACAATCGGTTCTCAAAATCCAAACCAAACAGGGACTAACAATTAACAAAGGGAAATGTTATCTGCACTACTATATTTTGATGTTCACACTCCTCACTTTATTAAAGTACGGTATTGCCCGCACCATAGGATTATCCAAACCATCCATTGTGGACTGTGGAGACTATTTCAATGTTGAAAAAGAAAAACACATATACAGAACTTCTTCAGATGGAACCCAAATTCGGGTTTCGGGTCAGGTCGGGTTGCCCGACGGCCCAACCCTACCCGACCCAATTTCTAATTCGGGTTGATTTTTCCGAACCCGATTTGCGAAAAAGCTTAACCCGACCCAACCCAAATTCGGGTTGAACCTGACCCACGTGGGAACATCCAAGAAACAACGATGGTTTCAAATTATATATAGTGATAATGTCCTCACTACCATATTTTATAATGGCACTACTCACCATGTTTTGATGATCGCACTCCTCACTTTATTAAAATGTACGGTATGGCCCGTACCGTAGGATAATCCAAACCGTCCATTAGATGGGCCACTGCCTACATAGGTTGTGCCCCAAAAATAATTTTCATAGGTTGATCCGAACCCTATGATCTATAGAGGGTTATAGGTTGATTCAAGCCGTCCATGTGATGGAACACGACATCAATCGGTTGTGCCCGTAAAATCATTTCCATAGGTTGATCCTAGCCCTCCAATCGATATAGGCTGATCCTAGCCCTCCAATCGATAGAGGTTTCCATAATTATTGTTCCTCTTCAGGTGCCTGGAATCCGTCAATATTTTGCAAGTGACCTGCATGAGTAATATAAAGTAGTTCTTTCGTAATTGTTATATATCTTTATCTCTTCTTGGTAGTTTTTCCCCGTAATTGTCATAGACAGGTACCTTGTGTCGGTACTTTTCGTATGTAGATTACGATTTTACCCTCAAATAATTTCTCATAAAGATAGATGTTAGATATCAGCAAAGGGGTTAATGGTAAAGTAGTAATGCTGACGTGTAAATTTCTTTTTCCTCCCGCTATATTGTAGTAGATAGATATACACGTGTGTAATTCAAATGGATTTGCAAGCAAATTTGTAGAAAGCCATTTCACAACTCACATTTTTAGGAGAGAACAACCACGTCAAATGGATTAAATAAAGGAAAATGATATGGAGACCTAGAATACGACCTAAAACGGGACATGCAATGAGAATATGCCATGTGTTAAAGAAAAATTTACTTTTTATGATTTCCCTAAACCTAAGGGATTGCTCACGTCACTAGTGATGTTGTGGCATGAAACAATTTGTTTGGTCCCCTTTAAAGTCCCCTTAAATAAATAAGATAAAATATGATACGAGGTGGTTGTTCTCTTCCTAAAAATGTGAGCTACGAAATGGCCTCTGTCAAATTGCCTAACAACTAACAAGCTCCTATTTCAAATCGAAAATTGCCTCAACTCTTTTCAATTCAGAGTGACTCAGACAAGTTGACCCAACTTAATTCACTTTATACTCTAGTTGAGTCGAGTGTAGTTGAGTTAGAGGATATCGAGTCGTTGAACTTCAAGCAATATACACAGGAGTGCAATGAGGGGAGCTTTAGTTATATTTGGATTGTATTGAATTATTAGGAAAGGAAAATCCGCACACAATATTCTGTCAAGGAATATTGGGAAAGCATACCCAGCCATATCCTCATTAAATATTCTGTCAAGGAATATTACGAAATAACAGGATCAACACACAACTACTTCAGCACACAATAATATGATATATCCTGATGTATATTTTCTTCCATTTCTATCTTCAATTAAGAACTAAAGAATGTGTAGTTTACATTTATTTCTCCTTCAATCACATTCCCAAACATGGGATTAGTTATTCCATGTTTGTATATAAAAATATATGTATGGTCAAGGATATATTAATTCAAAGTTTGTTCCAAAAAAAATTTATTGTGAAGTTTTGTTGTGGTATCAGAGCTATAGATCAAAGCTTTGCCATTTTTACCATCATATGAAGGTAGCCCGGCTGCAAATTATAAGTTATTAATCGCAATTTCATGGTTGCCAATTCTTTAGCTGATTATTGATTGCTGTTGCAGCACGTTTCAAAAAAATTGGACAACCATTGTTGTTGTTCGTGATCCGAGATGGTGTCAAGCCATGGATGCTGAAATAAGGGCCATTGGGGACAACAAAACATGTACTCTCACTCATCTTTCTTCTCACACCCATTGAATGTAAATGGGTTTACAAAATTAAGTATAATCCTGACGGCTTTGAATGTTGCAAGTCACGTCTCGTTGCCAAATGCTATAGTAAAAGAGAGGGGATGGACTACCAAGAAACATTTGCTCATGTTTCCAACCTGGTTATTGTTCCTACCTTATTAAATGTGGCTGTCATTTAGCAACAATGTGTATATCAGCTAGATGTCAACAATGCCTTCTTGAACTGCGATCTTGAAGAAGAAGTTTACATGCAATTACCTCTTGTTCAAGGCATTCTCTTATCATCTTCTAGCCCTGTTCAATTACGGGCATCTTGCAATTCCGATTGGATCTGTTGTACATAATCATAGTGATCTACCACTAGATATTGCAACATGTTAGGCTTATCTCCCATCTCATGAAAATGAAAAAAGTAAAGCACTGTCCCTAGGTCATTTGTCGAGGCTGAATATCTAGCAATGGACACCGCCTGCCGGGAAATCACTTGGCTTCTTTACCTATTTCGCGATCAACAAGTTCTCCATTCTCAATGTTTTATGAAAATAAGGTTGTTTTACACATTGCCACCGACAAAATCTTCCAAGAACACCAAGCACATTGAGATTGACTACTTGAGAAAAATCCTGGAAGGCCTCCTTCGTACGTCCTACATTTCTACTTGCTAATAACATGCTAATTTATTTACAAAACCTCTTAGTATTGTGCAATTTCATAAACTCATTCGCAAGTTGGGTTTACTTAATATTCACAGTCCAACTTGTGGGGGAGTATTAGGAAAGAAAAATCTGCACATAATTTTCTGTCATGAAATATTGGGAAAGCATACTTAGCTATATCCTCACTAAATATTAGGTCAAGGAATTTTGGGAATTAAATGGATCAGCCCACAACTGCATCAACCCGCAATAACACAATGTATATCATGATGTATATTTTCTCCCCTATCTATCTTCAATTAGGAACCCCAAATTGTATACTTTACTTTTCTTTCTCTCTCAATACGATCCCAAATATGAAATTTCTTCTGTCCCGTTTGCATATAAAAATACATGTACAGTGAAGGATATATTGAATTCAAAGTCCATTCAATAAAACTTTATTGTAAAGTTGTCACGAATTTATTTGTAGCTGTTGATACTATACAGGATATTTTTCATATCAGTTGAATTTTCAATTGCAAATTCTAGTTGGGTCCAAGCTTACCCGCCCAAAAAAAAAAGGGTGGCCCAGTGCATGAGGGTCCCGCCATTGCGGGGTCTGGGGAGCGCTAGATGTACGCAGCCTGACCCCTGCTCTACAGAGAGGTTGTTTCTGTGACTCAAACCCGTGACCACTAGGTCTGAATGTTGCGCCAAGGCTCACCCTCTCTTACCTGCCCAAAAAGAAAAAGAAAAAAGGGAAAAACCATCTATAACTATCTCTAACCATCTCCATTATAGTAAAACGCATGAACTTTGGGAGGTTAATGAACTTCACAGATACCCTTAAAAACAGGGGTTTCCGTTTATTTAATTAATATTATAATATAAGATAAATGCTTCAAATCAGGATCTAAAAACAATAAATCAGCAAATGGCTCAGTAAAAAGAAAGTGAATCTTCCAATGAAAATTTTCAGGAAAAGTATAGCCTTCGTGTCTACCCTTTCCTTTAGACCCGGGCCCATCCATGCCATCTCATTGAAAACGTAAACAAAACCAAATGTATCCTCTTCATTTCTACACGTTTATTGAAGCTGAAGCCAAACCACTTTTGTTTGTTTGTTTTTTTCTCTTTTGATAAAAAACTCAGAAGAGTTAAGAAAAATGGCTTTAATGAAGCTGGGCTCCAAATCAGAATCCTTCCAAAGGGACGGCCAAACCTGGTATGTATTTACGTATCCGTATATTTCTACGTTTCATTGTCTTTTTTTTTTTTTTTTGTATATTGAAACATTTTCTTGATTGGACTGCTTTTCATGTTCCTCTTTCATTTCCACTTCATTTGTTTTTGTGGGTTTTGTTACTTCTGATGGGTTTCTGAAAATTTTGGGAAATTAGGAAGGTTATGTTTTATGCTGGAATGGAAATTACAAGTGGGTATGTATACATGCTTATGTGTCAGGACCATTTCCCTGTTGGGACTTTTTTTTTTCTTGTTCTTCTTTCATTCCCACCTCATTTGTTTTTGTGGAGTTTGGTTACTTTTGATGGGTTTCTGAAAATTTTGGGAAATTGGGAAGGTTATGTTTTATGCTGAAATGAGAATTAATACATGCTTCTTTAAGCATGGATGTATTTTATTGCTAAAATGAGTAGACTAATTCCTCCATGATGTATGCATGCATGCAATGTTTCAGGTTCAATCCTGGCTTACCCATCATTGTAATGTATCTATATATGCATGTACATGATGTGTTTGTATATGTATGTACTTACCGATGGAGATATGTTCTGTGATTCCTGATGTTTTGATGTAATATGTGAATAGTAATGTTAATCCATCTATATTACCAGCAAAGTAAAAGTATAAAGTAGGAAAAAATGGTGTGTGTATCTTGGCTTTTGAGTGTAGTGAACAGCTAATAATAGTCCAAGACTACATGTTTCATTTGGTCCATTTTGAAAGCTCTATCACAGAGCTATCCAAAGAAAACAGCCAATGTGAGGAAGGCAATTTGATAAAGCATAATGGACTTATAATTCTACGCCCATGCAAAAATCGAGGTATTAGCGAGAATGTTTTTGAACCTAAGATCATGGTCTAAATCATTAGTCCATAGATGGTGATCTGCGTAGATCTGAATAGGAAAAGAATGCTTTCCCGGAATTGGCAGGAATTAACAATTTGATCAAGCAACTCATGATTTGTGATGGAAAAGAACTTTTCCTTGGATGACTTCAATTTTTGTTTCAAATTAGTCCTTAATGATTAAAGCAACTGGCAAGAATTCCATGCATGCTTAATCAATCATAGATATAATTCTCAAACTCTCCTCCCCTTTCAATTCTTTATCCCTCTCCCTGCCCTACCCTTACACTTTTGATATTTCAGATCTGGTTTCCTTAAATGAGATACGGGCGTTTGGAAATTTATGGGGCAAGGTTTATTCAGAAGTCATCTTGGACTCAGCGGTGGCTGCAATTTAGTCAACTTGAAAACTGGTTGTCTATTATTCGCGTTCTTTAAGATTAAAAATCTTATGTTTTGGTCTGATTCTCCAATGGGGCATTTGGATTCTCAATGTGTTGATTTTGCTTTCGCTGAAAGTTTCAAATGCACTGAAAGCTTAAAACATTGATTTACAAAAAGAGATTTATCTCCTCAACAAGTTTTTCGAGTCTCTAGGAATGCATATTTGGTTAATCAATGACTAGGAGAAGGGTCAAAGTGGTTTGCCACTACTCTTTGACTTTTTCAATTTCGTTTTGAAAGGTTCGGTGAACAGATTTACTTTGTTCAGATGTCTGGATAAGGTTCACAATTTTATGATTACAATCACACACGACTTATGATTCTAGTAGGCTTCTTGCCGATGATTTTAGGGATTAGCAACGGGGAATGGAGTGAGCTGCCTTGATAAAGTAAGCATTCAAGATATCCCCTATGACCTCCTGGTAGGCTTCTTATTCTTTAATGTGTGCCTGCTGTTGAACTAAGCACAATGTTGCCCCCAAAATCCAAACGGAGCACTAGTTTTATTTAAGTCAATGTTTAAATAATCAAAGTTAATGCATACTCATCTATGGTCAAGTATTAAATCAAGGATTTAAGTACAAAAGCAAACTCCGACTCATTGACAGCCCAAGTCACTTGAAACTCGGTACTGTATTTAATCAAGTATTTTGAGTTGGTTCATCTTGTAGACATTTAGGGGCCGTTTGGATACGCGGATTTCAGAATCCAGGTTTTTAATTTGAAAACAGTGTAACAGAGGGTTCATGATCAAGCTGTTGTATGCTGTCCTGACAGTGTTTCTTGGATTTTAAGTGAGAAATCCAGGTTTTAGAAATCTCTCCCGCATCCTTAGATTTCTAAAAACCTGGAAACATGGGATGATCTGCTACTCTCTTGCTGACGGAAAGAAGGGCGAGAAGTCAGAAAACGACAGCTGGTCCGCTTCTTCTCTTGTGTCTTATCTACAATTTTGAAGAAATCCCGGATTCTAAAATTCGCATATCCAAACAGCCCCTTAGTTTCTGCGTACTTGATAGAGTTCTGCTAATCCTCAAACATGTCTTTTGTGTGTTCAAGGAAGGCTTGTTGATTTGTTAAAAGATCAAGTTACCCCTTTTAACTTTTATTCCACTGTACTCTTCTAAGCCAAGCCAAATTAGTGAGTTTTTTTAAGTGTCATTCATGTGGCATCTTGATCCCCTTCCGTATGGCGTTTTCTCCCTACTATAATGGATATTACCAAGAGATAATAGTTTCTTTTCTTTAGAATGGTCATGCCTGTTCACAGGGATTGTGCTATAGGTCCAAGATTTCATTAGCATCTAATATAACATTTTTGCTGATGTATTCTTTTTTTTTTAAATCTTTTTGTATTAAAAATACTACTTGACTTTTTGCAGGGTTTGTACAACTGGGCTTCCAAGTGATATTGTCGTTGAAGTTGGAGAAATGTCCTTTCATCTCCACAAGGTGCTGTTCGGTTGGTTCAGTTTGATTTGTTTTGTATTTTTTTTGCCTTCCCTATTTATGTATATTTCTGATTGTGTAATAGGCATACATTGAAAAGCCAATAACATGGTTTAATTTTCTTTCTTTACGTCATTTTTCACAACGTTACAAATAATACTAAAGCATTTAAGATTTACAATAACAATTCAATGAATTACCTTCTGTTGAAGATTGTAAGGTCATTTTTGTCATTACATATATAAGTGAGGGTATTGTAGTCTTTATACTATGTTGCCCTATTTTGGGCTCTATATATACATCATTACATGGGAGAGCTCCTTAGTGGAGAATCTCACCATCTTCTCCCTCACTCTTCCTCTTCCTTATCCCCATTTCTAACATGGTATCAGAGCAAAGATCCTAAGGGAAAGAAAGAGGAAAGAAGAGTCATTTCCACTCCATCTCTCCATCTCATTCTCAGCAACATAGTATCCTGAAGACGCGACGCGAGACGAGACGCCCCCACCATATGAAGACGAGACGAGACTCCCTCCTCATTTTTTGGGTTTCTCCTCTCTAAATCCTAACACCATAACCCTCAAACCCTAACCTCCATCTTGTGAACTCCTAAACCCAAACCCCTTTACCATTTGTAAATCCACCATTTTTCCAAACAAAAAGAACACAAAAGTCCCCTCGTATATATTCTTTTATTCCATTTTCTCCATCCATAAATCCCTTTCTTGTTCTTTCTTTTGTTCTAAATCCATAAATCTTTTCTTTTCTACATCTTAATCCATTGTCGGTTTCTTTCTAGTTTTCTAACCCTTTCTTTATGGTTTAAATCTTTTCTATCTCTCATTCTTTCGTGTTTTGAGTCTCATCCCCCCTTCTACTCCATCCCAATTCTTGTTCTATCCCTCTATATTCGTTGTTTCTTATGCCGTTTGGGTTGTTATCAAAGGTGCACACCAAGTGTTTGTTAAAATCTCCAAGAGGGATAATGTGTGTTGAAGGTGGTCTTTTCATTGCAAGTTGAAGGCCTTCGGCCTCAACTTGAGGGAGAGTGTTGAAGCCCTTATGTAGTTCCATGGATGGAGTGTGTTGTATCCTTGTTTTATTGTTGTCTTGTTCTTTCCATAGTCTTCTATGTCTTTTGTGTTGATGTCAAAGGTGCACACCAAGTGTTTGACAAGATGTCTAAGAGAGGTGTCGTGCCTTGAAAGTTCTTTTTTTTCTCGTTGCAAGTTGAAGGCATTCGGCCTTCAACTTGAGGGGAGTATTATCATGTAGTTGTGTTAGTATGTAGTTGTTGGTTCTATCTTGTCTTAGTGTTGTCTTGTGGTTTTGGTGTTGTCTTGCTCTTGTCTTATTGTTGTCTTGGTGTTGTCTTGTTGTTGTCTTTGTTGCTAGTCTTTTAGTTGGTTGTTGCGTGGTTGGTTGGTTGTTACGTGGTTGGTTGTGGTTAATTGTTCAGTTGGTTGTTGGTGTGTGTTGAATGTTGGTTGGTTGTGTTTGTGGTCGGTTTGTCGGATGGATTGATCGTGGTTGAGATCATAGTGGTTGTTGTTTAGTTGTGGGTTTGTTGGTTGGTCGGTTGTGGTCGGTTTGTGATCATCGTTGGTTGAGTTGGTTGGCTTGTTGTTGGTGATTGGTTAGTGTTTGGTTGGTGTTTGTAAGTTGTAGTTGGTTGTTGGTTCTCAGTTGGTTCTTGGTTAGTTCATTGGTTGGGTTGGTTGATTTGTTGTTGGTTGTTGGTGGACTCGCTTCTCGAGTCATGTTGTTGATGCTTCTAAATAGTGAGTGTAGTTGCTCAGCATTTTACGCCTTTATTGTTGTTGTTGTAGTGGTTTGCATTGCAATTCACGTTGTTGGTGCTTCTATATAGTGAGTGTAGTTGCTAGGCGTAGTTTCACGCCTTTGTTGTGGTTGTAGTGGTTTGTGTTGCAAACCACTTTGTTGGGGCTATATGCCCGGTCGTTAGCATTGCTTTCGGCCTTGTCGTTGTTGGGGTTGTATGCCCGGTCGTTAGTGTTGCTTTCGGCCTTGCTGTTGTTTCTTCCAGGTGACGTGTTGTGTGGCCGTCATTGGTTGGTTGTTGTGGTGGGCTGATCTTTATATCGCCCTATTGGTTGGTTGATCGTCGTTGGTTGGTTGGTGGTTCTTCTCATGGCGATATGTTGTTCAGCTGATATCTACTCGTGGTGCTTCGCCGTTGCTCATGTGCTCGCCTTTGGCATGCTTATTTTGTTCGAGGATCGTTGTTGTTTCCTGGCGAGTCGCCTCCATTGCTCATTGGTAAGCGGATTTGTTTGTCGTGCTTTGATTAAGGGGGAGGCCCTGTTGTGATCGCTCACGCCGTCGTGCTGATTCTTGGGGAGCTGTTATCTTTGGTGGCCATTTGAGCATGCCATTCTATTCAATGTGGCCGTTGCTATCCTTTTCTTGTTATGTATTTCATTATGTATTCACCACACTAGCTTGAGGGGGAGTGTTACACCAAGCTGGCTGTGTGTATGAGCTTATTGTACCTTTTTTTGTTGTATGGTCTTTTTTTGTTGTATGATCTTTGTAGCAAGCTGAAGTTCCATAGTATACACACTCTAGCTTGAAGGGGAGTGTTGAAGAGTGTAATGTCATTTTGGTCATTACGTGTATAAGTGAGGGTATTGTAGTCTTTATACTATGTTGCCCTATTTTGGGCTCTATATATACATCATTACGTGGGAGAGCTCCTTAGTGGAGAATCTCACCATCTTCTCCCTTACTCTTCTTCTTCTCTGTCTCTTCCTTATCCCCATTTCTAAAACCTTCTGTTCCTTTGAAAAACATAAATCTTTTAGCAACCTTTTATACAAAATTTCAGCGTCGATTGGAAAAAACATGTGTACTGTTTGATGGGGTGCAAATACCTTGATTTTTATTTTATTTTATATCTTTTTATTATTTGTTCCTTTTGGATTAAGGTTGTCCATACTATTTTTTTTAATATTGCATTATATATAGATGGGGAATGATAAACTGAAGGGCGCCCTTGCAAAAACTAGCTACAAGGGCGACTCCATTGGTCCATCTCAACAAAGTTCATTTACTAGGGCACAGAAAAAAAATATGAAAATGGCGCAGACAAATATAAAATTAAAGAACAATAAGTGCACTTTGTTGAGAAGGACCAATAGGAGCAACCTTGTAGATGGTTTTTTGCAAGGGCGCCCTTTCAGTTTATCATTCCTCTATATAGATAGATAGATATTTGCCATTCAAAAAAAAATAAAAATGGTTCACATTCCTGACAGTTGTCTGTTTATTCTTGCAGTTTCCATTGCTTTCCAGGAGTGGAGCATTGGAAAAATTGATTGGAGATTTCTCTGGCGGGGATGGAACTATCTGTACATTGCAGCTTCACGACATCCCAGGCAGTGCCAAAGCTTTCGAGCTTGTAGCAAAATTCTGTTATGGTGTTAAACTAGAATTGACTGCTTTGAATGTGGTCTGTCTCCGGTGTGCTGCCGAGCACCTTCGGATGACAGAGGACTATGGAGAAGGAAATCTCATCGCACAGACAGAATGTTTCCTTAACGAAGTTCTCAGTAGTTGGAAAGACTCCATAAAGGCTCTCGAAACATGCGAGGACGTTCTTCCACACGCAGAAGAGCTCCACATTGTCTCGAGATGCATCAACTCATTAGCAATGAAAGCTTGTTCCGACCCATCCTTGTTTGGTTGGCCTAGTTCTTTACAGAGCCCAAATGACACCAATCTGTGGAATGGAATAGGGTGTGGAGCTAAACCAAGGACTGCGAGTGAAGATTGGTGGTACGAGGACGTATCTTTTCTTAGTTTAAACCTATATAAGAGACTGATTTTAGCTATGGAATCAAGAGCCATGAAGCCCGAGAGCATTGCGGGATCTCTCATGTTCTACGGTAAGCGGTATTTGCCAGGACTGAGTCGGCACTCGAGCTTTCGTGAGAATACCGGCCGTGTCATGCCCGGTGCTTCTGTGTCCGCACCCTCGGAGAGCGATCAAAGATCTCTCCTTGAAGAGATTGTGGGTTTGCTTCCCATGAAAAAGGGTGTCACATCGACAAAGTTTTTACTTGGATTGCTTCGCACTGCAATGATTTTACACGCGAGTCCATCATGTAGAGAGAACTTGGAGAAAAGGATAGGAGTACAGTTGGACCAAGCCACATTGGAAGATCTTCTCATACCAAATTTGGGTTACTCAGTGGAGACCCTTTATGATATCGACTGTGTTCAACGAATTCTCGACCATTTCATGTTGGTGGATCAATCTGGTCCTGCATCTTCTCCTTGCATTGTCGTTGAGGGGATTGGCTCCCCTAATTTGACGCCAATGACCATGGTTGCCAAACTAGTGGATGGTTACCTTGCAGAGGTTGCACCAGATGTTAACTTGAAGTTCCCAAAATTTCAGTCACTAGCAGTTGTCATCCCCGAATATGCCAGGCCGCTAGATGATGGCATCTACCGCGCTATTGACATATACCTAAAGGTAATAGAATTTATGTACAAGCATTTGAATCTCCCAGTTTCTTTTGCTTAGAACATCACATTCGTTTTTCTTGAGCACCTTTACACATATCCAAGAATTGATACTTATTTTCTTCTTTTAACAGAAGTGCAACTGAATTTTATTAGGGGACAGTGATTCAACAATAAGACAATATTATATAGTAGAAGCACCATTTCTATCTTTGAAAGAAGTATCTTGGTATATGTGATCGCCTGATTGACCTTACTTCATGACTCAGGGGATTTGCTCCAAATAATCTCTTTAGATTTTTTTTCTTTTTCTTTTGAACACTGGTCTCTTTGGATTCTTAAATATCAGAATTTGCTCTGATTCTGTTAACCTCTGCCCTTCTTTGAAATGTGGGAAATGTAGCAGTCCTGCCATTAATATATGGAACTCTATTAAACACACACAAACCCAATATTGCAAGAACGTGCAAGTGTTTGCAAGCGTCCATTACAAACACAAAGTGCATCAACGCATAAAAGTCCCATATCCAGATTCTTACATATACTAAAGATCCACTTTCATTTGCAAGTACATACACCTATGTGCATACTTGAAAATATCGACGTATACATAGTCACATAACATCAAATTTCGTACTCATAATTTTCTCTCAGTTTCAAATCCCACTTGGAACATTGTCTTCTGATCCTTTGTTTTTTTCAGCACACATACACAACCATGTGGACACAAGGAAGGTGTGTGGCTTCCATAAATACTTTTTTACACTACTATACAAAGTTACAAACTGTTTTATGCATTTGTTAAATGTATATTGCAAGCATCGTTGAACAATTTCCGTATTATTACATGTTATAGAAGAGAAACAACTGCATACATATATAGAAAGATTGTTTCTCCATCATATGTTTCTATACAAATAAACATAATAAAACCTATGAGTTACTGTTTCTCCCATTTGCAACATTACTTTCATGAACTTTTGTTGTGCATCTATTCATATTACATACATCTTTCTAACAAGGTATACCGTTTTGATTTTCATTTGTTTAGATCAACATGCAAACTGTTAAAAAGCATTGTTAGACGTGTTTATGGAATGTGGATCAGTTTGTGAGCCCTGTGTCAATGCTCAATACTTGGGACCCTCTCAGGATACCTCTAGAAAGTATTTTGCATATAATCTATATACAAATTGCTTTGAAAATAATATAACTATTTGCACATAATGGTTATGATAGTCTTAGAAACAAATAGTTAATGGCTTCCAAAGGCCTTAATCTCCATTTCCAAATAAGGTCAAATTAAAATAATATTATTTGCATATAAGAACAAACTTGATGGACCCAAAGAGGCCCTTACATATCAGTGAGATGCAAATTCATTTGCAAGTAGATATAGTATACACTTACATACATATCCATAATTCAATGTAACAATTTTTTCTTACTAAATGCACACAGCATGAAATTTCCTATGCTGTTGGCTTTTCTTTTAACACCCTCTAATATGTTCCTTAATTGCAGGCACACCCATGGCTCACAGACTCAGAGAGGGAGCATCTCTGCAGGCTAATGAACTGCCAAAAGCTCTCATTAGAGGCTTGCACCCATGCAGCACAGAATGAGAGGCTACCTCTCAGAGTAGTTGTCCAAGTCCTCTTCTTTGAACAGCTTAGGCTGCGGACGTCCATTGCTGGCTGGTTCTTCGTCTCTGATAACTTAGAGAACTCACAACCCCTGCATGGGAACCTCGCTCTTCCTAAGAATGGCAGGTCAGCCCAAAGCGATCCCGCCCATGATCCAATAGAAAGTCAGCCCTTAAGTACCGATGAGATGAAATTACGGGTCTTAGAGCTCGAGAAGGAGTGCTTAGACATGAGGAAAGAGATCGAGAAGCTTGGGAAACCGAAGAATTCATGGAATATATTCTCAAGAAAGTTCGGATTTAGACTAAAACTGCATCCCTGCAATGGGAAGGAAGTTCCTGCAAATAGCAAGAATAACTGAAACTGTAAGTTGGGTGGTTGAGGTCCAATGTCCCTTGTTTAACAAATTCTTCTCTCCTCTTTTTCTTCCTATTTTTGAACGCACAGTCTAACAAATTCTTCCGAATTATATGGTATACATGCATATTTACATGCAATATACACATTTATGTATGAGTGCACGTACGTATGTATGTGTATATATCCGATTGTTTCTCCACTTAAGAGCTGATTAGTTTTGATCCCTCTGTTTTTTAATTAGTCATTGTAATTATGCTGAGAAGGCAGTTTGTAATTCAGTTCAGTTGCAATTGAGTCTCTCTTTTTTTACTTGCAAATTTTTTACTGTATTGTTATGGTTTCTTACCCATGTAGACTATTCAATTTCTAGAAAAACTAACAAGTCCCCTTGATCCTTCATAATCAACCAGGGAAATGCAAGCAGCATTTCTGTGCTTTTTTCATTGCAGAGAATGGAAAATTGTGATTTCCGACTTTCGAGCGAGATTTGGCAATGATTTGCGATGCATTCTCGGAGCCAAGCGGAGTCACTCCAAGCGATTCTCTTCTTCCCATTTTGCTGGAGAATGAAAAATGTTGAAAAAAGGACTCCATTGTGATTTGGTAATAGTCCAAAATCTCACTGATAGATAGCAGTAGCCATCTAAATTTCAAGACCATCATGCTGTAGTGCTGTTGTATATGAAGTGTTTTTTTCCCCTTTTCATTTCAACTGATCAATTGGATGGCCATTGCTGCCAAAATTATTGATTTTTTCCATGGTAGACCCATCACCTAACCCAACATTTGCAACATGTCCTATGGGGCTACTTTAGGCTTGGATGCTTAGGACGGGCGTTTAAGCTTAGCATGCCTCTTATAAATAAAAAAACACTTACTTTTGGGCAGAAAGTATTCTGCAAAAAAATGCTAGTAACATATATTGTAACTGTAATTTTCACATGTGATTTCTTGTCGCTTGACTTTACTAGATTGGCCTTGGAGATTAACTCATATTCTGGTCACTAACCCTATCTTCTTCAGTTTGAATAGACTGCATGGAATTGCTAGTTTGCAACTATACCTTGTCCTAATATTTAATTAGCTACAGCTTTAACTCCGTTTGGTTTGGATTGCAGGAGAAACATTTCTAGCAGAAAAAAATTTCCTAGATTTTTTTTTCCCTTTTTATAATTTAGAAGGAAATAATATGACCAAGATGGTTTATTTAGAGGGGTATCATCATACATTTAGGCTATTGATATCCGTGCGATCATGTTTTGGACTAACTTTGTTTTACACTTTTGATTGGCTGCCTAGAGCTTTTTGGAAATTGTAATAGTCTCTTAATTATCAAAACATGGGGGGTGTGAATATCAGTCTCCTAAATTTATCCCTCTAAAAATGACTGGAATCGTGCTGGTTCGAGTTACCATTATTATTATTTTTCTCCCGCATATCCAAACAGTGGAAACCCCTTATACAAAGCGGGTCAAAACAACTTACCCGAACTGGGTTGAACTCACTTAAATAACGGACCGGGCCGAGCAGCTAAACGGGCAACATCCGGGTCGTAAAAACTATTTCGGACCCCATCCGGGTTTAATTCAAGACACCCAACTCAACAACACCCACCTTTTTCCTAATTTAAAAAGGGCAGTGATAAATCGACTCCCCATGTGTCTATCTCTCTCATCTTTCTCTCTCTAACCAAGAGGAGAGAGAAAGACACATGGGAGTCGATTTATCAATCCCCTTTAAAAACCACAGTTATTAAGCATGTCTCCCTTTAAAGCTCCACCACTTTGCTTTCTCTTGTCACTTCCTGCCGTCCACAATGCCGTAATTGCGACTTTTCTCTACTTACTGGAAGATAGTTGTCAAACTTTGTTATATTAAATGAGAGACCTCTTAATGCACCGCATTTGCATATGTTATGTGATGAAATAAAACCACAAGGGACGGTCCAAGTATTTATCTAGACCGCCCAACGAGTAGGGCCAACACTGGATTGGAGTGTCGTTAGACATTTAGGGGTGACAATTAGGGGTGTCGTTAGACATTGACAGGGCAATAAATCCTAAGTATCCAAACGTTAATTTAGGGCCCGTTTGGATACCTCAGATTTTGTATTTGGATTTGGAATTGAGTTTTCATTACAAAATGAATAGATCTGCTAGCTCATGTTGAGGGAGACATAGAGAGAAGGGGGTAATTCCTGCTGCAGGGGATAAGAAATTAGAAATCCACATATCTGGCAGTTTCCTTCACCCTCTTGGCTCCTCAACCTCCCCCGTGCAGCAGGAATTACCCCCTTCCCTCCTTGTCTCCCTCAGCATGAGCTGGCAGATCTATTCATTTTGTACTGAAAACTCAATTCCAAATCCAAAATCTCTGAGGTATTCAAACTGGCCCTTAAGGTTTTTCAAATTGATTAGAGGGAGGAAAGATAGTTTTCTGCTCGTCTTTTCAAGTTTCCTGGTTCTATCTAAGCGGCTGACCTATGAGGGGAGTAACCGCCTGCTGAGAGATGCGACCAACCATTGAAAGGGCAATTGCCTTTGCGTTGAACACCCGAGTTCACATAGAACCATTTAGAGTTATGTGGTGATATAAAATGATAACAAATGGTTCAATCTTAATGTTTGAGGTTGAGAAATTAGATAAACATGCAACTTCACTCTTTGACAAACAAGAGTGAAGGACATTTTACTTCAACAAGGCCTAGCGAAGGCAATGAAGAAAAGGGATGTAAAACAAAAGAAGATGAAGAGTGACGAGCGGGAAGACAACAATTCGAGAATTTACATGACAGATGACGGTGAGGTGGTGATTTTTGAGATGTGAGATGATAGATCAAGTTCTTTGGGGGTAAAATCGGATGGCCAACTTCACATCGACACGCGGCAGTACCCCACGAGTGCAGGATAGAGTCACTCGCCTAGTGACTATGTCGAGCGCCGCTAGCAGCTCCCTCTAGCAAAGCAACAAGTTAAACTACCAACTAGACAAGGGACCCTCAGGTATAAGACCTTCACCCGAGTGGCACCTCGTGGGTTCCAGACGGGTGAAACCCCTCAGAGACCCTTCATGACATCACTGCCTACCGATTCGCTCCAATCTACCTGGTTGATCGCGCGATGTCCCATCATGCCACTTCTGGCAACAAATCATGTAGGATCCAAACGCTCTCCAACAAACCTGGGCGCTTTCCTGCCTTCCTGTCGTATAGGATCCTAGCATTTCCTTGCAGCCATTGACAATGATGCCTCACTTTTGGCTCTTGCGGGTGCCAGCTCCAACGATTAACATGGTGTCACGTCACCGTCACATCACACCCACGAACACGAAACCTCCGCCTATAAAAGGGAACCCTCCATTCCACGTTCAAGCTCTCTTTGGGGCCCCAGGTATAATACACTACCTCCCATTCACACCGCCCAAGTGCACGTATCCTACCCGGATCCCTTGTATTTAGCCCTCATTCTGGTGCTTCCTATCTAACTTTAGTGTCAAAGGGCTTTCCCCGAGCTCCCACTCTTGGTGTCCCCAACCTTTTGTTTGTAAACGCAGGTCGCAGGTCAAGGCAACCTCCCTCGCTCCATAATCAGGCAATTAGGATTTCCGCACACTCGACCGGATCTGAGCAGCAACAAGATCCATCTCCACAGTTAACTAGATAAGTAGCCACATACAACTATATATGTACATTGGCCGTATTTATCGATTGGGGTATAGTTAGGATCCTGATCCTATGATATGTGTAGCTAGTACTTCATATTGTTAATATATTTTGCGGTGACAACAAATAAGTATAGACATTGACTGAAACTTCAAAGTGGTTTTGAAACAAGCCAAGTTGGAGATTGTTAGGTTTTATGTCCTGTTTTAATTCCAAGATTTCAGGGTTTATATTACTAGTGCTCTTTTTTTTTTTTTTTTCCAGTAGGTAAGCTAGGATTGAGCCACCGACCTATAGGTCAAAGAACGAAGCCTTGACCATTGAGCTAGAGGCTCAATCCCATATCACTAGTGTTCTAGTTACACTAGCTAGAAGTAGATTTTAGACTTGGAGAAAACCTAAATATAAAAGAACTCTTTGGCCCCGGGTACTGGTTAGTAATTATTGTGAGAAGTTTCTTGGGAAATGAGTGAGGAGAATGAAAGGGTATTGTAGATGGTTGAACAGGGTTTGCTAGATTGAATGGAAATGAATTAATAAATAAAAGACTGGAAACAGTGAAACACCAGACGATCCAAATGATCACGGCAGAACAAGCAACAAAAACTACAACATGCTAAGGGGGAAGGAAATCGAATACTTCCATCTCCGCCCTCTATGCGCCCTCCCTAGCTAATCTATCGGCCTCATTGATCTCCTTACATGATCATATGTGATTGACGATCCCTCTACCCGTCTCGCACTCTACCTGTTGACGTAGACTTTTACACCGAACCATGTAAATCTTTGTATTTTCTATGTGATTGTAATTTTCTTGTTCCTTTGCATATGTTCGGATTGGTTTTTGGTCCAATGAACTTCTACCAAAACCCACAAAGAGAAGTGTACATAAACAGAGGTGGAAATGAAGTATTTTTTAGGAAGAGGCAAACAAGAGCGGTGGAAATAATGATAACAGTTTTAAAATAGACATAAATACGCTTGGTTGTCTCCCATGTTTCCATTTGCCATTAAACCCAGATAGGAAACTAAAAATTCAGCCAACGAACCAAATATTATCTAATATGAACCTTCTAAGAGATGCGCTTATTTAAATTAAGCTTATCTCCTTCTGACCAAGTAGATTGAAGAAGAGAGAAAGAAAGGTACCTACCAAAAGAGAGAATAAAGGCCAGAAGATATGGTGGATCTCGAATTAAAAACATGCAGATGACTTCTTATCTAACTTCATTAAATACATTGGATCATCTGATCAATGTGGTCTCAGTATCATTTAGGCTTTATGATTTCCAATCAATGGACCCAATTGCATGAACAAGGCAAAAGTGGGCCTTAATTATTAAATTTTAGAAATGAGGGGTAAAAGTGACTTTCTAGTAAGCTTTTTGAGAAATGCTAAATTGAAGGACGCCCTTGCTGAAACTCAACGCGAGGGCAATCATTTCACCCAGCCACATTTATCATTTTCATAATTTTGTATTTTTCATTGGCCCAATAAATGTAGCCGGTTTACATGGATCCAATGGGCTACCTTTCTGATGCTTTTTGCAAGAATGCCCTTAAGTTTAGCATTCATCTCTCCATAATTCTATTATGAGAAAATTCTAAAAAGAAAGCCAATTTTCTACTCCTTACTCCTTAGAAGATACTTTTATGTTCCTTGGTTTTTTATGGCATAGCCCATTCATGGTGGGGGCCTGGGAGATGAATGGCCGGGATCATCCAACAAGTGGGTCCCACCTTTACTATTGTTTAAAGGGATTTGCTAGCATCCATTGCAAAAGGCATTTGGCAGATGGTCTGTTGAATCTGACAGAAGCCACAGAGGCTCACTTTACCGCAGATTTTGTCTTCATTGACGAGGTGGCTGCTGTAAGATGCAACAAACCATCCGCGAAATGCCTTCTGCGATGGACGCTAGCAAATCCCTTGTTTAAAAATAATATTTGAGGAATGCTAAACTCTGGGGGGACCTTGCTAATATCAGCTGGAGCCCCCATTGGGTGCACGTCATCAAGTGCATTTAATACTTCTTGACTTTTACATTTTTCACAGCTGTTACTAATGCACTTTAGTCAAGTGCACCCCATGGGAGCACCCTTTCAGCTTAAATTTGCAAGGGCGGCCTTGAGTTTAGCATTCCTCTACTTTTAATTAATTTACAAATCAATGGAAATTATATAATTAACCTGATGCTGGGGCCTGGTGGCCTGGTGGGATGCTTAAAGTCAAGAGTAAAAGACAAATTTTATGCGAGGTTATTCAATGGGTGGAAATATTTTTCCAAGGAAAATTATGAGCTCAAAAAAGTATAAGTGGGACCTACTTGTTCTATGATCCAAACCCTTCATCTGTTAGACTTTACTATGGATGGGGTTTCCATAAAAATCCACTCTATAGGACGATTCCATCACTTCAATTTAAGGCCTGGTATATGGACCATAGCAATGCCTATCAGATGAAGGGCTTAGACCCTAAAATAAGTAGGTCCCAACTGTACTGCAACCCTCTCATATTTTTATATTGGAAAAATATGCCCACCCATCATGTAATATCACAAATTTTATTTTTAGAATCAAAAGTAGGTACATGGTTCTGATAAAAAGTCAGCATGAAATTTTCATAGCTTCTTATTTTTCAAAGTAAAATATATGGTTATTCGAAACGTTTTTTGTGTTTTGTAGCCCGTACTCTGTTGTTGCATTCAGACCATTGGCTCTTTTGTTGCATTCAGACCTCTCAGTCTCACTCTCTCTCGCTCTCTCTCTCTCTCTCTCTCTCTCTCCAAGTACCATTTTTGTTAGGCCTTTTTATTTTCTCTGCATTTCTTCCACCTCTCGTTTCTTGTTCTTTCTTTCAATGGAAATGGAGAGAGAAGAGGAGGGATTGGAGGAGGAAGAATGTGGGGGGTTGAAAGTGAGGACTAGAAGGATCAAAGCTGAAAACCAAATCAAAGCTGGTGAAGAACAAGTTGGTTTAACAGAAGAGGTTTGTGAGCAAGAGAGAGGCGTTCACTTTGATGAAACTCAAGGTACCTATTTGTTGCTCTGTTACTGCTTTTTACCTGCCTTTTGCCCTTTTTTTTTGGCCTTCTTTCCTTTGTGAAATTTCTCTCTTAATTATGAAGGTTTTTTTAAGTAGAAAGGCCTGGTTTTTTCTTGTCTTGGATGTAAAATGACTGTCATGCCCTTGATTCACTGTATTTGGCTTTTTGGGAAGGAATAGTAGGCTTAGTAGCTTATCTCAGTGGGGCATGCTCCATTTTTTAGTAGACAATAAGGGCTTGAGACTGATTATTATTATTATTATTTTTTTGGTGGGTGTTGCCGAATGCATCTGAGAAGCTACTTGTTTGCTGGGAAATCAGCTTTCAGCTTTTGAATTGCATTGTAAGGGAAGTAATTTGATGAAATGACTTCACTCTTTTTTTTCAGAAATGGGTTTTATTATTTAGTGGTAGATTTTAATGGTCTTGGCAAATGAGTGTTTAATGTTTTAGTCTGTGAAGTTTGTTGATTTAAAAGGGAGTAAAATTGTTTGGCTTTTTTAATATATTTGCTTTATGTTCGGTGCACGGTTTGCAGTTCTCTTCAAGATCCTGTCTGGAAGGTGTTTTTGTTCTAATCGTTATCCATATGTTTTTTCCCCATTAATGAGTTTAGTCCTTTGTAAGAAACAGGGACAATCTGGTTTTCCATTAAAGAAGCAATCTGTCCTTGCTTTGTTTTCTTTTTGGGTTGATCAACGAGGCAGATTTTTCTATTATATCAATGGTTAATCAGTTGTGTCATTGTATTAACTTTACTATAATTTACAGGCTTGGATGGAACACACTAGAAGAGATATGAACAGTTTGTATTTCAAAAATTTGACTTTCTCACTCTAAACCATGAAAGGTCATTTGAAAGGCATAAACTCAGAGACTCTTAGGCCAACTTTGATTTTCCAGCTTTAGAACAATTAATATTTGCTTCAAATTTGGCTGTTCTCTTTAATCACCCTAGCTTTGAATGTGCTTACTTGGAAATCCATATCCACTATTCTCCATATGTTTTGGTGAATAATGGGTTCCTCATTTTCACACCAAATTTTGAAAATAAAGAGGTGGGAAAGTCATTCTTAAGTCATAGAACATTGTCTCTTTTCAGATTAATTTAAATACATTAAATATTGGAAGAGGCAGATGACAAACGAGAAGAATCAGTTGGAGGATAGCAATATAATCGACTTCAATGACTATATAATAATGGGTGAAAGAACATTTTAAAAACAATAGTGTTGCAGGAAAATATGGGGTAAGGTTGAAAATTTTGATATCTTTAAGAATGGATGAAGAAACCTTGTGAATGACCAGAAACAGAGATGATACCATCAAGGCAGGACATGGATGCTAGATGAAGAGTAGTGTTAGAATATGTGAGATCTCACATATTCTAATCCAATCTAGTTTCCTAATCAAGCTGGGTTACCCCCCTTTAACCAGATTGCCTAATCTATCACCATGATGAACCAATGGTGTGATTTCAACCCAATCCGACGGTGAGATCTCACATATCCTAACAAGTAGTAAACAAATAGATATCCTGAGATTATCAAAGTAAAAATAGGTTTTGTAGTACAGAGCCTGTTTAGAGCTAGGATCTTGCTGACCTTGTTTAACATAACTGTCTTTATTGGCAGATCTCAAGAATTACAATTTTAGCTTCTAAACCATCAGAATGTATGCTTACCAAGTTACATTCGAGATTGATTAGTCTTGGAGGGTACTGTTACATTTATCTTCTGTTATCAATGCAAAATTTACTCTTTATTTGTTCTTGTTTTTCCTATTAACTAGTTGATGCATATAAATTGCTTCAGACCTATCAAATAGAAACCCTGTCCTATATTATATTCTGAATCATAATGTCTTTCCAGGCGAGTTGATGAATTTATACTTCATATAATCATGAATTATGATTTGATCTAGGGAAGGTGAGATGGACTCTGTTCCTTATTAACTCCATGAGACATATAATTTTCTCTGTGCCTACTAAACAGAAACCCCATTCTATATCATATTCAGAAGTTTAGAGAGTCTTGATAGAGGTTGATGACTTTAATATTTATACGAGCATGCATTATGATTTGGTCCAGGGAAGGTGAGAGGGATGAATGATTACCATTCAATTGGTTGAAGGAAAAAAAAGCCTTCTTTTTCTATAAAAGAGTGAACTGTCCCCAACCAAGTGGAACAGAATGAGCGTAGTGTCAGGGTATTTGTTAGCCTAAACATGAAGCATTAAGCACCAAATATGTGGATGAGAGAGCACCACTTAAGATGGTTTGGGCATATCCAAACTATTTTGGATATGTGGATGGAGTTTTTGAAAAAAAAATCAAACGATATTGCCAACAGAGTAGTTTGGAGCTTTTAAAGAAACTTTTGGTTGCGGAACATCCATAATTGAAAATAACCGTGAAACGACCACTAGACCAAAGATCATGAAGCCCCAGATGGTGTACACCTATCTCCTTACCCATATGATGAACAAACCGCGTAATATTGTAATTCTTATATCTCCTAGAAAAGCTTCCAGAAAATGAACCACTATGTGAGGCTACCCTAAACCCTAAAATCAATTGTGAGAATCTACGAAGCTACAAACTCCTCCAAAGTGGGTTTGGTTCGGACAAACAGAAACCTAGAGGTAACTAGCATTTGTTTGACTTCTCCCAAAGGGTTAGGTGGATTTTTCCAATTATATGGTAAAAGACCCAAAGGGAATTGGCTTATGTAGAAGTATTCGAGCCGATTTTTTTTTCTTCTTAACTCGTAAATATTTAAATGCTAATTACATGTAAGATTTAAAATATCCAATTTAGTGGTATTTTTCTAGTTATAAAATATTCGGAACTTCAGATGTTATTTTAGGAAGTTCAATATTATCCCTTGAAATCTCCAAAGTTCGATTTCTACGGTCATGTGAAATTACAAAATGCTCCTGTCAATAAGTTAGGAACCAACACTTCAGCAAATCTATAAATATGATCTCTTGATCCAGTCAGCCGTGCACATCATCTTTATTTTATTTCTTATTATTCTTTAACAGTAAAGTGTCCTCAAGTAGTTTCAACCTCAAATATTCTTAATGATCACATCCCTTGGTGGCATTTCCGTAACTTCATATAGTACTGGCATTTTGGTGTTTGGCGAACGCACAATTACATTTGCATTTCTTTGACTGAAGGAATATGGAATTGTCTCCATTGCACTTGGACCTACAAAATGGAAAATCTTGACATAGATTATATCCACAATTATGAAGACTGTTACCATGGGGTGATGAATATGAATCGTTATCTCAGTGGGGATCATGTTTTGATTTACATATTAAAGGTGAGTAGCTGTCAAAACTTCCATAGTCAAACATAGTATCAAAGCTCACGTGATCCAACTAATCTTTTAGAATTTTTCGCCGTAATTTCAGTATGCCTATTTCAGACTGGTAGTTCTTTTAAACACATGCCTATCAGAATGTAACATTTTTACTTGACTTGTACCTTCTCATTGATGAGGACCCAGATGCAACTCTTATTTCTTGTTTTACTAATTTTTCTGATGCCTATTTAAATCTAGTTGGCTGAGAACAACCAATTAACACAGTAGAGAGTATCCTAAACTAACTGTATCATGAACTCCTCTACTTGCCTTAATATGATTTAAACCCATGTTCTTTTCTCGTAGTGCATGTACTTCGTTTAAGCAAGAGATGTATGTTACAGAATGGTTATGTTCTGCATGAATACAGGTATTGAATCCACTGATGAAATTGATAGAACAGAATTCAGAACTGTTGGCGGGTCCCCCGGTGAGAAAGACCTAGGAAACAAAGCCGATTTTGGAACGAAGAACTCCGAAATTCAAAATAGATTTAACGTTTTAGACCACCACCAAAGTTCCAATAATATTGGGCTTGAAGGCCAATCAAGTTCCTTTATATATTCTGAAGAGTATTGCGAAAATCGAACTGAAAGATTTGAGCCCGATAATGATGGAATTGAAACACATGCTTTTGGTAGACCTGTACGTGAGAGTAACCTGGAAGTAATGGATGTTGAGAGGGTGTTGGAGGAACAGGAAACACATGATTTGTACTGTCCTAATTGTAATTCATGTATTACTAAGAGGGTTATTTTACGGAAAAGAAAAAGGGTAGTTCGAGATCTCAAATATGATTTAAAGCGTGAAAAAATTCAACCAGTGCTACCTGATCTGGATGCTAGTCCTGTTGAATCAGCTGTTGGTGATCAAAATGATCATACAGAGCCTGATATATTCAGATGTTTATCGTGTTTCTGCATTTTCATTCGAACGGGTACTCTTTTTCCTTTCCCAATCATATTAAAATGTGTAGTGTTTGTTTTATCTGTTATTTATTATGCACTGATTTTTTTCCTAAACTATAGTCAAGTTTCATGATAGACAATTTGTTTGTGGCGATCCAAGATAATCTTTATGATCAAATAATGCTTGAATTCGCAATTTGGTAATTTACTGCTTGCATTGCTAACCAAAATGGTATACTTTACGGAGAAATGGTTATTTAACTCTAAATGTTAGTAGTGTCGCTAAATTTATCTTTTAGTATAGTATTCACACACATAAATGAATATCCAACAGTTAGATCGTCCCTGATATCCTGTGCCAGTTGCTAATTTTAGTATCTCTGTTTTATTCCAAAAATTCCTTTCTTGCCTCCAATTGGATCTTTTGAACTGGATTCCATCTATTTCACCTCCTGGAACCATCCAAGTTATCCAACCCTAGTTCCCGACCTTCTATTGCAACCTGCCTTTCCATAGACATCCTACATCACCTACATGTGGAGTAGGAATTAGTTTCAGATAAACGGTTCTTTAGGATTATGACCAAGAAAAACTTGAAATGTAGAGAACCCCATCATTCTATTTTTATAACAATTAAACTCAAACTCAAACTCAATTTTTGGTAGTACAAGATCCAAATTCCATCACCTACACTTGAGACCTCAACATATTTCCCAATGTACGATTGACCTCATTTGACCATCGGTTTGAGGATGATAAGACCTGATGAATTTTAGAGAAGTCACAAGCTTTCGCCAAAAAATGTTCCAGAAAATACTAATTTCTATCCTGGTCTAATTTAATGGCCTTTGGCAAACCATGATACCGTACCGCGTCTTAGAAGAATAGATCCGCAATCTTGCTAGCATCTTGGACTGACTTACATAGAATTAGGTGGGCCATCTTTGAAAACCTGTCAACAACAACCAAGATACTATCCCTACCTGTTGGATTTCAAGGATTTCCACGCACAATGTCCATAGAAACCAATACGCATGGGTAAACAGGAATAGGAAAAGGAATATACAATTCAACGTTAGTAGAAGTACCTTTAGAAGTTTGATATATTTGACACTTCTTTATATAGAGAGAAATATCACGATTCAAGCTCGGCCAGGAACCTCTCCCGCACCAACAAGGCAGTAGTTTTATGCTTGCCTAAGTGTCATGCATTGTATGCTTCCTTGATGATGAGTTTCCATAGACATATATTAGAGATATATTAGTTTGTCAGAATAATCATCTTCCGCATACTGATTTTTAGCAACTCAAACCCAAACACATCAACTCTCATCAAACTCAACAAAACATGTTTTCTGCTCCACTTGGTTTTAGTTATGACTTCTTTTTTTTTTTTTCTTTAAGTAAACACTTGCAAATAGTTAACCTAGTTTGCATCCTTGGGTTTAACATATCCGCCCATTCATATGCTTTAGACCTTCATGGTCAGAAAATAGAGTAAACTCTCCATCAAATAGTGCATCGAAATATTCAAAGCTCTAACACTTTCATATAACTCCAAATCCTAAGTGGAATAATTAAGTACGACAGCACCCAAGTTCTCCCTAAAATAACCCACAAGCCTCAAAGTTTTGGCTTAGGACAGCACCAATGCCAATACGAGAAGCATTACAATCAAGTTCAAACAGCATATCAAAGTCCGGTAGAGCTATACATGGTGACTAATGATACACAGCTTTATCTCCTCAAAATCCTTTTGAGCTTGAGTTGTACACTTAAATGTTTCTATCATCATCAAATCAGTAATAGGAGCCGTAATTGTACTGAAACCAGCCACAAACCTTTTATAGAAACTCACAAGTCCATGGAAAGATTATACCTCATGTATTTTAGTCGGGGTTGACCACTTGTCAATCGCTTGCATCTTTGCTTCATTTGGATTGATTCCTTCATCCAGCATCTCATAACCCAAGAAGATAGCCTTAGAAGTCATCGAGATGCCCTTCTTAATGTTGGTAAATAGCTTATGCTTCCACGAGTTCTCCAAGACCTCTCGGAGTTGTTGATGTGTAGACATATCCAAATTGTAGAAGGGAATATAATCCAAGTATACCATCACAAATCAACCAACAAAAGGCCTCAATACTTGATTCATCACCCACATAAATGTACTAGGTGCATTAGAGAGATCAAATGGCATCACCATCCATTCATTCAACCTTATCATAGTTTTGAAAGCTGTTTTCCTTTCATCTCTAGACTAAATTCGAATTTGCTGGTAGCCACCCTTAAGATCAATCTTAAAAGACACAGAAGCTTCACTAAGTTGATCCAATACGTCATCTAAACTAGGAAGAGGAAAACGATATTTGATTGTAATCTTATTGGTAGTGTTGTATTCTGTCATATGTACATTTATTATGGAGATAGTTAATCATGGAAGTCTATGCTTTACTTTTTTTTGTTGTTTGTGCTCATCAAGGTTAGTTTGGTCTTTGTATTAATGGAAGTTAATATAAGGCAAAAGAGTCTTATTCTCTCTTTACACATTTCACACCACATTTCCTGTCTCTCCTCTATTTATTCTTCCTTCATTCACTCTAACATAACCATCAAGCATCATGCTATCAGAGCCTCTTCAAGGCCAAAATCTGTTTTCCTTTTTTCTTTTTAATAAATAGTTATTTTTTTTCCAGAAAAAGGTATATACTTGCACATGAGCACATCCTTGTAAACACCATCTTCTATACAATGTATACAAAAACATGACATTCCAAATTCCCAATAGTAATGAATTTCCATTACTATTTTCTATCTTTCAATAGAATGGAGCTTACTATTCGTTAAGTTTGAGTGGCATGAATGTCTTCGGTATTATTCCCTATGGGGTATCATCATGTATTTCTCCACGGTACTCCATAATTGATTAGTTGTCTATTTTTCTCTCATAACAGATTACTGAGTTTAAGCATTCTCTTGTAACTTAACAGCGAGTGGTTTTAAATTATTCCCAGTTTTTGGAAGAAGAGATGAAGGTCAAAACTTACAAAGTCGACAACAAATGCCAGCTAAGAATGCGAATCGGATCTTCTCTATTTTTGAAGTGTTGAAGGGAAAAAAGACAGAAAAGGATCCAGGTAAGCATGCCATCTTTAATTATTCTCCTCATTTGAAAAACGAGCATTTGTAGGCATTCAGTGTGGTTTTATATTATTTTGCTAGGTGTGAAATTTTGAGGCACATAAAGAAAGTTTCATTCTGTTACGTGCTTAAATAATATACGACTTATGCCTTGAATATCTGAAACGTGGAAATTAAGGAGGTTACCATTTTAATGCTTACTTTCAAGCTGTTATACCCCTCCAATGATTTCTTGCCTGCAATCAGAGTTTGTTCTTTAATTCTAATATTCACAAACTTGTGCTATGAAGGACCTTGACAATTGTATTATTGAATTTCGTTCAGAGGCTATTACCTAAGACCATGTGCTAAACACATTTTTCAGCATTAGTGGGATTTGCTTAAGAAGGCCCAGTACATAGAGGACGCAAAATTTCACAGGCTGGAAAGAGATTCACAATCCACGACACCCATTCAAAAATATTTGACTATATTGAGAAAGAACCTCTATAACAAAGATTTGATTCTCTAGGTCTAAAGAAACTCTGAACTCCATATTCATGAATGAATCTGCTACCATGTTGATTTCTAAGATAAAGCATCGCTCATTTCCCAATGCATTATTTTTAGGCTTTCGCAATTCTGGTTCTACTGCAAATTAAGTAGTTGCTGTCTCCTTAATAACCTCTCCATCATTTAGAAAAAAAGATAAAATGTATAATAACTGGTACCCACAACCACAACAATTTCTACAGAATGTAAGCAAATTTCCATATAGAGTAAATTGTGGTCAATCCATAGTAATTAACTTCTGGAAATATAGACAAAATACAGAATGAGGTCAATCACAGAGCAAATGTTGAGCCCCAGAAAGAACACATAATTGCTCAAGCTTCAATGGTTAATTTCTTGAAATAAAACATTTGGTTTCCATGACTGAAGAGAACATCCCAAATGAGACGACAATGATGAGAAATTTCTTACCAAGCTGACATCATTTTTTGTGGAAAAAGTCCTCTCAGGACTCGATGAAATTGCAATCTTGCTCTGTTCAGAGATCTAAGCAACAATAATCAGAAACTTTATGTGACTTTTGATGTTAATGAGTTTGAGAACCATGCATGCAGTAATCCGGAATATTTTCAGTATCCCAAACGTTCAATTTGATATTAATAATTATAGGTTACTGATATTGCCACTGCCATTTATAAATAATTGCACTAACCTACCTTGTCTTTTCTTTATTAATCTGCTTCTGAGAGCTTTTTTTGGAAATTGTGATCACCTTTGACAGCTGGTTAAATACTATAAGACAAGGTGAGTTAGTGCAATTATAAAAACATGGTAGTGTGAATATCAGTAGCCTAGTTATATTGGAGCTCTGCAGATAGCTAATCTGTAATGAAGTCTACAAGGATTTTTTTCTGATGCAGATCTTGATCTGTATTGGTGCAGTAGTTAACTTGTCTCAGGAATTAATAAACTGTAACCTTTATCTAAGCAATACCTTTAATCAAAGTTCAATAATTTAAAACAGCTTACCAATCAAAATAAAAAAAAAAAAAAAAAAAAAAAAATTCAAAACAGAAATTACAGTAAGGAAAATGGCTTCACTTGTCTGGTTGAGAAATCAGCGAGTTGTAGATTTTTTCATGAAAGGTTCAAAAGATATTTATCAAATGTAAATAACATTAAAAGGTCCAATTTATTTGGAAAAACAAGCCATGAATATTTCAGAAACAATGAAAGAACCTAACAGTTATTTGAAGTTGAAGGTTGAAAAAACACCCTGTTTTATATTCCATGCCAAGCCCAGTTTACTCTGACGACTTTTGATTTTTTAATTGGTTTGGTTCCATGTGTATTGAAAAACAAAAGTATAACATGCAGTCTTCTTCTATGATTTTTCCACTGGGATATATATTGGCCCAATAATATGCAATATCTTATATCCTGATAAGAAATTAGCTTATTCTATGTCAGATAATTCCAGCACGCCTTAAATATTAACATATATCTGAGATTCAGAACAGTAAAATCCAGCTATAAAAGTTGTTTGTTTCTCATGCAGGGTTTCTGAAAAAAACAAGTGCTAGCCGGAGGGGCACGGGGCGAGCCTTTGGCTGCATTCCCTGCATGTGGGCCAGGCTGTGCAGGTCGTCTGGCCCACATGCAGGGTGCTCAGCCCGAGGCCGTCCAGCCTGGAACCCCTACGGCGTCCCCAAGTCATTTTCCTTCTGAAAGTAGTGGCTGTATTCATCATGCAAATCACTCGACACATTTCGTTTGATATGATGATGCAGGGGATGATGATACAATGGAAGACAAAGAAGTTGCTGTTGAAACATTACACCCATCACAGACACCTGGATCTTCGCTGCTTACAGAAACAAAAATTGCAGTTGGAGAGAAATTGGACGATGTTGCTAAAATGAATGGTGCAGGTATGGTACAATTTTTATTTTTTAGAAAAACATTAATGGGATGAACCAAATTGCACATAAGACTAAGTGCTATACGTTGTTAGTAAGAAAGAGAAAATATACTGTTTTGAAGCAGGTTGTAATGGGAAAAGGGGGGACAAGGAGAAAAAGGAAAAAAATTACCTAATTGTGGGAGGAAAGAATGGGAGTCTTATTAGTTCCACTAGTCTTCTTCATTGTTTAATCGAAGCCGTGTATACCAAATTACAAGAATGACCTTTAAAGGGATGTAAAGGCAAATAAAAAAACATAATAATTCTATATAGACAGTACTGTTTTTTTTCTTTTTCCTTTTGAAAATTTAGAGAGAGTACTGTTCTTATGCTAAGTATGTAATATGGTACCATACTCAACAGAAAACCATTTTCTTTCTTTGCCCTACGAGTGACTATATCAATACAAAATCCCTATCATGGATCTGCCATATCACAAAAATCACACAAACTGGACAACCAAAACATTCAATTGGAAGACTTTCAGCCACTGGATGTGGCTATTTCATCAATTTTATCTTCAATCCCCATTTGTGGCCTTCTCAGTTGCTCCACTTAGATGATTAGGTTCATCTAATTGCCGTGACATTTATGCTCCAACCACTTGCGAAGGGGCCCACTGTGTATGGGGTCCAGATCTTTTACACATTATGCTGTAGTGGTCTGATTGGTAGAAGGGCAAATACAAGTTTCCACACAATATGATTTCCCTGAATAAACATAAGCTATTGGCCTGGGCATAATGCATGCAGCATTTATGTAAATGTGAATATTTGTTTTATAATTTTTTATAAAATTCAAAAAATGCATTCAGACTTCTAATGATTTTGTTATTATATGGGTTTACCTTCTAGCTCAGTTGGTAAGGCTCTGTTCTCCAACCTTGAGGCCAGAGAGTCAATTCAGCTTACCTACCAAAAAAAAAAGATATTGTTATTATATGCATTTTTAGCAAAAAAATCATTTAAATTAATGAATTGAAAACGAATAACAAGCTTATTAGCAAGTAGAAAGAGAGATTGCAGCCATAGTTAGGTGAAATTTTTGGTGATAATGGAAGTCACTCTGTTTTGTAAACCAGGAGTTCCACTGCCCACAAAGTCTCATGTCGATAATGGAGAACAAGAGGAGGTTCCAGCATTAAAACCTTCGAAAGATGTTCTGGTTATGCCCAATCAAGGGGCTGGGCCGCTCAGAGAAACTCACATTGACACAGGAGAGAAATTGGACAGTGCAATTTTTGCAGGTATGGGATAATTTTCTCAAATAACTTATGAATGTTGTGAACGCCAAGGACATTTTATGAACAAAGCCTGATGCTCTTAAATTGTTCAAAGTCGAGCCTTTGCTCTAGTGGTGGTTCCCTCAATCATGCTGTTGAGGTCGTAGGTTTAAATGCAAGTAGTCATTGATCCTTCAGAAGTAACTTATTCATGTTATCATTTGAAGGTTCTTGGCGCCTTATATATTAATATTCCCCCCTCCCAAACTACGTTCCATGTAGTTTGGAACCACTCGTACCTGATTGCTTTACAAATATGTGAAATCCATTCATGTATTCATCTATTTTATTACCATATTTCTACATGTGGTCTTTCATCCTTTGAACTTATTCATGCTATCACTTGAATAGGATTGAGACAAGAAGTCTCTCTGTCTCTCTCCTTTCAGTGGGACATAAATTTGAAACATATCTTCACTCTCTTGTTAATTAGGTTTCAGAACATGTACTTATTTATTATTCATGGTGCTTTTGACGATATGCTTAATGACTGGTAATTTTTGGCTTTCAATGTTGATGCAGGGAACGTTAAAACAAAGCATGTTGAAAGTGATAAGATTAAGCTCTCCGAACAAATTCATATCACTTTTGGGACACAAGTGGAGGTTTCAGTACCGAAACCTCTGGAAAATGAGAAAAACATGTTGATTTTGCCAAAACAAGAAGGTTCACTGGATGGAGCAAAACAAACTGATATTGGAAAAAAATTGGAGGGTGCGCCTAAAAATAACATTACAGGTATGAAGCAAAAATCGCAAACTGCATAACTGTAGGATGATCCTAAAATCAAAACTACATTTTACTTAAAATTTGTAAACATGTGAATATGGGTGGTGGATGGTGGAGGGCATAGAAGGTTCCAAACTACAATGGAAGGCAGTTCCAAACGTATTTCTCCTCACAAGTCTTGCCAAAAAGTGTTCCAAAATGAGTTGGTTAATGGGTTTAGTCTATTTTATCTTTATTGTACCCCCAAGTCTCATTTACTGGAAGGGGCATCGACGTATGTTTACTTGTAGCAACAAATTACCCATAGCTTTCAATGTTTTAGCATAGTAGCACTGGATGGAAAGCAATTGCATAGATAAATAAGAGTTGTCTGATCTAAACTAGATGAGACACTTACAGATTAATTAGGTCTTCATAACATATGCTTCTATTACAGTTAATTAGGTCTTCATAACATATATTATTTCTTTTTCTTTTTTGAATCGTATTGCATACTTGTTTCTCATGCACAATGTTTGTGGACATAGGGTTAATGGATGCTCCTTTTTGGCTTTATATGTTGATATGGTCAATGATATATGCATCCTGTTGAAATTGATATTATTAACTTGTTTAGCCCACCACCCATATTTAGACAAAGCTATGTTTGATGAGTAAAATGGTTTATTTCATTAATTCCAAGAGTCTGGCACGTGAAAATATCATACCAATTTTGGATAATAAGTGAAGAATCCAGAACCCAGACATTTGGTACATAAGACAAATATTATTATTTTTTAAAATTTGTTGCCTGGAAAAACACAAGCTGGCATTAGAGAGATTGGAAATGTGCATACCAAAAACAACAGGTATTAAAGGAAAACATGCCTCTATTTGTTTGGTTGCAACTGTTTTGATTTTATTCAAAAGATATGGAAGAAAAGTGAACCAAACATCAGGTATTAAAGGGAAAGTGCCTCTGTATTTTTTGGTTGCATATTACAGTCCTCAGTGGGGGCCCACCTAGGTATGGGACTGGGTGGGACCCAGCCTGGTATGGGACAGGTTTAAAGGGCCTTGCCTAACGCGTTCCATCAGCTCTGGAGCTTTTGGCGTATTGGTAAGGTACCTAACATTGCAACTGTTTTGATTTTATTCAAAAGATAAGGAAGGAAACTTAACCAAAACTGACTTCTCATTTTTGACATACTAATTAAGCATTACATTATCCTATATAAAGTGACTGGCACTTTCATGACTGTACATAACAAATAAACGAAGGCAACTGATATCCGCACGATAAATCAATTGCCTAAATAAATCACAGATAAGATAGGAAACAGGTTTGGCTGTTCCAATAATTAGGTTTCCATAGTGTATAATTATCTCACATGCAGAGAGGGTCTGAAGATATATGCTTAATGGGTATTATATGTTGATGCAGGAAATGGTACACAACATGTTGAAAGAGATATTGTTAACTTCTCTAGCCCATCATCACATTTAGGCAAGACTATGTTGAATGATAAAAATGATACCATCATATTAGTTCCAAGAGCCCCTCTCCCTGAAAATTTTGATTCCGATTTTGGGAAACAAGTGGAGGATCCAGAACTGAAACAATTGGAAGATGAGAAAAGTAGTCTGATTCCAGCACAACTTGAAGTTCTGCTGCCTGGAAAAGCTCAAGCTGATGTTGGAGAAAAATTGGATGGTGCGCCTAAAATTGCAGGTACGAGGAAATATTTTAAAATGAAAAAAGAATGGGGTGATCAAATTGTAATCCGTTGAAAATACTCTGTATTGTTTTTTCTGCAACTCATTGCAATGTTACCGCTTAACTGTTTAGAAAAGAAGGGACATAAGAAATTCAAACTTTGGATTTTCATTATTGACCACTTACGCATCACATTATCTTATGTTATTTGATTGAGACCTGACAATGCTACCTTCCATGAAACATACATATATATGCATAACGACAAACAAACAACTGAAGAAAGATAGGAGAAACCAAAACTATCTTTATTGCACATATGTAAACATGTGAATATGGGTCGATGGATGGTCGCTTACGCTACGAGTCATTCACTGTTTACTGAGCAAGCAAAACCAATGGGTAAGCATGCTATCGCAATCTTCGGGTTTATTTATTGAGAACCTCTGGAGAGAGGGACCGAACTGAACGACTAAACCGATATGGTCCCGTCAAAATTCTTTGTCTCTAAATAGAGACTATATTGTTGCCATCCCCCCATGATAAGGTAGAGAGCCAAACCAACCCAGCTTCAAATACATACTAATAAGGGCTAACATGGAATTTCTCCCAAGATCTGTATTGACACAATAGTTGTTCCAAAATTATGGTTGTGGATTTGTTTTCATTAAAAGAGGCATAAATTGATTGTCAGATCCATATGATGGTACAAATTTACCATATTTTTCACCATGATACAACTGGTTGCAAAACGTATTCCATACAAAATCACAGATCTCAGGGGACAAAAGGATACTAAGCTCTCCATTGTTCAATAGGCCATTTGGATGGAAGAGATTGGGTTGCTGCTTGCAGACCTCTATTGGGAGACGTTGGGAAAGCACTGTTCTTCGGGCTCTACATAATTTTTTGGTAGGTAAGCTGGGCTTAGGCAGACCCCTACCAGATAATTAATAAATATAACTAAGAATTACATTCTTTCATAGGAACCTCCAGATCTATCCTTTGATACAATGTCTAAGAGGGCTGAGGGGATGGAAGAGAGGGAGATGTTCTCCCCTTTACATATGCAGTCGGGTTTTGAAAGGAAGTCTGCAGCTGTGTTCGCCCCTCTCCTTACATGAGTTGCATTCCCGCTTTTGAAATAGGTGAGGTTTGCTTTGATTTTAGTTCATATGGGCTTCTTTTTCCACGGGCATTTGTAGTTTCCATTTATGACGGTAACTGCAATTATGACTCCTTCCAAATATCTTTGATCTTGTTTTCCATGGCAATTAGGATCCTTTGGTGAATGGATTGATCTCCAATTCGTGATCTCTTCCTGCTCAATAGTTTTTTTAGAACATTCTTTGTACGGCCCCTTCTCAGTCTCTCAAGATGCCCCCAATTGCAGCCTGGCCTACATATGTTAATGAGGTAGAAGCTCATATACTTGTAAAACATATTTACACATTCAAGTTGAATTTCGCTGGAACCTTATACGTTGAGGAGACTCAACATCGCTTGGAATTGAGGTACAAGTCATGCACTTCGAAGGTTGGCTAATATCATGGCTGAGATTGCAGTTTGAATGGAAGGTGGCGCTGATTTACAGATATATCCTTAGGAGCTCTAACGAGATGGCAGATGGTTTGGCAAAGGAAGGGATTTCTGGAGTGCCACTTTGCATCATAAACACATTTCCACTTCGCTAGTTGTTAAATTCTTACGTTTGGCTGTTCTTATTCGTTTTGTTTATTATTGGGACTAGCTCAGTGATGGAGGCCAAACCGACAAAGAAAAGAAATAGAAGAAAGAGGAGAAATAAGGATGTGTACGATGGAGCAGTAACTAGTGTGATGGCACTTCTAGTGAGTTTCCAATTACAATAGGACTGCACCAAGGATCAACTCTAAGCCCTTATCTTTTTACGCTAGTTATGGATGAGCTTACGGAGGGTATCCAGATGAGGTGTTGTGGTGTATGTTATTTGCAGATGACATAGTATTAATCGACGAAACCAAAGAAGGAGTAAATGCTAAGTTAGAGTTATAGAGAACTACTTTGGAATCCAAAGGTTTTAGACCGAGTAGGACTAAGACAGAGCATATGGAGTGCAACTTTAGTAATGTAAGGAGGCGGGACGAGGATGTAGTAAATATGACTGGACAGGAGGTACCTAAGAGGGATATCTTTCCCTATCTTGGTTCAATTCTACATAAGGAAGGATAGATTGAAGAGGATGTTAACCATAGAATAAGAGCAGGTTGGTTGAAGTGGAAGCTTGCCTCAGGAGTTCTGTGCGACCGTAAAATCCCTACCAAGTTGAAGGGAATGTTTTATAAGACAGCTGTGAGGCCAGCCATGCTGTATGGCTCAGAATGTTGGGCCACCAAGAAGCAGCATGTGCATAAGATGAGTGTAGCGGAGATGCGAATGCTTAGATGGATGTGCGGCCACACAAGGTTAGATAGAATTAAAAATGAAGACATTCGTAAAAAAGGCGGGGTGGCACAAATTGAGGAGAAGATGAGAGATCACCGCTTAAGATAGTTTGGACATATCCAACGTAGGCCTTTGGATGCTCCAGTGAGAAGAGGCGACTCATGCCAAGTTGATGGAGTAAAAAGAGGTAGGGGCGGACCGAAAACGACTTGGGTAGAAACAGTGAGGAAAGACTTGATAGCTTGGATAGGATAGAATGGAAGAAAATGATCCACGTAGAAAAACCCAACTAGAGCAAGGATTAGAGCTGGGTAGATTCCTTTCACCTTCTTCATGAAATTTTTCTAAAGGATTCATTTAGCTGACCCCAACTAGTTTGGGATAAAGGCTTTGTTGAGTTGAGTTGAAAAATAAATAAATGCCCTAACTTTTTAAATATCATGGAAAATAAAAGCCCTAAAACTAAATACTATGGAAATAAAAATCCTAGAAACTAAATAACATAGAAATAAATTCCTAAAAGTCCAAATGGGCAAATATGCCACTTACTGGGCTACAATATGCACCCAGCCCCTTGTCTTTGCAGCTCTCACTTCAATCTCCTAGGAAATATTTGTCGTTATTCTTCAAAAATAAATAACTAAAAAGAAAAGAAAAATGCTCGTTTCTCACGTGCGACATATCTATTAAGTGTTTCTATTAGATAGGGCCCATTTCAATGTAATTCTATAAGTTAATAGTGTTAGTTCTAATGTTAATCTCATAGGCCCATCTTAGATGGCCCTAATGGCATATATTGCGATTATGGATGGGGAAGTTATAAGTACACCATTTCTGAGGTTGGGTATTCAACCTCTACAAAATATTTTTCTATTCTTCTTCTTTTCCTCCTCTCTTTTTGTCCTCTTTTTGTCATCTACTTTCTTTTTCGTTAATCAAGCAAGGATGATGTCTTCTAAACTTCCACATGGTGTTAGAACAAGATCAAAGGTATAGATATTATAGCACCGCTAACTCCCGACTCTTCTCTCCTGTCTTGTGTGTTAGGAATTAACAACGCAGCAGAATAACAATGCAAAGATAAAACGAAAGATCACACACAGAACACACAGATTTACGTGGTTCACCCAACTAGTTTGGTATGGGCTACGTTCACGGCAAAGCGACAAGCCAATGATTCCACTATTCTGAAGAAAAGATTACAAACCCTCACACCTCTCTAGGGCGTCTCCTGATATCACATCCTTTTTATATGGCGTTCTGAGACGCGTTACAATAAAGAGAAAAAACCCTAATTCATGAAAGTACGAAACTACCCTCAGTCAGGGTAGAATGTACAGTACTTTCCAGATTAGACCGAGATCAGGCTTCACCAATAACATTGTGGATCTTACCTTCTCCGTTATCGGTGTCATTAAAACCTCAATCAAGTTGCTGTCCCAAAACCCTAACCCCACCATTCGAAATTCATCTTATACCTCTTAATCAATTTGTTGCTCCAAACCCTAATCACGCCATTCAAAAACTCTAAATACAACTTCTTTCCATTGTAAAAGGCGTCACCCAAACAAAAGTAAATTACTTCAAAAATCTTCCAAAAGTCTCCGTTGTTCTACAAATTGAGATTTAACAGATGGGCCTTCTTAGATGAATATTGCAAAGTCTACCGTACAGCTGTTAACACCAGCAGCATTGTGCCACCCAAGAATTGGGCCCAAACAAAAGAAAGTGACGCCAAGTAGTCCAGGTTTAATGGTTAATACAGAATAAAGAGGGACGGAAAACCTGAGTTTGGAAGCAAGAAAGGCCTTTAAACCTTAGACTTGGCACTTTTTTATTCAAATTTCCCCATTTGTTCTTGAGTTAGACTCGTTCCTCTATCCTATTTCTATTCATGATATCCTTCATTATCCGAGCTTTAACTTTTGTTAAGTTACCAAGTGATTCTCGATTCCGGTACTTATTTTTTTCTTTTAAAATCTTCAAAGTCTTGGCTAACCTGTGGCCTGTCCACCCATCAGCCTCGAAAGCATTCCAACACTCCCTCACCCTCTCTAGACAACTTGGTTCTTTAAGCCACATAATTTTGAACCTCAATGGTAAAGGGCACGATGATCCCATTCAAATATCCACCACTAGAAGAGCATAACCTAATGCTGGTGTAGGAAGGGCCACCGTTAATATCCCTGGGAAGTAGGCCATTGAGTCCTTTGAGATGAGAAATTTATTCAAGTTGTAGAATCGGATACTCTTTGCTCTATCAAAGGGAATTTAGCACCTCCCATTGATAAATCCATAAGCTCATCCTATGTTTCTACCAACAAACTTGGTGAAACTGCTTCCACGCAAGGCAATATTACTCTCAGCGGTCCTCTCACATAAGAATCAGGTGATAAAAAAGTCACCTCCGTGTACCGTGGAGAGCCCCAACTAGTCTTCGTTTCATCCAGCTCCTCTAAATTATCCCCTTAACCTTGGATTTCGTTTTATGCAACTCCACGAACCAATAACCCTCCTAGGATCAACTAATGTACAATTTAAACCTTGTATTATTTTTTTTGAATGGTACAATTTAAACCTTATATACTATCCACAAAACATAAACCACCCTAGTCTTGACTGATTGGCACCAGAATGAAGGTATGATCTATCATTATAACTTTCATAAATTATATAGAAAACTCATGGAATACCCGGGTAACCTACGTATTTATGGTACTTATATTAACAATTCTTATACCCTGACAGAAGAAAAACAAAAGAAGCTAGAATCACATTAAAGCACTTGGGTGCCCTTTATCTATTCTACCTGATCTATTTTGTCTTATGTGAAGTATAAACCAAGCTAAAATTTACATTTAAGTTGGTCCATATGTTACCCTGAATTATATTATGAATTGACAGGTTGTTCTTTCTTGTTGTCATGGTGCAGAGGATGATGAGATACAACCCATTGAAGAAAGCGTGGTTAAACGAGTGACAGTGTTGCTATCCAATAGCAAGAGTGAGATTTCTGTTTCAACAGCACCAAATGTTATGCCAGTTACGGAGACTCGAATTGATATGGATGACCAAAGGGTGGAAATAGCTACAACTCATGAGTGGGAAGTTCTTAAAAGCATTGTGTATGGGGGTCTAATCGAGTCAATTACAAGCCTTGGCGTGGTTTCATCTGCAGCTGGTTCTGATGCTACCACACGTAAGTTCCATCATAGTTTCTTATCTAATTTATGTCACTATTATTATGGTATATTACAAGACGATCCCTTATTTTTCAGTTACTACAACTTAAGTAATGTACTTTTAGTGGTTACAACGGCCTTAACAGTCTTCTACGACATTAGAATTCTGAAGCAGTAGATAGAAATCACTGGAATAGCTTTTTTCTTTTTTTTTGAAATAGAGTCACTGGAATAGCTTTTATGACTCAAAGATGGAAATCATTTGATTTCAATTTAAAGGATGTTGGATTATAGATGTAAATTCAAACAAACGTAAGGGATATTAGATCTGCCAGTTATATGCCATTTCATATACCTTTTTCCTTTTTTTTTTTTTACCATTGCTCTATTTATTTTATCTGTTAGCCCATTCATTGCCCTACCTTTTCCTCTCGGGCTCTGTATCTTTTCATTTTAAAAGTGTTTATTGGCTTTCATTTATTTTCTGTTCATGGGTTGTTCTTTATTTCTTCGTTCTTTCTTCTTGTTACATCATTTTTTCTCTTCATCATTATTTGTAGAACATAATATTTTGCACTTCCTTTTGTTCCTTCCCGTCTCACCATCATTCTCATTAGTGGAGGCTCTATGTTACTGGTGACAGTAAAACTTATGCAATAGTATTCTGTGATCCTATTTCAGGTTTTACTTTGTTGTATACTACACATTGGCTTTGAATTTTAAGTCATTGATTTGTTTCAGTTATTCAGGGCATTGAGAATAATAAGGATTTGTTTCAGTTATTCAGGGCATTGAGAATAATAAGGATGGAAATTCGGAAGACTTCCATCGCAAAAGATCCTTTATTGTTTCTGTGAAGAGTGCTGGACGGCAACCTTCCAGCAAGATTTCTTGCACTAGCTATATATGTGCAAATCCACAGACACACACACACACACACACATATATATATGAGAAAAGAGTTTCTACACCCTGGTGTAGATAACTTATCTACACACTAGCTTAAAATACAGTGGGGGCCACATTGTTTGGGTGATCCAAAGCATTCATTTGATGGGCCCTCACATAGATAGGGTGTGCCCAAAAAATCAGCTCCATAGGATCATCCCAACCCTTCGATTTGTGGAGGGAAAAATGGACGTGTATAAGCCTGCACTCCCTGGAGTAGATAACTTATCTACTCCCTACCTTAAAATAACAGTTGGGACCACATTGTTTGGGTGATCCAAAGCATACATTTGATGGGCCCTCACATAGATAGGGCGTGCCCAAAAAATCAGCTCGATAGGATCATCCTAACCCTATGAACTATGAAGGCAAAAATGGACGTGTATAAGCCTGCACAAATCTGTCCATTTTTTGCCTCCACAGTTCATAGGGTTAGGATGATGCTATCGAGCTGATTTTTTGGGCACACCCTATCTATGTGAGGGCCCATCAAATGAATGCTTTGGATCACCCAAACAATGTGGTCCCAACTGTTATTTTAAGGTAGGGAGTAGATAAGTTATCTACTCCAGGGAGTACCTTCTCTTCTCTCTCTCTCTCTCTCTCTCTCTCTATATATATATATATATATATATATATATATATATATAAGGAAAAGGATTGTGCGCTCGAGCGCACCTAAGCTATGCGCTCGAGGGCCCAAACACATGGGTCCCACATTTTTTGTGCTGATCAAAACCATTCATTTTCAAGGCCCCATCATAGATAGGGTGTGTACAAAAACTCAGGTCCATTGGATCATCCTAACCCCTCCAAAAGTGGAGGGCAAACATGGGCAGATTTGTGGCAAACGGTGTCTGTCCATTTTGACCTCCACAAATGGATGGGTTAGGATGATCCTATGGAGCTGATTTTTTGTACATACCCCATCTATGTAAGGGTCTTTCAAATGAATGCTTTGGATCATCCTAACAAAGTGGGCCCACATGAGTTTGGGGCCCTCGTGCGCACCTAAGCTTGGTGCGCTCGAGCGCACAATCCTTTTCCTCTCTCTCTCTCTCTCTCTCTATATATATATATATATATATATATATATATATATATGAGAAAAGAGTTTCTACATCCTGGTGTAGATAACTTATCTACACATTAGCATAAAATACAGTGTGGGCCACATTGTTTGGGTGATCCAAAGCATTCATTTGATGGGCCCTCACATAGATAGGGTGTGCCCAAAAAATCAGCTCCAGAGGATCATCCCAACCCTTCGATTTGTGGAGGGAAAAATGGACGAAATGCTTTGGATCACCCAAATAATGTGTCCCCACTGTATATATATATATATATATATATATATATATATATATATATATATATATATATATATATATATATATATATATGAGGAAACTGTAGCTTGCCCAATCACATGGGTCCCACATTTTGGGGAGTGATCCAAACCATTCATTTGCAAGGCCTTATCATAGATAGGGGGTGTACCAAAAATCAGCTCCATAGGATCATCCTAACCCCTCCATTTGTGGAGGACAAAAATGGGGCAGATTTGTGTCTGTCCATTTTTGTCCTCCACACATGGAGGGGTTAGGATGATCCTATGGAGCTGATTTTTGGTACACCCCCCATCTATGCAAGGGACTTTCAAATGAATGCTTTGGATCATCCTAACAAAGTGGGCCCCCATGTGATTGGGCAAGCTAGCTCACCATACCAACAGTTTCCTCATATATATATATATATATATATATATATATGAACATGTATGTGCAACTCATATTCATCTGACTATTTTCATGTACACACAAGGGTCGTCATGATATTCATTCGTCTAGGGGCATATTTGTCATTTAGTAACCACAGCTTGCTGCGCATTGTTGTTTTCTTAATTAAGAATTATGGGATCTTTCCATTCTCTCGCATAGATAGTCCTTAGACCACTAAGTTTTGTTTTTCCTTCTTCCATAAGGATTATACGTTCTTCTTTACTTTTCTTTTTATTGCTTTGGCAGTGAATATCGTAGCCCTGGGGTTGGCAAATCTGATCGGCGGACTATTCATGATTGCTCACAATGTGAGTAATTTTTGATGTTATGATTATTGTTTGTAGTATGTGCATGGACAAAATATCTTGTTATTGACATTCATATGGAAATACATTGACCTGCTAGTTACATAGTTTCTGCTCATACTGAAAACATTTTTTGGCTGAATGAGAAATGAAATGAAACTTAACTTTTTTTTACTGAATGAGAAATGAAACTTCACATTAGAACAAAAAAAGTCCTCTTCCTATTTTGTTGGAAAAAAACTATATTATGCATGCGTCTGATTCTTTCATCATGAATAAAATTTAGACTTGATTCTTTCATCATGAATAAAATTTAGACTTGATTCTTTCATCATGAATAAAATTTAGATTTATACTGCATGAAAATGTTATATAGCTGGTAAGTAATTAAATTTCTTGTGCTATCCACAACGCAATAACATTTAGTACATCAAAGCATTCGGTATTAAGCAACAATGTGACCAGTTAACAAGGACACTTGACGAAAACATTACTTTTATAGGTCGTTTGGATCTTAGGGAAAAAATTTCCTTGGAAAATGAGTTTTCAAGTTGGCGAACTTATTTTGCAATGATTTTTCTTATTTTCCATATTTATCCTTCTTAACCCTAAAAATTTTCATTTCGTGGTCATTATTTGTACTCTGATCTAGGAGCAATACCAAGGTGTTTCAAAGAAGGGTTACCTTGACGTAGGTCTGCCTCTGGCATTGGTGCTTTCTCCATCACGATTATTGTGAAAAGACATCCACAATAATTAGCCTCGGATAGTTTATTTGTGAAAATGTATGTATATCCAAATACGGACCACAGATCCAATCTGGTATCTTCCTCTTCCTTCTTTCACTCCTTCAATCCTGAAAGGTCTGGTAGGCTCTTTTGGCAAATTCCTTTGTGCAGATGATCGTACCTTAACCCTTGAATATCCAATGTCAGTTGGTTGGTGTTTTCAGTTCCGGGAAGCAGTGAATCAGTTCTAATGTGTTGAGATGATCCGCCGAGCAATCCGATCTGATCGTGCACAAATATAACAGAAAAGTAAAATAAACAAGCAAATCAAGTCACAAGATGAACACCAAGATTTTACGTGGTTCGGCAAAGCCTACTCCACGGGCGAGAAACACGATCTTCCACTATGAGAAAAAACAAAATACAAGGATTACAATGGATTAATCACAAACCCATAAACCCGCAATCCTTTCCTTGCTTCTCAAACCTAAGATCGTACCCAAGAGAAAACCCGAGAGAAAACCCCAAGAGAAACCCAAGAGAATACCCCAAGAAGAAAACCCAGATAGAAAACCCTCTATTCTTCTTCTCCTCCCTTTGTCTCTCTCTCTTCACTTCTCTTTTTCTTTTTCTCTCTTTCCTTCTCTTGATTTTTCCACTCTCCAAAAAAGAAAGCCACTTCCTCTTTTTAGTTGTTTCAAAGAAATCCAAATAAGAGGGTTTCTATTTTTGCCTCTTGCCTTCCCAGCCAAGCCACCTACGGTTGGTGGGAAATAAGGCAACTTTCCAACAATCTCCACCTTGGCTTATTTCCCAGCCACCTGAAGATTTTTCGTTGATGTCTCCACCGGTTCACTATTACCGCAAACCACCAGTGGCCTTCTAAAGTACCAGGTACACACCCTCGAATCACCTTGGTTCTGACTCCTCCCGATTCGATCAACACGACCAATGCACATGTGTAGCTGCCAACCCGTTGACTCACCTAGTCAACCTTGGAGAGGGATCTCGATTCATCCTCCCCAACGCAGGTACTGTCATCCTCTCACAATCGTCTGCAACTTGAAAACCCGTCTCTGCACCAACTGCGAAAGAGACCCTACGCATGCCCGCGCTACCACTCTGTTTCCGACTAACCATCGAGATCTTAGGAATACTAGTCACCGTGTCCCCAATCAGACGATATAATCCACCACACTTCTTTCCTTTCATCGGAACCATACAGCTGCGTGTGATTTTCATGGCTCCACCTGTAGCTGAAAACCTGCAACCCCTGGAGTCCAACCCGCCAAGCGATAGTAGATTCTTCCGTAGCTTTGGGACATACGCCACACCACCCAAAGTACGAACCACTCCATCAAACATCTTGATCTTCACCGTCCCAACTCCCGTGACGTCATAAGTGGACCCGTCACCCAATGACACTGCACCAGCCCTTGTCTCTTGGAACATATCAAAATATTCCCTCCTGGAGTATACATGAACAGAGCAACCTGAATCTAGAATCCACTCATCATGAGAAGTGTGATTACCTGAGGAGACTGTGAGAACGTCTCCAAACACTTCGCTCTGTTCTCCTGCCACCACATCATTCGTAGCACCATTGTCCACCCGGTCAGCTCGCTTTGGACAATCCCGCTTAATGTGGCCATATTCCTTGCAATGGTAACATTGCACACCCTTTTCGCCGACCCTGGATCTTGACCTGCCTTTTCCTGATCCCCTGTCAGACGACCTTCCTCTTTGATTTTCCCACCATGAACAACCAACCCTTGTTCTTCACTTACACCAAGAACATGTTTCTTCTGCATCTCATTCGATAAGAACGATGCCGTGACTTCCTCAAATTTTATCGTATCCTTACCATACAATAAAGTCGTCACCAAGTTGTCATACGAATCAGGAAGAGAAGTAAGAAGCAAAAGGGCCTTGTCTTCTTCCTTCAACTTTTCTTCTACCTTGTGGAGCCGATCCAAAAGCCCGTTGAACACCGTAATGTGTTCCAGAAGATCCCCGCCTTCCTGCATCTTCAGCCCGTACAATTGCCGCATCAGATACAACCTGTTGGCCAAGCTTTTTGACATATAAAGCTTTTCCAACTTATCCCATAATTTAGGCGCATCTTCTTTTTCCATAATGTTAAACATAACGCTATCTGCCAGATATAGTCGAATCGTGCTGACCGCCTTCGATTCAATGTCTTCCCACTCGGCATCCGTCATCTTCTCCGGCTTCCCATCCTTTCCCTTCAACGCCTTAGACAAGCCCTGTTGAACTAGGATGTCCTTCACCCTCATCTGCCATAGGGTGAAACTTCCCTTTCCGTCAAATCTGTCGATGTTGAATTGAGTAGAACTTGATTTTACCGCCATCTCAGATTACTCCGCTCTTCACGGTGTAACGCTCCACCTCGAACGAGAATCTTTCTTGGACAATCTTTCTACTCCAAAAAATCACTCTAACCGCGATCCAACCACAACACCCACGATCACTCCACCCGGCCTCGATGATCGCTCCACCTGAGCTCTGATACCACTTGTTGAGATGATCCGCCAGGCAATCCGATCCGATTGTGCACAAATATAACGGAAAAGTAAAATAAACAAGCAAATCAAGTCACAAGATGAACACCAAGATTTTACGTGGTTCGGCAAAGCCTACTCCACGGGCGAGAAACACGATCGTCCACTATGAGAAAAAACAAAATACAAGGATTACAATGGATTAATCACAAACCCATAAACCCGCAACCCTTTCCTTGCTTCTCAAACCTAAGATCGTACCCAAGAGAAAACCCGAGAGAAACTCCCAAGAGAATACCCCAAGAAGAAAACCCAGATAGAAAACCCTCTATTCTTCTTCTTCTCCTTTTGTCTGTCTCTCTTCACTTCTCTTTTTCTTTTTCTCTCTTTCCCTCTCTTGATTTTTCCATTCTCCAAAGAAGAAAGCCACTTCCTCTTTTTAGTCGTTTCCAAGAAATCCAAATAAGAGGGTTTCTATCTTTGCCTCTTGCCTTCCCACCCAAGCCACCTACGGTGGGTGGGAAATAAGGCAACTTTCCAACATAATGATTGATGGGATCACCACCGGATGGATGGGAAGCGGCGATAAGGGGCGTTGTCTTGCGTCCCTCCATCCCAGATCTCTAGGAACAGGGCTGACGGCAACACCATTAATCGAACGAGTCGGGACATTCAGAGATGTCGTGACCTTGCAAGCAACAGTGAGAGCAGTAAGATACGTTTCCGCCAAATAAGATTTTCTGCCAAAAATCGCTTTCTTTGCTAGTACCAACCCATACCCTTGAAGGAAGGGGTTTTGAAACATCCATCTCCATGCTCTACATTTAAAAAATCCCTTATAAGGTTGAGCAGAAGAATGCTATGCAAGAGGATATCTGAATGTAGGGAACTGGGGGCAGTATTTGGATGAGGACACGTGTCTTGATACATATACAAATAAATTCATTCAATTCAAATTGTTTCTTTGGCCCAATTATCGATTAGAAGAGTTAGCCTGTATGAATTGCTATTGGTTTCATACCAGTAATGGCATTCGTTTCAGTATGTCAGGAATATATGTATCCACGATTCAGAATTAGGTGATGGTACATGTTATATGCATCATGTATATGTGGCCGATATATGAAGACAAGACAGACAGGTGTACACACATGTTGTTTACATTACTTTTTGACACATTACTGATTCAATGGCATATCAATGAGAGAGAGAGAGAGAGAGAGAGAGAGAGAGAGAGAGAGGACTTATGGCTTCTTTTTGGGGTTCTTTGTGGGCTTTTTAATGTCTCATGAGCTTGTAAGATATTCATGTGCTTGTAAGAATTCTCAAAGCAATTCTCAAAGCAAGTACGGTTTTTTATTCTGGAAAGAAGGAGAATTGAAAGTTGTGTGATTCTCAAGCTATTTCACCTTGGATTCTTTGGCTATCTGTCTTATAATTTTTTGTCTCATTGCATTTTTTGGTTTGTGATTTTAAAAATTGCTGTTAAATATCAATTTTGAGTCATATAGACAGGAAAAAGTTATTTTCCCCAACGAGATATAATGATTCATTATTACAATACCAAATATGCATATGATTGTCTCTAATAGATTCGTCTGATTCTGTAGTTCTTGATCTGATTGCTTATTAGTCTTGAATAAATGATCTTATGTTGAGGGAATGGATGATTATTTTTCAAAATGTGTTTAGACTTTTAATAATATCTCTGATCTACATATGGCTTGTAGCTTAGGGGTCTGAAAAATGATCGACATGGAGTTGTTGATCAAGCAGAAGAAAGGGTTGGTCGATATCAAGAAATTCTTGGGAGGAGAGAAAATTTCCGGCTGCATGCAGTTGTTGCAGTTATATCATACCTCATATTTGGGATATTGCCACCCCTTATCTATGGCTTCTCATTCCGTAAGAGTGATAACAAAGAATACAAGCTCATTGCCGTTGCCGGAGCTTCTTTTGCATGCATTACTCTACTTGCTACAGGAAAAGTCTACGTTCAAAAGGCACCAAATAGTTATGTAAAAACCATAATTTACTATGTTGGCATTGGGGTTATGGCGTCGGGTATTTCCTATGTGGTTGGCGAAGAGCTCAAGAGGCTCATTGAGAAGCTTGGTTGGTTCAATTCTAGTGAAGCTACCACGGTCTTATCTTCCACAGAATTTCCAGAAATGACCTTGGTCAAGTCAGGATGGGCTTCATTTTGATGAAGGGGTCAACATGAGCAATCTTGTAATTTTATTGGCCAACACGCAATGGATTTTGAGATGGCCGTGAGCTAAAGGTTGCAACACACAGCACTGTATAATCGAGGTACGGGCTCAACCCTTGGGCAATTTTTATTTGCATAATGATGGGTTTATTTGTCTCTCTTGCGGCAGTTGACTGAATGAAAACTTCATTCTCGATTTTATGAAAGTTTTTCATTTGCTTCTCTTCCGCTGAAGTTTCATTTTCTCATATCCTTTGTGAATGACCGACTTTTTCAATTGCTTTGCGGAAGGTGGTATGTGTTGCTGTAACTTGCTTTCTTTTATGTCTAATAAATTTTTGCTTGCCCAGCAAAAAAAGGCTGTTATGTTACATTCATCTGATAATTAGATGAGATTATATGCATGTAGAACGCACTTTTCTTCTTTTCTTATGACATCAGTCAAAATTAATTACTTATGACATTCTTGGGACCCATTAGTGTGATCTTTTTCACACATCTGTATTTTTCTTAGAGCAGATTACATATCAGTGAAATTAGTTGTGTATGAAATTCTTGACATGCCTGGAGCAGTGTTTAAAAACTTGGGTTTGGACAAGAACTCTTCCAATGTTAAATGGAGGCAGCTCAGGCTACTCAATGATTGACACAGTCAACTATGCATTCACACAATTGAGTCAAATGAATTTTTGATTGACCTGGTTGAGCAAAATTTTGAATGAAACAAGAACTTGGGCAAGGTAAATTGAGTCGATTCAGGCAAGTCAATGATTGATTTGGGGAGGTTTACACTGGTCTGGAGACAGTTTTTGTTAATGTGTGTATATTCAGTTACAGTTACAGAAAGTTTACCTAGCTCACTATTGATGAAAATTTTCTATTGTTAACTTACCAACTTCTCCAAAAGCTTAAGCTATTGGAGAAAGGCGTTATTTATCTTTTATACTTTGAAACTCGCCCGCACGTGTGGCCCATTTTGGCAAACACGTGGCATATGTGGTCCCACTTTAGGCCAACCATCGCATGTGAATTTTTTTGCTATCCGTGAGATTTGAACTCGAGGACTTTGGCTCTGATACCATGTTAACTTACCAACTTCTCGAAAAGCTTAAGCTGTTGGAGAAAGGCGTTATTTATCTATTATACTTCGACAAAAATAAGGTCTACAGTGGAAGTATCACCTTGATATTTGATCCAACAGCAGCTTCTCAAACAGTGAGCTGCTGTTGGATCAAATATCAAGGGTGGTACCTCCACCGTATGTTCGAGCAGACGAGATTGTTTGAACCGTGCGATTTTTGCACATTCGCCCGCACTAGAAGGGTGTTCCCTTTCCGTTTGGTTTTCTATGGAAGGGTGTTGCATGTTACATTTATTTAACACTATTGCCGAGATTTCTTGAGACGAGTTAACTCTAAGATTCAAATCATTGTAATTGTTGATGCCAAAAGCCTGTAAGAACGGCAGCATTGGGATTTTAGCTAAAAGGGTTCTTGATCTGAGTACATATTGATGTTGTGATTCTACTAAATTGTAGCACACTTTGGTCATGTTTGGTAACCGTGATTTTTTTTCCCATGGAGTATTAGACTAGTTTAAAACTAAAGAAAAATGAAGGGAATCCCGATCAGAGCACTCTAGAATTATTGGCAGTTTAATGTAATTAGGCTCGTTACTTTCCTCGTAAAAATGGATGTAAAATTTGTTTTATGTTGTAAAAATGAACATTAAACAAAATTTAAGTCCATGTTTATGTCAAAGAAACGGAGCCTAATGAATTGTGTTAGACTAAATAGATTAAGTGGATATAGAGTAATCCTATTCAATGGTGGAGATTGTGAGAAGAGACCTAAACGAAACCAAGGTTTAAAATTTCGGTTTCGGACCTTGAAAATTTTAAATTTCGACCGAAAAATTTCGGTCGAAATCTGTAACAAAACCTAAAAATAATATTTTATTCATTATTAAATTTTGGCTGGAATTTCGGTGAAATATTAAATTAATATTAAGAAAAACAGATTTTTTGGGTCAAATTTCGGAAAAACCGAAATCTCGACCGAAATTCCGAAATTTCTGCCGAAATAAATGACCGTTTCGGTTTTGATTAATTTCGGTGTCGGTCTCCACCGAAATCCGAAATTGGTTGAAATTTAAAACCATGAACGAGACTGAGCGAGGATAGAGCAAGGCTAAAAAAATAAAAAAAAAAAAAAAAAACAAAAAGGGGGAAGAAGAAGAAGAAATCATTCACTCTAAAGCCTCCGTACAAATGTCTCACTAGGTGAGAAACTAATATTTTATGGAAAAGAATTTTCAAACTTGGCCTTTATGATGAAGTGAGATCTCGTTTGGAAAATTGATTTATTGGAACCTAAAAACTCTCTTTCTAGTTGACATCATTTTGATTCCTGAAATCTGAATTCTATTGTTTGGTTGATGATTCTATGATAATTGTTTGTTTGCAAAATTGGTAGTTTAACTCTCCTTGCAGCCTTTGAGGTGGAACCAACTACAGGGTTAACTGGGTAGTTTCTGAACGACTAATATAATGGAAAAAGGGTATGTGGGCCCACCCTGAGATGAAATTATTTGGTTCTAGATGTGGGACCATGCGAAATGTGGCACAAATGAGGGTTGGTTGAGGGCAGAGACGGAATTTGTGATACCAATTTGATGCAGTACTCGGGCGAACAACTGATCGAGCATTAGGATTACTCCGATCGGGCATTAGAATCTTCAGATCAAGATAATTTTATATTTTTCTCGCTATCGGATGACGAACACTTGATCGAGCATTAGGATCACTCTGATCAGGCATTGGGATCTCCATATAAGGATAATTTTATATTTCTCTCTCTATTGGATGGAGAACACCTGATCGAGCATTATGATCACTCCGATCGGGCATAAGGATCTCCATATAAGTATAATTTTTATATTTTTCTAGGATCACTCCGATCTGGATCATTCAAATCTTCAGATCAGGATAATTGTATATTTTTCTCGCAATCGGAAGGCGAACACCTGATCAGACATTAGGATTACTCCGATCGGGCATTAGGATCTTCTGATCAGGATAACTTTATATTTTTCTCGCTATCGGATGGCGAACTCCCGATCGAGCATTAGCCATCTTTGCCTTTGGCCGCAAAACAAGTAATTAGGCAGGCATTCCTGGTAAAAAGAGGGGGGGGGGGGGGGGGTGTTGCTCCTCCGGCCTTTCCCATAATTCCAACCCCCTTTGTTTTCCTTTTCTTGAAAATGACTTTATTTTCAGGAGAAATTAAACAAAAAGGGGTGGACATGTATTGAAGATAAAGAAACAGGAAAAACAAAAGGGGTGAAAATGATGTCCAAACTCTCTTATTTCACTGCTGCTACTCCTTTCTTTACATGCACTTCTAGATAGCTGTTAAAGGGCACTAAGAAATTTACAAAAAAGCTATCGGCAGCTTACAAGAGAATTGTTTTTATTAAGTGAGTAGTGCCATTATCGAAACAAGGGGGGTGTGGCTATCATTTCGCTATAGATAGATCCAGATACATGTGTGGTGGCATAGTTGCTGTCATGACAATACGCCATTTTGGACAACTCATGACAATTTCCTTTTGATTGGGGAAAGTTACTGAGTGAAGGGTAGCTGGGGCTTATATGACACGTGGGTCCTACCTTGATGGATCTGAACCACCCACGTGGTGGGAGTCATTTTGATAAGAGCATCCTAACTGTTCATATTCAATATCCCAATTAATCGAAGGGGAAAAGGACATGTTTTGAATTCCCCACGGGAAACATCCTCGTCCCAAAAATTCCACTTGGTTAGGATTGTCTGATCATACATCTATATCATGGGTAATCCAACGGTTAAGATTGATCAATGCATAGGATCTTGCTATTCCCCTACCATAACCTGCTTTAAGTAGAGACCTGCTTATGTGGGCCATTTGCTCCCTAAGCCATTGAAAAGGAAAAAGAAAATGTGTTTTCCCTCATAAGTTGCCTCCATTTAAGGAGTTTGTATATGTTCTAGCATTCTTGCCCATCACATGCATGGGTATTAAATAATGGGCCCCACTCTATGCATGGGCTTGCGTGAAGATCCTGGGATCCACTCCATTAAAACATGAGGCATAAAATGGTGGGCCTTGTTAACGGCAGCAAAGGATACATTTCCTTGTATAGCATATTGCCTTGTATTCTTGTTGCCTTGTATTACTTGTTACTAGTTTTCCACATTCCATCTTTAGATTATTACTTAGTTAGGCTAATATTCTCTTTATTTGATTTTTCCTAATCAAGGGATTCTATGATTGTAATATCTCTAAATATGTAACTGTGTATAGAATGATATTCAATGGAGAATACAACACTTCCTAATAGGCCTAACAGGCCTCACCCAATGTTTGGGTTTGTGTGGAGTTGGTGGGACTCACCCTATTGCATGGTGTAAAATGGTGGGCCCACCCAATGCATGGATTTGGGTGAAGATGGTGGGCCCACTAATGGGTGTAAAATGGCGGGCCCTATCATATCAAAACATGTGTACAACACTGGGCACCTTCCTTGCCCTTGCATAGCATGGATGCAAAATGATGGACCTTAGCTTATCAAAGCATAAAATGTGTTGTAAAAAAAATACATGGTAGAACGAATTTCATTAAAAATATTCCAGGGAAATTTTGTTCCAAAAGAATTTTTTTTTAGAAAAAATGAATGGCGAAGGAAAGAAACATAGTATATATATTGAATTTAAGATTTCTGATCAGTTTCATTGACACAATCATGTGCTTAAATAAGCACTTACAGATAAGCATAAGAAGAAGATAATGATAAGATCAAAAGAATCTCAATCCTAACCATTTGCCTAATCTCTTCTAACTACCTCTCCTCTCACTCACATCTAGATCTAACGGTCAGATCTATCATATTCTCTAACTATATATATATATAAGCTTGAGGGCCCAAACACATGTGGGCCCACATTGTTAGGATGATCCAAGGCATTCATTTGAAAGGCCCTTACATAGATAGGGTGTGTACAAAAAATCAACTCCGTCAGATCATCCTAACCCATCTAAAAGTAGAGGGTAAAATGGACAGAGACCGTTTGCCACAAATCTGCCCATTTTTTCCCTTCGCTTTTGGAGGGTTTAGGATGATCCAATGGAGCTGATTTTTGGTACACACCCTATCTATGATGGGGCCTTGCAAATGAATGGTTTGGATTACCACAAAAAATGTGGGACCCATGTGTTTGGGCCCTCAAACTCATATAAGCTATATGAGCTCCAAGCTCACGATCATTTTCCTCATATATATATATATATATATATATATATATATATATATATATATATATATATATATATATAGAGAGAGAGAGAGAGAGAGAGAGAGAGAGAGAGAGAGAGAGAGAGAGAGAACGGTTCCTACACACATGTGTAGATAAGTTATCTACACACTAGCTTAAAATAGAGTGGGAGCCACATTATTTGGGTGATCCAAACCATCCATTTTTAAGGCCCTCACATAGATAGGGTGTCCACAAAAAATCAAATCCATTGGATCATCCTAACCATTCGAACTGTGGAGGCAAAAAATGGACTAATTTGTGAAGGTTTAAAGACATCCATTTTACCTCCACAAATCGTAGGGTTGGGATGATCCTATGGATCTGATTTTTTGTAGACACCCTATCTATGTGAGGGCCTTTAAAATGGATGGATTGGATCACCCAAACAATGTGGGCCCCCACTGTATTTTAAGCTAGTGTGTAGAGAACTCTCTACACATATGTGTAGGAACCGTTTTCTCATATATATATATATATATATATATATATATATATATATATATATATATATATGAGGAAAAAGAGTGTGCGGTTGACCGCACCTAGGCTTTGGTGCGGTCGAGGGCTTAAACACATGGGTCCCATACTTTTTGTGGTGATCAAAACCATTCATTTGCAAGGCCCCATCATATGTAGGGTGTGTGCAAAAAATTAGCTCCATTGGATCATCCTAACCCCTCCAAAAGTTGAGGGCAAAAATGGACAGATTTGTGGCAAACGGTGTCTGTCCATTTTGCCCTCCATTTTTGGATGGGTTAGGATGATCCTATGGAGCTGATTTTTGGTACACACCCTATCTATGATGGGGCCATGCAAATGAATGCTTTGGACCATCCTAACAATGTGGGACCCATGTGTTTTGGGCCCTCAACCGCACCTAAGCTTGGTGCGGTCGAGCGCACAATCATTTTCCTCTATATATATATATATATATATATATATATATATATATATATATATATAGAGAGAGAGAGAGAGAGAGAATAGAGTTCCTAAGGTGTCACCTCATATAGCTTATATGAGGTGGCGCTCAAAAAACATAAGGGGCCCACATTTTTGGAGTGATCCAAACCACTCATTTGAAAGGCTCTTAGATAGATATGGTGCTTACTAAAAATCAGGTCCATAGGATCATCCTAACCCTTCCATTTATGGAGGTTAAAAATAGAGAAATTTATGGAGGTTTATACCCATCCATTTCAACCTCCACAAATGGAAGGGTTAGGATGATCCTATGAAGTTCATTTTTTGGGCACACCCTATCTATGTGAGGGCCTATTAAATGAATGCTTTGGATCATCCAAACAAAGTAGGCCCCTTATGTTTTTAAGCGCCACCTCATATAAGCTATATGAGGTGACACCTTAGGAACTCTATTCTCATATATATATATATATATATATATATATATATATATATATATGGGATCCCACGTTATAGATATCGAATGTTTGCTGTATACTCTACATGAATCATACTAAAAGAGTACAAGTAGCGAACTTTCACACAGGTTCATCTGAAATGATCAATACCATAAAGGGTTTTGCTAACGAGTGCCCTAAGGGCCCTTGTTAAGGTGCTTTGGAAAAGAAAATTCACACATGTTTTGATAGAAAAACCAAAAAACATTTGTAGAAGTCTCAAACCACGTGAAAATTGATTGTGAATTTTCTTTTCCAAAGCACCTTAACAAGTGCCCTTAGGGCACTCGTTAGCAAAACCCTACAGTCACTTGCACATGACAGACATATAAACCAGCCACAGGTGTTTGTACTCTCTCCCTAGATTCGAGGGTCCCTAAGAGTCTAAGACTAAAGGAGCGTATGAGTGGACTAGAAAAGGCCACAAGTTCACATGCTTTTCCACATGCATCCAAGAGCGACCTTTGCTTGAGCCTTGGGCAATTTCTCCTTTTCCTTGTTTTCATGCGAAGAATACTCCAATTAGTTGAAAAGGACTTCTAGAAAATTTCAGAGTTAGATGAGTTGCATTAGGAAGCTGTTGCTCATGGCCCTTTCTTTTATAGAGACACACCTCTCTCTCTCTCTCTCTCTCTCTCTCTCTCTCTCTCTCTCTCGCACACACACGCGCGCTCACACAACACACACAACATTTGGAAGTTATCATTCAAACCCCTTTGTTCTTATAGAGACACGTATATTGGTTGGCCGTTATATGCCCTTAGATTTGTAACAGGCAATGGGAGAAACAAAGGGATGAAAATTTAAGTTTGGGTTGAATTTATATGATTTAGGCCCTCTTTGAATACTCGTCTACCTTAGTAGGGTTGTCAACGGATCCACTTTGGATCGGATCCACCTGTCTTAGCCTCGATCCATTCAAATCCCTTATCAGTCAGATCAGATTGGGAGTGTTTTCGGATCTTACTTCCCATATCTCTGTTACAATCCATTGCGAATCGGACCATCCATCAATGTCATAGTAGGGTCCTACTTATATTTTTTTTGATTGGCTGTCCTACTCATATTGTACACAGACAGAAGTTAGAATGTTCTGTCAACTATGAGTGTGTGTCCAAGCAATTTATTCAAATAAATTAGTCCTCTATCTTTGATTAATCTAAACTTCTAAAAATAAGAATTGTTCCAATAAAAATGCATACGGCTTATTTTTACTAAATTACCTATAAAATAATACGTAACTTATAAAAAACTTAAGGGGATTTTTACTAAATTGCCTATGAAATAATACTTAACTTATAAAAAAAATTAAGGGTTATTTTCATAAAATATAGTAAAATTGGATTTAGGATTGTCCCGTGGGGTTTTGTTAGTTGTCAGATTCTAGTCGGAAATGATTTAAGATCCTATGATGGGGGATTGGAAATGTGTTCATGAATCCTGCTAATGTGTCTAGATCCTGTCCGTTTAAGTTCGGATTCAAATGGTCCATCCGATCATCTGAGCTCATTAACACTCCTATACCATACTAGTAGTATACGGTTTTGAAATAACGAAAGAAAAAACAAGAAAAGGAAATTACATAAGGATATCAACTCATTTGAAAGCTTTGGATTGTACTAACCCAATTCTTTGAAACTTAATTCGTCCTAAATGACAAGTGAACTCCATTTTCTCGGATCATCCACACCATACACTTGGAGTTTGTCGGTCCTGATCGTGTTTAATTATATATATTAATTATTTGACCTACCATCTGTACCCTAAAAATTATCTTAATCGCCCAATTAATGGCAGGCAAATGGACGGCTATAAAAAGTTGTACAAATATAATGATAAGGACACATTCTCAAGAATCTCAAGGTAAAAAATGTGAATAACTGAGTTGTATTAGGCTTTTCTAATCACCAAGTTATACTGAAATTTTGTGATCTCGCGAGCCATGGTAGTAAAGTGGAGTTCAGAAGAAGATGGAGAGCATGGTTTAAAAAAAGGTCCCAAGTCACGAGACAATGCCTTTCAACGACCGCAAGCTCTTTTGTCAAATTCTTCATTGATCATCTCACCTAACTAATAGAGAGAGAAAGAGAGGGGGAGAATTAGATAGAGCCTTCAAACTACAGTACTTAGACGTGTAGAAAAGGATAGTTTGTAGCCTCTTGAGCCACATCAAAGTCACGTAGAAAAGGAAAGTCTGTATTCTTTAAATATTGATGAAAGGGAAGATATACATTCAGCTCTCTTCTTCTTTTTAACTTGGAACAGCCCTCTCATGGTGTATTTAGACTACTCTTTTACACTAGAGACTGTCCCAACAACCAAAAAAAAGGGGTGAATATATCATTTTCCTTGATGAAATCATGAGAATCCTACTTCCCACATTAAAATTACTAGGGAAGTTTTTACTTTAAAAAATTATTTACCTCGAAATAAAAGATGATTACTCTGAAATAGTTTACCCTTAAATAGATTGCCCCCCTCGTATTTACCCTCACTATAACATACCCTTAATTTTTTAAAAAGCTTTTTAGAAGAAACTTCGACGTGAACAGGTGTCTCTCCCATTACAATTTGCTCCCTCCTTCCTTTTTTACCTCTTTTAATTTATGTTTCTTGGTTTTCTTTGATTTGGGTTCTTTTTTTGCTGATGAAATTCAATAAAAATAAGAAAAATAAGGGTTTTTCATACACATTCTGATTAGTATTGGCTGATAAATAATCTAATTTGACTTATGCTGATAAGCTCCAATTATTTCGCAGGAATTACAAAAATAGGGTTCTTTCTTAGTCTCTTGTGGTGAAGAAACTGAATTAACATGCTTTTGTCAATATCATTCATTCCAAAACACTTTTATATGTCTTAAAATAGTTTAATTTTCATGCATAGTATAATTAATAAAATATGATGAGAAATAAATGAATCATGGATTATTATTTTAGATTTTACTTTTTAGAATTTCATGATAAGTATTTTAAATTATGGATGCATGCATATTAGCAACTTTTTATATTGTGTTTTCAAAGGCATTTACTACTGCATCTTTAATCCCCTATAAAAATTAGGGAAATGATATATCCACCCCTTTTGATAACCAGGAACACACCCTTGTCAGTGCATCATTGACTAAAGAGGGGCTGTTGTACTTTTGTGAGAAGAATTCAATACCCCTGATTGCCACAAACACTGACAGGAGGTGTTCCTGGTGATCAAAAGGGGCGGATATATCACTTCCCTAAAAATATTATAACCATAATTTTTAAATAGGATTTTTCTGGGCATTTTTTCAGAAAGCCATTTCGCAGCTCACTTTTGCAGGAAAGAACGGTCACCTCGGATGAATTAAATGAATAGGACAAAATCTGCCAAAAAGTGGGCCTGTGTGCCTTGTAAATAATCATACTTAACTTCAAATCCACTTGGATGTAAGGGCATATGCAAATAGTTTTTAAGGGCACCAAAGGTGGTCTATAGTTAATGACTTCAAAGAGCGAGGCTGTAATGTGCCATTTATAAGTAATAAAAAATAAATAAGAAAATTAAATTTAAATAAGAAAAATGATATCCGCACTCTCTACTTGTCCGGAATTTTCCGGAAAGTTTTGGAGTGGAAAAATATTTCTAAAATTTCTACCTTTTTTTACACACGAAAAAAGATAACTTGAACCAACCCTATTCAATTTTTATTTGGATAGACCTTCAATTTATGATGATATCCTTCTAAATTAACCACAACCATATAATTTCCCTCTAAATTGTGGAAAGAAAAAAAATCGAAAAAAAAATTGCAATCCAAACGTGGGCTGAGGGGGGTTTTGATCTTGGGAAAAAAGTTGTGGAAGAAAAGTTTTCCATCGAAAATAGTATTCCGCTGAAATAAATTCCAGGGTCTAGTAGGTTTGCAATTTTCTTTGAAGAAAAACTTTTATTTTAGAAAAAATCCATGAAAAATTAATTTATCAAATGCTGAAAATTTATTATCCATAGAAAAAAATTCTCCAAAATATATTTCCATTCATCCAAACAGACCAAAAAATAAACTTATTTACAAATAGGGATTTGCTAGGGACCATTTCGTGGCTGGCTGTTGCATGTGAGAGCAGCCACACTAGTTCGCTTTTCAACAGATTTTGTCTTATTCATTTAATTCACTTGAGGTCGCAAATCCCATTCAAATAAGGATCAATTTTGGTGGCATCCAAAAAGACCCACCCACACTACATTAGCTGTTTTGCTTACATGGATAGTGTTAAACGACCAATTACTCTAAAGGGTTAAGCTGTTGAAGATCGTTTTATTTAATCTTTTATACTTTAAAACTCTCCTTCACCTGTGGCCCTCTTTTTAGAGTTGGCTTGCACCTTCTTGGTTGGCCATTACATGTGGATTTTTAGTATCAAGGAGTTTTGAAGCCAGACAATTGCTCGTACTCTGTTAAGGGGAACCCTTCCCTCATCATTTGAGATCGTGACAACTGATTGAGACCCAAACTGATTATTAGACACAAAATTACGTTTAATTTTGAGTCCAATAATCTGTTTGGGGCTCAATTGGTTGGGACAATCACAGACGAACAGCACTAGATTAACCCAAAGACGGATTCGAGGAATCAGATACACTTAGATAATTTTTTCCAGAACTAAGCAAGAGGGGGGGGGGGGGGGACCACCCAAAGAGTTTTGAGTCCCAGGGCGTATGATAGCAACACCCACCACAGGCTACAAGTCTATTCACAACATTAATGAGGAAAGCAAAAGAAAGAAAGCGAATACTCATTCCATTTTATTGCAAAGTGAAAGAGAACCTTATGATAAAAAATTCTTTAATAGATAGCCTCAGCTTTCACCCTCGAAATTCCAGTCAGAACCCTTCCTTTTCCCCACCTCAGTGCCATCAACACCCGGCAATCTATTACCACCTTACACTCCAAGAAAAGAAAAAGCACTACTTTTTCAGTCTATCAACATTCATGTCTCCAATGCGAAGGACCCCTTTCTCATTCAAGCCCCACTCTCTATGCACAATCCACACATAACATACATACATCCACAGTGTATACAAGGGGTAAAACATTTACCCCCAAATTACCCAAACACCCCTATTTCTTTCCAATGACTATCCTACCCATCAAGGAATTCTCATCATCATGCACTTGTGAGAGCAGAACTGTCATTCTACTAATCCTTTTCACTTCAAATTCAAATTACCAACGTTTTTTTACTTGAAGTAACCTTCTATGTTCTTCTCTTTGTTTTTTACATTGAAAACTGAAATTTACATTTGTCACTTGCCAGTGTCTTTTGATTCTCCGGCGTCCGCGAAGGAGACTGATGAGATTTTCTCTTTCATGATTCTTAAGATCTCAGCCATTGAAGGCCTCAAACTGGGTTGTGGGCAAAGGCAAAGAGAAGCTATGTAAGCCATTGTTATAGCCTCCTCTTTGTCAAATTCTTCTCCCAATTTAGAATCCACCATTTCTATAACTTTTGTAGTGTCTTTCAATATTGGGCTAGCAACATATGTTAATAACTGTTGCTTTTCAGAACAAAAGGCTTCAATTCCAGTGATTAGCTCCAGGACTAGTACTCCGAAACTATAAACATCGTTCTTTTTCGAAGCCATTCCCGTCCTTAAGTAATGAGGATCCATGTAACCAGGAGAACCCATCAATGGATGCATGGATGATGGTAGAATTGTTGAAGAAAAACCCATTTTTGCGAACCCGAAATCGCAAAGCTTGCAATTGAGTTGTTCATCTAGGAGGATGTTGGAAGTTTTGATGTCACTGTGGACTATTGGGAGAGAGCAATTGTCATGGAGGTATTCGATCGCTCGGGCAAGTTGGAAAGCGATTAACATGCGGCGATTCCAAGTAAGAAGAGGGCCCATTCCTTCTTGAATGTTAAAAAGCTTATCATGTAAGCTCCCATTTGCGATGTACTCGAATACCAATACACCTTCTTCTGCAAGAAACAGAGATATGACTGTTTAGCTTATCTGTCTTCCATTTGGAAAATTCGGAAAGAAAGAGAGGAATTTTCAATGATTCTACAGCCTTTTCTTTTGCCAATTGGGAAGTTTGGGAAATAATAGAACAGTAGAATTTTCAGGAATTTTTCTTTCCTAACAAATCAATGGCATTTTGATTATCATTTGGGAAATTTGCAGACGAACATATATAGAAAATCAAATTAGTTACCATTATACCGAAATTTCACAAGAAAATAAAACAGGGGAGAAAAACATATATTATCAAAGGAGAAATCTGAAAATGCAGTGATTTGCTTTCGAACCCACCTCGTTCGTCACAGTAACCCAAAAGCTTGACAATGTTTTCATGGCGGATGTGCATCAAGACTTCAAGTTCCTGCTTAAAAACCCGGTTGAGTCGCTCACTATTCGTATGAATTTTGAGCGCCCCCAAGGTTGAATCCGCGAAGCAGGCCAAATACACAGTACTAAATCCACCTTCTCCAATTGCAGAAGAGAAATTCATAGTAAGACTCTCAATCTCTTCCCAACTAAACCTTCTAACCAAATCCTTCGAAAGATCTGTCGAATGAGACTGCGAATCGGGTCGATCTACAACATGGGTCTTCACCAATCCGCGTTCCCCACCTTCATCCTGCTTGGATTTCCTTCTAATCTTGAATCTTAAACACTTAAAGTAGGCCATGAGAAGAACCAAAGTGAAGAACAGAACTGAAATGCTCAGAGCTATGAGAATTCTTTGACTTGTGCTGATTGTTTTATCTCTTTTTAAAGGTGGTGAAGAGGTGGGTATGTTAAAGGAAGCTACAGAGAAATTGGGTTGGAAGGATATGAAAATTAAGAACAAGATTGAAGGATACAACCCACAGACAGAAAGACAAGCAGATCTAGAGCAAAGCATTTTGGAAATCTTATGAGAGATTGAAGAAAAAGCCATAGAAAAAAAGGATTATTCAAACACGAGAAAGTGGTGGGAGCTTATAATGTTAGATAGATTAGCCCACACACGACATCTCAGATTCCAGCCACTAACGTTGACTGTGAGGATTTTTTCCTGAATTTTATTTTCTTCAGTTACATCAAAGGAGAGCTTCACCAGCTTTTATGGTCGAATGACATTTTCTAGGCAGAAACTCTCCGTAAATTAAAAGCTTAAACCCGTCTGAGTAAAATTTAATTAGACGCATTCTCTTTTCTCAGAAAAAGTGGGGCCTCTCACATGGTGCCAGCTGTTATCTTTTTAACTGTTTTCACATGGATGGACCCCATATACAGCCAATTAGAAGGCTTATTTTTAGGTGGGCCTGGGTCATCTATGTTTATCCTCAAACTAGACCAGGCCCACATATCGAGATAAATTGACTACACTGACTTGGATTCATTCTCGGAGATCGGACGGTCAGATGTAAAGCATTCAATGTCAAACGTGATCTTCTTGGTTTTTTGTGAGGAGGGGGTTTGTGCTACACTGCTACGAGATATTTAGTACGTGGGTGCACGTTTAGCTTGGTCACCTTAGGTTGCAAGTTAGCAGAGGTCCTTTATGCTTGTGGGTGGGCCCAGTATAGATGACTCACAATGCTGACCGTCCGATCAGAGGAGTTCAACCTTTCAAACGATATGGACGGCTATCCATTGCAATCCTCAGAAGTTCTTGATCGAATGGTTAGGATCGCCCGATGGGTGCCATACAATGCAATCCTCGCAACTTCTTGATCGAACGGTTAGGATCGTCCTGTGGATGCCATCGAATGCAAACAACCTGGTCATTCTTGATCTAACGGTTACTATTGTCCGGTGGCTGCAATCAAACTTGGGACGGGTCGAGTTGAGCTTTTGCTGAAAAAATGAATTGGAATCAACCCGACCCAAACCCAATTATACGGTAAAAGCTCAGTCCGAATTCCTAAAAATTGACTAGAGTTACACCCCTAAATGCAATCCTCACAAGTTATCTATTGGACGGTTAGGATCGTCCGGCGTGTAAGATATTTGTCCCATGTGGGGCCCATAGAATTAATCACACATGCGCTCTGGCACTATTGCACTAGATTAAAGTCAAGAAAGCCAATTTTTGTACTTTTATTTCTAAGATTTTGAGATGCTACTAAATGATGAAAGTAGACAAGGAAAAGTAAAAAAATAGAAATTATTTGAAGAGGAAACGTCGTAGAGTGTTAGAAAAATGGTGATATTGATGTTGAAGGTGGTTGGTTGATGTTTCCTTCCTAACACAACTCACATATAATTTTAATTTCATAAAGATTATGGATTTGATTATTGGGTCAATTACCAATGGGGGACAAACATTAGGCGAAATTATCAACAGGACCCATGCTTTTCAAAAAATATCAACGAGGGACAAAAGAGGTCTTGTCAGTAAAAGCTGGACGAAAATGCCCTTTGGCATTTACAAGACGTTTTGACCTTATTTTTTTATTCTTCCCACTTTTTGTACTTTTCCATTATCACCTTTTTTGATTTTTTTTTACCCTACTAGTCATCTTCCTCATTGTTCAGCCAATCTTGAAAACTGGAATGTTGAGTTCTTACCATCTATCTCTCTGTATCTAGGTTTTGTTTTCTTTTTCTTTTCATTCATCTGTTTTTTATTTATCTTGTTTAGGGTTTAAGCGGTTTGTATTTTAGGGTGTGTTCTGGAGATAGTGCATGGATGGCTTCACTCACATGAAAGGATGGCTACACATTTTTTGATTTACTTTTTTTTTTGTAATACACAAATTTGGATGTAATACATGAAGCACATTTAATGAAAACAACATCCATTTCTTTTGTTATTTCTATCATGAGAAGAATTGTAATACCATTAGAAGAGTTGCTACAAGCAGGGGGTTTTGTAGCAGAAGGGCTTTATCAACTCTCTGGAAGGGGGTTAGTAACTCTCAAAAGTAGGGTTACCAATTTTCGAATGGGCTTATCTAGTGCTTGAAAATTGGTCGAGAGTACCGGAGTTTTGGAAGGGGGTTTTCAAGTCTCTAGGATCAGGGTTATCTAGTATAAAAAATGGGGTTACCAATTTCCGAATGGGGTGATCAAGTCTCTAAAAATTGGCCAAGGGTATTGGAGTTTTGGAAGGGGGTTTTCAAGTCTTTGGGATTGGGGTTTTCTAGTATAAAAAATGAGGTTACCAATTTCCGAATGGGCTTATCAAGTCCTTCAAAATTGGCCGAGCGTACTGGAGTGTTGGAAGGGGGTTTTCAAGTCTCTGGGATTGATGTTATCAAGTATCAAAATGGGGTTACCAATTTTCGAATGGGCTTATTAAGTTCCTGAAAATTGGCTGAGGATACTAGAGTTTTGGAAGGGGGTTTTCAAGTATTTGGGATTGGGGTTATCTAATATAAAAAAGGGGTTACCAATTTACGAATGAGCTTATCAAGTCCCTTAAAATTGGCCGAGGGTACTGGAGTTTTGGAAGGGGGTTTTCAAGTCTCTCGGGTTGGGGTTATCCAGTATCAAAATGGGGTTACCAAATTCCGAATGAGCTTATCGAGTCCCTTATGAACACGTTTTAACTTCTTGTTTTTTTTTTCACTCGTTTATGTTCACCGTTTTTTTCTTTCTACTCTACGATTCATCTTCCTCATCCTCCGATGAAAGGGAGAAGTAGAAATGCAAAACCCTAAAACAAAACCTAGATATAGAGCGATAGATGGGAATGAACTCACGTTTCAAGTTTTCGAGCTTTCCCACCTCTAACGGTGGCTAAGTGATGAAGAATATGACTAGTAAGGTAAAAAAACAAAGTTGAAAATGAAAAAGTAAAAAAAAAAAGAGGGAAAGAAGAGAGAAGAGGGAAAAGTGGAAAGGCAAAACGTGTTGCTTAAGAAAATGGCATTTTCGTCCAGCTTTTAATGACAAGACATCTTTTGTCCCTCGTTGATAATTTCTGAAAAGCATGGGTCTGTTGATAATTCCGCCTAATTTTTGTCCCCCATTGGCAATTGTTCCTTGATTATTTGATGATTTGGGCTAAAAGAAGTGACATCTCAACTTCTAAAGTGATGTACTCATCGCTTGTCTAATCTAAATTATTAGCAACATGGGACCAAATTACTCGGTTTAAAAACCGTGTTCGGGTCCCCTTTGATATGGTCTATGGATTCTATACAGATTTAATAATTAATGATAAGGAAAACAGAGAAGAATCATTCCATGCCTAAGACATTTTATCCGCGGAATTTAAAAGAAGAAACATAAGAGAATTTATAACAGTATTCAAATGCAGTGGATGAGCTTAGCCCATTGAAACATACATAAAACACCAAACTCAAGACACATTCCGGGAAGCAACAAAATATATACAAAACAAACAACACAGAACAACCAGAAGATAATTAAAATTTGATATTGGGTTGTGTTACCAGAAGCATGAACTTGGGGACATGATGTAAGTTTATGGTATGTGTAAAACAAGTAGAGGGAAATACAAAATTGAAGCCTGACAGGATAAAATGAGCATTGTCAAACACTATGGTCATGTTTGGCAAACATGAAAAATTATTCCATGGAATATTCGAGGGCCCAAATGTGTGAGAGGGACTGAGAAGGAAGGAGTGGGAGACAAATGTGTGTGAGAGGGTCTCAGAGGCAGAGAAATGAGTGTGTGTGTGTGTGTGGTGGGTGGGTGTGTGTGTGTGTGTGTGTGGTGGTGGGTGCGTGGGTGGGTGGGTGGGGGGGAGGCGAGGGATGCAAAAAAATCCATAAAATCTAATGAAAGAAAATGCCTATTTGGAGTTACTTTCTTGTTTTCCTGTTTTAGCTTTTAAGACCTTTTCACGCTCCCCTACCTCCACCTCAATTCTCTCCTTTTCCCACTCATATCTCGCAACTAGTCCTACAAATATTCTATGGAATGTTTTTTTTATAGTGGTGGTAAATGAGAAGAGATACAATGAACCAAGGCACGTTTGGATACCTCATGTTTGTGTATTTGGATTTGGATTTGAGTTTTGGATACAAAATACATCAATCATCCTGATGCTCATGTTGTATTAGGGAGGGAGGGAGCGAGGGAGGGACGTTTTGCTGTTGCTGCAGCACAAATAGATTTCCAAATAATGTCTCACAGAAAAGATTTGAAAATCAGAATTTTTTTCACTGTTGTAACTGATTTGGAAATCGAAGGATCCGATCCAGTTCCAAATCTCAACTGCAAATGTGAGAAATCCAATTGTAAATCTTGTGGGTATCCAAACGTGGCCCAAATGTAATTTTGCATGCACAATTCTTGGGCCGCTTTGGATGCAACCGAAATCAATCATGATTTCGAAATAAAATTATTGAAGTTCATCTTATTTGCAAACTTAGCTACAAAGTGTTAGAGATTTTCAAAATAAAGTGTTTTTGGAAAACAGTTTCGAAAGTAATTTTGGAAATAAAAAAATATTCTATTTTTTAAAAGGTGTTTTGAGGTAGAAGTGTTGTGGGAACCAAAAGTTTAGTCCCATATTGGAAAATGAAAAAGGTGGAGAGAGTTTAATAAACACCCTCCCACTTCTCCCTCTTGCTTGGTAAAAAAAAATATTGGAACGGAAGCAGAACTTGGAAAGCTTTAAAATCAGCCTCAGAAAATCAGGATTGAATGGGATGAAGTTCACAAATTTTAATACTAAGGTATGATGAAGAAGTTTGGCTAATGATACAGACTAGAGGGTTGATGTTTCTTATAAAAATTAAGACAGTATTTTTTTTAAGATCTGCTTTGATTGTGCCATTAGACATTTTCTTTAACTCTTATTATTTGTGAGTGATTGATATAATACTTTACATACTTCTACAATGAGAAATGGGCAATGATTTTTGAGTTTTTTTAGCAGTTTTATATAACATCTTATATAATTACTCAACCTCTACAGCCATATCCTTTATGCTTCTGCAGATCATGGCGTGTATCATGGCCATAACCATAGAAGTTTCTGTACATTTCCAAGTTGGTCAGACTAGAATCAGGTACAAGAAAAAAGATATAGCTCTATCCATACTCAAATCTCTGATCTCATCAATAAACTTAGCTAATCTCCATGAATAGTCTCGATTCTCTTTTGCCCATTGTAAAGAATTGGAAGTCTCTCTCTCTCTCTACTTCTTGGCCCCCTCCATCTGATTGATGAAGATGCACAAACTGCAATGAAGAGCACGGACCTCGCTTTAGATGAGCCATTATAACCAATTGTGCTAGCAGAAGAATTGATGATAGGGGGTAGAGCCTCTAGTTCATTGGCAAAAGGCTTTGTTCCTTGACCAAGAGGTCGGTGGTTCAATCCCAGCTTACCTACCAAAAAAGAGAAGATGATATCGCCCACAAAGTTCCTAAAAATGCCTCTACTTCCTGCTATGACTGGATTGCCAAGGGAACAACCGTCAACATTGACATTAAAAATGTTCCTAGGAGGGGCGTTTCAGCCTAGCTACTATTGCTTTAGGGACGATGCCAATAAAAAAAGCAAATTCCAATTCCTAATGATGTTGTCTACCGATAATCTATGAAGATTGGTGTAGAAGAGCCTAAGATAGCAGTGTGAGAGTTAAACTAGCGTATGCCAATCTATTTATGTTTCATTACGTTTATTAAGGCCGTGTTCAAGAAGACCTCTCATTATCTCTAGAAAAAACAGATGGAATCATGATAATGAGAATCTTCCAAAAGCAACTCTGATTTACATCTTTCGCTTACTTTGGCCTTGATTTCGTTTCCCGGGAAAACTAGTTCAAAAAGAAGGGCAAGCAGTTTCCCTGGAAACCTTTTCCTGCACAAGTGAACAGTCAAGAGAAACCTTTTTCTGCACAGATTCCCTGAATTTCTTTTCCTAATGCCACGTCAGATTCTTGGGAAACATTTTCTTTTCCCTTCCTGGGAAAACAAGTGAACAGAGCCTGAGTGAAGCAAAACCGGGAGAAAATGGTTGCGGAACGGAACCTATGTTTTTTATGTGTTTCTTTAGGCACTTACTTCAGTTTATTTGTTTTAATTGATAGGCGTTGATCCCCTAGTGGTGTATACTATAATTCCTATTTAAGTGACATATATAATCAAGAGATAGGATGTGGGACCCCTCCCCATATTTTCCCTTTTCCCCCCTTTTCTTCCTTTTTCTCTTCTCATAGATTCTTCCTCCTTTTTTCATTATAGGATGAGATCAGAAATTATATGATGAAGGGCCGTATGAACACGTACTCATCATCCCATTTTCATTATAGGATGAGATCAGAAATTATATGATGAAGGGCCGTACGAACACGTACTCATCATCTCATCCTTGATGTTTGATCCAAAAGCAGCTCACTTTTTGAGGAGCTGCTGTTGGATCAAATATCAAGGGTGGTACCTTTTTCGTACCAACTTTACGTGTTCATACGGCCCTTGATCAAATAATTTATCAAGATGAGGATGGTTACAAGGTTTTAGACAGGCACCCTTACATTGTGATAAAACTTTGGTAAAATAATGCATTCATATGAGGCATGGCTTTTACTTAGCTGCATATACAGATTGAGAAAAAGACATATTTAGGCCAAGAATATGAGGATAAAGTATGTCTATATGAAAGAACAAAAAATCTGCAGGTTTTACAATGGAAAATACTTCCAAAACAGGAACCCGTTTGGAAAATAAAGACAAAAGTTATCATTTTTACGAGAATTCATACGACGGGTGGCTGTGAAAACACGTGAAGTCTAAAAAAGTGGGCCAAAAAAGTAGGTACGGCCCACTTTTTTTGATGATCCAAACCGTTCATCTGTTTGGGCACAACGTAAATAGGTTGTGCCCCAAAAATCATTTCCATAGGATGATTCTAACCCTCCGATCTGAACTGATCTGAATATGCAGATTTCCAAAAATCATTTATGGAATCTTCTACAGATCGGAGGTTTAGTATCATCCTATGGAAATGATTTTTGGGACACAACCTATTTACGTTGTGCCCAAACAGATGAACCGTTTGGATCATAAAAAAAAAAGTGGGTCGTACCTACTTTTTTAGACTTTACGTGTTTTCACGGCCACCCATCATATAAATTCTCCATTTTTACAGGGGTTTTGGTGTTTCCTGGAGATTAGAGCTCTATTCCTTGTGTTCTTGTGCAGGTGCAATAAGGTTGAATACCATCTTTTTATAACAAAAACACGGATTCCCGTTTTGCTAGCAATCCTCTTTTTGTCTATGGATTATTTGAACAGGAAATGATGCCGACACTCACTTGTCATATTAGAGGTTTCCATAATATTCGGTTCCTCTATCGATCGGAGGGCTTGGATCATCCTATGGAAATGAATTTTGGGCCACAACCTATTTAGACCATAGCCCATCAAATGGACGGTTTGGATCATCTAATGGTGTCATCCATACAGTACGTTTTGAAAAATACCGCACTATAAGGGCTTACACCATATAAAATATCTCATTAACAAAGTAAAATAGGGGCTCCTCATTTGGATAGCCCGGAATCAGGTGTTGAAATCGGCATCCAATTCAAAAAATGAATGGAATGAAATCAGTATCCAATTATAATTCCACCATATTCTGACATTTAATTCAAAAAATGAATGGAATCAAGAGGGTGGAAATAGCGTCGTGGCAGAATTACAGGGGAAATAATGCTGGGATATGTTTCTCGCCCCAAGAGGTGGTATTCTGATTCAAGTCCGGTCGGAATGAAATTTTATTTGAATTTTTTTAATTAATTTTTTTGTTTTTAATAATGTTTGGCATTCCATTACCAAGTGAATTGAAATAGGAATCAGATTCCAATTCATGATTCCTGCAATCCAACTGCAGTTTATGTTGAAGTAGAGGTGGAAGAGGAGCATTAAAAAGCCTAGGAAGAAGAGTAGCTCGAGTTTAAACTGCTTTAGTTTGGATTGCAAGAATGTTCTGGAAAAGTCACACAACCCTATTCAATTTAGAGGGACCTTCAATTTATGATAATATCCCTCTAAATTAACCACAATCATATCATTTCCCTCTAAATCATGGAAAGACAAAAATTTTCCAAGAAATATCTTTCTTGCAATCCAAACATGGCCAAGGCTGTTACAGTTACTGAAAAGCTAGTAACAGTCAATCAGAATATGTTCAGTTCCTGTTTCTGTTTGCAATATACATGCCATGAAAAAAAAATTCATGGAATCATAATTTACCTAGTGTAAGAGAAGGGCAGAGGCTGAGGAGAGATAGATTTGAAGGGTGGTGAGTGAGGAGAACATGTGATGGGGCTGGAAATCATAGAAAATAAAAATCCTACTTGAAACAAGGATTTTTTTGTTTGTTTTTGTGTCATATTTGTCTCATTGCAAGGACTTCTTTGGCCACAATTACAAACAGAAATGATACTGAATGTTTAGATGATTCACAAGTTTCTTCTCTCATTCTTCTGTCCTGTACAAGCAAAACTGTTTCTTCTCCTCTAAAATCCAGTTCACACATGTTTCTTCAACCAACAATTCTTCTAATGCAATAAAATTGCATGCATGATCTCATACTCAAGTATCAACCTTATAACAAAAGTAATTAAATGTGGAACTCCATAAACATCCTCCTTTGGAAACACAAGATCCATTATTAAAAATTCATTCCAAATGACAGTTAAGAGAACTGGTAAAGTTGGATTGGTGTCACCTTCTGTTATCTGCATCAGTACTTGTTCAAGTTGATAAAACTCAAGTATGATTTGTCTACTGAATAGATCCTTTTCAAGTATTCTCACATATCTAAGATTAGATTCATTAACCAAGTAATGAATACTCTGGCATGCATGGTTGCAAGTTTTCTTATAACTGTACAATAAGTTTGAACTTGAGAATAATATTTATAGTCTGGAAAGCTGTAACATAAATCATCTAATTCAGTATACATTAATAACATCTAATCTTATGTTGCAAGCATTGTGACATTTGAAATCCATGAGAGTTGCACCAAGTACAGGACTGGGATACATTTTCCATAAGATCCTTTGCAAGTAGTAATAAAAATGTCACTAAACCTCACCACAATTTCTAATAACTACAACTGGATAAGATTCTTGAAGCAGTAAGTACCAATAACGAACCAACCAGTAATGATAAACGCGAAGGAAGCCAAGCCAATCAAAAATGTCCAGCCACCGAATATAAGCCCAATGCAGAGTACTATAACAAATGGTAAGAAAGATTTCACAATAGCTGTTTTATTCACCCAATGACCTTTGAGGAAAATCAAAGCTGCTAAGTTCACCACATTCCATTGACCATGTCCACCATAGAATAACCTGTTGAGATTATTTGCAACATAAGAATGGCAATTGCATGTTAAGAGGTTGTAGTGTCTGTGTTGGAACTCCTGTGTGCCCTTCCTCAGCGCATCATCCCATGCCATCTCCTTTTCGGGTTCAGTTTGCTTAGAATTACCCTGAATTGTATGCCCATCAAATGACGAAGAAAAGCAAATGAATAAACAATTCAAAAATCACCCCAAATCTAGAAATAATTAAACATTAAGGGCACGTTTGGCTGCCAGGAATTGTTTTTCATGATAAATCAGGCGTGTCCAAGTGGAGATGAGGGTGAAATCGCTAAAAAACAGGAAACACAATCCCAAAAACTAGCGTCTCCGGTGATAGAAGTTGCTAAAATTCCGGAAAACAAAAAACTCTACTCAAAATCGGATTGACCTTCTCTGGATTTTTAGCAACTTCTATCACCGGAGATGCTAGTTTCCGGGATTGTGTTTCCTGATTTTTAGCAGATTTCACCCTCATCTCCACTTGAAGACTCCTGATTTATCATGAAAACAATTCCTGGCAGACAAACATGCCATAAATATCTCAAGGAAATGAGAAAATATCATACATTTTCGTTATTTATTTGGATGTATCGTGCCACTGTTCCAAATGCAAAGTTGTCAACACACACAAAGTTGGGCCCAGCAAAGTCCAAGATGACTCCATCCTCTCTGCAGATGCCAACATGGCCAATCAAAGGTACTAGCCATGAAAGCACAGGCAGTGGGGTCCACACTATGCAGCATGGAAATCTAGCTCTTTTTGGATCAATTTGCATATATGGTGAGGTTTTCTTGAGCATCAGCTCAGTATCAGCGGTTGCTATGGATCCCATTGGCCTAACCTTCTCTTAGCTTGTTAATGGAAACTGCAAGAAAATGTTAATGATCAGATATACTATCTACAACAACTCTTGAAGTTTGAAAAAAATAAGGAAAAGCAAAATAGACATCTCTTCAAGAGAAATACTAATAGCCATAAGAAACACAGTTCCAAGCAGGTATGGAACTCTAACATCATCTACTTGGGTAGTTTTGGTTTAGTTTCTTTTCTTTGTTAAAAGAAGGTAGAGTAAAGGAAGTTTCATTAAAATTTTGTCTTAACTGAAAATCAATTAAAAGGAAATGATTAAGCTGGGACAGATTGTCCTCACATGAAACAGAACTGTTTACACCCTCTCCTACAAACACATCACCTATATTATTAGCCTCTCTTACAATATGCAAAAAACAAAAGATGTAACCATCTACTAATATATTAATTTCTCAGATATTGTGAGCAATCCTCCATGTGACTTCAGTATTGTCCAACCAACCATATTTGATGACTTTCCCTCCACCAAAATCCTACCCTCTCACTCAGAAATATAAGAAACCAGTATGTGAACTTCCACGTTGTTTGAACTTTGAACCCTTGATGTCCATAGGACCTGAAAATAACTTTAAAAAATCTACCCTTTTATCATTCCATAGGACCTGAAAATAACTTCAAAAATCTACCCTTTTATCATTCCTAAAACCACCAGTAAAGTAGCATCAGAGCTCCCACCTTACTTGAACACAGCGCCAACATGATGTGAAAACGCCATCAAAATCTCCACTATCATTACAAATTCCAAAACACCCCCACCCCAACATTATCCCAGATTCCCCAAAGATCTACCATCAAATTGAGTATGATAACATTACGGGATGGCGGATCCCTACTTGTGTTCCTTTTAGCTAGAACACATCAGCATCCTTTTGAAAATACTTCCCCAATAAGACTTGAGGAAGGTGATTCAGAATATAAAGAATCGGAAATTGGCATGCATGAAGAAAGCTTGGCTGAATCTGGAAGTAGAAAGAGAAGAAGAGATCAGAGTGGGGGTGTTAGGAATTCTTGCAGAGAGTTATCTATAATTCATCAGTCTGAGGAAGATTTGGCCCCAATCGCAGTGGAATTTCCAGATAATAACCTATTAGAGATTCTGGTGAACCATATAATGGCTACAAGCAGAACATTGGGTTTATCATGTTCGGAGCTGGAGTTGGCGTAGTATGTTCCATTTGGCAGAAGTTAGGGATCGGCAAATGCAGGCTCAAGTAGACGCATCCAGGTCTGTGGCCTCGAGGAGAATGCTTAGGAAACTGATCAGGCTCTAGTCCTCGGTCAGTTATGAAGGCATGCTGGGCAGCAAGTTGCAAGTTCAAGGAAAAGGCAGATTCAGTGATGTTATGTGACAGAGAGGGCAAGTGTCTAAAAGTGGTGTCTGATGAAGATTATGACCTGGAATGTAAGAGGTCTGGGTAGCCTCTGGAAAAAAAAAACCCAAGTGAAGGAACTGTTGAGGAAGAATAAGACTAACATTATTTGCCTACAAGAAACTAAAATGGGGAGCCTGAATACAGCTGTTTTGAAGACTCTGGGATGCAGATCCTAGTGGGACTATGCGGTTATTGATTCTGTAGGTAATGCGGGGGGAGGGGGAATCTTAGTGGCTTTGGACACAACTGACGTGGAGATGAGGGGAATCAAATTGGGAGATACTCGATTTCAATTGTTTTGAGAAGGATTTCAGATCAGTCCATGTAGATGCTTACATGGGTATATGGGCCAATTCTCAGAGCTGATCGGGAATTGTTGTGGCAAGAACCGGATGATACAAGGTGTAGATGGTCCTTCCTGTGGTGTTTAGGGGGAGATTTCAATGTCACCAGACATGTGGAAGAAAAGGCGGTTAGCACTAGATCAAGTCAATGCATGTTGGCCTTTGCAGAGTTTATTGGGAGGCATGACTAGTGGACTTGCCACTTAACGGGGCACAATTTACCTGGTCGAGGAACGATAGCCATGGCAAGATTGATAGGTTTCTTATAGGCCTTTCCGAGGTGTACTAAAAAGCCTTGCCCAACACCATTTCCGACAACTGCCCTCTACATCTAGATCCTAGACTTCAGTCATGGGGTCACATTCCATTCTGCTTCGAGTTAGCTTGGCTTGAGACCCCCAAGATGGAGGAGAGATTGGGCGAGTGGTGGAATGAGGTCTTGTTCTTCGGACTGGCAGATGTAATTATTGAGAAAAAGTTAAGACATCTAAAAAGGAAGCTAAAAGAGTGGAGTCAGGGTCCAGACATGAAAGTGAGAAAATAAAACAAGTGATGTTAGCTAGGATCCAAGAAATTGCTAGTGAGGAGGAAGAAGGGATGGCCAGCCATGAAGATGTGGATGAGATGGGATCTTTGAATGAACAGTTTAATAGATTGATTCTTCAGGAGGAAATCTTTTGGAGACCGAGATCTAGAGTCCTATGGCTTAAAGAGGGAAACAAGAACACTACCTATTTTCATAGAATTGCAGATGCAGGCCAACCACATACACTCGTTGGTGATTGACGGGGTTGTCAGGGAGGAGAAGGAAGTCATCTCAGATGAGATCGTGAGATTTACTCGAGGCTGTACTCATCAGAAAACATTGTTCGCCCAAAACCACGTGGTGTTCCGTTTGATAGATTGGAGGCGAAAAATCAAGAGATGTCGAAGAAACCTTTTGATGAAGAAGAGGTAAGGGTGCGTTTAGGGTGTGTTCGGCAACTATTCTTTTACGGGATTTCCTCTTTTTTAGGGATGGAGAATGACAAAAGCCAAAAAAATCTCAAAAATCATATTCGGCTGCGTGACCCGCTAAGGTCCGTTTCAAAATTTTCTGCTACTTTTTCGACTAAAATTAGGATTCCTTGAAGCGATAAATAACCGTTTCTAAAATTTCTCATCACTCCATTTCCGCCCGATTCTTTAGGCCAGAATGAGAAGTGTTGCCAAACATGCCCTTATATGCTTTAGGCAGAGATAAAGCTCCCCGATGGCTTTTCATGGCGTTCTTTCAACCTACTAGGACATAATGAAGTGGATATCCTTAAATTTTCACAGAGTCCTATAATGTTTTGGAGTCGGACAAAGGAACCGGAGCAACTTTTATCGCGCCCAACCCCAAGTTTAAGGTTCCTACCGGCTTTGGAGACTTTCGACCTATCAGCCTAGTTGGGTGTTTATATAAGATTTTGGCTAAAGTATTAGTGAACAGTTTTAAAAAGGTGCTACAGAAGGTCATTTCAAACAACCAATCAGCATTTGTACAAGGGAGAAATTTTAGATGGCGTGATGATAGCAAATGTGATTGTTGACCATCATGCTCAGCTAGGGGAGAAAGGAGGATTTAATCCTCTGATACCAAGTTGGGATTTAATCCTGTATATAAATCAAGAAAAGAGGAACAAAGAGATAAGAAGTTTGGATTTAATCCAGTGTATAAAGTGAGAAAAGAGGAACAATGAGATAAGAAGAAAGGAGAACAGGAGGGGAAGGGAAAAGAGTTCGTAGGTTTCAAAAGTTAAAACGCCATAACTACCTTGTGTTTATCATATATAAGACCAAAATAACATATAATTACGAGTATGCCCTCCATAAGTGATTGTCCCCGTCATTTACATATAATGTGAAATATATCAACAATTATAGAGATGTTCTCTACTCTTATTGACAAAGCAACTTCTGTGGCCCTCTACTTTTTCCAGAGGTAATTTAATGATATCACATCTTTTATATATTTGATGATCTCATATTCTCATGATATTTTGCATCTACATTCTAGTTACTTGTCAAACTTACAAAGGTTTTTAAGAAATTCAAAGATATTACAGGTCTTCAAATCAGCATTAATAAAACTGAATTTTTCTTCACTAATAAAACTGAATTTTTCTTCACAGGCATTCACAAGCCTATGCAAGGAGGAAATCTCCCAATCAAATATCTTGGTCCCCCATTACTCAAGATTTTCTAAAGCGACTTGTGCTCCACTAATGATGAACTTTGGTAAAGAATCACCGGATGAAAAGCCAAGTTTCTCCCATAAGTCGGAAGACTTGAGTTGATCAAATTTGTCCTAAATTATCTTCAACTCTATTAATCATCAAGTTTCCAACTCCCGGGGAAGACTATCAAAAAAATTGAAAAGCTTTCTGGGATTTCCTTCGCTCAGGCCCTTCTTTTCAAAGAAAGCCTCACCCAATAAGTCGGGATCATATATGTCGCCCTAAGGAGGAAGGCGGTCTTAGCCTTCGCAAAACATTGGATTGAACAAAAGCAGCCCTTACACGTCAAGCCTGAACTAGTGTAAATGGGAGGTCAACTATTTGGACAGGTTGGATTGACAAGAAATAAATCAAAGGCAGACTCGGTATGATGCGGGTGCGGCTTAGTACTAGGTTGACACGGTCATTACTACTTAGGAGAGTCAAAGAGATTTGATAGACATAGTAGGGCAAAACACGGACTCGGGCAAGAACACGACCATGGTAAAAGGGAGTCGACTTGGAGTTTTGAAACTATGGTCTTTCTTTTTTTTACAATAATAAGTGATTTTGATTCTGGAGAAATAGCAACATCAAAAACCAAAGAAGGTATATTCCTCAACAAAGGGAGCTGGGATAGTGGGCAAAGATGGTTTCTGTGGAAGGTGATAAAGTGATGTGATCCTAGGCTATATCGGGAATTTTACCTAACACCTGAAGGGTGCTTGATGAAGTTATCTAAGGCATTTAATTAAGGGAGGCTTAAACTGGACTTTTATCGAACACTTGGGGGCTGAAAAATGAATGAACACTATAAGGAACCTAAGCACTGAGCTTTGATAGCAAAATGATGTGAATTCTTGACAGCCAAGAGAAAGAGAAAGAAAGGAAATAGAGAATCAAGATCAAGAAAAATGATCAATATCAAGAAAAGGGATAAGATCGAGACGAGAGATCAAGATCGAGACAAGAGATCAAAATCGAGAAAAGAAAGAAAGATAGGGATAGAAAGGAGAGTGGTTTATAAACCCAACCGGGAAGGGTGAGAAAAGTGGTGGGAGAAAAGAGAAGGAGAAGATAAAAAACGGACAAAAAATGAGTTTAGGGATAGAAAATTGACCTAATATGAAGCATCACACATCAAAATTCAAAAGGCATTACATCCACAAGAGAGAGAGAGAGAGAGGAAAACTTCAAATCTTTTTTTTTCTTCATTCCATTCCATAGTATTCAAGAAAAGTGCCATGAGGCTACATATATAAGAAAATAAAGAGAACTAGAAAGTTGTAGAACCCTAAACAAAAACCTAATACTTTGGACTGAAATACCCTCTAATGCCTTGATGACTTAAAATTTTCGTCAAACATGTGGGCCCTATTTAAAAACTCATAACTTAAAGAACATGTGTGATTTTGACGGAAAAAGACGGTAGTTCCCCTCCTATAACTCAAGGGACATAAAAAATACCTAAAAGACAATTAAAAATTAGAAGATGGGCACTAGGACGGTCCCCATCATAAAGTAAAAATTTTCAAAGAAAACGACATGATCCGAGACACCATCTTATGTTGGCCCGGGTCATAACACCAAAAAACCTTTATGACCATCTTCATCCCTGACAAAAACAAACTTTGTAGGATGAGGGAAGAGTTTTTCTCTCTCATGTGGAGGAAGATGAACAAAACATATACAGCCAAAAAACATAGAGTAAAGAGTAAGCCAATGTCATGGAGACAATGTAAGAGGATTTATTATTCAAGTTATTAGAAAACTAGCAATTTATTATGTTTAGGTGGACAACTATGAGAGTTGCCTCACCCCAAAGGTAATGTAGGGCATAAGAATCAATAACAAGAGAATGAAATATTGAAAGAAGATGCTCATTCTTCCTTTTGGCAACTTCATTTAATTGATGTGTATGAGGATAACTCTTGTTAGATAAGGGCATAAGATGCCCATTCTTCCTTTTGCCCTCGTCTTGTATTAGTTTTTGAAAGTCATGAGAGAGATACTCCCCTTCAATTGGAGTCAAGTGGAAGATGATGGGAGCAGGATTTCAAATGGAAAGTCAAGAGAGAAAGACGTTGAATTTTATTTTTTTTGAACGGCAGAGAAATATTATTAAGAAGAAAAAAGACTGAGGTGGTCAATACATAGGAAATGTAAAGAAAACAGAGAGAGAGAGAGAGAGAGAGAGAGAGAGAGATAAAACCTTAGAAGCAGGAATCTTCCCTCATGGTGCCGTTCCCGGCCAGAAACCTCGATTTGGCGCTCCTTAGGAAGGAGCATCCAAGGAGCGCAATCCCGAAGAGATGGAAACCACACGCCGTTCCCGGCCAGAAACCTTGATTTGGCGCTCCTTAGGAAGGAGCATCCAAGGAGCGCAATTCCGAAGAGATGGAAACCACACCTATAGCCTAACCTGCCCCTATTACTCCACCAGTACCACCATTACCAACTTACCTGCTGTTGAAAGTACTTCCTTGGAGCAACCACGGAGGCATCTTCAGAAGGCATGGGGAAAGATGGCATGAAAATGAAGATGGTTAGAAATTACTACTTTATGATGTACTTAAATTTTGAAAGATTTATATGAAGATAGTTATAAATTACTATTTTTTGATGTACTTGAATTTTGAAAGACATATGATGAAAATATTATACTAACGCTCTCAACCTTAGATTCTTCTAGACCCACACTTCCCTGCCCCGCTTCATGCTTCTATGGATAGAACCAAGCTTCCCACCGAGAGGAAAGAGAAGCAAGAGAAAATGTCAAGGGGAAAGAAAGTTAAACAACTCCAATGCCCCCTTGAGCACCCCTACCTTAGCAAGACTATTTGCATCCCCATCAACAGATCTTCTGAAATGCCTGAAGGATAGAGCGGAGCATCCCACTAGATCCTGCATCTCATAAAAAAGGGAGGCAAATCCCCAAGGGAAAGTGAGAGAACCCCAAAGCCACCGAATGACATTAAGGGAGTCTCCTTCAACAATAACTCTATCTAAGATCTCTCTCTCTCTCTCTCTCTCTCTCTCTCTCTCTCTCTCTCCAACAGCTTAATACCCTGGTGAACTACGTGAACTTCCGCCTCAAAGGAATCTATACTACACCATAGAGTATCAACTATTTTTTTTTAAAGGTAACGATTTTATTGATCAAATAGAGAAAAGTACCGGGGACAAGATATCCCCACCATAGAGTATCAACTATCAACAGTTAAAAAGTCATCTATTTCTGAACAGACTTCAAACAGACCAATTAAATGAGTCTATATTTCAGAAAACCGGTGGCAATGAATAAACAGATGAGTAGGGGATTCCACGGGGAAATAACATAAAACACAATAGCAATTCACAAATGTTTCTTTCAATTAATTGTTCCCCTGTTAGGACTTTTTTGGGGAGAATACACCACAATAAAGCAATCCCCTGTTAGGATAATAGTTTGCATATGTTGAGCGAATCTCATTTGGTTTGTTCCACTTATATTCATTCAAGAATTCTCATTATCTTAAATCTCCAATTCATAGAGCAATTCTTGGCAAAACAGTACCCATTAGATAATGAAACTTTCAATTCACTCCCTCACTTAGCCTCTAAAATTTCATTTTCCATTCTAAACACTATAAATAGCCAGCAGGCATATTTTCTAGAAAGCACAAACCTTAATAGGGAAGGGCTACAACTAAACCGAAGAGTTAAAGGAGGAAAAAAGAAAGGGAAAAAAAACAGCTTCTACGAGAATGATCACTGGGGGACAAGATGGTCAGCCATCTCTTATGCAGCATAGCAAAGACACTTGTCCAAAAAACAAAAACAAAAAAATGGAAACCCTGATGTTGGAAGTGATCGTCGATAAACAATATTATCCAAAAGTTGCCCGACAAAATGAGAACAACCAATGTGGGACTGAGATTCCCCACACTTACTACAGGAGCAATAGAAATAGTCATTATGTGAAGATATTAAAAAAGATCGGACCAAGAAACAAAACCCTTCACTAACTCCCTCTTGCACCTTGTGATCTATACCTACATTTGGAGTGTAAATGTTCTCCATCATATCTAAAAGCTTTCTTTGACCTTGATCTGATTGAAGCTAGGACCCAATGGCTTCTCCTTGGGGACACTAATTCTAAATTCTTCTATTCCTCTATAAAAGCTTGGCAAAAACAGAAATAACATCATGGCTTTAAATAGAGAGGATGGTAGCATGGCCACAGACAAGAAATTAGTGAAATTTTGGTTAACCACTTCAAAAAAATCCTGAACAACGGAAAATCCCAAAGGCTTGATGTTCCTGAACCTCTGAGAAAGCTTTCATCAGATTTGGCCTCCACCCTTTCCCGACCTGTCAGTAGAGAAGAAATTGAAAGTGCGGTTTGGCAAGCTGAGAGTGAAAAGGCTCCGGGGCCTGATGGCTTCAATGCTTCGTTCTTCAAATCTTTTTGGTATCTCCTGGGGGAGGACTTCATCAAAGCGATTCAAAACTTCTTCAAAAGAGGGAAACTCCTTTCAAAGGTAAACTCAACCTTCATAGCTCTTATCCCTAAAGGTCCTGATGCAACCAACCCCTCAAAATTCAAACCCATTTCCCTGTGTAATTTCATTTACAAGACAATCACAAAAATTATGGCAAAAAGGCTTAAGCATGTCATTGATAAACTTATAAGCCCAGCCCAGTCGGCCTTCGTCAAGGGAAGACAAATCCAGGATAACATTTTCCTCACCCATGACCTTCTTCATAACTTCCACCTCCCATCTTCAAAACCCTCGATGTGTTTGAAAATCGATCTTGCCAAGGCTTTTGACAATGTAAATCGAAATGCTCTACTCTCCTTCATGGAAAAGCAAGGCTTTACCCAGACTTGGCTTGGTTGGATCTTGGAATGCATTTCCTAACCATCCTTTTCTATCCTTGTAAATGGAACCCTAAAGGGCATTTCACCACAACAAATGGCCTCCGTCAAGGAGACCCTCTTTCTCCCCTCCTATTTTGCATTGCCATGGAAATGCTGTCAACCAACCTCGAGAAGGCTCTCACTACCAAGCATATCTCCACTCCATTCTCTCAAGGTACGGTTTCCATTACTCATCTTCTCTTTGTAGATGACCTAATGTTATTTGCTTCAGCTGATATAAAAATTGCTAATGGTTTACTCAATTGCTTAAAAGATTTCTCAGATATTACAGGTCTTGAAGCAAATGTTGACAGAACTGGGGTGTTCTTTTCCGGTACCAGCACCCATACAAAGGCAAGTATCCTTAGTTTGTTTAAATTCCGAGAGGGATCTTTTCCAATTAGGTACCTTGGCCTTCCACTACACGTCCAGGTGTTACCAAGGCTGACTGTGCTCCCCTAATCTCCAAAGTCCGGAAAAGATTACACACCTGGAGTAGCAAAAATCTTTCCCAAGCCAGAAGGGTAGAATTAGTGAAAACTATGCTTACAACCTACCAAATTTATTGATCTTCCGCTTTCAATCTCCCAAAAGAAATTCTTGAGAGCATAGAGAAAATCTTTAGATCCTTCATCTGGGGGAAACTGGATGGCAAAAGGAAACACCATTCAATTGGTTGGCAAGAAATTTGTAAACCCAAAAGGGAGGGAGGGTTAGGTTTGCAAAAACTTGATGATCTCAATAAATCTCTCCAGCTAAATCTCCTCTGGAATGTTATCCAGCAGAAATCCACTCCTTGGTCAGGCCGGTTCCACCTCAAGTACATAAAAAATCGAAACTTCTGGACTATCCCCATCCCCTCAAAGTCATCCTGGGGAGCAAGGAGTATCCTGAAAACAAGGGACCTCGCAAAGAAGCACATTTGCTATCTTTTTGGAGACAAGAAGGACATAGATCTGTGGGAGCAGCCCTGGCACCCCAAAGGCATTCTCAGTTGCCTTTTATCTAGAAGAAGAACAGACTACTCTCTGAGATCTGCGACAAGACTTGTTCAAATTCACAACAGTAGTGACTGGGACCCTATTTTGGATAATCCATCTCTTAACTCAGAAAAGGAGCTGTTAATGGAAGGATTATTCAGTTCGGATGAATCAAATCATGTGGTCTGGAAGCCAACTATGGATGGCATTTTCACAACCAAAAGCCGGTGGTAATCAGTTCGATCTATCTCTCCTAAACCTCCGTGGAGTGACATTATTTGGTGTAAAGGCCATGTCCCTAGATACACAATCACAGCATGGAAGGCCCTACAAAACAAGCTGAGTACAAAGAGAAACCTCTATTTTCTTGACCCTGCAACTGATTTCCGCTGTGTTCTTTGCAAAACAGAGCAAGAAGTTGTCGACCACTTATTTTTCCGTTGTAGCTTCTCAGCCTGGATCTGGCGCTCCAGTCTGTGGAGAGTAGGCTCCCGCTGTAAACCCGGAAATTCAATTCAAGACGAAGAGCAATGGATTCGTGGCAAATTCCCTGGAAATGGCAAAAGCTCCCACTGCCATAAAACTCTGTTTTTCAACAACCATTTACAAAATTTGGATTGAAAGAAACACCCGAACCTTTGATAAGGTAAGCCGCCATAAGCAACTGGTCTTAAGAGACATCCTCACAGAAGTTAGATGCAAGCTAAATGATCTGAAGCTAACTGATGAAATCAACCCAACAAATATGGAAATTGCTCACAACTTTGGTTACAAATTCTGCCCCAACCAAGGAGTACCAAAGGCATGTCAATGGATAAAACCAAACTGTGTGGTGCTGAAAATCAACACGGATGCTTCCCTAGACAGTGAAGGTAGAGGAGTTGGACTTGGAGGTACCATCCGTGATCACGAAGGCATGGGAATCTCCATGTTTTCGGCAAATGTAAAGTCAGATGAAATATACATCCTGGCATTGCTGGCTATCAAGAATGGGATCGACCTGGCTACAAAGTGTGGGGCAGAGATGATTTGGTTAGAATCAGACTCGAAACTCGTTGTTGATGTTCTCAATGGAAAGATCAACCCTCCTTGGAGATTCATCGAAGAGATCAATAGGATTGTAAGCTCATTGAGTAATTTTCAGTCATGGAAGATCACTCATACTTGGAGAGAAGGAAATATGGCAGTAAACTACCTCTCAAAAAGATCATGTCCTTGTAAAGGGATGCATGCCTCTAGCGCCTCAAAGGCTCCTAAAAACCATAAATACAGACCGGGAAGGCCAACTCAACTCAACTCAACTCAACTAAGCCTTTGTCCCAAACTAGTTGGGGTCGGCTAATGAATCCTTTAGAAAAATTTCATGAAGAAGGGGGAGGCCAAATTTATCAAAGACTGTAATGGCTCCTCTTATTTTGCTTCATGTATCTATTACTTTCAGTAATAATCCGGTAGGGGTCCTTGCCTAACCCCAGCTTACCCATAAAAAAAAGGATGGAAAACTACTCAAATCTTGCACATTTATAATCCTTGCATCCATGCGAAACTTAATAAATATGTTTAAATTAACATATTTGCATACACAAACGTATTTTAGAATTTGGAAGCACCAAATCCAATTTCCCACATGTTTCTGAAAGAAGTAAATCTTTTATATTTAAAATAAATGTGTGTGTGTGTGTGTGTGTGTGTGTGTGTGTGTATTAAGACACCCTTACATAAATCCATGAAACTCTAAGAGGTTACCTCTTTTAGGCATGCTCATGTTAACTTTTTCATTCTCAAGTCTATTAACTTCCATTAAGGCCCTGGCTTTGGTTGCATTGAAACTGGAATGGATTCAGTATGGTTTTCTCTGGAGTGAAAGTTGTCGGGCTGAAAAGGTTCATTTGAGTTGAATAAAAGAATTTCTAAAAATCTAATAGGAAATGTGAGCATGGAGGCAATGCTCCCTTCTATCGCATTTTAACCTCATTATCTCAAACTAAAGTTCAGTGCTAGCACAGGAGATCCTCTACCACTTGTGCCAATAAAGGACCAGATTGGAAGTTTTCATATTGCGGCTTCCATGGCTTTTTTTTAAAGTTCTAACAAAACTTAGTCCCTCATTTTCCATCTATCTCTCTGAGAGAAAGGCCTTAGACCCAAATGTTCAAACTTGCAACTGTTCACATTATTCTTATCCCAATGTTGACTAATCTCCCTCTGTTATGAGGATATTTCTGTTGAAACCAGTGTTTCAAAACGCGGACAAAGCAAATCCTAGTCAACCCGGCACGATGTGTTTGAGTATTCAGTCGATGCAGATGAGTACTCAGATGACGCGGTCATAATTCAGTAGAGCCAAAGGAGTTTTGATTGACTTTGTAGGGCAAAGCATGGACTCTGACAAGAACACAGACCAAGGTAAAAGGGAGTCGACTCGGGAGAGTCCACGATGATGGTGGGGGAGTTTTGAATCTAAAAAACACTGCAACATAGAATAATGGAAAAGTGTATAGTGGAGTCTTTCAACTGCTTGTACTTAAATTACAGTCCTTCTCCCAACCCAAATTGCAATCTGGGTTTTCATCCAAATGCACCTACTAGCCCTAACTAAATTTTTGTCCCAAGTAAACATTGAATTAGGACTCAATAGGAAAGATGGCCACTTCAAACCTCTCTTCGAGAATCAAGTGACAATCCACCTCTACATGTGAGCAAGAAAATATCATAACAGATCGAAACTTTTAGCCCAACAAATTTAATAAATATCAATAGAATTATAATTACGTCCAAGCATGATGATATTGGAATTTGGAAACCATCAAAACTACAAATCTAAAGTATACCCAATACATTTCAGAATGTAAAAGAGATACATATATAAGAAATTCAAAGGACAGATGTCCAATAGCCTTCAATCAAGGAAAAAAAATAAAAGAAAGGAAGATATCTCACGCATACAAAAATGGCATCTTCTCAGAGATAAGAGAAGAAGAAGAAAAATGAAAAGTGGAGAAATTTACAGTAAACGAAAATCGTCTCGGAAGAAATCCCCTGCAATGGGCTCGAGTATTTTTGGTAGCCGAAGCTTCTTGCAGAGGTTTGATATTAACCAGTCTTGTTCTTTTCCTCTTTCTGTCTTTACCATTGGAATATGATATCACCACTACCGTATTTTGACGATCGCACTCTTCACTTTCTAAAAAAGTACGGTATGGCCCTCACCATAAGATGATCCAAACCGTCTATTAGATGGGCCACAGCTAAAATAGGTTGTGCCCCAAAAATCATTTCCAAAGATTGATCTAACGCTCCGATCTATAGAAGGATAGGATCAAGTGATCAACCCTCTAATATTAAGTCCCTTTATACATCGGAGTGTTAGGATCAACCCATGTAAATGATTTTTTGGGGCACAACCTATTAAGGCTGGGACCCATCTAATGGACGGTTTGGATCATCCTATGGTGTGGGCCATACCGTACCTTTTAATAATGTGAGGAATGCGATTATCAAAATACGGTAGTGGTGATATCATTTACCTTACTATATCGGCCTTGTTTAGATTGCCGGCATTTCTTGGAAAAGGGCATTTCTTGGAAAAGTTTGGAAAAGAAAACAATTCTCACAGAATTCCCTATTTTTCTCTAGTTTAATTTAAGGGGCCGTTTGGATATGCGGATTTTAGAATACGGGATTTCTTCAAAATTGCAGCTAAGAGACAAGAGAAGAAGCAGATCAGCTGCCGTTTTTGACTCATTTTTTACTTCTCGCCCTTCTTTTCTGTCAACAAGAGAGTAGCAGATCCTCTCATATTTCCAGGTTTTAGAAATTTCAGGATGCAAGAGAGATTTTTAAAACCTGAATTTCTCACTTAAAATTCAAAAAACGCTGTCAGGACAGCATACAACAGCTTGATCATAAACCCTCTTTTACACTGTTTTCAAACTAAAAACCTGGATTCTAAAATCCGAGAATCCAAACGGCCCCTAAGGGATTTGCCAGCATCCATCACAAAAGGCATTTCGCAGATGGTTTGTTGCATGTGGGAGTATTATTTACTAGATGAACAAAAGTAGGCCCAACCACCACTGTTCAAGTATTATTTACGAGAAAGGCTAAACCCAAGGGCAACCTTGCAAAAATGGCTGCATCGTACAGTTATGATGGTTGAAGAGTATTGTATGCAATGCGGGCGCCCTTTCAGCCCTTTTTGGGGAAGGGCACCCTTGTATTTCAAATCAACGGCTATTTTTTCTCGTATAGAATTTCAACCGAAATTATCAAAATTTTGATAATTTCCACTGAAATTTCGGGGTAATATTAAATAATTATCGAAATTCCTTAAATTTAAGACGAAATTTCGGCCGAAATAAATGACCGTTTGGAGTATTACCAATTTTGGTTTCGGTCTCAACCAAAAGCCGAAATTTTCAGATTTTGGTCGAAATTTAAAACCATGCCTATGAGAGCGAATTTTGATGCATCACCGATCCAATGAAAGGACTAACATATAAAGAGTTTGTTTCGTTGAACAAGTGGGTCCACTTGTACTGTTATCCCCTCATGTTTAATTTTGCAATTTTTTGTGGAAAAGTATGTGCATCAATCGTATATATTATCAAAAAGTTGGAATGGGAGTTAGATATTCGAGATTTTATATAGTGTTGCCGTAGAGTCCAATATTTTTCAAAAGCTAGAGCTCGCCCATTTCACAGGATTGTCCAAACCCTTAAATAGGTTGTACGCCGAAAATCATTTCCAGAGGAATGGAAGATCCTCCCCCGAAAATCATTTCCAGAGGAATGGAAGATCCTAACCCTCCTATGTGTAGGACTGCACATGATGGAGATCTCTATAGATTGGAGGGTTGGGGTCATCCTATGAAAATGATTTTTGGTGTACAGAAGTGATCATCATTTGCAGGATGATTTTTGGTCATCTTGCAAATGATTTAACGGGGTGAATTTATCCTCAATCAGTGAACCATTTCCCCAGTTTAAATCATCCTATGAACTGGGTCCCATGCTAGTTTTTGAAAAATATCGGACTTTACAGCATGCATGCACCCTATAAAATCTCTCTTAGATATTCATGTCCCCATTCTTTTGGTATCACGCCGCTTTCAGTTTATATGACGAGTTGTACTCCCACCAATCACGGAGGGTAAGGAGCAAGGGGAGAACGATATCATTGCCTGTAGAGGAGAGGGAACTGATAAATGCGCGCGGGACACCCAGCTAGAGTGTATCTATTGTTGAAAATTGAGGGTATTGTTGTTGATAGAAAACAGAAACTTGTTGCTTCAAGGCGTGATATCACTTTCCTTAAGACAAGATTCGCCCCCACTAGTAGTGTGCAAAGGGGATCCGCGAATTGCCTCCAAGGTACAATGAAGCCTAGTAGGGAAGCCCTACTAATGTTTGATGACGCGTAGCACTAGCGGAATCAAATCCGAAATGCCCTTCCGAAATTTCAAGCCTTAGAGAAATTTCTAGATAATGTTTCTGCAGAAAAACAGTATCTAGAACAGTAAACAAAAGAAAAACAGTATGTAGAAATACTTGGGGATTTTGTAAGAGTGTAGAAGAGAGTGTAAAGTCTGTCAGAATTTCCAATTCGTTTTTTCTATATGAAATGACCGAATTCTGCACATTTTGTAGACCACCTGGTGTCTTTTCAAGGTGAAAAACACCTCTACAGGGCACCTTTCCAGAATGTTTGAAATCTGACCGTTAGATCGCACCCATTGATATTGAACGGTCCTGATCGATCTTAGATGTGATTGTTGGTTTGAGTAAAACCTCTCTCCAACCCAGTCATCGTTAGATCGAAGTGCAAAGTGTGCCTAAAAAAGCACCAATAAAGCGCTACTATGCGCCCTATAGCCCACGCCGCGCGCGCGCGTGCGCGTGCACGTGTGCGAACAGTGCATTACACCGTCCCGCGGGTCCAACCATGGGTTCAACCCAATGTGCAATCAAACAAGTAATAGAAAAGTGTAGTGTTTTATAAGCCCTTCTCTTTCTTTTCTCTCATCCAATACGGGACTATCTTTTCAACTGCACTTCTACATCATTTTGTAAAAGCAAATTTTTCCAAGAAAACATTTTCTTTTTCCCAAACGCTTTTGATAAAACATTTTCCAAAACACTAATACATGATTTTGAAAATCCAAAATCACTAACATCTATGACTTCAAAGGGGTTGATGTACTTCACATTTGAAGGAATGAAGTGACCTGATTGCCACGTACAATACAGCTTGGTGTCCCAAGTGATGGAAAGGGGCACATTTATCATCTCCCTAGGAGATAAGGAGGGCGGAGAGAGCCTTTTAGGCTTTTGGTTGCAGTGGCGAGGGAACGTGATGAGCACATTCTCTACTGATTCTTCTTTTCATTCAATATATTCTAATCGTCAAAGAAAAAGAAAAAAAAAAAACATCCTTTTGCTCATTGAACCAACATTACATATAGGAGTGATCTCCCTTTTACATATGGTAAATGAATAAAAAGTAAGGAGCAGCTTTGACGGACCAGTAAGTAATAGGCAAAAGAAAAAACCTTGCTTTTGACCTTCCAATACTAGAAACTAAAGAGTACCATCTGTTGCAATGACCAAGATACCTTATCCTTTATGAATTAAATTGGAAACTGGATATACAATAAGATTTCTACAGTAACAATGAAAGTGCAAGGTAGTATAAATCAAATAACTTAGAGCTATTCTAATATGGCAAGTGTAATCAGTGGGCCCACTTCTTATTTCCAAACATTTTATAAAAAGGCTCTATGGAGTGTCATTATCTCAAAATATCTCAAAGCACAATAAACTGATTGATGTGTCCTTAAGTCATTTCTCAATAGAATATCATTTCTTTTGTAAGAATTAATTATTTTTTCTCTAGATTACCAAGATGTAGGGCTGCAACTCCAGCCGGGTTTTACCCGACCCGACCCGAAAATAGCCTGGGTTGGGTTCAGGTTTCATGGGTTTCGGGTCGAGCCGGGTTGAGCATTCAAAAGCCCGCATGAATCTCGGGTCGAGCCGGGTTTGAAGGGGCCCGACCCAACCCGAGTTACATAAGTTATAGTATGTACATTTTTTTCTATTGTTAGTTAAAAGTTAAAAGTGAAAACCCACGCACCCACTGTTATTGTATGTGAGTGTAATTTCTGCTTCTATGAGTTGAGTTGATTCAAGTGTTTGATTCAGCATTGTTTGATTGTAATTACAACATTGTTTGATTACAGCATTGTTTAATTCAAGTGTAATGTGAGTGTATATCATTGTTTGATTCAAGTGTAATGTGAGTGTAATTTCTGCTTCTATGAGTTGAGTTGCCTTGCCAAACAAGAATTTTCCTTAAAAAATTGCGTCAACGTGAAAAAACCCGACTCGAGATTTATCATGGGTAGGGCTGGATTTGGGAATCGTGGGTTTTCCGAAAAAAAAACCCGACCCGCCCGACCCGAGTTGCAGCCCTACCAAGATGGTATTTATTTCTAGAAATTTTAATTGGGTAAACCTTTCCCTTTGGGTCAATTTGGTTGTACAGGGAAAATAAAAGTAAACAGAAATATTTCCCTTCTTTTTTTTGTTATTATTTGGCTGCCATTTAATATTCACATGAGTTCTCGTGGCTATAAATTTTCCAAATGCAAGCCCAAAGGAATCAACCACCTTATACCGCCCTTGAAGATGTGATTGGAGGACTAATTTTTCCGTCCACAAAGTTCAATAATCTCATTGATTTAGCTTAAGATCACGTAAATGACTATGTTTCTATGACAAAATAAGCTTACTTTTTGACAAAATAACACATACCCATACTTTGTAAGTATGATAACGTTAGAAATTATATGGTACCCGACCGTCAAGTCCCATGTGGGCGGTATATAGGTCAAAAGCACCGCCCTTGATGTTTGATCCAACAGCAGCCTCTTAAAAAGTGGGCTGCTGTTGGATCAAATATCAAGGGCAGTACCACGCACATGGGCCTTGACGGTGCCCCCACTGTATTAAAAACTCTGTTAGCGTTAGAGTGACTCTTTGGGGCAGTCTTAGAACAGAATAGTCTTTGTATTATTTTCCAGTGGGGCTATTTTACAGAGACAGATTATTTCATAATTCTTCATGAGTTTTGAAGCAGTAATTTTTCGGAGGAATATGATTAATCTTCCAAGAGGATGTCATACACTCTTTTCATTGGGTGCTTAATTGGAGTTGCCATACATGTGGATCGTCCCCCTTATCTTGAATCAAAAGGTGTGGAGGTCCATTTTCATGCCCTTTAATCCATCTGAAACATTCCTCCTTATTTAATTATGGAGGTTGAGGATTCTAAACTTGGGAAAAAGTTTGATCGCCCATGATAGTACGTGCTCTGGCATTTTGGTCACCATTTTACCAGGGGTGCAACTTGGGTCAGGTCAAATTGAGCTTTTGCTAAAAAATGAATCGGGATGAACCCGAACCCAACCCAACCGATCTCTATATAATAAAAACTCAACTCAAATTCTCAAAAATTGACCCAAGTTGCACTGGTAATTGAGGTCCCCCAAATTATAGAGAAGTGGAGGAGGGTGCCTCTCAACACATGGGCCTAGTGTTGGGGTTCCACACAGAAGCAAAGATCCCACATCAGACAAGTGAATAGATGTGGATGGGCTTATAAGGACTTGGGCACCCTCTTAAGGGTGAGTTCTACCTAGTTCCCAACAAGTGGAATCAAGCCAGGTTGGCTAGCTTTTAAGTCTGAGGTCTACTAGGTCCCAACACCCATGGTTTGAAATTTCGGTTTCGATATATATTTCAGACCTAGCCGAAACCGAAATTTCAGCCAAATCCTGAAATTTCGGCCGAAATTCGGCAAAGACGCGTGAAATGCCGGTTTTTGGGCCGAAATTACTAAAATTTTAGTAATTTCGGTTGAAATTTTGTAAAGAAACAAAAAATTAATATTTTTTCTGAAATTTTGACGAATTTACTGGAACTAAAGAACTAACTAAGCAGAAGTTTAACTTTATGATCAATGGTAAAAGGCACGTTTGGATCTTAGGGGGCATAGGAGGTCATGCATGTGAAATCAAGACCGTTGATCCTATAGAACATTATGAGGTAACCAACATGACCTCTGTTCCATCTTGAATGGACATCCAATGCTTAACATTGGAAAAAAAAAAAAAAAAAACCTACAATACATATCAAGTATTTATTTAAAATTTTAAAAGAGATTTGCTTGGGACTTTCGCATATAGGCATTTCGTGGCTGGGTATTTAGGCCATGTTGAAGTATAAATGATTTAACACCATCTCTAACCTTTTGAGCTTTTCGAGCCATGGTTTTAAATTTTGATTTCGACATCCATTTCAAGTTTTCGGTGAAATTTAAAACCATGCTTGCTTTGCATGGTATAATACCTCATTGCATGTCCAACCTTAAGCTTTGGAGTAGTTGGTTGTTTAGAAAGCCTTGTTTGTTTTGGACTTTTAGAATTGAATGTGAGTCCGAAACTTATTAGCGGCAGCAGTCAGTAAAATTAAAAACCTAGGAAGTTTTTAGTAAAATTTTTGTCCCATCCCATGTTTGGTTGCCTTTTAGCACTAGAATTTTTTTTAATCCCACTCTTGTAATGATTGCTTATGAGTATGACATGGATTCCTTGTCCCCTCTTTTTCATTCATAGGGAATGATGTCATCTCTCTTTTTCTCTCTTCCCTCTCTCATCCTTTCGCATATTTGGTAATGACACCTCTAAATTTTAGCGGGAATTTTAGGAATTGTAGGAAAAAAAAAAAAAAACTTAGCAAATCCCGTTGACTTCACTGTTGGGATTAAAAAGCTCATAGGATAAAAATTTTACTGGCAACCAAAGGAGCTGATCCTTTGATCAAAGTGTTGTGACCATACTTATAGCTACCGTACCAATCAATAGATCTCATCACTTAAACAAACCTAAATCAATGGATCTGACCCCTTAAACAAGTCAAAAAGCAGGGACACATAGACAGGACAATAATTAGCTTTTAATTATTATGTTATATATATTGATTAGGGATTTGCTAGGGACCATTACAGAAAGGTATTTCGCGGCTGGCTGTTGCATGTGAGAGCAGCCACACAGGCTCACTTTTCAGCAGATTTCGTCCTATTCATCTAATTCATCTGAGGTGTCTGCTCTCACATGCAACAGCCAGTCGTGATTTGTCTTTCTTCGATTATCCCTAGCAAATCCCTCATAACTATTAATTAATTGAAGAGAACTTACCCAACACAGTTGGCCACAGTGTGTTTCATCTCGTGTGAATCACTTTTCAATTTTCAAATTGACATAAGAGGCCCCCCTCTCTTTCTAACGGCTTCGAGACTCGCACTGCGTCCAAATCGCTTCAAATTTCAAAATTAGACTATAAAATCTCTCTTCTTCTTCCGCTTCCCTTTTTGCCACTTTCTATTTCAACACCTACGAAAACAGAAATCTTAAGTAGGGAAAGAGAATCTAAGAAGAAACAGAACAAAACCCAACTCACATATTCTTCTCACCTCTCCATTCCTTCTCCAATCTCACCCAACAAATATCTCCACGCCCATTTTTCCCATCCCACCCATCAGTATAGAAATGAACCTTGAGAACAAAAATGGTAACATCACTCTCTAACCATGACCCCAATCCAATTCCCATCCCCACCACTTCCCCAATCCGCCACCTATCTCGAACCCGCAGCCGCCGGTGGCGCCAAGGCCGCACCTCCACCGCCATCATCGCCGCCATCTCCCTCCTCATCTCCTCCTCCGCCTGGCTCTCTCTCGTCTTCTCAAACACCACTCCTCTCTCCTTTTACCACCTCAAACACTGGGATTCCACCCCCCAATCTTCCCCCTTACCACCCCACCCCACCACCCCCAAAACCGCCTCCACACCCCCCCAAAATTCCACCCCACACCCCCCAAATGACCTCTCTCTAAACCACATCATCTTCGGAATCGCGGGCTCCGCCCAACTCTGGCACCGCCGGAGAGAATTCATCCGCCTCTGGTGGCGCCCTAACGAAATGCGTGGTCACGTCTGGTTAGAAGAACAAGTTATGGTTTCAGATCCCTCCCTCCCTGAAATTAGGGTTTCTGAAGATATTTCTCGATTTCGCTACACAAACCCTACTGGTCATCCCTCTGGCCTACGGATCTCGCGAATTGTATCTGAATGCTTTCGCCTTCGCCTGCCTGGCGTTAGATGGTTTGTTCTTGGTGATGATGATACTATTTTCAATGTGGAGAATCTGATCGCGGTTTTGAAGAAATATGATTCGTCGGAGATGGTTTATATTGGGAGCCCTTCGGAGAGTCACTCTGCGAATACGTATTTTAGTCATTCTATGGCTTTTGGAGGTGGTGGGATTGCTCTTAGTTATCCGTTGGCGGAGGCAGTTTCGAAGATTCAGGACGAGTGTTTGGAGCGTTATCCGAAGTTGTATGGGAGTGATGATCGTCTCCATGCGTGTATTTCGGAGCTTGGAGTTCCTCTCAGTAGAGAGTATGGATTCCATCAGGTAATTTTTGAAATTTAAGTAGTCGTTTTTGCTATTTTGTTTCATTTTTTTTGCCTGTTTTCGTCATTGGTATTGGTGTGAATTGGAGGGGATCTCAGGTAATTCTGGTAATTTAAGGACTGGTTTTCACTATTTTTTTCCTTTTGTGCTTGTTTTCATCATTGGGATGGGTGTGAATTGGAGGCAATTTCAGGTAATTCTGGTAATTTAAGGACTGGTTTTCGCTATTTTTTCTCCTTTTTTGCCTGTTTTTGTCATTGCTATTGGTGTGAATTGGATGCAATTTTAGGTAATTCTGACTGGTTTTCGCTATTTGTTTCCTTTTTTGCCTGTTTTCGTCATTGCTATTGGTGCGAATTGGAGGCAATTTCTTGTTGAAGTATAAATGGATTAAATAAGCTTTTGTAGTAATTGATTGTTTCGCATGGTTTCAGAGCAAGACGCTTCAATGCAGGTCCTGGATTCATAACCCAACAACTCCTTGATATTAAAAATCCACATGTATGGCAAACCCACAAAAAAAAGTGGCCAAACGTGAGGAGTGTTGAAGTATAAATGATTTAAATAACACTATGTCACAAATGTCGTTCTCGAGAATTTCTCGACAAGGAAAAATCTCGGGATTTATTAATTTTTATTAATTTTTTCAGGTTTATATCGGGAAATAAACGGTAAAATTAAAATTATTTAAAAAATATATAAAATTATCAAATTTAAGAAAAAATATATAAAATAAAAATATCGTAAAAATATCAGGACAATATCGCGATATCGATATTATCGGGGTATTTTATGATAAAAACGAAAATATCGCTATATTTTTAAAATCTCGGGATTAGTCTGGGATTTTGTCGTTTTATCAAAATCTTGTGATAAAAACGCTATATTTTGAAAATATCGGAGATATTTGTGACATAGAAATAACACCAACTCTAACATCTTATGCTTTTGGAGTAATTGGTTGTTTCACATTTCTTGCAGTGGGATATTAGGGGGAATGCCCATGGCCTTTTATCTGCTCATCCAATTGCTCCTTTTGTTTCAATCCATCATGTTGAAGCTGTTGATCCATTCTACCCTGGGTTGAGTTCTCTTGACAGCCTGAAACTTTTTACGAGGGCAATGAGAGCCGAGCCTAGAAGCTTTTTGCAAAGGTCTATTTGTTATGACCGCAGGCGTCGGCTTACGTTTTCCGTTTCATTGGGTTATGTTGTTCAAGTGTTTCCAAACATTGTTCTTCCGCGGGAGTTGGATCGGTCAGAGCAGACATATTCTGCATGGAACAAACTCAGTAACAGAAACGAGTTCGATTTTGACACCCGGGATGTTTATAGATCTGTTTGTAAAAAAACAATTCTCTTTTTCTTGAAGGATGTTGGGAAAAATGGGAATGTGACTGTAGGTTCATATGGGCGAGCTAAAGGGAGAGATGATTTGAAAAGGAAAGTCTTCTGTTTTCCTCGATCAGTTCCGCTGCGTGACGTGAAAGATATCCGGGTCTTGGTGAATCCGCTTAGCGAGAATTGGCATTTGGTGTGTTCCTTATTCTTGTCTATATTATTTCGATGAAATTAACAGCTTTATAGGATTCATTTTTAAGAGGGCTTTGCATTTCCTTAATCAGGTTCCGAGACGATTATGTTGCAAAGTAAACCAAACGAGGGGTGAACTTCTAGAACTAACAGTGGGGCAATGTCAGAGGGGAGCTTTCAGGTCTATGGCAGATTATGTATGACGAAATATGGAATGATAGCATGATTTACTATTCTCCCCCCAGAGTACGAAGGTCATTCTCAACAACTAACAAATACCTTCTTTTTCATGTGCTTGAGTTTCATGGTCATCCACTTGAACTTCATTTAACCATTGACAACTTGTCAACTGTTACTCGGCGTTTTGAGAAGCCATGCACAGATTTTGCGGATACAGTTGAGTTGAAGACGTTGAGTGTGCATACTTCAGGTTCGGGAAGTTATATTCTTTACCTTCGCTTTTTGTTCAGAAGGTAATTATCATAAACTAAGGCCCGGATTGTTTAAGATTATGCCAATTGATTGCGAGTCCAAAACCAATTATTGGACTCAAAATTAAACGTAAATTTGAGTTCAATAATTGGTTTTGGACTCACAATCAGTTGGCATTATCTTAAACGAACAGGGCTTAAGATCTGACATTTGGAGATCCTTAATGAAGTGAAACTTTCGTGGTAGTTTGTACTGTTGAAGATGATACAATTTTTTTTGAAAGTTGAAATTTAATAGCAACAAATTGAAGATGATACAATTGATGCCAATTCTCTTATATATCTGAAGTTTCGTGGCTATGGTAGCATCGTTGCTGACTTGTTTTGAAAGTGATGATCTTTGGTTTCCAATGTATGACATTCCCTATAAGCTAGCGCAGTGATAGTTGTTGAGCTAAAATTCTAGTTTTGGAATTAATCTTGAAATTGAAAATTTTTATGAAAGAACTCTACAAAGTAAGCTGATACTAAATACATTTTATTGAAAATCCAAATAATTTGTTTCAATTAATTGTTTTATCCTCCCAAATTTAGGGCGCGCATGGCTATGATTCTAATTTCATTTCTTGATTTTCTTTTTATTCTGATTTTGATTCTAAAGAATCTGAATCATATTTGGTCACTGACATAGATTTTTTTGTTTTGTTTTGTTTTGTTTTTGGAACAAATTAACGTTTGGCTGATAAAATTGATTATTAATTAATTATAAGTAATTGAGAATCAAGAGTAATACATGCTTTATATGAGTGGCATATGAAATGTATCATCAATCAATTAACCAAGCAGCGGAGAATCAAGAATAATACATGCCTTAATACCATCAATAAACCAAGCATTAATAATAAAAAGGAAACAAAAATAAACCCAACACTACAAAATTATACTTTGATAAGCTACCTTGGTTTGAAGTAGTAAGTCATTTTCCACCTTCTCATAACTCCACACTATAACCCTTTTGATGTAAAGCGGGTCCCTACAAAAGAATATGGGCCTCACTTAGCGTAGAGTGGTTGTAAGTTTTTCATGCACGTGTGAAGGGTATGTACATGTAAGCATGTGGTGTGATATATGAAATAACCACATGAGTGGTATTTTTGTCCTTGTTGTTAGCTAGGATTAGTATAAATAGGTGGGTCTTTCGTCATTCTGGAGAATTTTTTACACAATTTGATTTGGAGATTGTGTTTTTGGCTTGGAGAGAGAATTCCTGGAGTTTTTTCGTCTTTGGAGTGCTCAAGGTCAGATCTCTGGATGAACTGCTGCATCTTGGACTCCTATCTTTACCTTGTTGCATGAGGGGAGTTTTTCCTTTTGTTATTGTGGAATTTCAGCACGTTTCTCGTCCTCATGATTGGAACAAGTATACTGATATCTATATCTATTTTTCTTGTTTTGAAATGAATCCTATCTTCTTTTTCTTCAATGGACTCCATCGTCACTTACGCTCATTAGAAATTTAGATTGCAATATGTTTCTTATATGATGAATGCAAGCTTGTACCTTGTAATTCTATATGTTTGAGGATCTGAACCATTTGGGAGAACATTCGACTTCTACAAGAACATTTGATTTCTCATTGAGTTACAAGGGCTGAAGCCAGTAATTTACTCTCTGTTGAAATGGAATTTCACTTCGAATCAAGTCTGAGAATGTCATTTAGTATAACTGGTTGAATCTATTGGCACCTGAAACTCGAATCTGCATAAGATTTTAAAACAGCTTGATTTCAAGTGTTGATTTCTGTATTCAGTGGAAATTAAGATCTTAAAGCTGAAGTTTCAGATCCTGATCTGGAGTAGCTTATTTAGCTAGCATCGATCCGCTACTGCTGGGCTGAACTCGCTGTAGGAAGCTAAATTTTAGTATCCGAAATTGTGAGTTATTGTAGTCAAATTTTGCTACAACAGAAATTCGTGCAAATAGGAATAAGTGGCCGTTATTTGTATGGCTTCGGCAATTTTTCAGTTTAGTTTCCAACCGAGATTTGTGAAGAGGATTTCTTGGAGTTTCAGTTCTGCTCACCTCATCCTGTCACTAATTTGGCAAGGGCTTGTTATATGCTTAAGACCGTACGTCTGAATTCTCTAATATCCTAGAGAAAAACTGAGATCTGAGAGACCTGATCCCGTCCTTGATTAACAATCCTAGTTGTTGTTAGATTAGAAATATTAGCTTGTTAAGGACAGGCTACTTGAATTTTCTGGTTTTGAAACTGAAATGATGTAGATTTTCTTGATTTTTTTTTCCATTTCAAAAAACGATGCAGATTTCGGATGAAGACTTGAACCAATTCGTTCCTGTTGTTAAGTTTCCTGAATCTATTAGGATCCAGTCCAGATATGACATCTGAAGCCCATTTTTCTACACCATAGCAAATTCATTTAGAACCATTCCATCTAGCCGAGGATTTTTTTTAGTGACTAAAGTGTTCTACAACCGAGAGAGATAGCATTTTAATCCTCTAGGAACAGGAATTCAACCGTAAGACTTTCTGAACTTACAATTTAGGTAAATACATTTAATTTGGGTTAATATCACATCAGGGTTTGGTTACTGTTAAATTATAAAAGATTAAATAACGCATTCTCCAACAGCTTAAGCTTTTGGAGTAATTTGTTGTTTCACATGGTATGAGCGGAAAAGGTTCGGGTTCGAACCTCTTTGATAGTAAAAATCCACATGTAATCATGGTTTTAAATTTCGGTTTTGGGATGCGTTTCGGACCCCAGCGAAACCGAAATTTCGACAGAAATTTTAAAATTTCGGTTGAAATCCCGTACACTGATTAAAAACAATTGTATTATTCAGTATTAAATTTAGGACGAAATTTCAGGAGTGGTATTTAAAAAAAAAAACACTTTGACTTTTAGTGCGATCAACTGAAATTTCTGTAACTTCGTTCGAAATTTCAGGAAAAGTGTGATATTTTTGAAGAAAAAAAAACAATATTTGCTATATCTATAGCACCCCATATTTGGTATCTTTATCGCACTCTCACTATCCCACATTTGAGTCGAAATTGGAGGGGTAGTTTTGTCAATTTAAAGAAATTGTTAAAGTATAAAAGACTAAATACTGCCCTTCTCCAATAGCTTAAGCTTTTGGAGTAACTGGTAGTTTCACATGGTATCAAAGCCAAAGCCCAAAAGTCTTGAGTTCAAATCTCTTGGATAGCAAAAATCCACATGCGATGGTCAGCTTGTGCCACGTGTTTGCCAAGTGGCCACACGTGAGGGGGAGTGTTAAAGTATAAAAGTTAAATACTGCCCTTCTCCAATAGCTTAAGCTTTTGGAGTAACTGGTAGTTTCACATCCAACCATTGAATTTGGTGTAGATCTCACCGTTGGATCATCTTTGTAGTAGATTAGGCAAGTTGGTTGAATGGGGTAACCTAGTTGTATTAGGTAGCTAGATTAAATTAGCAATTAGGCTAATCTTAGTAGGTAGGATTTCTAGATTTATCTCTTGCCTTGGTTATGTTTATCTCTTTCTATCTTTAACCCTTTGAGTGTTCTATATAATCACTCATTAGGGCTAATTCAATAGTATCCAAGAATAATAGAAATTCTCTCAAATTTGTCATGGTATCAAAGCAGGTTGATTCGACCACGCCTTGAGCACAATCGTAGAAGCTTCATCATCCGGAGGATGGCTAATCGCCGGGCCTCCCACTGCTCCTATCAAATATTACTCCACCTCTTCTTCCTTAGATCTGCTTCCCATCTCGTTTTCGGGCTCTTGATCACTGTATCCGAGTCCATGTCTGAGCACCTTCTTACTGTCTTTGTCCTCGCCATCACCGATAACATTAAGTTTTCTCTTGCCTCTTAGGATGTTGCATGTGATTCTTTCATCATCTGTCCTTGTGGCTTCATCGGCACCCATGTGTCTTCCGCCCAGATCGGCCATGGAATCCTCATCCAGATAAAGCATGCTTTCATGGCAATCTTGGATCAATGGCAAAGCAATTTACAAGCAACCTGGACATGATAAGAGTGGGCAATGCCCTTTTCTATCAATCTGCCATATCTGCTTCAAGGGTTGCACGCATGAGATGAAAAGATGGTTCAAATTGAAACTTACTTTCCCCCCCATTCCCTCGTCATTTGTCTTCTTCTTATCCAAATTGATATTGGCACCCCTTGGTTATAATTTTTCCAAACACTTCACAGACTTTTTCCCTTGCATTGTTTAATCCCCTCGTTCTCTTGGAAACAACTACCTCGTCTTATTCTCTTAACATTTTGAGAAAAAAAAATGTTTCTATTGTCCCAATATTTGCATATTTGCATTATTGCCAAGAATTATTGTTATTGTCCTATGCCGCTAGTTATCGCTCTTTTATCTTTCTTTCCGTTCAAATCTTTCTTGCGCATTCCGGCATTGGTCCATAGTGACCCATTTCTTGTCTATTCTGGCATTGGTCCATAGTGACTCTTACTACTCGCCCATCGAGGCTTGAGTCTTGTCTAGCCCATTGAGGATATGATTTGTTCTCATCCATCTCTTCACGGCAAATCAACAAGCGGTTTCTTCTTTGGCAATATACATTTGGCAACAACATCAGGGCATATTCATCATCAAACTTCGGTTGTGCGCTTCAAATCATGGGATTCTATTTTCTTATGGGGAGAAAATTTTATTTTCTTATTGGGGAATTTCATTGTAATCAAACGTATGTTGATTTTCAATCCACATACGTTTGAGGGGCAATGTTAGAATATGTAAGATCCAACCATTGAATTTGGTGTAGATCTCACATATTGTAACAGAAATTAAAAGCCAAAAAATCAGGAAAAGATTACCAACGTGTGATGGCCAAAACTGAAATTTCGGAACAATATTATTTAACTGAAAAAAATTTACTTTTTGGGTGAGATGCCTAAAATTTCGGCCGAAATTTACGGGGAAACGACCGAAATTTCATACGGTTTCGTGTATATCCAATTTCAGTTTCGTTCTCGGCCAAAACCCGAAATTTCGGATTTCGGTCGAAATTTAAAACCTTGCATGTAATGGCCAAACCCAAAAGTAAGGGCCACATGTGCCACTTTTAGGCCGACCCTAAAAAGAGGGGCCACACGTGAGGGGGAGTGTTAAAGTATAAAGGATTAAATAACGCATTCTCCAACAGCTTAAGCTTTTGGAGTAATTTGTTGTTGCACAGTTACAAGTTACAACAGGACCAGGAGGCTGCTTTTGCTGAGTTGCACATATAAAGGTTTGGAAAGAGAATTCTACTCTAATCTCAGACCTGATCTGATCTGATCTACGTTAATTTGGTATAAGAGATTGGGAAGGCAAGTTTTCTTAACCATGACATCTTGGGAGGTGCATTGGAACCAATTTGTTTCACAACACTTATATATTGACTACCATGTGTTTGTATAAAGGGCTGAGTTGTGTCTTATGAATGATACTTCCAACTGAATTTTAATTCAGCAATAAGAGGTTTGATTTCAGAGGCCTGTATCAGTTCTGGATCCTAGCTTGAGGAACACTTGCCGTTGGTTGCATTACATAAACCCAACACTGCAACGGACACGGTTAACAAATTCACGACTCATTCTCCTAGGATGAGAAGGACTTAAAGCTTAAAAGGAAACAAACACTTGCCGTTGGTTGCATTACAAGGTAGCAGAGAATCAAGGGTAATACATGCCTTAATATCATCAATCAACCGAGGGTTAATAACAAAAAAGAAACAAAAATAAACCCAACACTACAACTGACATGGTTAACAAATTCACGACGGAGAAGGATTTAAAGATTAAAACGAAACGAACTCCTATTTTTATTTTTAGTAGTTGATTTTACTAGATGTAGGAAGTTGAGTTTTTGGGGTTTAATTACTACCATTAGATTAGATCTATCGCTTAGGGAGGAGTTTGACTTAGGGTATGGAATAGTGGTTCTATAAATACTAAGTGCAAGTGTTGTTTGCACGATTATCACTTTTTTTGTTTTGAAATCTTAGAAATTTTCGTCTTTCTTTGTTAGAGAAAGTGGTTTATTCTTGTTCTTTGTGGATTCGTAGAACAATCCTTCGTGGATTTGAAGGTTATTCTGATTGGTGCTGACGTTGTTCAACCTCAACTCATTCTTCGCGCTTCCGGCTACGCCAGATGAGAAAATCAATCGACCGTGATGGTAGGGATGTTCAATGCTCTACAAGATACCGTTAATCAATTAGCAGAGCAACTGACACGGTTGAATCCCATCGAGCTCCTGCAATCCCATATTTACGACGGTGATTGGCGACGGAACACTCCAGCTCTACTTCGAGTTCCACGCCCTGGCCTTAGAGTTACGTATTTTTCCCATGATGATTGCTCTAGCGAGGAGGAATTTAAAGATATCATCCATCCAAGGTATGCCCATAGTGCCACTCTGCAAGGCGTGACTCGTGGTCGCAATTATCATATTAAGGTGGATTTGCCCGAGTTCATCGGCCAACTACACACAGAAGACTTCCTTGATTGGCTTGCGGCGGTTGAGAGATTTTTCGACTACATGGAAGTACTCGAGCAAAAGAAGACGAAATTCGTGGCTATCAAACTTGAAGGAGGAATATCGGCATGGTTGGAGCAACTCCAGCTGTCTCGTACAAGGATGGCAAAGCGACTAATCCGGACATGGGCACAGATGCGGCAAATTCTTCGTGAGAAATTTCTTCCTATTGAGGAGGAGGGATGAGGATGTAGTAAATATGACTGGACATGAGGTACCTAAGAGGATATGTTTTGCTATCTTGGTTCAATTCTACATAAGGAAGGAGAGATTAAAGAGGATGTTAACCATATAATAAGAGCAGGTTAGTTGAATTGGAAGCTTACCTTAAGAGTTTTGTGCGACCGTAAAATCCCTACCAAGTTGAAGGGAAAGTTTTATAAGACAGCTGTGAGGTTAGCCATGCTGTACGGCTCAGAATGTTGGTCATGTTCGAGGGTCATGTGCGAGGGTCATGTTCGAGGGTCGAGGCGCTAGGGTTTTTATTAAAAGTTCGTATAAAAAAATTAAGAAGAAAATACGTTTAAAGGGAAAATATACAGGATTCCCATTTCAAAAGAGACAACGATGAATCAGATTCGCCCAAAAACATTAGGACTCATGTGGGACACACACGGCTACGACAAGAATTCGGGTGTGTCCCATGTGAATCCATGTCCGATTCGGATGCGGAGACGTGTTGACACGGATTCGGTATAGGGGGCAAAGAATCCATGCAACATAGGATCCTAGCCGTTGATCCAAGCGCCTTGATTTTAAACCTAGAGCTGCTATTCACATTGCTAACAATCCAGTCTTTCATGAGCATACTAAACACAAAGGTGGACTGCCATTTCATACGACAGAGAATACAACAGGGTGAGATATGCACTACCTTCATTCGGTCTGCAAATTAGCTGACATTTTTACCAAACGTTTGAGTAAAGCTAAGCTAAGTGATATTTGTAACAAGTTAGGAATGCATAATATATACATTCCAGCTTGAGGGGGAGTGTTAGAAGTGTGTATTTTTGTGTGTAGATGCCTAAAGGCATAGTAGTCATTGTACTCCTCTCTTTTATATAAATACATAAGTGAGGGGGAGTCTTCTCCAACTCACTCTTTTCCTCTTAACAAAGACTAAAATACCCTCCACACATACACGTAATGACCAATATACCCTTTTACACTCTTCAACATACATAAATTGGTATCAAACATAGTTTCTAATAAGAGAATAAGAAATTTATGCAAGAAAAACTAAAAGAAGAAAAGAAATAAAAAACGGGAAAAAATAGAAAAGGAGTCAAGTACAAGCTTGTACACAGACCTGGGTCAAAATATCAAATATGTGAGAAAGATAAGTACTAAAACTTTAAAAGGCTAACATGTAGAAGAATAAAAGTGTCACAAAAGTGGGCACATAGACCCATTCGTCCCTGGAACATGCTCAAAACATGTAGATCTAGCCCATTAACAATAAAAAATATGGCACACGTTAAATATAATGAAAATCAAAAGTTAAATTATAAAAAATAAAAAACAATAAATAATATTGAGTAAAAAAGCAAACTGATTCGTAACTTGCTAGCGTATAAAAATATAAAACAATTCAACAATACATAAAACAAACAAAGCATACTTTAGCTGATGGACTATTATGAAGAAAAAAAGAAGAAGGAAACACCTCATAAATTACCACAAAATCTCATCTAATCATGTAAAAAAAAACATGCATGTTAAATGAATCATGCCTGTTTTTTATGTATTACAACTAATCATGCATGCTCAATTCTAGTAGATCTAGGTTAGATTTGGCCACACCACTCTGAACCTTTGCGTAGACAATTGGACCCCCCCCCCACACACACACACAAAAGAGGGGAAAACCGTGTGTGTGTGTGTGTGGGGGGGGGGGGGGGGGGAGTGGGGTTGGGGGCCTGGATTTGGGGCTGGGGTTGGGGTTAAGTAAACACAACGTTCCACTCAATTCTTGTGGTCTCAAGATGATATGGAGTTGTATTAGAGGCATCGATTGAGATGCATTCATATCGACTCGATAAGATCAATACAATCCCGATACGCATGAGAAATTCCGGAGATTAAAATAGGGGGTTTGAATTGTATCAGGTCCCCAAAATCCAATAGGACAAATATATTTTGAATCATGCCTTGAATTTCCTCAGCAATTTTAAAATGCAAAAAATGTCTGTAAATTCTTGCAAAAATTAACTAAAAATCTTAAAGATCCATTAGCCTAAGTAGAATTTTCTTTTAGGCATGAAATGTAGTCCCTTTCATTTTTTACATCCACACTTCTCTTATTTGGCTTGGCTTTCCCTCAACTTTGCACTTTATCCCGCTTATTGTATTTACTTGAAGTTATTTATTTATTTCTTGAGCTAGACTCATTGACCTTATGCTTCTATACAAGGGTCTACGCTGTTAAATCTGTTTCATTTCGTCTTACTTGGACAAAACAATATGTTTCGGTAGGAAAAATGAAACAAAACCACTAACTGATGATGCGGTTGAGTTTTAAAACTATGCTTGCAATGAATAGAAGTATGGTCCACTGACACCCCTGCTTCTATACAAAACATGTTCTTGCAACCTAGAATATCACACCAGCAAATGAGCCAGGGACATCCAAGAAGATAGTTTCTAGTGACAGGTGGATAGAGGCTGTGGAAGAAGAAATGGGGGCCCATACCACAACAACACATGAAGTAGTTCACAGACCTGCATGCAAGAACGTGGTTGGCTGCAAGTGGGTGTTTATGCTGAAGAAAAAAAAGCTAATAACTCTATAGACGACAGGTACAAGGCAAGGATGGTTGCTAAAGGATTTAACTAGAGTTAGACTTGACTAAAATTATATATTCTCTCCAATTGTCAAGAGCACGACAATGCAGTTTGTTCTTTTTATATACATTTGGTCGGACACTTAGCGAGATGGACGTGAAGAATGCCATTCATCATGGATCATTAAAGGGGAAGTATATATGAAGCAGCCATGGGGGTTGAGACTTGAGACTATAGATAGGAATCGCTTTGTATGCAAACTCTATAGGGCAATTATGACTTGAAGCAGGCTCTTAGGGCTAGACAGCTATTTCAAACACTTATTTACAATAGATACAAAATAAGTAAGTCTGTTAACTCCTTTTCTTATTAAGGATTCTCACCCTAGAATGGTACTGGTACTATTCTATGTGGACGACTTCATCATAATAGGGTGTGATAGATCTGAGATTCAGAATCTCAGACAGCCCAAATGGCACCTTTAATATGAAGGAGGTAGGTGAGTTGTATTTCTTCAACTGGAGGTAGAAAGGTTCAAGAATGAGATGTATCTATCTCAAAAGATGTATGTCGTGGATCTTCTTAATAGGTTGAAGATGATAAATTGTAAACTTTTTACCATGCCTCCAGTCTATAACCAGAAGATAGGCTGAAAAGAAGGGAAGAAGATTAAAAATCCTCATGCTTATTGGAGCAAGGTGGTACTTTAATAGCTGACTCTCTCTAGACCTGGTATAACCTATGCAATAAGTCAGGTTTGGGAGTACCTACATGATCACAGAGAGGAGTACCTTTAGGCTGCCAGCCTAGAGAATCCTGAGGTAGATTTAGGGTACAGTAGATCGTGCGCTACTTTACAAAGCACAATAGGGTAAGACAATCAAGGCATGTGGATATTCATATGCAAAATGGCCAGGTGATCCAGACACACACAGGTCAGTGCCCTATATAGTATCCTGCCTGAAGGCTATCTACTCATGGCAAGTAATATTGGAGGACTGAAGCCAGATCGGGTGCAAAGGGAGAGTATTAAGCACAAAGCTTCTACCATTACAGTCGAGACTTCCTACAGGAGGTACACTTTAGATTTAATTGCCGTGAAAACAAACTAAAAAAAACTTGAGATTAGGTTCACATCTTCTCTAATGTGACAGAGGACCATCGAACTATCTCCAAACTCTTTCCCAAGCCAGGACAAATTATATGAACGTAGACTATCATTACATATGTGAGAAGGTTGAAGATTGTGAGGTTTATCCATGCTACGTCTTAAGTAAAGAGCAAGTTCTAGATGTCTCCATAAAGGGTCTTCACACATCTGATCACCTTCACTATCTGATCGACAAGCTGAAAATATCCATGGAACACTTCAGCTTGAGGGAGAGTGTTGAAAAGAGTCGAATTGTACAACTAGCGGTATTTTGGTCATCAACGACTTGATGTATAAATATCCATGTACTCCCCATTTGTGAAATCATGATTTGGGAAAGGGGTCTAGAATCCACATTTGTCCCTTCTTATATTTTCTATATTTACTGTCAGTCACTTTCATTTGATTTTTTATTGTTGTAAATTTGGATGTCATGTTTTCCAATAATAAGTCCTCTGTCGCTTGTGCAGAGAATCTTGCATCCATCTGATGTAGTCTTTCTTTCTGTTACATTTGTTTTCTCCGTCAGGTCCTTAGTTCCTTTAAATACATTTCCACACTTTAGAATCTGGTACAAGGGTCCCTGGTCGCTTTATTTTGAGGGCCTGATGTGGGTCCCAGGAACAACAGCACGGTCATCAGGGCTGCACATTACCACTGTGCTAATAGCCCTGATGGCCAATGCAATCATTCATTACAAATTCAGAATCACAAGGGGGCCCTAACCGTCTGTGATGGAGAAAACTGTCAAGATTTAGAACTTTACAAGTTTCTCAAGTGGAATGATTGAAGGGTTAGGAAATGCAGGTAATATCAGTTTTGAGGCTGTTGTATTGTTGGAGAGAACTAATACTGTGCAAAGATAAGAAATTTTTAAATTTGAGGTGAATATTTGACCATGGTGAACATTGTCAAGGAAACTCACATTCTGGGAATCCCTATCTAGTAGTATATTATATAGATGAAATGTGGATGGTGAAATTCGAAGTTTTGCACAATCTTTTTGATCGGGGGTCATGGGTATCAAGGTTTGCCGGGCTGCTCTCATCCAAGTGGATTACCAGAAATGACTAGCATTAGCTATTGGTGTTCATATTTAAACTCATCCAGGTAATCATATAGTGGTGTTTTGTTCTTGCAGAAGTTTATGCCTCGGCCAAGTAGGAGTAGTGGTGCTGTTGCCACCAAATTTGGCATCTAAAGGAAAAGTTGAGTTGGTATTTTATTCAGGTGTGCTTTTGTATGATTAATGTTCTTAGGGCAAAAACAGATAAATTTTTTTTGGAGGGGAGACAGTGTCAACTATCAATGGAACTGTGCTTTTCTTCAGTTGGGTGCTATGTGCTGATTAAACCTTGGTCATTCAAGTCTTATCTTTAACCCATGTTCTATTGTGCTTTAGGTCTCTTGGTTACCGAGAAGACTCCTACCTTTTGGTAACCTCTCTTGGGTGGCACTGATCGAGTATGCTAAAGGATCTTTGCTTGGTTGGGGTTAAGAAGATATGACTCTTAAAGTTCCATATGGGCACTTGAGATCTAATAGATACTGAAGAGAACTGGTTTTGATTTATTTTTGACCTCTTTACAGTCCATATCCATATTCTTGAAATCACCCATTTCTTGTCAGCCATTAGCTATGGAACCCATCTGATCAGATGGTTTAACTTATCCTTTCCCCAGAGCAGCTTTATTGTTTGAGTACAAGCATTGATGACAATGCGGTTACGATACTGAATCTGGGATTTGTTATTTGTCGATGGTCTTTTAACAAAGTTTGTTGCAATGCTGAGAACAATGTGATGCTGGCCCACCATGGATTAAAGGTCATTCCTGTTAAGGTCATGAGTGGGGGCCTGCCTAGGTATGGGACTAGGTGGGACCTAGCGTGGTATGGGACAGGTTTAAAGGGTTTTGCCTAACGTGTTCTATCAGCTCCAGAGCTTTTGGCATATCGGTAAGGTACCTAACAATTCCTTTCCCGCCCATGTTCATCTCGTACTACTTGGAGCCTTATTGTCTCTCCCTCCCATTTGAAAACTTCTTTAAATATTCAAACTATTTTCATAGTGACTTTCTTTCCTTTCTCGACCTTGCGAAGACTGGAATGTTGGACGTGTGATTGGAGGTCTAACACGTCGAGCCTTCTTTCATTAAACACGTAAACCACCCCTGATCATTTTCTAGTGCTGCCCTCTTTCCATCTTCCTCTGTCAACCTTAATTACTTGTCTCCATTTTGGCACCTAACTCTCTTTAATTCTCTCCCAATTTTTTCACTTGATGTGGATGTAAGATTATAATCTCTTTAATGCTAATTATAATAATGGTAGTAGAAATGTATGTATAGGAATATGTAGTACTGCAGCAACAACAATAATAGTAGAGAGAGTAAATGGGAGAATGAAGAAAATCGACATCATGCTTTATGTGAGGGGGGATTAGTAGGGCAGACGGTTACAACCACTTGTCCATGCTTACACACTGATGTGCTCATTCCCTTTGATTGTGGGTATTAATTCCCCTTCCCTCTCTTCTTTTTTTTTTTTATGGACAGGTAGATGTATCTGATGTTATCTTCCTACTTTAATTCACACACGCTACTATGTCTCTCTCTCACAGACTCTCTCTCTCTCTCTCTCTCTCTCTCTCTCAGGTTCTTGTGAAAAATACCAATTAATTAAGGAATTTGTGCTTCTTTTTTTTTTTTACCTGGGCAGAGGGGAAATTGAAAAACAAGTAAATTTTAACTGGAATAAAAGTAACTGAATTTAGTTTGATATATAGGCTCTATTGCTATTGGGACTACCTTGATTTGATAATGAGACAGACTTGCCTTGTCTTTTCCTTTTTAATCGGCTGCCGTGAGCTTTTTGGGAATTTAAAGCCTTTTGACAGCTCGTTAAATAATAAAAGACATGGTGAGTTTTATTTTAAATGATAAAAGACAAGGTGAGTTCGTCTTTTGTGTGTGCTGCGTGTGGGGGGCGGGGTAGGCAATTTTGCAGCTGGCTTTTGCACGTGAGAACAGCCACATGGGCTCACTTTCCAACAGATTTTGTCTTTTTCATTTTATTCATCTTTAGGCTAGTTCGCGCCCTTACCAAAACATATTGGTGTGGATATCACATAAATAAATGTACGTATGTATGTAACTTATTGGGATACTGACTCAACTGTTAATTCATTTTCTATTTAGCTTTAACATATAATTCCTTAAATGCTTCCTACCCATAAGGGCCATAATCAGAAAAAGTGGTTTAAAAAGTGCAAAGTGCCATTATCGAAACAAGTGGTGTGTGGATATCATTTCTCTTTTATGGAGAAATGCCTCAATAGGGATCAACCTCATATTGACCCATATGGGCTCTCTAAAATGCCCATTGAACAGGCCTAGTAGTATCTAACAAAATGCATTGGATTTCTGTTGAATGTGGATCGTTGATTATCTATCCACATCCGACGATCAAAAACACATTTCCATGGTTAGGTGAAATTGACGTACATAATTTAAGTAGCAGATTGAATTTGATAGGCAGAGTTGTAAATAAATTCTCCTCGAGGCATGCCTGATTTTTAAAAAAATTAATATTTCTACTAATCTCGAGATATGATTCTATTCACTTCATTTTCCAATGATTTGATTTTCCTTTTGTTTGATTTTATAATAAGAAGGTCTAGATCAGGAGAATATTTATTGGCAGTAATTAAAGAATGGACGGTTATGAAAGTGGGTCCCAGTTGGTTGCACCACCTTTTTTGAAGAGTTGATGCACCTGGGCCCCACAAAACATGGTTCTAGTTGAAGATGGGTGGGGCCCATTAAGGCTTACTACCCATGGCCGTAGATGATCACCATTGTGGTGGGTCCACCACGTGTGCGGTGGGGATTGTCTTTAATCTAATACGGGCAATTGGATTGAAAACGACCCCTTTCATTTCGTTGTAAGGTAACTTCTTCTATAATGATTGATCCATGAGAGAGCATATAGAGATTAAATGGGTGGTCCGAGTGGATAACCCATTTCATTCAAAAGCAGAGCTCTCTACTGCCAATTATAACTCGACACGTGGCATCTGTGGGACCAACAATCTCGCTCCGAGATGCCGACTGGACACGTGCCCATCGGTACGTGCGAATGACACGTGCCCATTCTCTTCTATGTGAGTGTCAACCTCTCCTACAAAGCCGGAGCTGACGTCACCGGGCTGAAATTACCTTATTATCCCCCGATTTTATTTAATTCGTAAAATTGTCCGCCCCTAGTAATGTGACATGAAAATATTAAATAACCCAAGTTTCTGTTAGAAATTATTCTTTTAAAAATGAAGTAATTTTGGGAAAAATAGGAATTTATTAATTAAGAAGATATTTAACCCTCTAAAATCTAATTTTAAAAACCAATATTATTACTTTACTAGAAGTCTAGAAAGATGATAACGACACCATAAAGTTTCTCAATTGAAAGAAATGCAATTTTAGGGAAATTTGTGTCCGGGTGATAAATCCAAAATCTCCCTAACTCTCTAATTAATGTTGTCTTAATCCTCCAACTTATTTAAAGGTGGTAACGACCAAAACACTCTTTTGGTGCTAAAATCTATTTTAGAGGGGCACTGAAATCTGTTATATGTCACTCTTTGGATGTTTTGGTTATTTAAAAGCTAGGGGGAGGGAGAACTTTTATAGCATAGATATAAATGTATGTTAATTGAAAATATGATTTTAAAAAATGAAGCAAATTATATTCACCCCCTTATTCTCCCCGGGCCACACTCTTTTAGTGTAAAAAGCATAGTCATAATTCATAAATGCACTAGGATGGTGCAATCATATATACTAGCACAAAATGCACTGGATCCTATCAGAACTCTGAATTTAAGCGAGAGTAGTGGCACTCCTGTCACTTTTTACCCATTGGAAAAAATAATAATTCATAAATGCAGTAGAGGGGGCTGGTCCAAGGAAGAAATGGGGCCAAATATATCAGTGCCCATTTTGTTTTTATTTTTATTTTTGATTTTATTAGAGGGCATTGGTCCCCATTTGAGTCTGTGCCAAACAGAGGGTTAGGATCGTTAGGTGAGTGTCATTTTCAGGCTTTGCCATATTCTCACTGGGGCCCGCAGGAATGCCCCAATCACAGCCGTTGATTGGATTTTTAGAATCATCCATTAGGTATGGTGAAAATTTTGGAGCGTGTCCTACCCAAATGGGGCCCACACGTGGCGATTTTGGAATTTGTCATCCAACTTTATAGCCGTTGAGATAAAGTCTCAAATAAACATAGCCACAAGTTCTAAGAGCTATGCTACCAAAACTTTGTTTGCTGCTCATATCTCAGAGGCACACATCTCTATGTGATGTGGGGGCCACTCAACGGGTCTTCCACATTACTCACAAGCACCGAAAGCAGTGGGCCTACACACACGTGCGAACATGCAGAAGTTGTGTGAGTACAATGACATATTAGCCCCTTATACACCTTTCATGTTAGCCCTTATACCCTGCCTTTTCTTCTCCTCCTCATCCTTTGTGAAAACTCCAAACTGAAACTTAACTTGTGGACCCCGTAAGATATGTGAAGATAGAGAACAAGATATAAAGAAGCAGATAAGTGTCACACTTTCAAGTTTAGGGTGTCAGAGAACATGGTTTTAAATTTCGATTTCGGTCAAATTTCGGTCCTTGCCGGAGCCGAAATTTTGGCAGAAATCTCAAAATTGATTTCGGCCTGCCGAAATTCTGTGAAGAAATAAAAAAGGGCATTTTTTTCAGAATTTTGACCGAAATTTGATAAATTTCAAGAATTTCGGTTTCGGACTAATAGGTTGAAATTTAAAACCAAATGAGAGAGAGAGAGGTCATTTCTACATATGTGAAGGGCAATTTAGTCATTAAAAAGGCTCTCTTTATAAGCCGAGAAGCCGTAACGAAACCACGTACTTGTGAGTTGTAACACTTAAAAATTCCATCCTGGGACGAAAATACCCCTGTGTATGGACGGTCAAAAGCCTGCAACTTTCCCAGACCGTAGGGGACAAGTTAAAGGGGCATTTTTGCCATTAGTGGATTATTTCCTGTAAAATTATCAAAACCACCTGTCTGATTTCTTTGGTAAAAAACAAGGAAACCTACCTCTTCCAGCTTGATTAGAAGCCAAAATAAAAATGAGAATCGGTTAAAAGAGAAGGAACCAAAGTAAATTAAAAAATTACCAAAATAGAGGGGGTAACGTGGCAACTTGAAAAGATGCTGATAGAGAGAGAGACAAGTGGGCTCGGTTCTGGACGGAGTTAAAAGACGGAACAAGCAACGACACCTTCTACCACGTAAGGAGTTTGTCTGAAAAAGGCTAAAATAACACACAAAGACACACACGGACGTGGTAAAAGATAAAGAGAGAGTTAAACTGAGGTGGTTTTCTGTAAAATAAATCAGGAAACAGGGGTTAAATTAGAAATTACAAGGCATGGAGGGGACCTCTATTATTACTTGACCCTATTTATGCTGCCAAACTTGTGGGACCCACCGTAATAACTCTAGCAATCGATCCGTTACCGTTTCCAAAATAATAAAAAATTAAAGTCGGACGATACGAGAAATTAGTGTATCGCATCGTTCTCGCGAGAATATAGAGAAACACTCGCACGGTGTGTGTGCTGTTCCGACAGAATCATCTCGCGAGATTTCTCTGCCACGTGTCAGGGAATGCGTTTCGCACTGTATTCCGGTGTGGATCCACGATAACCGCCACGCACGTTATAATAGCGCGTTTCACTTGTGGGCCCCACTTTCCAGCTGTGGCAATGTGTTCTTGTCTCCCTAGGGACTTTTTTTTTCTCTCTTCTTTGGGATAAAGTAAAGAGATAATGATATATGCCAATACCCTTATTTCGATAATGGCACTCTTTATCTTTTTTTTATTTTATTTTTATTTAATTTTTGTTTTTGAGGCTGTTATAATTTCCCAAAAAAAATATCTAGAGCCCATTAGAAAGCGTAGTGATATTGGCAGGACTATGTTTTAATAATTGCACCAACTCAGCTTGTCTTTAAATTTTATTTTATTTTTTTAAGTAGGCTCCTCAGAGCTTTTTTGGGAACCAACAGCTGTTTAAATAACAAAAGACAAGATGGGTTAGTGGGGTTATTGAAATTTGGCAGTGCTAATATCAGTAGCCATTAAAAATACAGAGAAAAGTAAGGGGGGTGACCCGTGAGCTTAACAAAACAAGGGAGTGTGGACATCATCATTAAAAAATAAAAAATTTTGACCTTTTATTTTATCATTATCTTTTATTTTTTCTCACTATAGGGGTGGGCAAGAAAATAGATTTAAGACCTAGGGTTAGTTTAACTCTAGATATTCTGATTCCAGGGTGGGCGTAATGAGGGAGTTGAGAAGAAATGAAGTGGGCCCACCTCCCCCCCCCTCTCTCTCTCTCTCTCTCTCTCTTCGATATTATCTATTATTAGCTTCAAAATAAGCCACTGACAACGCAGAGTGTGGTTTGTTTTATCATTTTCCAATTCTATCCTTTCTCTCAATCTCTCATCTCCATCTCTATCTCCATCTCCATCTTCATCTCCATCTCTCTCTCTCTCTCATTAGTTTGCACTCTCTTCTTCTCTTATTCTCTTCTTCTTCTTTCTTTCTTAGTATTATTTATCTTTTATAATTTTTTACAAGACGTATGTATTTATAAATAATATTTTTCCAGCACTCACTCATAGGAGGAGTTTCTCTCTCTCTTTCCAGTTGTCTCTATCTTTTTTCACCTCCTCTTGTACTGATTTCCCTTTCCAATTTCAATCACCCCCCTTTTCCTCTCTTTCTTCCTCACAAATTCCCCTCTCTCTCTCTCTCTCTCTCTCTCTCTCATGAGTAAGGGAGAGAGGAACAAACATCAACTCTCATCTTGAAACAGTAGTGCTACTCAAAGAGAGAGATAAGAAAAAGAATATTTCAAACAGAGAGATTAATCGAGATTAAAAAAAAAGAAAGTATGCAGCAAGGGGGATCTCAATATGGTGTGCCACCGGAGATGCCGCCTTTTGCAGGAACTGGAAGCCGTGGGACCCACATGATCGGAATTTCAGGCTCCGACCACTTACAACAGCAACCTGAAGCTGCTTCTCCTATCAGTAGCCGCCCTCCGGCCCGTAATTTTGAGGAATTGATGCCTGTTTCCGGCACTGGATTCCCGGATGATGATGCCCTAGTTGCTGGAGAAGAAGCCGAACGCGGGTCGGCTGGGAACCGGTGGCCGCGGCAAGAGACTTTAGCCCTCTTGAAAATACGGTCTGAAATGGATGCTGCCTTCAGAGATGCCACTCTCAAAGGTCCTCTTTGGGAAGATGTCTCCAGGTAAAAAAAAAAAAAAAAAAAAAAAATTTCTCTTCTTCTCTAATTCCTGCTCTATAATCCTGGCTGCCTCTCCATCATTTTTCCTCATAATCTATTACTATGTGTCTAAACCCATTTTCAAAATTGCCGATTTTCGTTTCCTTTTTCTTTCTTTCTTGAAATTCACAAGATCTGAGCCCTTGTGTTTGACTTTTAACTGAATTCAAGGCTCCTAAATTCTATGTGTCTTGATTTCAGCTCAAAGTAAGTGAAAAAAAACAGAAGGGAAAACCCTAGAATTCTTCTCTCACTTCCACACCTCTTTTTCTTCCTCTCTTTCACGAGCGCGTCCTTTTCTCTGAATTCCATAACAGTAACCCAGATCCCCACTGCATCAAACCCAAGAAATCCCAATTCCTCAAAATTGATTTCACCTAAAAAAAAAAAAAAAGCTTAAGATTAAAAAAATAGGAAAAAAAAAAAAAGCATGCATTTTTTTCTTACCATGCTTTATTTTTATTACAAATAGTGAGGTGTAATCATCACAAAACTAGCTTTAGGGAAGAAAACTAAGTTGTTATCACCACTCATTTTGATGCTCTATTCTTCTCTTTTTTAATTCTTTCCTTTTGTGGGTTTTGATTGTCAGGAAATTAGGTGAGTTGGGTTACAACAGAAGCTCCAAAAAATGTAAAGAGAAATTTGAGAACGTCCACAAATACTATAAGAGAACCAAAGAAGGCCGAGCTGGGAGGCAAGATGGGAAAAGCTACAGGTTTTTTAGCCAACTAGAAGCTCTTCATAACACAAATACACCTCCACCCATAACCTCCGGACCCATTCACCCCACTTCAAATCCTTCTCCAGCACCGATTTCAGTCCGAATTTCTCCTAACACTTCAATGGTCGGACCATCTGGAATAATCCAAGCTCCACCAGTATCGGCGGCCCCGCCAACCCAGCTCAACATGCCCGGAATAGCCCCCGATTTGATGGCCGGACCCGCGACCGGAATCTCCGGTTCGGCTGCAGGAATCAGCTTCTCCTCTAATAGTTCATCATCGGATTCTGATTCCGAGGACGAGATCGAAGTGGGTCCGGATACGAGAAAGCGAAAGCGGTCTGGATCCAATGGAGGAGGAGGAGGTGGGAGTCGGAAAATGATGGTTTTTTTCGAGGGGTTGATGAAACAAGTGATGGAGAAACAAGAACAGATGCAACAAAGGTTTTTAGAAGCAATTGAGAAGAGAGAACAAGATAGAATGATCAGAGAGGAGGCGTGGAAGAGACAAGAAATGGTGAGGCTGACCCGAGAACATGAAATCATGGCCCATGAGCGGGCTATATCCTCGTCTAGAGATGCCGCCGTGATCGAATTCCTTCAGAAAATCACTGGCCAGACAATTCAGGTTCAGCCTCCGGTGATAATTCCGGCTGCCCCGGTGACAATTCCAGTGGCCCCACCTCCGCAACCTACACCGCCACCTCCACCACGGCCACAACAACAAGAACAACTACAAACCCAATTGCAAAACACTGAAATTATCCGGCATAGTCTGCCACCGCCTTCATCGGAAATTGTCCTTAAAGAGCAACAAGAGATAGTGGGGAGTGGGATGTTCGATCCCGCGTCTTCCCGGTGGCCTAAATCGGAGGTTCTAGCGCTTATAAAGCTGCGAAGCGAGTTAGAAAATCGGTATCAAGAAGCTGGACCAAAGGGGCCTCTTTGGGAAGAAATTTCGGCCGGAATGCAGCGAATGGGATACAATAGGAGTGCTAAGAGGTGCAAGGAGAAATGGGAGAATATCAACAAGTACTTCAAGAAGGTGAAAGAGAGCAACAAAAAACGTCCCGAAGATGCGAAAACTTGCCCTTATTTCCATCAGTTGGATGCTCTCTACAGGAAGAAAATACTCAGCAGTGGCGGAGGCAGCAGCAGTAGCTTGGGAAACCAAAGCAAGAAAGAACAAGAAATTGAACCCAATCCGAATAAAAACCCGCAAGAATGTAGTGATATGCTCGCGATCATGCCCCCTCAGCCACCACAATCAATGGCGGAGAGTGAAGCGAAGAGCACGAACACGGGCACGGGCACCGGTAAAAATGGGGGGAACCCAGATGGGGGAAGCAGTGAAGGGACAGGTTTGCAAGTCCAGGGTACTAATGGAGGTTTACCGGCAAGCTTCTTTGAAGGAGGAGGGAAGAAGGTAAGCATTGCTCCAATTTTGTGCATAGTTTCAAAACTCCCCTTGTGTAATCTTTGATTCTCCTGACTCGACCCCCTTTTTGCCTTGGCTGCGTTTTTGTCCGAATCCATGTTTTGCCCTATAAAATCAAACAAAATTCAAAATTCATTTGAGTCTCATGATTTGTGATCATGTCAACCCAATACTCGACCACCCTCTTGCTCATTCAACTAGGATTAACGTGGCCGCATTCTGACCTGCATCCGCATTTTGAAACACTGATTTTAAAAAAAAAAATCAATCAAAATTCAAAACTCCTTTGACTCTCATGATTTATGACCGAAAAAATCAATCAAAATTCAAAACTCCTTTGACTCATGATTTATGACCGCATCAATCGAGTACTCGACCGCTTCGTGCCCAATTGACTAGGATTTACTTTGGTCGCATTTTGACCCACATCCGCATTTTAAAACACTGATTTTGTGACCTTAATTCTGTTTATTTGTTTTCAATTTTCGGAATTCGATTGATTCTTGTTTTGGATTGAAGCCAGAAGACATTATGAAGGAGCTGATGGAACAGCAACATCAATCTGTGATGGACGATTATGATAAGCTCGAGGAACCGGACAGCGACAATCTCGACCAGGAAGAAGACTATGATGACGATGAAGATGACGAAGAAGAAGATAGGAAAATGGCGTATAAGATTCAATTCCAAAGGCAAAATGCAGGTTCCTCTAACAGCGGAGGGAACCCAACGGCGGGTTCCTTCTTGGCCATGGTTCAGTAGCTTCTCTTTCCCCATCAATCCCATTCTTCCCCAAATGTACCATATGTACTTATGCCGAAAAAAAAAATAAAAAAAAATCAAACCCATCAAAATCTAGGCCTTGGATCAAAGTCTAATAACCTTGTCCTTTCCCAAAAAAATCATTATCCTTATCCTTACCTCCTCATCTTCTACTTATTCACTAGAGCCTTTTTTAGGTAATCTGTTGTTTTTTCTGTTCGTTGAGATCGAAATTCGTAGTGTTGTGCTTCGATCCTTTCCTATTTTATTGATTTGTTGTTGAATAAAGATCTGTCTCGGACCAAATGATGGGCAGACTAATTTGAAGGCTGAAATAAGCGAGAGCACGCAACGAAGATGATATACAAGAAATTGTCAAAAGAGGTTGAAATTGAAATCGGAGAATTTGAAAGAAATTGAGATGGATTGAACTAGAACAAAACTCCAAGCAGCAAGAACAAGAGCAAGGGAAGACTTAAGAAGCTTTGTTTTGTTTGGAAAGGATTTTCATTTTCATTTCTAAATCATATATTTCAATAATATGAAACTGTAATTCTATCGTTTATTGCTCTCGTTTGTTGCATTTGTGATGTCGTGGTCTGACAGTGAAAAAAAAAATAGTGGGGCAGTAATTAAAGTCGACAAATGGAATCGAATTTCGTTTCTCTAATTCGATTCTCTTTGAACCATTTCCTGAAAATTTTACTCTCTCTCTCTCTCTCTCTCTCTCTCTCTCTACGTCTCTCCTTTTAATTGCATGAAATTTCCTTTTTTCTCTGGGTATTATTGCATTTAGTTTTATTTACTATGTTCTCAGGCCCCATTTTCGGCTTGACGTTAGAGAAAATAAATATGAGATTAATAAAACATATGAAGTTCAAAATAAGATGAAATGAGAAGTTAAAAAAGAAAGATAGAAAAAAAAAGCATTAAAGTGGAAAAGAACAAAAACCCAACTGCAAGCGGCAAATGGTTGTCGTTTAGATAGAAAATAAAGACGCAAAGGTTTCAGTAATGGAGGGTATCTATTTATTACGAAAATGCCACTGGGTCCTAACCCTAGTGTCGTCTTCCTCCTGGAGCGACTATGGAGAGAGAGTCACTTTGCTTGAGCTGAAGAGGAGGGAGGTGCCAAATGGCATATATGCCAATCTGCAATTCATTTTTAAAGTGAACAATCCTCCACGGCCAAATGGCAGAATTTCGGGGTGCAACTCCGGTCGGGTTCAACCTGAAAAAATGTCAGGTTGGGTTGAGTTCGGGTCGGGTTCGCGTTCATGTTGAGTTTTCCCAACCCGGGTTGAGTTCGTGTCGGGTTCGGGTTGAGGGTTTGAGCAACCCAACCCGAGTAAAACCCAACAGTTTTTTATGATTTTTTTTTCTTTTGTAAGCTTAAAAACTCGGTTGATCTCGGGTTGAGTCGAGTTGGGTTGAACTCAGGTCGGGTCGGGTTTCGGGTTGGAAAAAGGGTTCCTCGGGTTGGGTCCAACCCAACCCGACCCGAGTTGTACCCCTAGCAGAAATGCTATTTGTGGGAATTTTCGTTGTAGAGGTTTGCTACTGTCACTTGTGTGTGCAACAGTTGGACGTGTGTAGGTTGATCCAGGCCATTGGTCTACTGGGTCCCATCCAATTGTTGTGGGATTCGTGGAAGACTGCTCTCACAAATATCAATTACCTATATAAACGTAGGCCTTGTTTAATGTAGATGATACTATCATAAATTGAGGTCCCTCTAAGTATAAATTTAATTGGGTAGGTTCAACTAATCTTTTTTTACCTGTAAAAAAAAGTAGAAAACTTTATAAATATTTTTCAGGAAATGATTTATTCGCCCCTCTTTTTGTACTTGAGGCCGTCCCCTTTAGTGTAAAAAAGTAGTCATAAATATACTAGAGTGGGCTGTCCCAAGTAAAAAAGGGGGCAAATATGCACCTTTAGTGTCTATAAAAAGACCCATATGACATAGGGGTGGACATGGTTCGGTTCTAGGTTTGCAAGAAGTAAAATATATGGTTGGTTTTGTTAGAGTAATTAGGTCAAGCAAGAGGTTGCTTGAAGCATTACACCCAAGGTATCTAATTTGGAATACCAAGTTTGTTGCCTCCAGCTCCTATATATATTAGATACACTAGGGTTTTAATAGGTTAGTGGGCTTTAGCCCAAATAGGCCTACTACACCGGTCCATTATCTTATTGGGCTTATATTAGAACATACATGGGTTATATTATATACCCAACAATCTCCTCCTATGTTCTACATATAGCACAATCTAATAGATCGATAGTGTAATGTTCAAAACAAAATATTGAATCATCAACATCACCATATGGTCTATATCATAAAAAATCTGTAATCCAACTGAAAACATGAATCCTTTTATGACAAACCAAGAGTTTTAAATATACAACAAGCTAAACTCAACCAAAAGGTAGTTTCACATATAAGTAAACCCCACTGATCTTAGATGAATTCATTCATGAGGTATGATTCTCATCGAGATCCAAAATAAAGTTCCACAAAAAAGTGAATTCTATGCATACTGAAATGTAAGCATAGTCTTTATGACTTTAGAAGATTTACTCATCAAGTAAGTTATCTTCATCAAAGTCCAAATCAAGACAAGCTCCTCTTTTTTTGCCAATCCCTATGAATTACCAAATATGGATTTCATGAAAATGAATCCAATCATTTGTGTAAAACATTAAAGTATCTAGTTCTACTTGAAGAAGAACTTAGTACAATTCCATAATTCACGAAAGTATCTAGTTCTACCTGAAGAAGAACTTAATACAATTCAAAATGGCTAAAAAAGTATCAGTATCACTCTCACCATAAGCATCATTGTCAAGTTTCAATAAAGAACAAGACCTAAACAGCTTCTTTTGCAAATAACCATTCCTAATTGTCAAGTTTCATTAAAGAACAAGACCAAATAGTTTCTTTTGCAAAGAACCATTTCATGTTTCTTTTTTGAAATGTTACAGTCATCTTATCCATATTTGAGTTAAGCTGTATCATCAAGTTTGGAATGTACAACCTTTCCCAAAAAGGACATGTCATCAAATGTGGAATGACACACAACAACTGTAAACATCGTCGAAACATATCAAGTGCTTATCTTGGCTAAAAGGGAGATTCGAAGATTCAAAATAACATGGATGTAAGTTAAGTCCTGTCTATATAGACTTTAACCCCATCTTCCCCACAGTTTTAAATATTCGATCTTTGGTCAGCCCCTATATGAGAGCATCGGCCATAATATCCTTCGATTTCGTATCAATCAAAGTGATAATCATGTGTTCTTAAGATAATTCAGCATGGTATTTTCAGCCCAAGATATCTCCTCTTACCATGAAAGAGTGAGTTCGTCACAACCATAGTTGTAGCTTGAATATCACATAACACACTGAAGGATCTAATCCTTAACAGGGTCAGTGGAATGTCCATAACCATAATTAGATTCTTTTTCTCTTCTACTTCATTTGCAACTGAAGTGAGAGCATAAAGTTCCAATTCAACTTCCACTTAACAAAATGATTCAAGATTGTTAAAGTAATTAGGTCAAGCAAGAGGTTGCTTGAAGCATTACACCCAATGTATCTAATTTGGAATACCAAGTTTGTTGCCTCCAGCCCCTATATATATTAGATACACTATGGTTTAAATAGGTTAGTGGGCTCTAGCCCAAATAGGCCCACTACACCGGTCCATTATCTTATTGGGCTTATATTAGAACATACATGGGTTATATTATATACCCAATGGGTTTTGTGTGAGCACAAGAGGGATTTTGTGTGAGCAAAAAATCACAAACCCTATTATAAAAGTAGATAAAACAATAGATCCATGAGGTTCAATCCAGACCAGACAAAACAAAGATAATGCATGTGGGAGGGCGGACAAAACAAAGTAGATAAGACCATCTGTTTAAATAAGAGATCGAGAGAGAGAGAGAGACTACAATAACTTTGGGATTCTTCTTGTTCTTCTTCACGGCGGAAATCAAGGCCGGAGTTGCCAGACGAACAGTGGAGGAAAGTCGGAAAGGGAGAAACTGGAAAGGGTTTGCAAAGCAGATCTAGGGTTTCTTAGTTCTTCCTTTCTTTTGTCTTAAAAATATTAGAATTAAGAGATTAAAGAATGATATCAGCAGCCCCTTGTTTTGTTTTAGAATTAATAAATTCTTGGCCTCAACACTGATATCAACACCCTCCACTTTTTTGGCATTTCACGGATTTTAAATCGCAGATATTTTTTCGGTTCGGTTCAGTTCTTGGTTCCAATCCCCAAAACCAGAACCGAACCGAAAGCCACCGGTTCCCAGATCTGGGACCCAGGTTTCAGAACCGAACCGAAGCAGCCGGTTCGGTTCTGTTCTTCGGTTTTAACCAAAACCATGCCCACCCCTAATATGACATGTTCTACACAATTTTGTGGGCCTCTTAAAAAGTTAGAGAGAGATTAGTCAAAGAGAGGAGTTTTGTGAGACTTACAGAATTCTCAGTTCTTCAGCAATTTTTCACCATGTGTTTCTTCTATGTCAGTGGTCTCTTTGCACTAGCCTCAAGTTGCTTAGAGGATCCCAGGTTCAAAGTAAGTCCTTGCCAGCTGCCTCATCCCACGTGTCTCACAAGCAACTCTGCTATTAGTCCAGTTTGAGGCCAAGAAGGTGGGAGAAGGCGAATCACTCGTGGCTGAACATAGAAGGAACTTTTATGAACGAGATGTTGCTTGTACACATATTTATATTTATTTCTAGTTGATTCAACTAACGCCTCCGAGAAGAAGATTTGGTGTCCCAACTGTAAGTGGAGGGCATGTTTGTATGTAAGATCCGGTGAACGGAGGTTGAATCCAAGGCATGAACGCAATCGTTAACCAAGATGAAGGTACCAGATGACCAGATTCATATAAGTTATCGGATTAGTTTACTTTTCAAAAAATTATTCATTCATTTGGGTCCATAATGATGTGCAAAGTAAAGCCCAAGACGCATAGTGAAGATTTTTTTTATATTTTTTTTGTAACATATAATGGTATATATCAATGAACATTTCATCTGAGTATGATTGTTTATCCAACAAAAGAAAGATTGCTAAAAACAGAAAGGAGATCTGGAAAAGAAACAATGAGAGTCTTTAGAACAAGCAAGTGTGGCGGAGGAGAGCTCGGATGAAGACCGTGGCAAGGTGCTCGCTTTCGCATTATTTATTGATCGTTATCATGATGCATGGATCCTTGATATAGTATGTTCTTTCCACATGTACCCTTATAGACATAGGTCTCTACATATGAACAGTTGAATAGTGGCTCGGTTTTGATTGAGAATAACAATTCATGTAAGACAATTGGATATAAAGATGTATGATGTAACCATTATAATTTTGATAGGAATTAGACATGTTCCAGAGATAATGAAAATTTAATTTCTTTGAGTGCTTTAGGCATAAATGGATGCTGGTTTACTGGAGATGGTTGAACCCTAAAGGTTCTGAGGGGTTCTCTTGTGGTCATGAGGGCAAAGATGGTCAAAATTCATCTATATGAGTTGATGGAAAATACAGTTGTAGGTGGAGCAACAATTTCAATAGAAGAAAATGGTGTGACTGATTTGAAAAAGCTCTGGCATATGTAGTTGGGGCGTATGAGTCCGCACTGTTTGAGAGAACTAAGTAATCAGGATCTACTCAAGGGAGTCTAGAGTTGTAGATTGGACTTACGTGAGTATTGTGTCTTTAGAAAGCAATGCGGGCTTAGTTTTAAACCTTGAGTCCAAAAAAGGAAGGGCATTCTAGATTACATGCATTCAGATGTGTGGGGATCAGACCCAGTTGCTTCAAAGCCCGATGCTCTCTATGTTTTGACATTCATCGATGATTTCTCGAGATAAGTATGGATTTACTTTCTGCAGAGAAAATTTAAAGTGTTTTCTAATTTCAAACAATGGAAAACCATGATTGAGAAGCAAACTGGCAAGAAGGTGAGGTTTTTTAGGATAGGCAATGATGGAGAATACAAGTCTTCTGAGTTTTTCTAGTTCTGCAAAGGCAAAAACATAGTTCATCACTTTACCACACCAAAAGCTTTAAAACATAATAGAGTTGCAAAATGGCTCATCAGGACTCTTCTAGAAAGGACTCGTAGTATGTTGAGTAATGCTAGACTGGAGAAGGACTTCTAGGCTGAAGCAGTTAATACAACATGTCATTTGGCCAACAAGTCACCTTCAATAGTAAATTTTTCACAAAACTCCAAAAGTGGTATGGTTTGATAAACCTGGTGATTATTCTACTTTAAGAATATTTGATTGTCCCGTATATATTCATATTAAGAATGATTGATGCTCTAAGCTTGACCCAAAGTACTAAAAGGGTATTTTTCTTAGATATGCATGTGGGGTCAAGGGATATAAAGTACAGAATCCTTCTTCTAACAAGCTAACCATTGGTCGAGATGTTTATTTTATTTTTTGATAAATCTCCTATGTTGAAGTCATATAAGTAGATTGGAGAAGAAGGAACAAAAAACACATATGAGACCATTGAGGTGGAGGTTGACACTCAAATGCTAAAATAAAATATTCAAGTTGATATTCATGATACTGGATTACTTGAGCAGGATCAAGAGCATGTGCACTAACTAGAATCGCAAGTTAGAAGGTCTTAAAGAGCTCATATGCCACATGTACGATTTGGCTATGAGAACATGTTGGTATTTGCATTGATAACTGAGAATAGAGATCCATCTACATTTCAAGAAGCAATTTCAAGAAAAAATTCCAAGCATTGCCAGAATGCAATGGTTGAAGAACTAGAATATAGTTACAAAAATCAAACTTGGGATCTGGTGAAATTACCAGAGGACAAAAGAGCGATTAGGTGCAAGTGGCTTTATAATAAAAAAAAGGAGGAATGCTTAGAAAATGGTGGAGAAAAATACAAAGCCCGCTTAGTGGCAAAGGGCTATGAAAGCTAGAGTGCGTGCGAGCGTGCGAGAGTAGTGCGTGCTGGCGTGCGAGCGTTCGAGCTTGCTAGAGTCGTGAAAGGGAGGCTTTGCATATAGGGCCAAAAAACGAGTTGCGCCTCTAACCTTACTACACTACCCAACCAGCTGATAAAAGGTCGAATTCAGAGAAGAAAGGGAACAAAGAGACTTCGCCTTCCTCTCCGGTAGCAGGTAGTGCCTTATTGGGCGGGCTCTGTACCGGTTGAATAAAAGGAGTAGAGAAGTGCAAGCATTGCTTGAATTATTAATGTTCGGCAAATTGGGTTGAACTAGCAACCTTCGGGGTATGGGGGAGATGACTTTATTATGAAAGATATTTACATGTAGTGATACCGTTCGGATCGACGATCGCAATCCTTAGGGTTGTGGAAGAAAAACACAAGAAGTAGAACTCTTGCTAAATGCTTAGAAAAGCTTTCTTTTTTTTAACCAAAAACTATCATCCCCTCTTTGCTCATTCTCATTGATATATTTGGAGATACAAGAAGTAAATGAGATACATGGAAAATGACTTACCAATAACTTCTCTACCTATTCTCAATACCCTATAATAACTTCTAGGACAATTTTCATGACAATACCATTTCCTAAGTTGTCAAAGTACAAACCCAATAAGTCTTAACAAAGTCCCTATAAATCATTAAAGAAAGACTTAACTAACACATACTAAAAACTAGACATAGTAATTGCTTATCTAAATTCCCATGCAAAACCCAAGACCAAGTCAAACCACTTAGATGTGCCACATGGATGACAGATGGCATTATCCTACGGTGCCACTTGGATATGCCACTGCATCATTCTCCCCCAGTTGAACGTCAACTCGTCTCTGAGTTGACCGAGTTATTTTCATGGTATGGGATAAGATCAGAAACATTGAGAGTAGCTGAAATGCCATAATCTTCGGGTGATTGAACTCGAAACGAACCATCCACACGATCTTGAAGTTCGCAAAACTTCCCTTGTTCAAGAAGACTCGTCTTCGAGTTTTGATGTCTCGAAGAATCTTAAACTCTTGATGAACAAATCCTACTACATAATTCCAAAGACGATAAACAAATCCTACTACATAATTCCAAAGACGAAAATAGAATATGTCTCCATCTTGAATATGCTTGAATTCATGAAAATATGCTATAGGCTTCTATGTTGGATCGAATAAAAATGGTTCAATGTAATTGGATGAAAAAATTGATGTAATTCTTTTCCATTTACCCATCTCTTCAATATCCATCGGTTCACCTAATATGTTGTCCAATCCAATTCCTTTGGTGATGAATTCATTAAATTGTCGATGAAGTTCCTTGTGCTCCTCATTAGCTTCAACATCAAGTAGAGCATAAGATATGCCATTACCCTTGGTCTCTTGATCAAATTTGTTCTCGTAAAGAAGATAGTTACTCTCCTTCACTTTCTTGAACCATGCAAGTTCATAGGCTTCATCTTGGTCTCAAGATTGACATTGCCGACTATCTCTTGTGTCACCACATTCTCACAACGCCCCTTATCAATGATAAGATTGCACAACTCTTCATTTGACATATATCCTTTATGAAAAATATTATGCGACAACCCGTGAGAATTTTCTTCTACTTTGGCCGTATTCATAGCATGCCGAATAACTAATGCCTCACCACGATCGTTCCAAATGATCTCATCACTCTCCTCATCATTGTAGTCAACAAAATGTGGTTGTTCATCTAGAACATTCAATACAACGGAAGTAGGGCATTCAATAAAGATATCTGAATGTATCTTTCCTTCAAACTCGGAAACCTCCATCTTAAAGTTGGTGAAGCGTTGACGTAAAGGGGGCTGTCTCGAAGAAGAACCGTCACTCTCTCCTTGCCGTTGGTGTGGCCGAGCGAAAGGGTTGACATCCGACTCCGATCCATTGTTTTCCTCCACCTCATCTTGAGGATCTTGAAGAGCTAACCTCTCGGTGAGGGTTTGGACTTGACGTCTCAATTCTTCAATTTCGATATCACGAAGATCCCTCTCTCGATTAGGAGCCTCTCGTTCAGTCGGACCTCGGCGACGTTGATTGGCCATTGAGAAACTTGAACTAGCGGAAATTTCTCGTTGGTAAGCACTAGCGTAGGATCGCCTCACGATCACCGTCGTAAGGTTAGACCTAGATGCTCTGATACCACTTTGATACCGTTTGGATCGACGATCGCAATCCTAAGGGTTGTGGAAGAAAAACACAAGAAGTAGAACTCTTGCTAAATGCTTAGAAAAGCTTTCTTTTTTTTAACCAAAAACTATCATCCCCTCTTTTTTCATTCTCATTGATATATTTGGAGATACAAGAAGTAAATGAGATACATGGAAAATGACTTACCAATAACTTCTCTACCTATTCTCAATACCCTATAATAACTTCTAGGACAATTTTCATGACAATACCATTTCCCATGCAAAACCCAAGACCAAGTCAAACCACATAGATGTGCCACATGGATGACAAATGGCATTATCCTACGGTGCCACTTGGATATGCCATTGCATCATGTAGTGGTTCAAGCCAAGGTGGAGAATGTTGAGATTGCGTTGAATTTCTTAAAGGAATTTTCCTTGTTTGCGTAAAGCTCTCATCCTGTTATCTTTGTTTCCTTGGGTTAGAAAACTTCCTTCTTAATGGGCTTTATAAACAGAAGATGTCTATCTTAATAGGGCTCTTGGATTGTTTGTAAAACATATCCTTAACAAAAAAGCTAAAATACAACCTAAAAAATAAAATAAAATAGAAAACCGCAAAACATCTTGTCTTTACAAAATGAGTAAGAGTTGAAGCTTGTGATTTTTTCGGCACTTTTTGTAAAGTGAAAGTGATGAAGAGAATTTGGATTTCTCTGCTGATGATAGCTTGAAGAACGTTGAACAAGAATCACATCTAGAGTGCGTTGGTGCTTGGATCCTAGACGGCATCGAGCATATCAAGTTTGTCTTGTTATCTGGAGGGAGTTGTGTGCTTCGGTACTCATGTGAGTGCTTTTTGCAATCCTCTTTTATTTTCTACAATAATAAAATCTTTCGAAGTCTTCTCCAGTGGAAGTAGCCACACATTGTAGTGAACACGTATATCTTGCGTGCCTTATTTGTGTTTTGCCTTGCACTTTGTTATTTTGTTCTTGCAAATCTGCTTCGAAAACGTTGAATAGTGTTAACACACAAAACCATAAACACACCTTTGTATTTGGATTGTTAACGGGTCACCTTGGATGGCTATTTGGCACCCCAAATTCTTAAAAAAGTCATCATAATCTTGGTTCCTGCATTTGTTTCAGAAAAAATAAAGAATGAAAACAAAGAGCAGATAGAAGGCATTTCGCAGATGGCATGTTGCGTGTGAGAGCAGCCACCTCGGGAATGAATACAAAATTTGCTGAAAAGTAAGGCTAGCTGCTCACACGCTAAATGCCTTTTGGGATGGACGATAGCAAATCCCTTTTTACAATGCGATAGGACAATTTTTGATAGCGGTCCATCGCAAAAGGCATTTCACGAACGGGCTGTTGCATGGGAGAGTAGCCACATCACGAATGAATACAAAATCAGCTGAAAAGTGAGATAATGTGGCAACAGCCCTTCCTCGCAAAAATTCCCATTTAAGAAACTTAAAAAATTAAAAATCGTTTTTAATTTTCCGTATTTTTGGTATTTCCAAAAAAAAAACGTATTTAAAGGTTTTTAACATAGGTGGGCAGAATCTCGTAATTTACTGACAAATAGCAGACAAACTACAGAAATCCGGTCGGTAGCATGTGCACATTAGTGCACGATTCACGAGGGAAACAATAACAATGCCAAGCGCGGGAAATTTTGGATTCACACGTGTGGACTTTAAATTCTATTTCTCGTCAAATCAATGATATGATGGCTGCCGTTCGATTCCTGGGTATTTTTCCTGGTTAGAAATTCCCGCCATTTTCCAGCCGTTCAGCTCATATCTGGTGCGGGGATTCGCACGTGGGAACACCTGCTTGATCTTGTTCGTCCATTTTGTGACCTTGTTCTGTTACCTGGTGGTGGTCCAAAGAGATGACCTTGTGAAAAATATAGTCTGTTTCAAATTGAGTGGGCACGAATGAGTCCTCACATAACACAAGTGGTAGACCTACATGAGTTTAGTACCATGCCCCATTTGTAACATCATGACAGATCCAATTACCCAGTTGGACCCTAAAGATGCCCATTCATAAGAAAGAAAAGTGAATGCACCGGATCGAACGATAATTGCAATTGATCGATCACGCATTGATGGTGATAGATCAATTCCCAATTTTCACAAGACGAGTGAATTTGACCGAATAGATCTTGGATCAACAAGAGCATTGAGAACAGAAAATTGATTTGCAATCATCCGATCATGCCTAACAAGTTATCAACGGTCACAATTGATCACAATCTAAGGATTACCAAAGACTCTGTGGTGTAATCCGCTGGGAATCAGAGTGTAGAAGTATAATTGATTAAATAATAGCAACTGTAACAGCTTAAGCTTTTAGAGAAATTGGTTGTTTCACATGGTATAGAGCAATTGCCCAACTCCTCGATATAAAAAAAAAATTCAAATGTACGGCCAAACCCAAAAGATTATTTAAGTTATTTAAGTTATAACACCAACTCTAACAGCTTTTGCCGCTTTCATTTTAGATTGTGACAACGGATAGTCAAACCCAATAATAGGCTTGGGCCCACAATTGGTTACCACAATCTAAAACGAACAGAGCCTAAAGCTTTTGGAGTAATTGGTTGTTTCGTAGAATAATGGCATGTTTGGCTACCATGATTTTTTTTTCATGATAAATCGGTGTCTTCCAAGTGGAGATGAGGGTGCAGTGGCTAAAACAGGCAAAAAAAAAAAAAAAAAAGAGGAAATTAGTGCCTCCGGTGAGAAGTGGCAAAAAATCAATAAACAATCAATCGGATTTTGAGTAGAGTTTTCTGTTTCCTGATTTTTAGCCCCTTCCCATCACTGAGAAATACTTAGTTTCCTGAGTTTGGCAAACGAAATTCCCCTCTTTTCAATGTTTTCATTCTCCGCAACTGAAAAAGCTCAAGAATCACTGTGGAGAAGTGTTAAAGAAAGTGACCTTAGCAGTTTGCCCATTTTATTGTTGTAAAAGTGGTTCCCCAAATGGACTGCTCCGGATCTTCTTATTCTACATCCATATATACGGTGATGATGGGCGCATGATAGAGAATTCTGACTTTTTTTTTTTTTACTGGTGGATGAGAGAAAAAGTGTGTACCAAATGGACGGTCTAGATTCTTTAACCGTACACCACGTGTACGGCCATGATTGGGGATTGATGGACGATTCTAAGCCACTTTTTACTGATGGCTCTTAGAAAAAGCGGTTTACCAAATTCATCGTATCGTATACATCTGTAATTGTGCAACTAAATGTACGGGGGGTGGTGGGCCCACCTGTAGTTTGTACACCATTTTGGTGGTACTAAAGTAATTATCACTCCGTTAGAGGGAACAATGGGGCCCACCAACTCTTTTTCACTTTAAGTAATTATTATATGTGTTGTTAAATATCTCTTTTTTTATTAGGTATTTAAAAAGGTTTTTTACTGTCATCAGTCCTCATGGGTTTTGTACAATTGGAAGCCAATGAAGTGACCTCCCAACCTAGAATTTAAAGAGGATTATTCAATTTGGGAAATGATATTTCCACCCTCATGTAAGGTCTCTACATTTCTAATGAAAATTTTTGAGACTGTTACATGTGCACATCCTCATTTAAAATGTTTTCTTCACCTCCAGTTGAAGCTCTAATTCATACATACTAATTAGTTTATGATTTTTGAAATGATTAAGCTGAGGGGTCATGAAAGAAATTAATACTTTCCCTTTGTGCAAAACCTTAGCTAGTAATCTTGTCAGTTTCATGACTGCTTTCTTTAATTTGTAAACCCATTTGCACCCAAAGGTTTTTCTCTCTTACAGGAGTTCTACCAAATCCCAAGTTTGTTTCTCCTAAAAACCTTTTCCCTTTTCTTTTTTTTTTGATTGCCAATCTGGGATTGGGCAAGATCTCCTAAAAACACTTGCTTCCATTTCCAAGACTTTCTTTGGACTTAGGCTGAATAATTCCATCAACTACCTCATTGAAATAACTTGGTTGACCACCCTCCTTTATCAAAATCTACGATGTGTTTGTATCCATATAATCCTTGAAACGACAGGAAAAACAAGTTGTATAAGCAAACAAAAGTACAGGTGATGGCCACTTGCTTACTGATCTAAACTATTTATTTCCTAAGTCTTGCTATGGATGGGCCATGGAGCGAAATCCACCCCCGTTTGACCATTCTAACTCTCTCATTTATGCTAATAAAATATACGGGTGAGTGCTACATGCCTAATTGGCTGTAACACAAACAAACAAACGGAAAATAGAAAAAGAGGGGGGGGGGGGGAGGTTGACTCGAGGCAACCGGACCTCCTAATGGCTCAATTTTAGAGGAGCCATGACTCTCCAAAACAAGTCTCCTTTGCTGTTGTAAAAATCTTCTCTTCTCTCATTTCATTAGATTACTACTACATAAATACAAGCAAGAGAGAGTGCCACATCACAAGCACACTTACCCACTAACAAGACACATCACAAATAACTAGCCCCACCACCCTAAACTACATACCATTATCTACATAACTACTACATTAAAACTACCCACAACGTAACACATAACATTCATTCCCCCATAGAATCGACCTTTGTCCTCAAGGTCGAATTATTGGAGAAAATATTGTACTCTGCCGGGGTCCCAAATCTTAATGGTCACGATCAATTTAACCTCGGCTTCAAAATTCGCTACAATCAAACTCAAACATAAATATGATCTTTCATGACACCGCATCGAAACAATGAAATTATCGAATGTCCTCAAGGTCGAAATATGATCTCTCCTCCCTACTTAGGTGGTGGCAGTGCCACATGGTGGCACCTGGCCACTGACCACGGCGCTGAGAGAGAGAGAGAGAGAGAGAGAGAGAGAGAGAGAGAGAGAGAGAGAGAGAGAGAGAGAGACTATATAAATTTGGTGGCACCAAACTTTAATTGGTGCAAGAGAATGGGATCCAATAGTAGGGTTGTCAATGGATTTACTTTGGACCGGATCCACCTATATCTTGATCAAGGCCGATTTGGATTCCTTAAAGGTCAGATCCTTTTTGGAGTGCTTTTTGGATCTTAATTTCTGAGTCCAAGTCACAATCCATTTCTAATCGGACTGTCCATTTGGGTGTCCTAGTTCCTACTTACGTTGTACACGGTTAGGGCTGAGGGCCAGGGATGGGAAGAGGATAGAAACTTAAGAGAGGAGAATCATCGCGAAACATAAATTGTTTGTGGTTTTGAATAGGGTTTTTTAATATTATAAAGATATTCCTCATGGATAATATAAATGTATGAAATATGAAGGGTATTCTTACATTGGTTCCCTCCATTTGGATCTAGGATGATCCATGGGCTTTTGAAGCTATGTCTGGTCCAAGATCCGAAAAATATAGGACCTTAAGATATGAATCCAATGGTGAAAGATCCCGTTGCGATTTTGACCAAATCCTGTATATTAATGCTTGGATCCTTTGGTCCATCGAACCCATACTGTCCAATGGACCATCCGAATCTGAACTTATATGGATAGGATCTAGACATATTACCATGATCCATGGACACATTTTGGGACACTATCCTAAGATCCGAAATTATTACCCAATCAGATCCAGACAACTAGCAAAATCTAATGGATAGTCCTAAATCTGATTTTTATTATCATATTTCAGATTTGGGACTATCCCATGGGATTTTGTTAGTTGTCTTATGGTAATAAGTCTTGGATCTGATTTCTGACCTGATGTGGCTGAAGCTAGAGCTAAGCGAGATGGTCTTCGATATTGTGTCGCTTTAAGTATTTAAAACCTCTGGATTGAATCTGATAGTCTTCTCCTCGTAAATATCATCAAAGGTGAAGACAAATGCCCTTCGCACATTCATTGTATTCTAAAAGAGATAAGGGATATATTATCTGCTAGGTTTTCGTTATTAATCACATTTTCAAGGAAGGTAATCAGTACGGGTGCAACTCGGGTTTTCCAAAACCTTACCAGACCCGAGAATGATCTCGGGTTGGGTCGGGTCTAATTTTTACCTGAAAACCCCAGATTCGTAAACCCAACCCTACCTAAGATAGTTTCTCGGGTCGGGTCGGGTTGGGTCGGGTTTCATTTTTTAGCGTGGGATAGTGACTATTTTTAAAGATTGTAAGAAAAAAGACAAATCTTCACACCAAAAATCTCTAAATTTATGTCATCAAGTGTATAAAGATAAAATGGACACTATATTTTCACGTAACAGACATGATCACCTCAATGAAAACAATTGTCTCAATATATTGAAAAATAATTTTCTATGTTATCCAAGAGAAGAAAGTCACAGTACACCCATATGAGTCGGGTCGGGTCTCGTTTCGAGTTTTTTCTTTAAACCCGGCCCTACCCAAGATTGAGTCGGGTTATCCAATTTAAAACCCGACCGTACCCAAGACCCATGATTTCTAAACCCAACCCATGTTATTTTTGGGTCGGGTCGATGTGGGTCGGGTAAAACCCGACCCAAGTTGTACCCCTAGTAATCAGGTTGTGGACAGCTCAGCCAATCATGCTTGTGACAACAACACTAATGCAGTTTTTTAGGAATTGGCTACTGTCACGCCCCGACCCCACTGTGTAGATATTGTCCAGTTCTGGGTCATCTACCCTCCCCGGTTTTGTTTTCCAGCAGCACTAACCGTGCCCGATCCACTCCGTGGGGCCCGCCCCTTGGAGATGATGAAAACACGCGTCTCCAAGGGCGGGCGCCGCGGAGTGGGTCGGTTAGTGCTGCTGGAAAACAAAACTGGGGAGGGTAGATGACCCAGAACCAGACAACATCTAGACAGTGGGGTCGGGGCATGACATAATGGTATCAGAGCCGTACATCCTCTGGTAGGATGTACCAACGGGGACGTGGGGCCTTTTAAGGGGCGTGGATTGTAATAGTCCCACATCGGAAGCGGAGAGAGAGAGTTCCTTGGTCATATGTTGCAAACCCCCATTCCCTATGTAGACGCGTTTTCCGCGGGAAAAAAAAACCGGGGAGGGCTACGGCCTAGAACCGGACAATATCTACACCGTTGGTCGATCGGGGTGTTACAGCCACTCTCTCCAACAACTCTAGAGGAGCTATTAGATGTGACCAATTACGTATTCCTTATATTCACACTAAAGAAATTATAATTGTTTTGTTGTAAATGGGTAAAGGGTTTTTATTTTTGTTTCTTTCTTGTATCCTGTTGGGTTAGCGGCAAGGTTCTCTGTCTTTCTCTTTTAACTATTTTTCTTATTAATAAAATTTAAGGTGCCGCCCCGAGTTCCTAGATAAATTCCGGGTTGAAAATAATAAAATAAAAAATAATAATTAAAAAAATGATTTTTATTCTACGATTTTCAAAAATGCCCTCTAATTTTTTATAACTTTAAGTATTATTTCAGGGGTATCTTAGTAAAAATAAGTCATGCATTTTTTCGAACTATTCCTATTCTTAGTATTTTTCATTAATCCCGGTGTCACCATCTTCTCTTCCTTCTCTATCCATCGAATCTACCTGACATGCTCGAGCTTGCCTTCTTCTTCTATATCTATTGAGAATTTTAACTGAGTACAATGTAAGTAGGACCTGGTAGGACACTTAGAAGGACAATACAATGTAAAATTTATCATGATTTAGACACCGGAAGCAGATCCGAAGAACACTCTGAATCCGATCCGACCGATAAGAGATTTGAATGGACCCTGACTAAGATGTGTGTGAATCCGTTGACACCCCACGCCATGACTACTACTTGTCCAGATTGTGACACCACAATGTCTCTTTCCATTATTTAACACGTGGGCCCCATCAACGTAGAATGAAATGGAAAGAACCCTCTCTTTTCCAATTAACCTAACAAGAAAAGATCAAATATAATTAAACAAATAAATAAAGTTCATATAGTTTGCGTGTAGTCCAACAGAAATAGAGAGCTTCGGGTAATCCTCAGCTTCAGAGAAAAAAAACAAAGGAGGATGCCACGTGGATGGTCCGAGCATCATGTACAGTCCATGTGGTCCCACCTGATGACTTCATGAGCCGACGTGGACAAAAACGGCTCTCTTCTTGGCTTCCACGTGTCAGGTCAGCATCAACGGATCTGATGATGCACCGAAATTGAGGAAAACCAAAAAAATAACGGCACGAATGGATATCATACAATCAAAAGGCTTCTTTATAATGATAAATTCGCACCCACTGTAGGATAATTCCTACCCCTTTAACGTGAATTTACGTTAGAAAGCGTTAAAGTCTTCCACATACCCTCCTTTTAGAGTGGTGTGAATTATCCTATAAGGAATGCGAATTTATCATTGCCCTTCTTTAAATGTCATGGCCTAAAAGGTGTGAATTATCCTATAAGTTGTGCGAATTTATTTTCGTCCTTCTTTAAATGTCATGTCATGGTCTCTCTCTCTCTCTCTCTCTCTCTCTCTCAACGTGAATTGACGTTAGAAAGCACTGAAGTCTTTCACATACTCTCCTTTTAAAGTGGAGTGAATTATCCTATAGGGGGTGCGAATTTATTATGGCCCTTTAAATGTCATGGCCTCCCCCTCTCTCTCCTGCTTTTTTGTTTTTTAAACGGTAAGGGGTTGTAGATTAGATGTATAAGGCATAAGAGATAAATATATAAAAATGCAACACATATCTTCATCTTTAATAAAGGTAGGTGTATTCTTATTTAATAATATCATCTTAGATAACTCAAGTAGCTATAAATCATCTTCTTCTCCTTTCACATGGGCACATCATCTTTATTTTCAGCTCTCCCATTTTATGATAATGCCACTCTCTTTTTATTTATTTAAAACTTTTCTAGATAGTTGGTATAATTTCTTGAAATAATTGGAAATTTCCTGAAAAAATCCCAAAATTTTCTTGCCTTGTGCTAAACTTTAAAATTCATGACTAATTCAAAATCATTTCACTTTTTTAGTTAAACCCAAAAATTTTAGGCTTAAACACAATACGACAAATAATCCGTCAATTTCTCATAATATTATGCCTATAAAGAAATTCAAAAATATTGAAAAACACAATTTCCTTTCACACACACAGGGCACTGTTATTCGCACTACCATATTTTGATAATGACAAACCACTTTATATTCCACTTTTTTTATTGGATGATGAGAGTTTTTTGGTAATTATAACAGCCTTTTGGAGCCTATTAAAAAGTGTATCATGAAGATATTAGTGTCATTATATCAATTCCATATATATATATATATATATATATATATATATATAGTCTACTGATATTCGCACTGCCGATTTTGATAAGAAACTCACCTTGTCTTTTCTTTTTGAAAGCTTAGAACTCTTGGGGAATTGTAATCAAGGTTTAAAATTTCGGTTTCGGTACCGGTTCTCAACCCTGGAACTTCAAAATTTCGACTGAAATTTTGAAATTTCGGTCGAATCTGGTACATAACCTGAAACCAATATTTTATTTAATATTAAATTTCGGTAAAATATTAAATTATTATAAAAAAACAGTTTTTTGGGTTAAATTTCTGAAAAACAGAAATTCCGACCGAAATTCCGAAATTTCGGCCGAAATAAATGACCATTTCGGTTTTGGTCGATTTCGGTGTCGGTCTCCACCGAAATCCGAAATTTCGGATTTCGGTCGAAATATAAAACCATGATTGTAATAGCCTTAGACAATTGGTTTAATACTTTAATTATAAAAGACAAGTTGAGTTCATCTTATTATCAAAACTATATATTTATGTACTACTGATATCCACACTAACGTGTTTTCCCAAGTCACCTTGTCTTCTATTATTAAATCAACTGTCAACAGCTATTACAACTCCCAAAATCAGCTATTACAATTCCCAAGATCTCTCAGAAGCCAATTAAAAAATGTTGGCCCTAATTGTTGTGGATCGATTAAGAATGATGTGATCATAAGAATAAGGTAAGGGAGCTTGAGATACACAGCCAAAGGGCTCGTGTAGAGCACCACTAAAACACAAATGTAACACCAAAATAAAAGACTTTTATATATGAAAATAACTTACAAGAGATTTGGTATTTTTTTCACTTTTTCCTTAGCATCTCTACACTTCTTCTCTCTTGAACATTTACCCCTGAAGCTTCTCTCTATGCGTACAATCTTTACACAAATCACTTCATTCTTATAGACCCAATACAGTCCTAAATTAGCTAAATACATTAAACACCAAGTTGTTAGTCTCCATGAGTCATAGGAAATCCACATTGACTCTTTGATATTCTCGCCTAAACATTAAGGACTATAGAAAACACAAAAGACACCTACATTTTTCACACATAATAACTACCCGGCCTAGAAGCATACAAAGACTTTCCACAAAACTATGCACATTTATTTTGATTTACAATTTTCCACAAAAAATCGACAAGGTGAATTCGGCCCATTATCAAAAAGTGGTAGCGCGATTATCAATAGCCTATATATAAATAAACTTGTTACAAATACTAAAAACCAATAAACAACTAATCAAAAAGGCATTTGAAAAATGCAGAGTGCCATCTCTCTCTCTCTCTCTCTCTCTCTCTCTCTCATGGAATTTCAAGGTCGGTATCAATCGTCTCAAGAAGTACAAGTCATAATTGATTAAAGTTAGTAGAAAAGCTTCCTAGAGAAATAAGTGTTCCACTTTTAACTGCGAAATATAAATTCTCTACTAGATTTGATATTTTCGTGCATATATTGTACTTATATCCATGCTCTATCTTCCATTATGGAATGTAATGGAGTCATGAGAAACCGGTTAAAGTTTTTTTTATATATCTCATGCTATGATGTGATTTTATTTTCTAGGTATATTCCTCATTTCACATCAACAATAGATAGGTACTCCTTCCCATGTATTAAAATAGTGACATGAATAGCTAACAGACAACTACCATGAGGGCTAGATTCAATGAGAATTAATTGCTTCCAAACTAAAGCTACCCAACCAGTATGAAATTATTCAGAGAAGGGAAGCGATGTACTCACCCCCTTTTCTTCCCTGGGCCAGCCCCTTCTTACTGTATTTATGACTACCCTTTTACTAGGGGTACCCCAAAGAAGAAAAAGGGTCGAATACATCATTTCCCAGAGAATGACCCTTCAAAAAATAAAAAAGGTGGAGTCTATAACCCACTTCAACTTGGGATTAATAATTTAGGTTTTATTAGGCGGAGAATGAAAAGAAGGAAATTGTTTAATTTAACTAAGAGTGATATTTTATGTAGTTTAAATTGTTAACTGGGGTTAGCAACTCAAATACATCTTCTCTTTTCTACATTTTATTGTGTTCTTTTTCTTCCCAGGTAGTGGGTTAAGTTGTTAGGGATGGAAACCCAAGATTCTTCTTACCTGTGGTCCATCCATGCCAACCATATATAACAGAGAAGCTTAATGAAAAAGGCATGTCATGTTCATTCATGAAAGTAAAGAAGTTGGTTTTTCAGTTGTTGCCAGAATAGTCCAGCAGTGTTAAAAGGCTCTTGCACATGCCTTACCTAAGCTTTCAATTAATTAACTATTCCATAGGCCCACTATCCCTCCAGTTTTTTTTTTTCCTTCTTTTATTCTTTACCTTTCTTCACTTACACTACTATACCATGGGCATATATAAAATATTCTCTCCCTCTGTATTGCTGAATAAAAAAAGTTATGGCATATTTTCTGAAGTTGGAAGATAAGTCACCAACATCTTTTAAAATTATCATTTGATGTGTACAGATAGCTACTAACCATGATCAACTATAAGGCACCCATCATTGTAGTGGATAGATTGGAGAAAATTAGGAACTAATGAAATCATGAAAAGCTTTCTTAATGGCTAGAAGGGGAACTCGAAGTCGGAAATCCAAGGCCCAGTTTGGATTGCAGGACATTTCTTGAAAAGTTTGGAAAGAAAAAAAAAAAAAAAAACACAAAAGAATATTTGAAACAACCCTATTCAATTTTTATTTAGAGGAACCTTCACTTTATGATTGTATTCCTTTCAATTAACCATAATCATATCATTTCCCTCTAAATCATGAAAAGAACAAAAAAATTCCAAGTAAGAAATATTTTTCTCGCAATCCAAACCATACCTTATGCATTTGAAAATTTTTAAACTTTGTATCTTGTAGAACACCAACCAAATATTTTGTGATTACTTCTTGTAAGTATAAAAAAAATACAAATGCTGCAGGTTCAAGAAGTGGGCGTAAAAACTAAAAATACACACCGACATCCTCATCATATATGGAATCAATAGTGCTGTCAATCCCAATATAAATGCATCAAATGATAAGGTGGATACCTACTTAGCCTTCTTTCTTTCTCTTAATTTTATATGTTTATACCCAAGATTCCAAAACCCTAACCCTAAAAATGAAAACCCTAATGATTATTTCCATTTGTTTAGAAAAGCCTCAACACACAAACACACTCACCTCTCTTTTGCAAAGCTCTCACTTTCACTTTGTCCAATTAAAATAATAGTGAAAAAATGGTTGATGTTGATGAAATAGAACCTTTCATTTTCATTTTCTTTTCTTTTTTTAAAAAATTATGGTTAAATTTAATGTATATATAATATTTTTTAGGAGAAACCCACTTAGATCCATGTGCACTAGATCCTATAGGTCAAGCAAAGCAGGGTTTCAAAATCAAACCCTAGATCTTTACATGAAGATTCTTTCTTGTGGGCCGGTGTGACTAATGTAAGTGGTTTTAAAGTATGCTTTTAATTTAAAGTAAGCTTTTGATGTGATGCATAGGTTTGTCCCAGTCGATCCCTTGTGTATGTCTCCATAATTGTGTACATGGGTGTTTACTAAAAAGAGAAAGAAATAAATTAAACCCATCACCCATTAGTAATCATGTGTGATTCCTTTAACCAACAATGGGATTAGCCCAATTCCCCATGTGCAAGCACGATACATAAAGTGTTTAGTTTAATCTGCAAATAAAATGCTTACATACATACATACATACATACATTCGTGTACATGCTTTTACATGCCTGCATGTGGATGGACATTAAACATGATGTGTATAAAAATTTCTGAGGCAATTTCATAGCCATTCTGCTGCTCCTCTGCAGGAGAGACGGCCTCATAGGAGATTTTGTCTTATTCATTTAATTCATCTTAGGTGGCCGTTCTCCGCGAAATAGCTTTATGCAAAATTGCTTAGATAACGTTATCTAGTCCGCCTACCAGAAAACATGATGGGCCCACATTGTTTTGATGATCCAAAGCATTCACTTAATAGGCCCTAACATAGATAGGGTGTGCCCAAAAAATCACTTCCATAGATCATCCTTCGATTTGTGGAGGTTAAAAGTGGACGGATTTGTGAAGGTTTATACCCTTCCATTTTAACCTTCACAAATGGAAGGGTTAGGATGATCCTATGGAGATGATTTTTTGGGCACACCCTATCTATGTCAGGGCCCATCAAATGAATGGTTTACATCACCCAAATAACATGGGTCCACCCTATTTCTGGTCGGCAAACTAGATAAAAGGGGTATAACTTCTAAAACGGAGGAGGATATTGAAATATCTTTCCATCCATATATATGCATGGGTGTGGAAATGATATCGAGAGAGAGAGAGAGAGATTGCAAAACCAGTTTTGCTTACCCTCTTTTTCCGGAGAGAAGTGCCACCTATGCAATGATTTAAGGGTATAAATTAAAAACTTATAGCCAGTGAAATTCGTTCTGTGAAATTGCCTAGGAAATTTTGCAAATGCAATTTTGCAGCACCTCTTTTTCAGTAGAGAAGCACCTCCACATACAAATTTAATGAATAAGACAAATTCAACTGTGCGGCTCTTTACTCCTTGAAAAAAGAAGGGCGAAAATGGCTTTGGCCAATGCTTATGTTTTAAGCATTGACAAAGAGCCGTGAAGATTGCACAGCACACGACACGTATTAGAGGGAAGAGTAATGGCATCCTAATTTAGGTTATCTCTTCAAGAAATAACTTACAAAAAAAGATATGATTAAGCAAAGGCTTTTAACACGCAAGGACATTGCTTATCTGAAAGGATTTTAATAATTTAGGAAAAATTATAATCCTTGTATGATTATGCCTTGAAATTAGTCTGTTCATACGTAACTTTTCTCACTAATTTTTTGTATTTATGGAAAAAAAACTTAAATCATTCTTTATCACAAAACTAATGCTGCCTTCAAATTTATTAACTTAGGTTGGTTGGAAGAGAATTTATCGTGCGGGCGGGCGGCATTATAATCAAAACCTTGCTTGCAATTCTAGTTTTGCTAAGTTATCATCTAATTTATCCGTGATGTCATAAGAGAATCAGTGTAAGAATTGATAGGTCTAATCAAGTTAGCCAAAAATAGAATTATCTTCATATTAGCATGAGTTAATGTAGTAGGATTTAAACTCTCATTTAGTGACATGCCACCCTACAAGCTTTTACTTATACCTCAAACTAAAACTTGCTAATTCTAACTATCCAAAGTGTAGCTCCATTAGTTCTATGAACACTTCACTTCTATTTTAATTCTATGTCCAAAACACTTAGCTTCTATCTTGACTCATTACCTGTCATGGCATGGTTTGCGCTTAAGATTTGTCCTCACGCTATGGTTTTTTCATGGAAAAAATGTCAACATTTCTCTCTATTTTGCCATTGCAAGGTACATTTCCTGTTGAAGAAATCAGAAACTTCCCTTCTACTCTGGGGATGAATGCGAAATAAGGAAAATTAGCCAAATTAGAATTTGTTTTACGCCCATTTTACTTCAGAAAAAATAAAAAAAAACCTAGCAAAGAGAAAACCATTTCGCGCCAAAGGAAAATGGTCACTGTATGGGATGGAACCACTGCGAAGTATACGGTCATCGGCCCGTGAATCTTGTCACTAGATGATCCTAGACCCTTGATCAAGGATGCTGAGATCTTGCAAATGGGATCACTCTCGTTCTCTTCTTTGGCATCTCTAACGCGAATCGAACTCTTATCTAACCTTTCTAGATTCATCAATGATAAAACACAATTAGGCTCGAAACTAAGGCCCTGTACATTTTGGATTTTGAGAATTGATAATCAACTCCAATAAGCAGTTTTGAAATCAAAATTAATTCTCAAAATCCAAAACAAACAGGGGCGTAGGCGTGATTCCGTCTTTCACAATTAAAATTAAATTTAGTACATTAAGTTTTATTCATGAATTAAAATTCTACAATCATTTATTCAATCCCTTAAACCATCAGCATTCCATTATAATTAGAAGGCAATGAGTTGATTCTAACAGACTTTTTAAAACAAATTGCTTTATACGAACATTTTGGCAACTTAATCGATCAAGATTTCTAAAGGTTACATCACTACATAGCAAGGCAAAAGCTCGCCATTCTAATTTCTAATGTAAGAAATGCTTGTATTTCCAACTAAAAGAAATGATCAAAGGTAAGAAACAATGGAAAAAAACATGAACATAGTTTTTTTCATTATATGATTTCTAGGAATTTTCAGTACTTCACTATGCTATAGAAAACAAGAGGCATCAATGTCAACATTTCTATAATAAGGGTCCTCTTCTTTTCTTTTTAAGGAACCCAGTTGATTAATACAAAAGCTATGCATCCAAGCATCCCTGAAGCTTGCATTATATCCTTCTCAGTTTATTTCCCCCCTTTGTTATCTGTGAGTATGAACTAATTCCATTGGAAACTCTGCAAATCTGTCAGTTTTAACTTTTAACAACATTAACTTCCAGAAAACAAAACTCAGGTCTTCTAAAGGCTTAAAGCTTTTATTGGAAATGTCAGTGACTCTCGATAATAGAACAAGTTGTTGGTAAAAAAGAGCATTCCCTTCAACCCATTATAGATGTTGGTGACATAAAAATAGTTTTGAGAAACATGCATTAAAATCACAATGAAGTCTCTAACTAACTGTCTAACAATTCCTTCATGTCCTGATTTACAAAGTCTCTTGACATTTTGAGAAACATGAACTAGTTTCATACACACCCCTGTTATTCTTCTCTTTGCTCCATCAACTTATGTTTGGTTCTGAAATGCATTAACAGTTTCTTTCCTAAGCCTTGTTGCTCTGTAAACAAGTAATCACTTATAAAATGTTGTGCCAGATCCATCATTGAATGACAAAGCTATGCGATAAAATACCATGCTCGTTAGAACACCTCTTTAACCACGTAAAACCCGTGTTCTATATTTATTTATGTTAAATGGTTAATGGGAAATTTTTAAAGGAATAGAAAGTGAAGGTATTCAATAATGGGAAACCCAGGTGCATAAATACCATGCTAGTGAGAACACCTCTCGCTATGTTAAATAGTTAATGGGAATTTTTTAAAGGAAATGAAATGGAAGGTTTTCAATAATGGGAAAACCAGTTGCATGATGAGAGAAATTTGCCTTTACTATCATACATTTCCAAGTGTTATCTAATGAAGAAAGAGAAAGAACCTTCGGAAACTCAGCTAGGAGGAATCACAACCCTAGAAATAGAAAAGCTGTTAGTTCCTCAATTGCCTATGTAAAATCCAAGTCCAAGCAAGTGTTCTCAAATGAAAATTTTTAATCTCTACAAGTGCTACTGTTCGTTCATAGGACAATTCTTTAAAAAAAATATTATTATAAAATAAAAACAATCAAACCTGACTGTAATTTCTTTCAGTAATAAAAGTCAATTTTCAAAAATAAGTAAATAAATAAAAGCAAATCAACCTCATTTGTGCAAGTAGAAAACATGAATTTGTGAACCAGAGGTAAGATAGTAATAGAATTCAAGATCCATGGCCATGTAAATAAACAACAAACAATAAACACACCCTGAAAACATGGTCTTCCCTCTCACATGGACCTTCACTGCAGGATGCTCCTATAGGCATTGTTTTGAAAATCTTAGAATTTATGATTCAAATCTGAAGATTCAATCAAATCTTATGGATTTCGATTTGAATCCCATGCTTGAATCTTAATCTGTATGAATCCTGTGATTTTTATTGAATCGTAAATCATACGATTCATGCGATTTATCCTAATTAAGTTTTGTATAAAAGAAAATAGGACTTTCTATTGAAAGACCTCATTTCCCTTTTGCAATAGAAAAAGCCCTAAAAAACCCTCTCAAGAGAAGGAAGAAGACAGAGAAGGACGAGGGGTTCCAACAAATCGAACCAGTTTGGACCATTCAATAGAAATGTATATGCTTGAGGATTTTACCTGCATCAATGAGAGGGGCGACTATAATGAGGATAACGTCGACGACTAACCAATTTTTTATAATTGATATTTGTCATTTGATGTTTGTGACTTTGAGAATTGATATGATCTTCTGTCTAAAATTATTTTAAGATTATTACCTAATATGGGTTTGGATGGGAAATAAATGATTAGTACCATTCAAGTTTGTTGCTTGTCACGCCAACTACAACACCATCGATTCGACGGCTCACATCGGTTGAGATGCAAGCCCGGCACACGAAGGGTTTATGCTACAATTGCGATGAAAAATATGGCCTCGGTCATAAGTGCAAGTCGTGACAAATTTTTCTTTTTTTTCGTTGGTGGCAGAGGACGAAGAAGGTGAAGAATATCATGAGTGTGCACGTCCAAAAGAACCTGAAATTTCACTTCATGCTTTAGCCAGCGCGGTCTCTTCCCATACTACGCGAGTAAAGGGGACGATGGTAAATGGGACGGTGCAAGGACAAGCCGTTTTGATTCTAATCGACAACGGCAATGTCCACAAGTTCATCAACAACCTCCTTGCTCAAAAAATGAGGTACCCAATTCCCCCTCTGGCATTTTAGGTGATGGTAGCATACACTAACAAGCTGCAATGCGTTGGCTGTTGTTCAACCCTTGACGTTGAGATTCTAAGGTACTGTTGTAGAATAGATATGTATCTTCTACCAATTAAATTAACGATGCTGATGTAGTATTAGGGGTACAATGGTTGGAGAGCCCTGTGCTGGTACTATGCGATTGGAAGATAGACTCTGAATTTTTCATTAGGTACTATTAAACATCATATTGAAGGTCAACGCCCTTCAGGTCCTTAGATGACTCCTCTTCATTCTATAGAACGTCTCATTCGGCATGATGCCCCATGTTATTTACTATACCCTGAACGTTTCAAGAAGCAGCATGTGCATAAGATGAGTATAGCGAAGATACGAATGCTTAGATGGATATGCGGCCACACAAGGTTAGATAGAATTAAAAATGAAGACATCCGTAAAAAGGTGGGGGTGGCACCAATTGAGGAGAAGATGAGAGAGCATCGCTTAAGATGGTTTGGGCATATCCAACGTAGGTCTTTGGATGCTCCAATGGCAAGAAGTGACTCGTGCCAAGTTGATGGAGTAAAAAGAAAAAGGTGCAGACCGAAAACAACTTGGGTAGAAACAGTGAGGAAAGACTTGAGGGCTAGGAACATAACAGAGAACATGACCTGGGATAGGAGAGAATGGACGAAAATGATCCACAAACCCAACTAGTGTTAGGATTAGACTTCGTAAATTTGAGCCGGGTAGACTCTTTCACCTTCTTCATGAAAATTTTCTAAAGGATTCATTAGCCTACCCCAACTAGTTTGGGACAAAGGCTTAGTTGAGTTGAGTTACGTGACAAGTTTGTTAGCAAACAATTCGTATTACGATATTGAATAACTAATCATGGCAATTTCTATTTAAATTAATAGATTTTGATTATAAATAAATAATTTTCTATTTTATTATTCTCTGATTTTTTTATGATTTTTTTATATTTTCATATATATACATACATACATACATAAATACATAAATTAATAGATTTATAATACGATTTACGATCCGTTATGATTCAACCCGTATTAAAATTTACAATTTGATTTCGATTTTCAAAACATTGCCTATAGATATATGATATATCTATTTCTACTGATGTTTTAGTTCTTCCTATTGACCCACCTATGATTACTGATCCCTCCGTTGTTGTTTATCTGGACTATAGCTCTTTGTAAAGGGATGCACAATTGTGTTACTACACATCCTTTTGCCAAGTATGTGTCATCTGTCTATCCTTACAGGGCATTTCTTACTGCGGTTCTTCATAAGCAGGCAAAGCATATTGAAATTGATGTTCACTTGTATCAGATAAAAGATCATTGACGGGTCTTTAGCTCTTATATTCCTTCGTCGCATCAACGGACCAATATCTTTACTAAGGTGCAGGGACTTACTCTTCTTCAGGTACTAGTATCAAGTTGAGCATGTCAAATCAATATGGCCCAGCTTGAGGGCTAGTGTTGTAATGTGTTATACTGTATTGTATTATGTCCATGTACATTGAGTATGTCCATAGTTAGGCTTATCTCATTCTATTTATGTATTTACCCTCATTAAGGGTAGTTTGGTCATATCTGATAAGTTATGTCTTAATATATAGCAAAGGAGCTCGCATTCCTCCTTATGCTCTTCTCTTTCTAATCTCTCCGTCTCTTTATCATTTTTCATTCCCTTATTGATTCCATCAAGCATCACTCATGAGTACACGAGTTATTTGAGAGGATTGAATGAATATTATTGTACTCTGCGGGGTAAGTGGGAAGAGTTGAATGTCCATCAACCTCTCACATTTGATCTAGTGATCTAGAAGAGGCAGTTAGAGGAGTTTAAGGTAGCAAAAGTCCTTGGCCAAGAATATCTCTATTGTTAAAGTATAAAAGATTAATAATGCCTTTCTCCAATAGCTTAAGCTTTTGGAGTAACTGGTCGTTTCACATGGTATCAGAGCAAATGCTTGGGTTCAAACCTCTTTGATAGCAAAAATCCACATGCAATGGCAAACCCAAAAGAGGGGCCACATGTGCCACGTGCCAATCCAAAGAAAGAGGGGCCACACGTGAGGAGTGTTAAAAGTATAAAAGATTAAGAACACCTTTTCTCCAATAGCTTAAGCTTTTGGAGTAACTGGTCGTTTCACATCTATCATGGGCACATTTTATCCAACAAAGAGCTTCCCACTTTGAGAGCCTTTAAGCATGACTAATCGTGTTGGGATCTGCTATTCTTCATCTTTAAAACAAAGTATTGATGATGAGTCCACACTGGGATCTAGTATCAAGCAGAGGTCATAATGGTTATTGCCATGGACATGGTTTGGCTAGTGAGGGCGTATCTAAAGAATCTATAGCACTTTTTGATTCCCTCCCTCCGTGATTTGTTGGTTTTTGGGATAGTTGCTTCCCTATCTTCTCCTCCCTTTGTGAGCTGACCATCTCGATCTTCTCTTTATTAATAAATTCGTGGCTTCTATTCAAAAAAAATAATTTGATAACCATGTCCAAGTGAAGCATGTGTCATATATATAAATATACATACATATATATAATAAGGATATGCTTATTAGGGGTTTTTTTTTCTTTTTTGTCGAAAAATCCATTATGATGACGAGTGTACTTTCGAGTAGAAACGGACCACTCCCTTCAAAATCTGAAATGCCATAACCCCTCTCCATATATGCGTCAATCTCTTTCTATACAAATCCCTGCATGAAGAGCATGGGACCCACTTCATTCATATACGTGTAATCTGAAGGTTTTTTCTATCCACATTAACTCCACTTCCCATGAGTATTTTGGCTTACTTACGTTTCGTTCCAGACGCATGAAGTCCTCTCTTTTTACTGTGGGCCCCACGCTACTCAACTCAACAAAGCCTTTGTCCCAAACTAGTTGGTGGAGGGGGGGGGCACGTTACATATGTTTGTAAATTGTAATGGCAGTTTTTGGCCTTTTGTGAATTCAGAGATATGTGTAATTTTGTGGGTCCCATCTAAATGTTTAACCCTTGCTCAAGGCTTTGGAAGGTAGAAATGACACTCATATCAATGAGCACTGCCGGGAAAACGAGAATACATTTTGTGAGAAAAAAAACGAGCATCATTCATTGAAGCCACATCCACAAAAAGACAAATGAAGGGAGCTCAAATCTCCATAAAAGCAATAAATACATCTTGAACAGGTCAAATCAACGGTCACCTCACTCCCATTTTTATTTTCCATAAGGAATCCCGTTTTCAAAGTGTTTTCCCATATCAATCAAAGACTTTCAAACCTTTATTTTGTGCAAGAATTTTAAGGGGTCGACGGTTCGTTTTAATAATGCCACTCATAGTAGCTATTTACCTTATCTGATAATCAGTGCTGCTTTTGATAACAACGCCCCTACTTTTTTAATAAGAAATGCATCTTTATCTTTGTTAATTACACCCTTCATCTAAATGTTTAACCCTTGCTTTTGATAACATGACCCCTACTTTTTGTCTTATATGATAATTTTATGATCTTTAATTTTTTTCGTCTCACATAAATATTTTTCCTTCAATGTTTCACTTTATTAAATACTTTATAAAATCTATGTTTTGAACCATTTTTTACTCATCATTTGTTTTTTTGGCCGTGTCGTGCATCGCACGGCATGTCTTATTAGAGTATTTGACGTGTTCAAGATGTATTCATTGCTTTTATGGGGATTTGAGCTCCCTTCCTTTGTCTTTTAGTGGGCGTGGCTCCAATTAATGATGCCGTTTTTTTTTCCACAAAATGGATTCCCCTTTTCCTAGCAGTGCTCATTGGTACAAGTGTCAATTCTAACTTTCAGAGCCTTGAGCAAGGGTTAAACATTTAGATGAGACCCACAAAATTACACATATCCCTGAATTCACAAAAGGCCAAAAATTGCCATTACAATTTACAAACATATATGGCCCACAGTAAACAGACAGGACTTCATGCGTCTGGGACGAAACGTAAGCAAGCCAATATATATATATATATAGCAGAAGAGAAAAGGAGAGAATTATTTTAATTTCTCCCAAAATTCTAATAGAATTACACATCACTTTTTTGACTTTTTTTAACAAAGGCACCCATTCAACCCACATATTTTCAATCCTACCCCCTCCTTTATGCTTTTTAACAGAGGCACCCATTAAAGCCACATAATTTCAATCCTACCCCAGTCCTTTATGCTTTTTTAATAAAAAAAAGTGGACAAAGTCAACATAGTGACGTTTTTTCCTTGCAAAATTACGGATTGGGTACATATGTTACATAATACTACAAATTTTTGTGAACATATTACATAATACTACAGATTTAGGACGGCTTTCAAAATATTGACGAACCCGATTATTTTTTAATACACAACGTGTTCATTTAGTACATAATACTACGGATTTTGGCTACCTTTCAAAATATTCCGGGTCCCACTCGAATGCATGGGTTTGGCTATAGATGGTGCGTGAGACCCACCTGTCAAAGCATGAGTGTGAAATACTCCACCGCATAAAATGAGAAAGTGATTAACCATTTATATTTTTCTCGCCCTGTGCATCGCACGGGTGTTTAAACTAGTATATATATATATATATATATATATATATATATAATCTAGACATGATAATTCACAACAAGCTCAAATAGATTCTCAGGTGCATGATACTCCCAATCATGATTCAATGGTGCTCTCATGTAAAAATAACGACCAATTTGTCAAGAATACTCATCCATAAATGACTTTACCTTCCTCAACCTCTGCCACTGGCTCATTTAGGTAATGTTTCCCTTCTTGCTTCCAATTGACTCTCCCATTGGATCATTGATTTGTGTCCATTAACCATACGATCAATAGTCATCCGTGTTCAGCCCATTTAGTAAACAAGTTTTAAACTCACTTGCTGCTCTAGTTGATTGATCACTCGCTCCTATTTCTAGCCACAGGATAGTGTCCTACCAAGTCTCTTTCCCAATCATTTGTCTTACATGTCCTTTTAATTTATTGTCTGTTAGCAAATAACCAAGTATCTTACTTGTTCCATGACCATTTATCCTTCTTGTGTTTTACAAGATATAAAGTCAAAGAGGACGATTGGTGGCAGGATTGAGTTTGGTGGGTTCTACATTTCAAGTTTTTCATAAAGAAATTCAAAAGCAATTTGCCAAAATGTGGGTTTCATACATTTCGATAATCCTAAAGACCATATGTCCCAAGACTTTCAATGATATCATGCATAATCTGACATTTTGCATCACACATCTTGTTCACATACCCCACAACAAAATGGAATCATCGAACGAAAACATCAACATCTACTAAAAGTTGCTTAGACTATTTTACTCTAGGTATTCCTAAGCATTGCTTTGGAGATACGGTGTTTATTGCCTGTTATTAATTTAATTAATTGGAATCCAGCTTCCATCTTGAATAAGAAGTCTCCTTATTCACTTTTATTTTCGAAGGAACCCTTGCTTACTCTTTCCAATATGGTTATGTCTGTTTTGTTCATTGTTTTGAGTCCCAGTTTAGATAAACTAAATCCTCGTGCAATCAAGTTTGTTTTTTCAAATACTCTCATACTCATGAAGGATAACCTTGTTATACTATTTGATATGTATGTGCCAATGTGATATTCTTAGAGGATAATCCTTATTTCTCTTGTCATGACAATCAAATATCTAAAATAGTACCTTTGCTGTCTCTTCACGTCAAGCCATATTGGGTCCTCTGTCAAAACCCATTGCTTCACCCAGTACTCAAGAACTTTGTGTTGTTCCAAAGCAGCCGCTTCTTGTCTACACAAATGAAAGTGAGATATTTGACTCAAAACATCCCTCAATCATCGTATGCGTCCGAGGATACTGAGGTTGATTTTAGTTCTCGAAGTATTCTAATAGTTGTTTCATAAAGGAAAAAGGTCTTGTACTCAACATCCCACAACTAACTTGTTCCATTTAATTCCTTGTCTGCTTCGTATAAAAGGTTTCTTATGTGTCTTTCTTCCATTCTCATACCTTGTAATTGCCAAGTATTAGTTTCTGATGATGGATGGAGAAAGTGAATGTGTGAGGAGATATGTGCGCTAAAACAAATAACATGTGGGAACTATCTAAATTACCTGCATGAAACATGTTGCTGGAAGTCTATGGGTTTATAAGTTTAAGTATTTGCCCTGATGGTACAGTTGAGATACTGACGACACATATGGGTTGCCAAAGGCTGTAGACAGACATTTGGTATTTACTACTTTGAAACCTTCGCACAGATTGCAAATTTGAACTCTACCAGAGTAATTACCTCCATTGCAACCAATCAAGATTGGCCATTATGTAATCCAAATGTCAATAACGCTTTTCTTCATTGTGACTTGCATGAGGACGTCTATATAGAACAAACTCCCAAGTATGTTTCTCGAGGGGAGTCACGAAAGGTTTGAAAATTAAGGAAATATATGGTTTGAAAAAGATTTCCTTGTGCTTCGCTTGATAAGTTTAGCTCTATTATTACCAAGCATGGCTTTCGTCGTAGTCATATGGATCACTTGGTATTTGTAATGAGACAAACAAGTAACATTGTGATTCTAGGTTTATATGTGAACAACATTATTGTGATAGAGTAGACAAAGGAAAAATGATGCAATTAAGAGATATTTCATATTTGCAAGAACATGTACATATCAAAGATTTGGGGCAGCTATGCTACTTCCTTAGAATTGAAGTTGCACTGTCGAAGCTTGGTATTAGTTTATCACAGAGGAAATATGTTACTGATCTTTTCTCAGAGACGGGTATTTTAGGGGCAAAACCTATTGACACCACCATGGACCCTACTAAAAAATTGTAAAAGGTAAGGAAGATTTACTTGAAGATCCTGATATAAATTGTTCCCTCGTTGGCAGGATTATTTATTTGACAATTACCTGTCAGAACATTACCTTATTATATCAGTGTCGTAAGCTTGCCTACACATAGTCCTATTGTTGAACATATGTCTGAAGGCAATCCAGTTCAACAATAGCACATTTTACGTTTGTTGGAGGTAATCTAGCTAATTGTGCAACAATAAACACAATGTGGTTACACAATCTAATGCAGAGACAGAGTATCGTTTGAGTTAATGTGGTTAAAGACATTTATGGAATAATTGGGTTAGAGGTTGGAAAGCCTATGATGATTTTTTTTTATAATTAGGTAGCAACTTGCTTCGCCAGTAATCCAAAGATCCACAAGAATACAAAACATAGTGAGGCGGATCGTCATTCTGTTCGTCGGAAGGTTACTAACAAATTAATATCTCCTCCAAGTATGAGTTCAAAAGATCAACTAGAAGACATGCATGTACAAGCATTTGCTCGCGGTAACTTTGCTAGCATTTGTTCCATGTTAGGCGTGGATGATTTGTATGCTCCATCTTGACAGGAAGAGTTAAAGAATTAAGTTAGTATAGGTAGATTTATAATGTTTTGGTGTAACTATGTTGGTTATTTATTAATTTTATCAACATTAGTTGGATGGAGTCCATCATCGGATATCCTTATTGGAACATTATGTAATTATAAGCATTCACCTATACGTACGCATATGGGATGTATGGTTGGCTTTTAACCTCCACAATTTTCTTCTCTTTCTTATGCTCGGGTGTTTCTTCTCCTCCTCCTCTCATATGAATTGGATGCGGATGGATTCTAACCATTACTACTTTAAACTTACTCAACTTTTCTGACTAGCCTGCCTTTTGTAACATATAGTTTGTATCTTAAATAACCATTCTCTGGTACACTGGTGTTCCCTTCTCTCCATAAGACACAGTTAAAGAGTCAATGTTGACTCTCAACATGTTGTTATAAGGTCACAATTAATGATGTCTTGTTACATAGATTTTTTTTATCTGTTTTTGGTCCTGGAAATTTCTCTTATGAGTTAGGCTTGAAAAGGATTTTAGCAATATTGCCTACTGTGAATAGAATAAACGAGGATGGGTATGTAAGTTGGCTTCGCCAAACAGTAAAAATGAACTGACAAAAGGAGAGAGAAAAAGTGTCTGGTACAGTGGTGTTCCCTTCTCTCCACAAGACACAGTTAAAGAGTCAGTGCTGACTCTCAACATGTTATATGGTCACAATTAATAACGTCTACTTATAGGTTTTTCTATCTTTTTTTGGTCCTGGAAATTTCTCTTTTGAGTTAGGCTTGAAAAGGATTTTAGCAATATTGCTTATTGTGAGTAGAAAAAATGAGTTTGGGTTTGTAAGTTGGCTTCGCCAAATAGTAAAACTGAACTGACAGAAAGGAGAGACAAAAAGTGGGGAGGAATAGAGGGGTTTACTTTTTCCTTTTAGTAAATTCAACTATAAAAAATTGTCTTTCATTTCTAATACATGTTTTTGTGATTTCTTGTATGTTTGTTGAGCGGTTCTTCAATATCCTAAAGCTAAACTGCATTAACTACCTAACTTGAGAACTGAAATGGAAGAAGCATGGTACATGTGCTAAAGTGGAAAAACAAATAAGGCACGTGAGGAAACCTCAGAAAATGAAAAGTTGGAAGAAATATGAGTGTAAGCATGTAAAATAGGCCTGTCCATGGATCTAGACGGTCCGAATGTCCAACGAATCCTTTGGATCCAGTTTTAAATGGGTAGCACAAGACAGATGACGTGGGAGTGTTAAGAGTGTCTCATGTGGGACATAGACAGCCATTATTTAATTGGATGGGACCCAAACAAAATCGTAAAATTTCGTTAGACTATCCCAGATCCAAATATATTTTGCTATAGTACCAAAATATCTTGTGATTTTACTTACAGACTAAACATAAGGGGTATTTTCGATATATAGTATCTAACATAACAAAACTAAATAAACAAATCATTCAAATGAATTGAATCAAACAAAGCCTCTCCCTCCCTCCCTCCCCTCTCTCTTGTTGAACCCTAAAACCCTTAAACATTCTACAGTCGTCGTCTCCATTCCTCGTTCGTCGGTGGACACGTCCCATCATCTCCATTCGCCACAGTGTAGTGTATATGTATTCGGCAAATCACACGAAAACACAAGCTAGAAATTCTAACTTTGTAAAACAGTAGTAGTAGTACCTAGGACACTCTGATGAACACTTTAATTCTTAATGGGACTAGACAGACAAAAAGTAGGATCTAATGTTCCGGCCGAGTAGGACCCAACCAAGTTAGGATTAAAATGGATCGTGATGCAGACGTAGATGGATCCCATTTGAATTGGGTCCATTGATAGCCCTAATGTCGGGCATTACTTACCTTGAAATAAAGAAGGATAACTTCACAGTTAATAAAGAAGGATAACTTCACAGAACACTAACAATATGGAGGGAAAAATAACTCTATGAAAAGTAATAAACATTGTCCAGTAGACAATAGTACAAGGGTATCATAAGATATGTATCATTGAAATAGGGCAACATAATCAACTCAAATTTTTTCTTGGAAACTCAAACCATTGACATTACTAGTCATTTTACGAAGAATGGGATTTTAAAACTCTAGAAATGGTAGAAACGAGAAAAACGTAAACCAATGTAGTTCTTGGCACTTGTTGAATCTCTCATGAGAAGGGACATGGCAACTATCATGGCTCAGCTAAAAAACAGAAAGGTAAAAGCATGAAATAAGAATGCATTCTTGTTATAGGACTTAGGGCATTTACTTTCTAGTACAAGAATGAAATAACAAAAATTAACAAAAATTGAAATAAGTTGTAAACAAACCGATGACGGGCCTAGATTAGAAGTTTACCTAGGTTGGAGATCTAATAGTTGATAGGGATTTGACTTTCTAGTATATAAACTTTGTTCGTAGTATTCGTAGCTCCATCAGAGAGAGAGAGAGAGAGAGAGAGAGAGAGAGGGCGAGGTAGAGAGAAAGAGTACAGTAGCTCTCCCTCTAATAAAGTATAATATATATATGTGTTGTGTGTGTGTGTGTGTGTCACTAGGGATACATGTGAAAAGTCAAAGAATACTCTTAATCAGGTATGTAAATTACAACACTTCATCTAACACTCCCCCTCAAGCTGAAGTGTATATATCATACAACCCCAGCTTGGCACCTAGTCTCCTGATCTAGTGAAAACAGTACATATTACCTCTTTCTGAATCTTCTCACGAATGAAGTGGCAATCTACCTCAATGTGCTTCATCCTCTTATGAAATTGGATTCGAAGCAATATGAATTGTTGCCTTCTATCGCAGTATAACGATGTTGGGGATGAAGAAAGCAAGCCAATCTCATACAGAAACAATGTCAGCCAAGTCAACTCTCCACATGTATGAGTCATAGCTCAATATTCTGCTTCAGTGCTGGATATAACCACCACATCCTGCTTTTTGCTTTTCCAAGAGACTAAGTTTCATCCAACAAAGGTACAATAACCCGTAGCCGACCTTCTATCTGCAGGAGAACCAACCCAGTCTGCATCAGTGAACCCCTCTAAGTTCATGTGATTGCCTTTTGAAAAACAAGCCTTTACCCGGAGCCCTCTTTAAGTATCTCACAATATGAAGAATTGCTACCCAATGAGAAGTACGTGACAAGCTCATGAACTGACTGACCACACCAACTGCAAATGAAATATCTAGACGAGTCACAGTCAAATAGATCAACTTGCCAACTAACCTCTTGTATCTGCCTGGATCCTCTAACAAATCCTCTTGATGAGGATACAACTTAATATTAGGATCCATGGGGATCTCTGCCAGTTTCACCCCTAAGGATCCTGTCTCCTCTAATGTATCCAAGACATACTTTCTCTGACATAGTGATAGACCACCACGTTAATAAGCAACCTCAACCGGGGAAGTATTTGAGACGTCCCAAGATCATTGGTACTGAATTCTTTTTGAAGGAAGTCCTTTAACTTCTGTATACATTCCATGTTACTCCCAGTGATAACAATATCATCTACATAGACGACCGGGAAAATGTATCCACCAACACACAGCAGGCTAAAAACCAAGTCTATTAAACACTGTCTCATGCCACAACGTATCACTGCGTCACTAAATCTCCCAAACCATGCTCTAGGGGATTGTTTAAGTCCATATAGAGCCTTACACAGACAGCATACCGATAGGCGCATCTCCCCTTGCAGGTAGACTTCCTCACTGAGGTCACCATGAAGAAACGCATTCTTCACATCCAATTGGTACAATGGCCCACCCATATTCACTGCCATGGAGATCAAGGTACGAACAGAAGGAATCTTTGCAATTGGGGAAAAGGTCTCAGTGTAATCAACCCCAAAGGTCTGAGTGTATCCCTTTGCAATAATCCTTGCCTTCAAGTGTTCAATGGATCCATCAAGCAAGTATTTAACTGAGAACACCAAATGAAGTTCGGCAGCCTGAGCACCTAGAGGCAGAGAAACCAGCTGCCAAGTATCATTTGAATAAAGGGCAGCCATCTCAACATCCATGGCAGCACACCAACCTGGATGAGCTAAGGAATCTGCAACAAAACGAGGCAAAGTAACCGAGGACAAAGCAGAAAGAAATGTGCGGTAAACAGGAGAAATCTAATCGTAAGAAATAAAGCCAGCGATCGGATGAGCCACAATACGAGAATGAGTACGAGATGCAATGGGAGAACCAACAGGGATGGAAAGAACATCAGATACCTGAGGAGCGGACGATGATCCATCGGACTGGGAATGCGGATTGTCGGGAGGATGGCTCGTATCATCAGATGGCTGCACGATCACCCTAGGGCCACGACTGTACACCTACAGAGGAGAAGAGGAAGGACACAAAGAAGGAGATGAAAGAGGAAGAGAAAGGCCTGTGTCCTGTACGGGTCAGCTGCAGAGTCAGAAAAAAAGGATGTAGTCTCAAAGAAACTGACATCAACATAAATATAGACCTTCCCCAAGCGAGGGTTGTAGCACCTATATCCCTTCTGGGTACGTGAATAACCAAGGAACGCACTTCTGAGTACGAGGATCTAATTTGTCCAAGCCCGGGGATAAATTGTGAACAAAGCACACACAACAAAATACTCGTGGGAGAAGAGGAAATGGGTTCCCAGAAGGATGTAAAACAGAGAAGGATGTCTGATTCTACAAGACAGGACGGCAGACAATTTGCCAAAAAACAGGCCGTGAGGATAGCATCACCCTAATAAGGCTTAGGCACCTTCATCTGGAACATGAGAGTGTGATCCATGTCTAGAAGGTATCTAAGTTTCCTCTCGGCTACACCATTTTGCTGAGAGGTGTAGGCACAAGAGAACTGATGAATAATGCTACACTATTTTAAAAAGCTTTAAACGCATTACAAGAAGTAAAATATTCCCGTGCATTATCAATACGAAAACAACCAAGGGAACGATGATACTGATTAGAAATTCAGAATAGAATGTGTGAAAAGCATAAAACACCTCAAAACGTTCTTTTATTAAAAAAAATCCAAGTCATCCTTGAATAGTCATCCACGAATACAGTGAAATACTTAAAGCCAAACAAGAATGTGGTCTTACAGGGACCCAAACATCATAATAAACAAGTTCAAAAGGGCGAGAAATACGACTAACAACACGAGAAGGAAATGACATCGGATGGTATATACCTAATAGACAAGACTCAAACTTAAAGTGACTAACTGGACTCGAAAAAATGGTTGTACTGTGAAGCTTCTCAACTGGAGGGTGACCCAAACGGCAATGCCATTGAAAACTATCAACCGAACTCGGGAATGCTACATCAGTATAACCACGATCAAGATAGTAGAGGCCATCGATCTCATGCCCTAAACCAATCCTCCTCCCAGTTTGCAAATCCTGAAACGCGCAGTAAGAAGGAAAAAATTACAAAACAACGAAGATGTTTAGTAAGTTGGCTAAAAAATATTGGAAGGAAACTTGTGCACATAAAGAACAGAAGATAAAGTGAGACTTAGATGAGGGGACGCAGCACCGACTCCAGTAACTGTAGAGGTATTCCCATCAGCCAAAGTAACCATAGAACCAGAAGATGAATAAGACTGAAAGGAAGAAAGTAAATTTGATTTACCAGTAATGTGGTTAGAGGCCCCAGAGTCAATGAGCCAAGACCCAGAGCTAGAAAGGAAACAAGATGTGGTGCTACCTTGTTGAGCAAAAGTGTTTGTGTGCTGCTTACCTTTGTCCAGGGAACACAAAAAGGCTTCGTACTCATCCCATGAGACAATCATGGAATCCGTAGGCTCAATCCGAGCAGAAGATGAAGGAGCGGAACTCTCAGCCATAGGAAGAGACACATGATTGGCATAGCAAGACGGCCTCAACTCCGGATGCAACTCATAACATAAGTCGACGGAGTGACCCTCCAAACCAAAATGAGTGCAAAATCGGGATCCACGATCACCGATGCCACGGCCTCCCCATGAATCCCGACCAACACCAGGACAACGGCGCCCACGACCTCTGCCACCATGACCACCTCGAATATAACCAGACTGCACGGCAAGAGCAGATCGCTCGACGGATAAGTCTACTTGCACCTCCACCCTCATAGACCGCGGCACTCTAGAGAAAACCTCATCAAGGGAGGGAAGAGAGCCAAGTCCCACTGTCTGCTGACGGATAGGAAGAAAATCAGGCCCCAAGGAGTCTAGGAACCAAACAACGCGCAAATCGTCCTGATGCTTGGCCAACACGGTAGTATCCTTCGTGAAGGGCATGTACATGTCGAGTTGCTCGCATAACGTCACAAACTTGGGATAATGCTCTGAAATAGATTTATCGCCACGCTGCAGATGGAGACGTTCCGAGTAAACATCACAGATGCATGTGAGGTTGTTTACATCGGAATAAAGTGTCTTTGCACGATTCCGAACATCCTTGAAGGAATGAAGAAACATCATCGGGCCGGCTACCTTCGGTTCCATGCTATTCTATATGAGCGTCTGAATATGTGCATCCTCTTGGCGCCACTTACTATAACACTCATCATCAACAACAGGTGGAGGACCCTATTCAAAATAATCAACCTTGCCCCGAGCCAAAAGAAAAGTCTCAACTGCACGACACCACAGAGGATAATTGGAAACCATCCAATTTGATTGAAGCCATCTAAACCATAGGAAGCTCCATCGAAGCAAAACCAGAACCAGTATCCATGAGAACATAAACTATAAAGAAGATATCAGACAGACAACCAACAACGTACCACCAACAGGGAAAACAACCCAAACCACAGCAATGATAAGCACAACTACCAGCAAATCAGGTAAGGGCCAGCTGAGAAGAGGCAGACGCGAGCCACAGAACCGGAGCGAGCGAAGTAAACATAACACGAGTCAATGGAGAAGAAACTCATGAGGGTGATACACAATCAGCCCAACACAACATCACACGGTTCCTGAATAGAACCAAGTCAAAAAATACCAATAAACAACCATCGACGAATGCAAAAGGCAGCAACAACTACTGCCTGGAGCCCACAATCAAAAGGGAGGAGGGCAAAGAGACTTCAGAGTATAAAAAATCCAACCGTGGGTATGTAGGGTGCGTTAACAAGGGATGGCTGAATGTGGAAGTGGGGGCAGCAAGGTAGTAAGGTTTTGGGGGGGTGGGGAAGGGGGCGGAAGCAAAGGGGTAGATTTAAGGGGGGAGTGGGGAAGGGGGTGGCAGTTACTCCACGAAAAATCCGAAAAACCCAACTTGGGTTTTTCGATTTCTCCTCTCTTTTTTCTTTCTTTCCAGCACACAGATCAAAACGTATAGCTCTGATACCATGTTCGTAGTATTCGTAGCTTCATCGGAGAGGAGAAGAGGAGAGAAAATAGAACACGTAGCGAGAAAGAGTAGAGAGAGTAGAATAGCTCTCCCTCATAAAATATAATATATATGTGTGTGTGTGTGTGTGTCACCGGGGTTACAAATGAAAGGAATACCCTTAATCGGATATGTAAATTACACCGCCTCATCTAACAAAACTAACGCAAGGAGTACTTTTCAGGACTTCTTTTGTTATTAATTAGAAAGCTCGATTACAAGAGGGTTTGGGGTTTCTTCTCCTTTGTAACCTAGGGTTTGACACCCCTACGATTTTTTGTATGTCTGAACTTATGTTTACTTCTCGATTCCACTACTCGCTGTGTAATGACTGTGATTAACTCCCTCTTTGATAACCCTAAGATTTAGGCCTTTGGATCGGTAGATCTAAATTTCAAGGGTGGGGATCGAAGATCCATCGTTGATCAACCCTTAATCTTAAAGATTTAATCGCTCTCTCCCCTTGGTTATCTTAGATCCATTGCTCCTTTGGATCAATGGCTATTGAAAGGTTATCAAGGCTTGTTGTAAATGAATAAATTTCATGAAAAATGTCACTTAAAATATGGAAAATCGAAAGTTTAATGTTGTGGGAAGAGGGCCACGTTTTTCCTTGCTTGGAAAAATGTGCATACTCTTAAATAGAGAATGGCCCACCTCCAAATTGTTCTAATTCTAAAAATAAATTATATTCTTTGATTTTTTTGAGATATGATCTAAAAATCTAGGTATAATAAGATATTATTAGGGATATCTATTAACCTATGAAAAAGGAGTGAATGGGTGATAAAATAGGAAGATTTCTAATTTTGTGGGCAATTACACGATTCCCAATGAGGAGAGAATTATGCGCACAACTCATTGTGCGCATATTTTTTCCTCTTTTGGTCGTTCCTTTCTTTTCTTTTGAAATTTAAACCCCTTAAAGATAGCTACTATGCCTTGTAGATAAGATCAAGGGGTTGGATTGCTGGCAATTTACCATAGCCTCTTACCACTCACCATAATTCCCAATCTTAAAATAATGAAAGTAAAATAGAATTAAAAGAAACGTGGTGCACTCCTCCCATTCTTGCCCAAAAACGTGAGAATAGAGAGAGAGGGTCACGTCAAAAAAAAAAAAAGGGAGAAGAGAAAAAGGGGTAGGAAAAGAACCCTAGTCATCTTCAAGCTTGGTAGCATCACAAGTAAGTGTCCTTTTATTCCTGTTTCATTCCAGCTATGATGAGTTATCATTAAATTGATGGCCACCATGTAATGAAGTGAGATTTCTTTGGATTTGTGTCATCAGTTGACCCCTATTAATTCAATAGAAATTTCTTTCATTATGTGTCATCAGTTGATGACCACTATATATATATTCCATAGAATCCTCTTTGAAAATAAGTGCCATCAGTTGACGACCCTTATATTAACTTAATAGAATTTCCATGGAAAAATATGTCCTCTGTGAATGATCAGCATCGTATTTGAAGGAATGTTAAGGGAGTGGGTATTATTAGTTAATTTATAAAAAGAGAAATTGATAATAAATAAATAAAAATTTCCTCAACAAATAAATGGTTAAAATAAATTTTTAGAGAATGCCTTTTAAATGAATTTCGACAGTTTAACTTCATGAACAGGTTACGTATATTAAATAAAAATGATTTTTTTTGCTACTAGTCTAGGAACAAATTTAAGTAGAGTGATTTTATTACATGTGTTTTATCCAACAGTCCTATGTTATATGTCAAAGAAAATGATTCCTTTTATTTCCAAACAATATCTGTATATAGGATAAATGCTAGAATTCTTTATATAACTAGACTTTAATTTCCAACAGATATAGGTACCTAAAGTACATAAGAACAACTTTTCATATGTATATTGTTTTTGTTCAAATAGTTCAAAGATATGTATAGTAGATACAATGATCTTTGTTATATGGACCTCTTCTAAACAGTATTATGAGCATAAGATAAATAAAGAGCTTCCTTGTTAAATACATATATGTGCTATATTTCAACAGTACCGTGTATATATATATATATATATATATATACATATATATATATATATATATATATATATATATAAATTGATAAAACAATTTTTGTGTTCGGCCACGAAAGTATCAACAGTTATATTCATTAAAATGGGTTTAATGACTTTCTTTCAATTTTCTCATAAATGATTTCACACCTAGATCAAATGATTTTTTTTATGTTATGTCAGTTCTATATATATATATAAATGATGTGTTATGAAATATCAAGATTTGTTTTCATCAAAACGCACATCATCAAAATGATTTTTAACTCCAAACACTAAGATTTATGGAAATATTATGTGTAACCAGTACATAAGAGGTAAAATAAATTTCAATTCATAAATAAAAGAAAACAAGTGTGCGATTCTCGTTCGGGTATATATGTATCTTATAAATTTTAATTTAAGAAAAAGAGCTATTTGGAGTAAGAGGTTAGACGATTCTAGCTTTCAATCCTCCTCTAATGTATGCTATAACATGTAGATGGGTATCTTAGCATCTAAATTTATACCAGGTCTGTCAAACCACCCTCTTATTTCAAGGCCGTTCCAGAGCATCCACCTCACAGGTTCAATAAAACATTTTCGATAAAGCAGGTGATAGCTAACTTTGCTCATATGGTTTTCATTTCATGCAACAAGAATGGTGAAGTATCTAAATTTTTATGGTTTTCTAAACTATGATATGATAAATGAAATTTTGTCTCTTGTATTACATGTTGGAAATGGAATCTGATTTCTAATAAGGAATTTTCAGTTTAATTGTTTTTATCATATGAAATAACTTGGAAGTCGGATGGAAACATAAGAAATATCCAAAGAGGAAATGGGAAAAGGGTGATGGGAAACCATTGAGTTATCCCCGTAAATAAAAGGTATACAACTTGGGAGAACCGCGCAACTCCCAGTTGATGTTGGAATCCTACGGAGACCAAGAGTCCCTAGGCGGTATGATCTACCGTAATAAGTCCACGCGGAGTCGACCGTGTCGGCAAAGGCAACAAGCTAGTAGGAGCTGGAGTGCCCTGGGTTTAAATGAAATTGTTATGATAAGAATGTAGTGGATTATAATTGCTCATATTTTTATTAAATGATTCTCTTTCAGTTATTATTACATTTGTTCACCCTAAATGACTTTTCTATTCAGTTGCAGAAGATTTTGGTAAACCATTATTTTGGAAAATTTCAATTGTCTTCTCTATAATATATGGATCTTGATATGTTGTTTTAAATTGAATTCTTATACTGGTTCAGTTCTATCATCCTGCTGACCTTATTTTTATCCCCAGGATTAGAGAATTCTAATGAGGGTGCGTTTGCGCACGAGGACGTCTAGGAGCGTAGGATGATGGGAGCAAATAATTAAGAAAGACGATACCCTTCGTCAACACTTTGAATTTATTTTAAATTGACTAGTTCGAGACTTTACTTAATTGAGTAAATTGGTTTTAAATTAAAGTTATTGTAAGGAGACATTTTGGAAATGGAATAAGAGCGAAGCATATTTAATTTTCATATATAGTTTTTTTTTTTTTTTAAATTATGGGTATTTTGGTAGGTGTTTGCTTGTAGCGATCCGGTCATGGAAATCGGGTCGTTACACGCTGCATCAGTTGGATATCAGAGCTTCATTTTGCAATCGGTGATAACCTATTTTCTTATGAGATTTTATGATTGGAAAGAACGTGGCACATTCTCTCATGGGATTTTGTGATCAGCAAGAACACGCTTTGTTTTTCCATGACATTTAATGATCTGCAAGAACACGCCTAGTTTTCTGCTCAAATTTTGCAATTGGAGAGAACATGCCTTATTTTTCCATGAATTTTGCAATTAAAGATACGGTGATGGTTGGATGTCGTAGATGTGAGCGACCAGTTGGTCTTGTGAATCCTTATCGAGAGAGATACCAGAATATTGAAGTCGGAAATTTAAGAAGACAATTTCAACAACTAGCAGAACAACTCGAGCACTTTGAATCTCAGAGTCACGATGAATCCGATCTCGAGTTACAAAACTTCCACCTTTTTGAAACGGAGATGACTCATGACATTCCCTCACAAAAGTTTCTTTTTTTAATTTTCCTTAAATTTAGGAATTCTCTTTAGTCATAGGTTTGGTAACCACTTCTTCCTTTTATTAAAACATTTTTATTTTGCTCTCATCTTTTCTACTTTTCCTCGAATTTAGGGATGTTTTCTCACTTAGACTTTGTGTGCAACCAGTTTTCTTTTTACCAAGTTTTTTTTACGTTCTCCATTTTTTGGTAAAATTTTGAGCGAACAATTGTCAACCCATTCCATCACAGGGCTCCGCGAGATGAGTCAGATGAAGGGTCGAGAAACAATCATCGAGTTTATTATCTAGACTAAATCTAGAACATTGATCTAAAGGAGGATCATCGGACCCTCAACCTTGGGCTCCATACTGTTCCACAAAAGCGTCTGAATAAGTGCATCTTCCTGACGCCACTTGTTATAGGATCTAACATCTGGAGGAGGGCCTTTTCTACATAATCCACTTTACCATGAGCGAGAAGGAATGTCTCAACGGCCCTACGCCACGGTGGGTAATTAGAGCCATCCAATTTGATGGATGTCATCTGGACCATAGGTAGCTCCATCGAAGAAGCATGATTTTAAATTTCCACCAAAAAAAAAAGGTGGTCTAGTGCACGAGGCTCCCGCCACTGTGGGGTCTAGGGAGGGCTAGATGTACGCAACCTTACGGCTGATTTGCAGAGAGGCTGTTTTCGTGAATCAAACCCGTGACCACCAGGTCACAATGGAGCAACCTTACCGTTGCGCCAAGGCTTGCAACGGCAACCTTACGATTGCGCCAACGCCAAGAACGGAAGAAGAACCAGTAGGGGTAGCCATGAAACCACAAGAGAAGAGATCAACCAACAACCAACCAACGGGGCGATACAGAATCATCCCAACACAATACCACACGGCTCCAGAACGGATGAAAGCTGAGAACATAAGCAACCAACCATCGAACACGACATAATCCAACACAGCAAAGATTCGGAGCTACACAACAACAAAAAGTAGAGAGAGGATAATATTCAGTCCATCACGGGAGAAAGAAGGTTAGAAAAAAAGAATATGGATAGAGGGGAAAGAGGAAAGCCCAACTAGGGTTTTCGTGAAACGGAAAAAAAAAGAAGGGGGGTGGCGGCAACGGTTTATGGGGTAAGGACGGGACGACAATGGGAAAAAAGGGGGGGTACTGTTATGGGTGTAGAGGGGGCGGAAATGGATTTGGAGGGGAGTGGGGGCACTACGTAGGTGGAGAGTAGGGGGCAGCAATGGGAAAGGAGCGGCGGCTATGGTTTTTGAGGAGCAGTGGACACTGTTTCGGAGGTAGGGGTGGCGGCACAGGTGGTGGGAGGAGGGGGCGGCAACACTATTTGGGGGTAGCGGCTAGATTAGGGTTAGGGTAAAATAAGGAGGAAAAAAACAGAAAAGTAGGGAAGAGAAAATGTTTTTGTGCTACTTCAGATTCAGAACCCTAGGCACTGATACCATGTTCAATAAGGCACGATCTCCATGGAAGAAGAGAAGAGAGGAAGAAGAAGTGAGGGAGAAAGTGAGAGTCTAAAGAGACTTCTCATGTTATGTTATGTATGTGTATAAGAAAGTTTGGATTACATAACAATGACGTAAATACCCTCAAACAAACTTCAACATTTTTGTGAGACTAATGGTATTATTCATCAGACCTCCTATAATTATACCCTACAACAACATAGGGTGGCCAAAAGGAAGAACCGACACTTATTAGATGTGACTCACACTTCATTTCTTGTTATTCATGTCCCGGAGATGTTTTAGGAAGATGTTGGGTTAACCGCTGGTCAATTAATTAATCGTCTTCCTTCATCTGCCGTAAAAGGTCGCACACTTGTTTTTGTACTTTTTCCATCTTGAGCCGTCTTTGAGTTACCTCCTCGTGTATATGAGTGCGTAGCCTATGTGCATGTGTTGGGTCCTAAGAATGATAAATCGTCTCCTCGAGCAACCAAGTGTGTTTGTGTTGGTTATTCTTGTATTCAGAAAGGATACTGCTATTGGAATCCTATTTCTCATTAATATAATGTGAGTGCTGATGTGATTTTAAATTTTTTGGGCGCGGGTCAGTTTTTTCTCTCCAACGGATCATAGACTTCTTGCCCTTGAACCTCATTCTTGTACTCAGGGTAAGAATGTATCTGTCGATGTTCCTATTCCTCCTCCTGTGCAAGCGCCCATTCAATCACTACAGGTATCTCATCAGCAACATCATATTGTTCCAAACACACTGGCTATAGCTCAGTCTCTTCACCCATCTCCATCTTCGTCTGACGGCTCACCCTCTCCTGATCTACCCATAGCATGGCAAGAAAGTACTCGTTAATGTACTACTACACGTTATCCTTTTTCTCAGAGCGGAAGTGGACCATGGATGAAGAGATACACCATGGATGAAGAGATACCTGCTCTTCATTTGAATCATTTTTTTTTAATGGTACTCTTCATTTGAATCATCTGGCCCCAACTAGTTTGGGACAAAGGCTTTGTTGAGTTGAGTTGAGTTGGGTTGAGTACTCTTCATTTGAATCATACCTGGGATTTATCTAATTTACCACTTGGGAAGCATGTTGTTGGTTGTTATTGGGTCTATACGGTATACGATCAAGTACGAGCCTGATGGCTCTATTGAGAGGTTGAAGGCCAGGTTGGTGCCCAAAGGATATACTCAAATTTTTGCGGTGGATTACCGTGGGACCTTTTCACTTATTGCCCGTCTTAATTTTATCCGACTTTTTCTCTCAGTTGCAGTTTATTTAATTTGCACTGACCATTGTCTCAGCTTGATGTAAAGAATGATTTTCTCCAAAGAAATCTGCAGGAGGAAGTGTATATGGAGCAGTCTCCATGTTATGTTGCTCAGGGGGGGTTATCTAATAAGATATGGCAATTAAAGAAGTCAATTTATGGGCTCAAGCAGTCTCTCAGATCATGGTTTGACAAATTTAGTATGGTAGTAGCACTGTATGGAATGAAGAGGACAACATTAGATCATCCTGTATTTGTGAGAGGTCAGACCAATGGTATAATAGTGCTATTGGTGTATCTGGGCGACATTATTGTTTTTGACAATGACGGTGTGGGAATTTGAGAGCTAAAGCGTCATCTTAGCAGACACCTTAGAATTGAAGATCTCTATTCGTTGAGATATTTCTAGGCATTGAAGTGAAAAAGCCAAAGAGTGGTATCTGTCTCTCTCAGAGAAGATATGTGACGAACTTGCTAGAAGAAACATGAATGCTAGGGACTAAACCAGTCGAGGTTCCTACGGGTCCTAATGTGAAACTTGATCAAGAGCAAGGTAAATTACTGGATGACCCAGGGAGATATAGAAGGTTGATAGGGAAGCTGATATACTTAACAGTTTTGAGACCTGACATTACCTTTATTGTTGGCCCGGTTAGTTAGTTCATGCATGCTCCAAGACAAGCACATATTATGCAGTGTATCAAATATTCTGATACCTAAAGAATTCACACCTGGAAAAGGTATTATGCATTTATGTTTGACCTTGTAAGAAATTAGACATTGTGGGATACTCTGATGCAAATTGGCCCGGAAACATGACAGAGAGAAAATGAACCTCATGTGTATGAACTTTTGTAGGAGAAAATTTAGTCACTTGGAGGAGCAAGAAACGTGATGTAGGCTAGATTGAGTGTTGTGGCTGAGTACAGAGCTATGGCTTACACTGTGTGTGATATGATGAGGGTTAATTTCTACTGGATGAGATTGGAATTCCTACTCGTGTGTTGATGAGTATGATGTGTGATAACTAGGCAGCTATTTATATTGCTATCAATCCAGCGTTTCATGAGAGAACCAAAACACGTAGAAGTTGATTGTCACTTTATTACGGAGTTGATCATGACTAAGAAGATTGAAACCCCTCATGTGAAATCAAAGGATCAACTAGGTAATGTATTCACTAAAGTTGTGGGTGAAGATCTTTTTAAGTCTCTATATCAAGCTGGGCTTGATCAATATCTATGCTCCAACTTGAAGGGGAGGATTAAGAGTATAAAGTGGCGGTGGTTTTTTTTTTGTTTATTTTTTGGTAGGTAAGTTAGGATTGAACCTCTGACCTCAAGGTTGGAGAACAGAACATTTGACCAGTGAGCTAGAGGTTCTATTTTTGTAGGTAAGCTGGGATTGAACCTCCAACCTCCAGGCTGAAGAACAAAGCCTTACCATTGAGCTAGAGGCCCAATCCCATGTTTTTTTTATTTAGTCTTTCTATTATTAGGTTAGCATAGTATATATGGAAACCCACTTTAGAAACCCTACAAAACTCTCTCAAAATCAGCACAATGTATACCAACAGTCAAAAACCACCAAATTCCCATATATGCAGATGCTACACAATATTCAAATTCCCAATTTATAAAATAGAAAACATATTTGGCATAATAAATAAAAAATAGACTTGGAATTTTCAATCATATCCAAGAAATCATGAAGAATCCCTATAAATTGATGAATAAACAGCAGCTATCTATACTGACGGAGATGATTATGGAGAAGATTAAGACGATTAAAGGGAATAAAAGGTGGAAGCTTTTTCTTACCTTGAAACGGGGACTGGAAATCTGCTTGCCCTGGACGAGTTTTCAAAGTTCAAAATCTTGATCGCCAATGGGGACAGTTTTGATGGTTTTGATTTACCCGACAAATGATAATGTCAGGTCTCAAAACTGTTAAGTATATCAGCTTCCCTATCAACCTTCTATATCTCCCTGGGTCATCCAGTAATTTACCTTGCTCTTGATCAAGTTTCACATTAGGACCCGTAGGAACCTCGACTGGTTTAGTCCCTAGCATTCATGTTTCTTCTAGCAAGTTCGTCACATATCTTCTCTGAGAGAGAAAGATACCACTCTTTGGCTTTTTCACTTCAATGCCTAGAAATATCTCAACGAATAGAGATCTTCAATTCTAAGGTGTCTGCTAAGATGACGCTTTAGCTCTCAAATTCCCACACCGTCATTGTCAAAAACAATAATGTCGCCCAGATACACCAATAGCACTATTATACCATTGGTCTGACCTCTCACAAATACAGGATGATCTAATGTTGTCCTCTTCATTCCATACAGTGCTACTACCATACTAAATTTGTCAAACCATGATCTGAGAGACTGCTTGAGCCCATAAATTGACTTCTTTAATTGCCATATCTTATTAGATAACCCCCCCTGAGCAACATAACATGGAGACTGCTCCATATACACTTCCTCCTGCAGATTTCTTTGAAGAAAATCATTCTTTACATCAAGCTGAGACAATGGTCAGTGCAAATTAAATAAACTGCAACTGAGAGAAAAACTCGGATAAAATTAAGACGGGCAATAAGTGAAAAGGTCCCACGGTAATCCACCGCAAAAATTTGAGTATATCCTTTGGGCACCAACCTAGCCTTCAACCTCTCAATAGAGCCATCAGGCTCGTACTTGATCGTATACCGTATAGACCCAATAACAACCAACAACATGCTTCCCAAGTGGTAAATTAGATAAATCCCAGGTATGATTCAAATGAAGAGTACTCAACCCAACTCAACTCAACTCAACAAAGCCTTTGTCCCAAACTAGTTGGGGCCAGATGATTCAAATGAAGAGTACCATTAAAAAAAAATGATTCAAATGAAGAGCAGGTATCTCTTCATCCATGGTGTATCTCTTCATCCATGGTCCACTTCCGCTCTGAGAAAAAGGATAACGTGTAGTAGTACATTAACGAGTACTTTCTTGCCATGCTATGGGTAGATCAGGAGAGGGTGAGCCGTCAGACGAAGATGGAGATGGGTGAAGAGACTGAGCTATAGCCAGTGTGTTTGGAACAATATGATGTTGCTGATGAGATACCTGTAGTGATTGAATGGGCGCTTGCACAGGAAGAGGAAGAGGAACAATACAATGTAAAGATTAGTATTGCAAAGCGAGCAAACCAGAAAAAAGCTACTAGTATTTCAAATGCAAAGATACACATGATTATGAAAAGATGGGAATACAAGCCAACAATAAAAAAGAATCTGAAAGCCATTGGAACTAAAAACCAGAATGAAGGTACTAACCAATAATAGTCCTGAACATTATGATCTAAATTACCTACAATGAAAAGATTGATATCGGAAAGCCATCAAACTCTGGTTAGATGAAAAGAATAACTATCCTCTGTTTATAATAACATGAAATGGGGATTGGGAATAACAACTATCCAAAACTTGATAGTCTGTCACCCTTATTCCAATTTCCAGATAACCCATATACAAACGTGATATGTCCTACGTCACAAATACATCTTAGGTAATGGCTTCCAAATTGGCCTTAATGTCACATATGCAAATAAGATTAAACTTTTAAAAAAAAATCATATTTGCAAATAAGGACCGATTTTGGTGGCGTCCAAATAGGCCCTAAATCTACAGCTTTCATTTCCTCCTCAGAGAGAACCTCCAGCAAAGACTTTATCTCCTCTTAAAGACGAGGGAAGTTGCCAACAATCTAAGTGCAAGGCCCCAATTCAAATTTGTGGAAGCTCCTTAAAATAAAACATGGATGAATCTGACACAAAGATCTGCAAATAATGATATGGTGAATCAGCTTATTTCTACGCCTGGTCATTGCAACCTAAGAAAGTGGAAGTATGATCCATAGTTACCAAGTTAGGAAACGAATTCCGGAAGTGAAATGTGAGACGGAAGCGTGAAACACAAGGAAATGAGGAACGAGAAAACAATAGAAAATTATATGAGAAACACATTGAGAAATGTCCTAAAAATGCGTTAGAAACCTTTCAAAAATAATAGAAAAACGTCAAGAAAAACACATATGAAACACAAGGGAAACAAGAGAGAAATGTACAGAACTTTTTTCATAATTTCTATTTGAATTGGAGGCATATATAGATGATTTATATATGCTATTTACATATTTTATTTTTTAACCAAATTTTTTAAATTATTTCTATTTTTACTATTATATGTACCATTATTTTCCTTTATAATATGTATTCCAAAAAAAATTTGGTGTGATTTCTATAAAACTTTTCTTGTACATTTCTCACACGTTTCACATCACACAAACAAATAACAGAGTCATAGAAACATGAGATGCAGATTAAAAATGAAGTTGTGTAACAAAAACACATGCAGCGAAAGAATTTGAAAGAGATTGGAGAAATCAATCAGTATCAAACACCGAAATTCAAGACCGATTCGAGAACAAAATCAAAGATATTTGACTTAAAATTCAACTAATAACAATTTTCTAAGCAACTCTCCATTCAGATCTCTTGTAAACCTTAACTCAAAATAACATCAACTCTAAGGAACAAATAAATGACAAAAAAAAAAAAAAAATCGAGCGAGAGAGAGAGATCGGTGAAAAAATAAGCTAAAACCGCTGGAAAAAAATCGAATTCAACAGCAAATAAAATAGAAAAGAACAAATAAGCAAGAAAAATCAGCAAAATAAGTCGTAATTCTAAACCGTTTCACAAATATAAAAAATGAAGGAAAAATCAGCAAGAAAGATCATGAACCTGTAAAAAGAACGCCGATCCCATCCTCCAACAGATTACACCAAATCCGATACGAAATCGAGACTCAATCACTGTTTTTTTTCTAGCTGATCAACCTAAAAAGAAGGAGAAATACAGATCGCCTCGAAAACCCTAGGTTCGAAAGCGAAATATGAAACAGTGAGGAAACTGGGAAAAACAAAAAGGCATGTCGGACACGAAGAGGCAATGTTGGGGTATGAGAGGGACTTTTTGGTCTTTTCACCTCCTTTTACCTCTGTCTCTCTTCGTTTCCCTACTTTTTTCAAGAGATACACGCCATGATCGGCGAAACGGTATGAGGACTGTATATATGTTCTTATAAAGGTTAGAGAGAGAGAGAGAGAGAGAGAGAGAGAGGGGCACTGTAAAATTCGTAATGGCTTTCTGGGGTAGGATTTAGAGAGATGATATTTTCACCCGCGATGCATTAAGCATTCGCCCCCCTTATTACGTGAATAATGGGCAACTTCAACACTTTTTGACGTCAAATCACTTTAAAGGGGGGCGAATGAGAACTGCAGGGGGGTGAAAATATCAGCGCCGTAGGATTTATTTTGGTAATAAAGTACAGTCTGTCAACTTAGTCCGACACGAGCCCTTAATTAGTCTGGGTTTGTGATAAAGATGATTTGGATTGATTTTCCTTTTTTTATTATAAGGGTTAAAATGGGGGTTGATGCGAAGTCTTTTCCTCTGTAAAAAAAATTGGATAATTGATGGGGCCCACTTGGCATAGTATGGGACCACTTCCTTGCTTTTCATAGGTCCTCCAACAGATGCTTCAGAAGGCAAAAGGAGAAGAGGATCATTTCAAGGCCTCTGGTGGAGGACTGAAGTGGGCCTCATTTCATATTCATTTGCCCACAATAATGAATGACCTGATGTGTTGCCATGAAACACTTCATAATGCAACATTGGTCTCATTCTAGATGTGGGCCCAGTCCAATTAATGCTTACAAAGACAGTGGTGGTGTAGTAAAAAGGATCAATTACTGTTGCATGCTGGAGAGTTGAAAAAATGACGAGAAAATGTTGAGTTTGGAAAAAACACTAACAAATGCTACTTTATTAAAAAAGAACTTTTTAGGACGAAAATACCCATAACCTTACTTTATCTTTCTCTTCTTTGTTTTTACACTTTATCTTCTCCGGCGATAAAAGCCTTCTTCTCCGGCGATATAAGCCTTCTTCTCCAGCGAAACATCTTCATTTCCCCGGCATATGCTCATTTGTCTTGAAAGGTTAGAAGGAGTTTTCTAGAGACGCCCCTTTCTCATTTTCTTTTTCTTCCTCCAAATATCCAAAATCTCATTATCTTTGTAAGTATTTGCCCTTTTCTAGTGGCTGTAGCCAAAATCAGTTGCCCAAAGAGCTTTCACTAGGCAAAAGAGTAGTGGAAGCCAAAATGGTACTCGAAGCAGAATGTAAGTTAGGCAAAAATGATAGTCGAAGCCCAAAAAATGCTACTTGAAGCCAAAAAAAAGTTACTCCAAGCCAAAAAATCCCTTGTTTTGATATCTAAGGCCCCCTCTCTATTTTACACTCCCCTCATTGTTAAAACCCCCTAAAGCTACCAACAATCAATTATAAACGACTAAAAGTGAAGAGAGCACTGCCAATATTAAAACAGGAAAGTATGAATATCAGTTCACTAAATAAAGCTAGATAAATCCCTTTCCCATGCCACCTCTCCCTTGCATTGTGCATGTTAAGAAGACACTCCCCTCATTGGGTACATACAACCTGATGTGTGTGGGTCTCCGTATCTTCTTTAACCATGTACAATTTTATTGGCTATAAGTGAGACAGCTGGACTTTGCTTTTGAGGGTTTTGATATGATTAGACCCTCCAAACGGACCAAACCCGTGCAATAGTTGTTTTGCTCATTTTTGTGGAATGGGATGCCTTTCAGTCTAAAAATAAATGTGAAGCAGGGTGCTTTTTCGAAAACAAATAGTTGAAGAGTGTTCAGTTCAACAACCAATAGAGTTATAGATCGAAAGTCAGGAATATAGATAATCTCTACCGTCCAATCCGTGTACATGATCGTTCAGTAAACGGCCTGCTTTTGGATGACAGGGTATAAAGGTATCTTTCTATTGTGATTTCGTGGTGTAATAAGGGGTGTAATTACCACCACGCTAATTTTGGCTGTATCTAGTACACTGGACTCTTTCTTATTTCGTGAAAAATCAGAAATCGAGCAAGGACACCTAAAATTGTGCTAGTAACAATCTCATCTGTACATCTGTACTCACGATTGGACATGTGTTTGTAACCAAGACCGTAGATCGTTAGACAATCTCATCCATAGGATAAAGAGCTATAAAAATCAAGGGTTCAACTTTCTTGGTGGAACCATAAGATGAGGTTGGATAGATTGAGACTCTAGTATCATCGATCAAAATGAGGTCAATACAAATTGGCCGCAGTTTGATCGTTGTTTAGATCAAAGCATCGATTGTGTCCACGTGGTATGTTCATGTTAGTGGTGTTAGTTAGAATGTAATTACCAATTATGTGGTTATGGGTTATGAGCCTACATGATATGTAAGTGGGTTAGTAGGTAGTGATGTGCACTACTTTTATTCTTGTTTTTAAGAAGTGTACTTTAATGAAAATGAAAAAAAAGAATTAATGAGACTTTGTTTTTAGGATAGTCATGGTTCCTCTTGAATTAAGTCTCTAGGTGGTCCGGTTGCCTCGAATCAACCTCTCTCCCCGTCTCTTCTTCTTTTCTATTTTGTCTTTGTTTATTTATGTTATAGCCAATAAGGCACGTAACACCATGTCACACACATAGGGCTCAAAAATTGTTTAGCAATGGATCAACCGACATGAATCCAAGGTGTAAATAGTAATAGTAAATACACCATTTTTTGTCATACAAATAGCAAAATACACAGTTGTAAATGATATTTTTCTAACTTTATTATGGATGGCGGAAGGCCGACAAATAATTAGAATGTGAGTGCAAGAAGATGTTGGCATTTAAAATGTTTCTCATCCATGTGGTGGTTATTCTCTCTGGTCCCAAACCATTTATCATTATTATAATACTCTAAACCTCAACACACAACAAATTTTGAAGCTTATTGGCAAAAGATGTACAGACACCCTTAAATTATGCATGAAACTCATGCTATTTTCTCTCATATATAAAATAGTAAAGACAAATGGAAAACACTAAAGACAAATCAAATAAAGACAAATTGATATGGTGAAAATGTATAAGTTAAGAGTCTCAAAACTAAATTTCTATATAAAAATGATATTATGGAAACTACTGCTAATTTTAGTAAGAATGCCTCGACAAGAACAAGACCTGAAATTCGTGCGTATTATCGTGGCATTTCAAGATGCTAGCTTAAAACATGGTGGTTGTTAGGCACTTTCCTAACAGCTACATTTTGAAACCCATTTATGTTATACTGGATGTGACCTGATCCATAGACTGTAGCCATGTAGGGGACCTTCTTCCCGTGTGGGATCTTTTTTGCTTTCATGTGGAACCTCCAACAGTCTCCCCTTCCACGTGGAAGCAACGTCGACACCAAGATCTTCTCCGAAGGATATTTCCATCCTCGGAGGCTAAACCAGGGTTACCACGCCCTAGCTCTGATATCATTTGTTGGGATCCGGGTAGAACTCACGCTCAAAAGCTAGCCGTTGAGGGGAGGGTGACCAAGTCCTTATAAGCCCGTCCACATCTAATCACTTTTTCAATGTGGGATTTATGCTTTCATGTGGGAACCTTCAACATTGAACACATGGCCCATATCTATTGATCCTATACTGATTGGATGATCCTAGCCCCTTATTTATCAAGTCTCAGGGTTTTGTTGGGAGAAACTTAAACCGTTGATATTTGTACTCAGTTATCTCAAGGATGGAACTCATGATGGGTTACATAGATCAACCGTCTAGACTAGGCACATGTATCTTCATGTGAGACCCAAAAATTGATTGTTGGGATTGGTCCGTAATTGCACATAGCTTTCGTCAAACGGTACTTCAAAATACACGTTAAGCCATAATTTCAAACTTGTCAAAGGGTTCCATTTTGCTTTTCCTGACAAAGTTTTTGACCGAAATACCCTTCCACCCTCAAAATACATGTTAAGCCATAAAAATGGGATAAAAAAGTGTTCCCTTCTTTTTCTATCAACCCTTTACCTTCCTCAATCCCCGTTAATGCCTGGAACAAAAAAAATGAGAAAAATGTGAGTTTTAGTTTTGTCCTCTTAGGGTTTCTGCTTGTAGCCCCTAATATCTCATTTAATGTGTTTGATAACTCTGTCTTTTTTATGATGGTGTATAAGGGTGTATTAAGGGTTTATAAAGGTTTATAAGTGTTATTAATGTTTGATGGCCCTACCATTGAGTTGAACCCTTGCTATTGTGGACCCCGACCCGAGAGAGGCGGGGGGACGTGCCCCCACGCGAGTCTCAGGATCATCCACGTGAAGGAGAGCTCCACCAAGGAACTCTCGAAAGAGTGCCCCTCACAGCATGAGCGGCGATGTCAAGTGAGATACCTCTCGATTCGGGAACCAGTCCGGATTCGAGACGCACCTTAAACAAAGAAAGAGTCGCCATCCAAGGAAGTAGGCCCTGGATCCCATGCTGTGCTCTGTCGCAACAGATAACCAGAGATATAAAAGGTCCGTGCCTGATGACGAGTGGGGAAGGGGTTAGGCGCCCCCAATTCGCCCAAGTGCGAGCACCTGGTCTCTTATGCCATTTATTATTAACTTTGAAGAATTTTGGGCGAAAATCATGTGAAATGGGAACGAAGATCTCCGAGATAACGTCTAGCTAATCATGCATGTCTCGGAGATGAATAAGAAGCACACACAAAAAAGATGAATGACATGCCACCTAAGAATAGCTAGGTTATGAGTGTCATGCCTGATTGGTGTCTAAGTTCTGGTGGACAAACACATGCATGCTACAGCTAAGCGTATAGGATATGTACATGAAAGTAAGAAAACACAGCAAAACACACAACACAACACGACTCCACACGACAAACCCTAAACTCTAATGCGATAATTGACTCGGACCAAGATGGCCATCCATCTTAGCTGGACTACGTATCCCGGCCTCGGGAAGAATCAGAGCCAACGTAGTTCGGCGACCTATGCTAAACTACAATGCCTAACCTTCTAGGACCGCTATCCTAGACTCGATCAACTAGACCTGACTAGTTTTTAAAGCTTCTTGCGCCATTACTTAAGTTCGAGTGAATGGTAATTTTTTAGGACTCCCTATATGCCTCCTAACTCTGAGGACACTCACACGACCAGACATGACAAATCCACAAAATCAGGACATACTCCTAACTCTAAGACACCCCAAACGCCTAGGACAGACTCCTAACTCTATGGGAAGATCTTTGAAAAAAATAGTTTGCAAGGTTACTTTGAAGAATTTTTGTATTTTGAGAAGACTTGAAAGGTCTTGAAGCTTATGGAGTTTTTTGAAGTTGTGAAAGATATTTACAAAAAAAAGGTGACTGAACTCAGGATGCCAGCAGCACGCCTGAGCTGCCTACGTACCCCTCAGCTAGGGATCAAGTCATCCGTAGTTCGGACGAAAAGGTGAGAAATATTTGTAAAATATGGTGATGTAAAAATGGTGAAAGGGGTGCAAAAATGGTGTGTGAAAATAGTGTAAAAAGAAAGGGTGACTGGACTCAGGATGCCAGCAGCACGCCTGAGCTGCCTACGTACCCCTCAGCTAGGGATCAAGCCATCCGTAGTTCGGACTCAGATTTTCCTAACTACTCCTAATGACTCGAGATTTTTGAGATTTTTTATTTTTAGATGTTTTTGAAGTTTTTGACACAAGAGGACAGAATCTTATCATCATAAGGGCAGGACTGACTCCAGATATCCCGCAAAGGTTGGACAGCATCCTATACTCTGCAGGGGAAATGAACAGAATCACGACTCTGCAAGGGTTGGACAGCATCCTATACCTTGCAGGAGCGGATAAAAATCACATGACTTGATGAGAGGTTGGACAGAATCCTAACCCCTATGATGATAGGACAGACCCCTGAAAGACTGAAGGACTGACTCCTATGCTGATGACTCTGAGAAGGGCTCTAATGAGACATGGCATGTCTCCTAAAACAAAAGGATAAGTAAGGCCAATGAGACAGCCTGTCTCTAGAATGGGTAAGACATTTCTGCACGAGACATAGCATGTCTCTTAAGAGGGTATAACTTTCCTTGCATGAGACATAGACTGTCTCCCTGAGGGTAAGCTTTTCTACGAGACAAAGCATGTCTCTCTAAAAGGGTGGGTGGGGGCCTGCAAGTATCAAGGTGAAGAAATGCCAAAATCAAGGAGATGATGGTGTTAATAACAAAGACCAAAGATTTCGACACCTTTTTCCAGTTCTGTAAAGATTATTCAAGTTTCATATTACGCACTCAAAGCTATAACCAAAACTGATTTCACCAATATCAATAGTGTTATGACCAAAAATGTAGAGTAGTGCGAATATAAATCCTTCGCATCTAAGAAAATGATACTACCATAACCTTGTTTTAACACCCATAACTGACCCAAGGAAATGAGATTAACACTTCAATATCTTAACATTTAATGAGCTAGTAAGAGCTTTATGGAAACGATAATAACCTGTTGAGCCTTTTAAACACTAAAAGCGAGTTCATAAAGCTTGAAATCAAAGCATTGGAGTGTTAATACCATTTCCCTTCTCTTTATCATGTTTTTGACAATTGCAGCAAGAGAAAGGGATTGGAAATTCTATCGGTGTGAATCAATTCCCTTCGCATCACTGCACTATCTTATGAATAAACTGAACCCAACCATTTTTATTTATTTTTATTTGCATTTAATTCGCATCAGATGGCCACTCTCATACACGAAAACTAGTTGAGAAACGATTTTCCAAACAATTGGCAAGCAAATTTTCGGTACAGGCAGATATCCTCCTCTCAAAATTAGAATCACAAACACAGGAACATATGCATTTGTAGGCAAAGAAGCGCATAAACCAAATTCAAAGATGAGTTTTTACCTTTGCTGAATTGAAGCTCCAAATCGGATGCGATCCTCCTTGTGAAAGCAGGTGAATGTCAAGTACAGAAGACCAACAAATAATGTAGAGGATCCCAAGAGAAGAAATAACTTGCTGGAAGAGAAAAGAAAGAAGAAAAAAAAAAATTCCCTTTGCAGACTTTCTCTTTAAGAAGGAGATGACCCCTCTTCTTATTTTTTATTTCAATTCGATTGAAACTAAAAGGGGTTTTTTTTTTTGGGGAAATTGAGGGTATGAATGGGGGGATGGAAAAATGAGGAGGGTTTGGAGCTGCCGTGGTGAAAGGAGAGGAAAATGGTGGAGAGGGTTTCGGAAAAGAGGGAAATGGGTTTGGGTCTTGTGGTAGGGACGGTGGTTGAAGTGGAAATGATGGAGGCGAGAGGTGGTGGCCGGATTCAATGGTGGGTGTGCTGGTTTCCGGCGGGGTATGGTCGGAGATGGGTTAGAGGGGGGCGTGAAGATGGCGGTGGAAGATGGGTGTGGCCGTTAATGGTGGAGGCACGGCCGGAGCTGGGAGAGTTTGGGTTCTCGAAGGGTTCTCGAAAATGGGTTTTGGGAAAACGGCTGCGATGGAGAAGAGGGTTTGTAGGAGTGGAGATGGGTGCGGTGATGGGGATAAACGAAGGTGGTGGAGGCGGTGGAGATGGAAATCGGAAAAATGGGTTTGCAGATTTGTGGTAGGGACGGTGGAGATGAAGATGGAGTAGGGTCTGATGAAATGGGTTTGCAGGGATGATGGTTGAGGTGGCGGCTGGCAATGGGTTTGATGTTTGGGGAAATGGTCAAGGATGGGTGGCTGTGGAGGAAGCTTGGCCGGAGGAGTGGGGTTGAGCTTCCCGGATTCCGGCAAGCTTATCGGAGAAGATGGAGATAGGTGGTTGGGGCGAAAATCTGCAAAGGAGGTGGTGGTGTTTTTTTCTTTTTTTTTTTGAAAATGGGTTTTGGATTTGCAGACAAAATACAAAATGATAGAGGTGGTGGTGGTGATGGGCGGTTTTAATGGGGGTTGGGGTAGGTTTTTGAGATGATGATGGGTGGCTATGAGGGTTTGATGGTGGTGGCAGCGGGGGAGGTATACCGGAGAAGATGGAGGAGGAGGAGGTGGGTTTTTCGAAAATGGGTTTTGGGTTTGGGAGGTGTGGTTTTGTTTTTTTGTTAGGTGTTGAGAGGAGGGGAAGAAGAAGAAGGTGGGATGGGATAGGCTTGCCGGATTCCGGCAAGCTCGCCGGAGAAGATGGTGCTGGTTTTTTTTTTTTTGTTTTTTTTGTTTTTAAATGGGTTTTTGCTGGCTGATGGTGGGTTTGGTTAGAATCGGTTTTGGGGAGGAGCCTAGGTGGTGGTTGTGGGTTGGGTAGAATCGGTTTTGGGGAAGATGCTAGGTGGTGGCTGTGGGTTCTTCTCCCTCTCTCTTTTTTTTTCTTTTTTGGAATGAGGCCTCCCTCTTCATGCAAGAACTCTCTTTGTTTTATACTTAGGGTTAAATCCTTAACTCTAATCCTAACCATCTATGTGGCATCTTCCTTTCCTTGGGTGATCTCCACCCTTGATCTACTTCCTCCACAAACATTCCATTTTAGAAACCCTAAAGTGTTCTAACTAATCTAGACCCTACACCTCATCTTTCTAATCCAATGGTCTATGTATGTGGCTTGTAGAGAAAGCCATACCCACTTTACAAAAACACCCAAAGGATGAGGTATTTTACCCTCCTGCCATTATCCCCTCCTTTTACAAAGAAGAGACATATTTCCCTCCTTTCCTTTAATGGGCCACCCTCTTTAGCGTATTTTCTGTGCTAGGGGGGGGGGGGGGGGCTATGCAAGAATGGGAGAAGAATGAATTATCATTTTTATTTTTATCTTCTTTTGTACATTTCTTCTAGGAGAATGATATTGGCACATCCATATTTTGATAATTACACTCCTCATTTGGGCCCATTTTCTCGAAATATTATTCAACTTGAGGACTTTTACTTGACTTTGGAACTTTAGCTCAACTTTTAGGGACCTCAGGACCCGGTCAAAATGGGGCGTCTACAGATGCCCCTCTTTGGCAGAGTGTGCTTGTCGCACGGAAGCCAAAGCCGAGCAGACAACACATTTTGACTGGCCCAAGATTTCAAACGGAAGGGGTGCAAGGGGGCAACGAGATGGATTGACGAGACAGATTATCATCGAGAATGAATGATAAGATGAACTGACGAGACAGATTCTCGAACAGAAAACTGAGACGGACTCTCACAAATTACAGAATGGAATAATTAGACAGCATCTAATTAAGCCACTCAGGGATTTGGAGATTATAAAGCGGAATGATTAGACAGTATCATGATCATTCCAAAATTGAGATCTGAGAAGACAGCATCTTGACAGATGAACAAAGCGGAATGATTAGACAGCATCATGATCAAACCTAAATTGGGATCTGAGAAGACAGCATCTTGACAGATGAACAAAGCGGAATGATTAGACAGCATCATGATCAAACCTAAATTGGGATCTGAGAAGACAGCATCTTGACAGATCTACAAAACGGAATGATTAGACAGCATCGTGATCATTCCCAAATTGGGATATGAGAAGACAGCATATTGACAGATGAACAAAGCGGAATGATTAGACAGCATCATGATCAAACCTAAATTGAAAATTTGATTTGAAAAATGTGTTCAAGTTTTCTCAAATCCTGATTCGTTAAAACTGATATCTCAAACATCAATGCATGCTAGGTATCTTTTATGGTCTGACTTTCATCAGGATATAAAAGATGCCCCTAGTATAATTTCGCTTCCAGTTCAGGAGTCTTAACAAAACTCAAACAGATTCAAGCTTTCTTTTATGAAACTTGGGTTACAAAGATTTTGAAGGTACAAGAGACTAATTCTTGCTGAAAGGTCTACCACTTTTATGCCAATAGCAGGGCTCCGGGCCTCAAAGGCTTTCAAAAATGCACAAGAGACTGATTCTGTCTGAAACACTTTCAATTTTCTACCAACTGTCAGAACTTCAGGCTGCAATGGTTTTCAACTTCCAAGCAGACTGATTCTGCTTGACATATCTTCAACCCTCTGCCTGTTGCAGGAATTTCAAATGGGCTTGAGAGCTTGCCGCGCTTCTAGACCATGTATAGGTCATTTCGCCTTCTGGAGATGCGACCTCATTTTCTGGTACCTGTTACCCCAACGTTTGAAAGGATACTGAACCAAACAGGTCACTTTGGGACACTCCTGACTCGATTGAGTACATGACTTTGACTTGACAAAGAATGACCTTGACAACTGCTTGACGAAGGACCTTTGGTGAGTACACAACCGAGTTACAAGACTGACTTTCAGGAAAGACCGAATCTGTTTCTTAATTTGATAATTGTTTTAAGAGGGTACAGCTTACCACTCTTCGAACTCTTTGAATACCGCGTTTTAAGGTGATTTCCCCTCTTTCTGGTATTCAATCATGGTTATTATACCCTTTGGATTGCTCGTTTTTAACCCCTAGCTTAGGGGAATATCAAAGGAAGCCTTGCTGGCACTACTCAGACCTTGGAAGTGATGCCGATACAGGTATGAAAGTCTTGCTAGCTTCTGAAATTTAGTCCTTTACGAGAAGTCACTGCCATGACCAGACTGCCCTTTTGAGGTTTTCAATCTGGCGGACCGCTTGCCTTAATTTTTGCCTGGATTGCCTGCCCTTGCAGGTTTTCCATCCAGCAGGCTCTGCACCATGATTTTTGCCTAAGCCGCCCTTTCGGGTTTTCAGCTTAGCGGGTGAATGACCCTAACTTTTGCCTAGACCGCCCTTTCGGGTTTTCAGTCTAGCAGGTCTAAGACTCCATTATTATTTTTTTCTTTTTCTGTTTCTCCACAAACCTTTGCCTTATCACACCAGGAGGACTTCTAGGTGGGTTAGGGTTTGAAAGAACTGGATCAGGGTGTTTGCATTGACTGGACCGAATCTGGACCCTTCCAGATAGCCTACGTACCTCCAAAGAGTGAGGATCAGGTCCGCGTAGTTCGCCCATTGGGGACTTTGGGTTGAGATTGTTTTGATTTGACTTCTTTTTTTTCTTTTTGAAAGTTGTCTCCTTTGTTTTTTTTTCTTCTTTTCAACCGTTTTGAAAGATTTGACCGAACCCGACGTTGTCAGGTTGCCTACATACCCTGTGGAAAGGGATCAGGTCATGGCATAGTTCAGGCTTTGCATCTTTTATGGCGTAAGTCATAAAAGATGCCCCTGGTTTGAGGGTGACAAAGAAATTTTGATTTTGCTTATTGGCTCAAAGGGTTTGCAAACGGTCTTTGACTTTTCTCTTTTGATTTTCAATTGAATTTTTGGATTTGAAGCTTAGATCGACCAAGGACGGCCTCTGGTGTCTTAGGCATAATACTTTTTAAGTTGATCAAGGTTTGTGGGTTCTGTTAGTTTTTCACCATTTTGATCAAGGAGTCTGACGGCTTTTCCAGGCAGGACTTCATCGACAATGTAAGGACCCGACCAGTTTGGTCTGAACTTCCCTCGAGGATCATGGACCGGTGCCCTGTAGGATTTCAAAACGAGGTCACCTTTCTGGAGATCTCTGATCTTCACCTTTTTGTTAAAGGCTTTCTCAATTCGACGCTGATATCCCTGGACATGATACAGAGCTCTGAGCCTCTTCTCATCAATCATCTGCAACTCCTGATACTGGGCCCTTGCCCATTCTGATTCTGGCAAACCAGCTTCCATCATTACCCTTAACGAAGGAATTCTCAGCTCAACTGGTAGGACCGCTTCCATCCCATACACTAGTGAATATGGCGTAGCTCCCGTAGAGGCCCTGATCGACGTTCTGTAAGCCCACAAAGCATATGGTAGCTTATTTGACCAGTCCCTGTACGTCTCTGTCATCTTGCTGATGATGGTTTTGATGTTCTTGTTTGCAGCTTCTACGGCTCCATTTGTCTGGGGCCTGTATGGTGAGGACTTGTGATGCTTAATCTTGAACTCCTCACATAGGCGTACCACTTCTTTCTTGAAGTGCGATCCATTGTCTGAGATCAGCTCATGCGGTACCCCATATCTGCAGATGATGTTCGTTCGAATGAATTTGGCAACTGAGGCTGAAGTCAACGATGCAAACTGTAGACACCCCATTTTGACCTGACCCAATTTTCAAAATCGAATAAATTCCCGAAAGCCGAGTCCAGAAAATTTTGAAGAACCGAGCCCTGAATGCGGAGAAACCCCAAAATTTTATTGACCCACAGTGTTCACTAATTGATACAAATTTTCCCAAGATGGTTAACCTCTCCGAGAGCGTCCCTACAAATTTTAGAAGAATTGGACGAGCAATGGACATAGGCCATAAGATCAAAAGGAGAATGGATGGCTGAGATTAGGAGGAGGGTTTTAACCCTGGCTATAAAATAAATAAATAAATAAAAACAGAGGGGGGCTGGGCAGCCAAAACGCTCTTCCTTGCCTGGTACCACCACGATCCTCAACCTTCTCCACCAACACCAACAGCAACCACAATCTCCTCCACCCCACCTCCAACTTCTTCTTCTGCATTCATTTTTAAAAGAAAGGAAAAGAGACAGAACAAAAAAAAATCCAGAGGGAGAGGAGAGAGGGAGCCGAGGCACCACCACCGTCATCCACCACCACCCTTCACCACCATCTACCCCCTCTCTTCACCTCCACCTCCACTAGCCGCCTCCCTCTACTCAAGCCACCATCCAAATCCACGGCCATCATCTATTTCCCATTTCTTCAAACCCCCTTCTTCTCCCTTCACCCTCCTCCATTTTAATCCCATCCCCACCTTCATCTCTGCGAATCCGACCCTAACCGATTTCATTTTCCCACCATCTCCCTCTCATCACTTTTATTTTTCAAAGCTCTAAATCATCGGCTTATTTTTTTTTAAAAAAAAAGAAAATCCGTTCAATAGTGGTTTGAAAGGGGAAAGGTAAAGAGATCTGGCCGCATCTCTGCAGATCCGACACTCTTTCCATCTTCTCTGGTGAATTCTTTCACCTCGCGATGACCCCGGATTTGGGCCCCAATCTCGTTCGGTTCTGGCAATGTTTGCAATTCACGATCACCATTTCTGAGGTTTGTGATATTACAGCCATCAAATTTGTCGAGAACCCCCATTGCACAGACCTCACCTGACCTTGTTGACAACTCCAGGTAACTCTCTCTCTCTCTCTATGCCATTCATGGTGTGAGTGAGAATTCTGTTTATCATGGTGATGCTAGGCTTCCAATTCATTCTAATGCTCTCAATTTGGGTTTCTACATTTCTAATTTGAGGTTTAGATTTTCTCTGTGTTTGCTGTCATTAAAACTCTAGTTTTAGTTTTGTGATTGCTTTTGAGAGTATACATGAGTAGAGGTTTCATAATCTACTGGAAGGACAAACTCTATCTTCTACCTCTCGGGTTCACTCTCCTCACGTTCCTTGGGATTCTCTTTGCATTTCGGGATCCCCATCGATTTCGGGAACATTGTCGGGTTTAGGCGACGACGGACGGCAACCTCCTGAGCCAAAACCCCCTTCAATCAAAAGGGATAAAAATACAAAAAACAACAAAAACATCAAAAAACACTCGAAGCGTATTTCGAAAAGCATTCGAACTACGTTGGCTTGATCCCTTTCTACAGGGTACGTAGGCAGCTTGGGATCGTCATCCCAAGTTCAGTCAAACTTTTTCAATAAAATCATTTAAATCCTTCAAAAAATCATTTCAGCATCTAAAAATATCTTTCAAGCTTTTCTCAAAAATACAAAAACCAAAATCGGCAAGGATGGTGATTGCCAGGTCACTCGGAGCCTTCTTTTCATTTCATTTCCGATTTTGATCATGGTTTGCCGGTGTTATCGGTTTTCCGACGTTTTATCGGGTTTTGGGACGGGCGATGACGTAGCGTGGCCCCTTCACAGGGACTGTCCTCGCTGAGCCCAACGATAGGCTATGACGATCGTGAGACTTATCCGATCTCAGCCGATCAGGATCGCTGAGCTTGATTCATCAGAATCGCTCCCTGAGCCTATCGTACGCTCCCTTTTCTTTTCCTTAGCATTCTCGTTCCTCATGTACCGTTGATTTTCCGATTCATTTATTTCCCTATATCTTTTAGCTCATTGTGTGTTTATCTTTGACTTCTTATGTGCTACTGTTAGCTTGCTTACTTTCCTAGCATGAGATTGATTATTATTTTCTTAGCATTATCTCTTACATAGGCTCGCATGATAGTGTGTTTATTCTATTGCTTTGGTAGTTTACTGCTGTGCTTATCTGTCCTCTCACCTGCTTAGTTGTAGCATTTATTTATCTTATCTTGATTATCTGCTTAGCTGTAGCTGTGTGTGTGGATGTTACTGCTTTCCTAGATGTGATGGGTTAGGATTAGATGCGGTGAGTTAGGATTTGGATATTTATTTTCTTTTGCCCATCCCCGGGTCATGCATGCTTAGATAGACGTTTTCTCGGGGATACTCGTTCCCATTTCACATGATTTTAGCCCAAAACTCTTCAAAATTAATTAAAAATGGCATAAGAGACCAGGTGCTCGCACTTGGGCGAATTGGGGGCGCTTAACACCTTCCCCATTCGTCATTAGGCACAGACTTTTGTATCTCTGGTTATCCGTTGCAACAGAGTATTTCATGGGATCCAAGGCCTACTTCCTTGGATGGCGACTCTTCTTTGTTATAGGTACATCTTAGTTCCGGACTAGTCCTTGAATCGAGAGGTATCTCATTTATATCGCCACCCATGCTGTGAGTGGCACCATTTCGAGAGTTCCTTGGTAGAGCTCTCCTTCACATTGTGGAGATCTTGGAGGATCGGCGTGGGATCTCGCGTCCCTCGCCCATTCGTCCTCGGGATCGGGGTCCACACAAACGATGTGGCTTCGATCCACTTAGTGAAGTAATCGATGGCTACCGGGATGTACTCATGCCCACTTGAAGATTTCGGAAACACCTTTCCGATAATATCGATTCCCCAGACTGAAAACGGCCACGGCGAAGTTAGAGAATGTAACTCAGAAGGCGGCACATGAATGAGGTTCGCATAAACCTGACATTTATGACACTTCTTCACGAATGTGAAGCAATCAGCTTCCATGGTTGGCCAGTAGTACCCCAGTCTCAGGATCTTTCTCGACAACATCTTCCCGTTCATGTGAGGCCCACAGACTCCTTCATGCGTCTGCTCTATGGGATTAGCTGCTCGATCTTCATCTACACAAAGAAGCTGGATTCCATCAAATGACCTCCTAAAGAGCTCATTGCCGCAGATAATGAAGTTAGCCGCCAACTTCTGGAGAGACCTCCGCTCTTTTCCTGATGCTTCAGGGGGGTGCCCTTGGCCTAGAATGAGATTCTTTATATCAGTGTACCATGGCTTTCCATCTGGACATCGGGTTGCTATCTCTATAGCGTTCACATGCGCTGGAGCCCATTGTAACCGCACCGCTAGAGGCTGAACTTCCATTGATGCAGAGATATCTAACATTGAGGCTAGTGTAGCCAAAGCGTCCGCGAAATGATTTCTTGTCCTCGACAGATGGGTGAATGTAACATTCCTGAATCTCTTGACCAGGGAATCCAGATGCGTGTGATACGGGATCAATCTATCCTCCTTTGTTTTCCATTGACCATTGATCTGACAAATGATCAAGATTGAGTCCCCGAAAACATCTATCTCTTGAATATGCAAAGCCAAAGCTGCTTCGAGACCAGCAATGCATGCCTCATATTCGGCCTCATTGTTGGTACACTTGAACTGCAATTTGATGGATACGGGGATGTACTCTTTCTTCGGAGATATCAACACTGCCCCAACCCCTTGACCTCAGTTGTTCACAGCACCATCAAAGTACATCAACCATCTGGTGCTTGGGACCTCATCTTCTATAGCCATGATCTCTTCATCAGGAAAATCTGCCGTCAGAAATGCATTCTCATCTACAGGCGCATCAGCCAACTGCTCAGCTATCACATGCCCTTTAACTGATTTCTGGGTTACATAGGCAATATCAAATTCAGACAATAGCAGCAACCATCTGGATGTTCTCCCGGTGAGGGCGGGCTTCTCGAACAAGTACTTCAACGGATCCATCCGTGAGAGTAAGAGAACCTTGTTTGATAGCAGGTAATGCCTAAACCTCTGAGTTGCCCAAACCAGTGCCAGACAAGTCTTTTCCAAGATAGAATATTTGATTTCGTACTCCAGCATCTTCTTGCTGATATAGTAGATAGGCCTTTCTTTCTTTGACTTAGGGTCTTGCTGGGCTAACATGCAACCCATAGCTGTGTCGGTGACAGATAGGTACAACAACAGTGGCTGATCTGGAATAACTGGTGACAGGACAGGAGGCAAAGTTAGACACTGCTTGACTTTCTCAAATGCTTCCTGACACTCATTATTCCACTTCTTTGGAGAATTTTTCTTCAGCAGCTTGAAGATGGGTTCGCACGTCATCGTCAACTGATTTATGAACCTTCTTAGGTACTGAACCTTTCCCAGGAAACCACGGATCTGTTTTTCAGTCCTCGGCGGCTCCATCTCTTGGATTGCTTTGATCTTTTGAGGATCTACCTCGATCCCTCTTTCGCTGACCATGAATCCCAACAACTTTCCTGAAGTGACCCCGAATACACACTTGCTCGGGTTCAAGCGAAGCTTATACTTCCGGATCCTTTCAAAAAACTTCCTCAGGACTACGGCATGCTCTGGTCGAGTCTTGGATTTAACGATCATGTCATTGACGTAAACTTCGACCTCTTTATGAATCATGTCATGCAATAAGGTGGTAGCCGCCCTCTAATAGGTCGCCCCTGCATTCTTCAGCCCAAACGGCATCACTCTGTAGCAATATGTTCCCCATGGAGTGGTAAACGCAGTTTTTATCATGTCCTCAGGGGCCATCTTGATCTGATTATATCCGAAAAACCCATCCATAAAGGATAACAAAGCCTGACCAGCTGTATTATCCACCAGGAGATCGATGCTCGGCAAAGAAAAGTCATCCTTGGGACTCGCCCTGTTTAAATCTCTGAAATCCACGCACATTCTGACCTTTCCGTCCTTCTTGGGCACCGGTACTATGTTAGCCAACCATTCTGGATATTCAACCACTTGAATGAAGCCCGCATCTAACAGCTTCTTGACTTCATCATTGATTTTCAATTCCCATTCTGGTTTTAATTTTCGAAGTTTTTGCTTTTTGGGCTTGGCACCTGGGATTAGGGGAAGACGATGCTGGACAATGTCTTCGCTTAATCCCGGCATGTCATCATAGGACCAAGCAAAAACCTCTTTGTATTCCTTAAGCAAAGTGATTAATTCTTCACGCTCCTCCGGGGATAACGTTTTACCAATCCGTATCTCCCGGATTAGGGTTTCATCACCAATGTTGACGGTTTCAATTTCTTCTTTAAGTGGTTTAGCCCGACGCTGCTCCTCCTGAGTGATCATGTGTTTGATCTCAGGGGGAGTTTCATCGGCATCCTCATAAGAGGGGGAGTCTTGATCATTGTTAGTAGTTTTATCAATTTGTGAAGCAGAAACAGAGACAGAAAGATACTGAAACGAGTCCTTCATTTCATTCATAGAATCAAAATTTACATCATTGATCAATTGGCCCACAGCAGGCTTTACAGTATGCTCAAAAAGAAAGTTTGTATCGTCAACTGAAATGTTGACACCTGACTCAACTGGACTATGTATGGACTTTGTGGTATATTCTATAACAGACTCATCTTCATAGACAGCATCTATACCGGAGGACTCGCCATCCGCACCAGGAATGTCTAAGCTTCCTAAGGTACCTGCATCCAAAGAATTGTTAGAAATAACAGACTTTATATTTGACTTGGAAACAGACACATACTCAGAAACTTTAGACTCTTTTGGAGGAACGTGACTATGCTGAAGGACTAATTGAGGAATGACCTGAGAGGTCCAGTTATCAAGGGGTACCTCAGCTAGGGTAATTCGGCCCTTAGGGTTCAGGATGTGCGCATCTTCTCCGATCATGGCAATGACCGGTGCCTCAACCTCGAAGAGGGAGTCTAGAAGGCGCGGTTCTAAGTCCTCCGCCCAATCAAATTCCTGTTTTTCGACAGCTGTAATCTGCCCATGGAAGTACTCATCCGGCAATTCATCAGCGAAAAAGATTTCAAAACCTGGCAGCTCTTTCCCAGACTCATCCAACCACGGCTCGGGGAAACCACAGAACGGGCGATCACCTCCTTCTTTCCTGTACCTACCATTCATCAACAGACTGAACGGTCCCATAGGCAGCTCTAGGCCCCGACGACGCAGCTCTGCCCACTTCAGCATGTACTGCTTCCTTTCCCTGATCTCCTTTCGGGTGGGTTCATATCCTAACCCAAACAAATTATTCGCGACCTTCAGCTCCGGCCACTCAGTTAAACCCTGCAGATTTCTCCCTAGACCAGTTCCAGGAATATACCCATATTTGCGCATTATCCATGCTACCTGCGCATTTGCACTGGACATAAACAGAATGTTTTCGCTCATAGCTTCTTCCATAGTAATGGTCGAAACTTCAAGCGAAAACCCAGTCATACTGACATCTATGGTGCTTGAACCAATCTGCTCTTCGGATATCTGTCCAACCTCTGGTTCTGGGTCCCCTCTAACTGTGATAATCCTGTTATTCTTGATGAACTTGAGCTTCTGATGGACAGTGGAAGGAACCACTCCGACTTTGTGAAGCCAAGGTCGGCCGAGAAGGAGAAAGAAGGAGGTCTTGATATCCAGAACTTGAAATTCTATGTCAAACATTTCACCTCCAATCTCAATTTCGGTGACCAAAGTTCCAATGACATCCCTTCTGGTCCCATCGTAAGCCAATATCCCCTGCTCTGACGGAATGTAGTCATTTGGCCCAAACCCCAAGGCAGTAGCGGTGCTCAAAGGACACACATTCAGAGCTGATCCGTTGTCAACCAAAACCTCTGGTACCTTCTTCTTATTGCAAACGACGGTAACTCTGAGGGATTTTGTATGATTCTTACCTTCCGGAGTCAGATCTTCATCAGAAAAAGATATGGTCATAGCTGCTCTGGCCATAGATACGAGCCCAACCAGCTCGTCAGGGGTTATATTCACAGACACCTGTGCTATATTCAGTTCGCGAAGTATAACCTGACGATGCTTAGGTGATGACATCAACAGACCCCAGATAGAAACATTAGCTTGGGTCTTTCTAAGCTGCTTCAACAGAACGTCTTCATCTTCTTCAGGATGCAACCTCTGATTCTGATTTTCAACAGCTCTGGCAATCTCAGCGGGATTCTCTGCTCTCAGCTCGGGAGGCTTAAAGACGCGTCCACCATGAGTAACATGGCGAACCTCATCACAAGGATCGTTCAACAGAAGCAAATCATCATCCTCAAGCTTAAGGACATACGGGACTTCGCCTTTCTCTTCCTCCCCCTCGAATCTGAGGACATAAGGGCATCCAGAGGATTCCCCAACTTCTTGCGTAGAGGACAAGACATAAGGCTCTTCGCATTTAACTTCCTCATCATCGGATTCCCATCTCAGGATATACGGCTCATCAAAAATAACGGCACATATACGGGAATGATCCAGGACAACCTCCTCAGTAAGAATGGCATAGACATTCGGAGGAGGCATAGCGTGCGTTGGCAATGGATTCCTGGTGACATTAGGAAGAGCCTCCACCGCAATTTCTTTTGCCTCGATCTTATCCTGGATCCTATGCCTTAATGCCATACATCTGTCGGTCAAATGCCCAACACTCTGGTGATATTCGCAGTACTGATCTTTTCTCCAATATTTCGGGAGAGGATTTGGGGCTTCCCGGGGTTCTAGTAGAGTGATCTTCTTGTCCCTCAACAACTTTTTAAGAGCTACAGATAGGGAATAGGGTAAATGAGTGAATTGTCTGGGCTCATTTCTTTCCGGACGAACTCCTCCGGGACCTTCTCTCCTAACTGGACGAGCAGTATTCACATTGTTAACTTCCTTCGGAGGCGCCATAGGCCTTTTTCCCTCTCTGACATCTGAGGTGGAGGTCCTAGTTCTCAGGCCGCCCTTAGCCAATATGTCTTTGATTCTAGTCCCGGTCTTGATCAGATGATCGAAGTCATTGAAGTACTGGATTGACATATGAGGAAAGTAGAAGGGGGAAAGATTCTTGACGGCAATCTTGATAAGATCGTCATCCGGTAACTTGTGGGTCATTTGGGCTGCCTTTCTCCTCCATGGCCGAATGAAGGAAGTAAAGGTCTCATTGGGTCCCTGCTTCAGCGATTTCAGGTCCCTTTTTGTCACGTCAATCCCCTCTTCCATGGAGAATTGCTGGACAAATTTGTTAGCCACACCTTCAAGGGTCCTGCTTTCTTCTGGCTTCAGATGCAAAAACCACTTCTTGGCTGTCCCAGTCAAAGTTCTAGGGAACACTAAAGCAATCTGCTCTGGGGATAAACCGTGCTGCTGCAACAGAGGAATGACTGACTTGAGATGGCTACGAGGGCACCCCATTCCGTCGTATTTGTCAAAGTCTGGCATTTTGAACTTGGGCGGAAGTACGACCCCTGGAGCTATCATGAATTCAGACATATCCAAATTTTTGGGACCTTGGCACTTCATGGTTTCCATATCCCGGGTCAGCTTCTCAATTTGGTCAGTCAATTCCTGTGCTTTATCAGGATTTCCTAGGTTAGGAAGACAGTTCTCTGCTGCGTATTGGCACTCATCAAAGTCTTCGATTTCAGGCAATACAGCTGGCGTGGGAGAAACAAGAGGAACGGAAGGTATAACTGGGGATTGCTGATTGGCCGGGTCTTTAGAGGTAGAAAGACGATCATTTTCAGGAGGGTTATATCATCCTTCATGGCACTCAACTGAAGGAGAATAGCCTTCATCATTTCATTCGTATCAGGACTGTTGTTTCCGGTCCCTTCCATTGATTCAGATGCCAGTGGAGAGGATGAAAGAATTTCTGGACGACCAAGGAGAAGCGGCGCAGGAGAGGTGAAGGATTCTGGGGAAAAAGAAAGTCTATTCAGCCTGGAATATGAAGACTGACGGGACCATGCCGATTTTGAATTGACTTTCTTAGGAGCGATGATGTCCCGCTAAGACTCCTGAATGGAAGTTAATAAGTTAGATTGCACATTTGATAATTGAAATCAGGTAGCTTCCACAAATTGAGAGAAAGAAAAGAAACACACTTTGCATTGATTATATCGAGACAGGTTACAATGACGACGATTGGCAACGTAAAAATTGATGAAACTTTGAATCGCCAACTGCTTATAACATGTATCAAGTAAAACTTTTTTCTCTATATTTTCATCTATAATGAGACCGGGATTACAATCTTTGACTTTGATTATGTCCAAGTAAAACAAGTGAAGACAGTAAAGAAATGATAATCTCATGCCGAAAATATTCATGGTTCACCAATCCGAGCTTTTCGGCTTGCAGGCCCTCCGGACATTCCTTCCTTCCGAAGTTTAGACACGAAAGCAGATCTCCTCTCCGTGATTTTTTCTCTCCAAGCAGCTACTATGGATGCAATGAGATCAGGAGTAAGGTCTTCACAGTTAGGTGGTGTGATAACCTTAGGAGCACAAGAGCTTGCATTAATCTGGCAAGGGAAACACAAAGGTGCATAGAAAGATGATTTTTCTAAACCCATAAGATAAACAAATGAGTATGGGTAGGTGCTGGTGATCATTTTTGGACAGGATTGGCTCACCCAATGAAATTGGTCTTCCCCTACATTCTGCAGCCAATGGTGCCACTCATTAAGCTGGGGTTGCTTAATCTTTGTCTTCCAAGAATGAAAACCCTTGAGGGCGTACTCAATGCTGTTTTATGGCTGAATGATAGTGAGTTTCTCACATAGCCACACATATAACAGCTTAGCACATCCGAAAAAATTATCCTCCACCTTTTTACTAGCAATAAGGTCTAAGCCATAAAAGGTTTCGGCTAGCATTGTAGGGACAGGATTTCTCCCCTCATTTATCTGATCTACTATCGTCAACAAAGTGAAAGGGGCGGCACTAGAGTCTCTGCGAAGGACATGGCGTGCAAAGACAGCAAAAACTAGGGCATTACGTCGACATTCCTGAAAACGGGAGTCAGTTGGATCGACGTTTTTGGAAAACAACTCAATGAGGGTCTGAAATTGCACATTTTTCTCTGCTAAGCAATGCAGGGTTTTCACAATCTTATTTTCGAATAATCTGCAAAAAAGATCATGAGGGGAGTCTACGCTCGAAGGTCGGATCCAAAGTCCCCCAGGAGGAAGTCCTAACAAGACACACCAATCTTCGAATATAGGGCAAAGTTCAAAAGACCCAAATCGAAAGACATGGAAAACAGGGTCCCAAAATCCAGTAGTTGCTTGAAGAAACATCCAATCTATACCGCGACTGTTTAGATGAGTAAATGAACCGATGAAATGCTCAACCACACTCCTTTCTTCGCATCTTAACGGAAAAGATTTAACAGTCTCCGCTATCCATTTATCTAACAAATTATTCGCCATGATTATCATTCAAATAGGACAAAGATCAGGAAAGAATAGGAATAACTGTGCGCAGACAAATGGCAAGGCTAACTCGGCAATCAGTTTTATGAAAAGGATACCGTCTGAGACAATGAATTTTTCATCAAAGATGAGGGGTAAACAATAGATCAGAAAAATAGACCACGGCCATAAGATGACAGAAGTAGGTCATAAACCGGATCTAAATCTGGTGCTGGATACCAACAACTTTACGATCAAGAGGATCAGAATTGTAGACCATGGCCATAGGGACAGCGATAAGCTATCGGCTAGATCTCGAGGTGAAACAGGTATACAAACAAATATATATCCTAATGGATAATAGATATACAAATTGAATCTATGACACAACGAAAGACTGGATAAACAATCAGAGGGTAACGAATAAATTATGACCACAAGAGCGACACGTACATGCCACTAACCTAGTGAGACTAAAAGGATGTAAATACAACTGATCAAACCAGAAGTTCTCACTAAAAATGGGTTCCAAGCTAAATCAAGGCTATACCTGGGAATCGAGACAAGGAAAACTGACTCTAAAGAATAGCCTTCATGCTCAAAATATGCTGCGAAAAATTCAACAGCATAACGGCTAGACAAGAAAGATAAGGTAAACCCATGGTTTAACTAACTCTAAAGAATAGCGGTCATGCTTAACGTGTTCTGTGAAAAATTTGACAGCATAACGGCTGGACAAGAAAGTCAAGGTAAGGTAAACCCATGGTTTAACTAACTCTGAAGAGTAGCAGCCATGCTCAAAATATTCTGGGTAAAATCTGACAGCATGACGACGCTAGAAAGGATTCCCACAACCCAACCCAAGGTATATGAATAGCGGTGGTAAAAACAACTCATAATCGGTAAACGAAATATGGCTACCAAAGAAAGGTGAGCAAATGAAGGACTGACCATAGGTGAGAACACATGACAACGGGTCAAATCCCCTAATCAACAGATCAATGACAAAACAGGGCCAATGTAATGGCAAGCAAAAGACCACTGATCAGATCCAGATCTGAATAATGAATAGGTATAACTGATTGAAAAGAATAAGGGACTCTAACTAAGAGGAGAACCCTATGTAATCAGTATATAAATATACACATACATATATCCTAACCAGGGGCACCAGCCCTAACCTTAATCTAGCGGAGTCAAGGAAGTCTCGACTCAAGACAGACTGGTGAGTGTACTAGGACCGTGCTGTAGCCATGTAAAATGAACTACCCTAGTCTACAAAGGGGACAAAGCTCCTAACTCTAGGCTTCACATGTGTAAGCAACACATGTTCATCCTCATATGAATGCAATATAGATGTATATAAACACGGGTACTTCATAGTTGGGTTTCACTAAGTCAGTAAGTATATACATAATATATAAAACAAAGTATGGCTCCGGACTCAATCTATCGGGTACTATGCGTATGAAACATACTTAATATGTGTAACAAAAGTACGCCCAATGTTATACATAGTATGCTTCATTGCTCATTGGCTGCTGTAGACAAAAGTACACCCAATGTCTACGGCTGCAGCACCGGCGCATAGCTTAGAAATAGATTCAACAGTACCATCAGGGTGTAATGACATCCTAGTCGGGCACGCATTGAATCTATCCCGTAGAGCCAATAATAATGAAAAACAATGAAAGAAATAAAGAATATGACGATGCATGATGTGCAGTGTGTGAATCCCTCGTTTTAATTACGCACCTACTCGGTGCCCCTGGATTCTAACGATAAAGTTCCCATTTAGCTTAGTTTTGACCCAAATTTCTTCAAAATTAATTAAAATGACATTTTTACAGAGTTAGGCAATGTTTCAAAAAATCTCCAGCAGAGTCGCCAATCTGTGGACCCCGATCCGAGAGAGGCGGGGGGACGTGCCCCCACGCGAGTCTCAGGATCATCCACGTGAAGGAGAGCTCCACCAAGGAACTCTCGAAAGAGTGCCCCTCACAGCATGAGCGGCGATGTCAAGTGAGATACATCTCGATTCGGGGACCAGCCCGGATTTGAGACACACCTTAAACAAAGAAAGAGTCGTCATCCAAGGAAGTAGGCCCTGGATCCCATGCTGTGCTCTGTCGCAACAGATAACCAGAGATATAAAAGGTCCGTGCCTGATGACGAATGGGGAAGGGGTTAGGCGCCCCCAATTCGCCCAAGTGCGAGCACCTGGTCTCTTATGCCATTTATTATTAACTTTGAAGAATTTTGGGCGAAAATCATGTGAAATGGGAACGAAGATCCCCGAGATAACGTCTAGCTAATCATGCATGTCTCGGAGATGAATAAGAAGCACACACAAAAAAGATGAATGACATGCCACCTAAGAATAGCTAAGTTATGAGTGTCATGCCTGATTGGTGTCTAAGTTCTGGTGGACAAACACATGCATGCTACAGCTAAGAGTATAGGATATGTACATGAAAGTAAGAAAACACAGCAAAACACACAACACAACACGACTCCACACGACAAACCCTAAACTCTAATGCGATAATTGACTCGGACCAAGATGGCCATCCATCTTAGCTGCACTACGTATCCCGGCCTCAGGAAGAATCAGAGCCAACGTAGTTCGGCGACCTATGCTAAACTACAATGCCTAACCTTCTAGGACCGCTATCCTAGACTCGATCAACTAGACCTGACTAGTTTTTAAAGCTTCTTGCGCCATTACTTAAGTTCGAGTGAATGGTAATTTTTTAGGACTCCCTATATGCCCTAACTAATGCAAGTGGACCCTACACCCTATGTGTGACTAGGTTGTGCGTCCTAAGGAAAACCATGGGCTCTCTAAGCGCGTCCTAGTCTAGCCATCGGCTCGACTAAGTGTCTAGCCGACCACGACTCGATGCCTTCTAACTCTGAGGACACTCACACGACCAGACATGACAAATCCACAAAATCAGGACATACTCCTAACTCTAAGACACCCCAAACGCCTAGGACAGACTCCTAACTCTATGGGAAGATCTTTGAAAAAAATAGTTTGCAAGGTTACTTTGAAGAATTTTTGTATTTTGAGAAGACTTAAAAGGTCTTGAAGCTTATGGAGTTTTTTAAAGTTGTGAAAGATATTTGCAAAAAAAAGGTGACTGAACTCAGGATGCCAGCAGCACGCCTGAGCTGCCTACGTACCCCTCAGCTAGGGATCAAGCCATCCGTAGTTCGGACGAAAAGGTGAGAAATATTTGTAAAATATGGTGATGTAAAAATGGTGAAAGGGGTGCAAAAATGGTGTGTGAAAATAGTGTAAAAAGAAAGGGTGACTGGACTCAGGATGCCAGCAGCACGCCTGAGCTGCCTACGTACCCCTCAGCTAAGGATCAAGCCATCCGTAGTTCGGACTCAGATTTTCCTAACTACTCCTAATGACTCGAGATTTTTAAGATTTTTGATTTTTAGATGTTTTTGAAGTTTTTGACACAAGAGGACAGAATCTTATCATCATAAGGGCAGGACTGACTCCAGATATCCCGCAAAGGTTGGACAGCATCCTATACTCTGCGGGGGAAATGAACAGAATCACGACTCTGCAAGGGTTGGACAGCATCCTATACCTTGCAGGAGCGGATAAAAATCACATGACTTGATGAGAGGTTGGACAGAATCCTAACCCCTATGATGATAGGACAGACCCCTGAAAGACTGAAGGACTGACTCCTATGCTGATAACTCTGAGAAGGGCTCTAATGAGACATGACATGTCTCCTAAAACAAAAGGATAAGTAAGGCCAATGAGACAGCCTGTCTCCAGAATGGGTAAGACATTTCTGCACGAGACATAGCTTGTCTCTTAAGAGGGTATAACTTTCCTTGCATGAGACATAGCCTGTCTCCCTGAGGGTAAGCTTTTCTACGAGACAAAGCATGTCTCTCTAAAAGGGTGGGTGGGGGCCTGCAAGTATCAAGGTGAAGAAATGCCAAAATCAAGGAGATGATGGTGTTAATAACAAAGACCAAAGATTTCGACACCTTTTTCCAGTTCTGTAAAGATTATTCAAGTTTCATATTACGCACTCAAAGCTATAACCAAAACTGATTTCACCAATATCAATAGTGTTATGACCAAAAATATAGAGTAGTGCGAATATAAATCCTTCGCATCTAAGAAAATGATACTACCATAACCTTGTTTTAACACCCATAACTGACCCAAGGAAATGAGATTAACACTTCAATATCTTAACATTTAATGAGCTAGTAAGAGCTTTCTGGAAACGATAATAACCTGTTGACAGCCTTTTAAACACTAAAAGCGAGTTCATAAAGCTTGAAATCAAAGCATTGGAGTGTTAATACCATTTCCCTTCTCTTTATCATGTTTTTGACAATTGCAGCAAGAGAAAGGGATTGGAAATTCTATCGGTGTGAATCAATTCCCTTCGCATCACTGCACTATCTTATGAATAAACTAAACCCAACCATTTTTTATTATTTGCATTTAATTCGCATCAGATGGCCACTCTCATACACGAAAACTAGTTGAGAAACGATTTTCCAAACAATTGGCAAGCAAATTTTCGGTACAGGCAGATATCCTCCTCTCAAAATTAGAATCACAAACACAGGAACATATGCATTTGTAGGCAAAGAAGCGCATAAACCAAATTCAAAGATGAGTTTTTACCTTTGCTGAATTGAAGCTCCAAATCGGATGCGATCCTCCTTGTGAAAGCAGGTGAATGTCAAGTACAGAAGACCAACAAATAATGTAGAGGATCCCAAGAGAACAAATAACTTGCTGGAAGAGAAAAGAAAGAAGAAAAAAAAAATTCCCTTTGCAGACTTTCTCTTTAAGAAGGAGATGGCCCCTCTTCTTATTTTTTATTTCAATTCGATTGAAACTAAAAGGGCTTTTTTTTTTTTTGGGGGAAATTGAGGGTATGAATGGGGGGATGGAAAAATGAGGAGGGTTTGGAGCTACCGTGGTGAAAGGAGAGGAAAATGGTGGAGAGGGTTTCGGAAAAGAGGGAAATGGGTTTGGGTCTCGTGGTAGGGACGGTGGTTGAAGTGGAAATGATGGAGGCGAGAGGTGGTGGCCGGATTCAATGGTGGGTGTGCTGGTTTCCGGCGGGGTATGGTCGGAGATGGGTTAGAGGGGGGCGTGAAGATGGCGGTGGAAGATGGGTGTGGCCGTTAATGGTGGAGGCACGGCCGGAGCTGGGAGAGTTTGGGTTTTCGAAGGGTTCTCGAAAATGGGTTTTGGGAAAACGGCTGCGATGGAGAAGAGGGTTTGTAGGAGTGGAGATGGGTGCGGTGATGGGGATAAACGAAGGTGGTGGAGGCGGTGGAGATGGAAATCGGAAAAATGGGTTTGCAGATTTGTGGTAGGGACGGTGGAGATAAAGATGGAGTAGGGTCTGATGAAATGGGTTTGCAGGGATGATGGTTGAGGTGGCGGCTGGCAATGGGTTTGATGTTTGGGGAAATGGTCAAGGATGGGTGGCTGTGGAGGAAGCTTGGCCGGAGGAGTGGGGTTGAGCTTGCCGGATTCCGGCAAGCTTATCGGAGAAGATGGAGATAGGTGGTTGGGGCGAAAATCTGCAGAGGAGGTGGTGGTGTTTTTTTGTTTTTTTTTTGAAAATGGGTTTTGGATTTGCAGACAAAATACAAAATGATAGAGGTGGTGGTGGTGATGGGCGGTTTTAATGGGGGTTGGGGTAGGTTTTCGAGATGATGATGGGTGGCTATGAGGGTTTGATGGTGGTGGCAGCGGGGGAGGTATGCCAGAGAAGATGGAGGAGGAGGAGGTGGGTTTTTCGAAAATGGGTTTTAGGTTTGGGAGGTGTGGTTTTTTTTTTTTGTTAGGTGTTGAGAGGAGGGGAAGAAGAAGAAGGTGGGATGGGATAGGCTTGCCGGATTCCGGCAAGCTCGCCGGAGAAGATGGTGCTGGTTTTTTTTTTTTTTTTTTTTTTTAAATGAGTTTTTGCTGGCTGATGGTGGGTTTGGTTAGAATCGGTTTTGGGGAGGAGCCTAGGTGGTGGCTGTGGGTTGGGTAGAATCGGTTTTGGGGAAGAGGCTAGGTGGTGGCTGTGGGTTCTTCTCCCTCTCTCTCTTTTTTTTTTTCTTTTTTGGAATGAGGCCTCCCTCTTCATGCAAGAACTCTCTTTGTTTTATACTTAGGGTTAAATCCTTAACTCTAATCCTAACCATCTATGTGGCATCTTCCTTTCCTTGGGTGATCTCCACCCTTGATCTACTTCCTCCACAAACATTCCATTTTAGAAACCCTAAAACCCTAAAGTGTTCTAACTAATCTAGACCCTACACCTCATCTTTCTAATCCAATGGTCTATGTATGTGGCTTGTAGAGAAAGCCATACCCACTTTACAAAAACACCCAAAGGATGAGGTATTTTACCCTCCTGCCATTATCCCCTCCTTTTACAAAGAAGAGACATATTTCCCTCCTTTCCTTTAATGGGCCACCCTCTTTAGCGTATTTTCTGTGCTGGGGGGGGGGGGGGGGGGCTATGCAAGAATGGGAGAAGAATGAATTATCATTTTTATTTTTATCTTCTTTTGTACATTTCTTCTAGGAGAATGATATCGGCACATCCATATTTTGATAATTACACTCCTCAATTTGGGCCCATTTTCTCGAAATATTATTCAACTTGAGGACTTTTACTCGACTTTGGAACTTTAGCTCAACTTTTAGGGACCTCAGGACCCGGTCAAAATGGGGTGTCTACAGCTATGTATTTCATAACTGCTGTGATTAGCGTTGTCTAAGGGTTTATAAGGGTTGATAAGTGTTATTAATGTTTGATGGCCCTACCATTGAGTTGAACCCTTGCTAGGTATTTCATAACTGCCGTGATTAGGGTTGTCTAAGGGATTATCCAAAAAATAATCCCTTATTTTTTGGCTTTGATAATCCCATAGAAAACCCCCATTTAGGTACTAGAAACCACCTTTTAGCCCATGACCCTATTTTATTCCAATCTGTCCAATTGAAAACACCCTAGATAAGCTCCATTAAGCCACAACTTTATAGCCCCTTTTAGAGTCTTGAAGTTTATGTTAGAGAATTTAGAACCCCTGTGTAAAATTATAGAAAAATGCCCAAATCAATGGTTTCTCTTCTTTTACACTATGATGGACATTTGAAGGATGAGGTTTCTTGGGACTATGTCGGGGGGAGGAAGACATTGTTATTGGTTTCCCGCCGAATTAATTTTGATGAATTTCAAAGTGCAATCCAAAGAAGAATTAGTATAACAGAAAGAAATATTTTATTATCGATCAAATGTCGATACGTTCTTGATCCATATATAATCATTTTAATCGACGCTGATGATGATGTCCTTCAAACAATGTTAAGGATGTCTGACAAAGACATGTTCAATTATGTGATGATATACATAACGAAAACCATAAGTGAGAACGGTATTAATTCATTCAATTCGTCATTGCTTCCTCCAAACAATGTCTGTATTAGTAGAACCTCTATTAATCCTAACATTCCATCTACTTTGATTCCGCTCCAAGAACGTGCACGCGAACAGAAAAATGTCAAATTTCGCCCGCAATTTGAAGTGGACTTGCAAAAAGACTACGAAAGTGAATTTGTAAGTGAAGAGATCATTGATACCAGTGTAGGAGGTACTCCAGGAGAATGCAACATAAGATACTTTTGTTCTTTGGTAATCTTTCAAGACTTTCATAGTTCAAATTATGAATTAATCATATGAATTGAGGCTGATTATATATTTTCGAACTATACAGGTCTCGATTTGACTTAAATGAAACATTGGCAAGTGATTTGCATGCTAACCATGTTACCGAATGTATAGATGAGTTATAAAATGTTGGAGATCAACGCAGCATACAATCGGTGTGTTACTGGACGAAACACATCTGCGAGGGAAATATCTAGGAATCTTATTGATTGCAATCGGTGTCGATGATAACAACGATTTATATCCATTAGCATTTGGGGTGGTGGAGACGGAGAATGAAGATAGTTGGGAGTGGTTTCTGTAGTTGTTGAAAAGGCACATATTGATGAATGTATTCACTATATGCTCCGATCGGAAGAAGGGGTTGTTGCAGGCAGTACCTACAGTATTTTCCAATTGTTATCATAGTTATTGCATGTGTCACCTGGCTGCCAACTTCCGGTCCGACTTCAAAGATCTTTTACTTGAGAGATTGTTCCGGAGAGCCGCAAGAACATTGAGGGAGAGTGTTTTAAAAGAAACAATGGAGAAGATTAAGGCAAAGAATGAACGCGCACATAAGTGGATAAGTAACGTTCCGAAGGAAAACTGGGCTAGTTTTTATTTCAAGGGGGATATGTATGATGTATTGACTACGAATAGATCAGAGTGTTTCAACGCTGTCTTGAAGGATGCCAGAAAATTACCGATTACATCATTGGTAGAGCACACTCGACATCAGACTACCCAGTTCATTCAGAAGTGTAAGAAGTTAGGTAGTAGTTGGCACACAAAGTTGACTCATTACGCAGAAGAACGTATAGAGTCATCACTGAGGGAGAGCTGCCAATATACAGCTAATCGACTAGGGACTCAAGAATTTGAAGTAAAGTCCCTTGAAACTACAGATTCCGTCGATTTCATAACTCGAATGTGTAGTTGTCGTGCCTTCCAAACATACGGACTTCCGTGCGGACATGCAGTCGTAGCCATTAACATCACAGAATTCGATCCGTACGATTACTGCGACGAATGTTTTGATGCAGAGAGGTATCAGGATACATACGCTAAGGTTGTGCATGCAACACTAGATCCAACACAATGGCATGAAAGTCCAGAACCGTTAATGACAATATTACCACCGCTTGCAAAGCGACCGCCTGGAAGGCCACGCACGAGAAGAACGGATTGCGAGTTGAAAGGTTGATTACATTATAAGTGCACCCGATGCCGACAACTTGGTCACAATAGAAGAAGTTGCAAAGAACCTCCTGTCGTCGGACCGAACCTCGACGAAACTGCTATTGGACCTTCTGCACCAATACTCACGAGGTCGGGCATACCTTGTCAAGCTCCCTTCTTTACGTAAGGGTGTGGGTTTTCTTGATGAGAAGTTGTATATGATTTTTTTATGTACTCATATACTCTTACGATTTTTTTTGTTATTTTGTAAATAGCCGTTGTATTCAAATACACTTATAATTTTTTTGGAGTAGAAGTCACCCTATTTTTGAAACAGTAACGAATCAATTGCTGAGTTATTACAGTGGGTCCCATAGCTTGGCATAACTCGGCCTAATATGGCCAAGTAATAATAGAGGTCCCCTCCATCCCTAATAATTTCTAAATTTTCATATGTGATACTCCCATTTCATCTCTTGGTCACCCCATTTTCATATGTGATATTCTCATTTTCCTTGACCTGGTAACCCCTTCCAGGCCCAACAGACATGAACCGAAAATTTTCCGGTGTGATAACCCCATTTCATCACTTGGTCACCCCATTTTCATAAGTGATACCCCCATTTTCCTTGACCTGGTAACCACTTCCAGGCCCAACAAATAAGAACCAAAATTTTTCCAGGTGTGATAACCCCAGTTTCATATGTTAGAACCCCATTTTCCTTGACCTGGTAACCCCTTCCAAGATCAACATACATGAACCGAAAATTTTCCAGGTGTGATAACCCCATATTATCTCTTCGTCACCCCATTTTCATATATGATAGCCCCATTTTCGTTGACCTGGTAACCCCTTCCATGCCCAACAGATAAGAACCGAAATTTTTTCAGGTGTGATAACCCCAGTTTCATATGTGAGAACTCCATTTTCATATGTGATACCCCCATTTTTCTTGACTTGGTAACCCCTTCCAGGCCCAACTGACATGAATTGAAAATTTTTCAGGTGTGATAACCCCATTTCATCTCTTGGTCACCCCATTTTCATATGTGATACCCCCATTTTCCTTGACCTGGTAACCTCTTCCAAGCTCAACAGATAAGAACCGAATATTTTTTAAAATAAACAAAACCACCCAAGGGGTATTCAGGTAAAAAAACATGACTGGAAAAGTAAAATGGACCTATTTCACAAATTTGAAATGTGGGGGTACCGTTTCACTATTTCCGCTATTATTAGGACCCTTTTGACCAAATTTCCTTTGAAATAAAGTATCCAACAATTGTATATCCCATCATCTAGTTATTGAAATGACAAGCAACTACTTTGAACGTGTTGTAATCCCTAAGGCCAAGCCTGGCAGCAAGTATTTTTTTCATGATAAATCGGTGTCTCTTGAGTGGTGATCAGAGAGGGCAGGGCAGAAGGAGAAGAAGAGAGATTTGAGAGGATACGGTTGAGAATTGAGAAATGGCTAAAATCAAGAAAAAGTTGATCTTATTTTGAGTAGGGTTTTTTGTTTCCTGATTTCTCACCCTTCTTTCCATTGAGTGAGAGAGCAGGAGATCGTCCTGTGTTTCCAGATTTTAGAAATCTCGGGATGGGGAGAGAAATTTCTAAAACCTGGATTTCTTACTTGAATTCCAGGATAATGGATTGAAAAATCTAGAATTCTACACCACTTTCAAACTAAAACCTGGATTCAAAAATCCACGTATCCATACAGCCCCCAAGCCACTTCACCCGCCCTACGCCTCTCTCACCACTTGGAGACACTAGTTTATCATGAAAAAAAAATCATGGTAGCCAAACGTGCCCTACACGATAAGGTTTTCCTAATTGTTTTATCAGCTATCTATTAATTTTCTCTGGCCGGTAAAATTGGAACAATACAAAGCAGATTAGCATGGCCCTTACGGAAGGTAAACATAAACCATTTGCGAAATTGTACTCTCTCTCTCTCTCTCTCTCTCTCTCTCTCTCGAGTACCATGTAAAGAATTGTTATCTCATTTCGAAGGTGCTTTGTGTTGCAACTATGAGATTGTGAGTTCAAGCCCGCTTGCCTACCAAGAAAAAAAAAATAGAACCTGGAGGTTGGAGGTTCAATCCCAGCTTACCTACAAAAATAGTACCTCTAGCTCACTGGTCAAATGCTCTGTTCTCCAACCTTGTGCTTGTCTTGGAGCATGCATGAACTGACTAACCGGGCCAACAATAAAGATAATGTCAGGTCTCAAAACTGTTAAGTATATCAGCTTCCCTATCAACTTTCTATATCTCCCTAGGTCATCCAGTAATTTACCTTGCTCTTGATCAAGTTTCACATTAGGACCCGTAGGAACCTCGACTGGTTTAGTCCCTAGCATTCATGTTCCTTCTAACAAGTTCGTCACATATCTTCTCTGAGAGAGACAGATACCACTCTTTGGCTTTTTCACTTCAATGCCTAGAAATATCTCAACGAATAGAGATCTCCAATTCTAAGGTGTCTGCTAAGATGACGCTTTAGCTCTCAAATTCAAATACTATCATTGTCAAAAACAATAATGTCGCCCAGATACACCAATAGTACTATTATACCATTAGTTTGACCTCTCACAAATACAGGATGATCTAATGTTGTCCTCTTCATTCCATACAGTGCTACTACCATACTAAATTTGTCAAACCATGATCTGAGAGACTGCTTGAGCCCATAAATTGACTTCTTTAATTGCCATATCTTATTAGATAACTCCCCCTGAGCAACATAACATGGAGACTGCTCCATATACACTTCCTCCTGCAGATTTCTTTGAGGAAAATCATTCTTTACATCAAGCTGAGACAATGGTCAATGCAAATTATTTTTTTTATTTAGTCTTTTTATTATTAGGTTAGCATAGTATATATGGAAACCCACTTTATAAACCCTACAAAACTCTCTCAAAATCAGCAAAATGTATAACAACAATAAAAAACCACCAAATTCTCATATATGCACATGCTACACAATATTCAAATTCTCAATTTATAAAATAAAAAACATATATTGCATAATAAATAAAAAATAGATTTGGAATTGTCAATCATATCCAAGAAATCATGAAGAATCCCTATAAATTGATGAATAAACAGCAGTTATCTATATTGACGGAGATGATTATGGAGAAGATTAAGATGATTAAAGGGAATAAAAAGTGGAAGCTTTTTCTTACCTTGAAACGGGGACTGGAAATCCGCTTGCCCTGGACGAGTTTTCAAAGTTCAAAATCTTGATCGCCAATGGGGGACAGTTTTGATGGTTTTGATTTACCCGACAAATGATATTTTCAAACCCCACCCCACCCCCCTGCAGTTCGTATTCGCCTCCCTTATAATGTGAACAGTGGGCAACTTAACGCATTTTTACGTCAAATCACGTTAAATATTTGGGGGCATGCGTACTGCAGTGGAAGTGAAAATATCATCGCCCTAATTTATTCGAATGATTTTTGGGGCACAACCTCTTCAGGCTGTGGCCCATCTAATGGACGGTTTGGATCATCTTATGGTGCGGGCCATACCGTACTTTTTAATAAAGTGAGGAGTGCAATCATCAAAATACGGTAGTGGTGATAGTCTAAGGCAATTTCGCACAAAGACATACTGCGACCCCTCTTCTGAATGAGATAGAGCCACCTCAAGCACTTTGAGAGTGCCTCATAATATGCGGCTACATAAACCTAGTTGTTTCTGGCATAGATGGTGCTTTCAAAGTGCATATTTTCATGTAAAAATGATATCTTTTTTTCATGTAAGAATGATATCCATAGACCATAGTAACTAGCGAACTTAAAATTCAAAACAAGGTTTCTGAAATAGTCATTAATATGGTGTTCTAAGTGTGACACAACTTGGAGGGTTGTTATGACCTCCCTGACATGGGTGAGACTTCCTTGCATGTCTTGTGAGAATTTTAGCGGGTGGTTGAATTTATAGCAGAAAATAAAGCTTCCACTTATTTCACTTGCTCGAATTTCTACAGATGAAAAACGATTTCCAAAAGCTTGATAAATTGATTTTGGTAGAGAAGATCTTCCGGATTTTGCAAAGAATACAGTCCATTTTCTATAAAGCATAGGGTTGGAAGGAGAATGGGAGCCCACTTCTCATAAAAATAGATCTATATAATGTTTTTTTTAAATGGTGAAATTTCATTAAAAGAACATCCGCAACGAGGTCGTGAATACAATAGAAAACAGATAAAGAAAAGAAAATATAGAAAACAATGCTCCTCAAGGTAGAAGAAAATCAAATATCTCAGGTGATCCTCATCCATTTCACATGTCTAATGTGGGACTAGCAATGTGAAAACCACAAGATAGCTACAACAGGGTTTCTGAGATCTTCCCCGAGGGACATTCCCGCCCTCGGAGGCAAACCGGGGTTACCACGCCCTAGCTCTGATACCATTTGTAGGGGATTTAACCGGGTAGAACTCAACCCTAAAAGCTAGCCGTTAGAAGGAGGGTGCCCATTTCCTTATAACCCACCCACATCCATTTCACATGTCCGATGTGGGACTATTGCTTTTGCGTGGAACCCCAACAGATAGGACCGTACCAATGTCAACCAAGGTCTCTTCACCTGAATAATACAGACCATCATAGGAGGTATACTGCAGCCAAAAAAGTCATCCAAAATTTAATGTAGATTTTGGATCTGTTTTTGGGGAGAGTTTGTATGTTATAAGTCCATAAGTCCAGTATTTTTCAAAAAGAATTTCACGGCTTACACCATACGATGATCCAAACCATCCATTTGATGGGCCAAGACGTAAATATGTTGTGCCCCAAAAATCATTTCCTTAGGATGATCCCAACCCACCGATCTATAGAGATTTCCATAATGTGTAGTTCCTCTATAGGACTAGGATCATCCTATGAAAATGAATTTTGGGGAACAACCTATTTCGTCGTGGCCCATCAAATGGACGGTTTGGATCATCATATGGTGTAAGCTGTACGGTACTTTTTGAATAACACTGTACCATACGACTTGCCACATATAAAAACTCCAGTTTTTGGATGGCCAACAAAGCCACCTTTTACCCCTCAGGCTCTCCTTTGACCCCCGGTTGAAACATGTACAACAACGTGAGTTTATCCCATTATCCAAACAAATGAACGGTTTTGGGTCATCCTACAAAGTGGGCCGCACTGACTTCTCAAAACATGCTGAACTTCACACCATTACAGCAAATAAACTCTCTCTCTCTCTCTCTCTCTCTCTCTCTCTCTCATAGCTAAGTTACAACAACTAGGGATGCATTTTGGGTCCAATTGGATTGAGTTTTTGCTGAAAAACGAATTAGAATCAACTTGAACCTAACCCGAATTTATGGTAATACATCAACCAAAATTCTCAAAAATCTACCCTTGTACCTCTACCAACAACACACACATACACAAAGGTTTGAACAGACACACACATGTGATGATCTGATTTGTTGATCTTGTGGACCCGCCACTTGTAGAACGGACTAATTCCATGCCAGACCAAAATTAATGTCTTAACATGTATGTGGGTGGGCCCCATGACAGAATCAACACCTAAGCTGATAAACATGGACTACAGATTCATGTGACCCAAGGACTACCTTGCCTACTCTCCTTTTAGAAAATATGGTATTAAACAACGAAGATATTGTGAAATGCGCTAATCATTGGCCAACTAGAAACAAACTGTAATGGTGAGTTAATCAAGGAAGCTCACCGTCCTCGTTTTCTTGACAATCACTTGTTGATTTGATGGCACCGTCCTCGTTTGTGAATTATCAAGGAAGCTCACCTAACTCAAATTCGCTTAACAAATGGTGGTTGAGATGAGCTTGACAGCACACTTTGGCACTATTAAAGCATATACACAAGAATCTTATCCTTAAATTATAATGGTGAGTTAATCCTTGTTTTGACATTGGCACTCCCTTCTTTATTTTAAACCTCTCTTCAAATGTGATATATCTTAGTTCGGAATTGTACCAGGCTACTAGTGTGGTCAACGAGAAATAAGACACTGGATTGAGTTTTAAAGTAGCAGCGGTTAGGGAAAGACCAGCATATTCTGCTTCTGGTTATATATATGTTAAAGTATAAAAGATTAACATAAGGAAAATGATATGGAGACCGAGAGTACCACCTAGCAGGGGACCTGCAATGAGAAAATGACATGTGTTCAATAAAAAATTACTTTTTATGATTTCCCCAGACTTATGGGAAATTCAAGAAAAAATTTACTTTTTATGATTTCCCCACACTAAAGGGAAATCCCACGTCATTTATGATATTGTGGCGTTAAGCTATTTGTTCGGTCTCCTTTTAGGTCCTACTCTCGGTTTCTCTAGCATTACTCTTAAAATAACACCTTCTCCAACAGCTTAAGCTTTTGGAGTAACCCATTGTTTCATATGGTATGTGAGCTCAGGGCGTGGTAACCCTGGTTTGCCTCCGACGACGAAAATGTCCCTCGGGGAAGATCACGGAAACCCCGGTATAGTCTCATGGTTCCAACGTTGCCGCCGTGTGGAGGGGCGAGATTGTCCACGGGGGAGATTGTTGGGGTTTCCACACAAAAGCAAAAAGATCCCACATCGGAAAGTGATATGGATGCGGATGGGCTTATAAGGGAATGTCCCCTTAACAACTAGCTTTTAGGGGTGAGTTCTAGCCGATTAAATTCCCAGCACATGGTATCAGAGCAAAGGTTCTGAGTTCAAACCTCATTTATAGCAAAAATCCACATGCAATGGCCAAACTCAAAAGAGGGACCACATGTGCCACGTGTAGGCCAACCCTAGAAAGAGGGGCCACACGTGAGGGGGGGTGTTAAAGTACAAAAGATTAAAATAACACCTTCTCCAACAGCTTAAGCTTTTTGGAGTAACCTAGTTGTTTCATAATATAAGATGATTAATTAACTTATGTTAGACAATAACAAATAAAGAATCTGGATGGTCATAGCAATTAGCATTTGAAAATAATTCTCTAATTAAGAACATGTGCACTCATTGGTTATTATATATACCGATTGATTGTGTATAAACTATAGAAAAAAGGGTTTGTTGAAAAGCTATCTACAACATTCATTTTGTTATCTGCCTCAATTTCAACCACCCATCAATAAGCTCTCATGTCTAATAAGGGCAGGGATAATCATAAAAATTCCATTGGCTGAGCGTTCTGAACCATCGGACCAATGTTTTCTTGGTAGGCAAGCAGGCTTGAACCCACAATCTCATAGTTGCAACACAAAGCACCTTTGAAATGAGATAGCAATTCTTTACATGGTACGAGAGAGAGAGAGAGAGAGAGAGAGAGAGAGTACGATTTCGCAAATGGTTTATGTTTACCTTCCGTAAGGGCCATGCTAATCTGCTCTGTATTGTTCCAATTTTACCGGCCAGAGAGAATTAATAGATAGCTGATAAAACAATTAGGAAAACCTTATCGTGTAGGGCACGTTTGGCTACCATGATTTTTTTTTCATGATAAACTAGTGTCTCCAAGTGGTGAGAGAGGCATAGGGCGGGTGAAGTGGCTTGGGGGCTGTATGGATACGTGGATTTTTGAATCCAGGTTTTAGTTTGAAAGTGGTGTAGAATTCTAGATTTTTCAATCCATTATCCTGGAATTTAGGTAAGAAATCCAGGTTTTAGAAATTTCTCTCCCCATCCCGAGATTTCTAAAATCTGGAAACACAGGACGATCTCCTACTCTCTCACTCAATGGAAAGAAGGGTGAAAAATAAAAAACGGACGAACGGTGTCTCCCATCGAAGATTTTGAGGAAATCCAAGATTCTAAAATCCACATATCCAAACGGCCCCTTAAAGTCAGGAAACAAGTGTCTCCAAGTGACGGACTAAGAATCAGGAAACAAAAAACCCTACTCAAAATAAGATCAACTTTTTCTTGATTTTAGCCATTTCTCAATTCTCAACCGTATCCTCTCAAATCTCTCTTCTTCTCCTTCTGCCCTACCCTCTCTGATCACCACTCAAGAGACACCGATTTATCATGAAAAAATACTTGCTGCCAGGCTTGGCCTTAGGGATTACAACATGTTCAAAGTAGTTGCTTGTCATTTCAATGACTAGATGATGGGATATACATTTGTTGGATACTTTATTTCAAAGGAAATTTGGTCAAAAGGGTCCCAATAATAGCGGAAATAGTGAAAGGGTACCCCCACATTTCAAATTTGTGAAATGGGTCCATTTTACTTTTCCAGTCATGTTTTTTTACTTTAATACCCCTTAGGTGGTTTTGTTTATTTTAAAAAATATTCGCTTCTTATCTGTTGGGCTTGGAAGGGGTTACCAGGTCAAGGAAAATGGGGGTATCACATATGAAAATGGAGTTCTCACATATGAAACTGGGGTTATCACACCTGGAAGAATTTTGGTTCTTATCTGTTGGGCCTGGAAGGGGTTACCAGGTCAACGAAAATGGGGCTATCATATATGAAAATGGGGTGACCAAGAGATAATATGGGGTTATCACACCTGGAAAATTTTCGGTTCATGTCTGTTGATCTTGGAAGGGGTTACCAGGTCAAGAAAAATGGGGTTCTAACATATGAAACTGGGATTATCACACCTGGAAAAATTTCGGTTCTTATTTGTTGGGCCTGGAAGTGGTTACCAGGTCAAGGAAAATGGGGGTATCACTTATGAAAATGGGGTGATCAAGTGATGAAATGGGGTTATCACACCGGAAAATTTTCGGTTCATGTCTGTTGGGCCTGGAAGGGGTTACCATGTCAAGCAAAATGAGAGTATCACATATGAAAATGGGGTGACCAAGAGATGAAATGGGAGTATCACATATGAAAATTTAGAAATTATCAGGGATGGAGGGTACCTCTATTATTACTTGGCCATATCAGTCGGAGTTATGCCAAGCTATGGGACCCACTGTAATAACTCAGCAATTGATCCGTTACTGTTTCAAAAATAGGGTGACTTCTACTCTAAAAAATTTATAAGTGTATCTGAATACAGCGACTATTTACAAAATAACAAAAAAATTCGTAAGAGTATATGAGTACAAAAAAAAATCATATACAACTTCTCATCAAGAAAACCCACACCCTTACGCAAAGAAGGGAGCTTGACAAGGTATGCCCGACCTCGTGAGTATTGGTGCAGAAGGTCCAATAGCAGTTTCGTCGAGGTTCGGTCCGACGACAGGAGGTTCTTTGCAACTTCTTCTATTGTGACCAAGTTGTCGGCATCGGGTGCACTTATAATGTAGTCAACCTTTCAACTCTCGATCCGTTCTTCTCGTACGTGGCCTTCCAGGCGGTCGCTTTGCAAGCGGTGGTAATATTGTCATTAACGGTTCTGGACTTTCATGGCATTGTGTTCGATCTAGTGTTGCATGCACAACCTCAACGTATGTATCCTGATACCTCTCTGCATCAAAACATTCGTCGCAGTAATCGTACGGATCGAATTCTGTGATGTTAATGGCTGCGACTGCATGGCCGCACGGAAGTCCATATGTTTGGAAGGCACGACAACTACACATTCGAGTTATCAAATCGACGGAATTTGTAGTTTCAAGGGACTTTACTTCAAATTCATGAGTCCTTACTCGATTAGCTGTATATTGGCAGCTCTCCCTCAGTGATGACTCTATACGTTCTTCTGCGTAATGAGTCAACTTTGTGTGCCAACTACTACCTAACTTCTGACGCTTCTGAATGAACTGGGTAGTCTGATGCCGAGTGTGCTCTACCAATGATGTAATCGGTAATTTTCTGGCATCCTTCAAGACAGCGTTGAAACACTCTGATCTATTCGTAGTCAATACATCATACATATCCCCCTTGAAATAAAAACTAGCCCAGTTTTCCTTCGGAATGTTACTTATCCACTTATGTGCTCGTTCATTCTTTGCCTTAATCTTCTCCATTGTTTCTTTGAAAACACTCTCCCTCAATGTTCTTGCGGCTCTCCGGAACAATCTCTCAAGTAAAAGATCTTTGAAGTCGGACCGGAAGTTGGAAGCGAGGTGACGCATGCAATAACTATGATAACAATTGGAAAATACTGTTGGTACTGCCTGCAACAACCCCTTCTGCCGATCGGAGCATATAGTGAATACATTCATCAATACGTGCCTTTTCAACAACTTCAGAAACCACTCCCAACTATCTTCATTCTCCGTCTCCACCACCCCAAATGCTAATGGATATAAACCGTTGTTACCATCTGTGGACCCCGATCCGAGACAGGCAGCGGGGGACGTGCCCCACGCGCGAACAGTCTCAGGATCATCCACGTGAATGGAGAGCTCTACCAAGGAACTCTCGAAAGAAGTGCCTCTCACAGTATGAGTGGCGATATAAAAGGTGAGATACCTCTCGATTCGGGGACTAGCCCAGATTCGAGGCGTACCTTAAACAAAGAAGAGTCGCCATCCAAGGAAGTGGGCCAAGGATCCCATAGTATGCTCTGTTGCAACAGATAACCAGAGATTATAAAAAGAGGGTTCGTGCCTGGTTACGAATTTGGAAGGTCTAAAGAGCACCTCATCCGCCCAAGTGCAAGCACCTGGTCTCTTATGCCATTTACTTATTGATTTTGAAGAATTTTGGGCGAAAGTCATATGAAATGGGAACGAATATCTCCGAGAAGACGTCTACCTAATCATGCATGTCTCGGAGACGATTAATGAACACACTTAAAAAGAAATAAAATAAGTGTCACCTAAAAGTAGCTAGGTTATGAATGTCATACCTAATTGGTGTCTAAATTCTGGTGTGCGAACACATGCATGCTACAGCTAAAGGTATAGGATCTGTACATGAAAGTAAGAAAACACATCAAAACATAAAACACAAATCAATCCTATATATGACAGGACAAGACAAATCCTAACTCTAATGCGACTTGACTCGGACCAAGATGGCCGTCCATCCCAGCTGCTCTGCGTATCCCGGCCTCGGGAAGAATCGGAGTCAACGTAGTTCGATGACCTATTCTAAACTACGATGCCTAACCATCTAGAACCGCTATCCTAGACTCGATCCACTAGACTCGACTGATTTTTAAAGCTTTTTGCACAATTGCTTAAGTTCAAATGAATTGTAATTTTTAGGACTCTCTATATGCCCTAACTAATGCAAGTTGATTAGCCTTAAGCTAAGGCAGGTGGGTCCTACACCCTATGTGTAACTAGGCTGTGCATCCTAAAGAAAACCACGGGCTGACTATATGCTTCCTAGTCTAGCCATCAGTTCGACTAAATGTCTAACCGATCAACTTGAGGCCTCCTAACTCTAGGGACACTCACACGACAGGACACACCATATCAATACAAACAAGACAGACTCCTAACTCTAAAACACCCAAACGGCTAAGACAGACTCCTAACTTTAAGGGAAGATCTTTTTGAAAAAAAGGTTTCGAAGGATTTTTATATTTTTGAAAGGTTTAAAATATTTATTTTTAAAGGTTTGGCTGGACTTGGGATGTGGATCACAAGCTGCACTATGTACCCTGTTGAAAGGGATCAAGCCAATATAGTTCGGAACAGAATTTCCTAACTACTACTAAATGACTCAGATTTTGAGAAAGCTTTTGGTTTTTCAGATGTTTTTGAAATATTTTTGAAATTTCTGAATGTTTTTTATGTTTTTAGAATTTTTAGATGTTTTTGATGTTTTTAGAATTTTCAGATGTTTTTGATGTTTTTGACTCAAGATGACAGCATCCTATCATCATAAGGGTTGGACAGACTCCTGATATCCCGCAAAGGTTGGACAGCATCCTATGCTTTGCAGGGGAAAGTCAGAATCACGACTCTGCAAGGGTTGGACAGCATCCTATACCTTGCGAGAGTGGATAAAAATCACATGATTTGATGAGAGGTTGGACAGAATCCTAACCCCTATGATGATAGGACTGACTCCTGAAAGAATGACTGACTCTCTAGCTAAGGACAGACTCCTAATGTACAACCCTAAGAGGGGAGTGCTGATGAGACTAGGTTAGTCTCCTAAAAGAAGAAGAGCTAAAGAAGGGTGCTAGTGATACTGGGCAAGTCTCCTAAACATCGAGGTAGACTCCACGTATCCTTATCATTGTCTCTGCAATGAGGAAAGGATCAGGACAACTATCAGACCAAGTTGGTCTCCAACTAAGAAGGGAGTTTCTAATGATGAGGCTAAGCAAGCCTCCTACATGCAACTCACTAATGAGACAAAGCCTGTCTCTTAAAGAGTATGACTCTCTGTTAAGACATAGCTTGTCTCCCTAAAGGGAATTGACTATCTATTGAGACATAGCTTGTCTCCTTAAAGGGTGGGCACAAGATGTCTCTTTCATTGCCCTTGCAATGATAGAGGGAAACCTAGTGTCTTAAGGGATATACATCTAAAAGACTGAAAAAGTCTTTTAAAATAAAAGAGATGAGTGCTACTTGGACTGAGCAAGTCCCCTAATGATGGGCTTGGGCTAGCGCCATCATCGCCCTAGGAATGAAGGAAGATTGAAAGATAATTTCCAAAAAATATGAGAAGAGTAGATCTCAACTTTAAGGGGGGGGGGAATGGGAAAAGAAAGGATTGCTCAAACAATACTAGAAAATAACATAAGAAGAGACAAATATTTAAATCATTGGCATTTGAATTGCTTATTTTGAAAGGATGACTTAAATTCGACCTGTTTCACTTTCTCTTGTTTATTTAATAACTCAACAAAATCGAAAGAGTTTTAATCAATGATAGAATGAAATAAATCCACTTTATAGCTTAAACAGTATAAATAATATCAATAGCTCTAAATGGGAAAAGACATGCATAGGTTAAGCCATAATGTCCTAGAAATTGGAAAAAATGCACATATATATTTCATGTCAATAGAAATACCTAAATAGAATCGATAGGAAACAGTAAGTTAATATCAATGATTTACAAAGCATTAACTATTGATAGTCATCCACATATAAATCATAATGAGATAAATGGTCAGCGAACAAAGTCACCATAAAAAATAAGGAAAGATATTACTTCTCTGTGTAAAATGATACTAGTGTTATGCAACAGACATGATACCACTATAATCGAAGTAGGAAGAGCAAATCCTCAATGATCCATTATATAGCTACTCGTAATCCCTTTCAATTTCTACTATTTAAACTGCTCTTGAGAGAAATCAATTCCAAAGATTTTATCAACAATCATGTACCATCATGAAGTAAGAATGATAATCTGACCTCAATTCTTTGCAACATATTAAAGACAAAAATTTAAGACAATACCCAAGAATAAATCCCAAGGTTAACCTCTGTCCAAAATTTCCTTTGAGTGTAAATATTTGCACTGACGATCAAAACAGAGCCATATTTAGTATAAAGATTCGATCCCCTGTTTTGGCTTCTTTGTTTTTTTTATTTTTTTATTTTCAAAACAAACCAAACAGGGAACCCAATGAAAGACTTAAAGAGGCTATGACCAAAAATCAGATAGATACTCTTTTCGGATTAATGCACAGAAATGGAAATGATCCACTTGTACCTATCTTTTACAAAGTTCTGAACACATTCCTCCTAGAGTATTTAACCCCAGGAAATTCAAATTTGATAGAGCATACATTCATAACAAGAACAAATTATAAACTATGACAAACAAGGGCATAGATATCGTCTTAATACGAAATCACAGCCAAAGGTGACTTGACCTTCTCCTCTATTCATGAAAAAGGAAAAGAATAAGAAAAAATAAGTGAATTATGTACACCTGTCATTGAGTTATTTCAAAAATATATTCGAAACTTGTGTTTTAGCTCAAACGCATCAACTGGAAAGAGTAAAACAAATTATGTATACTTCAAAACATGCTCACTCCAACATAACTTTGAATACATTAAATGATGATGAAAAGGCAATTCAAAAATTGTCAGCATAATCATTTGTTTTTAAAAAAAAAATCTAATGCATTTGTCATAGGATGTAACACCAACTTAATACCCTTATCTCTTTAAAGGCAGCTCTTAAGTTCAAAGGCGTATTGGCTACTAAAAACATGATTTTTTTTTACTTGTTCAAAACTACTTAATTTGTAATTTCACTCACACCTTGGGGGAAACAGCAGATTACATTTTAATTCTCAAAGATCCATAAACCTTCAAAACAGTTTAGCACATATGTCCAATGAACAATATGCATATGGTATATGGCAGTTCAAACACACAGAAATGTATATGGCAGTTCAAGCACACAGAATATAAAAAAAAATGAAGTTTGGGTGTGTAAAGTCTGATGAGGATTAAACCTTTCACATATTAAGTTGAATACTTGGGAATTACAGACAACAATCCTTAGATAGACATGAATGAGCAAAAATAATATAAAAAAAATTTGGGAATTGAGTCTCAGTAATGTCTCCCTTACTAACTTTCCCTGATATGAATTTAGCAATTTAAACATCAAATTCTAAAATTTAATATTTCCAGCAGAACACCTACACAAGCATAGTGACCATTATTGCAAATATAACTTCCCCTTGATCACCCACTATTTTCTTTTCCATTAGCCCACCTTCCATCACCTTCTCAGCCTTTAAAAAAAAAAAAAAACTTCCAAACTGATTACAATCAGCCCCCGGACGCCCTGTTTTACAGCCCACTCTTAGCAACAAAACTCTTCCTAAAACATTCTAGACCTTCTAAACAACACAAATGCTTAAATCTTCCAAACAGCTACCTTAGAATCTATCTTTCATCCCCTGCTGTCAGAAAAGTGGGCTTCCACTCATGTTAGAAATAAAAATTCAGTGTAGCTCCTTATGCACTTAGAATTGGAAGTTTTACAAAACATAAGAATTATTTTTTAAAAACATTCCCTAAAACTTTTAAGTTTGGATCTCCGGCCAATTCCGACTGTATGTGGTCGGCAGACAAGAAACCACCCATTTGAACCTAATTTTCAATAGAAACTTGAAATGAGTATAAATTACTCAATTCTTGTCCAAATTTAACAAAATTTATATGTATTCCTATCTATGGAAAAAGATCTACAACTTCCTAGTTTGTATATCTGGATAATTCTAAGCTTAAGCACCCTAAAAATATGAAAATTCAGATTTCCAGCACTATATTCTGAAAAACTGGAAATTGAAAATTTCCATTTTGATCTTCTTCCTCGTTTCTACCATATTCTATTACCATATTAATGCATAAGCTCACGCTCTACATACACATACATTTGCATGTACATACTACATAAAAGAAAACTGGTTTTTACCCTCTCTCTTTTTTTGTGAAATATGGTAAAATATGAAAGGATTTTCATTACTCTGAACCAAACACATAAACTAAATAAATGTAAAACTGTGATTACTGAGACTAAGACAAAACCAAATCATGAGAAAATCTCATCTGTAGTAAATCTCATAATGACAATGTCAAGATATTAAACTGTTGGTTTGTTTATGCCATCATGATATTCACTTTAAGACAATACGAAAGTGACACTACTTTGATATAACTTCAAGAGCTGAAAACACTAATACCTGCACTATCATGCTTTTAACACCAATAATAACCCAACTTACCTTTTGACTAAAACAAGAAGTCCTTATTGCCTTACTATCAGCTACAACCAAACGAAACAAGAATCTTTCTTATTATTCTTAATAACTCACAGATCAATGACGAGAGATAAGAAAAGTGATCCAGATTATTGCAAATTTCCTATGTATGATAGTGCCAAAATCCCCAAGCTAAAAAAATAAAAAAACTGCCCTACACTCTATCCCTTACTTCTCAATCAAATGTATTCTTCATGATGCTTTTACAAGCAAATTATGATCTTGAAACTTCATGACATATACATTTAGATATCTTTTTTTTTTTTTTTTATAAAAAAAAAATTTCCACTTTAGTTCTATAATATCAGCAAACCTTTCTCAATTACCACAAGCAACACATTCATCAAAAATTCAAGATACTTGATGAAAAACCGATTTCCAAGGGAACATCTTATACTAATCTCCATTCTAATAGCATCTATTAAACTCAAATTTCATTCAAACCTCAAGAACTCAAGCCAGAACTATATAAAAAAAATTACACAGAGCATTATAAACAAGGAGACAAAATTATTCTAATATCTGAACAGTACGATTAACAAGATTTTCTGTACAATAAATCTTACAGTTTTAAAAATTATTCTCATATTATTTTTAACGAAAAAAATCTTACTCATAATAAATCACTTAATAATGGAAAGAAACAAAAAGATTGAAATCAGATATAAATCCTTTAATCATTGATCCACTGAATTAATATGTTTTAAACAAGGCATCATTCTTAACACCTGTTCATCAATCCAAAATATAGCTCGAATAAAAAAATTTCTCAGAATGCGAAATTATCTCTAGCTTTTAAACTACTATCATTTGCAGAAGAAATCTAGAACTTGTGAAAACTTACCTTAGCTTCTCTTTTCTTTAAAACAAATTAAGGACAGATCTCTTCTTTTCCTGATTTCCTCTGCCACACTGCGATTTGTTGCAAAGATCTATTGAAATAATAGAACTTCCGAGAGCGGAGAAGAGTTTCTTTGTTGATGCTAAGCTTTCTAAACAAATGAGTTGAATCTGAAGGATTCAAGATCAGATCTAGAGCTCTAAACAATTATGCGGTTTGGATCTAGGGTTTAGAGGTGAGAGATAATAGATCTAGGATTTGAGATCATAAGAAAAAGAAAAAGAAGAAGAAGCAAAGTTAACAATGGAAGAAGAAGGAGCTATGGCCGGAGATTTGCCGGGATCTGACTGGAGATTAGCACAAAAGGTTAGGGTTAAGAGTTAGAAATCTGAGATTTAGGGTTTGACACAAGGATATGGAGAAGAACCTAAAGTTCTACAGAAGAATAAAGAAGATGAATAGCAAGAGGATGCCGATCGGAGCCTCGCCGGAGAAGAAGAAGAGCACGGTTTAGGGTTTTGGATTTTGGGGGAATTTCTCACTCTCTCGCTCTCTCTGATTTTCAGATTAAGAAAAACTCAAATCGATTTTTTTTAAACGAGCTTTAACTTCGTATTTATAGGCATTTTCAAAATTGATATTGGCGCTACAGATTTGATGGGCGCGCGAAAATTGATAAACGCGCGCGCCCAATCCGTGTCTTTTCCGGCCCAGATTCGTCCTTTCTAGAATAAATTCGCCCCCTCTCAGGATAAATTCACACCCCTTTTCTGGTTTACACTATGGTTCCCACTCAGCTCATTCGCTAGGCAAAAGTGCTCGGATTTCGACGAAATTTTGCATGGACCTACACGGGACCCTAAGCTAACCTAGGGTAAAATTTGAGACCCTTGGTTGGATTTTTGCTCAAACATGGGAGGCTCAGGGTACGGTCAAAATGGGGTGTCTACACCATCGACACCAATTGCAATAAATAAGATTCCTAGATATTTCCCTTGCAGATGTGTTTCGTCCAGTAACACACCGATTGTATGCTGCGTTGATCTCCAATATTTTATAACTCATCTATACCTCCGGTACCATGGTTAGCATGCAAATCACTTGCCAATCTTTCATTTAAGTCAAATCGAGACATATATAGTTCAAAAATATATAATCAGGCTCAATTCATATGATTAATTCATAATTTGAACTATGAAAGTCTTGAAAGATTACCAAAGAACAAAAGTATCTTATGTTGCGTTCTCCTGTACTACCTCCTATACTGGTATCAATGATCTCTTCACTTACAAATTTACTTTTGTAGTCTTTTTGCAAGTCCACTTCAAATCGCGGGCGAAATTTGACATTTTCTCGTTCGCGTGCACGTTCTTGGAGCGGAATTGAAGTAGATGGAATGTTAAGATTAATAGAGGTTCTACTAATACAAACATTGTTTGGAGGAAGCATTGACTAATTGAATGAATTAATATCGTTCTCACTTATGGTTTTCGTTATGTATATCATCACATAATTGAACATGTCTTTGTCAGACGTCCTTAACATTGTTTGAAGGACATCATCATCAGCGTCGATTAAAATGATTATATATGGATCAACAACGTATCGACATTTGATCGATAATAAAACATTCATTTCTGTTATACCAATTCTTCTTTGGATTGTACTTTGAAATTCATCAAAATTAATTCGGCGGGAAACTAATAACAATGTCTTCCTCCCCCCGACATAGTCCCAAGAAACCTCATCCTTCAAATGTCCATCATAGTGAGAAGAGAAACCATTGATTTGGGCATTTTTCTATAATTTTACACAGGGGTTCTAAATTCTCTAACATAAACTTCCAGACTCTAAAAGGGGCTATAAAGTGTGGCTTAATGGAGCTTATCTAGGGTGTTTTCAATTGGACAGATTGGAATAAAATAGGATCATGAGCTAAAAGGTGGTTTCTAGTACCTAAATGGGGGTTTTCTATGGGATTATCAAAGCCAAAAAATAAGGGATTATTTTTTGGATAATCCATTAGACAACCCTAATCACGGCAGTTATGAAATACCTAGCAAGGGTTCAACTCAATGGTAGGGCCATCAAACATTAATAACACTTATCAACCCTTATAAACCCTTAGACAACGCTAATCACGGCAGTTATGAAATACATAGCAAGGGTTCAACTCAATGGTAGGGCCATCAAACATTAATAACACTTATAAACCCTTATAAACCCTTAATACACCCTTATACACCATCATAAAAAGACAGAGTTATCAAACACATTAAATGAGATATTAGGGGCTACAAGCAGAAACCCTAAGAGGACAAAACTAAAACTCACATTTTTCTCATTTTTTTTTGTTCCAGGCATTAACGGGGATTGAGGAAGGTAAATGGTTGGTAGAAAAAGAAGGGAACACTTTTTTATCCCCTTTTTATGGCTTAACATGTATTTTGAGGGTGGAAGGGTATTTCGGTCAAAAACTTTGTCAGGAAAAGCAAAATGGAACCCTTTGACAAGTTTGAAATTATGGCTTAACGTGTATTTTGAAGTACCGTTTGACGAAAGCTATGTGCAATTACGGACCAATCCCAGCAATCAATTTTTGGGTCTCACATGAAGATACATGTGCCTAGTCTAGACGGTTGATCTATGTAACCCCATCATGAGTTCCATCCTTGAGATAACTGAGTACAAATATCAACGGTTTAAGTTTCTCCCAACAGAACCCTGAGACTTGATAAATAAGGGGCTAGGATCATCCAATCAGTATAGGATCAATAGATATGGGCCATGTGTTCAATGTTGGAGGTTCCCACATGAAAACATAAATCCCACATTGAAAAAGTGACTAGATGTGGATGGGCTTATAAGGACTTGGGCACCCTCCCCTCAACGGCTAGCTTTTGAGCGCGAGTTCTACCCGGGTCCCAACAAATGATATCAGAGCTAGGGCGTGGTAACCCTGGTTTAGCCTCCGAGGATGGAAATATTCTTCGGGGAAGATCTTGATGTCGACGTTGCTTCCACATGGAAGGGGGGACTGTTGGAGATTCCAAATGAAAGCAAAAAAGATCCCACACTGGAAGAAGGTCCCCTACATGGCTACAGTCAATGGATCTGGTCACATCCAGTATAACATAAATGGGTTTCAAAATGTAGCTGTTAGGAAAGTGCCTAACAACCACAATGTTTTAAGCTAGCATCTTGAAATGCCACCGTAAGACAAAAGAAGTTGTTTTAAAATTTGAAATTTAAGGAGTCGGTGAGTTCCCTTACTTGCCCTAATCCTAGTTACGTGGGATCTAACCCTATATAACTTTTGCGTTAGGTAATCGGATTTTGCGCATCCCTTGTGGGTCCCGTTTCATATACGTGAATCACTTTCTTGCACCAAAGAGTCCATGCATTGGGCTATAAAATAAAATAAATTATACAAGCAACACACGTGTCATTTTTCTCTGACCATCCAACCATACAGGTGGGACCTATCATCCCCATAATCTAGACAATTTTCGAAGGGACCCAATTCGATCCCAAGCAAATCTCTCTCATAAAAAAATAAAAAATCAAACGGCTCAATTCATTGGGTATGAATGACCCCAGTTATGTGGGTCCGATCAAATGAACGGTTTATATATGATCACTTGCTTCCTATATCATCAAATCGCTTTCAAGTCCTTGGGCCCTATAAAACGAAATTAGATCGCTAACACTATCATAAAGAAGGAAATTTTAAACACTATTAGAGAGGCTAATCTCCACTGATAATTTGACCTTATTTTATCATTTCCCTATAATTAATAGGTCTAGGTTTGTATTAAACAAAGGTTAGGTTGACAGCTTAAACGTCATTAACCTGCTAGGGAACTCCGCCCTTATCTGTGAATTTTGATAAGCTAGCCACGATAATACGCACGAATTTCAGGTCTAGTTCTTGTCGAGGCATTCTTACTAAAATTAGCAGTAGTTTCCATAATATCATTTTTATATAGAAATTTAGTTTTGAGACTCTTAACTTATACATTTTCACCATATCAATTTGTCTTTATTTGATTTGTCTTTAGTGTTTTCCATTTGTCTTTACTATTTTATATATGAGAGAAAATAGCATGAGTTTCTTGCATAATTTAAGGGTGTCTCTACATCTTTTGCCAATAAGCTTCAAAATTTGTTGTGTGTTGAGGCTTAGAGTATTATAATAATGACAAATGGTTTGGGAACAGAGAGAATAACCACCACATGGATGAGAAACATTTTAAATACCAACATCTTCTTGCACTCACATTCTAATTATTTGTCGGCCTTCCGCCATATATCCATAATAAAGTTAGAAAAATATCATTTTCAACTGTGTATTGTGCTATTTGTATGACAAAAAATGGTGTATTTACTATTACTATTTACACTTTTACACCTTGGATTCATGTCAGTTGATCCATTGCTAAACAATTTTTGAGCCCTGTGTGTGTGACATGGTGTTACGTGCCTTATCGGCCGTAACATAAATAAACAAAGAGAAAATAGAAAAGAAGAAAATATGGGGAGAGAGGTTGATTCGAGGCAACCTCCTAGAGACTCAATTCAAGAGGAACCATGAGTCTCCTAAAAACAAAGTCTCCTTTGTCACTGTAAATTTTCTTTTTCTTTTTTATTTTCATTGAAATACACTTCTTAAATACGAAAATAAAAGTAGTGCCACATCACTACCTACTAACCAACTTACATATCATGTAGGCTCATAACCCATAACCACATAATTGGTAATTACATTATAACTAACAATACTAACATGAACATATCACGTGGACATGATCGATGCTTTGATTTGAACAACGATCAAACTGCGGCCAATTTGTATTGACCCCATGTTGATCGGATGATACTAGAGTCTCGATCTATCCAACCTCATCTTATGGTTCCACCAAGAAAATTGAACCCTTGATTTTTATAGCTCTTTATCCTACGGATGGGATTGTCTAACGGTCTTGGTTACAAACACATGTCCAATCGTGAGTACAGATGTACAGATGAGATTGTTAGTAGCACAATTTTAGGTGTCCTTGCTCGATTTCTGATTTTTCACGAAATAAGAAAGAGTCCAGTGTACTAGATACAGCCAAAATTAGCGTGGTGGTAATTACACCCCTTAGAGACATTTTCTATCGGCAACTGAACGGACCCAGGAAGGTCCTTTCTTACATCACGAAATCACAATAGAAAGATACCTTTATACCCTGTCATCCAAAAGCAGGCCGTTTACTGAACGATCATTGTCCACGGATCGGACGGTAGAGATTATCTATATTCCTGACTTTCGATCTATAACTCTATTGGTTGTTGAACTGAACACTCTTCACCTATTTGTTTTCGAAAAAGCACCCTGTTTCACATTTATTTTTAGACTGAAAGGCATCCCATTCCACAAAAATGAGCAAAACAACTATTGCACGGGTTTGGAGGGTCTAATCATATCAAAACCCTCAAAAGCAAAGTCCAGCTGTCTCACTTATAGCCAATAACAAGAGATTGATTTCTTTTTATCTAACACTAAGGCCATGTTTGGCAACCATAGCTATTCAGTACCATATAAATGTGAATTGCATTGTGTCTATTAAATACCTTACATTTAGAAGCTTTGGCTCTGTTTTTCTATAGAACCAATGAGAAATAATCTCCTAGAACTACCACCCTTTGGCTTGAGCCATGGATCAGTGCTTATTTTTACTACACCACCTCTGTCCTTGTAAGCATTAATTGGAGTGGGCCCACATCTAGAATGAGACCAATGTTGCATTATGAAGTGTTTCATGGCAACACATCAGGTCATTCATTATTGTGGGCAAATGAATATGAAATGAGGCCCACTTCAGTCCTCCACCAGAGCCCTTGAAATGATCCTCCTCTCTTTTTGCCTTCTGAAGCATCTGTTGGAGGACCTATGAAAAGCAAGGAAGTGGTCCCATACTATGCCAAGTGGGCCCCATCAATTATCCAATTTTTTTTACAGAGGAAAAGACTTCGGATCAACCCCCATTTTAACCCTTATAATAAAAAAAGGAAAATCAATCCAAATCATCTTTATCACAAACCCAGACTAATTAAGGGCTCGTGTCGGACTAAGTTGACAGACTGTACTTTATTACCAAAATAAATCCTACGGCGCTGATATTTTCACCCCCCCTGCAGTTCTCATTCGCCCCCCCCTGTAAAGTGATTTGACGTCAAAAAAGTGTTAAAGTTGCCCATTATTCACGTAATAAGGGGGGCGAATGCTTAATGCACAGTGGGTGAAGATATCATCTCCCTAAATCCTACCCCAGAAAGCCATTACAAATTTTACAGTGCCTCTCTCTCTCTCTAACCTTTATAAGAACATATATACAGTCCTCATACCGTTTCGCCGATCATGGCGTGTATCTCTTGAAAAAAGTAGGGAAACGAAGAGAGACAAAGGTAAAAGGAGGTGAAAAGACCAAAAAGTCCCTCTCATACCCCAACATTGCCTCTTCGTGTCCGACATGCCTTTTTGTTTTTCCCAGTTTCCTCACTGTTTCATATTTCGCTTTCGAACCTAGGGTTTTCGAGGCGGTCTGTATTTCTCCTTCTTTTTAGGTTGATCAGCTAGAAAAAAAACAGTGATTGAGTCTCGATTTCGTATCGGATTTGGTGTAATCTGTTGGAGGATCGGATCGGCGTTCTTTTTACAGGTTCATGATCTTTCTTGCTGATTTTTCCTTCATTTTTTTAATTTGTGAAACGGTTTAGAATTACGACTTATTTTTGCTGATTTTTCTTGCTTATTTGTTGTTTTCTATTTTATTTGCTGTTGAATTCGATTTTTTTCCAGCGGTTTTAGCTTATTTTTTCACCGATCTCTCTCTCTCGCTCGATTTTTTTTTTTTGGTCATTTATTTGTTCCTTAGAGTTGATGTTATTTTGAGTTAAGGTTTACAAGAGATCTGAATGGAGAGTTGCTTAGAAAATTGTTATTAGTTGAATTTTAAGTTAAATATCTTTGATTTTGTTCTCGAATCGGTCTTGAATTTCGGTGTTTGATACTGATTGATTTCTCCAATCTCTTTCAAATTCTTTCGCTGCATGTGTTTTTGTTTCACAACTTCATTTTTAATCTGCATCTCATGTTTCTATGACTCTGTTATTTGTTTGTGTGATGTGAAACGTGTGAGAAATGTACAAGAAAAGTTTTATAGAAATCACACCAAATTTTTTTTGGAATACATATTATGAAGGAAAATAATGGTACATATAATAGTGAAAAAAATAGAAATAATTTAAAAAATTTGGTTAAAAAATAAAATATGTAAATAGCATATATAAATCATCTATATATGCCTCCAATTCAAATAGAAATTATGAAAAAAGTTCTGTACATTTCTCTCGTGTTTCCCTTGTGTTTCATATGTGTTTTCCTTGACGTTTTTCTATTATTTTTGAAAGGTTTCTAACGCATTTTTAGGACATTTCTCAATGTGTTTCTCATCTAATTTTCTATTGTTTTCTCGTTCCTCATTTCCTCGTGTTTCACGCTTCCGTCTCACATTTCACTTTAGGAATTCGTTTCCTAACTTGGTAACTATGGATCATACTTCCACTTTCTTAGGTTGCAATGACCAGGCTTAGAAATAAGCTGATTCACCATATCATTTTTTGCAGATCTTTGTGTCAGATTCATCCATGTTTTATTTTAAGGAGCTTCCACAAATTTGAATTGGGGCCTTGCACTTAGATTGTTTGCAACTTCCCTCGTCTTTAAGAGGAGATAAAGTCTTTGCTGGAGGTTCTCTCTGAGGAGGAAATGAAAGCTGTAGATTTAGGGCCTATTTGGACGCCACCAAAATCGGTCCTTATTTGCAAATATGATTTTTTTTAAAAAGTTTAATCTTATTTGCATATGTGACATTAAGGCCAATTTGGAAGCCATTACCTAAGATGTATTTGTGACGTAGGACATATCACGTTTGTATATGGGTTATCTGGAAATTGGAACAAGGGTGACAGACTATCAAGTTTCGGATAGTTGTTATTCCCAATCCCCATTTCATGTTATTATAAACAGAGGATAGTTATTCTTTTCATCTAACCAGAGTTTGATGGCTTTGCGATATCAATTTTTTCATTGTAGGTAATTTAGATTATAATGTTCAGGACTATTATTGGTTAGTACCTTCATTCTGGCTTTTAGTTCCAATGGCTTTCAGATTCTTTTTTATTGTTGGCTTGTATTCCCATCTTTTAATAATCATGTGTATCTTTGCATTTGAAATACTAGTAGCTTTTTTCTGGTTTGCTCGCTTTGCAATACTAATCTTTACATTGTACATTATTTACACCATATGTTCATCACTATTATTGGTTAATACCTTCATTCTGGTTTTTAGTTATCATGTTTCAAACATATTTCACTCTCCCGGAATTAACTAGCATGTTTGATTGTTTGTGTCGAATTTGCACTTATAATTTCAAGTATGTGAGCCATATAGATGTTATTTTAAATTTATCTGAATAACTTGTCTCTATGTCTCATCTTAGACTGTTATTTTTATTTCACAGCTTACTGGTTTTCTTATTTGAGAGCTTATTGATTATTACATATTAGACATCATTAATTCTCTAATTTTCTATTATACAGGCTTTACTATTATGCTGGATCTTTCTCTTGAGATTCGTGGGGCCATCTACTCTACAGCTTATACGAGGTTGACACTGTCATTTATCCTTTGTGGTCTGTACTCATCCTTTGAAGGTTTGATTTTGGGACAGAGATGCAGAAGCCTGGCTATCTTTCCCAAAATGTTAATCCCTTGAGAGTGTCGCCAAAGCAGCCTCATCGCAGTTTGAGCAGTAGGTGTTCTCAAATAGCAACTGGTCAGCACTCCTCTCCAACAGTATTTCCAGAAAAACGTGGCAAGGTAAAATCCGCTAGGAAAAATGGGGTCAATATTTCCAGTGAAGACCCAGGAAAGATAAAGGCACAAGAGCACAGGATTGACATAGGAGATGAGAAGTCCGATTTATTAGGATATGAAGTGTTTTCTGGGAAACTTGTTCTGGATAAGAGAACCTCCAGTATTGGCACTGATGTGAAAACCTTTACTGAAACTAAAAACCAGGACGGGGTTGATGCAAAACTTACAAGCAAGGTATTAGTTTGGGGATCTCATGTGCTACATCTTGAGGACGTGATTTCTGTAAGTTCTTTTGCAGAAGATAAATGACACTTGTTTCTTGAAGTTGGGATTATAGCTTATCTTGTTTCCCATTAATTTGATCAGGCCTTGATATCACATTATATGACTTTGACAGGTGTCATACAGTGCTGGTGTCAGATATTTTACTGTGCATTCATACCCAATAACAAAAAGATCATTTGGTCTTTCTTGTTTCTTAAAGCCTCGAAGAAGTCGAAAGGACTTCCGTTTTGTGGCTTCCAATTCAGAGGAAGCCCTTCAATGGGTTAGTGGGTTTGCAGATCAGCAGTGCTTTGTGAATTTTTTACCTCATCCCTTGACATCTTCTAAGAAGCAAGGCCCTAACATAGTAGCGAGTGATTTTCTGCCTGAACAACATATCAAATGTAAAAGTCCACCAACATTGCTTGTGATACTAAATCCTCGTTCTGGACGTGGTCGTTCGAGTAAAGTTTTTCATGGCAAGGTGGAACCGATATTTAAGGTTTGTTGCATTTTGGTGATGTCCGCTTCAATGATTTTTACCTCTAATTATTTCTCATGGCTTCATATTCTAGTGACTGCACTCTTCTGTATCATGAACTATCCATGAGTAGGGGAGCATGCAGCTGTTATTTCTACTCATTGCTTAGTCCCCTTTGCAGCGTTCATGGAGGTCCTTCACTTAACTACGTATCATTGGGCAAATTCTTCTGCTGCTTTTTTTTGCATTTTATCTAGAGGAATTGCTTGCTTCTCTTAAGAAAAATTGCACCACAATGGCTACTGCTTTTGGGATTTATTTCTGGTTTTCTAGTTGACTCTTTTTTAATTTCATACCACATTTGGTTGTGAAATCAATTTGCTGATGTCAGATAACTTGGTGATCACTTTGCTGCTGAAAATTGGATTTACATGGGAAATACTCCCATATTAAAAAGTTCTAAAGTTGCACCTATCTATAAAGAAGAAAGCATAGGGGAAATAACGCGAATTCAATAAAGAAGAAAACATGCCATAAAATTTTGTAGATCAATCAACATGAAATGAAGACATATAAATTATTCATTGATCCTTATAGAGATAACCTATCCGAGTTTATCCATTATTTCTTATTATGAAGGCTGTTCATAGCCTTTGAATTCCGTTGTTTAATGCTCATTGCTTTCCCTGTTTTTGCATGAATCTTCTACTTAGGGTGCCATTCTTTCTGATCTTGCAATCTTAAGACCCTTGGGTGCATTCTTATACTAAGGTGCCATTCTTCTACTTGGTTTATGAGGGCTTTTGGGTATTGTAATAGCCTTTGACAGCTGGTTAAACAATGTAAAACAAGGTGAGTTCGCCCCATTTTCAAAACATGGTGGTGCGGATATATATATATATATATATATAGCAGAAGAGAAAAGCAGAGATTTTTTGAACTTTTTGAAAATTCTATGAGAATTACACATCACTTTTTTTGACTTTTTTTAACAAATGCACCCATTCAACTCACATATTTTCAATCCTACCCCCTCCTTTATGCTTTTTAACAAAGGCACCCATTAAAGCCACATAATTTCAATCTTACCCCCCTCCTTTATGGTTCTTTAATAAAAAATCTATAGGGTGATCTTAACCATCCGATTTAAGAGGAATTATGGAAACCTCTATAAATTGGAGGGCTAGGATCAGCCTATGGAAATGATTTTTGGGGCACAACCTATTTATGTTGTGTTCCATCACATGGACCGTTTGGATCAACCTATGACGTGGTCCGTACAGTTCTTTGTTGGCCCGTGCATCGCACGGGTTTTGTACTAGTGTGTGTGTATATATATATATATATATATATATATAGAGAGAGAGAGAGAGAGAGAGAGAGAGAGAGAGGAATAAGATTGTGCGGTCGAGGGCCCAACCACATGGGTCCCACATTTTTTGTGCTGATCAAAACCATTCATTTGCAAGGTACCATCATAGATAGGGTGTGTACAAAAAATCAGGTCCATTGGATCATCCTAACCCTCCAAAAGTGGAGGGCAAAAATGGGCAGATTTGTGGCAAACGGTGTCTGTCCATTTTGCCCTCCACTTTTGGATGGGTTAGGATGATCCTATGGAGCTGATTTTTTGTACATACCCCATCTATGTAAGGGCCTTTCAAATGAATGCTTTGGATCATCCTAACAAAGTGGGCCCACTTGAGTTTGGCGCCTCGACCTCACCTAAGCTTGGTGCGGTCGACCGCACACTCCTTTTCCTCATATATATATATATATATGTGAGAGAGAACATTTCCTACACACTTGTGTAGGTAAGTTACCTACACACTAGCTTAAAATACAGTGGGGGCCCACATTGTTTGGGTGATCCAAACAATTCATTTGAATGGTCCTCACATAGATAGGGTGTCCACAAAAAATCAGATCCATAGGATCATCCCAACCCTACGATTTGTGGAGGTAAAATGGACATGTATAAACCTTCACAAATTAGTCCATTTTTTGCCTCCATAGTTTGAATGGTTAGGATGATCCTATGGATCTGATTTTTTGTGGATACCCTATCTATGTGAGGACCATTCAAATGAATTGTTTGGATCACCCAAACAATGTGGGCCCCCACTGTATTTTAAGCTAGTGTGTAGGTATCTTACCTACACAAGTGTGTAGGAAATGTTCTCTCTCTCTCTCTCTATATATATATATATATATGAGTAAACTGGCGTAACTTTAAAGTGCTGCCAAAATTCTATGGAGGCTAGACTCGAAGATTCACAACTTATTGTCTGGTTTGACATTAAGAATGTGTTTTTTTAACCATTTAAAAAAACGTTTTTTTAAGTATTGGAACAAATTGTATATTAATTCTCTGGAAGCTTTTGCATTATGTGGAACGGTTGGGATTTAATTGAAGGACCGGGTATCTATTTGTTAATGGGCATTTCAATCAGTTAATTCATGGGAATGAAAAAGAATTTCATGTCGGAGTGTATGCTTTGCAATCAATTTAGTGTTGGATATTCATTTTAGAGTTGCAAACTGGTGACAGCTTGCAGGGTTCAAGATGGAAGTAGTCAAAACAACATCTGCCGGTCATGCTAAGTCCCTTGCTTCTAGCGTTGACTTCAGTACATGTCCTGATGGTAGTACTTAAATACTTCTTCAAAGTGTATACTTCTTTTTCTTTTTGCTAATGCATTGTCCTTATTGTAATTGTTCTTTAATATTTTTACAGGAATTATATGTGTTGGGGGTGATGGAATTGTAAATGAGGTTAGTCATATTCTCAGTTCTAGTTGTCTTATCTTTCTTATTAGTCAAATTCTTGTGTCATTTCTGATTATCCTGATCTTATGCTTGTCAAATTGTTTCCCTAGCTAACATGCTATATTGTAAGTCTTTTTTCTTTTCCCAAACTTTAAGGGAGTAGAGTGATGCATGCTTGCATTGTTTGTTATTCTCTTCTTGAAGAATGAAGATTGATATTTACAAGGAATGTAGAACAAAAATACAATTGAAGCAGACAATCATAATCACATGGGATTTGCTAGGGTCCATCGCAAAAGGCATTTCGCGGCTGGTCTGTCGCATGTCAGACCCGCCACCTCGTGAATGGAGACAAAAGCTGTTGTCTTCATTCAAGAGGTGGCTGGTCTGACATGTGACAGACCAGCCGTGAAATGCCTTTTGCGATGGACGCTAGCAATTCCCTAATCACATTGTGTAAAATTTTTCTTTCTTTTATTTGTTTTCTTTTTTGTTTCTGAACTATACTGATTTCATTAAAACAAAAAAGAAAAAGAAAAAGGAAAGAAGAGCCATTCAGAAAAAGGAAAAATGAAAGAAGCTAGATGGCTGAGATGCTCAACAGATACTACAGCATCAAAAAACAAAGCGGCCTCACCAACCAATGGAAAAATTACAAAGGAAACTGATTCCCTGCAACCAAACTCTCGTGACCCACATTCTCCTCAGCTAAAACGTCTGCAACCTCATTACCTACGGCCTACGCACTATCAAGACATGGAGAAGCGAAATACCTGTAACCATGTAAAAGGTTGAGCATGGAGCTCCTGTTTCTTCCTGATTAGCTCTAGTTTACCTGTACATAATGCATTTTTCTGATACTGAATCAAATAATCTTACTTTTAGATACTGGGTCGAGTTACTTGAAAATTGGGACAATTGACTGAAATTTTTTGTCGTCTATTAACAACATGGGCTTGATGATAAGCCACATGAATGATGTCGTGGTTTAATGTTGAGATCTCATCAACAGGTTGTGTGCGTTTTTGGGCTCTTTTGGTTGCCCATCCATGCATGGTCCCATTAGCTTTGAAATGATAGTTACAACCCTGTGAAGAGAAGATGGTTATTTCTTCTTCTTTGGAGATTCCTCTTAGAGTAAATTTGGCCTACTAGTGGATGGTCCAATTTCATTGAACCTTGCAAGAAAATCCTAGCTCTAGTTTTCATTTCCATCCCCACCAAAATGAAATCTACATGATTTCCTTTCACGTCATTATTTCCCTGAAATTTTGACCGAAAATCCTGAAATTCGACTGAAATGGCCGGAACGACAAAAATGGAGAGATATTATTTTCATTTCATTTCATTAATGTAAAGAATGATATTTGGTAGGCAACATCATTGAACTGCACAACAAAGTAACCATATCGTATGCGTGCGATGTCAGATCGACATGGGACCAATGATACACCGTAACTCTATGAATCCCAAAATTTGTTGTACTATTTCTCATAGTTCACACAATCGCCCAGTTATCTTTAATATTTAGTTATTTGATTGTGGTTATTCATTGTAACTGACTCAATTTATTGATTGTGACAAGTTCTTTATTATCTACATGATTATGTAGGTTCTGAATGGTCTACTTAGCAGAACTAATCAGAAAGAAGCAATCTCAATTCCAATCGGCATAATCCCCGCTGGTTCCGATAACTCACTTGTTTGGACAGTTCTGGGAGTTAGAGATCCTGTTTCTGCTGCAATTGCCATTGTGAAGGTATTTGAGAATTACTTACAGAGACAGATAATTCTGGTCGTCTTCAGTAAAAAAATACTGACCAGAATTATCTGTCTGTTATAACAATGCAATGCATCTCCATTTCTTTGAACTTGCATGAACTATTAATTCTTTAGCATCTAAGCTACAATTGAATGTCATTTATTAACTTTGCCATGGTAACAAGCAATTATTCTCATGTCTATTTCTATAAATGAATATATATATATATATATACACACACACACACACACAGAGAAAACGGTTCCTACACACGTGTAGATAAGTTATCTACACACTAGCTTAAAATACAGTGGGGGCCACATTATTTGGGTGATCCAAACCATTCATTTTTAAGGCCCTCACATAGATAGGGTGTCCACAAAAAATCAGACCCATAGGATCATCCTAACCATTCGAACTGTGGAGGCAAAAAATGGACTAATTTTTGAAGGTTTAAAGACATCCATTTTACCTCCACAAATCGTAGGGTTGGGATGATCCTATGGATCTGATTTTTTGTAGACACCCTATCTATGTGAGAGTCTTTAAAATGGATGGCTTGGATCACCCAAACAATGTGGGCCCCCACTGTATTTTAAGCTAGTGTGTAGAGAACTCTCTACACATGTGTAGGAACCGTTCTCTCATATATATATATATATATATATATATATATGAGGAAAAGGATTGTGAGCTTGAGCGTTGGAACCTTATGGTGAGCTTGAGCTCTCAAACCAATGAGGCCCACATTGTTAGGATGATCCAAAGCATTCACTAGAAAGGGCCTTACATAGATAGGGTGTGTACAAAAAATCAGCTCCATAGGATCATCCTAACCCATCCATTTGTGGAGGTCAAAATGGACCGACCACAAATCTGCCCATTTTTGCCCTCCACTTTTGGAGGGGTTAGGATGATTCAATGGAGCTGATTTTTGGTACACACCCTATCTATGATAGGGCCTTGCAAATGAATGGTTTGGATCCTCACAGAAATTGTGGGACCCATGTGAATGGTGCACTCAAGCGCACCATTTGGTTCCAACGCTCAAGCGCACGAACATATTCTCTCTCTCTCTCTCTCTCTCTATATATATATATATATATATATATATATATATATATATATGAGAAAACGGTTCCTACACATATGTCTAGATAAGTTATCTACACACTAGCTTAAAATACAGTGGGGGCCACATAATTTGGGTGATCCAAACCATTCATTTTTAAGGCCCTCACATAGATAGGGTGTCCATAAAAAATCAGATCCATAGGATCATCCTAACCATTCGAATTGTGGAAGCAAAAAATGGACTAATTTGTGAAGGTTTAAAGACATCCATTTTACCTCCACAAATCATAGGGTTGGGATGATCCTATGGATCTGATTTTTTGTAGACACCCTATCTATGTGAGGGCCTTTAAAATGGATGGCTTGGATCACCCAAACAATGTGGGCCCCCACTGTATTTTAAGCTAGTGTGTTGAGAACTCTCTACACATATGTGTAGGAACCGTTTTCTCATATATATATATATATATATATATATATATATATATATATATATGTAAACACTTTAAAGTGGATGCTATTGTCCAAGGATGTCTGGGAAAATTGATTAATTCCATGTTCAAGAGTATTATATTTTGTTACATTGATGTCACAGGGTATTCTATGATGGTCCTCCTATAACTTTGATTAATTCCGCAGTACCCCTCCTATAACTTAAGAGACTTAAAAAACACCTAAAGGACACTTGAAAATTAAAATGTGGGCTCTAGGATGGTCCCTATTGGAAGGGCAACCTCACATTGAGGTTGAGGAACTCGAGCGATGTGAGCATATGATGGAACACCCAAAGGTAGTGAAGAGATATGTGAGAAGAGGAAGAGAAAGGGTTCAACATCCTAGGGTAGAGCCAAGGCATGGGAATAGAAGGGGTGGAAACTATGCAAAAGGAGAGAAATCTCTCTCCAAAAATTTTGTGCTCAAATCGTATTTTAATTAGGTGACATTTTTTTGAAGTTAAAGTGCTTAGTGACATGATAGGATCCACCCTCTTTTGTTTCTTTTATTTCTTCTATTTCTTTTATGTCTGTTAGTTAAGTTGTTAGGGCCCACTGTGTTTTATTTCTATTAGTCATAAATTAAGTATAGGGCCCATTGGTTTCTTTAAGCCATAAAAGGGCGGCCCAGTGCACGAGGCTCCCGCCATTGCAGGGTCTAGGAAGGGCTAGATGTACGTTTTCTTTAAGCCATAAATTTCGTAAAAGGGTTAAGTTATTATGGTGGGGTCCATTGCTTTTGGAGTTCCTATTAGTTGCAAGAAGTTTTTTTTGTTGGTGGTGGTGTGCGTGCGCGTGTGAGCTTTTATGAAAATTCTATGTTGTGAACTTTTTGGCGTGAAGGAAATAGAGAGTTTGGAGCGTATTTTCTCTTGTGTATGCTTTGCTTTGCTTTGGATACAAGGATTTTGGGTGTGAGTATCCAAGAAGAAGGGGTTTCATTGTGTGAAACAACCAATTACTCCAAAAGCTTAAGCGGTTGGAGATGGCGTTATTTAATCTTTTATACTTAACACTCTCCCCCACTTGTGCCCCCCCCCCCATCCTTTTAGTGTTGGCCTACATGTGGCTCCTCTTTTGGGTTGGCCATTAGATGTGGATCTTTAATATCATGGAGTTTTGAACTCAGGACCTTTGCTCTGATACCATGTAAAACAACCAATTACTCCAAAAGCTCAAGCCGTTGGAGATGGCGTTATTTAATCTTTGATACTTTAACACACTGGAATGGCTTTTGCTTCGGTCTTCTTCTAGGATAGAAGATTAACCCACGGTTGTAATTAACTTGGATCGGATTTTCAGAATTTCTGCTTCTAGTAAAGATTTAATCTTCAACAAGGTCAGTATCTGGCATCCTTGTTAGTTTTGAACCATTCAATTGTTAGAAAACTGATGTTACTTGTTGCTGAATTTCTGAGATTGGAAAAACAGTCCAACCAGGGGCTAGAAAATCTGAAATAGAAATTTCAAAAAAGAAAAAGAAAATCTGAAATAGAAATTTTAGATCCAATTTGCCTTTCTTTTTTGTTGAATATTTTTTTTTCAAGCAATGGAAAAAATTATTTTTATTAGTTCTTACCATGCAGTTTTTTCATTTAGATATTATTTAAGTTGGTGAATGCACTTTTGGTTTCAGGCATACTCAGATTTGAATCCTTGTTATTATGTGATTGAGACCATGCCTTTCTGTTTTTAGTCTCTTTGATTAATTTGTTGTTTTTGTTGGCCACAGGGAGGTCTCACAGCAACCGATGTTTTTGCCGTTGAGTGGATTCAGAATGGTCTTATTCGCTATCAGTATGGAATGACGGTTTCATATTTTGGATTTGTTAGTGACGGTAATTCCTCATACTAATCGTTACTTGTTTTTACCACTTCTTTGGTTATTCCTTTTAAGCATTTTGCTTAGGTCCAGAATCACATGCTACTGAATTAGAAATCTAAATTGTTTCTTGTTTGAGGCATACCATGCAACTACACTGGTAGCTATATTTTTGTTTAACTGAATAAGGATTAGAAGGTAACATAAACTAGCATAGCCGTAGAAAGGATTGTACGATTCCGGTTTTCATTCAAAATGTGTTTCATTAATGGCAAAGATGGAGTCAAGTAACATGGTGTGATTAAAGTATTAAACTGATTAAAGCCCACATGTACTCACAATTTCTCCTGACCTGCGTCCAAAGGGTATCCTGTCCCCGAAGTCATCAAAGAACATTTGCCGTCGTATACTCATTACAGTTTTGGCAACCTAACTTCAATATCTCAGTAGGAACACAAGACATGTGCTCAATCTGATTGTGCCGTGCTGAGTGAAAAACATATGTAGAAATGCTGCTAGCACAAATTTGTATATTGTTAAACCAGTGTTGTGTAATCAAAATGTTGATGACTCTTACTCTGGTACTAGCTTGAAATAGCCTTGCTGCATTGTGTGCACATTGTATTACTGGTTGAATCGGCAATAGCCCACCAATATATTACTGGTTGAATCGGCAATAGCCCACCAATAGGCTAAGCATTATTCCATGTGCTCCATCATTCCAATTCAAGCCACCTGCAACTCAAATAAGTGGCAATGCTGACTCAGTGGAACTGTGAAATTTCCTCCTATTCTCAATAGGATTTTTTTCCTGGATATGGGTTTTCTGATGAAGACCGTTGACTGTAATTTTTAACTACAAACACTCACTAATGTAGACTATGTAACTGTTGCTTAACATTATTATTTAATTTCCGGTAAAATTCAAGTTTTTATACTACCATTATATGTTTCAAATATTAGACATTTTAAAATGGAGCATGAATAATAAATGGGATAAAATAATCATGCAATTAGTTTGAGACCGATGATTTATGGTAACGAGTTATGGTAATAATTTAGTGCATCTTTGTCATTGCTTTCTCTTAAAGAATGCACAAATGTATTTTGCAGTTCATTGTTGTAAAAATAGCATTTTTATAGTCTTAAATTAGCTAATATTTTTAGTGCATAATAGTATTTTGTTAACTATTATGCATACTGCACATAATAGTATTTATGCATATATGTTTGGGCTTAGGCCTTGGTAGCAGAATTCTTCTAACCAGGCACCATTCCCACTCTTAAATCTCTCACCCACCATGACTTGGACTTCAGAACCAAAAAATGGCATTTTTATAGTTTTTACTTTAGCTGATGCTTTTACTGCATGATAGTTATTTTTACTATTATTCATACTGCATGATTGTATTTAGGCATATATGTTCGGGCTCAGGCCTGGTGGCAGAAACCTTCTAACTAGGCACCATTCCCACTCTTAAATCTCTCACTCACCATGACTTGGACATTAGAACCACATTTTTCTCCCACTACCGCTTTCACTACAAGTGACTCCAGCACACACATTTTTTGGAATGAAAGATGACAATTATCCGCAGTTAGAAGATCAATCATATATATATATATATAAAGGGTTTCTGCGCTTGAGTGCAGATAAGCTTATCTGCGCTCGAGTGCAAAAGCAGGGGTGGGCCCACATTGTTGGGGGGGTCCAAAGCATTCATTTGGAAGGCCCTTTCATGGATAGGGTGTCCACCAAAAATCAGCTCCATTGGATCATCTTAGGGTGTCCATTTGTGGGGTGAAAAAATGGGCAGATTAGTGGACAAACAGTATCTGTCCATTTTCACCCCCACAAATGGACACCCTATGATGATCCATTAAAGCTGATTTTTGGTACACACCCCATCCATGATGGGGCCTTAGAAATGAATGCTTAGGATCACCTCAACAATGTGGCCCCACCCTTGTTTCTTGCACTCGAGCGCAGATAAGCTATCTCCTCTCGGGCGTAGGAAATCTTCTCTCTCTCTCTCTCTCTCTATATATATATATATATATATATATATATATATATATATATATATATATAACTTGAGCAATTCTAAACTATTGGTTTTTTTTGTAATCTTCAACTTGTGGGAATTCTTAATTCATGTAGACATGGTCATTAAAGGACTTAATTTTCCATTTTGTTCTAAAAAATGCCTTCCCAATGAAATAATCAAGATTTCTGAAAATACTCTTCTTTTTATTTATTCAACATAATAGTAGATGCTTCTTGACCTGATTCTAACTCTTTTGAGTTCTTTCGTCTGGTCCCACCTTGTGCAAACTGGGTGCTGATGATAAGTGGAAGTAAAACATAAAGGGGCTGTAAAGGGTTCCAATATGGCACTCACGAATTGTGATCATTCCTCATTTGCAAATTTATCTTTTTTGGAGGGGTTATGTAAGGCTGTGGTGCTGTGACTATTGCAACATCAATTGGGGAAGCATTGTTCCTGAGAAGCTTGATGCTTCAATTGGCCTTTTACAATGTGATCACTCCAATCAGGATTCAGATTGCTCCAAACATGAGAATATATGGGTTCTTTATTAATAACATGGCTTCTATTGTGCGAGCCATGTTATCGAGTGTCAAAGATCGTTCAAGCTTGGGCCCCCATGTGAGTGGGTTTCTTAAGCTTAACTTCGAAGGTTCTAGCTTGGGGAATCCTCGGTTCTGTGATTTGGGCATTTTCTTGTCCTATAGGGATATTTGATGCTAATGAAGCCGAAGTGGGAGCGGTGCATCAGGGAATCAAACTTCTAGCCAATATTAACCTTAACAATGTGGTGATTGAAGGGGACTCTCTTAATGTAATTAGATGGCTCAGGGGTTCTCATTCGTTTCCCTGGAGGTTTGCCAGTTTCTTTGACGAGATTTTCGATAGGTTGGACGGCGCTTCGGTATCATTCCTTCATGTTTGTTGGTCGGCTAAAGATGTTGCCGATAGGCTTGCTAGAGAGGGGGTCTCTAGGGCGGAGTTGTACTTATTTGATTTCGTTCCCCCTTGACAGCCCTCCTGTTTTGCTCCATGTCTGTATCTGTATTTTCTTTTCATTCCTTGATTCCTTGTATTTACAACCTCGGTCTTTTATTGGAATGAAATCTTTTACCATTAAAAAAAAGGGCTTCTGTACGGCGAAGCAATCTTTAAGAGTTCAATGAACATCTAACCGGCCTTTAGGTTATTGTTTTCCTGTTCTAGAACCGCATTTTGCCTTTCTCCATATTTATTTGGTTAAGTGCATTGCAAAAGGAATGCTTCTTGAGGTTTATTTGATTGTAATTTATAGGATTGGTTCTCATATATTCTGATGTTGGCTTACACATTGAGGTTCTATTTTCAGTCTCTAACTTTAACTGAGAACATGTGACCTCGCTAACTCATTTTTCCGTGAAAATGACTGATTTCAACTGTGAATGAGCAGTTGGAGCTGATGATCTCACTATCTGATGATTTCGTGTGCTTCATTTGGTGGGAAGATTCTGGTTGATACTGAATCTTAAAACTTCCTCGAATAATTCATTATATTTTAGAATTCAGTGTAGGTTTTACATGGACTTCTGTTGTTGATTACAGTTAGGTTCCACTGATTAAATTTTTGTTAAGTTGGGGCGGACACAAATACAAGGCCATCAGTGGATTGCTACAACAGAGGTTATCTGTATGAATAAAAAGTGTGCAGCATTATTATTTTTTTATTACTAAGTATGTATGCAGCGTTATAAGATTTCATGCATAAACATGTTTGCCATTTTGTGCAACGTATGTTTGCCATAAGACTAATAAACATGTTTGCCATATTGTGCACTGTATTTATTATTGAATGGGGCGGTTGGGCTGTTGCATGTGAGAGCAGCCACACAGGCTCAAATTTTGTCTTATTCATTGACATAGAACTCCTAAGAATAATAAAAAAAATTGACTAAACATGTCTATCATATTGTGCACTATATGTCTTATTGAATGATATATAACTCCTAAGAATAATAAAAAAACTGAATAAACGTGTTTGCCATATTGTGCACTGTATGTATTATTGAATGATATAGAGCTTGGTGTTGCATTACATCTGATAATAATTCATACATCATATGATGTATAATACAGATGCGCTACATGCGCATGGGTAGATATTGCAGTACATTTATGTCATAAATACCAACAGAAATGCCAAATTTATTTCTGGTGTCTGATTGTCTATGCGATTCTCTACGAGCTGTGCCATTGCTTGTTGTGGACATTCTATCTTAATGTCTATGTATTGTCATGAGATACAGCATGGTTTTGGCTTGTCTAGGAGACTCTCCTACTTATGCGTAGGTGGTTGCCAAAATGATCAAACTCCCATTTCACTACTTTGGAAATGCAGCTCATATTGAAGACACTGATTTCTCTCAGTATCAGAATCTCTAATTTATTTTTATTTTTTTTGTATCGAGCAGTACTGGAGCTTTCTGAGAACTATCAGAAACGTTTTGGTCCACTTCGCTATTTCGTGGCCGGTGTCCTTAAATTCTTATGCTTACCAAAGTACAATTTTGAGGTCGAATATCTTCCTTCAGACCTTGAAGGAAAGATTGCAGCAGAATGTGAAAGACTCGATATGACAGACCTGTATCCAGACATTATTAGGAAATCAAACACAGATGGTATTCCTAGGGCTTCTAGTTTATCAAGTATAGATTCGATCATGAGCCCGAGTGGAGACTTGGACACAACTAGCAGCAGACTTGCCAGCAGTGAACCATCGGAGTATGTGCGTGGTCTTGACCCAAAATCAAAACGCCTATCCTTAGGAAGAAGCAATGTAACAGAAGAACCAGAGGTTGTTATTCACCCTCAGTTACCTCTGTCAACCACCCCTAACGGGCCAAGGACCAGGTCGAGGTCAAGGACAGACAAAGGTTGGACTGGTTTGACAGCTACAAATGATAATAGATCCTCTTGGGGAAACACGGCAATGAATGACAGAGAGGATAATTCGTCAACAATGTCCGATCCAGGTCCAATTTGGGACGCTGAACCCAAGTGGGATACTGAGCCTCACTGGGTGGACGAGAACCCCATTCAACTACCAGGGCCCGCTGATGATATAGAAAATGGGATTCCAAAGGAAGTTGTTCCAAAGCAGGAAGAGAAATGGGTCATCAAGAAAGGGCAGTTTCTTGGTGTTTTAGTATGCAACCATTCATGCAAGACTGTTCAGAGTTTGAGTTCTCAGGTGATTGCGCCGAAGGCTGAGCATGATGATGACAGTTTGGACTTACTTTTGGTTCATGGAAGTGGGAGATGGAGGTTATTAACATTTCTGTTGCGGCTACAGTGTGGTCGACACCTTTCACTCCCTTTTGTGGAGTATATTAAGGTATGGTTGGAAAATTAAATCTTTTTAAGAACCAACCATAGTTTCTACCACTTGCAAAGAAAAAAAAAGGTTTCAAATTATCTTGGAGACTCACTTTTGGATTTCTCAAGGATAAACTCATTTTTTATAACTAAGTTTTGATACATTCCTCCTTTTACATAGTTGACATATTTTGAGGAATGAAAAGGAATGTTACTTCCTCGATGTCACACCTCATCCGAAACACTCGCATGCAGAATAACCTCTTAGTTTGTGCATTACTTTTGAGAAGTTCAGTGAACATGGTCATCTTGTTCTTTCCGATTCTGTTATATTCATAATTTCAGTGTCGAGTCCTCCCTTAGTTTATCCAATGGCAGCATTGTTGTACTAAGGTAAAACTTGGTTGATTTGGGTTCAGAAATGCCATGTCCTTCCCCCTTAGTTCATCCATTGGCAGCTTTGTTGTACTAAGTGTCTAAAAAGAAGGAAAAACATAGTTGATTTGGGTGAGTCACTGATTGGCATAATCAAATTTTCACTAACTTGGACTATTCAAACGCTTTTTGATTGACTTGGTAAAACTTAGGCTCGAAGAGAACTTTGCCAAGGTGAAACCTGGCTGACTCAGGTGTACTGATGATTGACTCGGGGAGTTATTAAACAATGGTTGCACTATCTACTCAGTCTCATTGCGACTTTCCTACTTTGTTTGGAGAAACACCATACTATCTTTTAAAAAAAATGTTGTTTAGCGTTAGATGATTCCAATACTTATTGGCAGATAACATCTCAGTCAATTTTTCATACAACTGATAAGCAGCAATTTGGTTTCATCGCTCTCCAACACATTGCTTAATACAAATCGCCATTTGTGGTGCAGGTAAAGTCAGTGAAGCTCAAAGCTGTTAAAAACACTCATCCAGGGTGCGGTGTTGACGGAGAACTTCTCAAAATTAGTGGGCAAGTAATCACGTCTTTGCTTCCCGAACAGTGCAGATTAATCGGCCGCCCTGCCATTAATCCTGTATAGACAGACGTGCAACCCCAAGTTTGCATATGCTTCTTCGGAGGTTTGTGCTCTGTTTTCACTTCTAACAACTAATCGAGATGTGGTAGTGGAATATTCAGAGCACTCACATTTTGAAGCATGATTTTACTGATCCTTTATTTTTTGCTCTTTGTTTTGGAGGTCCCCTGTAAATTTTGTGCGATCGTGATCATGCTGTACTACGAGTGATTCTTCTTTGTTTTCTGTACCCTTTTTTCGGTAGGTAGTTGCTCTCTGTAGTTTGTCCGATTTCTGGGACATTGTTTTTTGGTCGTCTTTGAATTGTTTCGCTAAGATACATTGTTTTGTAAAGCAATTTTATTATTTGATCTCATCTTCCTCTATTCCTTTTTTGGTAGATCTCCTGTCAAAAGAGATTTATATTTTTCTTGTAGAGTCAAAAAAATGAAAAATGGGAAATGCACGCGATGAAGATGATCCTTGTTAGAATTGTCTTTTGGTTTTGGAGTGAAAATTGATTCTCAAAATCCAAAACGAGCAGGACCTTAGTGATTTGACTCGGGAAATGAGTGTGAGTAGAGATATAACCACTATTCTTATGAGAAAGAAAATAGAGCCAAACCATGGCTGGTCCGCTTCTTCGCTTGTCTCTCATCTACAATTTTGAAAGAAATTCCGGATTCTAAAATCTGCCTATCCAAACGGCCCCTTTATTTATTATATCCTGTCGAGTATCTTGTTAAGAGCTTACAAAATAACAGATGGGTGAAAAGGTTGTTGATTGCAGATGGATACGCTGGGGAATTTACTTCCAGAAATGTTGTCTATTTTTCGTGCACATACTAATAATAATAAAAGATTGTCCGAGCAACTTCACAGAGGCAGTGAATCTTCATATTTGGTAACCAAAATTTTTTTTCAAGAAATATTAGCTTACCAAGGGTATGTTTGGCTTCCAGGAAATGTTTTTCATGATAAATCGGTATCTCCATGTGGAGATGGGGTGGGAATCCCTTAAAATCGAGAAAATGTGATGATTTGCTGCTCCTAGTTGGAAACGGAAAACTCTACTGAAACCGGGTTGATCCTTTCCGGATTTCCAGCAGCAAATCATCACATTTTCTGAATTTAGTGCCCGCTTGGATGCTGAGAAGATTTTGGTTTGGGATTTTCACACTGGCAGCCCTTTTTGCATTGACATTTGGATCCGGATCAAATCCTTGAATTTCCAATTCAGCGACTGACAGTGGAAAAAATCAGATTTCCAAATAAGATGTGGAAATAAGTAATTGGAAATCTACAGATCTGGCAGTTTCCTTCACCCTCTTGGCTCCTCAACCTCTACTTGCAGTAGGAAGTACCCCTTTCCCTTTCTGTCTCCCTCAACATGAGTTGGAGATCTATTCATTTTGTACTCAAAACTTAATTCCAAATCCAAATACAAAATATGAGGTATCCAAATGGGGCCCTAGTTTCCTGATTCTAAGGAATGCCGGCCTCATCTCCACTTGGAGATACCGATTTATTATGAAAACAAATTACCGGCACCCAAATGTGCCCCATGTGTTGAGAGGGGTAGGGAAAGTGGGAGAGAGAGAGAATTGATAGTAGGGGTGCAACTCGGGTCAGATTGGATCGGGTTGAGGCCAACCCTAACCCAACCCGAGACCGCATTCCCTCAACCCTAACCCAACCCGAGCATGGGGTTGAGGATGGTCAACCCTATCCCAACCCATCTAACCCAAAATCGGGTTGGGTTCGGGATCACCTAAGGCCAAACAAAAAAATGCAATAGCTCAAAGAAAATAGAAATAAAATTCCAGAATGGATGTCGGGTCGGGTCGGATTGACAAGGCCTCAACCCTAGCCCAACCCGAAATTAAATCGGGTTGGCTTTTCCAACCCTAACCTAACCCAACCTGCGGAAATGCCAACCCAACTCGAGCCAAGATCAGGTTGAACCCATCGGGTTCGGGTTGAGCCCGACCCAAGTTGCACCCCTATTATTTGAGAGGGCATGCTTGAGGAGATGGTGGCAAGTGGCTGAAAAATAAGGAATGGCTTCCAAACATGGCCAAAAAAGCCATTTTTGCGGCTCACTTCTCAGGGGAGAACCACCATGTCTGATAGAATTAAATGAATATGACAAAAATCTGCTACAAGGTGGCATTTCTCTGCTAAAAAAGTGAACCTCTAATGGGATTTTCTAGCCAATTATGCAAAAAGCCACTTCATAGCTCACTTCTCCCCTAAAACAATCCCTCATAACGGGAAGGGGATTTGTAGACCATTTCACGAAAGCCATTTTGCTGCTTACCTATTATTATTATTTTTATTTTTATTGAGAAATTAACAATTTTATTTCATGGGCTGAACCACACATTTGAACGATCGGGGAACAAGTTGTTCCCTTTGAGCAATACATATAGAGCGCAAAAAACAAAGAAAGAAGACCCTCCACTTCGGAGAATCGCCATGAAGGCGTTTACATCATGACCGGTTTATCGAGCTGTCTGCAAAGCCGCCGCCGCACCAGCTCATCCGCCACCGTGTTAGCCGATCTCCATCTATGTTGTAGGATGAGACGAATGGATTGAACTAAATCCCGAATTTTGCCGAGCACAAAAGAGAGCCTCCATGGGCCCACACATCATCCTGACGCCCACTCAATAGTGTTAGAAGAGTCCCCTTCCACAATCATAGATCCCACGTTGTTTGCTGCTATCCAATCTAACCCAGACAATTTGGCTGCTTACTTTTGCAGAACAGCCACCTCAAATGAATTAAATGGGTAAGACAAAATCTGCTAAAAAGTGAGCCTGTGTGGCTGTTCTTTCATGCAAAAGTCAGCCAAAACATTGGCTTTCTAGAAAATTGCTGAGCAAATTCCCTTTGACAACATACGACATTCATACCAATTACTAAAATTGCAATGGTGACCAGTACCCATAGGTTATTTATGCATGTATATTACTTGTAAAAGGGAAAAATCCATAGACAAATGGAATGCATAGATAATCAACCGAGCTTTTGGCTCTCCAAAGGCCTTATGTTCATTTTTTTTTTGAACGTCCAAAGGCCTTATGTTCATAGCAAACAGATTGAGGACAGAGAACTTCGTGATAATTGCACAGCAGTTTAATCATAATAAAATAGTAAGAACAGCTTGGCTTTTAAGTAAAGAAAGAACCTATGTTTTGTTTTCCCCATTAGAGAAGAACCGATGTTCTGTTTTCCCTTGTTCTGTTGCATGAGAGAGCAGCCACATAGGCTCACTTTTGAGCAGATTGTCTTATTAACGAGGTGGCTGCCCTCTCATGCAACAGCCGGCCCACGAAATGCCTTCTGCGATGGTCCCTATCAAATGCCATATAGGCATGGTGTGACAATAGCGATTGCACAATATACAGAGCAATGGTTATACTTACAAAATAAAAATTAAAAAGCGAATTGCTATCTCCATGATGCAAAACTTTGGCATCATCATGACCAACATCAGTTCTGTTACATAACCTATAAAGTCTAACAATCTCTTCTTGCCAACAAAACAAAAGCAATCAGAGTGTTCACTCCAAATTTTTTCAACAATTGAATACTCTGGCAAAAGCAAATCAGAAAAGAGTACGCCATATATGCAAAATCCACACGATTAAAGCCTAAATCCTTATATAAGTGACAAATATCTGGAACGAAAGCAACTAAATCACGAGTGAATGCTAAAAAAACTCAAATTGAAAATCTCAATCCAACAAAACACTGAAGACATTAAAGACACAAACATCTTATTTTGCTCAATAAACTGAGTAGCAAAAAAAAAATCACTTCAAAGTTTGAATATACAAAACATCAGATAAATCCCAGAACAGGAACCTACAATGCCAATGTAGAGGAGCAGGCATAGATCGGACAGCAGCAGTAACCCCACACGCATTATCAGAGAATGTGGCAAAAGTCGCCTTACACAGAAAATAATGCCAAAATTGCCTTACACAGAAAATAATAACTTGACCAAGCTTATGAGACCTTTGATATATTTCAATGTTCAACAAATGCCAACAGATGGTGAACTAAAGAAACTACCTACAACTAACAGAGAAAAAGAAGCTACTGATGAGCACATGTCATATCCAAAATGTTCCCAGAAAGAGTGTCGAATCTGCTTTTATACAAGTCACACTTTTTCTTTTTCTTTTTCTTTTTTCGAAATGTAACTTTTATTGATTGTAATGAAGCCAAGTGCAGAAGGCGGGGACAAGATGTCCCACCATAACATATACCCTCAGCCGACTCTCATTATCAGATGCTACCTACAAAGATAACAGTCAAGAGTTTTGGTCCCACTCTCGACACCTTGTAATCAACTATAGGGAGTGTACATTGAGAATGCAGATCCTTATCTGCCAACTTTTGCAATATAAGACTGAGCAGAAAAGTATAATGCAGCAGGAAGGCCAGAGAAAAACTTGATGAATTATCTAAATAGTAAATTATGGGACTGCATTTCAGGAAAGAATTGGTAGCACAGATTATGCATTGCTTGTCATGCTCCAATACTATAAGTTAACATTCACAAGTCCCATGAATTATGAAGGATATAATCAAGTCCATAGATTAAGCCAGCCAGTGTGATTGCAGCTCCATAAAGAGAATAAAAAGTTAATGGAAAGGATCCATACCATAACTAGTATCAATGGTCTAGGAACTAAATCTTTACCGAGTGATCTTTCTGATTAAAAGTAATCCAAGAGAAGCCCTACTGTTTTCAATGAAAATACAGCAGGGAAGGAAATTGATAGACTGAAACAAACACTACACCCCGAATGACAATAATACAAGCCCTGTGAGAAGATTGTAAATTAAGAGATACTGTCAAAGAGAAGGACTGGGAGAAGCCTGTAAATTAAACTAGATGCAAGTACAACTAAAGAGAGATATAAGGCACAAAGGTTGTAATTTTCGTGCTTCCAGAAATAAATTCAATTGGAGATATCTAGGGGACAAATGAATTTACTACTCACTTCAATCCTAGGCTAATGAATTAAAAAGCTCTATTGACTTAAACAATTATGAGCTTGAATTAGAATTCTCATAATTACTGAAGAGCACGAATTAGAGCTCTATTGACTTTTCTAGACTCCAATTAATTACTGAAGAGTTTGAATTAGAATTCTCATGATGAAACTTTCAATCAACAAAATTCATCTAAACAACAGACTAACTTGGGGAGAAACGAGTTCATGGCTCGACAAAAAGCTCTATTGAGTTCATCCTTAAACTTGAACCAAACTAGCTTTGGAACCGTAACAACTGGATAAATAACAAACGTAATATCTACTTGTTCATTTTAACATGTGTTGCTGTATGGAAGCTCAAAATATATGCTAACCATTGGTCCAGAAAAAACTATATTGATAACAAATTGGAAAAGTACAGCACACTAGAACTTGAAACAGAGAGAGTGGCATATTGGGAGGGAAGCTCAGCAAATATATTGGCCAATTGGAAATGTTCCTTGAAATCCAATCAACCAATATTACTTTTTCACAGGTAACATAAAGTTAGAAAACAGAACTAACAGCATTTCATATTCAAGAATACCCCCAAGCCCCAGACTGTCCATGCACAAGCATTTTTTTTGGTCAGCATACAAATAAATTGGTTACCTTGTGACTTATTTTTTTGATATCAACCCATCAAAGGATTGGTTGGTCGAAAAAAAATTAAATTATTGAAAAACCATTTGTAAGATGGGAAAGGTTGCTGATTGGAAATGAAAATCAGAAAGTGGAAGATTTGTGTGAATACATAAATAGAGATGCTTATCAAAGCGAGGAATTCCATGAGAAGAATACCAACGATACCCCCGGCAATTACAGTGACAGAGGTGATTTCATGATGCAAAGTGGTGAAAGACTTCCTATCTGAGCTTGGCTGGGGCTCTATAGCCTTAACAGTATAATGAATTCTTGAAGAATGTGATGTACAGCAATGATATTTTATTTGACTGTTATAGTGTGGATCAGCATGTACCTTGATGCAGGCTAGACAAAGCTCTTAAGTCTCTTCCTACAAATGTTATTTTTGTGAGTGTCTCTGGTTATTTTTTATGCAGAGTATCTTCTTTTGACTGGCATACAACTGAAGTCATGTGAATGTCATTGAGGTTGTCTTGGCAGTCTACAAGCAAAAACTTTAAACTAACCACAAGTACTTTTGTTTTTTTTTTCTTAGCTGAATACACTGTGAGAGTATCGAACAGTGGATTTATGAAGGCACATTGCTCGCGCCAGCAAATCAAGAAATGCCGTCACCAACATGAAAGGGAGAAACAGTTGAGATTGTTTCACCAACAAGAAGACATATTGCTCATACCAATAAATCAAGAAATGCTTGCACCAACAAACAGATAGTTGACTTGTCTCCCACATGGAATATCAAAGCTGTTAAGCAAACAATCTGACAAATGCTCATTTCAAGGGTTGCTTTATTGATCCTAAGTATTCAGCTATAATGAAACAGGCTGTGAAAAATGTACAAAGCCAACACCTGACACCTGGTAAGTAGTATTAATATATCCCATTGCAAATCATAACAATTGTGTAAGCCATGGTTAGCTGTGTATGTTGTACTTCAGTTATGATAAAGAAGAATTCATCTCCACCAATTATGCCCAGGAAGGATGGTGCTTTATAATCAAACTTATATCACTTTACCTCAGTTGTATCCTGGTCGAATTGGATTGCTGGTTTAAGAAATAGCTTCAGATACATGCAGCATGGTCAGCAATGAGAAATATAGCACTTGTAATCTCATTCTGAAACCGCGATGATAAGAGTTTATGGGACAACCAGACCAACAACCCATTGCCTGCATGCTAGAATGATAAACGATACCACCATATATGTTTCCCTATAAGCAAGGTGCCCCCATCCTGACAGAGCTGAACTCGCTGGACGAGAATTGTGTCTTAATTCATGGAGCTTTTTGCAATGCTTATAGATCAATTTATTTGTTGGTTGGGGCATCAAATATCAGTAATCTCAATTAGAAGAATTTATGGTCGGCTCCAACAAATAAAAGGAAGTATCCAGTCTCCGTTCAGAAAATACCAAATTTGATTCATGAGAAAAATACCAGTGGCCATACAACTCAACTCAACTAAGCGTTTGTCTCAAACTAGTTGGGTTCGGCATACCAGTGGCCATACATTTGTTTATTAAAGTGAGACTCTAGCTTATATCGTTCCATCATAGGTTAATATGAGTATATGATAGAACATTTATTAAGTAATTTTTACACACTAACTCTCAGACATACACACATATTTTTAGCATAACTTACTTTTAACATTAGATGCGAAAGAAGCTTTACAGACTAGTGGGGTGGCCAGCGCCAAAAGAAACTCATAATAGGATCTTACTCCAAATGGTTGTCCCTTTTTTTTATAATAATATATACTTGCTTGGAAAAAAATACTCAGAATGAGATATCATTCTGAGAACACAACTGATACGTATCCCACTTCATAATGTTTGTCAGTCTTTTTATGTGTGTAACTAATGAAAATGGAATGAAACTAGCAAAAGAAACAAAGAACTACACAGACTAATGTATCCAGCTTCTTCACATGCAACAGAAGTGAAAAAATTTCTCTTAGTGAAAGTTGCCTACAAAGAAAGACATGCAGAAAATTAAACATAACTCAACAGGCAACAACATTTCAAAATTTCAAGAACAGAGTACCTGAGGTTTTACAACGGTAACTTGAAACAAACTAGAAAACAGTGTTCACATAGAATAGATCCAAAGGAATCTGGAAATTTGACCATGCAAATGCCAACTAATCATACATTTATTCCTCCATTAATGCAGTTGGGAAACCCATCCTCGAGCAGAATTGTTTTTTGTTCTTTTTTCTTTTTGAAAGGAAACAGAAATTCACAAGAAAAAAAGAAAAACAGAATTACAGAAGAGCGAGAGGTTGTGCCAGTCTTATGAGCACAGTCTTAGTATCTTCAATGTTGTTGTCTGAAAAATAGAAGATATAGATAACTTACCTTAGCATTATAGTGTCCTCTTGAAAGTTCCAGGGAGAAAAATTGCAATCTGTCTCACTCAATATATAAAAAAAAGAAGAGAAGATTTCCATACATAACTTCAAAATTCAACGGGAAAAAAAAATCCACGATTAAACATGCTATCCAGTAAGCCAAAGCAATCCTATTTGAGTGACAAAACTTTACAAGCTTGTAAGATAAGGAGACCTTAGCTTATGCTAATAAAGGTCACAAGCTCATGCACGGTCGCAACTTATCTGATGCACTGCCCTCTGTTCCGTTAGCTCTGCTCCCTATGTTGTAACTGATCCATTGCCAGGGAACCAGAAGCAATTGTAGCATTCGGCCTGTTATACTCAATTTCCAATTCCCTTTTCCTCAATTCTAACAACATACGCTCATTTTCAAGCTTCATCCTTTCATTCTCAAGCCTCAATTTATCTAGTTCCCTCTCTTTCTTTCGGCTAAACCTTTGCCATTTGAACCTCTGACTCTCCAGTTCAAATGCTTGGGCTTGAATGCTCAACCTTTGCTCTTCCAGTTGCAAGGTGCGGCTCCTCATCCACTGCCTCTGAGTGTTTCCATTTATCTCCACAGGATGGTTTTCAGAACAAGCACGTTTGCTACATTCATGCGAATTCATTGGGGCCCAAAAGTTTGTTTCTTCCAGGTTTTGATGCAGCCTCATTCTCTTTGTAATATGGCCTGTCCCAACCAACCCATCTTCACTTTGAAGATTAATATTCTCTTCTCCTTCATCATCTCCATCATCAATGTCGTCTTCATCTTGATCATCACTACCATTTTCATCCTTTGCAAGCTTACCTGGGTCCCGCCCATCGCTACCTTTTAAAACTAACTGCACGCTATGCTGCAGAGTCGGATCATCCAGCAAATGCAAACGATTTCCATTATGGTATGAGCACATCTCTTCATAATACAGATGCTTCGAGCTCAAGATTTTCCTCACATCATCCTTCGCCTTCTCTGAAAGGTGGTTCATTGTATCCAAAAGAGTAGGGTGTTCAACGACCCTACAAGAGGTGCCCCGACCAAGGACGTCTGTAAGTCGTTTGTACCTCTTGTTCAAATCATTGAACTTGTCTTCGCATTGTTGGGGCGAGACATAACACCCCCTCGTGGCCATGACCTTCGAGACAGCCTTCCACTTCCCCTTCTTATGCAAGAGAATAAGCTTTCTCCTTCCACAGTCGGGTGCAGTATCTTCCCCGATATAAGCAACGACAGTGATCAGAAGCTTCACCATTCCATCCGTCCATTTCATCCGTTGCCATGGGGAGTTCTTCTTTCCCTTCCCTCCATCTTCCTCGGTAAAGCTAGGCTCATCCTCATCGCTAGTACAATTCTTAGAGTTTCTATGATTCCCAACTAGCCCTAAAGATTGATCACTCTCGTGCACAAGGTGGGATCCCGAGGGGAGAGGAAACACATCTTGGAGATGTTGTTGGTGAAGTGAATGTGGGTGTTGTTGCTGATGCTGGTGGGCATGTAACGATCCTTGTAAATCTATTACCCTATAATGACCAGGAATCATATTCCCCCCTGACAAACCCCCATCCATACCGATTGAGAAACTAAGCAAATCTATATCCCAGTGACTGCACACACACACACACAAAAAAAAAAAAAAAAATCAAAATTCTTGGTATTCTACTATAATAACATAGGCCTGTGAACTTGAAAACCAAATTCACTCATCATGCGATCTCCAACCAAACCCAATAACAAAATCCAATAAAAACCCTAAAGTACAAACCAAACCCATTATCATTATCAAACAAAAACCCTAAACTACCATTATAACCTGTGAAAAATACGATCAATGTCCCAAACTATCTGCCAAAAAGAGAGAATTCCAAATACTGCTAAAATAGAAAAAAAAAATCTTGGTATTCTATTAGAATTACATAGGCTGCTGAACTCGAAAACCAGATTCACTGATCATGAGATCTCCAACCAAACCCAATAACAATATCCAATAAAAACCCAAAAGCCCTGATTGGATTGCAAGAAAAACATGTCCGACGGGAAAAATCTCTAGGAATTTTTTTTGTTCTTTCCATGATCAAGAGAGAAATTATATGATTTTGGTTAATTTAGAGGAATATTATTATGAATAGAGCTGGTTCAAGTTCTCTTTTTCGTGTGTAAAAAAGTAAGAAAATTTAGAAATATTTTTCCTCTCCAAACTTTTCCGAAAAAAAAAATCCAGCAATCCAAACAAGGCCTAAATGGCCATTATAAAAGAGAATTCCATAACCTGAATTTCGCAGGTCCTTCGATTTACAGGTAAAGTAAAGCAAAAAAAAAAATCTGAAATAAAGGGTATAGAACTCTTGAAAAAACTCTAGTGATATGAATGTAGCAGATTTAGAGGTACTTACCAGTTTTCTAATGAGAAATTTAGAGAAGAGGGGGCTGAATATTTGACTAGAGAGAATGAAATGAAGAAACCCTAGATCCTCGTTTTTTTTGCCCCCCAAAATCTCGGACGAATCCAGTCGCGATTTGGATTTTCTAAACGGCGTTTGTCGTCACTCTCCGTAATTGCGCCGAGAAAGCTAGAATACGCGGAAGAGCGTATTGCACATCTTTCCGTCATTAGTTGAACGTGGGAGCAATTATTAAAAAGATCCGCGAGATAATTGTAGGGAAGTATGATTTTGGCACCCCTCACTTTTACTTCGGAAATAAATGGCTCCGTTCTCTTACACTTCTTCTTGGCAGAGTTTTTCTCTATTGCTTTTTCCGTTGCGGAGAATGAAAAAAAAATATATAAGGGAGATGATTTTTTCACCCCCACTATAGGATAATGCGCCCCTCCTGTAACTTGAATTTTGAGCTGACTTTAAACTTTTTGTTGACAAATCGGGTTAAAAGTGGGGCGCTTTATCCTACAGGGGGCGAAAAAATCATCGTCTAAAAATAATTTGGAGAATGGCATTTTCCATCTCGGACCCATTCTGCCCATTCTTCCATGTCTCTGTCATATGCAGCTTCCGATGTTGGTTTTTGAAAAAATAAAATAAAAATGAACTAGCTCTAAAGAACACAACTTTATTGGCTAGGAAGTTGCTAACTCATAATTTCATAACTCCCCCACGTCATCATGGACTCCCCTCAGTAAACTCCCTTTTGCGTTGTTTGTGTTCTTATCTAAATCCACGTTTTGCCTTGCAAACCTAATTAAAACTCTTCCCTGTCCCCTGAGGCTTGAATTATGATTGTTAGGAGAATTAGGGTTAAGCAAGAAGTTGCTTAAAGCATTACACCCAAGGTATCTAGTTTTGAATACCAAGTTTGTTGAGCCCCGATACACGAGGGTTAATGACTGGTTACTGGACTCTAGCCCATGTAGGCCCACTACACCGGTCCATTATCTTATTGGGCTTATATTAGAACATAGATGGGTTATATTATATACCCAACAATGATCACGTCAACCGAGGATTCAGCTGTGTCAATCAAGTACTCGACCCGCGTCATGCCGAGCTGACTAGGATTTGCTTTGACCATGTTTTAAGATGCATCCAAATTTTAAAACACTGGGCTAACTAATTACCCTGTGGATCACATGAGATTCTACACATGTAATTTGATACGGAAGAAGACGTTTGAGGTGGACCATAGTTTCTTTGCATTAAGGGAGAACATAGATTCGGTATTTTTCATTTCTTTAAACTCGGTATTCTTATCCGAATCAGGTTATGCCTTGCAAGCTCAATTAAAACTCCTCTCCTGAGTTATGATCGCGTCAAGCGAACATACAACTATGTCAACCAACCACTCGACCCGCGTCATGCTGGGCTGACTAGGGTATGCTTTGGCCACATTTTAACATGCATCCGAGTTTTAAAATACGGGGCTAAGTAATTACCTTACAGATCACACGAAGTTCTACACATGTAATTTGATATGTAAGAAGACCTTTTGAGCTTGAACTGAGTTCCTTCACAAAGAACATAGACTCTATATGTCATTTCTTTAGACAAAGGAGTTTGCAAAAAAACACTAAGGGCTGACTAGGAGGAGGCAATACTTATCTACTCAACTTAACTAATTAGCCTTTGTCCCAAACTAGTTGGGGTCGGCTAATGAATTCTTTAGAAAATTTTCAAGAAGAAAGTGAAAGGATCTCCCCGGCTCAAATTGACTAAGTCTAATTCTGACACTAGTTGGGGTCGGCTAATGAATTCTTTAGAAATTTTTCAAGAAGAAAGTGAAAGGATCTCCCCGGCTCAAATTGACTAAGTCTAATTCTGACACTAGTTGGGTTCGTCTACATGGATCAATTTCTTCCATTCTATCCTATCCAAGGTCATGTTCTCTGTTATATTCCTAGCCCTCAAGTCTTTCCTCACTGTTCCTACCCAAGTTGTTTTCGGTCTGCCCCAACCTCTGTTTACTCTATCAACTTGGCACGAGTCACTTCTTTTCACAGGAGCATCCAAAGGCCTATGTTGGATATGCCCAAACCATCTTAAGCGGTTCTGTCTCATCTTCTCCTCAATTGGTGTCACTCCCACATTTTTACGGATGTCTTCATTTTTAATTTGATCTAACCTTGTGTAGCTGCACATCCATCTAAGCATCCGCATTTCTGCTACACTCATCTTATGCACATGCTGCTTCTTGGTGGCCCAACATTCTGAGATGTATAGCGTGGCTAGCCTCACAGTTACCTTATAAAACTTTCCCTTCAACTTGGTAGGTATTTTACGATTGCGTAGAACTCCTGAAGCATGCTTCCACTTCACCCAACCTGCTCTTATTATGTGGTTAACATCCTCTTCAATCTCTCCTTCCTTATGTAGGATTGAACCAAGATAGCGAAAGATATCCCTCTTGAGGGCAATAATTATATCATATTAAAAAAAAACCCTTCCCCTAGTGATTAAACGTTGAAATCAACTTATGGCAAAGGATGTAATTTTCCCATAGATTCCAGCCTTTTACCCCACAACCACCGGCCCGGAAAGAGAAAGTAAGCCAAGAGGGTGTTTGGATCAAAGGAAAAGAAAAATGTGGGAAATAAAATTTTCCATGAAAAGAAATTCTAAGGAAGCTAAGACATCAGTAGTTCAAATTTGCAATGAAGCAAAACATGTTAGAAGTTCACCAGTGAGGCAACAACAGTTTAAATTGTGTGCTGACCAAGATAAAATATCATAGAAGAAGACATTATGTCTTGATGTATGCACTCGTAGGAATTCTACATTTCTTATGGTGCAGACTTCATTAGAATCCCGAAAGGCATTCGAACGTTTAGAAGATTTGGATAGTAATTTTCAAAGAGAACTCAAGGATGATCCACCTACTGAGGATGATTGGGACAAAGCAAAAGTATTGTGTAGGTTCTTTGAACGATTCTACATCTCTACAAAAAAAATTTTTTTGGATCCCTTTAAACCACACAAATGTTTATTTTCATGAGGTTTATGCTATTGAAGTCTTCTTAATGCAATGGGCTAAAAGTGATAATCCTTGCCTTCGTGAAATGGCGTTGAAGATGAAGGAAAAATCTGATAAATATCGGGGCAACATAGATCGGGCCAGCATTACCTGTTGCAATGGTCCTTGATCCTCGATATAAGCTGAAATACATAGAATTTTGTTATTCTAAGATTCACGCCGTTGATGATGTCATACTGTGGTACCCTGATCCCGCGAGAGGGGTGTGGGGCGCGAGCCGCCGCTCTCTCTCTCTTGGTCTCTCGTATCCACGCGATTGGCGTGTGCATTTTATTATTGATTTGAATTAATCTTTCCTGTGAACTTGGGATCACTAAGGCAATCCGAATTCCACACGAAAGAGACTGACAGAGTCGCCACCTAGATGTGGGATCTAGGACCCGTAATTAACCAGAAATCTAGACTCGCTACCTGGTTACGAGAATGGAAGGTATGGGGAGTTATCCACCACATGCACCATTCTTGCCCGATAATCGGTCTTCGATTCCAAAAGCTAACTCTTTTAAATTTATTTTAAATGGCTCATTCAACTCTATGTTAATGTGCGAACTAAGTGACATGCATCCTATGATCTAATTTCAATGTGAATCCTAAATGTGTATCTTGATTTATTAATTTGTCTGGATTCAATCTAAGTGAAAGTTCTCCTAAAATTCTAATTTCATGGAAAGTCCTAAGTGATTTGATTAAGCATTTACAAGAAAATTAATATACAAAACACCACAATTTGTTTGTGGTGCCGACTCGCGGGTGGTATGCCATCAGACATCCAAGCTGCCTACGTACCCAAGCCTCACTGGGATCAGAGTCGACGTAGTTCGGTGCACCTAAGCTAAGTTACATATGCCTAACTCAACTAAGACACCGACCTAGACGGGATTGACTGTTTCAACAGTTTTAGGAGAAGTTATTTAATTCAAGTTGAAGATTTTATTATCTTAGGATTTCATCTAAGATGCTATATGATTCTCATCTAAATGCAAATGGTCCCTTAGACTAATGCAGGTTTGCCTTACATCCTAGTTTACTAGGCTTGTCCTAGGGAAAGATTGGGTGACTAGTGTAACTAGACCTATGGCACGGTTGCTATACATAGCAAGCGTCCGTGATGAGGCTGGACTCCTAACTCTAGGACTCCCTAAAACCCAAGACTCCCTAAAACTTAGGACACGACACGACACCGGTGTTCCTAAATTGGGCTCTAAGGGTCCTTACGACGGAAACCGTAATCCAACGGTTCCGAGAGACACGAGGTGAATCGATTTCAGTTCTTGAGGTTAGTGAAAAAAGGGATGGAAGAGATGATGAAATAGTGTGAGGGAATGAGAAAGATAGAGAAAGGTGCGACTGAACTTGGGAGTGCCAAATTGCCTACGTACCCCGCGATGGGGATCAAGCCACACGTAGTTCCGCTGGGGAGGTTGCTTGGATTTTGGAAAACAGGATTGGTATTTGGATCAGGAATCGGGTTTGTATTTGAGCATTGGACTTGAGATTCAGAAACATTGATTTAGCAATGGGATTTTGGAATTGGGAATTTGCATCAAAGAATTGAGCATACAGGAATCATCAAGGGTTTGAATTTTGGGAATTCAAAATGGGCGGGCTTATGAGATTCGGCCAAATGGATTCAAACATGCGACTCAGATTGTGTTGGGATATGACTTGGTTAGGCAAAAGGGAGGAAGTTCTATTAGGTGTAAAAGGGCATTAGTAGAATAGGGGAATGACTCGGTTGTGACATGGAAGGCCGCAACTTGGTCGAATGCGACTCGGTTGCATTGGGATGGGTTGATTAAGGAATTGGATTGAGTCAACTAAGGGGAGAGCCCAATTAGTTAAAGAGGTTGAGCATACTCGACTAGAGAGTTGGGTCAACTCGACTAGGGAGGTTGGCTAGAGTTGACTCAGTTGAGCTGGGTTGGGATCCCACTTGGTTGGATTGTATTGGGGCGATTTGACTTAAGCTGCAGGTGGCCTGGCTGGGTTAGATTTAATGTAACCAAATTTATGGATAAATGGTGTGCCTCAGTGAGTGGACAAAGGTATGGCTTGGGTTGATGTGTGGCTATGGTTATAGGGTTTAAGGCTTATGGGTATGGGGTTTAGTGAGTCGGGTCTAAGTTAGGAGCAAACCCGAGACTAGCCATGGTCTAACCAGGAGGAAGCAGGGTACAAACCAGGGTGCGGACCAGGGTGCACCAGGGTGCGAACCAGCAGGGAACCAGGGTGCGAACCAGCAGGGGAACCAGGGTGCAACCAGCAGGGAACCTGGGTGCAACCAGCAGCGAACCTGGGTGCAACCAGGGTCTAACCAGAGTGCGAACCAGCAGGGAACCAGGGTGCGAACCAGTATCGAACCTGGGTGCAACCAGCAACGAACCTGGGTGCAACCAGGGTCTAACCAGAGGCTAACCAGGGGGAACCAGGGTGTGAACCAGGGTACGAACCAGAGTACAACCAGGGGCTGGCCAGGGTGCGAACCAGGGTGCGAATTAGTAGGGAACCAGAGTGCGAACCAGCAGGGAACCAGGGTGCGAATCAGTAGGGAACCAGGGTGCAACCAGCATCGAACCTGGGTGCAACCAGCAGCGAACCTGGGTGCAACCAGGGTCTAACCAGAGGCTAACCAGGGGGAAAACAGACCCTACATGCTTCCTAACATGGTTTTTCTTTTAAAGTAAAAGATATGTATGAAAACAGACCCTACATAGAATTGAAATAAATGCCTACCTCTTTGGAAACCCACTTTGTGTTTGATTTTTCTTTGATGTTAATTCTTTGAAGATGATTCCTTGCTTGATAATGACTGCTTTTGATATATATCACCCAACGTATAAAATCACCCGATCCGGCAAGGATGGCCGAACCCTTGAAGAGATGAGGGAGAGGGATGAATTTTCTAAGAGAGGGGTTCTTTTTCTTCTCCTCTTGGATGGTGGGATGAGAGGGTATTTATAGGAGAATGGGATAGGAGGTTAGGTGAGGTTAGGTGGTTTTGGATGGTTAGGATGAGAGGATGAGGTTAGGTAAGGTTAGGTGGGGTTAGGTAAGGTTAGGTGAGGTTAGGTGAGGTTAGGTGAGGTTTGGATGGTTAGGATGAGAGGAGAGGTTAGGTGAGGTTAGGTGAGGTTTGGATGGTTAGGATGAGAGGAGAGGTTAGGTGGTTTTGGATGGTTAGACCCAGGTCAAGATCTGCCATTGATCTAACGATTTACGGAAATCGGGTCTCGGAATGGAATCAGGGTCCGGGCTATGAAGTGACCCTAGCTTATTTTGTCCCGATTGATGATCCGTAAAGTCAGATCAAGATATTAATGACCTAAAACATATAAATCAATGATAGAGGGGGTTCTCACATGGATTTAACACACTAATTTATTTGTTGATTAAAACAAAACAAAATGGGGTGTCTACAGATGCCCCTCTTTGGTAGAGATGACGTAGTCATTGAATACCAAAGTTAAAAATGACAGAACCATTTTGCGTAGCTTTAATCGACAAAGGACTCTCTAGACACAACGCACCTTAACATAATGCAAAACCTTAGATGAAACCCTAGAACTTGAATAATAAAAAAAACTCGATGCGGCGCCGTTCACAAACGGGCAATTAGAGAATGAGATATCATTTTCGAATGGATTCTGAAGGGAAAGGACAAAGATCGCTCTCAAACAGTTTTTAGAAGGAGATGAGACGCCGCTCACAAGCGGGTTCAACGAGGATAAGAAGCATTCCCAAATGGACTTGGATAATGAGGCACCGTTCACAAACGGCCTCAAGGAGGATAGAAAACCATTCACAGATGGACTCGAGAAATGAGGCACCGTTCACAAACGGGCTCAAGGAGAAGACAAGACCATTCACAAATGGACTCGAGAAATGAGGCACCGTTCACAAACGGGCTCAAGGAGAAGACAAGACCATTCACAAATGGACTCGAGAAATGAGGCACCGTTCACAAACGGGCTCAAGGAGGACGATACCATTCACAAATGGATTCGAGAAAAGAGGCACCATTCACAAACGGACTCAAGGATAAGACAAGACCATTCACAAATGGACTCGAGAAATGGGGCACCATTCACAAACGGGCTCAAGGAGAAGACGAGACCATTCACAAATGGACTAGAGAAATGAGGCACCGTTCACAAACGGGCTCAAGGAGAAGACGAGACCATTCACAAATGGATTCGAGAAATGAGGCACCGTTCACAAACGGGTTCAAGGAGAAGACGAGACCATTCACAAATGGACTCGAGAAATGAGGCACCTTTCACAAGAGGGCTCAAAGAGGACATGAGACCATTCACAAATGGACTCAGAGAATGAGAAACCTGTTCACAAACGGGTTCAAGGAGAAGACGAGACCATTCACAAATGGACTCGAGAAATGATGCACCTTTCACAAAAGGGCTCAAAGAGGACATGAGATTTTTCATGAACTTGAATTTGACGTAAGATTGGATTTGTTTGAATCGGGGATTGGATTTGATGAATTTTTTTTATTTTTGAGAAATGAGGTACCGTCCGCAAACGGGCTCAAGGAAAAGACGAGACCATTCACAAATGGCCTCGAGAAAAGAGGCACCGTTCACAAACGGGCTCAAAGAATTTAGAGGTTTTCATGAATTTGAATTCGACGTAGAATTGGATTTTTTTTTAATTAAGGATTTGGATTTGATAAATTTTTTTTATTTTTGGAAAATGAGGTACCGTCCGCAAACGGGCTCAAGGAGAAGATGAGACCATTCACAAATGGCCTCGAGAAAAGAGGCACCGTTCACAAACGGGCTCAAAGAGGACATGAGACCATTCACAAATGGACTCAGAGAATGAGAAACCTGTTCACAAACGGGTTCAGGGAGAAGACGAGACCATTCACAAATGGACTCGAGAAATGAGGCACCTTTCACAAAAGGGCTCAAAGAGGACATGAGATTTTTCATGAACTTGAATTTGACGTAAGATTGGATTTGTTTGAATCAGGGATTGGATTTGATGAATTTTTATTTTTGGGAAATGAGGTACCGTCAGCAAACGGGCTCAAGGAGAAGACGAGACCATTCACAAATGGCCTCGAGAAAAGAGGCACCGTTCACAAACGGGCTCGAAGAATTTAGAGGTTTTCATGAATTTGAATTTGACGTAGAATTGGATTTGATGAATTTTGGATTTTTTTTTTTTTTTTTTTTGAACTCAATGAAATCGGGGACATTATAGATCGCGCCCAGTAAAGACAGTGGAAACCAAGACTTTGACGAATGATGAGACGACCAACCTTATGAACGAAGAACCATTAGTAACAAGGATGGATTAGGAACACTTTTATGAAACTTCAACAAGATTTTTCTCAATGAGACTGTTGGTCTTGTCTTCTGGGGATTTTGATAACTGAAACCTTGAACAAGACATTTGAGATTGGTAATTTAGAACAATGGCTCTCTCGGATATAATCATGGAAAAGTGGGATTTGCCTCTTGACAGGTGTTTAGATAAACATTTCTTGACCAGGATAGTATTTAACAAACTGGAAGGAGATTCCGAATTTTAATGGTTCGTCTTTCTGAGAAATTGGCTCAACCACCATTGCATCTGGGGCTCTTCCAAGCTTAAGGTGCCTTCCTGGGGTATGATCTTTTTACGGAAGCTGGGCTTTCTGATGTTTCTACTTCTGAACTCTTCTGAGTTGATCTTCTTTGAAATGTAGCTGTTTGACTAGATTCTCGAACCCTTTCAGGTATAATTGCAGGGAGCTGCCTAGGCCGGGCCTCCTTCACCAAGACAGTTACATCATTTGGACATAGGAACGACGATTGACTCTTTCTAAAGAGAAAACTTAGATGAAAGGCACTACTCAAAGGATTGAGCAGCCCTGAAGGAGTGAACTTAGAATGACAAAGATTGACTAACTACACTGACAGACACAGTAATGCTTCTGACTTAGTTAACGTTTTATTTGGTAAGTCTATCCTTTCGAGGAATGCTTCTTTTTTTTTTGAAATAATAAACACTGGACTTCTTCCTTGAAACAGTAATGCCTCAAGAATTTAATTACGACCCCTAAGATTGCTTAGCTTCAATGCCCCCAGTTTTGAGGATATCACTTGAATTTGCTTGAACTTCAGTTGATCTTCAGTCTTGATACCGGCTGTAGCCTTCTTGTAATGATTCTCTTACCGTGACCAAGTTACCTCTTCAGGGTTTTTAACTTGGCGGACCGCGCTAGCCTTAACTTTTGCCTGAACCACCTTTCTAGGTTTTCGATCCAGCAGGCTATCCCCTTAGCTTTTGCCTAAGCCGCCCTTTCGGGTTTTCAACTTAGCAGGGAAATGATCTTAAATTTTGCCTAGACCGCCCTTTCAGGTTTTCAGTCTAGCAGATCTTCAAACTCCGTTCTTTTTTTTCTTTTTGTGTTTCGGGACCTAGATCATTAAATCTGAACACCGGAGGGACTTTATAGGTAGGATAGGGCTTTACAAAGAATGGCTTAAGGCTCAACAAAGATTTCGACCAAACATGTGAACAGGTTGCCTCCATATCCCCATGTAGGAATTAGGACGTGTGTAGTTCAGGGAAAAGGGCCCTAGTTTGAAAATAAATTGTTTGAAGGTTAATTGATTTTTCTTTTTTTTCTTTTCTTTCTGGAATAATTATCTTCTCTTCTTTTGGAACTTGTCCCTCTTTTTTTTTTTGGAACGATTGATTTTTCTTTTTCTTTTTCTTTTGAATCGACCGAACTCGGTTTAACCGAGCTGCCTACGTACCCCAGTGTAGGGATCAGGTCTCGCGTAGTTCGGGGGCGAATGCCCCGAGTTTGATGGGTTTTCAAGAAAATTTTACTCAGGCTCGAAGGGTTTGCAATCGGTATTCTTTTGACGTTGGGTTCTGATTTTGGGATTTATTCGGCCAAAGGAGGCCTTCTGATGTTCAAATTGGGAATCGATCCAGGTTACTAGAGTCCCTCTGGTACTGATTATTTATTTATTATTATTTTTCTCTTTTGTTTTTTTTTTCGCGGAGTTTGACGGCATTTCCAGGTAAGAGATAATGGATCTTCTTCTTTCAAGATTCTAATACGTGCTTTTGACTTTCATAGAGCGAAACTTGTTCTTTGACATCCTCCATCTATGGATTCGTACTCTCGATATCTGATGATCACTTTTCATTGTTTGCTCTTGAACTTTTCATCTTGAATTTGTTGGCTTTATGTTATGAATTTGAGAACCAAGGTCATTGATTAGAAATATGAAAGTTGTTTCCACTCTATGCCCCTTGTATAGCATATATCTTCTCACTTTCTTCATTTTCTTTGAGCTTTCCATCTATGTCTTGCCCCTAGTATCGGTTGTAGCTTTTCTAGACAATCTTCTTATTCTTGAAATAATTTTATCAATTCTTCACACTCTTTAGAGGGTAATGTATTTTCAATCGGCATTCACTGAATCAAAGTTTCAGTGCCAGTGTTTATCATTTCAATTTCATCTTTGAAAGGTTGGGATTGGCGCTCCTCCTCTCGTTCAAGTAATTGCTGTGACTCAAGTGGAGTTTCGTCAATTTTGTCCTCATTTGAGGAGGGAGTCTTATTTTAAGATCAGAAGCACACTTAAGAAACAGACACAAGTGAACTTTTTGGAACTGACTGAAATTTTATTTAAAGAAAAGCTATTACATCAGACGACCTATCCTGAACATGCTCAGGATTCACAACTCTAAATAAGAAAGGGAAACAGAAGATAACTTGCCTGGACTAGGCATTGACCTTTAACTGTAAGACCGGACTCAACAATTATACTGACCATGATGACTGACTCAACATAAAATAGTAAGTGACTAAAACTTTAACTGCTGCAACTGTTTGGCGTTGAAGGCTCGGCGAAGGCTGGTTCGTTCTGAACATCATCATGGCTGATACTTTCAATTTTGGACAATGATGACTGATTCGCATAGGGGAATGCCCCTAGCTCAAGGATTCTGAGAGTGAACTCTGAAGGACTTAGCAAAATAATCTTGAAAAGGTAGCCCCTAGAGGAGGAAGAGACCAGGGGTACAAGCAAGATTGGATTATCTGGACCAGGCATGATCAGATCATGAGAATGCATAATAGAAAGATTGTGAGATTCTGCATCTGCCAGTTAGGGGATGGCATGAAGATACGATCGAATCGTATGACAGAAGAACGAAAGACGCACGATCAAAAGATTAGATGAGATAGCATAAGATTGCTTTCAACGGATAGATCATGAATGACTAATCCTATGAGATTTTTGGAAATGATGGGATTTATATCCTAACCCAAAGGGAAATTTTTTTTTTTTTTTTCACATTTTATCAGTGTTACCTGAAGGCATCAACCCTAATCCTAATCTATCGGAGTGGAGAGAGAATCTCGACTCATGCCTTTGTTCGTGTATCTAAGGACCGATCGTAGCCATTGGAAGATGGACTACGGCCTAATCTAGACACAAATAGGTAGAATATCCTAAACTAGGCTCACACACGTGATGCACATGTGTTCGTATATTACATGCATGTGTGGGTTAATCTAGGGGTAAGGCCAAGAGTTCCCTTAGCGCGAATCCATGTTCGATATACTGTACCAGTGTCCGGCGTATCAGTACGTGAACAAGGGATCCGTTTACGTACCATAAAGGTACTAGGCTAAGGGTGGAATGCTTCTCTAGCACAGAGGCACCAGGTGATGAAATCCCAGTCAACCATGCTAGATAACACTCCGGGTTCCTAAAATAGGATGTGTGTGCACGTGAGATGCATGGTTTAGATGCAAGTGATGTAAGTGTGTGCAATATGTTTGCGCAATCTATGATGCCTTCAGGTTTTGTTAAATTAAGTTTGAGTAAAATGTGATGAGAAAATAAAACAAGACAAACTAATCTAACAAGTATAGAGTTTTTATGAGCCATTTAAAATTAAATTCAAATGAATTATCTTTTGAAGTTTTAATGAAGTTAGGTGATCCCCAGCAGAGTCGCCAAACTGTGGTACCCTGATCCCGCGAGAGGGGTGTGGGGCGCGAGCCGCCGCTCTCTCTCTCTTGGTCTCTCGTATCCACGCGATTGGCGTGTGCATTTTATTATTGATTTGAATTAATCTTTCCTGTGAACTTGGGATCACTAAGGCAATCCGAATTCCACACGAAAGAGACTGACAGAGTCGCCACCTAGATGTGGGATCTAGGACCCGTAATTAACCAGAAATCTAGACTCGCTACCTGGTTACGAGAATGGAAGGTATGGGGAGTTATCCACCACATGCACCATTCTTGCCCGATAATCGGTCTTCGATTCCAAAAGCTAACTCTTTTAAATTTATTTTAAATGGCTCATTCAACTCTATGTTAATGTGCGAACTAAGTGACATGCATCCTATGATCTAATTTCAATGTGAATCCTAAATGTGTATCTTGATTTATTAATTTGTCTGGATTCAATCTAAGTGAAAGTTCTCCTAAAATTCTAATTTCATGGAAAGTCCTAAGTGATTTGATTAAGCATTTACAAGAAAATTAATATACAAAACACCACAATTTGTTTGTGGTGCCGACTCGCGGGTGGTATGCCATCAGACATCCAAGCTGCCTACGTACCCAAGCCTCACTGGGATCAGAGTCGACGTAGTTCGGTGCACCTAAGCTAAGTTACATATGCCTAACTCAACTAAGACACCGACCTAGACGGGATTGACTGTTTCAACAGTTTTAGGAGAAGTTATTTAATTCAAGTTGAAGATTTTATTATCTTAGGATTTCATCTAAGATGCTATATGATTCTCATCTAAATGCAAATGGTCCCTTAGACTAATGCAGGTTTGCCTTACATCCTAGTTTACTAGGCTTGTCCTAGGGAAAGATTGGGTGACTAGTGTAACTAGACCTATGGCACGGTTGCTATACATAGCAAGCGTCCGTGATGAGGCTGGACTCCTAACTCTAGGACTCCCTAAAACCCAAGACTCCCTAAAACTTAGGACACGACACGACACCGGTGTTCCTAAATTGGGCTCTAAGGGTCCTTACGACGGAAACCGTAATCCAACGGTTCCGAGAGACACGAGGTGAATCGATTTCAGTTCTTGAGGTTAGTGAAAAAAGGGATGGAAGAGATGATGAAATAGTGTGAGGGAATGAGAAAGATAGAGAAAGGTGCGACTGAACTTGGGAGTGCCAAATTGCCTACGTACCCCGCGATGGGGATCAAGCCACACGTAGTTCCGCTGGGGAGGTTGCTTGGATTTTGGAAAACAGGATTGGTATTTGGATCAGGAATCGGGTTTGTATTTGAGCATTGGACTTGAGATTCAGAAACATTGATTTAGCAATGGGATTTTGGAATTGGGAATTTGCATCAAAGAATTGAGCATACAGGAATCATCAAGGGTTTGAATTTTGGGAATTCAAAATGGGCGGGCTTATGAGATTCGGCCAAATGGATTCAAACATGCGACTCAGATTGTGTTGGGATATGACTTGGTTAGGCAAAAGGGAGGAAGTTCTATTAGGTGTAAAAGGGCATTAGTAGAATAGGGGAATGACTCGGTTGTGACATGGAAGGCCGCAACTTGGTCGAATGCGACTCGGTTGCATTGGGATGGGTTGATTAAGGAATTGGATTGAGTCAACTAAGGGGAGAGTCCAATTAGTTAAAGAGGTTGAGCATACTCGACTAGAGAGTTGGGTCAACTCGACTAGGGAGGTTGGCTAGAGTTGACTCAGTTGAGCTGGGTTGGGATCCCACTTGGTTGGATTGTATTGGGGCGATTTGACTTAAGCTGCAGGTGGCCTGGCTGGGTTAGATTTAATGTAACCAAATTTATGGATAAATGGTGTGCCTCAGTGAGTGGACAAAGGTATGGCTTGGGTTGATGTGTGGCTATGGTTATAGGGTTTAAGGCTTATGGGTATGGGGTTTAGTGAGTCGGGTCTAAGTTAGGAGCAAACCCGAGACTAGCCATGGTCTAACCAGGAGGAAGCAGGGTACAAACCAGGGTGCGGACCAGGGTGCACCAGGGTGCGAACCAGCAGGGAACCAGGGTGCGAATCAGCAGGGGAACCAGGGTGCAACCAGCAGGGAACCTGGGTGCAACCAGCAGCGAACCTGGGTGCAACCAGGGTCTAACCAGAGTGCGAACCAGCAGGGAACCAGGGTGCGAACCAGTATCGAACCTGGGTGCAACCAGCAACGAACCTGGGTGCAACCAGGGTCTAACCAGAGGCTAACCAGGGGGAACCAGGGTGTGAACCAGGGTACGAACCAGAGTACAACCAGGGGCTGGCCAGGGTGCGAACCAGGGTGCGAATTAGTAGGGAACCAGAGTGCGAACCAGCAGGGAACCAGGGTGCGAATCAGTAGGGAACCAGGGTGCAACCAGCATCGAACCTGGGTGCAACCAGCAGCGAACCTGGGTGCAACCAGGGTCTAACCAGAGGCTAACCAGGGGGAAAACAGACCCTACATGCTTCCTAACATGGTTTTTCTTTTAAAGTAAAAGATATGTATGAAAACAGACCCTACATAGAATTGAAATAAATGCCTACCTCTTTGGAAACCCACTTTGTGTTTGATTTTTCTTTGATGTTAATTCTTTGAAGATGATTCCTTGCTTGATAATGACTGCTTTTGATATATATCACCCAACGTATAAAATCACCCGATCCGGCAAGGATGGCCGAACCCTTGAAGAGATGAGGGAGATGGATGAATTTTCTAAGAGAGGGGTTCTTTTTCTTCTCCTCTTGGATGGTGGGATGAGAGGGTATTTATAGGAGAATGGGATAGGAGGTTAGGTGAGGTTAGGTGGTTTTGGATGGTTAGGATGAGAGGATGAGGTTAGGTAAGGTTAGGTGGGGTTAGGTAAGGTTAGGTGAGGTTAGGTGAGGTTAGGTGAGGTTTGGATGGTTAGGATGAGAGGAGAGGTTAGGTGAGGTTAGGTGAGGTTTGTATGGTTAGGATGAGAGGAGAGGTTAGGTGGTTTTGGATGGTTAGACCCAGGTCAAGATCTGCCATTGATCTAACGATTTACGGAAATCGGGTCTCGGAATGGAATCAGGGTCCGGGCTATGAAGTGACCCTAGCTTATTTTGTCCCGATTGATGATCCGTAAAGTCAGATCAAGATATTAATGACCTAAAACATATAAATCAATGATAGAGGGGGTTCTCACATGGATTTAACACACTAATTTATTTGTTGATTAAAACAAAACAAAATGGGGTGTCTACACATACAATTGATTGAAAAAAGTTAAAGATGCTACCGATCGTCTCTTGAAACATGACTAATCCATTGAAGTGGCTCCTAATGTTCCATCAACTCAATTAACTCAACCTGGTCACCAAAGTGAAAATCAGCTTCTCAATGAAGAGAGTTTTAAATTTCAGTTTCAAGATGAGTATCGTAAGCAGGTGCAACAAGAAGAAAATGTCCAATACGGATTAGAGTTTGATTGTTATCATCTTGAATGGGTTGGAAAAGATGGTGGTAACTTTAACATTTTGAATTGGTGGAAATTGAATGTCTCAAGGTTTCCCATATTGAGTCTAATAGCTTGAGATATTTTAGCAATTCCGGTATCAACTGTTGCATCTGAGTCGACTTTCAGTTTAGGGGGACGAGTGCTTGATCAATTCCATAGCTTTTCGATGCCAAAGCTTGTTGAATGTTTGATTTGCACAAAAGATTGGTCAAGAAGTTTGTCAACGATTGAGATTGAAGAAACCTTAGAAGAGCTTGAGGAAGTTGAATCAGTAGGTAATTGAATATTCACTTGTGTAGGATTTCTTTTCTACCATAACAATTGCATCTTATACTTAGTTTGTGTAAATTCTAATTACGTCCCTTGTAATTTTTCAGTCATCAGCGAGGGAGCTCCAACTGATTGAGTATCTTGCTTAACCACGCATAATTAAATCTTTGAGTTAACTGTTTAACTCTATAGCATTCAGTTAGCTTTCAATGGGCATGTTTACCATTTTTGGCTCAATTTTGCTATGATATGTTGGAGGTCGAGTGAGAGTCGAGCAAAGCATGAGATTCTGGCGTTCTGAATGAAGTTAATGCCTTACCAATTTACCATCTTATTTTTTGTGTTTTTTGAACATATGCTGAAATGTTATCTAATGATTTTTTGGTGGTGATGGTGCCCTCTTGTCTGGTTGGGTCTCTCTTCCCTTCCAGCCAAAAAGATTGGATCCTGTTTTGGGAAGCCTTGCAACGTATTTATCCTTTTCCTCTGCATGCAATTCTCCTTTATGGTGTGCCACGTGGACTTCTTTAATCATTTTGGGGAAAAGGCCTTCTTTCTTTGGATTGGGCCGCTCTCTGGTCGCTGGGGATTAGTGGCGTGCATGGCTTGCTTATGGCTTGCATGTGACCTTCTCCATAATCGTGATGATGAGTGATTATGGCAAGATTTTGGTGATAAGAAAATGACACGTGGCGAGATCCTACAGCCACGCCGTATTTAATACCCCTTATGATGACGGGCGATCATGGCTAAGATCTTGGCGATATGGAAACGACACGTGGCGAGATCCTACGGCCATGCCGTATTTAATACCCATCAGGTGGTAAACTTTTTTTCTCTCTCTCTAGAGTCCTGGATTTACAGTGGTGAACATTGCTTTCTCTTTAAACTATTTCCCTACTGTTGAAAATGTTGGTAAATCAATTCCTATGACTTGTGTGGTGTGTGATGCAATAATGTCCATTTGTCCATCTTTTCTTCTACTTCAGTTGACTCATAATTCTAGCAGATGAAAGTTTGCAGAGCATTCTCCACATTGATCAAGTTGGGATTGTCATGATGCAGTGTGCTTCATGGGAACTTGCCTCATCAATATCCAAGGTTTCTATATCGGGTATGCTATTACACTTGATAATTTATCAAAGTTGTTGTAAATACATCATCTTGTAAATTTACAAGTAGAGGGGTGTCCTAGGCTAGGGAGGAGTCTGGGTAAGGAGTGTGTGATTGATTTCACCTTAGTGTAAACTTCACCCATGATTCTTTTTAGTGTTCCATTTTAAACTATAAATTACTTTTTTCAAGTTTGTCAGCGTGTTTGTGGTTAAATGGCAGGGTTGAAATGACAACCTAAATATGGACATCTGAAAGAGTGAAAGAGCTCCATAGGGCCATTAAGCTATGTGAGCAAGCTTTAGTTTTTGTTTATTTCTTTATATATAGTCTGGAGTGTGTGATTGCTTTCTATATAATATGGAGTTGAAACCATGGTTTTAAATTTTGACCGAAATCCGAAATTACCGACACTGAAATCCATAAAAACCGAAACGGTAATTTATTTCGGCCGAAATTTCGGAATTTCAGTTTTTCCAAAATTTGCCCCAAAAAATCTGTTTTTTAATATTAATTTAATTTTTCACCGAAATTTCGACCGAAATTACCGAAATTTAATATTGAATAAAATATTAGTTTTGGGTTTTGTACCAGATTTTGACCGAAATTTCGAAACCGGTACCAAAACCGAAATTTTAAACCTTGGTTGAAACATGTATCAAGATTTCATCGAGTTCTATATAATCTGTGAGCAAGCTTTAGTTTCTGTTGATTGCTTGTGTTTACAACCTCTATGACTATTTTTTTCATATTGTTTCATGTTTCCCATTGGAGATCTGAAGAAACTTGAATCGTACTCAGAGCTAAGTGGGTTGATGGCTATAAGCCTATAATCCCTCTTTCAATATGTTGCTTATCGTATGGAGTTCTGTTTTGTTTTATTTTGACTCCACTGTTTAGATTCATGCTATGGGAACCTTCGAGTTCTCTAAAATTCATTGTCTGTGGGGATATTGCATGACCTTTACAAGCGTACCAAACTCATGAGAGCCTATTTGTGCCGCCTCCTTGTGGGATGACTTCATATGGGATGAAGTCACAGGAACAAAATTTTCAGACACACTTCATGAATCTCAACTTGGGCCTCATAATACAGTGTTTCTGTTGCAAACTGCACACAACCATGCTCATGGATAGCCATAGGACTGCAAATGTTTTAAATTCTTGATCATATCAAATTGTCAAATGTTTTATCTTCTATTTGGTAGCTCTTTTCTAATTTTTTCAAGGCTGTCAAGAAAATATGTTGATGGGAATAAATTGTTGGGTATATAATATAACCCATGTATGTTCTAATATAAGCCTAATAAGATAATGGACCGGTGTAGTGGGCCTATTTGGGCTAGAGCCCACTAACCTATTAAAACCCTAGTGTATCTAATATATATAGGGGCTGGAGGCAACAAACTTGGTATTCCAAATTAGATACCTTGGGGGTGTAATGCTTCAAGCAACCTCTCGCTTGACCTAATTACTCTAACAATCTTGAAGCATGTTTGTAAAACCCTAAACACTTTTAGCTTCTCTTAATCTTCTCTTGGGAACATTTTCACCTCCCTCAAGATTTAGTTTTCTACTTCAGCCGTATCAGATTTTTTTTTAATTGGGGTTCTCACGGTACTCTCAATTCACTCTCGTTGGCAAATCTGGGTTGGATCTCATGAGAGCTATTTGACGAAGAAACCCAACATCTCTGCAGATCCTTCTTGGCTGATCCGGTTGAATTCACGTTTTTCATTTTTTTTAGAGGGTCCTTGGATTGGATTTCTATATTGTGTGTTGATCTTGGAGGTCGGTTACCAACCTCAGCCAGATTGGATCTTCCACAACTTATCTCAGGCAACCCCTCTATATTTATTGCCACCCTTTTTTATTCTTCGTTTTGCTCTTCTCACAAGAACAAAAGCAGAGCAGAAACCCTTTTGGGTTGTCTTGGCCTAAGAAACCCTTTTGGGTTGTTTTGGTCGGTGAATTTCACACCAATGCACTCGGTTTTTTGGCCGTGGGTTTCAAGCCAGTGCAATCGTTTTTTGGGCGTGGGTTTATCCCCACACTGAATAAGGCTCGGCTATGGCTTCTTCCCTCCCAGATTTGGCCATGGTTTCTCCCTCTAAGATTTGGCCGTGGGTTATTCTCCCACAGAAATTCGTTTGGGCGTGGTTTCTAGTTTCTACTACCCCGATTAGTTGAAAGTTTGGAACAAGGTGGAACTTGTATTGGGTTGAAGGTTCTTGTGGACGAATTTCTGTGGCGGACTAGTCGAAATTTTTTTTTTCATCAAAAGCCCTCTCTTGACCGAGTGCTTGTGGCCGGCTCTTGGTCGTGGCTTTGCCTATCTTTCAACTCTTGTTGAATCCTCTTTGGGAGAACAACCGTTTGGTAGAGCACAACTTTGGCCTTATTTTGGAGCTCGGCTGTGACTTGTTTCTTGGATTCGATTCTTGGAGCTAGACCTGGAGTTGGTTCTCGCAGTTCAGGTCTTGGATACCCGGTTCACGTGGTTCGTTGCGGTTCTCCTGGTTCGGGTCTTGGATTTGGTTCACGCGGTTTGTTATAGTTCTCGCGATTCGTCAATCAGGTGTACTCTTTCCAATTTTTACTTTTCTCTAAATTATTCTATGAAAAAGAATTCTGCTCCGGTTGAGATGGTCAAACTTCAATCATTTGGTGGGACTGAGTTTAATTCACGGACGTGAAAGACTCAATTCAGTCTACAATATATGAATTGTTTTTACACCGTTTTGAGTACCTTTTGCTGCCTCAAATGAAGAAGTTGATGAATCTCAATGGCATTCTTTTAAAAATGAAAAGTATAGGAAAAAGGTGCAAGTGGGACTGGATGATCTCAAACGATTCTTTCGAATCGAAGATGAGAATCGAGCCAGGAATAACTTGGAGATGGTTAGACAGCAACAGTCTGCTGCTAACGCTGTAACATATCCCAAGAACTTTTCTCAAAAATCCAATTCACCTAAGAGTGATATCCCCAAGTTGGAAGCCAAAAAGACTGTCTTTAAGAAAAAGAAGGAAAAGTGCTACAACTGTGGGAGATATGGTCACTTTGTAGCAGATTGTCAACAACCTAAGAAGGATAAATCTGACACACCACATAAGGAAGCTCATATGATGGTGGGCAGTGCTGAGCCTAAAGGTTTTGTTGCTATGTTGGGCAACGGTAAGGCCAGTAATTCTTCTGACTGGTGGTTAGATACAGGAGCCACTTGTCATGTTTGTAATTCCAAGAAACTACTAGTTGATGTTGTTGCCGCGAAAGTGACCATTACAGTGGCTAGTGGAGCAGAGGTAGAGGTGAATCACGCTGGTACTGCGAACTTGGTCCTTTCTTCAGGACAAATACTAACTTTAAAAAATGTTAAAGTAGTTCTTGCTCTTCAAAAGAATTTCATTTCTATTAATCTTTTAGAGTATGCTGGCATATGTACTTCATTTCTGTATGGTAGAGTAACTTTTGATTGTTAACTCATACTATTTTTATTGTGCATATTTGATAGATGGTATGTTTGATTTGAGTTTAGATAATGAGACTGTTAGTTAGGATAGTTCATCGCTAATTGCTCCTAAGTTGTTACACAACCGATTGGGACATGTGCACTATCAGAAAATGGTCTTCACTTACTAATACTCATAAGATACCATTATATATGTCCATTACATTTGACAAGTGTGCGAGTTAGGAGTGATAGAGAAGGAGAAGATACACATTGACATGGTTCAAGGAATTCTGTGTCTCTTAGGGCGTAATCCTTGAAACTTCTGCTCCTCTCTCGCCTCAATCAAATGGCATAGCTGAGTGTACGAACAAGACGTTAACTTAAGTGTTCAACTCCATGTTAATGTCAGCTGGCATGCGTAGTTACATTTTGGGAGAGGCAGCTTTGACTGAAAATCACATCCTGAATAGAGTGCCAAACTCAAAATGCTCCTCCACTCCGTATGAGTTATGGCATAAGCATCCTTGTAGATATGACACTCTTAAGATTTGAGGTTGTATTGCTTATGTAAAGATACCAGACCCTAGGAGACCTAAAATGGGAAATAGAATAAATACTTGTGTTTATTTTGGAGGTGCAGAAGATAGTGCTGCTGCTCGGTTTTTGGATCTATCAACCAATATGGTTATAGAATCTCGAGATGCAGTTTTCTTTGAGAATAAATTTCTCAGAGATCAGGGTTTGACCATACCAGGCGATACAGAGATGGTTACAGAATTGTCGGTTGAGTCTGAACTAGTTACTTCTGATACTTGTCCCAATCTGATTTCCAATTCAGTTCCTGTAAGAGTTTCTGCAAGAGATAGAGTACCCAAAATTTTTGGTGAGGACTTTGTGACCTACCATTTAGAGAATGATCCATCATCCTATAAGGAAGCGATGAGATCTAGGGACTCTTTGTTGTGGGCAGAAGCCATTGATGATGAAATGAGCTCTCTGTTGCAAAATCTAACTTCGCAGCTAGTCGATTTGCCAAAAGGGGCTAAGACTGTGGGCTGTAGGTAGATATTGAAGAAGAAACTTAATCCTGACTGATCCATATCTCGATATAAAGCACGTTTAGTAGCTAAGGGCTATACTCCAGTGAGTGGGATAGACTACTTCGATGTCTTTTCACCGGTCTGTCATTTGGCCACGATAAGAATTCTTCGTGCTTTGGCATCTATTAAGCATGTTATTGTGCATCAAATGGATGTAAAGACAGCTTTTCTCAATGGAGAACTGTCAGAGGAAATCTACATGAACCAACCTGAAGGGTTTGTCATTGAAGGTTTCGAGAACAAAGTTTGTAAGTTACACAAATCTTTGTATGGTCTTAAAGAAGCACCTAAATTGTGGCATCAACAATTTGACAAGGTAGTAAAGAGCTTGGGTTTTCTAATCAATTACTCGGATAAATGCCTTTACTATCGTTTTGTGTCGAATAAGGTCATAATTATTTGCCTGTATATAGATGTTTATTCTTGTTTCCAATCTCTCTCTCTGGTGAGTCATGTGAAACTAACCTTGGTAAAGAATTCGACATGAAAGACCTGGGTGATGTTGACACCATTCTTGGTATGAAAGTAAGTTTGACCGGCAAGGGATTTCCCTTAGCCAAGCCTATTATCTTGAAAAACTACTTTCTTTATGGGGATGCAGTAAGTGCAAACCGATTGAGACACCATTTGATTATACCAAGAAGCTGATCTCTAAAGGAAACAGTGTGAATCAGTTAGCTTATTCTCAACTGATTGGTAGTCTCATGTATGCCATGAGTTGCACTAGGCCAGACATAGCCTTTATAGTTGGCATGCTGAGTCGTTTAACTAGCAATCCTGGCCATGAGCATAGAGATGCCCTTATGAGGCTGATGAGATACCTTTTGTGTACTCAAGAGTATGCTCAAAACTATGGTGGCCATCCACTTCTCGTGGAAGAATATTCTGATGAATCATGGGGATCAGAATCAGGGGACATCAAATCTACTGCTGTTGTGTGGAAGTCGAATTGGAACTTTATGCTCTAGCTTCAGTTGCAAATGAAAGCAGAGGAGATAAAGCTTTTGATTATGGTTATGGATATTCCACTGACCCAGTTAAGGATTAGTTCCTTAAGTGTGTTGTGTGATAATCAAGCTACAATTACGATTGTGAAAAACTCACTCTTTAATGGTAAGAGGAGACATCTTAGGCTGAAACATGCCATGCTGAATTATCTCATTGAACACGGGATTATCACTTTGATTGATGTGAGATCGAAGGATAATATGGTCGATGCTCTCTCCAATGGACTGACCAAAGATCGAATATTCAAAACTGTGGGGAGATGGGGTTAAAGTCTATATAGTCAGAACTTAACCTACATCCATGTTATTTTGAATCTTCGAATCTCCCTTTTGGCCAAGATAAGCACTTGATATGTTTCGATGATGTTTACAGTTGTTGTGTGTTATTCCACATTTGATGACATGTCATTTTTGGGAAAGGTTGTACATTCCAAACTTGATGATACAGCTTAACTCAAATATGGATAAGATAACTGTAATATTCCAAAAAGAAACATGAAATGGTTCTTTGCAAAAGAAATTATTTGATCTTGTTCTTTAATGAAACTTGACAATTAGGAATGATTATTTGTAAAAGAAGCTGTTTAGGTCTTGTTCTTTATTGAAACTTGACAATGATGCTTATGGTGAGAGTGATACTGATACTTTTTCAGCCATTTTGAATTGTACTAAGTTCTTCTTCAGGTAGAACTAGATACTTTCGTGAATTATGGAATTGTACTAAGTTCTTCTTCAGGTAGAACTAGATACTTAAGTGTTTTACACAAATGATTGGATTCATTTTCATGAAATCCATATTTGGTAATTCATAGGGATTGGCAAAAAAGGAGGAGCTTGTCTTGATTTGGACTTTGATGAAGATGACTTACTTGATGAGTAAATCTTCTAAAGTCATAAAGACTATGCTTACATTTCAGTATGCATAGAGTTCACTTTTTGTGGAACTTTATTTTGGATCTCGATGAGAATCATACCTCATGAATGAATTCATCTAAGATCAGTGAGGTTCACTTATATGTGAAACTATCTTGGTTGAGTTTAGCTTATTGTATATCTAAAACTCTTGGTTTGTCATAAAAGGATTCATGTTTTCAGTTGGATTACAGATCTTTTATGATATAGACCATATGGTGATGTGGATGTTTCAATATTTTGTTTTGAACATTACACTATCTATCTATTGGATTGTGCTATATGTAGAACATAGGAGAAGATTGTTGGGTATATAATATAACCCATGTATGTTCTAATATAAGCCCAATAAGATAATGGACCGGTGTAGTGGGCCTATTTGGGCTAGAGCCCACTAACCTATTAAAACCCTAGTGTATCTAATATATATAGGGGCTGGAGGCAACAAACTTGGTATTCCAAATTAGATACCTTGGGTGTAATGCTTCAAGCAACCTCTCGCTTGACCTAATTACTCTAACATAAATTTATTTCATAGTTCTGGGCTTTGTGAATGGCCTTATTCAGTTATTATTAGGTTGCAGTTATATTTGAAACTATATCAGTGCATGGAGTTCATAGTGAATGAGGGTTGTCTTTACTCCCAACAGGCCAACAAAGGTTTCTCTCTGGTAGGGACTAACTAGAAAGTGGAAACAAGAAACATTAAAACAATGAGTGAATGAGGGTTGTCATTACTTATAATAACTGGGTCAATCCGACCCGACTTGGGAAATCAGGTCGGGTTGGGAAATTAGAGATTCGGGTTGGGTCTGGTTAGCCCTCATCGGGTTGAGAGTCGGGTCGGGTTAGGGTTGGGATATTAGAAATTCGGGTTGGGTTTGGGTTGGCCTCAACCCGACCCAACCCCACCCGAGTTGCATACCTATCCCGTATATATGCAACGTGACATTTCAGCTAACCCCTTTACTTGGGCATGACAAAAGAAGGCCTTGTGGCCCTTAAGCTTCCACCAAATGTCTGCTAAGTTATTTGCTTCACATTAGATGTGAATTGATGATATATCTATAATCAGATCTAAAATGTCTTCAACAATATAGGATAGCTTCCACGGGCCAGGGATTTTTTTCTACACCCAAACAATGACATTTGTTGAATTGCCTTTCTTTGCCCTGACTTCTGTTGTCTGTCTGTAGCTACTTACATTATCAGAGTTTTTATTCCATGCTGTTGTTACATACTCGGATTGATCTCATACATTCTTCAAACTGTTGAAGAAAGATGACCACAATGTATTTTTTCTTTGTTGAGCAACATCAGAATGCATGAATCAATATGGATGCCTGCGATATGGAAAAAATTATTAAATTCCAAGTCCGTACTTCATGGAAAATCAAATGGACTGTAAATAATGATCTATATCTTAACAAAGACGCTTAGATTTGCTGCCTCTGTGCACAGATGCATGTTGAAGTTTTACATCTGCATGCACGTACATATATAAAATTTCTCAATTATGGGTTGACGTGGACTCACAAGTCACAATTTGAAAGAAATTTGTGTATTCCACTATTTTACTGCACATGCTTGGTTAACAATGTTTGCCTATGTGCAGAGATGCAAAAGCATTCTATACCTGCATGCATGGACATAATACATATACATTCGTATATGTTGTGTTGGTCATCAACTTAGCACTCTGATAATTTCGACGTCTTAGATTGCTAAGATTACAGAACAAGGAGTGACTGTTTCTGAGCCTTATTCCTTGAAGACTTTCTGGGGGTTTTCTGCTTTCCAAAATCCAACAAAAGGCGTTGAAGGATCATGGTAGCTCGTTGCTAAGATAACGGAACAAGGAGTGACTGTTTCATTACCTTATTCCTAGAGGATTTTCTACTTTCCAGAATTCAACAAAGGGTGCTGAAGGATTATGGTAGCTCCTTGAGATTCCTAACTCCTTGTTTCTGAAATCCACAACTCTAAAAAATGTGATACAAGATTACTTGAGAAACATAGCTTGTCTTTTTATTGCTTATCAGATACGATCGGTTGTTTCATTCTATACAATTTCAATGTTGATTAGTTTACCAATGGCAGGGTTTTTAGGAATGTGTACTTCAAATGAATTGATTTTAGATGTTTGTATGTGGCTTTCTTAGGAACTTTGGTTTGCAAAGAAGAAAGGGTATTTTTTTCTGGAAAAGAACTTGAAGATACTTTATTCTGAAAGACGGCAAAGTTAGGATCAGTCACGAAACAGCCCTGTTGCATGGGGCAGTTGGAGTTGAAATAGCATCCCTCATGGGATATGAATAAGTCACCCATTTTGGTAGACTTTTCTGGCTCAAATTGCAACTGTCCGTAGCATTCATCTAAAGCTATTGTTGTCATAGTATGTTTCCTTATGTGTCATCATCTGTTGTCGAATGTTTATCGTTCTTTTTTTCCACACTATTTTACATATTTGTGAATTGAAACAAAAGGCAGAACATTGGCACTGTTCGAGATTGGTCCAGGGATAGGTGAGAAGGTTTTTTCCCTTAGGAAAAAAAAAACAGTTCTTTCGTTGTTACCTTTCCTTCGCTTTTGCATAAAACAGGTCTTCGTTCGTTCGTTCCCTTCCCTTCCCTGTTTTAGGGCTGCTGGCCATTCCGTTATCTAGGTCACACAAGGAGGGAAGCAAAGGAAGAGAGGGAATATTGAGGGGATACAGAAATCTCAGGGAGGAGCTCAAATTTCTATATGCTCTGTCCTCTTTGTGTGACCAGTGAAATTTCTATATGCTCTTTGTCCTCAAGGCAAGCACCAGGGTCTCACCATTTCGCCTGAGAAGTTCATTCTCGATTTTAGCACCCTCCACCATTGGACAAACTTCAATGTGATCAACGTGAAACCATCCGATGATTACGTCTTCGTCAACAATGTTTCGTTGAAGCTTCTCCGTTTCTTCCTCATATGGCCCTCTCTACAGACAAACTTTCCATCTCCAAAAATAAGCAGGAAACTATGTCAACTAAAATACGTTAAAATCTTTCGGTTAACTCTACATACCAACTCCTTGCCAATTCTTCCCTTCCTCACCACCTTCCTAACTAGCGGTGTATTGTTTTTTGGGAATTTCGATGGATATGATAACTTACCAACTTCTCCAAAAGCTTAAGCTAAAAAGCTTAAGCTGTTGGAGAAAGGTGTTATTTATCTTTTATACTTTAACACTCGCCTGCACGTGTGGCCTACTTGGCAAACACGTGGCACATGTGGTCCCACTTTGGGCCAATGTGGATTTTTTGCTATCCGGGAGGTTTGAACTCGAGACATTTGGCTCTGTTACCATGATAACTTACCAACTTCTCCAAAAGCTTAAGCTGTTGGAGAAAGGTGTTATTTATCTTTTATACTTTAACACTCGCCTGCACGTGTGGCCCACTTGGCAAACACGTGGCACATGTGGTCCCACTTTGGGCCAATGTGGATTTTAAAAGGAAAATTGCACCTTGTATTTTTGGTGTAGCTCTCAACGTGAGAAGCTAGCAGAATTCCATTACATTAAATACAAAGAGTAATTAGCTAGTTTCCTAAATAATAAAGGAAACGTTACAAAACCATTAATCTACTTTCCCAAATAATAAAGAAAATGTTACAAACGGATCATTCCTAATAAAGAAATAAATATTCTACTTGGCAATAGTTGTCATTTAGGTTCCACATGAATTCTGTCCATGATGTTACCCATTCAGCTACTCCATGATTTCCTTCCTTGAAATTGTGTCTATTGAATGTTGCCTTTTATATCTTATCACTCTCCCTCAAACTGATGCATGATACGGGCATCAGTTTGGAACGCAAGACATCAAATACAGGACCAGAAAGACCTTTAGTGAAGATGTCAGCAAGTTGCCGTGTGGTGTGAACAAACTGAACTTGAAGAGTGCCATTGGCAACAAGCTCACGAACAAAGTGGTAATCAATTTCAATGTGTTTAGTGCGGGCATGAAAAACAGAATTAGCAGCCATGTGGGTAGCACTAACATTGTCGCAATAGAGGGTAAGAGGAAGCTTAAGAGTGATATGAAGATCACGCAGGATGTACAGAAGCCATAACGTCTCTGATACGGTGATAGCAAGAGCCTTGTACTCAGCTTCGGCACTTGAGCGAGCAACAGTGGGTTGTTTCTTTGAGCCCCATGAGAGAAGATTGGAGCTAAGAAATACACAAAATCCAGTGGTGGAGCGACGACTCGTGGGGCAACCAGCCCAATAAGCATCAGAAAAGGATACCATAAGCGAGAGAGGTCCAGGTCGAAGAGAGAGACCAAGTCCCAATGTTCCTTTGAGATAGCGAAGAATACGCTTAACGGCCTGTTCATGAATGGTTGTCGGCTTGTGCATAAATTGACAAACTTGATTAACAACATAACAGATATCTGGTCTGGTAAGAGTAAGATATTGTAATGCTCCAACAATACTGCGATATTCATGAGGTTCTGGAAGAAGAGAGCCTTCAGATATAGACATTTTAGAACCATTAATAACAGGTGTAGAGCATGGCTTGCAGCCTATCATTCCCGTGCGGCGAAGAATATCCAACGTATACTTGGTTTGAGTGAGAAGAAGTCCTGATGAAGAGCGTTTGACCTCAACACCCAAAAAATAGTGAAGATCACCGAGATCTTTCATAGCAAATTGTTTCCCCAATTGGCGAATGAAGTTAGAAATAAGTGTTGTATTGTTGCTGGCGAGGATAATATCATCGGCATAGAGTAAGAGAACAATGGCGCCAACAGAGCAAGAATAAACGAACATGGAAGTATCTGCTATACTGCGACGAAATCTAGTAGTAAGAAGAAAGGAGCTAAACCGTTGAAACCACGCACATGGCACCTAACGAAGTCCATAGATGGCCTTATGTAACTTGCAGATATACTGAGGATGAGTAGCATCAATGAAGCCAGGGGGTTGGTCCATGTAAACCTCTTCTTCAAGAACACCATGAAGGAAGGCATTCTTAACATCAACTTGGCGAATAGACCAACCCTTGGAGACAACAACAGTTAGAATGGTTCTTATGGTGGCAGGTTTGACAACAGGGCTGAATGTTTCTAAGAAATCAATGCCAGGCTGTTGGTGAAATCCTTTAGCAACGAGGCGTGCTTTGTATCTCTCAATTGTACCATTACTACGATGTTTAATGCGATAGACCCAACGACAACCAACAACATTCATAGTAGGATGAGGAGGAACAAGGGTCCACGTGTTGTTTTGAAGAAGGGCATTGTATTCTTCAGACATTGCGACTACCCACTTAGGATCACGAGATGCTTGTTTGTAGGTGGATGGCTCAAGGGAATCAGACTCAAGGATGGCTACATAGGCTGATGGAAGAGGATGTTTGGTGGCAAAGTACACTTTGGGCTTTCGAGTAACGTCTTGAAGACGTGTGACCATGGGATGTCGTGGTGGGGTGGGGGTGGTGAAGGTGGGGATATGAGATCAACCAAAGGAGGGGACTGGGGTAGTGGTGGTGATGGGGATACGGGATCAACCAAATGAGGTAGTTGCGGTGGTGACGAAGGAGCCGACTAAGAGGAGTCAGTGGGTAGTGTTGGTAGATCCACAATAGGGATAGGAATTGAGGTGGGAGCAGATTTCGCGGTAGAGGGAGATTGAGACACAACATGCGAGACATCGAAGGGAAAAATGTCCTCACTAAAGACAACGTGTCGCGAGATATAAACACGTCCTGATGTGGGTTCATAACATCGATATCCTTTTTGAGTGTCACTGTAGCCTAGGAAAACACATGAGAGTGACTTAGGACTCAGTTTGTCACGCTGATATGGCCTAAGATAGGGAAAACACTGACATCCAAATACGCGAAGTAGCCCATAAGCTAGACTTTGTCCATAAAGAGTTTCATGAGGAGATTTTCCATGTAACACAGGTGTAAGCAATCGATTAATTAAATAAACAGCAGCATAGAAAGCCTCAAGCCAAAAACGTTTATGCATGGAAGCCTAAAATAGAAGAGTGGTACCTGTGGTACCCTGATCCCTCGAGAGGGGTGTGGGGCGCGAGCCGCCGCTCTCTCTCTCTTGGTCTCTCGTATCCACGCGATTGGCGTGTGTTTTTAATTGTTGATTGTAATTCGTCTTTTATGTGAACTTGGGATCACTAAGGCAATCCGAATTCCACACGAAAGAGACTGACAGAGTCGCCACCTAGATGTGGGATCTAGGACCCGTAATTAACCAGAAATCTAGACTCGCTACCTGGTTACGAGAATGGAAGGTATGGGGAGTTATCCACCACATGCACCATTCTTGCCCGATAATCGGTCTTCGATTCCAAAAGCTAACTCTTTTAAATTTATTTTAAATGGCTCATTCAACTCTATGTTAATGTGCGAACTAAGTGACATGCATCCTATGATCTAATTTCAATGTGAATCCTAAATGTGTATCTTGATTTATTAATTTGTCTGGATTCAATCTAAGTGAAAGTTCTCCTAAAATTCTAATTTCATGGAAAGTCCTAAGTGATTTGATTAAGCATTTAGTGGAAAATTAATATACAAAACACCACAATTTGTTTGTGGTGCCGACTCGCGGGTGGTATGCCATCAGACATCCAAGCTGCCTACGTACCCAAGCCTCACTGGGATCAGAGTCGACGTAGTTCGGTGCACCTAAGCTAAGCTACTTAAGCCTAACTCAACTAGGACACCGACCTAGACGGGATTGACTGTTTCAACAGTTTTAGGAGAAGTTATTTAATTCAAGTTGAGGATTTTATTATCTTAGGATTTCATCTAAGATGCTATATGATTCTCATCTAAATGCAAATGGTCCCTTAGACTAATGCAGGTTTGCCTACATCCTAGTTTACTAGGCTTGTCCTAGGGAAAGATTGGGTGACTAGTGTAACTAGACCTATGGCACGGTTGCTATACATAGCAAACGTCCGTGATGAGGCTGGACTCCTAACTCTAGGACTCCCTAAAACCTAAGACTCCCTAAAACTTAGGACACGACACGACACCGGTGTTCCTAAATTGGGCTCTAAGGGTCCTTACGACGGAAATCGTAATCCAACGGTTCCGAGAGACACGAGGTGAATCGATTTCAGTTCTTGAGGTTAGTGAAAAAAGGGATGGAAGAGATGATGAAATAGTGTGAGGGAATGAGAAAGATAGAGAAAGGTGCGACTGAACTTGGGAGTGCCAAATTGCCTACGTACCCCGCGATGGGGATCAAGCCACACGTAGTTCCGCTGGCGATGTTGCTTGGATTTTGGAAGACAGAATTGGTATTTGTATCTGGAATCGGGTTTGCATTTGAGCATTGGACTTGAGATTCAGAAACATTGATCTAGCAATGGGATTTTGGAATTGGGAATTTGCATCAAAGAATTGAGCATATAGGAATCATCAAGGGTTTGAATTTTCGGAATTCAAAGTGGGCGGACTTATGAGATTCGGCCAAATGGATTCAGACATGCGACTCGGATTGTGTTGGGATATTACTTGGTTGGATTGGGTTAATGGTTAGGGTCAAGTGAGTCGGGTCTAAGTTAGGAGCAAACCCGAGACTAGCCATGGTCTAACTAGGAGGAAGCAGGGTACAAACCAGGGTGCGGACCAGGGTGCACCAGGGTGCGAACCAGCAGGGAACCAGGGTGCGAACCAGCAGGGGAACCAGGGTGCAACCAGCAGGGAACCTGGGTGCAACCAGCAGCGAACCTGGGTGCGAACCAGCAGGGAACCAGGGTGCGAACCAGCAGGGGAACCAGGGTGCAACCAGCAGGGAACCAGGGTGCAACCAGTAGGGAACCAGGGTGCAACCAGCAGGGGAACCAGGGTGCGAATCAGTAGGGAACCAGGGTGCAACCAGCATCGAACCTGGGTGCAACCAGCAGCGAACCTGGGTGCAACCAGGGTCTAACCAGAGGCTAACCAGGGGGAAAACGGACCCTACATGCTTCCTAACATGGTTTTTCTTTTAAAGTAAAAGATATGCATGAAAACAGACCCTACATAGAATTGAAATAAATGCCTACCTCTTTGGAAACCCACTTTGTGTTTGATTTTTCTTTGATGTTAATTCCTTGAAGATGATTCCTTGCTTGATAATGACTGCTTTTGATATATATCACCCAACGTATAAAATCACCCGATCCGGCAAGGATGGCCGAACCCTTGAAGAGATGAGGGAGAGGGATGAATTTTCTAAGAGAGGGGTTCTTTTTTCTTCTCTTGGATGGTGGGATGAGAGGGTATTTATAGGAGAATGGGATAGGAGGTTAGGTGAGGTTAGGTGGTTTTGGATGGTTAGGATGAGAGGATGAGGTTAGGTAAGGTTAGGTGGGGTTAGGTGAGGTTAGGTGAGGTTAGGTGAGGTTTGGATGGTTAGGATGAGAGGAGAGGTTATGTGAGGTTAGGTGAGGTTTGGATGGTTAGGATGAGAGGAGAGGTTAGGTGGTTTTGGATGGTTAGACCCAGGTCAAGATCTGCCATTGATCTAACGATTTACGGAAATCGGGTATCGGAATGGAATCAAGGTCCGGGCTATGAAGTGACCCTAGCTTATTTTGTCCTGATTGATGATTCGTAAAGTCAGATCAAGATATTAATGACCTAAAACATATAAATCAATGATAGAGGGGGTTCTCACATGGATTTAACACACTAATTTCTTTGTTGATTAAAACAAAACAAAATGGGGTGTCTACAGATGCCCCTCTTTGGTAGAGATGACGTAGTCATTGAATACCAAAGCAAAAAATGACAAAACCATTTTGCGTAGCTTTAATCGACAAAGAACTCTCTAGACACAATGTACCTTAACATAATGCAACCTTCACATAATGCAATACCCTAGATGAAATCCTGGAATTTGGAATGCAAAAAAAAAAAAATCCCGCTGCGGTGCCGCTCACAAACGGGCAACGAGAGAAGATGAGACCATTCACAAATGGATTCAGAAAATGAGATACCGTTCAGAAACGGGCTCAAAGAGGATAGGAGGCCATTCACAAATGGATTCGGACAATGAGGTATCGTTCACAAACGGTCTCAAGGAGGATAAGAGACCATTCACAAATGGACTCGAGAAATGAGGCACCGTTCACAAACGGGCTCAAGGAGGACATGAGACCATTCCCAAATGGACTCAGAAAACGAGACACCGTTCACAAACGGGTTCAAGGAGAAGACGAAACCATTCACAAATGAACTCGAGAAATGAGGCGCCGTTCACAAACGGGCTCAAGGAGAACACGAGACCATTCACAAATGAACTCGAGAAATGAGGCGCCGTTCACAAACGGGCTCAAGGAGAACACGAGACCATTCACAAATGAACTCGAGAAATGAGGCGCCGTTCACAAACGGGCTCAAGGAGAACACGAGACCATTCACAAATGGACTCAGAAAATGGGACACCGTTTACAAACGGGTTCAAGGAGAAGACGAGACCATTCACAAATGAACTCGAGAAATGAGGCGCCGTTCACAAACGGGCTCAAGGAGAACACGAGACCATTCACAAATGGACTCGAGAAATGAGGCACCGTTCACAAACGGGCTCAAGGAGAACACGAGACCATTCACAAATGGACTCAGAAAATGGGACACCGTTTACAAACGGGTTCAAGGAGAAGACGAGACCATTCACAAATGAACTCGAGAAATGAGGCGCCGTTCACAAACGGGCTCAAGGAGAACATGAGACCATTCACAAATGGACTCGGAAAAAGGAGACACCGTTCACAAACGGGTTCAAAGAGAAGACGAGACCATTTACAAATGGACTCGAGAAAAGAGGCACCGTTCACAAACGGGCTCAAAGAAACAAGAGAATTTTTATGAACTTGAATTTGTCGTAGGATTGGATTTTTTTGAATTAAGGATTTGGATTTGATAAATTTTTTATTTTTGGGAAATGAGGTACCGTCCGTAAACGGGCTCAAGGAGAAGACGAGACCATTCACAAATGGACTCGAGAAATGGGGCACCTTTCACAAAAGGGCTCAAAGAGGACATGAGATTTTTCGTAGGATTGGATTTTTTTTTTTTTGAAGTAAGGATTTGGATTTGCTAAATTTTTTATTTTTGGGAAATGAGGTACCGTCCGTAAACGAGCTCAAGGAGAAGACGAGATCATTCACAAATGGCCTCGAGAAAAGAGGCACCGTTCACAAACGGGCTCAAAGAGGACATGAGATTTTTCGTAGGATTGTATTTTTTTTTTTAAGTAAGGATTTGGATTTGCTAAATTTTTTATTTTTGGGAAATGAGGTACCGTCCGTAAACAGGCTCAATGAGAAGACGAGACCATTCACAAATGGCCTCGAGAAAAGAGGCACCGTTCACAAACAGGCTCAAAGAGGACATGAGATTTTTCGTAGGATTGGATTTTTTTTTTTGAATTAAGGATTTGGATTTGATAAATTTTTTATTTTTGGGAAATGAGGTACCGTCCGCAAACGGGCTCAAGGAGAAGACGAGACCATTCACAAATGGCCTCGAGAAAAGAGGCACCGTTCACAAACGGACTCAAAGAGGACATGAGATTTTTCGTAGGATTGGATTTGTTTTTAGTTAAGGATTTGGATTTGATAAATTTTTTATTTTTGGGAGATGAGGTACCGTCCGCAAACGGGCTCACGGAGAAGACGAGACCATTCACAAATGGCCTCGAGAAAAGAGGCGCCGTTCACAAACGGGCTCAAAGAGGACATGAGATTTTTCGTAGGATTTGAATTTGACGTAAGATTGGATTTGTTTTTTTTTTTTTTGAATTGGGATTTGATTTGATGAATTTTTATTATTTTTATTTATTTTTTTTGTATTTTTGGGAAATGTGGCACCGTCCGCAAACGGGCTCATGGAGAAGATGAGACCATTCACAAATGGCCTCGAGAAAAGAGGCACCGTTCACAAATGGGCTCGAAGAATTTAGAGGTTTTCATGAATTTGAATTTGACGTAGAATTGGATTTGATGAATTTTAGATTTTTTTTTTTTTTTTTTTTTTTTAACTCAATGAAATCGGGGACATTATAGATCGTGCCCAGTAAAGATATTGGAAACCAAGACTTTGACGAATGATGAGACGACCAACCTTATGAACGAAGAACCATTAGTAACAAGAATGGATTAGGAACACTTTTATGAAACTTCAACAAGATTTTTCTCAATGAGACTGTTGGTCTTGTCTTCTGGGGATTTTGATAACTGAAACCTTGAACAAGACAGTTGAGATTGGTAATTTAGAACAATGGCTCTCTTGGATATAATCATGGAAAAGTGGGATTTGCCTCTTGACAGGTGTTTAGATAAACATTTCTTGACCAGGATAGTATTTAACAACTGGAAGGAGATTCCGAATTTTAATGGTTCATCTTTCTGAGAAATTGGCTCAACCACCATTGCATCTGGGGCTCTTCCAAGCTTAAGGTGCCTTCCTGGGGTATGATCTTTTTACGAAAGTTGGGCTTTCTGATGTTTCTACTTCTGAACTCTTCTGAGTTGATCTTCTTTGAAATGTAGCTGTTTGACTAGATTCTCGAACTCCTTCATACGATCGCAGGGAGCTGACGAGGCTGGGCCTTCTTCACCGAGACAGTTGCATCATTTGGACACCAGGACGACAATTGACTCTTTCTAAAGAGAAAACTTAGATAAAATGCACTACTCAAAAGATTGAGCAGCTCTGAAGGAGTGAACATAGAATGACAAAGATTGACTGACTACACTGATAGACACAGTAATACTTCTGACTTAGTTAATATTTTATTTGGTAAGTCTATCCTTTCAAGGAATGTTTTTTTTCAATTGGTGCACATGGGACTTCTTCCTTGAAACAGTAATGCCTCAAGGATTTAATTACGCCCCTTAAGATTGCTTAGCTTCAATGCCCCCAGTTTTGAGGATATCACTTGAATTTGCTTGAATTTCAGTTGATCTTCAGTCTTGATACCGGCTGTAGCCTTCTTATACTGATTCTCTTACCGTGACCAAGTTACCTCTTCAGGGTTTTTAACTTGGCGGACCGCGCTAGCCTTAACTTTTGCCTGAACCACCTTTCTAGGTTTTCGATCCAGCAGGCTATCCCCTTAGCTTTTGCCTAAGCCGCCCTTTCGGGTTTTCAACTTAGCAGGGAAATGATCTTAAATTTTGCCTAGACCGCCCTTTCAGGTTTTCAGTCTAGCAGATCTTCAAACTCCGTTCTTTTTTTTCTTTTTGTGTTTCGGGACCTAGATCATTAAATCTGAACACCGGAGGGACTTTATAGGTAGGATAGGGCTTTACAAAGAATGGCTTAAGGCTCAACAAAGATTTCGACCAAACCTGTGAACAGGTTGCCTCCATATCCCCATGTAGGAATTAGGACGTGTGTAGTTCAGGGCAAATGCCCCTAGTTTGAAAATAAATTGTTTGAAGGTTAATTGATTTTTCTTTTTTTCTTTTCTTTCTGGAATAATTATCTTCTCTTCTTTTGGAACTTGTCCCTCTTTTTTTTTTGGAACGATTGATTTTTCTTTTTCTTTTTCTTTTGAATCGACCGAACTCGGTTTAACCGAGCTGCCTACGTACCCCAGTGTAGGGATCAGGTCTCGTGTAGTTCGGGGGAATGCCCCAAGTTTGATGGGTTTTCAAGAAAATTTGATTTAGGCTCGAAGGGTTTGCAAATCGGTATTCTTTTGACATTGGGTTTTGATTTTGGGATTTAATCGGCCAAAGGAGGCCTTTCGATGTTCAGATTGGGAATCGATCTAGGTTACTAGAGTCTGTCTGGTACTGATTATTTATTTCTTTTTTTTTCTCTTTTTTTTTTTCACGGAGTTTGACGGCATTTCCAGGTAAGATAATGGATTTTCTTCTTTCAAGATTCTAATGCGTGCTTTCGGCTTTCATAGAGCGAAACTTGTTCCTTGACATCCTCCATCTATGGATTTGTAACTCTTGATATCTGATGACCACTTTTCAATACTTGCTCTTGAACTTCTTATCTTGAATTTGTTGGCTTCATGTTATGAATTTGAGAACCAAGGTCATTGATTGGAAATATGAAAGTTATTTCCACTCTATGCCCCTTGCATAGCATATGATATTCACTTCATTCTTTCTTGAACCTTCTATCTGGGTCTTTCTCTTGACATTAATGGTAACGCTTACGGGACCATCTTTTTATCCTCAAAACGGGTTTACCAATTCTTCACACTCTTCAGAGGGTAATGTATTTTCAATCGGCATTTATTGGATCAAGGTTTCAGTGCCAGTGTTTACCACTTCAATTTCATCTTTGAAAGGCTGAGATTGGCGCTCCTCCTCTTGTTCAAGTAATCGTTGTGACTCAAGTGGAGTTTCGTCAATTTTGTTCTCATTTGAGGAGGGAGTCTTATTTTAAGATCAGAAGCACACTTAAGAAATAGACACAAGTGAACTTTTTGGAACTGACTGAAATTTTATTTAAAGAAAAGCTATTACATCAGACGACCTATCCTGAACATGCTCAGGATTCACAACTCTAAATAAGAAAGGGAAACAGAAGATAACTTGCCTGGACTAGGCATTGACCTTTAACTGTAAGACCGGACTCAACAATTATACTGACCATGATGACTGACTCAACATAAAATAGTAAGTGACTAAAACTTTAACTGCTGCAACTGTTTGGCGTTGAAGGCTCGGCGAAGGCTGGTTCGTTCTGAACATCATCATGGCTGATACTTTCAATTTTGGACAATGATGACTGATTCGCATAGGGAAATGCCCCTAGCTCAAGGATTCTGAGAGTGAACTCTGAAGGACTTAGCAAAATAATCTTGAAAAAGGTAGCCCCTAGAGGAGGAACAGACCAGGGGTACAAGCAAGATTGGATTATCTGGACCAGGCATGATCAGATCATGAGAACGCATAATCGAAAGATTGTGAGATTCTGCATCTGCCAGTTAGGGGATGGCATGAAGATACGATCGAATCGTATGACAGAAGAACGAAAGACGCACGATCAAAAGATTAGATGAGATAGCATAAGATTGCTTTCAACGGATAGATCATGAATGACTAATCCTATGAGATCTTTGGAAATGATGGGATTTATATCCTAACTCAAAGGGAATTTTTTTTTTTTCATTTTATCAGTGTTACCTGAAGGCATCAACCTTAATCCTAATCTATCGGAGTGGAGAGAGAATCTCGACTCATGACTTTGTTCGTGTATATAAGGACCGATCGTGACCATTGGAAGATGGACCACGGCCTAATCTAGACACCAATGGGTAGGATATCCTAAACTAGGCTCACACACGTGATGCACATGTGTTCGTATACTACATGCATGTGTGGGTTAATCTAGGGGTAAGGCCAAGAGTTCCCTTAGCGCGAATCCCTGCTCGATATACTGTACCAGTGTCCGGCGTATCAGTACGTGAACAAGAGATCCGTTTACGTACCATAAAGGTACCAGGCTAAGGGTGGAATGCTTCTCTAGCACAGAGGCACCAGGTGATGAAATCCCAGTCAACCATGCTAGATAACACTCCGGGTTCCTAAAATAGGACGTGTGTGCACGTGAGATGCAAGGGTTTAGATGCAAGTGATGTAAGTGTGTGCAATAAGTTCGCGCGATCTATGATGCCTTCAGGTTTTGTTAGATTAAGTTTGAGTAAAATGTGATGAGAAAATAAAACAAGACAAACTAATCTGACAAGTATACAAGAGATAGAGTTCTTATGAGCCAGTTAAATTAAATTCAAATGAATTATCTTTTTGGAATTTTAATGAAGTTAGGTGATCCCCAGCAGAGTCGCCAGACTGTGGTACCCTGATCCCTCGAGAGGGGTGTGGGGCGCGAGCCGCCGCTCTCTCTCTCTCTTGGTCTCTCGTATCCACGCGATTGGCGTGTGTTTTTAATTGTTGATTGTAATTCGTCTTTTATGTGAACTTGGGATCACTAAGGCAATCCGAATTCCACACGAAAGAGACTGACAGAGTCGCCACCTAGATGTGGGATCTAGGACCCGTAATTAACCAGAAATCTAGACTCGCTACCTGGTTACGAGAATGGAAGGTATGGGGAGTTATCCACCACATGCACCATTCTTGCCCGATAATCGGTCTTCGATTCCAAAAGCTAACTCTTTTAAATTTATTTTAAATGGCTCATTCAACTCTATGTTAATGTGCGAACTAAGTGACATGCATCCTATGATCTAATTTCAATGTGAATCCTAAATGTGTATCTTGATTTATTAATTTGTCTGGATTCAATCTAAGTGAAAGTTCTCCTAAAATTCTAATTTCATGGAAAGTCCTAAGTGATTTGATTAAGCATTTAGTGGAAAATTAATATACAAAACACCACAATTTGTTTGTGGTGCCGACTCGCGGGTGGTATGCCATCAGACATCCAAGCTGCCTACGTACCCAAGCCTCACTGGGATCAGAGTCGACGTAGTTCGGTGCACCTAAGCTAAGCTACTTAAGCCTAACTCAACTAGGACACCGACCTAGACGGGATTGACTGTTTCAACAGTTTTAGGAGAAGTTATTTAATTCAAGTTGAGGATTTTATTATCTTAGGATTTCATCTAAGATGCTATATGATTCTCATCTAAATGCAAATGGTCCCTTAGACTAATGCAGGTTTGCCTACATCCTAGTTTACTAGGCTTGTCCTAGGGAAAGATTGGGTGACTAGTGTAACTAGACCTATGGCACGGTTGCTATACATAGCAAACGTCCGTGATGAGGCTGGACTCCTAACTCTAGGACTCCCTAAAACCTAAGACTCCCTAAAACTTAGGACACGACACGACACCGGTGTTCCTAAATTGGGCTCTAAGGGTCCTTACGACGGAAATCGTAATCCAACGGTTCCGAGAGACACGAGGTGAATCGATTTCAGTTCTTGAGGTTAGTGAAAAAAGGGATGGAAGAGATGATGAAATAGTGTGAGGGAATGAGAAAGATAGAGAAAGGTGCGACTGAACTTGGGAGTGCCAAATTGCCTACGTACCCCGCGATGGGGATCAAGCCACACGTAGTTCCGCTGGCGATGTTGCTTGGATTTTGGAAGACAGAATTGGTATTTGTATCTGGAATCGGGTTTGCATTTGAGCATTGGACTTGAGATTCAGAAACATTGATCTAGCAATGGGATTTTGGAATTGGGAATTTGCATCAAAGAATTGAGCATATAG